>NC_134649.1:46301543-48701543 GCF_030463565.1 Pelecanus crispus
AACAGCCCTACCAAGCAGATGAGCTGTTCCTACCGAGCTCGTAGGGCGCAGGGAGGCTAAAGCCCCCACTCATCGGAGAGTTTACCACGTGGATGGGTGGGATGGGGCCAAGCGTGCACTGAAGCATTTACCCGTTCCAAGCGACCTAGCTAACGTTAATGGAAAAGCCAAGGGGGGAGCTGGGATAAAGCGCCCGTGATCCCTTGCCGTGCCTCTGAGCCATTCGCCCACCCGTGGGAAGGGAACAGCCTGGGGAAGCTATTTTCAGCCCGAGTATCTGGAGCTTATAAACACCCACTGAAAACGCAGCGCCTTATCGAAACAGGTGAGAGCCAATGATCGCTGGCATTCCCGTTCCTCCAGAGAACTCAGCCATGAGATTCTTTTTTTTAATCATCATTATTATTATTGAGCAGAATATTTACATGTCTCTGGCTCTAACTACGCTTTGGCATTTCTGCAAGGGGACCGAACGGGTGACCTTGCAATCCTGAAAAGCGATGGGATCAGCCTGGCTGCCCTCGCCCTTCCTCTGGAGAAGCAGGCTGTACGGAACAGGTTTAGGAGGGACAAACCCTTACAAATACAGTATTTTCTCCAAGGAACCTGAAAGGAGGAAGACGGCTATAGCACAAAGGCCGAGGAAGAACAGAAGCGCCCAGGCAAGACCCAGCGAGGGGAAGCGAGGATGAGCAGAGCCCGCAGAAGGGTTTACGTTGCCTTTGAAGAGAAATATTCACCCTGTCAGGTAAAACTGAGAATCTAACCCGTGGGAGGACAGAAGATGCTACCTTGAAGAATCTGACTATTACAGGATTAACAGCTACAATCCCTCCCTCTGAGGACACCGAATGCCAAAATCTGGCCTGAGGGATTTAGGTGGTGAGGTTTGTCCAGGCGTGTCGGTAGGAACTCTACAACATACAGAGGAGAATACTGTCCAAACCTGTATTATTTAAACGCAGCTGTCGTTAAAATATTAAGTATTTCTTTTAGGGGGAAAAAAAAAATATATTGGAATACGAAGCCAAAATACACACATTTCTTTTGGGAGTAAAATGCGCCCCTCAAACACTTCCATTCTACTGTACAATGTATTTATATCGTGTTTAAAAAACATTTGTCAAGCATATAAAAAACCCCAGAAGTTCACTGTCACACAGCTTAATTCCCTATATTCTGCCTACATACATATATAGGGCCAGTTTGTTAGGGGGTGGAGGTGTGTAGCAAAGCACAATCTAGCGAGACATGACACCATAACGGTGAACAATAAAAGCAAGCGCAGCATATGTGCTGGACATTTGGTGAAAATAACCCAGCTACAGCTCCAACTTTGGTAAATTTTCCTGTGCAGAAGTTGGTAATTCAGTTTCTGCTATGATTTCAGCTCAGCCAACAATTAGGTTGTTCACAGCTCCTCTAATTATTATTTGTTTGGGAATTCGGCGATTCTAGGAAACATACCTTCACTTTTCAACTCTCTCTTTCTATAGAGCCCAACAAGCTGGAATCTGGGGGTTTTCTTCTTTTCTTCTCTTAATGTTAAGGCTTTTTCTCCGTCTAGCTGCTAAGATTCTCCCTGGATATAAGATCTGAAATGGTAGCAATAATTATATTTCCTATTTTATTACTCATAATTGCCCCTTTGATCAGAATCCTATGCCGTTTAACCACATTTATATGGTCATCCTGCACATGGGTTCTAAATACAGAACGAGTCATTTTCCAAGGGGAAACTACAGGAGCTGGTTTTCCTTTTACTGCACACACATGGAATCCCGTACATTTGGCACCAATTTAGCTTATTATCATTTCATTCTTCCTTTTTATATTTGTTTCATTGTAAAAGCAATGTAAAGCTCCCCGTTCGCCGGGAAAGACCGCTCGTTCTTTCATATGGGCTCCCTTCATCCAGCCTGTAGCACATCCACCCAATTTCAAACTTGCCTTTGCAAAAGGAGACACCAAGGAACACAAGGAGCATCCCACAGCTGGAAGAGCTGAACTATGGGTCTCTAAGCTTTGCTGAACATACACTGCAAGCCTTACCTCAGCATGAAGCCTAGGAAACTTTTCATACATAGCCTTCTTGTTCCTCCCAAAGTCCAAGGGTAAATTCTGTTTGCAAAGAAACCGGCGAGTCTCCCCAGCTGGCAGACTGCCTCCAGGTCGGTCTCTCTCGCACAGGCATCTGTGCAAGGAGGACAAGACTGGTTGCCCCATCTCTGGCAGCTCTGGCCTCGGCCACCAAGCGTGCATTTGTTGGAGCCACATCAAGAACCCCTCCTTGCCTGGGGCTGGCCTTTGCACGCTGTATCGCTGCAGCAGAAGAGCACAGGGCCAGCAGACACTGCCCTTCCCCCGTGCAAAACCAAAGACCATTGCCTGGGACCATATGGTTGTTAATAATGGTAAAACCCTGACGAACTTCAGAGAACTCAAACAGAGCTGCTTTTGATTTAGGCCACGCACCTGAAAGCAGCATTTGTTTCAGTCAGCTTCCTCAAAGTGATGGTCTCAGGAAACTACATAAGCAGCCCAGCTCAAGAATTTGCAGTTCTTTGGAAAAAGAATATGGTCTTTTGAAAGGCCATCCTTAGGGTAAGTGTTTTATTTGGAGGAGAAGCCAACGCGAAGCCAAATTCAACACAACCAGAGCTGAAGACTCGCACCTGAAGCAGGCGTACATCGCAGGGAAGAGCCGGTGACCGCGCAGCGTGCGCATGCCTACGCCGCGGCTCCACGCAGTCCCCAGGTGGTTCAGGGATAACAGGAGCAAGGGAAGGAGCTGAGAGTGTGGTTTATCCCGAGTCCTTTTACTAACAGCTTTGCTTGACAGACTGCACTCTTCTGCTTGAAGCATGTTTGCTCAATGCGATTTCATCACATTGCTTTGTCCACTCAGCCAGTTTAGACAGACATTCATATTCTCCAGTCACAGGAAAAACTGCTGCTGGAAGAGGATATGCACAGCCAAAAGAACTAAAGGCTTATAGATTAAAGAAACCCTAACAGCTACTTGGCTTGTACTGTTTTATTTTGTGTACACTCAGGACCAGTAGCAACAGGCAGACTCGCCCAGACTTCCAAACCATCACCCTTTCCAGGATGCTCTCCCGGTGAGCCAGCCGCCTGCCACTGGGAACTGCTAGGAAAAGCAGGAACTCTCACGCTGGAAAAGCAGGGTTTCTCATCACAGATACCTGTCCACCATCCACAGCCACGAAAAGGCGTGTTTACAGATAGGAACAAACCGACAAGCATGGGAACAGGGAATCTTCACACTCCAAAACCTGCAGTCAGCTTGGTTCGGTCAGACTTGGAAGGGCAACAGCTTGGCCCTTGGGTAATTTCAGTGACAGACAACAGTTTTCCGTAGCTATTGGTAAACGCAATCACAAATTCCTAGAGCTTTTTCCCTGGATGCCAATAAGAGACTCTATGCTGAAAAGCATTACCGAGATAGAGATCAGAGGTCTGGTTTTGTTTCTATGTCTTGACGCCCGTGACTTTGATGGGGTAAGTATATTAGCATATGATAAATTACTCTTTAATCTGTTGTAGTTATAATTCTAGAGAGAGGTTCAGTGGCTTTGCTCTCAACCAAAAGTATTTCTGTGAAGAAACACTTGTTTTGCTAGAAAAGGGTAAGAACAAAGCTGTTTGTAAACAAAGCTGTGAAAGCAGAGGTCTGTCTCCAATGAAGCTCAAAACTCCCCAAAATAACTTTCTGCAGAGAGCTACCATTACCCAATGTGAAAAACTTCTTTGAAATCAGCAATCCTGAATTACACAGAAACGCTCAAACAGGGCGGCACAGTACATCATCTGAACCGGTATCGCTTTTAATTTCCCACCCGATTGGGTTGAAAAGGTTCATGGGTTGGAAAGTGTGGAAGGAGAAACTTACTGAAAATTGCAATCCAGGATCAGATTAAAGAGGGAGGATGATACAGGGAAAATCTTCTTCATAAATGAGATTCTTTATCCAGAATAAACTCAAAAGGTCCTGCGAGGGGAGGAAGGATGCGTGTTTCGTTAGGACAAAGAGGGTAGGAAAAACTATGTCTGAAGCCTCCTTTGTGAAGACAACTCTTACAGCTTCTTTAAGGGCAAGGTATTGAAATCACTTTGGAAGAAATATTTTCATCTCCCAAGAAGATTAATACTGGGGCTTCTGCACAGCACACTGTATTGCCGTTACCTCCATGAAGCACTAAAAAGCACCAAGAGAGATTCTCTTACCCCACCTCTCAGTCCATCCTACCGTCACCCCTCTGCTTGGGCCAGATATCTGCCCACGACCCAAGAGAGAGATGCTCAGCATACTCATTCCTACAGAAGCTGAAGACACACCACCTTTGCAGCCTACGACATCCTAAAGCAACACATACATTAGCTTCAGAAGAAAGAGAAAGGGTTGAACCATAGGGAAACTGCTAAAATAGACGAAGAACTCTTTTTTTCGTGGGCTTTAAAGGCTTAAATTATCCAACATTATACTAGAGTACTTCTGACCCTCTGGAGTTCCTGGGGAGAGCTTGGTCTGCATTGCCCTGTGTTGTTAAGAAACCTTTTCTCTCCCTGTGCCCTTGGGTGGAGTCAGCTTGTACCCGGTTTCATCAGCAACCCAAGTGGCTCCGGGCTCTGAGCACACAGGGCAAGGGAACGGCTGCTGGGTTTCGTCTCCCATGTGCGCTCACGTACGAACCCCGTGTCTAGGCCGACAGCCTCAGAGAAGGAAGTAGGGAAGCCTTTCCTTTTCTGGGCACGTTTTGTTTCAGAGGTGGATCCCAAGATTTGACACGGCACTCTGATGCAGTCCAGCCTGAGGAACTGGCTGGCGTATGTCACCATCTCAACTCTTGTGTTACGGGTAAGAAGCAAGGGCTCTGTGAAAGCCAAGAACCACGCCACGCTCTGTGTTTGTACTTGTCTCCACGGATGCTCTTCCTTGCAATGGCCATGCGCAGAAAAAGTATCCGAGGAGAACTGAAATCCTACACGCCAGCATAGTTGGTGGCCAAAGCAGTAGGTCTGTTGGGAATGATTACCATGATTTGACCCAGAAATGGGGGGGTACAAATTCAGCGGGGCAGTTAGATTGCCATCAGGCAGCGCTTCGCTGCAGCACGGCCACAGCTGGCACATGTGCATGGTCAGGCTACCATGGAACGGCTGCTGGAAAACAGAATGGCATGTGAGAAATGCAGAACCGAGACCAAGTGTAGGCGAGAATCATAAAAACTGATGTTCATTAAATGCTGGACAGTTGGTAAACAGCGGACCCTCCCATTTGTTTGCTGCGTACCATATAGGGGTGGAGGCAGGGGTGACGTGCATGCTTTGGAAATCGGCAGTTTCTACACTATTCACCCAGGAAGTTATTAACTTGCATGTTTGTGGGCAACTGCACAAGCTATTTTTGGTCATGGGACCCTGTGTAAGGAAAGGATTGCAAGGTTTTAATAATGATCTTTAGTTAACTTGGTTACCCACACAACAATGGCTTTCTGAGAGGCCAACTGCTGCTAAAAACTTGAGACGGGCTTTACTTCCAGAGGTACTAAACTATGAAAATATCTAACCATAATAGTAAGCAGCTATAAAAAGAGCCCTGTTTATTTCACATGATTTCTTTGCATGCCACAGTGTTATGAGAATACTTTAGCTCAATGACAACATGGTAAATTGGAAAAGATTAACCATGTAAGTCAGCACTTAGGCAGTTCATTTTTGCTTGGTCTTGGTGGCTCTATACTTTCGAAACCCAGGTTTTCACCAGTATCGGCAGGCGTAATGAAGCATGAATACCTTTTTTTAGATTTAAATTAAAAATTAACCTGATATTAAGTTCAACTCATGCAGGGGCCACGAAAGGAGAAATCGGGGATTAAATAGAATGAAAAAAACCCCAATAATGCAGACTTCAATTCTGCGCCGCTGTACGTCACGTAGGTAGATTTGGAGCCCCCATACCCAATCTGAGAAACAATCTGGTCTCTCCCATCTATGTAATATTGTAAATTGTATCCAGTAACTTTTCCGCAACAGCGGAGCATCATAGAATATCCTATAGAGAAGGTCAAAACCCTCTGTGTTGCGCAACAGGGCTACGATGGTGTTTTGGCTTATTCCCAAGAAACACTGTAAGGCCTTACTGAACCCCTTCCACTAGTAGGGTACACCAAGAAAAAGGGGGAAAAATAGAGATTGCGTTTGTTTCTGGGAAGGCCCGCACCCCTCCGTGGAGAGGACACTTCCACCCTTGTTAATCCCAGCTTCTTAAAGCAACACTCAGTAAGATAATGAATCCTTTAAATGTTACATCTTGTGTCTTGCATTATTGTGGTGCAGCAACTCTCCACATCAAACAGTCATCAGCACTATTACAAAGTGGGCTTATAAGAGACTGGCTGAAAAGGCACTGTGTGAAAAGAAGTGGAAAATTAAAGCTGAAGCAGTCGAAGAAAGGGCTTAATTTACTGGCATGTACAGTATGCAAATGAGATTACTCTCAGCTTAACTGCATCATTTATGTCCATAATAACGGCATCATCATTACAGGGCTCAAATTAAATTACACCATAATTAGCATATCAAAGTGATTGGTTAAAGTTTAAAACAAATACCCAATTTTGTTAATGAACAGCTGTAATTGTCATGTACACTTCAATGAAAACTCCCTAAACAAATATATGTTTTAGAACAGAGAAAGATTTTGAAGCAGACAGGTCTGCAGCGGAGGTAAATTGCCTAAAAAAGAACGACACAGACTATTCTATTAACGTTAATATATGCTCATCATTTTCAGGTAATAAAACATTCTATCAAAACAAGCCTTCGCTTCGTATTTTTTGCCTCCCCGACTCCGCCGCCGCACCGGCAAGCGTCAGAGGGGAGAGGTGCTGGCCGTGCCCAGCCGGCCCCACGCACGGGACGCGCGCGGCACCCACCCACCCACCCACCCACGCCTGGAGGGGGCGAGAAGGGAGGAAGAAGACGACAACGACGACGAAGATGTCTTGCTAAGTCTACGCTGTAGAGCAGGGCTGGAGTAAGCTGATGACATGATAACACATTAGGCAGCCTACAATTCAATTTACTCTAATCGAATCATATCTACGCAGCAGTTTCAGAGGTGGAACTGCACCAGAGAAGTTTTTGCTGTTCTCGTCTCATTAAAATAAATAGGGAGGTGGGACCGGCGGGTTTGTCACTGTCAGCCTGACAGCCAGCGACACATTTCCAGAGATCCATCACTGCAAATGTACACAGTAAACACACAGTTAAAAAAGACTCCTCAGGCAGAACGAGCTTTAAGACGGGCGCAAGCCCGCTCTGTGGTATTGCAACGGGACGGGTGAGCTCTAGCACACCTGGGGCTGGTCGGAACCGTGAGCATACCAGGCCAGAGGAGCCCAGCACCACCACCTTGCACACGCAGAGTACAATAATCCCGCTACGTCCCCCAAAATGTTTACACCGATGTATTTGATTATGTGTTGCCCAATATTATAGGAAGCGACACGGGGAAGTATATTTTGTGCTAAAATTGGGAATGCACTTTCAAATATACTTAACAAGGAAATTGAATGTCTTATTAAATCCGTATTATCAAAACAGTGTTCAAAAATTTAAAGAAAGTAGCTTTTCATTTTATTCATCGAGGAATCCATTAAAGCCTAAGCTCTGAAGTAGTATGTAAATTATGTGCCTTTCAAGGTAGAGCTAGGGCAAATTCACTCCATCAACTAATGATGAACCTCATTATGTGCAGGGAGTATTCATAATGAGGAAACAAGCCACCCGCCATTCCATGTTCTAACATAAATCCCTGTAAAATGTGAATATCTCCACGTCTAATTAAAGGCTACTAATTCCTATCATCCCCTACATGGCCCAAAAAGCAAAAACTAGAAATGTGTTTAAAAAGACACCCTTTGATTTTACAAAACACATTTATTTGTGTTTACTACTGCTGAGTTGTAATGTGGGTTTTTTAAGAAAAATCAATCCCAGTTTTATAGGATAAAAGTTTGGGGGCACAAAAGTTTATTTACATTATCTGACTTGGTCTTTCATTTTAAAAAGAGCTTCTGATTAGCACAGGTCAGGCTGCACAGCTCGACAGAAAAATAAATAAAAAGGCAGAGAAATCTCCAGGAATACATGAGAAATACTATTTTAAGAAGGGGAAAAAAAAGGCGGAGGGGGGAGAAGGAAAGAAAAGCTCAGCTATCCAGGTTTGCTCTGGAATTAAGACTTCCTAAAAAAAAAAAAAAAAAAAAAAGAAATATCTAGAGATCCCATAATAACTGGGGAAGGCAGGCAGCAGCGTCAGGAAGAGGGAGAGCCAATTAAGCAACCAAGTACACAACAGGTATTTAAAAATTTTTTTGAATGATGCTCAGTTTAGGGGAGCTGCTTCCCTTCCGAAACCCTGTAAGAATTAGGGATTGAAGACAATGCTGCGTAATACAGGCTGGAAGAAAAGCGCTCTTCCCCCGACTTACCCAGATTTGGTATTTATGCCCAGTAGCACAGTGTCCGCTTCTATGATCAAAAATGTATTTCTTATTAAGTTACATAATACCCATCGTATCTATCGCTGCGAATTCATTTGCTCTTGCCCTGAATTACGGATTTGCTCTCTGTACTTCCTGGCATAAAAGTGGACAGGTTTGCCGACTCCCCTGAACAGCAGACGCACCAGTGTTTCTTTTTACTGCTCTGTATTAATATTTTCCTACATTTTCAAAACAAACCGAGAAGCACAGCAAAAGCTAAGAGCTTTTCAGTTTGCAGGGGGAGGAAAAAAAAAAAGCATCCACTGAAGCTGAATAACATACAGGCTTCTTAAAAAAAAGGAAAGCAAAAATATGACATAAAGGGATGGTTTAAGAAATGTGATAACTCCTCGCAGGGCAGGAAAGCACTGGGACAGTTGCAGAAAAGGCTGCGGTACCTTCAGATTATGTCAACCGAAAAGTTTAAATCCTCGTGTAAAAATACCCCTCACGTTTCATCCCTAGAAAAGCTTATTGAGAATTCATAGAAATTCATAGCTGCTAAGAGGAATATGTGCACATAAAATCACAAATGCCCCCCCCAAAAAAAAAAAATCAATATTTAAAAGAATAAAATAGAGTACACAGATTAAGGTACTTTAGCAACGCAAATTTTCTCGAAATAGCAGGGCATTTTACGGGGGGCGGGGGGGGTGGGGATCCGGCTTCTTTAAGTTGCATAAAAATAAAACTACGCTCCATAAAGCTGCTCCCCTGCACGCCCGCTCATTCCTCGACTCCACCGAGGGGTTTGGTGGTTTGATTTTCTTTTTTTTTTTTTTTTTTTTCCCTTCCCTTCCCCTCCCTTCCCTTCCCTTCTCCCTTCTCCTTTTAGGTCAACCAGTCATGCACTGGGAAGACAACCCTCCAAAAATAACTCGTCCCTCCCCCGGAGCGCGGAGTTGAACAACCTACCTTTGTTCTGGCGCTGCAGATAACCACCGGCACCGCCGCGGGAGCCGCCGCCGCCGCGCAGCCGGCCGGCCCGGGGGGCTCCGCCGAGCGGCACCTGGCAGCGCTGCGCGGCCGCGGAGCCCCCTCCGCGCCCCGCGCTGCCCCTCGCCCCCTGCCCACGCCGCGCCCGTCCCGCCGCCCCTTCCCCACTCGCGGGGCGAGCCGCGGGCAGAGCCGCGGAGACGATCGCGGCCGGCGCGCCCCCGCCGCCCCCCAGCCCCGCCGGGCAGCGCGCAGGTTACATACGGGGGGGGCCGGGTGCCGGGAAGGAAGAGTTCTGCAGGATTTATTTGACACTTATTTTCCGGGCAGCCCTTTTGTGGAGTTGCGCCGTTTGTTTCTTATTGTCTGAGCAGCAGTTGGAAGCGTCTCCCCGAGGGGGCCCCTCAGCCCGGCTCGGCCGCTTTGACAGGGAGGTAACCATATTAGGATGTGTATGGCAAAGTAAACAATAACATAGTTGCAATGAAATGGAAATTTTTTTTCCCTTTTTTTTTTTCCCTCCCCCCCCCCCCCCAGCTAATAGTGTTGGTGTCAGTCCTGTTTTTAGCCTTTTCCCACTAGTTTTGTTTTCTGGCTTAAACAGGCCATCTTTTTTAAAAATTTAAAAAAAAAAAAAAAAAATAGAAAAAGGCAGCCGGGGTGGGGGGTGTAGGGGGGTGTGGGGGGCGGGGGGGGAGGCAAACAGTACCAGCTTCCCAATTTCTCAATGCGAGACTGCTGAAAAGTGGTTTGGGTCACAGAGGGAGGGGGAGCGCTTTTAACGTCCAAATAAAGATGTGTCAGTTTTATCACGGGGGGGGGGGGGGGGGGGGGGGGGGGGGGAAGGAAAAAAAATTACCATAATGCCCACGTGCATTTCCGAGACCCACAGCAGAATGAGGGGGTGTGTGGGGAGGGGGAGGATAGGCGTTAAAATTGCAATTTTGAAAGCAGAGGGCAAGCAGAGTAGAAAAGTCCAGTCGCGTTTTACACAATCGCAGAGAACCGGTGGGATGAGCGAAGTTGCGCAAACCCCTGCAAGTCTGCTGGCTTTAAAGCTTTGAAATGGCTAGTTTTACAGGATAAAGCACTTTCAGCAAATTGTAAAATGCAGGTGTCAAGTTATTCGGTTTAATCAGAAACAGAGCTCAGAGCAGTCGCCACGCAAAGGTTCCCCTACCAGCACGGTCCAGAGAAAAGTTCTGCAGTAGGAAAACACTTCAAGGCGAACAATATTATTTTAATACCTCGATTCCACGTCCTAAGCAAATTACCAAGAACAAGTGTAGCATCTCCTCGCACCGAGGGACGAGGCAGCTGCTGGCGAGCGCTGCGTGCCGAGGCTCAGCGCTAGCAGCCAGCCTGCGAGGGACTCACAGCTGTAAGATGAAACGACTTTGCACGTCTTGGTGACGGCGGACCGGGGCAGCTCGCTGGTGCAACAGCCCAACGCGGGCTGTTGCAGTGTTTGCACCACCAGTTCGCATCCTCCGCCGCTCAACGGCCGGCAAAATGGAGCGCTCCTCTGGAAAGGGCTGACAAAAGAGATCGCTGATGCTCTCTGCCTGTACCAGGCACCGGCGAGATAAGATACGCCGCGAGGAGAGGTTTAAGGTAGATAGGCAAACAAAGTTGCTGTGAGATCACGCGCTTAATTTAGAACAAAGGCAACGTTTCTCTGACAAATATGATGCGCACTTACCCTGCCAAATTCGCTCGTACTCGGCTAATCTGCAGCAATCAGAACATCAGTGTTGACATCTAATGGTACCTACAAGCATCTCTCTCTGCCTTCCCACATGGCGTAAGCTTGCTCCGTTAACACGCTTTACATTTTTCAACCGTCTTGTTCAACCTAAACATCTATAAAATTACACAGCGCGTTACTCATCTACGCTGCATGTGCAGCCTCCCCCAACAAAAATAAAAAGTTAACACGCCGATATCAAAATCAATAAATCACACGACCAAGTAGCAGTTCAAAAGTTCAAAGACATGATGGCCAGTTCACTACGTCGTAGCACTCAACCAATAATAACTCGACTCCATCACTCCTCATAGTATAGACAATTTCATAGCATCATTTTCATTAGCCTGTCTCACTGAAAATTGCTAGC
Source organism: Pelecanus crispus (assembly GCF_030463565.1). Lineage (NCBI taxonomy): Eukaryota > Metazoa > Chordata > Aves > Pelecaniformes > Pelecanidae > Pelecanus > Pelecanus crispus. The sequence continues at coordinate 46,313,170 of NC_134649.1, forward strand.
TATTTATGTATACGCTAAAATAAATTAGCCATTTCATCAAGCACTGTGATTCTTATAAAATACATTAACACAATACTCAATTTTCCAGTTGGAGTAAATAAATAAATCAATAAATTCAATACAGAGTAATTTTTTTTTTTTTATTGTGGAGCTTCAGCTCTCAGCATAAGTGTTTTTATTGGGTTTATTTGTTTCAATAAAAATTGAAATGGGCCAGTGATCTTAGCACTGAGATCTGGGGGGGGAAAAAAAACAACCCAGCCCTATCTAATATTAAGAAAGTATACCGTGCAGTTCAGCCAACTGGTAATATATAATTTTTGGTCAAAAATCATTTTCATTACAGTTATTAAACAGCCACTCAATTCTGAAGGGTTCTTCTCTCCCCTCGTGAACCTTGGTGATGAGGGGGAGCATTCTGCAGCCCAGCGCAAAGGCCCTGGGCTCCCCAGGGAGGGGGCTCGGGTCCTGCCGAGCCCATCCTGCTGGGCGGGGGGCAACCCCGTACCCTTGGTACTTCCACGGAGAAACGGGGTGTGGAAGAGTTACCGGCACTCACGTTCACTATTTTGAAGCACGCGCAGAATGTTGTTATACTCGGCGAGGCTGCGGGTAGGGGCATTTGACATCAGAGACAAGATGGCAGGAGGGGAGGATGGGGGAATGTGGGAGGAGAGTTCATGGACACCCCAAGAACTTGATCCTTGACGAGGGCTGTTCTCTCTGGCTCTTCAGGTCTATGTTGCCCCGTAAGATACGGCCAGTAGGTTTTATGGCTCAGCAATCGGGGGTGATTTGGTGATGGCATCCAACAGTGCAGCTTAGTGCATCCTTTGGGGACCTCCGATGTGGCTTACGGTGGCCCATGCTCTGCAGAGAAGCACCTTGCTGCGTGAGCAGCCCCCCTGCCTTGGCTAAACCAGGCATCACGTCGGGGGCTGGGCAACAGGATGTTTCAGAATTTGGCCCAGCAAAATGCTCACACGTGGACGAGAACCCGGACAGCCTCGGTCCTCCTGCTACCGTAACCTCAGACCGACGGAGGCAACCAACCAACCCCGCCAAAAGTCTCATCATCCTGCTAACGCAGCACTTCTCCGCAAATCTAACACTTCCAGCACGGACCGCAGGCTTTACCTGCTCCGTGATGAGGACAAGAACCTATACGGGACCAGGAAGAAATAAAATATACCCCTTGTGACATGAATCAGCGTTGAATCCAGTCTTAGCAGCGAAAACCCAAATGTGTTAACTAACACGTACCATTTAAGCCCATAATGCTTTAACATAATTCCTTGCAAAAGGCTGCGTGTGAAAGCACAGTTTGTGAACTGCTTGGCGGTAACAGGAGGGTACTTTTTGTTCATATTCACTCTTTAACCTCATCGGAGGAAAAGTAAATATCGGGTCTCAATTTTAATGACTGACTATAAATAAAAGCTCTTACCCAAAATGCACAGTTTGCAAAGATAACGATTTTAAGTATGATGTCACTAGTGACCTACTGAACTACATGGCACATGTCAGACAGACGTCTGTTTCTTAAATTGCAGTAATAAATTAGTAGCCACAGAATCTGTTCTGTCAAGAAAGCACGAAGCTTTCCTATTCAGATAAAAGTTTGACTGTTTCAGTTTAGGTGCACGAGTTAGGATTGCTGTCGATGGGGGATCGACGGCAGAGCCGGCTGCCGCACGCTGTAAATACCGCGTGCTGTCACGCGAGGCTCCTCGGCTACGGCCACGCAGAGGCCACCGCGCCGCTGAGCCTCGCTGCGTTAGCACGGAAACACCGGCTGCAAAACCAACGTGTGCAGCTGCAAGTTTCCAAGTTTCTTTTGCTGGTGTCCACAAAATTCCCTCTCCTTTACCGCTGAACCTCAACCTTCTGACCTGACCGTGCCATGAAGCCGGCAGGAGCAGGAGGCGTTTGTTCCGTACCTTAAAGGTGTCGTGGAGCCAAATCGAAGGACTTCACGCTTGCTTGGGAGCAAGCAGCAAGGGCACATCCCACACGAGCACAAGAGAAGAGCTTCTCCTTCGTCCTCCTCCAACCCCCATGCAGTATTTCTCCACCCCAGCAGCGTCCCAGGCTCTGGCACACACGGAAGGCTTTCCTCTAACTTTACGCTGCTTAAAATATTAGTATTTTATAATATAATACATGCATACTTGCATAGAGCCTCCCAGCACTGTGAGTGTACGCATACGGTATGCTGTAGGTGCGACCACTAACACCGCCCAATGTAACACGTCCTATCTTGAGAACCTTGTTTTCAGTTACTAGTAAATTTGCCAAATTTTAACCATTTGCACTGAACTCTTCCTCGCTGGGGATTCTGCCACAGGCCAAATTCTGGCAAAAAGCTTAACCCAAAACTGCCGAGACGCTCCTGATGTTCTCCTGACGTGGAACATCACTGATCTGCCACGGTGAGCAACCCTGGCCACCTCTTCTTCCAGAAGCCACCGAGCTCCCACGCGTCAGAGCACAGACACGAAAACAAGCAGGTAAAAGACTTCAGTGGGAGACAGGTGTGTGGCACCATCGCCCACCTACTGCCGCCACCTCCTCCTCTCTGACCCCCCCGGCAGGCAGGGGTAGAGGAAGCCACCTGATTTGAATAGAGAGGAGACATCACCGGCTCAGGAAGCAGGAAAACGAGCAGACAGGGACAAGGAGGCCAGAGAGAGAAATGAACCATGACTGCCTGAGCACATCACCTATCTCATGAGGGGGGGCTGCACACATTTTTTTTTTGCCCATTAAAGAGGATCTAGAGGGTTTAGTCCAGTTCAGGACATTTTTGGAGATCTGTAGCTTGGCCAACCTGAGATCAAGTTGCGGAGGTATGTCCAAAGCAAAACCCCTGACTTCGGTTTGACTTCCCTCCCCCATTTCCACATTTTAGCCCCAAAACACGGAAAATCCTAAGGCTTCCTGGCTAACCGGTGTTAAGCGTGTTCTCACCCAGCCAGGGCAGCATCTATTTCTCTAATCCTTTTCTGAGAAATGTCTTCAAGGTCTTTGTGGAAAGTTCTGGACACAGAAACTTCAGCCCAACTAGGCTGGCATTTAGTCATATTGGGAACAACAGGGCTTTTCAACAGGAGGCTTGGGTCGCTCTACTCTAGAAGTCTTCATTTTTTTTTAAATAGAAACAACATTGGCCTCCTTCTTGGTGTCAGTAAAGAAAGTAGAAATTACTTTTTTTTTTTTTTAAAATGTTATGTTGCTGGTTTCCCATGAAACTTCAACTTTGTTTTCTTGTATTCTATCCTATGCACAGAACTGGTAAAAAGCTCTATGCAAAAAAACCCGCCAATATGCAATAAACTATGTAACCAGCCCCATACAGGAGGGAATAATTTATAGCTAAGTCTTTCCACATCTGACTAATGGGTCCATGCCCTTCAGCAAACAAAGGCATATTGCCTTTTCCTCCTTGCAGCCTCTCTAAAAAACAAAAAACCCCAAACCAACTCCCCCTGCCCCTGTTGCCTCAGCTGACCTGCCCACTCCCCGCGAGGATGCAGGCAACGCCTCCAGCACAGCAGAATGGTCCTTCCAAAACTGGCGTGCCCCACCTGGGAAGGGAGAGGCACAGCCTCGCAGCGCTGCCAGGCCACGCAGAGGCTCTCTGCTCCAACGCTCGCAAAGATTTCTCGCTGGGTAGAGCTCCGAAGGAGCTTGAGCTTATGATAAGCAACGGCATACTTAACAGTTACATATTACTGTTCATGATAATGCAATATTTCATTTGGGTGATTTAGAAGTCCCTCTTGACCAACTTACAGCGAGACACCAAACGCTTCATCAATCACAACCATTTTTATTCACAATCCAGTGCAAAAACTACAGGGAGAGTTGAATTTTCAGCAACTCATTGGGGAGGGTATTGCTACTAGCACTGAAAATCCTCCTATCTCACCAATTTTTATGTTAGATTCAAATATATTTTCTTTCTAAGCAGCATTCCATTTTCCTGCATCTCTCTGCTGCGTTTCTTATCGTGGCAGGGTGAAAGAGTATCCAATTTAATATCTGTTTTGCAGGACAGGAGATTTTTTCATATCTTACGCACTAAGGAAAGCTGCAGGGGATGGCTTAGCAGGCTGAGCATCAGGTTTTAAATACCTAGACTCCCTGGAACCACAGATCCCATCAGGTCGACTGAGCCCTTCATGTTTCTGGGGTAGATAAATTAAGTGTCATGCTGTTTACTTTGTCAGGATCTTTCCGATGAGACCTCTGCGGTAAAGGTCCTGTCTGTTTTGCCTGGAGTTGAAGGTTAAAGTCTCATGGTTAAGGCATAGCACCGGCTGCCACCTTGATCTCACTAACGCTAATGGCAATTCTGCCATTTCTGTTATGAGAGACATTCCAGGGATCTGCTCCCAAAACTTGCTGCAATGTTACTGGGTGACCGAAAATTATTCCACGGCTTATCTGCCTCGATTTTGGTGACTGTTAAAGGGGGGAAAAAAAATATACACCTCCCAGATGTTTAATTCATAAGTTATACAAAACTGTCAGATCTATGGATGACAGAAGAGATATATTCATCATTTTTACAGCCCAGTTTCTGTGGTTGGAGGTAACCCTATGTTGCTGCAAAGTCATACCCTCTTCTCACTCCTCTGCACCACATGGCAGCAGTGGCCGAGCCCACCAACATTAACGGTTCACAGCAGAAGCCTTTGAGAAAGGAATCTCTGGAGACAAGTAATCCACGATCATCACGGAAGACAAAATGTTAATAATAATCACAAAAGTCACAGTTTTGACAGACATGTACGGCGGTGTACACCCATATTCACACACCCACAAAAAACCTTCTTAACCTTGGACATTTCAGAGGTTCCTTCATCTACAAAAGGTCTGATTCACGGAAAACAGACTCAGTGCTGAAGAAAACAGGATGCTTTGAGGAGGGCAGCTGTAAATACGCACTTGGCACCTATTCCTTGCCTTATTCTTTCCTTCTCAGCTACCATTATTTTAATGGATTTAGATACATAGAAGATTCTAGGACAGGAGAATGAAGGGAAACACAATGTGACAACAGGGAAAAAAAGAAAGTGTTCTTCAAAACCATTTCCCTTTTTAGTAGAAATTAAGCAGAAAACATATTTCCTTTTGCACTTGTTAGGGAAAGGACTGTCTTTTGATTTGTTTCCACAACAGCTGACAGTACACATTCCCTGCTTAGGGTACCCGAAATAATAATTAACACTCCTAAAACACTGTGTGTTACGATGACATACCCAAGGTTAAGTGTGGCTGTTGGCTGTACTGGCAGTAATTCCTTCTCAGGTGGTTTAGTGCAACTCCCATATTTTCCTCTCAAACGAACCGAGGACCTGCTGGAGCTCCAGCACGGCACCACATCAGCCTACGGGCCTTACTGGCATGGGGTAGGAACCAGACAAGTAACTCTGGGTAGGGCCTGTTTATTGCAGTGTTTGGTACATTTGCCTTTTAGAAGCAGGACAAAGACCCTTAGAAAAGCAGAACAAGACATTCCCTGTCAAACCTTTGCGAACCAAACCAAAGCAAACCCAACCAGCGGAATCTGCTACAAAGAACAAGGACTTTGGCCAAAATCCATCTACTGATTCTGGAATCTCAATGCCCGTTAGTTAGGCACACCAAAACTGCTCATCATCAAATGCCTTGCTTAAGGACATGAAGGTCTGCCCTACATACTCCAGCTGTGGCAGGGGACAACATTAAAGTAGAAAAAACAAGGCAGGTCAGGGGGTGGCAAATTGGTTTTAGCAAAACTAAAACCATTACAACAGAGCTTCTCTTCCAAAACTGCTTTGAAACAATTATTACAGCACCTCGTTAGCTCGTTCTTTAAAGTAAGCTGGACAAGAAAGGACATAAACAAACTCCTGACAAAATTCCTGTCCACCATGAAGCCCTTGCAAGGCGGCTGGCTTGCAGGTGTGTCTCCAAACCCACTGAGCATCGCAAAACCCTTAAGACAAAGGGATGGGAGCAAGAAGATGGAGGTGCATCACTCTCCCACACAGACGTCTCTCGGTCCCGGGGACACGGAACCAGCGTCGCAGCTCAGACTTTCTTGGCTCAGTCTAACGAGATGCCCTCCGTATTCCCATCTGCCCTCTTCCTGCTCTTTGCCGAGGAAAACACAACCGGTCCAAAGCGTTGCCGGCTGCCGCAGGCGCTGGCAGCTCTTTTAGCAAACAGGCAAATCCTTCATGTCCAGCATGTCCCTGAATGCACTGAACCGCGTCCAGAGAGCCTGGCTTACGGGCCCCAGCTCAGGCAGAGTGAAGCAGAAAAGAAAATTGTCGGCCTTGACTCTAAGCTCCTGTTTCAGTGCTTCAAGCCATTAGTGGTCAGCAAGGAGACTTTCGGATGTGCCGGTGTGTTCAGAGGGAAAAGGCAGGAATAAAAAGCAGGAGTCAGGGCTGTGCCTCCTGCTATCCCAAGGGTAAGCCGGGATGCTCTCCCCGGCAGTGGGCTCCCAACAGGGCTCCGACAGCTGGTCACACCCACTACTTCAAATTAACAATGCAAACCAAAGTGAGAAATGGAAGGAACAAGGTGGATTTTAGATGAAAGCGAAATATGTCTCCTCTCTATCAGGTCTGACAGGTAAAGGATGAAACAGGATGGAACTGGTTTTGGTTTAAAGCTGCAAAGGAACCGCAGTGAGAGAGCACTTACAGAGAAATGTATTTTCATGTAAACTTTTACATGCCCATCCCTTGTAACTGGACATCAGGGAAGATGTTAATAAACATCAGTGAGAAAAACACAGTTTAAAAAAAAAAAAGAAAAAAAAAAAATCAAGACTACAAACCCATTTCTTCCAAGATCTTACAAATAGCTCTGCAGCTATATATTGCAGGGAGCCAAGCATACTCAAATACAGGTTTGCATCTTAAACGTAAGCACACATACATACAAACAAGGTTTTGCAGATATTTCTTAGCTGTACCACAAGATTTTCCAGGGTCGGTGCTGCAGCTTACGCTACAGTGCTTGTAATATAGCTGCAGATCAGCCCCCCAAAAAGGGGCCTTGGAAAGAAGCTGAAATAGCAACAGTTTGTGTTGCTGGGGATACTTCTGAGACACAGTTGCTGTTTACTGCATTTCTATTTCCAATCAAGCTGCAAAGTCCACCCATAAAACATGAGGAGGCATTTCTTTGGGTGGGGGACAGCGTGACACACACGCAAGGAGGACCAGCTCTTCAGCTGCTACGCCTGGGCAGAGCCCCACCGAAACACTCTTAGCCTGATCTACAGCAGAGTATTTGGCCCGTGAAGAAGAAAACTACATTCAAAATCCCCAGTTACAAGGCTTCTCTCAGTATATATTTATGCACAAAGCTCGAATAATTTAATACCACGCCTCACTAATCATGTGAGTGCACAATTCTTGCAGGGGCAAACGGTTCTTGTGCATTTATATTGTGCACCTCTTGCTCCCGGCTTAGAAAAGGTGCTTCAGAAACTTACTGGCACTTTTAAAGGTGGCATCTATCTATCTTTGCCATACGCAATCCAACGTGATTATTCGCAGGCTCCCTAGGAGAGATTAATCTACTCTACAAGGAGTCAAAAACTCCTTGTAACGATGGCAAATCACAGCATATGGCCAATTGGACAACTTCATTCCACTTCAAAGGGAAATTAAGTAATACACTCTGGGGTATGTTCTCCTCTTGTTACACTCGCAAATCCCCATTAATGCTAATGATTGCACAAAGTGTAAGAAAAATGCTACAAACACATAAAACAAAGCAAGATCGGTCAAGAATATGCAAAAGCATATGTGAAGGGATCTAAAGAGCATTTAAACGTAACACAGCTTCCTTCTTTCTTCCTTTCTCTCCTTAAAAGCAAGAGGCGTGCAGGATTGCAAAAACATAGAATTTGTCAACAGCTGTACAAACTACAGCTCATGAAAAATAGTGAAATAGAGACCCGAAATTCAAGGCCAGTCCAAGTTCATCATCTTAACTGGAGATCAGAAAACTGGCTCCTAAAGTAAAAAAAGAACATCAATTCCATTTTTTCCCTAAGAAAACCATTTCCTACCAACTTTGAAAACAGGAATGCCTACAGTGATCTGATTGGACTCCCTGTGATGGTTTTGGCTCGGCTCCCTCACCCCTCCTCAGCTGCATGGCTAAATGCGAGTCTAACCACGAGGTTCAGAGGGTTCTCTTCTTATTAACCTTCCACTTCATGCTTCCAACTTTAGACAGGAGTAAAACCGCCTTTCAGAAATTTCACTTATTTTTAGTTACTTCCGAGGTGAGAGTTCACATTTCTGTCCACTTACGTGATGCCAGACTACTGCGGAAGGACAATCCTGAGTTGATACACTGGACAACACAGAGTTAATTGATTAGGGATTGGCTTTTCTTTACTTTCCTTGGATTTTATTTATTTATTTATTTATTAGAACCATCACAAGAGCAGTTCAATGCTTCCAGAAGTCCCATAAACTCTTGCCCAAATTTTGACGCCTAGACATGAAGTGAAATACAGAGATGACCTCTTAGATGCAAGATTTGCAATGGCAACCTGCCACCATCCATTGCGGTGGGGTAGCATCACAACTAATTAGTACCTTCGTTAAACGCCCGCTGCCAAGACCATGCTGTCACCACGGCCCACCAACGCTTGCGTGCGAGTACGAAGCGAGATGGGGTGAGAAGCGAAAGCGCCCTAACTGCTCCTGAAAAACTGTCCTCCTTCCAACCAGCTGCTCTTCCAAGCCACAGGACGTTTTCCAGCGTGGTTATGAGCACCACCTCAGCCAGGGCTGTTCAAGATGAATCTTGTCTTTGAGCAAGCAAGAAAAATTCACAAAGGAAAAAAAAAAATCAGATTTGGGAACTAAACGTTTTGTAATCTCCTGCCACGCAATTTGGCTTTCAGGCAAACTTCCAACCCTTTCAATAGCAAAAAAACAGACAAATACACTGTCTTCTACCATCTCCCGGTGTAAAGACCAGAGCGTGATACCGTACCACACACATTTAAAAAGCTGTACAAGTGGAAGGGAGTGACACACCCATGCATGGTGGTAGAGGAGACAGAAAACCACATGAAATAAAACAGAGCCAAAATAACCACTTCTGTTAAAACAAATGTATCTTCTCACTTTCCCCTACTGAAATCGGCATGGCTTTTCTGGCACAAGGAGCACCTGGGCGATCGGCAGTGCTGCTGCTAGGTGAGATGACTCCGCACCAGGGGAGCCTGGCTCGGCCGGGCTTTGGCCACAGAAAGGGCACGAGACAGGGAGAGAAGAAACACGGGTGAAGCCGACCAGCAGCGCTGAGCACTACGACAGGCTCTCAGATACGACTAGGCTATTGCACTGCTCTTATCAGCAGATACAAGTTCAAGGTCAGCCTTGATGCACTTACTGAAAACTGACACTGCCTGCGTCCTGCAGTCAGCACGACTTCAAATCAAGGCTCCCAATTATTAGTAGTAATTTTGTTTATTACTGCGGGGCCTCAGGACAAACAAAAAAGGAGCCCCATTGTGCTCAGCGTTGTACAAAAATGCTTAATTAGCCTCTTCATAGGTTGTTCCCTTGAGCTTCTTTTAAACAAGATATTTTCAAATATAAATAAATTCAAATTTCAGAATTCCAGAAATCAGTTCCCTGAAATTTGTTTCCGTAAACAATTAGCACGACTTTGCCCTTCCAAATTTCAGCTGTACACCAAACACTTAACTCTTTTTTTTTAGTTTAAGAAAAATTTGTATTATAAAGTCTTGGTCCTTGGCATGTAAATAGATTTTTGCCATTCATTGAAGGCCAGGATTTGAACTCAAATTTTCTCTGAACTATGTGAAAGTTGCCAAATAATTGTTTTTCTGTTGTTTCTCTCCTCCAGCTACAGTATTTATATATCAAAAACATGTATCACAAGTGTACAGAAATATTCACAAATTGGAAAAACAAATTAAGAGTTGAGTTTTAACTGGTCCACAAAATCTGAAGCCATGCTAAGATCTCGTGAGTTCAGCAGGATAATGAAAGCAGCGCATAGCTAGATAAGAGGAATACCAAGACTGTTATAGCAGTGAATGCAGGAAAACATGAACAAAAATTTTGGAAGGGAAGTAAAACCTCTGGCTTTTTCCACTTTCTCTGGAGGCATCTGGTCATGTACGTTATTAGAGATGCCGAAGCAGTTGTACCACTGGTCCAACCTCCCATACCAGCACTTGGATGCTGTTCTTAACACTTGCTAAATTCAAAAGGTGAAAGGAAAAAGTGGCACGTGAGGGAAGAGGAAGGCAGCCCATCCCTCTGAGAGCCATTCACCCATGGTATCAAATCTCCCTGACTTGTCAGCAGATGGATCCTGAGGACCAGACCATCACTCGAAAGCATTTTATGACCATTTTCAAATGCAAATACTTCCCACTGAGTCTCCACCTCGCTCAGATTTGTACCAATAATTTAGAGGTCACCAGCTATTACATCCTATTATCTAACCCTTCAGACTCTGCTTGCTTTCTTTTTACTGTTACTGTTCACCAATGTTGCCATTCACCTTTTAAGATGCCTGTTTAATTTAGCTGGATTTTTTAGACCACACTTTAGATCACATTTCCCCCAAGCTTATTCTAGCAATTTCTTGGCAATAAATGATATTTGGATACCCCACAGAAACCCCACATCAAATATTGATTACTGGTATTTCCATTACCATAGGCTAATCCGGTTAGGTTCTAAGAGCAAATTAAAGAGCTTGCTTCCACGTTCTGATCCTTTAGAGGAAGGACGCAACGATTCTCCCTAACAAGGAAGACACTGACACAGAACCAAATAAATGCCCTAAAAATGTTTATTTCTCTGGCATGGTTAAATAAAGAAAACATAGTAAACTACTTTGCATGCAGAGATAAAATCAATATAGTTTCCGTTCAGGCACCTAAATTATAGCATATTGCTTTACATACGTACATACTCCTCATTTAAGGTGGAGTTTCCACAATTCCCCTCTGAATACCCAGCTTTGCAGCATGCACCTCTCTATAGCACCCAGCAATCTCTGCTTGACATTAGTACTAAACAATATTCATTAAGAGCGTAACACTAAAGTGCAACATGTAAGTAAATCAAACTCTCAATGCTCTATTTTACAAATTTCATGGGCCACTGGGGATAATTAAAAGGGTAATTATATAAAGTTGGTGCAGTTTTGAGACTCAAATGACATTTTCTGCTTTAAAGCACTTGATAATCTGGTATTTTTCTACTAAGACAGTCTTTTTGTACTTTTATGGTCAAGCAGCATAAACAAACAAGAACTGTTTTCTAAGGTATTTCTATTCTTTTTTCTCTCCCTCTCCCCACAATGTTTTGCTTGATCAACCTCACTTACAAGTTATTCCTAAAAGTCCTACATTAAGACATCAGGAAAAAACAAGGCCTTTTAAAAAGAAAAAGAAAAAAAAAAATCACTGATCACCATAAAACGATACTGAGCCTCAAGCCTGGTTTAAACCATAGCTCTGAACAAAAATGGTATTGCTTTGGGTGTTTACAGCGCTGGAGTGCTGTTTGGTTTGTCACTGTGTTTAACCACTGCTCTAAAGCTAGCAAAGTACATTACTGGTAGTAACAGCTCATGAAAAATACAGCGAAGAAACTGCTAGTGGCAGAAGCATTTAACTTTCTTGTTAGCAGCCTCCCCCATGTGGCACTTTAGCACCAGCAAGTTGTTTATTATGTTCTGTGCCAGGCAAAACTGATTAAATGGGGCTCTTAAGAATCAAAGCGTTATAAATTCATGGAAATACAGCAAGCAATAAATTCCGTGGAATTAAAAGCTTACTAGTGCTATTAGCATTTCAGGGTGTTTGCATTGTTAATAGTGATGTGCAAAAATGATGTTCCTATAAGACAAGGCAAACCAACAGAACGTATGCTTTAGCTGCTATGTTTTTACACAATGTCATCATTACGTGTACATTTTTTCCCCAAAAAACTAAAACGCTCATTAATATTTTAGAGAAAAATCTGAACCAAAGATCTATAGACCAAAGATTTACATCCCTAGTAAAAGAAAAGTATTATAGACGAAACGTAATGCCATTAAAGAGCTGGATACCCCAAAGCAGAGGTCTGCCCTGGCTTTCGGGAGGAGGGAGCAGGGTAAGGCAGGGTGACTTAGCTGACGTTATGGGGACACATTACAACACAACAACTTGCTAACAACTGAGTAAGTAAACTTGATGCATAGTAATTCTTAATACTAAAAAAAAAAAAAAAAAAGAAAAGGGGGGGGGGGGGGGGCATGGGCAATGTAGTCTGACCTGGTGGTCAGTAAATCTGTCACCTGCTCTCCAAAGAGACAGCTTTACTCCAGGTCGCTCTGCCATCGTTCCACGGGAATGACGCTGGTGGCAGGTGACTAACTTCTCCATCATTACTGCGGAGCTCCACACGAAGCACTAACGCCAAGCTGGTACGAGGCCTTCCCTTGTGCCCATCTGTTTGCAGGTAGCTGATAACTTTGTAAATGGAATTCCTTTCAAGCGGAAACTTGGTAAAGAAGCCGCTTTACCTATGTGGCTGGGCAGGAGAGGAATGGGACACACCTTCCAAAACTGCACAAGAATGAGGCCTTGCAGAGTTTGTTTGTTTTGTTGTTGGTTTGGGGTAGGTTTTTTGTTTTGTTTTTTTAAAAAGGAACAATTTGTACCTTTCTGAGCTGCTTGAACACACAGCAGCCAGATAACCTAACCTGCAACGTCCCTCTGGGGGGCGAGGGGCAAATCTGGCTCTCGTTGCAGATGGGAAAATCAAATCACAGCCTTGTTGCCACAGTTAAGGTTTGACATAGGATAAAGAGCATATTCTGGGTGGTACATCGTGCACAGCTGGCAATGTACAAAGTCAAGAAAAAAACAAGAAAGCTTTGTCCAGAACAAACAGGACCCGTGCCACGGAGTGAGTCAGCTGCAGAGGTAGGAAACGAACCCCAAATCCTGACTCGCGGGCTCAGGCTCTGCGCAAAGCACACGTTAACGGCAAAAACCCTCTCCCAAGATTGAGGGGGTTGACATTTTGTTTGCCTCGAGCAAAACAAAACAAAGCAGTAGGTTTTAAACCGCTCAGAGGCGCGTTGTCTTTTTGATGTATGCATGTCCTGGCAGTCACACATCTGCATCAGGAGAGAAATAGCCCAGTTTTTTTGGCAGTTATTTAGTCCTTTTCATTTGAAAGTTGAAAATACACCGCCATTGAACCTTTGCAGTGCCGGGTCCTGCATATAAAAAGCAGCTGCTGAATACATACATGCAGGGAGCGAGGGCTTTTTCTTAATGTTTGAACAGTTCCAAGTTCAAACCCATTAAAGTCCAGGTCACACCGGGATCATGTCACTATTAATGCATCCAGTTACGTGCTGAGGGAAACCCAATATAAAACTATGATAAACTCGAGTTCTCCCGCAGAGCTATACTAAGGTCTTACCCAGATGATGCCACAGATCGCTCTTCATGGACAGTGACCAGACGGGATGTCAATGTCAGAGGAAAAAATCTGGGAAAGCCTCTTTACAGTTATTTTTAAAGAGATGGATGGCCTCCTTCAATGTCCACAAAGCTTATTTGGACCTTTTTCTCCCCTTCCTCTTGGGGGAAGAACTTCTTGTCCCACCAATGCTGTCTCCTACATGTCACAGGTTCGTACGCAACCTCCTCCCACATCACCAGCAGCCTACCCGCCATTGCACTTCGTCAAGGCACTGGGGCTGAGCATGAAGACGACCCCCAACTCATGCTCCTTCTCCTTTTGGGGGCAGATCCTCCCTGCAGATGGGCAAGGTCCCACTTGTTCTTGAGGGACTTCATGCCTGGCCAACTACATGCTGCCCCAGGAATGACAGCAGCAGGGAAGCAGAAGACTTGGGACAGGCCAGCTACTGCCTTGGCCCCACGTGGAGGTACTCTGGGGTCTACCCTCTGCAGATACCTGGTATCTCGTAATACAGTTGATAACAGCACTACTTTTGCTAAGAGAAAAGACAGAGACACAGGAGAGGAGACACAAGTGGGGAACTGAGGGTATGTGGCCTTATGGTAGAATGCACAGAGAGTGCTCAGGGCTTCCCCTTGCTGCATGCAACCAACTGGTATGGTGGTGCCTGAAGAAGGCCACTACTAGCTGAGAGAAGACAGCAGGAAACAGAGGGAAGGAGCTAGGAAAGCACAGATTTACTTGATGGGACAAAGAGCTTTTCCTAATGTTCTGCAAAAACCCAAAATCTCAGTAAAAACCTACCAACTGCCAATATTCCCAAGCAACACACCAACCAGAAAGTTTGCTCCCCTACAATGGTCCATCACATGTCCGGGTTGGACAGACCTATGCACATATGCACCCCTCTGATGTAAGGAGTGGATAAGATTAGGTGGGCTGGGACAGAGGAGATCTCATGGCCCACGCTAAACACCTGTGGGACTGAAGACAACCCGAATCTGCAAGGCAGCGGTGAAATGCGTGCTGACACGGCAACGCACAAGATACTGCAAACATGTTTGCCAACAGCTGTGTATGACAAACCCTCTGAGGCACAGGAACCTTTCATTCCACACCAGCAATGGTCGCGGATCCTGAAGCGTCTAGTAGTAATCCAACACCACCTATGCTCTAGATACGAGAGTGAGAATAGATGATTATTCTGGACAGTGGTCTTGGACTGGCTGAGGGTGCTCAGACCCCTTGTAGCTAAAAGCCTTCCTCTCCAGTAGCTTCTGGCAGGGCAACTTCACAGACGGGTCCCTCAAGTGGTGGAGTGTAGGTGACACTGGGCTGCAGGTGACGTAGCGTGGCACCACAACACCGCCTCGTCCTGCCCAGCTGGGAATCACTGTAGGAGTTTAGCACCAGTTTCAAACGCAGCTGGGTCCAGTAAAACCCAGCTATTTACGCAGCTCCTCTCTGAGCTTTCCATCCTAACTGTGCTGGGAAAGGAGGAAAAGGACTTTACTGGACTTTTTGACCTTATCAAGTATCTACAAAATACTACGGCTGATCTGGATGCATTTCAAACCAAGTTAACCATGGCAGCTTACCCAGCAGTAATGCTCCAGCTGGCCTGCATATCATGAACATACGACACGCTAACTACACAAACTTTGAGAAAATTAGCGAGCACACTATACACGTGGGATTTACACTATGCACATGCTGGGTTTGCACTATTCTTCATGCAATTTTCCAAAACTTATTACAGGGTTAATAAACTCTGAAAGAAAAAAAAAAAACAAGAATGCTCTCAGAGACTCAAGATATATAATTTATTTTTAAAAGAATAACTTCAATATTAAAATGTAAATTATCTAAAAAAAATATTGCCTCATGCACTTGAGTCTCATCGAGGAGAAATTTTAACAAGCCAAAGTCTGCATTTCTAAAGTATATTCTTTCAGTTATTCAACTTTCAAAAGGAGAACAGGCCAGACTCTCCTTTTAACTACGTGAATACAAATCCAGATAATTCTTTCAGTTTTAAATAATATTTTGCCTAATTAATATCTTTTTTCTCCTCCAAAACATGCATTTATCTGCTGTGAAATCAAAGGCAAAAATGAATTGTTTTAAAGATAGCAGAGAGTAAATAACAAGTTTGGAACCTTGCAGCCTTACCCTGGCAATTTGTCTCATATAATTGACTCAGCAGACATGCTTACAATTTCTTACAACTTCTACAAGATCTCCTGTGGGCTTATTTTAACGTTCTCCAAAACTGAGCTCAGAGCTTTGAATCCTCTAAGCAAGTAGCACCAAAAGCAATCATCTCTCCCTCCTTAAAACAAAAGGAAACAAACAATAAAAGCACACTTTTTTTTTTTTTTCCTCCTCGCTGGACATTAGATCTTAAAGAGGAATAAAGATGCAAAAGAATTTGCACTTTTTCAGAAATAAGTTTTCTGTTCTTTCCCAATAATAACATTTTAATCTATGTCCAATATGCATTCAATAAAGCTTTAAAAGCAACATCTTCCCAATAAAAAATATCTTTCCCAATTATTGGAATAAAATTTAAATGGAGAAGGATGACAGCAATAAAGCAAACACAAACTGTAAGAATAACTGCATGACATTTTTCCAATTAAAAAGGGGTTAAAAAAATCCCCCTACCTCCCCAAAGGAAATGGCCTCATTGCCTATATTATTGATTTATGCTGCTGTTGGCTTTTAAATGTATCACTTTCTATTTCTAAGATCTTTACAGACAATTACTAATGTCACAACTGCGTACCACTGTTCCATTGGTGGAAGTGCCTCAGTAGCAGGAAATGCTGTGCCCTTCCACAGACGTTTCCTTCCATCAGTGGGATCCACTAACCCTTAACATGTCAGAGGATTAAATGAAACACTTGTAATACAGCTAGTATGGATAAACACAGGGGCTATCAAAAATAACAAAAAGGGTATGACAGAAGAAAATAGACCTATGACTCAAAAGATGCCAATTTATCTTTTTTTTTTTTAAAACAGGGAATCACAATTCTATTTTCTTTTAAACAGAAAGAATCATATTGCAACAAAAATCTGTGTTGAAAAGCCTTATTATAAACTACTGATATTAATGGTTTGCAATGGAAATGACGTCAGAGTCTTAGTTACAAATGTCCAAATGTTTGTGCTACCCGACTAAAAAAATAAACAGTGAGCTCAGAGTCAGAAATTATCCTTTTGGGCAATTCAGCAGTATTATGCAAAACACACTGAGAAGTATATGGCCAGCAGAGGTGGGAGAGCCCCAAATTAAAATTCACAGATTGCACTGGGAAGAAACACTTAGCAATTAAACATCTCAGAGGTGGCGTCTGAAGTTCCTGCCATCAGCAGCAGTGAAAAATGCTTTCATATGTTGCAATGAGAAATACGGGCAGGTGATTGGGGCCAAAAACTAACTTTTTTTTTCTCCCCCCCCCCCTTTTTTTTTTTAAATGCCTTGGCTTTAGTATGAGCTACCAAATAAAAAGGGTGGCCTCCTGTAATGTCCACTGATTATCACTGGTCTTGTAACACTGCCACTGTAAAATACGGTTGCTACCGCTGTAGGACAATACCTTAAGCATGCCAGAAGATATACTTCTGGTGTGGTAGAAGGCAACAAGCAGTGACCTTAGAGACGACCAAATAAAATACGAAATATGCAATAAGAATCTATTTCTGGTGTCATTTTCTCACACCTCTAGATTTTATAAAACAGGAGCGTGCACCGTCTTTGCGACATGAGTTTTCTAGAGGCAGGTTTCAAGCCTGTGGTTCTTGCCCTTGTGCTGAGAAGCAGGCATGGCTGCGAGGTGCTAACAGACGGCAGTGATGCGTATTAAAGCCCACCAGCCTACTTGCACTAGCAAGCAGCAATCACCGTCGCATTCGCTGGCCCAGCAGCATAACTTGCACAAGGGTAAGTTTCAGCACAACTCTTAATTCAGAGCTATTTGCCTGCTTCAGAAGGAAACCTTGAAAGTGCATCTCTCTGCCGTATTTGTTTTTGTGTTTGAGACCGAGCATGAGTTCAGGCTATCCGCCCTGTAGCCCATGCCTGGGTTCTGGAGTAGAGGACCGATGCCGTTCCTACCTGTGCCATTCCCAATTCTTTCTTCACCCAAGCTATGATAAAATGCAGCATGTTCTGACACATTATCCAGCTTGGTCTCAAAGAACCAGGCTGGAAATTGAACAGCCTACATTGCATGGTATATTATGAGCTGTTTCCTTGGTGTATCTGTAGTTAGGCCAAGTTAAAAAATGAACACAGTGATGTACCTGTTGAACACAGTCCACAGCAAAGCTACAATCAGTAGGAGATGAGAGGGGAGAGGCTGTTCATGGACCACTGATGGCACAAGAACAGGCTCCAACTTTCTGAACACAGCTTTTACAGCACCCTTTCCCAAATGGCTCGGGATGACGAGTCCAACCAACTTCAACAGCACTACCCCTCACTGCAACAACAACAAAAAAAAAATCCCTTGCAGGCACACCAGGGCCTAGCACGGGATGTTGTGTCTCCCTCTTGGGACGCACATAGCTCAGATTTCCACCCCCAGAAGGGCAGCGGGAGGAATTCAAACACCTGCCCGCAGCAGGGATGCTGCAGCCCTGAGCTCCATGATGGCACTTGCCAATACGGCCATTTTTGCGTGAAACTCATTAGATGAGGAAAGCTGGGCCTCCTCGGATGACAGCTTGGTTTAATGGACCTCACAGCACTTTTTAGCAACAGGCAAACATCAGTGCACCCTTTATAGGTGCTTCATCTGCAGTTACAACCTTTGCACGTTGGGCCATTTTCAATATATGCAACTGTGTCTGATCTGTGGGTATAGATCAGGCTAGTCGTTTCCAAATCTAGAGGTGTGCATGAACCACTTGGCCTCATGCTTCACGTTCTTCACAGATTCAAAACGGATGATGGTACTTTGAACGCATGTTAAGTAATACAAATCAGCACTTGCACTTTACTGAAGATCGTATCGAGCATCTACCTAAACTAATGGAAGAAACACTGCAGGATTATGCAAAATACTGGCCAAATCTTGCTCACTTTAGCAGTCTTCATGAAGGCCAGAAGGATTTGGTCCAAAAGCGTCAGATAAGAGGATCAAACCTGTTACTATCTTAAAGCCGAGAAACATATTTTTCTACCAACCCACTTGAAGATTTATAATATATTAAGGAACATTAAGAGGAAGAAGAAAAAGAAGAAAAGCTAAATGGGCCAAAAGCAAACAAAAGAAACATGTTCTCTTGAGATTGCTAATGCTGGCAGACAATAGCACAGAAAAAACTCCTCTGACAGATCTTTGAAGTCTTCAATGCAGCATGCTAGTGGTCCATGTTAATGAGATTTGCTCAGATACTTTTTAAATTATTCCAAAATGTCTTAATCTATTTTCTACATCTTCTTGACCCAATTGCTTCAGGAAAGTCACAGCTTCACCCATCTCTGGACTAAACTTTTCATTCAAATACGTAAGGTCTTCAATCAGTTTGTGTTTCCGAAGGCCCACACACAACCTTTTTAGGGTTTACCCCAAAACATGCAGGTCATATTGTAATTTCCATTACTAGAGATTACAGAAACACTTTGCACCGCATTGTACCTTTCAATTTGAGTAACTCAAAAGTCTTAACAAGTAGGATATTACAACCTCTCCCAACAATCCAAAAGTATATAAATCCAGTCTTAGATGTGGCCTGACAGACACTAATCTCTCCAGCTACATGACCACCACCCCACCAGCAAGTAAGCAGCAGAAACCAATGGGGATCTGCCAGATCCCTATTTCCTGCTGGGGATGATACAAGCACTCATGTAAAAAGCTTCCAGTACGGCTCTATGTAATCTGGGCCTGTTGCAGAGAAAACGTTGGAGAAAATGTCCACGAACCAGGTTGTCTGCTCCTGTACAGACTTTGTTATGAATGCACCCAAGTGACAGGACCCGTATTCGGAAGCTGCCACACACCGCATCTTCTAGGAAGGATGGCGATTTCTGCCTTGTAATATGCTTTAAGAGCATTAAGTCAAAACCAAGAAAAGTCAAGATGTCAAACTCAGTAAGGTAAGTATCACCCTACTAACTGCCCACTGCCTGACATGCAAGCATCACTGCCACCCAGCCAGTATAGAAAACAGGGGTAAGGACCTCACCAGCACATCTCCCGGAAAGTCGCTAGCAAGGAAGAGTGCTGGGGAGAAACGGCACACACTGTTGAGCCCTTCATAAACAGCAACTTCTCTGAAGAAGTTTGTTTCAGGGCTTCAACTTTTGTCTGGAGCTCCTCCTGCTACGGCCAGCCACAGACGTGGCACAGCGACATGCCAACCCGGTTTGAGAGCTATGTCTCTTCCTGATGAAAAAAAGTGGTGGGACTACTGGGAAAAAAATGGGGTTTTTTTGTCCCAGAACCACTTCGTTTTCCACACAAACTGCACAATCCATTTTCTCCTAAGCTCAATACAAAAAAAGTCCTTCTGACCCTTCTCCTGGCTTGAAGTGAAGGGAGGAGAAAACATACATATATAAAAAAGTTAAAGCTCAAACCCACAGATTTATCTGTTGATCATCTCATTCAGTTCTGAGTTACAGCGGGCAGCTTCTGTTTTATTATCAATATTTAATCAGCATTTAACTCTGACAAGCATTAAGATTTGAAATTTTAAACTAAGTGCAACTTCGCTAAATCCTTTGTGTTGATTTTTTTCCCGTCTTCTAAAGTATTCTATCTTTGCCATCTTAAAAGTCTGCATGTGTCTTTTGTTATCAATAATGTACAACTTCAGTAACATGTTTTGTACTTTCCAATTTTTCAGCATGCAAGCTATCCCTGATTTACAATGCTCACTGAATGGTGTTTGATTATTGGAAATGCTTTTACATACATTTAAGCAAATGACTGCTCCTGGAAAACTAACACTGTTGTCCATAATTCTGTAAAAATACATTTCCCCTCCCTTCTCCCCAAATCAAACATTTTAATTCAAATTCTTACTTTGAACAAAAACTGGCATATAATTAGGCATTATGCCTAACAGTGCTAAATAAAGGAGAATGTAAACATCTTAATACTGAAGGTTTAACCATCAAAGCCCCTTGCTGTATCTATGCTGTTATTTGTGCCTCCATTCAGAGCTCTTTGGAGCTCACAGAAAAGAGGAAAGCAAACAAAACACGCAGTATAAAAATCTATTTTACCAGCTCTGTCCTGTATCCCACTCCGCATGCCCGAGGCCAGGCTCACACGCAGCGCTGGGACGCCCGAGACCACACGGCCGCTCCTCAAGGAGTAGAGTCCTGCTCTGTAACTGCACTGAGCGGCTTAACCGCTAACTCAGAAGATGGGATTTCACCTGAAATTAAGCTATCAAGCAATTGAGCTCAAACTCAATCAACCAAACCCTTAACCTTCCCTGTTTCAGTGGCACTGCTCTAATTAGGACTCTATCACTATTTCCATTACTATCTCCTATTCTCATGGTTTATTATCTCGGCAGTTTCAATTCTCACCCAGTTGAAATTTGACATCCAGTTTCTTGGACCACATATCATTCATTATGGCTTTATTTTATAAAATATGTTGCAAGATTATGGACCGATCCTGCAGCAAATAGGTTTTTGTTGAAAATGGCACCCCTCACTGCAGTGGAAGGAGGACAGAGCCAAACCTCCTCAGAGAAACAAGTCCTGACATTAAAGGACACATAGAACAACTTATTTTTCATCAAGTTGCGAATTTTGTTGTGCAGTTTGAAAACACGCGCTTGAACATGCATCCCGCATGTGTACACCACAGCTGACCCATGGTGTTTTCTCCAGTCCCAAGGGTCTTCCTGCTGAGCCTGGATCAACTTCTAGGAGACAGGGTTTGGCTGAACCCTACTTACCAGCTCTGCCCAGGGGTGTGGGGTGAGACTCAACAGCCTATGACACTCAGGAGGTCAGACTGAAAGCTCTAATGGTCTTTTCCAGTGATATGTTCTACAAATCACCCAAACTGCTTACTTTTGAAGGATGCACGCCAGAGGGTATGCCTGGCACGTGTGGTGTCCTGATGGTAGCAATACAAACCATGTCTGCTTTTAGAGACATGGCCTACAAACTTCAGGCTAGTCTGAAGGTAGTGTTTGGTATTTATCACAACCAAAATTCCTGACTTTCCTGGGTCATACGGCATCATGGCCACGCATGACCCATGGCTCCACAAGAATCCCACACATTCTGAGGCCCTCTGATGCACCTGGGACTTAAAATTTTTCCCCTTCTTCACAAAAACTCAAAGGGGGAATGCCACTGCAGGGCAAGCAACCACCATCTTAAACTGCAGGATCTGCTGCTTCTTCAATAGCTGAAATGTATCTAATAGCTCATGGGCTCCACCATAAAAAAAACCCAGTAATATTCAAATCTTGAAGAGAGGCACATATCACACAGCTGACACGCACCATTGTCATGGCCAAGGATTGCAATATTCACTTGAACTTCATAAATTTCATCCTCACTAAATAGATATTTTTGGCAACAAAGAACTGAAAAAAAAACCCCATATCGTTCTCAGATCTATTTTAATTTAAAACAGAAGAGAACAGGGACATTTTTTTCCCCCTTGAAGTACATTTTAATAAAATTAAAAATAAAAATAGCTCTAATTCACTTTGATGCATTTAGTCATTCTGTAAAATTCTAAGTTTAAAATGAAATCACCATTTTATATTCAAACAAGGTCAAGAGAACAGCACTAACGAGCACTGACATCACAGCGAACAGCAGCCACTGCTCAACGCTTACATCAGTGTTGCTTGTTGCTATGGTGCTTAACCGACTATTAATTTCTGAAAGAAGGTGATTATAAAGCAGCCATATGAACCTCAGTCAGATGACACCCTTCAGCACCAAACACTGATCTGCGTTACTCTTCTCTTCTGCAAGTTAATTTTGTGAATCACCACTTTTGTGATGTTAATATTCCTTTCCAACTTGAAACTTTGGACCAGAAGAGAGGCAAGGAGTTAATTTAGAAGCAAGGGACTTTCACGTTGCTTTAAATAAAAATCATTTTGCAGAGAGTGGTATTTCTTTCCTTTTCGCTACGCTCCGAAAGACTAAAAAGCATGTGTTTTAATTTTTGCAGTGATAATAAGCAATCGAATTAACAGCTAAATTCTGCTTTCCTGCTGTGCTCGACGTGCTGCTGCAAATCCAGGAGTGTCTCAGCCTGGGACGAAGCAGCGCTGAAGCCGACTTGACCATTCCCCAGGGATTTGCCCCAGTAAGGGGACCTTGCTGCGGGGCTGTGCCGCTGCAGCTCCCAGCCCAGCACCCGTGGATGCTGGGCCACGGCCTTGGCCATGGGGCCACCAAGACCGGCCAGCGCAGGGTCTTCCCATTCACACACCAGCTCTGCCCGGTTACTGAACAGCCTCCTCAGAACACGGCTGAAAGCCAGAAAGTGCATCTTTGTGGCCTTGCTCCGGTGGCAACTGGGCACCTAAACCATTGGCTTCCCAGAAAAAACAGGGGTTTAAGGCACAGCGGTTGCTCCAAAAGCTTAGCTCCAAGCCCAACGCTTCAATCTCTAGCCACATTGCCAGAAGAGCCTTTACTTGGGCAACTAAGGCACGCTCCTGGGGTTTGCAGGATCAGATCCTTCCTTCAGACATGCTTCAGAAACTGTGTGCAAAATATTATTTGTGTTTACCTTCTTCAGTTGCTCCTGTAAAGCAATCTTCAGTTACAGCCACCCAAAAAGGTCACTCTTCTTACCCTGCAGAGAAAGAAGGTAACACATGTGACTGCTGGGTCAGTGTCAGCAACAACACCCAAAGCATTTTCATTGGCACCACGTTTGCAAGTACAAACATAAATAAAGCAACAAATGAATCTAATCGTGTTTAATGGTGAATGACTTTCAGAGAGAGTTAATAAAAACAATCAAGTCACAGGACTGCTGCTTATCAGTACCAGCCAGTGTGAGGCTCTTCAGTTCAGCACAAACAACTTGGTCTTTGGGAGAAAAAAAAAAAAAAGAAGAAAAAAAACCCCATGGAGATGAGACTTCTTTGTTCTCTAGCATAAACTTTCTTAATCTTGATGTCTATCAATCTATTTTCAGTTTGAATAATAGATGAGTTCAGTCCTTTGTTTCAGAAATCTGACTATTGTCTGAATGGGTTCTCCTTACTTAAGGCATTTTAAGACCATTTGTAACCACTGCTATTTTAGCTTCTGGATCCTTTCTTTTTTCTCATCCTTCTCCATAGAGACACAGTCCTAGATGAGATTTTCAAACTAGCTGCACCTTCCTAATTCAAAAAGTTGTTTACTGTCTCGGGATGTCTTCTCGTTAAGCATTACCAAGAGCACACCAAGCATGCCAAGGTGGGAAGAGCAGTGGGTATTAAAAAGAGAAATAATTAAAGTGTATCTTTATAAAAAGTAGGAGGGAGAAAACAGCACGTGTAGGTTTTTTTTACCCTGTATATTACTGCATCTTGTGTACTCTCTCTTATGCAAAAGAGTATGTAATCTTTTAAGAAACATGACAATCTGCCACTTTCTGTTCATGTAATTGGGATCAACATATGGTACAAGAGAAAAGAAAAACATTTGTTTATTAATTTAGATCAAGTTACTAACTCAAACCACTAACAGCATTCAGAATTAATTCCCCATCAATTGACCAAATACCTTAACAGAGTAAAACGGTAACATAATTTCACTGAAACGTTGATCTGCTGCTGCAGGGGTGCAGAATAATGTGGAATAAAGACAGAAAGAAACAGGCAATAATTTGGCGACACAGATGACATCATACGAAATGGAGAGTCAGTGACATGTGGATGTGTAAGATGGAGCTATGTGAAACTCCATTTCATAAAATTCACAGAGTGAACAGAGTTTTGGGGGTGTTCGTGAAACTCATCAAATGGTAGGTTATGCTCTTTACATCAGTAGGTGAAGCTTTTTACTGAAGCGGTAAAACACCAACCTCTGGGAAAAATCAGAATCTTCATTAAGTTCTTTCAAAAGAAAATGTACTCATTTGCCATTTATTTTGGAAGGAAAAATGTTTTCACAATGAGAATGAGGCATTACTTCTTTACCATTGAAACCCTATTGTTTTTCGCCAGAAAAAAAAAGGTTACCTCGAGATGAAATGAATACTGCTTTTATCTGTTGCTCACTGGCATTTTATTTTAATTTTGTTTTTTAGGTTTTGAGTGAGCAGCTTTTCACAGCTCTTGTAATGTGGTACCAGAAGATCAGGGGCCAACATTTGTACGTGTTTGCTGTACAGGAAGCCCTATGTACTTTGCTGCGGTACACGCAGAAGACATTCCTGATTCTGCACTGTAAAGGACATAACACTACTCCATCATAATAGGTCAGGTCTCACCTTCCTGCGAGTATGTAGAACAATACATCTTTTATGTAAAATACATGACCTTTGACATACGATGTGCTCTTAGATTAGCAACAATAAAGGCTTTTATCCTGCTTTGCTGCAGGGGTTATCTTGGATTTGACACTTTAAACCTCTTTTCATATTTATCTGTTTTATAAATTTTCCTGGGTATTTGGCAGTCAGATCCTTATTTTGGCAGTATTTTGCAAGCAGACTTCATTTCTACCCTGAGTCTTCATGATAGCAAACGAACCATCTTAAAATGTACTTTTTAAGGAAACTGCTGAAAATTACACGTTTGCATAAAACGTGCATACAATCTCTCTTTCGGCAGCGCTGTAAAAGGCAGGTAACATTTTCTAAACACATTTGTCATATATGAACTGAACACGCTCCAAGGAAACCCAGTAACGCTGGCCCACTGTTAGCTGGTGGGAGACCAACGTGGTCTACCGAGGGCAACACACATGGAAGGCTGAGGAGGATTTCAGCTCTTCTCACAAATTACTCCTCAATTGAAACCCGGACTGGTTATCTGGGTCTTGCTGCATGTTACCTGCCTTTCAAAAATTTGGATAATGTACTGTTGAAGTTAAAATGAGCAGCAGAGACAGCTGTTCCCACCTGTGAAAATTTCTCATTAATAGTCGAAAAGTTGAGTATCTCAAAACGTAGAAACACAAATACAGACTTTCCTCCTGAAAATGTTTATATGGGTGAGTGAATTGATGTAGGCAACACACATTCCTTCCATCACGCTGTCTTTAACATAAACACAAAGTACCATCAACACCGTAAGTGTGCGTGTGGAGCAAACAAAGAAAAAATCCCATCCTACCAAAGCAAGACACCTCACTACACTCATATTTTCCCCCAAGGAGATGATTAAAATAGGAAACCAAACCACAAACAAAAATCCACTTTGTGAGCAGCAGTGGTCCTGCTGTCTCATGAGTGGAGGGAAGGCCTCCAAGCGCCCGTGACACCGTCCCCTCAGCTCAGCTGGCATCCCATGAGGGGAATGGTCCATGCAAAACGACATGCCCTGCTCACATTTTACCAGATATTCCTGAAAACATGGGAGTTTATTTGCCGAGTGCCTCAGTTTACCTATCAGGAAGATGGGTAAACGCTTTTGTAATACATTTTTAAATCTTTGACTACAAAGACACTTTTTATAATATCTGTTTTCAGCAGGATTTTGGAAAAACAACTGGTAGTAAGCCTAAAAAGATCACGACCTGAGCCAGCGCCATAACTTTTTCAGCGGACTTTAACAGAAAGCCCCCCTGTTGCTCTGGATCAGGTTCTACCTATTTACCTGGCACCAAGGGACCAGGCAAAAAGATCAGACACTTTGCCATCACACCTGCTGTCGGGTTGGACCTCGTAACTCTTTTCATCCCACAACGCTTATTCGCTTCAGTGGGCTCCTTCAGGGCAGGGAGGTCATTTCTGGAAGGCTGCAGGATGGAGCCCTAACTCCAAGTGACTACTGCAAAGCCAAATTTAACTGATAATATAAAGAATATGCAGAAAGAGAGAGCACTGCAGAATGAAATTCTACTTAAAACAGTATCATTTATGTTAATACCTAAATAAGAAGAGCCTTGGGTATAGCCAAAAATAGATTAACAAAGACCTTGATCCCACACAAACTGGCTGTGAGTAATTTTACACAGGAAAGTAGAACACCAGTAGAGCTGCTTCCCTGCTTCGAATTACGCACGTACATTTCTTTGCCAGTGTCCCAGCCTTGGGAAGCCTACAATTCATTATTGGAAACCTAAAGTAGCAAGGGAATCTCCCCTTCACTACCTAGAAAGCACAATTTTTATTTAAAGAAAAAAAGAGAGAGAGAGAGAGAGAGAACACACACACGCCCGACAGCACAACAAAAAATTGCTTCTGAAATTTGAATTAGATTCATTTTTTTCTTATGTAAGACTAGCTGAAATATATTTAATGTGTCTGATTAAAATATTTACTACAAGGCTTCCTGAAAGCTTTAAAATATCAAAACTTGATCATCAAAATAAGCACTTCTGTGCAGTAATTTCTTCTCAATAAAGTGAACCATAACCATCTAATACAGCTGTTTCTTTCCCTTCAAAACTCCCTGAGTCACATTCAACTGCACACAGGCTGAAATATTAAATATGTCCTACTATTGTCGTAATTACTATTTTCTTGTCCTGTGCAGGAATAGATGCAGTCAATGATTTTGTCAAATGCACATTTGTAAGAGGGGGGAAAAAAAGAAAAAAGATGGTTTTCATTTGGTGTTTTGCTAATCCTGAAAATAGAGGATGCACACTGATCGTGAAGAGCAACATCTGGTCCCAGGCATGCTTGTGGGCCCAATCCTGCACACAGGTTACTTTTCTCACCCAGTGCACTCCGTTGAGTTACTAACACACACAAATCGTACGTAGAATTGCTTTCGGGATGGTCAGCAGTCATCTCTTCAGTTCTGTTGTACCTATTTTTTTTTTTTTTTAAAGAGGTATCCAGCAACCTAAAAAAATTATATATTAAACTAGCTGTTTTAAATAATCTGGGGAGAACTATTTTTTCTGACCATTGTCGAGGCGGCTATGTTTTATCGTGCAGCGTATATTAAATCTCAGGAGGTAGGGTACAGGAGATTTTCTATACCGGGAGTCATTATCACCTCCTCGGAAAGCGAAACGCAGGTGAACAGTAAAACTGCGAGAGACTAAGTGCACTTCTTCCACCTCGCTTTGAAGAGGGGGAAACGGATTTGGTACAGGCCAAAACACAGGGATATTAATGCTTGCTACCTTGCTGCTTCTCGGTGGAAGGAGGGAGCACGTCATACTGTATTTTCATTTTCAGTCATTAGCAGGCTGTTCAGAATCCCTGGCTGGTGCTTACTGTTTATTCTAAACAGAAATAAAATAAAATAAAAATAAGCGACGGCAGGAGGACAAGCCACGCACAGCACATTTTCAAAATAATACCACCTTTCAAGTCCGCCGTAACCTTGGAAAAGAATCACTCGATGTAAGCCAGCGCTACGAAACTAATCACAATCCATTCCTCCCTCGCTTTTTAACAGCTCTTGTAGGAAATACGGGCAGAGTTAACAGCCAAGTTAAGACCAGCTCGCTTCCGACACAGGACCTGAACTGCCGCTGCAGTCTCGCATCTTTTGGTGACGGGTCGGTCGCTCGCCTCACACGGATCGCTCTGGCAAGAGAGCTGGCCCTGGCTGCATTCACCAGACGTGAGGGCCCAGCGGGTTCCCGGCGCAACAGGGCTGGCCCTGGCTGCATTCACCAGACGTGAGGGCCCAGCGGGTTCCCGGCGCAACAGGGCTGGCCCTGGCTGCATTCACCAGACGTGAGGGCCCAGCGGGTTCCCGGCGCAACAGGGCTGGCCCTGGCTGCATTCACCAGACGTGAGGGCCCAGCGGGTTCCCGGCCAGCACCAGGCCGTCAAGCGCCCCGCCAAAGGCCGAGAGGCCATCTCGCTGCCGCCGAGCGCCAGGACATCAAACGCTGCCGCCTGGTTTACGCTCGCCACATCTTCCCCGGTTCTTAAAATACCTCGCCGTGCCTCGGTGCCAGCCTTAACCATTTTACGTCCGCCCCGCAACTCTCATCTCGAAACCCGACCTCACCCGACGGCGGCCGCGGGGGGCACAGCCCTCCCCCGAGCGCCGCGCAGCAGCCGCTCCAGGTGCGGGGCTCGCGGGCCGGCCCCCCGCCGCCTCGGCCGAGCCGCCGCCGCCACCTGCCCCGCACTCCGCGGCACCCGCGCCGCTCCGCCCGGCCCCGCCGGCTGCCGGGGCACGGCTGCCGGCCCTCCCACCCTGCCCGGCGGCCGCCGCCCCTGCGCGGCCCGGGCTGCTTCAGCGGGCCCCGCCACGGCGCCGGCGCCCGCCCCGCCGCCGCCCCGCAGGCCCCGGGGCCGCCCTGAGCGCGGGCAGCCGGCGGCCGCGGCCCCGCTCCCTTACCTGCGGAGCGAGCGCGGCTCGGTCACGGTCATGTGCAAATATTTTCGAGGGATCCTTTAACAGCCTTTAAATATTGAAGCCTAAAAACAATATTTGCTGTTTTGCCTTTGAAGCTTTAACAAAAGCTTTGTTTTAGCATTTACCTCGGTGTGCAATAAGAGTTAATAATCAAATCCGTCCCAACCCCCACAAATGTTAAACAAAAAGATAAAAGAAATGCAAATAGCTATTGTCACGGAAAGTTAAAGTACCTGTCTGTATTTTTAAGTGAAAACTATTATCTCTATCAATCAAAATTTAAGAATACAATAGCACTAATCACACAAGGTGCTTTGACTGAGGTACTTTTCCCCATAAAAAGTTGTTTTTTTTTTTTTTTTTTTAAAAACTGGTGCATAAAAGTAATACGCTTACAATTAGATACGGTATTTGTAATTTTGTTATTAAAAACCCTCGGCAGCCTTATTGTTAATAAATGCCTCTGAGTCTGTAGGCTGATTTGTACCCAAGAAGACCAAAGTCCCCACGTATTTTAATAAGGTTGATGAAATTTTATTCAGATTCTCACACTTTCCAACATGTGGTGGAACAGCACACTCTTCTGTTTGAGAGGAGTTACTCAAACGAAGGAAATAGTTAATTGGTAAACCAAAACTACTACTTCTGGCCTCGCTGCACATTTTCCACATTTCTCCAAACGCTGTCTGTACTACCACCGTCTGCTTCGAAGATGTGCCCTTTGTCATCTTTCCTTTAATTTTTGGTACCAGCTCCCTCTCGGTGGGCTCCAAGGTTCTCCTAATACAGCACAGGTTACCTATATGGTACACACCTTGCGCAGGCACGCCGCACGGGTTTTCTCAAAAGTCATTTTTAAAACTAATTTGTCCAGACTGAATCGCAGACCGAGCCGCGCGGCTAATAAGCGCGAGAGCGAGCGACAGGAATGACGCCTGTGCTGAAAGAAAGAGCCGGAGACGAAAACACCTCCAAGTAAATAGTTAAGCCAGGGTGCCATTGTGCAAACTCTGCGCTCGGGGAGGGATGTCTCCCACACCGAGGAGCAATAGGACTGTCATTTTTTCCCCCTGCAATATCAGGTTTCCTACTCTACAGTTCTGCTACTCTGCATCATGGCTAACATCTCTAGTGTGCTATTAATATCAATGAAGAGACGATTCAATTTCCACATAAGAAAAACCTTCCTATTACAGCGCAGACGTTCTGCTGAGGACCCTTGCTAAGGAAACAATAAAGACCAGAGGGGTGGGTTTTCTCTCCCCCCCTCCTCTTTTTTTTTTTTTTTTCCTTGCTGCTGCTTTTGCAGTTCTGCCTTGCACACTGTTTGAAAGCTTTTAGCTAACAATGGAAGCATTATCTTCAGGATAGTTACAAAACAGGATTTGTTAGTACAAAGAATAATAGCACCGAACTCATATACCCCCCCCCCCCCGCAAATACCTGCCTATTGCAATACGGCATTTACTACTTTATCCAGAAGTATATTCCAGAAACACCTGTATTCTTGATCTAATTCCCTGCCACAAACTCCCTCAGCGGACCAGGTCTGCTTAAAGAGGTTTGGACAATTAAAAACAAAAACCAACATTTTGTGCATTTCTAAAATGGAACAGAAACAAAAGTATCTTATTCTACCGGAGTGCAAACTTACCCATTAATGAGGAAGAAAAAGGCTTAGAGCTGTACAGTAATTCCCAACCAACTGCAGAAAAGTTGAGAGTTTTGAAAACACTGAAGCACTTTTGACTATCCAGCCTTTCTGTGCTTCAACACTGGCTGCAGTGTAAGGAAGGACTGAAGGTATGTGGTCTAAACACAACAAAAGCCACTGCCTTACTCTAGATTAAATATGCAGGAAGAGGCCCCTTTGCATAAACACAAACACTCAGCAAATGAGTAACTGGCTCAAATCAGACGCCTGCTGTGCATTCTACCTGTCCTGATCTCTGACAAGCTACACGGCTTGTTTAAGGGGATAGGAGCTACAAAATCACATCAAATCACAGCGCTACACGCTTTGCTCGTGTAACAGTAAATAACAACAGCACCAACAACTCGACGCCAAACGTTCGGTTCTAATCTAAGCATTGCTCTGGCAAGGAGCTGAACCGCGTGCTGCGCCCGCTTTGGCTCAGCCACCCATCTCGCCGGAGCAGAAGCAACACAACCAAACACCACCTGTAAAATTCATTTTCATTAACCGTACTGAAATCCAATACACTCCTGGCCCGGACTTTTCTTAACGAGGATTTCAAATGAATACAGAGACTTTTGGTTGAGTTGACAGATTAAATCAGAATTTGCTTGTACTCTCCCCGTTTTGTTTACTATATAAAAGACATTCCACACACAGACCTATTTTAGCTGTTCTGAATCACTGCATAATGCACACCTATTTACTAGTTTATTTGGGGAAGTGGAAGAAAATTCTGAAGTTTCCCTGAAGAACATGATTTTCCAAACACTGCTCTCATAAAACGACTCCTCCAAACTATATTTACTTCAAAAACCAGCTAAATTAGAGACTGTGATAACCACCAAGCACCTCTAAGCATTTATTATTATAATCGAATATACATAATTATATACCGTGATTTACTCTTGCTTCTACAGAAATAAATTATTTTTCAGCCTCGTTTATCCTTCCATACCAGAAATAGAATGAAGCAGCACAATTTTAAAGCAATTGGAATTCACCAGTGTCCTTTCCTAACTTAAGGAGTCAAATCACATTGACCTCTTATTGTGAGTCCTAGCTGCATGTTGGTTTTGGTAATTTAATTATTTTTTAATAACTTGCAGTATTAAATGATTGCCATTGAAACACAAATAAGATTATACTCCTCTGCCTTACTCTCCTGTGCTCCAGACTACAGGGTAACGTGGACGACACGACTGAGTCCAGCACCAAAATTTCATTCTGAAAGACCGCTTACACGCAGGCAGACACAGGAAGATCTGGGCTTTAAAAGATACAACACATATTTACTGGATTCTCAAGCACGTGCTGCCGATTATTTCAAAGGACACTGGATGTAATTCACAGTTTTTATGCGGATCAAGCGTGTTCCGTTCCACTGAGCGCTCGTACAGTATGGAAGGAGTTTTTACTTTTCCTTGGATAAACTCACCACGTTAAGGCACAGTAAAATTGCTAACACGACCTAGTCCAGCCTAACAGGATAAAAATCCTCCATGAAAGAATCCTGCAAGAAATTTTAGAGCTCCTGTATCATTCACTACTTTTGCATTGAAATGACCTTCCAAAATAAGGTGTCAGATAATACGGTTCACATAGATGATAGTGATCTAACCTTGATGCAAATAAACCATAGAACAAAATTTAATCAGTATATCACTGTGTAAAAGCCTTTGTCCATCCCAATGGAGCTTCTAATGACTGTTTTGGCAGTTCTGGCTGGTAGTTATGCCTCCCTGCTCATATATATCTCATACTGGTTGAGCAAGCTAATGGAACTGCTGTTAGTGGAATCCAATATTAATACCCTGCGTCGTGCAAAACTGGATGCAACTGAATATATTATACAATTACAGGTAGTATCTAATTCCATAGGTATTAGATACTGGGCTCTAAATTAATATTTTAATAGAGAAAGTGAAATAAATGCTACATTTCAGGTAAGATATCTATGAACTCTGGATCTGCCAGCCTTCCTGCTGTAAGCCTGCTCTACACTCACACAGAACAGACACAGGACCCTGACAAAAATTGGCAGGCAAGCTTTAGATGCTGAGTGACACATACTGATGCACGGAGTCAAAGATGTCATCTTCATGCAAGCTCCACTAGTTATGAGCTTGAGAGAAAAATGAAACAAAAAACCCCAAAATAAAACAAAACAAAAAAAAAAAGGGGGGGGGGGGGGGGGGAGGGGTGTGTGAGAGTGGAGCAAGACCTCCAGAAAATAAACAGGGTGTACAGTTTCAAAGGCTACAGACACAGACATTTCATTGTTCAAGCCAATTATCAGTGGAAAATAATAACAACAGATGGATTCAGAGTCACTGACTTTTCATATGCACTTCATCTCTGCACAACAGATGATGAAATGCGAGAGCTATCTCGGAAAGGCAAAACATCTTTCAGTAAAAGAACTCTATACTCCAGATGGGGACCTTCTAAGGCAGCTGATTATCTTCTTATAATGTTGTAAGATAGACTTACTAAAACATTTCAAGAACTGATCAGATCAGATGAGCACAATGGCATCATTATGAGGAGTAACTTGCTTTGGCCTCAGACTCGCGACTAAACTAGTCAGAGATTTCAACAGGGTCAGAGCTGCCCGATCCCCATTTTCGCATCAAGTACCGGTTCCAGAAAAAAAAAAAAAGGGGGGGGGCCCGAAGCTGCTGCTCGCAGCCTGGGCAACGGGTCGGCTCTGCCCGGAGAGGGGATGCAGGCGTGGGGCCACCGAGCCAGCCGCGGCATCAATGGGTCCCCAGTCAAAGTCCTGCCGCCGCGAGCGAGGCGAGCCCCCTCGCCTTCTGCAAGCACGCCGTCTCACACCGGGGCAAAGGCAGAGGACAAAACATATTTACAAGCACGACTGTTTCCACTATAATTGCTAGATGCAGAGGGACCTCGTCATCCAGGGGCCTACAGCGATGTAAATGAGGAGTAACCTCAGCTGAGTCAACAGAGTTACACCCATGAAAACTGGTGTGAGACACAAGTAAGACACAAATTCTTTCTTACAAAGCCTTTACAAAAACCCATCTTTTTATGGGAAATAAAAATTTGCTTTCAAAGGGAAATAACAAATACATGTAAATTTTGGTGGTTCTGGTGATAAGCAGTTCCAACAAATGTCACAAACACCCAGTGAAGAACCACCTACCTAGCACAACCTTCTCCCACTCAACCTGAATACCACAAAGTACGTGTTTTTGATCACATGAATCAGGTATACCACAATCTCAAAACTTTTCTAAAAAAAAAAAAAAAAAAAAAAAAGTAGTGGAAAAATGAGCTCATTAATCTTTACGACAACATTTCTTTAATGGAAGAATACTACATAAGTAGCGCATTAAAACGAACTGGTTGCCATTTCCACAGCTTCTTCTCCAAAACACTGGAAGGAAAATCTAAAAAACCGACACACTCTGTAAATCAATATCACATACCGAGGGCTAGCAATACACAACACACACGCACTGAACTTGCGCCTACTGCCAATTTATTTCACAAGTTACAAAATATTTCATAAGTAGAGGGCTGTTGGCTTCGCAAACGCAAAGGGAAGAGATGAGTTTGCGGGCACAAAGCACAGCGTTTCCCCTCTTTGTGAAGTACTTTGTCAAAAGTAAATTCACAGGGGAACATACGAGCAAAGAGTAAATTTTGCCCAGGGCAAAATTCTGCAACTGCTTTAAGAAGCAAACAAGAACACAAAAGATGTGTAATACAACCATCTGGCTCTACTCATGCTATATCAATAATCCCCAAAATTTATCCCCACCCCCTTAATCAGCCCACACTGATGCCACAAAACCAAATGGCATCACTTATGCTTCCTGCCCATCACATTTTGAAATGATATTTAATATGCATACAGTACATATTTGCATGTTAATCAATTTCTTTAAGAAAAAAAATATTTTTGCTTCTTGAGCTATTAGTTCTGCTTTTTCTACTTATTCACACTGGGATCTCTAAAACCACCAAGAAAGTCCTTGTGGTAAAGAGACTCTCGTATCGACACGGCGTCTCAGGTATCAGGATAACGTACCGGTCAAAATTTCAATCTCTTCTTCTCTCTAGTTTTGTGTCACAGTGTGAAAATAGCAGAGGGTGAATAATAATGCACCAGCAAAATTAGCTGTTCAAGAAATGTGGGTAAGCGATCCGTTTTGAACTCACAGTCGGATGCGTTTCTAAGCATCGCCCTACTTGGGATGCAGGAAAGGAATTACGGAGGGGAAGCGGGATATCCTACGTGTCTCTTCCATCTGGGATTTTGAATCTTTGCACCAATTATTTCAGACTATCTCCCCATCCAGGAGCCAGCCTGCTCGTGAAGGAGGAGGAGAACGGGGAGCTGCTGGACGGGGATGGAGGACGAGCCTCCGACACGCGCTGGCTGCACGACCTCTGTCCCTTCCCACCCTAAGCCCATGCTGGGAGACCGCCCCGGGACAGACGGACAACCAGACAGCCGGACAGCCAGCCAGCCATGCGAAGTGACCGAAAGGGCGGCCCCACAATTGTTTGGGGTTGGCTTCGTTCTTGAGGGAAAATCACCCGCGTAACCATCGTGATTCATACCGCGAGCGCGCAACGTGAAAGCGGGTACCAAAAACAACACTTCAAAGACGGTCTCTTCTCGGGCGCTTTGGCGACCGACAGCTACGGCCCTGGGCGCTGACTCAGAGCTCTTATTCTTAATCGACTTTTCGGCAACAACATACCCCAGCCCAAACCCTGCCTCTCCCCGTGGCCGTGTCTGGCTGGCTGCACCCTCCCCGTGCCTGGGAGCTGCCCGGGGGGATGCACGCCGTGGCGTGGACGGTGCCCCACGGCCGGCAGAGCTTCGTGCCCTCCCGCAGCACAAACCTACGCTTGCTACATAGGGAAGGAGAAATGTGAGCCCTGAGCGCTCATGGCATAGGTGGAAATGTTTTGCAACTATTTTCTTTGGAAATAAGCGTACGTACAGCGGTTATGTCTGCTCCTGCATCCAGACTATCAACCTGAGATCGCAAACGCTTTGTTAATTTTTTTTTTCTTTTTTTTAAAAACCCATTTTTGGATTGCTTCTGCTGTTTCTACGGCTTGACTTGTACGGCCTCTTTGTAAGAATTGAAAACAGTCTCCCACAAACACAGGAATGGGCGAACGGTTTAGAGAGCTGATCCACACCTGGGCTACGTAAAAGGGGCTCATATTTTCCAAACAGAAACACAACCCCTTTTATATACGAACCAGATTTGGGTCCAAACACTCAACCCTTCACCACATCCTACGTGGGGCTCTGCAACGGTCAAGGGGAGCGGCGGTGGGTGGCGGCTGCGCCCGCGTTGCTGCGGGAGCGCCGGCTCCGTCGCAACGGCGAGCCGTGACCTTGGCCTTGGATGCGAAGGGCAGACCCGTCCCCGGTGACACCGCCGTTAACGCAGGGTAAGCCCCATCCCGCGCACGCCTCTTCCAGAAGAATCTGGCCCCGTCTCGTTACTCTTGTTAGAAAAATGAAGGCTGTGACAGAAAATAGCTGAGAACTACATCTTGCCGATGCCAAAATACAATAATAACATGTTCAAAGATTTAATTTAGAAGACTACAAAGTCTAGCTCATACATCATAACACCTTGAAATAACACTTTAAGGTCAAATCCTGTGCATTTTTGGAAACCACCAAAACATAATGAAGTTTTACTTAAACACAGCATTTACATTTATAATGCATTTCAGATTCTTCAAGTAAGCTAGACCACATGCTAGGAAAATGTACTTCCCACAACATACAAATTAAGTCATATACAGCCTTCCCTCCGCAGGCTGAACAGCCACCGGCACAAATGGAAGTCCTGTGTACGGATCAAAGGCAGCATGTGGACCTCAGAATATGATTTTTTTACTTTTTTTTTTTTTAATTGGCAAAACATCAAATCCCACTAGTAGTTTATTTTTGTTGCCTTCCTTGCCCCTTTTCTACCTCTCCCACTTATTTCACAACGGAACGTTTTTAAACCACTAGAAATCTTTGTGGCAAAGATGATGTCATACTGACACAAGATCAGGTGTGAGGTATGGTATGAATAAATACTTATCCGCAACCACATTTAATTTTCAATGGTTGGGCATCAAGAGACAAAGAAGTTCTTATGCAGACATATTAACGGAGGATTTAATTTTAAATGGTCTGCATTTAAAAGAGCGGGAACAGAGCATCGCGCAAGCCTAGAAGAAAAGGAAAAAAAAAAAACCCACAAAAAACAAAATGCCTTGCACCTTCCTTCTTGGTTTTGGGAAAGCAATGCACAGCCCTAAAACTTATTGCTCTTCACAGTAATAAATATATGGTGCTTGATTACTTCGCCTTCTAAGTCGCTGATACCATGCAGGATAATTGTACTTTATGCACTGGTAATAAAAACTCTCCCTACGAAAATAAATATGTATTTTACAGTGATCAAGCAGGAACTAATTTTGTACTTTTTTCACAAGTAGCCATTTACTTTGGCACTGAATGGTAATGTGTAGTGGAGAATGCAGTATATGCTTTAACCCAAGAAAAATTAGACTTGAAAATTAATACACAGTGAAAGACAAATTTAAAGCAGCCTTCTTGTGTTCTGACATAAGAATATAAAAATGACACGAGCGACTAAAGATTAGTTTACATACTTTTCAATCACAGCTGCCGCTCAGTAACCACAATACCTTTAAAATGACATTCTACCGAAACAGATACAGTTTGGCTGCAACGGCGGCTAGATACAGCTAATGTGAAATTAAAAGGGCATTTTTTATTTACACACATCATACAGCACTGAGCCCCAGCACAATTACAATGGAAAGATTTTTAGCGTGATTAATTTAGAAATAATCTAGTGATAAATAGAGTGCATTGCAAGTGATTCTGCCGAGCAAATTTTTATCACCAGCCTCAGATGTCAAAACACAGTTTCAGGGACAGAGAAAGAACGAGTCACATCTTCTTGGTTAATATTTAATTGGGTGCTAAAGATTCCTCCTAAGGACCTCTGAACCATCACTGACAGCCCCACGAGATGTCCCTCTCTGTGAAACAGATACCAACCCTTTCTGTATAAACTAAAATAACGTTAAATTTAATCAAACCGTTCAATTAATAAATCACTTCAGTGGACAGTGCAGCCCAAGCCCTGTTTAATTACATAATTTTAAAAATATTTGCACACTGCAACCACTAAGATTGGCTCTGAGGTTTCATAATACACACTTAACACTCGAGTTGGAGAACAAATTTATTTAATAAATGCAGAGCTAAGTGCAATAATGCCACTCCACTCAAACTGCAAAATCACTTCGCGTATCCTGCGAGAAAAAGCAAATAAACTTTTTCCCCGTTTAAACGCATGTTACCGCTACCGCCGGGCTCTGGCAGAAGCCACCTCCTTTCCGCCCGCGTTCGTGCGGCCGGCGGGTCGCCCGAGCCCCGGAATGCGGTGGGAGAGCCAGGGTCCCCCTCCCGCGGCGCAGAGCATCCCTCTGCTCAGCCTGCACGCTCAATCCCTGGAATCCCTGGCCTCCCTCTCCTTGCCCTCTGCCCCCATCCCTCCCGCCAAGCTTTCCCCCTTTCCCCCCACCGCGATGCCTTTCCGCCCTCTTTCCCCCTTGTTCTCCGCTTTCTGGGTCTCCCCAGCCTCCGTCGACGCGTTCCCGCTCTTCCCATTCCCACCTCGAGCTCCTGCCCTGCGTTTGCCCCACCTGCTCTCTTTCTCACTGCCGTTTGAGAGAGCTGCCGTGAAAAAAGCTAGCTGGGGGGGGGGGGGGCGACGATAAAAAAAAAAAACCAACCCAAACAGGATGGAGGGAAGGGGCTGGGGAGGAGAGCGAGTGAAAGAAAACAGTTTAATACGGCCAAGCAGAACTACCCAATTTCCAACAACAGCAAGAGACGCTCCTGAGCACCAGGATGAAAAATAAAAGCCACAGACAGAGCAAGAGCATGACGTGAAGCGGGATTCAGCTTCGGGGATGGGTGTAACGCCTGCATCCCCAGGACAGGAGAAAGCCGTGTTACTGCCGTATCTAACGAGGTGTGACAACGCGGGAGAGGTTGAAATACGTACGGACCAAGCGGCGGCCTTAAGCGAAGGGGGAAAAAGCAAAGCTAAGGGTTTGTCCCAGCTCAGAAGCACAGCTGCGTGCACTCATGCAGACTTTGCATTCACTCGTACAGAGCAAAGCTTTCGGGTCCTGTGGTTCCAGCACGATTTGGGGATGAAAGCTGAGCCTCAAAAATAAATAAGCCTATATTTGGCCTGCCCTGGATTCGAGAAGTTCTCGATACTACTTTGCATAGAAACAATCTGAATTCATACAGGTTAAGTTTGCGAGATTATAATATTCTTCACCAAGCCAACGGATGCACCTCTAAAATTCACTACCCTGACAAATAGAAGAGCTCTTGAAAGTCTGCTTGTATTAGTTTTATGGATCTATTCTACTGCTTAAATCAGGTCTCATTAAAATTACCATCCACACAAGTTCTCCCACTGGGAAATGAACACGCCAGAGCTACTCCAGTTCCGCAGGCGGCGCTCGGAGGGGGCTGCACATTGCAAAATAGCTGCGGACGCGGCGGGGGGAGGATGGGGACAAGAACAAGAGGCCTTCAGGACAGCAAGCAAGTTACCGCTTAGCCTCCTCTGCTTTTAACCAGCACAACTTGTGCTCCAGTGCTGCAAACGCATCCGTGAAAAGAAATGCTACCGCCAGAAATGAAACGGGGGGGGGGGGGGGGGGGGGGGGGGCAGGGGGGGTTGGCATAAAAATGAAAGTGTCCCTTGGAAAGCCAAATGCGGTCTCCAACATCCATTTTAGTGGTGGAATGGCAGGCTAAATATGCAAACACTGCACCTGACAGCTTACACTAAAGCATATGATCTGCACACTGCCCCTCCAGTTTAATTTTTAATAGTAACAGTACTTAAATCTCAGCATTAATGTATTAATGTTCAAATGAATACAATTAAAGGCATCTCTCTTTTCTCCAGTGCTAACGACCTGGAAGATCTCTCCACCCTTCATATTTGCGGGGATTATTACAAATATATTCTGTAGCCGTTGTTTTGGCAAAGAAGCAAAAACCTTTGCCTTTTAAATATAAAGTAACAGGAATAATGAATAATATATCTTCTGATTTTTGTTCTGCCATGATATATATATAATGATATATAAAATGTTCATTTATTATTATCACACATCCTAGGAAGCAGACATGCAAAATTACTTTTTTTTTTTGGTCTTATAAGGGTCATTTATCATACGGAACGTCCTCCAAATAGGTAGTCCTAAAATCTAAATTTACAAAGACATTTTTTAAAGCTGAATTCTTCAAACAGGGCTGCTCTCTTGATGGTTAAAATAAAAACTTTATGATATTGAAATAGCTGGATTTAAGGAGGGAGAAATGCTCTGCATTTTCATTTAGAAGTTCCTGCCCCGACAAATTAATGTCTGCCTATTATTTGTACCTGTATCTCGCCACATTTATTACTAACAAAAGCACTGCGTGACCCTCTTTAGGCCAAGTTCAGAAAAGAAAAGCGTTTACTAAAAAGGCATTAATTTTTATCGTAGCATCTGTGATCTTTGGGTGGGGAAAGGAAACACCATAAAAAACCCGAAGTCTGTATATACAAACTATCAGTCAGATTTTAACACTTATGCAGAATAATGCAAAGCTTTATTTCTTTTTGATGTTAGCAGGCTTTTTTTTCTTTGCATTCCATTTTTCAATATGTAAAATGACAAAAATGCAAAAACAAAAACACGAAAATGTGCTTGTTAGGGCTGGCCTAGTTTTTTGAAACACGCACAAAAAAATAAAACCCACTCAAAAGATCTTATTTTAATATGTAATAGAAGAATCTGGCAAACATTAGCCAGAATAAGTCTAGCCAGCGAACACAGACTAACATACTAGTCTGCTGCTGCGAAGCAAAATGGAAATTTGATCGTGTTCTTCCAACGCACAAGAGCGGCATCTTCCACATGAAGAGCACCGAAGGAACGTGGTGCAGGCGTCGGCGCGGGGCCGTGGCTGCCCGAGCAAACACCCTGCTCCTGCTCAGCTCCTCGGTGCTCACACCAACACCTAATCATCTCATTTGCAAATGGAGCCTCCTCCGTAGTCCCATCCCAACCTCTCCTTTGTCAAAAGATGGGGTTGGTAAAAGTAAGTCCAGGGTAAACGCGTGCCTTTCCCCCAAAGCTACGTCCACGCTCACTCCAGCGTTGGCCGCTGTGATCTTGGTGAGCAAGACCCAGCCAAAAACCAAGCAGAAGAGCGATGCTCTTTTCACGAATTTTCTTTGCACCCAAAATCTACTCTAAGTTGTGCAGCTTTGAAGCGGTACCCAGAGAAAGAGTCAGACATAAAACGACCTCCAGGGAAAAGGCGGGGGGGAAATATGATCAAGAAAGAGAAAGGAAATGGGAGTGCTGGAGTCAGCACGGCTAAAGACTCTGATGAGGAGGGAGGTAGAGGGGGAGGACAACTACAAAGCGCTTAATTATAAACCCCAAAATGTTAGAAAACCAATCTCACGCTCACAATTTGCATATTTTGGGATTACCTACGGATGGAGAAGGTTCAGCTTAATCAGCTATCTGTGCAAATGGATCCCCAACATGCCAGAGTGAACTCAATGGACTCAATCCCATTAGAGTGGAAAGAGCACGTGAAACGCCCTTGAGAAACATGGCTAATGCCACAAACACTGAGGAAACCACCGTTAATAAATTCTTCCATTTTCAGGCTTAAGAGGCAAAGGGCAAATGTTGAAAGAAGCGGAATATGGGAAGGGCACGGCTACGCTTTATAAAAAGTCCATTTCACGTGTCACATGTTCCCAAGGCAGGTCTTACTCCTCAAATTAAAAACATCATTTTTAAACCGCTAAAATAAGCTTCCCAGGAGGGAAACAACTATATCTCTTTTTTAAGCCTCCTAAACTTAAGATGTTTCTCCCTCTTCCAGGATAGGAGACAATGGAAGAAAAGTCGCTATAAATAGAGAGAGTAGGGAGTCTCTATAAAAAGAAAAATATCACAAAAAGTCTCTACAAAAAAGCTTGCCAAATGTATGAATTCAGGTACCAGAGGTCCTCTGCAGAACTCCTGTTTGGGGCTTCTGTTTTTGATCAATGCCGTCCCATGGGACAAAAGCTGCTCCCGTGTCTGACTGCGGCACACTGGAGATTTTCGTGGCCTCTATCTTGTATTTACCCAGGAAACATACCGTGGGCCACCGTGCGTGGAGAAAGTCGCTAGCAGAAATACTTGGAGGGTGGATAGCCCCCGAAAACCTGGTTACACGCGGAGACAGACACGAGCTTGACAACTGCTGGAAGACCAAAGCTCAACCTTTAGCCCTTCAGCCACAGCCTGCGCCGGGCGCTGCAGGGACGCAGGGTCAGGAGAAGGTCCGCGTGGTGGGACGAGACCCAAGGAGCTCAGCACCACCACCTTCACCAGCCATAAGCAGCCGCCCAGACTTCAGAGGCCTGCCAACGATACTGCAGGGCCCGACCCCATCAGAATCCTATCCATCCTTACCACCTAAAACGCATTTATCACCGTGTGCAGGAGGACTCCGGAGCATCCCCGCCGTCCCCGAAGGACCAAGCCTGGCTTCAGCAGCCACCCCGCAGACTGGCTCCTCTCCTACCTGGGCTGGATCCAAGCGCTCGCGCAGCACAGTCTTACATTCTATTCTCTCTCTCCCCCCGAAGCTTTGGCAACTGAAATCTATTATGATGTCAAAAGGTAGCTGACAACATAAAATGTATCCCGCTGAGTTGATGCCGCACGCTGCTAAATTTACAACAACATAAGTATCATAAAAATTATAAGAACTGCAAATTAACCACTGATATTTTAGTTCGGTGACATAAATAACAGTAAAGATCTGGAAAACTTCCAAACATCTTTACAACTGTTTAATTTGTCAAAATCTATCAAGTGTATTTCAACCACAAACCTGTCCTCTGCAGTGCATTAGTTTTCACGTACTTACGCTGGCATCAAAGGCAACAAAAACAAAGCTTATGTAATTACTGCATTCTGATGCACCTTTCCAGTCACGCATTTATTTCTGCTTTTCTTTCTCTGTACTTCTTTGTTGATGCTAACAGTCGGCAATGTTTTAAAAACATTCACACTAAAAAAGAGAAAAAAAAAAAAAATCATTTCTGCTTTCCACCCCCCCTCGGTTTGCCTGGGATACTCAAGGCGGCACATCGCTTTGTTTGCCGATTTGACCGGTTTTCCGCTCACGTGTTGCACGCACCTCGCAACGCTTGCGTCAAACCCTTTTATTTACTCCTTTATTTGTGTACCAAGCTCTGCGAATGCAAAGTCACTTTTCCAGCAGCTGCAAGAGAGCAGGCAAAGATTAACAAAAATAATAAATTGCATAGGTTCTATTGCTTTTCCGGGAGGGGGTGAAGCTTATTTTTATAGAGCTATTTATTTTGTATAGTTAAATATCAATTCTTGTCTTTTCTGAGACACAGATTTACTAAATAGAGTACATTTCTTTCACAGCCGTTGCAAGATTAACTAAATTTGAAGTGCAAATGTGTTGAATTAATGGTGCACAAAGTTAGGGTCTTTCTGAAAAGTAACACAAAAAGTATTTCTATTATTTGACTACTCAGGGGCTACGAAGCTTCCTAAGCCCCTGATGTCCAGCCTGCTAAGAGCACTTTGGCCACTGCACCAACGCATCATAGAATCATAGAATCATCTAGGTTGGAAAAGACCTTTAAGATCATCCAGTCCAACCATTAACCTACACTACCAAGCCCACTCTAGACTAATCAAGGGTAGACCAGACTAAACCATATCCCGAAGTGCCACATCTACCCGTTTTTTAAACGCCTCCAGGGATGGTGACTCCATCACCTCTCTGGGCAGCCTGTTCCAATGCCTGACCACCCTTTCCGTAAAGAAATTTTTCCTAATTTCCAGTCTAAACCTCCCCTGGCGCAGCTTAAGCCCATTTCCTCTTGTCCTATCGCTAGCTACTTGGGAGAAGAGACCAACACCCACCTCACTACACCCTCCTTTCAGGTAGTTGTAGAGAGCGATAAGGTCTCCCCTCAGCCTCCTCTTCTCCAGGCTAAACAACCCCAGTTCCCTCAGCCGCTCCTCATAAGACTTGTTCTCCAGACCCTTCACCAGCTTCGTTGCCCGCCTCTGAACACGCTCCAGCACCTCAATGTCTTTCTTGTAGTGAGGGGCCCAAAACTGGACACAGTATTCCAGGGGCGGCCTCACCAGCGCCGAGTACAGGGGGACAATCACCTCCCTGCTCCTGCTGGCCACAGCATTCCTGATACAAGCCAGGATGCTGTTGATACAAGCCAGGATGCTGTTGGAGGGCTTGCCAGTACTGACCCCAGCACAAACCCATGCAGGCAACGCGGTTTTGCCTTCTGCAGAAAGAACTGGCCAAGATCTTTTCATATTCTATTTGTTGCCCTACCCATGGGTTCACACCAAGAAGATTCAGACGCAACTCCAACTGCTGTGAGGTAGTCGTTATATGCAAAAAAAAAAAAAAAAAAAAAAAAAAGTTCAGGTAGGCACTGAGAACTGACAGAACTTTTCTGTCCTCTTTTTTTGCCTTTAAAAAGGCTTCTCGTGGTACAGAGAAGGCCTTCTCCCTTCGAGCCGTGGGCAGCAAAGCCCATTGCAGAGGCCGGCGAGGTGGAGGTGCCGAAGACGTGGTCACCAAGCCACACGCGTGCGCTCACGCCTGGCCTCAAAGCTCCAGCTGCTCTCGCGAGCTGACAGCCGACGCGCGCCTCGAGTTGTCCCCACGATCCCAACCAGCCAGGCTTTGGTGGCTCCGGCGCTTGGGGACCGCAAGGGTGACGTGGCTCTGCCCCGCAGGCTGGTGGGCAAAGCAGCGCAGCACGGTTTTTTTGAAGGAGGGTAAAATGTGCT
This sequence comes from Pelecanus crispus, assembly GCF_030463565.1. Classification (NCBI taxonomy): domain Eukaryota; kingdom Metazoa; phylum Chordata; class Aves; order Pelecaniformes; family Pelecanidae; genus Pelecanus; species Pelecanus crispus. The sequence continues at coordinate 46,357,822 of NC_134649.1, forward strand.
GCGCCGTGTCATATCGCACTGATTTCAAGACCAAATCTCGACCACATTGGCTACCCCTGTGGAAGCAGGAAAGGAAGTCGACGGACCGGGTTTGACACGATAGGTTAAACTCAGCCCCTCGCCCCCAGTAAACCATACGGTAAACCTTTTTACACTGTAAAAGCAAAACAGAATTGCTTACCGTTGGTCTTAAAAAATAGGATTTATGCTTAAAATACAGCAAACCAACTCAGAACACAGTGCAGCCCTAAAAATTAAGCATCCAGATATACAAGGAATTTTTAAATTAATTCTCCCACTGTGCTGTTTGCAAGAGCAGTACACTTAAATGGCCACACTCCTTTGGTGACACCCAGAGGTACCATGCAAGCGCTATGGAATGGTGTAAGTAATTCAAAGTTCTTTGATTAAATCTAACATAATTGCACATAACTGGAAAAAAATTCACAGCAAGTTAGCTTCGCATATTGCATTGCATAAATCAGAAGCGATTCCCACAAAATCTATCCTTTCCAGACTATTTTATCTAAGCAAAATATAGCTGTTACAACAATTTTTGAGTGATTTTGATTCTCGTTGTGGTATAATGAGTAATGAAGAAAGCACGTTTTTTATTCTGGTTTGCACTGATGAGATGTGTTTCTTCTTTGACTAAACCCTCGGTGACTCAGTTCTGCCGCTTCACAACAATGAGTTCTCATGTTTCCCTCTACCCAGAAAAAAAAAGTAAGTCTTCAACTATCCCGTTCCCAGCTCACAATGAAGGGAAGACCTTGAGAGCTCCCATAATTCATGCTGCTCGTTGCAGAGTAAGACCCTCCAACCAAAGCATCGTGCTAGCTTGGAGCCCAGACCCAGCAAACAGATGCCAGCACCACAAACCACTGCCTGAAGACGAAAGAGCCCCAAAACTGAGTTTTCTACAGCAAGGAGGAAAGCTTCAACGTGAGCTCGAGGAACACTTCTTGCTAGATGCAGGAGAAGATGGGCTTGGCCAGGGTACTTCCCTCAAAACTCAAAAGCTTAGCAACAGGCTTCTGCAACCATCTTTCTCTGACGTTCCCAGGAAGGGCAACCACAAAAACTGCTTCTTGCATTGAAAGGAGAACAGGCCTTTTTCTGTGCTCTGCACCAGATTTTCAGACTTAAGTTTCTCTTTCCAGTAACATGCGATGCAAGGGCTTTGTGCTACGTGGGGCCTAATATTTTCAGGCCTGGCGACCTATAATTACATTCTACTCTAATTGGCACATGGTACTAACGTATAAATATTAATAACATTAACAAAAAAAAGCCCTGATTGAGATGGCAAGCTGAAGACTGAATCAATAAATCAACAGTAATCTTTTTTCTTAATCACAGCAGCTACTCCACCCTTTTATTGATCTTCCCCCCACCCCCTTTTTTTTTTGCTTTATTTCACTATAATTTCCTGAATCTTGATTGAGTTACTTCAAAACGATTGCACACCTAGCCAGGAGAAGCCATGCTTTGGTTTTAAAACCCTTCTTGTGGTAGTAGCTGCACAGTGAGTCTTACGATGGTGTTGAGACCAACCTTTCATTTCTCAGCTTCTCCCTTCTCCTGGTGCTTGTCCCTGAACCCACAAACTGAACAATCTGGTGCATTGGTGGGCAGTCAAAATTTGCTCCGTCTAGGAAAGAGGCAACCGTGCTAGATCTGACCTCCTCCCAGCCACGATGCTTTATTCATGCACAGGTTTAAAGGAACCTTCATTTAACTGTCCTACTGTAATCTGAAAGCTAGTCAGAAAACCAAACCATGTATCTTCTTCAGACATATCTGTTGATCAAATATTTTACTCCAGTGTTCTCTGCAGCATCATTATGGTACTTGCACGTGTTCACCCCAAGTATAAATCTTCAGCATGTCCTACCTGCCTCTGCAGCAGCTTTCCTGGAAACAGCTTTATTGTGTTCTAGTAAACCTCAATCGTTTTATTTATTCTCCTTTAAAAGAGAAGTTACACTTCACTGTATTCATTCCTAGCGAAGACAAGTTTCTGCCTATCAAAAGACAAGTTTACTGCAAGGACTCTTGTAATAATACTGATAATGGGTAGAAATTACACATTTTATAAGGGAGAAGACAAAGCACTTCATGTTTTATAATAGTTGTGCTGGTATCATAGTTGCACCAAACTGCTTTCATACAAAATTACAGCCTTCCCTCCTGAGTGACCTAACCTGCAACTATTTAGGATAGATACAACAGGGCATACTGTCAACTACAAATCAAGGGATGCACTGGCTTCAATGGAGATTTTGCAATTGGCTTCCAAAGACTTGTAAAGCGATGATCTGACCCCATATTTTCAGTAAAGGGCTGAAATATGCTATTGAAAGAAAACAAATCAGGCTAGGAGAAAAAAAATAACCAACAGAACTTTAGAAACGCGTGAAAATAAAAAGGAGCCTTCAGGGTGCGAGCTGAAAAGGATCTCACATTTTAATAAACAGACAGTAATTACAAATATTACTGAACAAAGGAAAAGGAAACCGAAACACACCGAGAAAGATAATCAAGTAAGAAATGCGCTTATAGGATGCCAGTCCAACTGATTAAAGATCATCAGAAAGCAGGATATCCCACCTAGAGCCGTTAATCCTTATCTGGATCCTTAGACACCCACACCCCTGCCAACATCAGATCTGAGGATCGAGAAGAGCAGCCCATCCTCCTTCCTTCTTCCTCCTGCCCCTTTCTTGTGCGTATGCCCACTGGTGCTACTCATCACAGCCTGCTAAACGTATGCTACACAGCCTTCATTTTGCTTATGTTAAAGCAAGAGGGAAGCTGCAACCAGTGATTTTTTTTCCCCCCCATGTAAAATGAAGCAAGGGAAGAGATCCCAGGCTGAGTGTCTTTTCAGAAGCAGTAGGTCCCTAAACTGGGCGAGATATATAAATGATACGACATGACTCATGAACATCGTCTAGCAGGTAACGGCAAACAAACAGCAGTAGCTAGTTAATGATGATCTGCAATAATGTTGGGGAGACTTGTTACCATGTGAGTAACCTGCCACACCGGGGATACAAATTGTCTCCGATTTGATAGCACCTACCGCAGAGAGGAGCGTTATCAATGTGCTAGCTTGGCTCAGATAAATGGAGCACTATTTCCCTGCGCTGCTGCTGTCACTTTCTCCGGTCCATCAGCCCCTTTCTTAAACCGGTTGCTATTTTTATTACACTCCTTAAAATATGAAGCAGGAGACTCCTTTTCCTGAAACACACTGGCTAGATAGATGACGCCTTTTAAATAATACTCTTTTCTTGCTGGCCCTGATCCTTGCAATGTTGTTGCTTACTTTGGAGGGGGAAACAAAATAAAAGTGGCAAGCCATATCTCTCCATTCCAAAGGGAGTGGTTTCCCAAGAAAAGCATAGTTTTGTTCCCTTGCTATTTCCTTTCGGCACTGCAGACAAGCAGGCAGCAGACCCGCTACTGAAGCTGACCCCAGCAGCTAGGAAACAATGCTCATAGGGAAAATACCTGCTGCACTTTGAGGGCCACAGGTGGCAATTTCGGGGGGATGAGCTGGATCGTTAATGGGACTCGCTGCTTCTAAATTCTGGATTTGGTAGGAGAAAAGGAAAATTATCGGGAAACAGACTTTTTGAAGTCTAAAATTAGGTGAGATGCTGTTGAAAAGGAAAATAACTTCCAGCTTTATTTTAAGAACTGGAATTACATTTCCTGCTTCCATCGCTGCAGTTCTTCTGGAAAGGAAGTTGCCCACAAGTAACGGATAAAATATAGAAAACTTTGTGGATTCAAAAATGTTCTCCCCACACTTCTGTAAAAATAAAATCCAGAGGCTGGTAGAGCGCGCTGGTTTCACTGTAGAAGATACAATGCCAAAGAGGGGGAAAGAAAAGCGCTCACTAATACAATAGGTCATTGTACTCGGAGATCTACCACATATGTTACTCCAAGGGCTCTCAACCTTAAACTTGGAAAGTCTAAGACACTGGAGCCATGACATATAAAGTAAGACCCAAGTTCCAAATATTTGATTTAGCAAAGTAAATATGGTTGTTTTTATTGGGTGCAACAAGCATTTTTCACAGAGTGAAGAATTATGGTAAACATCTGCTAATCATACTCACAAAAGAGGTCATTGTGTTTAAATCCAAGGTCATATTAATAGCTATATTTAATTAATAAAACCCAACAGTAATATTACCCAAGTTTCCAACAACGTCTGCTTCCTGACACTCAAGGACCTATTCATTAATGGACCACTTATATTGGTTTTTCTTGATACTGCTGCTGAATTCTTACAAAGCTTTTAGGCCCTACAACAGGGGCCTGACTTAGAAGTAAACTGCATCATGTTATGCTATATGTCTCTGGGGTATTATACCATGTGGACGTAGTTTGTGAACACGTGCGCTAACAAAAATACTGGAATATGGGATATTCCATGAAGGTGGTCTTGCACTTCCAGGTTTCCAAGTCTTCTCCCACGCAAGGGGATAGGTAAGAGCACCACAGCTGCTTCTGAACTAGGAGATAATGCTCTTCGTTGAGTCATTCATTGCCTAGATGTAAGTTAGAGCTGCACCTGCATTTCTTGAGAGCTTTTCTGCTTGAAAAGAAAGAAAGAAAGAAAAGAAAAGAAATCCTAGCTTTTCAAGAAACATTGGATTTCCTTCGTACTCCCAACCCACCCCTGGTTAGATCTGGAAGGGCAATTTCTCAACATGTTTACAAGTTGCACAGCCCTGGTGAATTATTGCCCAAAGTGAACCGAGTGTTTCGATAGTTCTAGTTCATTTTGCCTGTTAAGAAATGTGCTGTTGAAACGTTGTTGATCTCAAACAGGAAAGTGAACCTGGTTTTCGCTTACTCAGGTGTTAAACAGCACAGCTTTTTTCAAATCTCAGGTGGTGTCCTGGATGAAACCGATACAGACGAGAAATGAATCACATCTTAGATCTTTAATGTTCGATTGTTTAAATTTAAGGAAATGAAGATCTATTGAAAAGTAGGTTTTCTTGCACACCCAGACTTCCTCATGTAACTGCAGTCATTGATGTTTATAGATTTCTTTTCTGTGAAAGATAAATCTAGCTTGTTGCATGAAAAATCCTCGAATGCACTGATGTTTATTCACTGAATTTCCATATCCTTTACACTTGAAGTTATTTTCTCTTTTCCACAATGTATGTGAAAACCATGACATTTTATATATTCTACACAAGTTCCTCACACCATACTGCACTATCTCCATGTTATTTTATATATATATTGCAGTAATGCCATTTCCAATTCATTACAAAACACTACACACTTTTATGCACCAGATGTCCTAGCTTTGGTAGGACCGAGTTATTTTCTGCCCAACAAGTCCTGAAGGCAAAAATAGTTGTTCCTGTATCTTCATATACAGCCAGGCCATTTCACCTACTTGTGTCAGGCTTCCACCCCAGCAGACATAGGTGCTTTGTCTTACCCTGTTTTTAGACAATTTGCCACTGAAGACAACTGTGGAAACCTGTGTTATGTTCAAAGCTGTAACTCTGGGTAGTGAGTTACAGAATCACAGAATCATTTACGTTGGAAAAGACCCTTAAGATCATCGAGTCCCACCGTTAACCTAGCACTGCCAAGTCCACCACTAAACCATGTCCCTAAGCACCACGTCTACACATCTTTTAAATACCTCCAGGGATGGGGACTCAACCACCTCTCTGGGCAGCCTGTTCCAATGCTTGACTACCTTTTCCGTGAAGAAATTTTTCCTACTATCCAATTTAAACCTCCCCTGGTGCAACTTGAGCCCATTTCCTCTTGTCTTATCGCTAACTACTTGGGAGAAGAGACCAACACCCACCTCACTGCCCCCTCCTGTCAGGCAGTTGTAGAGAGCGATCAGGTCTCCCCTCAGCCTCCTCTTCTCCAGACTAAACACCCCCAGCTCCCTCAGCCGCTCCCCACCAGCCCTGTGCTCCAGACCCTTCACCAGCTCCACTGCCCTTCTCTGGACACGCTCCAGCACCTCAATGTCTTTCTTGTAGTGAGGGGCCCAAAACTGGACACAGTATTCCAGGTGCGGCCTCACCAGCGCCGAGTACAGGGGCACAATCACCTCCCTGCTCCTGCTGGCCACACTATTCCTGACACAAGCCAGGATGCTGTTGGCTGCCTTGGCCACCTGGGCACACTGCTGGCTCATGTTCAGCCAGCTGTCGACCAACACCCCCAGGTCCTTTTCTGCCGGGCAGCTTTCCAGCCACTCTACACCAAGCCTGTAGCACTGCATGGGGTTGTTGTGACCCAAGTGCAGGACCCAGCACTTGGCCTTGTTGAACCTCATACAGTTGGCCTCGGCCCATCAATCCAGCCTGTCCAGATCCCTCTGTAGAGCCTTCCTACCCTCCAGCAGATCGACACTCCTGCCCAACTTGGTGTTGCCTGCAAACTTACCAAGTGTGCACTCGATCCCCTTGTCCGGATCATTGATAAAGATATGAAACAGAACTGGCCCCAATACTGAGCCCTAGGGAACACCACTTGTGACCGGCTGCCAACTGGAGTCCTGGATAAAGAAATCTGGACAGGAGAGGAAGTCCTGATAACTCATTTCTCAGATGGCCCTCCTATTTCTCAAGGCTTCATGACAAACCAGGTGGATTCTTTCAACATCTCCTGCCCTTAAATCCACAGCCTAAAAATTTTCCAGAAGCGTGGATTTGTTCATGCACGATCTAACCTTGGTACGGGAGCAACAAAACCCATGCTGTCCACAGCTTAGTGCGTATTATGGGCCTGCAGCCCCCCAAAACCTCTCGTCAAAAGCAGAGAGTCAGTCAGAAGCTGTTCAGCAAGCTCTGTGCAATGCTCCTCAGCACCCCCCCATTATCCTGGGGACATGTGGAGACCTTCTGACAAGTAAAAATGAACCAGAGGTATTTGGGGAGAGGTCCTTGATACAGGGAGCCGAGAAGCAGAGGTATTTGGGGAGAGGTCCTTGATACAGGGAGCCGAGAAGCAGAATAGCTGAAGGGGGACAGAGCAGGGGGAGAAGAGAGGAGAGCTGAGAGCGAGACATCATCCTTTACCCTCCTCTGCAAATACATGTGGGGATGGCAGCACTGGACACAGCCAGGGAACTACGAGCTCTCTGGATCAAAGCCCCCAAGTCCAGTTCCACCCCCAAGAACAAATTCTGAACCTGGTGAAAGTTCAAGGAAGGACCACACCAGGCTGGAGTAAATTTAATGTTAGATACCTCATACAGGCAGCCTCTTAGTGGAACAGAAAGGTAAAACAGCAGGTGAGTTTACACAGAAATTCATAGCTTTGGGTAGTAAGTTGCAAGAATGTAAGCTGTGTGTAATAAATCTTAGGCTAAAGTAATTCATTAGCCATTTTAGCATTACACATGAAATGCATCACTTTGATCTAATGCATTTCAGTGCACTCTGCTATCATCCACACTGACTGTGCCTTGTTGAGATGAAGGGCTTTTTAATCCAAATCAGAAAGTGATGCTTCTGCACTGGTGCTCTTATTTAGGAGTTATAATTAACAGACTTACAGCTAACCAGATCTCATCATACCTCCCCTAAGGCCCCAAATATGGGAAACAACAGAAGAAAGGACCAAAGGTGCCTCAAGACAGCATCTAAGTTTGTGTCTACAACTTTGCGTGTTCAAACCCATGTATTCGTATGTGCGAAACTGGTGGGAAGCATAATCTTGTGGTTGAAGTAAATGCAGAGAAATCAGGAGGCCCAAGGTCTGTTTCCACCCCTCCATCTCTCCGGGCAAATTACGCAGGACTTGATTTTCAAAACTGGGAATCGTCAGTAGCCTACAGAAAAGCGCATATAATACTATCCCATGTAGCTGACTTGCACATGCCTCTTACACAGCTGGCCCCTGACCCCTGTTCCAAACTCTGTCCCCACTGCAGAGGTGGGCAAGGTAGCTCTCACTCCCAGCACCAGTACATGGCCCCGTGTGTTCATCTGGAAAGTCAAGGCGCCTGGGTCAAAGCACTCGGGACTACGTAACCCTGCTCCCTCCACATTCACATTGCACACGCAAAGGCAGAGTGTCGTGCCCCCAAATGAGTAGGAGAACAACGACAGATCGCCCTGGGGTCTGTTAGCACGCTGAGAACAGAAAAGCAAGCCAGAAACCATTTTTACCAGGGGGCAACACAGCCTTGGGTGCGTACTTCAGCTCCTCCCCGGCAGCCACGCTGCCTTTGCCAAGCTCCCGTCCCTCGGTCGGCAGCTGCTGGGGCAGCCGCATACGAGGGACGGCACGTCCAGCCCAAGGCAGCTGAGCCCACACAATTAACATTTCAACATTCATGCAATTGCTGCATCACAAAACCTCAGCATTCATCATTTTGTCATACCAGTTAACCCAAAGTAAGTTAGCCTCAAATTTTTGGTACAGGCTCCCTTGCTGCTGGCTGTCCAAGTCCTGCATGCCCACTGAAGGATTATTCAGTTGAGACAGTCAATTTAGGAAAGGGTTTGCTGCTTCGTAGTCTCTGTACTCATTCAGTTGAGCCCATCAAAGGTCACACTAACTCTTTGGCTTGGAAAGCGCATCCCTGCGTTAATATAGGTACAGTCACACTGGGGATGTTTTCAGAGCAGATGAATTCACAAATCATGGGCAGCACGCTCCTGCCCATGGTTACAGAAGGATTACCCAAAGTTTCTCCAGCCGTTGGCTCATCCCCGACCTCCATTTTCTTCATGCCTGTGGTCAGACCAAAGCTAGTGGTGAAGGCAGCACGCAAGCTTGCCAGCAGCTGAAGGTTTGCCACCGGCTCTTTGGAAAATGTGTAACCGTCAGCACGGGGAGCTGGGCGGAGGCCACTTGGCCACCTCGGATCCCACCCACCGCCTGGGGACACCACGCCACTTCCCGGGGGCACAAAGTACCCCCTTCATGCCCACCTGCAGCCTTGCTGTCACCCTATCCAAACACAGCTGGAGAGCACGGGGGGAAGAGGGCTCAGTCCAGAACAAGCCTTTCCCTCACCCTACCCCTGGAATAGCAGCTGGGTCCCGGCCAGCCCTGATCCTGACCTGCACGAGCTCTGCCAACACCAGCAGAAACAGAGCCTTCTGCACAGGGCTACCTCGCCCACACCAGCATGGAAGCCATCAAACCTGAAACACTACTGAAGTTCCCTTAACCCTTCCCATGGATGTTCACGTGGAAATACTGCTTTCAAACAAGTGGATTAATCATCCACCCCGTAACTAGCAGGCATGCCCGCCTGGAGTCTCAAACCTGGATAGCGCATCATTCCCCTCCAAGAAGTTTCTGACCCGTTTGCTGCATCTTTAACTTCCCAAAAACAGAGTTAAAACTCGTCCAAGAAAACTAAAAAGACAGCACATGAAAACGCACAGTGCTCACACCGTAGCATCTCTGAACGAGGTATCCCTGTACAGGGATCCTGAGCAGACTCCTTTCCAGGCTTAAGGAGTTTATTCCTCATGCCAGTTTGCATTTTCTATCTAAATTCATGCAGCTGCCTTGAAAGGAACCACAGGTTTCTGTTAAGCCAAACTTTCTTTGTGAATTAAGAGTAAAATGCGCAAAACTCGCTGCTTAAGAATTAAATGTATATATTTTTGTTGCAGCATGAACAGGGGGTTTTGTAAGGTGAGCAAGAGCTCGTGGAGCCAGGGAAGTGTTTATAAATATAACACTTACTCTTGTACATTATATGTATTTTGCTTTAATAAAAACAGAACCTGATCATTCAGTATCAAAAGTCACAGCACAAAATGTGTATGTTTTTCTCAAGACAGAAATTCTAACTCATTTTCCATGCTGTACCCTAAAGCTCCTGTTCAGCGCAAACAGGACATTGTTTTCTTGGTTTTTCTTTTTAAACAGCACGGAAAGAAAAAATAGTAGAGGGTGTCACTGCAAACACATCAACATGTACCGTAAAAATGAAAACAAACCTAACTCAGTTTAACGAAAGCTTCCAAGTTCCTTATCAGTACCTGGGACGTATCTGGAAGGGAGCTTTCCCACCCCAAAAGGAAGTGCCAGGGGTGTTCCCCACTCCCAAGGGTAGGCAAGGTTGGGTGGTTTGTCCTGTTGTGATTTAAATACGATGTGATCCTTATTCAGTGCTATAAAGTCTGCTCTGAGCATGCCAGTACATGTCAGCTTTCCCTTCACTCTGTAAGACAACATCCTCCTCCATGCAGAGTTCAAAAATATTTGATGATTTAAGCCAGCTTGCTACACTTAGGTTAGAACACAAAGCAGACTGCAGTGCTCAGTATCAGAATCGGCATTTCCCCCCCGCCACTTGTGAATACATACATTTAGATCAAATAGGCTTTTAACATCGTTTTTACATGCCTACATCCAAGCCTACCGGTACTAGAAAACCCCTCTTCAGTATCATCAGCTGAGGATAAAGACATGAGACTTCCCATTCTCCAAGGACTGCCAGTCTCCTTAAACATAAATCTGCTACTGTGCAAAAGGCACAATCTCTAAGGATTTCTATCGCAAAAGAACAAGGAAAATAGCCCAATAACCGAGAAAATGGAGCAGTTTCAGAGATTGGTGTGTTAAAGTAATATAAAGCAATTATGTGGTTGGGTGAAGGTAAGGAAGGGAGCAAACACAGAAGGTAAGGAGTTTGGGAACCGAAGGGAAAATCTGATCTGGGACTCCAGCAGCATCCTCAGCAATTGCAAACCAAAGAGGGCCGCGTGGGACACAACAGCCACCGATGCGACAGGCAAAACCCCGCTGCGCTCCAGATGAACCTCCGGTTAGCAAAAAAGTAGAGACATCCAGCAATGTTTCTCACAAGTACCAACTGCACTAAGGGGGGAGAAAGAAAGCACTAAATTTTTATGAGAAGTACCGTGAGCTTGATCCTGACAATGGCCAAAGCCGTGACAAAGCTTCGTATGTTTTTCTGAACAATTAAGCAATTCATAGTATATTTGAGTCACGCTTTTTTTTTCCACAACTGGGTGTGTAATTTTGTCTTGTTTAACAGGCACCGAGTAGCACTATCCCACAGGTATAATTTCATTATTTCTCTAAATGCCACGTGCAGGGCAGCAGCGCACACAGCATGTGTGAGGTAGTGGGTGGTCTTATTTCCAACGCTGGAATATCTAAACCACAGTAAGGTGGCTGGTTAAATACAAAGTCCCGACGTTAACTCTGCTTCTGGAACCTCAGAGGTTTACGTTTTCCAAGGTGATGCGGACCAGAGCCACCGCTACCAGATCTGGGGCGGCCCTACTGATTTAGAGCTGCTGGGCATCTGGTGCAATGCTTTGGGGATATATCACGTTTATTAACTGTTCAGCTATGAGCTATCAGCTCACGGCAGGCACTCTACGTTTAAAGAAAGCGATGAGAATCATTAAGGCAGGACTGAAGTGGGGACGCAAAGAATGCGTTTGGTTAATCGTATTAGCAAATGTCCTTGCCTTGGCCTCACCGTTTCCTAAGAGGGGTTGGGAAACCGTCCAGGGGGAATGCGTTGCCTAGGGCCCCAACTTCACAGAGAAGGACAAAATGGCAGGGAAATGTCCGGCTTAAAAAAAAAACCCTAAAACACCCAACCAAACAAAAACCCCAAAGGTGCTGCTGCCCCGTTTCGGGCTCTGCTGCACCGCTGCTGCTTCTGGAAGCTGGGGCATCCGCCGGGGAATCGGCAAGGCTGGAGGGAGAGGGCTTTGGGCTAGGAGCAGGTCTGCAGGCGTGTGGCAACAGGGAATTCAGATTAACGAACTTTAAGGCAACTCTGATGTATGAAATCACTCTTGCCCCTTTCTTCGGTTGCACAGAAAAGACTGCAATGAGCACGCTGGATGGCGAAGGGGAGGACGCAGCAAAGGGGCACCGAAACTTCAGAAAAATGTGTGTCACAGTATTATTCCTGATGAAGCTAACAGATTTACACGAGTATTACTCAGAACAGGATTTGCCCAAATGCGCTGGATCTGTAATCAACAACAAAAAAGTTTTCTTTCCCAGGATTAACTAAAGAGCGCAATTTTCTCTCCTTTTTTCAATATGACTGTGTACAAGCAAACTTTCTTGCAGAAATTACTTGCATTTTAAACGTTATTGCTAATCTGCAATTCAGCGCGTGTTTCCTTAGCAAAGTCATTAAAACGTGCACGGGTCAGGATGCTGAGGCTGCATTCATGATTCTTTATAGTTACAATATTAGTAAAGTATTTACTAAATTGACTACCACCTACTTTAAGTTAAATTTGCTGACAGATAAACTGAGCATAACCTCTGGCATTTTCAGACGTTTTCTTATGAATAGGTGTATTTTGCATGTTTTTGCACGCTAGACCCTTTCCAAAATGCTGATTTGATCTCCGATATCAAGGCTTACTCACCCCCTTGAAGGTACAAAAGAAAGGTAGCAGTAGCTTGCATGTGGGTGAATGAGACTTTAATATATAGAAAGCAGAGAACTTACTCTTTTTAGCTTATTTTAGACTCAAAAGCTGCAAAAGAGCACTAAAAATTCTGTACTATTTCTGCATTGGTTGAAAAACTCAGCTGAGGAGAGATTTAAAAAGGGGGAGATATAAAAAGAATATTATTTGCATAGTCATAAATCATTATAAAACAATTATTCTGCAGCAAAAAAGCACTCGTTTCACAAGGGCAATCCAGCTTCAAGAGAGTGCACTATCTGTTAGCATCCTATTCTCAAAACAGACATCTCTGGACAGATTTGTTACAGTTTTGTAGATGCTAATGTGTAAACAGATTGTAAAATTATTTTTGGGCCTATAATAGGATTTAATGTGTTTAAGAGGTAGTCTTATACCTCTTTAACAAAGAGGCTTACAATATGGTAAGAATGTATCACAAAAAATATAATGCTTTTAACAGATAAATCCTCTTGGCAAAGGCTGTAATCTTTCAAACTTAATTGGTGAACTCATTAACGAACAACTGCCACTACAAGAAGAAAGACTATTGTCAGCGACTTATCGGGCAATGAGATAACAAACTTAATTATATTGTTTTCAGTGGATTTACATTTGCTTCCTTTAGGATGCTAGATTTTCTAAACATTATTTCCTCAGCTGTATACAATTTTTTTTTCCACCCCCCCCCAAGAGGAAAGCAAACCTATCTAGAACAAATAAGCAAAGAGAAAAAAAAAAAACAAAGCATCACAGCTCTGAACTCAGCATAACGCAATCCTAAAACTTCTGTCTTTACTATCTACTTGTAAAAAGTTATAAGCCTGTAAACTAGTTAATTTATGAGCCATGTTAATCATTTGTTCCCATTTGATCTGAGGTTTAGCAAACATGGTTTCCTGGGACGCAAAAGGATAATTTGCAGGTCCAGCTTGGGTCCGGAGGGGGCACGGACTAATTTGACACCGTAACATGACAGGGACGGCAGGCACGCACTAATGACCAAACTGCTAGATGTTCCTGTCAGCCTGTCACTGCACTGAAAAGCAAGTTTCTTCTTGTTGCCAAAAAAAAAAAAAAAATAGTGCAGAGTGGTCCTACTAATTATTCAGACATGCACCATAATGAGAATCTTAGTGCTCCCTTCCAACATACGAGCCACTCGCTAAAGCTCCCATTTGTCTGATGCGGTGGCTGATTAGAATTTGTTTCTTGAATAGTAAAACCGCAGCTTAAAATAAAGTGGAAAGGATAAACAGCCTTTTACTCTGCATAAAACTCAGAAAGTGGCCATTTTGGTTTCAAGCCGGTTTTTTCTGTCATTTATTTACACCAGAAGAATAGAAAATTGGATTAATTTTTAATAGTACGTCTTAAACAACATATACATCTTCATGGGGTTTTACTGTCTGCATCAGTCAGGACATAAATTCTGTGGACAAAGGGTGGCTCGGAAGGTATTTCTTTCTCTTAGGAGAAATGACATTTTCTAGAACAGAAGCTTGTACCAGACAAATCACAGGTTGTAAGAGAAGTGTCTGCTCTTTCTAGATTATACTGTTAGAACCGATTCCTCCATCGGAACTTGGAAAGCTTGTAAGAACTTTAGGTACCGCTGAACGATCTGGATGTAGAAACAGAAAAAAAAGAGAGTAAGAAAAGCTGAAGAGTGTTTTCCAGGATCTACGTTTATTCCGCACTTTAGGTCCTGATCCAGCCCAGGCTACAGAGCGTACTTCAGCTTTGTAGCTATACTACATTCACAATTCCATAGTTTTCAAAAGCCTCTGCAGCACTGCAGACTTGCAATCCACACAGAGGGCAAGGGCCCTACCCATGTATGTCGTATGTTAAATCTACAGACTGAAGATACGTTACTACCCTGTAAAAGAGCCTGAATTTCTAAGGATAACACTTAGCTCTTTCTGAAACGCAAACCCTTCTAAGAGTGTTTCAAGTGGGCCACCCAAAGCCTAGCACACGCTACTGAGTCATTTAGAAAAACGTAATAAACTCGAAAGTGTTACACACAAAGGTGAAGGAGACACGCGCTCCACTACCACCCCAGGACAGTTTGAAAGCCATTACCAGTTAATAGCTCTCTAGTGATCCACAGGAATTCAATCAGTGGTCTCCCCTCGTATGCTCTATCTGCGCTGGAAAAGCCACAACTGCGTTAGGAACAAACAGGCAACCTGGGGCCGGGGGGTCCCGCGGCACGGAGCCGAGCAGGCTGGGGGCTGAACCCCAGCCCACCTGCACGGGGCCGGGGCTCTACCTCCTCCCCCCGCCTTCGCCCTCCCGGCTGCTCATCGGCATGCTTAGCGCTGACTCGCACAGATGACTATCTCTGTTTAGGAGGGGTTTCATTTACATGGAGCCTGCTGCCTACGGTTCCCGTGTCCATACGGTTCGTCACCCCCTTTTTCACGGTGGGGGAACGGCAAAGGGGCTACCGTGCGGCATCGCAGAGCAGCAGGTCGTGCCCACCGCGCCCAGAGCCGAGCATCCGAGCGTCCCCTGCGCCCGGCACCGGGGTCCCTTCGCAAAGCGCTGCAGATCCCCCAGCAGCACATGCTACCTTTAGAAACCATGACACAGCAGAGCACCGGGCACTTCGCTCCTGGCCCCAAATATTCCAGAAATTAATCTTCGGATAACTTTTTACCAACTGCAGCACCACAAATCTATTAGAGAGTGGCACAACTTCCGAGATGAAAGCGAAAGTATATGTTTGGAGAGCCAAACCAACGTAACGTAAATACTTGGTACACGCTGTTACATGTCATTTTGCAGCGCAACACGCAAAGGGCACATGAATCATTAGCGAGAGAACAACCCTGGCACCTGCCCCAGAAATACCTCAGTCAGCACCCAGCAGGAAAGAAAAGATCAAAAAAACAAAAAAAAAAAGAGATCCCAGAATCATAAACGGAGGCTCAGCTCCCACAGAAAGATACACTTAACAGCGTTCATCTCTTTGGAAAAATAGAGGTACTGTATCCAAGATACGGCACCGCTAACATTTTCCACATGGCTGGGGATGGATTGGTGAGTGGCCTTCTCCTGAACAACAGCATCTCTATGTGCCAGCTGTTGGAAAAAAAATGAAGACATGATGCATTTTGCACTCTGTCCTCATAAACCCCCAGTATTAATTCAGATAGAGAAGGAGAAGAGAGTCATCAAGTTTATTTCAAACCAGATTTTGCCACGTTCAGCCACGTTGTGTGGACACGCTGCAGTAGCCTCCTCGCCCAGCATGCCAGAGTGTGAAGAACAATCCTTTTATATCCGCAGCATGACTTGGCCAACTTTAAAACGCAACAACTAAAAACTCCAACGTCCTTCTGTCAGTTTAACTGCTAATTTGCAATGGATTCGGTTACACTTCCCGTTTAAGGCAAGTTCTCTCTGAGCGCTGGCTAAGAAATCTTGGGCAAGAGGAAGCGGCAACCACCGAAAAATTAAATAAAAAAAAAAAAAAAAAAATCAATCTCACCCACAACTTCAGAAAAGGAGGCAGGAGCCCTGCCTGCTGCCCCCCCGCCGGCTTTGCAGCTGGAGGATGGCAGCGGCTCTGCAAGCTGGACGGGTCCCGCTGCAGGCGTGGCGGGGGTCGGCCCCGAGGCTAGCGAGAAGCTACGCTGAGGTTGCCAGGCCAGCCTGGGCAGCCAGGAGCACCGGCAAGCAAGTCCCCTCCTTCCCCTGCCATCGCTCTCTGCCTCTGAAGATGACTCAGAGGTAGGTGAGGCACGAAGGATGCCGTTCCCTACGAGAGCACGAACAGAGGAGAGGCTCGCCCTCCGTCAGGACGAGGGGCGGCTCTCGGGATGGGTTCAGATCACAAACCTCCCTGATCCTCGTGCTCTGGCAAGGTTTCCACACGAGATGGCTGGGTCACCGCAACATGGCTCCCTGGGCCATGGGCAGGGGCTCTCCATGACCACCGCGCCCCACCAACCCGCCTTGAAGACCCCTCCTTAGGTCTCAAAGGCGGCAAAGCGAGGAGCATCTTGAGCATTATAACTTATCTGCAAAGTGAGCCGCTAACTGAACTTTATGAAACACACGGAAACAGACCGGCACTTATTTAGGTCTTTAAAATCAATCAAGTTGTATGGGTCGGTAAAAGCAATGTCAGGACTATGATCAGGATCGAAGTAAACACAGGCTTTGGTAAAGGTCCTCTCAGTCCCCACTAGTTCAGCCCTCCGTGTCTCTCTACTCATCACAACTGAACTTTAAAGCAGCCTTCCCCCCCCCCCCCCCCCCCCCCCCCTTTTTCTGCTATGGCAAGAAAAGACAGGGACTTGCATCACTCAGCTTCTGGTCCCCGTGGGTACCCCTCTACAGCACACGCTCTCTGCACATGAAAGCACTGAACTAGTTTCATAAATTTATTGCAGAGTTTTATCAGAAATGCCATTTTGCTAACTATCAGATAAGAAAGAATAACCAAAGCTTACTATTTTTCTTCCTTCTTTCATACTACGGTTGGACACATGGAAGAAATGCTCCTTCCAGCATGGCCTAGACTGGGAGGCAAGGAAGGAAGGAAGGGGGAAATCTATGTACAAAATCACTCAAAAGCCTAGCTTCAGGCTAGGCATAAATTGCCAGGTAAAATAAAATAAGTAATGGTTTCACCGCACTGATCCAAACAGTCAGCAATCACTCACAACCCTCTGCTTGTCCTTCCAGGCACCGACTGCCGGATCACAGCCTGGCGAAGGAGACAAAGTACAACTGCAAGATGGCAACTAGATAAAAGAGCAGGAAGGTTTACTTTATCTGAACAAGCAAGCTATGAAGAAGGGAACCGGTGATTACTGGTCCTGTGAAATCTCACAGAGATACCCTAGAGAAAAAGGGCTAAGGTGTATATATGTGTTAAGTGTGTAAGAGAAAGATATTGGTGAAAGAATCATCATCTTGATGCTTCTTCAAAAGGCATCACCTCCGCTTGCCACCTCTTCTCATCCTTCTTCGGCCACCACCAGACAAAAGACACCAAACTCATTTAAAGAGTCAAAATATCAGTTCCCCAGGAGGATCAGAAGTTATACAAGACAAAACTCCTCTGCTTTTTAGCTTTCCCCAGGGAAGACAGCGGGCAGGCTGCAGCCCAAGGGCAAGGGGCACAGGGTACCTGGCGACCAGCCGCCGGACAAACACCACGCTGCGGGGATGGAGGAGCCTTTGCCATCGCCCACGGCAGATGCTGGCTGAGGTTAGCGAAGCTCCTGCCTTCACACACAAAAGTGTTTTATTTTAGAAGAGAAAGAGGCAGGTTTGTGGTGATGTTGCCCTTGGGCTTCTGGGATTTTGTTTGTTTGTTTTTTTAAATAATTTAGCAAGTTATGCCTCCATGTAACATATGAAGGTGATTTGATGTGGTAATTACCTATTACATTTGACAAGGTAATTAATGTAGCAAAATACCACTGTACAATGTGTAAATTTAGTTTGCTATCATTAAAACATGTGTCTGCTTAGCAAACTGTTCTGCTCATAAAAGAAAAAAAGGCAGGCATGGAAAACTCCCAAGTGTGCATGTTCTGTCATCAAGAAAGCGTATGGACTGACCTCCAGCTTCAGCTACACTCTGCCCCAACAGACCTTCTCTAGCAGGACCAGAGAACTCTAAAAACTAATAAAAGAAAATTAGCAGCATCTTCCAGGAGCAGTATGGACTTTTGTAGATATCTTTAACACCTCAGCTAAAAATGCCTGAGACTTTGATGTCAATGTTTGCATACAGCACAAGAATAAGACATCCTTGAAAACTGGTTTCTTTTCAGAAAGTCCCCTCCAGCATGTCAGGTGTATCAACCTGGAATGAAGGGTTGCACTGCTCTTGGAAAATCAAAACCAATAGCGTCACTGAGAAGGTGTTAGAAAATTTTCAATCACTTTAAATGCTCGGATGACTTTGTCTCTAGATGAAACCATCTGAGCGTGCAATGACGTAAAGGAGAAGTCAAAGACCCATGTGCAAAGCTAAATATAAACTAACAGGGACAAAGGAAATATTGTAAATATTATTAGTACTAAATAAGTAAAATATTCCTAAGTACAGAATACACTAAGACCATGTACTTGGGCCTATGGAAAATAAAAATGCATTTTTGACTGAAGGGCCCAAAACCAAACCAGAAACCTTCATATCCTCCAGCTCTGGAGCCCTCAGCACCAGCAGGACATGGAGCTGCTGGAGCGGGGCCGGAGGAGGCCACCAAAATGCCCCGAGGGCTGGAGCCCTTCTGCTGCGGGGCCAGGCTGGGGGAGCTGGGGGTGCTCAGCCTGGAGAGGAGGGGGCTGCGGGGAGGCCTGAGTGCGGCCTGGCAGTGCTGAGAGGGGCCTGCGGGAAGGGGGGGGCAAGCTTTTAGCAAGGCCTGTTGGGACAGGACAGGGAGTAATGGGTTTAAACTAGAGAAGAATGGATTTAGACTGGATATAAGGAAGAAATTGTTTACAGCGAGGGTGGTGAAGCTCTGGAAGGGGTTGCCCAGAGAGGCGGTGGAGGCCCCGTCCCTGGAACCATCCCAGGCCAGGCTGGCCGGGGCTCTGAGCACCCTGCTCTGGTTAAAGCTGTCCCTGTCGCTGCAGGGGCTGGGCTGGGCGAGCTCTGAAGGGCCCTTCCAGCCCAAAGCACTCCATGATTCTATATTGAGACCTTCCCTGAGTTATCAAGCAGCAGGATTAAAACCTCCTTCCAGCTCGGATTTCTACTACTGCTGTTTTCACATTAGAATGTCCTAAACAGTTTATGGTTTTAAATAATCCCAAATACAATGTAAACCTGTTCGCGCAGAGAGACTAGCAAAGAATAAGAAAACACCGCAAGCATCCACATACCAAACCCAAGTGATTTAGAAGCAAAGGTATCCCACCTGTAATGCCATATTTAAGAATTTCCTATCCTTATCCTTATGGACCGTATCCTCAGTAACCTTTTAACAAGAAAACCCAGACACTGTTCTGAAATCATCTTCATTGCCAAGGGAACCCTTGGACATGCAGCAAGGACCTGCTGGCTGGAGATATTTTTAAATAGCTCTGCCTCCGCACTAGAGGTAATTCCATTACAGTAACCACTACGTGCACCAGAAACACTCTTAAATCCTCCCAAACAAAAATGAAGGCTGGCGTGATGAGTACCAAGGAGTATCAAAGCTAAACAAATCTCCTCCCACCTTTAATTCAAAGAAATTTAGAAAAGTACTTTCAGAGAAAGAAGGCCCCCGAAGAAACCCTTAGGAGGACGTTAACCTACTTCATCTTAACCAGATGCAACCCACTTCACAGCACTCGTTGCTCCGCTGCAGAGGACAAGGCTCACATCAGGACACACGCGCTCGTGAGAGAATGGGCTAAAAAAAAAAAATCCACCAGGATGTTTTTCCAGTGGTTGCCTTACCCGTTCACAAAAGAGTGCTTGTTTAGGGCATCCTTGGACACAGCGGTGGGGCACCGGTGGGGCTCATTACGCAGCTCCCGGGTGCAGCTAGTGGCACAAACACACCGCCCTGCCCAGCGAACCGATGGACACCACCACAGGCTTCATCGGCGTGACCAAGCCACATCCAGGGTGTCCCCCCTCGCACACCCTCCCCTTCCTTGCTCCCTGCGCCCAGGACCCCAGCCAGGCGCCTGCCAGGAGAAACGGAATCCCGGCTCCTTTCACACCCAGGCATGAAGTGGCAGACGGGAGAAAAACCTCTCCTTTCTACAGGTTCCTCTATTACTAATAGTTTTCATTTCATTATGTGGAGGTGAGAAACAAAACCCGACTGAACTGGAGGGAGGGGGAAAAAAAAAAAAAGAATAAGGAAAGAAAAAGAGTGCTCTCTGTGAGGGATACACATTTGAACAATTCAACAGGCTAAAAACTCTTGGCTCTTGGTTGAGCAGAGCAACTGCCAACCTCTCACTTGGACAGGGAACGCCATCCAGGTGCAGCAGCACTGGATACAGGAGCACGACGAGGGGCTGGGATCGGATGAGTTGAAAGACCCTTCCTAGCCCATGCTCCTGTCGCAGGAGAAAGAAACACCCGATAACAAATGCACCGGTCACTTAGAGTAATCGCAAGTTCTAGTTGCTGGAGATAATGTCAGCACCTACCTCTGGTCCAGATAGGCTTGCACTGCTGGTGCAAGAGCCTCAAGAACATCGTGAGCTGGTGGGATGGTGGGTCCAGCGTGTCTTGAAAAGGCAAGTTGGAAAAGTTTCTATCTTGGCAAGATTTAGAAAAACTTAATTAAAACACAGTCAGGAAGGGAATAAGGAAGAAAAGAATACTTCAGAGCAGCTGCAACTTTATCTGAAAGTTCATATACACTCACATAAATCTAAAAATTAACATTATTTTCTCATTACATGAAATACCGAAATCTTTTAATCCTCTCACAAAGCCCATCTTGTACACACAAGGAAGCAATACTACCATTTGCACTCTCTCCTCTTCTTAAATACTTTTACCCATTGCTTTAGACCAAAAAAAAAAAAACCCAAGCCCCACACACCATCACACTTGAATCTATCACCAACACTTTAAGGGTCACATAGGACAATCTTGGAAAGTGACAGAGAAGTTCACGGAGCTCCACAACACTTCGTATTTTACAGAGCCTCTCTCATAACGAACGGAGATGAAAACAAAAGTCATTCCATACATTTTTTCAGAAGGGTAGAAATGCTTCAAGCATATAAGTAAGTTATACATAGAGAAATGGTTTTTTTTCCCCATACTTTAATTATTCATCAGGTATAGCACTGTTCTACTGTACGAAACGTTCGATATACAGAAAAGCTTATTCTTTCAGAAGTAGAACTTCAGCCTCTGTTCAATTATATTCTTCCTAGCAGTAGCTAAAGAGAGTTTTGCTAAATCATTGCAAATGGTGTTTTCAGGCAGTGAGAAAATTCACTCTTGCACCTCTCCCCTTTGCTCCCCTCCTGAGCCTTAACTACGTTGTTTTCTTACAATTAATTATTTAGGTTGTTCCAGTAACAATATATTATTACTGCTGTACAGTCACACAGACATGAGCTGAGTGGTGATACAATTCATTGCTGTTTTGTTCCGCCTAGGACTTGTACCGCCTGAGAAAAGAAATTTTCCTTCAACTTAAAACTTGCTTAAACTTAGCGATTCAGCACTTCAGTGTTATTTTTCTAGGACGTAACTAGCAATAAAAGATTGCCATAAATACGTTCTCCCTATATTCATGCGCTGCGTAAATATACTTTAATGGTGGTAATTGAAATTTGAATAGGATGCCAACACCTCAGGCAGACTGACGCGACATTTAATTTATACAATTAAACATGAGGGCGGGGAAGCACTAAACAAACAATGTTTGTTAGTTGTATGTTTTACACAAGACCTATTCTCTCAGTTTATCTGTCCTGGGTTTGGTTCGGCGGGGGTAACATCTCACGAAGCAAAGATGAGCTCCCGGTAGGGGCCGGCACCAGGGAAACGGAGGGAAGCACCCACGCCACCGAGGCACGGGGACCCTGCTGCGAACGCCCAGACGGAGCTTAGGAGGAGGAATTGTCCCTTCACGGATTCACAGGATGAACCCAAGAGGAAAAAAAACATTTTAAACCACGTGGGCTTGATCACCAGCCCACGGAGTGCACGGTGGTGCTTTAATTCCCTCCATCCGATGGGCTCCGGATCGGACCCTATACAGCTGAATGTTTCTAAAGACTCAAAAGGTCCATTCCTGCCAACACAAATCATGGAATTAAATGCAGAAGAAGGCAGGTATGTAACAAGTCACCTACACATAAAATATAACTTAATTGGGGGAGCAATCACAGAACTGTACAAGTATTTTTTTTTTTCTACTGCAATACAAACCAGGGAAGTACAAAGTCAGGCCCTAACTCTCCTCTGTACATACCCAGGTAGAGAGGGAGATGTTACAGCCCTACGTGTTAAAGCTGAGCCCAGATTCGGGTCCTCTCATCCCACCGGGAACATCCCCTCTGCAGATAAACCATTTCTCGGGATCTGTTTAGTCACTGAATTGTGTTTCTGTCTGCACACCGATTCAAAGTATCTCTGCCCATGCCATAAATGCAGAACACATCTGTTATTAAACAGTGTCCAAGAAGAGCACCTATAATCATCAGAACTACAACTATTGCTAATGGACCAAAAAAAAAAAAAAGCAAGAAAGGAGAAAAAAAGTCAGTTTTCTGTGTTGTCACAGGTGAAATTCCACCCTTCGTATACGAGTGCAGAAAACAGTCAAAGTATGGCAGAGGGCACACGTGCACGCACATGTGCATGCTAGCGCAAATGCACATATTAGCAATATGGGATATTTTTAATGCACATCAAAATCACTCGGTGAGGGGGTTTCTCTTTCTGAATCCGCACGATACGGCCCATCAGCATTACATCAGCTATTAATATAACCAGGATTACAAATCAGGTATCTCCCTCGGTAGTGCTGTGGCTCTGGAAAAAGCAGGTGCTATTTCCAAGTACGCATATGGGCAACCATTACCATATGAAATATGCACACGGCGATGGGCAAGGTGGAACGGGAGGGGAATACAGTAACACCGAGACAGAACATGGGCAGGACTAACGAAACCCAGTTCGTACCACAAATGAAACGAGTTGAACAAAGTCTCAGTTGGCCTTGTACGGCACTGTTGAGCAAACCAGTCTTTAGACACGAGGAGTGAAAACAGGCAGGTTTCATCAAGCAAAACTTGCATGACCTTTCCAGGAGAGGATTTCAATGCAGGGCTCTTGCAGGACAAGATACGATCTGCAGGCTTGAAGCGACACTGCAGCCGTACACGCTCAGACTGTGCTGTCTTCCAGCGTGACTTATTCCGATTTATGACGACTTTTACGGACGTTAACATTCAGCCATCTCCCAAACCTGGTCCCACCAAATCACAACGCTCACGGAGAGAGGTACCTCCTGCCTCCCCAAGAGCACCCATCTCGAGGGGCAGGCACCACCCAGCACTCTGTATCGCAGGCTTGCGAACCACGCTCCCATGGTCGCGACAAAAAAAGTCTACAGCGGTTTCCGTTCACTTGAAGAACCCTTGCTCATTCTCCAGAGCACGCTTCTGCCTTGTTACTGAGAAAGTTAATAACTCAGCTGACCTCAAGGAACAGGCAGCATCGGTGAGGTTTGTCGGCAGGCAATAATAAAGTCAAATAAATTAAACAGAATGAAAATTAAATGTATCAACTTTACCCATTACATTACCACAAAGCACCTTTAATCCACTGTTTTAATTCTACCTCCAGTTGTGCCTTAAATACATATCCACAGCACACTATTTTTTCCCTCGGGATTATTTTTGTCTTTGCATCTTTCCCAGAAAATCAAGTTTAATCTTGCTTAATCCTCATCATACAAATATGTTCAGTTTTATTACCAATAACTACACTCTAATCCCGTTTGGATAATTTATCAATGTTTCTGGTTTCAGAAACAGAAAAAGGTATCATCTAGTTTTTCACTATTAGCGTCGTATTTAAAAGTCATTTTAATTGGATTTTAAAAGCCGATTGATCTGCTTATTTAAAACAAGCTTGAGGTATTGTTTCCTATTTCTTTTTTTGCCATAAACTACAGTAACCGTATCTGTAGGCTACCGTTACTTTATTAGTTTAAAACATAAAGATAATGAAAGCTGGTGTTTGAACTCGAAACACATATGCTGCAGGACCGGGCCCAAGCGTCAGCAACTTTCTTCAGCTACAACAGAGTTAAAAAGCTCACCGTGAACGCCGCGCACCCATGGCCTCTACCAAACTTAAGAGAAGTAGCATTAAGTTTATTAAATTGGAAGGTAACTGTTGACACATACTTGCTTTCAAGGGGTCCTTGGCAAGAAAGTGGCAGCAGTTACAGCAAATTAACAGCATACAATAAAAACGCCATAAACATGCAGCATACATAATAAATCCAATCAAGTCTACAAGTCGCACAGATAAAAATGACAAACGGCTACTGTCTCCGAAAATAAAAAATACACATTTCTCAAACGCCGCTGTTCATCATTACAACATATTTTTGCCCCTAAATCTAAAATACAAATTAAGTGATTTTAATATGAACAGCATTGTATATAATATATTTACTTTCTCCTTCCCCCCTCCCCTCTTTTCTAGCTTGTGAAACCAGGGACACTCCTTCGGCGGAGCCTCCTTTGGGCTGATTTGCTTTTTAAAGATCCGTGCTGTATTCTCAGTGTTTGTACAGATGTTAGCTGAGCGATGTTCAGCAAAACACGAGTATCCCTGAACTGACAGAACACAAATACCACAGTACTTATGGCGACTGTTGCTCCATAATTTATTGGCTGACTGCATTAATTTCCTGCATCTGATCTGTTTCTAATTCTGGCTGCTGAGGTTGGGATCTGAAATTTGTAGCCAGTACGAGCCATTTTAAAGTCTGAGCAGTGTACACTGAATTTCAGCTCAGAAGAAAAGAGGCCATCCCAAAAGGGAGCCAACGGGGGTGAATTCGGGTCCGTTCAGCATCTGGATATCTTTATTGCCAGACTTAAGAGCCCTTCTTGCTAGCGAGTAGCAACTTGGCAAGGTGCAGCTTTGAAGCTTCCGCTGTACCTGCATCAATATTCCAAAAGGAGCTGCCACAGTGGGAAGACTTGCACAGGAGAGGGAAGATTAACAAGCTCACATGCAAGAATAATTTAAAAAAAAAAAAAGTGCTTCAACTGCACAAACTCCTCCTTGTTAATCAAAGGGGGGAAACAAAGGACTTCCTTAAATATCACCTATATGGTAGGTATAATAACACAAGTAAATTATAACAATTAAAAGTCATTAAAGAGAGTAATTAAGAATAACTGTTTAGATAACAATGACTTTCCTGAAATCCTCGTAACAGAGGTTCGACTTTTTAATCACTCTTTTGCAATAACTCGCATAACTTCAGAATAATTGCAGATTTTTAATTTTTATGTATCCAAAAGAGCATAAAAGTGAAAACCGTAAATTATATGCTAACTCCAGCTGTTAAATGTTGGCATTTTGTCTTTAAAAAAAAAAAAGTTCAAAATCTGTTTCCTTAAACCAAGGAAATGTGGAAAAAGGCCATCCTGCCAGTGGAAACATTCAACAGCAGAAAGCTCACGCTGCGGTTTCTTGCCGAGGCAGCAAACTTCTCTAAAAGGGAAGTTACTGCCAACTCAAATACTGTTTGCTTTCACACCCAAGAACAAACTGTGTGCATGGTGAAGGCTTCCTGAGGGCTCAATGCAGCTGGAGCATGCTGAATAAAGGTAACTAATGTCAAAGCTACTGTAAACTTGTTCTCATTTTTCTATCAGCAAGTTATCATCAATGGAAACAAGACTATTATTCTGCCATCCTTCCTTTCAAAAAAAAAAAAAAAAAAAAAAAAAAAAAAAGCAAGAGGGAGAAATGGAACTTTTATTTACCATCGTTTTAATCCTCTAGTTTATCGCTTAGGGTATTTTCTTGTTGCTGGTTCTAAGCGGACAAGCCTGAGGGCTTGTTGGCAAAACTTTCCCCTGCCCTTTAAGAGGACAGGTCAAGCTCAACTTCAGAAGCACAATAAAGATGAATTTCCAGGGCTGAACACAATATGCAACACGGTTCCTCTCCCCGAGCAGGAAATGCAAAGGGAGGGTTTCACTGCAACTTGACAAATTAGAGCCAGAAAGCCGTGCCAAAGCAAACAGCATTACTGGGAGGGCTCAGCTCTAACGAAGATGACAGTTGGATGGGTGTTCTACCATGGCCGGTGGCGGTCACACTGCTGTTACGCAAGGCGGGTGTGCATTTACTCACGACGGGCGTGCATTTACTCACACGAGTACTCGTGCAGAGCTGGGAAACAACCGTTTCTTCAGCGTAAGTGCAGGTAGCGGCATCCCCATCTGGTCTGTCTGCTGCACGCAGTATTAGAAGCGCTATCATTTTCAAAAATATGTATATGAGAGATTTTTCTTCCTCGAGAGTATGCCTGAAAAAAGTTAAAAGCCTGAACTATTGCATTTACAGAAAAGGGATTTTTCCCCTTGCTCATAAAAGAAACCTGAGAAAGTGCGGCTATTGTGACAGCGTAAGATAATAGCAGTTTCATCGACGATTCCACTTTGAAATCAATAGCTTTATTATTTTGAAATACAATGAAGGAAGGAATTAAGATTCTTGTAACATCTAAGAAAAAACTAAACATTATCAAATCCTGCCTTCCCTCTTCTAGCCAGCTGGCATACCCAGAATCAAACACAGTTAATCATTTAAAGGAAGAATCCTTTTCAAAGTAGAAAATCACACTGTTTATTCCAGAACTCCTACTCAATACTATTTTTTTCTGTGTACTAGTGCCTAACACAACACACTGAAATGGCATAAGGCATAAATGCATCTTTATGAAAGAAACCATGAGCTTGAGCAAAGGGATGAGTCTACTCAGGAGTCAACCGCCATGCTTCGGCTGAGCTCAAGACGGGGCTGACGTGGAGTGACCACCACCGTGACCTCACCCACCTCCACAGCTGCACAACGTTAGCAGTCACCTGCCTTCCTACAATTGTGCCACAAAAAAAAGGCTAAAAAAAAGAGTTACGACACACAACATGAAGCATTAGCCCCCCGCGCACGGAAAGAACAAGTTAGTCTTTCCTTTCGAAGGAGGAAAGATAAAAATGTCAGCTCTTCGCCGATAGCAGAGCTGCAAAATAAAGATGCTTCTCGCCGGGCCCCTGCGATGACTGATGCTGCGTCGCCTCCCTCCTCCATCGCTCCCCTACCTTGTCTGGTCGCTGGTGGAAAACCAGGCAGCCACGGACACGCAGGCGGATCTCGCACCTTCTCGGGCCACAATCCTCCAGCGCCGGGCTGCTGCCAACGTCCTTGCAACCGCCGGTGAACAGGCCACAAGGTTCAAGTTAACTGCAGAGCGTTCCTACACTGAACATCTGGTCATGAATGAACGGATTGCCCACTAACTCTCAGCGTTGGGCAGCTGATGAAAAATTCAACATTTTCCTTGTTGGCACAGTTGTTTTGGAGAATTCTCTAGAGCTTCCTGAATTATATTAAGAAAATTTCACTGCAGCAATCTATATCTGTGAGAACAGCTGGTGTTGAAAGGGATCTGCTGCACTCGGTGTGCTGGGGGACCTCCTGTTGGATCATGCTACTCTTACTACATTTGTCCTTGAAAACTTAGCTCTGCCACGCGGTCCTACAGACAGGACTGTTAAACTTAAAAACACAGGGCAAAACAAAACAAAACAAAACAACCCATTAAATTAGGAAGGTCGGCTGGGTGAGAGGAAAAAGCTCGCCAGGTCAGCCAAAGACACTCATCATCTCCGCTTGCTCACGCGGCTCAGCTAAGCCAGGACAGGCTTTATTCTCTAAGACGCAATGTTATGATTTCTCGCCACTTTATTCTCTCTCCCAGCATTGTTTCACAGTTCAGAAACAGAAATCTCCATTCTGATAAACTCTGGGTCAAACAGCTGAACTGCCTCCATAAATTGTACAACCAAGATTTCCCTCCTGCAAAGCCCCTCGCCGAACTGCGGCGCGCCGGTTGCGCAATTCAGACCGGCGCTGCACCGTGCACTGAACTGATCTAAAACTAAAAATTGAGAAATCAACCAAGAAATAGGAGGAAAAAAAAAAATTCAAGCTAGAGCTCAAAAAATGAGGAAACAGCAACAGTGTTCATTTCAGGACAAAAAAAAAATTTGACTTTTAAATCTTAAAATATTTTAAAGAAATTAACTTCTTGATAGTGTGATAGTATAATAATAAAACATGTATATCTTTTCTTAAGGAAGTGGTAAACTTAAGTCATGCTAAATTTAGGCTATTATCTATGCAGCATAAATTTCACTTCTGTGTATAAATGCTAACTTGCATATTTCTCCATGGTAACTAAACTATGATTAAAACAACAGTGAAACCAGCCTTTAAAGCCACCTGTTTAACTAGGAACAACCTAATTTACAAAAATACTTAAACTTAGAAATTTCACGGGAATCTAGATCATGTTTTTCCCAGTAGAAAGCTCACTTTTCCATGATCACATAATTGTAATATACTTGGCTTTGGGTTGGTAATCATTCCTTTTTTTATTTTTTTTTATTTTTTTTTAAACTAGTGTAATTTTTTCATGCATTGTTCAGCCTAACACAAGTGGTATTTAAGATTATAAAGAATAAGTCCCTAATAACCCTTTCCGAAAAAGAAGTTATTTTGCTCCTTTGAAGGGATTAATTTACCTAGGAAGTATCATCATGTTTTACAAAAGGAACAAATGAAAGAAATGAGAAAATCCCAAACTGAAATTCCCATTAGATATGGTAAGACACCTTCAAAACTCATTTTTCTGTTGCGATATCCTTGTAATTTACTAATGAAGAAATGGACTGTTTTTATGGGTCAAATTAAAGAAATAATTATAATACGACCCAGAATAGTAAAAATGTAGGTACAAGCAATATTTTCTTATTTAATTATAAAGCATAAAAATAGATTTGAATATGAATCATTTTTAGCCAGAGAATTAAATTTAGTATTTAAATACCGAAAACCCCTTGAAGTAGAAATATAATCATAATAGGTTTGGTTTGGTATGAAATACATGACTCATATATTCATGACACATATCTAAAAATGCCTCGTATTAAAACTTTATTATAATAAAAAATTGATCACCATTTTTGTCTACTGGTTTTCACATGATGTAATACCTAAGGCCAAATCTCTGGCTTTTAAGTAATGATGAGTGAAATAGTTTCACAGTAACACCTCATAAAACGTGCAGAGTCCATTTCATTTACACTTGCCCACCCAATGTCATATACAAAGGTACGACGGATGCTAATTAGGTAACAATGGTATTAACATAATGCCTACAAAAATCAACATTAAAACCTATCCCTGCTATTAACAGCCCTGAAAGGATGACAGAGTGGAGCTCCCAAGTCATAACCAACACGGTGAGAGCATTCCCGAGAAGGAGAGACCCACGGTGCCTGCGCGGACACAAAATAAAGCCCCGGATCGGCCGAGTTATGAGCAGGGTGGGCTTTGCACCTGGAGACGATCTCATGGGAGCTCAACTGGACAGCTACTGCACAAAGTTAAAGCAAGCACAGAGATGAGACCTTCTAGTCAGCAACAAACTGACTGTAGAAATGGGAGTCTGGTAGCCAGGCAGGAACTGACGGTGCTTCTCACCCCAGCTCAAGCATTTTCTCAGATTTCTTATTCCCTCACCATTTTTGCATCTGTTAATTCAGCTAAGGACTTCTTTCTTAAGAAAAATCTATTTGCTCTAAAGGATCAATACTCTCTTCTAAAACAACCAAAGAACTACTCTCCCCTTAATTGGTTTAGTGGTGGACTTGGTAATGTTAGGTTAATGGTTGGACTGGAGGATCTTAAAGGCCTTTTCCAACCTAAACGATTCGATGATTCTAACTTCAGAACTCCATGTAAAGCACAGTAGTGTCTCCTTTGTTGCAGATGCTACCCAAGATCGCAAGAACTGGAGCACGTTCAACCAAGAAAGGCAAAATTATTTTGTTCTTGCCCCAAGTTTTTTGTTGTCTAGATCTGTCAAAATTTTGCCAAATTAACAGTTTCATTGCCTTTATGTGACCAGTCTGTCTCCTCTTCATTTCACTGCAGAGGTCTTTCCAGAAGACAGCCAGAGAAAAAAAGAGACACTCAAAACTAAGAAAGTAAAGTCACAAGTACCAAGCGAGTGATTTTAGTCTAAAAGGCAGGGACCACAAATAACTCAGTGCTTTAAAAATTACCTAATTTCAAAGTCTGTCTCCAAAACAGTGCTCTGTTCACAGCCAGATCTTGAACATCAATGGCCATGAGTCCTTCAGGAAGGGAACTCAGTTCCACAGAGCCAGAGAAACATCTGTAAGGTGGGATACGCTGGTGGAGACTGGGCAGGAGGACCGGAGCAGAGCATGAACACCACACTCAAGGAGAAGCATCCTCCAACCCCTTCTCCTATCAATGGAAAGCGACATAAGCAACCAGAGAAACCAAGACATCCATAAACTTCTCAGTGCTTCCTCATGCACAAGTCAGATATTTGGGGAAGGCAGGTCAACTGATGGATTAACAGTGCTGGTTACGAATAATTGTCCCAGTTATACTCATCTCAAGCCCATCGGGAGCCTGTGCTAACACTAGGCATTTTAGTGCTCTGATCCGTTGCTACACATCTCTTCCGTGCTCAGAAATCAATCACTTGGAAAGCTGATGTAGCCCTGTTACACTAATTAAACTTTGTTTTGCATCAGAGTCCTGCATTTGCAGTGTGTGTACAGTATGTAAATTATACAAATTACAAGAAAAGTTGATTAGCGTAATTCAAATCTCAGTGCAGTTACTAAAATTAACAATGAATACAAATCATACAGAATCACTTCAGTGTGCCTGAGAAGCTCTACATACAAAGCATGTTACCAAATTCACGGAAGTGGACACCAAAAAAAAAAGCAAACACAAGCAGTGAGAATACTACAGACGACTACTCTCAGGGAAATTTTGCTCAATAAAGCAACTCTCACCCAACCTTATTAATTCCATGCAGCTACTCTTTGGGGTTAAACATTTCAGTGGTGTCTGCAGTGCTCCGTTTCCAACTGTGACGGCCCCACTCCTCCCACTTGCAGCATTTTCTTACTGTCTCTTCTTACTTCAGGTGAAATAAGAAAGGTTAAAGTTCTGTAACCCTGGAAGGAGCACCAACAGTCATAAAAGTAATCTTTTTTACAAGACTACTGAAGTTTTTGAGATTTGGGGTTTGTCCAGGAGGTCTGGAATATCCTACCTGAACCCATCCACCCACCCCCGAGATAACACACGGCACTACAAGAGCGAGCACTTCTGTTCCATTAGGAAGTTCCTGCTGGAGCTACCAAAACGACCAGTTCCCTTTGTCCTGCCCAAAGAGAGGACCACACCTCTTCTTACATTCCTCATCCGTGGTCCCTCTGCTTAGAGGAGCATCATGGGCTCTTGGGCTTTTCCAGCAACACAAGGGGGTCCAGCAGCCTTCTCCTCTACACCAGTGAGGCAGGAGCTTCCAGCTGCATCTCCTCAGGTGGATTCACTTCACCTCTGGTGAGGGGCAATGCCTTGCTGACTACAGGACAGCTACATCCAAAAAAAAGACAATCCACTTTTCTGTGGACACCTCGTTCCTTTTGGTCATTGAGAGCTTCCCAGGTATCACTGACTATCTGCTATCTTTCACGTCAAAAGGAACTTCTCTCATTCTACTAAGATCTCCATCCCTTCCAAGAGACATTTTCTGGTGAACCTGACTAAGAAGAGAAGAACATTTGTCCGACCCCTGCCCTTTTGAACCCAAGGACGGAGATGCCTCCAGCTGACTGTGCTAGAAGGTACTGCAGTACTCAAGACACCCAAGACAAGAAGCCACCAGAGACCTTACACAATGCTGCCTTGACCTCCGTGTCTTTAAATCAGTTGTTCTGACTGCCCGTTCACCTGAGGATAAACAAAGTCAAGGAGGCAGAAGTCTCACAGGTAACAAAGAAATGTTAGTTGTACTCTCTTACTGCAGACTTCTCCACGCTAATTAGTTTGCCTGCCATATGCTCAACAGTGCAAGGCAATCCAGAACTGGTATTTCAGCTAGATTTCTATCACTAAAATGCCAAGCATAGAGTTTTGACAATGCATCTGTGATGTTTATAGCAATGTGATGTATTTCTGGGGGAGAGGAAAGCAAGAGGGGCTTAAGAGAAGATGCAGGAGAAAAGGAAGAAGGCATTTCATTTAGAAAATGACAACATTCTGATTGTGTTGGGAGCAGGGAAAAAAACCAAACACAAAAGGACAGAAGAAAACAAAAACTCATTTGAAAAATGCTGCTTTAAAGTCATTAAATTGAATGTGTCCAAACCGGACTTTTGGTTATCCCAGACTGAGACAATAGTATTTTTCCTAGCCTGCTAGCAATGATAAAGGTCTGGATTAAACAGGAAGACAGGAAATTCAAAGTAAGCTTAAACTCTATTCATAAGAGGGGATGGGCTTACCAGTTCAGATAAAATAATGATTAAAAAAAAATTCAAAAATCTTAGGCCAAAATCTGATGAGAGATTCAAAAAAAGGCTGCATTATGTTTTATTCTATTTTAATATTCTTTCCAAACTTCCTGTGCTGTACCGGCTTCAGTGGAAACCAGCACCACAGTAAGCTACAAAACCAGGAAAGTGCCTAACCAAGAGCAGCACTGGATTCTTCAAAATAAAACCCATTTCATGAAATTTCAGTGGAATTCCCAGACCGCAAGACCTATATAAGCATTTTAGATGCTTATCAGAAGCTGTTCTCTGAACATTTCTCTTGTTCCCTCCCTACCACCTATCAACCAGCTGCCATGGCTAGCAAGCAAGACACAAGACACGTCTAAGGAAGAGACAAAAAGACAAAGTAAGTGTGAAGACTCCTAAAATAAATAAGGGCAAAAGAGTTATTGAAGCTATCATTCCATCTCCCAGCCTGACTATCTTGACCTCTGTGAGTTTAGATTGGAGTAGTAGCTGAGAGCAACAAAAGACAAGGAAAGGTGTTCTTCAGCCTTCAGAAGTCCCCCATTACTATTGCTCTTGTCACAATTATTAATCACTCTCCATAATTAACAGTATCTAATACACAAATTGGTGTACATCACAATTTCAGCTGCAAGTAGACCAAAACCAGTCGTGCCTCAAAACACACAGCAAGCCAGTACAGACAATTCGCCAGAGGCAGCACTGGGCCCCAAGTCTGAAACAACGGTGCAAGCAGTCTGAAACAGCTCCTGCAAGCACGAGGTCCCGAGGAGGACCTGTGTTAGTGGGAGGTCTGCGCGCTGCTGACGCGGCGGCGGAAAGCAGCCATAGCCACAGCCGACTGCACAACAAGACATGAAAACGAAAAAAGCAAAGAGACAGCGCTGCATAAGGACCGGGAAGAACATTGCAAAGACGTTCCCATGGGACAGGGGCTGGCCACAGCTCC
Organism: Pelecanus crispus; assembly: GCF_030463565.1. NCBI lineage: Eukaryota > Metazoa > Chordata > Aves > Pelecaniformes > Pelecanidae > Pelecanus > Pelecanus crispus. The sequence continues at coordinate 46,391,359 of NC_134649.1, forward strand.
TCTGCAAACACACCCGAGCTGCTCGGAGCAAAAGTTCAGAGCTGAAGAACAAATTATTTCCTCCTTAATTGCCCTTTCTTAGGCTTTGCCCCTTACTTCCCCGCAGCCAGCACATCATGTTAAGGCCGTGCTCAGCAGCTGCTCTGTGCTCACTCCTCCTTCCTCAGCAGCATCCACCCATTCTGGAAGGACGCGTGAAGACCAGCCTCTGCGGGGGGATGAGGGCAACCCAGTCCTCAGCTTGACTTTGATGGAGTTCTGCTGATACACACTGCTATTTTGCTTGCGTCAAAGCAAGGCTTATTAATAGTCCACCACACTTGCCTTCTTTGTTGTCAATCGCCTCAGTAACCCCTCTTCTTTCAAAAACCCGAGATCCTTTGACTTAATGTGATCTTGAGCTGTTTCATGGAATTCAAGGTTTCCAAGTCATCCACTCCATTTCAGCATAATTATTTCCTTTAAACATCCACTTTAATGGCATAAGCAATTTTGAACTTTTTATGCTGTTTAAATTCAAACATGAATTTGTACACAACAATAAAACACGCCGCTAATTTGTCATGCTCCTATGAGCAACTGTGTCACTCACACCAAGAACCACTGACTGGTGTTCGGAGCTTTCGTTCCTATTTCACATCACTCAATTGAGCCTTCTGCAGAAAAGCTTTTAACAACCACATCTGGTCTTTAATAAATCACTGCACTTTGTCTTCCTGCCAAAACTCCTCCTTTATCTAACTTACATCTTCATGATGAGATAGGAAATCACACATTATGGTGGTGACAAACAATTGTAATTATGTCATTAGTAGCCATTTAGTCTACAAAGGTTCTCAAAAAGGAAATATAATGCACAATAAGAAATATAGGATAATACATTGATCACAGTTCTAATCCGCTTTTTACTTCACAAGTGTAAAAAGCTGGCATAATTCATGGGCACAGCAGGCAGTAATAGTATACCACTTTATGAACTATGCAGCTATTTTATTCCCCTATCTACTTAAAAATAAAAAAGCTTTTAATAGCTTGATTTAGACATAAAAGTTATTTATGATGCTTCACTGATTATAATATTTATTTTTTTTAACTTTTCATGAAAGTGATTCTTTCTGAAATGTAAGTACTTATTATGTCATCAAAGATCCGAGAAGAACATTTACACTAGCAATGAAAAAGTGAGGAAGAAAACTTTGGTATTGGAAAGAATTTAAGAAACTCATCTCTGTACCCTGTATGGCTTGGAAACCGGCATGCCACAAATAGAAATAGCTCTTCTACCATTTCGGAATTTTCTAAAAGCAACTGAAGTATAAACATGGGAAGTTTAAGAGTTCACTCTGAACAAAGGTGTCATTTAAACCAGCTCAGATGCCGGTATATTCACACGTGAACGGTGACTGGAGTCCGACTGCACTGTCGGGCTCCAAAGGTGCCTCTACCATTTCAGTTCAAATCCAGAGAGTGCTTTTGGGATAAAGTGCATTAAGTGAAGTCTAATGCACTTTAATTCACATCACAGAGCAGTCTCGGCAACATCAATTGGATTCCTCTCCGGTGAAACTAGACCGGCTCCAGGAGCATCCCTCTGAGCCCCTGAAGCTACCGGGCTCCCAATCCACAGGACCGGATCAAGCCTGGGCCGGTGTAAAACCCCTGGAAGCTGACGGGGTGGATGCCAGGTCTACGGCACCAGCCGCTTCCCCCCACAGACCCCCTGCTTTTGCCACGTGTTGCCGAGCAATGCAGACATAGCTCAAGGAAGCTGCAAACCGCCCAAAAGGATGCTCGTCTCTATTGCCGATCGCTTTACGTTTGTGCAACCAATCCAATAACGAGATTTAGTTTAGGTTTAGGTTTCGAAACCTAATCGCTCCTCATTTTGCAACACGTGGTTTAGGATTATTATCCCCTCCAACACTAAGTGAGGTTGTCCCCCACGGAAGCTAACGCAGGTTTGGGCATTTTCCAGAAAGACCTCGATTCCAGCAAGTTGCTGTATTTTGGCAACCAGCTCTCTGAATCCCTGTGGTGCAAAATAAACGTGAGGCTCCATAAGCACCCGTAACACACAAAAACGTTTCAGAAAGCATTACTGTGGCACCCAAAAGAGTGGCCCAATTTCCCTTCCCTTCCGCGTTTGTGAAAACCAGTTGCAGAAAGGACCCCGAAGAACTGCACGGGATGAACACAGTGCAGTCACATCAGCTCTTCTACACCAGCCAGAGCTACGGTGCCCCAAATTCGTACAGGTGCCATTCTGGAAAGTTTATCTCTCAATCTTTGAGCCTCCTTCTGCCTGGTGTATTCCCCACCCCCTCATCCCGCCAAAGGAAAACCATCTCTCAAGATATCCAAACACCCACTCCTGCTTTCGTTCTTGGTTTGTTACAGTCTCCGCTGTTTCCTGTTAACCGTGACTACAAAACTTCACCTACTTCTAGCCATCATCCTGGCGAGCATCGCTCTGCTCCTTACCTGGCTGAGGTACCTCCAGCAGGGCAAAATTCACACTAGAAAGACCAAGTAGCTTGCTGATAGCATAGCCTGGAGGAAGCAAAGCTTCCACCAAGCCATCCCTCTTACAGCAAACCGTTATGCAGCAGAGATGCTATGAATGATTGCAGATGCATCCCAGATTAAATGCCTGCTCTGGTACAGGCTGGATGGGAGAACTGCAGTCAGGCCTGACAGCATGCAGTTGTATATCAAGACCACCCAGTTCAATTCCTATACTTCCGGAAAAAACCCCAGTGAGCGTTTTAGGTGGTATCTCACCCATTTTGTGTTCACACCAAGTGCTGTGCAGTGAAAACACATTTAGTCCTGGAGTTTTGCAAAGTCCCAAGGAGAAAAACGATGCCTCTGCCCGAAGGAAGAGGAGTATGTGACATTGCATGGTGCTAACCCAGACAAAAATAATTACTCTTATTTGGAGAGAAACTTCAAATCGTGCAAGTTTTATGTTGCCAGACACGGGCCCACAGAAACAAGCAGCCCTGGCTGGGCACCGCAGGGAAACTTCAGACAAGGACTGTTGACGAGGGGCCAGAACAAAAGCACTTGCTTTGTGTGAACAACGAAGACAAGCCTTTGAGTGAAAATTATACGCTAACTCCTGGGAAACTCTTCCACACCAAAAACCACAGAATGAGCCCTTGCCCTTGGGCTCGCTACCTCGCAGCAGCGTGGAGCTTGGAGCCAGTCAACTGGGTCACAAGGCTAAAAGCATTTCTACCTTCCCCAGCCAAGAAAACCACTTCCCGGTGGTACCTTTTATCTCAGCCTAGCTGCAGCACTTCCCCACCCTTCTTCTACAAACAAACAACATTAACCCTTACCTCGTAGGGATCTCATTCTCACCGTCCCAAGGCTTGGCAATAAGCAATCATGAGGCTGAGATAAAAGGATTGAGGCAAGACTAGAGAGGAGAGAAGGGTGGGGGGGAACAACTAGAGAAATTCAGTAGTCTGACGTCAGTGGAGCTTGCTGCTGTCTACCTGGGAGCAGCACTCAGCTGCAGGGGGGGAGATCTTATGCACTTGCACCACGCGCTACGGATGGATAGAGCACGTAGGAAGAACCCATCTCCCACAGGTCTACAAGAAGGGTGGAAGAAAGGCACTGAGGAATTCCTCTTTCAAAGCCTTTCACCTAAACCATGAGGGGCAAAAAAAAAAAAACCCAAACCCAAACAAAAAGGGAATGCTTCAACCCCATTTTGTGTCCCTGCCCCCCCCCCCGCCAAATTCTTCCATTTTTTGCAAACTTAAATAGAACTAACAGCATATGAAAGCAGGGGAGAATTGATCAAACTGCCTGTTCTGCTCTGAACCACCTACAAGCGTCTTGTCTGGAAAAATATGAAGTGAGCAAACAGTCACTACTGGACAAAACAGGAAGATTTCAAGACAAACGGCTTTAAGTTACTAATAAAGTGGTTAGAAACATGCCTCCACAGGAAAACGCGGGCTGGATTTTTATCCTTAACAAGGGTTACAGGGACCTTTTGCTTACATTTTGGCACTTTCAAGAAGCGAGAAGACAGACTTTCATTTGACCTGGCGCGACAGCCTAACTGACCTGGAGTGCAAAGCTGTAGATTATTTCCAAAAACGCCACAGCCGCCGATTAAAAGCATGCACGTGCAGCTATGGAAAGCCTGCTTAGAACTATCCCCAGCCCCCAGAAAAAAAAAAAAAAAAAAAAAAAATCAATTGTTTCTAAATTTCCCAGCACTCATAGTTTAACATTACTCCTTTGAGGAGCCACTTTTCTCTCCTTTTTACCTCAGGAACCCAAATATGGGCCAGAGCTAGAGGGGTTGTGCTGGGAGAAGGTGCAGAGTAGGAGCACAGCCAGCTCCATGGTGTTCCCTGGATTGACCCCTCACCCCCAGCTTCAAGTAGTTTATTAGATCTTGCACTCTCTTGCAAGGAGAGAAGAACCACATTGACCCAGCCCACTCCTCCAGGGCACTGGAGCTTCTCAAACACAACTACAGAAAGAAATAGGAAGCAAAGGTGTTCATGGTCCTACAGGAGTTCTGGGTATCTTGCATGAGAAACCTCTACAGAAGTAAACTCCAGAAGGCCTCATCCAACCTTCTTCTCAACCCAGACTTGAACCCCCAGGAACCATCTCTTGTTTTCTGCAGAAGCAGCCAGGAGACACACTGACGCTCATAACGCTCGCCAGGCTTCGCTGAAGAATTCAAATGAAGGTCTCGTTCTCACAGAAAAATCTGTTCTCTGTTTAGCTAGTCCCACCTCGCGACTGAAACTGCCCGGTGAACCTGACTGACAGGTCAGATAAATTACATTATGCCCAGGACAGCACCTTCCATGCTTCTTTGACTATCTTATCACCACCGGTTTCCAATTTACTTGCTGATATAGGTGACTGCTCTGACATTTTTCAACCTTGCATGTACTGTTTCACCCTTCAAAAGGGAACCGAAACCCAAGGTCTTTCAAGACAGCACTTCTTTCTTACTTGTTGATTTGCAACACACCTTGAGCTTTTTCAAGACTCCTGGACCATCCAACGTTCCGCCCCTTACCTTGAAAACCAGTTTCTGACATACAGATCAAGTCTCCAGGTAGAGAAGATTTCACTTACCAAATCTTGTTTTGCAGTTCACCGTAAACAGTTTTCTGCACGTCAGGAGAAGAGAGCTTGTGTTGAAAGGAACTCTTTGCAGGAAGGAAACTGCAATTTTAATTATATAACTGTAATCAAGAAATAAAAACAAGGCTACCTCAAGGCTTGCCTGTCTAATCCAATGCAATGAATCAAGGACATTCCCTCCTCCAATGAATGCATTTAACAAAAGCCTAAATGAACCAGCAGTTAAGTGACCATGGGGATGGTCTGTACTAAGCAGAGAAATCATCCATTATAATGCACACACCTGCTTAATAACCCTCTCTCTCGCATCATTTGTCTTGAAAATGGGTGAGAGATTCTCGCCCTGATAGCAACACCAAAATACAACCCCTCCGGTGGCTTTTTCAGGCAATTTAATTTGGTGGGGCAGTACCCGACAGAGGCCAACACTGACCTCAGGGAGGTTGTGGTGATATTTATCCAGAGATGGTCACCACTGCAGCTCACACATACATCCAAAGACGACTGGGATTGGGGAACAACAACAACAAAAAAAAAGTCACATGATGGTGTTTTCCTCTGCCTTGCCACAAGGACCCCATCTGCACCAGCCTCTCTATTTTCTCAGCAAAATACACAACACTCCGTTGCTCAAGGACCATCCAACTGGTGGCACTTATTCAATTAAAACGCAAAGGAAAAAGGGGCCCAAGAAAGCAGCGTGCCTGCGAAGAGCTCAGGATTTTGGGCATTTGTGGGGAGGGAAGAGGGGACATCGCTACCTTCACTGGGATTTTTAACAGATTGCTTGCAAGGCTGGAAACTTCGCTCTCCTCGGAGAGCGGTACCTACCCCGTGGGCTGCAGCCACCAAGGATGTAGCCAACGCTGGCCGCATCGCTCGCGTAAGCCACCATCGACCCGTCCAGCTTCACCAACTACCCCGCAACGGCCTCTCACCCGTGGTGTGGGCTCTGCAACCCATAACGTCCCCACCAAATTTGTCAACGCTTCAAACTTAATGTATATAGTCATTGATGCAGTAAAATAACAGTGCTATGAAGTTACACTCTGTGTGCTACTTAATGCTTTCTGAAGATCAGTATTAGGGCCACCAACTTGGAGAAAGAATTGGCCAGGTTTCTAAAAATAAAAAGCCATTAAGTACCAAAAGGAAGCATAATTGTTGACTTTAAATATTCAGGCAAAATCCACAGTAAATAACAATAATTTGCTTGAAATATTGTTCCATACAGTGTGTTCACAGAAATCCAGCATACAATTTTCAAGAAAGTGCAGGCAAATTAATTGTACACTTTCCCCTTTTATGCTCCACTCACACAGGAGAAGAATAACATTTTGCCACACATTGAGTAACCCATACACACTTGAAAGGAATTTAATCAATAGTATCCATTTAATTTGAGATTAGATTAAATATGGACAAAGGGATCAGAGAAGCTTGTAACACCTGGGAGTATTTGTTCCAATTGTGAATCCACTTTTGCCAGCTGGTTGTCAACAAGGCAGAGAAGCAGGGAGGGGGGACGGGGACACAGTGACCACATTCACAGCCATGCCAACAAAAAGTGAAGACATCTCTACTTGTAAATCATAGGTCTAAAGGCACTACTTAAGAACTTCAGAAACTGAAAAACATTCATCTTTCCCCAACCCATCATTCCCCAACCCATCATTTTAGAGGTTACTACAAATTTCAACACATGTGGATAAGACCCAGAGAATCTCCCCGCCCCATTTTACTCCTGCAAATGAAATAACAACAGATCATCTTACTCGTTAAGATTTTTAAAAGCATGTACGTTCCAAAAATACAGGTACAGAGCCAAATTTCACACCATTAACCATACAGCGCTTTTATTTGTGTTCCCATATGCAGCATCAGTCCACGACATTCAGCATTCGGTATATACAATTTTTTTTTTCTTTTTCTCCCTTTCCTGGCCACGACTTTGAGACACTGACTCATTACTGCTGTCAGATCATGAACACCAGGAAAATAGTTCCAAAAAACCCCCCAAAACCCCAAATTAAAAAAAAAAAAAAAACCCCACACCTAAAGAAAAATCTCCATGCAAGCACTTCCCATTGGCTTTAGCGCACCATAGCACTGGTTAAACCATAAGAAAAGGGATCAGAGTCACCTGGATGCTCCTGCAAGGATTATCTGTCTCATTGCATCCACTTGGTTATACTCTTTCCCCACTCCCTGTGTACATCCCACCCCTCACGCTACCCCATGACTTAAGGGTCTCCTTGGAGAACCTCGGCTCCATCACTGTCCTTTTGTCCCTGCCAGGAAAGGGAGCAGCTACCTGACGTCCTGCAAACGCCTCTTCTCCACCACATTACACAAAATTATTTCAGCTCCCCCAGCGGGGGCTGACAGTCACCCCTCCGTAACGCTGTTCCGCACAACCTCCCGTCAATCCATCGCACTCACGCACAGGAGAACGAGCCGGGGTTTCAACGGCTCCAGGAGCATGAATACGGACTGTGTAGCGCAAAAGTAAACCTGAAATTGCTTCAACTGTTTTATTTAGCATAATAATAATAAATAATAATTATTATTTTTAAAAGCAACGCTGTTGTTGATATTAAAATATTTTATATGCCACCTCTCTAACAGTGTCAAAAAAACTTAAGTCCAGTAATGAATAGCTTAGCTATTTCAAATTATTATTTAAAACACGTAATAAGGGGCATAAGCCACTTCTCGTTACATCAGGCGAAGGGAATTCAAATGCCAGGCTCAGGCCTGGCCTTGGGTCCTTGGAACAACAAAAAGCCCCTTTGCTCCACGCACAGCCGGTGCTCTGCAAAGCTCGCAGGACCACGGAGCTTCTCAAGGCACCTCCCGGGATGGAGAAACCCCGCTCCCCGAGGCTCTCCCTGCCTCGGGAAGGAGAGAGTACAGCTTTATGCCGAAATTCTGTCCTCAGTTTAGTTCACACTCAAGCACTCGAGAACATTTGTTTTCTGTATTTCTGTTATGAAGAATGATTTACATGCTCTTCTTTTCCACTTCAGTCTTATCCACATCCTTAGTGTTCGTACCTTCACAGGAGGAGTGAAGCGAGTTCCTACACAAAAGATGCTTTACGACTGTAAAAGGGGTAGCAAAAACAAAAAACACAGAGGGATCTTTTTCCACTTGAATTCACTGGATCCTTGTAGCTCCCCAGAAGAGGAGATGACGGTCTCTGGTGGAATGGCAGTGACTGCGAATAACGTATTGGTCTCCTATTGCCAGGCTCTGCCCTGGGGTTTGTGCAGAACCCACCTCATCCATAAAAACCACTTCACTAGTACAGGGGCTTTAATCTGCCTCGGGAACCATGTAAGGAGTAGGAATCAACTTTTCTTTATCTTTTGGTAAATTTTCTTTATGCGTGTTTGATTTCACATGCCCAGTGAGCTGCCAGGGTGAAAGAGCACCAGCAGGAACGCTCTCAGGACCAGGGAGCTTTCCCACCCATCGCTGCCAGGCACACGGCGAGGAACCCAACCTGCCCAACCCCTGGGACAGCAACTGTAAAAAAGGAACAGCAGCACGGACATCAGCACAGCGTAGCGATCAGACGCGGGGAACGCTGGAAATGTGGGTTTGATGGCTCAGCCGAACCAAAGCCTGCACTTCTGCTAGGCCAGGTTTAAAAGAAAGACCATGCCTACCTACCTGGGTTACAATCCCACCTTCATCTCTCTACAGAGACAGACTAGCAAATCTATCTGCTCTGCAGCTATTCTGAAGAATATCTTCTAGATGACTGTCTCTTCATCAGCTTCTCATGTTGAGCAACCAAAGGAGATACTGTGATTCTTATCGCTTTTCACATATGACTTCACATAGTCTTAGAGAAGATAAACAGACAAGCTGCATGTTCTGTAACATTTGCTTTAGAGGTTTCAGTGGTAAAATGTTTTAAGCTGTTTCAAAACTAGACTGATGTATTGTCTGAACATTTTCCCAAAATAACCAAGATGCTCAAAGATCGTTGCATTTACTGTACATATGTGGCTACATACCTCTGCCAAGGGGTACTGCCCTGGCCACAGAACTTGTAATTTTGTCACCATAACCTTTGTGTCTTCAAGCCATCGAAAGGCTCTTTAAATGTTAGAGCATACCGATTCCTTCATAGGGGGTGCGTTATTCAAAATACAGTCTCTCAGCCTTCTAACGTACAAAATCCACAGTCAACTGCAAAGCTCCAGAAGGCATTTCCAGTCCAGCTGCACAGCTGGCTTATGCGTAATACTTAGGAAACTGCTCGAGAAAATAAGCGTATTTGAAAAATACAGTGAGCTCATGTTACCAGCCTCATTTACGTTACTAAACCACCTAAAGCCATGTCATACCAATATCCCTGCTGGTGATTACACAGATCAGAAGGTCAAATGATTTCCCAACTTCACTACTATCCAGGCTGCGCATACAAACCACCTCAGCTGAAATGGCACTCCAACAAACAACGTGGAACAAAATAAAAAATAGTATGAGTAAAGTTGTTCATTGCTGATCTGTGCTTAGTGTAGTCATTCCACTGCAGGGTTGTTTTCAGACACGTGACAAATAAAAATCAAGAATATTTTTCCTTGTATAGCTTCTTCCAAAAAATCCACTGACGGTTCTTCATCCAAAAATGCTTTATGCTCTTACACCACCCCCAATGACAGGTTCTTAAAAGCCTTCAGTAAACTTTTAAACTCGTTTTTGGGGGGAACCTGGAGCACTTGGTTCCCAGTCCACTGCATTTTTAAGACCACCTACCTGCCAGTACACTACCCCCTCAAAGAGCCCATCACTACAAGCTCAGTAGTTCCTACTGTTACCAGTGCCCATGCATGGTTCACCATAAAGTTTTTGCAAGTGATTTTCTCATTTGCAAACATTATTAGCAACACAGAAAGACACAGATTGACAGTCCTGGACTGGATCTCCAGGTATCCTGATGCTCGTGTCACCTTCTGGGTACCCATCCCTCAACCAGCGGCTGCCTCTTCCCCCACAATGAAGGATCTCCCATAACTACTGAGTTTATTAAGATCACCGATGACAGCATCATCCGACGTTCCCTGCGCTGTGCCAATCTGTGCGGAACAGGACTTGGGCTGAGCTGAAGCGAAGGACCTTCACTGAGTGAAGGTACCAACCCGGCTGGCGATGGCCATGGTTCATCCACGCTGCTAGAAGGGGGTCGGCCGAGCTGCTGCCCTAGAAAGGGACAACTCTGTCCCGCGCCGTTCCCCGGAGCCAGCTACTTCCCCGTATTGCTGTCTGTTTTCATATTTGAAGCATCAGTAAATACCAAGTTTCATTTTTTCACATTTGAAACTTCTTTCTATTCTTGTTTAGGCTTTTGGAGAGGTTGGGGGAAAATTAGGGACTGTCCACAAGTGAAAGTAATACTTGGTAGTTTCATTATTTACACATCTGACGACCGCATGGAGTCAGCTAGGCTTTTCCTTCTAACACAACCCCTGAAAACGCACACTTTACAAGCATTTTTTTTTTTTTTTAAATGGAGCTCACATTTAGTTAAACCTCTTTAAATCAAAGTGGTTCTGAACTATTTACATTTCATTTGCACTTTTCTTCTCAGCTCTACAAATAAGAATACTCATCTGAGCACTGTTCCCCAAGGGTTATACAAGTATACTCCAGGCTTTCCAAGTCCCTTCCTTCTTCCCCTCCCCGCCCCCCCCTTTTTTTTTTTGGCCACAACAAAAAGTTTCTGGCCTGAAGGAGCATGCGGTTTGATCAACCCTCTCGCTCCATATTAGGGATAAAATACACCAGCCGGACTGTTTGCAAAAACTCTCCAAAGCATACAAAGGCTGCAGAGGAGAAATGCAATCCAGCACACTGTTCTCACTCCCTGCTTCTAGACGGTTTAAAGTATTTTTTATTTATTCAAAGCACACTTACACAAAAAGGAAAAAAAGCGCCAGTCCTCATGGTCTTTCCTCCATTTTTTACTCATTTTCTACTCAGGTGAACACCTGCAGATTCCCAGTCATGGACATCAGCAGGAATTCTGCCTTATGAATGAGCAAAAAGGGAATTAAAATAAACACATGGGATTTGATTCTGTACACATGAATCATTATGATTAAAACTAAGCTTCTTTAAAGCAAAAACTTCCTCCATGAGCTCTTATTTTACTACACTGAACATATGTAATACATTTCTTAGATTTGTTTGTCCCTTTTAAGTGTGAAATTTAATAATGTTTCTATATGGTATCAAATGTATATAATTAAATATAGAAGATATCCACTGCAGCCGACTTAAGCATTACAAACCACGCCAACTTGCGCATTTCCAACCATGTAATGTTAGAGAGAATTTAATTTCCTTTTTCCCTTTTTTTTTTTTTTTTTAAAGAAAAAAAAAGGGGGGGGGGGCACGTGTTAAAAATATGACTTTTAACTACTGAATTGGAGTTTGAAGTCTCCACTGTAGGTAGGCAAGCAGAACAAGCGGTGTCGGGGGCGAGAGTTTAACACCCGTCTCTTGCTGCAGCTACTGTTTGGCCAGAGGCTTCCCAGCGCAGCAGCACATCTGTTTCCACTGTAATCACTACAGCTCACCAATGAAGAGATAACTTTTTTTTTTTTTATTTTGCAGGAACCCTTGAATTAACAGAATGCAAATATTGTACAGACTCTGAAGTCTGCTGTTTTGAGAAAACTATTTCTCATTTCCCCAATTTTCTTCTGTCGCTGGTGGGTTGTTGTGGTTTTTTTCAAATGAAAATTGTTCACTGGGAAAACATCTTGAATTTCTTTTCTGCTTTTTATTATGAAAAACTTGCTCTTCTGAAAGTAGAAGAGTTAAGCGTCTCTAAAAAGTGCCAAGGTACGTTTTTCAGACTCTCGATAATGCCACTTAGTAAATTATGTAAGTGCAGTCTTTGGCACAAGCTTCACTGAGAACCATAAACCTGATCCAAACACATAAATCAGAAGAAAACTTTTTCTAGGAAATTCAGCAGTTTCTGGGTCAGGTATTTTGCATTTCAAGAATCAAAGCTGACAAATTTCCGATTCTTTTACTAGGAAATTATCATGGAGAGAAGTTGCTTTCTATATTAAACAACTCAAATAGCTGAATATTTTTTCCTGAAACAACTAAGACAAAACCCAAAACTTATTTTGCAGGAGACCAACTTTGGAAAATACCAATCTAAGACGTGAATACCCAGCACAAACTTAACCATGCAAGTAAGCCAGGTATAATAGAAACCATGGTGTTAACTTATCCGCCAGGTACACCAGCAACAGCGGCAATCGCTGCGGCTGTGAACAAAAAATAACCTCTTCCAGCCCCTCACCTTTGAAGGGTAAACAAAATTTCTGAAACCACGTCAGCCATAAGATCTTTAAGACAACAGCAGTTTTGTTCACCTCAAATCTGAATTTAAAGAAATTTTGTGTCCTTACAGGAACCTTAAGGATGATTTCGCATGGTAGCAAGATGAAAGCATCACACATACTCTCTTAAGCACACATGGAACACGGAACATGGCAGAGTAAAGGTTAAGTAGCATTTGACTGATTTTCACCTCATGGGAACTATAATTTACACGCTGCATTCATCCAAGGTAAGAGGGTTCAAATGGCACAAATTAAAAGCCTGCAGTTTCCTACTTCTGTTTTTAACATACCATACTGATACACAGCCAGTTTTTAAAGTGATAAAAGGTTTCTATCAAAATATCAAACAGCAAGAAGATGCACTATTTCTACACTGTCAGCATCGCTGTACTTTACTGCGTCCTTCCTCGCTCCTTACAACCACTGTCGATGAGTATAAAATAGTAACGGTCCATCTGCAGTCCAAAAGGACAAATTAATCTTCCAGACACCCAGCTCTTGCAATCAAATCCTGGAGAGAAATTTCCAGGAACAGAAATAATTAAATTAACGTGGGTTTTTAAAAGGAAAAGAAAAAAAAACAAAAAAAAGGCAAAACAAAAAAAGCAGCAAGCTTAAACATCTACCGGAGGTCTGCGCATCGAGAGATGCTGACACCTGCGGCTGTCGCACCCTCGGTGCCCGGCCCAGAACCGCTTGCTTTCTGCTGCTTTTGGTGATGCTGCCTTTCCAGCTGCCTGGCGCTCGACCTGACCAGCAGCGCTCCCCGTGCAGCAAGGGAGCTGCTCGTGCAGGGCGATGAGGGTGCCCAGGCGACGGCGTGGAGATGCGCTCCAAGGTCACCTCTGCTTCCAGGGGAAGGATGGCTCAGAGCACCCAAACCCCCCCTTGCAGCAAGGCGCGCACACAGCTGGCTGCCTGGCGGCGCTTGTCCTGAGGGAGAAGGGAATACAGAAGGGAAAACGGGAGACGTGAAAACTGGGGAACTGCACAGGGTCTCCGTTTTGCTGGACTCTTGCACGCTTTAGCTCACCCAAGCTCGCAATGCCCTCGCACCGCGCAGCCTTTACTGGCTTGCTCCCTCGGGCCAGCTCAGCCCCAGGCAGCTCTCCCGACACCGCGGGCTGCTCTGCCACGGCCCTCCTGGGCATCCAAGCACGGTTCTCAGAAGCGTCACAGGCTGTCAGGAGCCCAGAGTTAATTAATCAACTCCAGAGTACGCCACCTCCAAAGATCTTTCTGAAGGCAGCACTAGGATGCTCTTGAAAACGTTACTCAGCAGCTGTTAAGTACCCAGCAAGCAAATTACTCAGTAAACTCCGCAAGCCTTCTATGGGTTTTTTTTTTTATTTTTTGCAAGCAGTCATCAATGGACTCAGGACATCACAAAACCAGCTACAGATACGATTGCAACAGTCACTGCCAAAAAGCATGAACGATTTCTATCAGCAAGGCAGAGAGAGATTCAGCAGAGCTTTGGCAAAATGCCCGCTTCCCATGGCTACTACCCTTAGGACTCTACACCAGTTCTCCTAACACGCTCAATGTGCCTCGAGCGCCTTTGGGATTTCCAAGCATCGTGCGACCGCAGATCCCGGATCTGCCCACCTTCCCTTGCCAACCAGAGCGGAGACGCTGCAAAAAAATTGGGAAAGACAGATTTTTCTGGGTCAGTAAGTCAGTGTTTTTCCCATGTCTGATTGGCTGGGGCAATTCCACTTCAGCGTTAAGCGTTGACAGAAAATATGTGCTGAGAATTTTAGCGTTCAGGATGTTCTTTAGTCATTTTGGTGATCTGATGTGGCACAGGAAATATTAGTGCATATTCTGTATTTTCAGTCACACTCACCTCACCATTCTTATAAAAAAAGACAACAGAGAGTCAGATCACTGAGACTGAAATTATGAGCAATCTGACAAAAGTCAGAGTTGGGGGAGGAAGGTGATAAAGACTCAGGCACATGTTAAACTATTAGTTCACAGTCTGATATTTTAATTTCCATCCCGCTCTTATTAAACCTGCCTCCAAATGAGGAGGTTGATGTAGAACAAGCCTTGCAGGGATGCTACCTGTGCTCGCTGGCCTTACCCCACTGCGGGTCCAGCCTAATCTCAGCACTACTGATCTTGGAGACCTTCAATACCTCAGCTGTGAATTCAATATAAAATCAGATAAAGATAAGCTATCTTTCAGCTACCTATCAGAATTCGTACCACCAAATAGGACAAATCAAGACCTCGCTGCTCCTTTCACAAGACTGTGAGTTTTAGACTTGATCAAAGGGTACTCGGGATTAATTATGTATTGAGACCACTGTATCCACTGCGCTGGGCAGTGCTCCCCTCCCCTACTAATCAACAAATCTCTGGCATTCTCTTCCCAATGCAGAATAAAGCAGCTCTTCCTCTGGCAAAAGCCCCAAAGTACAGCTGTTGCTGCTAGTATACGATTTACACTCCTCTGAACCACCAGAAGGGAACCGAGCAGATCCCAGATGCAGGATCCTCCCCAGCTGATTTCTGCGATGCACATCACTGAAGATGGGCTTAACTTTTTGTTCTGTGGAACTGGCAGAGAGCTCCACATCCTTAATATTAAGTGCCTGTTTTTGTCTATGAATGTTATTACAGCATGCAAGGCTCCAGATAAAGAAGTTCAGCAGCATCAACAAAAAAAATATCATAAAGTTAAGTGCACATCTTCTTTCATTTAATAAAGTACTTTCTTGTAAAACCTACTAAAACCCAGTAACAGGACAGAACTGCACTGCAGGTTTTTCCCAGCAAGTTGCTTTGAAAGAGCATTATGTTTAAAAACAAGATTTCAAAAACACCACATTAAAGGTTTGCACAACTTAAAAACAAACAGTACCTCAGCCTCTAAACTCAGACCCATCTGCCCCTACTCAACTTGGGGAAGACGATGACCTAACCGTGGCCATACCCCAGAGCTGTGGAAACTCCAAGATCAGGGTTTGGTTCACAAGCTGCTGGCATCCCCTGGAAGCCCGCGGAGCATCAGCTACAGCTGGGTGCTCCTGGGTGCGCTGCCACCCTCCCATCCCAGCTCCTCCCCATCCCCATCCCCGGCACAGCTCCATCCACGGCGCTGCATTGCTCCAGTTCTTTCTTCCTTTAATCCCGAAACTGTGAATCCCAGAAGCCAAACTTACAGTCCTTCCGAGGGAGGGAGGCTGGACAGTGTTTCCTCCCGCGCTGCCTTTCTACCCCTTGTTTTTGTGAGCTCTGCCCCGGGGACGAAGCACTGCTCTTTGCAGGATACCCAGCTCTAGCTGGCTAAAAGAAATAAGAGAGAATAATTGGGACGGAAACCCTGGGCACCCACGTATCAAGTCAAGACAGTGTATTTTATTTTTCCCCCCCGCAGTTTTTGAATTGCCGTAGGTTAGCCTAATTGATTTGTGTTCTCACCAAATTAAAGACACAGCACACAGACAGCACGCCAGTGAAAAAATATGGCAACAGCAAAAGTTTACAAATTTAATTTGCAATTGTTTTAGCAAAACAGCTCAGTCCACTCCTTCAGTTTTGGAAAGTAATCAGCTCGTGCTAGAGGAAGTTACCAGCTCCCAGGCACGAGCATTATAACGCAGGCTTATTTCATAAGAGATTAAGACCAGTTTTTCAGTTAAGATGTGGATATTGCAAGTGAGGCAACGCTGCAAGTTATAATATTAAGGGCTCAGGATCTCAGAGGAGGGGAATACTTGGAAGGATAATGCCAGGGAAAAATATCACGGGCCAAATCTCCCTTCAAAAGCGACGCTGGCGTAAATCCCAGCGAAGCCCCAAAGAGTCGCTTCAGCGCCAAAAGGGACCCCCCAAAGCGGATCTGTCTCCCAGGCTGCGATCAGAAGGCAGAAGCGGAGTTTCCATTGCCTACGACGAAAGGGTTAAGCCAAGATTTCAGTCCCCTGGTTCAAACCGCCCAGCGAGCACTCCCTGCCCAAATTACAGCAGCGCATACATCCAACAGATGCCGTTCAGACAGGGGCTTTCCTTGCCCTGAGGTACAGTTCAGTTTGTCCATTCTACTGTGCAATTACAGAATCAATAAAACATCCCTTTGAAACTCCCTGGACTAGTGCCGACACGCAGACAGTAGTCAAGCTGACATTTTTTGCTGTTTCCGTTATTACTACCGTCAAGCCTTCTGAGAAGCAAGACATCAAAACCCGGGCGCCGCAAAGCAAAGGAGGAAAAGCAAATGTAGAGCTGAGGTTTTGTTCATCGTATTGCATCGCTCCCCAGGCGATCACACAGTACCAGGCATACCTGCAAACAAAATCTGCTCAAAGTCATCAAAATAGGTATTGGGAAACAGCGCGTTTCCGAAAAGCATGTGTGCCCCACCCTCCTCCATTTCAAACACATTAATATCCCCTTTTTGCTATTTTTTGGGGGGGGGGAAATGCTCGTGGTAGAGCACCTGACCTAAATGGGGGAAGCTCTGATTTGGGGACGAACTTATTAAAAAGCAAACGCCAAGCGCCCTGTTGCTTGTATGTGCTCATGAATGCAGCGCGAGATGTGGACTGTATGTGGAAGTTGGGAGGTGGGGTTGAAATCTAGCCATCCATCTGTTTCTGAGCAGTGCCTGAAACACTGAAATAGAAATGGGAAGCTGCAGAGTGCCAGGAGTGGAACCTGGGAAGAAAAAAAAAAAAAATATATATGCAGGAGCAGGACGACAAAGAGGGGTGATATTGAATTAACATGTTCAGAATGATTCAAAGGAGGGCTGAATAACCGAGGACAGGTCCAGCAGAGAGGCATTTGCTGCCTATGAAAACGCACCTTTCTTCTTCTCCTGTAACAATTAGCAAAATCTGCCCAAATAAATGGAAAACGTAAAACGTAAAACTGAAGGTCTTAAAAGCACTTCTTGAAAATTACCTCTTCAGATGTTTATTTTCATGCTCACTACATTAATTACCAATTATTTAATCATTCATTTTCAGCTTTAAAGCCTGGCATATTCCTACCCCACATACCTACATTTCCAGCAGGGGAAAGAAAAAAAAAAAAAATCTAAAATTCATCCAAAGTACTACTTCTGTACTTAAGAAGCTACAGAACTTGTGACTTGGTTATCCTCCCTGCCAGGCAGGGCACGGGACGCGGAACGACAGGCTCCCCCAGACAGACCTGCCCCGACAGCCACCCATGAGGAAAGCCCACCTTGGGGATAAGGAGCCTTCCCGATTTCTCACCAGCTAATTCCTAAATCTCCCTTGAACAGGCATTACGAACCGTACAAACTTCACATGGGAACGACAACATTTATCCAGTAATAACCTATTGGGAAGGCTTTGCTAGTTGGAAAAAGGTGGCATAGGCGAGGTATAAGGATGCTCAGCACCGTGCCTCAGCAACATATGACTCTTAAAAAGCTTGAACATTTTGTGAAGTTTCTTTAAACTGCTTCAATCCTTGTTTGAATCGCTCTTCTCTCCCTCAAAGGTGACGTGTGGATTCAAATGGTTACAAATAGTAATAAAATCACTAGTAACAAATAGTTTTATTCTGATGGCTCTTTCTACACCTATGTCCTGGGCCCCCAGACAGAAGGCAATGTGCTTACAAGGCAGTGGGGTGGGTAAGGAGCACTGTACCTATTTCCCAGACCTGGAAAAGGCAAGCCAAATAACCTGCCCAGTGCCCTACAAAGCGGCCAAATGAAAAATAAAAATACACAATCCAACTCTCCCGAGTTCGCAGGTTAATTTATAAAATTATATTTCCTCCCAGAGGATGCTCACGTGTCTTCTATACCAACCATAGGCCAAATAACAACTCATTTGGAGAGCAACTTATTTTGAAGAGGTTTCACATTTAGTGATGAGCACAAGGAGGAGAGAAGAGGGAGGATGTCTCACATTCAGACTCCGTCTCAGGATATATCTAATCTTTTCTCCAAACCAGTTCTCTTTGTGGTATAAGACGATGGGTGTGTTAACTGTAAAAACTCATTTTAAAGCGACCGAAGCCGAAAATAATAAGGTTGTGTCATCTGTACAGATATTCTGTACTGGAATGAGAATGCTGGTATACCAGAGGAAGAGCTGGCTGAACACAAAACAGTCAGAGCAACAGAAACTGAGAGGATCCTCAAGCCTGGCTTGTTAGGAGTGACCTAAAATGGCCCCGTTTTGACTCACTTTTCTCTGCCTCCTCCATCAGAGGATTCAAAGGGAAACTGCAATTCAACCTTCATTGCTGTAGCACAACTGCAACATAACTAGTCTCTGTCATGAAAGAAAAAAACAAGTTGTGGGTGCCTGAATGCTGATAGATCACTTTTGCTTTAAGAGTACATCATGTCAATCAAAACTAAATTCCTTATGCTCATCACAGGAGCTTGCAACCAAGCCATACAAAAATCTCATTCGAGTTCAACCAGTAATGTGTTCAAAGGCTTCCCAATCTGCTCCGTCTCTGGCATCAGCAGCAGACAGAGAAGAGGCAGAAGAGATTGCAAAAAACCATAATAATAAAAAAAAAAGCCACCTCACTTGCCGGGCAAAGTAGAAAGGCCTCTAAACCAAAATAAAAATAAGCATTAAAACGAGTGTGTTGGACTAAAAGGATATACAGCAGGTTGAAATGTGCTATATCTTCCTCACCGGCGAGGAAAGACCTCTATAACTCACCACGAGCTTTGATCACTCATGAGCTATCAGCTATTTCTTTGCTGCTTGAGTAAATATAAGTCATTCACAGCTGAAACATAATTTCTCTCTCTTTCCCCTGCCACTATATGTTGTGTGCGAATATGTCTTGTATATAGGCACACTAACACACTGTGCTGTTCAAATACACATCAGAGTTCACCAGATGGTGGGGATTGCCAGACACTCGTCGTTGCCATGAGTTAGGAGCCATGGTGTAACTCATGAATGATGTGTCTAAGCTGTAAGTGGGTTTTGCATAGTTACATTACCCTTACCGACATAAAACTCTCTTTTCTTATTGTGTTCAACCTGCAACAGCTTATAATTGTGAGACTTAAAGGACTGTTGGGTATCTTTGAGTTTTTTAGCTCCTCCCAGAGACAGGGCTCTGCAGGAGCTATTTTCATCTGGGGGTTATGATTCACACCCGTACACACAAGATTATACATAGTTTCATAAAGCTGCGGCCACAGTCAGTGCCCATGTTTGGGCACAATCTAAAAATCCAACCTCAGAAAAACAAAGGTGT
Source organism: Pelecanus crispus (assembly GCF_030463565.1). NCBI lineage: Eukaryota > Metazoa > Chordata > Aves > Pelecaniformes > Pelecanidae > Pelecanus > Pelecanus crispus. The sequence continues at coordinate 46,411,098 of NC_134649.1, forward strand.
TTTACCAAAAATACTCAAGGTTTTAAGAGGCAATCATCTTAATTATGCATAGGAAAAATGTATGAGATTGGAGTTAAGGTTTTGTCTACGGGCCTCAGCACGTACTTGGGCATTAAGATATTTGGGCAATAAATTATGCGAGCATAGGTTGGTAAGGATGCGAATGTTGGGTGAATTGGCAATTTCCTAGTCTTTAATTAATGATGGTGTTGAGAAAGAATGTGGCCTTCCTTCTAAATTAACAATGCTTTTTAATCAGCGAGTGAATCTGCCTGTTTGAAGAGGAAGGTAGCTCTAGGCTTGCAAAGAAAGGAGCAGAGTCTCCAGAAAGAAAGAAAAAAAAAAGCTGGAAACCTGGCAATGCACTCACAGTTCTACCAGACCCTCTTTACTGCCTCCAACAGAGCCCATACCTCGCCCAAGGTCTCTAACAACCAGTGGTGATGAAATAAAAATGCAGGGAGAAGGAGAATGTTAAGAGCTAGGAGGAGGCAGAAAGGAGGAGGGCATGGAAGAGTTTCCATCTGATTTGAAAGGGTGAGAGAGCGCTCTGCCCAGCAGACACAAGTTGTCCACGGAGCAGCCCCGACCCGACAGCAGGAGAGCTGCCAGGACATACCTAACCCCAGGGCAGAGGAACTGCGCAGGGTCTCCTTTTCTTGCATGCTTTAAACGTTTCCATCTACAACACAACCATCGCCTGCAGAGAGGTCTTGGCAATCTCCAGCCAACATGAGGGCACAGCATTAAGCTACCCAATAACCTACTGAAGTACCTTAGAAAACAGACATTTTACTATTGCTTTGCTAATCTAATCATATAAAACACCCTCTGCCCATCTAGTTACTGAATATAATTCACCTTTCTTATTTTTAGCCCCTCACAGACTGAAGTTTGTTGAACAAACTCGGTTTCTGTGCCATCAATGCTCAGGAGAGACACCAAATTTTAAAGGTCAGGGACATATTCTTACCTAAGTATTAACTTTTAGAATGGCCTAGTGGTTTTAAAACATAAAAAAAAAAAAAGTGTTACAAGCAGCATTTGTTATTTTAAGGTTTCACTAAGAATTGGATGCCTCCAAGGGTTAGGGCTTCAGCTCCAGTTAAGCACACAAGTTTGCTATCCAAAATTTCTTTGAACTAATAAAATCCCTGGAGGTTATCAGATTGGGCTGAATATGGACTAAGGTTTTCAACTCCTCCCCTTTTATCTGTAAATACCATGAGAGGAGCTCTCTAGCACCCTAAGTCAAATAGTTTCCTGTCTTGGCTGGGAACCACTTCGGCAAACACTTGAGGCCATGAAAAGCAGTTTGATGCAGGCTCTGGGCAGGAGAAGGCACTGTCAGTCACTGCGGCTCACCCCAGCCCCGTTTCAGGGAGCGTGTTTCGGCACGATGTGCCTAGGTTACGTACAAGCCCTGCACATTTCTGACTCCCAGACAGCTTTCTGAGGCCAGAGGGAATGCTGTCTCCCCCATCTCCCTTCCTCCCAAGGCAGCATCTTCTCCCAGCGGCCCTGTGGGGCGGACGTGCCCCCAGCACCGCATCGCCCTAAATTCGGGGTGCCCAGAGGGATGGGTCAACCCTCCCGGAGACGAATGTTTCCCCCCCCCCACTAAACCATCTTCTCTTCCCCAGGTCACCCAAGTACCAATGAGCGCTGAAGAGCCTGAACCCACCGGGTATTCAGTCCCCCTCACCTGCCAAGAGACACCTCGCCCCCAGCCCGAGCCCATTCGGATGGAGGAAGAAAACCGGGAATCGAGAAGTCCTGTTTGGCAGGAACGTGCCTGCTGGGAGCCGAGCACGTACTGAATAGTCTGTTCATGGTGTCTGTACTAAAAGTAAGGAGCGGGCTTTATTTCTTTGTTGATGTTGGTAAAACTTAAGGAGCAGAAATAGATGAATCCGGGAAATCTTGGGAATAGCAGACCCGCGCAGGGGGGCAGCAGCATCCCACACACCCCGCGCCATCCTTACTGTTATTTCGCACTCAAGGAGCGGAGCTTTATGCTTTCAAATGGGCAGGATATATGGTGGTTGGGAAGCACAAGCGTACAAAGCAATAACGAAAAAACAATGTTGTGCTCCTGACTGAAAAGACTGCCAGTCTGAAAGGTACACACATGTGACATTAAAATAAAAATAATACATGCGAACCCTGTATGGATGGGAAGTCCAACTTTAATTCAGCCTAGTGAGAACTAGTACCCTAACCACCACCCACACCCCCCCAAATCAGACCCAATTCAATCAAAATGTCTTTTTGCTCTTTTTTCTTTTTTTGAGGTAAATATTTCTGGGTTTTTAGCTACTTTTTAAAGAACTCTCTCCTGGCTCCTGAATGCTCTGAGGTCCTGTACCTCACAGCTTCACAGCCTGCTAACATCAGGCAGCTCGCTCTTTCTTGCTAAGAAATTACTTACAATTTTTTACACAACAAATACCAAACCACAGGCATCCTATCACCTTTAAAAAGAGAGAATGTTTTCTCCTTTCTGGAGCATCTTAGCCTTTTTTATTCAACTAGACCAGCCATGAGTAGGATCTTCCACAGTGACATTTTCAGAGCTACTTAAGATGTTTTGACTGCCCAAGTTCAAAACAGATATGAAAAAAAAAAAAATCTCTTTGGCAATTTTGCAAATCTCATCCTAAAACTTAACATATTCCTGCAACATGAGGCCCTCGCCAGCCTCAAAAACTGATGGTTTCCGAAAGCTGTGGACACGCGGGAGCCCTCGACGCCCCGTGCCAAATCAGTCTTCACCCGCAGCACGAAGCGTTTTGCACGGCTCTGCGAGGCTGCATCCCGCACCGAGAACGACGCGACTCCTCGAGGTTCAACTCCAAACACCACACGACAACTGAAGGGGAGGCCAACACGGAAAGGAGGTGCAGACTGTGCCCCTGGGGTGCAAAAGCCGGGGAGAGAGCTGAGAAGAAGAACCAGGGAAGGAGGCAGGCTCAGCGGCACGCAGCGGGCGGCTGGCTCCGGCTCAGCTCCCTGGCACAATGGACCTTTGGGGAGCTCGATTCCCGGCTACGAGCCCTAACAGCTTCATTACTTAATTAAATGGTACACGCAATGCAAACTGTGCGGGAGGCACAGGCATGCACCAGCCACGCTCCCGCTCCTCTCCGGCTGCGGCACTACACAATGCGGCACATGTACCGGCCATAAAGTTATCCAGGCAGTTGCTTCGCTTGCCTGAATGCCGACTACAACCATGGCCTCTGGATGCAAATTACTGGCTTTTATAGGTTCCTAAAAACATTTCACTGTGTCTGCTGAACAATGTGGGAGTTGTAGAAAGGGCCTGATGATGGCAATGATGTAATTAAAAGCTGTGAGTGGAAAAAAACCCCATTAGATTCCTTCTTCCAGACAGAAAAACTGGTAAAAAATGTACTTCTTAAAAATAGTTTAAAAGAAAATGTCAAAGTAAATAAATAAAAAACCCATATTCCCTCCTCCCCCCAATCCCTCAAGTTTCCAATAGCTTCCCCGCTCAGCACCCGTGAAGGAAAACGTATACGCTAGAGCACGTCCCTAAGCCCTATACTCTATCTGGAAAAAAATGAGATAGAGAAACTCTCCCTATCTAATCACCGGCCCCGTCTGGTAGTAACAGAAGTTACTATCTCTGCCTGCCTGTCAGGAGCTGTACAAAACCAATTGGTGGCTGGGGCTGATACGGAGCGAGAGGCAGACGGGCTGTAAAGCCGGCCGGCAGCTTCGTTAGCCGGTTCCGCGCAGCCCGGGACGAGCCACAGCGAGCACCCAACTCGAACCGACATCCCCGAGGAGCCGCCTGCTCCCGGCATCGCCAAGCCGGGCATCGCGTGCCCCTTCTCCGTGCTGGGACGGCAAGAGGACTTCGGATAACCCCTGCCCTTGGACCAGCTCGGAGTTTGCTATTTACTGATGAGGAATGCACCCACCCGAGATGGGAATCTTCTGAAGCGTTATTTCACCTGCTGCAGGGTTAAAGTCTTGATTAGGGCAGAAAAAGAGTGACGGGAAACCGCCCCATCCAAATACTAAACATATCCCAAACCCCAGTAACTTTCTGCAAACTGAACTCTTATGTTAACATTTATTTTATATATTAAAACTTACGGGGGGGATGCCTTCTGCTCTCTCCTCCCTCCCCCCAAAAAAAAAAATTTACACCAACATCAGCTGGCAATGAAGCAGATGGCCCACGCTAGCCATCACTGGCAGCGCAGGGACCCAGCCCACTTCCCTGTTTAAATGCACAAGGCCAACGCTGCGCTTGAACACATCTGGGCAGGAGTCAGTCCCGAGCTGCCTCTGTGCCCAATACAGGAACTTCCTCCGACGGCACATTACCGCACGCTCCAAGTACAGGCATGCTGCACAACATTTCTCCAAGCATTAGCTGCGGCCTTAAACAATCAAGGAGCCTTTTTTTTTTTTTGCACCCCCCCCCCTTTTTTTTTTTTTTTGGAGAAATGATCAAACCGGGGGTGGGGACAGAACATCCTGCGTGAAACCGCATCCTGAACAAGCATCACCACGATTCACTGTAAATAAATACTCTCTCCTTGCAGCACTTCCGTCAACTGTCACTGCCTTGGCTCCAATCACCTTTCAAGTCCAAACAGGAAAGCAGAGAAAAGCGAGTGAGATGGCAGATATGAGGTTTAATTTGCTTTTCACTGCAGTTTTCATTGGTGGTGCACTTCCAATTCGTCGGCATTGCCAGCTGCCTGGAATCACTCCTGGACCCAGTTTTTTCCTGTTAACCTTCATAATTGTATTATTATGGGCAAGCCCACAAACTGCGCTACAAAAAAAAAAAAGCTGTAAAAAGTGCAGCTTCCACCCTTTATTAGATAAGCAGCCAGATCCAAACCCTGCTGCTGCAGACAGAAAGGCAACGCAGATTTACCAAAGATGTTTCTTCACCTATGTTTTACATAATGCAAGAAGTGTCTGCTAAAAAAAAAAAAAATAAAGTGTACATGGGGAGTGGGGGGGCGGCAAAGGGATTACAGGATGAAATAAGTTTGACCTCAATTTCCCTGAAAACTTTCAAAAATATATATATAAATTTGGAAAGATCAAAAGATGTGAAAGGACAGCAATCCCAGGCAGGGGAGCACAAGCGGGAGCTAACTCGACCCGTGCACGCGAGCCCTGCGAGGGGTGGGAGCGTTGCACACCCCACCGCCTTTCGAACGAGCTGACGACGGAGAAGAAGAAGAAGAGGAGCTGCCTCTCGTGCGCACCCCCTCGTGGGCACGCCAACCGGCACCCGCAGGCACCCAGGGACAGGGTACTCTGCAGGGGTACGCTCGTCCAGGAGCCAAAAACTGGGGGAAAACCCTCATGAACCTCCATCAGACCAAAGCAGAGCACCAGCCCCTCACCTTCAGGAGCGGAGAAACGACCTTGGCAGCCGCAGCCCACCTGGGCGTGCCGGGATGCACGGGATCCCCTCCCCGCTGCACACGCACCCAAGGAGCAATTTAATTAATAAAAGTAAAAATGAAGTATTACATGTAGCAGCAAAGCATTATTACAAGCCGTAATGTCTCAAAGGTTCCTATGAAGTCATGTTCTTACAATTCACTGCGAAGAATTTAAAGACAAAATTACATGCTTGGTAATACTCCGGGGAGCACGCTTTTCTATGTGGCCCATTGTTTGTGTATGATGCATGGCTTTGAGAAAGTGGCATTGTTAGAGGGATCATAAATCACAAAAGGGAAGTTGGATTTTTTTTTTTTTAAAAAAAAAAAAAAAGAAATCTTATTCCAGACAGGGCTTTCCTCTGCTGCACTTTTCAGCTTGTTTCAGCAAACGAACCGGCATCAGACCTACGTACGCTGTGGGGGTCTCGAGCTGCTCAGATGATCGTCACCCTCTTCTCTACAGTCTCTCCGGAGAAATAAGCATGCTGCAGCCAGCACCGCGGGCTTTGTATCGCTGATTCCAAGAGAACGTTTATTTTTCTAAAGATAACTCTTCAAGATAAAATCTTGAATATTAAAGAGCAGCACTAAAACTTCTGCAGCGCCTTTTGCAAAGTTTACCTGGTGTGGTTTGCCACCTTGTTTTTCTTCAAATGATCTCCGGCTTTAGTGTGGTTATTTATTCTTAGGTGTATTATTTCTGAACTTGGAACCGAAGTGGACTCACTTCAAAAGCAAAGAGCGAATGCCAAAATCGCTTACTACCCACACGCACCCACCCCAACCTTCGCAGCGCGCACGAATTAGCTAGTGGCCTGCCTCCCAAAGCAACCACAATAAAGTTATTGCTGATGAGGCTGATGTATTTCACATCTCACCAGAGCTGAAAACTCAGAACGGTCTCCACAACGTTGCCCAGCTTCATTTCAAACTTTACACCACCCAACCATCAAAAAAAACCCCCAAAACCCAAGCAAAACCCCTAAAAAAACCCCCAAAACCCCAAGAGAGAATGGATATTGCAGTAAGAACATCCCACCAGTTAGCAGTAGCTCCTTGCGAAGACCGAACCACGCAAAGAAAGCCCTCTGCAAAGAAAGAACCAACACGTTCAAGAACGAATCAATACGTATCAGCCAAGCCAGAAAGTGAGAAGAGTCTCCAGGCTCCGACAGCCCAACCAGGCACTGCTGGAGGGTTATTTTCAGACAGGGCCAAGCAGACAACACCACCCGCTTAAAGAACACGAACCCCACATCGCAACGCAACCGGGCATCATCTTCCCTGAGGGGACGCATCCCAAAACACAGATCACACAGGTTCACAGCCTGATGAGGTGAGATTGCTCTCTCGTGCCGTCTTATGACCTGCTCCATACATCTATATTTTGTGTTTGGGTTATGTATTTATTTTACATACCTATTCATACGTACAGGAAAACCTCAAGCGGCATTCATTCGTAATGCAAAGAAACCTTAAACGTTTCAGAGCAAATCTGAAATATCAGCTGCAGATACCTTAGCGGATGCACTAATATTTCTAGCAGCGCATGACTTCCAGTTACAGATCACAGCTCTATAAATTACATTTCCCTGGGACTCAGTCCTACATCACTGCAGCCTACAGTCCATCCAGCTTCTGTCCCACACAGGCCTGGCCCCCTTATCCCATTTTTGAGTACCTCCCTGGACACGTTCCTGTTGCAACATATTGCAAGTGCGAACATACTTGACTTTTTCCAACTTAGTTACCAGCCAGTACCAGGTTAAGCTAAGTGGCAGACACCCCAGCCTCGACTCCCGACTGCCATAAATCAGCACAGCTCCACCAACTTCAGGAGAATTAAGGAACTGTGTCAGCTTATACCAGCTAAAAGTCTGACCCCGTTCCTCTGATTTGTCTCAAGATAGTCACTACCGTCAGAATGCAAGAAGAATAAATTAGCATGGATTAAGCCTGGGAAAACCTGCTGAGGAAACTTGACTGTGTTAAAATACACATACTGACGTTAACTTCATTCGCTCGTAATTGCACAGATTAGTAAGTCATATGGTCTAAATACCATTAACTAACAGGATCAGTCCACTGCTAGTTATACCTAAATACAAGGGGGAAAAAAAAAAAAAACCACAACCTTTCTGTTTAAGAACCAACTGCTTGCAAATTTACAATGGTTGACTCAAGAAACACATGGCACGTTCCTCTGCCAAAACATCTGCCTCCTTCAGGAGAGCTGACTTCATCCAGTGCTGGTGGAAGGTCTCCGTCTGCCTTATTCTTACAAACACGAGTATTTGGCTGCCAACACTACTCGAAGGAACTATTTATGCTCCATAAAAGGCTTGGACATAGTCTGGAATACAGGCAGAAACGAGAGAGCTAAATCAAGCTAATTATTTTGAGAACTTCCAACTAGAAACATTACAATAAATTCCACGTGTTCCTCTCGACTTCTACACGTTGCGAAGGATTTCCACTCAGCGTGTTCAAAAAGGCCGTCATATGGAAACAATTACAGCATACAAGCTTAAACTGACTTCTACCGATGCAAGGACCGTTGACCCATCTTTATGGGCATTTTAAATAATTTATGTCCAACTTGAATGCAATCTGCTCTACTCGACATCTCTGACCCAAAGCGTATCAAGGTTTATGTTGGGTTTCTTTAACATTCAGACCCTGTCAAGGGAAAATGTGATCTATGCTGTTACGAGATGAGCTCCTCTCCACCAGCCACCGAGGCAGGGCTCTACCGATCCCCACCGCTGCCCCTGCGACAAAAAGTTCGGGGGGGGGGGAAGCCTATTTTGCATAGCCAAGCTCACTCTTTTCCTACCTCTCCTGCAGGATGCCTAGCAGGGAACCAGAAAGAGCTGGCGAGAAAGCTGGTGGGAAGGGTAGGGCTTCACCATGGTCTGAATGAGAGCGTGACCATGGCTCCCATGCAAAAAAACAGAGCTCACCGCAAGGGACACAGCCTTGGCACGTGAGCTTTTGAGGAAAGGATAACAGAAGCCTTAATACTCGCTCTTTACCTGGGAGAACTGATTTGCCAAAAATACCTTCCGGAAGTTAATGCAAATCAGCGCCTGTGCCAGGTCCTCAAACTGGCTTGAGGGACATGGGGAGAGCCGAGCACAACCGGGAACGGTGAGAATCCCTCCAGGAGCAAGCAGAGAGGCCAGAAAGCATCGTGGAAGCTGCCTGCACGGGAGGGATATGTGATGCACAGGGGGAAGGGGTCTGAGCTCCTGTGTTTCCATAACCAACGAGCTAAAGCCACCCCAGAAGGGGACTCAGCTCCGCCTTACCTGCCACAAGCCCTCAAACTTGGATGGGTCCTCTCGGAAAGGAGCTGTGGGCTGAGGGGCGATAACGGGAGTCCTGACCATTTGATCGAGCACGGGTCTCCTGCACACAGCTGAGGCTGAGTGACCGAGGAGGCACTTTGGACTCGCTGCCTTTATCTTCAGAGAGATGACGTTGGTGACCACAAGCTAATCCACCCCGAGCATAAGCTTGATTTAAATCAAAGCGATTTTTATCGCTGATTTTAATCATGGTTTGTATCAGAAAGCAGGAAACATGGTTTAAATCACTGATTTTAATCTTGTTTTACATTTGTATTTTATATTTATTTTCCTAAAGAAAGACTGATTCTAATTAGTTAGCAACTTAATAATGACCTTTTCATTAAGCTTAACTTTTCTCCCCGCTAAACAAGAGAATAGGTTCTTTTCACATTCATTTGTATCCCTAAGTTTTAGGTTATGACTATGTTAGAAACAATGACTATTTTTATTAGTTAAGTAATTTCGTTATTTGTATCGATCTTCATTTGGTTGAAAAGTGGAACAGCAACAAAATGAAAAAACATTTTTATTTATTAAATGAAAGTTACTTAAATATGCTGGTTACATAATAACTTTATGCATTTATGCATGTAAAACATTTACTGAACGGGATCTGTTGTAAGAAAACGGAATAAATTAGGGTCTCAGCAGTACTAGATACCTTCCTCTCGCACCTTTATTTTATTCCTAGATTGGAAAAGGAGAACAAGGTTTCCTCTTTTCAGCTCCATACTAGTTTCTCAGTTTTTATTGAGTCACCAAAGGAATTACTGAAACTAACTGTTCAGCTCCATCCCAATGAAAACTGAAACCAAACTCTTCATCTACAGATGAGGTCAAAGCTTATCAATTTTCACATACCCAACATAACTGAAAGAGCTAACTTCAGTTAGGTCTTTGGGCTGATTTTCTTTAAAACGTCCACAAAAAAAAAAATGTATTTTATTACATTTTAAAAGATTAAATACAAAATAATACTACATTTTCCAAAGGTTTCAGTATTACCATTTTGAAGTTGTTATTTTAAAAAGATTTAAATTCTGGAAAGTCTCATTTAAAAATAAAAGTAATACTTTAAAACCCTCTAAAACTCACCCATTTTGTCCTGCCTATTTAACCTGCAGGCCTAAATAACTTACAACTGCCTAAATATTAAGCAGGAGATAAATTAGTACAGTCAATAAAATGCAAAAAGTAAAGTTTAAGAAGGAAGTGGGGTTTCTTCTGTTTAAGAAACAACTGAAACTTGGGAAGTAATTTGAAAAATTGAAAAGAGCTGCTTTAGTATCTTGGGTTCAGAGTTCTTGGTTCTCCGCTGCTGCACAACTAAATATTTTGGCTTTGCTGCACAGGGCGGCGCGAGCCCCGGCAGCCCCGTCCGCAGGGGCCAAGCCACCGCCACCGCCTGCGCCTGCTGGTGAAGGAGCTGCCATTTAGGTAAAATAAACCAAAAAGCCCATGAGTAAAAAAAAACCTGAACTCGAGGCCATGCGACTCATTCCTTCTTCTGACGAAATGCCAAGGTTTGCTCAGAATTACTTTCAGCTAAGGGCTGGGTAAGGGCGCTATTCAGCGATGATGATGACGGGGGCAGGCAACGCTTTCCCAACTCCTGCATCGGCTCCAAAAAGGCCCCAGCATCCTCACCCCATCCTCACAGCCAGGATCCCACCCTACCCACACACAGCCCCCCCCAAACCAACTCCTTGCATTACATACTCCTTGGAAAACCCTATTAAAAAACCTGAAGATAGAGGGGAAGAGGGAGGGGGAGGAAGAAAAGAAAAGTCCCTCTATTGACTACAGCATTTCTACCACACATAATTCAAGGACTATAGCCAGTATGAATTGAGGGGTGGGAGGGAGAAGGGAGCTTTTTTATCCTTTTCCTTCAAAGAAACTCTACAGAAATACTCTTACAGAAATAAACTGCTATTCAATAGGCAAATCCTCAGCACATTTACTTTTGGCAAACCTAAACAATAACAAAATAACCCAAAATACTGTGAAGGAATGATGTGTAGAACATGTGGTAAATAAAACTTTAACAAATCCCTGGAGAGTTACCACCAACACTGAACGTGGCATTTCTTTCCTGAAGAATTTACAAAATCCAGACTCTCAATAGAAGATTTCAAAAACAATAATTAAAATCCACAGAGTAACAACCATTTGGGTGTTTCCTTTGGACTTAAAAAAAAAACAATTATATATAAGTACTACCTAAACATACAAGTGAGCTGAATCAGGAGGGACTGAAATGGAAGAACATGCAGCTCACAAGCAACTAGTTCAGCAAATATATTTATATGCTGTTCTTTAAATACCCCTTTAAATAAAATTTCGTAAGTTTATATTTTATAGTAATTTGAGATTCCAATTTGACAGTCTTGTACACACCACACACTACCTCCCTATAAAATACACATACAGAAAGGTATTCGTGTTCTTGGTTAAAGCCAGATTAACAGAACAAGCCCTTTTCCAAAAAATGCAATTTAAAACAGAAAAAAGGGCTTGTAATAAGAAGGCCATTCTACTGTTTATTTTATAATTCTAAGTGAATGGATGTAGCATAAAGCTATGATTATTTTCCTGCAGTCATAATATATGTGATTTAGAGTATGTTTAGGGAAAACGTTAACCGAGACAGAGGTCTGTAAACGGATAAAGAATTCGGGCACAAAAATGCAGCACACTTCTGCTAACCCCCCTCCAGTCTTCCGTGCAACTTTATTTACTGTTCATAGTTCACTGCAAACGAGCGAAGCCGTCTCTAATGCCATACAAATTTGGATATCAGCTGTCCTATGCAAATTCGACTCTAATTACGTATGCATTACTGAGCTATGAAATAAGTCAGTGTGTTGTGGTATGTGAATACACATCCCACTCTTGTTTTTGAGCATAATAGTTTTCAGTGTCTGCTGAGTGTTCATATCCTGTGGACTTTTCCTTCCCCCCCCCCCCTTTTCCTCTCTAGCCTATGGACTTCCCCCCCCCCCCTTTTTTTTTTTTAAATGAGACTCCTTCTTTCCTAATTAAAAAAAAAAAGTAAACCCAATCTTAAAAGCAATATGAATTCCAGCCAGAGAGATGTGAAGTAAAAACCGAAGACTATTATTTTATACTGTGTAATGAATTAGCTTTAAAAAGGTTGAACAATAAACAAACAACCACCCAAAACATTTTTGTGAGCTAATTATGTACTAAGCAAGAAGTAATTTTATCCTTATACCCACATTTTATGTTTTGGGCACTTCTATTTCATGTCCCTTGACACCTTCTCCAATAATCCATCTACTTTATATTGGAAAGCCTCACATGAATAAAACTTTATGGCACTACAGGCATTTAGCCTTCCACTGACATTCCTGGCCTGTTCAATTCTGCAATTCAATCAAAATCAAATCTCAAAATCCTCTTGTCAGCCAGCGCTGCTTTCATATGCCCGAGCCCTGTGTAAGGATAACTGCATCCAATCTTTCCCCCAAGCAGTGCTTATATTGTTTTATTACAGTTCAATGAGTGGAGTTCAAAATTACATGCAGCTGCCTACTACTGTGGTCTGTCTGTGTTACGCATGGACACAAGTATTGCCCACCAGGCTTGAAATCATTCACTTACTGGTCTGGCAAGAGCGCCTGTGAGCACTTCATTGTATGGAGGAACATCCTGCCTGCTAGATCTAAAGAGGGTGATGTTAGCAGATCAGTCCCTTTATAAAGGGATTGCGAAAGCCCTATGAAATGCAACTCAAACGTGCTCGATGTTAAGCATGTGGCTACTGCACATAAAAGCAAAGATAAACCTCAACATGCACTACTCATTCTCGGAAAGCTTGTGAGGGAAGATAAAGGACTGAGGAATAAAAGGCATCTCACGGAGTTTTTATATGTGTTTTAAATGATGAAGCTTCATTTAGACAATTTTCGTCTTTTCTTCCCCTCCTCCATAATCTTCACACTGAAACAAAAGGACGAAACACAAAGCTAATTAAATACAATTTAATCAGATGAACAATGCAGCAGCTCCAAATCCGATAGCTTAAAAACTGCTAGCGCTCGCCCCTGTACAGCCCGGCTGGAGGGAGAGATGGCATCGAAACCAGGCAGGATTTCCATCGACGCTCGCTGGGGGCTGGAGGGAAAGAGAGGGCCAAGAGGCTCCCTCCCGCGCTAGGAGCGGGGCTGGGAAGCGAAGGGCAGGGGTCCACCCGCACGCTGCCCGGCCAGGTACCGGCACGCTCGCCCAAACCCCCGCGGCTGGCGGCGGCGTCCTTCCCAGCACGTACGAGATTCAGCCCACGGCACGAGCGGCACGACGCTCCTACAGATTAACGTATCGCCCATCGCATTAGCGTTTAGCCATCATTTTCACTTGGCTTTCCATCAGCATTTCACAGTATTACAACAGTGACCAAAATCAAAAGAGAAAAAAAAAAAAAAAAAGCCTTTTATCAAAGGCTATTCATCAAATATTCTACCATGACTAAATTCTGTAAGACTAGCAAGTGAGAAAACAGAGGCAACACATAGTTAGACATCCTGCCGAGAAAAAGCGCTCTTCGAGATGAACCCCATTACCTTTCAACACGCAGGTCTGAGAACCGAGCTAACCACACAACAAACCGCCGACCTATGACAGCAGCACTAAACTGCTCGTCCACGAATCAAGGCTTCATTCCTTTTTCAAAAAAAAATAGAGAATGAAAAAAAAGCGCGCTCAGCTGCTGCACAACTGCCCACACGATGGTTTATGTAGGAGCAAACCCTGTCGTGAGGCTGTCCAACACCCGGGCTTTTAATAGCCTTCATTCAAAAGTAGCGTGGATTACTGCGTGTGCATCATACGTGTGTCTGTTCATCTATTTCTCCATCTACTCATACAAAGCCTGGACAAGGAAATGTGGAAATGTGACAGCGGTGACCGATCCTGGAGTCTTAGATCCTGGAGATCCAGTACAGAGGCAGTGGGATCCAGCCCATGAGGTGCAGCTTCAAATTCCCATCCCTGCCAAGGGTTTGCGGTGGGCCAGCCAACCCTGGTCTCGTGTCTCTTTTATGTCTATTTATTTAGGTTCTGGTGGTACAAGGACCGATTTGGGAACATTTGTACTCAATCTTAGGGCACCAGGATCACAGCCATTTCAGTCACCCCCTTCTCATCCAAATCCACATCTTTCTGCACAAGACAAACGCTTCTGCAGGAGAGGAGGAGTGGGTTATGGAGCACCAAAGCCCCGGAGGAGTTCCCGCACAGCTCCCCACGACAGCCCTGTCCCCAAACGCCTTGTGTACTTGAAGCCGACACGGAAAACCCTCGGAAGAAAACACAGCTTCCATCTGTTAAGGATACTAAGGGGGATGAGCAAGGGTTTTGGCTGCAGCAGGTGGGTGAGGAGCAAAGAAACCTCCATCAGCCTGCAGACCAGGCTTCACAGCTCCACACACAGCTCCTCCGTGGCCAGGACACCAGACTATGGGCTGGAACCTGCAGTTTTGGGGTATCCTGTAGCCTGTATCACAGCTCCCCGGAGTGCTGCACGTATACAGGGATGCACATGTACCACGACAGCACACACAGGCACGTGTCCACCAGCCCCCGGGACAGGGAGGTCTCTGGGCCCTCTCAAGGGCCAAACTTGGCCAGCAAAGTGCAAACCAAACATAAGCAGGCACTCGGCAGAGCGACGCCGCTCGGGAACAGCGGATATTGTCCCTGTCAATACGTAATGACATATCAACATTATAGAATCCAAAATCTGAGGCAAACCACTCGAGCGTGTGCTGGGGCTAGGGGGGGAAAAACCGTCTCGCTCCACAGACACACTTGTAGGAAGTGACAAAGTATCACGTCTGCCTGCCACCCGAAATATATTTAGCAACCTACAGATAGCAAACCAACGAGATTCATCCAGCCCGAGCCCCGGCGCAGCAACGCGCGCCCAGTCATTCACGGTGACTTTGCAGCCGTAGCTTCGCTGCAAAGCCGAAGGGACCAGAGAGGCAAGCGAGCGGCTCCCAACCGCCCCCTTTATCACCACCATCGCAGTATTTACTGTAACACATGTGACTTAGTGAAGCCCTAGATTAATTAAATGAACTCCTCCATCAATCAATCAATCAATCCAGCACAGAGCAGTTGAAATATTGAATTACTTAAGAGCAGCATCTTTATATAGGACTTTTAAAGGTCTGCTCTGGAGGACCTTATCCCCGATAATCAAATTCGGCCTCACATGGAGAGAGGCATAAGAGACCCAGAGGAGGCCCTGAGGCTGCAAGAGCAGAAGTGCAGGCAGCCCCGAGCGGGCACGTCCCAGGGCACGAGGGAAACGCCAGCTACTGCCTTGGGAAACACTGCCGCATCCGAGGGGGTCAGCCAGCTTCCACGGAAGCAAACATCCCCCTGAACCACCCTTGCAAACACCTCCCCAGACACTGGCAGCGAGGGCTCCTACTTGTTCAATCAGGGCCACTAATCAATTCATTAAGAAAACTAAGATCAGGCTTGCCCAATCCTCAGGAACAGATCACATCCAGCTCGCAGAGCTGGAACAAGGGGGAAGGAGGGAAGCAGGGTCATGTGCTGGTTCTGCGGGAACGCCTGAATGCGTACGTAATAGCTGCAAAACCTGTAAAGTCGGTAAAGGTTATCTAATTTTATACATGGTGAAATTTAGGTGGAGGGAGTTGAAACGCATTGTCCCAAGACGTGCAAAGCACCGGTGAGAACGTCAGTATTAAGAACACCAACCTCCCATCACCCTGAAAGGCAGGCACACAGACTGCTAATATGATCAATTTTGTCATTCGTGGGTCCGCTTGAACCACTACCCTTGGACACCAAAACAGGAGAAATTAATTCTACACTTCTTTCCATCTTCATTTCAGTTTGGATGAGACTAGCGTAGCTATGCCCATCAATAGGAGAAAGGACAACAGTGGAGAGGAGGGGAAACAAAAAACAAACAAACAAATCTATTCCATGCATGTAATCATTCCAATTACTGAAAAATCCCTATCATCAGAAACTTTTCACATAGCATTAGAATTGCTGCTTCCCCTAGACAACAAAAAACGCCAAGGTTTCACAAGACTCCCCCTCAAAAAGTCAGACCTATAACATCTAGGCAAAAATATCTAATCCTGGTATGTCTTCCCCCAGCAAATATTTGTATTTTAGCTGCAAGAGCCTGATTTAAGTGACTACAACCTCTCGAATGCTTGCTCTTCTGCCTCCAGCCCTTCCCACCACCTCGTACCCTGCCCTGAGCAGGGACTTTGGTGAAGCACACCGACTACCCTGACTGCTTCTCCCAGATACAAAGGGAACAGAGTAACAACAGCCTCGAGATCTTGTGATAAGGCATGGCGTACAGGACCCAGAATCAAATAAAAATGCAGCAATATGAAGACGTACATCAGTGCTCAAAAGTCACTATTTTTTTTTTTGGCAAAGACAATACAAAAAAAAAAAAACAAAAAAAACAAAAACAACCCCACCAAAGAAAAAGACAAGACTTATTACAAGCCCTAAATGTAGGATGGCACAGCATGTTAACATATTGCTGTACATCCTTTATAGAATTGCATCCAAAGCTATATTAAAATAACATTAAGGTTGCAAAAACTAGGCAACAGAGTTGGCAACATCAGCATGCAATCTTGATTTACACCTTTGGAATGAGTATTACGATCAAGTCTTCACTTACACACCCGTATTTTTTCCATGGGACTCCCATCTAATGTGCAGTTACTAAGCATTTCTTTTTACCCTTACAAAATTTGTACTCCCAGTAGCACACGCTACTTATTTAGCACATGCTACCCAACCCCAGAGCTGAATACAGAATTACCTAGCTTCTCTTAACCATGTCCCCAGTTCCCTCATTGCAGTATCAGGGTTTTGCGATGTTAATGAAAGTCCCCTCACCTCCACTTGCAGAGAAGTTCGATGGCATCGCAACCACCTCACTGGTAGGAAACCAAGACAAAGCAAAAGGGAAGCTATGGATAGCTGCTGGTTTGAGTTACCCAATAACTCGAGGCACCAATCTGAGCCCCCCATGACTCATGGTCTTTATGGATGCTAACAACCCCATGTGCTACGGACAGCCCCAACTGGCCTCAGCTGTGGTTGCAAACCCAAGACCACTTCTGCAACACTAGTCCCAGGTGTCTCTTGGTGGGCACACAGAAATGAGGAACAGGGAACCACATGGCAAGCTTGGAGCACTTGGGTTCGGATGACGTGCCAAAGGCCAAACAAGGCTCCTTGGGAAGAAAAAAATTAAAAAAAAAAAACCACCCAAAACTACATGATCATGTCAAGAGAGTTTCACAACATCTACACCTTGGTTAAGGTGGCCTATGCCACCTTAACTCTGTTGTTTCCCAAATCTCATGTTCCAGATTATACCATCTTGAAGATTGTTTTCACATACAGCTGGTTTTAATATATGTCATTTCTTGAGATTTTTTTTTCTCTATCTTTAAGAAGTGAGAAATGAAACAACAGCAAGAAGCAGCTACAACCAGAGAGCGCAGTAAGGAGACACCATGACGCAGCTTTGGCCAACAAGACGCGCACGCCCCAAGTCTCCAGCACCAGAGCGGCATAACCAGCCACTGCACCACGCTGCTGGGTGGCACTGGGGGCTGCTGATGGCAGCGCAGAGACATCAACCCCAAATTCTGGAGAGAAGATCACCCCAACAGCCCTAAGTCTGAGGTTCTCCCATGATGAGACCACAGGGAGTGTCCTCAAACAACCCAAAGTGCCTTGGGGACTCCAGTGATTCCAAAGCAATGTGTGGCTCAGTGAGACACCAGGAGCTCCCACTGCTCCCTGGGGTACCTGCTGCTAAGGTGGCCAACTGGTGGCATCACCATCACCATCGCAAAAATCCCGATGTCTGCCAGAAACCTTTCTGCCAGCAAGACTTTCCCCTTTACGCCGCCACGGGGGCTCACACCGGGTGCCACCAAGGTCCCCGGTACCCAGCCTGGCACCGCACAAGAAGGATGCTCGGGCATGGTGGGACCTGTCCTCCCCCACCGCACCTCGGCAGGGTGCCGTAGGGCTGCCCTGGCTTCCCCTCGCTAGCGACAACTCCTGCACGCCGCCTGCACGGAGGCACTGCAGCTCTGTTAAAAATACACACGCACATGCATATGCATCCCTACGTTAAAAAAGAAGAATTCTTTATACGGCGACGAGCTGTGCTGTCGCTCCTGTCCATTACAGGCCCGTTTGGGTTTGCTCGGGCAGCCTCAGAGACTTGGTGAGATCAACGGGTGCTCTCAGAACACTTACCAAACGCCCAGCAGCTTAATTTCTGGCCCTCTAAATTTCAGAGTAAGTCACAGGTGTTGTTCAAAAGAAGCGGCGTATCTCAGTCGTGCTAAATACTCCAATGGTATTTACTGTGCTGGGGAAGGGGCTGCACTAATACACGGAAACTGCCAAGTATCACATTTTTACCCTGATCTACCGTGTCCTCCATCCTCCCCAGCAATTTGCACTTCTCTTTCCAAGACTCCCATGCAGGGCATTTACAGTCAATACCGAGCCTTATTAGCACCTGGTAGATATTCTCTTTTAAAAGCATGTGATTCACTTTTACAAAGTATGCGTTTACTTTGACTTCCCCCTTACAGAAACAACACACGAGCGTTGCCATTTTATAGCGCAGACTTTCGGAGAGCCGAGCACGTTTCTGAAACAGGTTATTAAAACAAAAACGCGATTTAAATAAATCAGCAAAAAAAGCAATTGAGAAAAGCGTGCGCTGCAGTTGCTCCGACTAACGAGAGCTGCGAAAGCCAAAAGGAAGGAGTTAACCTTTGTCGAAACAGCATCGAACAGTGGCTGCTGCTTCAGTTATTGCTGTACCGGGACTTGCTGCAGCAAACAGCATCCCTCGGTAGCGAAGAGCATCACCCACTTGCGCGCAGTTCTCCAAGGGCCAAAGCAAAAGCGCTGCCCTTTAAATGTGGGTAACAACCAACATCAGGTACACAAGCAAATCTGGTAGATTGAACAGGAAGCTACAGAGAACTATTTCTGAAATGTAAATGAGACTCTGCTACTTTCATTTCATTATTGCCGTAGCACTGTGCTGAGCTGAAGTTTCCATCTGTGATTTTCAGGACAGGGTATCAGCCATTTCAGACGGCATCCGTCGGAAACTAGAGAGACCCATTGCTCACAATTTTTTGTTTTATAAAAATATTTAAACTCCATTCAGTCTCCGCTCAGCCAGAGCTTATGGGAGATAATTCAGTGCTTCGGGGAACAACCTCGCAGCAAACAAGCAGCTTTGCCCCCACCATCCCTCTTTTTTAACTATTTTTTTAAGCACAACTTGTAGAAAGTTACAATTTGAAGCGGGCTAAATACTGTAAAAGACGGTTTTGACAAAGCCGTGCTACATATCCATCTTTTATTACTCCTTGAATAGTCTTGACTTCAGCAAAGTTAAACAGTTTGTGGTATCGAGCCTCAAGGTTGTGAACAGAGGAAACCATTTTCACATCTCCCTAAAATTCAGGGACTCAGGGATTACTTGGGTACTTGTGAAAATTGTTGCCCATATGCGAGAGACAGCCCATCCAGCGAAATTATGTCAAGCACTTGTTTCTTGTTTCACAACGTTTTCACCATTGGTCGCACGAATCTATCAGCAAAAAACGCTGAAGTCAATGATGATGCAATTAAGGCTTTGATTACATGATGACAGCAAATCGATTTTAAAGCAGATTATATCAACAGTTGGGCAAAAGGAGAGGCAGACATTATGGAAATCAAACCCTTTAATATCTTTAAGATTCCATAACCCCAGAGAGCATCTTTAATTCCCCCTCTTTTATTCCAGATGGTGCCACAAAAAACACCCTAAGTTATCACGTTCTGATAGCCCATGCTAACACACAGCCCATGACATGATGTTAATACGTGTTAAAAAACAAAATTTAAAAAAAAAGAAAAACAACAACAAAAAATCCAAATTGCAACTATTTCCCCACTACGGTGACATTGGCAAGAAAACTATTTCCCCACTAAGGTGACATTTGCAAGAACATACATTTTTAAAGAACCCCAGGATACAACACATCACTTACTTCCACCGGACAGGCATGGTAAGTGCCTGGTGAAGGCAGGCAGAGTTACGCGTAAGTATTTAAGAGCAGGATTTGGCTTCAGACTCTGCGTGAAGGCAGCAATAGGGAACTATTGTGCTGCCTGTTTTCTCACAGCAGATCCCAACTAGCTTTGGCTATGGATCTGGCACCGCCAGCCAATTTCAAGGAAAAAAAAAAAAGAGCCTCCGACCCTTTCCTTTCTCTCCCTTTTTGTAATCTCTTGCAGGCACAACCGCTCCAGCAAGCAGCTCCCCTACCAGCCCAATATTTACACTAAACCACTAAAGGACTTTCTATTATAATGCTATCTCATTGATACGAGATTACTCTTGAACCACATCAAACCCTGCAATACTGTGAAAGGCACAAACGCCGTCTCAAGAAAGAGGCGCAGAGTGGATTATTTTAGTCTCGTTATTTCAACGGCACTTTTTAGATTTATGTAAGAAGTAATGCAGTGCTACAGTAAGTGTTTCTCCCCTGGGGGCAACTTAGTGTCTATATGGATTAAATGTACATGCGTAAACACTTGCGATAGCTAATTACGTTCCTGAAAACACCCGGTTCTTCCCATTTCTTAATCCTACAAAATAAAAACACTTGAAAAAAAATTTCAGATAATAATCGATTTTATCTAACGTCTTTGAAACTCTTCAGAGATTTTCACCTGAGAATCAAAAAGTGTTAAAACTCCTGCCTCTTTTAACTCTCTTTTGTACAAGATGCATGGATGTAAAAACCCCAAGAGAACACAGCAATTGCCGCCTCCCCTGGTTGCAAAGAACATGAAAGAGTAACCAGACCTTGTTATTCAAATGAAATTATACAAATTTTTTTATCTTTTTTTTTTCTTCAGCATGTAAAAACCCCACCCTGTAATGAACACAAGCTTAAAGCAATCTCTTCCAATGGACCATTTTACTTATTCTACAATTTCTTACCCAAATTACACAGGTATAATTATTTTGACACTGTAATGAAAAGAAAATGGGATTTGGGCACTGTGGGTTTATCTAATAACACTATTTCTTGCCAGACTTCACTGCACTGACAATCACAAAGAGCCCTGTCCATTCCAATAGGAAATATTTGATTTTACTGTAGGAACATTATTTATTTTCACCAACTTGCTATTATCAGAAAGGATATGATAGCTGAATAATAAAAATGAAATCAAGAAATTCTGGTGTTTCAAGGCTTTATTTTTTTCTGCTCTCACTTTTGACATTTTCTTCCCCTGGAGAGACAAGATAAAGTGCTGTCATAAATGGGTGACTTTTCTTGTCAAATGACAGATTTGATTCTCCATGGCAACCACAAATCAAGGTGCTAGTCTGAATTAAAGCTTCTCTTAAAAGGCGTCTTTATGTTTATAAAATGAATTTAAATTAAATGGGTATTAGGTACAGTCTTTTACCTCCATTTATTTATTGACTAAGGAGCTCTGTACTGCGTGGAGCGTATTTGCATTTTAAGGAAAGACAACATATTGTACTGGCAGATGCACAAACAAAGCAAGTTACAAGGTCATGCTACATATACTAGTTTACAGTACTATGAATGGTATACAGATGGACAGCAAGCAGTTAAGAGGTACTTAAATACTGGAAAAAGCACAAAAATTACCTACAGAGTAACAGATGAAGGAAATCTCTCCTCATTTCATAACACTGCTTTCTTCCACACACAGTTAATAGAGAGTCATGTAATTGTCACAAACAGAATGCCAAAAGGGAAAAAAAAAAAAATTAAAAAATCAGATGCTTCATCCTGTGCCCTTATGCAATCTTACTATAGAGCATGATACACTCTTACAAATGGTTGTTACCATGACTTTCAAATATCCGAATTTATCCCAGCTTTCTAACTTCAACTGCTCTAAAAATTCACTTTCTTGAGGTCACAACACATCTGAATTTCTTTATTCAGAAGATGAGTCAGTGGAGCCTCCTCCTTCCACAATTAACCTACCTTATTACCTCTTTTTTTAAAAACCTGAAACCCAGAGAACCTAAATTGCAGTGTAATACTCTCCTCATTCGGCTTTCCCAAAGAGATGGGAAAAATCTTTGCACAGAACACGAGACTGAATTTTTTAACAAATAGGTAAAGTCAAATAGATATTTTTACACACGTTCACAAGGAAGTAAATACTTTCCAGAATTCAGATAGCGTTGTAAAAAAATCGAAATACTGCAGGTTTGTCAGCCGATTCTCTCGGTTACCGGAGCCAAGTGGTTCCACATTCACTGCCCTTGTAAGCTCTGCCAAATTTGATTTTAAGCTTCCTGAAGTTAAAGAAGGTTTATACAGTATTAACACGAGATCTTCTCACATATTTCTCAAGTTATTACACAGCCTTTTATCCAAAATTACAATTTTAAGCAGTGCAGGAAGGCTTCAGTTCAGTTTCACAGGCAGAGATGGACAGAGGATGTCTTCATCCCGCTGCCGGGCTTTCTGCTTCGCTACACCGCTGCTGCCTGCTTTCCTCCGGAAAAGGTGCCATAAAAGGGTGCCAGCAACTCACAAAACCTCTTTACACCCTGGGGCTGCGCAGGATTCGCCCCCGGCACCCAGCGGCTTGGGGACAGCCCCCACCTTGCTGCCGCGGAGCAGCTCGGATGCAGCTATCGGGGTCCCCGCACGCACCCGCGCCCCGACCCGCAGGCACCTGTGTGTAACCCAGCAATTTCCCCGTCTCCTTATCCACAGCTTTTTGACCCCAATACCCCATCTTAAGAATACCCCATCTTAAGAATTGGGGGTCAGGCCTCTCTGAGTCAGCGCGTAAACATTCGCTACATAAAAATCAAAGGACACTTTAGCTAATGTACTACTGTATAAGTAACAGCTGCATTAAAACAAGGCTAATCTGTAACAGAAATGTGCATTTTATGGGGTAAGCAACCGAATTTCTTAGATTTTTATTGTGAGAAAAGAAAAAGAAAATGAGTCTACCTTTTTCACTCGTACTGTAACCTGATCACAATGTTTATACGTGCCCATCACAGCGCTATATAAATTAAGTCCCAAGAAAGGGTTTGAGAAAATAAAATATGGTTAACTTCAAACAACACCTTCAGCTCAACTCCTGAAAATCCCTGGCACTTCTTGCTACGCACTTCTGGACGTACTTGAGGTTAGAGGCAGCCTCCTCGAGGTCTAAATACTGCACTTTTAGGAAAAATTCCCCAAATTACTACTATGCGCAGGGAGAACTGCACATGGGAAACACCCTCCCGGGCGGTCAGACGAGGCAGACGCTGTGTGGTAGGTGCTGGGGGCATTTTCTGCTAATGCAAGGGGATGGAGAGCGAAGCCCGCACCTCGTGCTCGCGCGTGCTCTCCAGCAGCAGCACGACGGTGCAGCAAACAGAGCATTAGGGCAATATCGCGCCTCTCCGCAGAAAACAGGGCGGTTTTCTAGACCTTCAGTGCCAGCGACAGCACGGGTTTGCCAAGCGAGCAGGCGAAGGAGAACTAAGCACCAAAAGAAAAAAACTTGCAGCCGCTAAAATTGTTATTAAAATCCTATTTCAGAAACGGGCAGCCACGGAGCCTGGGGCAGAAAAAACCCTGCAAGTGCGTTAGTTTGGGGCTCCTGACCTTTCGGGGGGGTTTCAGCGGTGCTGAGGCTGCCCCAAACCGCCCTGGGAGGGCCGGGGTGCTTTCCAGTGCCGAGTAACTCCAGATACAAACACGCATTTGTTGCAAAAGAGCTGCAAAAGGAGACAGCCGGGCTTAAAAGCAGTAGAAAAAAGACTTTTTTTTTTTTCTCTCTCTCTCCAAGGTCTCAACCACTCATTTAGTGGGAATACGGGACTTTGATTAGCAAACGCCTGAAATTAAACTGGGGTACGTTGATGATGTTGAGTCTTCCTTGTGCACTCGGCGGGCATTTCTGAGCTGGCTTTTGGCCAATACATCGAACCCTCTCCTTAACTGTTGTGAAGCAGCACAGCTCACCTTTCATATTATTTCTAATGCATGGCATTTCATTTTATTGAGCATGAGCTCAGTGTTGGCGATAGCCATAAATTTTACTACTTTAATAGTGTATATTATCTGACGTTTCCTAACACTGAGCTTTGGGATTTGAGACTGACCAGTCTTGACAGAGATGGATAGTTTGCCTAAGAGTTATAAAGGGAAGAGCAGAGGCTTCAGTGATATTTTAAGCAAGAAAACTATGCAACATACTTTAAAAAGTGAAGAGGTAACCAGGAAAATCTTTGGTTGGTAATCACAGTCAGGAAATGCCAACAAATGTTTTGAGATGCTAGCTGAAAATTTGAAAAATGTTAAAAGCCAGCTTTGCTACCTTTAGCAGTGAACTATAAAGCTAATCACATATATTTTTGGGGTCCTTAACGTGGACCAGATGGAACCACACCACATATAAATAAAAAACATTCTCTAGTGTGCGGGCTGGTTTGAATTTTATTTCATTGGATAAATGTGGAAGACAAAGTTACCACATCGGTTTTAGTCTGAGTAAACCGTGAAGCAATTAACAGGAGTTCAAAGATACGTTTCCATCCATCAGATACCCTACTGCCTTCTAGATCTCACAGGAAAATTAGTGCAAGTGAAAAAGGGACACTGTCGACTTGAGACCTCACCACGTCCATACCAACTAGGTGGGAGCAAGTTCAGGTGCAGCACCTGCTCCTGAGCTCCCAGGTCCGTCTGCGGGGGCTCCAGCTACACCCTACTGAATCCCAAAAAAAACCCAAACAAACAAAAAAAATCATTCTTCTCATCTGTTGTTTTCTTAGAAATGATACAAATTAATTTAGGGAAATGTGGGAACAAGTTGGTAGGAAACAGTAGATGCAAACCTGCAAGGTAAATAAACTAAGGAGAATAATCGTGAATCTCTTTTTAAGTTACAAAAATTATTTACTTGTTCTGATCTGAGCAAACATAAAAGAATACCTCTCCCAGGCTCCAGGCATTGTTACCATCAATTAACTAACAATTCCATAAACAATAAAAGTATTACAAAAACAGCAGCACATCCCCACCTACACATTAGCACCAGTCAGCAAAAAACCCAACAAAAAAACTACAAACAATACTTCCTACTCCTTGAATTCCCAAAGGAAACTCCACCCCAGCTGCTGCAATCAAAAATACGGACTTAACAAAGTGCCTGCAAGGTTAAGTGGTGATTTTAGGTATCACTTGTAACAGAAGTAAAATAATTTCAGACACAAGGGTGAGTGTAAGCTGAGAACTCCTTGAATACAGACTCTTCCCCAAATGATGATTTCTTGCAGATTGCGTTCTCTGTTTCAGGATGCTGAAAGGTGAATGGGTCTAGAGGAAAAAAAGAAAAGGAAAAAAAAAGAACCACAAAACCTAAACCACGCATCACCAACCAAGCCCCAGCGACAGCAACGTTTCCTTGTCCCAGGTACAGGTGTTTCCAGGAGCGGGCTGTGCGATCACTGCTCCATCACACGCTGGAGACGGAGGGATGGTGCGAAAAGGGGATTCCAGCCTGCTTCCTCCCCTCCTCATCTCCCTCCTGCAAGTCCACGCTTGCCTCTTCTCACTGGTTACTCAACGGTGTTTCTGTGGGTCAACACAGCACCGACTTGGCACCCGCGCCAACGCCTGTGAAATCCGGGGAGTCATGAAACGTAGCTGAATATGCAATGTCTTCTTTCCTGATTCATTATGAATAGGCAGAAGCCATTTTAGCCAGGATGGTGAACATCTTCATTCTTAACTTTGGAAAGTATTCTTTAAAAAAACCCAAAAGATCTCAACTTCTTATCGCTCCTCAGTTCTCCCGCTAATGGTCCAAAGATCCCTAAGCACACGCACACTGTTACTGCAAGCAGAGTCATTGCTCCTGAAGTTAGGCAAGCACTACATCGCGCCAACACCAGCAACATGCAGAAATGCACGCTGACAGGCATAAATTATGCAAACATATCATGCATCTGGAAAATGGGTGTTTTAAAGGACAGCATCGCTGATCAGCTAGCAGTAAGCTGAGCCCCTACCTGGTACTTCTGCTCCTGAGTATCTTTCCTCTGTCAAAGTTAGTAACTCTTTGCCCCCCCAAAAAATATTATGGAAAAATGCAACTGTCCCCTGGGAGTTCATGTGGTACATTTGGAGAATCAATTCAGTCTTCAGAACTGTGAAATACAAGGATTTTAATCTTGTTTTAAGTGCAAGTTTCAATACAAACTGAACTTTGAACCCTCCAGGGTTTCTTTCTCAGAGTAAGTGATCCAGATGAGGATCTTCTGCAACATATGCAATAATAAAGCGAAAAGTAATTACTGGGGCAGAAGGCGGCGATTTGTAAAATGCATGTGTAGGAAATAATTATTTACCTTCATAACAAGGAGTTTCTTCTTCTTGGTTTCTGCGCCATAAATGTAACTTTCTCCAAACAGCAACTTCTTAAAAGATGTTTGTCAACTTCTGTCATTCACAGATACACAACAAAGAAAAATGTGTATCTTTCTAATGAGATGCACAGCCAAGGACGGTTGTCAGCATCGTAGCACTGCTGTTGTGACATGTATTTCATTTCATTCAATACATAATGGGAAAGCTGTTTAATCCAGCAGTCCAAGCAACGTCCAAATAAGCATTAATAATGCGGTGAATAACTGATCATCACTAGATGGTTTTCAGCAAGATAAAGGTTTTTCCCTTCCCCTTTTAAAAATATCCTCCGAGTTAGAAAACAAAGAGGCAGAAGTTAAGGCTGTTGCCTGCTACCTCCTACAACGGGCACACATCTGCAAGTGCCAACCTGCTCGCTGCCGAGCCCGTCCTCGTGCGCCGCGGATTTCAGCGCTACATCAACAGATTGCAGCAGCACAGCAGGTGGAGCGGGGAGCTAAGGGAGAAGCAATTAACATGTATTGTGTTTCCCATTTTTCAAGGTAGATGGCAAATTCTGTTTCACAGACATGTACAAATTCGCATACAAAACCCACTGGATAATACAAAGACATCTGTGTTTACCAAAGTAATCATTATTGTTTAATGCATATTTTTTACACCATTTAACAAATAACTTTAGCTCTGATGAACATGGTGATTTTCATGATAGACTTAGAAGGAAAGAAGTTCCTAAGAAACGGGGAGCTGCTAACACGTGCTAAGTATCGAGACAAGCACCACAGATTAAGGGCAGCGCTCTGCCCTCGCCCGTTCTCACCCCGCGCACGCTCAGCCAGCACGGCCCGACAGGGATTTGGGGGCTCCCATCAGGACTTGAAGTCGTCCTCGCGCCGCTTCCCGCCCCAAACTTTGTGGACGTAACGCAACGAGGGCGGGCAGCACCCCATCAAAAGCCACGAGCAAGCACGGGAGTAAAACCCCACCGTTTGGGACGGACCCCGCAGCCAGGTCTGCACCCACCCACAGCCCCAAAGGGCTTCCCGGAGCTCGGCGCAAGGGACACGCCTGCCTTCAGGGCCGGCCCCACCGCCATCGCAGCCGTGGGGAGATTCCCATCGCTGCTCCTGCCTTGCCGCTTCCAGCCATCATCTCTGCCCCACCGCACCTCCCCGTCCGCAGGCTCGGGCTTCCCCTTCGCCGGCTTCAAGGGGAGCGGCAGGCAGGCAGGCACGGCTGAAACACGAGGATGGGGGAGCTCGGAGGAGGAGTGAGCCGAGTCGAGACCCCGCTACATGTTCAGTGATTATAAGATTAGTGTGTTTTTATTTAAAGTATTATCCGTTAACATCCCGTATTACAAAAGTAGCACAACAATATCGACGGGCTGTCAATATTAATAGGAGTGTCTAATGTTATATCAATACTAATTTAATTTCTGTTATCTGCAGGCTGCAGGGCCTTTCTGAAGAAACAGAGGAACAAGAATGAGAAAGCCAAAGCAGCGACATAACAGGAAAACGAGCCATTCCTTCAGCTTCTCCATCATTCAGTGGCACCCTGCTGTTTAACACAGTTATCCCTGCTTCTTCTTTTAAGAAAAACCACCACCAACAAAACCCTCTTAGTTTTTTTTCCAATATCACCAGAACCTCCACACTCTCTTTTTCTTTTTTTTGGCCAAAAAACATCTTTGCAGAACAGCATTTTTCCTAACTACACACACCCAAAATCTGTAAAATAAGTATGTCAGACAACAGCAATTACAGGTCAGGTGAGTAACTCGCCCTTATGACATAGCGTTGATTCACAAAGGAGAATTTCTCGACCAGCGAATGACCCAATCTCGTACAGACCTCAAGGGCCACATGTGAAAAGCACGTTCTTCATTTTACATGCAAAATACATATTTTTAGGGTAAAACTTCTTGAAGACTTGTATTTTAATGAGGTTCAAGTAGGTGTCCCTAGGGGTACAAGGCAAGGACAGACGCTGGTGAGCCTGCCCAAGGCGGCCGGTGCTGCGAGGTGGGGAGAAGCCCTCGTCCTTACAGGGAGATGCTCGGCACGACTGGGATCCCAGCACCACCTCTGCGCTTCCCATCGCCACGAACGTACTTTTAAAGAGAGAGGAAGACAGGTCCACAACGACAAAACGTCAAAGGGGACAAAGTGATTGAGCTAATTATGTAAACATTCATTATTAATACTATTAAAATATCCTGGTTTGCATTTTCTTTTTGTGGCAGAATGAGCAGCACCTAAGGACTCAGAATTATCACCTAAGAACTGAGTAAAAGAGGAAGCTGCCTAAAATGAAGACACAGTATCAAAGAAGAATATTTCTCTTGCTTTAGCACATGAATGATCCCAACTGTACTCGCTACAAAGCATTAAGTGGGAATGCAAGGGAAAATATTCTTCTCCTTAAATACATTTCAAATAAGTGATTTATGGGTTTCAAACTGTGAAGGAGAGAAGTGGAAAAGAGGAAGGTATTGGGGTAGGAAATTGGCTTACCTCGTGATACTCCATGGTGTGTGACCAGCTCCCACAAACGGGTGAATCCTCCTTCCCCCGTTTAATGAGGCTGCAGGTTTGCCGGGCCCCCCTGCCCCGCCGGAGCTCCCCGCTGCACAGCAAGGCGCGGGGAGCCCACCCCACCGCCAACCGTACCCTCATGATTTTACATCGCTGTGCCAAATTTCAAATGGTAACGACAGCCAAAGCTCCCTAGAAAACTCCTCGAGGGGGTACCGAGCGCGGGGCAGCCATTCCAAAATGCCAGCGACAGGCTGGGTGGGTGACAGACCCCCCCGCGCTCCCTGCTGCTGGCCCACATCGCCGTGGATGGTGACATCCTCCAAACCCCACATTAGAACAAGACGAAGCAACGTTTCAAATGGAGGTGGGGAAAAACCAACTTTTATATTGCAATTAAAACGCTGCCTTCTCTCGCCCAGGCTGTCTGTGCCCTCCCAACAAGTTCTCCTTGCCAGATGTACAGAAATTTCCACTCACACAGAATTCTACCTTCAAACAGATCTTTGCTGCTACCCGTGCCTGTTGCAGGCACGCAGATTAACATTAATTGGTGGTTGCGAAGAAGCCATGTCTGTCAGACTGTTTTCCAGAATGAGAGAAAGAAGGAAGGCAGAAAACGAGGGGAAACAGTCTGTGGCCTTTGAAAACCAGGGGACTGCGCTGCTGAACAAATCACTTCCAGGCAGCTGGGGATGGAGCCAGGAAAGCATCTTTGAAAGAAAAAAGAACTGGTGAAAAAGCAACAAGCAAGCAATGCAAGGGGAAAAACTGTGCTGTAGGGAAGTTAATCCAAGAGGAGTACCATAAATTGGAAAAGGATAAGAATAAAAATTAGGAGTTATTGGACAAGGATTAGTGTAAGAGAGGTAGTTTCCTACCAGGAAATGGGGATTGAACGGCTCGTGCACAGCACAGCCGAAGACCTCAGAGGAGGCGGCAGGAAGAAACTGCAAGGCACGATTATGTAGGTTAGCCTGCAGACTGAGAAAGCAAATTAAAGATGAGCTTCTGGGTTTGAGCACCCACCAGGGCAGCCCAGGCCACCTGGAGGGATCTGCAGAAGAGAACAAACCTCTCCAGCCTGGCCACGGAGGTTTACCTTTCTGTTTTAAAGCTCCAAACCTGGCTGTTGGGATGTACGCATACAGCACCACCACGCTCAGAGGATGCGTTCATTCCCGTCTGCAGGGGTTGGGCTGCACTGCCTCGCACAGCCCTACACCCCGCGAGCACAAACCACTGCGAGAAATGAGACGTGAACGACGCAGAGTGCATAGCGCAGTTCAAAAAAGGGACCTGCCATACACAAATCCTCCTTGCCAGTTATATCTTTCTCTTGCCCCTCTCACCTCTTTCTGCTCACCGCCTCCCACGTCCACGACCACCGTTTCTGCAGCACTTCTCCCTCCTCAGCCTCTTCACAAACTTCCAGCCCCCTTTTCTCCCTGCACAGGAGGCAGCACCGATGGGAGCAGCAGCAGCCATAGCTCATAACTCGCCTAACGAATGCCAGACAGAAGTGATTTGTAGGCATCAAGCAGATTATTATTTTTTGAGAGAGCAGAAAAGAAAAAGAGGGCCACAAGCTTAAGGTGGTGTTGATGAATGAAGATGAAAAGAAGGTTTTAGGGTGAGAAGTGTTTGTCTAGTGTGACCTAAACCATTCAAACCTCATTTGATAGATGATGGACATTTATTCCCTGCTATGTGTCACTTCAAAGTTTGAAGGTTTATATTAAGCAAGAAGTCTTCTCCTTCTAACTTGTTCTTCACTTTTTCCCAGAGTTTATCACACAGCACAGTATGTGGAAACATAATCACATTTAGTTTTTATAACTAAGTCATATGGTCACTAGTAGTACATATTGGAAGACGCATTTTATTGTTTTTCATTATGTAATTGTGCGCTTCATTGCTTTTTATTTGTTGTTGCTTGTTGTGGGAGGTGGCACTGCCCAGGAATACCACTTCTCTAGGGATGATGTTCTAAGGGCAGAATGCAACCAACCCACCCACGCTGCCCTCAGCCGCAGTGCCACCAGCCTTCCCTCCTCTCCGCTCCCCGCAGGCTCCCGATAAGATAACCATTCGCAGTCTGAGGCAAGGCAAATCCAGCTTCTCCACCCCACAAGGCTCGTCCCTACTCAGAGAAACCATCAGCAGTAAATACTTTAAAGCAAGCAAGGATGCCACGCACAGCAGCAGCTTAAATCACCGAAGAGATTTTTGAAGTCTGGCATTCAAGTCACCCGCGATCCTTGGTCCCACGCACACACCGAGCGTCTCGCCCGACACGGGTGGCAGCAAGCAGCGTGGGCGCAGCAGCCCCGCACCACCGCAGCCACCACGCAGGCAAAGCCATCTCCCAGGAGGGCTCCGCACGCCTGCGCTTGCAGAGCCATTTGCCCACAGGTTCCAAGATCTCAGCCCCAGCAAAAAGCTCCCAATTCAAACCAAAAGCAGAAATATACTCTTCCCCACCCCCTGCTTCTGCTTCCCTGCTCATTCAGTGGGTTTCATCCTGGCAAGATCACCACCCAGGAGTTACCATTCAATCTTCCCCCTTCCCGTAAGGAAGGAAAACAACGAGAAAAACATACTGCTAAGATGATAGCCACATGCTGCTGGAGCTACTGGAGAGACTCCTGCAACAGAAGCGGAGATGAGATGCTTGCCCTGGACTGAGCCGGCTGGGATAGCAGGAAGGGCTGCAGCGCAATGCATCAGCACATCAAAGGCTGAGAATCACTGAGTAAAATTTGAGGACAAAAATGCTTCCCCTTCTTATGCCTGGAGAAGGATGCCTTTGCTTTGGATCTTGGTTTGTAACCTTATGAGAAGTTGACGTTTGGAATAAATAGTCTATACTGTGAAAAGGGTTTTCCATAAACAGCTAATGTTACAATTAGTTTTGAATATGGGGCTCCTCCTACTAAAAGACATAATCATTCAGATATAGATGTTTGCATTCCTATACATTAAAAACAAACACATTATGCTAATAAATTATGCAACTAAACTATACTTGATGGGATACACTCCTGTTTAGTATTCACACAAAGCACTGCAGCATTTAACCGCAGGGTAGATTTACTCATTTACTACATCTATTCCTTTAAATGCGCCCCAAAATTTGTTTTCTCAGCACTTGCTCACTAAGATTGCTTTCAATATTGGCTTTTCGGGAGTTCATTTTACTTAGATTCTCTATTAGAAGAGAACACCACGGATTCACTGAAACCATATTTCTCCACCAGAACGTTGATTCACATCGGAGCAAAAAGTATTTCATGCTAGTCCTGGCCCTAACCAAGGACACCACCTCTTATCTGTGTCCTAGCCAGAAAAAAAAGGCAAATGCCTTTGATTTGAGATGCTCCGATCTCCCGCTTCCCGAACACATAGACCTCATGCTAGCACCCTTCTTCTCCCCAGCAACAGGCTTGTTTAGGAGCCTGGTTGACAGAGTCCCTTGGGAGGCAGCCCTGAAGGGCAAAGGAGTCCATGAAGGATGGACATTCTTCAAGAAGGAAAACCTACAGGTGCAGGAGCAGGCCGTCTCTGTGTGCCGAAAGACGAGCCAGCGGGCGAGAAGACCGGCCCGGCTGAACAGAGAGCTTTGGCTGGAACTCAGGAAAAAAAAAAAGGAGAGTTTATGACCTTTGGAAGAAGGGGCAGGTCACTCAGGAGGACTACCAGGATGTCATGAGGTTATGCAGGGAGAAAATCAGAAGGGCCAAAGCCAGACTAGAACTTAACCTGGCTACTGCTGTAAAAAGACAGTAAGAAATGCTTCTGTAAACACATTAGCAACAAAAGGAGGGCTAAGGAGAATCTCCATCCTTTCTTGGATGTGGGGGGGAAACAGTGACAAAAGACGAGGAAAAGGCTGAGCTACTTAATGCCTTCTTTGCCTCAGTCTTTAATAGTCAGACCAGCTGTTCTCGGACGATGGAAGCCATCGTCCCCCTGTACTCGTCGCTGGTGAGGCCGCACCTGGAATACTGTGTCCAGTTTTGGGCCCCTCACTACAAGACATTGAGGTGCTGGAGCGTGTCCAGAGAAGGGCAGCGGAGCTGGGGAAGGGTCTGGAGCACAGGGCTGGTGGGGAGCGGCTGAGGGAGCTGGGGGTGTTCAGCCTGGAGAAGAGGAGGCTGAGGGGAGACCTGATCGCTCTCTACAACTGCCTGAAAGGAGGGGGCAGTGTGTGGGGGGGTGTTGGTCTCTTCTCCCAAGTAACAAGCGATAGGACGAGAGGAAATGGGCTCAAGCTGCACCAGGGGAGGTTTAGATTGGCTATTAGGAAAAATTCCTTCACAGAAAGGGTTGTCAAACATTGGAACAGGCTGCCCAGGGAAGCGGCTGAGTCCCCATCCCTGGAGGTATTTAAAAGATGTGTAGACGTGGTGCTTAGGGACATGGTTTAGTGGTGGACTTGGCAGTGCTAGGTTAACGGTGGGACTCGGTGATCTTAAGGGTCTTTTCCAACCTAAATGATTCTGTGATTCTACCATCAGCAAATTTCCACTGTGGCCCAGCTAAGCCCTTGAAGACCCCACAACTGTGCACCCAAGCTCAAAGTAGGAAGCTTGAAATTATGCTCCATCAAGTTATTCCATCTCACTACACTTTTAGAGCTTTAAAAAAAAAAAAAAATCAAGTTCTATTGAATTTCTCTCTACACAGCTGCATCTCTAATGAACCCCCATAAAAGTTAAAACTTACATTCGGTAATCATATGCAATTGAAACATCATACAATGAGAAGTCAAGGAACTGTATGTGGGCTGCAATGACTTGTCTCATTGTATTCATTCCCTTAATAAATATATCTTAAAAATAACCTCACAGTCACACATTTGCAATATAATATAAAAATAACACTGGATTCAAATTATTAAACAGGTAATTTAATAGAAAGAGAATTGAAATGTAGGACTGTGCAACTTTATGCTATAGGAATAGGATGATTTTAGCCAACACAACTACTTTTTCTTTTTTTTTGCATTATCTTTGCATTTCTAATACTACAACTTCCACATAACCTTGACACAGTAGTCACCTTAGTAACAAACAAGTTTCACTTATAAGTGAAATCCCAATAGGGTATTTGATTCAAGTAAAACAAAAATCAGAGGCCCCTACTCTGTTACTTTTTTCTTAGTCACACACACATAGGCTAAAAGGATTTAAAAATAGATATATTTGTACACTATTAAATCTACAAAGCAGAACCATTTAATTTTAATTTAATGCAAAATGGAAACAAATATAACACCTTTAAAAGACACGATGCTAAAAAGAGAAGCAAATTATTTAAGTTCTGGATCAGCGCAGCTTGGCAAATTCACACCAAGTAAAGGCCAAGATTTATACCAGCCTTACAGCCGAGAGCAGCAGCTGCGCTGGGCGACCATTGGCACCAGCAACACCGGCCGGGCAGAGGACACCCTCCAGCGTGCCACCACAGCCCAACGCCGATGGAGGGGGACGAGCATCCCCAGCCCAACCATCGCTGCACCAGGACTCTGCCTGGCACAGGCTACGCTCCTGGTTGCATGCTTAGCTTCTGCTCTGCATAGCTGGTTTCATTTAAATTGGGGTATTTTAAATAAAAGAAAAAGGGCAAGGGGTCCATCAGCACCCAGAAGAGGGAAGGTCTGAGCCCCTCCAGCCCAAGGCCTTTTCCTTAATGATGGCCAAGACCAGACACTTCAGAGAAAGGTACAAGAAACATTTGAATTGAGAGTTTTCACCTCTGGGAAAAGGGGTTTCTGCCTAATCCTTTGTTAGCTTTGTCCTAAAGCAAGAGAATTCATATTCTTCCTAACATGTAAAATTAAACAAAATAAAACTGCTGCTACTCAAGGCACGTGCAGATGTTTGTGATTACCTATAAGGTTAAATCCTCTTATTGTTTCACACCTAGTCCTTCGTAGCTGGGATTTACAGCTTTATTGAATGATTATCTAGTCCTGTTTCAGGGAAAAAAAAAAAAAAAAAAAACACTTAACTGCAACCTAAATCATCTGAAGCCATCTTTTACTTTGCTTGCGTTGGCTTGCTCTTCTCACAACTTCAAAGCCACAAACTTTCTGCCCCTGCAGAAGAGGCAGCCCATCACCTCCGGTGTGCCGGTACAGCCCCGGCCACGCATCCCACTTGTCAACCAGAGCTGCCATCTGCCAGGGCTCCGTCCTGGCCGTCACGCTTTTATTAAGTCCCTGATGAGTGTGATTCAATTAACGTCGCCTGAAAAGCCACTACACCGCAAATGAAAGGTGACAAGGAGTTGAGACAGTAGCAGGGGGGCACGGCAGAGGGCAGGCAGCCAGAGGACACGGCAGACCTGTTACTCCACGTGGCCAAAATGGGTTTGATCTGCCTACGTCCGGGGGGCGATGGGGAGGGATGCGGTGGGAGGGAGGAGAAAAAGAGGCTGGAGAAGCGAGACTTTTAGAAAGCTCTTCCCACCCCGCCGCTGGAAAGGCAAATCAGAGGCGAACGCAGGCTTTTTATCGGGTTATTCTGTCAAGCGTTTTGTCTAAACGCAGCCCCACGGTGCCGATCACCAGCAAATGCCTGACGGAGCAATTAGCTGTGCCTTGCTGGAGGCATGCAGGATGCCCACCGACCCTGCTGGGAGGTCCGTGCCCGAAACAGCTGCAGGAGTGGGCTCCTTCTGCCGGTGGAAACAAGGACTTGGCTAAATGTGGCGAGCTACAAGTTTCTGCAACAACGTGCAAGTCTCCAACATGTGGCCCGTAACGTAGCTGTTGCCATGGTAAATATTCATGTTTAGTGAAAAGTGTTAAATCTTGTATCATAAGTTAAATCAGCTGCCAAGACACATTTTCACAAGTAGGGGAATTTTTGTCTTTTCAGAATGGAATGTTTTTCAGTTGACATTGATTTTTCCCTAAAATAAGTCCCCCAGAAAGGAAGCCAATCACACGTGAGGCAGTCCAAGAGCTGAATTACTCTACTCCTTCTCTGAATCATCAACAAGTGTTGTGTGCTAGTGCGTGTGTGTGTGTACAAATGCACTCTAGCTTCATAAATCCCATCCTCTTATACAAATGAGCAGTTATACAATTTATTCGGAATGTTAAACTAATGATCCCAGCAGGAATAGCACCGATATTTCATATTTTGGGTGATGAGATGTCAACAAGTAACTTTTCTAAATAGGAAGCATCTCAAAAGAAATAATTAAGCTTAACTTGCCCTAGCCTTTTCACAAATACAAGACTCAATCCTGAGCCTGAATATACAGTTGTTTATGTAGGTCAAGGACAGAAATACCAAGAGCATATTTACTTGCCTTTATCATTCTTATTCAGTATTTCAAAAAGGACAAATGGTTTTAATACAATCTCAGAAAGAGAGACAAGTTAGAATTACTGCAGAATTGGCTATAAAAAAGTGTTACTTTTATTCATTTAAAAACTGTTGTGAGGAAATCCGACTGTTACCAGTTCAAGATCCGCAAAATTACATGTATGTGTCCTTCCACTCCTGAACTACTCAAAATTGGCTCATTCTAGCATCTTATGGTTAATCTTCCGTATTTAAAGCAAAATGCATTTCCAACAGAAGGTTCTTTAGAATAAGGGGGAAAAATTGTAATTCAGTAATTAGCCCAATTTCATTCAGAGCAGGGTAAATAACTCCTCTGATAACAGAGCAACAAAGCAGAACTAGTCCTAAAGCCTGAACAGAAAAGACAAAGCAGCCATCTGCTTTGACACTCTGCAACCGAAATAAAAACACGAACAGCAATGACCTTCTTGCTTTCTCCTGCCCAAGCTCCACGCCAAGAAGAACCTCTCCCACTGACACACACAAGGAGGACTCAGCCCCCGGACCAGCCCTGCAGCTCCCACAGATGTACCACTGCCCTGCCGAATGGTGGAGAGCTCTTTGTCAACGCTGGTTTTTCCTCGTCCACACCTCTCTTTGACAACCACAAACTGGATTTCACCTTGGTTGTGTCTTCTGTGGTGAGGACTTTGCCCAACAGATTCCTTTCTTCTTTACCTACCTCTGAGTAGCAACAGCCAGCAGCCAGTCACATCCTTGTTTCTAAGTTAAGAAACACTTCTGATTCCTCCTCCTCTCTCTAATTATTGCTCCACAATCGATTTGCCGTACCCCATGCCAGATTCACACCTTAGCTCCTCACCTCTACTCATTAAAACTCAAACTCTCCTCCCATCTTCTCCATGAAAGACATTTTCTAGCAAGCAAGCTACTGCTTACGCTCTCTTACCTCTCTCTCTACTGAAACCAGCTCTATTGAAAGGCTGAAGCTTATTTAGCACTCCCAGCTCTCTGCTTGTCTCTTTCTTTTATTTTACATGGTTCAATGTTCTCATTCTGCCTTCTCTCCTTCTTTCTCTACCCTGGTGCTACAAAAAGACATCTTCGGTGACACCTTAAAAAAAAAGATCGCTGAATTAACATGACTTGCACTGCATGGTATTTTCAGACCAGCCATTTGCTAATGTCACAAACACAATTAGGAAGTCAGGGAAAGAGCTTACAGGAGCAGATGAAAGCTGCAGAGATAAAATGGAAAGCTTTTACCTGCCAAGCTCTCAGGTTAGGGTTCTAGGTTGCCCTCGGATCTAATAAAGCTATAAAAGAGCCGTATTAAGAGGATGCATAGTCACATTGCTGTAAATATCAAGCGTGCCTTTTTCCATCCTCCTATAGACATGGATTTTTGCTACTGCAATTTGCAGGCTGCTAGCCATAGGTGGTTTAAATTCTTGATATTAAAAAAAGCTCAGAGCATTACTGACAATTAAAAACAGCTTTTACACATGCACAATAACGCTTCTCATGCTTTAAAAAAAAATAATATGCATATCCATATTACCATCATAATAAGTGCCACAGAGTGACATGATATGATTGAGTATAATGGCTCCTTTGGAGCCATTATGGTCGATCAGTAAATAATACAGTTTTGAAATTGTCTAACTACATATTTACACTTGTCAACTCTCATACACTTCAGTGACAGAATTTAACAGAAACACTGTAAAAAACTGTAAGAGCATTAAACCACGAAAACATTACGCTGAAGTAGTATTAAGGTTTGACTTAAACCCACAAAAACATGGAAATTTCAGGTTAAGGCCAAATCTCCGAAAATGACACTGTCTTCAGCTCACCAAGCCATGCCCAAGGTCTTGCGGTGGTCTGGGCAAAGCGAAGGATGAGGCAGGGTTGGGCTGGAAGGCAGGGGACCATGGGGTCATGGTGGTCCGGGGCATCAGGTGAGCACCGAGCCATCATGGAGGGCTCTGCCCACCAAATTTGTGGGCAAGAGACAGCCCGCCCACAGCAACTTAGCTGTTCAGCAGGACACCATTTCATGGTATTTAAGAAAAAAAAAAACCAAAGCCTGGACCTTTTCTTTGTTTATTCAGATGAAATACCCAATTAAGTTGAGAAGAATTAGTCTTCACTTATTTTGGAAGAGGCCCCGTTGAGACACTGGGAGTTTTGCCTAGCTGAAACACATGGAGAAAAACTTCAGGCTTTGACCCTAAAAAGGCATTGTCAAAAAAAAATGTTAAACAAACATGACAGCAGAACATTAATATCCCGAAGATTCACTCCATGTGCGGGGGGGGGGGGGGGGGGGGGGGGGGGGGGGAAGTAGGAAGCAAGATGTTTTTTCAAGAGTAAAATAATGGGCTTGGCATTGGCTTTTTTAATTGATAATTTTGTCTCTCTTGTTCAGCTGTAGTCACTTTTGCTCCAAGCAGTGGTGGCAGCAACTTTATTGGTTCCAGTAGAGCTCTGCTGAAAACAATAAGCATCAAGCCCCCAAAGGCCGTCTGTCTTTCTGCGAGGGTCACATCCTGCTGCCCCGGAGTCAAGGGGATATTGAACGCTTGCAAGATGTCAAGAGCAGCCCCAGTCCCGCGGCACCTCCTTCGCAACAAAGGACCCCAAATGCTTCAGACACTCTGCACTACAAACCTGAACCGTGCTGTAAAAAGCAATGATGGATATTTTCCTAGAGCAAAGGTCTTCCTTTCATATATATATGAAATATATATATATCTCTCTATCTCCTTGCTCAGACTTATCTATTACCTAGCTTGTGAGAACAAAATCCATAAAGGATTGGCATGGCAGAGTCTTGAAGTTGTTTGAAGACACAACCACCACACCCCTGTCAAGAGGGAGTTACAGCTCAGCTTTATAGTCGACTCTCCCCTCAACTGGCTGATGACAGAGCAGCCTCTCTCTACGCCCAGCATCTGGGATTTTACAGCCGCTGTATATAAATGGGATTTTCATGACAAACAACTCTGTATTCAGTTTCCCTGTATATCTAGAAGTGAGAATGATCTCTTAAGGCTCTGCTGGGAAGGAGTATTAATGAAGACAAAGAGTATTTGGGGCTGTTTCCCCCAGAAGCGTCATCATGATGATACTGTAATGACTTTGTCCCACGCAAGTACTTTAAGTCCACATCCTTCTCCTGAAGCAGCTCTTCAGGACCGCCCTGTATGCATGCTCCACGCGACGGCCCTCGCAGCCCCCTCCCTGCGGCCAGCATCCCACCATGCCACGACTGCCTGAAGAGGACGGGATCTGCCACCAGCTTGGAGAGCTTTCTCCAGTCTTTCATTTCATAAGCCCTCCCTGGAGACGTTTGCTTTTGTCTAAATATTATAAACCATGGCACAATGAAGACTTCATAAACCCTGTTGCCTTTTCACTTTGCGCAGCATCTGTCTCCTCTCGCCCTACCTCGCAGATCATGCAAATGTCAGAGTGAGAACAGTTTTTACATCTCCTCAGGTCGCCCCAGAGTGATATAAGCAAAGGTAAACAAACTACTGAAGCCTGGGTATTTTTACTTCACACGGGATCTAAATCAGTGGATGAAAGCTGGGAATAAGCTGGCAATACGAGGGCAGCTTATTGAAGTTTCCTCCCCCAGCTCAGTGTTCCCTCAAAGTAATATAACTGACATAACCCTACAGTAAGGGGAAAAAAAAACCCGCCAACCCAAAGAGATATAAATATTTCCCCCAAAGTCAGTGACAGTCTTCCTTCAA
This sequence comes from Pelecanus crispus, assembly GCF_030463565.1. Taxonomy (NCBI): domain Eukaryota; kingdom Metazoa; phylum Chordata; class Aves; order Pelecaniformes; family Pelecanidae; genus Pelecanus; species Pelecanus crispus. The sequence continues at coordinate 46,451,061 of NC_134649.1, forward strand.
GATGTTTGGCCAACTCTTACAGAAAGAGAAAAGCATTCCCCTGCCGAAGGCAGAAATCTTCACCAGTAAGAACTCAGGAGAAGACCGGACACCACCCTGAGTGCTCGGGATGGGCACAGGCTTCATGTGGGACACCCCAATGAGGAGACCAGACACCACCATGAGTGCTTGGGATGGACACAGGCCTCGCACGGGACACCCCAATGCACCAGCGCTTGGGATACAGAAGGTGCTCAGTTCCTACCGTACCACATACACCACTTCTCGAACAACAACCGGAGCAAGAGCTTCATCCCAGGGCTCAAATCAGAAAATGACTGGTCCCGTGCAGAGCAGAAAGCCCCTGGGAAGATGGGTTTTTAAGAGCAGCAGCTCCGGCTGCCACTTAATTGTCTGACCAGTGAGTGCCCCAAAGCTACAACCTCCTCATGCCATTATCTCCTGGCAGAAGGATGTTACGTGCTCCCACTCTTCCCTCCCTGCCTCCTTGTTTAAAGCTTTCTGGCTGCTGGTGAGGAAATGAGTCTGCCTCACTCTACCTTTCCCTCCATCACCTTGCTGTCTGTGAGGACTGGTGAGAAAATGTTTCAGCCGCTCTTACACTTCCACAGCGTCCATTTCCTGAGGCCCTTATGGAAAAAAGGCTGTCTCCCATCTCCTGCTGATGATAGCTTTATCAGATAATAGCAACGAAGCAGGAATGGTCCCATAAAGCTGTTACCAATACCCAAAGGTATCTGAATAGCAGCAGTGAGACAGAGATCGTGCTCGTTGCACTCACCCACCGATGGGCAAAGCCTGAACAGCAACCAAGGGACCGGCAAAGCCTGTCTACTAAAGAGCATATCGTTACTTTAACCTGCCATCAGTAGTGGTATGGCTTTGCTGATTTTCCACGTGCGCACTGTATTTTTTTTATACTTTATTTTAAGTTAAAACCTGCTGAAATTCAATGGCTCCAGACACAGCAGTGCCAAGGAAAAAGAGCCTCTGGTCCCTGAGAGAGACTTTCCTCAGCGCTGGCTTGACACATAAAATCTGTTTCTTCAATTATGTCTTCCCTCTTACCTATTTTAGACGTGATGGTGTGAAAACATAATAAAAGCTCATGGAAAAAAATTCAAGGAAGCTGAGAAAGTATTCTTCAGATCGTATTTCGAGGCCTTGGCTCACAAATGCTTTAATACCAGGAGTAGATCCGCTCGCACGCCCCAGCTCTGCCCCTCCACCACGCCAGCAAGCACAGGCTCTCCCTCCTTCCCAAAGCACCAGCATCTCCATCTCCAGCAGCGCAAGAAGCGCCCTGTTCAATAAAAACACAGATACTGCGACACGAAACTCCAGCTACAAAATCTGCTCTGCACTGTTAACACTCTGCATCCGATGAGGTGCCAGTGTCTTACAAGAGTTTCTCGTACACGCACTTGTGACCCATGTGAAACTCAGCACTTTGTCATGCTACGTGACATCTCCGCTGTGCCACTCCTTGTTCAAAATATATCTTTAAGCATCCAGAGTATCAACTAAGGGATTAAATTTAAGCATGCGCTCAAAAACTCTACTAAACCAGCCTTGCAGATCAAAGCTCTGCTCAGGACTTACAGTTCACCGCTCTCAAACAGCAAAATCTTTCCCTGCTAAGTGATTTATCGGAATAATGGATATTATTTGTATGATAAAACAGGTTAACTTGAAAAATTGTCCCAAGCAATCATTATAGTCAGAGCCAAGGCAGGGCTTGTTCTCCTACCGCAACAAAAATTCTGTATTTGGTTTCGTAATTACAAAGCAATGAAAAATACCGCTAAATCGGCCAGAATAAGAGTCTACCATAAAGCCCTCATTTTAGGTGTGAAAAGATTTTTGTACTTAGAAGGCGTGAAATTCCCCTTTCTCCTGGCGACGAGAAATGCCCCTTGATGCCCCATCTCCTCCAGGTCATAGCCAAAGTGGAAGTAATTTTCAAAACTAATACGTACACGGAGTAACATGGTTAACATCATCCAATGAATTTAGATCCACCTACACGGTATAAATATATCTAGATAAACTGTCACCTTCAGCAGAATTCATTAAAATAATGTTGTATCTTCCTTGTTAAATGTAATTTTTTTAATTGAAATTTAATCTTACTGTATTATTTGGTAGATTTTTAATTGACATTTGTAGTAATTAATTGGTAAGCATTACAGCTTTGTCTGAAGAATTTAAAACTAAATTTGACATCGAGATTGGCTAGCCACTGCTGTGAGGTGCCTGCTGGGAGCATTTCATCATCCTCCCAGCCCCTCCTGCTGATCAGAGGTGGGAGATGATGGTCTCTTTCTTACAGTCATGAATTACATTACTAATGTATTCCATTACCACCACGCAAATGTCATGTTAATTCCTGATCATCATCAAGTCAGACAATGGTTTCCACGCTGGCACCCAGCCAATTAGCGGTGTGGAAAAATATTCCGCCAATTATATAACTTGAATTAGGTTAAGGACCCAAGAGAAAGCAAAATAAATGCTTTGAAAATACTTCTGAGATAAAATGTAAGTTGACACTGTCTTCATGTGCTATAGCCGATGTTATACAATCTGATAGGCAGCTGCCAACATTCATAACTGTTTATTAAATCTAGCCTCTCTTTATGGTGGCAGCTAAGATCTGTATTTTTACCAATATTAGGTTCATTGTGTTATGAAAAAAGACCAAAATACTTAGGAGCATTCACACCAGCTTATAAAACATATTATGTAGTATATTAAATTGTTAAAATTGCTTCTTCTCTCCTCCCCGCTGCCACAGAGAAAGTTCCACGGACAGAAAAGTTTCAGAAAAGCAAAGTCTTTCTGTAGCCACCGATGCTGTAAGGAGCAAGGGAGACCCTGCGAGGCCAGAAGTGCCATCTCCGGGCTGCTGCCACCTCTCCCGCCGTGCAGCTCTGCCGGGGGACGCCGGGCTCGGCTCCTGGAGCTCTGCCCCACTCCCCCCGTCCCACCCGCACCTGGCGGAACCCACTCCTGCTCCGCAGCTGCGGACAAACCCCGTCGGCTTTTGCTCCCTCGCAAGAGGCATCACGGGCAGATAAAGCCCTCTGTGTAACCAGGAGCCCATCCACCAGGAGAGGACTGCAGCAGGAGCGGGGCGTCCCTGCAAGGAAAGGTCACCACGAAGCCTGGTGGAAACGCCTCCGGCCGCGCAGGGACACGGCAGGTTTCTAACATCGCGTTAGCTTGGCGTGCGCAGCGCCGAGCCCCACCGGCAGCACGCTGTGCCGGCAACTCGCTGCACGACCAGGTTTTTAGTACCACCCCATTATTTTGATTTGTTCTGTCCTTAACTCAATTTATTGTACAAGCATGGTTATCTCCAATTTAAAAACGTACACAGCACCAGCTCCTCAACTTCAAAAATTTATAACGATGAGCAATTTGTTAAAATCTTTTACCGTATCTTTCTGTCTCATTTTCCTAGGTGCTGCAATGAGGCAATTCACTGTTCTGGCTGCTTACCCTAGATGACCTTTGCCTGCCATAAAATGGTATACAACTAAACGCTCCGCTTTAAATAAAACTCTTGCCTCTTCGAAAGGCCCTACGTATTCAGTCAACACAATCAGCAGAAACCACATTTGGTTACTCAATAAGCTGGAAACTTCTAAAACGCGTACGGCGGTGAATGAATTCCTGACATCGCCAGGGACACTCGAGTGGGGAACAAGAGAGACCGCCAAGAAGTGGCTCTTGCTGCAGCCGGAGAAAGGATCACTCCTTTAAGCTGAACTCTCAAGGAAAACGAGAACAAAAACTGAATTAGCTCAACACGTACCCTCTGCAGTCAGCACATTGCTAGGCAACTTACCATCTCTTGATAGAATTATGGTGGAGGGCTGGTCGTACATCAGGGTTAAGATGAACACGCGCACCAGTTTTGGCCAACTGCTCCTTTCCAGTGGGACTGCTCAATGCTGGGTCATTTCATATTATTATTTTGCAGTATTTTCTAAGCACCTACAGAGTCTAATGCACTCAGAAGATATTCTAAAGCTATTATGTGACATGCAAATTTTAAGATAACTGGAAGTAAGTGAATTTAAGAGGAACAGGATGAATCTTTTTTGTTGTTCAAGCCAGCATTTGGAGAGAGTTAACAATTCTTCTTTTTGTTGCTTTTATTTTTTAATACTGAAGCTATGCAGAGGGCACGCAACTCCAACACTTTGCCTTTACTCCGGATGCCGGTCAGCCACAGCTCCAGAGCTCCATAACTCAACCTGATATGTCAAGGAGATGCTTCAAAACACCCCGGTCCCTCCATTTGCCACCGCTGAGACCAGACACAAAGCCCCATTACCAGCAGTGCCATGGGGCTATCACGATACCCCCTGCTGTTGCGCTTAACCTACGCCAGCCTCAGCGGGGCCTTGACCTTTAATAGTGACTTGGATAGCGAGATTGGGACTCCAGGCATTATCTACAGTTATTAAAGAAGTATTAAGCAAATGCACAGACTGCTTTAAATGGAGGCATGTACCTTGCATATAACCCCAAATTTTCCACGCGTTCTTCATAGGCACAAAGAAACAATTAATTAGCTAACCACCGTGATTACAATCAATCGATTTGATATGTGACAGAGCGGTGAGAAATTTTTGCGTCACTGGAGAAGTCTGGAATTGGTCCCTGTTTGGGGATCTCAGTTGTATCAGTGAGGTTGGTAATTCAGACATGAAGGAAATGGTAAGAATCTCTCTCCTGCATGCACACTTTGAGCTGCCATATGGGTTTATTCAACTGTTTACTACACCAGTCGGTAAAAACTGAACAGCTATTATAATCTTTGCTAAATGACATGGTAATTATGCTACCTCTGGAAAAAAAAATGGAAACTTAAAAAAAAAAAGAAAAAAATCACAATTCACTGATGTGTGAATTTCTCAGGTTTTATAATCTTTGAATTGAAATGCACTTTCTAACACACAGAGGGATATTAAATATATAATAGAAACCTGAATTTATTTTAAAAAACAACGTGCTTCCATTTCCTATGTAATTTAATTATGTAGATTTCCTAGTTTTGAAAGATTTCTTACATAGACCTTCCAATTTTCCTGTAAAATCAGATGATTCCTGTTTTCTCAACCTCTTTTGCTTAATGAATGAATTAATGCCCCGGCTGATAAATAAGAGAGGCAACGAGGAGCAGGCGGGTAAGAAGAGAGGGCACGGGAAGGCTCCCCGTGCCAGGCTGCTGGGGGACAGGGGCAGCCGGGGAAGGCACGACCACCACCCGTTTGGCACAAAAGGCACCAACAGGCTTCTCGGCTGGCTAATGGCACAGGGAAATGGCAACTGCAAATCAGCAGAGAAGGGCTCGCCCCGCACCACCCTCTCAAGCCTGATCAAGCACACCCTGGCCAAAACCGGCTGTTAAATGCTCTGTCCCTGTGTTCCTCCAGCACCGACGCCACGCTGAACCGGGCAAGCGTGAGCGAAGAGTCGGCTCTCCTGTGTACCAGTGACACAATTTTGTCACTGGGATGCAAGTGAAGCAAACGGTGGAGCTAATTATTTGTTAGCGATGGTTCCTCTGAGAGTCCACCATCTGACACATGACGGAGAGGAGACCTCTCCGTATTCATATTTAATCACGACACGAATTGCCCACATAAGCATGTTTAGACCCCGTCTCTCTGCAAGGCTTCAGTTTCGGGCAGTAGCTTCGCTTGCATCGCTGAACTCCGGTTCCAGCACCAACAACCTCATAGCTCATAGGATTCGAGGGGATGGAGAGAAGAAAGAAAGGAAGGGAGTATTTCTTCTGTATTGATAATACTTGTTATCGCTGCTATTTCATTACAATGAAGGTTGTTTGGGGTTTTTTTTTTTTAAAGAATAGTGGTGACTTGCTTTTAAGCACAAATAGTAAAAAAAAAAAAAAAAAAAAAAAAAACAGAATCCCAAGCCCCACCATGTTAGAAAGAGGAGAAAAGGGTGAGGGAAAGAGAGGCTGTAAGAAAGAATAAGTGAGAGTTACTGCAAACCCAGGTTTGACGACTCACCAGTTTTACTTGCAGGCATCACACATATCCACTCATGACTCAGGGCAAATAGGGGAAAGGATCGAAACCCTTATCATGGCAAATGTGTCGGGAAGCTGGAGTCACTCAGAAAAAATGTTCTCAGGAGACTGAAAGACAAAAACATGTTTTAAAACTTCACTCAGAATCATATCAAAGCCTACCATTTTCCTTTGAAAAGAAAAGGTGGTTATAAACGCTGGAGGTGGGGGGAGCATTACAGGAGTGTTTCTACGTCTCAAACATTACTCTATCACACAGCAGACTTTATTTGGCTTTAAATAAAACTGAAACTTACAATATTACGAAAGGTTTTTAAAGACACACTTATTTCACATTTGCAACGTGCTCCTCCGACAGGCAAGCTTATGTTACTTCTAAATACCAAAATGTGTCACCATCCAAATCCGTATTCCGCTCGAAAACACGGCACTGTGCACAAAATCCAGATACTTTAACCTACTTTGCATTATCAAAATATAACAGTCTGAATTTCTGAAGTATTTACTCTCTGCCTTCACTCACTGCATCCTGATAAAGCCTTAACAAAATGTAGAATCTCTTGTTAGCAATAATCTTTCCTCCAAGATAAGGAGGAATATATACACATATAAAAACTATTTGATGTTCAGGGTGAAAAGGCAAAATTTGCAAACATCAGTTAAGCAATACCAATTAGTATGTTTTTTCCCCAGCTATTAGTAACACAGATTGAGTTTAAGCTTAGCTCAGAGGAAGCTGCTTGCTGTACAAATGAAACATCCATTTTACTAATAAGGGTATTTTAAAATAAGATGTATAATTTCTTCACTGGCAAAGTATCCACACTGAGTAAAAACTCATATTCAGAAACACCCATGAAAGCGCACGGGATTTCACGAGCGGCTCCAACCCCTGCTCCAACTTGGAGCAGGGCACTCGCTGCCCCGACGGATGCACCAACACCCCGGAGAGCCTCTGCTCCCTGGACCACTACGCAACAGGGACCCACAGCAAAAAACCCCAAGGAGAAAACAAACTTTGCAAGAGATGAAAATGTCCTGAGGGACTGGGGTAGGAAAAAATAGGATGGCAAAAATCACGTGTGGTGCTTCTGGCCTCTTCATTCCCCAATCCTCCCCCTCCATAGCATCCCCAATGTGGTGACTGCTCCCAGCCTTCCCACCTCTACCAGCACTTTGGCAATGGCAAGAACTGCCACCTTCAAATTAACCTCGTGGAGTTAATAATTTTGGCAGCCCACTGTTCCTGAGGAACATCTGGAAGTTTGTGTCTTAGCAACCACTGCATGAAATTTCGTAAGACAAAAACCAGGTACTTCTCTGGCCCTGAGGCTTTCTCCCATTCCTTGCTGAATGCAATGCAACAGCTCCAAGATCACAAGAGTTCAGAAATCTAAATATAGGCATTATGAGACCCTATTATAGAACTGAGCTACACAATAAAAATAGATCCAAAAGGGGGCTTTAAACAGCATTTATGCTAAACGTGAATTCTTTCTCAGAGACTCCCAAATACCTGCAAACCAAAAGTGACCCGCGTCTTGCATCAGTTGTACTTTATTCAATGAGGAGCAGAGCACTCGAGAGAAGCAACCGAGCAGTGTCAGAAACACACATCCGAGGCTCGCTTTATTGCTGTGCTTGATGACAGATATGCAGACGGGTATGTAGCCGAGCAGAAAGCTGCATCTACACGTGTTGGGGCAAGATTCCTCCAGCTGACCTGCTGCACCACAGTATTCAACTGCTTAGTAATCTTTACCTGTGATACGTCTGTAGAGCAGGAAAGTATCATTAGCCCCGTTTAGAAGATGAGGAATTGAGGCTCATTTTGGCTAACGCGTGCTCAAAAGATTTCATGTTCTTTCGAGACTTTGGAGGCAAAATGACTTGTCTAAATAATATATTTGGTCTGCAGCAGACGAGGGCTACGGTGTACAGAAGAAGCACTGTCTTCACCTCCAGATCGCTCTTCTCCCTCACACCCCTCCTCAAACATAAGGAATATCTTGGCACCTTTGAGCCAACAAGCAGATTTGAAAGCTGGGAGAGCTTCTACACAAGGAACAAGGAACAGTGTTGGGAGTCAGTAAAGACATCCCATCGCAGCCTGGCCCGAACTCTTGACGGTGCACCTGGAAAAACAGATGTTTCTTATGCCATCAAAAACTGACCTCACCAAAATATTCCACAAAACATTCCTTCAGCCAGGTTTCCCAAGGTAACAAGGCTTATGTGATCACCAGGTACTTTCTGTGCCCAGCCCCACCTGCACCTTTTGAATCCCTTGGGATTAACGGGAGCAGAGAGCTCCCAAAGACATGAATCCTCACAGCATTAAATCTGGGGCTTGGCCCACCGGAGGCCCCCAAAACCATTTGATCGGCTGTCTCCAACAACCAACTGGCTCACCGGCACTCCGCCAGCTCCAGGACGAGCCGTGCCAGGAGGGAGTTCAGCGTGGCCCGGAGGCAGCTCAGGCACTTCCATGGACCTCAACGCAGGAGAGCCTGGGGAAACCACACGTAGTGCTAAGGGGAAGGGTGGAGGAGGGAGAGGAACAGATAATAGATCGGTTCTGATAAACTGAAGCCGTTAATGATCTACCCACGCACTTGAGTTCGATCTGGCATTGACAAATTGAAGCTTTTAATGATGCGCCCACACATTTGAGTTGGACACTCCTCTTCTACAACTTGTACAAAAATAGCCTGCTGGGTTAAAGACAGAGAAACTCTAATAACGCTGCAACGTGAGCAAAACTCGACCGCTCTTTGACAAAACTTCTCCCCCAATGGATTCTTTGATGCAACCTCCCAACACAGATCTTCTCCTGCACTGCCTTGCTCCCATACAGATTCTCCGAAGGCTACAGCTAAATAAGGGGCAATGAGATGCAGCAGCTTTAGCATAACTGAAGTACAAAGTCAATCAAACCTTGAAACAGGAATCTGGGCTTCATTAATTCCAGCAATCACAACGTTTTTATTATCACTGTATTAATCAGAATAGGAAACCTATTAATCTGCCCCCAACAAAAATTAATCTTCGTAATACTGAACAGATTTGAAAGACAAGTTTTAATATTTCACTATTTAAATCTCAAAGGCAGAGGCACACAGCTCAGATGATCTGGTGGACCACAACGGACTTCACCTCGTCAGCATGAGGTCAGCCCGACCACCCTCACCTTTCCCTGACGCTCCCAGCCCTTTTTGCACATCTCCACCCCAGGGTCCGGCTGCTCCCAGGGCTTCTGAAGCAACCCCAGAGCATCGTTTCATACATCAAACTGCAAAACTGGCTGCAGCACTTGATGCAGTTAAAGAGTCGTCAAGAGTTTACGCCCTGAGCTAAGGAACAGCACAGCACATCGCATCCAGCAGTGCCTGGGTGGCACAGGCTGGAGATGCCACCCCACGCGAAGGGCTGCCTGGCTACCAGTGACCTTTCTGCAACGGGCAGGACGAACCTGACGGGTGGCAGATACATGCCCGTGTGTTCAGGGGAACGACAAGAGGCGTGGAGGGTTTCAAAGGCAAGTGGCTGCAAAACAAGAAGTATCTGAAAGTCCCGTGGTCCACCGGAGCGAGTCAGGGATTGCTACGTGGATCTGGCATAGGGTACCTGCGCCTGACCCTTGCCGGCGCAGCAAACCCCCCCAAGCCATCGCAGTGAGCTGCAGAACACCCCGCTGCTGCCAGACACGGCATCGTAACAGAGCCCAGCTTCAGGGAGAAAATGGATGGCAAAGTCCTTACGACATGATGGCAAGGAGCGGGACAAAATGGAAAGTGGCTGAGGAAGTAATGACAAATGTGACTGAAAAAGGAAAACCACCCAAAGCACCTCCAGATACCCATGCCCTGCCTGGGGTGGGTGACACGGGCAGGCACACGCTGCAGTTCTGCTGCTCTTCCGTCACTGTCCTGCAGTGGCAATTGCTGACGGACACATTATTTTGTTACCTGGCCACATTTTCATTAAAGCAGCTTTCACCAACATATATATATACATACATACGTAGACACACGTGCACCTTGGGACTATATTTGGCACAATACATTTCAAAGCCTGATCAAAGGCAGAACTTCAATCATCTTATGCACCGCTCGCGTTAGGCTGTTTACCGACTGCAATGGAACTACAGAATACTGTTTTAACTAATGATTTCTCAAAGCCATGTTGCACAAAAGAAAACAGGTTCAACTTGTACATCAGTGCCTAAGAGACCGCTCCAAAACAGACAACTGTATGAAAAGTTGTGCCCATGTATACATATATACAAAACTGTTTTTAAGTGACTGTTTTAAATTAGAATAAATCTGTGTTCCACCAATTAAGCTTTGAATGCACGGCTGATATCGTTCGCTATTTTAAACAACCGGCATAATAAATGCAAAAATTCAAATATTTTGGAGAAAATACTTGGAGAGTTGAGACATTAATTTTGCCATATACAATCTGTTTCACAGAGATTTAAAAAGCGTTATTGCCACCCTGGGTACATTGGAATAAAGATGAAACACCATCCCTTCCTATTTACATATTAAAAAATACGTGCCTTCTTGATACAGACTACCCAGCTTGCTGATACATGACTCTGTTAAAAACAATACAGCCTGCCTAGAAAATGCAAAGCCCCGAACTAGATGCATCCTTGCAAGAATTACTGCACTCTAACAGGTTGTAAGTGGAAATAAAATGTACTGCTGTCTTGTTTATCCTCCCCTGCAGCGAGTGTCCGGGGGGAGCGGGGCCAGAGCAGCTGCAGCTCCCCAGGGTCCCGCCTAACGACGGAGCTGTTTACCAGCCAGCACCACCGCCAGCAAAATAAGAGGGGTAAGATCAGCCTGGAAAGGCTTGGGATCTCAGGATGTCTACATCCAGGTGAGAAAACAAAAAAAAAAAAAAAAAAAAAAAAAAGAAGGAAAAAAGAAAACCTTACCCCAAAAACCCAATCAAACAAAAAACCCTACCATCCCTATACTTATTTCTACCTCATATACCTGTATTTGATGGTAGCTTGAGATGCTCAGCAATTTCCTAAAATCTTTCAATACAGATAGAATTTTTCCAAGATAAGCAACGTTTTCCTTTCTTTTCATTTTTCTTTCTTTTTTTCTTTCCTTTTTCTTCCTCAGTTATTTTTCTTCTCTAAATAAATTGCCATTGGAAACACATGCCCAAAGCATCCTTAAAAAGACCACGAAGGCTGCTTGCAGGGGGAACTTCACTGCACGGAGAGGCAACATTTGTTCTCCCCTTTCAACTGGGATCCACCTCAACTTTTTGATGTTGGTGGAGCTTTTATTTGCAAATCGAGCCGAGCTGCTTGGGACGGAGGGCTCCTCCGGAGCATGCCATGTGGCCTGCACAGATGTTCCTTTTATTCCCATGTCCCACAAGGCTCCGTGCCTCGCTGGTGTTAAACAGATTACGCAAGTAGAACACTTCATTTTGCATGTCCCCCTTTTTTCCAAACAGTTGTCTAATTTACTCAACTCATTGTGCACCCCCTTCCCCCCCCCCCCAATCGCTACAGAAAACACAGAAAAATGAGGCAGAAGCAAGGAAGTTTCTCCCCCAAGACTAGGATTTGCAGAAATGCTCAGCGTCTGGCGAACAAAGCAGAAATCCAGGAGAACAAAGCTCTTATTTGGACAGTAAAGTAACTAGCTCATTAGGTGCTAGGTTGTTCTAAAAAAGTTCGTCATGTCCCAGTAACACCAGTCACTACAAGTATCATAATCTCTCACTGTTATTTAGATGTCCAAATGAGAATTGAACTTTTTCCAGGGGGAAAAAAAACAAAACAAAACAAAAAAACCCAAACCAAAAACCTAACACCAATTATGGCTGCTAAGCATTTGAAAATCCTTGAAAATCTGGCCTTCAACTCGGTCACAAAGAAGGGGCTTAATTTCCCGGCTGTCAGGCATCCCAATCAACAATTGAAGTCAATGGGATCTACACAGTACCTTATTAAAAAAAAAAAAAAAAATAGAGCCTAAGAGGCCCATTAAGCAACTTCAGCGACAGGGAGACAACCTCACTGCAGAAGACAGCCGCTATACACAGCTTTGTGCATCGGCCACTTTGCTCTCGTGCTTAATTTGATTAATCATTTTGGTATTATCCCCAATTAGAAAAGTGTCTAACAGGAAAAATAATAATAATAAAAAAAATGGTTAAGAGTAAGATGTAGCAGAAAACAGCAGCTACTGAACATGCAACTACTTGGAATTTCTGGCGTTTGCCAAGGATACAAAATTAAAGCTAAAAATTGTGGGCAAATACAAAGCCATTGGTGTTTCATCCAGACTGTGGATTTAGATTTTTTTTTTTTTTTTTTTTTTAATATACTGAAACCGAATTCCAGATGTTGGAAGTTGGGAAGTAAAAACTGCTTTAGCTGTAAAAACACGGCAAGGTGAGACAAAAAATTCTGCTGAAATATAATGGTTCTTAGGGATGAAAGCGAAGCCCATGCACCCTGAATGGGGTGAGACAGGATTTTTTCCCCCTCTGTGTGCCAAACCAGGTAGCGGCACAGGGGTTTGCCCGGAGTTTCCTTTTAATAAGGGACAGAGCGGAACAGAAATCCCTGGGAAGTCCCTCAGCAGGGAGGGGAGTGCACGTTCCCTGCATTCCTGATGCCGTGGCAGTTGTGAAGGGAGCCCACCCGGACCCTCCGGCACCCATGCCCGGCCGCCGTGCAACCCACGGTCGGTACCCGGCAACTCTACCTGTGCGGTAACACCCGGGGGGCTTGTGGATGTAACAGGCACAAACCAGTATCTCCCAAAAAGATGCACAAACGCGCTATTTTCTTTCACCAAACGCAGAGTCCAAATCATCCCTGACACGGCAGAGCCACGTGTGAGGCTCCAGGATGTACTTCAGCATCCAAGTACAATCCAAATTCAGACCCGCGCAACTGGTTCTTGTTTTAATATATGGCTTCAATCACCACCAACGCTCAGGGCTTTTGAAAGCAGAATTCAGGGCAGTATTTTGAGATCACTGCTTTCACCCCTGTTTCCTTCCATCACAGCATCCACAAGGCTCTGCAGATGAACGTACGAAATCACAGAGTATCCTGCAGCGTCCCAACTCCATCCCAGGAAGACACTCAGTTTCACCCTAAAATTCAAGGACAGCGGCAAATGTTTGGATTTTGATAAGAGGGGGAATATTCATCAGCATACTTCACTAGTGATGTAGTCAAAACTTGCAAACTTAGTCACAGAAATATGACTGGACTTGTCTGCTACCACAAAACAAAGTACCGTCTAGTGGTTAAAGTCGGAGGACATGATTCAGGAATGCAAGCCTTTTCAAAGAAGAACTAAAACACATGATTAAGTGCTGTTGAAGTCAATAGGCTGATTCAGAGACCAACTTTTGGAGCGATGGATAATACTCCCCACATTGCCATATGGCTCTCAGTCAAACTTCCTAGAAGCATTTGCTAATACCGGGTTCCACCACAGCTTTTGGGAGGCCTGCTTTTCTTTTTCTGGGTTTTTTTTTTTTTTTTTTCCCTTCCTCCCTTTCTTTTTTTAAACCTACGTCTGGGATGATTTTCACCCACTCTGAAGATCCTCCGGGCTCTCACTGACTGAGAGAGAATACCCAACCGTGATTACTGCAGGGTGGTGCAGACTCATGCACTGATTAATATTCTCAAATGAAAGGTTACCTATAAATAATAAATAAATGCAAATATATATTATCTAATCTATAAATACATTCTATATAAGGAATGCAGATATAGAAATAATAAATAAATGCAGGTTTATTATAATCCAAACGCACTTTTTGTGGTGTTTAGTCAAAGGCACGTGAGCCCGCTGCAGCAACGACATCCAGCGTGCGCATCTTGGCCAGCCGAGGGATCTCCGCAAGCAATCCCAATCCCACCTCAAAACTTCGGAACCCGCTGCCTTTATGCCTTGGAAGTCGTTCACTTCTCCTGCCAGCTCCCCATTCCCCGCTACAGTAAAATCTTCCGTGGCAGGTCTGCTATTTCTCATCCTCATCTACATCGTGCGCAGGGAGCAGCCCCTCGTCACAGCCTCCTGCGGAGCGGTGACAACGGCGCGGCCACCGAGGCCGACCCCCCAGGCAGGCAGCGCTGCCGCCCCACGCCGAGCAAACCGCATCCCCGAGGTTTTCCTTATCTCCCAGGAACGCCATCCCACAGCAGCTCCTGCTCCCCAGCCACCTTCCATCCTGCCAATACAAACAAGCTGCAAACCAAACCTTTTCGCAAGATAAATGACTACCTATCAGCACGCAGGCTAACGTTTATAGCAACTCGGTTACAATTTTTATTCGTATTTATGGGATGGGGAAGGGGGAGACCACTGGCAGAGCCACCCCCTGACTTTTCATGCCCTCCCCAAGCCACCCGACTGACATAATCCACTAATTTTGCACATTTCCGCACCTTTGAAAAGGTTGAAAAGTTATTCTTTACGTTTAGTCACGGAAAAGAAGAAATAAAACAAAAGCCCAATGAATTCTTGTTGGCTTTTTGAAACACTTCATAGTACAGATAAGGCGTAACGTGACTTTTAAGCAGTTTGGAAACACCGTTACTTCCTACAATTAAATAAATGCAATGGCAGCCTAAGGCAGCCCTCCCAGCCATCTTGTCTTTAAGGCAATGGGGAAGGAAGAGGCACTACGACCTACACTACTTTTTCTGGCTATTAAAGTGTTTCTCCTTATTCAATATCTAAATTAAATCAAATGGAGTATACTAAGTAAGCCCATAAGACACAGCGCATGATGCAAGAGTCTTAAAATCCTTATCTACTGAGCACTCCAGCTTAAAGGCTGATGTTTTATGTTCCCCTGCAGTGCACGGGGATCCTGCTGGCTTGGCCAGACTAGGAAAATAAGCTTCGAATGACCAAATGCAACTGCAACTTGAAAAGTAGGAACCAAACCAGACACAACAAACCACAGAGCAGCCGCCCCGGCCCGGCCTGAGCTCGCCCAGCGTTGCCGCTCCCGCGCGGCGGCGAATTTTGCAGGGCTGCTGCTAAGATGCTCGCGAGTACCAGCCGACGAGCCGGGTCGTTAATCACCAGATATTTAGCCCGAGATGCACAGGGTACGGAAGGCAGAAAGCCGGTGCGTGCTGACAGAGCGACAGATGATGCACGGAGCTGTGCAAATTTGCTGAATTCCGAAGTTATGAATTCCTCGAGTTTAAGCGATTCTTGAAACGCCGCTGAGCCAAAATCCACAGTCCTGGCTGGATGCTCTCCCCGCAAGTCCCGGCGCTGGGGCGAGAGGACGGCGCGGCGCGAGGGAGCCCGCCCCGGAGCACACCCATGGGTGCCGTGCGGAGGAGCAGGAAGGGCGTTTTGGGTCATTTTCTGCCCGTGCCCGCCCCGGGCAGCCCTGCGGATGGTTCACAGGACGGTCATTCCTCGCATCGACCGCACATGACCCTGGGCAAGAAACGGGTGCTCCTCCACGCTCATGCACCCACATCTGCATCCCAGGGCAAGCGCCGTGCAGAGGGCAAGCGAGAGGCATGGAGCACCCAGTACTGCAGAGCCCGTGAATATCAGCTTCCTACAACACGCAAATAAAACCTGAGTTCCAGACAAAATCCAGCAAATATCCTCAAAGTTTGGATACGTCTCTCTCCTGAATATATGTAATTAAAGCGTAATTACGTTTGAAACATCATTTTACATGTGCCGTTAAAGGGACATTTACCACAAAGAAGAGCTAAGCAGCTCAAATATCAAAATGTGAGTAAAACTATTGCTGATAACAATGACATAAATTAATATTGGTAGTTAATTAAGTCCAGTGGTATGCTCAGACTTTTATATGAAGACTGAGGCTTTTTCACAAAATTTGTGTTACTAATTGATACCATTTACTTAAGTACTTAGCTTTACCAGATCCATCAATTTAATTATTATTGCTCAACTCATCTGCCCTACATTTAGCATACTATGGGCAGCACAGAAACAAACCACACATTGTACCTTATTTCCTCCAAAGAAAAGCGCTGTAATTTTTATCACCCCATCTACGAAGTATATTTGGAGGTCAAATTTCAGAAGTCTTCCCCTTTTTTTTTTTCTCTTCTTTTTTTTTTTTCTTCCCTTGTTACCTTTCAACTAGTAAGTGCCAGAAAACAGTTTTGAAAATTTAAAAAAAAACCCTCGCTGGACAGGGAAATGCAAAAATCACATTTCCTCTAGACAGACTCTTCACAGCTTGAAAAGAAAAAAAGGAAGAGAGAAAGAGAGACAGCCACTTAATGCTGCAGAGCAGCCACGGGGCTGGAGCTGTGATGACAGCGTTGGGACATCCTCAAAACCTCCCTGCATTCAAATAATGCAAAGCAAAGCACTGCTGCCGGTGCAGCCGATCCACGGGTCAGCGCTACCCTGCAGACGTAAGGCTACAATTTGTGATGAAAAGATAAGGTGAATTTAAAATCATCGTTGCTGGTTTTTTTAATTTTCTAAAACCAACAGGAACTGGGTGCATCGCTCTCCAGGAGCATTTGGAAACGCCAAGTTGACATCGCTGAGAGCACGGGGGGAAGCCTGGCCTGAGCCAGCATCCTTTGGCACGCAGGGATTGCCTGACATCAGCAGAGAAAGGATCAAACCACATTCTGAGAAGCTCCTCAGAGAAGTACCAACAAGTAATGTTAAAATAATAGTGGCTGCTTCACAGTAATAAGGGGTAAGGAGGACAGAGAGAAGAAAAAAAAAAAAAAAACGGAAAAAAGACACCAGCCCACAGTAGTAACTACAAAGAAATAATTTCAGGGCCCAACCCGATACATCTTTTTTTTAAATTAAAACAATTTCATAAACTAACACTACTACAAGCCCACCCAAAGCAGCAAGAAGCCATTTTTACCATTTTAATCAAACACAAAGCTGATATGCTAACTTAAAGGATTAAGACAAAATAAGATATGTGGGCCGGCAATCTGAATGCCAAGTTTTACCCATGTGAATTCAGTTATAAATGCTTGGAAAATGTGATTCCTTAACTTAGAAATAGCAGCTGTAGCATTCAAAGGTACTCCAGTAATTACTGGAATGCTTGCTGAAAAACTAGACAGAAGCTAACATCTTACTTACATTAAATACACATTCACCGCAAATTAGAAGAGCCACAGAAAAAAAAAAAAAACCAAAACCCAGAAAACAATCAGGCAAGCAGATGTTCAAAAAAGAAGGGGGGGAAAAAAAAAAATGACAAGAGAGGGCCAGATGCTTATTTCTGGTACTCGGTGCAGTGCCCCGAAGGTGCCCCGTACCACAAGGCTCCCCAAGTCACCGATGCTCAACAGCCGAAGGGAGTCAGATTGTCACCTATACATCTGTAAGTGGTAATTTCATCCCGGATACTGCAATAACACACTGCCTTAAAATCGCAGAAATGCTGCCTAGTCATCTGAGACAACAGTAAAACAAGCAGCAACGCCAAGTGTAGTTGTCTACTACTGCCTGAGGGACTCGTGGGTTTAGCAACCGGGCTGGCATAAGGATTATATTATCGAGGAGTGCCCTACGCTGCTTTATTAAGTGCCAGTGAAATGTCTGTTGCAGTCGGTGCCTGGGAAATACTGTAAGAAATGCCAACCAACAACAGCCAAACTACAAATGAAGCTACTTGACCAATCCAGGCTTATTATCAGCTGCTGTTCCCTGAAAATAAGCCGCTTTGGAAATAAGAAACGGGTGACGTTAGCAGAGACGGGCCAGAGAGCCTCTCTGCAGTGCACATAAAGCCCCAGGACACACTGGTAGGAGCAGGGAAGTCTGCACCCAGCCTTTGGAAGGAGGTACCCGAAGAGAAGCTATCTGCAAAATGTGCATCACACTCTCCTGGCTCTCTTCACACCTCCCCCTTCGCATCCCCACTCCCATGCACCTTCGCGTCTATTCCCACACTTCTCTCGCTACCCACATCCTGAACATATTTATGTTGTAAATATCCATTTGGAAGCATTCGGTATGCTTGTGGCACAGAGAAGGATGCTGCTTTGAGCTTCAGAAGGCAGCCGTCTCGCCATGACCCCTCTTCTCCCTTTCCCAACTTCACGGGAGGGGAAAAAATTACTTGGCCCTCACCCTTATCTTTTATCCACTCAGGAACCAGACTATTGCCTAATAAAACTTCACTGCAAAGCTATTAAAAATTAAAGGGATATTTCCCTTCCTACATAATGATTTGTCACAAGCCAGACCTAAATCAGGATTGATGAGGTTCGTGGCACCTTCCTTTTTCTTTTTTTTTTTTTTTTTTAATTCGGCAGAATTTTCAGAATTTTTGCAGCCCTTCTCACTCCTGACTGACACAAAATTTCTCCTTTGGTCCTCCAGACCTTACTTCTTCATGAAGTAAGAGGTGAAAGGCAGCTGAGCCAGCAGAAATGTTCCCACTGTCCTTCAGGACACACGCAGAGGAGTCCAAGTAGTTGGTATGATTCAGAACTAGTGGTAGAAAAAGGACAAACCAGATTACAGCAACACACAGGACTCCATCCAAAAACCTGCATCCAAAGAGACTCCTGCTAACATATGGTGGAAATGTGACTTTCTGCAAATATCCTCCGCAGAAGCCAATTCCTCTCCTCCACCCAAGCCACGTCCAATAGCTCTAGTAGAACGCGCTGTTACTTACACGTATTAGTCAGGATAGGCATCAGCCACGATACAAATTTTAATCCATCTAGCTAATGAGGAATCTGCCATCTAGTTAACGTGCTCAGACCCTCCAGAGAAATTAAAATCCACCCATTTAGGCGCCTCGCTAACCGATGTGCTGCCCATCCCGGAGCACGGTGGCTGCTTTTCCAAGTCATCGTGTCCCGTGCTCCCTCTGCGGGGCCGGCACCGCTCCGCTCCACCATTACAAAGAGAAGCACCCGAAGCAGAATCGCGCTGGAAAAACAGAACTTGGAAAGAATGCATTAGCAACTTCAATCCAAATATAAAATGCATTTAAAGGTCATAATTTGCATAACTACATCTCATGTTTTTTGTTGTGTGTTTTTCTCTTTTTTTTTCTTTTTTAAATTGCTCTATCCTGGAAGGTGCCGAGCGCTTCTGAGAATTGCTGAGCACCTCTGCTTCTCCTTTTAAAGTTTTAACAACTCTCAGGGCTGTTCAGTGCTTGACAGGAGCAGCTCTGCAAGGCGTCCTAGGACCACGCTAATAGGTAGGTAGCATTTCGGGGTGGGGGGAGGTGTGGGGAAACCCAACTTTTCAAAAAACAAACTAATGAGAGAAGGCATAGGGCCCCGAGAGTACACAGCACCACTATCACATGCTGGCATGACTGGGCTGACACAGGAGTTTCACTTTCTTATGATACATTCTTGGTGGTGGAATCAGAAAAGCAGCAAGATGCAACCAGTCATAACAGGAAGAGCTCAAAAGGCCACAGGCACAAATTGCCCCAACGACGGTCATATTTTTGTTTTAATTCTTTTAATTCTTCACTTGGACCAACAGCTGCCCCAATCTGCATGCAATGAGGATGCTACACTGATCCCCTAAAACTTCCACCACTAAACCCATACCCAGGCCCATGAAAAGTGTTGTATTTTCCTTGAAAGGATTGTAACTGGAAGAGTAGCCAGTACAAGGAGTGCCCTCTTCAACCACAGTGAAAACCGGGAGATGCTGGAACATTCAGCTCTTGCTTCCTGCACAAAATTAATTATAACGGCCAATCTGTGCTGCTGCTTAGTCTGCTGGGGAAAAGATGAAATGGCTAAATTGATATCAAGGCAAAGGAAAGGCTCATCGCAGCAGCATCTGAGGCTGCTGCAGAAGTGGTATTCTGCCTTCCTCTGAGCTACAAAAGGTAACTCTGGAGATGGCTGAAAACTGAGGCTACAAGCCTGCAGTTCCCCCAGCTTGTACAAACTTGTTTACAAAGATCAATGCACACGGCATGGGGTTCAAAGGCTGAACGCGGCTCTATCACCATTAGCACCTGACTGATGATTGACACAAACCACACACCACCTACAAAGGCACTGCACAGACCCGAGCGTGTGGGAAACGCAGGCTTTCCAAAAACCCTCTGCAACATCTTAGATGTTTTCCCACATTTCAATTTAAAAAAAAAAAAAAAAGATCAAGGTTGCAGTATCAATGTTAAACGGGATCTTTCATTTCCGTGGCATCCGCTCGCATTCCTTGCCAAAGTTAAGAAATATTCTGCTTATTCTGGACTCAGCACAAGATCTTTCCACCAAAAGCAAGCTCGTCCTGGTGCTCTGCTGCAGACGTCGCCAGTAGAGAAGGGACCCAGAGCGCCCAGGCTTGCTAAGAAGCCATGAGTATCAGCTTAGAGGTGCTGCGTACTCAGTTTCTCAAGCTGCACATTCTTTTTTAGAAAGGGCAGTAAAGAGCACACCATTTTCTTGTGAAAACTCTATCTACCTCAACACAGCAAAAACCTCAAACTCAAGTTCACGAAGCCCTCTGGATTTCCCACGGTAACATTAGTCATGGGGTCTTTATGAGAAATGCCCCAGTCCTGACTAAATCATTAAGAGAGAATGATGATACACTTGTTTCACTACCACCAACTCTAAAATACGCACTTGGTAAGAACTTCTGCATTTCTGGCGCCTTCTCCCCCAGCCTCGCCGCCCTCCTCGCTCTGTGGCACGAGGAGGCTACAGCTCCTCATCCCGGGTCCACCTCACCTGGGGTCTCCGCAGGGCCCCTGAAGAAGGGCTTGCTCCATCCAATGAAGTAACCAGACTTTAAGCAACATGACGTGAAAAACTCATCTCCCACGCCGTCTCCCAAACTTACATTTTCCAGAAAGGATGAGGAGATTCGAGGAAACGCTCCCTCCCAAGCCAAGCTGCAGTGGGGAGGCGGAGGCGGGTGGCCCAGAGGAAGACAACCACCATGTCTGGGGCTGGCTGAGGTCAGGAGTGCCTCCAGATCGCAACGTGAGGGGAAATGAGACCGCACGCCCGCGCCGGGGCCTACGCTGACAACATGTCATCGGCCCATGGAGGACAACGGGACTGCGATGGGTGATGAGATACCACACCTGCAAAGGCGGGCGCCTCCATAAATCCAGCCGTGCCCGAACCCGTGCAACAGAGAAGGCCTCGGAGACAATTTGGCACCAGAGGCCGCAGTTTTCATGCGGTTTTAAAGGATGAAGATTCAAATCAATAAGGAGCTCTCGAGGGCCTCTGTGGCCAACACGCAGGTGGCCTTATGAGGCCCTGCACTGACCGCGACGCGGTCTCCGAGAACGGACGGTTCGACCTCCCCGAGGACATTCTGGCAAGAGGAGATCCACACACGGCCTCACGCAGAGTAAGAAAAATCCACAGGTTCCCTTCATTGCAAGGCGTGCTTTGCTTTGCTTTCTTGTTTGTTTGTTTTTAAATATTCTGGCAGGAGAAAGAGAGTCACTGTTTTGTTTTTCTCCCCCACATATGCTATATAGTTTTCCCTCTAGCACTCGTTCTTGCTTACTCAGTTGACTATAGTCTGCTTCTCTCACAGGAACGCTAGCTGTGTTTGTCCCCAAACTGTACCGTGATCCAACTGCTTTGTGTCATCCCACCAGCCCTGCTCAGGGAACGGCAATCAAAATATTTTCCCTAGGATGCAGTGCAAGAGATGGGCATCTATGTTATTTTAGAGCGAAGCTGACCTACGAGGCTGAGGAGCGCGCAGAAGTGTTTTGGCTAGTGAACTCGGTAAACACCACATGAAAAGAGGGAGCAGTGCTACAAACAATACCAAGGCTTTGTTTGTACAACGGCGCTATTTTGCCAGATACACTGCTAAGAAAATACCGCACTTCAGCTACACAACACGGCGAGTCCCCCCGCAAATTACTGCACAACACGACCACGCTTTCAGCAACATTTAAACGCGGCCAATAAATTAATACAGGACATCCCAACCGTCTGCGGGTCGCAGTCATCAACAAGTAGGTCAAATTAATTCTAGAAGGCTGTGAGAGGCACATAAAATAGTCTACAGTGGCAGTCGGGGGCAGCGATGAAGCAACCCCCACTTGAACTCATCTAGAAGCACTGACACAAGCCCAGGCGCTAAAGGGATGCAGGACGAAGCCATCCCCAGTCCACGCAAGTCGCCTTCCATCTCTGCAAGTTAAAATTAATTTCCCTGACAAAATGCAAATACATTAAAAAAAATACCCAAGCCAATTAAGACACAAGTGTTTAAAGACACGAGTAGTAATTACAAATGTATTATTCATACCTAATTTACAAGATGAACTTCTTTCAGTAAAATATTAAACTGTTTACATGCATTCAGGAAGACAATTTCCCAACCCTTCGCGTCCTGCTCTGAAGCGGCGACTATTGCTACGCAACAACTCCGCAGACGTACAGTGTACACTATGGAGTAATCAGAAAATGTTTGACCTCAGATATCTACTTGACCCCACAGAAATGCAGACTCGCTTGCTATAAAATCCTAAACAATGGGGCAGACAAGGTCAGAGGGTCAAAGCAAGTATTAACAGGTCATTGTGCAACCCACTTGGGAGCAATTACTTCTGGTCACGGCTAAGTGGACACTTGATTGAATACCACTAAGACAGCTCACATCCCACAGATAACAATCCTCACAGCGATTAAGAATTAAAGCCCCCATGATTCAGCCTTTATTACTCAAATGAACCTAACTATTCCATAAAAAACTCTTGGTATATGCATGATGCAAGGTCTAAATTGAAATGCCACCTCATTAAACAATAATATCTAATTTTATCTAAATGAATTTTCATGAAAGTACGCCACACAGCTCAGGAATTTTTAAAATGAATTATCACAAGCGATACATAATTTCACCAAAACTGCTGCAGGAAAAAAAAAAAAAAATTAGCTTCAGGGATGAAAGGGAAACATCTATGCTGAATGAAAATTGCACTTCTTTCTGCTTGCAGAAAGGGTAAAAGGGGGATTCGGGGCTTCTGCCAGACAATAGAGCCAGATTTTAATCAAATCAACACGTTTCTGGTATGTCAGGTACACTCACGCTACCCTGACCGACAGAAAGCACCCGAAACACGTGCCGAGTATCACTGCACACACAGGCCACTTTCAGAAAAGGGGATGTCACCTGCACATCAAACCCCTAAAATTGGGGTTTATTATCACAAGCCATTGAAAGAGCCACCCATGACTCCGGCTGTTAACTGGCCTCCGTTGCTTCAGCTGAAAACACTTTGTAGATCCCCTCCTGAGGGGTGACAACCCTGCTCCGACACCTGCGAGCACGTCTACGTGCTGGCTTTTCATTTAAGAGCTCTTAATTATTTTACAAAAGCTATGAGAAGCACAGACAAGATGCCTGCTTTAAAAGGGGTTCTGTCAGGAATCACTGGAAAAAAAAAAAAAAAAAAGCCAAAACAGGTAAGCGGATTTAATTTTTAGCATATTTATTTGTTGATTCCGTAAGCAGGGGTGGCAGGTGCCACTGCCCTGTGACTGAAGAGCAACACCATCGGCCCAACGGTGGTCTCGGCCTCGGTTCTATAGCTTCACGCGTAACTTCTTCCAAAGTCTGGCTCTCCCTCAGCCTCCCCTGTCCAGCTAGTTCCCAGAATACAACCGGTACTCAAAAAGCCCACATCTTCTTTCACAGGATAAGCCTTTCATAGGAGGAGCGGAACACAAAAAAACCCCACAAGCAACAGACGTTCTCCAAGCTAACCAGCCCGGCATAAACCTACGGAGAAGAGCAGGTTGCACGGCCGCTGGTGGTTGACCGGCGCACACCGAAGGGTAAGGCCATCAGGGAAGCGATGGTAAGGCAAGATAGGGCCCTTCTGGGGATGAACTCCCTCGCCCCTTCCCCACTCCGCCCCAGCAGCAAAGCCAACGCCTCAGGGATGTTTAAGAGCACTGCATATGCAGACACTTGGATGTGCAAAATTATGCATGCATGTTTGGAGGCCATTTTAGAGCCTGGCTCGTGAGTCATACAGAAAGTAGATCAGGGAAAAAAAAAAGTTTAAAGATGCATTTTTTTGTATTCTTGCTACTGCGGTATAGCTTTGCCTTTTTTTTCCCCCTTTGCTTTTTTCTTTAATATTGAAACTCTTTGGGCCTTTGTTCAGTAGCTGTTGGAAAATTCTGAGTTAAAACAGGAGTCTTTTACATTAGTGTTAATACCATGACAGTCAGCTGATAACCTATCAGATATGCAAAATTCAAGCCTGAGAGACTGGCGTTCACCACCGTTGATTATTGCATAGGGGTACCTGAGGAATGAAAAGCTGCACGGTCGCTTCTCCCTTGTCCTGCTGCTGGCGAGGTGTAATAACACTATTATCAAAAGCAAACAGGGATGAACTCTGCTCAAAAGAAGGTGAAGCCTGAACCGAGAAATCAATTGCTGCATCAGTCGTGCCCCTGCAACTGAGTAATGCTGTTACAAAGTTCATCGAGCCCTCAAGATCCTCACCCTGGCAAGGCTGACGGTATTGTGCATATTTTATTGGCACGGAATATTCATACTGTGGCAGCATCTGGAGACCTACCAACTAAGGCTGCCACCGTGGGGAATAGCAGTCCTGGAGTTCAGCCACCAGCTGGAGATTTCATCGAGAGGTCCACACTCAGTTTTCCACTCCTTCACAGACTTTCTGCCAAGTTGTGCCTCTCCCTGTACCTCTGCCCACCCAGGTCTGGGATGAAGTTCTCACATTCTCCTACCCCCCATGGGGGACAATGTGTTACAGACCCCAGCGCCCCGTTACAATGGCAGCTGGTGCCCGGGAGACTGCTGGGTACGATGAAAACAGACGAGAGCCCATGCCAGGGAGCTCACATACAAAAATAAGATGCACTCTCCCACTGAGACAGTCCCCCTCATACCCGAGAGGCCGTAATTGGGAAACAAGTAGCAAAGTGCTGCCGGGAAACAGGGACTATTTGAGCTTTGCTGCACTGATGCAGTGAAGAGGTACTGATGACTCTGGGGTACAGGAAGGCGGTTAAAATGGGGCAAAACTGAGGAGGGCTGGGAAAGCAGGAATAAACTTTATGTTCGTCTCTGCAAGGCAGAACAAAGCCAAGAAAAAGCAATCCCAAGTCAGAGTGGTGCTCAGCAGCCACGCACCCAATGGGGTGGGATTTCCCCACCTCGTGATGGGGAAAGCGTTGGAAGTAAAGACACACGCACACAAAAAACCAAACCAAAACAAAAAAAAACCTGAGGCAAGAAGATGCAAGAAAACTCACTTACAGCACCAACTGAGTCAGGGAAGGGCAAGATTGTGAGACCTCAGGCAGGGGCCAGCGACTGCTCTTAACACCTGCAGAGTCATGGGGGAATCGCTCACCAGGGCTTCCCTGACCAAGCTGTACAGCGTACAGTCCCTTCTTCCTTTCCCAATGCTTTCAAAACCATTGAAGCATACCATACATAAAATACAAAGTTGAGAGTTACTATAGTCAGCCAGGCCAAAATCTACTGGATGGTTCAATGACTCTCTGACATGCTTCTGATAAGGAACGTGAATGAGATCAGAAAAGTAAGTCACACCTAAGCTAGCAAGGAGAGCGGTGCATCAGACCACCAAACCATCGCATGGGCGACAGCCCATGGTATGAATCTGGGCACACAGATGATTTTCAGGGCTGGGGTTTTTTTCATTTGGTATTGCTTCATTTGTGTATCCAGGAATTTCTTCTTGAATTATTAAGCGCTGCCCTATTCTCTGACTGTTTGCTCTGCACTGCAATGGTAGTGCTGTAGGCCACCTCCTGTCCACCCCATCCTCTCCCGGGTCCCTCTCTCTGTGCTCATCCTTCCCAGCTAAACAAGCCACCAGGGTGCCGGCACGTTCCAAAATCCAGAAGCCTGCAGCCTGGCTCATGCCTACTCAGCAACAAAATTGAGGTTAACTGGTTTTCCTGAAAGCTGTCCTTACATCCAGTTCTGACCAGCCAAAGCAATCCACTCTCAGGAAGACTCTGCCACCTTCCACCAGCCAGGAATTCAGCAGCTAGTAGATATTAAGTAATCAGCAAAACAACCCCGATCAAGGTTTGGCAACTCACTCCTTACTTGCAGTTGGTTACTTCTGGGGTGGGGGAAAACACCATACCGCCTGTATGCTTAAGCTGCGTTACCCAATATACATCATTTACTGAAACTGGTCTGGACAGTCGTGTACGTGCACCTTGTGCTAACAAGTGCGCCCAACTCAGACTTTGTAAGCACAGAGACCTGCTGTCAGATAACTCACACATGAGTTTTTCAGAGAGAAGCTGACACTTTTTTAGCAGCACACGCAGGATTTTAACCATCCCCGCAGCTCCCAAGTAGCACATCAACACTTGCAAACCAAGACATTCAACTGCCAGTACGGACTTGGACTTCCAGCAACTGGGCTTGTATGGGTGATGACCAAATTCACCAGGGGCAAGCAATGACACTTTGGTTTCCCTCCACTTGTTTAGCAGCTGGAAGAATCATTGCAAAGGCGGCCATGTCCTGAACCCATGGCTGGAGGTGAGGGATCAGCACAGGATTGCTGCAGGGGAAGGAAATTGGGAAATCAAGAAGGAAATGGCTGGACCAGATAAAATCCCCAGTCCTCCCCTCTTGGACGTTTTTGGTTCAGGAACAGATGGGAAGAGAATCCACTCCATGGCTAACCCAGAGGAGGTAGAGAAGCCTGAAATAAAGTCCTTTTGACTTCAGCTCTGTCTTTCTGACAGCCCGACTCAGTCATGGACTGAGCAGATAACAGGCGACCATTCATCAGCTCAACCAATACACAAAGACAAGAATTTCTCTTCTTAAAGAGATTTAATGATAGAGCTTTAGAAACTGGTTAAAGGAGAGAGACTGAGAGAGAACACACTATAGAGATGAGACCCGGTAGGTTGCTATTACTATTTCCCTGAAGCAGACACCCCAGTTTGCAGCACTGGAAGGACACAATTCAAAGAGCTAGGCACGTTCTTCAAGCAAAACATTGTCCAACCGCAGAACTGGAGCTGAGTTCAGAGAAAAGTTTTTCCACTGATCTAGTCTAATGGACTATGGACTTTTTTTTTTTTTTAAATCCCAACCTGAAAAAGCCAACCTACGAATGCTTGTCTTCCTTGGTACACTGAAAAAAAAAAAAAAAAAAATATGCAACTAACCAGCTGGCCAGCAATGTCAGCCAATTCTCTGTCCAGGAAAGACTTTTTTCACATCTCCCTTTGAAAACTGAAGATCAGAACATATTCCATAAGGACAGTCAGTCAGACAGCAAGCCTACAGGCACTACCGCACTCATCACCCATACCTGCATCCTCTTGTGCCAGTGGGTCCTCCCGAAACATGCCCCACCTCTGCCATGCCTGCCCAGAAAGGGCTGGAGATGTTATGCCTTTTCTAGGGTGAAACAGTTGGGAGGAGAGAAAAAGAAGTTTTCAGCTCTGCAGTTTTTTCCTCTTCAGCTCCCTGCAATGCTTGCCTTCCTTTTTGGTACAGAATACTTCAGATGCCTGGAGCTATTCTAGTTTATACTGGGCATTCATAGCAGAAGCCAAACATCTCTTGCTATTTTTGCTCATGGCTACCTGAGCAAGCAGCTCCTGTGCTAGAGAGAAGCACCTTCTTAATGAAGCAGCTATGAGATCAATGTTGTATGACTTCCAAGAGCAAAACAGTTTACAATTAGCTGAAGGTCTGGTATTTGACAGTTTTTTATGGCTCTTTTACAACTGTTTGCAAATCTTTTCTTCCTTTAAATTATTCTGCAAAGAGTTAGGGGAAAGCCAAAACTTATTTTGTGCAAGCATGTGTCTACTTGCATGAATCCAAGAGTCTTTTTAATTTAAAAGCACCATTACAAACGCTTGTATTTACACGATAGTTGTTTATGTAACGCTTTAAAGAAAATCTAAATGGAGCACAGAAGCCAATGCTAATGCAGAAGACGGTGGGAGTTAATGAACATGCTCCTGGGGCAGTCCAGAAGATGGCAAGGCAGAGTGCCTGCACCGTAAGGATTCAATAAAAAGGCCATATTCTCAAAAAGAACTTTTGATGCAACTTCGGTGCGTGCATAACCAATGATTTTCAGGCTCCTCTTCTCATCTGGATCCCTGTGATGTTCAGGACCACCGTTTGTTTATCAGCCCAGCATAAAAAAAAACAGCCAGCACACAGACTATGAGGACACAACCCCCAAAATTCAGCCTTTCTCTTGAGATTTTTTGCATTTCGATAAATGAAAGTAAAGGCAGGAATTAAGCTCAAAAGTCTCTCTTCAAGCAGGCCTTTTCTGAATCCACATCTCCCTTCCTTTCATTCAGACATGCAAATGTTTCAGTACTCCCGAATCCAGAATGGTCTGACTTTCAACCCGGAGTAGCAGCCCAGGTCTTGGCTCTCAACAGCACAGCACAACCCCTCGCCTTCACCTCAAAGTATCACCTACTCAAAGTGAAAGTGCAAGAGGAAGCCTTCACAGATAAAAAGCACGTTCTAGCCTTAGGCCTGTCAGCATGGCACATGTCTAAAGAGAAAAAATGAATCTGCATGATAGAGACTTGAAATGCAGGTGCCTGGGTGGAAAAGAGAATTTCCAAAAGGAGGCATATGCAAGTAAAAAAAAAAAAAAGAAGAGGGGAAAAAAAACAGAAAGGAAGGGATGCTCATTTGCAAGAGAACACAGGACAAAAACCAAAACTACACCTGTAAGAAACATGCTGCTTTGCCAGGTGCATTGAGAAGGTTATACCTTCACTTTAGACTCTAGCCAAAAAGATTAAAGCCATTTTCACCCTCACCCAAACCACCAAGGAGACCAAACCTTCTTCAGCTCTTAACTGCAGTGAAGTTAGCATCAAGGGAGGATTCACGAGAACCATCTCCCAAGCTCCAGATCGCTATCACTGTTTCATAGCATCCTCCTTGCTGCTGATGCTCCCTTCCCCTACCCCCATGCACCGCTGCCAGCAGCTCTCCGCCTGCTCCCCAGCTGACACACCACGCTCAACTGCGGAAGCATCTTGCTGGACAAGGCGGCGTGATCAATGCCATCTTTTCCTTGTAGTTATACCTATGGTTTGGCAACACCATATCCATAATCTAGCCTGATAGCATGCAAGATCCTACGGCTTCCACGGGGAAGCCGAGCTCCAGCTCAGAAGGATGCCTCCAGCAATGGGGAACTCTACCAAGTTATGTACTCTTATGCAAGTTTGGGGTTTGTTAAACATCTGACGGGGGGTGGGGTGGGGTGGGGAGAAAAAGATAAATCAATCCAGTAATCCTTGTTGATTATACTGACAGTAATTATACTTGTGTTATGCCAACAGTATCTTCAGTCTTGAGAGTGCCAACGCTTTGAGATAGCTTGACTGCCTCATGGATGAAATGAAGCTGTAGGGTTTAGGTCACTAGAAAGGGGACAGTAGACATTGGAAGGGGATTTGGGGATGCAGGACAAGCACATCAGGTGGATACTGGTGTTGTGTGTAAAACCACTCTATTCCTACCCTGGGTAGATCAGCCCCCAGGGCAGAAAGCATAGCCCAAACTTTGCTCAAACGGTTTCTCCTGTCAAAGCAGAGCAGTGAAGGCACAGCGATACAGAGGAGCAGACTACAGGCCATAACTCAGACACAAGCTGAAGATGACAACACGCCAGAATGATCAGAGAAGGCTTCCATAGACCTGAGCATCAAGAGGGCATTTTATGAAGCTTCAACCACCCTTGCTGTGGTGACCTGTTATGTCCCCCGAGGCAGCCAGCCCCATGGAGCCCATGCAGGTGCCAAGCAGCTGAGTCCTGCTTGCGCCTGCCATCATGTGTGCCATCAGTGGTGGGGAAGGACACGTGCCTGTGCCACCCAGCCACCCTGCTCCCGCTTCTGCCAAGCTAAACAAAGAGGTAAGAAGAACAAAACCCCCAAAAACCCACTTACCTCTCTTGCAGCCAGGTGTTGGTAGATTTATTAGAATTAGAAAATCTTTTTTTTTTTTTTCCCCCTAGATGAAGACTTTACATTTCCCATCAGGAAAGAACTGGCCAAGGTCTACAGGGCTTGATCCGCATGATGCACTAAAAGCTACCATCCTCCAGTCATTACAGGAAATATGTCCAACTCCCTAAATATTTTAATATATATTTTACAATATAAGTACGTTGTGTGGGAAGAGACAGAACAGTCACCACATCACAGTTTGCTCAGCTGGATCCTGCCCAGCTGTGGGATCACCAGTGAGCAACAGATAAATTTTAAGTCCTGTTCTGACATTGGTTCCTCCTGTTGCTTTTGGCGAGGTGCTTAACACCCAGCATGTCCAAGTTTCATCGCTTTATATATACATACATAGATCTATGTATACATACATACTGCAGAAATCGTATTTATTCAACCTCCTACAGTGTTCAAGAAAGTAACGAGTTATGCTAAAGCATTTGAAAGTGAGGAGCTCTATCAGAGACAGAGATCAGGAGCTTGGAGAGAGCAAGCAATGATTTCACATCAGCCCGCAGAGCTCTGGAGTGAAAAACCATCCTCAGCCTTTGAAAAGCAGGACCCTTTCGAGAGAGCTTAAAGACAGGAGTGAAAAATTACTTGAGATCTTTGGAGGGGGAAAAACAAAACAAAAATATATATATATATATGTATATGATCAGAAAACACCACAGCCAACCCAAAGCACTTATGGGCAAACCACTGATTTGCAATTCCAAACCACTTTTCCGCTTGAATCCTCCACTTACTATCTTATCTGATCTTCTCTCAGGGAATCCCCCAAACGTCTCTGCTTCGAAAGGACCTCTCAAGCTCTACTCTGAGCACTTCTTAGCGCTGAACATTTCCGTTGTTTAGGGATGGGTGTAAAATGATGACAGGCTAACAGCGTTTTTATGCACTCTCCTCTAGGTTTTTTTGTTGGTGTTTTTTCAGTTTGTTTTTTTTTCTTTTTTTCATACTGCTGTACTACTTATTTTCTGGCAAGACTATTCTTATCGGGTAACCAGGCTCTGCTCTCTTTGCCAAATAAAGGTTGCCATACCCAACACAGACACACACTGTTACTGGCCCGCCACACACAAACACTAGCCTAAAATAGATTTTAAGGCGGCATACGTGCCATGATCTGTATCAACACCATAGCAAATAAATGCTGCTTTACCGGCGTTCAAGAAATGTTGTAAGTCTGCAACCGCCGACAATTCTGCTCGGTGGCACAAAACCAGGCGTGTTCAGCTAGAGTGGTACAAAATCGCTCTTACAAAACACCACAGACCCCCTGCATCGCACCAACGAGAGCCCTCACTCTCAGGCTGAGACTGTTGAACACATTTGATTCTTTTTATTATCAGAATGCCCTATATTAGATGACCTCAGCGCTTCACAAGCATTATTTAAATCCTCCAGCAGGCTCTTAACACGGCAACTTTTTCCTATTCCCACTTTGTAGACAGAAGCACACAGACATGGAGGAAATGGTGTAACATCAGGTATGGAATAACCAAAGTCCCAAACTTCTGACCACCAGCTTAAATTTGCAGGCTTTGCATTAATGTCCTTTGTCCAAAAATATATTTGCTGAAATGAGTAAGAAAAAGAAAGAAGGCTCCTCCCCCTTCCCCTTGTCATTCTGTCTTCTAGAAGGAAAAAAAGCTAAGAAAATATCTTTAATTTGGAATCAAAATCCCTTCAGCAAACAATTTTTCAGGAACACTGCATGGAAGCACCTTTTTTAAGTGGGGATGTTAGAAGCCTGAGAAAGTATCACAGAATAATGATGCTTTTTTGAACACTCAGTATCAGTCTGTTCCTGGCATTATTTTTGGAAATGGTATAGCTAATATGACAGCTATGATTTGGAGCCTTCAAAAGGCATAAGCTATTGGCATTTTAAATACATTACATACAAACATGCACGCACCCCTACACCCACACTAACTCTGAAGATTTGTTCTGCTCGTGTCTGCTGGCTCTTCGGAGTGTACTCCCAACAGATTGTTTCCTTCTCTCATCCCAGTTTTCTCCTAGAGGGGCTGTACATCAGGCATCCAAATATAAGGGGTACGAAGACACTCGCATTAACGTACTGCACAGCAGAAGGGACCCTCTGTGACTAAATGGACACAATCAAGCCTTGCCATTAAACTATTACCCAAAAAGGTGTGGGTGGCTTATTAGCAAAGACAGCATTTTATTTTAAAAAATGGAAACTACCATTAGAAACACCTAATATAACTCTTATTAACTTATCTGAATCTAGTCCTGAGCGCATTGGGTTTGTAAGTGTCTGCTAACATAGCATTCTGTTTGCCTAATTAAGTTTCCAGTAGGGTAAGCTATAGTTCTCACACTAATACAGGGAACTGAAAAATCACGTAGAAACCAATGCCTAGCTTGATTTACCTTTATTGTGTAAGAATTTGCTACAGGCTCTTCAACAACTGCTAACTAATTTTCCATCAAAAAGGACAATTGCTGGACAAATTCCCATCCCAGCCCGAGCGATGGGGACGACAGACTTGCCTCTAAGTTATAAACCCTCCACGCAATCCCTACGGTGCTTACACATCCTCTGGTTTTCCCTCATCGCTTTTCCCCTTGCCGGTCCATATTCTGAACCTCCAGCTTATTTCCCTGCCCGTGCCGGCAAGCAGCACCGCAACACTCTAGCTGGGGAACAGCGAGCGGAGGAAAATTACCATTAGCCAAAAAAATTACTCTTAAGAAGCTTAGAAGAAATCTCAGGGAATCAACTCAGATCTCCATGACAAATAATTAGCACAATGAAGATAAAATGCTGAAGCATCTCAGCTTTCCGCTACATTCCAAAGCAGCTTATTTTCCTCCCTCAAGTTTTAGTCTTGCTGCATTTAAAATGCTCACTCGCAAGTTTCAAAAAAAGAAGAAAAGGGGGAGAAAAAAAAAAAGCGGCGGCAGAGCACTTTGCCCAAAAAGAGAGATTTCTGCCCGCCGAGTGCCTGCACCCAAGGCTGCTCCAGGCAGGGCCCCCGACCCACGCCCCCACGGGACCCGCTGACGGGGTGAGCGCTCCTGGAACACGCCCAAGACTTTTAAAGCCGTATTAAGGCCTTAATATAATTTACAAAATGGTTAAAAATCAGAATGTTTTTCCTTCGTGAAAAATAACACACTTAATGCTTTTCATCTGGCACATAAAATTTACAATACCTCCAGGAACATTTTCTTTGGTTAAATCAACACTATTGGTACTTTTTTAGCCTTTAAGCATATTACAGCCGCAGCTTTTTATGGGGTTTTTTGGTTGTTGTTTTCACCCATTGTAATAAACTTTTCAGAACCAGAAATGATCAACAATAAAAAGCATTCCCATGTCAAACAATTTTAACTACCGCCTTTAAAATAATAATAAAAAAAGGGGGGGGGGGGGCGGGGGGAACATCAGCTTCAAACCCGACTCGTACGGTAACTATCTCGATGCAATTAATATAAAGTAATCGTCTGTAGGGCCAAACTTCAGCGCTCTCCCCAAAATTGTTTCCATGCCACTTCCATTAGGCGGCCGCAGCAGATGTTGGCTGTTAAAGGGCGCAGACGACACAGTTCATGACTTCTCGGAGGCGGCTGCGCGCCACATCTGCAGTCGATGAAGGCGAGCGCAGAAGCGCGGCAGACAGAAAGAAAACGTCAGCCGGGCCAAGCCAACCCTCTTCCGTGCCGGGGCTAAAAATAGAGGGGGCGTTCGCCCCGCCGCTCCGGCCGGCCTCGCCAGCCCCGGGCAGCGCTGCCGGAGGAGAGCATCCGGGAAGCGGCGAGTTCACGCCGAGGAAGCGAACGGCGGCGGCAGCCTCCGACTGCCGCTCCGCACTCGGCTCCTCATTAACTGGGCGGCGATCCAAGTTCATCTGGGCCCCAGAGAAAGGCAATGCTTGTGTTTAGACCGCACAATACTGACATAACATTAACAGATTTACATATGCAAAACTGTGAAGCAACAGGCATTCCCCCTCAATTGACCCACAGCTTGTAGTGGCTGCCGAGTTATTCCCTGCTTAGGCTCTGTAACCAAGTGGGCGTCATGCGACTACCATCTGGGTACCACTTATTTAAAGCTGGCAGTCTCTCTGTAATAGGCAAGCTGGCAATAAGCAGGAAGGGAATAAATTGCATCATTTAGTTAACATCCACTTGCTTTGCGGCTGTTAAAAACCCATGACTGAATAATAATTTGGTTATTTCTTTTGCCAGACAATGCTGTCAGCCAAATCGTACTACGCATGCTGCAAAACGTCAGCTTGCAAAATTTCCACTTTAAAAATAAAGAAATTCGCAGTATAATGTGAGCTATGAAGTTTTCCTGATGCTAGTGGCTCAAATGCAACCAAGTTCTAAAAATAAACTTGCACTATTGTAGTCACCACATTCTGCTTTTCTCCAAAATCTCAGCCTTTGTTTTTATCAGCCACCCGCCCCAATCCATTAAACTTGCCAAACGTCACCGACCCAGCCTGTAACAAGCAGAGGAACCCGAGTCCGCCCGTAGGAACGCTCGTCAGGTCCAAACACATCTCCATTTCATGGTACCCACTGCCCTTCTCATCCTTTGCCTTAATTCGTAGATTTTATCATTTCCTTCTGTCTGACACAACTGCTCTCACACAAATTGGTATCAAAGAAAGTGGCTGAAACCCTAGACCACTGAAATACAGCTAGAACGTATCCTTTGTTTTAAAAAAAAAAAAGAAAAAAGAGCTTTTGAAGTGGGTTTCTCTTTGGGGCTCTTTAGTTTGCAGAAAATTAAGTTACCAATAGTAATCAATTTTTTTTGGTCCCAATTTGCTAGAAATACAGTCTGGCGCACACGTATCTCAACATCCAACTCACTTCAGGACTAAAGGAAAAGCCCACGCTGAGTACGCTTTTATACTGCAAAGATAACAAGGGTTTGCATTATACAGTGGGAAAAGTCAGGAGGAACGTTTCCGTCCAGATTAATGGCGAGGAAGAGCCAAGAGCACGAACCACGGGTACGAGTTTTCTCAACACAGGCTACAGCGTCTCCGTCTTTCACAAAACCAGGCTCGCTCCTCCCTCATCACGCTTTGAAGGGACGTCAGGGACTCTGAAGTGCAGAAACAATTTAAGACAACCGATAGCAAGTGGAAACCTGAGTTCATCAGTAACTCGCTCCCAGTATTGGCAATGCAGACAGCCTCGGGGAGAGGATGCCGGAGCGGGGAGAGGATGCCGGAGCGGGGAGAGGATGCCGGAGCGGGGAGAGGATGTCGTACGCCTCGCGCGTCTCTGCAGCGGGCAACCTGCGACGATGCCTCCAGCATCCCTACCGGGTACGGTGCCGAAAGACCACACCGTCGGGCACAGAGACAGCAAAGGCAAACGGGAGGCAACCGTTTTCCCCTCCCCATCCCTACCTGGTCTCCACGGCAGGTCTAGGGTGCTAGAGCAGAGCCCAACAGGTAGAGGTGCCAACCTCCACACCGTGCCATGTCTCGGCATGCCGCCGGCAGCAGGGCAGCCAGGTACGTCAAACAGCACGTATGGTTTCAACAGGGGTAACCCCTTTAATAATCCAGCAGGATAGACCAGGTGCAACGGGACCTGCAGCACTCAAGTCTCAAAATGCTTCCTGAGCCAACACACACGACAACTGTTCGCGTAAAAAAATAATCACTTGGAAAGGGACCTTTTTACAGGCTTCCAGAGCACCGCGCAGCTCTCGCCGCCGCAGCCAGGATGCTCAGCCGGCCCGAGGCGGGCAGGGAAACAGAGGACCCACGGCCACCCACAGCCCATCACAAGGTGGGACCACCACCCTGGCACACAGCAGGGCGATGGACAATGCTAACGGCTTGCAGGCTTTTACAAAACAGTAATGAAAATAAGATGGAAGAAGAAAAGGGTTTCACACGGCGTGATCCTGCACCAACCTGACAAGACAGTGGTCTGATGAAAGGGCAGGGAGGGAAGGGAACAGAAACAGAGGGCAGAGACAAAAAATCTGCCAGAGGAAATGCAATGCCAGAAACTGTTCCAGGAGCCGGTGGCTGGATGCCAACTCAAAAGCCTCCAAAAAAAATAAGGCTACAGAACCCCTGAAACCTTCCTGATAAAAAAAAACCCCACCTGTGCAGGCTGCGGTTTGTCAAGTCATACCTGTGCTTGCTGTGCCTGCTCCAACCACTCTCACCCAGGAGGTCCCAGCCCGAAAGACTTCTCTGGAGAGGAGACCCAAGGCACCCAGTAACTTTGGCAAGTTATCCTTTGGGAAACATGCATCCCCTAAAGCATCTGTGTATCTCGGAGAGCGTCTGAAAAGCTTCGTGGTACTAAGCCTTAGCACTTTTAATTGCATATACCATACCCAAGATCATCAACCCTGTAACGCTGTCACACATGTGGTACATTATTGTATGGTCAATCTCCCTAATTATTCTTGAGTTATTTTTTCCAGTAGATCTACAAAATTATCAGCATAAATCTCAAAACATTTACCAGTCAACAAACTCAGCACAACAGACATAAGCTTGGCCCTGACAAATGAAAAGACTAAGGAAAATGTATTTATTTGTAGCAAATGTCCTTTCCTATAACCGTCAGATAGATTACAACTGCATTTCTTTCCTCGCATTGCACCCTGGGATCCAGACATTTAACTAGCACACACTACAGTCCTGGATTAATCATAAATAGAATATATTTTTAAGTGCATTAATTATGTAACAGATGCTTCCAGGATTCCAATGGAGGTAATTTTTAAAATCCCAGTGTACAGTTTTATGAATCTGTGCAGTTTCAAGGTTGTTTTTAATTTGCGCTCGATACTACACTTATTTAAAACAAAGCGGTAATCAACCACTGCCTAATTTTATTTTTTTTTTTTTTTCCAGTGCAGACTGGAAGACGTACCCTACGCTGTTAGCGGCGGACATCCCGGCTGCCGATGGAGGTTCCTCCCTTTTCTTTGCCACGATGGTGGGTTTGGATAACGAGCCGCGTGCATGCGAGATTTCTGCATTTGCCTTCTCCTATTAATTTCTCCTCCTCAGACTAATTTCTGCCATTCAGAAATCTCAGTCTCCTCCTGCACATTCCCGCTCACCTAACAGATAGGTTCGGCGGCACACAGTGCACGCGGAGTCCCCGAGAAGGACAGCGGGGCGAGGGGCAGGACCTCAGGGTCTCCGGAGAGCGCTTCATTTCTCGACGGGGCACCGTGACACAGCTCTCATCGCAACGCAAGCGCGCCGGCACCGCACATGGGGTGGGTGGGCAGAGACCCGCTGCCACCGCCGCACAGCAGAGCTCCAGGCCACCCACCAAAACCCCGCTAACCCGCAAGCCCCGTGCTGTCTTGCAGCAGTAGCTGTCATCACAGCTCCACCTTCAGAGGTCCTGCTGCTGGCTTGCTTTGAAAAACGGAGTAAAACTGAGTTCACTCCTAAAGAGTGCTCTGCCACGCGGGAGAAAAATGGGGTTTACCTCATGCACCTGGATGGTAACAAACATGGCATATCCAGGCGTGGGGAACACGTGCAGATCCACAATATTTTCTTGCTAGCTAGTTAGTGGGAAATTCACTGCTGGAACAGCCAGATTCAGCTGCTACCAACCACGGGCAACTTCACCAACGACAGCGAGAGCTTGCGCGGGGTCTCCAGGCTACGGCACTGCAGCGACAGGCGCCGGCTGCGGCACGGGTGGAATGGTGGAGATCTCGGCAGCCTTCGGAGAGCTGCACCGGAGCACCCCGGGGCAGGAGCACCACAGCCCCCATGCCTTGGATGAGAAGTTTGCTCTTCTCTCCATCTTTGCACATCACGTAATTCTTGGATTGAGCCACAGGTCTGCTCACAGAGTTTCACCTCTGCTTCTGTCCGCGGCGCTTAATTCGTAACGACTTGGAGGGGCGTTTTTCCCGGCACTCGCTGTGTGTGCAGCCCGGTAAGCGCGAGAGCCCATACCCTGGTAGCATCGTGCTGCCTTGGGCTCTCCCTTCAACAAACCCTCCAACCGGTCTAGGAGGAGAGGGAAAAATATCGGAGCGGAGAGAGCACGATTACGGCTCCAATCAGATGCGGTGTTGACACATAAGAACAACCAGTGAATAACCCTAACACGAGGTGAGCAATATTTAGGAGTTTCTATCATTGCACATGCAGAATATGGAACCTCAGCGCTGGGTGAAGAGACGGGGTGAGGACAGGAGTGGTTCAGGACTGCAGCTATGCTCACCTGCACATCGGGCACCCCTGGGGAGACCTGGCAACTCAAGCCGGGCACGAACCAAGGAGGAAGAAAAGGCGGATAATAAGCATTTCGTTCCTACAAAGTATTTTACTCTGACTGCTACTCCTTTCCAAAAATAAAGGTAATAATTAAAAGTGAGGGTTAATGCTTTGATGCCTCGCTTCACAGGCTGCACATTCAAATTCCTCAACAAGACAATGCAAAAATGGGTAGTTAACGGGCTGCCAGCCGAAGAAAGCAGACAACTTTGTGCAACACCAGGGCAGCCCCAGGGCGGGCAGCTGGGTGCCGGTCTCGGTCTCGCTTCCCCCGGCGCGCCACAGCCGCGGCACGCAGGGCTGCACGCTATCGACAGCCGGAGCCGCGCGGGCGCAGCACCGTCCGGCGGGCACCAGGCCTTTCCTCGCACCGCCGACGTTCCTGCTGCTCCCAGCCTGCCCCAAAATTATCCGTCGGCTCCGAAGGAAAACACACGGGGCACGGAGCAGCCTCAGCCCACCTCACCAGCAGACGCCGGTTACGCGGCAAGGCTCGGAGAAAGTCAGGGACGCCCCGCAATGCCGCTCTGTGGTGCTAACCCCTCCCGGAACACTGCACCGATCCCCTCCCGAAACACTGCACCCATCTCCCGAAACACTGCACCGACACCCTCCCGCCGGCGCCTGGGGACAGCCGAGCACGCCGAGCTCTCACGGGCAAGAAGATGGCCCTGCACAGGGAGGGAGACGGACCCCGAGCGGCACAGCCTGCCCGTCCCGCCTGGCAGAGGGATCCGGTCCCTGCCAAACCGCGGCATGACTTCACCCCCATAATCCCCGTGACACGCGGGAATGCCGACACCATGCCAGATTATCAGTAAGGTGATAACGCTCGTAGGCCGTACCTGCTTGGCACGGCTCGAGCGAGGCTCCCTCAGGGCTCCTCCAGTTTCACTTCCTGCTAACGTGCACCTGCACCCATTGCAGAAGCAATAAAAGCCTAAACCGTATTTAAAGCTTTACTCAACCCCGCAGTATAAGCCTGAGCGAGCCCCGTGCCGCACTAACGACCCTCCGTGCCGGGCTCCCAACACCTGGGCTCGCAGAGGCGGCCCCGCCGCAGACGGAGCCGGCGGCTCTGCACACGGCTGTCCCGCGCGGGCAGCCCCGCTGCCCCGCCACAGCGCATCCGCCGCGTACATCCCGCACGACGCCCGGTGAACAGAGGCTACGGGCCAGAGCCCTTCTGGTGTAAACCCGCACGGCGCCGCTGAGCTCCGGCCGTATTATTTCCTTATCAACTTCTGTTCTTTGACTCCAAAGTCAGCTAGCGGGCCAGACGCAGTTTTATCCAAGCTGCATTTGCTTATCGCACCGATAAGTTATTATAAAACCAACAAGAATCAACAGCAGCTAGCGCCCTTATCAAAAATGGCCAGCCTCCGGACCAGCTCATCACCTACTGCTAACACGGAGGAGGAAAACCCAAAGCAAACGCGACGCCGGGCGCGCACGGGAGCACCGTTAAGTTAACAAGCAAATGAAAACCCAGACTTGCATTAGCTTTGGCGGGGCGGCCCCATCAGCAGGCACTGCTGGGAGCGTGCCCCGGGGCAGCTGGGCACGGCGGACGCCCCTGCCCCGCGGGAGAAGAGCGGGTCCAGACACAAAGCCCCCGGCAGAGGTTTCACGCTGCAGCAAAGCCAACCAAGAGGGCAGAGACCTACCAAGGGGGTGGCCCTGACCCCCTCGGTCCCTCCCCTGAGCTCCAGAGAGACTCCAGTGAGGATGCTCGACTGGCAGAAAACATTTTTTTCCTGCTTAAGTTAGTCTTCTGCTGGTCCAGCTTCCCACGTGGTCTCACCCTCTGGTCAGGCGGAGTCAGCTGAAGCGCGGGGGACGCGATGGAAGCGCCCAGGGACAAGCGGACAGATCGAAATCTGCTTAACAGCCGCCTGAACCCAGCCCTCAATTCTATCCAGCACCAAGCACGCTGTCAAACAGCCGGTGAAAGCAGCGTCAGCCTTCACCTGAGGAAAAAAAAAAAAAAGACAAAGGAGACAACGGCTTTCCAAAGAAACAATTGGCATTTGATAGATGTCACGGAGCTGCGAGCGCGCCTGAGTCACGGCGCACGTGCGGACCATTGTACTGCGCTTGCAGAGCAATGTGTCCTCCTCCTCAATCTGCTGGAGCATCCACCAGGCAGGGCTGACACGCGGAGGTGATTCAACGCCGAGGAACAGAAACGTTAAGACACGCTGTTCTTAAAACGGGGGCTGTACCTGACACTACTTTTATCTACCCAGGAAAGTTTTCTGCTCTGTACGCCCTTCCCCTTCCAATTTACCCACGGCATTAAGCAGAATCCCCCTCCTACCCCAGATGGCTCGCTGCAATCCGACGAGTAGACAGTCCTTCCAATGCAGGCAGACGCTTTTTTTTCTTTTGGACCTATGAGAAATGCCAGTGAAAACCTGAACATTATTTTTTAACTGACAGGGCATTACGCATAATGTCTTCCACCCCCTCCTTGTGCTTATGGCATAGAGCGGGGCGGGGGGAAAGAAAAAAAAAAAAAAGAAATGGAGGAAAAAAAAATCTTCCCACCAGAATGTAAATATTTGTGCGTAGTGAGAACAAAGTATTTCCATAAAGCTTTCAATAAAGGATGACTGCAGGCCAAATTTTACCCTTAGATACAGGCACATAACTCCAGCTAAAGTTCCTCAGAGCTGCCCAAGTTTATCCAGAGGCCGACTCAAGCACGCTGCACGCAGGACTGCGCGCTCAGGAGCCGCGGCCAGACTTCCAGCTCTTTCTGAAAAGTCAAGACGAGATTTGCTTCAAATCAGTGAAGAACTTCAGAGATGAGTCAAACCTGCAGGATTTGCTGCAATACTCGCTGCAAAAGAGGATGTGAGAACTGGCAAGGACGCTGTGTTTACTCACTGTGCCACCTAATTCTGGAAGCTCGAGCTGAGATTCTGCGTTCGAGCACGACTCCGAGGGGTGGTGGGAAGATCCTGGCCACGTTGCAAAGCCATTCGTCGGGCAAAACTGGCGGGATCTGCTTAAAGGGGCTGCCGCAGGCAGAGGTCCTGCCGCTGGCGAGCGGAGTCTCCCCGAGGAGGACGCGGCACCGCACCTGCCTCCGGCCGGGGGACGAGCCCGCGGGCGAAGGCTCACCAGAGGAAAAGCGATGCTCCCAAAAATCACACCCCGCTTCAGTTAATGGCACAGATTTACACTGGCTGTTCGCCTGCTTCACTAAAAAAAGCCAATCACTTGGTTTTGGGTTTTTTTTTTTCCTTTTTCCTGGTGCAAACTGTCCTTTATAGAGGCTATTAATATCCCTCTTACTTCTCTTCCCTATACTTCTCTTCCTTGTTCTCCCACTGACTTAAAAGATAACTTGCAAAACGAGATCTAATTTATCTCTATCTTTTGTCCTCTTCCCTTTCCTCCCGTTACTGCCTGGACAGGCGGGCTGTTTTCTAGGGGAACCACTGCAGTTTAGACTTGCTGCGATACTCAGATTTTTAAGCAGAAGAAGAAAGAAGATACCTAGTTTACACTAAACAGATTGCCTTTGATTCTGGTTTCGTGTGATCAGTGCTGCCTTCCACAAACTAGGAACTTCGATAAAACACCCTGCCATAAGCAGCCATCTCAAATAGCTGCAAAGATATTCCTCGCTATCAGACACCAGTGAAGACAAAGAGCAGTGGAGGGCGGCCGCCAGGAGATTATGCTGAAACAAATGCATTTTTATTTTTCCCTTTAAATTACAAAAGATTATCATTTTACTCAGCAATGCCCCTTATTAAATTGAAACTCTCCACATCAGAATTAAATACGTCCTATCTACTCAAAATGAAGTGTATTATTTATCACTAATATTTAATGACAAAAACCTGATAACTTTCTCCGATTATACCACTGATTTCCTCCAGTCATGCATCATTGGCTCTGCTGGTCATTAGCATTATCACAGTGCATAAACTCTGGCTTATGCAGCAAGTTTCATAACAGAGCCAGACGCCTATAGCTACTATTTTTCAGTTTGCTCAGATTTGCTAGTTTACCTCTCTATGAGCGTGCCTCTATCTAATGGCATCTATTATAATGCCTAAAAATCCTAGTTAATAAATTTCCATTTCCATACAACATGCTTCTGCACGATCAAAATTCCTCAGCAAACAGAAAGCACTCGCTGAAAAAAATCCGATTTCCCCTTCAACCGGCCACGGACCCTTTTCCGGAAAGACCATATTCCAGCCAATCTGAAAAATAAATAGGAAATACCTAGTCTGCTCCGACTGTTTAATGCCAGGAATATGCTGGATAGGCTTAAGATATTTTAGTTTAATTCACAGGTAATGTTCCATTTCAACTTTTATGAAACAGTATTTTTTGAGCGCTGTAGATACTGCTTTTATAGCGGTAAAGAAAAAAAACCAGAACAACTGTGCACGGTACAACAGCAGCTAAAATATACGAAGATGGGTTTCTCCCATTCTCAGTTAAATCCTGTAACTGAAATGATGGATTAGAAAGGTTTCTTGAATAAGACCCACCATTCCTTACACTACCGGCCTTCAGAAAACTCAAATGGGTTAGCCAGAGAATAACTTTAAAATCCTTATACAAACAATAATTTTGCTGCATACTTTGGACATTCCTCTTTCAAAGCCTTTTAAGTATCAAGTCATTTATCACTGAAAAATACATTTTCACTTTTGAAAACGTACAACTCGGGAGCTTTACAAACCTCATATACATTATCTGAACCTCCGTGCACAGGCATGTCACTTAAAACTAACAAAAACAATTTCCTACAAGCTATTTCAGAGCTTCCTTCTCATTTAATTCAACCAGAACAGGACGGGGCCCCTGACACAACTCTCTGATTAAAATAAATTACCAAAGTTGTTAACACATTATTACTATTGCAAAACTTACCGAGAAAATCTCTCCTCTAAATCTGCTAAGGTAGATGTAGGCTATGATGTTCTGTACAAACATCCAGATAGTTTCTTATTAGATGTTACACGCATGAATATTCAAAGATTTTATTCTCTGAGCCAAACTGATTTTTTGTTAATTTTTTTTTTTTTTTTTTTTAAACTCAGTCCACCCAAGGAAGCTCCCATGACTTCAATAGCGGTGTTTGGGGCTTAGGCCACATAACCGAAGCAAAATCCGGCTGTCTCATATACTACACGTGGAAATACACCTATTTACGACATTCACCCGAGGGGGAGGAATAATTTACAGTACTCTGGTCAACAGAGTTTGCATGAGGCTGGCTGAAGGAGCCCTGCTTGAGAAGTAGAGCAGTTATGAAAGCAGGAAGTGTCAATGCTAACGCAACTGGTGCCACTGGATTACGCTATTTGCCGGGCGGAATTCATATCACTCATAGAAAAGTTGGGTTTGGCTACAGTTTCGGCATCACTAACTGCGGTATCAGAAGCTGGGGCCATTATATGAGA
The DNA here is from genome assembly GCF_030463565.1 of Pelecanus crispus. NCBI lineage: Eukaryota > Metazoa > Chordata > Aves > Pelecaniformes > Pelecanidae > Pelecanus > Pelecanus crispus. The sequence goes on from NC_134649.1 coordinate 46,494,891, forward strand.
AACGGCAGCAATCTGATGAGGTTAGTGCCAAATCCTGCATTCTCCATCGAGGCGGCAAACGGCTCGAGCCCTGGAAGGCCGGCGGCGAGGACGGGAGCACGGGATGCAGAAGCGCCAACGCAGATGCTTCCCCAGCCCCTGCACCTCTCCCCGTCCGGGGGCTCGAATCCGATCTTCAAAAACGAAACGGTGAAAAATATTGCCATTGTTCTCCTCTGCCCACCTGCTCCTCCATCTGCACCCTCTCCAAAATGCACTTTCGACCTTACTGAGCATCAGCCGACGTCAAAAGCCTTGCCGGCCGCGTCCTCCCCCGGACCTGGCCGTTCCCTGCCAAATCCGGCTTCCGCGCCCTCCCCAAAGAGCCCAACGCCGGGAGCTGCTCCGTGATGCCCCACGGCCCCCTGCGCTGCCGCTGCTTTTAAGGGGATTTCTGCCACGGGAGGAAAGGAGGATTTACACCACCGATTTTCATGGAATTTTTCATTCCCGCGCAAGTATAAAACGTGGGAACTGGGCTGGACGAGCTGAGCGAGCTGCCTGACCAGCTAACAAAAATTTGTCATGAGGTCCGTGGAAGACAAGAGTTCATGACTCACTGTCAGCAAGCTTACCATTACAACATGAAAGCTTTTATTAAAATAAAAAAATAAAAATGCAAGCACCAAGATGAACACTTCAAGAAGGTTTTGACTTCTTAATCCCAAACAGACGACTCCTGAAACAAGGCTTGCAACGGGCCCAGCTGACAAAGGTCATAAAAGACAACCTTGCAATCAAAAGATGATTAGAATAACACATTTTAGTTGCAAAAAACCCGCCTATTTCTCTTCCCTTGGCATTCCCATTAGTTTCTTGGGAAGAGGTGTCCCATCCACATTCACCTCCCAGCTCTCCAGCGGCAGAAACATAAACTTCGCATCCACCGTGCGACGCTAGGAAGACGCTTTTTTAAAACTGACATCGGTTCCTAAAGAAATATCAGTTAATTACTTAATCCTTCTTAACAGAATGATTAACATCCTTTCAGCAAACCAGGCTGTGATGATTTAACGTCTTACTGCACGTTTCATTACAGAACCGGTAAAATTAATACCACTCCCCTCTCGTCTGCTGCGACCACTCATTTCTTTATAATCAGCTACATTTTTCACTTCTGCAGAGCAGCCTCTGCACCCGGCAGAAAAAAAGACTCAAATATACAAAAATCTGCATCGTTGTTATTCTGCCGTGAAGCCAAAGACTGACCTCCGGACGGGAACCACCCGAAACGCAGGCGGCCGCGGCGCCAGGGAAATCGAGGTACGAGGCAGCACGGAGCAAGCGCGAGCACGGAGCAACTTCATCAGCATCCCGGGAAGACCGTGCCGCTGCGGAAGAGGGGCAGCCACTTCAAAGGGAACCGGGGAGGGATGTTTGAATCCCGGCTCAGACAGCTCCTGAATCCCCGAGAACCCCCCGGCCGCCTTTTTGGCAAGAACAAAAGTCCTTTCAGGGCTCCACCGCTCGCTGCAATCAAACCCAGGCTCAGACATTAATTCTGCAGGCAAGTGTTTTGCAGGAAGGGGAATTCGGCATCGATTTTTGCGATCAGATGTTTAGCGGCTGCTCTGAACACACCAGCAACCCCCCCCCCACCATTTTATCTTCCTTTATCACAAGGTTTTTAATAGAGACATGACATTCTGCTTACTGCTGGGCGCTCTCTATTTATCTCCCTCTTAACAACACTTGGGCATCATCGGCTCCGCTATCTAAATCAGCAATAGTGCATGTCCGGTCACATAAAACCGGAGAGGGTTTCCCGAGATGCCTTGGGAAGTCTGCCTACTCCGGTTTACCGACGTGTTAATATGCCCCATCTACTAATTAGCGAACAAACAGCTTCAGCTAGGAGCTGGGGGAGGGACACCAACGCCAAGACTGCGGAGAGCCCAAGGAAAGACACTTGACCCTAATTGTTAGCAACAAGATGACAAGCCTGATCGGGAAGTACAGCTAAAACTCGGATCCAACGTGAAAGGAAATGTCTGGCGAAGAAGGGAAAAGTAACGATGCCGTCGGAGACTCCAGCCAACCTGCCGAACTGTGCCACCTTCCGTCGGGCGGCCGCTGCTCAGCACCCGAGCGCCCGGCACGGCCGGGGCTCCCCAGCACCATCGCATCCTGCTCTCCAAGACCAAATCCTCATCCTCCTCCCGCAATCCTGCAGCTCCAGGGCCGTACACCCCAGCCAAGGAGAGCCAGGAGCCTGCCCCGCGGTCGGGCGATGAGAAAGCACGGCCCATCCCACGCCTTCCCAGCAAAACCGGCCGCGCGCGGGATCCCGGCGGGTGGGTTTCAAGGACCAAAGTTTGGCTGGAGTTTCAGCCAGTCCTCGTTTTATCCAGGGCAAAACATTCCTCATCTTGGAAGCAGCCCGGACCACGTACCGCAAAGGAGACGCGCTGCGGCTGCGCCAGCAAGAAGCGTCCTGCGCAGCAAAGGATACCAGCGCTTCGGGAAACGCTTTCGGATAACTGGAAAACGCTTTCAGAAACTTGGAAAAAAGGCCCTAAGCGCTTTCTACCTGCAAAAAAAATCAATTAAATCAACAGTCCCCGCAGCGCGGGAGGCCCTGCAGCACGGCGCTCTACCAGACATCCAGAAGAAAGTTGACTGACGGACTGGAGATCCAGCGCGGCCACGCTGCGAATGCCACGCAGCGCTATCCCGGCGTCTGCAGCGTACGTCTGAATGAACAGCAGGGCTAAACCAACTTACTGAGGAAATAGGCACTTCTAATAAAAAAACAACAGTGACAAATATTGCACGGAGCGAGCGATTAGCAGTAAACAATACACCGGAGAATCATCCGAATAAAACGTTCCGGGTATTTATTTGTGTTGCTTTGCGAGACCATTGCAACCGAATGGGAAACTGGGAGGAAAAAAGCCCACGATGAGTTTCAGAATAGCACTCCCAGAAACACTGTAGCCTGTCAGATATATGTAAGTATTTTACGATATGGGTTCCATTTCAGTAGATCTGTCAAGATATTTACAGGGCCTGACAGTATTTCTCCCTTTAATTAAATTTTCACACACATACTTTAATGTAATTTAAATAGATTATTAGTTGTCAGAATATAGTATAAATTTTGTTTACGATTTAGTTACTTTAAGTACTCACATTGAGGAAACTCATTTAACCCCCTGACTGAGTAGCATTAAGTGTTGAGACTTCTAAAGAGCTTCTACTGCCCTTTGCACTCTCGCAATAATCTTGAATTACTACAACTTAATTGCAATTTCAAGGCACTAAAATGGAGATGTTTTAAAAACATCACAGGGAGGGTCAACGAGAGGAGAAAAATTATTTAGTCCTCCTCAGGTACCAGGCGCTTCTTGGAGAGAAATTGATTTTGCCCATGCTCTTCTCTTCGCTCATTTTCCATAGAATACTATCTTCATTTTCAGGATGGTGCTGAACAAAAAGTTATCAGGATTATTCTGGATACTTGCCACATACAAACAGCCATTATACAGAAGCCTGTTCGCTTGCATGCATGGAAGAGATCGGTGCCAGGAGAATAGAAAGACAAAACCCTAGAGCATATTTGCAAAGACTGCACGCGAACAGAGCCAGCAGCTTCTCTGACTTGGTAGCTCCAATGCTGAAGTAAGAAAAAAGAGCACATGTTAAAACACTCCAGACATCCCAACCAACAAATATCTGATCTCCTAAAAATAGAACAGCTGATTCCTCTACAGCCCCAAATAGAATATTTTCTTTTCTAAATTAAAGACTACAGCGTTCCTACAATTAAATTTTTCCTCTAATGACTGCATGATTTATTCCATCCTACTTTTTTCCCCCTCTACATACGCTGGCGTCACCTTGTTACCTACAGTAGCTGCAATTCCCAACACACTGCGAGCTGCGGGAATCAAACAGCACAGTAGTTTGTGAGAGCAGCAGGCTGCGAGCAGCGTTTCTGTCACTGCAAAAGCAAGCACTTCCAGCAAGCACAAGATCTTTTTCGTTTCTTATTGCAACGAGACATTTTACGAGGACTTGGCCAACACAAAACCAATCAGGCTCACGACTGAAAAAACGCCGTGCTGTAGCACGGCCGGGCGCTTACGCGCGCCCTCAATGGCATGAAGTCAAGGACTCCGAGCCCGGCCATACCTTTCTAAGCGTTTCAGCAAAGTTCGGTTGCCAGGACCTCTAAGAACAGCCGCGAAGACGCTGCTGGTCTCCAGCGCGCAACGTTTATAAATTCCACTTAGCAAACGCTTTCTGGCTCCTGCGGCACGTCGGATCTCCGCTGAACCGCTCGCCGGGTGTGAAAACACGCTGCTGTACGTGGAGGGGGGAGAAAAATTTTCAGTGACGGGAGTTAGCGACACAGACCAAAAGCCAAAACCCGACGGCGGCGGCACCAGCAGAAGCCCCGGTTGACGCCAGCGCGCCAGGGCGGCTGACTGCGCCCCGAGCTCGCCTCCGGGGACGCGGGGACCGTGCCGTACCCCCGAGCCTGCGGGCTGTATTTTCAGAGCAGGGTGCCACCCCCGCCCCCGCGCTGCTGACCACCCCCTGCTCCTGGCCTCCAGCTGCCAGCCCCTTCCCAGCGGAGACTGGCGGGGAAAAGCTCCGGGAAGCAAAACTCGATAGCAAGGCTCATTCGAGGAACGACTACAACGCGCTATTTAATTCCAGCGTAAGCTTCAATACTAACAAAACGCTTGTGCACCCCAAGCTGCCTGGCTACCGCCGGGCCCGATTCTGCTCCCACCGAGGCGGGAATCCCCTGGCAAGCTCCCTCCCGGGGCGCCGGCGCCGCGTCCACGCACGCACGCGACGCTGGGCTGGATGCGCCCCGGGAGGCAGGGAAGGCCTGGAGAAACGCTGCGCCTCCGAAGAGGAATCCAGCTACCTGCGAAAACCTCGCTACATCTTCTCCAGCGCTGCCTCGGCTGCATAAAAATACTTCAGCACAGCGCCTTGAAGTTGCAATTAAATTGTAGTAATTTAAGATTATCACAAGAGCAAAGGGCAGCAGCAGCTCTTCAGCAGACTCCTCTCACCACTTAATGCTACTCAGTCTTGGGGTTAAATGAGCTTCTTTAGTATAAGTACCTTAAAGCAAGTGAATCGTAAACAAAATTTATACTATTTTCTGACAGCATATAATCTATTTAAATTTATTAAAGCTTCTCGGAGAAAATTTAAGATGACAGAAGTATCATTATGCCCTATAAATAACCGGACAGCCTTGCAGAAATAACTGTATTTTACATACATATCCTACATATGTGTGTGCATACGTTATTTCATTTGATATACAAATACATGCTCAACAGATATTTCACAAAAGGAATTACATTATCCGGTTCAATCTCTCAATATAAATGACCACAAGCAGTACGAATACTAAACGCTAAGCTGCATTCCATAAATTTGCCTTTTTACTACCAGCCTTTTTCCCAATTTTTACAATGCCATGAAACAGGAATAATTCTGGAGCTACAAATGTTTACAGTATATCATACCAAGGATGATAATGCAAATTTTAGCTCTTAAAAGAAGGTGATCCACTCCAAGAGAAAAGCATATTGCAGCATATGCTGCGCAATAATGTCCAATGCATAATTCTCTGCTCAACTTTCCTGCTCCTTCTCTTACCGGTACAAAAACTAGCTGCGTTACCATTACCAGTGGAACTGATTTAAGCAGAAAACGTTTATAGATGTTAAAAAACATTACACGTTACCCAAAATGGCTTAATAGCATACATGTGCATGTTTAACACGCATACTTTTTATTGTCTAATTAAAGTATATACCATAAAAATCTACAGGCTTTATAAGAAGTTACGCAGGATGGTTATGAGACCTTACCTTCTAAAAAGTATAAAGTACTTATTGTGTGATCTGCACTGCTAATTAAAGAAATACTTATGCGAAAAGGTTTTGGATTTCTCGGCTCTTCAGTAGATGTGCACTTGGTCTGTCTCCTGATTAACAGACATTAGGGTAACAGCCTTTTCCTCAGATTTTTTGTTTGTTTGTTTAAATAGATACTTCCACTGTTTTGGAATACTTTAAAGAAATTGAGAGAGGACAGTGTAGAGTTTGCAGGGAAGTGTTTGAATACAACATGAAACTGTCAAGCAACAAAAACAACCTAACTTGCACTGGTTAAGTTTAATACTTAAATCCAAAACGCTTATTAAAGTAAAATCAAGTATCTGTTAATACTCCCTACTACCACTTCCATCACAAAACTGCACGGTAACAGAGTCTCCCTAATATGGCCAAGAAGCCAAGTTACACACAGTTTTGCAAAAATCCTGGCATATCAAAAATAAGGTGCCACCCTGACTGGTTGGTAACACGTTTGAAGGAAAGATATTACAAGTTTTCTAAACTCTAGGAACGCAGTCATGCGACGTACAATGCTTAATCACAGCCGAACTCCTCTATTATACATCAGCACAGCACTTACACACGGGGGGGGGGGGAAATTCCGTGTTTCCTTACAATTCAGAGATCCAGAAATAAAAGCTGAATTCCACAAAACTTTTACGGTTTTCAACATTACGCTACTGAAACGCCTTCTCCTCTGCAGCTCTAGACAGCATAAATAAAATCAAATCTTAAGTCTCTCTGAAAGTGTACACAACGCACTCCAAACCACTATCACTCAAAAAAAAAAAAAAAAAAGCAACACCAAACCCAAAACCCAGCCCATGCACACAAAACTGACTCTGCAAGCAAAATCGCAAGCAACAGAAAGCCTCGTTTGAAATAGCAGTTATTTTTCTCAAAGTTATCCTTTGGTTTCACAACAAAGATCAGCATTTGTAATGGTCCATTTCTGCATAAGTGAACATATAGCCTTGCTGCCTGATCGAATAGTCCAGAGCTTTCAGTGAGGCAGCTCCTGACAACAGCCCAGCAGCAGCTTTGTTTGATCTCTCCTGCCTTCCTTAATCTGGGTTGTCAAGGTTCACTTGTTGGAGGCTGTTTACTTTACTTTTTCCAGAGAAAAAAAAAAAAAAAGTGATTTTTTTTTTTTTCTGTCTCTCATACAATGACTAATCCAAAGACTAAGGGGGAAGAATGCTGCCAATGCAAGATGTTAAAGCTACAATACCTTTTTGCAATGAGATTTTAGCCGACACCTTTTGAATGGTAACTAGTGAAGAGCTTCCTACCCCGGCGCCCTGGTCCATTCAATATGGTTGTGAGACAGTTCAAATAAAACGTGCAGGGGAAAAGATTCAGAGGAGAGAAATTGAAACCAGTAGCCCTGATTTCCCCTTCTTCCCCCAAATCTAGCTGCAGAGATGCACGGTGCCTCCTTTGCCTACGCTCACTCGGATTATTTCAGGCTCTCTCAAACTTACAAAAAAGTAGGAGCTTCTCAGCAGTAACAGAAACTGTAAAAACAATACTGAATCGAGTGAAATGCCTGTTTCCCCCCCGCCGAAATATTAAAGCAAACCGTGGACGAACAGCACGAGCGGCAAGTTTCTTCGACGCCGTTCTTGAAACTTTTGTCTAATTCAGAAGCTGTCATTAGTGACACCAACGTTCGGTCAAAGCAGGTAAAAACGCAAGTTTAGAAAAACTGTACGGAAAGGCGACGCGGTTTCGAGAATTGTTTTAATATTTACGACCATCCAGCACCCTAGGAATCGGCAGGCTGCGCTGCCGTCGACAGGCTACGAGCAGTCTACAGACATTACTCACTCAAAGAACAGTTACTAAAAATGAAACCTGAAAACTTCTGAGCGCAGAAGTTGGGCTCCAGCTTCTCGAGAGAAGCGGCTCGGAGAGCGCTCGCAGGCGGCAGATACCTCGGGTAGGTACGGGAGCTCTGAGCGCTGCTGCTGCCAGCCTTTGGGGGAAAGCGGGGGGGAAAAAAGGGGAAGGAAGAAGAAAAAAAGAAGTAGCAATCTCACTCGGCTTAGTTCACTCAAAGCAAAAAAAAAAAAAAAAGAACCCACGCAATTAAAATCATTACAGCGAAGCGGCAGAAGGAAGACTCGCTCCGCAGCCAGCCCGCCGATGCTCTCCGCGCCGGGGCCACCGGATAATTCATAGTTTGGGGGGCGGTGGGCAGGGGGTGCCGCTGCGCCCCGCCGCCCTTTAGCGCTTTAATATTTTTTTTTTTGCAGGGGAGAAAAAAAAAAAAAAGAAAAACCGGCGGGGGGGGGGGGGGGGAGAGGCGCGGACACGCCGCTCGGACACCGCCCGCTGCGCGGGGGAGGCGGGGTGCGCGGGTTGCGCGGGTGCGCGGGATGCGCGGAGCGGCAGGTGCGAAGCGCGCAGCGCGGCCCTACTTACCGGGCACCGGCGGCCGCCCCCGCTGCGCGGTGCGGAGCGAACCGCGGCTCCGTCCCGAGGCTCCGCACCGCGGGGCTGCGCGGGGGGGGGGGGGGGGGGGGGGGGTGACGGGACACGCGAGGGATGCGCGCTCCGCACCCGCGCAGCGAGAAGTTGCGCCGGACTGGGGGGAGGCGCGGATGTTTATTCAAACACTTCGTCTCCCAAAAAAAAAAAAAGGGGGGGGGGGGATGGGCGCAGCGGGCCCCGTGGACGCGGGGTGGGGGAAGGATGCGCGGCGCTGCGCGCCTGCGGAAGGCGGTGCGCGGGCGGAAAGCCGCAGCAGGTGCCGGGGGAGGGGGGGGGGGGAGCGGGGCGGCGGGGGGGGGGGGGGACGCGGAGGGGGGGGGGGCGCGGCCCCGCCGCAACTTCTTGCCCCGAGCGCTGAAGTTGGGGCGTGCGCGCCCCTTGCGCGGGGACCCGCGGAAAAGGCGAGGAAAGCGCGCGGGGGGGGGGGTGGGCAGGAGGCGCCGCATCCCACTCCCCGCGGAGGGAGCGGGGCGTGGGGCGGGGGGGAAGTTTCTAAAGTGGGCGGAAGGGGGTGCGGGCGGCTCCGCAGCCCGGGGAGGGGGCTCCGCACCCGCGCACCCCCCCGCTGCCACCGGTACCGCGCCGGCGGCGGTCGGGGGAAGCGGGGGGGGGGGGGGCGGGCACGTGGGGCCGGCGCGGGGAGGGGGGGGCGGGGTGGGGGGGGGGGGGAAAGTGCAACAGCCCCGGAGGAGCGGGGAAAGTGTCGGGGGGCGCCGGACTCACCCGCAGGACTCGGCCTGCCGCTGCCCAGCACGGCGCGGCCCCGGCGCGGGCGGGCGGCGGCGCGGAGCGGCTCGGGCTGCCTCTCCGTCCCGTCCCTCCCCTCCCGTCCCTCCGGCACGCCGAGCCCAGGCGGCGCGGCGGCGGCGTGCTCCGCCGCTCGGTAAATAACAATAGAGCCCTCCGCTCGGCGCCGCGCCCGCGGGGCCCGCGCACGCCGCCCCGCCGCGCCCCCGCCCCGCGCCCCCCCTCCCCTCCCCCCCCCCCCCCGCCCCGCGCAGCCCCGCGCCGCCGCCGCCCGGGCGGGCCGGGGGCGCCCCGCGCCACCCCCGCGGAGGGAGATGTTGTTATTTTTCGCTGTTGTCAGTCTCTGACGTCACATCCACCTGCTGGGTAAACAAGGCTCGGTGCAAGGGAAAAATAATAATAATAATAATAATAAAAAAAATAATAATAAAAGCGGCGCGCAGCGGGAGGGGGCGCGGGGGGGGGGTGAGGGGCGGGAGCCCCGCCGGCGCGGAGCTGCGCGCAAGGACGGCCGGGGGAGGCGGGGCGGCCCCCGCGGAGAAGCGAAAGTGGCCGCGGAGCGGGCTGCGCAGCGCTGCGCGCCCCTGCGCGCCCCCCGGCAGCGCCCGCCGCGGGGCCAGGCGGGCCGGGGCCGCCCCGTCGGCGGAGGGCAGCGCCGCCGCCCCCCGAGCAACTTTTCCGCAGCCTCCCCGCGCCGCGGCGGGGGGGGTGCCGGGCCCGCCGAGCTTGGGAGGGGGGACGGGGGACGGAGGGACGGACGCCCCGCAGGGCGTTCCGCGGGTGCCCGCGGAGCCCGCCTTACCTGCGCGGAGCGGCGCGGCGGGCGCTGCCTGCGCTCCCCCCGGGCACGCGCGCCGCTGCCGGCGCAAGCGGGCTCAGACACCCTGCGCGGGCGCGCAGCGGCGCGCACCGGCCGCCGAGCGGGACTGCCCGACCCGCTCCGCTCCTGCGCCGCTCCGCGGGGGCTGCCCCGGCCCGCGGCTCCCTCATCCCGCCGCCTGCGCGGAGCCGGCCCCGCGGAGCGCCAGCGCTGCCGGCCGCGCCGTCGGGGCTCCCGGGGAGCCAGGTCAGAGCGGGGCCGGGACCGCCCGGCTCCCCCCCCCGGCCGCTCGGCACCGGAAGGTTTCTCATCCCCGGCGGCCTGGGCCCGCGGAAGGAGCGGCCGCGGGGGGCCCTTGGCGGCGGCCGGAGGCGCGGAGGTTGCGCGGGCGGGAGCGGGCCCTGGCCGCAGCATGCCCGCTCCGCCGCCGGGGCCGCGCCGCTGCGGGCCGGCCGGGAGGCACCGGCGGCGGGGGCGGGGAGGGGGGGCCGGGATGGAGCCCCCGGCCGGCGCTGCCCGGGCCCGGGCCGCTGCCAGGCGGGAGTTGGCTACCGGGCGACCGACTTTGCTCGGGGGCGGAAAAATAAATGTAAACAAAAAAAAAAAAAAAAAAAAACCCACCCAAACCAACTCTTTTCCTCGGAGCGCCGGGACCCGCGAGGACCCGATTTTCTTCCCTCCCTTTGTTTTTTTGGCGAGCGCGCTTGGCTTCGCCGCAGGACCGACACCGGGCTCGCGGGGCGGGGGGGGGGGGCTGGTTTAGACACGGCCGGGAAAGCGACAGCGGCCGCCGACCGCTCCGGCGGGCACCCCGCGCCTCCGCCGAGCGCCGTGCCCGTGTGTCCGTGTGTCCGTGTCCCTATGTCCGTGTGTCCGCGTCCCCCCGGCCCCGTCCCCCCGCGGGGCCCGGGCTGCAGGGCCGGGAGCGCGGCGCCACCTCTTGGCAGCAGCGCTCCATGGCGCGGGGCCGCGCCGGTGGCAATTAACACCTGAAATTACCGGTAATGGCAAGGTGCTTACGCCTAATTCATTATATTTTAAATAATTAAGGAGGGCGGGGTGGGGGGATCGCTGCAAATAAATATTTGCCGCGGCGCTGCCCGCGCCGCGCGGTCGCAGCCGTCGGGCACCGCAGCCGCCGCGCTGCTGGGAAGGCACAAAAACCCCCCCGCACCGGTGTGCCTCTGCAAGCACCGCGGAAAACACCGGGCATTTGTGTCACCGAGAGCTTCAAACGCAAACGCGTACCGTCATCTTAAGCTTCTGCTGCTTAGAATTTTTTTTTTTTTTTTGGTTCATCTGTTTCTTCAGTAGGATGAACCTATTAAAGAGCATGTTTTAAGCACACACACACACACACCCCCCCCAACCTTTACTGCTCTAAAAAATATTTGTTTTACATTTCATCCTGGAATAAACGTTGTTTATTGGAAACTTCTTCGCCTCCTGTTTTTAACTTCGCAAATCTAAACCAGTACATCAACTCTGTAAAACATGATTAATTCCATAGACAATACCAGCGGTGGGACTTCTCCCTCCCCCTCCGCCAATGTAGCTGCTAATTGTACTTGAATTGTTTACTGCTGGATTGTTTTACAAGTGCCTGGAGAAAGATGCTTGATATTCCCACCACCAGCAGAACCATCCCAAGAGCAAATGCTTGGCAGATTTTGGCAAGGGTGTACACAGGCTACAACTACAGCTTGTTAGCTAAAAAAAAAAAAAAAAAAAAATTATGAAGGTGATGACGCCTCCGTAATTATAGGTGTTACTTGTTTTAAAGTCAGAATGTTTTCCAAGCTACTGTAATACCACACCTCCGATGTCCCAGGAGTCAGGACTTGGAGTCCTTTCCGCTTTAGTCACTGGTTTATGAGGCTTTGCAGAACACATCACCAGGCTGCACGGCTGGTTCCCAGGCCACTTTGCGCTCCTGCGTAGGTGCAAAGCCCATGTGGGTACTCGGCTATTATTCTACCTTTTACGCCAGGCATGAAAAGTTGAGATAGATACCATGCGCTGCCCAAAAAAAGTTGGCGGCCACGTTAAAGAGAAACATACGTTGCTTTCACAGCCTGGCTTTGCGATTTTCTGACTTCGTTTCAAGTCAGTCCAATGTTCTCGCGGCGCTTCGTAGGAGAAGAGAACCAGCGAGCACCCTCGTGCTGCAGCTCGTGGCAAAACCCGCTGCGGAGAAGTCAGCGATCGCTGCTCTCCGCGTTCCCTCGCTTCGCGCTTAGAGTCGGGGCGAGTCAGATCAGCCCGGCAAGAGACACCCTTCAAGGAGGCAGAAGATGCAGCTCTGCCCATCACACGGTACGCACGCAAGGTGAATGACACCAGACATTTCTTTTGCCCGGATAACTTTAAGGATGGGAAGGGTTAATGTGGTGACAAGGGCGAATTCTAAAAGACATAAACGTCCAGCTTGGAGGCTGAGCCCAACGCTATTGGGAACACTTGCACCAACTTTAGCGGAAGCAGGATCTGCTCTCCAACTGGGGAAATCCCACGAAAAAAATGGCACAGCTAAGGTCTCAAGTTGGCTCGTCTGACAAAAGGAAATGTATGAATAAGGCCTCCCAAATGAGGACCGTAACCAGACCCAGATAATTTTTTAAATTAACTATTGTTTTGTATCATCTCCATGAAAAAAAGAAGGTTTGGGGGTTTTTTTCAGCAGCCCAAGCTCTGATGCCTGCTTTGCAAGCGCCTTCGCACCCCTCATCTGCTTTTGTTATCAGATTTTCTTGATTTCCCCGGTCACGGTGGAAGCCGTGTCCTGGCCTGTGCCGAGAGGACGAGCTGGAGCAGAACCGAGGGCCGGTGCCGGGCTGGCAGAGGAGGCAGGGAGCAGCACGGCCAGCTTGCTGCTGCTCGCAGCAAGACAAATTGCTGTTCTGCCCCGCGGCAGCACGACCCGGGCAGAGCAGGCTGGAGGCCGGCTTCACGCACAGGGCAGCGGGCGTCGGGCACGGAATAAACCGCATGCTCCGCTGCTGCGAGTCCAGGGGAGCGCCGCTGCAGTCCGAGTTGCTTTGGATTTGCATCGGTAGTGCAGAGGCACACGTTTCGGATTCACCCCAGCCGTCTCGGGGTTCCTCAGCGGACGGGAAAGGCTCCCCACGTCCTTACCCACGCTAATCCTCTTTACTCCTTGAGGTGTCCCTCGAGCCGCCGCTGTATCAGAAGCCACCCAGAGATAACTTTTCCGTAGCACATTTCCATTTGTCCTGAGCTGCCAGCCAATGTATATTTCCTTTTCCTGTGGGGGCAATGAATAGCCATTGTATTTGCGTTGGACTATTAATCAGCCTGAATTTGGTAGAGATTCTTAGATGAATATTCATGGGAATTAATGTCATTTAATTCCTATTGCTTCCTGAATATAATTACGTGCCGTACGTGAATTGGCAAACACCACAAGACATCCAATCTTGTTGAAAGTCTATGACCAATTAATTTGAAACACCACAAGCTGGACACTCGTGCAGCACTGAAGATGCACAAAGCGCTACCAAGATGCAGCCTGGCTCCAGGAGAGGAGATGGGCTGGGGAGGAAGCTAAAGGAAGAGGGAAGATGTACACTGTGAAAAGCAAACGATGCCTTTAGGGGTGGAAAATACGGTTAAAAAGGTATTTTAATACAAGCTCTTCCCCAGGTATCTCTCTACAGATAGGGACGAGCCTAAACATTTGTATTCTCTTGCAGAAGAGCTTTCATTTTTCCCTGTCTCACCCATAGAAAAAACATCTTTCAGGGCCTGCTCTTCCTGGTCCCTTTTGAGACCCAGCATCTTTTGGAAGACCTTCAGCACATCCTACAAATCCAAAATGCCCAAGTCCAATCCTCCTTCCTCGCAGCAGCCCGCCTGCCAAAGTTCACGCTGTTCCTCCAATAATAAAGCTGTAATCAGCTCAGTATTGAAGCAAAACCCATCCCCAGCATCAGTGCTACCAACCCCTGTCGTAACATAACAAGGACTCTTCCCAAAATATTTGGGCTTGCCCTGTCACAGTGAGAGGCGTTCAAGTTCAGCGCTCTGTCAACAATGCCAGGTGTCTCCTGAACCTCCGGCGCCCGAGCCAAGAGGGAGAGCTCAGAAGCACAGGAATAATCATTATTCACATTACTAAAACATAACGGAATGTTTAAACAGATAGCGTAACAAAATCCTTCACGGCATTAAAAAAAAAATTAATACTGTTTATTATTTATCCCGGTCAGATAGAAAATGAACTCAAGCTCCTGGAAAGCAAAAGCGAGGCTCCTTTTTCTTTGCAACTGACAGCCACACACACACAAAAATATATTCTATTGTGCCAGCTGTGCCCCTTCGAAGGGGCTGATGTTTGCTGTGGCTCTTGATAAACCAACTGGCAAATTTTTTTGGGGGGGAAAAAACCCAGAAGTGACTCAAAGCCAAACACAAACATCTAAGAGAAAAAAAAAGTGAAACTAAAAATCCAATTTTGAGTCAATCCAAAGATTTCATTTCAATTTTGATTTTTTTGGGGGAATAAGAAAAAAAAAAGACACACACCCCCCTTGCTTGAAAATAAAATTAAAGGACATTTTGAACACAAAGTAGCTTCAAAATGAAAAATCAAAGTGTTTCATGTCAGAAGTGTCAAAACTAACAGCTTCAGCATTTGTCAGAGCTTTTTTTGAGTTTTTATAAATGACAAGTTTGGCATGTGTGCACAAACCATTTTGGTGCTGCTGAATCTGCATTTTTGCATGCAAAAAAAAAAAGAAAAACGGTCGGGCAAATTTTTCTGCACAGAAGCCCCGGGTGCCATTCCCTTTGTGCGGGGGCCGGCAGCGCTCTCCTCGACGGCTGCGCTGTGGCGGAGCCTCACTGACACCTCTCGGCTCCTCTTTGGCTTGTTAATATTTTGCCATCCGGTTTGCAGGACTTGGCAGGCCTGGTCTTTTCCAGAACTAGTTCCCCGGTTAGCGGGAGGAGGTACAAAGGTTAGGAGAGACCGACTGCGCGTCTCCAGCTTGATGTGCTGCTGCGTGACAGGCGGCCACGGACCTGCTCTAAGGTGACATTAGGTAATTTATTAGCCTGGTTCATTACAGCCTTAACATAGTTGCGGGCTAAGCTCCCTTTCATCGCCTCGCTGCCTTGCCAAAGTGAGGGTTTTCAGTAAGTGCTTTCTCCTGAGATGCTTGGAAAGGTTTCGGTCAGGTTTACAACTTACCTAGCAGGATGGCAGGGGTGGAAATAGGAGTATATAGCACCTGAAATACAGCATTTAGTTTAAAATCTCTGAATTACATAAAATGCTATTGCTATCAAAATTTACCACGAAGCATTTACAATATTAGCAACTTTCATAGCAACAGTTCTCGCTACGAAACCAGCAGCCACCCGGATTTTGCGTGTCTGCTTCCAGCATAGCTGCAGGTCTGGGACAGTGCCTAGTCCCCAGGGAAGGCAAAAAAAAAAAAAAAAAAATTTAAGAGCTTTGCTATAAGTACCGTGGGCCTGCAATCGCTTCTGCAGATAACAGACACCTACCTGCCTTTTGCTACCAGATTTCTCTAACGCTTTCTACAGCTCTCTGGTGACAGCACCGCTTCTTGCTGTATCTTGACAGCTTCTAATTAATCCAGTCTCAGCATCTTTGAAGCTTCTGTAGAAAACCAACGTACTCCTCTAGAGCAAGAGACCCGATTCAAAACACCATCTCCTCCTCTGATTTCCAGGACAGCCTTCGCCCCGCAGGGGCTTCGAAACCTGGTCCGACGTAGCCGGACTCTGCTGAAGGTCAGCCCAGCTCCTTCCCTGCCCTTGTTGGGAGGCACTGTTGGAAGCAAGCAGAGATGCAAACAGGTTTCTCGCATCTTGTTGGCATTTCTGGGACTGCTCGAACTCCTGCTGTGGCGCACGCGCAGAAATCCCCACGAGGACGTGCCACTCTTCTAGCTTCTGGTGGGATGATCATCAGTTCCACCTCAGCGGGACGGTCTCCTCACTCCCTGCCCCGCTCTCCCCATGAGCTAAGCAATCCTTCCTCAGAGCTATGCTCTGAAGGCAACGCGGTCGTTGCAACTTCCCTCATGAAGGATTTTCTGTTGATGCTATCTCAAAAGTATACTATGCTGAAAAATTATTTCATCTTAATTTTTGCACTATTATGACTCTTTTTTAATCCAAAAGGCCAACATCAGAGATTAAAGCTTTTACTCCAGTTACATATCTATGAAAACAGCAGTCTCCTGTGTCTTGGGAGATAAACAATACCAGATGCTCCAGTAAACACCAGAAAGGGGGGAGAGGGGGGAAGGAAGGAGGAAAAAAAAAAAAAAAAAAAAAAGAGAAAGAGCGTCCAGGAGGAGGAAAGGGCTGAAAATAAGTTAGAAATAGCAGAAGAGGAGACCAGAAAAGTAAATTCCTGGTGGTTCTTGCTATGTGGCAGTGAAGAGGTTAAACCCCAGTACGCTGCCATCTCTAGGCAGAATCGGTTGTTATTGCATTGATAAAGCCCCAGGTTGTGTTTTCCTTGTCCATTTTGACCCGTATCTGACGTTAGCATTGCAAATGATGTCCGCTGCCATTCAACTAGTCAAAGTGAGCGGACGGAAACAAGACAGAGAGCTTAGCAAAGACGATACTAATGGAAGGGGTGGGGAAAAGTCTGATTTACATGTAATTAATTATTATTTATGTAAAAACCATATCATTGTGGTGGTTCTTGACATCATTTAAAGCCTCTTTTCAAAAGAGGAGTCTCCCCTGTTAGCGCACTAGTCTTTTCTGTGCTGCAAGTATGACTTGTGGTATGGCGGTAGCCGCGTTGGCCCATCACCACCGCTTGCAGGGTTGACATCCAACTGCCCAAGAGAGCCAAGCACAATCATCCTGCCTCCTCCAAAACAGGTGACTCCGTATCACCAGGGCTGTAGGAAGACAGCGAGTCGTTTGGTGGGAACTCATCAGACCTTAGGCCAACGTCATGCAGAAGATGAGTAATGCACGGCCTTTGTGAAGACATTTCAGATGAAATAAATGTACTTTCTTCTGAACTTGTAAAATGATTAACTAATTGATTTCAGCATCTAATCGCAAAATAATTACCTAGCCCAGCCCCAAGGTATCTTGGCGATGTTGTTCGAGACACACTCCAGCACAGACAAAAGCTCCCACGGGAAGACTTCTTCCTGTATGAAGGAAACCGGTCCACAAAAATGAAGGGCACAGCTCCACCCCAGCTCTTCCAAAATTCAGCTGTCTCAGCCATAGCTCCAGTCCAGCTTCCAGACACGTCCCTGCCCAGTAGTTTTCACAGGAGCTAGGTCAAACCTCAAGTGCATGGATTACATATGGCAGCATGACCTAATTTATTCGGGCTCTGCTGGACAAAATATATACGGTGCAAAGCTTATTGGCAATGTCTCGTTGGTTCTCTCTAATTTGCCAAAGGAGCTGCTGGGCAGGAAGCTCAGTTAACCTCAGTGACGGTAGGGACAGATTAAAGGGAGCTGGACTTAAAAACAGGCAGGTCTCAAGCAATCTTATTAATAAAGACAAACAAACCACAGCACTAATTGGAGCAATTGGATGGGGTAGGAACTTCGGCTCAAGCCTGGGAGCGGAGGCAGGAGCGGATGGGGCGGGCAGTGCTCATCGGAGGGAGGGATGTCACCTGGACGGGTGACACGCACCCGTCGCACTTTCTGCGCAGCCCACGAGCTGTGCCCAGAGGGTGTCCCCAGCCACGTCTCCCCCCATCCATGTCCCCCACACCCACCTCCACAACATTTCTACACAGCGTTGCCCCTGCCCGTGCTCTGAGCTCACGGGGGCCACGCAACGACGTTAGCCGGCTGCTGAGACCTCAGCACGGTGCTGCCCAGCTTCCAGAGGACACGCAGAGCAAGCCCAGGTTTGTCTGCATGGTGTACAGCCAGCAAAACCAAGAGCACTGCAGGCCTGCAACGCCCTCACCTACCCTTCTGCTTTTAGGAACAACATAATTATTTCATATTAACCCAGCATCATCTCCTTGTCAGCTGCTGGGAGCACCAAAGCATAGCTAATCCCACCAGGGGATGGCGGCAAATCTCCCCCCAGACATACACTTTTGTCCCAAGCAAACAATTTCCAAACAGCAGAAAGCAGTATTTCATTCAACCCTTGTGCACTCCAGAGCTGTGCTAGGATTTTCATCCTGGGCAAAATGGCTTGTCCAGCCTTGCCCAGTTTGTGAATGAACTCTGATACCAGGCAGGGACCCGATATCCCAGTTGGAAGGAAAAAAAAAAAAGAAAGAAAAATAATTTCTGCTAATACAGAATCATCTTCCCCTTTGCATTATTTGTTTTGTCAGAAAGCAGCAAAAGCTGCTGTCATCAGCTTGAGGCCGAGCAAACTCAGCTCGCACACAGAGCACGCTTGGCACAAGGAAATGTTTTCATCTCTTGGAGCAGGCTCTAAGCAGGTGAGCGCGCCTTGCTATCCACTCCACTTCAGACTTCAAATGTTTTCCGTTTTGGTATTTTTTGCCTACATCATAATCAACACATTCAGGTTTTTTGTTTTATTTTTAAGCTTTTTTTTTTTTTAAGCTTTTTTTTTTTTTTTTTAAAGTCACATTTGCCATAGGGACAAATAGGCGGCTATCTCTGTATTCCAACCTTCAAACTTTGTAAAACTGAACGAGGTCAGTAGAGAGACTGTTTTTCCCAGTGAAATTAGCACAACTGTAGGGCAGAAACATTATCAGAGCTACCGAAAGCTTTCTTTATCTGGTCGGTCTAGAGACCAGATGTTTTGCTACAAATTCTTTGGCTCTCGGTGGTTCACAACTGCTCTCTGCCATCTTTGCACATCAAATGCCTGCAGAGTAAAGACAGTGTTTTGAATCTCAGCAAAATTTCAGACTTTCAGAAGGGCTATTTTTTTCTGCTGTGGGTTTTTCAGAGAGAAGACATTATTTCAATGGGAAACTTCACACCCGAGAACCTTCTGGCTGTTTATTCCTACACAGGATATTTCTCTGGCTAACACATTGCAGCTTCCACCCCGATACTATAAGAGTCGGAGGCACATTTCCATCAACCCTCTGACTCGGTTAATCACATCAAATAATTTGTTTATGAAGCTCAATTCTACAAAGCCCGACCTGGAAGCAGGTATTTCATCCTCCCAGATACAAGCACTTTTGCTATAATTTCTTTCAAAGTCAAAGCTGATCTTTATCTACAAAAGGCCGGAGCAATAAGTACTTAGTGTTTAGAAAACACGGCGCTTTCACCACACCTGCAGCCCGGCTGCCAACTTTCAGCCATGTGGACTCTCCACTGCTCTGGGAGACTCCAGTGCAGTAAACAAAGTAGTTTTCCCTGGCTTCCCTTGTACCTGGTACTTCTCCCAAATGTCTTTACGTACTCACGCCCTAAAGGTGTTCACGCAGGTCCTGTTTCCGCAGCATTTCCAAGGGCTGGGATTTGGTGGTGGGAGTTGATGGTAGTTGGGCTTTTCCTCTGCTTCCTCTAGGTCGTCCTGTGAACGTCTTCGCAATAGGTGCAGAAGAGGCTTCACTGTTGAACAAGAGTGGGGCACATTTCAGGAGTTACTCCTAACATTTCCTCCCCCTCCTCGATGTAAGAGACAAATGAAATCCCATCTTTTCCAGGCTTCTGAGGGAAATTTGTTACAGCACCCAAATCTGCAGCTGTCTCCCACGAGCTGCTTCCATCTGACTCAAGGTAACATCCTGTAAGCCTCTCCCTTGGCATCTCCGGTGTTCATTTTGGTCATAGCAATGCCACTGAACAAACAAACTTCGAAGTAAAAAGTAATGCCAGAGCCAGCGAGACGCGCCTGGGGCTGAGAGAATTGGGATAATAAAACTCACGGCATCACCCCGATGCCAAGAACGCTGTACTTTTTGTGTCTGATTTCTGCAGTTTCTTGGAACGGTTTCCTGAGACACCATTTCATTTTGGAGATGAAAGGAGCAGGCAAGGGTTAAATCGGAGCCGCCATCCCCCACCCCCAGTCTATTCACAGCAGAAGGAAATCTGTCTCTCTCCCACCCCTCAGCATCCTGTCTCTGCTGCCTTGGAAAACACACAAATCCCTTACAGCTTCCTGAGGGGCAGGGACCTCAGCCGGCTCCCAGCCGCCCTCCTTCCCAGTGGACCCTGTGGCATCCTGGTTTCCCCATGGCAGAGCACCCTTCCCAGCGGGCTCGATGCCCCATGCCACAGCAGGTCCTTCCCTTCCGCCTAGCTGGAGGAGCTGCTCTAGCAGCACCAGCTGGGTCTCCTGGGTGTTACCCCAGCAGCTCATTACCCTCATCCTGGCCAGGTGCTAGAACTTGGCCTTGGATGTAGCAAGTACCCAACAGCTAGCATGACTCTTCCTTGGTCATGGGCCGAATTATTCCTAAGCGGCTTTTGTACCCTCGTCCCCCTCTACCAGGTCTACCCCTTGGTCATGGGCTGAATTATTCCTAAGCGGCTTTTGTACCCTCGTCCCCCTCTACCAGGTCTACCCCTTGGTCATGGGCTGAATTATTCCTAAGTGGCTTTTGTCCCCTCGTCCCCCTCTACCAGGTCTACCCCTTGGTCATGGGCTGAATTATTCCTAAGTGGCTTTTGTCCCCTTGTCCCCCTTTACCAGGTCTACCCCAAAGGCTCATTTCCCTTTTCTCTCTATGGTTGATGAGGACAGCCAGAAGGGAATTCAAACTGCTTCCTCAAGGTTGTCCCAAGCTTGTCCAATGTGCTCCCCACCGAGCACCCAAGACTTTCTGCATCCTACTGATGCCTACCCTGTAGCTCCAGAGAGCCGAGACACGCTCATGGCAATCAGCCACTGGAGATGGGGAACCCACAGGCAAGTTTCAAATGTTAAACAAAGTCACCCAAGGCTCAGGAAGTCCCCCACAGGTCATGCAGGTGTCATTGCTTTCCCACACATGGCCCCTGGGTACTGCCGAGCACGCCTGCCTCTCTGATGAGCAGAAGGGCCAGCTCCAAAGCCACAGGTCCTCACCCTCTTGCCCTCCAAGCAGCTCAGAGAATGGGCCAGCCATCCAGCTCCTCCTTCAGACACAGGGGGTGGGTGCTACGAGGAGAAGCCAGCCCTTGGCACCCAAGGAGGCTCAGCACCGCTCAGAGCGCCCAGAAGGCATCCCACCCACTGCAACCGCGTGGCACAGCACAGCCGGGAGGTGCTCAGTATCCTCACAGCGGCATCACCTCGGGGCTGGGCCCATCCTAATAAGCGCAGTTTGAAGCATGAAATGGCTGCGCTACCTCCGGTCCGTGAGCTGGAGCGCGTTGCCATCAGCTCTAGGGCCTCTGAACTGCACGCCGTATGTTACTCGCATAGAGGCATGCCCCGAGAGCATTTTCAAAGGGCAGGCGCTGCACACTTTGCATCCACGTGGGGAATCTGTGCAACATAACTAGGGCACTGTAAATTCACACCCCGGCTCTCTGTGCTGCAACTTGTCCGTGGAGACAAGCCCCACATGGCTTCTTCCAACGCTCCTGGTCACGGGGGAGCGGCACAGAGAACTACAGCGTTGCCAAATCTAAACATTCAAAATCATGAGTCATAGTTTCCAAAAATTATCTAACTGGTCTTAAAAAAAATAAATTTAATTAATTCCTTTTTTTTTTTTCCTGCTCCATCTTTCAGATGACACCCAAAAGTTTCTCCACACATGGCAGAACGCAGAAGTAGATATTTTCATGCATTCTCATGATTCCAGAAGCTGGAGCTTTAAGGAAAAAAAAAAAACACCAATAAACAACAAAAGGCTTATGATATAAGGATTATGATTTGGCTAGCAGCAGAGGCAAAAACCTCATTATTTATGTGACAAACCTCAACTGAACAACTCGGCTCAAAAACTTGGAAAAAGAACGTGAAACATTCCAGCATGGTTTTGGCTGCCAAAATAACAGAAACAATCGTGCAAAATTTCAACACAAGAAAAAAAAAATTTAATGAGATTTGTTCCACTTTCATGAACTCAAAGACAAACAGATGTTGACAAAAAGATGTTGCAAACAGTTCTTGCTGTTGTTCAGCCGAGCCCAACTTGCAGCGATGCGAATGCATCCCTCGTTCATTATGTCAGCCCCTTCGCTCTCGCTTTTCACTCACTCACACAGAGCAGCCAGTGTCTTTGCACGCTGTGTGTTCTTTCACGTCTTTTACCGACACAATGGGTTTAATTTCAGTCTCTCGTACGCCGCGTTAACAGTCGCAATTAATTCTTCTCATTTATTCTGCAAGAACACACCTGTACTGGGTACTTCCATAAGAGAAAGAAGCACAGACCCTGTTTCAAAGACACATGAAAAAATCCCCACTCCCTAGTAACATCTGCACTTTTTAATATGATTCTACAATTTGGACTACAAGTACCAAAGGGCTCAGCTGGCTCCTGTGTACTACTTTCTGTACTGAAACAACCCTTAATTTTATTTACTCTAGATTAGACCTGTGGGACCCAACCTAAATGATACCGAGATCCACGAGGTGCTCTCCTGGAAAAAGGCTTCAGAAATGGATCCCATGTCCAAATTGAAGATGACGCCAGCACTAGTTTCATTTCAAGGCAATCCAGATGTTCAGTAAAGTGATTAGGAAGTGGTGTGTATCAAATATAAGATACTCTGCATTGAACTAATGCATTTATTTGCTCTGAATGGTTTTCCAGTTCAGGGCAGCACTTTGCCTGTCACAAGTAAAGTGCTTTGACAGAACACATGGACATCTCTGCCGCTTAAACTGAGCCAGCAAACAGAATGGCCAGCAACTCCCAAGTCTCAAAAGAGTCCAAAGAAGTACTGTCACTCTGATATATTTATTTCCTGGTCAACTAAATGCATGAGTTCAGGTCCCATTTGTCAGCAGCCTGCATGTCCACGGCCATTTGAAAGGAAGCAAATAAACATAACGATGTTATCATGGGGTCATTGAGTTTTCACTCTATTACTGGCTAGCAGGTGTCCAGAGTGTCACTAAAATCAGGTAATCCAGCCCTTTGCTTTGAAGAATGGAGGCCAAGAGCTTGTCCCAGCTATCAGTGGTGCAGCACCTGTGCTTGGTTTATTCCAGCACTGCCTCCGAGCGTCCACACTTGCTGGCACAGGGCTCTGGTACGCAACCTGGCCTCCGTTGTGTCACTGTGACAGGGCAGGTGAGACCAGTCCAGGGCTAGCAAGAGGTGGTAAAGCCTTGTCTCAAACTGCTGCAGAGGGCAAGTGCCACCTGCCTCTCCCAGAGGGACATGTTGGTGGCTTTATCATCCCCTTTGAGGAGGAGGAATGAGGATGAAGAACAGCTGAGAAAGTTAAATGGGGGGATCCTCTGGTTTACTGCCATATTTAGGTATCTGAGAGAAAGGGTGGCCCCCTTCTTCCCCTTCCTCCTTGGTGGACAAGCCTTCAGTGGCTGTGTTGACTATTACCCCTGGTTGCCTTGCTTTTCTAGGGAGAGCTACAGAAACAAAGTCTCCAGGCAATCACAAGAACGCTAAATCCAGAAGCATCACATCCTCTACTAATACAGAACACTGTAGCTCCATCCAGCTCAGAAAAGGCACCAGCCACACCATCCCCTCCAAATGCAGCATCCACAGACATGGGCAGGGTCTTCTGCACTGTCAGGGTCCCTTTTGACTTTGGGCCTATGTCCCTTTCTCACTCAAGTTTCTCTTTGCACCTTTTACTTGCGAACAGGGGAGGACTCAGGCACACGGGGGGGGGGGGGGGGGGGGAACCCAGATAAGAGAATGCAGCTGCGTTGTAATTTGTAGTTTCACAGTCCTCTGTGGATAAGCCCCAACACAATACATCCATTTGCCTGCAAATTGAGAATTGTGTTAAACCCACAGTAGTTCTGATGTAACAATATCTTCATGCTGAGAAACTTGAAGACCGCTGAGAAATACAGCACTTAAGCAGAACAAAAAGCAAATTCCCAGCAGCACCTTCCACCCCCGTGTTTTTATTGAGTTTTAGTAGAAAAGAATTAAAAAATACAGAGGGCCTGCAGACCAGACTAGGCATTGTCTGCATTAATTTGGGGTATACATTACTTTCAGCTGATACTCAGATGAAAAATTAACCTAGCATTCCTCCATGGTTTGGGATTTCATAAGCAAGTTTTGCAGACACATCTCTGCTCCCTGGACCTGGTGCTTTCAATGATTTCCCCTTCCACAGGCACATGGGAAAAGGAGGAACAGCTCTGTGCGTGTGTATGTTGGCAAGACAGTCTCCCAGATGAAAAAGGAACATGCAGAATAATAACAGCTCCGAACTCACGAGAGCTCTTCCGGAAGGGGTAGTGGTAATGTGGCTTTTCACCAGCTTGAGTGACAACAGAATCCGGCCACTGAGACACCTGATCTGTACTGGCCATGCAAAAGCAAATTTCAGAAACTGATTTAAGTAGCACTAAGATTTTTCAGTAGTGCCTAAAGGAGCAGGAACCCACATCTTCCTGCACATTAGGGGGTCTTGGGCTCCTTGGTTTTTATCCTAAGCTTTTGCCTTCAGGCAAAAAAAGTATTTTAGGCTATAAAGGTACTATGCTCCCAGCTGCTCTTATTCCATTATCATGAGATTTAAATTCTCAAAATCCGTAACTTCATAGTTGCCATTTCATTGCATTGCACACAAAACAGAGCATTGCCTTTATAAAGGTTCATCAGTGGAACATATTTACATTTCCTAGCTTATTTCTGATGGAAGCTAAGTTTTTAGCAGCCACAAGTCAATTCGAACACCTAAGGCCCTCCCTTGCAGCAGAGGTTACAAACTTGAGCCACTTCTCCCAAAAACCTCAAGAACCAACAAACCCTTCCCATAAGGGGCACTAATAAGCAAAAGCTCCACCTGTGAATGAGAGGGAGGAAACACAACCGTGGGAGGATAAAGGGCATCAACACGATGCTGCTGAACAAAGCCCATGTTGGGCACTCCATCCAGACACCTTCAGCAGCAATCCCATACGCTTCACCATCCTAGCCACAAGCCCCTGATGCCCATGGAGCAGATCTCCAGGGCCCTGCAACACCACCACCACGCTCCCACCTCCCAGGGAAAGGCTGACAGTCTTCTCCAGTAGCACCACCACCAACACCCAGTCACCTGGCAAGTACCACCACAAAACTCAGAGTCCCACTACTAACCCCTGCAGCCTCCCAGGGCACACAGATCACTCCTGACTTTACCAAAACCACTTCTCTCCCAATATTTCATAGCAGCCCCCTCCCAGCAGCCAGTAAGCCCCCCTGAGCAGAGCCCAAGGAGAAGACCTACCTCCCCACAGCAACACAAGAACTTTGCTCTCTCCCTTGGCTTCAACCCAACCAGCCTTGCTGTGTAACTTGCAGAAAGCTGAAATGTATGGGACCCCCCCTTCCCCAGGAGCTGCATTTCCCTTTCCCTTTCCAAGCCACCTCCTCAAAGAGGAGCTTACCTTCCTCGCAGGCTCTTATAGCCTTGGGGAGCTCTGGGAACACAGCTTGTGCAGATGAAGCAGGTCAGGCCCGTTCCCGCGTTGTCTGCTCACAGGTGTAGGCTTTTTTCCTCTCCTGAGCAGGAGCCGGAGGTTGCAGAAACACTGTGTGAACCATCTCCCATCTCCCTGCTCTGCTTCCTAGGGCGGGATGGCTGCCAGAAATGCAGGCACCTCAGCTCCAGGCTTTCTTGTCTGGACTGACACCTTCCAGTTTAGGGAGTTGGACCCTTTTTACATGAGACAGAGAGGGTGGCAAAATCAGGATTAAAGCAGGTCAAACGTTGGGTTTTCAAAAAATATAGCAAAAGTAATAGCAGTTGCAAGTGATTGGCAAGAATGAACATGGGCATCCTCACTGGAGCAAGATCTGCAAGCTGTAGCAGATAAATACGGGCATTTCTATCGGGCATTGCTTTATATACACCCTGCAAAAGCAAATCATTGGGTGGGAAATGAAAATCAAGAAGGAAAAATATATATGTTTCTGATTATTCTACCCTAATGTTGTGTTCTGTCATTATGGCAGATTGCTTAATTGTGCTGCTGATTACTTTTCCTGAGTTCTTCTTACAGCTGTAGTTTTTGCAGTGCCGTGGAAACACTAATTAGCAGGAGGAATGTTGCCTTAAATTTTGCTACAATATATACATATAAAAAAATAGAAATCCTGGGCACACACTTACTTAGTCCCCCTCTCTTGTTTATTTAACCCATCTCACTCCCTGTTCATCTGTCCCTCCTGTAAACCGTGCCTGGGCAAAGAGGTGGCAGGCAGCCACGTCCCGCTGCCGGCTAAAGCCAGCTCTAATCCCAGGCAGCAGTTTAGACCAGTCCTTTCCACCCCACAAAATTCACCTTGTAGAACAATCCAAATGTGCATTCGCTGCAGGACGGGCTAGTCTTTGCGTGCGTTTGCTACTAGGAATTATCTACATACTTTGCAATATGCAAAATAAGCTGCCTGTATAGGAACATCTGCACGATGCTGTGATCTTACTGCACATTTAGACTCCACATTCTTAATGATCCATCACGGGGAATGATTTGATGTTGTTTAACTCTTGTTTTGCTAAGCTGTGGCATGCCTTTGCCCTGATTCTCCTGCAATATATCCACTCGCTAAGGAGAAATGCTTCTTATTTTCTGTAACTTCATGCTGTGACTTTTTTTTTTTTTCCCACTTAAGTGCTAATTGCTGGTTCAGCCACCCTTCCTCTTCCTCCTTCCCTTCATCTTCTCTCCAGCAGATGTAATGGGAAGAGTGCAGCTGCTCTTCACTCAGAAGCACGTATGAAGCCCTCACAGGAGTTATTTTAAGACGGGCCAAAGGGGATCCCAGTCTTACACTTCCATAAACCCACCAGTATGGGACTGTTGGGATTAGCAGCAAAATTTAGGGCGGGGGGGTTAATCAGCACATGGGTGCTGTTTGTAGGATTTACCTCCCTCTGAAGTGACTGATCCATTGACCCAATCTAGCATAGCACTTTTTCTGTTTCTCTTGCACATTTAACCGTGGACTGAGCCAGCACCTTGGCTGTGACCTGGGGTCAGCCAGCTCTGTTTAATCAGCATTTTAAGCCTCCAACACAGGAGGTGTTTGCTCTGGGTGCTTGAGACTACGGCTATTCCGTCAGCTCAGTTTGGGTTTGACTCCCCAGGAGCTCACGCAGCCCACGCACCCTGGCGCAGCCACCTCGCTTCCCAGGAAGGGTGGGATGAGAAACCTCTTCAGGTGCCCTCGCTGCCCAGCGCGGCGGCGGCTGACTCACGAGCGATGCCCACGGAGCTGCCGCCCGTCTCTGTGAAAGTTTGGTGGCTCAGCCACCTTCCCCCGGGCAGCCCTGCCTGTGCTGAGATGCGAGCAAGCGATGGGTGTTTCGGTTCACTGGCAGCACCAAAAAGTCAAGATGAAGCAAATCAAAAGCAGGTTGGGCTGAGCTGTTTAACAGACCGAAACCCAAGGCGAGGAGCACAGCTTGGCTCAGCTTAGCAACTTCAGTGGGTGAAAAGCGCCCAAAACCCACTGCAATGGAGTTTGACCATCTGAAAGCTGGGAAGGAAATCAGAAATCTGGCCACAGTCAAGGGCAGCTGATTAAGTCCCATTTATAAGCCAGAAGCGCAACCTTGGGGCTTAAGAGCAAGTGCTTGAGGAGCAGAGGCTACGCACTGACACAGATCTCTCGCAGGCGATGCTTTATGCATGTGCACAAAATCCACTGGCTTCTTCCTGCATAAGTTTTTCCACCCATATATTTCTCCTGAAACACTGCTAAAATGACTGGAACAACTAGTGCTGCACAGCAGGACAAGGGCTTCAGGATGCATCACACCGACCAAAGCCGGCTGTACCACTGGCACAGCGTGTAGGCAGAAACCCTGGCATCTCTTGGGCTTCCTACACACTCTTAAAAGGACCAGACAGCACGTGCGTGGCGGGCCCCGTGGTGCTGGAGGCACTGGACTTGCTTTGAGCCTGCCATGGAAGAGCTCGTGCATGCTTAGTGGGCGAGGTCAGCGTCTCTGGACATCTGGCAGCTCCCAACAGGCTGCCAGACGTTGGGAAATCTGAGACAAACACACAAAAGCCTCCAAATCTGCCTGTACACAAAAGTTCAGGTGGAAAATGTCTGGAGAAACCTGCACGTATGATAAGCCTCCGCTCTGCAGCCTGCTTTGCTTTAGCCATGACTGAAATGCCACCAGTTCTGGGATGGGCTTGGATACCTGCGGTGCCAGGAGCTGTGCTGGGCTGTGGCGGGAGGCAGCAGCTGCGTGAGCTGAACGTTACGGACCGGCCAAATGCTGCTTCTGTGACACGAACCTCGGCAGCCCCCATGCTGTGCGTGCCCGGCCATGCTGCTGCAGCAAAGCGAGCGCAAGAGCACGGCAACGCCCGGCGTTAGTACCAGTCACTGCTGGTTCGAAATGCTCCCACCGAGTCCTGCTTCAGAGCTCGGGCTTGTCTGGGGCTTGGTTTTTTGGAGAGAGCATCCCTGAAGAAGCTGCAGAGCACGTTCAGGACAAGCGGCACCTGAGACGTCCCTCTGCATCACAACTGGGTGTGATGAGGTGCCCCAAGGCTTTTGGGCCCCAAGGGTTTTGTGGAGTCAAAATTAGGACCTTTACCCCGAACCCACCCCACGGTCAGGTTCACCAAGGTATTCAGGCACAAGAACCTCACTGAATAATTAAATCCCATTGATTTCGCTGGACCTCTGTTTGTAGGGAGCAGTCCCTACCCAAAAGAGCTTGCAGGTGAGGAGCAGGAATGTCAGGTAGTATGGACTATTAAAAACGAACAGCACGTACAGCAGGTTTTTAAAAACCGACAGCAGATACACGTCCTCTAGGAGAAAAGCCATTTTATCTGCCTATTCCTAGTAAGTACAGGAAGATGTTTCATGGTCACCGTAAGTATTAGGATTGAATAATGTTTGGCTATATTAATCTGAAGTGCACAGCAGGGAATAAGGTAATTTTTCCATCCTTCTGATTACATGTAAAAATTTTATTTGAGCTTTTTGTGGATTTGATTGCAGCAACTTGGGATGTTTCCCAATTTGCTCCTCTCCCAGGACAGTTTTTCTGGATTGGCTGCTAGCGAGCCCTGGTGGAACGCATGGTATTAAATATTTGTTGCTTTAACATTTTATACAACCTAGAGAGAGGCGGTCACCCTCTCCTGGCACGTGGCCTGCGCGCAGTGCCTTCGTTGTCTCGGAGGCCCTCCGTTAATATCTGCTGCAGCCGAGCAGCGAGACGGTCCTGCGGCACTGGGTTGGCTCACGGGGACACATGTGCAAACGTAAATCCGTGCTTGCCTTCTCCTGTTGACCCCAGCTTTCAGTTTGGTTAAGGCAACGACACGTTGGCTAAAAACGGCTTCACCCACCCTCTAAATGGCAGCGCGCGTAAGTCAGTTTGTTACTTAAAGTCTGTACTTCTTTATTAGAGGAGATGCTGCACAGTACTTGAAAATAATGTTGGCTGCTGTGAACTGTGGTGCCCGATCAATGAGGGACATGACAGTCAATTACCCTTCCACTTTCTGATTGTCCCCAGCAATCAGCCCGGATCAATACCTTCAATCTCAATTGATAGCAGATATCAAATCTGAAATAATATGTTTCATTGTTCTGGAAGTACTGTCACATTGTGTACAGGCGGCCACCGCATTTATTTAACCATTCATTTCACGTCCATCTGGTCCAATCTGGCCGGGCGATGTGCTGTCCAAACGGCTCGCCCGCATCCTTTCAGCATGAGCGCCTGGCCCGAGCGGAGGGGAGCGGCAGGACTGCACCTCGCTGCCCCAGCACGTCTTTAGTGCAGAATTGGCTACCTGAGAGAGGCTGTGTTGGAAAATACAGGGGGAAAAAAAACGGTTTAGGCCGCTGCAGCAGGGCAAAAGCACGAAAATGAGGAGGGAAAGTCAGGCGCCGAAGCAAGGAAGGTAATTCATAAGGTGCTGCTCCGTGGCAGCTCTGGGCACGCGGGGCAGCCGGGAGATGAGCT
The DNA here is from genome assembly GCF_030463565.1 of Pelecanus crispus. NCBI lineage: Eukaryota > Metazoa > Chordata > Aves > Pelecaniformes > Pelecanidae > Pelecanus > Pelecanus crispus. The sequence continues at coordinate 46,524,899 of NC_134649.1, forward strand.
GCAGCGGGGCTGCCGCAGCCCTTGCTGTCCTCCCAGGCAGCTGCCTTCTCCGTGCCTTGCCACCCCTCGCGTCTCCCCGTTACCGTTCAAGCAGTGACGGCCTCTCGGCGTGCACCCGCGGAGGGCTCGGCTTCGCGGGAGGGAGGGAGGTGGAGGGGCAGGAGGTTGCGCCTGCCTTTGTTTCAGGAGACTTAGCAAAGCTTCCAAATATTTGAAGAAGCGCCGTGCCAGGAGCTCTTTCAGAGTTTCCTTTAAAGATGCCAGTTCACACAGGCTTTTGTAATTGAGAAGGATCATTTACATTTGTAATGGTTTAAACAAAAAAACATACACACCGATAGGGCTGTGATGAGCCAGGGCCCTGCTGTGGTGGCGGCGGCAGGGACGGGACTGGCTGGGATGGAAACGGTCTGGAGCAGGGGAGAGCTTCTCTGTGCTCCTGCCCTCCCACCCCAAATCCTTGTGGGGTTTGATTTTGGTGTTCCCGGAGCATCCCCGCAACCACGGGCTGCATGGCATCTCCCTGCCACTGGCACCCATGGGTGCCCAGGCCCCCCACCATGCCAGACATATCGTTTTGGTGGCCCTTCAACACCACTCCTTTGTCCGGTGGTATAAGCTCCTCCATGGGACGGCCATGGTGGCCAGAAATGCCCACACTGACTTCTGGGGTGTTTCTGCCAGGTACGTGCTGGCAGCTCAGCTGTGACACCTCAGCTGTGACACCAAAGGTCTCTTGCATGCAGCGATTGCTGCCCGTGGGTGAATCCCGACCCCACAACTTGCCGCCACGGTGCTGCCAGCTCCCGCAGGTAACTGGCTTCTTTAAAGCACCATGTCCTGGGGTCAGATGGCCAAGGCTCTTGGCTTCCCCTTAAAAAGACTTGGGAGGGGTGGTGAAATTAGGAAGGGTATCTGCTGCATCCTTTGGGTCATGGAGAAAAAAGCTGGAAAACATGAACTCAGGAGCTCAAGGGTGTAGCCAGCAAAAAACCCACTCTCTTAAAAACGATTTACTGTTGAGGTTGGCTGTAACAGGTCTGAGCTGTGGGTCCCATCACCCTGAGGTGACACCCTCAGCTCCCTGCAGCATCAGGAAGCCCCACCAGACATCTCAAGATGCAGCGCACGAGCAAACCCCACGAGCCCAGGCCAGGACCATGGCTGGCTGCTTGCATGGAAGGGAGGGGAGAAATATTCCGTTCATCCATTCACCAGAGGGGCTGAGCACGGCACAGCTCCAGCACATCCCGGGGAGGACCGGGCCGGGTGATGCTGCTCACAGCCGTGCAAGCAGGACGTACTCCTGACGCACCTTTGGCTTCTCCCGCCCCACTCCTTACAATCCCTAAATAAAAATATCCAAGGCAAGTAACCTCCCACGGAAATTCAGACGCCTCAGGGTGTTCCTTCAGCCCTTGCAGCCCCAGCTCCTGCCCTTGCAGCATCCTGCCCTGCTCTTATCGGGGCACTGGACACAGGCTACCATTTTTAGAGGACAACCTAATGAAATAGATCCTGATTAGCCGGCCGTGAGTTACTTCATTTCGGTGTCCGCATGCAATGGAGGCAGGAGCGCAGCTGAAAGATAATGGAGATAAAGCATTAGCCCTATGATGGCAGCATGGCCAGGAGCCAAGGCGCTCCCTTTTTGTTAATACACAATGCTTGTTATAAGATTGAATATCCATTTGGGGGCAGAATTCACCTACTTTCCTTTGCGCACTCCCCTCTGAAAGCATCGTAATGATTTACTTATTGGCATTTTATTTTGATGAATAGGCTGCAATTGGTGCAAAAATATCCTGAATGGCATTAGGAGACTCAGCCACGTGACCGTTGGCCCATTTGCACTAAGTACCATCAGTCAAAGTTCATATTACTTATAGGATGCTTAAGCCAGCGTATTTTCCTAACAGGCACGGTCCTCTGAGGGTAGCGCTAAGCGTGCTGGGGACTTCTTTGAAGTAGCATAAAGGGTAATTATTCCCTAAAGTCCTATTTGAAAAACACCCTTAAAAACTAAGTTTTGTGCCTGTGGAGAGGGGAAAAAAAAAAAATCCAACCCAATGCTCCTGCCTATGCGGTAGCTGGCTGCTCATCAGAGCGATGCCCGGAGGGCCCAGTGCAGCACCGGCTGCCGAGCTCAGCACGGGAAGGAGAAATGTCCTGTCTCTGCACCTTGTCTGGACTGAAATGGAGGTCTTGGGGGGTAAAAAAAGCGAAGAAAAAGGGACCGCGGAGAAATGTGGGTCAAGTACAAGAGGCTGCTTTTATTTGTTGTATTTTATGTAACGGGCGGGGATAACAGGGTTCACGGTGCCTGGGAAAAGCAGCCCTCAATTGGCAGTCGCAGCAACGAAGTCTCTGAGCTCAGGTGGGTTTCTGGAACGTGTTACAACCACAAAACACCTTCCCTGCTGACAAGCTTGCCCCAGTACCGGGCTACCCCTTACCCTTTGCCTGTCAGGAGCCCAGGAAAATGCAGGTGTGGTCTGTGCACGTACCCCTTGGCGGGTGTTTTGGGGTGCACATCACCGTGCTGTGCAAGGTGGAGGGGTCTGCCCGGCACCGTGGAGTGGGCAGCAACTAAGGGGGGGGATGCTGAAGCTGTAACCATATTCAAAAATGCTCGTGCAACATGGCCAGCTGCCCCCCCAGCACTGCGGGTTATTAACACCACCAGCTAACGACGACAGTTTAACGCTGCAGCAGGGAAAAATCCCGCTGCTGGTCCCAGTCACCAAAGCCTCCTCGTGCTGTGGGGCAGCAAAAGGGCATCACCAGCCCCCTCGCATGTAGGGGTTTTGCTGCTTTCTTCCAGAATCGCTCCTGACCTCGTCAGTGCCGTAGAGAAGCGGCGGAGACGCAGCCCACTCTTGCTCTCTGCCTGCAGAAATGCCGCTGATGTGCTGCTGTTTACTTTCCAAGAGTTAGACCCAGCCAAGGCCCTGTCTGAGCACTGAAAATGCATCTTGCTGGGTGGGGAGAGCCGGGGGAAAGGCAGCGATTCCTTTCAGCTCGAGAGAAGCAGCCACTCGCAGTACACAAAGAGGTCCCTTCCATGGTTTAGCAGTTCTAATTACAATTTATTAGAAATTCTAGCATGCTCCGCCCCATGCTTTCCTTATGGCTTTGGGCAAAACGGTTGGCAAAAGTTTTTTTTTTGCAAGAGCGTTTCATTTACGGCATCAGAGACGTGGCCAACGCGATGGAGCTTTGCTAGCGATGCGTTACGCGGCACTTTGCGACGAGGAGGATGCTTTGCCCCGGTGTGGACACGAAGTGCTTCTCCCACATGGAGCACAGAGCCTGGGGAAGGCTCCCTGTCCCATCCCCAAGGAGCAAAGCCGGGGTGGCATAGCCAGCCCCCGCCTCGGCCGTGAACCTGCCCAGCCACAACAGCCTCTCCCCTGGTCCTACGGCTTGGTTTAGGCTTTGTGCGTGCTCAAAGAAGGGGAGAAACACGCAAGTCTAGTAGAAAGTTACACCGTGACTATTTTTAGCATACAGTTACGCTCACAAACCCCCCAGAAATCAAAGGCTTTCTGAATTCGCCAGCAACAGTTAAAGAAAATCCGTTTCCTTACTGCTGTTCATAATTTAGATAGCCTCCCCCCTCTTATTTGCACTGTTTATACATGAATTCCTACAGCATTATGCGCTTTGTGTAAGCAGGAAAAGTCCAGTCCAGACACGGCTCCGTGACAGCTCCCCCTGACTAATAGCAGAATTATCCTTACATAAGTCCTTTCTCTTCCCTGGCATTTTTTTTCCCCACCAGGAAGGGTGCTTCCCTGCACACCCCGGCGGGATGAAAGCAGCCCAGGCCCGGGCTCCAGAGCTCCCAGCCTTGCTCCATGTTTTATGTTGCAGTGCCATCTCATGGCAGCTCTAGCACCAGCCTCTCACAGGAGATGCATTTTTCTTTCAACTCTTTGCAGGTATTTTCTTGTTGAGCTTTTAAGTTTTTAGATTTATAAACCACCACCACCCCACCACCCCCCCCCAAAAAAAAATCCAAAGATTAAATAACTTTTTAATTACCAAAGGCTCTATGTCCCAAACTTAAGTTGCCTTCAAAGGAAGCTCCAGGATGGAGCGCAAGCGGCGAAGAAATAATTTATTTTCTTAGAAGATGATCAGCTTTCTAGCCCAGGCTGCTGCTATATAAATGGTAACACTATACGAACATGTGTCTTCCATATTACAGACCATCTCTAATGGCTCCTTTATTTCACTAGAGAGGAAAAGAAAAAAAAAAAAGATAAAAACCGTACTTAAATCTGGAAGCCATTGCAGGCTTCGAACAGTAAAACTATTGCAAATGTTGAACGTCCCCTCCCACCTCCTCACGGCGCTGGGAAGTTTCCAGCAGTAAAAGCCCAGGGGGGACCAAACGCCAAGAGCAACCCCTGCTCCATCCGGCACCCTTGGGTGCACAGCGGGAGCACCTCCGTCCCGGCAGCCGGGGACGGCTCCTTTGCAGAGGAGAAGCAGAACGAGCGGACACTGAAACTAGACGCTGCTCCCTGTCTTGTGGCATGTCGGCAAGCCGATTAGGTGTGCCGGGAAAGCCACACTTTCAAAAGACCTTTTCTTCAAGGTTTCAGCTCATCCTGTGCTTGCAGGAGGATCAGAGGGAGGCCTAATCCCAAAGATTAAGGTCTGGATGCAGGCGGCGGAGGGAAGCTTTCTGCTCCTTAGAGCAGCAACACACACAGCACCAGCTTGGAGGGGATTCTGCTTTCGCAAAACTCAGGAAAATCAGATGTTCTTTCCATCCAGCTCAGGACCCCGTTTGCAAAGGTCAGCCCCAGGGTGGGAGATGGGCTGTCAGCACCGCAGAGGGTCTGCTGCCCCCCACGCCAGGGCCAGGTCAACAGGTCCCTCGTCGGAAAAACCCGGGGTCTACGTCTGATAAAAACAATTTGGGAAAATACCCACAGAGGAAGAGGTGCAGCACCCTGCCCTGCCCTGCCCGCGGAGCTCCCCGCCAGGTATTTTCCACACTGCGGAGGAAGGGCGCGGCGCCCAGGGCCACATCCATCCCTCTGGTTTGGGTTTGACCCTCTCAAGACTGTGGGTTTGGTAGGATTTGCATCTCCAAAAAAAGCCGAGAGGTTTCCTGGAAGAGAAACCGCAGGGCAGCGCGGTTGTCAGCAGAGGGTTTGTTGTTCACTTGTTTTACATGAAGAAGATGCTGCAAGAGGCAGGGGAGGAGCAGCGGCCACGTTGCTCCCTGCAGACCTCAGGCCAACTCCAGAAACGTGCAAAGGAGGGACAGAGGGGTGCTCAGGGGGATGAGGGCTGTGAGCACCCAGAAAGGGTGAAGAAGAGCAGAAAGGGTGGAGGCGAGGGCAACCAGGATGCTCACATCACCTTTTGCCATTGGCTTGACTCCAGGGGGAGAAACATCACCCTGATTGCCTCCGAAAACACAGAGAAAGAGCTGCCCCGGGGCCCTCTGACTGGGTGTCCCACTGCGTGAAACTCCGGGGGGAGCCACCCGGTAACCCCCCACGACACAGCCACGGCCAGAGGGTAGGGGATCCGAGACACGAAGCCAGAAGAGTGGCACGGCTGCGGCTGCAGGGTGTGGGGAGCAGCTAACAAGCTAGTTGGGAAATACTGAAAGCAAAAGAGAACAAAAAGTCCCCCCAAAACTATCCCAAAGGAAAAAAAAAAAAAAAACCCAAACAGCAAACTTTCTGTGCAGACTGTGCCTGCGCCACACATTGCAGGATCATTTTGCATTTCACCTGGCAGGCCACCCTCTCCTTTTACAGGCAAATACTATTTTTAAAAGCTGCTAAGAGCCAGCAGTGCTAATGCATTTGGGTCAGGATTTTCCTACTCCAAAAAACCCACCGTTTCATGAGCAAAAGACACTCAAGAAAAATCCTTTCTACTTTAGATTGCATTGACGATGCGATCCACCCCACGCCTGCGAGGGCTGCAGCGGGGAAGGCAGGGGAAGGCAGCAGGAGGCAGGGATATAGGGTGCCAGGCTGGATGCTTCCCCGGTACGATGGAGGCCGTGCAATGCGATTACCAGCCCAGGGAGAGCACGGCGTTGCACAGGTTTACACGCACCATCCATCACTTGCTGACCGCCTTGTTTTCTCTTTGCACGCTTGTATGGAAATTTAGCTACAAAACGTTCCTATGAACTGTTCCCTGATGTGCAAATATAGCTTTAAATTACTTTTCTAGGAAAGAATCCTCACTATTTTATACAAATTGTCTTGCATGTTTATTACACAGAATCACGATCCAAAAAGAGGGGGATTCATCCCGTGCCTATTCATAACACTGCTCTCCCTTATGCATTACAAGCTGGAACATACTCCAGGCCCCCTTGCATGATGAATGATACCTACTTCGCTCTTCGCTTCCAGCCTGCTCCCATTTGCTTATTTATGGAGCCTCCGTGTACTGATGCAAACCCTCCTCTCCCAGTTTCTCCGTAAGGCAGAGCACATCGTGGGCACCGGGCTTGCAGCGGGCGCTTTGAAAAGGGAGCAGCAAGACCTGAAACTCTGCTCCTGGCCTCGCTGCTGTGCAAAGACAACCCGGGACCGCTAGCTCCAGAACTGCTGCACTTCCCGCTGACACTCTTCCCAACAGCTGGTAGTTTCTCCACCGCGCTTAAAGCCCTTTCTCCTGCCCTGTGCCTCAGAGCAGAGCACCGGGAGGGAAGCAGGGCCACGCAGGCGCACGGATGCCCACCCACCCGCTCCAGGGATGCTGTGCCTGGGAGGTGCGCGTGGGACGTCTCCTGCTGTATTTAGCTTGGCTGGCTCAGCCAGCCCATTGCTCTGCCCGCACGCGGCCCCGGGGAGAGTGGAAGGAAGCAGTGTACCGGCCAGCCAAGCCAAACACCGGGAGGTCAAGCGCTGCAGCACGGCTTCTTAGAGATGACACACGCACCCGAGGCGAGTCCACTTGTCTCCCGGCACGGGAGCATCTCGCGGAGCCCCGCGCTAACACCGCAGCTGCAAACATCGGCTCCTGACCCCGGGCTCCAGCACCCGCTGCCTCCCTCCCAGGGATGACGATTTTGCAGCCTGGGTGGGAGGAAGGTGCCGGGGTGGGTAGTCCCGGTGCAGAGCGCAGCCCCCCTTCTCCGGTGGCACGCGGCATGGTCCGTACGGCTTTGGAAATAAACCAGCCTTCATTAACTTGTCAAATTAGGAAATTGAGAGCTGTCAAACTGCAGCGAAGATTGGCGGTGGCTTTTATAGCAAGCCATGGGATCTCCCACTGTTTGTCTGATCTCATTTCCTCATCATCGTTGTCCTAAGAGAATCATTATAGAGAGGAAAGAGAGGGAGAAGTAGAGAGATGAAGACATGAACGGTTTCCAGCTGGAAACTCCTCCCTTCCGTGTGCGGACGAAAGGGTTTGTATAAGCTGCACAGGATCAGTAATTTTCCTCTGTCGCAGTCACGTTTGTGCTTAAGACAACTCTTCGGCTTCATCCCCTCTGGTCAATCCTGCCATAGGAAGACTATAAAAAGCGATTTCTTTTGTACTCCCATCAACTGGCAAAGGCAGAGCGTTGACTGAGCCCCTTCTGACCCACGGAGCTTTTGTGTTCCTCGCTCTGAAGTATCGTTAGTTAATTATTACCGAGCAGAGTGTGCCAACCTGTCCTGAACCTGCCCCACTAAAATAAAAGCGCACAGAAGACCGAGCAAAGCCTGTAGCGTGAAGCGGCTTTAAATCGAAGGCGCTTTGATGGCTCCTCCGCAGCAATCGAGCGGCATTGCTAAGGCACATCACGCAACGTAAAACCACCTTCGCCTCTGCTTGCTCCTGCTCCCCCCATCCTCTTTTTCAACAGTACCCTCCAAAACAAAACTTCACAAGCGTCTCCACAGTACAAATAAGCCATAGACCAAAAGAATTCATTCTGGTATGTCTCTCATTTCCAGGACCACTTTGCAAAGGCGGTTAAAAAACCCCAACAGTATGAAGGGACAGAGCCCAGCAGAGAGAAGTCTTAACATGCAGCCACAGCCCGTTTCAGTGCACACAAATTGTGTGAGCGCCTGGTGAGGAAACCCCACGTGCTTTGTGTGATCTTTCCAACACACAGAGCTCAGAGGGGAGGGAGGTGCTGCTGTGCATGGAGTAACCGTGGTGGAAACCCTCCTCCCAGCAGAGGAGGCACGACCGGGTCGTGCAAGGCACGGATGGCTGAGCCGGCGGCCCCAGCACCGCCGCTGCAGCGGGAGGGCAAAGGATTCTCTGGATGGCAAACACTCTTGTCCTCCAGCCTTGGCTTTTAAGAAGGCAGCACCAGAGAGTCTTCTGAAAAAGCAACAAGTGGGACATCTCAAGCCCCTGCAGCTGAGATGAAGCCCTAGAGGAACCAGCTGCTGCAAGAGCTGAGAGGGAACAAGCTAATGACAGCAGCAAAGCCAAATAAATTAAAGTCAATACTGTCTTTGCTGGAGAATGAAAGGTTAAAACCCTACCAGCAACTGCTTGGGGATATAGGCTTTTGAGGCAAAGTTGCCATTCCTTGACTGCTAATTATTATGTTTTCCAAAGATTTCATCAACTAAGTTGCATTCAACAAACTGCTATTTAATTACCAGAGTAGAATCCTGTTAATTAGCCAGCCCCAGAAGACAGCCCTTCATCCCTGTTCAGTGAAATTCCCAACTAATCCCTCCAGCAGCAGTTGTCTCACAGCCCGGGGAGCCACAGAGAGCAATTAGAGATGCCCCTGAAGTTGGGGGGAACGATCAGAGCTCATCCCGCCCCGCCACCAGCAGACGTCTTCAGCGCTGGGAAGGTGCAAGCCAGCACAAGAAGTGTAACACACAGACATAGAAAAACTATTCCTCTTACCATTTCTCAGCTGTCCCTCCTGGCTCCATTTATCCCGGCTGCTTCAGCCACAGCCCAGCCGGTGGCTCCTCTCCCCCCCGGCGCTGGTGCTCCCGCTGCATCCCCGTGCTGCATCCCCGTGCTCCCTCTGCACAGTCCGTGCTTGTGCCCGCCTAAGAGGCCGGCGGCTCTCCTTCAGCCAGCTCACCACCGTCCTCCACTTAACACCACACAGCATCAAAGCTCTTCCCAGGAAGATGCTGTGAGTGCCTTTTACAAGGTGCTATGAACATTTCTAAAGCCAGCCTGAGATCTCCCCCTACTTCTCATCTCACCTGGCTTCCCAGGATAGAGGGTTAAATCATCCCCATGTGACAGCAGCTGCACCCGGCAGACCTGGGTGGCAGGACAGGTGTTATCAAGGATACGAAGTTCCTACAAAATTCATAAAAACAGCCTGGGTAAAGGAGACAGGGGCTCCAGCTACATAAAAGGCTTCAGTGGGCCCTGCCACACCAGCAGACACCAGATAAAGCCCAAGGGCACGATCCCAGCGTGGGCAGGTATCAGCCAGGGCTCATTACCACCCCAAGAGGGAAGCAGGTTTTTTTAATTCAGCTAACGCAGCAATCCGGAGTTTCTTTGTTGTCTGTCACCATGGAAGTTAAATGTTTTAATTTTAATGTTGAAATGCCAGCGGAAATTCATATTGTGAGGAAGTTGCAGGCTCTTCTTTGATATCCATTTAAACAATGTAGATGATTTTGAAGTAGTGGGGGGTTCATTTAACCAAGTTCAATAAAGCAGGTCTCCAGGTGAAAATAATAAATATTTAAGAGACTAAAAAAAATGAACTGTTCAATATCATTTGGTATAAATGCATCTGTGCTACGGAGATCCGTAGGGATGAAAGGACAGTTAAAAAATTCTACAAAGTCTTTAAATTAATGGTTGCAAAATTTCAATATGCGATTTGTCACGTTCCTGTAAACTTGCATTACCCATTTTGATTCAAGCCCCATTTTGGGTTGTGGCATACAATATGCTGAATTTTAGTCAGAGGATTTCCATCAACCGAGATTCTAAGTAATAATAATAACAATTATCACCAGAATTAAGCCATACAGAAAAATCTCTAGTTTTACAGAGTCGGGATTTGGAGCAATGGAAAATTGACAACAGTTCATAATGCGGACTTTGGTGGTCAACGTGCAGCTTTGCTACCCTATGGCTAGGATAAAGTCTCTCGCAACCTCTATCCAATGTTTGAGCAGAGAAGTCTTTAATATAAAAATGCCGTGCAGGGCAACTACATAAAAATAACTTCCTTCAATAGGATGAACAAAGTAATATCTTAAATGAGCAAGTTCCAGCAACATCACCAGATCGGTCGCTTTGGCCAGCAGATCCAACTCTACTGAAGTCAACGTCCGTGCACAAACGAAGCTGGGGGAGAGGTAAGAGGCTCTGGCTTGTTTCCAAAAGTAAGCGAAGGGTGAGGTATGTGATTAATTCCCCATTAGTATTCCAGTCACATTTCCTCCAAAGACGGGAAAGTATTTCAAGTGAGAAATCTTGCTTATCAAGCTGTTGAAAACATTTTTCCCTCAAAGTTTTCTACGCCTCACTTCTTCGAAGGCACTTTTTGAGTCCAGCACGCAGGCCTGGAGGCTGTCCGTGTACGCCACACCTGCAAATAGCAGCTAGCACTTCACGGGTAACTCATGGCCTGAGGCCTCCCTCTACCCATTCCCTGGAAAAAGGGGACCCCCACTCACTGCAGATAAAAATGAGGGTCACAGCAACGAGTTCATTTCACCTTGCAGGAAAAGCACCTTCCTACGTTCCCTTATTTCTCAAGGAGGTTTGGTACCTCTGCCTAGGATTTGATGGCTGACCTACAAGGGAAACTACACTGAGCTTCAACACTGTAGTTAAATATAAAATTTTCTTTTTTTTTTTTATTAAACAGATCTCAGACAATTTAGAGGTAATCCAAAGGGAGCAATATTATAAAAAGAAATCCTTGCAGCATTAGATATAACTTGAAAAGTCACAGTGCTAAAAATTAATCTAAGCAAGGCTAACTGGGGTATTTCATATACTGTCACTGCAGTCTGAATTGAAAAATGTCATATAATTAAACTGGTAATAGTCTCTACGCTTTTCATTTTGAAACGTCAGTCTAACTGCAACTCAAAAATACCTCAAGTATTAACTGAATACATACAAGAGATACTACTAATACACTTCAGGCCTCCTTTCTGACTTAATAACAAAAAATTCCATTTAAAAGTATTTTTAATCTATGAACAAAACATAGATAGCTTCTAAGAGAATAAGTTTTACTGAAGAATACACAGGATTAAAAAAGCAGGTCCGGTAACATTTAATCTCCAACCAATTACAGAAGCAAGACATTGAGATTTTAGAAAATGTGTTTAATTAATAATGCTCATTAACTGCACAGTTTTAATTCATAAATACAGATGTAAAAAAAAAAAACCTGAAATGTGCGATTCTTATTTTTAAATTTATTTCACTTTAATGGCTGCCTCTTAATACACTAAAGATGTGGAAATCAGTGCAACTTGAACAGTTGCCAAACAAAAACCTCTTAACAATGAAGTAATGCTCAGTGGAGTGTACGTTCATCTCTACCTTGCAGCTTCTTCTTGTAAAAGTTGCTACAGAAATCTTTGGTAGTATATTAAAACAAACCACCACCTCAAATAATTAATATAGACAAATAATTAAAGATTAACACGTTTTGTATTCATATTCATGCTGCAACACAAAATCCATTTCTGTATTCGGTTTTTTTTTTTTAATAAAAACGTCACTTAGGAAGTCATGATGGCTTGAAACTAGAGACGATGGGATCTCTTGCTTTGCACTGCAGTCGACAGCAGTTCTGCTACTGACCTCTGTGGGTGCAGGCACGGGCCCGAAGCGCTCACAGAAGTGTGAGGGATGGATCCAGTTAGTCTAATGCACTAGAAATGGTTCCTGACACTTTATCACAAACATACAGAAAAATATCGTACGAAAGCATACTATATAAAAACATTAAAACACCCCCGTCCCCTCTTAAACAAGAGAGGTGTGGAGTTTGCAGGGTTTCCTGCTGAAAGATCTCATTCTAGTCTGAACAGGAGCTCTTCTGAAATCACGACAATTAAAACACTCGTTAACATCATCCCACAGAGGGTCAGTCCCAATACAAACATCTTCTCTTTAGTCGCCCGTTTAGCAAACACTTTACTTTTACAGTATGTGTGCCATTGTCAGTGCAAGACCAGATTACATTGAGTATTAGAATAAATGCAGTGCGATTTCTTTCTCTCTTGGGACAAAACCAGTGAGTAAATCTTAACATGATAGGAATGTTTTAAAATGAAAATTGAAAACACATTTCACCGAGCCAGTATTCCTCTACGTACAGCACATCTAGAAAAAGCAGCATACCATCTCTGTGCACGTTTGCATTTAACTAAGTACAGTACAGAAGAAATGAAAGCCCGCTCTCTTAATGAAATAGGAACAAATATAACCTGATTGAAAAAACAAGGGGCCAAAATGTCTTTTTAAAGAAACAATGAAAAATTAAAAAACAACCAACCAAAGCAGAAGTAATGACTTGTGCATTTAGCATTTACCAAGGCACCTGGTTTTCCTCATTTTCCCAGTTTGAAATGTTAGAAACTCAAAAGGGTCACTGCACATAGTGCTTCTGCAGAGCTTCCACCATCCTTCTTGTCCAGACCACCTCAAAACACCAAATAACAACAAACGAGCTTGGCACAGACTGCCTTTAATGTTTTCCACGTCGGCCTTCAAAAGCACGATGTTCTCTGTGTGCTAAGGGAGAGAGAAGGAAAAAAGAATAAAAGAACACAAACTCTGTCAAGGAGTTGAAAAGATTAAAAAAAGAGAAGACAACAGTGTATAAAGCAGTCAAGGAAGACACAACATGCCAACGAGTGATCTTTGGAAATACGCTGTTCTGATAATACATCTATATAGAGCCTAAAATAAGAGATGCCTTAAAATCCTGACGGTAAACGGTTCCTCTAAATGAATACTTAAATTGAATGGCATGTAATCTTGAGAGTTATCAAGAGATTTGTCTCATTCATTTTACGAATCAGTCATATTAAACATGAAACCAAATATATTCTACAATTAAACTAAATATATTCTGAATGATAGCTAACTTTTATATTGACGGGACAAAATTTTAATGCAATGAGAGATGCTATGTTTCCAAATGGTTAATGATGAATCAGGCAGGATAGTCCCATGGAAATACTCTACACCGGCATCCTGTTTCTCTAACGAAGGTGGAAATTAACAGTACAAAATACTTACATTTATAAAAGACTGCTTTAAAAGATGTGTGCGGCAGAAGTTTATGTATCTTTTCTAAAACTTTTGCTTCACTTGCTAAAGATGCATTCACGTTCCAGACTTGCACAACATCTTCACGGTCACGAACGCTGACGCTAACCCCTATTACTTCATCATCTGCACAGAAGAGGAAGCATCATTAAGGAATACTTTAAAAGTGAGACATGTCTAATTTGATAGTTATGTGTTATGAAACAGTGCCCAAAAGCTGTACAAACTGCAGAAGGAAAGAGAGCCATCTCCAGTGAGGAGAATACCAATGTTCAAACCAGACAAAGTAGTTTCCAGAAAGAAACAAACACTGTATTTATAGAAGCTATTGGAAATATTACCTCATAGTGGTTTTAATAAAGTGCCATAGGATTACTCATCTTTGCTATTAGCACTCTTATACTTGATTAGAAGGGAACTGCAAGAGTCCCTTCAGTAAGGGTAGCAATATAAACTACTACAGGCAATTTACCTAGAGTAATGGCTGTAAGCAAAAATGGGGGGGTGAGCGTGAAACAACTCAAACCCCAGGAACAGCACCTGGAGGAGATCAGACACCAGCTTTTCCAGACTTTGCTCTCTTTTTCCTTTTACATTTTGTCAAGGCAGCAACGGGGGTGGGGGGAAGGAAAAACAAAAAAAATAAAGCCACAGGCAGGCTGCTGCCGCTGCTGCTGGTGTTGGTAGCTCCGTGCTTCGCTGAAGAAGCCCTTTTCGGCGTGAAATTCTCCGGATGCAGCTGAGAGCTCAGCCTAAGGCCACGCCGCGGCTGGGAGCGGTGGCTGCCTCCAACAGCGACCCCCATGGCGCAGCTGCACCGTGCGTCCTAAGGAAGGGGTCGGTAACCATAACGCAAAGGTGGTGTCAGGAGCACGTGGCCAAGGGGAAAAGCTACCTCGGTAAGCAGCAGAACGTCACAGCTTTGCTTAAACTGACCCCGAGACCACCCTATCAGTATAACGGGCGGGAGCGCTCCCTTTCTGACACCAACTCAGTGACACACATTAAGGATTTTGAAAAGCAACTATTAGAAATGTCTCCCGCAGCTCAAGGATTTGAGGCTTGTGTTCTCTGTCTTCCAATTCTGAAAGCTGGGAATTTCTCTCTTTCAACGAGAGAAATACACTACTTGGGAAACTCATTCAACAGCGCTTTTGTAGAAAAAGCAAAGCCACCAAGATGAATATACCAGCAGCAGCCTACTGCAATACGCCTGCTCTACCACATTAGCTAGGTGTAAGAGAAACTCTTTGAGAGGTTTTTGCTGAAATGCTCTGTGAACCTGAGAAACGCAATTCTTTCCTCTGGAATGATAGAGCAGTGAAGGAACGCTCCTAACGGGATATTCACCGTCACTGCGACAGCCAGTTTAATCGGATATTCATGCTTAGGAGAGAAGTAAATATGATCAAAAGAAACAACGGAGAAGTGTCATTTGAACCAAAAAGTTAGTCACTCCCAGAACAGCTTCCAGAACACCTTCCCTCTAGGCCAATGGATCAGTAAGTTCAGCATTCGCTTCACCCACAAGTAGGAACAGTTCTGTAACCGAACCCTAACGAATTAAATGGTCACAGACTGCACCTGCTTTTCATGACTAAGCAGCACCATGTGCTGCTCTGTCTTAAGCCAGCTAGCATTCACGGTCCCTTCCCGGAGCCCATTTCCAAATGAAATGTGCAACCTTGCAAGCCTAGTGAAGATATTTATTCTAAAAGCAACTTCGTTAAATTATTACCTCTGACCAAAATCACATGTGAGCTTCTGGATGATTAATGCCTGTTTTCCAGTAAACCAGCAAAGTATTTTAAGAATATTTATATAAATTCAATTACACTAAAGATTACCTTGACCTAAGCAGTATTTTTAAGCAATAATGAAAACACTGCTTCTGGGTAGAGCGCTAACCTGGCATTCAGGAGAGCCAGGTTTGTGTTATGGCCCTGCCACGCGCTTTTAACGTCACCACAGGCAAACCGCGCAGCTTCCCTCTGCTTCACGCCTGCACCAGCGCTTCCCCTGGCAACTCCTAACCAGAAGGGACCATGAGAGCTAATGGAGGCATCTATCTAATTGAGTTGCTTCCAACAGTGATAGCACAAACAATCTGTACAGAAGTGTCATTTGGGGTTCCAGAATCCTGTCATTGGGGAATTAATATTACTCGTTTAAATACTGGCTAACGGATAGATATCTAATAACTAGAAAACCTGCTGGCTTCCCAGGGATGCAAGCTGTTGAGCTTGAGTCTTGTGCTAACAGTCAGAACGCCCTGTCCTCCTCTTAATGACAACAGGTATGAATACGTTTTCCAGCCTACACCCCATTTTGAGCAGTGTTTCCATGTTCTGTATTCAAACCCGATTTGTCATGCTAGCCTCAATCATTTTTAAGTTACCTGCTGCACAACAATCTGTAAACTGCTCTCCAATAGTTGCTAACAGGAGCTCTTTCCAAACTGCAGCCTAAGGAGGAGGGGAAAAAAAAAAAAGTTACATTTGCATTATTATTTTTTAATTTAAAAGTTAGGTTTGCTAGCTTAGTTTTGAGTACATTCTCTTTCTGAGGTTGTCTAGACAAAAAAGAGTATTTATTGTAAGTACGCACCATGTTATATAATTAATTTCCTCAATCCAATTGGAGCAAGAATTTAGACGCTGAAAATACATACTGTTATACAGAATCGTTCTAATAAATGTTTTAAATATTTAACAATAAGTTTACCTTCGCTATATCTGTGTCCATGACTCATCCTGAGTGTGCTAGTTAATGTAAAGCCTGAAAGTAGATTTCTCCTAAGAATTTCCTGTGATAAAAGACCGTAAGGCTCCACTTGTGGTCACTTGTTTCTACAGAAAAGAATTACTAACCACTTTTCTTAAAGTACCTGAAAACCCTACCAGTAAATTAAATTGATTTATATTTAAACATCATCTCTGACTTGCTTTGACTATGAAATAAGTCCATCTTTCAACAAATTCAAATGCTCGCTAGAGAATTAAAACAGGGGGGAAAACCTATCTGCCACTTTGCCTTGGCTGTTAGACTAATTACACTGTTATTTGATTTTGACACTTGTTATCACCTAAGCCAAAGCCCATGCAAAACTTCAAATGCATCTGGACCAACGTGATGCTCCAATGTGTGGGTTTACAGGGACAGAATATTTTTATGTATCTATTTTTAAAAAAACCCACATCAACACGTGTATTTGTTTATAACACCATAATGACTTTTTCGCACGCTACTTTTAAGGAATGTCTGCTACATGAAGTTAGCTTGAATTTTAGTACTATTAAAAAAACCAGCAAATCAAACGCCCCAGGTTAAAACAAAAAGCAAGCAGCCACGAGGATGACAAACTATCAAACTGCTTTAATGGCGTTCCTGAGTATTCCTAAGCCATCTTTTAGAATACAAAGGATTTCTGTGACTCATTATCATCCTATCCGACGCATCAGACAAAGCTGCGCTATGGGAAGGACCACCCCATGCGATGGCTCCCGGGGCGGGTTGAAGACGTCAGCGTGACAGCGCCTGACACGGTGCCTTTTGCCTGCCGGTGGCACGGCTCCTGCACCGATGATGGGCCTGACCACGCACACTCTCTTTACCAGGCGCGGTGCTCGCTACCGTGAGTTGTCCTAATGGCCTCAAGGGTAGGAAGCACTTCATCCAGCAGTAAGCAGTTGCAGGACCAGGCTTATGAGGATCTAAAAAGTATTAGTTTTCGTATTAAAAATTGGCATACAGAAGTGTCACTGTACACATGCAACAACATTTAAGTGTCAGTATTTTGTCAGTCAGTTTTTCATACCACTTGAAAGACTAGCAATCTTTAGAAAAAAAACATTTCCCTCCCTGCACAGCCTCACTGAGCGCTGCTACAGCGTTAGCATCTCCTTGAGTTATGCCTGTACGCGATGGCTCATCTTAGCCAAGAAGATGCTGTATACACATGTGATGATTCGAAGAACGAAGCCAAAAATGAGAAATAGGCATAAAGGTATTATTTATGCTATTTACAGAGGCACTAAAAGCTGGCTGAAGTTCACCTTCAGTTAAACCTTTCAGAAGTGACCTGGGACATGTGGTACGTAGTTTGAGAGATCAAGAAGTGCCTTCGTTTCAAAAAACGGGGCTGTCATTCAGCCTCTGAAAAACAAGGCCTCCGAGGTCCCTAAATTCACCACCCAGTAACGCAGGCTCCCCAAACCACTTGTTACTTCTGACAATCTTCACAACTTGGATTATAAGAGGAAAAAGAAAATTTCAGTCTTTTCTGATCCCTTGGGACTGCAGCGGGGGAAAGCTGCAATTCCCATACAGGCAAAAAAGCCCACAGGCAAAAATCAATTAACTTTTGGCTGAAATTTCAAGTCCCATCTTCCAGCATGTAATGCCTTCTGCAAAGCTATCACATTTTTCTGACACTTCACTTTTCGTGTTTAAAGCCCTGATCCAGAACACACTTACACACATAAACACCATGTGTGAGGAGGTCAAATCTCCTCTCCGTGACAGTTCACAGGAGAGGTTCCTCACATGTGTTTGATTAGGGGCACAAAGAGAAACCCAGTTATTTCAGCGGGGCTAGAACAACGGCATGCCTGAACAGGTTTTATCTTTCACATTTTTAAATTCAAAAAAGAGGGAAAAAAACCTGAGCAGCACTACAGTTTCACAAGATGCACACAAGGTGGTCTGACAACTCACTGTTGCCAAAGGGGATGATCCTACTTGTCTTTTCTCCTTTACCCCCTATGCCCATCAAAAAAACTCTCCTGGCCATACACTCAAATTAAAAATACAATAAAAAGGAGACTTTTTGTGACATCAGAGTGCATTAAGCATGTCTCACAAAACAGTCCGATAAGCACCAGAGCCAGTGCAAGAGGGATCAGGAGAGAATGAGCAAGATCCTTCCCCTTCCAGTAGGAGCAAGCCATGAGACAGGATTAGCTATCGCTGGAAATGAAGCCTTGGTCCATGTTTGGCTACAGAAAGTGACAGCACCACGCACAGCCGTACATAAATGCAAACAAGCAGTGCCAAGCAGAAACAGTCCTACTGAGTTTAACAGAGTTTAGGAGCATTTCAGCGAAACTCTGCAAGTTGTGCTGGACTGTGTGCATTGACTTTTGAAGAGCATTACTGAGGTTCTGGCTACAATTTAGCATAGAATATTATCATGAAAAGATTTTTATATTTTTCGTTGCATGCCTGTAAGCAAACAGTCTTGAGAGCACAGGTGTTTATAAAATACTGTGTTTCAAAATGGAAACGCAGGCTTCATTTGCTTGATACATCGATAAATGTTATCAAAAGCAAGAGAGATGGAATTACCTGAAAAGAAACTTTTGCTCATTGTCTTAAAGTAAAAGGTTATAGATGTTAAAATAGTGTTAACAGACGTTAAAATAGTGTTTGGTGGTTGTGTTGGGTGATGTCAGAACTAAAAAGCTTTACAACAGCTTTATTAGATGGAGTTTAAAGAAACCCCCTTACTGAACAATGTCTAAGTAAAAAGTCAATATAACATACCGTACTTTCTTTAGGGACCTTCATTTTCCATATACCTCCTTTGGCGTTGCTTTCTTCTTCCCTGGTTATGGGAAATAGATCAGTAAAATAAACATTCAAATCCACATCTAGATAAACCTATGTTTAGGGTTTAATTTTCCCAGGAAAAAAAAAAAAAAAAACCCAAACATTTGAAAGGCAATTACTAACTCCAGGTAGCATGACTCAAGCTATGACATTAGAGATAATTCTTTCATTGTTCATATGAAGTGTATCTCTAAACACCTAATCCCTTTCCTAAGTTTTGTGTGTTGGAAAATACTTACATTTTCCCTGACCACAGATCATCTTTGAAGTGGCTACAACTATATGGGAACAAGCCACAAAGCAATTTTATGTTTTACTTCGGTAACCTTTTATTTTGGAAAAAACCCTGGCATATTTTCACAGAAGCAGCTTACTACTCTCAAGTTTCTCCAGTTTAACAAGAGAACACGAGAGCACTTCGTTTCACTTCAGTGACAGCTAGAAATTAGTTGTCCTTATTAAAAGAAAGGCTGAAGCTGCCCAGGGTCAGGGCAGACATAACCATTAAACTGCCTCATAACGACAAAGGTACAATGTACAAACCTGTGAGCTTCAAGTTTATTCTGTCACAATTCTTTTAATAAGATTTTAAATTAGGGTTCTATTTTCCTGTTGAAACTCTGTAATAGCAAAGTTGAAGGAATAACCTAAAACTTATCTTTGGAATATCTAAGCCCAGTATGAGACCTATAGAGATTCCCCAGGGTCAATTGGCCTCCCACCAATCCAGACAAACACTGGGGAAAGGAGCAGGAAAACTTTGGAAGGACACCTTCAAAAACCTGCAGTCCTCAATTCTTACTTCAGAATTTGGTTTTCTTCCTAAAAAACAATGCTGCTATTAGCCAGTATACTGTAACTGTAATCTGAGGAGAAGCTTCTTGGCAGCAATTACTGAAAAGTTAGCGGGTTACTCATGAGATCAACCTCTTGCAATCCCTTTCCTAAAATACAGCATCTGCATTTACTTTGACAGTCTTAAAACCAATGTAGTATTTTCAGAAAAGATCTTTGCATTTCACACCTTTAGTAGTCACTTGCCAAATCAAAACTAAAAATAGAAAAACCCAAACCCAAGATGTTCTCACTCATCCTTACAAAGATATCAAGACCTGCACACAACGGCCCGGCTGATTTACACAGACACCAATATTGCTTTCAAATCCAATTTAGCTATCCCGACCAGTCACAGTATTTGTAGAACAATAATGTAGACCTTCAGATACATTTCACTTGAGAAAGTTATTTACTTCTTCAGTAGATTAGGACAGAAACCCCCTGTAGTAAGTCATCACGCAGTCAGACATACTACAATCAAGTTAAAGACTCCAATCCAATCACAGTCTATGCAAATGATGCCAGAAAGATCAAAACTCTTCAGAAAGTGCTTAGGCTATCTAATTAAGATGTGACGGACCTGCACCAGGAAGAAGGTATGCAAAACTCAATTTCTGAAAGGGAAACCTCAGTGATTTATACTTTATTCCATTACTATCCTACAATCAAGTAGGAATTTGCTGCAATGAATCACTTCATAATGCCTTAACTTAGTTTTAATCCCAGGTATATGTGCATTTATACGCTTTTGCACAGGTGAAGAACAGTTAAGGACCATCAGTCATTTGCATCATTGTTACACTAGCTTCAGTGGAAAGAAAAAAAATAACTCAAATAGAAGTAACATATTCTGCATATTCTTGAATTGAAATTGAGGCATATTTTAATTTCTTAATTTCTAGTTCATAATCTAATTTCTTTCTTACATTTATGTCCAGAGGTGGATAATTAAATTACAGTCTGTGTTGTCAATAAAGACACTTTAGTACAAGTCACTTTTAAGCTTAACAAGATCCTTAGGATATTTCTTTTGTAGGTCTCTTAAGTTCAGGCATTTGCAGGCAACAGAAACGAGCCACTCCTGCCCCACACCTGCCTCCTTTCACCACTTCAGGCTTTTTCACTGCCCGCTCCCAGAAATGTCTAATGATAACATACGTACCAAAGCGGCCGTCTTTCTCCCCGCATTAAATGGTAACTACATCTCAGAGGCAAATTTGTCACGGGGGGAATGTTGTTGTAGACACTCCAGAAATCCTTAAAAAGAAAAAAATATTAGCTGCATTAACACAAAAGAGTAAGTTTCATGCAGATTTACCTTCCTTGTTCATTTTCTCTAAAGCAATTACGTATCCTGCTCCTAGAGAGCTGGCACCTTCTACGTTATAATAAAACGCTCTGAAAAGAAATTGTTGCAGTTTCACCATTTTTCTTTTTTTTTTAGATGCCAATTCTGTATAAGGTGGAGGTAGAAAGAAGTTGAACTGTGGATTACTTTAGAATCAAAGTCCTTAGGAATAGAGAGGAAAAAGTCCTCAAAACCAGAGTTACACTAAGCATATCAGAACAAACCAGTACATAAAACTTTCTTAGCATATTAAAATATATACTTACATCAAATATCCACCTTGTTTCACTTAAGACTAGTCTCAAACTTCATTATGATCATCTTGAGTTACAAAAACACCACCAACACTAATTCTGTTGAACTAAATGCCTAACTAGCAATGGAACTACTTAGTCTAGATCACAGTGAAAAGTAGATTGCAGATGCAAAGAACTTGAGATGCACACATTAATACAGGAATGGGGGAGAAATTAAAAGATCGAAGTTACCAGGAACCATCAGATTACTTCCCAGCATTTATGCTGGCAAAAGCAGAAGCTGTCATGCATGTTTGGGGTGGATAAAAGGCACCCAAAAGCAGTGGTGAGCAACAGGGAGGGATCATTGAAAAGATCCCAATCCCCTTTCTTCTTTATTCAACAGCTGGAAATAAGAAAGGATTTTTAAAGACTTATGTTGCATCAACATGTAGGGATGCAATATTAAGCATTAGTACAACTCATTAAGTATTATCTAATACTTAATCATTAGCACAGCTTTAGAAACAAAGATTGCAACATTATGTGATAAAATTTTGTGGCCCTTGGCAATTCTACCTACCAGGCATTACCATTACCCAGCCACAAGAAAGTATGGAAGACTATTAAAAATACAAAAAAGTGGTATGAAACACCCATTTCAACTTTAACCTTACTCTTACCTGGTTGCGTGCCCAAACCCTACAGCTACCAACAGAAGCAGAAGGAGCAGAGCTACACCAGCAGATGACTGTGGAAATATTTGAGAGTTGTTGTGTCCCGAACGAGGGACTTAGTTTAGAAGGTTTTGGTTTTCAAATATCCTTCAGGTGGTGCAGACCGGCATTCCTCATTGACTAGCTACTGCCCATGAAGGACAGTGAGGAAGTTAATGAAGATTTTGGTTTTGCTGCCCCAGGGAAGATCATATTATGTGTATGATAGCACAGTAAGACACATTATGGGCCATGCTGCCGGCTTCTGAGAACCTCATGCAGATCGTGAGTCTTCCCAGAGGACCTGAAGGAGTTCTTTTGTATTTTAAACCCCAACCCAATGAGCAGAAAACCTCAAGTTTTTCAGCCAATAAAACCTAACCATTTAAATAATGAAGGCTAGATTCAGAGTGGGAAAATGGATAACACCAGACAATGTGTACACCAGTCCGTGGTCTTAAGCTGTCTTTTTTTCAACAGGAACCACTGCAGCCAGTTTTGAAACAAACCTACTTCTGTTGTCAACTTTAACTTCAGAGTGTCAATTCATTGCGAAACCGATGGGGACATTCTGCTGACAGGGAGAGGTGAGAGGGAACCTCTCCCAGGGGTCTGCAGGACACCTCCATCCTTTATGCCAAAGTACTTCCACTGATTACCTCGCCTCCAGAGAACTCCAGAAACCAATTTATTTCTTAGGCCAATTAGCTGGGAAGAAATACCTCATGCTGTGTAACATGTTGTGCAGATGTTAATGAGAAAGCCTTATTTAAAACTTCAGTAGATCACTATGGCTGGGCTCCTTCAAAAAGGAGGTTTTGGCATTACCTTAGAATTTCAGAGATTTAGTGAACTAGAGTCAGCTTAGCATTAAGGTGAGACAAATACCAATTCCCTGCACTTCACGCTAATGGTGGTATTAAAACAGAAATGCAATTTTACTTGCAAGAGATGCCCACTGCTCAGCACTGGCAGACAATACAGAGACATGCAGAATTTCTCATTGCTGCGAGTATTGCATGATTTGAAAGTACCTGAATTAAAGTCAGCTTGCTAGAATTTTTTTTTTAAATTCATGCTCGAGGAGAGAAAGAAGAAGAAAAACCTCACAAGCTATAACTTTTAGTCTTTGCATAATGTTTTTTCTGTATTTAAAAAAAAAAAAGGGAGAAAAGGCAGGAAAAAAAAATGTAAAAGACATCAAGTATAACAATCCAATGGAGGCACAAGTGGAAACCCAGGGAAGCTTAAGAGGGGGCTTGCCTGATCAATCCAATATGCTTCCCCCTGTCCTCGTCTGGAAAGCCAAATGAAATTCAAACAATGACAAAGTAACACCACACACAACCAGGAACACTCACATTTCATACCACAGGTAAGCAAAGCCGCAACAGTGACTCATCCGTATGAGGAAAAATGAAACTTAAGGTGTGAAGTTACATTAGTAACGTGTGGCAACTCCTACAGCAAAGCTATACACCTTACCTGTACTGTTTGTACTGTATAAATCTTCTTCAAATTTGATGCACATTCAGCTGCTGTTGTTCCAGGAAGTGACCTTGAAAACAAAGTAGAGATTAATAAAAATGCTTCTTTTATCAAGGGGGTTGAAGGGAGATGGATGGGGAAAGTGAATCACATGAGTGTGAAGCTGAAATATTCACATGTCAAAGTTGCATAATAAACTCAAATTCCAATTGTCATGAATCATTTGAAGATAGGAATTCAAGTGCTTTTATACTTTTGACTAAATTAAGATATTTTATAAAATATTTTGATTAAATAGGTGAATTAGGAGTTTTTATCCAAGAACAACAGTGTTCCTTCTAACGGCCACCCCACCCCCTTCTGCTGTCAGGCATCAGAAGAAGTTCTGCCGTTCCAATGTGAAGGGCTACCAGCGAGGGACCGCAAGCTCCTATCCCAGATTTCTTTTTAATTGCATTTAATATAACCCAGCACCCACTTTGAGCGCTTTAAGATACTCTCGGTATGTCATACTTTTAAAAAGAAGAGTCATCCACTGCGTTTATGTATTGAATGATGATAATTTGCTCGGCAGCCGCCACCCGGAGCACAGCCCATGAAGCGGCAGAGGCGCAGAGCCGCCGGCGGGGGCTTCCCTTGCCCCCCGCGACAGCGCCGCGCTCACGGGACATGGTCACACCTGCGACAAGCTCCTCAGCATCCCTGCGTGGGTGGGACACGCATACGGGCTGATGAGAAGACCAAGCCCCAGAGGACAGCTCTCCCTTCTGGCGCGGTGAGCCATATAACCCAACACACACAGGACACCTCCAAGACTTGAGGCAGCTCTTCCACCACCAGCACTTATTTCTTCAAGCCACATCTACTCCCATAAAGGCAAGAGGTCCTCGGGTTGGTTTCACTGCCAGACCTCAGGATTGCACTGATGTACACCAGGCACAGTTTAGCTTCTCTAGCTCACCCTCATACTGCCTATTCCCAATTCCCATCCGGAGCGGCTCCCCTTAGGCACACACAGCACCGACCGCACCCCATCATCTCAAAGGCCGTTTCCAACCTAAATCATTCTAGGATTCTATTTTTAACCTTCATCACAAATCTTCAGCACGTGCGACACAGGATGGTGCATCCACATCCCCAGACATCACTGGCTCCTGTCACCACGCGAATAGTGCATCATAGCGCCCGTCTTACAATCCCCAGTACACACCCCCACAGGCACAATTTGAGGGGAATAAGGACCAAATTGTTCAGGCTCATTCGATTTGTTAGAACCGGAAACATTCCGCCCCCCCCC
Organism: Pelecanus crispus; assembly: GCF_030463565.1. NCBI lineage: Eukaryota > Metazoa > Chordata > Aves > Pelecaniformes > Pelecanidae > Pelecanus > Pelecanus crispus. Next base: position 46,549,676 of record NC_134649.1, read on the forward strand.
TCCAGAAGCTGAAGTAGGATTTCTAAAGAAAAAATGAAGATCAAAGACAAAGCAACCTCCCATTGCATCTCAGAAGAAGAAATAAAAATGTGTAAAATGACTAAATCTGGAAAGGGAAGCGACAGAGCAGATTTAAGGAAACAGAAGAAAAACCAGTTGTTGCTCAGGTACCTGCTGAAGAAAGGATAAGGGCAAATCAGATCTCAGTAACCCTCCCATCAACACGGCTGTTTGTCCTGATACATCTGACCAGCATGAAATATGTCCAGGAAAACACTCAAGTAACTCTCAGTTGTTACAGATGTAATTCAGGCTCTGGAGCAAAAACTAGATATTCACGTAAAGGAAGAAATTTAATATGCAAAACTACTGAAACAGCATCACATCTTCAAAACTGTAATGATAGCTCCAATGTTCTGTGAAGGTTATCAAAATAAGTTACTTTAAAAATACCTATAAAACCAGCAGAGAAATCCCTCCCAACTTTTTCAGTATAGAACAGACAAACTAATGTCGACTTTACTATTTGCCCATTAATCACTAGACATAAGAGTACATTGCAACGGTGGAACTGATGAGAAAACAGTGTTACATGGCCAAATTTCAAAAATCACTTTAACTAGAGGTTATAAAAACAAACAAAAAAACCCCAAGAAATCGCTATGGTGCGGTTTCTAGTCCTGTGGCTCATGAACTATGGAAACACCCACGGGAAAACTGATAACTTGAAAACAACAACAAAAAACCCTTTCATCAATGTGCTCAAAAGGAGTTATTGTAGTAAGGTGGGGGGTTGTTTGGTTTTGTTGGGGGTTTTTTTGTATTGTTTTGTTGTTTGGGTTTTGGGGTTTTTTTTTGCACTCTACACTCAGCATTAAAGAACAAAAATAGGAATTTGCAGTACTTAACACAGACAGATGGCTTTTGAATGCACCAGGAAATAAAAGTAGTAAGTTAAAACAGAAAACTCAGCAGGTGATTTAACTGTGTTTGTCAGTTGGGCGTAGTGGATTTGCAAGAAACCACCGCTTGTTTTTCGCCTGCTGCTGACACAAGTAGCACCTCTCTACTAAGCTTCTTTTCGTATATTATAGAACACAAACAAGCAAAACCTGAGATAACTTTGCCTGTTGGTGCCTCACACCACTGTCCAAGAAACCACTCCTCTTAGGCACTATTTCTGCCAGTTTGCTAATATATATGGGGTTAACTTTGTTGCACAACGTATAGTATCATCGCTCTCTATACTCACACTGATACTGCCACGGAGATGCCGTGATAGTAAGCTCTATTCAAATAAAAGATTAAAATCTATTCTCTAACAATAGCCTTCAAAGGTTATCTAGATAATCATGGCAGCCATTTAGCAAATTCAATGCCATTTAAAAGAGCAGCTAAGACAGTCAGACAGAATATTCCACTCCAAGGTCATAAAATGGTTAATTTTGATAGTTGCAAATAACATTTTCCAGAGGAACTATGTGACCAGCTGGCAGAAAACACCAACCGAGCAGCAAATTGTCTGTTTTAAAAGTTAAGGTGAGTGACCATTTACTTCTAGTAACCTGCCTGGCAAGTGCTCCATGCCCACAAGATTACACGGCATTATTTCAGCCTTTCACCCAGCTCTGGAAAGTGTCATTGATTTATAAGTAAGAGCATGAACCCCCAAACTTTTTTATTAAAAAAAGAAAATATTGAAGGGACTACAAGTGAGAAAATGACGACATGCATCAATTTAAAAGTTCAGGATCATTTGCTGCAGAAATTACACCTGCACAAATTTGGTTTAATGGACGCATATAAGGCAGAGACAGTATTTTAATCAGACAGACAGAAGGAAAAATCTCAGAATTTCCTGCAAAATTACAGACTGCTGACAAATCTGAACCACAGTGATTCCGCGATAGCCATCCATAAACTCAGCAGATCAGCACAAATGACAACCGAGTGGTTTTTGTGCCTTGAAACCCGTGAAATCGTGATTTTTATTTAACTGAGTACACAATAAATTTAGATTAAGTTTGCAGAAATGGCAGACGAGTTCCAAATGAAGAAACGTGTAGAAATTCCTATTTCTATAACTCTTCCAAAAAACACACTACAAGCTAGGAGTAGGAAGATGGTGGTGTACTTTGCTGAAAAGCCTCAATACACACGCTCCCACAAAACAGGAACCCTGCAAATACTGACCCTTAAAGTGAAGCCATTACAAGATCCCTCCCTTTTGGATGATTTTGCTGCTATCAACAATAAAATTAGTCCGATACGCCATACTGAACTGTCAATTATTGCCATGGTGAGCAATTCATTTCCAGGTAACTCAAGAGGCCCTGCAAATCCCGACGAGGACACTAAGAGGAGGGGACAGGTCCTCCCCGCTGGGTCACAGCACCAGCCCCGCACCAACAGCTCTTCTGGGGATGGACGTAGGCGGTCTGTCGCCACACCACCTACAAAGGCACATCTGGGTTCCCCACGCAGAGCCTGCACATAAAATACTCAACAGTTCTCCTGCTCTGCCTGTATTGGCGCCCTGTGATACCACTTTTCTGCGTCTTCAGCATGTTTATGGGAGAAATTTTAGTGCAATACCAGGAATAATTGAGTTGCCTAAGCAGGCCAGACCCACTGCACCACATCTCACAGTAAACTGCAGGGGCATCAGTTAGAAGTGGCACGTGGAAGCAGGAATAACCCACGGGAACTGAATCCTAATGCCAGCTTGCTTCACTGCTCCGTCATTATTCCAGCACGAATAAAGAACAAAGGATGCAAAGATAAATTCCATTGTTTTATCCGTGACTAAACCTCCAGGTGGTTGTGCTTATGTTAATGTCTGATGCTGAACTGTAGCTCTTCTGTTTCCCTGCAAAGAATTAAGGATAAAAGTTTTTTTCATATGTGCTGACACTGGCCTTTGTGTTCCAGTGGGAATTTAATCGCAGCTTTAGCGGGAGCTTTAAAAGCTGCCGAGCACTTTTGAAAATACCCCTGTAAGTACTTAGCCACAATTGCTTTTGGTATAAATAAGCAAAATATTTACTTACAGAGCATAAACTCAAAAACATGCTGTGGCAACTAAATAAATCCGGTAATCCACTCTGAATACAAAGACTGATTTCAAGCCATCAAAGCCTGTCAAAATGCATTTACCGGGTTGAACATTCTTATAATATTAACCATCATTTTTCATTGTAAGCCACCTACTCATAAGCTTTAATAGATGAAATAGATGATCCTAGATAAATAAGATTTTGCTATAGGGAAGAAAGGAAATTATTAAGTTTCGTTTCAAATATCTGATGTGTTCAGTTATGAAGATTCACAATTATTATGAAAATGGTTCAGTTATCAGAATTTCTCTACTAAACTTTATTTATATAGAACTCATCAGTATAACATGCAGAGAGAAAAATCAACACATAAGGATAGTATGTTTATGGAAGAATATTTTCATTTTCCTGGAGTAGACTAATAACTTCGCATTACACTTGACAATGTTTATAAGCATATTCTTCCTCTCAGAAAGATACAGAAGAGTTAAACTATTCTTGCAATGGAAACAAAATTACCTAAAAAGCACTTAGAAGTCAGGGAAGAAGACAAGGCAGGCAGGCCGTGATCCTGTACCACCATCCGTGCTGCTGCACACCCAGACCATGGAAGCGAGGGCATTTTGACGAGGTTTATCTAGAAATGAGAGTTCCGTACTAGGCTTTTGTGTGATCTGTGCTCAATTTCCAATAGCACTGATTTTATAAAAGGGTCCTGGTATTTTTCTCGCTGTTGACTGAGAGCGGTCTGTCAGCAATGCTGGCAGCTCAGATGCAGTTAAATCTTCAAGAGAGGTCTTTTTGCAAGGACGTGCAACATTTTCATTATTGCGTGTGCACACACACATTGGACCGAAAGCCACTACCACTGAGGAAGCCTCAGGCTTCTTGTCTTGAGGCTGAAAAAAAAAAATCAGACAGCTACTAGTACTAGCATGTTCTCTCTGTTCTTTTGGTAGGGAAAGGCTTACTTGGTGCAGCATTAAACATAAGATGGCATACCATACCCAGACCAAATGCCAGTCACGATTGGCAAGGTTTACAAAGTAGGATATTTGCATCATGTCCATGTGTACATCAAAAAGCATAATCAGCTTCACAGCTTTTTATTTACACAAAGATCGCACCCAGATCCACAACCCCAAATGCCATTAAGGGATGATTTCACATGCCTAACGCGGTTTGTTACCCAGGACATCCCAGCCTTTGATGGTCATTCCACTTGCCTTCTCCTTTTGTGTGATCCCTGTGTCAAGCACGCTACACAACATGAATATAGTGACCAGATTTGCAATCCTTGTTTTTAATTTGTTATATTCAGTGATGCACTGAATATTGACACCTTGTTGTAAAAAAACCGAAAGACTACACAGTGTAGCAAAAACTAGAAAGGCACCCTTTCATTTCAAAGCCGGAGGCCATTATAAGCAGGACCCCGCACCAAAGCAGAGCCTCACTGAGATAAGCACGAATGCGAAGAGCCACCAGCACAGATCAGCTTCCCAAGGTGGCACCAAAGGCATCTGCAAGACCTGCTGAAATTCCCCACGCGCCGTAACGTCACTGCGTGCGAAAGTACCATGAATGAGACACGTAGGGATGAACTTGGAAACCTGCAGAATGGACAAATGAAACAGCAGATCTAAACCCCTGGTTTCAAAACTTTCAGCACAGGACCTTAAAACATTTTAAGAGTTAAAAAGGAAACCTCTTCAGTGAAAAACACCTGACAGCTTCTCTGAAACTGCTGACCCGTGAACATTTGAAGATCACAGATGGGATCTTATTTGTCAAACTGGTGAATAATATTCTCCTGAACGCTGTCATCATGCTCACTTTCCTAAAGCATATATGGGGTAAGATACGAGGGAGCAATATCAGATGGTTACTATTTCAGACATACATACCAAGAAAGGCTTAGCACTTACGGGAAATGCTGATGCCCCGTGACACGTGTGAGATAATGGCAATGAACCAGAACCCGGTCACAGGATCCCAGCCTCCAGATGTTAAGCCTGTGCCAAGGCATTCGCAGAAACAAGTGCTGATGTAAATAAAACAAAGGCTTTTACTTCTAAAGCAGGAGATGTATCGAGTGACACTACGATAAAAGCAAGGTCATGAGCCCCAAGGGAATCCCTTGGTAGCGTAGCACTAGTTGCTGTAAGTACTGCTTAGCCGATGGATATTTATTTTAAGTGTGACTTAATGAAAAGATACATTTTGGAGATGTTAGAGTGTGTGTCATGGATCTCTCTCACAGTAATTTAATAGCAAGAGATAACGCCATATCCACCTCAACATCTATTTATGCTTAAGCATCACTTCTTCCTGCTTTTCAGTCCAAGTACAGGGTAAAAGGTAGTAGCAGTCAAAAATCAATACCTTGTCACGAGGAAACATCACTGCTCCACACTGTGTTACTAAAGCAAGTTTAAAAAGTGCCTGCGGTTATCTTCTACGGAAAGTCCACCCTATACAAGCCTAAGCAGCGATCCCTCCATCAAACCTGCGTGGGTGTACCGATAAATGTCACAGCCGCTTCCGTGGAACTCTGTAGAGGGACATGAACCTCCACACACTGCGGTAAATTAAGTTCATGGCTGCATCCCTTGTGTGCTTTTTAATGCTTTAAATGGTTTTTAGATTTACGAAGCATGCCTTGGTTGCTGTCATTCTTATTCCTGCCATTATCCTATCGCTGTTGCTGGTAAACAAAACACAGTTTTGTGTATATATGATCCCACTTTTTTTTTTTTCCTTATACACACACTCCTGGTTTTATAAGTTAAGGAACAACAATACTACCTAATTAAATGCACTTATATGTGATCAGAAAGAAGAAAAAAAAAAATCTGTAGAATAACAATTTTAAGAGTCTAAATTCCAAGACTTAGGAAAAAAAAAAGATATCATGATGCAACTCAGGAACTTGAAGTGGATTTTAACTTCTGACATTGATTTTAAGAGATAGACGTGTCTACCTCCACATGGCTTGTGTAAACAACAGATCTGGATGGCAGCTTGCTTCAACAGCAGTCCAAAGGGTACTTTTTTAAAAACAAACAAACAAATAGAAAACACAACTCAGATCCTGAACCCAGCCATAACTACCTCATGAGTTCAAAAAGGATTAACCAGAAATAATTTGTGGGGTTATTTATACGATTTGATTTGCAGGACTTGAGAATATTTGTGTGCTGTCAACAGTTTCTTTCTATTTCTCTGTCATGAGTTGACAAGTTAGTGAAAACAAAAAAAAAAAAAAAGAAAAAAGAATTTTACCAGTAGTATGAGGCAGTATGTTCAGTGGCAGAAGGGCTTATAAAGGAGAGAACTTTCCTTCTGGTGGCGAGGGGGAGAGGAGAAATACAACAGCAAATTGAGAAAACGGAGATGCGGAAGATTAAAAACAAGATGCCAGAAGATACAGGCTAGGAAAAACAGTATCAAATTCTGGTTTTAAACATTCTGTTTCAGTTTTGGCATTGGTACTTCTTCCCTATGCCCAGCTGTACGCATCGGGGAGGGCGAGCTCCCTTTGCGGCAGCCTTCCGTGACCATTAGACGAAAAACTTCAAGCACCTGAAATGCAACGCGACCAGACGAACGCCGCACTTAATCAATACATTTCAGCTAATCCTTCCAACCAGATCGCTTCAGATTTTGAGAAGCCATCACCCACAGGAGTCACACCTGAGTTTTGAGTTATAGAACCGGCCGTGTCGCGGCGGGGTCGGCGGGACTCGGTCCGTCCGCAGGGGCATCGGGGATGGCCCAGCCATGCACGAACACCGCAGCAGCCTAACCTTTAGCCTTCTATTCCCGGGGCTGGCAAGCCTCGGGGCTAAATTTAGAGTTCCAACCACCGCCGACGTTGCCTGAAGCGATGTGCGGCCGCCGAACGACAAAACCGACAGCGCTGTAGGCACGATCGTCCCAGGGAGCGCGAAGGCTTCCCCTGGCTTCCCCGCCGATGGGGAGCGGCATCACCCCGGGTCCCTCGCACCACCGGGCGATTTCCCGCTGTCCAACCTGCTGGGCGAGCAAAGCTGCGAAGGAGCAGCCATGCTTTCCACAGACGGATTTTTTGGGTGCCCCCACCCCAACACCCCCCCCCCCAACCACCACCACCTTCAAGCTCCCCGCCCGGCCCGGTGCGTCCCGCAGCGCCTCCCGCAGCCCCCCGGCCCCACTCACTTGTCCAGCCAGAAGGTCCAGGGCGAGTGGAGCGGTAGCCCCCCCGGCTCGGCCGCTTGCCCGCCCCGGCCGCCCGCCGCCTCCCGCTCGGGGGGGCTGAGCGCCATCTCCCCGGCCGGGCGGGGGGGCGAGGGGCGGGCCGGGAGGCGGGGAGGGGACAAGGGACGCTGCGGAGAACGGCGGGGGGGACGGGGAAGAGGGAGCCGGGCGAGGGGAGGGACGCTGGGAGAGGGGTGGAGGGGGCGAGCGGGACGCGGGCAGGGGCAGACACGCCGGGCCAAATCGGGGGAACGGGGGGATTTCAGGCGAGGGGACAGCGGGGTGAGGGAGCCGCACACAGCAATGGACACGGCCAGGGCCCGCCTGAGGGCGCGGGTGGCTCGGGAAAGGGGCTCTGAGCCGGGCCCCTCGCTGGGGCTCAGCCCTGTCCCCCCGCCTGGGGGGCACAGCACAGGGGAAGCCTCGGGCAGCCCCGTCAGGCCTGTGCGGGGCCCACGGCCATGAGGCGTTTGGGTGGGCAGGGGGTGCACGATGCCACCGTCCCGCGCCGAGCATGCTGCTCCCGGACCCTTCCCTGGCCTCACCAAACCCAGCCCAGAGCCCAGCAGCCCCCTCTCTGCGCACACCAAACCCAGCCCAGAGCAGAGCAGCCCCCTCTCTGCGCGCACCAAACCCAGCCCAGAGCAGAGCAGCCCCCTCTCTGCGCGCACCAAACCCAGCCCAGAGCAGAGCAGCCCCCTCTCTGCGCGCACCAAACCCAGCCCAGAGCAGAGCAGCCCCCTCTCTGCGCGCACCAAACCCACCCCAGAGCCGAGCAGCCCCCTCTCTGCGCGCACCAAACCCACCCCAGAGCCGAGCAGCCCCCTCTCTGCGCGCACCAAACCCACCCCAGAGCCGAGCAGCCCCCTCTCTGCGCGCACCAAACCCACCCCAGAGCCGAGCAGCCCCCTCTCTGCGCGCACCAAACCCACCCCAGAGCAGAGCAGCCCCCTCTCTGCGCACACCAAACCCACCCCAGAGCCGAGCAGCCCCCTCTCTGCACGCACCAAACCCACCCCAGAGCCCAGCAGCCCCCTCTCTGCGCGCACCAAACCCACCCCAGAGCCGAGCAGCCCCCTCTCTGCACGCACCAAACCCACCCCAGAGCCCAGCAGCCCCCTCTCTGCGCGCACCAAACCCACCCCAGAGCCCAGCAGCCCCCTCTCTGCGCGCACCAAACCCACCCCAGAGCCCAGCAGCCCCCTCTCTGCGCGCACCAAACCCACCCCAGAGCAGAGCAGCCCCCTCTCTGCGCACACCAAACCCACCCCAGAGCCCAGCAGCCCCCTCTCTGCGCGCACCAAACCCACCCCAGAGCCCAGCAGCCCCCTCTCTGCGCGCACCAAACCCACCCCAGAGCCGAGCAGCCCCCTCTCTGCGCGCACCAAACCCACCCCAGAGCCCAGCAGCCCCCTCTCTGCGCACACCAAACCCACCCCAGAGCCGAGCAGCCCCCTCTCTGCACGCACCAAACCCACCCCAGAGCCCAGCAGCCCCCTCTCTGCGCGCACCAAACCCACCCCAGAGCAGAGCAGCCCCCTCTCTGCGCGCACCAAACCCACCCCAGAGCCCAGCAGCCCCCTCTCTGCGCGCACCAAACCCACCCCAGAGCAGAGCAGCCCCCTCTCTGCGCGCACCAAACCCACCCCAGAGCAGAGCAGCCCCCTCTCTGCGCGCACCAAACCCACCCCAGAGCCGAGCAGCCCCCTCTCTGCGCGCACCAAACCCACCCCAGAGCCGAGCAGCCCCCTCTCTGCGCGCACCAAACCCACCCCAGAGCTGAGCAGCCCCCTCTCTGCGCGCACCAAACCCACCCCAGAGCCGAGCAGCCCCCTCTCTGCGCGCACCAAACCCACCCCAGAGCCGAGCAGCCCCCTCTCTGCGCGCACCAAACCCACCCCAGAGCCGAGCAGCCCCCTCTCTGCGCGCACCAAACCCACCCCAGAGCCGAGCAGCCCCCTCTCTGCGCGCACCAAACCCACCCCAGAGCCGAGCAGCCCCCTCTCTGCGCGCACCAAACCCACCCCAGAGCCGAGCAGCCCCCTCTCTGCGCGCACCAAACCCACCCCAGAGCCGAGCAGCCCCCTCTCTGCGCGCACCAAACCCACCCCAGAGCCGAGCAGCCCCCTCTCTGCGCGCACCAAACCCACCCCAGAGCCCAGCAGCCCCTTCCCTGCACGCACTGAGCCCACCCCAGAGCCCAGCAGCCCCTTCCCTGCACGCACTGAGCCCACCCCAGAGCTGTTGAGGGTCTGGGGCTTCCTTTCTGACAGCAATAACCTTGGCTCTGGGGCTGCCTTTCTGACAGCAATAACCTTCAGGCTCACTTTGGCTTGGCAATGCTGACCAGAAAACTAAATCTCTCTTAAAAATCCAAGCTTTAGGATGCAAAACCCTGACACGTTCACAAAACGAAAGGATGAGTATCATGCAAACTGACCATGGATGAAGACTATAGCGCAACAATGAGCCTTTCCAGACGTAAGGCAGGGGGCATAATCTGTCTTCTCATCTTCTCTACAGCCTATTTAATTTACGTGCTTGGTTTTATAGGGAGATGTTCCTCATAATCCAGCGTGGACATGTGCTAAAAAAACTCACGTTATATTTATAATAGTATTTTTTAAATTAAGGTTCTCCCTGGTGTGACTATGCACAGCAGTAAAGTTAAATACCCACATAAGTGATAGCAGGATCAAAGACCATGAATCACATAGGTTTCCTTGCAAGCACATTTATAGTAGGATGAATAATTTTATATACACTTCATCCTAAAAGAAAAAAAAAATCAATAAAGACACACGCCTTTAAAGAAACAAAAATCTAACAGTAAGAAAGGGCAGAGATCACCCATAAAAAGCAGTCTGTACAGTGACAATGAAGAAACAAAAGAAGTTAATGATTATGTTGTGCAGATGGAAAATGCTAACTGCTAAGCCAAATTAAATAAGATCTGGGAAACCAGTTGCACCATCTCTTGCAATTTAATTTACTCTTTAAATAGAAGGCAAGATAATGACCATTTGGGAGAGCTTGGAATCTAAAAATTCATTGGTATGCCCACTCCAAGCTTTCCCTCTCTATTTTAATGGTGAGCCCACCAAAAATGTTAATCCTGGGGAAAAAAAAAAACAACAAAACACACCACAATAAATGGCTGTATCTAGGCACAGATTTCCTCAGAAGAGCTGGAGAAGACAGGAGGAGAGGAGGAGAGTGCTAATTTCTTACGACCCTGAAGGGCCACATCTTGCCTCCGTGACTGCCGTTGGCAGCCTCCACACCTAATACATTTTTGGTGTCCCCTGCTGAGGCTGCCAGCAAAGTATTAATTTTTGGATACGTAGCAGCATCACTGTGGAAATAAGGCCAAACCCACTACAGTATGTTACAAAAACTAACTAACTTTGAATCCTGCACCTGCCTCTGACGGGAACCACACGCTTCAGTGAAAACCTCCAGATTGCATTATTAGAGAGCTGCTCATCATTTAAAAGATTATAGCTCAGGTTGAAAACAAATTATTCTGTTATAAACAATCCGAGCTGCAAGGAACAATAAAGTAGTACAACCCCCACGCCTCCGAGACGCGGAGCGAGTACCAGGCGGCAGAGCCTGTATCATTATTCCAAAATGAGACGTGTAAAGCCTCCGTTTATTTCTTGTTTACATCAGTAAATACCAGGCTTCACAGTGGCACAAGGTACATTGCGGGAATCTCAACTAACAGTAAATTAATCTGGTTGTGGAGGAAGGCAGTCACAGGATGCATGGAATTAGCATATCCTTTGCCTACAGAGATTTCTAAGAAGTCGTGACACAGAGGCAAAAACAAGTCTCCTGAGATGGATCTCGCAAGGCAAAATGATGGTGAGAACAACCTCCTGACTCTGCTTAGCCACCTCAAGCTGCCAGCACACCTTGAATAAAAACAGTTCAGAGACTAACAATCCCAGGAAATTACTAGAACCTTTAGAGAGATATTGATAGGGCTTTAACTAAACATTTATTTTATTGATATTTGCCATATATCTGGAAGGTTTCTTTTTAAAGAAACCCTGGTGATGCCATCACCTGTGTTTTTGTACCTTCTGAAAGCAAATTTACCACAAACAAACTGTGTTACAGTATAGTCCTGTACTGCAAGATGGCACAAAGGTGAGATGAGTTGATTTAAAGCTCACCACGGCAGAAGGCGTGCCTGGCTCCATTCCTTACTCCTTCTCCCAGCCACGTCCTCCTTCTGCTTGCAGAGTTCTCTGAGTAAAGAGAGAATTTTCTGCCAAGTTAGTGAACCGAGTCAGGCCATGAAAAGCTCTTATAAAGCAGGGCTGTGTGGTCGAGAGCAGGAGTCAGGCGGCAGATGAGCTCAGCTGATTTCAGATGGGTAACAGCTGAAATTTTCCCAGCTAACAACTGCTGGGGGGAAAAAAAAAAAAAAAAGTGGAGTGGGAAATACTGTTGTGCCCTATTCTGTGTGCTCCTAGCACTGCTTTCCTGCACCCAGTTTCAAGCACCTCAAACTCTTTGCCACAGCAGAGGCCAGAGTCGCTCCACGCTGGGGCTAATTAGAGCTGAAGCAGGCACATTATAGCCAGAAGAAACAATGAATACTTCATAACTCTTTCCATGATTTTACTTGAGATTTAAATCCCTACTCTTATAATCCTTGCTGATCCCAAAATCTTGACAGCAACTGGTACGTCGCATGGGCTTGCAATGTTATTTGCCTGTTGCGGTAGCTTTTTCCATAGCCCCCCGCGGGGAATCCCCGTGATGCAAAGCAGTGGCGGCTCAGAGGGGCAGAGTGCTTCTCAAAACCATCAGCACCATCCCTTCTCCCGCTGACAGCTGTGTCCCATCGCTGTGGTGGCTGCAATGCCTGCGTACATGAGGAACATTAGGAGAGCATTAGGCTATTTTAGCTATATTCTAATGCAATGTAGCGCTTGGGAGGCAGGAAGGGAACAAGCACCGTATGAGCAGTCATATTTATTTCCATGCTGGAAGTGTTCCACAGCTATTTCCGAGGCAATAGGTATGACACCTATTAGGAAACATCTAATAGATAACCAGCTTTCGTTCGTTCAGTGCTCCCAATGCAAAATGAACTGTGTGAAATGTTGGGCTAGACCTCTCTCCAGCCGAAGCTCCTCTTTTTTACTCCGAGGCAGAGCTAGTTGGAGCCTAAACCTTCGCGGACCTGAGGGATGGCTCGAGCACAAGCCTTGGCTGCTGTGCCCAGCTGCTGCCGCTGCTGCCGCGCTGCCTCGTAGGCTGAGCAAACAGCCATGAAATGTAATTTCTCTACCAAACGCTGGTGTCACGATCACTTGCTCTTGAAACACTGCCTGGGACTCCAGAAGCATATTAAGTAACACAAGAGCTGCTTCTGAGAGGTTCCCAGGAAGATAAACTGATCAACCGGGAGCCGAAGCAGAGGTGAGGATGAAGGGATTTCATTTGATATTTGCTTCCAGAGGCTTAAATAAATGGTTTTTAAAACCTAAAACATGATATTAAAGTGTTGAATCCCAATGCTTTTGGCAAAAGCTCCCTCATCTAGGAATGACTTCATATCAGCCAAGCTGTTAAGCGGAGGTTGTCATGGAAACGAGTTATATTCAAATGATATGGCCAGAGATATACTGTATTTAGTGAGTTCTTCATTTGCTGCATATTGGGAACATGTCAGAACTAAATGATATTGCATAACTTTGTTTTGTTAAAAACAAACTGGCTCGCTGCCCCTGTTTTTCTGGCAGGCTTGCGGCCAGGCCTGCCTGGGACGGAAAGTTTCATGCACAGTCCCGAGCACCGCTCCATGGGAGAGGCTGCTCACACAGCTGGCTCCTGCAACCTCCCGTTCATTGAAGTCTTCCTTCAAACGCATGAACCTACCGAAGTCAAACGAGCAGAGGAACCTGTTTTACAATTGATATAACCGTTCACTGGTCCAAAAAGAAGCGCAGTTCAACTAGCTCCTTTCCTTCTTGACTAAAAAAGTTCCTACATATGCATTGTGCAAGCCCGAAAAAAAAAAAGATCTATACAGTTACATAAAAGTGAAGCCAGTTCATGCATTCATGGGCATTCCATAAATGTCCATGACCTCCTTGTAAACATAGGACTCCTATTAACTTACTGTCTCCGAGTAATGCTAGAACAAATCTCAGAGAGGACGATATGCATACTGAATTTGTACACTTGCTTTTTTAGCTGTGGAGCTGTTAAAAGGTGCAAGAATTTTGTTCCACATGCTAGGAGTAAACACACATTTTTTTATATAAACAAAATTAATGGAATAGTCCTTGCTCAGGTTATAAACCAAAATCAAATTGCCTTTGGCCAGGAGACTATGTGGAAACTTCAGCCTGAAAAGTGAAAACAAAAACAAAAGGCAAAATTGGCTCAAAAACCACTGTCCTGGGAACCGCTGTGCAGCTTTTACAGAGCAGCGTCCAAAAGAAAGTGTTTTAAGCAGTCTCCCAAGGGATCAAGATTCCCGGTTGCCCAATAGAAGCTGAGCATTAAGTAAAAGTCAAACAAAACTTACCCTTAAAGTTGTTACATAACTGAACACACTGCAAAATGCTTCACAAGAGGGTGATGGCATCTCACAACCTCCGGGTCCAGGGGCCTGTGAAAACCAAACGGGGGCTTGCTTGCTTCCGGGGCAGTAATCCTCGATTTCTCCGAGCTTTCTCTCTTCACAGTTTTTAATGGAAGAACCAAGGCCAAATAGCTCCTCCGGTATATGAAAAAGCAAATCAGGGGACGGACTCCTGCCAGATGTGAACATGAAGGTGGCAGCACCAGTCCTCTACCTTCCTCAGCTTAGTGTGCCAGCTGGAAAGACATCAGTCTTTCAGGATCTTTGATGCATTGCAGAATCACGGCTCTTTGGTTACCATTGCTTGTGAAGGAAGGCTGAGCCTCATCCAAAGCCCTTTACAGTTAAGGCATGTATTGACTTAAATATGCTTTAGATTTGACCTTTATTCTTTACCTAGCCATCTTCGGGGAGCTGAACTGGCTTGACTCGGCATCCAATCCATGCATCGGGTATTAGGAGACTTGAATTTCTTACTTAGCTTTGGATACCAGGCTTCTGCTTTCATCCCTCCCCTTCCCATTCCCCATGCTTGTAAGGCACTGGAGCTATCTTAGGTGCTCAAGAGATGCCCAGCAAAGGTGAGGTCAGGGGCATAAATGCACGAAACCCGACAGACCTCAAATCTAAGTTATATATTGGAAACAAACTCCAAACAGCTTGCTTCTCCTTATTTCCCAGTAAAATATCTGCAGAGTGTTTCACTTAGATATCACTTCCCCAAACACGGGCATCCCAAAATAGCATAATCCACAATGCTATTCTGTGTTATGTTAAATCAAAAAGAATGTTACTGGCACCACATCTGGCATTGGCTTTGATGTGGAACATGAGCTCAAATACTGATCTTTTTTTACAGGCATCCCAGTATACAGCTGAAGGAAACAAGGTGCAAGGGCCACATCTGTGTTGGCCTGTACCGCAGAGTAAGCCTGGGATGGAAAGCCTCATCTACTATTGATACTGTAAAAAATAAACAAATTCTAAAATAGAAAAAAAAACCCACATAAAATAGTATTTTTATAGGTTTTTATGCTCACCTCTTGCAAATGATGAGTTCAACGCTGCTCTACAGTTCAGCTTATAGGAGTCATGCAACTTTTTTGCATCACACTCCAGCAAATTCTGCACCCATCCAAGCCAGTAAAGCCAAGGGCCCCTCTGGAAATAAACCACTAGAGGGAGACTGACTTCAGCAATGTAGCACCCACAGGGAGAAAATCCTGCACATCGTTTTAAAAAATCAAGATTCAGATCAAATGGGCTCCCTACAGCTCAGGTCAAAATTACTCTCTGTGCTTCTCCTTCACAAATAAAAGTGGCTGAAACTAATGGGTCAAGTTTGGCTTCGTTACTGTAAATCGAGGGAGCATCGTGTAAATGGGATCAGGCGGTCACATATTCCTCTACTGTTTGTAAGAGAGGTTAGGCCGACTCTATTAAAAAAAAAACACACACCAAAAAAAATACCCCAGCCACTGAAAATACTAATAGCTGTATCCTAGCAACATCACGGATTCCATGTGGACTTTGTTCTGGAGTCTACAGTCTTATTTCATCAAAATTATTGACTTTCTCGAAGTCTCTAAACGACCATCAAAACCCAGTTAGTGCTTAAAAAATACAAACATTTAATTAGTCACATTAATAGGAAAAAAGAAAAAGCAGCATCGCATGCTAGCCCTCCCTTTTCATGGAGCTCGGTTTAGCTTCCTTTGAAACCAATGTCAAAATTCTGACTTTATTTATTGGTTGCAGAGCCGGGTCCCTCCTTCGAGAAGAAAAGCTGCAAATGGCCCTACAGAACTTGGCAGATGAGGTTTGTTTCCCAGGCCGGACTCACGCATTGCACGGATGAAATTCATACAGCTTTCCACGGCCCTCCCAATCATCGTGTCCTTACTGTAAAGGTAATTCAATTGGCATTCAGATCATCCACAGAGGCTTTCTACGAGGCTTTTGTACTATGCACGTAACCAACGTCTGGGTTTTTTTTCCCTCAGCTTTGTTTTTATTTAACCACAACAATTTTTTCCAAGATCACAAAAAATGTGAAATCCTGTTGGATCTTCCCAAAAGCCCATACCCTGCCCCTCTCAGGTATGAAGCCTTCAGGTTTAACACAGCACCAGGAGGTTTTCCCTCATCAGCCCTGCATCACTGAAGTGAACTTCATTAGATAACATACAAGAGCAAATGGCCAAATAAATAAAAAATGAACCCACCCAGTCCTCCCCTTCGCACAAAAGGAACAACCAAGAAAAAAAACCAACCCACCCCCAAACAAATAAGCTGTTTGTTATCCTTAACAGCTGGCATGATGATCTGAGGAATCCTGGGCCATTTTGGAATTTAACTCAGGGTTTGGGTAGGCTCAGATTTTGGTCACAATTTTCACCCAGCTCCAAACTACATCACAGCTTTTCTGATAGTTTTTATCTGTTATTTCAAGCTCTGCTTCAGTAAGTTAGCAAGACCTTTTACCAGCAAGAAAGTGCTATTAAAATAATAGATTCCTTTTCATCAGCCTGCCTTAAAAGCTCAGTTGATAGGATAGTATGGTAAAAAAAAAGTTTCTTACGCTTTACTTAGCCCACAAAGTTGGTTGAGACCCACGAACATGTCTAAACTGCAAAACCTTTTTACGTGCTATTTCTATAGTTCAAAATTAAATGACATGAGAACGCCTTTGTTGAAGAAGTAATTTAAATACAGAAGGGTTAGTTAGTGACTTTCAGCCCTTGAACATGAGGCCGCTGATGTCTTGATTTGAATTCCAGGCATAACGCTGAACTGTTTGTACTGCTTCCGCGGCGGCGGCGGAGAGCCTTGAGCTGACCTCCGAACCGCCGCTCTCGGTCATGGGAATATGCTGCTGGATTATCATCCCGCTCCAGCCCCCTGGCAAGGGCTTTATCTAAACAGACAACACGCCTTTAACAAAGAATTTAGCTTTCAGCTAGTGTTCATGGACTCTCTGATATTGTTAAATCTCACAGTTTTAGTCACACTGAAGGTTTTTGCATTGCTCATCCTTTCGTTTCAACCGGCTGTGAAGGCGGGGGAAGGAGCCACAGGCAAGGAGGGGACATCCGTTTGTGCAGAGTGCCAAAACGAGAGAGTAGTTCTGGCTTCAGTCTAAGCTGTGCACAGGTATAAACCAACAGGAAAGGTAATATATTAAGGACAATAAAGCAGCAAAGAAATCAGCCTTCGGATTTTATTTACTCAAGTTAAAAGATGGTATTAGAAGGTACTTCCAGCACCTCAAATAACTCTCCCTGATGATTAGATTAATTCCAAAACTGCTCCAAGGAGAGCAACTGAACAAAAATTTGAGAGTTGCATGCCAAATTATGTTCCTAGTTGTACCTCGGAAGAGTGCTGTTGGGCTAATTTATACCTGAGTAATATGTAAGGGGTGGGTGGGGAAGTAAAACACACAATAAAGATGAAGACGCTTTGACTAGCCAAGCAGATCTTCTTTGAAAGCTCTCTTTAGCATTTAGTAAGAGCAGCAACCGCAGCCTGTTGCCCATTTGCCGGAGGATTGCTTTTGATGGCAGACACTGTAGACAGCGAGCGGAGAACAGCAAGGCCTGAATTAATACTAAGGAAGTAAAAACCTGCGTTCACAGTGGCTTTGAAAATGAACTTTCAGTTGTGCATTACCTTTTTCTTTTTTTTTAACCCAGTGAATTTTCTAGCCGGGCATTCATAGTAGGTCTATCTGAAAGCAGAGAAAGGATAGCAATGGAAATAAGTTGTTTCATAATCAAAACAGCCACCTTTTGTTCTGAAGCTGCCCACGCTGTCCACGGTGAATTTGCTGTTGGGTGCCGAAGGCCATTTCACCATGAGGAGGGTGGGGGTTTCCTCCTGTACCGACGAGACGGCGCAGCCCCTGGGCAGGGAAGGCAGTCTGCGAGGGCTGCAGTCAGTCGTGCAGGGAGACGTGACAACACCGTGCGTAAAGCCTGTTGTTGCCTGTTTGTCCGGCTGCCAGGTTTTACCTCAGCCATCAGTGGAGATGGCTGCAGCACACACGTGTATGCGTGTAATCAGGGATACACTTATTTATTGCGAGACGTTCTAACCCTTCCTGCTAACGAAGAACTTGGGCCCTAAGAAGCACCACAGCGGCAGAGCCAAGGGCTGGCAGGGCTCCTAAAGGCAACAAGCTGCTTACCTCCGGCCTAAGGAGTTTATAGCACCCATGTATCTCCAAAAGCTCATTAGCTCCTCAGTAAGCAGCTGAGACATTAGACGCACAAGCAGAACAGCAGTGGCTTGAGGTTGCTACAACACAGATAAAAGTTCTGGGGTTGGCCAGTCTGCAGCAGGCTGGTTCAATAGCCTGAAGCGATCCCACTTAGCTATAAACTGGAGAAAGCCTGATCTTGTGAAATGCTCCTTAGTATCCAGCTTTGCTAGTAGGAAAGCGCAAAGCTAAAACTCAGCCCTGAGGAGGGGCTGCACCCGCCTCCCTGGACCCCACCGAGAGCCGAAACCGGCAGGGCATGGCATCTCGCAGCATCACCCGCCACGGCAGCGGAGGAGGCCGCGCGCCCTGACATGGCCTCATGACACTGCATCCGCTCCTCCCCTGCCCTGCGCTCCTCCGGTCACTGCCTCCAGGGCAGAGGGGTGGGAAGTGCAACCCCAGCAGATGGTCTACATCCCATGAGAGAGAACTGTGGATGGAGGAAGAGAAGGAACAGGAAAATCTATGCCGGGGGAGGCTCCCCTGGAGATTTTAGAGGAACGGCTTTTCGTAACTTGCTCGGCATGTCCGTGGGACTGGAATCGCAGCTACAAGCTCCTGTAGAAAGCCATCACGTCAGGGATATTTCCTGTTTCGCTGCGGCTATTCCCCATGTCACAGGGGAGCTCCTCCACAAAAGAGCTGCTTCTGAAGAACAGCATGTCACCAACAATTCAGCGGGTTAAGTTTAGCAGAGCCACTGAGAGAAGTGAGCAGGGAAGGAGCTATTCTTCCCCTCTGCTTTTCTTCTCTCTCCATTGAGCGAAGTCTTTAAAGACCAGCTCCCTTTGCAGAAGGCTACAGAACTTTTAGCAAGTGGCATGGAGGCATTCACAGCCATGATACCTGTGTCTGGTTATTTCCAGTCAAAATAATCTCCTACTCAATTATGGAGAAGAATAGAGAAGCTCAGCCTGACTCACAATCACATGGGGGAAAAATGAGAGGAGTTGTTCAAGTTCAAAACGTTCAGCTTGCTGTGGAGGAGGATTAGTACCGCTGTGGAATGAGGTTTTCTCTCCCTCTGCAACAGCACAGCACTAAGGGATCGAAAAGACCCGAGTCCACTTCCCTGCTGTGCCAAATATACTCCTCCGTTCTTCTCTCCTCCCTCCCCAAGAGAGCATATGAAGTATTAAACAGCTAGGAATAAGCCCTTGAAAAATGTGATAGCTAGCTGTCAGATACCTCTCTGCCAGATAGCTGCAGCTATGTGACTGTTCGCCTGCAGATCCTCTGCTGCCATCCAGGAAATCGGGATTCAACAGCTGCATTCATACTCTCATCCGATTCGCTGTCATCTGTACATTTTGCACGGCCGTGCTAATACTCCCGTGAAAAAAAAACCCCACAACACATCCAAAATGCTTCATTAGTGTTTTGCCGAGCACAGATCCAGCCTCTGCTTACCTGTGCTCTTCCCAGCCTGATGGCAGTCCCCAGTGCCCCGTCCCCGACCTGACATCTGGACCCTCTGCAAGCGAGAGGTAGGGTGGGGGTTTTCCAGCATTGCTTTAAATCTGTCTTCATTTCACTGGCACGTAGCGTGGCTGTGCCCTGGTTACAGAGGGCAAGCATGACTCCTGTGCAAAGCAGTTCATTTGGGTAGCACTGTAAATTTTGCAGACTTAAAACTTCTCACACTGTTTTCACGTTAGCCCGTGCCCAAACATTACCTTAATGTGTCATCTTCTGTTCTGCTGTTGTCACAAAGTATTATCATGATCCTTGTAAACACCCACAAACCTACCTCATTATCTCTTCGCACTCCCTCCTCCCTTCGCAGGGATGAGTGATGGCCACGGTTACGCCGATGCCATTCCCTAGGCTGCAGCCTCGCTGTTCACTCATCCTCCCCCTTCTCTAGGGTTCATATCGGCTCTCTCCCATCTCGCAGCTGGATTTTAAGCTCCCTTGGAAAAGGGACAGCTTTTTGTTTTGCTTATGCAGCACCCTGGTCCCTGACTCACTCCGTTAGGTGCAAAGATAACACAAATAATGAATGTCATCCGGAGAGCTGTCTGGGAATTACAGGAAGCTGGGAAGGAGGATCCAAAGCTTTCTTGTGCCAGCATCCAACTCAAACCTCTGTTATCCCTTTCTGCTCCAAACTGACCTTTGCATCTCCTTGAATACTAAGCCTGAAAACTTTTCCTTGCCTGAATTATGTGTGATGGCAAAATTGTTTTGGCTAACTGTTCTCACCCATTCTGCTTCCCGGTGGCATGTTGGCCACGGAGAGCCTCTGGGTTTGTCCTTCAGGCATGTCCAGACATTTCCTACTTCTTCCCTTATGTCACACCAGAGATAACACCGATTGCTACTACAGTAGTACTAAGGATACAGGGCACTTCTCTTTCCAGAAACACTATGCAGAGCTCCCAGACACAAGAACACAAATAACACCACCAATAATAAATAGCTAAGGCTTCGGGAAGAATACCGGTGACTGGTGGAAAGAAGGCAATATGCCACAGTATTTTCTGTAAGAGTCAGTATTTCAGCTGTCTTTCCCATTCAAGGCAGCGAGCGGAGAACACGAAGAGGCAGCCAATTCAAGGAAAGCACATTGAAAGGTCAGAGGAATCCATCTAGCTTGTGCAGCACCATTTTGTAAGCACAGAATAGCTCTTCATTAAACTCATTTTGTGAAAGTGATTGAAGTGAGAAAGGGAAATAGCTTAACACACTCATTACAATCTCTGGAAATTACCTATTCCCCATGACCACTGCGATGGATCTGGCTTTTGTCCGGCTATGCCCAAATCAATATACACCCAGTGTTCTCAGCGCCTGCCTGGGCACCGGAGGTCGGAGCCCGGTGTTTCAGCGCCGTGCCATGTCCAGGGATACACCCGTGCGCAAAGGTGCTCCCTCGACCCCCGGCAGCACGCCGCAGAGCCGAGCAGCACCGAGGGTGAAGGGGATGTCGGGGCAGTCCCTGCAGCTCCTTTGACTCTTAGCAGTGGACACCTCCCCAGGCACCGCAGTCCCTGTGGGCTGGAAGAGCTCCCCGAGCAGCTCTGCAACAGCAGCGAGGTTACTAAATACCCTATTTCTCATTTTGTAGTCAAATACCATAAATGTGGCACCGTCCTAAGGTCCAAACTGTGACTGAGACCAGGGGAGGAACTTGGTTAAACCTGATGGGTCTGATGCAAAGAGGTGAAGCACCCCGAGGTGCAGGCATGCCTTGCCTGCACAGGGCAGCCAGCTGGGGCAGGGAGGGCGAAGTTATCCTGGTGGGTCTAACCCCACGTCAGCCCCTTTGGGAGGCGAGGAGCCCGCTTGTATGAAGACTGTTACCCCCCCACCTTCTCCTTGTTTGCCCCATTCCTTTTGGCTGGCCCTTTAGCCTTGCACCTCTCAGCCAGCCCCGCAAGGAAGCTGGCCCCAAATTCCTGGCTGACACCGCCCTAGCGCTATGTAGCAGCCCCATCAGGGAAGCAGGCCTGGGAAGATGGATGAAACGCCATTCCCTGCCTGCTCTCCCCTCGCTACAGGTGGGAGAAGGATGAGCTAGCAATTTGCTGCTGGCCTGGCAAGATAGCAGCGAATTACGGCAGCTCCTGAGCCAGCTCAGCTGCGCTGGCGAGCGTTCAGGGAGAGGAGAAACCCTACCCGCAGGCACGGAGGAGGGAAGCAGGTGTGTTATTCCCTTTTGCTCACTTGATGGCAGAGATCACAGAGCTACCACGGGCTATAAGGTCTCCTCTGCTTCTCCGAAAACCCACACACCCCCAAGGACAACCCATCCTCGTACTCGTGCTTGGCAAAGCGCTTTGGCTGCTGGCACCCAGCCATGGGAGAGTCTGTAAACGCGGTCCTGTGTTGCAATTGGGGCAAGCGAGGTACACGGTGTCCCTGGCTCCTCCAGAAAGCCACCGCTCCTGATGCCGGTGCCAGGGCTGCCGAGGGGACACCGCGCACCCGGCGCTCAACTCACTGCACGGATGTGAGAAACGCCTTGAAAATTGCACAAAGCGCTGAACAACCCGTGGGCAATTCTCTGTCACAGTCAAACTTCGGTGCAAATGAGAAACCTAACAACTGAAAACAGCTCAGATGCACTGGTAGGAAGCAAAAAGCAGCCTCAATTATCTGCCACTTTTTTTTTCCCCCCTCTCTGAATTTCTTTGCTCTCCTAACGCTAGCAATAAATAACAGATACAAACCAGATCCACGGGCAAATAAAGTCCTGCGTGTGATGCAGATTGCCCTCAACACATATTTGGGCCAAATTCTGGTTTTGGTTCTACCACTGTTTAAACGTCAGGAGTTCAGCAGAGCTGCTCTGGACGGCTGGTGGCACGATCGAGGTTGGTGCCCGGCCCCCGTCAGATGCAGTGAGACTTTCTGAAACCAGCCAGAAAGATCCGCTCAAAAGCTGCTCCACCGACATCCGCTTTTGGGGCTGATGCAGCTGATTTAACTGCTATCGTTTCTGGAATAACGCTGAATTTACTGATGGCTTTTAATAGAATGCTCAAAAAGGATTTCAGACGTGTCCTTCACGAGAGGCCATGAAGGAAACTCGGTAATAGTAGGATAATTGCATTAGCATCTCCAGCGAGCCCAGGGCCGCGCGGTGGTGCGTGCCTTACGAGGCACACCGAGAGGCCTTGCCCTACATACACAAGGATGGCAAAGCGGGAGAGAGAGGACAAGGAGCTGCGTCTCACTGGCCTCCATTAATTAAACTGCCTGTTATAAACCTGCGCTGACCGTACGGGTGCACCAGCAGAAGCTCTGTGCTAGTCAGGCCAAAGGCGTTTCACCCAGCTCACAAAAACCTGCCCTCCCCAGGCGCTACATAACGGAGCCTGGGAGGTGGCAAGCCCTGCGCAACGCAGAAAGCAGCAACGCGGACCTTTTGCCCATCGTCTTAGGAACCCCCGTCAGACCCCACCTGTCAGGCCCCTGAGTTGCAGAGGCAGCTGTTCCTTGATGCTCACACCGAAACGTTCGCCTCGTGAGCTTGCTGCAGACCTCCAGCCCCTGCAAACCTCCCTGCCCGGCAAGGGACCGCGCGCCTGGATGCTCGGCTGCAACAGGCGCTGCCGGACTCGCCTCCCCTGCGCGGAGAGGGAGTTAAATGGCTGTTTGGTACGGCTGAATCTAGCAAAAGCACACTGGTGAATGTGACACAGGTGTATCGCTACCGTATGGATATGTGGGATCAATCCATATGTGCGGCAGGTACATACGCGTATCTATGGGCATGCACGCGCATACATCAGCTCCGCAGGCTATAAGCGGCTTCACCCCTCCGCTTCCAGAAGGGGACGAGGTGGGGGGCCCCGAGGCCGGGACGGCAGCAGTGGCCGGACACCCCACCCCGACACCCCACCCGGACACCCCACCCCACCCCGCAGCGATGCCCGGGCTCAGCCGGGTGCCTGCGGGGCCCCTCTGGGCACCCACCCCCGCCGCTGCATCCCCCCCTCCTCGCAGCCGCGGCGGGAGGAGGGCGGGGGCCGGCGGGGTCCTCGGCTCCGCTCCCGGCCCCGCTCCGCTCCGCTCCCGGCCCCGCTCCCCTCCCGGCCCCGCTGCGGCAGCGGAGGCTCCGCGCCGCTCCGCGCCTGTGACTCAGCCCCGCGCTCCGCAGGGGCCGGGCTGCGCGGGGGGCGGAGGCAGGGCGGAGGGAAGGAGGAGGAGGAGGGAGGGGAGGAAGGAGGGAGGGAGGGGGATTTACCCCATTGTCCTCGGCGGGAGCTGGGCAGAGCCGCCGCCGCTGTGCGCAGGCTCGGCCGGCCCCTCGCCCGGCGCGGAGGAGCAGCTCGCCGCCGGTAAGGGGGTGGCTCCGCGCCGCTCCGCGCCTCGCCCCCCCCCAGCAGCGCATCCCCCCGTCCCCATGGGGGGGCGGCGGCGGCGGCGGGCGCGGCCCTAGCGCGGCCGCGGGGCGGGGGGCGCCGCATGGCCCGGGGGCAGCGCGGCGGCAGCGCCCGGCGTCGCCGGGGCGGCGGCGGCGGGGGGAGGGCGGCGGCGGCGGGCATGGGGGCGCCGGGCGGCGCGGCCCTGGGCCCCGGCGCGCTGCCCCGGCGCTGAGCCCCCGGCCCTGCCTGCGCGGAGCGGCGAGGAGGAGGAGGAGGAGGAGGAGGAAGGACCCGATGGCGAACAGCAGCGAGCTGGGGAGCAGCAGCAGCCCGCACCTGCCCAGCGCCGGCGGCCTGCTGAGCGCCTCCGGGCTGAAGCTGGCCACCCTGGGCTTGATCCTCTGCGTGAGCCTGGCCGGCAACGTGCTCTTCGCCTGGCTCATCCTCAAGGACCGGCACCTGCACCGCGCCCCGTACTACCTGCTGCTGGACCTCTGCCTGGCCGACGGGCTCCGCTCGCTGGCCTGCTTCCCCTTCGTCATGCTGTCGGTGCGCAGCGGGGCCGCCTGGCCCCACGGGCCCCTCAGCTGCAAGGTGCTGGCCTTCCTGGCCGTGCTTTTCTGCTTCCACGCCGCCTTCCTGCTCTTCTGCGTGGGGGTCACGCGCTACATGGCCATCGCCCACCACCGCTTCTACGCCAAGCGCATGACGGGCTGGACCTGCCTGGCTGTGGTGTGCATGGTGTGGACCCTCTCCATGGCCATGGCCTTCCCCCCCGTCTTCGACGTGGGCACCTACAAGTTCATCCGGGAGGAGGAGCAGTGCATTTTCGAGCACCGCTACGTCAAGGCCAACGACACGCTGGGCTTCATGCTCATGCTGGCGGCCGTCATCGCCGCCACCCACCTGGTCTACATCAAGCTGCTCTTCTTCATCCACGGCCACCGCAAGATGAAGCCGGCCCAGCTGGTACCGGCCATCAGCCAAAACTGGACTTTCCACGGGCCGGGAGCCACTGGCCAAGCAGCTGCGAACTGGACGGCTGGCTTTGGCAGGGGGCCCACGCCGCCCACCCTCGTGGGCATAAGGCAGGCCACCCACAGCCAGATCAAGAGGCTGCTGGTGCTGGAGGAGTTTAAGATGGAGAAAAGGCTCTGCAAGATGTTCTACATGATCACCTTGCTCTTCCTGCTCCTCTGGTCCCCCTACATCGTGGCCTGCTACCTGCGGGTCTTCATTAAGGCCAGCTCCATCCCCCAGGTCTACCTGACCACCTCCGTCTGGATGACATTTGCCCAGGCAGGGGTCAACCCCATCCTCTGCTTCATCTTCAACAAGGAGCTCAGGGTCTGCCTCCGAGCCCACTTCCCGTGCTGCCAAAGCATCCAGAGCACCCAAGGCACCATCCTTTGCGATCTCAAGAGCTTTGGGATGTAGGGGGGGCTTTTCTCTTTCTAAAAAAGAAAGATGGATATTATTTTCCATGTTTCTGCATACAATCTCAAGAGAGTGTGACCTGTGGGGACATACTAAACCACCACCCAGCACCCAAAACTTAGGCTGTAAGAAGCTATTTTATTTATTTTTCTATATTTTGCGTATGCTCTCGTCAGAACATAAAAGGTTGCTGTCTATGGGAACAGGTACTTGAGCAGAACACCCCCAAACCTTAGGCAGTAAGAAGCTGTTTTTGTTTGTGATTGTGTGGTTTTTAAAAACAAAACAGGGCTCCGAGTTTCTGGTCTTGCTTCTAACGTTTCTAGACATGATTCCAACAGATACGGATTAAGGCCATGACATTGTTTTGTTTTGTTTTCCTATTCCTGTCTGTTTTGATAAAGGCTTAACAATTTTACTCATGTAATATTTGATAAGGGCCAAGACAATTTTATACTAAAGTTATTTTTGATGACCTCAAGAGGTGTTGTTTTATTATCATTTGATTTTAAGTGAAGAACAAGAAGAGGACGTTCTTGATGTGGTCAAAGTCAGTTTTTGGTGGGAGCTGTTGGGTTCATTCATTCTCAAATGGTTTGAGTATTTGAAGCGGTTACTTATAACTTTTGCTTGACATGCAGTCAGTGTAGAACTAATTTCAATTTTCTTGTTGCACTATTTATTTGGTAATATTTCAGAACTATTTGTGAAACGTGATTTTAAAATACCAACTTTAATCAACTATAGCAGTTTTTAAAACCTAGATTGAAATTCCTATTTTACTGCCTTTATAGGAAGTTATCTACAAACCTGGGTAATACTTGTACATTTTGACTGTTTTCTTTAATAAAATATTGAAAACCTTTACTGTATGTAATTGTTTCAGAATGGCAGCATTCTGCTTTGCTGACAAATAACTTGTGTATGTGGAAGGTTGTATGTCTTGTGTCCGAGTAGATTTCACAGCTGAGGTTATTATGGACAAGCACAATCCTTATTTGCTGTTAGATCTCAATTTAGGTGTTTATACCAATAAAAGTGACTAAAGCTATTTTTAAGAAGACTTAAGTTCATGATGGGCAACAGGTTTAAATAGCACAATTTTTTGTGTCTACAGAAACCAAGTTTGTGTTTTAGCTAATAGCTCCTCTGTTAATGATAGAAATGAGTGCGTAATTGTGGATCGCTAATTTTAGTTGGCAAAGCAGGTTTTTAACATGGTGGCTTGGTTAATTCTGTACTCGTTTGTAAACTGTATTCTTAACGGGTAATTTACATTTATTAAGTATGGGATTTTAACCTGCTTTATTGTTCTACAAAAGCTTCGCTGAAGTATTTAAACTATCAGCCTGATGGCAGGGTCTTGACACAACTTTTTAGCCGTCTCGGAGGAAGCTGTGCCTGACGTGGTTGCTTTCTGATGTATCATGTAACGTTTAACAAGCATTAATCATAGCAGTGCTGGAGCAAGTCGCACACAAAATGACAGCGATAAGCTCAATTTCCATGAAGAAACCTGCGTCTGTGCTAAGAGTATTTCTGTAGGGAGTAGTCCAAAGTTGTTAGACATCAACTGAGACATAGTTGTCCTGACTGTGAAGCGAGCGCATGAGAGACACGTGTGACAGATCAGGAGAAGGCTAATGTGGCAGCTCCAGATTTAGGCAGGGAATAAAACTAGGGGGGGCTTCTGGTTTGGTTTAATGTCTTGCTTTCCACCCCCAACTCAGATGTGAACACCAGAGAGGCAACATTTCTCAAAGTGCACACTGAGAAGTTTGCAATTTGAGCTTTTGGTATAGCTGTAGAGAAGGCAGGCAGGAGGAAGATGGAGCTGTGTCGATACTGCCAGAGCTGGGCTAAGAAATATGACCGTGGATGGAGTATCTTGAAAACAAAGGGAGACTTAATGATCATTTACAAAGCTGTTTGGAAGGAAAGGAAAGAAGGAAGGAAAGCTGTCAAGAACTTCAGATCACAGCAGAAGTTGGTTATCGGTGCTAATTATATTTTCATCCTGGACTATCAGATGATTGCTTAGTGAATCTTGATGAGTAATCAGGTAGAGTTGTGTTACAAAGACTTAAGGGCAAGGCATTGATGCTGTTGCTGGGAACTGTATTCCAAGTATACCTTACATGCCTGTTTTACTGTTAGGTCTTTTCAGTGGGATTCCAACTTCTGCAGAGTCATATTGCCTTAAAATTTAAGAAACTTCCTATGTAGGGGCCTAGAACTGTGATCTCTAGCTCAAATCTTGCCTTCTTTTTCCTAATCCTGCTGGTACCCAAGCCAATGTTTTCTTTCTCTTACTCTGATAAAAATGCCTGATATTTTGGCATCCTCTCTCTCTTCCAGGCTATAAGTAGTACAGTTATGATTCTATTTAAACCGCAGAGATGGGAGAATAGTTATTTTAAAACCTCCTTAAAAGCTGCAAGGACCAGATTTTTCACTTCTAGAAAAATTAAGCACGAGTTGTATAGTCAGTCGTATACACGGGGGAGGAAAAATCACCTTTGGGTGACCTGGTGGTTTTATTTAGACTTAGCTTATCAAGCCGCGCTGCTGTACTGAATGCCAATTTCTGTGCATAGGCAACCCCCGTCTCAGCGATGCCCTCGCTAGATGGGCGAGTCAGGTTCTTACCCACTGAAGATAACAGATGCTTTGCTGTCACCCACCAGTGGCAGCCAGACCCAGCCTTGCTACAGCAAAAGGATACAAAAAAGTTTAAAAAGGATATCTGTATACTGTGCCTTTCGCTTGCATGTAGCTTCCAGGGCTGTCTCAGGACTTCTGATGTACTCTGAGGGCAGAATCGGTGCTGTGTGAAGTTAATTTTGTATTTTAGGTACTTGTAATATCAGGCAGATTATGATCCTGGCCACGCTAGTACAGAAGAGAAGGAACTCCAGTAGTTTTAATTCAGGGTTTAGATGGGCGTTGTTCAATAGGGCTACATTCCAGAAAATGTGAAACTAAATATCAAGGACAGACATGGCAGAAAATGAAATGGTACTTGGTGCCGGCACACCAACAAACACCACTTTGCAAGTCTATCCTGCTGGCTGAGAGTGCACCAAGAAAGTATGGAAAACCAGAAAGGGCTGGAGAGACACTAAAGGATAAATATTCCTTCTAAAATCTGAGAAAAGATAAGAAAGTTGAAAAAAAAAAAAAATAGCATTTCCAAAGCACAGTATTAACACATTCTCACAGCATCCTTTAGTCTGCATATAGGGAAAGTGGGTCACAGAGATTAAATACTTTGACCGAGATCAGAGAAGGGGTGACAGAGAGGATGAGAACCTGCTCTGGATAACAAAAGGAGACAAATAATGTTAAGAGAATGGGCTGAGCACAGGGAGCCATCCCTGATGACGTTGGGAGCTGTGAGCAGTGGCTATAAGGCTCCATGCCCCCAGCTGCCCATCCGAAAACCAGAGTGCTGCTGGTCTCGCTCAGAAGTGCTAATGGCTGAGGCTCAGCGAGAGCTGGGTGTTAATAATTACCTCCCACGTCCACGTGAGAAGCTATTGCAGCTTGTTGTGCAAGTCCTGGGCTCACTTGCGAAAACTCAGATGGTCTGAACCCCTCTCCCCATCCCCAGTGACAAAAATGCAAAATACTTGGAGGTTCTATGATTCTATGACCAGCCTGGTTCTGGTGAGCTGCATGGCAGTGGGGCTCTTCCATCTACCTGTGCTTGACCAGAATATAGATCGAGTCCTCTCTATACCCCTCCAGGCACACGTATGATACTTTTCCATATTCTGGGCAACACAAGTGCTGTGTATCACAGGAAATACCAACATCATCTCCCGCAGAGATTCTCCGCAGTCTAGTTCAGAGGTCACGGCGCGCTTGCTTTTGCATATCTGTGGTGAAGAATTGCAGTCGCAGAAAGTGGCGCTGCGCTGGAAAAATCTTGATTGCTGCTGGCATCTTCACTCACTCACCAGGTATTTAACACATTCCTTCCAAACATTCCCAGTCAAAATCTTGCGGTGCTGAAGTCAGTGGAGGTTTTTAGCATAAACTTAAATGTCAGGCCAGCTTGAAAAATGACACCGGTCTGAAATCGCAACAAGTACTGGCTACGGCCATCTCTTGCTTTACAACACTCAAGGGCTGGAGTACTGTGGGGTGCTGCTGGCTCTGTTGTTAGGTTTGGAAAGAGTTTGCTAGGAGAGGGGCTGAAATATTTGGCCCCAGCCAAATTACGTTGTTGGGTACAGGTCTTACTCAGCAGTCATGCTGGAGGTGAAGGATGAGCAGGGGGATGCACAGCCCACAAGCTGTCATCATTTGCTTTTCCAGTACGAGGTCTGCACCAAGGGAGACAAAGCTGCTTCCCAGAACGGTGTGAAGTCAGTATCTTTGAGGAAAAGGGCAAGAATTTGGCTTAGTCTGATAGCAACAATTCTTTCCTGGGGCTCTACCTGGATGTGATACAGCTACACCTCCAGAAGGCTGCTCTGCCATATGCTGCGGGACTGCCCTGGGACACGTTGTGCTGAGCTCGGAGGAGAGCAAAGCTGGCATTTTCCCTCCCCTCCCAGCAAAGGATGCGTAGAGTTTGGCTGGACCTCTGCCACTTGCCCCATGTGGTTAAGCACAGTCACCTTGCTCCTGCCTAGCACCTGCACTTGCTCAGATTTGCCAAAGCACCCTAAGAGAAGAGGCTCCGGACAGAGTAACAGCCACATACTGGCAGAACATGATGTTAAGTATCTCAAGGCACTTCATTAACTTAGGCTGCAGATTAGATGATGCTATGACGTATCAGAATACTCCAGAAACTGTACTAGGTAGTTATGCTGCAAATAGAATTATTAGAAACACAGCAGGGGGGCTGTTTTCCAATAGAGGTCCCCTAAAATCCTCAATTTTAGCACAGCTTCCTTTATAGTTGCTCAAAACACTGCACTGGCTACAATCAGCTCGATTGTGATACGAACCAGAAAGCATCTCCCACGCTATGCTGTTCTTAAGCTTCAGAATATTGTAAAGTATACAACATCTTGAAGAAACGGAGCCATCAGAGCAAGGCCATCAATGAAGATGGTCTCTTAAAAGCTGGCGCAGAGTCGTACTGGGCTGGGGCTGTGCCGATGGAAGTCTTACCCCAAACCTCCTTTTATGCTGGTGACTTCTGATGTGTGTCATTCATGAAGGACCTTGTGCAGGGTAAATCCTTACTCATCCATTGGTTGTAGAACTGGTGACCAAGAGCTGAATTTCCAGCAGGCCTGACATCTGTGGCGCTCTGACTTTCCCTAAAGCTGATGATGCTGAGCATCTCTGAGCTTATTTTCACTTGGTGCAAGTCATTAACTGCCCCACACCTCAGTACTTTATCTGAAAAATGATTCATTATTCTTACTCACCTTTGTAAAGCACAGAACTACCGATGCCAAGAGCAGAGCATTATCACGGGTGAACAATCGCCGACTACATAAGCTTTCATCACTTAACTTTAAAGTCAAGCTAAGCCTTTAAAGCAAGCTGTTGCATTTCTGTATTTCTATTCATGTTTAATGACCTCAGTACTTGCACTCTGTCTTTGATCTTGTGAGTCATGCACGGTTGTACTGTGGATGTATTTATCAGAAAGCCACTTTCTTCAGTGCCACATTTTTCACCTCTACCGTGACCAGGTTGATAGCGCAAAGCACTTTGTGTAGGAGGCTTTCAAGTTCAAAGCTAGTCTCGCAAGGGCACAGGGAAGCTGTGAAGTCGCAGTTAACTTGAGGCAGTCATCACAGCGCTAATAGAGTAGGCAGAAATCAAGAGATCGCCCGGTGAACAGAAAGCCCGTCCTAAAGTTTCTGAACATTATTTACTGGTGTGTCATTAAAAAAAAAAAAATAATCCTGTGTTTGTGTGAGGATGATTAACCATTGGAACAAATCATCCAGGGAATAAAATGGATCCTCCATCTGCGAGACGTGCAGCGTGAGCCTGTGTGCCTGCCCACGGCACAGCTGCCCGGGAGCCTGCTGCCTGCCCAGCCGGGGTCCCTGCACCGGGGACTGGGGCTCAGCCCGAGCACGCAGGGAGAAAAAGAAATCAGAAACACCAGTAAACAGCACCAGAACCCTCTCTGTGTCGTGGTGATTCACTCCTTCCTTTTGCTAACTGTTTTACAACACCCATTTTATCATACGTTATAAATGCTTGCTTCTCTCGGGAATTTTAGCAGAGGTAGAGCTAAAATGGCTTTGTCATTAAAAAAAGAAATCCACAGAGGGAAACACAGGAAGATTCCAAAGGAAGGGCTGAAGTCCGGGTGCTTTCTGACAGTGAGAGAAAGAGGAATGATTTAGTGGAATATTACCTCACTCCATCGAACCACTCAATCTGTCCCCATCTGTCACTGAGTGCTTGCAGGAGGGTGATGGAAAGGAAACCATTGAGTAGCCTGATAGTCAAGTAAATCAACTGGGCTTTTTCCTTTTCTTTCCCTCCCTCATTAGGCCTCACGCACTCATGCTACGCGGCAGGTCCCCCAGTGTGCTGCGCCGAGGGCGAGGGAGGAGAGGGGACGGTCCCCTGGGTGCCCCAGGGCTGCAGTGGCCCCGGGGCAGAGGGACCAGCTCTGGGTGCCCGCGGGGCCAAGCTGCCCCGGGGAGCAAGCTCCGGCAGAGCCGCAGAAGACATCTGGGTGTGGAGGAAGGCGGATGAACATGCAATATGTTCAGCCAAGCTGCAGTGTGACTAAAGGGGGAGAATGTGGGCACCCGAGCCAAGGAGCCAGCAGAATCGCAGGCAGAGGTAAAGCTTGGAGCCGTGGTGTAAAAGCAAGGAGGGACGCGTTTAGGCTGAGCATCACCAAAGTGCTTCCCAGCAGGGTGATGAAGGGTGCTGCAGAAGCCAGGTTCTCCAGGACCTGCCTGCAGTGCTGCCAGCGGGGATGGAGATCTCGGTGCTAATTTTCCTCCCCAATGGGTCCTAAACTCTCAGCTAGACAGACTTTTTCTTACTCTCCATTTGTGCAATATCTGTCTGAGTGCAAATGCTGATGTAAACCCAATCCAAATAATTGAAGGCTCTGTTGCAATGTGTGAAAGGTTTGTTAGCGACTTTGGGGAGTTTAATGAAACCAGGGCGGGGAGGGATGTGCAATGATGACACCACCAGAGTCAGGAAGTTTTGCCATTGAATTTGAAGGGGTGGGGGACCTTCCTGTCAAGGTTTCACCCATGTGAGAGAAGAAATTGGGAAGGAAAAAAAAAAATACCTACTAATTTGACAGGATGCGGTGAAATTTTTGGAAAGAGCGAGCATGCTTGCAGCTGCCTCGCCAGGGCCTCTCCCTGAGCTGGCCTTTCTGGCAGGTCCCATGAAAGCAGTTAGAGATGTGCTCTGCTGCCTGGGCTCCAGCGTAGCCTAGAGGAGTAAATAAAGGGTGGGCCCAGCTTTGCACCCCCTGAAATCAATAGCAGCTTTGCTGGTTTGTGAACTCTTTGCAGCAAGAGCTGTGGCTGCCCGTTCGCACTGAAAGAGCCCACAAACGTCTGCGTGAAATGATATGAGCGCACTCACGTGTACAAGAGAAAAAGTAAATAAAGAAGGCTCAGCCCTACTCGCCTGGCTAGAACAAGGCCGTATTTTCAGTCTACTTCTGAACTGCGTTACAGCCTTGGGATTTACAAGGCCACGTTACATTTAAAACCAGGTTTAATCCCTTCCACGTGTTGCAATGCTATGGCGGAGGCACAGCGCTGGGGTTGGGGAAGCCTGGGTGGAATTCCCAGCCCAGGAAGAGATAAGCTGCCCACGCAGTGCAATGCAAAGCCCCGCGGTGGTCCCTGTGCTCACACCTGTGGGGTGCTGGCAGGGACACAGCTACAGCCCATCCTTCCCATGCTGCCTGCTGGGACACAGTGCCGGGACAGTTATGCATCCCGGGATAGCTCAGGCTGCAGCGGTGTGGGTACACGCTGCATACAGCACAGACGGATGCTTTATCTGGTTTATGAGATTCATAACCTTCTGGGGACAGGGACATGCCTGTAACACGCCAATACCTGGGGCCATGGTACAAAGGAGCATCGATCTGGGATGCTCTGGGCACTCCTGGCACACAATTAACACGTACTCAGTTTCCCAGGCAAATCAGGGTTTGCAGAGGAGACTTTTTGTCAACTTTATATTGTGCATGCATTCATTTTCCCCCCATATTAAGCTGTCTTACACTCAGACCTTGGGGAAACCCCTGCCACGGGGGTGTTTACAAGCATGCTGTACAGTTACATTGCTCACTCCTCCTTTCCTGCACACTTTGCTATTAACCTGCACTGTACTCCTTGCTGTGAAACATGCTGCCATCCACCCTCCCTTCAGCACACCAGGCTTATTGGGCTTCAGCCCTTCACATTCAGCCTTTCCCAGCCCTGACGACCAGGCAGAGTGGCCCAAAGGCTACCACCATCCTCTGAGGAGGCTGGATCATACAGGCGAACCTGCACTGCCAAGTCATTGAGATGTATCCTATTGCACTGGGCTGGGTCTGCCTGGACTCAAGGCTCTCCTTGAGAAACAATAGGTGATTTGCTGTATGTTTGATGTGCATTAAACTCATCTCCATTCCTGTGCTCAGAATTATTGATTAATCTAACAGCTCTACCCCCGCTGGTTTGGCATTTCATATCTACATAATAGAGAAAGGCACATTGATTTTGCTATTATCAAACTCCTCTTGTATTCGCAGTCTTTTCTCTTCCCGCAATTTTCTAATTCCTTCTGGAAAAACATGTTACACATTGTCAAGATCAAATTCCTGAGACATCTTGTTTAAATCAAGGGATTCTTAGCATTTTCTGCTTCTTTTGAACCTCCATCCGTGCAGGAATAACAAATCAGAGAGCTACTGGGGTGAGGGGAGGCATCAAGCAAGGACCTCAGTCTGCAGTCATACTTGCTGTTATCATATGTCATTATAGTGCATTATGCTGAGGAGGCAAATTAGCAAAGTACCTCTTGACAAGGTATACTATAAGATCTTGTAACATACTAGAGTTTTGAGCTAACAACAAGTCTAAAGTTTCCAGCCCACCTGCAAGGCAATAAAACCCATTCTAAATCTACCTCTTACCTTTAGAGCTCTCCATACAGGTGTAGCATTCCTTCATACCATCCTCTCAACCACCAAGACAATCTTCAGCCTTGTACCAACTACAACTCACTTCAGCTACTCCTCCTATAAAAGCAGGGCTGTGGTTAGGGTGACCTGTCTCCTCGGTGAGCACCCATGCAGATCTGAGTCCCACTTGCCACACAACCAGGAGAATTTATTTTGCGTTACCCCCTCACTCAAAGATTTTGTAACATTTTTTTTTTAAAGTGACAAAATTTCCCAGGAGGGAATTGTGGGCAGAGAATGCAAATAAAGCTGAGCTTCAGCTGGGTTTTCTCCTGCTCAGCAGCAGAGCTTTCCCTCCAGCCCCCCAGGG
This sequence comes from Pelecanus crispus, assembly GCF_030463565.1. NCBI lineage: Eukaryota > Metazoa > Chordata > Aves > Pelecaniformes > Pelecanidae > Pelecanus > Pelecanus crispus. The sequence goes on from NC_134649.1 coordinate 46,584,562, forward strand.
CTTGCAGGTGCATGCTTGCTCAGCCAGCTGTGCACCCGCAAACCCAAAACACCTTGCTTCACCTTTCCTAATAAGCTCGTACTCAAATTAAGGCAGCAACTCTTTATACGTGGAGGCATCCTTTCCTGAAATGGCTCTCTGCTAACCCCAAATCTAGTAATAAACATGGAAACTCCTACCATTTGGTGCACGATCATAATTATTCTATAGCATATCTGTAATATCAATATTAATATAATATTAAAAATGCACACATTTCTATTAATAATTAATAATATAGCTTCAATGTTAATAAAATTAAACCAAATGTTGGCACAGAACTCCTAAGTGGAGTGAACAGAGGAAAATGTTTAAACCAGCCTCTCTCTTTACAAGCTACGTGTACAGGAGAATGAGACTTCTCCCATTCCCAAAGATGTTTCCAGGGCTGTGAGAGTTTTGTTCTCTTTTCTCCTCCGATTTCTCCTGCAAGGGTCCCCAGGCAGGGGAGGAAGCTGTTCCTAGCCTGGGATTATTGCCAGGGCGATGCTGAGGCAAACTGAGCGGCACAGGGGTCTGCAGAAAAACCTTTCACGGCGGAGCTGGCTCAAGGCTGGCCACCTTTTCCATCAGTCACGTTGAGTCAAGTTTGCTGGGCCCCTCAAGTCAAAAGCCAGCTCAAGCGAAAAGCAGAGGGGCATGCATAGCCATTTACATTTTGAAATACTTCTGGTGATCACTGGTTTACCTATTATCACTGTAAAGCAAAGCTAAAGGGGTGTCCCCCACCACTTCCACTGCAAAAAGCAATTAAAGGGACTTTGCAGGTGTGCTTGGGTTAGGAAATCTCCCCTAGGATGGGAGAAAAGATAATTGATTAGGACAGAGTTTAGGAAAGAACTGGGATGCAAAAGCTTAATCTTCCTTCCAAAATGATCTCTCAAATCAACTAACCTTCATTGTGAGTGCCAATTAATGAGAATTAAATTACTAAAAGGGGAATTGTGGTAATAGTGATTGCCAAGTGAATATGGTGGGGATGTAGGACAGTGAGGTTTTGCCTTTAGCTCCTCTGCGCCAGCAGCAGGGAAGGTGTGGAGGAGCCCCTCAAGGGCAAGTACAGGATAATGCCTCTCTCTAAGAAGCGCCTTCCTAATGCCCTGTCCAGGAGGGTCTGCAGGACACGAGTGCTTTGACCTCCAAACACGGTGTGTGGACTTTGAACTTGTGCAATTGGGGCTGTCCTCATTACACAGATAAAAGCCTAATCCCATAAGTAAATTGGCACAAATTGCAACTAGAAAGTTGCTCTGCTCTTGTCTGAGAAACTCTCCTAGGAGTTTGGTTTGGCAGGTCTAAGGCAGTCATCAGATACAATTTTTCCACTCACTTACAATGACATAAGCCAGGGTTATTACTTTCAGTGGCGTCACTGGTGATTTATGCCAGTGGGAGATGAGAAGCAGGGCTGGTGTTTCCTGCTATGGTTCATCGTTTTGAGCACCATGACAATGCGCTTTGGTAAAAATGAATGGAGCAAGAGATGGGTCACATACACATTTGGGCTGCTTCTGTATTCCTTCTTGATTTTCCCTTTGAGTGTAAATTGAAGTCCATGCTATTAAGCTAATTTTATATTGATAGACATGGACAGAAAAACAACCCCCAGGCTCCCAGTGTGTTCCTCCTCTGCAGACTCAGACTGTGTGGGTGCATGGGGTGTTTGGGGAGCCCCGCTATTAAGTGACAGTGGTAGGATTAGGTTTGGGGTTTGTTTTTAAATCCGGGTTACAGGAATTTCTGCAGTGCTCACAGGTCACTGCATTAGCATGGGAAGGAGCTGGTCTTTCGCCAGCACAATCCAGCCCTTTGGGTTAGAACTGAGCTCCTCTAAGGCTTCAGGTCTAATACAGGCACTTTGAACCCGATCACAATGCAAACCACATATAAAATTACCATTTGGTGGCACCTCAGACTTCCTTCTTCTTTTTTTTTTTTCCTACAGGACCTGAGTCTCTTGCCACTCGCACAGCTGCTGTAACGCCACTGCAAAGGGTGAAGCAAAATACATCGGCTTTGGAGCAGGAGCCCTGCGGCTGGGCTGTTTAGAGTTGGGAGGATGCAATCCTATCTCTCAAGACACTTATTCTTCTAACATGTGCAGGATCCACACGGATCTGGCCAAATAGCAGATCCGGTTGTTCCTTTCTGGAGCCCAGTGGAAGACACCTGGTAAACTCTCTGGGACATTTCTCATCTGCTCTGATACAGGTGTTTGCTTTAATGCAAGCGTGCTAACTTCTCTCAAACCCCTCATCGTCATCGGCAGCAAAGCCCCGATTGTTGAATGGTGAATGACTTCACTTTTCCAGTTCCAGCATATGTTTGCATGTCTGAGAGCAAGAAATGTGTGAAACTCACACAAACTATTGGAATTCCAGCTCCAGGGACTGACAAGTAAATATGAAGTTGCACGGTATTTCATAGAAAACCCACAAATTATATGTTTGCCGGGTTAAAGTTGATCTTTGAGGCATGTGCCAAGGAAAACCTCTCGTATTAGCTACACCAAGATTCCTCCACCGTCTAAGACTGCAGCTTGGTTGAGGAGTTCATGCCTCGTAAAAGCAGCCAGAGGCGTATAATCTTTTGCTAAGTTAGCCATAAGGAGCTCTGCTAGCTTGGGTGAATCAAGTATGTGATAACAGATTACACTGAATAAAAATGGAAAACCACAGTGACAAAATAATGTTATAATATTAAAATAAATCAAATAATATACTGCCATTATTCTGATACAGAATTTTTACACAGCAAATTTGATACATATACAAGAAGTCAGGCAGCCCATTACAATAAACTTCAGGGTTCCTTTTTTAATATAAACTACACCTTAGTACATAGTTTGAGATGCTCAGGTAGTTTTACACCAACTCAAGTAACAACAACTTCTTTGCATCTTCAAATACTGAAATAACAAAATCTTTTAATGCTTTGAATATTGAAATGCTTTGGTTCCACCTGTCACTTTTAAAAAGTGTAAAAACTACATCTGTTGGTTAAACTTTTACCCTAGAGATGCGCCTAACTTACAAATACAGTTATATTAATAAAGATACGAAATGTAATGTAAATACAGGGGTTTTCTGCAATTGTCATATGCTTCACACTATGCAATTATTCAACTCTCAGTTCGATTCAGGCATTCCAAAGTGTAAAAACGTGGCCAAAATTTTCCAAAACTGACAATAATCTTGGATGTTTTCATTCTGGGGTTAAGCTGGAACCATGAAGACCACAAGACAGTTCAGAAATCGTTACGCTCCTGCCCTCAGAAAGCAGTGTTGCTTTAGCAGATGTCATTTTGCTCACCCCAAAATGAAAGCATCTGCCACCGCCAGTCCCTCCTGAAAACCTTGGCCACTACAGCACAGTATCTCATCTTCAGTTTTAATGTTGGTGGGGCAGGAAAGGATGGTAGAGGGTTTCCCCCCGGCAAGTACCTTGTTCATCACAATAACAAGAAAAAGAATACATTGAGCGGCTCTTTCTAGCGCAGAACAGCTCCTGCTAAAAAAAGACATCTTCTTTTCTGAAGTCTGGTAGACATTTGAATTTGCCGGGAGAAGTCCGTACGCAGGCCAGGCTGGGGAGACACGGGCAGGTGTGGTGCATCCGCCGCCCGGAGAAGGGAACCTGGGGACAAAGAGCACGGACATCAGGGACAGGGAGCACGGGCGATGGTGCTTGGGATGGATGGATTTGGATGAACAGCGGGAACACGGGGAACTCTGCCCGCTGCCCTCCACAGCAGGAGATCCCCAGGAGCTGCAGCACAGGGGCTGGAGAGCAGATAGCAAAGCCAACCCCACCGCATTTCCCAGTCAAGCCACAGTTAAGAGCAAAATGTAACGGTCCATGTTGCTGTGTAGATCTACATCTGCGACACACGTTCTCCATTTACTCCCGTTTCATAAAGGCATCTGTTGTGAAACTACACTGGCCTTTAGCATCACGTTTTGCCGTGTTTACTGTGCAGGGGTTTCTGCGCACCCCGATTCCTGCGTTGCCATACGGCACAGAGCAGCCTGTCAGCTGCGTAGCGGGACCCGGGAACCGCAGGATCCCGTGGTAATTCAGGCTGGAAGGGATCTCTGGAGGTCATCCTGCCTGACCTCCCTTTGAGCAGGATCCCCTTGCCACAGGGCAGAGGCTTCTCATTTCATCCCACCCTCCTTCAGCCACGCTGCGGCGTAGGGAGCGCACATACGGACTGCATTAAACAAACTTCATTGCACCACGACATGCACATGCACTGACGTTCTTTAACAACTTGATTACAAGCTCCATCTTTTACAGGAGCCGTGCCTCCGCCAGCACACGAGCCGAGCAGGACAGCCCGGCGGGACAGCGTGGTGGGGAGCCACCGTGCTGCCAGCCAGCAGCGTGCACAGAGCATCCGACGGGATGCAGTGAGGGAAGCACAGAGGTACAAAGCCGCCACTGCCAGCTGGGCAAGCAGCCCTAATTCCCTCATTTCCTGATTTCTGGGCATTTTGAGCCTGCAGTGTTACTATTGCGAGATCGCTTTGTGTCAGTGTGCAATTTTTCTCTTTAAGAAAGTCGAAGGGAGAAAGTCCCACATGTTCCCCCGTGCGTCACACCAAGGACCTGCCCGACTCCAGTGACACCCCGCCGGGTGTGGGGGGCGAGCGGGGGGCTCACATCGCCTGCGGTGCCCTGGGCCAGCACCAGCTCCCTGCCCGGCACCATCTGAAGAGCAGCCCCACAGCGAGGGACGCCGTGGGCTTTCCCAAGCCATCCGCCACAGCCCTGTGAGCCAAGAGGCCACCAACCACGGGTGCCGGGGACTCCCTGCAGGAATCACACCTCTTGGGTGCCCACGCACAGCACTGCAGAAAAACCTAAAATCTGAGCTCCTCAGGCTGGTAAGGCTGACTCAGAGGTACCTCTCAGCCCTCCGACAGCTCAAGTGATTTATTCAAGACGTCACATTCGCTGCGAGGAAACGTTCGTTTCAGCAGGACTCCCACGCTGAAGATGTGGCTTAATAACGCACCTGGCTGGGGACAGGCAGCGGGTAACAGCTCTGCAGGATGGGCGCTTTGCCGGGGAGTGCAGCTTCTGCAGGCAGAGCCCACGTGCCTGGAGCTGGTACTGGCGATGCCGGCTGAGATGGCGCACGCTTTGCCACGCCGTGTGCCCAGCACCAGGTTTTCATGAGCACGGGGCGGTGGGAGTTTGGAGGTGAAAAGGAAAAAGGGAACTCCTGGGAGAGACGGGGTGGGGGGTTATGTGCAAGGTGCACAGTGGCAGCGAAGCCACTCCCGTGCTGCCAGCTCTGCCTGCTGCCCCGCCAAACCTCACCTGCCTGGCCCTGCCTGCAACCCCTGCCTTGCTGCCTGCAACCCCTGCTTCTGCAATGCCAATGGAGATGAACGGCATCAAGCCAACGCCATCTAGTTGCTGAGAAGGAAAGTAGAAGGTGGAAACCCAACCGCCAGCCATCTCCTCCTGGGTATCTCCAGGCCACTCTGGACGTCCCTGAGGCAGTGGCATGGCCATGGTGATGCCTGCTTTGTACCTGACCTGCAGGCAAATAAAAGGTTTTGGGGCTGAGGGCAATAGGGCTGCCCCCTATTCAAATATTTAGGGGAGAGCAACCATTGAGCAAACTCTCCATCCTTAAAAATACCTAATTCCACACACCACAGTAAATCAGTTTGCTTTGTGTTTGTCATAAAGAGCAGTGGAGTGAGGAATCTAAATCTAAAATAAACCTCATAAAGCTTATAAACACCAGTGGCTGTGACCGCAAGTCTGGGGCGGACAGGCATCTTCTCTGATTGTCATTATGTGGGCAATTAGCTTAAAATCTATCAGACAGTATAAATTATTACCCAATAGCAATAAGCTCATAAAAACCCTAGAAGACAATTTCTCCTATCCTGAGACTCCTGTTAATGTAAAGAGCCCTTACAAGAAAAACCTGCCACGTTACGTAGTAAAAAAGATAATTTGGTCCCTGATATCACAGCAGAAGATTTAAAAATTTAACTGTAATAGAACAGAGCCTTGCACTTCCTAAAACTGAGAAAATAAACCATAGATACTGAGCTGAGAAGCCAGGCATGAGATGAGACAGTGAGAGAGGCAGCTAACTAGCTGCACATTTATAATCTAAATTTATTGCCGTGATATCTTTCACATGTGATGAATCTTGGGCCATACTCTTCCCTGAGGTTGGCTCTGAAGACCACCAGATTCTCAAGCTCCTTGGTAACGTCCCATTCAATCTTTTGTATACAGACTGCATTATTTATAAATAATCAGCCTTTTTCATAGTGCATAGACTATACATAATCACATAAGCTTAAATAAATGCATTTGCTGATATCATGATATACAAGTGTGTGCCAACATGTTCTCAGTGGCTTTTGAAGGCACCAGTGGCTCTCAGCCTCTGGAGCGCAAGCGGACATTGCTGCTTGACGGCAGGGACCGTGCTGCAGGGAGGCACCAGCTGCCCCAACACGCGCTGGTGACGCTTTTACGCTTGTGATGGGATCTGGTCCAGTTCCACCGAGGTCAGTGGTGTTTGCTACGCTCCCGCTCACACACGCAGGCATTGCCAGGGTTGGGCTTGGGAACTGCTAAGGCTCTTTTGGATCGTGTACTGAAGCAAAACAGCAAGGACAACCTAATAAGAAAACAAACTGAAAAGCGTGTATTACTTCTATCCTTGGATTCTCTTCAGCATAATTCTGACAGTAATGTATTTCCTTACGTAGGTACCTTCAGCGCTATTTCCATACAGATGCAAATGGCTGGGTATTGTAACACAGGGAATGTTTCCCCGCCTTTTCACCACGTATAGTTTTTATGCAATGTGACGTACAGCGCAGTATATTCCTGTTTCTTTCTGCCCTGCCGGCTCCAGTCCCGCAGCCCCCCCCGGTGACGTACTCACTCGGTGACTCAAAGGATGGCACTCCTCTCCCAAATTTCCCATCGGTGTGCACATTCGCAGGCTGCGGATCCAGAGGCTAACCGCACAGCACATCCCTCCTCCGCACTGCTGGTCTCGGTCGCAGGCCTGGAGTTCAATACAGCATTAGGCAAACAAAATGAATAATAAATATATTCCAGCAACAGGACAGATCAGGTGCTCAAGAGCTGCCTGTGACACCCCACAAGTTATCATGGCTCATTAAGGCTGAACAAGAAGATTTAAGGCTGATTCGCAATACGCCTATCTCCCATGGATCTGAACGTACAGGCTCCTGGCACGTTTCAGAGTTGAGCCCAGGGTGTTTAAAGCCACGACTACATGCGGAGCTGCTTGGGGACAAATCCAGGACTGTCGGTGATTTACAGGCCAACTTCTGAGCGCTGACGGACCGTGGCACGTCCCACTCTGCTTTCCCAGAGAGGAGCCTGAGTGAGCTCAGGCAGGTGCGAGGACCAGGTGCACCAAACAGTCAGGAATCCTGTCCTACGGGGAAGCTAAGATAGGAAATTATCCACTAATTTAAAGACTTTCACATAACTATTCCTCCTAGTTTCTTATGATAGTATCTTATGGTTGAGTGCCTTTGCAAATGCAAGACTGCGTGATAGTTTTGTTAGAGAAGTCCAAGTGGAAGTAGCTAAAATAGAAGTTTAAATAGGGACTCTGTGGTTGTTATCTACAATTACATGTAACTAAAAGAGGTCTTAAATGTGTAATAGAAAAAGCTTTGCATAGGTGTCCACACCCAAGAAAATGCTACTGTGGTAGCATGCCCCCCTGCAAGGGGGGAAAAAATTTCAGCCATTTACCCAATACGATTTTTGGCTTAGATAAGCACAAACCCAAATACAAACTATTGGGTATGTTTTGAAAACCAGAAACCATGAAGAGCAATTGATACGTTACAGCGTGGAAACAGGTTACTGCACATCTGTTTCTTATCTTTTAACCAAAAGCTTATCAGACTTTTTACTATATGAATTCAATGCAAAAACCAGTCTCCCTTCTCCGACGAGAAATTCCATTAGTTAAAGGTTCTGATTACACCTCAAAGGTAAGCTTAATTAATTTACTTCTCTCTTACTGTCTGACAGCAGGAGTGATAGACCAAAGGCGCTGGTCAGCAGTACATAAACAGGCAACTTGTAAAAATGTACATAAAAGATGATGACAGCTCTGGGGAAGACTGCGTATCGGAACAAACATTCGCTTGAGGAGAAAAGCTTACAGTCCTTACCTTGGGATTTACATGATAAATGCCATTAGACTGTACTCTACTGGGTAAATATGACACTAGTTCAACCGGCAGAAGCCAGATCAAAATATGTATTTATAGATCAGTCAGGTATTTAGGAAAAAGCTGTTGCATTAGGGTCGAGCTGCTAAATAGTGTGGGTAACCTAAACAGTTAACACTCCACCTAAACACACATTTAATGAAGCAGACAGCTCTATGCTACAGGTGAGCCCAAACGCACAGCGCATTTACTTACAAGACTAATACGGCCATAGAACTACCACTACAGCCTGCCAGCTAGATAAGGTTTGCTTTCTAACCTCTCTCTTAAAAATAAAAGTGCTCTAATGGTCTAATTTTGCCCCAGTGACAAAAAACCTGCAGGTCCAGTCATTTTGGCTGCCGCCAGCACACCCACATCCACTGCTCTGCTGGAGTCACAGGCTCTGCTATTCCTCACCGGCCAGCTTCTGACCCCCTTTTTATCCCAGTTTATCACAAACCCCATCCATCCCCGTGGGACTGGTCCTGGAGCGAAGTACCGCTCAGCTGCAAAACAGATCTGAGTCCATCCTAGCCAGCAAGGGTATCTAAAACACTGCGCTGAACAATTTCTGTTTAAAACTCACACACAGGTATATACATCTGGCTGAACTTTTAAGGCTCTCCTTCCAAAAATGTATGACAAGTTTTGAAAATATTCAACCCAAATGCTCCTGCCCACACCTTATCTCCCATGTGTAATTCATACTGCTACTCCTAATATGCACAGGATGCAACATGAAGGACATTCCTCTTCGGCACCCCATTTAAGCACAGCTTTGTGCAAAATTCAGCTCGAGGAAAAAGTCCCAGGTGAAATGCCAGCTCAAAGCCAACTGAAGTCAGCACATGAACCAGCACTGAAGTGAGGAAGGTTTGAATCAAGTCCTTACATTGCAAAGGAAAAACACCTTTGGGGCTCAGAGGATGGGGATGGGAACACCTACGTCAGCTCTCATCTGAGATTTGCCCATTCATCAGAAGCCAAAAATGCATCAGAGCGGTCTAAGCAGAAATGCCCTGCAATAGTTAATAAAGTAACATTTTCTAGTTCTAATCCATTTTTACTTTTTGAATCTGCTTTGCCCTTCATCTATTATTCAGCGCCTCACAATGACTTTATTTAATGGCTTAATTATGCTTTAAAGGTGTAGCCACAACTCTAATAACAGACTTATATAAACCGGTCCTCCATTGCTGGAAATGTTTCTACTTGAAAGGAAAATTCTCAAATATTAAAAAAATTCCTTCACACTCTCTGCTCTGAAAAAAATCAGTCCTGGGAACTGTTCTGACCTCCAGAGAAATGCCTACGAGCCGTGTCACGGACTTCAGTGAAGTCTGGACGGGAAGCCTAGACAAGCCACGGAGTAATCCGCTGCCGCGAGTACAACTTCTGATGGTTACAAAAGACATGTAAGCTCTCAAAGGAATGCGAGCGCTGGGTTATTAATCCAAAGCAAACACCAAAAAAAAACCCCCAAAACCCAAATTATTTTACTTAAGAGTGATGCAACACTTCGGGTTAAATAGCGTCTTTGGGAAAAAAAATATTTGCACAACCAAAGTAAATCTCAAGCCTAAAAACAACAACAACAACAACAAGAGAGGACTCACTTGCAATGGGTGGCTACTGAGGGAAAAAAGCAGCACAGTCATACTCAAAAAAAAAAAAACCCAACAGCAGTGTTTTGCGATGATTGCAATACCGGTGCCTGCCCTGCAAGTGGTAGGACTGGAGGAACTCGGGGGGCACAAGCAGGAGGTGTGGTGCCCCAGCTGGGCCCCCCCAGGGCAGGTTTGGGGGGCAGCTGGGGCTGGGGGGTGCCTGGGGGGGACAGCCTGGAGCCCCGGAGGAGCAGCGGGAGCCGCTGCGTGCTCACAGACCAGCCTGGAGATCCCGCCGAGCCCAGGCATCCCTCACCCCACAGGGACAGACCCCACACCGTGCCGCCCTCACCCCAGAGACCTGCAAGTCCTGGTGTCACCCATCATGGAGAGACCCCCAAGTTCCGGGCATCCCTCACCCTAGAGAGACCCGCAGCTCTGGGCATCCCTCATGGCAGAGAGACACCCAAGCTCCGGTATCACTTAGTGCAGAGAGACCCCCAGCTCCGGGCATCCCTCACAGCAGAGAGACCCCCAAGGAGAGACCCCCAGCTCCAGGCATCCCTCACCGTAGAGAGAACTCCAAGCTCCGGTATCACTTAGTGCAGAGAGACCCGCATATCCTGGCACCCCTCACCCTAGAGAGACCCCCCCAGCTCTGGTATCACTTAGTGCAGAGAGACCCCCAAGCTCCGGGCATCTCTCACGGCACAGAGACCCCCAAGCTCCGGTATCACTTAGTGCAGAGAGACCCCCAGCTCTGGGCATTCCTCACAGCAGAGAGACCCCCAAGGAGAGACCCCCAGCTCCGGGCATTGCTCAGAGCAGAGAGACCCCCAAGCTCCAGTATCTCTTAGTGCAGAGAGACCCCCAGCTCTGGGCATCCCTCACCCTAGAGAGACCTCCAAGCTCCGGCATCACTTAGTGCAGAGAGACCCCCAGCTCTGGGCATCGCTCACCCTAGAGAGACCCCCCAAGCTCTGGTATCACTTAGCGCAGAGAGACCCCCAGCTCCGGGCATCCCTCCCAGCAGAGAGACCTCCAAGCTCCGGCATCACTTAGTGCAGAGAGACCCCCAGCTCTGGGCATCGCTCACCCTAGAGAGACCCCCCAAGCTCTGGTATCACTTAGCGCAGAGAGACCCCCAGCTCCGGGCATCCCTCCCAGCAGAGAGACCCCCAAGCTCCGGCATCACTTAGTGCAGAGAGACCCCCAGCTCTGGGCATCGCTCACCCTAGAGAGACCCCCCAAGCTCTGGTATCACTTAGCGCAGAGAGACCCCCAGCTCCGGGCATCCCTCCCAGCAGAGAGACCCCCAAGCTCCGGCATCACTTAGTGCAGAGAGACCCCCATACCCTGGCATCGCTCCCGGCAGGGAGAGCTCCCCCGCATCCCGGCACCGCTTACCCGGGGCGGCCCCGCCGTCGCTCACCGCACACAGACCCCCAGGTCCCGGAGGAGACTCCCGGCGGAGCCCCCCCCAAGCCCCCCAGCGCGGCCCTCTACCCCGCCGAGCCCCCGCCCGCCTCCCGCCCGCCTGCGGCTGCCGCTGCCGGCTCCCGTCGGTGCCGTCGGTGCCGGCCCGCCCGCCCGGTGCCGTGCGGCGGCGCTCACCCCGGTGATGACGGCGCCGTGCCCGGCGGCCAGCAGCAGCAGCAGCAGCAGCAGCAGGAGCAGCAGCAGCAGCAGCAGCGGCGGCGGCGGAGCGCCGCGCAAGCTCCGCATGGTGCCGTCCCGCGGAAGCCTGCGCTCCCCCGCGGGCGCAGCGGAGCCGGGCGCGGCGGCGGCGGCGGCCCCAGCCGTTATAAAGCCGGGGGCTGCCGGTGGCGGCGGCGTGAGTCACCCCCGCCCCGCCAGCGCCGCGGCCGCGCACCGCCGCGCACCGCCGCGCAGCGCCGCGCAGCGCCGCGCACCCCGCACCCCCGCCTGGCCCAGGTGCGCGGCCGCGGGACGAGCCTCCGCGGTTGCGGGGGGCTGGGGGCCGGGAGGGAGCGGCCGCGGGGTGGCTGCGGGGACAGCCCGTGGCGGTGGGGGCCATCCCGCGGCGGTGGGGGCCATCCCGCGGCGGTGGGGGCCATCCCGCAGCAGGGCTGGGAGATGGAGCGAGAGGATGTGCCCGGGCTGGGTGGGTGATGTCCCGTGAATGGAGGGGGCATCTCGCAGCGTGCTGGGGACAGCCGTCAGCGGGTCTGGGGGGCATCCTGCGGCATGGTGGGGGCATCCCCTGGCATGGTGGGGGCATCCCTCGGCATGGTGGGGACATCCCTCGGCAGGTCTGGGGGACATCCCTCAGTATGTTGGGGACATCCTTCAGCAGGTCTGGGGGACATCCCTCGGCATGGTGGGAACATCCCTCGGCATGGTGGGGACATGCCTTGGCAGGTCTGGGGGCGACATCCCCCAGCATGGTGGGGACATCCCTCGGCATGGTGGGGACATCCCTCAGTATGTTGGGCACATCCTTCAGCAGGTCTGGGGGACATCCCTCAGCAGGTCTGGGGGATATCCCTCAGCATGTTGGGGACATCCTGCAGCATGCTGGGGACATTCTTCAGCAGGTCTGGGGGGGACATGCTGCAGCATGGTGGGAACATCCCTCAGCAGGTCTGGGGGACATCCCTCAGTATGTTGGGGTCATCCCTCAGCAGGTCTCGGCGACATCCCCCAGCATGTTGGGGACATCTGTCAGCAGGTCTGGGGGACGTCCCTCAGCAGGTCTGGGGGCAACATCCTGCAGCATGGTGGGAACATCCCTCAGCAGGTCTGGGGGACATCCCTCAGTATGTTGGGGTCATCCCTCAGCAGGTCTTGGCGACATCCCCCAGCATGTTGGGGACATCTGTCAGCAGGTCTGGGGGACGTCCCTCAGCAGGTCTGGGGGCAACATCCTGCAGCATGGTGGGAACATCCCTCAGCAGGTCTGGGGGACATCCCTCAGTATGTTGGGGACATCCATCAGCAGGTCTGGGGGACATCCTGCAGCATGCTGGGGACAACCCTTGGCAGGTCTGGGGTACATCTCACAGCAGGTCTGGGGGGGACATCCTGCAGCATGCTGGGGACATCCCTCAGCATGTTGGGGACATCCCTCAGAAGGTTTGAGGGACATCCCTCAGCAGATCTGGGGGGACATGCCAGGGTCGGCTGGGGGACATCCCTCAGCAGGTCGGGGCCAGCGCACAGCAGGTCCAGAGGGACCCTGCAGCAGCTGGGGGGATCCCACAGCCGGTGAAGGCACACCTCACAGTGCGGCAGCGGCAGCCCACAGCCACCGGCGCCAGCCCGCAGGGCTGTCTCAGCTCCAGTGCCTGTGTCCCCTCTGCTTGTGCTCCTCAAGCTCCCTGGCCTGCAGCAGCCCCAGCAGTTCCCCTGCCAGCCCCAGCCCCAATGTTCCCCCCACTCCCCCCTGTGAATGGGCACTGCCTGCAGCCCCCGACCCAGCCTCTGCTGAGCCCCGGCAGTGCTGGGGGCATGGCCGTGGTGGGGGGACATGCAGGCTGCACCTCACCTTCTGGGGCAGAGGAACGTCAAAGCCAATTTACCCCACGGGTCCCGTAAGAACTGAATCAACCCTGGTTCCTCCTTACTGCACTTAGCCCAAGAAGTGCCAACGCTGAGTGAAAAAGTAATGCTCGTGTACTTCTTCACCTTACTCCTTTGTGGACCTGCCTGAGCATCTGGGCACTCTGGAGCCCAAACCCCCTTTGAACTCATGTTCTCCTGCTCCCCCTCCTGCCTGCGCTTCTCCCCCCTGCCATGGGCAGCCCCTGCCCCTGCCTGAGCCCCCCGGCTCCCGCAGCACCCAAGGGCACAGGGAGGAGAACAGCTCCGTCCTTGGCAGGGCTGGCTCCCACCCGGAGATCTGGGGGGAAGATGACGGGAAGAAGGTGCAGGGGGGGCAGGGACCCCCATTTCAGAGGCAGTGCACCGCTAGCTCCTTCCAGCCCTAACGCCAGGCCATGGTCTGATTGTCTCGGTGAGCTCCTCTTTCTAGATGTACACCGCTTGAATTTAACACAAAGCAAGGTTTAACAACTCATGGTGCTACCTTCGGGCACCTCCGTCCCCTGTGGAGGGAGGACATCAGAGCCCAGTGACAGTAAAACACATGCAGATTTTCCTTCCATGCCTCTCTTTCGCTGTTTTTTTTCTCTATTTTCTTTTCCTTACTTTGCCGGCTCTTTACACTTACTTCTATTTACCTTTCCTCTCGCTCCTGACTCCCTTTTTGTCCCTTTTCCTGCCCCTGCATCCCCACTTCCATGGCTCCTGTGCCGCCTGCCCCCTCCGGTGTGTCTCGTTCTGACATGTAGGTCCCTGTTTTCTCAGATTTTTCAAATTCTTTTTTTCCAAACAGGAAGGCTGAGCCTTTGCAGAGCCCACATTTCCCCGAGTCCTCAAACAGTCTCGTTCTTTGGCTAAGGCGAGTTCGAGCGCAGCCGAAGGGGAGCATATAACGCACTGAGTGTCTCGGCACGCTCCCGCTTGGTTCAGTCCAGGTCAGGAGCTGTCAAATCGATTCGTTAGCGGCATCCCCTCAGGGACTCAGTCTGTCTGGAGGTGTTTTCATTACAAATGTGGCCTTTTTGGGTGCTTATGGCTATTTCATAAAAGTGCACTCGAGACAAATACAGGCTGAGTAAATAGAGCCTTACTCCAAGGATGCTTTAAAAGCAAATTGGGATAAGCCAATTTTGACGTGGAAGTATTAAAAATAACCGAGACGGATCCTTAGCTGTTGTAAAGCTGCGTGGCTGGCCTGAACCATTGCCAGTTTAAACCAGGTGAAGGGATTAGCTTGTTTTAAATTTTATTTGTATCCTAGAAACGAAAAATGAATGTAAATCAGGAATGATTATTTTTACAATCCCCAGGTGCCCAGAACTTTAAAAAACAAATCATCATGTTCAGCTCTAAACCTCCTGATCCTTCAAAAACACTCCAGAATTGAGGGGAAATAAAAAGGAGGAAGAATTTTGTGCAGTTTTATGTAGAGTCAGTCATTTCTTGTAAAAGCCATTTTACATAAAAGGAATCATTTACAAAAGGTTGCCAGTCAAAGGTCAGTGTTGTACATTAAGATGGGTATGCTATAGACTTACTAGCATCCACCCTAAAGCCAATATTCTTATTAGCAACTTGCGCTAGAACCGGTTTGCTATTAGAAAAGATCTTACTCATCTATATGGCCTTTCGGTGATTACAAAATTGTAATGAAACATTAATGAAATCCAATTAAATGGTTGCTGTTCTTAAAAAAAATGAAAGTTGAGGAGGTGAATCTGAATTTCAGTGTCGTTACCTCCTAGCTAATTGTTCAACTACAAAAGTAGTGAAAACCCACAAAGTGTCTTAAATGTAAATCTTCAGATCGCCCATCTCAGAAATGCACCAGAATTTCAGAAGTCCTTTTATTTCTTTTGATCCACTTGGAAGGATAGCCTCATACTGGTTTGCTTCGTTTCAAAGGCTTTTTTTTTTTTTTTTTTTTGCACATTTGGATTTTTACTGAACCAATTCATTCTGAAACCTGTAACATTTCTCTTAGTATTTCTTTCTGTCTTTGCTGGTACAATACCAAAAATGCCCTGGAGTGCACCTGGGGACACAAGGGACAGCACGGTGTAGAGCCCAGCCGGATGCAGAAGCAGCTTTCCAGCCTCTCTCTTACATTATCACGATTAACACAGATATCGTCTCCGTTCCTCCACGGAGATACTTTTCCAACTGACATCTGCGATACATCCCAGTGTAAATGAATCTACTTCATAAATATGTCTTCCCTTCCATAGGAAAGCACCCAGCAGTAGGATCCAGCGCAGTCACTCTGTAGGCAAGGCTTCAGTGGAGTTACAGATTTGGCTGTGCTGGGGAAGGGGTAGGTTTCTCCCCAAGAGGGAACCCAAGGAATCCCATTTTCAGATCACCTTCACAAATGCACTAAACATCTTCTTCTACCGTAAAAACTCTTAGATCAGAATGAGACAATACCACTCCAAATTAATCACGATACTTTAGATTTGACACAGTACGTTAACGATCATCCAATAGTCCTCAGTTGCTTTAAGAACTCAGAGTGAAATACCTGTTTTTAGCTTTCAGTGCAGTTGGTAGCTCTCTCCGGTCCTTCTCAAAACCTCAATTTTACTGAAAGCTCACTGTCTATGAGTAGGCATTCAAATAATTATTTGGCCTATTCAAGTGATAATGCACTACAGAGTTTACAGATTTTTGACGACTAAGAATGTGAATACATCAGCTACCTAAAAAGACAATTTTCTCATAAATGAGAAAAAGCATATAATGTGAGACAGGAGAATTAACCTTTTGTCCTAAAAACTCTCTTCATAACGACTATCTAATTTGTTTAATCTTTCACACTATGTATCCGACGACGGTCTGAATTCAGCAAAGTGGTGCAAGTTTGCTGACTCTCATGGGGGAAGAATATACTCATCTTATCAGATGCTTATATAGATTTATAGTCTAGGTGTGGAAGTTCACCCAAGGTGTGGAAGACCTCAGATAAGTTGCCTGGAATAACCTGAACACACAGTTCATGCAAGAATATCCAAATTTCTAAGCTGTAATGTGGGTGGGGATGCTGTCCTTCTTTCACCCAACATTTCTGCTTTATGTCAATAATTAACATTCAGTGAAGCAGAGGCTGGCCCAAGTCATCCTCTTCACAGGCGATCAGCCCAAGATCCTTCTTGATCTTTTGTCCTCTGTCTCGGAGATTGTACAGAAGGCAGAAGAGGTGCTTTCTGCTTGCGTTGCCATTAGTTTGTGGCCCCAGCATTTACCCAACTACCATTTACGTTTTTTTAAGTTGCAAAGATTTTTGTAAATTACTTCCGAGTTTTCTAGCTCTTTCTCTGATGTGGCTGAAGTTGGCCAGAGTCTTCAGAAGCTACCAGCAGTGGGCTGGCTGAGAAATGGAGACTTCGTACCTGCAACTCTCACTGAGACTGTAAAACCCAGCTGGGATCTGAAGTGTAAAGGGCTGAGCAAGTCTGGGCACCCACCGGTATGATTCTAGATCATACAGACAGCAGTTTGCGTAATTGTGTAACGTACAGCAAATGAAAGGTAATTTTGACTGCTACACGCAAGTCTCACGCTTGTAGTTGCCTTCGGAGATGTCCGTGAGGCTGCTGCTTGCATGAACTTGTAGGCAAGCCTGAGAGGTCAGCACGTATCTGCCCCGGCATGGGCACGGAGGCAGCGGGGAGAGCAGCAGCAGCTCGCCCACCCGCAGCCACGCAGCAGCCAGTTGTACAAGAAACAAGGAACCGTGAAGGGGACAGCTTGCCACGCACCGCTCACGCTGAGCCACAATGGTTGTTCTTCATGATTACCGCACCCCAGGCTCACATCTGACATCAACTAAACTAATGAATTAAAAAAAAAAGTCTTAAGAGACGTGCAGATTTTAGGATTAGAAGAGGCACTGTAGTCTGAATTCCTACTAAATCAAGCCATAAATTTCATTAGCGAATCCTAAATATAGAGAGGTAAGTTGTGTTTCAAACTAGCACATATCTCAAGAGAAATCAAGCATTGACTTGAAACAACGAAGAATTCACCACTTCCCTCAGCAAACTGCTCCAACTCTTAAAACCTTGTTTCCTGTTTGAATTTCACTGATTTGGACCAGCAGATGATATTATGCCCTCTAATATCAGGAATTTTCACCTTCTGCATGTAATTATGAGCTGGGAACAAATTCCATGACACCTGTTTATTAACACCGAGCCCTCTTACTCTCTTGCTACAAAGCAACATTTTTGTCACCATCAAATTATTCTGGTAGCTCATCCCCAAGCTCTTTCCAATAGATCGACAAACTTTGTAAAGTTTCTGGCATGATTTCAGGAATATTCTCACCCCATACGATAAGCCACACAGCTCTATTCTTAGTTATATATCCTTGCAGACCGAGTCAACTATCGGTGTATAAACAGAAACAGCCTTGTAAATACACTAATAAAAATGAAACAGATTTGCAAGAATCTTCAGTGACAAAAGAGCACCTCAAAGTGGTTTTATTTCTGAGGTCAGATAAGAATAGTTGTAATGAGATGCCTCTCTAGCGGTATGTTCCTAGTGCTCCTTGTGTCTCATTACGCTGCTTTCCAGTGCTGCCGTTGTCATAGTAGTCCATGAAGAACCTTATGTAAGGAAAAAGATGATGGTTCTGCAGTATTTTAAAAAAGAGCATTTAACAGATAAGTGCTAATGTTCTAGATTAGGGATTCTCACTCCCTTACTCTGCACTGGATCATGTAACTGCATGAATCATTTTGATTGCGAAGTACATGTTCTCCCCTCAGCTCAGAGGGACCCAAGTGGAATATTACAGAGTCGACTCATTGAAACAGTGGCAATGGTAGAACAAGACAAAGCTGCAAACATGCAAATGAAACTAGCAATTTCTAGTTGCTCTTGAAAAATAACTCCTTTGACTTGTACGCAGTTTTTATTTAGACTTCTTACACACCCGTGTGACTGAGTTCGCAAAGTCCAGGGCAGTAAAATTCTGAATGATTCAGCGGGAACTGCGGATTTATGTGATGGGCAGGGACTCAATGCCTTTCTGTAATTTTCAGATAAGTCTTTTAAAAAATGTCGATTTTTTGCCAAGAAGATGCAGTACTGGTTTGGGGAGTTAGCTGGACTTCGGGGAAACATTCTTTCAACCTTTTTTGTTCCTACTGATTGCTTTTGGTTGGACACGTCTTTCCTTTGCACGCCAAAATGGGTGAGTAGCTGCAAGCTGTGGGTAGGGGACTGGCTGGTGGAGCCATGCTCTCTCCCTGCACACTTGAACCTACCGAGCGAGGTAATTTTTCATTGAGATGGGATTTACTGGGCCATGGGGGAAGGAGATGGAATCCATAGAAAAAAAACATAGAAACCTACCAAATGCAAGAACTGCAGGCGGGTTATTTGGGAGGGCATCATTGTAGCTCTGCTCCCACCGCAGACAGGCGATTTATCATATCATATGCCTCAATGGGAGCTGGCTACACCAATGCTGAGCGTGTTTTATATGCTGGTATCTAATAAATAAGCCAACTCACCTTTCCTCCCTCAGGGGTCCCTCTGGTCCCTGCCAGTTCTGCCTGTAGCCTCAGTGGGTCCACGCCTGCAGCCCACCCTGGTGCCTGCATACCCCGGGTCATGCTGCCTGCTGTGTACGTGCCCCTGCCTCCTGCACCACCCCAAGCACCACACAAGTCTCCCCTGTGCCCCTCATCATGGAAACCAGCGGTAGAACTATGAATGCTGCTCATATCCGGCTTCCCACTATCTCCAAGGGGACCAAGAAGAAGTCACTTGTTCACTTTTTATTTACTGTACTGTACTCGTGCTGCACGTCTTCCTTGGATTGCCTGCCATGAGCAGGCAGATTTTTTTTTCTCTCCTTCACACACAGTTTAGTTTCTGGTTTGGTTTTGTTGCTTTGCTTTTCCAGTCCTTCGCTGGAACGCAGTGGTGGCCAGTGAGAGGATACAGGGCAGGTTGTTCTCCTGCCTCTATTAGCATATTAGGTTAGGAAAGAATTACCCTCAGAGGAAGCACCCAGAAACAACAGTCAGTTGTTTGGTTTTTACATCCTGGGTGTTGCAAATTCCCAGAATCAACTGGGAATTTCACCCCTAAAATCCCTTGTCCTGCACCTTCATTCTGTCCTGCTGTCTTCATGAGGCACGTGATGGCTGTAGCTCTTCCCCTGTGAATTTGGGGTATTTATGGTAGGTCGGAGGCGTGTGGCAGGGTGTGGGGGTGTAGAGGGAAGCAGAGGCAGTAGTGCAGGTGGGACCATGCTGTACGTGCTGCTGGATGGGGCGTTCACCACGGCTAATGGGATATTAGCAGCTTCATGGCTCTCCAGCCTTCCCTGGTGCTCTGAATGTTGGTCATCCAAGGTAGAAACATGGAGCACACATACACAAAAGGATATCATCCACTTTCTGATCTGTCCTGGCCTTCAGGTCACCCATGAGTTCTTTTTCTTTTACTTTCTCTCTCACTTTTCTCTTGTTTGTCTTTTTCTCTCTCCCCTGTACTTTGTGCTGTTTCATCTTTCACTGCCACAAAAAGGTGGGTATTCCCAGCACAGCTCCAGGACCTGGAGTACCACTGAAGTCCTTTTTCTCCCTTTCATCCGTATGCAAGATTGCTCAGAAAGGTGAAAATTCCAGTGAAATGGCATGTGTGCAAAAAGCATGCATTAAAAACCCTGTGGGGGTGGCTGCAAAATGCTTCCCCTCACCAGAGCCACCTCCGATATGGAAACTTCACTTACTACCCTCTTAAGTACGAACTCAGAAAATTACAATGTCTCTCTAGTGACTTACATTTCTGAGAATCCCCAAGCACTTAGTAAATCACATTCTCCTGAATTACTTTAGCTGTGGCTGGGGTACAACCAGATCTGGTGTGACAACTGGCAACCATTTCACTTCACATGCCCACATTAAAGAACAGCTCCGGACTACAAAAAGAAAAGAACCTCAACCCAATGGCTTGGTGGTGGGGGGGTTTGGGGATTTTTTTCTTAGGATGCAGAAAATAAAGTGCTAATGTGGAGCTTAGAACTATTTGGGCTATTCTCAGGAAAAGCCATGGAGTCGTTAGCATCACCAAGAAGTCAGCATCTTGGTTTTATCCTTTAGCCAAACACGGGGGACCCTGACAAACAGCAGTCACTAGGGTGAGTCCTGCACACGCAAGTGAGGACAGTGCCTTGGGCTGCAGTCCTGCAAACGCTTTAACCGCTGGCTTGGCTGGGTTAGTCTGACCGAGAGGCTCACGCAAACCCCGGGGTCAGGGCGGGAGGAGGTGGCTGCGGGCAGGAGGCGGGCAGGGAAGCCCTGGCTGCCTCTGCAGCTCAACGCACCCGCCAAGCCCTGGCTTTCGAGGGAAGAGTGTGACCTCCTGCATCACCTCCTAAAGACGAGCTGCTACAAAGGACAAATTATCCACCTCGCCCTCCTACTCCCCGCTCTGTTCTTCTGCCAGCTCACTTTTCAAGAGCCACTAGTGCAAAGGGCACCTAATTATTCCAGGAATTCAAATTGGTTGCTTTTATAGTGAAGATCAAACAAAAACAAACCCCCAGCAATGCGGGCTGCTGTTGGCTGCCTGCCTCTGCGGCTAGCCGAGTGCTGGGAAGATGCGTTTCATCCTCCAAACAGCTCGTTATCTGGGTAGAAGTAGCTAGACCACAGATGGGGAGGAATGGAGGGAGAGGAGGACGAGGATGGCACGAGGACGAGGGAAAGGAAGCAGCAAAAAGGAGCGTGGTTGGGGTGTGAGAGGCGAAAGGTGCAGCGGAGGTTGTCTGTGCTCGGCCACACAGCCCGGCAGCACCCTCGGCAGCAGCCCTGCTGTCTCAAAACCGCTTTCCCGGGTGCTGCATATTGTCTTAATTCTGCCTCCTGGGTCGCCTTGGGGCATGGCACAGGGGTTCGGGCTGTGCACACCCAGGTGGGCTCATCTCTCCCTACCACAGACCGGCCTCGTTAGTCAACTCGTTAGCCAACGTCCCCAGACTGAGCACGTGGACCTGCACCACCTATTTCACTGGCCAGGTCCACACAGTGCATTTTCCCCTTTTACTGACTATGCCAGAACAGCAAAGCCAGCCCAGGGACACGTGGAAATGACCTTTTCCATGCCACTCTCTTCGCCAAAAGCCAACATACCCTGTCACTGCAGGAGCCTCCCTCCTGCGGCCAGGGTCCCACAGAAAGAGCTTTGCCTGCAGGTAACACGGTTGTGGTGAATGGCTGAATAAGACCATAACGTTGTTTCTTGTTGCCTTGACAATACACTTGAGCTCAAGAGATCTATTTTAACCCTGTGCTGGGGTAATATCAGCTGATGAAACCCTGCTGGAAACAAGGCAAGCGACTAGACACGCAAACCCAAATTTTCACGCATGTGGTAGGATCATTAGGGTAAGTGGGCTTTTGCCCCTGAAGAGGAGCTGGCTGTTTGCCTGGGAAGAGTCTCCAGTCTCTCACTTTAAAGGCTGGAGTTTCAAGTACTGTATAGCAAATCCCTTCCCAGTACACCGCTGTTTTTTTGAAAATAGGGCTTGAAAATACAAAAATAACCTCAAATGTTCAAAACGCTCATGTTCTTTAACTAGAGTGCCATGCAAAAACTGCTGAGTCCGAAGATGACCTGCAGCCAACTCCCATGGGCTTCAGTGCTGTATAACCAGCAGGTTGTTGCTTACAGAGCCATAATTCATATCTTGCAGAGAGCTGTTTCTTTTACATTGCTATTAATTCCAATCATGGCACATCTAATTTAGGAATTCCTCGGTGACCAATACATTTCAGTGCCATGACGGCAGCGTGCAGCAGTGAGAAACCAGTGAAACGTGGTTTCCTAAGCTCAGTCCATTACTTGCTTTCCGGGGAACAGCACCATTTCCTAAAGCGGTGATCCTCCCTTGATCACTCCATGTAGCGGCTCCATCAATAAATCAGAAATGGGCTTTCTTATGACTGTCATTGCATAGCCAGGACTGTCCTGCAGTGCTGGAGGTTCAAGAGTCCTGTTTCTGAGAAGCATTGAGACATCTGCTCGAGGTCCCTCAACACACGGTTGCATGAACAACTGACTGTCTGCAGACTTGTCGGATGCATTGAGGGCGGAACGGGCAGGTACTGCTCCAGCTCTTTCTAAATGCAGCTCTTTCTAAACCCCATTACTCAACTTCCTGCAGCAAGGCAGAGCGATTACACTACAGATGATGAAATATTTCCTTCAGTTTACCCTAAATTCCAGCGAGTGATGTAACGAGCAATCCCTTAGTTCTGTATCACCGAATGTGGTAAAGGGCGGGAATGAATCCGTTCTCAATGGATCACTCGGGTATTTAAATCCCCCAGTAAAACCTTTTCTGTTCTACCTATTTCAGTTCCCTTTCGCATCTGCCATCGTGGTGTCCTTACATGCTTCATCCTGCCAAGGTTAATAGTGAGAGCTGGGACAGTTCCAGCTGATTTCATTGTCTTGTCTGAGATGACATTTTAAGCAGCAAGTGCTTTGTGTTTAACTGGCGTAATGTCAAGTGACTTCCTCTCGTAGCCAATGCTGATAGCTTGTTCAGTCAGAAATCTGCTAAATGGCTTGTTCACGTAATTACGATAATTGCCTAGGAGAAAAGATAGAGGAGTGTACCTTCCATTGAAGAAAACACATAACCGTTAGCCTGCTCTGACCTTTTCCTGCTGTTTCCTTCTCGCGTGTGAATGAATGTTATTTGCTGAAACTTCCCCATGTCTGCTCCTTGTTCTGCCCGTCCTGATTACAGCTTGGTGTGACATGGCCAGCAATTTGCATGGATTTCCAAAAAAGCAGGAGCAATTTTCATGGAGATGGATTTTACTTCTCCTTAACTGCGTAAACAGGATATTCCAGGATATTCTGCTGAAAATAAGGCTAAATGAAGCAACATATTCAAGCATGCACATAATTTTCTCCAACTGAATAGTCCTGTTTGCTTAACGTTAAACACAAAATTAGGGGAAAACAAAGTAAAGTGTGTGTTTCAATAAATCAGGAACTTAAAAGAAATCGCTCCATACATTATCATCTTTATCGGCATCTTAAACAACTTCCTCTACCAGAAAAGTGGCCCAGAACGAGGACGGGAAGAGCAAGCTTTGCCACAGCCAAACCCTAACTTGAGTTCAACCAGCAGCATCCAGGAATTAACTCCTCGTCCCCGGG
This sequence comes from Pelecanus crispus, assembly GCF_030463565.1. Classification (NCBI taxonomy): domain Eukaryota; kingdom Metazoa; phylum Chordata; class Aves; order Pelecaniformes; family Pelecanidae; genus Pelecanus; species Pelecanus crispus. Next base: position 46,608,221 of record NC_134649.1, read on the forward strand.
GAGCTGGGGCTTTCCTTTGGCCTTGGGAGGGCTATGGTTGTTTATGCTGCTTCCTCTAATCCAGCATAAGCCGGAGAAGCTCTTGAGGTTTCTATGTACAAGGACAAATTCATCACGACTCTCTCGGTAGCAGGACAGAGCAATCCCCGGCAGAAGAAACACCAGCTCCCTTCGCCTCAGCTTCCCCACTGCAGCTCCCAGCACGCTGGATGTCTGCCGTTACCTGCAGCCCCCTCTTCGCTGTGCCCTAACAGCTCTCCATTTAAACAACCGAAAGCCCACAGATCGTCCTCAGATCCACCGGCTGTCAAGAGACACTGAAATAGGCTGCAGCAGGCGAAAGCTGTGGCTGCAGTGCCGGGAAGCCTTTGAAGTTGACATCACTTGGGTTGGAGGTGTTTTGAACTGCAGAGACAAGCGATACAAAAAGAAAAGGCTTTTATGCTGACAGTCAAGCTTAAGCCTGCCCTTGCTGTATGTAAAGTGCAAACTCGAAACTTAAAGAGGGAAAAATAAAAGGGCTGGATTCAGCGGACAGTCGGGTTTGACTCCAGCTCAGCTGTCAGAGGAATAAAGCCTTTGAAAAAGAACAAACCAAATCCTCAGTTCTTTTCCCCAGCGTCAGCCCCGGCCGTTGCAGCTTCAAAGGCTGGGCTATGCCATGGAGGTCCCGGAGCGGAGAGCGGGGCTGCCCCAGCGCCCCGGCTGCTGCTTGAGCCCTTTGCACGCCGGGCCACGCCGCGGCTCTTTGCTCAACACCATGGGACTCCCAAGCTGCTCCGGCTCCCCAGGTCACGCTGCTGCCCACCCGCATCCCCAGACCTCCAAGGGAAGGAGCCCTCATTCCCCAGCCCTGCTTGACGGTATTTCTCTCCTTGGCGTGACTCTCACGGCAGCGCTGGGTTCGGGTCAGTGCCACCTCTCATACGCTCGTTTGGGAAATGACTGAGTAATTGCCGTCTCTGCTTTGTACCTCCAGCATCTGCTTCTACGCTTCCAGACACGCGCTGGTGCTCCAGGCGTGGGGGGTGACCTTCGCGTCAGAGCTCACTTCGCGGTCTGCTGCGGCTCCAAAGGCAAAGGTGTGTTAAGAAAATTTGCATGTAGAGACAGCAAATTGAATAGGCAGAGCTGGATGTCAAGAAAAACAAGAAAGCGGCTCATAATTACTCAGATTGTATTTCCCTTTCCAAAGGGCATAACATTTTATGTGATTCATTAAGATTAGAGCCCTGGGTGTATTCATGAGGGCTGTGTTAGTATGGAAATTAATCATTTTAAGGCGCATGGCTGAGCTTTGACAGTGGCTCCCGTGAGGCTGCGCAGGCTAGCCCTTGGGTGACACGAAGGCGCTAGTGCTCAGCGCGGCCCGGCTGGCTCCAGCCTGCAGCAGGGGCTCGCTCTGCTGCCAATGCAATAGCCAAGGGTGCTGGCAATCCCAGCCGTGAGCTTGGCTTGCCGGGGCAGGAAGAGGGAGAGCAGCGGTCCCGGGCCCCACCGCTCAGCAGCACAGCGCCGGGAGTGAGCAAGCCCCGGGGTATTTGTGCGCTCCTGCCTCAGCCCTTGTGGTGTTTTAACAGTGACCGAAGCAGCTGAATTAAAAGAAGAGCATTGAACCGCTGCTACTGCCACTGTAATCTTCCATGCTGGTATTTTTGGTCCCAATCCCCACGGCTGGTGCTTCGTTTGCAATGGCCAGGATGGGATCAGTGAGGCAGCGGGCAGGATGCTCTGGCCTGGTGAGCTGCAGAGATCAGGTCTTGAGGGTGCTGCTCCTTTCGCAGGCTGGACTGCGGCAGGAATAGCCGCTGCCTTCGGTGCTGGGTCGCGTACAGGCAGGAGCAGGTCCAGGTCTGGGCTGTGGGATGCGGCACGCTGGACACAGTACATGACCATCTCTGCACCCCAAGCCACGTACCGGCCCTTCCTGGCATGGTATCTCATCATAGCTGGGACTAATTCACATTTTGAAGTTCTCGGAATTAAAAAAAAAAAAAAAAAAAAAAGTCTCAAGGTATTTTTAACTCAAAGATTTATTCCTAATAAGAAACTCAAAGATTTATTCCTAATAATAAACTCAAAGATTTATTCCTATTATATTCCTGCATAGCCGCAAAGTCCGTGAGTAATTACAGCAGCCTAACCTTTCAAGTATTTGTATTTCATGCTGCATCCTTACCAGGGATGAGAGATAACTGCACTCATCTGCAAAATGCCTTAGGTAAGACAAGATCATCAGGAAAATGGCAAAAAGTAAGGTGCATGCTCCACGTTGCACTGACTTCCCTGTCGCTTTTGCTCAGTTTATTAGCAGAAAACATACTTTCACTGCACTCCTGCCTTCGGATTTAATCTCTTGCAGGAGGTGCACAGCCACAGAGGTTTTTTTTTTTCTCTTTTCACTTTGCGATATGATACCAATCACTCTGAAAAAAGCCTTTCCTCTCTGCCGACCCATTGGCAACAGCAATTCTACCCGGTGACGCAGGGAAGGAGAATGGCTGTGTGTTCCCAGCATCTCCAGCCCAACCTAATCTGTTAGTTAACTGAGGCTGCTGCAGACATCCATGGGACAACGTTTCTTTTGGCGTAAAGCGAATCTCTGGCAAGTTCGCTCAGTAAGATCTCGCAGACTTTCCACAAACATACTCCTGACGTAGCAGGAGTCAGGGGACAACGCCAAAGACCTTTACAAAGGTGGTGTTAGCTTTGTTCTTCCACAAACTTCAATACTTTTTTTTTGATCAGAAAGGTCCCACCTTGGTCTTTCTGGCACAACCATCTCTCTCCAACGCTAAATCTCATTATGAGTTGAAAAGAGTGACGGAAACCGCATGGCTGTAAGAGAAGGAAGTGCTAAGGTTGTTGCTTTTGTTTCCAAAGCATGAAATAAGGTATTGAATAATGAGTTTTGCCTTGTGTTGCTTGAGGTCTGTGGGGAGATTGCTACAGCTGATTCCTAGTCGTGTATTTAACAAACTGAAAGGCAAGGTCACTTGGTCACGTATCAGGTACGGAAGCCCCGTGCATCCTTTGTGCAAAGAGAATGAGAAGCAACAAAGCACAAGCACTGATCTCTGAGTTCATCAGAAACCCAGCCAGAAAGAGCCTGCGGAATAAATGCTGTAACCCCTCATCTTCTGGGGATGGAGTGGCCACCTGACCCAGGGCGCTGCTGGTTAACAGGATAAACTGGGGGAAATTCGGGGCTCAGCTGCCCAGAGACTTCACGTGGTCTGCCAAAGAAACTGTTTCTCTCAAAGCTGAAATGTGCATCCACAGACTCCCCATAGGAGGAAATAATAACCGCAAACTTTCTCGGGTTGACACCACAGGACTGGCCACATTACGAATTAATTTTTCCCATTCATACTTGGGTTTCATCACATTAAGAAGAAAGAGAAGAAACTGCAACAAGAGAGAGGCTGGAAAGAGCGAGCAGAGCAAAGTAACATGAGCCATTATAAATAACATTTCAGGAGATCCTTTTCAAAAATAACACAAGCAGCTCACTTAACATCCTACGTCAGAAATGGTGATTCCATGTCTGGTATTCCAGAATAAGGACCATTAACTATTAATGATATATGCAAATGTTAAAGAAAGCAGAGAAAAGATATTGCATGGGTAAGTGAACTAACGGGCTGACAATACATTAGCTTAAGCAAGTCTGATTATTATTAAGCATTTTAAAAGCACTTTATCAAACTCATACCAAGACACGAACGCTCCTGCAGGAAGCTGTGATAGTACCAAAGACAAAAGCCACAAAATCAGGAAAACTCTTACAGCTCTTTGTGCGCTGGAAGGGGGCTCACAAGAGGTCCCCATTCTGCCTCCGGCTGCAGCTGGGTGCTCGACACCGGCTCCTGTACCCCCACACGCGATAACATTTGACAAACAACAGCAAAATGAATGTCCCCATCCCCCAATTCCCGCATTTCAGCCCCGAGCAGGATTAGTGCTGTCAGGGACGTGCCGGGACGTGCAGCAGGGCCGGACGTAAACTTCCCTCAGTTTGCACCTATTCGCCTGCCAGGAGCAGGATGGAGAGCAGACCTTGGAAAGAGGCAGGAGTTCTTCATATTTTTATTTTGCTGGTTAAATGTTTTTCTCCTCCCTTAACTTTACAACCTTGAGTCCATTACTCAGTCCATGTCTGAAATTGAAATTATGGGGGGAAAAGGCATCAGTGCTTTTCCTTGGATTCATTATCTGTCAAGTGTTATGGGAGGATTAAATTGGGAATGAAATTTTAAAACCATTCTTCTGACATGAGTCACAGGAGTAAGCTATCAGAAGCTGTGTCAAAGGCACCGTAGTTGCCAAGAAATGTATAGCATCTTTATGATTCTTCCTTTTAGAAAACCCAAACCATAAACAATAGAAGGAAGGGAAAAGAGAGAATGTAATTTAATTAGAGAAAACGTGGCATAAATTTAGTAATAAATAAGAGCTGTTATCTAGAAAAATATGAAAAGCCGTTTTCAAAATCATTAGCTCTAATCACAAATGAATTTTGCAGCTTCTTTTCTATTTTGCACCTCTGTAATGAACTCTGATAAATTCAAGGGACTACATGTTAAATAAAGAGATAGAAGGGTCCAATTTGCTGCTTCATTAAACCGGCTTATTTCTGGAACGTCTTGCATATTGCTCTGAATTTCCCGTCTCTGAAAGGTGGAGACAATGAACTATCTGTCTCTAATGTAGTGTGGCACACAATTAGGGATTCAAAAGGATGTGAATCTCTTTCCATCAGAGATACACGCGACGATTATTATTTTATTACCAAATACTGTCAGCATTACATATTTCCAACAGCTACCGTGACACCTGGCTTGCATGTTAAATTTGCACAAAGCGTTGCAAAAAAAGTCAGACGGAGCTTATTTACACCGCATTATTCCTTCTTACGCAGGCCTTCAGTAAGTCTGGTACGGTTAAATATTCGCAGAGTTCAGCACTGAAGATTTGCAGTCGGGCAGGGTATATAAAAGATGGCCTGCCATTCGGAGGTATTTTTAACAGGGTGATATAGCACAAGCTCAACTTTACAAACTCTGCTTGCAAATCAACAAAGCCTTTAAGAGGATATCTGAGCCCATCTCTCATCAGCAAAGCGTTTACACGTATGGATCTGAGACACCGGCCTTCTTGGGGATGAATTTTAATGTAATTAAAGAGCTTTCAGCTCCCACTGAATGTTTCAGATGCAGATGTTTCCTTAGATGCAGTATGAGCTTGGGTTTTACCTCCACAACCAGAACACATCTCGTTATCCACAGGAGAGACTCACCTGGCAATCTGACCAACAGCAGAAGGAAATGATTGAGGCATTTAGGGTTGTATTCTGCCTTCAGATATACACACCTACTGCGTGGTCAGGATTATCGCTTAGGTACCAGGGGCCTGCCAAAACAGGTCTGCAAAATCCTACTTACATCCCAGCCGCTGAGCAGCCTCTTCCCTGGATTTCATCCTCCTCCCATTGCCCTTCTCCATGCGAGATGCCCACGGCTGGAAGGGAGACAGCGGATTTTGTACCCAGGGCTGACAAGTTTTCCTAACAGTTTAACAAATTTATTTTAAAGGACAGCCAGGCAGTCATTATTTTATACTAGGGGTTTTTTTAATGATAATTTCTGTGAAAATTATTTTAATGGTAGATCAGTATTACTAGTAAGAGAACAGGGCAGCTATGTGAGGAATTTATGGAAAGTCTTCAATACATACTCCTTAGGATATCAACTCCAATTGAAATGCAAAGCACAGTAGACCTTCTCTTTTAGTGACACTTAGTGAAACTCTTCCAAATATCTGAAAGCCTCATCTGGGAAAATAAAGTAGGAGTTTAAGAGAGATGTGCAAATTTATTGTCATGAAGATGACAGAGCAAATTGGTGGGATATAACTAAAGCCAGCTCTGCCCTGCTGAAGGTACATATGTTAAAATTTAAAGCGAACGGGCACCGTGATCTCCCATTATGCCTTTTGATTCACCAACACGTAGGCGTCCAGCTGATGGAGGACCGTCACCTCCACACATGTGCCCACGCATGGGTCGGTTCAGGTGCGACACACACACGTCCAGGGAGCGTGTGTTGAAGGCCATCAAAGGCTCCCATGCAGATCGCTAATGACACGTGCTGCCCTGCCTCACTTTTCGTTTTAGAGGCAGATGAGACAGATCAGCGTAAAGGTTTGTGATACAAAGAAAGATGGATCCAGCCTTGAAAATCTGTGAATAATAACTGTGACCACCTTCTCATGAAGAACAGAGTCTTCAGCCACTTGCAGGATCCAAACTGCTGTGCCAGCATAAAGGAGAGCAAGAGCTGTAATACGTGTTCTAACTACAGGGTGCAAAAAGGACAGAAAGAAAGTACCCAGAATATCGGACTTGAGAATTTAAACTCACGAGTCAGGACATTGAAAATCATGGTTCCCATAGCACCCATAACTTACCTCCTTGCACATATGTCGCATGTACTGCTGGGTATGAGGTTATATTTATGTCTGGCTCTTTCTCTGCCAGGAGCAGAGTTATGGCTGTTGGGGGAACCATAAGTTTGATTTTTCCTGACTTTTGTGCCTTGAATCTTTAAGAAAGGAAAAAAAAACCCACTCATTTGGATGGTAGCAAACGTCTCTCTGTTTGCCATTATTTTCACTTTCTTTTCTGGTCCTCTGTCTCTTCACAGCCAGTTAAAAGTGTGGACTTAACACACATGAAGAGGAATAATTGTTAAAAAGAAGCAACCTGTGCCGCCTTTGGCAGAGGCAACATCTTCCCATACAGGCCCAGTCCATATGGGACCTTCTTGGGGAGGCTGCATTAAAAACACTGAAGCCTTCTAAATAAGTTTTCTTTACTAAAATATTGCTTGCCGCAACCTTTTAAAATAAACTCTACCACTTTCTTGTGGGTGACTTGCAACAAACTCTAAGACACAGCTATCCCTGCCTGGAACGTGCTTACAACATAACCGTTATTTATAAAAGGAGCAAGCCGTGGAGCAAGACAGAGCCCCTATTTCAGAGCCATTTACCAGCACTCGTTGCACGGTGGCATCGAGGGGTGAGGAAGACTTCATTTTCCTCTTCTGTCTGCAGTCGTAGTAGCTGTTAAGTGGCCTTTTTGCTGGAAATAGTATTTGGCAGATTGGCACATACTTTCAAAGAAAAAATCTTCTTCTGTTTCTCCGCTCAAGCTTATTAAGTAACGCCTGTTGTACTTGCCCAGCTGTAGTCACAGTGAAAGGGCTGTGTCTTTGCAAAGGCTGTGGGAGCCCATGTGATGGTTCCCAATGACTTTGAAAACCCTTGGATTGACTCCTAAATCGCTCTTCACCTCTTTGGCTTCCCCGCTGCCTCCCCAGCGTTCCCAATTACCGCGCTGACACCCATCATGGGCAGTGGCAGCAGATAGAGCAATATGTGTGTCCAGGCGTTTGGTCACAGCTAACTGCGATGAAGAGAGAAATAAATAGCACTAACAAAGTTAATACTTGGCATTTTGATGCTCAGTAGAGCACTGCTGCGATGCTTCTCTTTGTAAAGCCACTGATGCTTTTCATTCCTTTTGGCCATTTATTTATAGGAGGAAGAAAAGAAAAGAAAATTAACCTGGATGCTGCTACTGTGTCTGTGCACTGTGATACTTTCCTGTGGAAGCCCTACCGATTAAAAAATGCTTTTGATTTGATTTCCTGGAACATTATGTTATTTTCAACTCCAATATGGGTTTATTTCAGACACATTTCAGATGCTTGGAATGAACAAAGATGCAAGGAAATGTATTACATTTGGGAAAATCATACAAATGGTAAATGTCTTTTCAAATAAGTTATAATGATATTTCAAGGGCAGTTTAGACCTATTCAAATTGCATATTCTCATTACCATTCTTAGCAAGAGGCATAAAAGTCCTTCAATCTCCACGTAGTTTTGTTACTCTCTCTCCACAATTTTCCATTTCCTCACAACTATTCAGCTGATTTATTATTTCCCTCCTGTATTTTAAATGCATTATAACCCCATACATTTGTTTCACTCTCTCAGCTTCAATACTCAAGGTCGTTAATACCCCCAAAATATCCTTTGCTTATACCACAACTTTAAATGTGCTCTTTCTTGCCCAGTGGCTTGGTACGTAATTACCAGTGGCGATATCATCTTGTTTTTATAGTTTTATGATTAAAGAGATAAAAATGAACTCAATTGAATAAAATGTAAGAAGATACTTGCAATATCTGTGGCAAGGCTGCTGCTGCTGCTCCTGCTCCTGCTGCACAGGCAATACAGAGATGCAAAATTAATCTTTCTCAGCGGGTTGCTTGAAAGTTAACTAAGATGAAATAAATTATATAGTATTAACATTTGGCCCTTCTGATTAAGTGCTGCTTAAACACGCATCAAATTTTAAATCGATTGCCTTGTGCAGAGAGGCAAAGTACATGCCATTCGAGATGGCTCCAATTTGTCTTAAAAAGGCAAGCACCCTTGCCAGCCACGTTCCCCAGCTCCCAGCTCAACGCCTCCGTGGGTCGCACTTGGTGGGACACCATCCACTTGGTCCTGTGCCTGCCTGGGAGCTGGCTCAGCCTCCACATGCCAAGGCAGCCCCCGGGGAGCCCCACGCATCCCCACCGAGGGGACGACCCCGGGCACTTTTGCTTTAAAATGCAAATTTGTGTTTCACCCCAGCCTCCAAACCTGCCAGTGGAAGCGCGAGGCTCATGTGAGGCCACTTGTCCCCAGCCACACTGCAAACGCGGGGGGCTGAGAGCCCCCCGTGCAGGCAGCATCCCTCCCCTTCACACCAAACCAACCCCCCCTGCCCCAAACCACCGTGCTCATCCTCCGAGCACGTCACAGATCCCTGGGAATATACAATTTGTGGGAATTTACAGTTTCCTAACTCTGCTGATGGAGACAGCCCGTCCGAGCGAAGCCGGTTGTGCGGGGAGAGCAGGACGCTGCTGCAGGGAGCTGCTTTCCGGGGCCAGACGAGTGCCGCTGCCGGCGAGTGCCGGCTGGCCGAAGGGCTGCGGCTAATTTAGCGCGGGGTAATGGCTGCTGCCTCCTGCCATATGGGAGTGTCAACAGCGTTTACAGTGCAGAAACGCAGAGCTGCAGGGCTGGAAGGGACCTGGGGAGACGAGGCAGCTGGTGCCTTGCCCCCAGGCAGGATCAGGCCCTGGCAGACCCTCCCTGACAGCTGATTTTCTAACTTTCTCCTCCCCGGAGAGAGCTTCTGCCGCCTCTCCAGGTCGCCCATTCGACACTCCCTGCCTCCTCCAGCCAAAGGACTTTCTGACACCCCATCCGCATCCTCCCTGCCACCCGTTCCTGCCAGCCCTTCGCCAGCTCCACGGCCAAGCCTGAGGAGCACCAGCTCCTCTGCAGCAACAATTTTGATGTAGGCATGCAGGGAAACAGCGATGCGCAACGCTTCAGTTGTGATTTTTTTCTCTGTGTTCCTTAGTAACCCATTTTGTGTGCTGGAAACAACAACGTAACTAACGTCTGAGCCCCCTAAATCGTTGAAGAGAGCAGTGCAAAGACTACGAACAAGTGGTGTTAGATGGAGCCACGCAGATTCATGGCCAGAGAGCCCCGAGGGCTCCCGGGACTCCTCACTTCATGCCCTTCTGCTTCCAGCCCCTTTGCACCAGGTGTAAATCCAGTGAGGGAAAAAGAGGGGACAAGTGCCTCTCCGGAGCCATCCCAGAAGGGGCTGAGATCACTACCACTTATTCCATTGCATGCTGCAAGAGGTGTGAGCATGGGACGTGCCGACCTCCCGTGGCGTGTTTACTGGACGGATGAACCCAGGAGCTCAGACGAGACAGGAAAGTATCTGCTTTCACTCCCGCTAACCCAGACCCTCCCCTTGAATCACAGGCTTGGCTTAAAAACAAGAGGTTTATGTAAACACGCAGCTTGCTTTCAATTTGAAGCTGCAATTCCTTCTTCTCTATTCAAAGGTCGTGGGTTTTTTCCTGCACGACTCCCAGACCTGGAGCCTGCCTGCCGCAGTCATGGCCAGTTTTTGGAGCTGGGACTGGGGGAAAACAAGGGGAAAACCATCGCTGGGAGACTGGTGCTGAAATCCCCCGTCCTGTCAGTGCCTGCGCTCGCACGGGTCTCGGATCCCACGGCTTTGGTGTTTCTCCGGGCAAGCACCATCCTGCGCGCCCAGAGGAGATGCCCGATGCTGCCCGCAGCAGCAGCCCCCCGGGAGCTGTGGCCGGCGGGGAGCCTGGGGACGCGGCGCAGCCTTTCCAAAGCAAAGTTCAGTCTCACGTTCGATGTACGAAAACAAACGAAGGGAAAAGCTATCCTATTACTCACTCCCAGGGCAGCGGGGCTGTGCCGCCGCGGGTGTGTTGGTTCGCACGACCGCAGGCGAGCGCAGCCGGAGCATCCCGAGACAGGCGCGGACGGGGGCCGCGGGCTCTGACTCACAGCCGCAGGTGGGAGCGGCTGTGTCACCGGGCTCCCCGCCACCCACAGCCACCGTCCCGCGGCCGGCTGGGCCATCTGCGTCACCGGCAGGTACCGTAACCACGCCGGCTCCCAGCCCGCCCCAGTGCCAGGGGAGCAGCCTGCACACGGAGCGAGCCTTTGCCTCGCCTGGCGCTCTCCTCTACAGAGCCCCGGCCAGTTTTCCCAGCAAGTTTTCAGCTTTCTTCCCCCCGAACTGACCCTGCTTTACCTCTGCCGCGGCAGGGTGCACGGGCTCCTGCTGTACCTCCAGCAACACAGACAACGCCCCATCCCCTCGCTGTTTCAGCGTCTTCTTACGCATTTTATCCAAGAAAAATAGCCTTCGCTTCACTTTTGCTGGGAGTTACGGTAAAACCCCCAGATACAGACTTCATTTGTTTATTCAGCTCAGGATGGTGTAAAAAGGAGGTCCTTGCAAACTGCCTCTGGACCAAGTACCTCCAATACTTCCATCTTCCGCAGCTGGTTTTCCTGGAAGAGGCTGCAGCAACCTCTTGGGTAGCTTTATTGTGGAGAGAGAGATCATTGCAGCGGAGCCCCTTGCCCCCCACACGTGGGGCGGTTTTAAATGGGGAGTTTTCCTGAACTAGATGCTAAGAAAACAAAAGAAAGCAGCCCCAAACCCTGCACACATACACACAACCTCCCGCACATCATCCCCTTACTAAAGCAAGCCAATTTTGCACAAAGTTACTAACTCCTGTCAGAGCCAAAGAAGCCACTGGTGCATCTGCTCTCCAGGCACGACCCCTTCGAGCTGGAGCTGCCGTCCTCCGGGACCTGCTAATTTAGCATTGCCTAATGAGGGCTACAGACCTGTGCTGCTGACTTGCTCTATGTTATCAGGACCATTAAAACACTCATTAGAGAAGGGCTCCATTTGCTCTTTGGCCTGTGGAGCTCAGCTGAGTTGCTGAGTAGCTGGTCAGGCTCCTGCAGGAGCATCCTTAAGAAAATAACGTCTGATGATAAATTTACAGCTACAGCAACTGCATATTAAGTGCATTTTACTCCAGCTAGTTCTGTGTCACAAGTTGTCAGTACAGATTGGTGGGAAAAGAGCATGAAATATTCATAAAGTTATCAATGGCACCAAGATATCTAGTTAATTATGTTGCTTAGCACTTCCTCGCAGGCTCTGAACACCCAGTGCCGACTGGCTCGTTAGCGTAACTGCAATTTGATTGTGCCTTTGTGGCAGTGTTTTCTCTGTGCCACTGACACACCACTGCGCTCTTGGACCAACTCCATCTTAATTAGCTTTGCTGCCACTGGAACTAGGCGACATGTTGTAGAAGTGACTTAAATTAACTTCTGACTCTTCCTCAGACAGATGGGACCTCGGTACCTGTGCTTGCCTATTACGTTTGTTTAATCACTCTTTAAAGGACTGCCACAAAAAAACAACACGCCGTACTGGCTGGGTGCGTCAGAAATGTGACCTTGGCTTCAGCGCTGGTTTTTGAAAACAAATGCATTTCTTAGAAGGTGCCTGAACTTCGCCAGGCAAGTTGATTAGTAATTTGGATCGCAGCCTACAAGTTTCCAGGTAGTGAGGCCCCGTTGGCTTGGGGTACTCACAACCCAAAATAGCGCCTGCTTCAAAACTCATGTCCCACCCTGTCTCTGGTGCCCGCCGCTGGTCCCCAGCGCGGGGCCGCAGCACAGGAGTGGCTCAGGCTGGTGATGGAGCTGGGGTCCATGGTGGTCTGTGCCGTTACGGTCCCCACCACGGCGCAGGCTGGACGCGCTCTCTGATCCCTGCACAGAGCCCTGCTGATGGGCTTTGTGCGAACGAGCGCAGCCTGAAGCTCCCTGTGCTCCCCTGGCCGTGCAAAACTTGCGTTGGGGAGCATCAGCCCACGGCTGCGTGCTGACGGGGGCTACAGCGTCGCCTTCCTAAAGCTCTCTGTGCTGTGCTAGTGACTGCAGGAAAGCTGGAAGAAGCCCAAATGGTGCAGGACAGGATATTCTGGAGTATTCCAGACCAAATTCTGGACCAGAAAACTTTGAAAAGTTCCTACAAATGTTAGCAATGCTAGAAGGGGGCTGGGGTGAGGCTGTTTGGTTCCTGGAGGTCACTGTGCTGGGAACCTGGCACATTGCACCTCCAGTCCCACCAGCCAGGGCTTTTGCTTGCCACAGATGTGTTCCTCTCCCCACTCTGGGAACAGCACCCGCTGCAGGATCTTCTCACCCAGCCCTTGCTTTGGCTCAAGTCTGGAACCAGAAAGGGATGGTGCAGCTCCAGTTGTACCCCTGCATTTGGGTGCAGGAGCAGACGCAAATGCGCGAACTGATGCTTAATCCAGAGGCTTTTCTGAGACTTGCCCATCTACTAGACTTTATCGGAAGCTGTGAGCAGACACTGCTCTTAGTTTGCAGGGTTTTCCAAAAAGGGAAAAAAAAAAAAAGGTTCACATTGCTTCCTCCCTGGAGGTTTGCTTTCAAGTTTCAGCTTCAAACAAGCTCAGATTTCAAAGTTCAGCTGGCTCTACCAGCACGCACGTTGTTCTGCATGCAGACCATGCAGGGCGAAGGATTTCCCTGCAGCTTCAGTGGTGCTCAGCCCTGGCTGCTCCCTGCCTGACGTACTGCAGAGCTTAATAGCAACAAAAATAAAACTGCATTACCTGCAGGAGCTGAGCTGACATATATGCATGTACATGGGTTCGGGAACATTTTCCTCATTTCTCTCAAGATGTTTTTGTAAGATACCAGCAATGCCACCGTTCTTTTCTGAAGCGATAGCATCTTACTGGTAGGACCATATCGCAGCATTTGTGAAACTCGGAGCTTGGAGCTCCAAAAAGCAGCGCTTCTACCAGTCATTTGAAACACTTCATCCTACTGCAGGCTTACTTTAGTGCTGACACTGGTGCCAATTTACTTAGATAACTCTAACTTTTGAAGGCAGGCTTAATCTGCTGTACTGTGGCCTGTCTGTTGGAAGTCATCTTTCCTTATTCCGAGCAGTTTAGACCCTGATGCAGCAAGGCACTTAAGCACATGCTCAAGTGTCATCTAATGCAATGCAAGGGCTTTGGCTCTTGCCGAGTCAGAGTTAGAATGCGGTAAAATCCTCTACTGCTGTGTGGACGGGACGATATGTGGCGTGGTGCCCGCTCCACGGGGTACGTGCTGTCTCTGGGTCATGGTCTCGCTGACCTGAAGCTGCCCAGCTGAGCACATTGGCTGTCTGAAGAATTAGGGGGAACGATGATTTCTTGCTGCAACCACGTTTCTGCAAACTCTGGAATAAGTCTATCAAACTGACGTGGGCTTGGAGGCCACGTTCCTAGCCTTGCTCCATGTTTGTTTGGATTAAATATAGAATCATAGAATCATAGAATCGTCTAGGTTGGAAAAGACCTTTAAGATCATCCAGTCCAACCATTAACCTACACTACCAAGCCCACCTAAACCAATCAAGGGTAGACTAGACTAAACCATATCCTGAAGTGCCACATCTACCTGTTTTTTGAACACCTCCAGGGATGGTGACTCCACCACCTCTCTGGGCAGCCTGTTCCATAAAGAAATTTTTCCTAATTTCCAGCCTAAACCTCCCCTGGTGCAGCTTGAGCCCATTTCCTCTCGTGCTATAGCTTGTTACTTGGGAGAAGAGACCAACACCCACCTCACTACACCCTCCTTTCAGGTAGTTGTAGAGAGCGATAAGGTCTCCCCGCAGCCTCCTCTTCTCCAGGCTAAACAACCCCAGTTCCCTCAGCCGCTCTTCATAAGACTTGTTCTCCAGACCCTTCACCAGCTTCGTTGCCCATCTCTGGACACGCTCCAGCACCTCAATGTCTTTCTTGTATTGAGGGGCCCAAAACTGGACACAGTATTCGAGGTGCGGCCTCACCAGCGCCGAGTACAGGGGGACAATCGCCTCCCTGCTCCTGCTGGCCACAGCATTCCTGATACAAGCCAGGATGCTGTTGGCCTTCTTGGCCACCTGGGCACGCTGCTGGCTCATGTTCAGCCGGCTATCTACCAACACCCCCAGATCCTTTTCGGCCAGGCAGCTTTCCAGCCACTCCTCCCCAAGCCTGTAGCGTTGCATGGGGTTGTTGTGACCGAAGTGCAGGACCCGGCACTTGGCCTTGTTGAACCTCATACAGTTGGCCACGGCCCATTGATCCAGCCTGTCCAGGTCCCTCTGCAGGGCCATCCTACCCTCCAGCAGATTGACACTCCCACCCAATTTGGTGTCGTCTGCAAACTTACTGAAGGCACACTCGATCCCCTCATCCAGATCATTGATAAAGATATTGAACAAGACTGGCCCTAAAACAGAGCCCTGGGGAACACCGCTCGTGACCGGCTGCCAACTGGACTTAACACCATTTACCACAACTCTCTGGGCTCAGCCACCCAACCAGTTCTTTACCCAGCAAAGAGTATGCCTGTCCAAGCCGTGAGCTGCCAGCTTCCCGAGGAGGATATTATTCTCATAGAGATAGCCATGGTTTGGCATTCATTCCCTAACCAATGCTAAGATCTCCCAATATTTCTGCAGTGATCCCTGAGTGTTGGGCCCCCAATGAAGCCAGATCAGAGTCACTGTCCACAGACCCACAGGCCCCACCACTCAACTTTTCATGGCTCCAGGAACGCTGTTGCCCTCCCCATGCAAACTGCCTTCTCTCTAAAGGAAAGAAGCATCTATCCTCCACACAATAGTGCACAAATAAGGACATGATTAAACCATACTGGGTGCTGAGAGGCAAACTACTGCACTATGATGTTCAAAAAGCCAGAATAATGTGATGGTTATAAAGACAGACAGCTCAGGCAAAGATTGCCTAGAGCACAGAATGATTGTCAGGATGGGCAAAAATGTAGAAAATCATGTGAGTGTGTAAGCTGCCAAAGCCAATTAATCCAAAGAACATTTTGCAACCATTAGGCTTCTATTACTGTGCATGCATCATAATTACTATGGGTCTGCATGGATATGATGGCAGATCTTTAATGATATCAAGTTTCTATTTGAACTTTAATTATTTTCATTGCATTCGTTTATGTTTAATTGTTGCAGCATCTAAAGTTTGAAAAAGTGACTTATTTTTTAATTTGTCATTTCAAGTGGCACTGTACCCAGATCTTCCTAGAAACAAAGTACAGGAGTCTGGAAGGGCTGCTCAGAAGAGAAGAGAGATCCTGTGGTATTGCCATATCTCATGTTACTTTACAGGCAACTCACGCTGTTAGTATCAGAGCCTGAAAAATAGCAGGAACGTGGTGATCAAGGAAACTTCTGCTGATAAAAAGGTAGAGAGAGCACTTTCACTGAGCAGCTTTGACTGCATCATCATCCTCTATGGTAGGACTGAAGCAGCCAGAGCTTAGAAATAAAGATGAACCCAAACTTTACAGAAAGGACTGGTTCCACATTTCGTGGTTGGCTTGAACCAGTGTTGCAGCATCCTGGACCAGAACTATCAGAAACACTGTGTTAGTTAAAACTGAGATTTCACATTTGTTATTTGGGCTTATCCTCTGCCCAAAGACAAACAACATGGGGTTTTGTCAAATTTAGCTTCACACTTGCTTTGGCAACCCATCCTCCCCATTAAAGAGTACAAAAGCTATTTTATCAAAGTAAGAACATGAAAAGATGATATTTCTCAGCTTGCTGTACTGCTGATCTAAGTAAGGTATGACAACTATTTGACACTTTTAGGGAAATTAAATGGGCCCCATTTTTCAAATCTGGTGAATAGTCTCCTACATCTTCTACCCGTGTGGTACAAATTACTGCAAAATAGTGATAGTAGGAAAAGGGTATGACAGGGTAAGACAGCTAAACGGGCTTTGTTCTGTCCTAAAAATTTAAGACACACACCCCATTGACTTGCCACCAGTTGAAGCATCTTAAACTTCTGAAGCTGTGTCTCAAGTCTGTAAGTTGCCCGCCAGATCTTGACATCTATGGAGCTGGCTTCTATACAGCGGGTTGCCTGCAGACCATCTTTCCAGTTAAAGTACTCATTTTAGTTTCCTGGTCCAGAAACTCTGGCCTGCACTCTCTGCAGTGATTGCTACCTTCCTAAAGCTCTTCCAGCCCTTTTCAGCTGATTTTCAGCCTAAAACTCTTTCCTGGTTCCTCCTGGCTTCAGACCTGCCCAGCAGCTAGAGCAGAAGGAGTAATTTCCCAGCCTCTGTTTAGACTCTCAGTCCTCACCCTATAACATTTTCCCTCCAGGGCTATTTTCTTACAGCCTTGTACTTCCCCAAATAACCATGTGCTATCGGCGCTCCCTGAGCGCAGCCTCCCCGCTCCAGCCTGCACAGACATCCCGCAGGCAAGAAGCAAAACCACAGAGATTTGGGGCAGAGACTTGCAGCAGCACTGGTCCTGCCGGGTGGTTGGGGTGCCCAACCCACCACGCTCTCCTCACCTTGCAGCATGGCAGGGATTGAACAGGAATCAGACCGTTCCCGTTAGGCAACATTTACCAAGTCTAGCACATGGATTTCCAGCAGAAATTGCTGCTGGGAGAGTCCAGGCTCTTTGTGCCCACCACCAACCTCCATCTCCCCTATTTCTGGTTGAATGGTGGCAAAACCAGGCATTTGGCAGAGAGTAAAGACAAACATGTAGGTCAGATCAGAAAACTTGTTTTCTGTCTTGGTGTTTATTCTCTTGCTGTTGTCCCCTCACCTCCAGGGAAGTTGCAGGCAGGCAGACAGAGGACAGACTCTGGGCAATGGCCTTTAGCATTGTACAAAAGATCTGCCTCTTTCTTCATCAAAACCTCCCCTGAATTTTTCCTCTCCAAACTTAGCTGTGACAGCTAGCCTGCAAGAGATCATGCCAGTCCTTTGGGGAAAGTTGCACTGGACCAAAAGGACTTATCAAAGAGATCTCTTAATTTGATGATTTTTAAAAAAAAAAACTTCTACAAGAATAAATTCAAGATACATCGTAACTGCAGCATTGCTAGTAGAACTGGTCATCTCACTGCATTTGCCTAGCCTGGCCTTTTTGAAGTCTCAAAGCCATTAAAGAGACAGATTTATTTAGACAAGCCATTAACTGTAAATCTTTTTTTCTTTTTTGGGGAACTGATTGTGAACCGTAAGTTACACTTTATTTTGTTTCTTTACCCAGATGTTATTTTAAGTGTCCAAGTTCAGCAATTGCATAGTGCTCTGGGCAACTGAGACATAGAAACACCATATGAATAAGGCTGCCTTGCCTTTCTTTTTTATCCAGCCTGGTTGCTTTACAAGAGGAGCAAAAAGCAGAGAGGCAAAGAGGGGCAGGAAAGCCACTGAGGAAGGCACATGGCCCTGGCAGCAAGCACTGCAAACGGGCAAGGACATCTCTTCCAAGGAGATAAACAGCAAGAAAATCCACTTTCTGCAGGTCAGAGCGCATTGCTTCGTTTGTTTGTTTTGCTTCTGGAGGAGTCCAAAGAGAAAGACTCTGCTTAATCTGCTTCATCTGCACATTGGCTGATGAAGGTTTTCAACCTGATACTCAAGTATAAGCAGCTCCTCAGCCAGTGTGAGTCGGGGCAGCATTTAGGATTTTTTTTTTTTTTTTTTTTAATATGCCTGCATTACTTAGGAATGGCAAAGAGATTTTTGACTGACAAAACTTACAGTGCTGTCTCCTACCTCCTTTGCAGACCAGCCCTGACCTGAAATCCTGCAAAGCAAAGTGAACCCTGAGCTGCTCCCCTCCATCCCTGCCACCGTGGGCTTTTCTCTTTCCTTTTCTTTTCCTGGTTCTGTATAAAACACAGAGAAACGTTATGGGCATTCCTGAGTCACCAGCAAAATCTCTGCCCTGCACAGCCCTTCAGGGCCCATCGCTGACCACCATGTTATGGGTATTTCCAGCTCAGCCCATTTCCCCAGCCATACAACTTGCTCTAAAGATCAATCACTGACTGCAATACCTCCTCATGACTAATAGAAACAATTACTTTAGGCAAAGGCTCACAGGTATTTAAACAACTTAAAAATGCTTCGGAAGACTGATTAAAACAAGTGGGCCAAAATCCAAATACAATTTTCTCCCTGGCCAGCCTTAGCAGTGGTTGTAAAACACGACTGGTTGTAATGTTATTAATTATTATTACAACTCCTTTAGCAGCATTATAGAGACAGAGGACAAAGATCTCATTACAAGTCGAATGGACAGCTCTGAAGTGATCAGAAAGCTGATGAGCACTCCTGGGAGCACCTTTTTAAGCTATTAGTTATTTAAGCAATTTATAAGAATAGGGAGTTGAGTTACGCTGGGAAGGAGAGAGTGGCTCCTAGCTCCTCGCCATGGAGAGAGCTTTCCTGGTTTGTCTACATCAAAGACTCGTAGCTGTACCTCCTACTCATTTGATCTTAATTCAACTCAAAAAAGCTCCGCTTCATGCATTTCTAGGTATGACTTAGACATGAATATGACGCAGTGGTCCTTTGATGAATAAGGAAACACGGACTGGGAATCATCTGTGCTAGGGAGATTTGATCTGATTTTTGGAAAGAGGTGAACACGTAGCGATACATGCACATACATGCAGCTATAAATAAAGCAGGAGCTGTTTGCAAGGAAGCAAACTCCCTTGATTCAATTCATTGTCCCAGTTCATTTCTGTAATTTTATCACCCTAAAAATATCCATGCAGCCAGTGTTCTCTATGCAAATTATGGTAATTTCAAGCAAAACACAGGGCATCAGTAGGTGCTGTAGCCAAAGCACGGGGACGAAGCTGGACTCACTTCTTGCTCCCAAGCAGCGGAGCACTGGCTGGTGGTGGCACTGTGGGGAGCAGAGCTGGCTTTCCCAGGGCAGGAGCCCAGGCTGCCAAAACCCCTGGCCTGGCACCCGCCCTCTTCCCACGGTCCATCAGCAGCCACAACTTCCCAAGAAGAGACTGCAAAAACCCGCCAATAGGTCCTATGAGACACATTAAATAGTTTAACTGTCTTTGGAGACTGCTCAGTTGCTTAAATGTGCTGGAATGAAATAAATGCTGTTTCCAGCGCTCTCTGAAAGGCAGCTAGGCTGTAAGCAGACAGGCAGTGTTGTGGGAGGCAGGGCACTGAGGACAACCCCAAGTTTGGGGTCCAGTGCTACCCCAGACCTCCTTCGGGCTCTCAGACATGTAGCTGTCCTGTCCCCACTACACTTGCAGAGAAGCACCCTCTGATTTCTCCCTCCTGATTTTCTTCTGAGATGGTTAAATAATATTTCAATACAAATAATTCATTACTTGAGGACTTTTTTCAGCTTCTTCACTGGTGGTGTGTCTGGGGTCAGTGTTTGCTCATGGGGCTGTGCCATGTATCTCTCAAAACAGTGATAACAGATGATAATTAAATCTTGGTGGCTCCCATTCAAAGGAGAAAACCACAGGACAGTGGTTTCTATCTAAGAAGGGGTAAATTTTCTACTATGTGTCTTTTTGAAGCAGGATGGCCAAGGTAGGGAGTGCCAAAACCACAGAACACAGAAATCAAGGTGAAGGACAAGGTCTGGAAACCACCAAACCCTAAAGGGTGTAGACACAAGAGATTTCCAGGGACTCTGACATCTGGGCAGAGAAAAAAGGTATGCTTTTATAGCAGATAGACCATGCTTAACAGCTGGATCAACTGAAGAGACCTGGGTACACAAGGGAAGGAGAGATTAATTATTCAGAGGACAAAATACACCAGGGACTGGAGATCCTCCTAGGACATGGACTTAAGTGCAAAAAATGCTCCAGAGTAGTTTGCAGAAGCTTCACAGAAGTTTGCACAAGCATGGCTCTGTCTCTGTCAGTGCGTTTCCTCACCTTACTACAGACCAGAGTGATTGGTTTATGGAAACTTTAACACTGCTTGTTTTTATCCCAACTATCCTACCTATGGGGACAACCCAAAGGTTTTGAGAAGACCATGTTGCAGTTACATGACCTTTGGTGAGTGAAAAGAGGATGCAAAAAAGGGGCTGAGTCATGAAGGCCATTTCTATGAAGGAGCAAGATCCCCAGAGCACCAGCTCAGACTGCAGATGTGGCTGAAGTTGGCAACCACTGCAGCCTCCCCGGAGACAGGGAAGGCCAAGAGCAGGTAGGACATGTGGTGGATGCTCCAGCAGGTCCCGGGCAATGCCCTCTTCCATCTGCAAGGAAACCTGCCTCAAACCAGAGAAGGTCAAGTGCTGACAGGCCCTTCTCTCCCAGCCAAGAGCAACCAGCACCAGCCTGTGTCATGGGTGGCTTCAAAGACTCCAACCACTGAAGAAACCCATGGGGCTCTGGTTGGAACCATTTTGTTGGTGTTTGTTCAAAAGACATACCAGCAAGGCTTGCTAAGGAAGCCTGCTTCATAAACCAACATGGAGCAAAGCTCAGCTTGGCCTCAAAAATGAGTACCCTTCTCAAAACACTACTCAGTGGTCAATGAAGAGTAATTTAAATTACAACAGTTTAACGAAACCAAGACAGATATTTTTACGTTCAGTCGTCATGTGTTGAAGCAATGCTTACGTTGGGGATATACTGTTCTCAGTAGACTGTTCCCCATCTGTTACACACTAATATGGTGTGGGTAACTCCCCAAACGTTATAGCTAACAGAATGGCAAGAGCCAGTTATATATCCTAGAAATCTGTTGGGTTTTTGCAACAAACAGATTCTGAATGATGACAGTGGGCTAAAAAGGCACTGTTATCACATTGAATGCCTGACCCAAAGCCTGCTGACATCCACAGAAGTCTTTTAGTGACTTTAATAGGCTATGGATCAAGCCTGAAGAGAGTACCACACACCATGCCATTTAAAATCAAGACAAACTCAATCAACTTCGTGAAGTAACAAGACTTACTTCACTGCAGCCTCCATAAACCCCTGCTAAAGCCAGGGTTCAGGCTTTGAGGGCCAAATATGAAAGACTTCTCTAACATGCAAACCAGCAAGCACTAATTTTGTAAGCCTCCCCCCAGACACAGGCATTGGCTTAGGGGGCGCAGCTGTTTACCTACTGCTTCTGAAAGTCTAGTCATTCGTTTCCATATTTCAGCCTTTAATAAGCTTCACTTGAGGCAGCTTTTGAAATAAAACCTAAAGCTTGAGCGAAAGTACTTCATCCCATCCCTGTCTTGGGCAGCACTTATTCCCTGCCCTGCCATCAGTGCATGTCCACCTCGGAAGCCAAAAGGCCATGGGGTTGTGTCAAACCCATTCTGCGAGATCAGCTCTTATTGCAGTGCATTACTCACTGGATTATTGAAGATACGGTGCCAGGCTCCGTAATACAAATAGTTTCTGAAGGAAAAGTTGTTCTGTAGTGTCAACAGCACAGAGCTCCAGATAGGCCAGAGGAAAACAAAATTCAAGGCATTTTGTGAAGGTGAAGTAATGAAAAGGCTGTTTGCCTGCATTTCACCTTGCACAGATGGAAAAGAAGTACATGGGCACACTGACACTCATCACTTTTTATAGGTGTCCCAGGGCTAAATCCTCACTCACCGTGCTTAAAATGTAGGGACAAGCCTGCAACTCCTATACTTCAATAATAGAAGAAGCCATTTATACAGAGATGTGAAATATTTAGACTCAAAGTGTTTCATTTCACTTAATTTAATATCACTTAACACTTGGAAAACTTCTATAAATGAAATCGCTAGAGATTCAGATCCCTACTGTGTCCAAATGTATCTGGAAAAGAAATGTGTCCATCTTCTGTGCAACAAATGCTCAACTGCAGATTTTCTGGATAATAAAATCTCCAGCCTAGCTATTTCATTATTCAGCTGACTGGCAGAAGACTATGAAGATACAGAAATCTAAAGGCATGTGCTGGAAACTCTGGAGTAAGTTATAACAAATGTTTGCTTTAAAAAGACACCAATTAAGCTATTTAGAAGCTTGCACTTATGAGATAATGATCATTTACTAATTGTGCAAGAAAGTGCCATCTTTGCTCTCATAATCTCTCCTCATACAGAATTTTCTGTCTTAGAGCTACATAAAATAGGAGTATTCTTCATGCCAGAATTTTCAACCAAGACCTTCGTCCTGTAACTGGAGGTGTATGGCCAAGCTCTCATTCATTTTGGTGGGCGCCCATACAAGTATAAATCTCCTGCTGTAAAATCACTGTGCTGAAAAATGCCCAAGTCACACTATTAGGTGCACCCTCCAGTCATTGGCCTCCTTGCTGCCTCCTCTTCTGCCCCAGGCACCTCCAGGAAGGTAGTCACACCTTTGCTTCTGCTCATTTTACTAATGGTGGAGACCAGCCGGTTGGTGCCATCTCTGCAATGTACCACGTAGAAATGGGAATGTTTCCAGGTTTTAAGGCTTAAAGCCCTACCCGTACAACACAGACCCACAGTCAGTAATACTGCCTGGTTGCAGGGAGCCTATGATCTAAAGGAGGGGAAGTGGGGAAGGAGGATGATGGCAGTGTGCCGTGCAGCTGGGATTTTAAGAAGGAAAAGGAAGAAACAAGGAGAGCGTTGTAACGCTAAGCCAGCCCGCGCTGCTGGAGTGCTGCAGGAATTACACCAGCAGCCATACACCCAGCCGAGGTTTCCTTCGAGTGGAGGGTCCACCAGGATTTGGGCTTTTTTACCTGCTGGTGGAGCCGTGCAAGCAGCCAGCACACGATCCAGGGTCAGAGCTGGGATCCAAATGTGTTCTCATGGCACAGACTGTTATTAGCCATAATAGACTTCTAGCATTAGGCAATTTATAATTGCATTACTAATTACATCACCAATTGAGTACAATCTGCCATTTCTGGAATTCTCTCCCTAATCAAACACTGTCCTTGAGGCATTAAAAATATGCTGACATCCAGCAGCAGGAGTGGCAAATCACAGCATCCTTGTTATCACAGGATCCCTGTTGAGCTGCTGCCGATCAGATAATCCCGCAGGAGCCTCAGCGTGCTCCAGCCAGCTCAGACTGTGCCTTCACTCATGCTGCGGCAGCCGATGAAGCCCAAATCACTGAGGTGGCACATGGGAAAGAAGCATCTCCCACGCCGGGGCAAGCCCCTGCCTCCTGGGGCTCACATCAGGATGTGATACAAGCTCCTGGCTACTCACACGGATCCAAAAGCGACTGAAAACTCTGCTCCCTGTGCTGAGTTTTTGCTTGTCTGGTTCAGGCCACGCTCTCCGCAGACTCATCGCTGTGCTACAAAATCATCTTTTTCCACAGCCCAGAGACACGGCTGCTCTGATGAACCCTAAGCAGATAGCACGCAATCAGGCACCGATTTGGGACAGACAGAGCGGGGTGCGGGTGCATCATGCACGTGGGCATCCTTCTTCAGAAGGACCTTGTCAGAGCGGCCCAGGAGCCCTCGGAGGAGGGATGGCAGCGACCAGGCACCGGGCCAGCCCCCCCTGCTAAGGAGGCAGCTTGCAGCCTCTCCAGGGAGAAAGCCAGCTTCCAGCCAGCCAGTGTGCTGGCATGTTTGCCGTACCCTCCGGTCCTCTTTGGCAGCACTGAACGTGCACAATGTGGCTTTGGGAGCAGCTTCACTAGCTCTCCTCCACCACAGGTTAACCCCATGTGGAGACACCCTGGCTCTTCAGGCATAGGGAAGTTCCTCTGTACCACCTGCATGGCTCTGGAGATTTTCCCCATGCCTCAAACACCCTCCTGAGAAACAATCTGGGAGACTCAGCTGTTTTTGCAGACTGTTTTGCCTTTGGGGGACACTGCTTATTAAACTGTGCCTCCTCTTCTCCCACCCCACCTTGCCACCAGTTCATGTTATCCACTGATCGCTCTCACACTTCGCATCCAAACCCCTCACAGAGAAGCTCCTACTTGCTGCTCCGCACCTCACGCCACCAAGCTTGGTCCCTCCTGGCTTAGACTTAAGACTGGATGTCTTAATCTAGTCTTAATGATCTTAAAGGTCTTTTCCAACCTAAACGATTCTATGATCCAGTCCAACCATTAACCTAACATTACCAAGTCCACCACTAAACCAATTAAGGGTAGAGTAGAAACCCCACACCTCCTGGCTGGATCATTTATAATGAAAGTAAAAACTAGGAATCATTGAGATTGGAAAGGATCTCTAAGATCATCATTCTAATCATCTACCCAACACCACCATGCCCAACTCCACCATGCTTGTTGCGACAAAGCCAACCAGTCAACTGCTCTTTGTTGGTTTATTTTAAATGCTTATCTATTCATCACAGTTCATAATAGAAGGGGGAAAAGCAGGAAAATTGCACTGCAAGAATAAAAAGTAAATGTCCCAGTAAAGCCTGTGCTATAAAACTAATGCTTATAGTTATGGCTTCATGTTTGCAGAAGGGTCAGCGAACAAACCAGAGCAGAAAAAAAGATGGCCTGGGACATGCGCATCAGAGGGGTGCAAAGGGTGACAAGCTCAGGCTGTGACCCAGGGACCGTGCTGGAGCCCCGCTCTCTGCCCTCACCGTGATGGGGCCAGGCTTCCCCGCACAGACCCTCTGATCCCTAAAGTATCAGGAGAAGGGTTTTGTTGGGTTCACCTGTAACACAATAGTGACACCAAAAGCTTTTGTAACACGTTTGACAGCCACTAAGGAAAAATGCAACAAAGAGTTAAATATTTAACTCAGATGACCGTTTTAACCCAGCCTTTGCAGACTTAGGCCCCTTCAATAGATCAGTCTCCTGGACAAGCAAAGGCAAAGTGAAAAGTCATCAGATTCGTACAGAGCTTCCCCTTCCTGTGCATCGATCTTTCCAGACCTGACACAACTTTAGTCCCTGCATCAATTGCTTGTCCAGGAGGCTGCAGTAACCTCTAGAGTCGCAGTATTGACTCGTTTTGCTTGAATACCACTTCTTGGAGGCAGCACTGGGGCAAATCAGCAAATCCCTTGGGGCTACTGAGTCCCAGTGTAGACAATGGCACTGGGAAAAGAAACTTTCCCTAAACACTGGGAGATGGCACCCCAAAACACATCACGGAATCCCAACTGAGGTGTGCCGAGGCCACCTATGGCCTGCTACCCCAGGGGGACGCCTTCTCCTCCCATCCCAGCACCACGTCCCCACCACCCTGGGTGATGGCACAAGCCATCTTGGGGAAGATTTTGCCCTCTCAGGTGCAAAAGCTGAGTCCCCATTTTGGATGCTTTACAGAAAGACTGATTTAATCTTTCTTGACAACTTGTCTTCTATTGCATGGATTTGTTTAAAAGGGAGAAAGCAGTTGTTAATGTCTACAGGAAGGGAAAGGAAACAGTCACTGCTCCACTGGTCCAACAACCCTGCTGCCGCTGCTGTCTTGTCGGGGGATATTAGGCTGGAGGGGTGCAAGTCCCACAAAGAAGTTGTGTTTTCTTGCAAAATGCTCTTTAAAAGACCTCAGCTGACCTCTTTCTGACAGTGATACTTTCCTCCAAAAGTTTCCACCGGCTCAAATTTCGCACAGAGGCTGGGGTCTTCAAAGCTGGGGAGGGGGGAGCGAGATGCTTCCCTGGGAGCGGGTTCCTCAGGAGCACTGAGCATCCTGGAAGCTGAACTCTGCACAAAAGGCACATTGGGGACAGGCGGTGAAGGAAATAATACAAATCATTTGCCTAATGAGCGGACAAACTTTTTCCTAGCTGTTTTCACTGCATTTCCAGTGGAATAATTTTGATTTCTCCTGCCAGGCTTCTGCTATTGGTCTGTGCTCTTCCTACTGTTGTCGTCATTCCAGCTAGCCCTTGTCTGCTTGGGAAATTCATGGTATGTATATCTTTGCGCATGGTGCTCTTGAGATGTCTGAAAAATGTTCCTGTGAACCAGGCACTGATGTATCACTCTCTGGAGAAGATAAATTTCTGTCTGCTTCCCGCATCCCTCTGTTAAGATACAGTGTGAATACAAATTTGTTTGGAAAGGTTGCATTAAAACAATAATATGCCTTTCACTTCTTATATTTTATACAACGCAGCTGGTCCCATTTCACATTGAAAATACAAGACATTGGTATTTGAACAGATATTTGGCTTGGTTAGCTGAAGACATCTCATAATTGGCTAATGCTAACTTTGCCTTTAGGATTTTCTGTCTGATTTTCATAACTAAAATGGGAGCAAATATTTAGTCTGGGGTGCTTTCCAGGGGACCGTCACCAACAGCCACCCCACGTGTCTGAGCAGATGTGGG
Organism: Pelecanus crispus; assembly: GCF_030463565.1. Taxonomy (NCBI): domain Eukaryota; kingdom Metazoa; phylum Chordata; class Aves; order Pelecaniformes; family Pelecanidae; genus Pelecanus; species Pelecanus crispus. The sequence goes on from NC_134649.1 coordinate 46,634,863, forward strand.
GCAGCAGCAGCGAGAGGTAACGGCTGGAGCCGGGACCCCTGTCTCCCTCCCTGAGCCCTGCTTCTAGCACCGAGCTAAACCTCACGCCCATTAAAGCTAATGGAAAAAGCTATTTAACGGGGCTCTGGGGCCAGCCAAAAATGATGAATGAAAATTGTTTAATGGTCGTGTAGCCAGAGGCCTGACTCTGCCTGTGTTCACAGCTGCATAAATCCCGACAAGATGAACCCTCTGGGCCCGACAGGCTCCGTGGTTTCAGCCATGTCCCTTCGTGCGCTGTCACCACGATGCCGGCTACAGTGCACAGGGACCAGGCATCGCACCCGCCCTGTGCGGGCAGCAGACAGGCCACCGCCTCTCCAGGGAGGAGAAAAGCCAGACCAAACCTCTTTCAAAAGCACTGCCAGAGGGGTCTTTTGGTGCTATCAAAGTGCAGGCCAGCTGCTGCCGTGTGAGAGAAGGGTGGGTACTGAGTTTACAATTAGCATTCCCTCCCTTTCACCAGATCCTTAAGTCCAAGATGGGAGTCATCTCTTGAGAACAACAGCAGAACAGCAACCGGAGTGATAGAGAATGATTTTATATGACAAACACGTATTTGGTTTTGTGGAAGTTAAACCATTTCATGCCCCTAGTTCCCAGCCCTGCACCTTCAGCCCCAGGGGTCCGAGGGACAGGCTGCTCCTGGGCTGGGGACGTACCTATTTCTGCTGGCTATCTCAATTCCAAGCAACCCTCGCTAGCCCCTGCAAGTCCTGTGCTACGTTTGAAGCACAGATGACTCCTGCTTTTATAGCCCCCAACTCCTGCTGCCAGTCCTCACAGAGCCTGGCCATGGTACCATGGGTGGGTCCATGAGGAGCACCAAGGGAGCTCCCTGGTGTCCCTCCATTGCTTTGCAAGCTGTGAAAGACTAGAAAAAATACTTCTTAATTATGAAACTAAGAAAAGAAAGCACAAATGTGGGAATATTGTCAATGAACAGTTTGCAAAGGAACTGAAAGTACACGACTGCTTTTAAGACAAACTCACACTATTTTCCAGGACAACGAACCCACAGGAAACTCTTCCATCAGCTTGTTGGCAACTCCCAAGTTAAATGCCAGTAATCTGGCAGTGAAGAACTGGCATCCAGCACATCACAGGTGTAGAAGCTCACCAGTTTCACCCCCCTCATTATGGCTAGTTGCGTTAACCTCGTTACTCATTACAGACATTACTTGTGTCTGTAACAAAGATTTACCTTTACACTCGTTTTGCACCCAAAGCAATGCACCCCTTACTCCTACCTTTACTGCAAAGCAGCTGAATGAAAAGCTGCCTTCCCCTCAAGCCCGTAAGAAGGTAACTGAGATCTTAAGAAAATCTGCTATCCTTCCTTATAAAAATGCATTAAGGGGATATTATAAACATTGGGTATCAGCTAAAATAAACTTTTTGTCCCATGTTCACGCATTGCCTACTCCAGTTTACTCCAAACATGAGATCTTTGTGCATGCCATGCAGAGTCCTAGTCCTTCTGTCCCCAGGTCCCGTGACATGTGGGATGGAGACCAACGTAGTGTTTATTTGATAATTAGCCTCATTATAGGCAAATTGGAAGCTCTTCAGTCTACTAAAATATGCACTCAGCACTGCAGAGATGCAGCACCTGACAAATATGGACTGATAGACAACACTGATGTCTGATGCAGGTCTGGTTAAAGAATGAAAAAAGTCCAGTGGTCGCGACCATTCTGTAATGAGCATCTCTCCATTGCATCCTGCTGACACCACTGTCCTTCACCAAAATTAACTGGGCAACCCCAGCACAGATATAACCACAAAGGGATTTTTCACAATAAAATAGACAGATCCCACATGTCAAAGGGGAATGGCAGTTAGCAATACTGCCCAAGAGAAACCGGAGGAAACAGAAGAACACATCTAGTCCTTTCCTTGGACTGGCAGCTGGCAGCAGTTCATAGGCTGTACTCAAATACTCTCAACAGTACTTCATCTTACTCAGGCAATTTTCAATAAATGTACACATTTTTAACACCCTACATATACATCAGATTCCTTTTGCAGATAATGACAAGAAAAACAAGGAGTTCCCTTAGTGATGATGTGCCCACGTAATAGAGACAGCAGCTCAGGAGCTGGGAAGGCAGGGGAAGAGCAAAAAAGCAGGTTATTTTTTGCAAGGTAAAAAACCCTGCAATTTGGCTCATGATATGTCCTTGGACAAATCTCTCCTTTTGGCCACATTTAGGGAAAATTACCCTATAATGGCAGCAGATGAGACTTTTGGTTGATCAACAGTGAGTGAAGAGGGAAGGATTTGGCCTTGGCAAGTGCTTGCTTCTGCCTCCGCATTCTCACTCTACAACATTTCATTGCTGAGGATAGTGCATGGCACAGCATGAACCCCCTCCGTTCTCTCACCTGCTAGGTTGAAATACTGGTACTGAATTTACAATTAAAAAGAGAGAACAGAAGCAAAGTAAGCAGCAAAATATTTGCATTGTTGTAAACTGCCAGGTTGCATGAACTGTGAAGTCCCCAGACTATTTTGGGATAATTCGGCACCTTTCAACTGTCACATAAAATTTCATGGGGGATGATGCTTGGCATTGTTTATATGACATTAGCTTCACCTTTTCATCCTATGGGGGACCATCAAATACAAAATTGGATTAAATTTGGCAGATCACATTATATATGGGGAAGGGAGAAATATTGCTGTATCACAATTGATTTTCCCAAAGGCAGCAGTCAACCTCTGATATTTTTCATACTGAGGCGATAAATAATTTTCCTCTAGTAATTTCCATATTCAGTAAGCTGAGAAGTTTTTCTCAGTATGCAAATGAGATTTATTTAAAGCACCATTCTGTGTTGCTTACAATTAGATTGATTTGGATGGCTGCGAGAGGATTTTTGTCTTGGGTGATGCTGAATGGGCAGCAGCAGAGGTAAGTCCTTCATGCAACATAGACTTGCCTTCAAACTAAACCAGATTTGCTCACTGGGCTTGTCGTAGCTGAACAAGAGACATGCCAGATAGGAGCATGTGGGTGATCAGGAGTTTTATGCCTTGGATGCTACAATTATTTTACTTGGTTGTAAATATTTGGGCAGACACTGAAACCGGCAGGTCATGCCAAAGGATTGAGTGAGCCTCAAAGCCAACCCTGATAGATGGAGGAAACTTCCCAAGTACCAACCCACCTGAGGAGATTGCATTTGGGTTGGGTCTGCAATCTTCTGACTTCTTACTTATTTTGAAAACAGAATTGAAAGACAACCAACACAGTCAGGTCCACTGATCTTGTAGTTGAACATAAAAAGAGGATAAAAGCAATGGCCAGAAACTGAACAATGGATTTGATCACAGACATAAAAAGGGAGATCTTGACCCAGCTGTACTAAAAAGAGGCACTGAGCACCATCTTCAGTGGGACCTACATTTCCTTCATGATACCAATGCTAATTGAATAGACAAAGTTCAAGGTGGTCGTTCCCTAGTCCACCTTCACTGCACGCTAGATACAGCTAAATTTCTGCATTGGCTTCTCCTAAACCTCAGGAGAAGGCTTTCGCCAGCTCAGCAGGTCCCAGCTCCCTGCATCATTTGGTGAAAACCCTCTGAGATGTTTCTGATGGGCTGGATGGGAGACAGAGCAAGAAGCAGGAGAGAGACAAGGCTGAAGGGGCTGTGAACAGCACAAATAAAACAAGCTGAAGCGTGCGCAGTGGTGCTGCGCCCTGCTCTTCCACCAACCCTTCCTACCCCTGGACCCAGAAGAGCCCTCAGACAGGGACTCCTGGATATGCTGCACAAGTCTCAGAGGATGCATTAGCAAAGAATAAAAGTCTTTCCTCCAAACAGCTCCTTCTTATCTCACTTGCAGGAGAAAACAGCCTCCGGTTGCACAGCAGTGGGAACGTCCAGGAGACCTCCTTCCCCTGGCACCAGCCTGTCCACAGCTCCCAGCCCGGCTGCGGGGCACGCAGCCCCCTCCGCCAGCCCCAGCCGCTCCCTCATCGCTCTCTGAGAAGTGTTCCCTCAGCTCTCCCTTTTGCTGGCTTGCCGCTCGCTGGCGCTCACCCGGGATGACAAGGTTTGTTATTCTGAGTCACCCTCAGCGCTGCTGCTCCACTGTGGGCCCCGCCGCGAGCATCGCTAACGCGCCTGTTTCCAGTTTGCGCACCACATGAAAGCAGTTTAAAGGAAATTTAGTCCCATGGAGAGAGCCAGCACTAGGTTGATGTGTCTCACAAACTCTAATTTGATGAGTTACACACAGCCTTTACACACAGAGATGAATTTGGCTCTCCGAATACATTTGCATTCATCACTACTGCAGGCCTTGCGATGTCTTTAGGAAAAGCTTGCCCTTCCCCACCCAGCCTCACCTTGCACTTTCAATGAAGGTGCCCGCAGGCACTGGAGAACAACCCGTGGGTTAAACACACTTGCACAGGTTTGCTGATGCTGGACCTCTCCAATGGTCCTGCACACTGCCCTATTGTTGCACCAGTTTTAAACCTGCCTCCTAAGGCTCCACTTTCAAGCTAGAAGTTTCCTTCTTTATTTAACTCATATTACTTGCTTCCTTCTGCCTCTCTCCAGCAGGCAGGGGTGCATCTCAGTGCCTGGGTGAGAATCTCTGCTGACATAAATGGGCGCATCACTATATTTTTGGTGCTGTTCCCTGTCGTGGTTTAGCCCCAGCCAGCAACAAAGCACCACGCAGCCGCTCGCTCACTCCCCTTCCCCGGTGGGATGGGGAGAGAATCGGAGGAGTAAGAGTGAGAAACACTCCTGGGTTGAGATAAGAACAGTTTAATAATTGAAATAAAGTAAAATAGTAATGATAATAATAACAATATAATAATGATAACAACAACAATAATATACAAAGCAAGTGCTGCCCAATGCAATTGCTCACCACCCGCCGACCGATACCCAGACAGCTCTCGAGCAGCGATCGCTGCTCCCCGGCCAACCCCCCCAGTTTCTATACTGAGCATGACGCCATATGGTATGGAATAGCCCTTGGGGCAGTTTGGATCAACTCTTCTGGCTGTGCCCCCTCCCAGTTTCTTGTGTACCTGGCAGAGCATGGGAAGCTGAAAAGTCCTTGACTAGCATAAGCAGTACTCAGCAACAACTAAAAACATCAGCAGGTTATCAACATTCTTCTCCTACTAAATCCAAAACACAGCACTATGCCTGCTACTAGGAAGAAAATTAACTCTATCCCAGCTGAAACCAGGACATCCCTCACATACATCTGGAGAAAATTTGATCTCCTGAAGTTAAGAAAACTCAGTCAAGAAAGTTTGAAATCTCCCTAGAGGGAGACTTGTTCTGCTTTTTTACAGTGGCATATGAACTACCGCCCGTTAATAAGGTGTTTCTAGCAGTGGTCTGTACATCAGGGACCCTGGAGTCTTAATGCACTAACGTAAAAACCCACATTCATTTGTACATCAGCTGCTGTGTGCAACCCAGCAAGTACTGGAGGGATCGGAGATGTGTACTGAATCAGCCTTAGGGGCTGTCGTGGCATAGCAGAGCAATCAAGAACCAGCCTGCTCAGATCATCATCCCTCCAAAACACACGTCAAATGATGGTTACAGTTTCCTTTAGCAAAGGGTGTTTCTTGGTGCCTGAAAGTTTAGTGCCCATCCTGAATGCTTTTATAGGAAATTACATTTTTGAAGGTACAAAGCAGCTGCCTTCCAAACAGCAGACCCCTTGTCCACATTCTGAGTGGAGCACCCTGATTTAAAAGTTGCCATCTATTTGTCCTCAGAAGAAAAGTCGGGGGTGACAGAGCAGTCCATGAAATGAAACCTAGCCTGTCCTCCTCCCAGGGAGCTCAGCCTCCTCCAGAATTTCAGCTGCAAGTCAGCATGAAGAAGAGAGAAGCATCTGAGTCACAAGTTTCTCTTCCTTGAGGCTGTTACAGATATGATAAACCATTTTTTTGTTTATAAGTGCTGCCTAGAGTTTAATAAATGCTCATACGTATTATTAATCTGGAATATTAACCCCAAATCCTATAATAAAATGACTCAAGCATTTCAAGCCATCTCAGAGGCTTGCAAAATCCTTGCAAGTTACTAATTAAGCTACATTGGAACAACTGTTAGCTAAATTTTACAGTCAGGTTTCATCTTCTCTGTAGAAAGGGCAGACTACAAATTTATGCAACATAAAATGGAAGCTAATGAATTTGGAGCATATACAGTATGGAGTGTGCATCTAACAAGTGGGAATAATATCATTAACAGTGCTTTGAGATAATAGACTATTTAAATTCATATTTATAGAAGCCATAGACTAATATGCAGTGATCTACAGTTTAGATGTTGTTTCCCTGAGGGCACAATCCTGAATACGCAAGGATACAAATTTTCAAGTGGAAGAAAACTCACACTGCTCTCCCAAGTTGTGAGACCCAGTAAAGAGAGGCCCTTAGAAAGCACGCTGTGCTGGGGATCTCGAGTGCAGAAACATCATATGGATCCGCAGGTTGGCTTCATGCTAGAGGAGGCGTCCACAATTTGGTCTCCTTAGAGCTAAGGGTTGCCCCTAGGCTAGTTAAACAGCAAATAACAGATGCGCCTGTCCGGGTAGAAACAGGTTCACTCCACCCTGGTAAGGGCCAGTGCCAGACTGTGCTTAATGGCTGGCATAAGCAAATATTAAAAAGTAAATAAAGGAACCTATTAAGAAGACACCTGGGGGTTCGGGGCTTTATTCTATGATTTTTTGCAGGTTGGAGTATCCGGAGCTCTCATCAGCTGTTACAGCAAGCCAGGGCTGCGCGACAGGAATCCAGCCCTGTTTATTTCCACAATTAGAAGATGAGTTTTGTAAGGATAAATGCTACATCTAGCAGGGCTCAGGTTCTGGTGTCCAGCCAATTCATAAAGCCTTATAAAGCCTCTTCTTTTCCTCCATACATGGCTGAACCAGTACTGGCATATGATGAAAACAGTGAATCCCCTCCCTAAGCCAGCCAACGCAAATCATTTAATTCCTGGTCTGCCAATGGCTGCATTTTAGCATTGTCTCACCAGACCTGGAGCTGAATGAAATTTGGACAGCCATTATTATAGCTGTGCAACACCACATCCTGGCTTTTCATCTCCAGCGCTGGCGTAAATCAGGTCCTCGGGGACCACAAGTCCCCTTGGGGTAGCGTTTCTGTGGCCCACATCAAACACTGCTGGGAAGCGTAGATCCAGCCTTTAGTATTTATATCATGTTTCCAGTTGTCTGCAGTGTTACAATGCCAATGATTTCTCCATTTATTTATTTCATCCTTTGCATAAGGTTTGTAATGCAGAGAGCAAGCAAGATGCAATCATGCTGTATCTACATGTACTGTGGGTTTTTGGAGGCACCACCATGTGCTTGACATGGCAAGGGATGGCCCCCTGGCCTCCAAGAGCACCCAGGCAAGCACTAGCACCACTCCTCAGGGCCACAAGACACACCAAAAGTTGGAAGAAGGTGAAGTAGGGAAGGGGCTCCCTCCGAGAACAGAACCCCAGGGATGGGCGGAATTGGGAAGAGTAAGGGAGATTCAGACAAGGGAAAGAGGAAAGCACCACAATTATCTCTGTTGAAATTCAGGACTTTCCTGGAACTTTCTCAGTGGACCGATGAGAATTGCAAGGAAGTCTTGCAATGCTCTTGCCCCTTGGACTGCAGTAACTACTCTGTGTTAGTCTAATGCTGCAAGAAGAGATTAGTCTGGTACATGCATCGTTTCACCCTATTTTCACCAAAATGACACCAAGCCTTTTTCTCTTGACCATAGCAGAAACAGACCCTAATGGACACTGTTCTTGCTCAGAAAATCTCCCCAGAGACCCCTGGCCCAAGAAGCTGTGCACATCTGTCTCCTCTCCATCTCCTGCCTCCCTCTGGGGCCACAGCCTCTGGTCCAGCCTCAGAGCCGCAGGATGCTCCACCACCCCCACGGCACCTGGGTGGCCACGCACTTATCCAGAGGGTTGATACGTGCACTTGGCCCCGAGTGATGTGTTTGCACTGTGGGGAGCCGGCAAAGCTGAGAGCATGTCTAGAAGCTGTCACAAGTATGGGTTTTAACAAGGGCTGGGGCTCCATTTGGCTTCAAGACTCGATTTGTAACAGCTGCCCACACCTCTCACAGCAGAGGAGGGTATAAAACATCTGCCAGAGACTTCTGTGTATCTCAGAGCTCCGAGTGGCACGTGCTGGTGTCTGGTCACCTCTCAGATACAGGTGTGCAGCACAAGTTGCTCTGCAGTACCTGATCCCCGGGGAGAGCCACACACCGCTCCGGGCACACCCTCTACAACATACACATCGGTGCCGTAATTCACTTACACTGATATTCTTCGTGACGCTGTTCGTATAACCTCTAATCTTTTGCAGATGATGGAAATTTTCTCTGTATGTCCAGAAGGATCAAGCAGTGTCAGGCAGCTTAGCAAAGCTCCCCAGCCCAACAGAGGAGACTTACGCAGCTCTAACCTCACGTACCCCCTCTGGAGGAATGCCAGGCAGAGTCTTGTGCTTGCAATAATCCTCACGCTGGCTGCTTACACAAACACAGAACAAAACAACCCGGCGCTTCTCAAAGTTACAGTTCTAAATTAAATTCCTCGGGCAAGACCTGAGTCATCTCAGTCCTCTTTTGTCTTGTATTAATTTTAACTCTGTTCTATGATTTTCATAACTAAGGGTTACAACACTGATACATTTCCCCCTCAGCTTCCAGCAGGTCACCTGCTTTGCTCTGGCATCTTTGCTCGTGTTTAGCAGCGACTAAACTTTCTCCGTGCTTTTCCTCCGGCAACCCAGCCTGGCTGCTGCAGGCAACGATCATTCCTGAGACACATGCGGGCAAAACGGGAACGAGCACGGACCGTGGGTCAGATCCAGATCGCGCACAGCATCTGGCCTTGGAGCGGAGCCAGGAGCAAAGGTTATTGCTATGGTAGTAGCAAGTTAGAATAAAAATGGACTACACTTAATTCTAACAATTTTTGTGCTAATACTGAGGATGAAAGTATAAAGCTTGGCCAAGTCAAGGGAGTCTTTACCCAAGGCAGGAACTCTGTTAAAACAGAGATCCCTCATGCATTCGATTAAGAATTCACCAAGGCAACTTCCAGGAGCATCCCCAAGATATTGCTATGCTGGTGATCAATTAGCATTGATATTGTCAAGGTACAACAATTGTCTTCATTTGTTTTCTTTTTAAAATTCAGATGGGGAGATGAGGTGTATTAGATAATGCACGTACTCAGACAGGGAACAAATATGTTGCTTGTACGCAGAGCATGTGTCAGAAAGTACAAGTGACTTTGAGCAGATGTGCTGATGGACACAGGATCTGCGCTGTAACCAATCACTTCACCATTAATAAGAAAAACCAAGTTATACATCCCAGTGGTGTAAAAGGGAGAACAGTAAGTTCATTAAAGGTAAGCTCAAGCTGGGGCAGCAGCCCTTTTACCTGGTTTTCTGGGTGCCCACTGCAGCACAGCACTCTCTCGCAGTACCAAACCTCACACATCCTCAATCAGCCCTCCCCTGGCAACATTACCCTCTGATTGAAGCTTTCAAAGACTTCTTTCATCTGGTGACTGGAGGGCTAGAAAAGCCTGGTGCTTTTCCTCTCCCTCTAGAAGGTCTGAAAAATGGAAGAAATGAGCTCAGAAAAGGGTCTCTCCAGGCTACTCAGCACACTTCTCATGCTGGGCAGCCGGGGCCGATGTAAGGGCCAAAACCATTTCTAATGATTTCTCCAAAATTTGGAGGATGTTGGGCAGCTTCTTCCCATAACCTGCCCCGCGCTGCGCATGACCCCAGTGCCAACCGCAGCAGGGAATTGAATATGATGCAGCGACCACCTCTGCTCTGAATTCAGGACAGTTTGTAATGAGCAGAACTGGGTCATCAGGAACAAACAGGCTTCAAATTTTGACTGAGCACCACCAGTGCCGGGCCCGGAGCATTTCATTGCTGAAATCTGTGGGCAAAACCCTGACACTGACAACAGGCTGATGGATGAAGATCTTGAAGCTTGTCCTAGCTCCCAGGAAAGCAATAAATCAATGACGTAGTAAACCCCCAAGCCCCTGAGTGCTTTAAAAGTCAATAGGAAAATTTAAAATCAATGAGAAGCCTGGCAGGAAGGCAGCGCAGGGGCGAGCGCGCAGAAGGGACGTGCAGCTATTGCTTAGCTGGGGTAAGCCGCCAGCATGCTGGATCCTATAAGCCAATTTTACTTAATAATCCCACTAATATGGAATGACACTGGTTGTAATCCTTCGGTGATTACAGCGTGGACCAATGCCTCAGCATCTCTGGGAGGATTTATGAGACAGTACAGCATCCAGAAAACTATATCCAGAATTTTCCTATCAACTGGAAGGGAAGAGAATATCAAGGCACAGAAAATCAGAAGCTGCTGCATGCTCATCCATATTTCTATCTGGAGATAAAAAAGAGAGCAAAGCTGGAGCTTCCTTGCTGTGATATCTGCCAAGCACCTCTGCAAAGCAGAGCCCAAAACCAAAGAAGAAGCAAGAGAGGGATATGCACAACAGGACATTGTGAGCAGAAAACATGTCACAGCATGGGGAGAAGTATTTGAATCAAACCAGCCCAGGAAATCTGGGACCACCCCTGGGGTTTGATAAATAGCAAAGAGAAAGGAGACAATATTTACAGTCGGGGGATTTTGAACAGAGCACTTGGATTCTCTCTGCTTGCAGAAAGTGGCCCCAGGAGAGGAGCCAGCGGTGAGCAAAAGGAAGCTGGTGAAAGGGAGCCGAGACCCCTTCATCTATCCTGTCTCCCTAGGGATACCTTAAGGACCAGTTCAAGGCCTGTTGTCCACACTGAGGAGTTTCCCTTGCTACCAGGAGTCACACAGGTTTCAGTAAAGATGACCTCCGGATAATGTCGCATCTGACCTTAGAGACATCCACATCCTGACACACGACGAGATTCCCACCTTACCCGTAAATTGCTACTGAGAGTTTAAATTACTGCTAACTTATTGGAAGTGTCACTTCTACAATATTTTTCAATGACTATTGCCAGACGGGGAAGTGAGAAACTGGAGCACGGTTAGGAGGTTTCATACGCTAGCGAATCACTGCGGGGGGGTGTTGCTGAATTATCAGCTGTATATTGAGAACAGCTGGAACAACTCCAAGACCCAAGGACAGATGCAAATTTATTGGAAAGATTGATTCAACATCATCCCCAGCAGCCTTGTATAAGGAACGCAGGCCAGGAGGCCTGAAGAACAGCTGGCCAGAGTGGACTCGCTGAATTATTGGAACAAAATTAGATAAAAAACACAGAGGAAATGAGTGCAACCCCTTACAGGGAGGCAAGAGGCTTTCCATGCTGGAACAGCTGGGGGACTTGGAGAGACCATTCTCTCCCGATAGCAATCACTAAATTAGTCAAATTCAGCCGGTGAGGATGTTTCATTATGAACAGATGGAAGTTTAGGGTTTAACTCTGCTTTGCATGAGCATATTCAAGGCAACTGGTAATTCCTCTGGTTCGGGGAGAAGAGATCTGAATGGCAGAGTCCTGGGATGGTAGGGTGCCAGCCACAGCTGGGAGCTGCCCAAAGCTCAGGGCAACCCCAGGAGGGACAAAAGCGAGGCAGATGCTTTACATCACCACCAATAAAAATACCTACATCACTTCTCCCAGATGAAATTCCTCAGACTCTTCCCTAGCAGTACTTCCTCTTCGCACTCCAGTCAGCCATGTCCATAGGTGACACAAGTCCCAGCTGGCTGACACCACTTGCCTAAGCTGCTGGCATGCCAAGGTGGTCCTCTTAAGATAGAGCATCAAAAAAGGGTGGCTGTCTTCTAGATTTTTATCTTTCGTGAGGTTCAAGGCGGGGGAGGAAAATGCCTTCAGACTGTAAGTTCAAACAAAAGGCAAAGGGTAGCACAGAGCCATCTCTGCTGATCATGGGTGCACAGTGCTGCACCCCTGGAAATGCCAAAAGGATCAAGCTGATGGTTCTCCACACCCTGTATCTTAGCCCTAAAACAGCATTCCTGTGCAAGGCAGCAGTCTTCTAGATTAAAGTTAGAGCAAAAAGTGAATATCAGAGAAAAATCTTCCTAAGCCCCAAATAATTAGAGGCTGTCGCACAGCTTGAATCACAAGGGTTTACTTGTACATCACAATCTGTTTTTAAGGAGCCTCCTAACTGTTCGCTTGTTTTCTGAAAATTACCATGCACTTGGCATAAGATGCCTCTTGGGCAGGACCCATTTTTCCCAGACATGGTTGCGCAGTGCCTCTGGAAGCACCCAAGACTGCAGAAGAAGCCGTGTGCTCTGGAGCGGCACCTGACGGGCTGGTAGGATGCTGCTCCGAGCCTAAGACAAACTTAAAGATGCCTGTCTGCTGGCAAATGAATATTGCCCCTTATGAAAATCATTTGAAATTTCTTCCCTTTCAGTAAATGAACGTGTTCCTGGCAATACTGAAGCATTTCATCTCATATGACCTCATTCTCCATGTTCTTCAAGTTGTGAGCTGTCCCTCATCATTCAGCTTTTGTCCTAATATAGACTCTCTCCCCCCATCATCGGTACGCCGGTATGAATCATAAGTCATATTTGCGATTGTGAACCCACATGCCAACCCACATCTGGAGAGATGACTCTTTTCAATAGCCTTAAATCTGCAGCTCTCTTTGTCAGGATGAAGTTTTACAGGTTGTTTTCCCTATCTCTGAACAAAGCAGCTTTGAAAAACCCGCAGTGTTCAGAAATGCCTTCTTGTTCCATTTCTCTAGTGTAGGCAGTTTCCGTGAACTTTGCTTATCCTCGTATTATATTAACAAGGAGACCAAGAGTGACTGAGCAATAACAGCTTTATGAGTTTCTTGCAACAGAAGTGGAATTAACTCAGAAAATCATCTGAAAAGAAAAATTCTGTAAGGAGGACAAAGAAAACTAAAATATAGCAACCACAGGTTGAATCTTTTTGCCCATCTGACCAGAAACATGCATGATGAGAAGTTCTGGAAACGTGCTTGGTCTGTGGTGGAGCTGTGTCTTCACAGTTCAAAGACTTTAGCTGAAGGAAAACCCTGCTTTCAGCCTAACTGAAACATTTTCATGGCTTGGACCACAGTAGGGAAAGGGCAGCTCAAAGACACCCTCCCACCCTGCTAGGTATTCAGTAAAATCCCAAAGGAACTTGAACAATACTTGAGCATCACAGGCATGAGGTACCGAGGACGCAATGACCACGTTTTAGTTAATCACAGCATTTTAGTTAACTGAATTGTAATCATCTAGAGCTAAAAGCATAAGTCATCTTGGGGACAGCATCTATGAGATACAATGTCTTGTGGTATCCTCAGCGGACTGCACAGAGAGGGAAACACGCAGTAACTAACAGACCACTAATTGTAAACCTCCCTAAAACCACTGGTTAATGTTTGCAAATGGAAGCGTTAATGGCAGCGCGGGAAGCGGCAGCATTGCTGTGACTCACAGCGTGCTGGGCCCCCTGTTGCTCAAGCAGTTAGAAAAGTGCTGGTGCCTCTCACTGCTTATTTATTTCCCTTTTCCCCGACTGACTGAGAAAGGGAAATGATTTTCATCAAGAGATTTGTCTTCTGCTCTTCCCCGGGGTAACCTTAGACCTGTTGCAGCATCCTCTGCTAAATCAGTTTGTATAAATGTATACATAAAACTACAAACCCAATGCAACACTGCTGCAAAACCAAGCAAAACAAGAACCCAGAAGCAATGCAGAGCCTGGCTTGGAAAAGCAGAAAACTCTGGCAAACCCTTCGCTACGTGTCCCTCCTAGAACAACAGGGCCCCGTTAGCGTGGAGGAGCTGCCACATTTCAGACCTGTAGCCAACAAATCTGCAATTTTTGTTGACTGAAACAACGTAAAAGCTCTCAACAGCAAAGCCCTGGGTGTGGAGAAAGAAACAGGGGAAGCTATTCATCACAAAGCAAAGATGCTCCTGGCCCATTGGAGCAGCCCACGAGCCGCCCCTGCCCCAGCCCTTCGGGGCCGCGCTGCCCTGGGTGTCACCCACCCGCATGGACACCTGCCATGGCCCAGTCAAGGATTTCTGGAGCAAAATGGATTTATGAGACCTGCAAAATGCACCTAGAAAATTGTGGAGGGGCTTCGAGGTGGCTCCTGCACCTGTGGGGAGCCTGGATGCTGGCAAACACCTGGACAGCAAAAGCAGAGCCACAGACCATCCCTGCTCTCCTGTCCCTTCATTCACAGGGACTCACAAAGCGCAAACCTAGTTTTAGCATGCTTTTATACTCCAAGAAAGCACAAAAAGGAGTCAAAGCTAAATCCCCTAAGCTGTTTCACTGGACGCATAACACCAGCTGCTTCGGATGAGGAGGCTACAGATGTGCAGGCATTATGCAAATTTCTCGGCAGGTTTTTTTAAATCATCCCAAAGATTTTGTGTGTGCATGTATTGTATTCTTGGTATTCTTTTTGCCTTTTGAGTATTCCCCTAGAATGCTTCTAAACAATGAATTTTGCACCTTCCCTCCCCAAAGATGATGTGCTTTTATACCTGAAAACATTTAAGTGGGATTTTTGACTTAGTGCCTTTGTTCGCGTTGTTAAGCCGATCAAGCTATAGTACTTTGGAGAAAAAGAGAAGAGAAACAATGTTGTTTTGTCTGCTAACATGATTGATAGACAAGTTTCAATTATTGTATCTTTAACTGACTGGGAAGCACTTAAAAAGAGACAGGCTGCTGAAAGATGGGTTACATCCCAGCTCAGTGCTGTTTCCACAGAGAAGGTATACAAGGATGCTCTCTGGTGGTAGCTGTAAGGCAGGGCTCTGCTCTGGCCACCGCACTTTTAATTTATTTTATGGACTAAGTGATAGTATGAAGCCTTGTTATGAAAAGAGTAAATAGATATTTTTTAATTGCTAATTGGCTTGACTTATTTTGCTTTAAAAAAAAATTGTCTCGGGAAGTGCTTTCTTAATTCTCTTTGAGTATTCCCAGTGCATGGGCAGACTGGAGGGTGGTTTTTTACAACTTCTAAAGCAAGCATGTGCTTGACCTAGGGCCCTGCCAGGGATGGGGATGTGATGTGCTCCCAGCAGAGAGCCCACTTCAGGGATGCCACGGCAGGGAGCTGCAAAGCACCTCTGCTTCGAGTGCAGCTGGGGTACGTGGATCTGCCCCCAAGTCCCTTCTCCTGGGGTCGCTCATCTCCCCGCACCTGCATAACCAACTGCGTTGGGTTTTGCACTGAACAACTACTGGCTCTGCAGATGCCTCAGTTTCCATCTCCCAAATTTAGCTGCTTCTCTAGCCGTTTTCCTTCTACTCCAGCGTTTCCACCCATAAAGTAACCCTGTACCCAGAGCACCACACTGCAAAGTCCTGCCCAGATGGGGCTCCTGCCCTGGGGCCAGATTTGGATCTTGCTCATGCCCAGTCCTAACCGAATATTAAACCTGAGCCAATCACTCCCAGCCCTTTTAAACACTAATAATCTTTCTATTAGACCACAGTTTGGTAAATAGTGCCAGTGCAAAGACTTCTTTCGTTTGCCTTACTATGGTGATGGAGTTTGGACTGGTGGCCAGCTCAGGGGGTGGGTACATTACTTCCATAACTGTAAGCATGAACACAATTTTCATTTTACAAAGACTGCACTACAGTTTATGGCACATCAGTGTTACAAAAAGATTTTTTCATTAATCCATTGCGATCCCCAGAATGACACTTAGACCCAAGGGCACTGCGCACACCTCGCCAGTCCCAGCACCCCTGTGTTGGCCGGGCACAGAAGTGGTTTGTGTCACATTGATTCCCCTGCTTAAGGCTCTGAAATGAACCAAATTAATGCCTGGAAATGGAGATCAGTAGTGGAAATTAAAGTGATGTTTGGAAGGGCTGGCAGGTTCCCACAGCTGAGGTTTGCTCTAACAGGAGAGCGCGAAAACACAAGCATGAACCCCAGCTTATTGACACTGGCTGATTTTTGCCTGGGTACAAACACACTTTTGATGCTGTTTCGGTGCTGCCCTCATCAGTTCCTTTTCTGTCGATTTTCCTGAATACCCGCCACATCAGCCCATTTCCTCCACTGCCCCCAGGACTCAGTGAGGACCTCTTCTGCGTGCGATGGTCCCGGAGGAGATGCTCCCCCAGAGCCGCTTCAGAGCAGATCAGCGAGACCCTGCCCTGGAGAGCGTGCCCAGGTAATAACCTCCACTAAGCAAAGACTGGCATTTGCTAAACCTCTTCCCCTTCCCTCACTGTCCTTAATGGCTGGCTTCTTTATACCAAGACCGGTGTTTGATACCTACAAAAGCAGAATTGCGGGACCTCCAGGCCAACACACCTGTCCTTCACACGCAGGCAACCCTCCCACAGGCATGCATTAGAGACAGAAAGCATCTTAATCATCCACCCCGCTGCAAATACATTCACAGAGCTTTAATTGATTAACAGGCAGTCCTTGCCAGCAAATGAGCGGTTGGCTCCAGGGAGCTCTTGCTTGCTTGTTTTTAAACAGTGCAAAGTGGGAAAATGGGAGGAATAAGCAGTGAAAGCTCTAGGGACCACCAAGACGGGAGGGCTGGTGGGAGGAAGGCAGCGCTGCTCCGTGTGCTGACCTTATTACTGCAGGGAAATGGAGGTCAAGTGGTAGCAGAGCAAAACACCGCAGGGAACAGGGAGGAATTAAACAACTTCAAACCCCAAACTGTAAGCTCGAGTTCAAGCCATGGGGGCCAATGGTAGTGACCGTTTGTGAATCTTTAAAGTAGCTAAGACACTACCAAGACTGCCTAAAGCCCACTGATGGGTCCATCTCTGGTGACGCAGTAGAAAGTGCTGCTACCCCATGTCAGCCAGGCATGGCTTTCCACACCCCTTACCAGCACCGCTTTGACCTGGATGCATGCGCAGGTGGGAAGGGAGAGAGCAGGGCTCTCCCAAGGGGCTGCCATGGCCACCCACCAGCTTCTCATCTCTTCTTCCAACCATCCTCAGTCCAGGGGAGTTGGCCTGATTTTAAAACCCGTTGTAAACCTGAGAAAGGCACAGTTCATAGGGAAAACAGCTACTGCAGCATGATGAGAGCGCTGATGGCAGGTACCACCCTCAGTGGATAGAGTCCATTGATGAACCATTGGTCCACTGATGGACCCTGGCTCTCCTGCAGGCTCCTAACCATCAGGATAGAAGCTGCTCGGGGAAAAGCAGGACTGCTGGTCCCCCGCTGAAGCTGTTTTGCCGTGTAGAAAAACACACAAGATCCCAGACAGAAGAGAATAGTTTGCTAACCAGTTCAGCATGAGGCCACACACCTCCTCATGCCAAGCGACGGCACCGCTGGGTTACGGCCACCCGCTCTCCCTGTGCTGAGCTCCCCTGGGTGCTGCCACCGCTTCAGCTGCAAGGGCGGGGCTTCACACCCCCAGCTGCAGGGGAGATGCTCACAGGCCTCGCTACATCCAGAAAAATCCCTATAATTAAATTCAGGCAATTAAAAGTTGGCACCAGATCTGAGAGCGTTACCGGTGGCACAGGCAGGCTCCTCGGTGTGCGCAGCCGGGTGCGTGCCCCCACTGCTCTCTGCCTGGGGCAGGTTTTGCTGCACAGTGCTTGTCACCCCACTGTGCCCCAGGGTCCCCGCTGAGGCCGAGCTGTTCCCAAGTAGCTCCAGGAGAGGACAGCCTCTCTCTGCAACCAGCCTCACTGCCGCCTGAGAGCTTTCACCCACCGCAGCCCGGCACAAAGCACCACGCTTACATGAACCATTAAGCTTGCGCAAACCGTCGATCCTGGTGTTAGCAGGGAAGGAAAGCAGTTTAACAAGGTGGCTGCAGCTAGAGAGCATCCAGCTACCGGCGCGCTCAGCATGTGGGAACGCATTTTAAGCCAGTATGCACAGCGTTCCTTCTTCCCCTCCAGCTCACGCAGCCTCTTCCTCCAAGTGCCTGCGGTGCCTTCCCCCTGCGCTCGGCATACCCGCCTGGGACAGGCTCAACTAAACCTTCGCCTCTCTAGACTGCATCTTTTCAGGCCTCGGGCTCAGTCCCCTGTGAGCAAGCTGCAAGGGAGCCAGTGTACTCTGTCACATCCAGACCTCCCTGCACTAGGAGTTGCACCTCAATAACCCTCCGGACAAAAAAATCGCACTCCCAGAAACCTCTCCAGTACAAAACCAGTGTTGGCCAAGGCTACTTCTAGAAAGCAGGTCTAATCTGAGATGGGCAGAAGACTTTTGGGACAGAAAAAGGGCCACTAGATGCAATCACTGACTGCTTTTGTAAGTCAGATGGTGCAGGGATACCATTCTTGCTATATTTTCTTGCAATCTTGAAATCCAGTTTACAACAGAAGATGAGAGAAGTTGCCCATCTGGGTACAAAATCCGCACCATCAGGCTCAGAAGCTCATTTACTCCATGCAGCCCAAAAGGGAGATGCAATATGCTGCAGCACTGGGAATCTGGGGCAGTATCCAACAGTAGGAAGATTCACATCAGATTCCAAAACACCGTGAACCTCAGCCAAATCAAATTACTCCGATTGCCGAATATATCATTTTCCACCTTAAGTGGAACAGCCTGCCTGCCCTTAACATGCTGCAACCTCGTACCAGCGCGGCGCTGAGCACGCTAATAGAGATGTCTTTCCCAGGGCTGTCACGGCCGCCCACCCGCTGTTTGATGACTTTACACACGTGTGACAGGTAGTAATGTCACTGACAGCCTCTCCCTAGCACCCAGTTTTTATTCATACCAACACCCTGTCTGTCTTCGGTGTTCCAGGGGAAGCGCCGTGCTCGCTGCCGAGCCTTAGCTCACTTCCCCACTCACGTTGTTTCTTATCTTTGCTGAAAAATTGGACTTAATTTTGTTGCTGCTCCATCATGCCAGTCTATACATCAGCTGTGAAGGCTAAAATCCAGATCATGACAGGGCAGGATCATAACAAGCTGGCAGCAGAAGAAATATATACAGCGTCAAATCACTTGCAAAAGAACTGACAGTCTCCTGACAGAGGATGTATCAGATTTTAAACTAATACTACGCTCGGTCTGAGCCAAAAGGCCAAAGAAGAGCAATCCCAAAGGGGAAAACAACATCCCAAACCTTTGCCTATCTGCTTCCTCGCTAAGCTGATTCCGATTCAGATTCTCTTTAAGTATTAATGCTGCACGGACTGGCTTTCTCCCTGTTGTGCTGTCATTTTAGCTTTCCGCAAAGCCTCCGTCTGCGCTGCGCTGGGGCGCGGTGGGACTCCCACTCATACAGCCACCCCCCCTGGCTTCTCACAGCAATGCCAAGGAGGTGGCGACAAATGCATTTCTGAGAAGGAAAACTAACTCGTGCAAAGGCTAGAAGCGTGAGGGAGCAGAATAGGGGGTCTCCCTCTAATGCTTTTCTCACATTCAATATCCAAACTACTGGGGACTCTATCAAAATGGGTGTCTTTTATATTGCTGCTTCAAAAGAAAGACTAATAATAGATGCTATTAGACTATAGAGAGGCTCAAATGATCACTAAGAAGAGTTCAGTAGGAGAAGTGGAGAAGCAGTGTTAAAAAAAGCAGGTAGCAGTCCAGCAGCGAGAGAAGCTATCGCACTTAACTAGGAATAATTAGCTGTAAAGATACAAGATGCAAAATGAATGCGTAGGCAGCAGCCCTGCAAAAGAGGACCTGGGAAGTATAACATGAGGCAGGAGTGCCCTGTTTTTGAAAAAAAAAAAAAAAAAAAAAGAAAAAAAAAGCGCCAATATCCCAATAGGAGCTATTGCCAGGGGTGAGACCAGTAAGGACCTTACAGTGCCCAGGGTGGGAAGGAGCAGAAGGAGCTGAGACGGAGAGGAGCAATGAGACAGAACACAGGGCTCGTCCCATGGGGACATGCAAAGGCAATGAGCATTATTCAGTTTAGAGAGAGGAAAAGCCTCAGGGAAGAGATGGTAAAAGTCCCCAGCTCCATAAAAGGCTGCTTCAGAAAGGGATGGAGTTTTTTTCCCTACTGCTGGGAAGGAGGTAGGGCTTGAACTGCAGCAGAGGAGATATATTTTAAGACATTTAGGGGGGAAAAAAAACCTTACTGACTTTCAAAGGCTGATTGAACTCTATCCTTCCTGAGAAGGCAGCATAATGCACAGGGGAGAGCTGGAACCAGTAAGCCTTTCCATTTTGGGTTAGCTCTGCCTTCCCCCTGCTTCGGGCTAGCTGGCGAAAGCAAGCAGAGTTCGTAGCAGCAGCAAACCCAAGCCCTGGGCCCCAGTTCAGTGAGATAATTAAGCGAGTGTTTAGACGTCTAAGCAGTCCTGCTGGCTACTGCCCCAGCATTTCGGGAAATGAAGTCATCGTTTTGCTTCCCACCAGCTTCCCCCATAACCGTGAGACCTGAGAGATGGGACATGGAGGTGAAACTCTCCCATCACCGGCCCCATGAGCCCATGGAGGTGGTTTTTCGGGTGAACCTCGTCTCTCGCTGCCTGCAGACAGAGTCTGGAGTTAATGAAATACTACCAAGTGCCATTTGTGTTTTAGAAGGCATGATGATGTTAATTAGTGTTCAAATTAAGCAGTAAGATGGAAGTGGGCATATAATGGACCACTAATAAATGCCTTGAGTATGTTGAGAGATGCGGGTCTGAGGGAAGAGTGATTTTAATCACCAGGAGTATATTAATGATGGCCCATAGACTCTCTTATTGCTGTTCCAACACGCTGGAATGCTGCGTTTTCCCATTAAAACACCCATTAGCCTCGAGCCCACTAAAAATCTATCAGTGAAGCCACGTTCTGCTCATTTCTGCTCTATGTATGATCTAATTAGCACCATTACAGGGGCTCAAGCCCAGCTCTGAACACCAGCCCTGGCTCAGGAAGCCTGCCCAGGCCCAGTAGAGCCGGGTGGTGGTTTTGGGGAGGTGGTTGGGGCCCTTTGGGTACCCACCACATCACTGCGAACACCAGCATCATAACTCAGAGCCAAAAAAGCCTGCACATCCCTGCATGCATGGGGAGCACACAGAGTGCCCAGTGCCGAGCTGGGCATGATTGATTACACAATGGCATCGGTTAAAATAATTGTATTTTTCATTTGCACGCAGATGAATTACTTCTTCAGAAAGCCATTTGTGCTTAATGTCATTTGTCTGCAGTACGGTGCTAATCAACTGCAAAGACGTTTTTGTGCCGAGATTGATTGACTCCATGTAAATAGGTGGAACCTTTAATTAAAACACAAGCGCAGACGCAGTGTCTCGGCACGCTGACAACACGCGGCACAGGCCACTTAAGAGGCTGGTTCTATTTTAATCTACCCTGGCATAAATCAGGAGAAAGACCCAGTTCAGCAAAGCACTTAGCACATGTTTAAGTCCATCATATTCAGCAAAGTATTCAAGCATGAGCCGAACCGCAGCAAAGGCAAAGGATAGCGTGGAAAAATGATGGTGCCTGCTGAAGGGATGTGGCTTGTGTGTGACAAGGTGATCAGTTTACCAGGTTTCTCCCCCATCAGAAAATACAATAGGTTTATGGCTTTGGAGGAAAACTGGCAGGGTTCATAAAACCCTGTTGGGTGATGGTTAACCCAACAAAGAGGATTGCAATCAAAGCCTGAAGGAGGCTAAACAACAAGAAGAAATTAGCTGGCTGGTTAAATGGCAGAGCTAGTTTCCACACAATAGGGTTTTCAGGGCACCCTGGTTTTGCACCACGAGCTGAGTACTTGCCTGCACCCATCTTGGCCACTTTTGGGGGTCGGCACCCTCTAATGCCGTGCCTGCTCTTGCCTGCAAGCATTTGTCTGGGTCAGCTGCCTGCACAGACTCACCTTGGGGTTAAAAAGGGTTTTGCACTGTAGCATCAGATTTCCAGGACTTTTCCAGGAGTCGCTGCCCTCTGATGAGCCAGGCAAGCCAAGGCGTCGGAAACCCTCACACTTTGTCTGCGGCACAGGAGCAAAAGGGACCTTAATGAGCGTGGCCACCACTTCTCCTATGGCAGAGGAAGCACGTGGGTGCCAAGATCTGCATAGCCCAGGGTGCGCTACCGGCTCCTTCCCGCAAAGGGAATAGCGCCCCGACTCAGCGGGGACTCTGAGAAAGCCAGTCATGCCAAGGATGTCTTAGCCTTTACACCCTGTGCACAGTGAGTTTGTGCCGGTAGGGTATGATGAAACAAAGGGTTAAAACCAGCATAAAAATATTCTTTTTTTTCCTTTCAGGTTAGCAAAATAAGTGATTAAAAACATTAAGCTTGGGATGATAATTCCAGGCTTGGAAGAGAGAACTCCAGGACACACTGGCACGTGAACAGCAAGAGGATTTTCATATTCACTTCTGCTTCTACCACTAGAACAAACCCAGCCTGGCATTTGCCAAGTTAACTGATGGCAGAAAACAGGTCTGAAAAAAGGCTTCCTTGCCTTCCTCCAAGCATTGCATCAGGTTTTGCCCAACGTGCTGGAGGTGGGTGCTCCTGGGAGCAGCCACCCCTTCCCATGCCTTCGAAGGAAGGGACAGTCCCCTCAGCAATGCAGCAGCTCACCCTGCCAGGCTCAGCCATGGATCACGGGGATGCCACAATCCATCAAGCAATCGCAATGCCAAGCATGACAGGGAGAGGATCTAATCATAGAATCATAGAATCATTTAGGTTAGAAAATACCTTTAAGATCATCCAGTCCAACCATTAACCTAACATTACCAAGTCCACCACTAAACCAATTAAGGGTAGAGCAGTAATTTCATGTTTCCTGGCTTGGTGGCTGGATTATTTTTAATGAAACTGGGAATCATTAAAGTTGGAAAGGATCTCTAAGATCATCAGTCCAACCATCAACCCAACACACCCACGTCCACTAAACCAATGTCCCAAAGTGCCACATCCACCCGTTTTTTGAACACTTCCAGGGATGGTGACTCCACTACCTCTCTGGGAAGCCTGTTCCAATGCTTGACTACCCTTTCTGTGAAGAAATTTTTCCTAATAGCCAATCTAAACCTCCCCTGGCACAGGTTGAGCCCATTTCCTCTCGTGCTATAGCTTGTTACTTGGGAGAAGAGACCAACACCCACCTCACTACACCCTCCTTTCAGGCAGTTGTAGAGAGCGATAAGGTCTCCCCTCAGCCTCCTCTTCTCCAGACTAAACAACCCCAGTTCTCTCAGCCGCTCCCCACCAGCCCTGTGCTCCAGACCCTTCACCAGCTTCGTTGCCCTCCTCTGGACACGCTCCAGCACCTCAATGTCTTTCTTGTAGTGAGGGGCCCAAAACTGGACACAGTATTCCAGGTGTGGCCTCACCAGCGCCGAGTACAGGAAGACAATCACCTCCCTGCTCCTGCTGGCCACACTATTCCTGGTACAAGCTAGGATGTGTGTGTAGCCAGGATGTAATGTACAAGAGGAGAAACAGCCAAGGAGCAACTTCTGCTGGGCTGACCTGAGCTGCTGGTGTCGAGACAAGAACTAAAATGGCTTTTGACAACTGAATTCAGAAGAGCTGCTAAATTTCTTTCCAAAATTATTATTATTGCTTTGCAGTTATTTTGCTTGAGAACTATTAATTTTGTTTCCGTGTTATTGCATGACACAAACAGTTGCAGCAGTACGATACGTCAGAGCAGGTCATGAGATAATAACATATCAGAACATTTTATCTCCATGTCATGTTATGCCGATTTCCTTTTGATTATTGTATTTTTAAAATCCATTAGCAGTGGCTGCAACTCAATACCAATTAAATACAGTCGTGTTTTCTAGAGTGAAGTGCTTCTCCTTTGCTTCATAGTGAAGCAATTTGACACTTTGAATAAAATAAGCATTAATTATAACAATTAATGGAGCAAACCTGGAAAGATGATACCGGGCTGACAAAAGCATGTTATCCTGGCTTAACCAGATGGAAGTAGTCTCAGAGAAGATACCGTCGGAGTGGGTTGTTACTACGGCTGTTGTAGGAATCCTGACAGTGCTGCAGGGAGCAGGAGGAGAGGGCTCTGGTTTGCTTTAAAACCCCCTTTTCTGGACAGTTTATGATACCAGCTGCCACGTGGAAGTGGCCAAAGGGAAACTCTCTTCTGCAAAAGGAGGTGCGAAGGCTTCCCGCTGGCAGGAGGCAGAAGGGATGGGAAGGATCGGGGTGGAATACATTTGAAAATGCCAGCTCCTGTGTTGCTAGCTTTCACAAAACATCCAGGTATTTGTTTTCCAGGATCTCATCAGCTCTATTAGCTACAAGTAACTTATTTAACAGGGAACTTTAGGCATAAATATCTTTAGCTTTTTTCCTCAATGATCCCTTAATGCCCCATAGCTGACATTAACCAGTGCAGCTCTGCTCTGGATTCTCAGCAGGCACTTTTAGGAACAGGGGGAAGAAGAGACAGGTTAAAGCGGGAATAATTGGAAATTCTTTCTCCTTCTTCCCTGACACAGGGAAAGGTACCTCATAAGCTCTAATTACAGCTTTCCATCCACTACTGCATTATTTTTGTCCAAGACCCAGCTGCACCTGGACAGCATGACCCGAGGCCGCAGAATCGCACACGTACAGTCACTAAAAGGCTGGGATTGCTGCAGGGAGAGGGGTCAGCATCTACGGACAAGACCAACACCAACGAGGGCTGCAGCAGAGCTCACTTTAGCAGCACTTTGCTGCTCCTCAGTGCAGCTTGCGCTGCAGAGAACCCACACATGAGTACACCTGGAGAAGGCCAATAGTAACGTTTTAAAGGAATTGTGTGTTTTCTAATTGCAGCTTTCCACTGAGCCTATTGCTACTGACCTTGAGGACCGGGTTCTCACGCCATTGCCAAGTTAACTAGCACATCACTGCCCAGGTACTCGCACGGCGTGCGGGTGTCAGAGCCGAGTCCTTGCTGTCACTTCTGAAAAGCCTTGATCTTCTGCAGCTTCTGCTGAGCTATAAAATAGCTGCAGACCTGACCTTGACTGAGAGTAATACAAGTGTAGCAAAATAACACCATCACACAGGCAGGCTTACTGCCTGTAGGATCATCTTCTTCACCTTTTATGAATGAGGAATGGTTTGTTGAGTACGACCTGGAAATTGAAGTACAAGTGACAACGCGCAGCGAGGGCTGCAGGCTTCCTTTTGGGTGACCGATGCACAGCTACAGCAAATCCAGCTCACGGGAACAGTCTTGTTCCTAACAAGATTTGACAAGCACAGTTTACCCACTGGCAGGAAATTAGAATAGACAGATTTTCCCTGTGAAAAGAGAAAGCTCCACGTGCAGATCAAATGTAGTGTCAAAGCCCGTCCTGTGTCTTTTGGTGAGCGTCCCTTGCCCACGGTGGCTTGGTGGAGCACCGCAGACAGGCACAGCATTCCCAGCAGGCTGATGCCCCGCAGTGCAAGCAGAGAGTGCGACTTGCAGGGGAAAAGGGAAGATATCACTGCTATCTCAACCCTACCGATTTAATTCTTACTTATTTAAAGACACTTATTTAAAGCTTCATGTGAAAGAGCTGGAGATCCCGAGAGAAGCATCCCAGGATGGGTAATGCTCCCCTGGCAGGTAGACAGCAAGAAATTTTCATTGCTGCAAAGGTGACATTGCACAGGTATATGCACAGAAGCACTTGATGAGCTTATTCCTCACACCCTTAATCAACGTTATCTTTACACAAACAGACCACTTGAACATTAAAGTTTAGAGATCTCCTTCTACAAAAGGGCTGCAGGAGCAAATATAAATACCAAGCCCAGCTTAAATGCAGACTGCAGCCCAAAGGTGTCTTTTGTGAATTTGTTTACATTGAAGCAAATCTTGAGTAAAATCAGCCAAAGTGACTTTGGCCTGGGATACTTTTATGGGGTCACTTGCTTCAAAAGGTTGTGTGCAATTTGGCAAGTCACCAGTCTCTGTCACGGCCTTGTGACTCCCACCTTTCTTGTTATTAAAAGCAGAAAATTCTCATCTACTCATTATTAAAAGCATCATGCATTCAAACATCATGCAGCTTCTGGTATGTGCGCTGCACCTGGACTCAGCTCCATTGTAGGCAAGGAATGGTCCCATTCCTTGGTCCCATCCCAAGGAGCAGGGATGAGAGCCTTGACCCTGCATACTCCCTGGTCATGGGATCACGCTCGGATCCAGAACCAAACCTTTTTGGTGCTAGTGTCATTGCTATGGGCAGAGCGACAAATGCCTCAAGAAGTGAAAAAGCCACGGGCTCTGTAACAGAGGAAGTTACGTAGATGAGCATAGAGGTCTGTCAGCCTCTGAGAACAGAAAATCCTCCCATGCAACAAGGTTTCTGACAACCAGAATCTGAAATTTCTGATAGTCTCCTTAAAAATTAAATTGCTTATTTATAAATTAAATTGTGTTTTATGATGAAGCTGAATTTAAAAAGCCTTTGATGGAAAGATAAGTCAAGAAAAAAAGTAAGGAAAAACCTTGTTTCAGGTCAAATGAAACATCTGATTTGATACAAGACTAATTTTTTTCATTCTTCTCATCTTAGCAGAAAAAAAATCTGGTTTGATTTCATCAAGCTAATCCTCTCTTTTCCTACATTTATCAAGGACCTCTGAACTTAAAGCCCCCATATTTGTTCAGCTTTCCCTTATAGAGGCCAGAAATGGCACGGACCCACCCAGCAGGATGGGTGCCCCGGTGCTGGGGTCCGTACACTCCCCTTGTGCCCAGCTCCTGTTGCAGGGCAGGGGAAAAGCAGGGCTCTGTTTAATTACAGCCCAAATGCTGCACCAATGTACTTCAAAGCCTTCAACCCTGAGCATTTGCATTCTAACTGTGACCTGTAATTCAGCATGGAGCCAGCTGAGGCTGGAAAGGCTCTTGCACACGCACGGAGGCTGCACCACAAAGCTGCAGGTACCTCTCCAAAGGTATTATTTTACCCCCAAATTCAACGGTGGCCCGATGCGCAGCACAGCAGCCAGAGGAGCGGTGCTGCTCTCGGCAGAAAGGTGCTCTTGCCCCGCATCTCGACTCCTGTCCACATCCAGCTTCACTTGCACTCTCACCCGCCAGCTTTATTATTTTGCACTCCCGGCTCAGAGATGTTCGGGTCCACCCAAGAGGTGGCTGCACTTCATTTGCCAGCAAATTGTGTATGAAGCCCATGTAAACTAATATGCTTTGGTGAGCCTTCAGAGGGAAGGGCATAAAACACGATTATGTGTATCCTTCCTGAGCGTATCCACTGCAGGCTGGAGGTTCCCAGCTAAGAGACTTCAGCAGGAGAGGACGGGACGGACCAGTGACAGCATCTCCCCAAATCCATAGGAAGAGCCATAGGAAAGAGCTGGAGAGCTGCGTGTGCCGGCAGCCCGGCACCCCACCACTGCAGGGCACGACTGCCTGCACTACATCATTTCTGCTTAAACTGTTAGCAAAAGCCTTCAGCGGCAGAGATTTCCCAGCTGCCAGGTCTGATGCAGAGCAGCCAGAGGTGCTCGCAGGGACGTTGACTGGTGCCAGCCACCGCCTCCGGGCACGGCTCCATCTCCCTGCCGGGTGCGGCTGCGAGGCTGCACGGGACCACGCGCTGCAGGAGCAGACGGGGCCGTTACCTCCAAATACAGTGAGGACATCTGCAAGGCACCGACACCGTTCCTGCCATGGTGTTATCTCCACCTGCCCTGTCATCCCTCCTGGCACAGGGAGGTCGACAGATTCACCATCTGGGAAATGAGCCTCCCGAATGAGTGGGAGTAGTTACCATGGAAATAAAGAAGGGTTTCTCAGCCCAACTCTACCAAAATATTGGTTTGCCTCCCAGTGTTTCACAGGCCACTTATTAATAACAGCAACTACAGCAGCAAAGCTGGAGAGATGCTGTGGCAAGACTAACAAGTCGGGTTTGGAAAGCATCGCTAGGAATCATCGTGTCTCTGCTGGAGAAGTCACTGATGTGCAGGACAAGCCCGTGAATCACCCGAGGATTTCAGTTCGTGTCTTGCACGCGGACATGCAGGTACGAAGATGTCCTTTGCTCTTCAAAGCCTTGAGCAGATTTCTTCAGTGAAATCCCAGATGACACCCCGGAGCAGGCTGCAGTTTGCCCCTGTTCTTCATGGGTCCAGAGCACATCAAGGTAAACAAAACTGCTACATACTGCTACTGCCTGGGATGGTGCTCTGCTTTTCATCCTAAATACACGTCCATCTCTGTCCCAGCTGCCGGCCACCAGCATCCTCCCATCTAGGGCAGGGTGTGAAGAAATGCTCGCAGCTGAGTCCTGGCCAGCTTATATCCCAGTGAGGACCATATCAGCTGTTTAAACTGCATCTCCTGAGCTAGGCAGGGATGTTTCTAAACAACCCGTTTCTGAAATTAGTGGGGGGCAGGCAAAACGAAGGAAAATCCCTTTAACTAGGAAGGTGGTGGAGGTTGGTCGTTCCTGAAAGGCACCTCTCAGAGCATCCTGGACACACCGAGGCTGCCCCAAGCTCTTAGCACAGCATCAGCTGTGACCCTTCCCAAACCAAGCACCCTGCCTCATCCTGCACCGCGCTCCGCATCTCCCTTACACAGCTCAGAACAAGCATCATGTTAAAACACCATCGAAACCCTTTGGGCTTAGCAGGGGGCAGACAGCGTCGGGAACACACAGCTAATGACAAACAGCTTTTGAGAGATGCTCAGATCCAGAAAGTCTGCATGGCACCTGTGTAGCACTGATAATCCAGGTAGAAGCAGTAGGAGGGACGCAGGTATTGTAGAGACCACGTGTTGCAAAGGAATTAATTTCACTTTTAAGAACTAGCTACTGTTCTAGTCTGTTTTTTCCTAATTAAAGCGCCATGGGTTGGAAACATGGACCCAAATCCTCTCCAGAGCACACAGGCCCCTAAATATCCTCAAAGATCTGGGCTCTGGTCCATGATACCTGATTGGAAATGGATTGAATCTGAATGTTTTTACTCATATTGCTGGATCATTTGGGATATTAGGAAAAGCCTTCCTTGAGGAAGTAAACGTCAAAGGTGCTGATCTGGTCCTTATTTCCTACACCCTGCATGCTACTCTCCTGTAAGGCTGGGAGGGAAGGGCCAGGAACCTGGAGCAGTCCTGGCAGTGGGGATGAGTAAATCCCAGCCACCTACACACAACACATTAGGACTGCAGGGAATTTTTTTAAGGGAGCCACTCTCATGTACTTTGGTCAGCTGGAATTAGTAAAATAGAGTCCTGAATAAAAGATAATGAATGCAGGCTTTCTTTGAGAAGATCAAATGGGAAAAAAAAGCAATCAAGAGAGTATTTTTTGCATTAGTATGTCCTGCTCCGACGGGAAGAGCAGCTTAGCTGCCCTGTACGGGCAGTCCTTGGGGGTGATTCTTGTCTACACCAGGTTACACGTGCTGTTCATCATCTACTCTGGGGCACGCTGCAGCAATTTGGGCAGTCAGCCTATCATTAACATGCATATCTAGGAGTGCCGTGTCTCATCAAAACTGTCTAGGACATATTTTAGCACCTCAGAGCTTAGAATTGAAGATGCTTACACAGAAATACACAGATGGGTATCGGCGCAAGATGGAAACACTTCAAAATATGTGTGGTGCTTGCCGCAAATTGCCTCGCTGATCCTTTCCTCTTTGGAAGAGCTTGCAAAAGTCCTTGGGGGAATCTGGATTATACCGTGCTCGTGGGAGGGGAAGGGGATGCAATTAAAGCACTAAGTCATATCTTCTATAAGGAACGGGCTGTTTGATTTTTGCAATACTTTGTCCCAGAAGCACAAGCGCAGCCTGTCACATGTGGGGTTGCAGCATGCTCCAGAGCCGCTCTGTGCTATTTCTTGGCTCTCTGCAAAAGCCAGCCTGCCTAGCTGCATTTCAAATACGATTGTCCCCAGAATCACTGTATAAATCACTCGCTGAGGGCCGGGTCTGCCCCACTCGCATGGCAGCCAGCTGAAAGGGGTGTTCAGCCGAAATAAAAGAGGTGCAAACAAAAACAGGTGGGAGAGGGAGCCCCCCTGCCCTCCCCGGCCCGCAGCAGCCTGTGCACTGAAAGCAACCCAGCCTTGTCTACAAAAGCTTGGGGGGGAAGCGAGCAGCTGAGCTGTAAGTAGAGGTAAATGAATCCTTCAGGGAATCGGTCCAACAACCGCAAGCTCCAAGGGGCTGGAAAGCAGCCCGAGAGGGTGGCAGATCCCGCGCTCGCTCCAAGCGCACACATGCTCTTACGTCCCCGGAGAAAGTTTAATTTGCTGCAACTGTTTCAACAAACCCAAAGCCCCAGTAATGCTGTTACACACTGAAATCGCTTAGCGTGAAACAGCATGGAGCAGAAAATGCTGCGGGCGCAGAGGGACCCCTCGGCTTTTGTCAGGCACCCAGGCTAGCCTCAGCACCTGGGCTTTGTAAGGAGAAGCAAATAAAGCCTCCAAAAAACATCAAACCACCCTAGAGCACTTACAAAATGTGTTTTGCCAAAGCAGTCTCTTAATTTAGCAGGGGGGGCTGAAGGGGTGAGAGGAGATGCAGAAACTCCACGTAACATCTGTGAGTGTGTTTAAAGGAAAGGGGTAAGCGAAGGACTGACACTGAATGTATTTTTAGTCTGAAGAATGAGATTTGCATGAGGACAAAGAGGTACTTTTTGGCACAGCCACCCCCTCTGACACCAGGGTCTGACCACCCGGCCCAAAGTTTCTTTACTCTCCATCACCATCACCCACGCTACAAGCAGAGGCATCCACACCATCCACAGGGAACCAGGTTTCTGCTGGCAGGACCCCGAGAGCTGCTCTCTTCCCCTCTCCTCCTTCAGCCATGGGGCCATTTTACCCAGCCAAACCACCCGAGCCAAACCAGGTTTCTCCTGCTGATGATTTCCATCTGATTCCTGCCTGACCCGTGAAGCTGCCCAATTTGTATCTGCTCAAATAATGACTCTCCTCCCTCCGGCACCAGGCCCTGCCTGGGCACGGGGTTAATTCTCACCAGGTTGCTCTGCTGCCCATTCTGGACACGGCTGCAGTCATCTGGACTGATTTATCTCATGCTTTCTGCCTCACACTGACTAGGGGAAGGTGCTTGTGCAGGGGTGAAAGGTGTGAGGATGACACAGGAATCAGGTGCCGGAGGGGCTAGTGCTGGAAAGGGTAAGGGTGATCCTTAAAAATAAAGGATCCTCAGAATCAACGAGAATCAACATCACAAAATTTAAGACTATCTGAAGTTACAAGGCCAGATCCTGATCGTGAATATATGGGGGATCCTAACGTTGGCAGTGTGATGGAGAGGGCTTTGCTAAAGCTGTGAGGATGATATGTCCCTGGCTGGACCTTGGACCAATTCTATGTCCAACTGCAAGTACAGGAGATTCCTGCAAGGACTAAAACTTGCTGGAGGGAAATTAATGCAAATCCTTGGGCAGGCAAACAGGACTGGGCTCGTGCTGCTGGGGAAGGCTTGGGCTGCAAGCAGCTCCGTGCTCTGGGGAGCTGGCAGGCAGCGGTCAGGTTGGCCAGGAATTGCAGGGAGAACCAAAGGCTGTGATCTGAGCTGGAGGAAGACATGCATGGGCCTCTCACCCGGTAAAGGGTAAGAACTGACAGCACGGGGAGGGCAGATGCCTTTGAGGAGGCAGTAGAAGTAGAAAGGGGCAATTCACCCCAGAAACCTGCTAGCTTTACGTTGGTTTAACATCCAGCTTGCACAGACTGGTGAAAGGGGAGGGAGGCCCCGGCTTCCTGACGATGACGAGAGCGATTTACTTCCCCCCATCAGCAGCCGAGCAAACCCCTAGCACCACAGCACTAAACCACCAAGGCTCAGCTATGGCCCAGCCATGGTTTGGCTCTAATTATGGCTATGGCAAGGCACGACTGCAATTTGGCTGGACAGGCAGCAATCCCCCCATTTGTCTAGGGACAGGTTTAATGTTAAACACCCCAGGCAATGTATACATGCTCCAGCTCCGATGGGGGTGCCAGCGCCGAGCTGCTGCACCCAGCCCTGCCCAGGCTGTGCTGCTGAATAGTTCCTGCTCTTGTTCTCCATCTCCCGGAGACCTCGGTTAGCAGAAACCCGCTATTTGAGCTGATGAATCCATGCTGGCTCGGTATGCCAGACCTCCAGCAGAAACACTGGGAGATGCGTTGGGAACCTGTGTCATGGCACGGGGCTCAAGCCTGGGGTTGCTGTGGCCACTCATCCCTCTTTGCTCCCGGCCCTGGCATCAGCACAAGTGCACAGGGCTAACGGGTAGGAAGAATAGAAAAAAATGGGGATTTCTTACACCAGCCTGGCTGCCGAAGCCCTGGGGTAACACAGGGTGTATCACAGCTCCAGCTAAAAGGGTTCATTGGACCAGGACTTCCTGAAGGGACCAGGGGAACTTCAAGCAGCCCCCGCACCATCGCCACGATCCATCCCTCTTCCCTCTCCCTGCGTCACATCCTCACCGGGGCTGATTCAGCTGTACACAGGCCACATCATGAATCAGACCAGGAACTGCTGCGAGCTAAAAATAACCCAGTGGGGTTTTTTTGTTCTCGGGTGGTTATTTTTAAGCTGGTCACTTCCCCCACCCAGGTCGCCATGTAGCCCCTTGCACGCTCATGCCAGCACTGGGGAGTGGACCACCCTTAGGACAGCCACGAAGGGAGGGTGAGGGCTGCTCGCCATCACCCAAAGCGAAGTTCAGGCTTCAGACACCTGCCAAAGCTTCAACTTACAGCATCAGCTGTTTGAATTTGGTGCAGGCTTTGGTGCGCACCTTGCTTACCAGGTGGTCAGAGCCAGTGTGGTATAAACTGGCAGCATCAGGGACAGCCAGGTACACAGTCCTCTCAAACCCTAGCAACGTGCCAGGGATGTGTGTCAACACCTATTCTGTTTGTTTCTGCACTTCTCTCCTCTTTCAGCTGGCGAAGCTGCAATCTCAATAGGGAGCAGCTTCAGCCAAGGAAAATAAGCATTACCTTACATTCCCAGGCTTGTTTATCATTATTGTGATGCTCTGCTCTAACCGGGAGGCCGCATTATGCATCATGCTGCCTACTTTCAAATAATAAGCTACATGTGTAAATAGGCTCCACTATTTCGAGTTGAATAGCTAACAAATGAGCAAACAAAAACTCCACAGCCCACCACGCTCTTGTTTAACTGACGCAATGGATGCCTTTATGCATCCCGAAGGTGATACATCCATCACGCTCACAGCTCCAGCAGCTTCTGCATCACTGTCAAAATTCAAATGCACTCGCGCTGGCTGCAGCCGGCATGCACGTCGCTGAGGGTCAGGCTGGCACTGCTGGCTCATCTGCTAGTCTCAGACCTAAAATTGATGTGATACTTGCTCCCGCTACATCATCATTATCGCAGTTGCTGTGGAGGCTGGAGATGGATTCAGCTGTGTGAGCTACATCTCCTCACATCGGGCAGGAAGGGTAGGGTGCCGTGAGGGTGTTTAATCTGAGCAGGGGTCCAGTGGGACACCCCGGCTCTGGATTAGACCATTGCAGTGTTCACATAATGAGCCCATATGAATTTCTGAGCACTCTCCTGCTTCACAGCTTTCCCACTCTATTGAACCCTCTGCACATGGTGTTTCCTTCATCACAGCTTTACCTCCTTTTGTATTCCTTAATTTTCTTCCATAGCCTGTATTATTATCTATTGCAAGAAGAGTTATTTAAGAACCTTTGGACTATAATGGGCTTGGCATTACAGGAAAATAAAGCAGCTCTCCAGGAAACTTGTGCTGATTTCAGCCTTCCCATTTACGCTGTGATGCATCACACTGTGCTCTAATGTCTCACTAATCTGCAGCTCAATCTGCTGTTAAACGGGCTCGTGATGCAGAAGCTGCTCAATAAGGTTGCTTGATATTCATCTGTTGATTGAATCATTTGCTTCTTGTGATTTGCAAATGCGCCAAAGAGCCAGAAGCCCTTTTTCTTCCAGAAAAGTTAATTGGATCAGCATCCCGTGCTGGCAGGTGGTACCCAGCTCCTACCCAGACCTCCGCTGACTCCAGCAGCACAGAGGGCCCACTCAGCAGGACGGGGTGCTGGGACCAAGGATTCCGCAAGGGACAGATCCCCCAAGCGACCATTTTCTGCAGGAGCCAGACACACCGATTTCTTGCAGAGGCCTCGAGCGGGCCATGTGGAGATGAAGGTTGCCCTGCTTCAGCGAGGCAGAGCCCTGCCCCGGAGCGATGCCCCTGTCCCCCAGCCTCACCGCAGCGCGGGTACCTGGCGGCGGGGCTGGTCGCCAACAGCGCTTCCTTCCATCAGACATTCCCTATGATGAATTTACCCCTCCATACTTCCACCTTTCTCATTTGGAAGAGCTAACCATTGCCAGCAGCCTCTTTTGGCACATCCCCACCGGCTATTCACAGGTACAACTACTTCTTTGTAGCCTGTAAATCAAGACCCTGCTTCAGCAGCACTTGGGTTTAGCTATTTTTTAATACTCCAGCATGCAACACACCATTTTGTATCTTCCTCAATAATTAAGCGGTTAGTACCATTGTCAAAGAAGCACTTAACAACATTTCTATGAGGTTTCCAACCAACCGAGGTCCCAAACAAGGACGTTTCAGACACCAGGGCTGCATCTCTGTGATTATCTGGCTGTAAATAACGCCTCAGAATATATGGTTTATTGTGGTGATAACACACATTTTGTAGGTTACATAAATTGGAGCAATCCTGCTGACAGAGGAAAAATAGTGGTGTGTGATGGTTTCCTCCGGTTGCTAGGAAATAGTTAGTGCTCGGATCCTTACATGCCTCGGTGCACACTCATGACAGATGATAGATTCGGCACATGTGTGGAGCCCAGCCTGTTAGCAAGCCCTGACTGAGGGGAAAGCAGCAACGCAGCGACAGCATGATCCATTTAACAAAAATATATGCATTTTTCATTAAGAGAATTACATTTGTTTGCCCAAGGCATTTAGGAAAATGTAAGCAAAGAATAAAGTTAGATCTAAAGAGACAGGTGGTCCACGCAGGCAAACCCAGAGTGGCTATGCAGATGCACAAGATGGTCTACGTTAAGGATTTTAGCACCTGTCCAAAGCCCTAGTGCAAAGGGCCGTGATTTTTTTCAAAAATGGTCTTTTATACCACTGCAAAGCCCGCACGGCCCAGAGGGCCAGAGCCAGCATCTGCCCCGCGGTCTCCTCCCCACCATGGGTGCTCAGCACAGCTGTAAGGCAGGGCCCTTCCCTTCCCCTCCCCTCCTTGCACAGGGGTTATATTCTCTTGCATGGCGAAGCTCAGCCTGGTTCCTGCTTCTGTAAATGTTTGCTAAAGCAAATTGCGGTTTGTTCTATTGGTCTCATGCTCCAATTTGCTCAAGATAGCACGGCACTTGGTCAAAGCACATGGAAAGTGGTCAGATAGCAGCAAACAGGGAGCACTTTTTGAAAAAAAAAAAAGTGTGTGTGTGTGTCTATGGGTTTTTTTAAATATAAATATATAAATATATATATACACACACCCACACTGTTAGGTCAGCTAATCTATCACCCTGCCTCAAGGCAGGAACGGCTCTACCAGCCCATCCCTGCATGCACCTCTAACCTGCTTTTAACTGTTAGCAAAGCTGAATTATAAAGACAACATTAAACCATACACCTTAAAATAAAGAAAACGATTGTCATGATTACAGCTATGGCCTGTCCACAGATGGGGTATTTCATACACACCCAAGGGAGCTGATCTGTCTTCTTGTGTCGTTGTTATTGCTTTTATTATAGCGTGGCCCCGCCAGGACCGCACCGTGCCAGCGGCACGCTCTGCAGACGCAGTACTGGCCGGCATGAGGCTAATTTGCTTTTTAGAGTGATGAACTTCTACGAGTCATTCCTAGAGTGAGACAGTCTCTCTGTGCTGCTCTCACCAGAACAAACGGGACGTCCTCTGCCAAACTCAGCAAAGCAAGTTCAGAGGAAATAAAAAAAAAAAAAAGGGTTAGCAGGGTCACAGAGTCCTTGGTTCCTATAATTAATTAATTGGCACAGATCAATGCCCTTTTTCTTAAGAGATTCCTAAAGATTTGCTGGAGTGCAAGCACACAGGTGGTATTTCCTGAATTCCTGGTGCTCTTTGGTCCAGAGGTCCTTCGTTTTGGATAACCCCCCAGGCTAGTCACTGCACCATGCGCGGGGTGCGGCAGCCAAAGGCTGCTTTCAGGCTGGGATGGAGTCAGAGGACGGTTAAATGCTTTCTGCCCCAGCCCCAAAGGGTTTCTCTGGCTCACCACCACCTAGGACGGGAGCGGGATCTCCTGAGCTCGGTGTCCAACCGAGGACCCACGCTCCTGGCAGGACTCGGCCCCGCGCCAGCCGGGGCTGTCACACGCGGGGAGGCAGAAGCGGAGCCCGCTCCTATAGCCTGATAAAAATGTGATTTAATCCCAGCGACACAAAACACTTCCCTAAGCCTTTGAAGGGCCTGCTAATCCTTGATTTGCCCTCAAATCTTGAAATTCTCTTAAAGAAGGAAGGGTGCTTTGTTTATCGAGTGCCTCTACGCTTAATGAGGTTATTAAGGCATATCAGCGTGCACAGAAGAACGTTCTCTCCTGGCTTTGGCACAGTGGAGCTCAGAGCTTTTGTCTCTCTTAATCCAAGCCCTCCCAGTCTTCTGCTCTGCCACTCACAGCCCCGACCCCCCAGTGCCTTGAATTTGTCCCTGCCTGTTGGCAGAGATAGCCATCGCTTCGCTTTGACATCAGTGGAAAGCTCCCCAAACTGACTTTGACATAGTGCTTTTCTTATTATGCCTTCAGATGTTTCTGAAGAGCACGCTATGCCTTTTCCTCCATGGCTGGAAGACTAAAGGGGTCCATGGATGGAAGACTAAAGTGGGCCATGGACCCAGATATGTATCTTGGGGTCTATCAGCTGATATAGAGATTTATTTAATTTTTTTAAAGCAGAAATTATTCGGTTTCCACAGAAAGCACAGTGGTTTTATGTACAGACATGCAGCCCTAAACCCTTCAGCAAAGCAAGGTCACCTCCTTTAACACAGAAGAAAGCAAGGGTCCAACTCATTCCCGACAAGAGGACAACGCAGGTCCATGTTTCTGGCCTGCCTCCATCTCCCATCACAACCACGTGGGAAAGGGAACATGCTTAAATAGCTGCGGGCTCAGAGCAAGCATTTGCTTTCAGCTGAAGTGAGACGTATCATTTCCCCAGGATGCACTATTAAAGAAGAAAACCTTTGCCAATGTTATGCTTTATAATGCAATGATTTTCATAACAGCCCAACATGGTTCATCAGCATGTGATCTGGCATGGGATCAGCTTTCCCTTAAACCATCCGAACGGGCTGCGAGAGGTAGGGGAGAGAACAGGCACAGTATCTGGCTGGATTTTCAAGCAACCCTTGCAGCAGTCTCAGTGCAACTCAGCCCACACCGACTTGTGCCTTGCTCAGAGCAAAACTCGGCCGCAGCATCCTGTTCCTGCCTCGGGCCAGCGCTGGGCAACCACACCTCAGCACGCTGCCCGTGGTGCCATGGGCTGGGGGGACACCTCCCTAGCAAGCCTAGGACCCCTAAACTGATAGGATTTGTTTCATTTTCAGCAAGAAGCTTGTCGCCAGGCACTTATCTCCATTTACAACCACTACAGTTAAATAACTACCTAGCGTCACCTGCAAATTCAGGTTAGCAGCCTTAAATAATGCATCACTTAAGAAGGAAAAGAAGGGCTACAGTGCCAGCCCACCAGCGCACAGACCCCACCGCGTGTGCAGGCAGCCCGGCAGCTGCAGCACCGGCTCCCCTCAGTGAAGGCTCCTCGAGACGTGCAGAAACAGCACAGAGGTGCTGTCACACCAGCGTCTTCTCCTGGGGCAAAGCCCATTCAGGATGTTTCTAGGCACAAAAAAAAAAAGACAGACTTTTTCCCCCTTTTTTTTTTTTTTTTTTCTTTTTTTTGAAATTCAGCTCATTTCAGTGATGTGATTAACAGAGCAACCTGCAAACTATTGCTATGACATTAACGGACGGGGTGATAAGGTGTGAGATACAGGTGAGAGAGCAGGGAGCAGGTTGCGTCCCCATAGCAAACCCTTCTGCAGCTCTACCTGGAGCCATGCCCCCGGCTGTGCCTCCCGCCAGCAGCCGCAGCCCCTACGCACACATGCACTCCTCCACCACTTCTGCTTTTGCCCCGGGATGATATTTGTGGAGGCAGGAGAGGGAAACCAGCTGCAGGACTTCCTAGAATTAAACCCTTCCTCCTTACCATGGTGCAGGATTATTTTTAACCCCGATGAGGTCCCCAGCTCGGCTGGATTTTTTACCAGCGAGGGAGGGCGAGGTGGTTGCCAGCACCCGGAGGTATAAGCTCCCCGGGGGGGAAACATCCCCAGGAGCAAGGCTAAGAGAGGCTGGAGCAAAGCCCCAACCTTCTAACCCCCCATCTTTGAAGTGTGTTATGCAGCACAGTTTGGCACCAAGCCCCCATGAAGGCTTGAGCAACTTGGAGACAACATTCCCCGAGGGAATGAGGAGCTTTAACTTCTGTAGCACAGCAAGCATGCAAACGCAGGATCTTGAGGGAATAAGAAAGATAAGTTGTGTCATTTTATCGCTGCTCTTGGAACAAAGACAAAAAAGCAAAGAAAGCAAAACAGAGCACCCCTTGGGATCCATAAAGAGGAAACTAAAAATATGATAAATAGGCTGGATCATTATTTTCTGAAGATGACATATTGCAGCTCATGTTATATATCTAGATTCCTATTGTCACTAAGGATAAAAACTTTGGCACAAAGTAAGTAAAGGAGAAAAATTAAATTTCTGCCATACCACAAACTAATAAATACTGGCAAAGAGCCATCTACTAAAAACAAAAGCCAGAAATTCCAGTCCTGCGGGACAGGAAAGGAGGAGGAGAGCACCAGCTTTCCTTGCCAACAGCAGGCAAAGGGTTAAGGCAAAGGTGTAATGCATCGTGTTAGCTTAAACATTAAGAAAAGCCGAGAGAATTACAAGATCAGAAAAGAACTGCAAAGTGTGTAAAGATAATCATAAATCCGAGGGCAATAATACGTGCTAATAAACGCTCAGGGGATCACGCTAAAACACCTTCTGGTTTTACAATCAAGCAATAAGCGCAGCCGGGTACCCCACGGCAGCGGGTTACCTCCTGCAGCTTGGGACACCGTGGCCTGCGTTGTGATTTACCCACAGAGAAGAATCCCGGAGGAATCTGGGGATAAAGCAGAAGAGTGGAAAGATGAGTAATATTAAAAATAAATTCAGAGAAGGCAGAAAGCCGAGATCCTTCATGCAGTTTTAAAGGCACGACAGCATAACAAGAACAGCAGCCGACAGGGATGGGAAAGCCCTCTTTTAGAGGCGCTTGGCACCAGGCATGAAATCTTCAATTTCAGATATTGGGGAGGAACCTATACATTAGCACATTGTGACAAGATTCAACTAACCCGTTGGCTTTCCCAGAAAATAGGGGTCACGAGCCAGCCTATACTTGGAGCTGGGGAATTTTTCCTCATTTTCTTCCTGACTCTGCTAAGTCATCTCGTAAGCAAAGCATCTCTTGGTACAACTGCTGGGTTTTTAACTCTTGAAACCACCAAATGGGACTGAGAAGGTTATGAATTTGGGGGGGGGGGGGGGGGGGGGGGGGTTGGTCCCTAGGGCTTAAAATCTGTTCCTTCACATCCCCACTCCGGGGGGAAGCGTTGGGGTTGGGATAGAGCTGGCAGGATGCTCAGGGGCAGCATGGGCTTTTGAGAGACCTGGTGAACAGCCAGGAAAATGTAACTGCTTAAAACCTGAGTTTTTAGCATCACTGAATGGTAAAATATACTCAAGAGTTTTGGTTACATCAGCAAAATGCCACATCAAGCAGAGGGTAAAAGCGCACAGGTTTGCTGCTGAACATGAGGGTTTGTAGTGCATCATGAAAATGCCTGTTCGGGTTGGTTTGGGTTTTTTCCTAGTTTAAACAGCTCTGAGCAAATGAAATCCTACTGAAACCAGCATGCTGCCAGGTGTGATACGAGTAGTTTGATTTGCAGCTCAAAGGTAGCTGCACACCATAGAATCATAGAATCGTTTAGGTTGGAAAAGACCTTTAAGATCATCCAGTCCAACCATTAACCTAACATTACCAAGTCCACCACTAAACCAATTAAGGGTAGAGTAGCAATTTCATGTTTCCTGGCTTGGTGGCTGGGTTATTTATAATGAAAGTAAAAACTAGGAATCATTAAGATTGGAAAGGACCTCTACGATCATCAGTCCAATCATCAACCCAACCAGGACTCAGGGCTACAGCTGCCCCAAACTTTAATAGATCTCCTCCAACAGCACAAATACGGACGCAGTGCACAACCTGCACGTGAACGCCAACCAGGTAACCAAACTACCTGGGACAGAGCAACCATAACGCAGATACTTCTGCCATCACCCTGCCATCAAACACCTCCTGGGTTTGTGCACGTGTGTGTACAGACACGCAGCCAGGTCCAGGGGAGCTCAGATATCCACCATCACGGAGAGCAAGCTCAGCTGCTCACCCAAGTGGGAAGGAATAAACCCATACAATCAACTTTTTCCTCTCCATTCCAGTGTTTTCAAAACCTTGTTTTGCCTGACCCATGCGTTCCAGAAACACACGTTTCATAAACAACATGCACGGCTAAATAACCATGAAACCCACTTCTTGGATTTCCCCAGGCACTGCGGGTGCAGCGGTGATAACTCCTGTGGGAGATGGGGATGCACAGAACACATTCTCCATAGGAAATCCCACCCTTGAATCTTCTTCCCCTCGTGCAGAGCACGCAGTTTGACTCCTGTGATGGGAACAGCTCACAGACCCGTCAGCAGGCTCAGTACAACCTGCAGCTCCATCCTGGGCATGCTGCACAAAATTTTCCCTTCTACCTATTAAGGAAAACATCCCCAAGTTAGAAAATGCCTTACAGCTGCACCTTTGTCTCAGGGGAGAAACTGAGTACTATCAAATATAGGATAACCCTTGAAGCAAAGGTTTTCAGCAGAGTTTGGTGGAAAAGAGCAAGGGGGAAAGCAAACAGTGAAGAAAAGGAGATGACCAACTTCTTAAAGTAGCTCCTGTTTTCAGCCTTCTCCTCCCACACATGTGAACCAGCCCTTATTCACCTCTGAATCCCAGGCTTTAGGAAGATATGTGTGCTGCACCAGGCCCCTTAGCAGGCTCCAAAGAGTCAAATTTATTTGGTAAGTTTAAAAAAAAAACAAACAAAACAAAACAAAAACGCAAAACCCAAAAAACAACCCAAACTGAGTCTTTGCGTTGAATCTAATACCTGGATAAATCCCTATGGAACACCAAGGAGAAAAAAAAGGCAGATCAAGATGTGTATAAAGTTATCTAATAGAAGCCATTCCCCCTTTATCCCTT
This sequence comes from Pelecanus crispus, assembly GCF_030463565.1. Lineage (NCBI taxonomy): Eukaryota > Metazoa > Chordata > Aves > Pelecaniformes > Pelecanidae > Pelecanus > Pelecanus crispus. Next base: position 46,676,344 of record NC_134649.1, read on the forward strand.
CATTTCATAGCAAAAACACAGCCACTATTCACACTGCAGAGCTTTTCAGATGAAGTAAATACTGCTACATCCGTCCTTCATTGGAAAAACATGGACCTGCAATTTTCATGGGGGTTCATTTCCAACACTACGGCCCCATCCTGTCTTGGAAATGATTTCTTTTCTTAATTATACCTATAAAATAAAGACTTGCTCCTTACATAATTAAAAAGGGCACAATTGATAGATATCTATTGCTGGACAATGATCTCACTTTGTTTATGTAGGAAAATTTCCAGAGGGTTCCAAAGAAAAAAAAAATCGTACACCCCCCCCCCCCCCCCCAAATTATTCCCAGACTTCTCCAGTCTGAATGTATTTATTTGCAATAATGATTGCGGCTTTATGCGAGCAGATGGGCAGTCCCTGAGAGGATGATTTGTTTCCCCTCTTTTCTTACTTCATGATGTATTTTATGATTTCAGCAGGTCAGTGGCTGCCATGTGTTTCTTTCTAATCTGCGAGCGCTTTTCGTTTGCCTCATTCTTGGCAGCCGTCGTATTTACCAAAGAGATCAGACACGGACAGATGATGGCAGAGATCCAGGCTCCTTGAGAGTTCAGCGCTTGGATGTTGGCAGCAAATAAAGATATATGGATTGCTGTTGTTGGTTCAAACTTACAGGGGCTTTTTCCCTCCTTATATTTCAGTTTATATGTGCACATATATGTGTGTATATATATGTGTGTGTGTGTGCTCACACACGTGTTTTTAAATTCTCTTTGTAATACCCTCAACCAGATAGAATACAGATGAGCTGTTATACAAAGAACAATAGATGTCAACTAGATTACTACCCCTCCTTTTTTTTCTTCCTTCTTTTTTTATAGGCCTGGTTTGTTATAAATCCTCCATGCCCATTAACCTCTGAACTGCACTGATGATATCTCTTCCGAGCTAAATTGCCTGTATTTCCAGACATTTGTTTGTTCACTTAGGGGTCTATTGGCAGCGGGAGGGGGGAGAACAGCCCATTGCTGAATAGGGCTCATAGATTAGAAATGAAAATTCTTTCTCTCCTTCTAAGATGATGCTTTGAGACCTGTAGCAAATGGATGGCTCTAGTTTATATGCTCACAGGTAGAGGCCAAGAGTAGAAAGTTAATCACACCGATACCAAAAATATCCCAGCAGCATAGTGGGAGTACTGGATCCATCCCCATAGCTGCATCCTACCCAGCAAAACCTCTGTGCCAATACATGAGGTCACCTGCTGTCCCCACGCTCTTGCTGCAGCACTAGCGATGAGGGGCCGAGCAGGGCGGGCACGCTGCCCTGCAGAGCCAGGGATGGCAACACAGCCTCTGGAACAGACCAAAACTGGGACACGCTCCTGTCCCAGGGCCACCGCCAGAGACGGGGCTGGCCCCGTACAACCAGCAATGGGAAAACTGCAGGTCTGATTGGTTCTCCCAGAAATTTTGCTCTTGTTATCGCCCAGGAGCAAGCAGCCTGCTTGTCCCTCGGGGATGCAAAGCTAGCTGCAAGGATGCAGCGTGCAGCATTGGCACCCTCTGCCCCTGCCCAGGAGCCCTGTGGCTGGGCACAGCCTGCTGCCAGGCTCCTCGGGCACCTCTGCTCCGGCTTTCCCTGCTGCCCACGCTTCATTGAGGTTACATCAAATCCTCTGATCACACACTAGCCTTTTTCCTCTACCAGGAGGAATAACGCCTTGGCGGCTGCAGGGTTGGTTGGTTGTTTTTAAAAGAAGAACAAAATAAAATGTACAACAGGCTCACGGAATTGAGAAGCAGCGTTAGATGTAAATTTGCTTTTCCTTCCCTACAGCACAGTAAGTCTCTGCTGAACCACAGGCTTGGTGCAAACTGCGGGCTTCGTCCTTTGGGTGGCTTTGCGCAAAGATAGGCCACCAAGCTACTGAAATTAAAACCCCTGTAGCTGTCAGTAGCTCCCAAACAGCCTCCAGCAGGACCTACCATGCAGTTTCTTAGTAAACATGGCCTTAGCACTTCCAGGAGGCATTTCAGCTCATTGGAAACACGTTGAACAGCATTTCCAGTATCCTGACTTTAAAATAAAACCTTGGAAGCAGCAAGCATGCTGGCATTTCCAACGCAGACCTCCTGCCTTTGTTACTGTTATATATATTTAAACTTACGGTTCCAAAATAACATTCTACTTCCATACATCATTACACCCATTTGAGCATGGCTTCCATCTGATCTGTTCTGGAGCCAATTCCTCAGTCTTTCCAGCTTGCCATGGGTGCAGTTCCCCAAACGCTGCGGGTGGTGGGAACAGGAGCGTTTCCCCGGATGCTTTGGCATGCTGCATCCCCCCTCCCAGCCCCAGGCTTTGTGTTGGGGACACCCTCCACCGACCACGGGTGGCTTATGGAGACCATGCCCAGCTTTCTGCTCCTGGTTCACTCTGCTCCCTGGGAACAGCTCTGAAAAAGCCTTCCAGGTGAGCTGCTCATGATTAATTTGGGAACTTTGCTGCCTAGGGTTTGTCACACCCCTGCTCTGACTCATATCAGGGGCTTCCCAGCTGATTTCCATGTCCCAGTTACAGTTCAGAGCTCCTCTGAACTGGCCAGTGGGCCAAAGCCAAGACCTGCAATGAAGAGCATGGGTTACATGCACCCATAAACGCACATACAACTGCATACCTGCTTTTCCGTGCCGCTGCAGCAGTAGCATGCATAAACATCTTGCCAGCAAAGAATTAAACAAGCTGGGGTGGGGTTTTTGCGCAGCAGAGGGTAGGAAGCCATAACAATCCATGGTTTTGCAGATCATTCATGTTTTTCCTGCTCTCTCAGTCACAACTCCTGATTTCCATGGCAACCCTTGCATGCTTCGGTGTGTGGTACTTTTTGCTTATATGGAGCACTGTTCCCACATACCAGGATGACCAAGCTCCCCAAACAGCCAAGAGAAAGCTCCCGACACAAACGCTTCATCATCTCTATCCCGCTGTCCAAGCCGTGCATCCGCACGTTTCCCAGTGCCTGGGAGAGAACAGTATCACCAGGATATACACTACTGTCTGTTCCCCATCCAAGAGTTCATTTTAAACTTGGCCGTGGTTTCTATTTTAATCCCACACACACATTTTTGGAAACACTTACTAAACCATTAACACATTTATATGAAAGGAAAGATGGTGATTAGCATTTCCCCCCCATCATTTCTTTTTGTGTCAATTTTTTGGCTCACACGCTGCAGCAGAACGTGGTTACAGCCATGCACACAGTTCCAGCGGGTGTGAATTCTTTCACAGCATAAACTTGATTTACCTCTGCCTCACTTTGCTTTTCCTCCATTTCTATACACACTATTTCACCAAACCTCCTGTGCTTGTAATAAGATGCACATCACAAACTTTACCCAGCATGAGAATTTCGGGGTTCACAGAATTGTTTAGGTTAGAAAAGACCTTTAAGATCATCCAGTCCATCCATTTTGCGTTGTTTTTTTTTTTTGGTTGGTGGTTTGGGTTTTTTTTTTTTTTTTAAACAGGCCTGTGTTAATGGTTCATTAAGACAGACAGTTGATGTGCCTGCTCTGGCCCTTACGCATCTCCTTTCTACACCTATTGAGATGTTTTCATATGTAAGAATCATTTCCAATGTAAAGAAGCAGCAATTAGTACATTTATTTATTTTACTGTAATTCACACCACAGCACCAGCAGTCTGTGATGGCCAAGGCACAGAATAAATAAACAAAGTCCACTTGAACTGTCTTAAATTTCTCCCATATGATGGGTCAGAGGAAAGTCAAGGCTGCTGTGGGATCTGTGACCACAGGAGATGGTGTGTGCAAAGACGTAGCCAACAGGGCTGCGAATTAGCACAGAGGAGAGGGTTGGAGAGTGGTGCTAACAAAGTGCAGCAGCTCAGAGCTGGGGAGGTAACACAGCCACAGAGAGCTCCAGCAGAGCCTGCTCCCTGGGTAGAGAGTCCTTCTGACTTAATTTCCAGTTACATTTTTTTCCTCATTGCACTGAAATCTCATTTGATGCTTCATAGCAGAGGAGCTGCATTCATTGTGGAGATGGTACCTGTGACTAAGGGATCACAGGCATGGATGTGGTACTGCATCAGAAGACTGCAGAGGAGGGTATGACATGAGATGCTGCCCAAAACGAGCGTACCAGTGTTTCTTTGGGTAAAGATGACTCTGAACATATCCCAGATCCGTGCTGGCTTGGCTGAGGAAGCCAAATTTATCACTTGTGAATTTAGAAGAATGAAGTTATGCAGCTTACAGGTGGGGTTTGACCTTCTTTTGATTTTGTGGGCACTTACAATTTTCCCAGTAGAGGCAGAGGCCATTGGATACTGGATTCCCAACAGCAGGCTTGCTTCACTTAGCTGCCTTTCATGGGCTCCTTTAAAGTTCCCCCAGGTCCTGCTGGACATGGGGCTGGGACAGCCTCATGCTTCTGCTTCCACGGCAAAAGCTCAGCTTTTCTTAGACTTCCCACTCTAACTCCCAGGCCAGCTAGTGGAAAGAACGAACCATCTAAGAAAACAGCATCTACCCACGTCTCTTCATATTAGCACTTGCCTGAGATGTTGGGACACTCTGGTATTTATGCTTAGCATAGGAAATAAATGGCCTGAATCACAAACCACATCATCCACATAAAGCACTGAGCTGGCATAAGTATAACAGAGTACAGGCTGGTTTAAACAGAGGTGAATTAAACCAGGTGCACCCAACCAAATTCCATGCTCAGCCGTAATGCAGACAGCCAGATTTGATCGTGTGAAGGTGCAGGCAGTGGTGTCTCCATCTTGCATTTTCTGTTCAATGCAGCCAGTGTGCTCAGCCACCCCCTCCTCCCCAGGCAGGGGGCTCAGCTGCAAGCCTGCTCTCTTTTCTCAGTGTTGCATACCACTTGTGGTAGACAGACAGAACCCCTTCAGGACAAAAGCCACGGGTGACCAAGAGTTTTACCTGCAGATGATTCCCAGGAGAGACACACCACACTCAAACTCATCACAGGTGTTCATGCAAGATGAAACCCTAACATGGAGGCTCCACCAGAATAGTCCCTGACAGGCCCAAGACATCTTTTTTACATCCAATTTTCCCCCTGAATTTGATGTATATCAACAAGATAGTGGGAAGAGGTGTTTCTACATCCTTTGCTTTCTTCACGAAAGAATCTAATCTAATCATTGCTGAGACAGCAGAGCCATCGGTACAGAGAGCTGAGCAGCGTAGTGGGGAGTAAGCGTACCGCACTCCTTACAGGTCTGCACAGGGCAATTGATTAAAATCTCAAGGCCTTTCCCTTTACTTACAGCAACTACAAAAATAAATAAAAGCCAACTCATTTTGCAAAAAGGAGCTCTCAACATCTCTCATTTGCTTCTGGCCCTGGAGGGCCTGGGCTCCTACCTGCATGTTTTGAAAAGCTATTCCCATGCTATTACCTTGGGTACCGTGTTGCTTCCCAGCTTCTTTGAAGGCTGTTCCTTGACACTGGGTGAAATCTCACATATGCCAGTGATCCTCAGAGCTGGACTCAAAAAGAAGGACCATTTCAGAAGCTGAACTTCAAGCCAAGGACCACACAAGAAATGACCTGCTTCTTCAGGGTGGAGGGGTTGAGAGACAGCCCAGCCAATGTGCTGTAGATCAACTCTTTTTATATGAGAGTCAGTAAGGCGGCCAGCAAACATTACTGCAGACATAGCTGACAAAACCTTGTCATAACATGTTTCTTGGACAGAAAGGAGTCACTCAGGTTTACACTGGCGTTCAGACAAAAAGAAAATGTGGGGAGATGGGTCTGTGTGGCCTCCATGCACATGCGGGGCTCCAGGTCATGGGAAGAAGTCTCACGAGGTGGAGAACAAAGACAGACATTGGACTTTGGAGGTGGAAGTCCTCAGTGTGTTACCACCAGCTACAGGTGGTCACCACATGAGCAAGAGAAAATGTGCTTGTGAGCAGAGCGATGACAGGTCTACAGTCATGAGCAATTTTCTCCAAGATGCACTTAGACATCTGCTCTAGATTAACATTGTTTTACTTAAAATGAGTATTTTGGAGATATTTAAGCAGGTAAGTGGCTGCACCCAAGCATAAGGAGGAGACATTGGTAAGCAGGCATGGGGACACTCAACAAGTTGCATAAAGTCAGTCCCATCACCGAGATAAACACCAGAGCACATCGTGGACCGTGTCAGGGGACATGAAGAGCAGCCATGGCTCAGATCAGCAGTACAGGATATGATTACTGCAACAGAATGCTGAGTAGTGAGGACTTGCAGGAGTTTTGAATAACTGTGATGAAGAGAATGAAAATTGTTGGTCTGCTTCAGCTAGAAACAGTGAAACCCAGGCTTTATAGCTTGGAGGCAAGAGTCCTTTGTTTTTATGGCAGGAGACCAGTGCAGATAACTCCTCTGTAGTTAAAAGACCTTTGCCAACTCAGCCTGGCTGGCAAGGGGTCATGAGCTGGCGTACTCAGCCCTACCTCAGTACCTCAGTGTTCTGCAATATCCGAGTTTATTTTTAAAGCCCTATAAAAAAGCCCAAAGCCTAAATTAATAACTACACCATTCAGATCCACATAATACTCAAATACAACCAATAACCATGCAGCTGAATGAAGTAGACTCAGGTACGGGAGAGAACAGCTTCAAAGGCTGAGTGGTAAGATATACGCAAACACCTAATAAATATGACAAAAACCCCATTAGACCAAGATGAGCTGACCTGACCTTGAGGCCGAGGAAGCAGGAGGAAGCCACTCACATGGCTGAGGCAAAGGGGATGTAAAAACAGGCAAGGAGTTTCCCGAGACAGCCCTGAGCAGCGACTGAGGCAATCGGGGCAGGGCATCAGCACAGGTTGTCCTCAAATACCAGACTGGGTTTGCTCCTCTGCAAGCACCCAGTCAGAAGTGATTACTTTTGCCCGCCAGCAGTACTCCATACCAGTGGGCAAGACAGGTTAAGCCTAAACCTTTTGTCCAAGACAGAACTTCAGCCTTGTGAAACCCAACACAAGGCGATAGGTCTGGGGCCACAGAAAGAGTCCCTTCAGTTTTCAGCACAGGGATTTCACGTACAGGTTCTAGGTCAGGGTTTCCTCTTATTTCCCTAAGAGACTTAATTCCTTCAGTGCTCGGATTCCAGGATTTTAATGGCTTTAGCTCTGTTTCCCCCTTTCCTGCTCTGCATCTAATACTTCAGCCCATAAATCTCTGCAAGCATACAGCACAAAAAACAGATAAGGAAAGCTGTATGGCCATAAAACATACTGAAAAAAAACAACATAAAACCCACCCAATACAAGGATTATAGCCAACAGAAGAAGAGGCAGAGAAAGTCAGATTAAGTGTTGCTGTCAAAGTTCAAGTAAGTCTCAGAAAAGGTGTTGTACAATAGCTCAATTAAGCTACAGTAGATCATAATCAGCAATGTATCATTCTACTAATGGAAGAGCTTCAGAAGAGCAGATGAATGTAGAACAAGCTAAGTTTAGGATGTTTTTTGCAAATATGGTGGCTGACGGCTCCCCGCCCTCCTCATCTCCCACACCCCTGTACACCTCCCCCTCTACCAGGCATGCGCATGTGGAAGGAGCCCCATGGACCCATCTCCTTTAAGGAGGACATAAATGCCCATGCCCATCCCATCAACCATCCTCCAGTACAGTATGCATAAAAAAACCTCACAAAGCATTGCCTTCTACATCTGTGCAACGATAGCCACAATTAACATTAATAACTATTTCACTCCATAGATTCACCCTTTTCCTTTGGGTAATTATGATCATTCTTCCTCTCCCCAATATTCATTTCAAATCCTTGTGGGTAATGTGCGGCCAGCTGATTTTATATTTATCTCAGGTTTATTTGTTTGACACATTTCAAGCAAGCTCTGCTGAAAAACACTACAAAGCCAAAAACTCCTGCTCATTAATAACATTCACATCACCTCTTTCTTTGCTTCTTTAACATGCTGCTTTTATTTGGTCTAATTGCAACTCTCAGCGTGATTAATCACAACATTTTTGTGGGGAGATGGGAAATTTGATATCCCTGTCCTCATATGGATCTGATCACATTCATGCTAAGAGTCCAGGCACGCTTCCTGCAATCTTAATGTAAAAGCTTAGTGTCAAATGATCCTCCTTCTCTAGTACACACTAATTACTAGTGCTGCTATACTCACCTAGGTCCCACACATGGACTGAAGATTGAAGCTAGATAATGTGGTTCCACCCTGGGAGATAAAACTTTCCTCTTATAAAGGTCTATCTTCCTGTATGTAGGCTCTCCTTTTCTCAGTTTCACTTCTGGACCTAGACCATTTACCAGATAAAAGGTTCGTAGGGGTGTTGGAAGTTTAAAGAATTAAAATTATGCTGAGGAAGACTCTTAACCCAAAGGGCAGAGTCTTCTTGGAGAGACACGGCAGAAATAGTAACAGGCACTACTGAAAGCAAGCTCAGAATCAATCAGTGTTAAGTTTTTCAAATACAAAAAGATAAGCATCACCAAAGAAGTCTCCTCAGAACCAAGTTTGAGTCTTGCAATAGTCACAGCTTTAAAAAAATACTCATTTTGTAGTACTATTACTGAGTTCTTAAATCAGCGATCTTGGAATATCATCTTTTTCTTGTAGAAGGTAGTGGCAAAGCTCACATGGATTTTAAGGAAATATGACGAGCACCAGTGTGTGTTTCTGAAGCATCATCTGGAGGTCACACATTAATATTTGAAGATGACACAACCTTGCTTCGCACTGCACAGGTAGGAACTGCACAACTGCAGTTAACTTCTCCCGTACCATTTGAATCTTTCCCAGTTAAAGTGATGAGGCAGTGTCTTACCCACTTTTCACCTTCCAAACCCCTTCCTTCCCCTTCCCCAAACCAGCTGGAGAAAGGGCTCAGGTTGTTCCCCGGGGGAGTGGACTTTCCTCCCACAGAGACAGACTGTCAGACCAGATTAAAACCACATGGACACCAACAAGCATCTCCTACCCACTGCTCTCCCAGGCTGCATATTCTCCACATCGTTTGCTTTACAAAGCCCTTTAATTAAATGGTAAAGGCCCACTGATTATCACCTACTCAGAAAATACCATTTGAAATAAGGGAATTAACTACAGGCTCCTACTCAGTAGACCAGGAGTTTCATCTTTTTCCTGATGATCTCCTACAAGTGCTATTCCCCTTTTGGTGCTTCACCAGATGTTACCACTTCTACACTGAAAGGCTGAGAAAGCAAAGAGCTAAATGCACGATTCAGCATGGTGCGTGAAGGGGGAAGGGGCACTTTGGCAGGAGGCAGAAGATCAAACCAGGTCAGGCATCCAGGAAAGCCAAGCCCGCCGGCTGCTGCATGCACAGAGGGGTGGCTGGTGCAGCACAGACAGGGAGCTGTGATGCCAGCCAGTGCCTCTCGCCTCACCAGAGCCCTCAGGACACCGCTACAGCACACGAGTGGCTGCAACAGGTCATGAAACCTGCATTTCATGCTGGTCCCGGTGCTGCAGAGACAGGCACCATGCAGGAAGGCAGTCCCACCTTCCCGTGCAAGCATGCATGAAGATGACTGGCAACTGGCTGGTCGCCTGCTTACCATAAATCACCCTGGCTCCAGCCAGCAATAGCTGACGGGGTGATACCTGCACAACTGCCTTGGCAGAAGGTGACAAGTGTACAAGAATGGGATGTAATGCTCCTAAAATCCTCCACCTAAAATCTCTGTTTGTTTACTGAGAATTTCTCAACACACACACACACATCTGCAACTCTCTGTAGCCCTGACAACAGGCTGCACATGAAATGGTGTCTCTGGGTTTAAGGTATTCACCCAGTGACAAGTCCCCCAAAATAAAATGGAAATACAGGCTCTGAAAAGCCCTGCAGAGCACAGGATAGCCCTGCCAAAACCAACACCTCACAACTTCTCACTTATCTCAGCTGGTCTCCACACCAATGCATTTTCCAGGTGTCCAGCTCCCAAACTCCCCCCACCAATGCTTGAGCAAGATTTGACTGTAACAACCAGCCCTGAAAAAGCATTGCAGCTCTGAAATCACATTATTTTGTTTGTGCACTTGAGTTCTTTAAGGAAAAAAGACTTTTCTCCGCTGTATATTTTAAAAAACCCACCTAAGTCATGAATAATATTCTAAAATACTGTTAAATTGCATTTACACAGGTACGTGTCGTCATGCTCTTGACCATTACATAGAGAAAGGCAGAATCCATCAAAAGAGCTTGTGTGACTTCTACCAAAATGTGTTCAAAATAGCTGCAAATAAGATAGTCAACATTATCTAGCTACAAGGAATAAAAGCATCTGTAACTTTACCTCTCTAGCCTGTATTTCATTACGCAACCATACCCTTTTCTCCAAATTCCCCTTTTAGATCTGCCAGGCATAAGGGATGGCACGAGCCATGTATTTTCTGTTGATGCAAGGCAATCAGAAGGGGTTAATGGAAGTTTTTGCATTCACGTAGAGTGGCTGCAGGTCGGTGTCTGCACAAGCTCGTCTCAGCCACACCGACCCTATCGCTCATGGCACAAAACATGCTGGGAGTGAAGGGGGGAAAAAAAAAAAAAAAAAAAAATCAGCCAAGGCTGGGACTTTTTTCCCTGCTGTATGTTATGCTACGCACGGTCAGAAAATCTATCAAAGTACATGCCTGAGCAGCCTGTTTCAGCTTTTAATGTTGCTTAATATAGACTTCTAAGGAGTATCTTCAGCTCAGACACAGCTAACTTGAGAGCACAGCATGAACGTTAAACACAGACAGCTTTGAAACCCGGCGGTACGCACGGCGAAGCAGCAGAGCCCAAGTCCCCATCAAGCTGGAGGGCTCTGCCAAGCCATCCCTCATCAGCCACCTCCCTCCGTCCCCAAAGGGCTCCTTCCCCCTGCAAGGGGCAGGAAAACACCTGCAGGTACACAACGCGGCTTTGTTCCTGCTACACACCGTACGCCCCTTTCTGCTGATTTTTCCCACCTCCAATCACTCAGCCAAGCACATTCTTAGGTGAGTTGTGTCCAAAAAGGAGCACAGAGGCAGCAGCAGGAGGTACAGCTGTTACAGCACACCAATGGCGAATTCAGTAACGGGTGAGGGCACTAGATGTGTGCTGCATGCTGCTCTTCATACAACCGAAAAACAACCTCCTAAAGAGACACCGGGAACCATCCTTCCATGGGTAAACACTAGGGCCAGAACAGATACAGATTCCTGAGAGGATATCCTCATGGATGACGGCACAGACCATACACCAAATTTAGCCTTCTTTCCTTCAGCTCAGCATAAAAAGAACCCAACCCAAGCAAAAAAAAAAAAAAAAAACACCCCACACATCCTTCCTCCCCACCAGCATCCAGCCCACAGGGCTTCTGGCAGATTTTGGATGAAAAAGCATACGAGCAGCATCCGTGTTTCACACCGATAGAGCTGCGCACCTCGCCCAGGCTGACCCTGGCATTGGAGGTGGCCATCTGCGAGCAGAAAGGATGCTGAGCCAGGGGGAAACCGTGATGGGAGCAGAGTACACCGGGCCCTCTCGGCACAATCCGGGTGGGAACAGGCTGTTATCATCTGTCCCGGCACATTGCAAGGATTCTCAGGGGTTTGTGAAATACCTTAAGGCAGGCTGCGTTGGTTACGAGTAGAAAGATGAGAAGAAACTCCCAACATAAAAGGGATGCTCAAACCAAACCTTCCCAACTTTCCTGCACAGATCTGAACCTTACTGAGCAGCGAAAAGGCAGGCAGCTTATACCAGTTTGGCCCAGCACTTTACCTGGAGCCCCACGGGAGCTCGTATTGTCTGCTCTGTCCTGGTGCACGTTCAGACCATCCATGCGCTGCCCGCACTGCCGGACCGTGACTCACCTCCTCGGTTCTTCTCTTCCTGGTGAGTTCAAAGGGAGTTGCATCTTCTGAGGCGATTAGCACATCAAGCAGTCATTTCTGTCCAGGCTTCCACTCTTATCAGTAGCACATTTCCTAAAAAACGAGAAGAAAAAAAAAAAAGAAGAAAAAACATCAGCAAACTACGATCTGGTTGTTCTCCATTCTCCTTAAAATATTAACTAGACATTGACACACTGTAGTACTTGCTGCATGAAACCTGCTGCGATTGGGGATAACTGGGACATTACAAAGGGCTATGAATCAACTCAACTGCAGAGGCTTCAAGTCCTTTTGCTAGGCAAAAGTGAAATATGGTCCCTTACAACCAAGTGACCATTTCAGTATTTTTTCCAGTTATCTCCAGAACATTTATTAGATTAGGAGGTTTTATTTATGGACTCTGAAACTTTGCTGTTTCCCAGTGATGAGGGTATTATCTATATAATGTTCCTTTTGTTCTTCGGGACATTTGCATTTATTTATTTTGATTCATTGCTGCACAGGTACCAGGTTCCAAGTACCTACAGTTTTAAATACACTCACACCACACACATCTTAGACATTTAAAATATCTTTCCTCTAACAGCCTCCCTAGAGCCAGAATATCTCCATTCCCAGGTGAAACCCAAGCATCCTAGGATTAAAACTGCTTACACATGACAGCTAACACTAAACTTTCAAAAGCACTTATGCAACCCTGTGCAAGCATGCTTCACAGTTTGGCACATTTATGGGAAAGTCAGAGCTTGTTACAACTGATTTATTTAATATCAGGCTTCATAGACAGGGCTTGTTTCTCCAGTGCCTTACACTAGGGTGTTATTTACCCCCCAAATAAGCCCAGCCCATTCAAAGCTGACCCTGCTAGCAGGGAAATTTCACTTGCTTCTCTGCCCCTTGGCAAGGTTAAAATGTTGCCTGTGTGCCTCCAAGTGATTTGAATTGAGGACCAAAAGCAGAAAATTTTTGCCTGTACCCAAGCCCTCGAATTTGCATGCAAGTTTTAGATTAAATGATCTGTTTAACAGTGATGCAAACCAAAACCCAAGCTGCAGGCTAGGGATCTGAACCGTACCGCAGGACCAGGGCCCGAGCAAACAGAGCGCCCACTGTGCTTCTGCCAGAAACAAAATGAGCATGGAGCAAGTTTCCAATGGAAACCAGGCATGAAGAGTGTTTCCACCCCAAAATACTGAATTTCAGCTTTTGCTGGACTCTGATGAACGTGTACCGTAATTCTGAGCATCAATCACCAATCCTACAGCGCTCGGTAGCGGCTTTCCTAGGTGTGAGGGGTGCATGTGCATGCCTCTGTCTATGTTCAGACTTTCTTAGGTGCCATATGTACTCCACCTCTTGTAATGTATATTTTAATTTTTATGGATATTTTTAATGCTTCTCACAATTAGAAAAAATCTGGAACCCAATAATACACAAGTCAAGGCAACAGAAACGATGTGGGATTTGCAAGTTTTGGTGGAATTTGGTTGTAAACGCTGGGGACCCTCGAAATCAAAGTTGTTTTAATTGATTAATGCAACCAATGGATTTGGAGCAGCCCCGTAAAACAGCTGGAAATTTAATATATCAGGCTGGTTTTGAGGGGTTTTTTTCCCCAGCATGACTACCTGTGGTTCCACAGATGGCCATGTGGAGAAACAAGCAGGAAAAGGAAGACACGAGAAGCGCATTCCGCCCTTCCCCCAGACTCCAACAGCAGGCGAAAGACAACACAAGGACAAGGATTTCCAGGAAAATAGGATGTGCTGGAGGCTGCTGGTCACTACCCACATGCGGAAAAGGCATCTTGGGAAGACACTGGGGTGTGGGAGGCTCCCCACAGGGTGAGCCAGGAAAGGGGCACACCAGGAAAGCACACCTAGGCATAGCAACACAAGCTAAGGCTGCCACAGCAGCCTCTGCCTTACGCTAAAGCTCGAAGCCCTATTACCTACCAAGAATGCCACCTGGAGAACCACCAAGAAAGCAAGTCAGGTTATTCCCCGGTGGGGGAATTAGAGCTAATCACCGCAAGAATGTCTTCCCTGCCCATTTCAGATTGTAAACAGAGGCAGAAGATGCTCACTGGGAGTTTTAATTGTGCCACCGTGTTGGTCTCTGAACAGAAACTGCAGTTGCTCTAATTTCTGTGTTAATGGCACCGAGCATCACCCCACTGCACGAGAACCTGCCTCCCTGACATCAGCCGGCAATGCCACCAGGACTGCAGTCGCAAGGAAATAACCACGAGTGATCAGAACGCTAAAGGAGCCGGGTATTACAGCAGAGGCACATAAACCTTAGCACTTTGTAGCCATCATCCTGCTTCACAGACAAAACATCTCCCGCTTTCCAGGCTTTCTGTAAGAGCTCTTCCTATCTCCGCCAGCACACCGGGCACACAGCAGGGCATCCGCTATAAACAAAATCGTCCTTAGCTGTGATGATACCAGCTCTGCCTTTGTTGACTCCAAATTCTACTTTTGAAGCCAGCACAGAAAGAAAACATGAAGATACAATCCTGGCTGCTACTCTACAACCATCCTTTTTTCCCTGGTTTATCTCATTTCGCATATGTAAAGAACTACAGGCAAAATACCTCTGAAAGGAACCACACACAAGAACGTGCTGTATCCCCTCAAAATCAGTGGCCAGCACAGGCAGTTTTCATTCAGTCAGCAGCAAGTTTTTAAGCCGTGCAAAACGTAAAGCAGTGGGGCTGGGGACCACCTCTAGCACTAAGGATCAGGAGGATCTGCTGAGAAGTTTTAGCTCTGCCATGATCTGTGATGGCTTTGGGATAGGTGCACAGCCCAAGTCCAGTCCAGGAAAGCACTGCTGGTCCTTAAGCATCTCCTGGGCAGGAACGTCACCATCATCTTTCTGACAAAACCACAGAATGGGCATAAAATCCTTCACCCGGAAAAGGAGGAAAAAAAAAAAAAAATCCCCCAATACAAGCACAAAGGATCTGCTTTTGAACCGATTTAAAAGAGGAGTAGCTTTTACAACATAAATAAAGTGGCTTTAGATGGAGCGCTGTGTATGGAAGGATGGGACTGAGGTTGTCGGAGATGCAGGTGGTGAAGGAGAGTGCCTGGAAATGAGCTGTTCTCCATGTTCAACGTTTCTCCAATCATTTTCATATTAGCATATCTCTAAGTGCATATAATTTTCACATCAAAGAGTAATTTTTTAGGTATTTAAAAAAAAAAACCCAACAAAAAACCCTAGGATTGAAGTAGAAAGTAATTTCTTCGCGGAAGTCTTTCAAGCAGCTCCTCTCTATGGCATGACAGAAAAATTACAGAGGAGACAAGCATTTAGAAAACTCTTCCCTGGAATTCAGATTATTCTTCAAGCATAGGGGGGGAAAAAAAAAAAAAAAAGGTTCAGCCAGACTGACAGAAAATGTAAAGAAAGCCGTGGGAGCACCAACCTCCCAGAGTCTTAACTCAGGAGCAACCTGCATCCTCTGCCCCTTGCTTAGGGGCTGAAGTAATCAGCATTTAGGAGCTTGTGGTGGGAAGGGAAAACCAGAGACGAGTCCGAGACCTTCCTGTGTCCCACCAGTCCTTCCCGGCCAGGGTGGTCCTCATGAAATAGGCAGGAGCATCTCTCACCCTCTCCCTCTACGCTGCTCATCCTCTGCTCTGCTTTCTACGAAGCCCTTTTACTCCTCTGGGTCTAGATAAGAGCAGCATGGACAAGTGCCAGGCATTTGTCTCCAGCCCCAAGCAGGTCCTTGCAGAGGGCCCTTTACTCCCCCCTGCCTCTTGAAGCAGCTCACGAGGCTGGCCTTTGGTGCTCCGTTCCAGCAATCTCAGGAACCGGGCTCGGGCAGGAGCTGTCCTTTAATGAGATTTTATTAAAAGACTCTGTTACAAATAGCCACTTAAGCAAGTGAACCTTTGGAGCCTTTAGTCCATGATGTCAGTGCTGTGGCTGGATGTTTCCCGGGAGTATTAAACCTGATGCTAATATAGGGCTGTTCTATATGACAGCTATAAAACTGCTTAAGCATACCAGGCAGGAGGCCAGCAGGGCTTTTTGTTGCCTATCAGGGCTTGGCTAAAGGTCTTCTGCAACAAGGCAGCAGGAAGCAGGGCACTTGGCAGGGGTTCAGCTCTCCCTCACCTTCCTCACAAGGCTGGAAAATCCCCCGAGGCTGGAAAAATCCACGTAGCAAAGGCTATGCAGCAAAGCCATTGCATCCGTACTCGTGTCTCCTTTGCTCCGTGACATTATCCATCTCCATGCCCAGCATGTGGGGCTCCAGCTGGAACAAGGAGGCCCCCAAAGCAACACCCATAAGTTATATATAAACCACCTCTCCCTCCGCATCCTGATTGCGGCTGTAGTCAATGCTGTAGGAATACCCAACATATATCCTAAGCCGAGTGGGTTTATTGACACATCCAGTAGCACCATTTACACAAGCCTGGCTTTTAGGTCTGCCCTCCCCTGCTCTCGGGGAACGTGTCTGCCTACCTGCCCTCTCTGCACACGCTTCCCGGGGCTACACGTGTCCATCAGCGGCTGCCTGCCCACACCAAACCCACTTGTTTGCAAATCACACCCAAGATACACGAGGAATGCAAGCCATGTTTGCCAACTGTAACTGATACTGAAACTAACTGTAAAACTGGTTCGACCCACCTGTCAGCTGGCGAACGATATGCAGAGGGCATAATAATACACATTAATCACGTTATAATCTGCAGCTTTCCACCAATAGGTGGCACCAGCAATTTTTGGATATGCTACAACATGGTACTTCTGTTCCCTTGCCACAAGGCATCCAGCCCATCAGCGTTGCACAGAAGATGGATGGACCATCTATTGCAATGGCAGCATCCAGCCCCTCTCTTTTTCTGTTTGAGTTAGGGAAAAGCAAAAACTCCTGCAAACCAGTTTTTCCTTCCCCAGCCAAACTTATTTTCAGGAGTAAATCTAACTTGAGCAAGTCTTTCAGGGAACATGAGTCTGGAAGCTGGATGCAAATAGATTAGAAAAACTTGTTTAAAATGGAAGCGCAGACTGACCTTCCATAGAAGGCAAACAAGTGCACAATTTAACACAGCAAAAGCCAAAGCTTCTTGTAACTGAGTCTTGCCACTCATGCGAAAACATCTAAGTTACACTCTAACACAGTTTAAATAAATGTGGCATAAATATGTTACCTTGACGAGAGCATCCTACAGAAGAAAACCTCAAACCACACACGTGCTGAGACACGCATGCTCTATCCACACACGCAATAAAGGAGAAGCAACCCCAGCCAGCTCAAACCAAGCCTGCAGCCAGCACAGCTCTGCAGGGAAAACTCTCCGGAACCAAGGCAAGGCTGGAAATAGCCTGACAAGCAAGCTGCCATCAGCTGTCCCACACCCACTACAGGTGCATGGCATCTAACGGCTTCAGCTTACAACTCCACGCAGCTGAATTCAGCCTGTATAAATTATTAAAGAGTCTGCAGAACATTACACAGTTCATGTAGTTAATGATTATAGTTCAGCGTCTAGGTCAGATATAATTAGATGTTACATTAAAATAGCTTCACAGAGCCATTTATTCTCATTTAATTACTTAAAATGATAGTATAATGAGCAGTGCTTTCAAAGAAAAAAAAGAAATCTTTTAATGAGCTCATTTTAACTTAATATAAGGCAAATTAATCATTTAACAAAATGCGGTAAAAAGACAAGTTCATATTTTAAAATATGTTGTGCCTACGTCAGGGAGGTTAGTTTATTGCCATGCGGGGAGAGATACACAAACGGGTGGCTCTTGAAACAACACCACATCCCAAATACTGTACATCTGGAACACCTTTAAACCATGTTTTCTGCCTTCCCCAGATATACCTGCTACGTCCAAGCCCTTTGAAACACAACCTGAGTGGCAGATTTATGACCATCCAACTGTGTCTTTATTCCAATGTGAGACAGAGCAATAGCCATGCAAAGCAGTTACCCAGAGTAAGTGAGCTTGTGACGAAGGGTTAATCGTGGGTTGGTTCATTAATCATTCATTTGCTGGCTCGGAAAATTAGCTTTCACTTGTTTGTTTGCTCAAGAAGTGATAAGCCCATTCCCTCGCTAGCTCATCTATTTTCTTCCCTTTGCATTGTTTTAGAGATTTTAATCCTTTCCAATTTTTGTAATCAGTCATTTTGGTCTTTTAGCAGGAGCATTTCCAAGCAAGCAGCAATTACTGGAGTGAAAGCGAGCAACTCTCTGCAGGGAAGGCAGCAGGCTCTGGTTCATAACCCTGCCAGAAGCCACGTCCCTCCACTCGCAGCCCCGCACGGCAGCTTATGCAGCGTCCAAGCGGAGGGGTCCTCCTCTCCAGAGCCAGAGCCACCCCATTTCTGCTGCAAAAGGGACTCCCTGCACTTGCACAGGTGTTGCAATAAACATCTACATGGGGTTAAAAAGCAACTCGGGACATACTGAGTGGTTTGCAGGTCATCTCCCAGCCACCACCACTCACCCTCTTCTATCCTCACCTGAAACCACAGCCTCGCTAAGCTAGAAATGAAAAGCCCAAGGATATTTTGTGGAGGAGGTAAAGGGGGTCTGACTCCTAACCCTGATTTTTTTCTCTGCGTAAAGGATGAAACAGCAACAACACAAACCTCTCTCAATAAAATGTTTGCAAACATTTCTGTAGCATTGCCTGCAAAACACGTGGTCTTCCAGCTCAGGCATCACTTGGATACCTCGGTGAGGGAGGAGAGGCTGACTGTCAAGCAGCAACTGCACTACTCCCACGAGGAACATAAATAATTTGGGGGTACACATTTCTTTCTTAATGTATTGTCCCTGTTCCCAATTAAGTAAAGCCAATGGCTTTCAGCTGCCGCGCTTCCTCAGCAGCAGATAGGGGAGCAGGGGTTTGGTGCTATGACAACACCATGGGTGCCATCCCTCTCCCAGGTGGCACAGGCAGCCTTCGGAGCACCCACCCGTGACCTTCCCATCCCCTCCCTCCCAATTACTGGGTCTTAGGTAGACCGGGACTGGGATATCACTCTCCCCTGTCTTTTTTTCTTTCTTTTTTTTTTTTTTCCTTCTTTTTCACACCTACCCACTGAGCTTTACAAAAGCAAAGCCACCCTGGCCGTTTGTCCATATATGTTCAGCGGCAGTGGACTGAAGCAGGATGCATGCAGCCAAACATGGCCTCCAACACCACTCGCTGCCCCTTCCCCTTTTCTCATCCAAAACCCGGATTTCGAACTAAAACGCAACATCGCTGAGCTGCAGGGTCGCAGCACAAGGCTCATGTCACGCAGTCGTTTATAAGGCTTTCCAGACAAATCTGACTGGAGAGATAATAGACTTAAACAATTAGAGAAAAAAAAAAAAAAAACATTTTCTGCGATGGAATATTTTTCTTGTCCTATTCGCTGTAATTATTTTCTAAATGTAGATCATTTTATACGATGCAGGCAGCAGTGTTCCACAGCTAATCAGGCCATATGTTTTCACATTTTGAAAAGAAAACTAATTAAAAAGAAATGAAAAATGAAAAAGGAAAAAAAAATAAAGAAGGTTTGTAAGGAGGACTGGTAGGTTTGGGTCGGAGAGGAGAGGTGAAGGAATCCTTCAGGAATGCATACATTCGCTCTGCTCGGCTCTGCGTTTTGTTTTCAGAATTGTTTCTGGCAGAAACCTAAAGAAAAATATGAACCAGATGTACAAGGAAATAGTTTCTTCATCAGAAAGAGAAGAATAGCTCTCTGTCTGCCAAGAGATTTTTAGCCTTTACGTTTTACCAAGGTGATGTTAGAAATACCCTTCAACGTCGGCTTCTCCTCCAGCGGCGCCGGGGGCAGCCCGGCCGCGGGGAGAGCATCTCGGGGTGTGGGGATGCCCAAGGAGAGCGATCGCTGGTGGAGGAGCTCTGTGGCACCCAGGTGCCTTCAGCTCTGGAGCGAGCGGTGGCAGGCCCCTGCCAAGCCGGCGCAGCCCGTCCGCCAGCAGAGACCCCGCGGTCCCGGCGCTGCCGAGGCTGCGCGGCCGGGCGGGCAGCCAGGGCACCGGGCAGGGTACCTGGCAGGCAGCTGCAGCGGTTGCGTTAGGGTTTTTCCAACCCCTCCCAATGATTTAATGTGCCGGGGGCTCAATCCTGAGCCATGGCCTCACGGCGCTGGGTGCTTTCCTAAAGGGTTTAGGGACCGACTTGCCAGGGACACCCCCTGTGTCTGATGGGCAGAGGGGCCCCCAGCCCAGCGCTACCCGCGCTGCAGCGATGGGTCTGTGGGGAGAGGGCAGGCAGCTTGGCGGGGGCTATGGGAAGCTCTCCCCTGCCTAGGGCAGCCGGGAGGGAAGCGGGGAAGAGTGGGTTGGAAAGTCTCATCCGAGAGCAGCCCTTGGCAGAAGGGAGGTGGGAAGAGCCCCGGAGCACCCTGTCCGCTCCTCCGCAGGAGGGATGGGTGTTTCACTGATTTCTCTTTCGCTGCCCTCTCTCTTTCATTTGCCACATGAAGCGAATCCCATCCAACAAGAGGACACTGCTCCTTTCTCCTCTGCTCCAGGGCTGCTGGCACCAGGCGGGGTGACGGCTGCTCCCCCAGCCCTGGCATAGCCCCGCGGGGTGAATCGCCCCGTGCCGCTGGGGCTCCCCGTGCCCACCTCCCTGGGCATCGGCACCACGTGGGGTGGAAACATGAACAGCATCTCTGCTGACGGAGATCTTCCCCTAGCTATGCTGGAGGACATGGGAAAGGTCCCAGAAACAGGTTGGCAGCTTCATCTCAGCGTCTTAACGGAGGAGTGAGGAGGGGAGGAACAGGAGACCAAGCGGTGGGGAGAAGAAATAAAACCAAATTATTCACTGTGCTCCAAAATACTGTCTTCTGTATAGCCACGGGCACGAGGGCAGGTACTTCAGTGCTGAAGTGTCTCCATGCCTCCTCCTGGGGCTGTGGCCATGCCGGAAGCCCTGCAACCCTGCCGAGCCAGGCTCTCTCTGTCCCTGTGGCACCGCGGGGTCCCGCTGGGAGAAAGGGGCTACACCGCACGGGGTGACCTGCCTGCGGACGCCCCACACGGTCACCCATGGGTGCTGTGGGGGCACGGCCACCTCTGCACCCCAGCAGAGCTCCCGCGGGTGGCCCCAGCGCCACGGGCAAGGTTGGCAGCTTGGGAGGGGAGTTCAAGTGGAAGTTAATTAGGATGGGAGAAGAGCAAGAGAGAGCGGCCGGGGAACTTTAATCTCATTAAATACACCTTGAGGCTTAAATAGCCCTACCTGCTTATTCATAATTTTGCTAAGAGCAGTCTCTTTCTTGCCCTTAGTGTCGCTCCAGCCTCCCTGCACTGGGAATGATCTTCATGGGGGCTTGTCTTTCTCTGCTTCAGGCAGGTCAGAAACCTCTCTGATCCCTCCTACAGGCGGGATTTGACAGGGGGGAAAAAAAAAATGTCATGAGCACTGATGACATCTTTATCTATTGAAACCAGCTTATTTTGGGGGACCACATCAGATCCGATGAACAGGCTTTCTGATGAGGATCTCCAGCAGCAGCAGCAGCGGCAGCAGGCAGTGGATCTTTCGTAGGCATTTGTTGTCCAGAGTGGATGAATTTCTGTCTCTCAACAGTTTTTAATTCCAAAAAAAAGTTTCCCAAGTAATTAAAGGTAAGGAAACCCAAGGCCTCACTATAGTAGTATTACAGAATCTTTGTTTTCTGGCCAGCTCTACTTAAAAACAAACAAATGCTACAAGCTCTGAAGTTGGCTCAGCAAATTGGCTTAATCCTCGTAAGTCGAGGCACTAGCTAATACAAAAAGCAAGAAGTTAAATTTTCTGCACTGAACAAAGACAGTTTCATCTGTTTGAAAGCCAGCAGCATCAGCTTCCCAGGTCTACCACAACTCCCCATAAATCTAAAAAAGCTCAGTATTTCACGAAGCATCTAAAGCAGCCGAGATTTCACATGGGACACCCAGAAGAGAAGTTTAACAGTGCATGTTTCATGGTGATTGGCAAATTATCAGGTCATTGCTCCAACTTCCACAAACATCATCAGCCAACAGCAATAAAAATACAGGTCGTGGTCTCAGGAGCCTTCAAACTATTTTCCAGAGTTCCACTTCATGACAAGATGCGCACTACGACACTACAGAAGCACTGAGCTGCTTAATTAGAATAACACAGATGCAGTTTAGTTTTTAAGTCAATCAGAACAATAAATATAAAAACACTGGATTTTTTTGCAAGAATTACTCAAATTTTTTGATTTCTTGGTGTTTTAAATTGAATTTTTCTGTTTTGTCAGTTAGCGACCCTGAAGAATCACATTTCTTCTTAGGCAGAGTGGCATCGCTATAGATGGCCGCTCTTCAGCTTACCAGGGATTTGTCTTATTCAACGGTCTCAGCGCTAGGAAAAAACTCCAGCATATGCATTTCTTTCAGCTCCCCCATCTGATAAGGGAGCCAGCATACGTACAGGGTGGATATCTCCAACCTCAATATTTCTCTGACAATGACATCAAGAAAAAAAACTCCAGGGGTTTTGTTAATAGAGAGGAACTTCAAACATCCTTTATTCCTGGATTTAAGCAAGCTGTAATCCTATAGGGTTGATTTTTCTCTTGCTGGCGAGAACAGATGCCAATGAGTTGTTTCCTGAAACACTCGCGACTTCCACTGATGCTCTTTTTTTTTTTTTCCCTCCTTGTTTGGAAAACTTCAAGTTCCTCAGAATAACCAGGCACTCCCACTCGTTTCTCCCCCATCTTTGGCGAGGCCGCTGCCCGTGCTGGGGGCGATGGGGCACAAGACCCTGTGCCCCCCTGCTCCCGGGGGTGCTGGGGCTCACCCTGCCCTGCCCGCCTGCACCCACCCAGCCAGCGACAGGAGGTGTTTTGCCCCAAAAGGCACAGCTCGGTGCAGCCCATCTGCTAGAGGAGCCTTCAGAGGCAGAGCATCCTCCTTTCCCCGTTCCGTGGTTTGTACCCGTCTCTCTGGCTCATGCACTCCTGGCCTCAACCAGGGCTCCTGCCCTGCTGCCTGCACTGCCTGCTCCTGCCCTGCTGCCTGCACTGCCTGCTCCTGCCCTGCTGCCTGCACTGCCTTGCCCTCCTGGGACCGAGCGGCACCACCAAGGGGATAAGGGCTTGCGATTAGGCACTGCAATTCCCTGCTTGCGTGGGCTGGCAGAAAATTACTGCTCAGCCGGAGAGGAAAATAACATCTTATTTACTGTCTCTCCTGGGACTTGTCTGAGGTCTGAGCAAGTGCTGGCTCATAGGCTGCGGAGAGGTGCTGAAATGCAAAACCCAGCTGCGAGCATCATCACGCACCCCTCACCTTGGCTTTGCCAGGGCCTGGCACCGGGCCCTGGACCAGCACCAGTACCCACACCAGCACCGGTACCCGCAGCAGCAGCAGCCGTCCCTCCTGGCTATCCCCGAGAGCAGGCTGGCAAAGGACGGGGCCAGTCACTGCAGGCAGACAAAGGCAGTTTGCTGCGAGCAGCCGGTGACTGTCCCTCCACAGGCAGCAGGCGCGGGGCTGGCTGAGCAAACGCACTCGGTGGGTTGGGGCGCGCTGGCGGGGGCAGGCGAGGCACCGCCGCACGCTTCTGCCCCACGGCGCTGCCGAGAGAGCCAGGAGTTTTAAAAAAGGACCTTGCCTCCCCATTTCACTTTCCTGCTGAAAACATCTGGTCTGCTTGGCACCTATACTGCAGCAAATGTAGCGGAGCATCTTGCTCACGGGCACGGTGCCACCGCGACAGATGGGTACGAACGCAGGCAGCCAAGAGACCTTGTATCAGCATCAAGTGTGTTTGCTAAGGGCAGGATTCGCAGCCAGAAATGTCAAAATGGCTGAGTTTCCATGCCTATAGATACCAGGGAGGCGAGACTGTGCTGAACCAGCTCTGGGCAGGATTAACTTTGAAATGGGGCTAAAAAAGCTAATTTCTGCGGCTACAGAGCATAAGTTTCTGGTCGCGTGGAGCTGGATTAGCTTCTGGCTCAGGGATGTTCCTGCTGTCTCATCCCGCTTCCAGGCAAAAGAGCCCACAGATCATCCTGGAGCTGGTGGGACACCAGCAAGGTGAGAAACCCATAATCCCACAGCAGGGAGGGACACGGGCACCAAATTTATCTTTGCAAAATGGGTTAAGAGACCTGCTCTCGCTCGACAGGCACGGGGAGCCAGCACGGCTCTGCTGCGCACACCCCAGCAGCCCCAGGCAGAGCTACGCCTGCCTTCAGCGGGACAACCACCGCCTTCATTTTCCATCAGGGAGAGGGCAAAGGACTAATTGCACTAATTAGCGTTGCCCTCGTTTTGCAGCGATTTCAGCAGCTAGGCAGAGCGCTGAGTCTCATGGCGGGTCGGGAAGCGAGGAGGGAGCGGGGAGGAGCAGACATGCAGCAGGAGAGGCGTGGGATGGGCTCCCAACCCTGCCCGTGGGTCGCCGCCGGTGGGGCGCATCCTCGGGGTGCCCACCGGGACCCGGCCACCTGCAGTGCCAGAAGCGACATGCGCGCGGCCGAGCACCCTCCATCCCCGCAGCCGCCCCGGGGGCTCCCCCTGCACCGCGGGGGCTCGGCCGGGGGCACCCCGCCAGCCGCCGTGCCCCATCCTCCAGCGGCATTAGGCAAGAGAATGGAGCAGCGCAGGGGCGAAGAAAGAGCGAGCTGCCCGTGCCATGCACCCCGCTGCGCACAGCCTGCCCTCCGCCGCCCGGCTCCTTGTCTCCGCCGGCTGTAATGAGCCCTCTCTGACAAGTGATTGACTCGGCCATTATATTCCTGGGTGATCAGAGAAACAAACACACTCCGTATAAAAATCTCGGCTTTCTAATCCCAAAGACGCTTCCTGTGGGAAAACTTGGCCGGTTGCTCGGAGCGGGACGGAGCGGCGTGGGATGAGCTATTCAGAGAGGCTGGGGAGAAATCAGGAGCAGGGCAGTGATGTTTTTTCTCCCCGCATTGTTATAGCCTGCCTTGCTCTTTCTTCAGCTGGTACTTTAAGAAAAAAATTAATACAACACACACCCTGAATGGGAAAGGAAGGAGAGTTGGCAGGAATCAGCACGTCTGCACTTGTTTTAAATTTTTATATTTATTAAAATACTCTGGAAGTCTCTTGCATTCCAGCAGCCTTTGGAACAGCACTGAAATAAGTTACATACTGGGAAGCGCTCGATTTCCAGCAGCTCTGGACAAACGCGTCTCCTGAAGGGACCAGCAAGGATGGGCACAGGAGTAAGTTAGCGCTTAACCCCATCTGTGAAATGTCCAAATTCTACAGTTGAGCCCTTCTTACAGAGGCAGGAGGCAGCCTCAAGCTGCCCTCAAGTCTAACCACGAGCAAGCTGGGACGGGGGTGTTTAAAGATAATTTTTTCTTTTTTTTTTTCAAAGATTTAACTTTGAGTATGTGTGAAATGCTCCACGTACACAGATTCCTCCTCTTCTGCAGGCTGGGCAAGTTGCATCTTCCCCGGTGCGAGCAGCTCTTCCAGACACAAACCCCAGCGCCTGTCCCGGGGCAGGAGAGCTCGGGGAGGCACGGCTGCCCCAGGCAAGCAGAGAGGAGTGCACTTGGAAGAGGAAGGCTCTGCTGGGCCACATCCAGACCCCGCTGGAGTCAGTCAGAGCCTTTCCATGTCAGGCCAAAGCCAAAACCCCATTGAAGCTGATGGGAATCTTTTGTCTGGGTTTTATGGGGTCTTTTGGTCCCAGCCAAGCTGTTTCACTAAATCTAAACCAGGCTTGGTACCAGTGCCTATCGCTACTATCTGTCAGCCTTCCTAAAACACTTCAGCCTCCACTGCCTCATCATCCTCTGCCTTTACAGCAGGGGGCTGGCAGAATATGAAGAAAAAAAAAAAAGAAGATATTACTTTAATGCAGGATATTAAACCTCCAGGTTCTGAGCTTGCAGTGAGAAGGAGGATTTATGGTCTCTTGCAGTTGCCTTCCTGACTCCTATAAGAGGCAGCTACATCTGCAAGGGAGACAGCCCTATTTTTAATGCTGGGCACCCAGGACTGCAGGGAGCACCCTGTTACTAGACCCCATTTCTAGCCAGGGGCAAGCAGGCAGCTAATAGACATTTGGTTCGGGACCCACAAAACATCCACTGCCTCCAGTAGCTCTGACAAGCTCCAGCAAACAGTTGATCTAAGAAAGACCGTAAAGAAGGTAGTGAAATACTAAAAGACCACCAAAAAGAGAAGAGCTGGAGACTGCTGGCAGTGCCCTGACCCTCTCAGCTGGTGCCAAGAAATAGTCCAGACCACAGCAAACCTCAGTGAGGAAGGCAAACGCTGCTCTGACAGCCCGGTTTGGGGAAAAAAAGTGCCACCAGCTTCCTAATCTGCCTATAAGGCCCTGAGCAGGACACCAAGGAGGCACAGGAGAGATCTTTAATAGATCAGGAGCAAACACGCTGCCCAGCCCCAGTCTTTAGCTACTGTCAGTCTCCAATGCTTTAGGGAAAAGCAGAACAAAATCTTTCTGAGCTAAAAGCTAAGGCAGGAAAAAATACATCCATCCTTTCTTCAGGTAAGCAGCAACAGATGCAGAATGCAAATGCAATGCAAACCATCAGCCCTCCATCCCCTTTCAAATCCTCCCCCAAAGACATTTCAAAGAACTGGCTGCCCGAGGACTCCCTGTGCCACTGCCGGGGGTGGTGGCAGGCGTCACGCATCTGCAGCCTTCCCCCACGCAGGAGGGGACCCGCTGGAGCGCGGCCACATCCAGCACCGCTGCCAACGGCACAGCCTCGGGTGGGCTTGGCTCACAGGTCGCAGCAGCCCACGCCAGCAAGCACAGGGGCTTCCTTGGGTGGAAGGACTGGGACACCCCAGGGCTCCTCATTTCATCTCCTGTCCTCCACAATTCTGTGCTCATGCACCTTTGCACTGAACCCATTTCCAGGTAAGAGAGAGGTTTAGGCATGTTTTTTAGAGCTCAGCTAGCAGTATCTCCAGCCACCAGTGCTGGGAAAGAGGCAACAGGGGCAAAAATTTTACCTCCTCAAGCCCCTCTGTGCTGCAAGTGGGGACAGCATATATATTGTGTGTCTATCAAGTACACCAAAGGAAAGCCATGGAAGGGGCACAGCTTCCTTAGTCCTTTCCAGAAAATGCATGGACTTAGAATCATAGAATCATGGAATGCTTTGGGCTGGAAGGGCCCTTCAGAGCTCGCCCAGCCCAGCCCCTGCAGCGACAGGGACAGCTTTAACCAGAGCAGGGTGCTCAGAGCCCCGGCCAGCCTGGCCTGGGATGGTTCCAGGGATGGGGCCTCCACCGCCTCTCTGGGCAACCCCTTCCAGAGCTTCACCACCCGCACTGTAAACAATTTCTTCCTTACATTCAGTCTAAATCTATTCTTCTTTACTTTAAATCCATTATTCCTTGTCCTGACTTCTATCAGCATCCCTCTTCGGAGGCTGAACTCTGCATTGGAAAGGGGTAGGGAGAGGAAATCTGCTTGTGTTTCAAATAAAGGAGATCTAGAGTGGGGCTTTTAGATGAAAATGCTTTTCTCCCTCCCCTTCCCCATCAGAAAAGGGCTTGACTAAAAGTCACCAGCCAGCCAGCTCAGAAACAAAGACAGCTCTGGTAGCTCCCTCCCTGCAGCGATGCTCCAGGAGCCCATCCTCCCTGCCAGGGTGCAGGCTGCTCCCTTCGCCCCCCGAGCACTCGAGCCTCAGACCTCCAAAATACGGTGATGTTTTCACCTCCAGCAGCTTGGAAACCAGCTGGTGCTGCAGCAGGCAGAGCCAAGGCTGGCCCCGGCACCGGAGGAGCTGGCTTTGGCCCCTGCCTGCAGCAGCACGAGGGGCAAGCGGGGCTGGCTGGGTCGTAAAAATATTTCTTTTCAGTTATGCTGAATGGGACCGGTGGGTGGCCGAGCACGCATGAGGAAATCAGCTTGAGATCAAAGCAAGGCAATGATGTGAAATCCACTGTGAAAATACTACACACACACCCCCCCCCCCCCCCAAAAAAAAAAGAAAAAGTTATTTAGGAAGAAATCCAAAGTGGACCCAAGGGAAGGAGTGAAGGCACAAGTGAGAAAAAGGAAATAAAATAGCAGGAACTCGCTTAGGCAGCTGAGAAGGACAGAAGAGGGGGGAGAGTCTGTGCAAGTACTGAATGAGGAAGGAATATTTTGCACAAGAACAGGGTAAAACTGTCCATAGCTGAGAGATATGGTTGCTTAAGGCACTCTGATTTGCCACAGTCACATTTCAAAAAAATGCATCTGCTATCTGGAATGCAAATCCAAGGCTGATTTTACAAGTACCTGGCAGCTTTGGAGACATGGCTAAGAGCAAACAAAAGAGCCTGGCTGCAGGTACAAGGGGAAATGCACCTTTCGCCTTTCATATCGGGGAAAAAATGCAGGCCTGTGGGTCCAGATAACTGAATTCCCTAAATACACACAGCTGGTTTATATACACCCTGCAGCTCCAGCTGACTACCAAAACATGCTGTGAATATCACGAAGTATCATAAAATACAGAAAGCATGTACCCAATAACCATGTCCTACAACGAGGACACAGACATCCTTTATCCCCCTGCAATTACCTTCACGTGGCTCTGTCTTATTCAGCAGCTCTGTAGTCTCCAGACTTTGGAGATTTATCTCTTACCTTTACTTTTTTCTTTTTCTTTTTTTTTTTTTTTTCAGTTGTGAATATTACAGCTTCTGAGATAAAAAGAGTCTGGGAAAAAAGAGAACTCTTTACCTGGGAGGAATGAATGAACAAGAGGAATAAGAGGGCACAAAAAAACCACGGAGTTTGTCCATATACCTTCTTTACATCCTTTATTTTCCCTGAGATGCAATGAAAGTGGTAAACCAAAAAACCCTGATCCCGGACATAATTCCACAAAGCATCAGCAAAAGTCTGTGGTGCTCATGGACCCCACAAATTAGGAGCATCCAGCAAAGAACTAGAATTTACTGTTTATTACCAGAATAGACCCAAACATGCTACTGTTAAAAAGTTAGAGAAAGACCTGGAAGTGGCTATAATCCCTCCAGCTCGGTGAAGTAAGAATCTTCCTTCTGGTGCTAATAATTAGAAGGACTTTTGAAGCCTGGCAGGGAGATTAGGTTGTTTACAGTTTTGCCTTTATCAAATAAATTAACATCTATCTGAAGTCAGCAGAGATTTCCCAGGAGGGGCCTGTCTCCTGCTGCTCAGGTTCTCTGTGCTGTCTGCAGCAGCAAGAGTGCCCCTTAGACTGGTATAGAAAATGGCTTTAAAAGGACAAAAAAATGGGAAACAGACTGAACTAGCCCAGGAAAAAAGATCAATATCTATATAAGAGCACCCGAAGCCTATACCAAAGCCATGCCTGCAAATAAGAGGGAGCATCGTTCCTGTGTCTGCAATAGGACCTCACCACAGATGGAATAAGAACGGTGCCTCCGGTCCCCTAACAGCTTTTCCGAGATGGAAGGAGGGAGAGGTGGAAACTGCATTGCCTATTTTAATTCTTCCCTCCCAGTTCCAGAGGTTTGTACTGTTTTGTCCTAAATGACGCGATATGGGACTTTGATAAGACAGGCCCTAGGTGAGCTTTGACAGCTAATGCCATTTGAAGGGCTGCCCAAAAAGGGTGCTTCTGGAAAAGCTCTTTCTCCAGCTAACCTCTCCTCCAATTTAGTGCTTTACATCTGAAATTTTGAAGCCAATTTTCTTTTTACTGAAGCTGTAATGAAAGGAGCAAATTATTTATAATGGCAGTCGTTACTCCGGGAAGAGGCAAGCGAAGCTCTTAGGACATTTGCCCTGGACCTCACGTCACTCTTTTGCACTGCAACAGAGACGCAATCACATTTTTTACTCCAGTGGCCCATTTATTCCACCCAAATTAACACAAAAGCTTATTACAGCAAGGCTTTTCCCTGCCCACAGCATGGAGACTGGTGGGTCACCTTGGTAAGCAGGAGGCACATGGGAGGGTCTCACACAGCTCCGGATGGTCTACAAACATCAGGTCTGTGACCGAGCCCAGGGCAGCCCTTGGGAGCAGGCACCCTTCAGCCCCAATCCTGCTGGGTTTTGCCTTCTCATTCTCATACAGCCCTGCTGTAGCTCTGCCTCATTCTCTGAGACAGGGAACTTCTGCTGGGTGCCAAGCATGGTCCTGCTCCGTCCTCCAGCCCAGGCTCCTAATGCAGGTGGTAGCAGAGCGAGTGCCTTTGCAGCTCTGGACCTCAGGCTGTCCAAAGTGACTAATTTCATCCATTATCAGCTTCTAAAATGAAGGCATTTGTGGACAGGACCAGCTGGAGCCGGAGAACGCCCATTGCTCGTGCGTGGGGAGGTGGGAAACGCTCCTGGGTTCACCCAGCCGCAGTGCCTGAGCCTCTGGATGCATAAGGTGAGCGTACAAACAATTCAGCTACTGTGCAAAGTTGGATTATTTTTTTTAAAGTAGCTCTGTCTGAGCACTGGCTGGGTCCTGACAGGGGTGGCCAGGACTTGAGCATCCACCTTATCTCTCGGTTGTCACACGCAGCCGCACGAGTCCCCTCGCAGCGTGCAGACTGCTAGCGAGCAGCGGGGCCGGTGCTGGTCGGTAGAGTCTCTGGAGAGAGATGGGAAACGTGAATCTTGCAATGAAAAAATAGACAGTAAAGGAACCGTAATACTTTTACTTCTGGCTTTCAAGACAATCTGGTTATTTTGTAAGCTGAGAACTGACAGTAGGGTGAATATTATTCGGGTCGACTTAAATATATAGCTGAAAAAACTCCAGTGACTTGGGAGAGGGGTCTGAGAAGGGAGAGGCATGGAGGTGGGAAACGACTTATTGCTTCTCAATAAAGCTTTTAAAGAAAAGAGAAAGGGGTGGGGGGAGAAGGAAAGAAAAGAGCAGCAGGAGGCCATCTAACAAAGCAGATTCTGCCCAAATTGCCAGCGAGAGGCCCACAAGTCAGCAGGGGGCTCACAATGAGGGAAAAAAAACCTCCAGCAGCCCTGAGGATGTTGTGAGAGCTGGAGAAAGACGTTTGCAAAGTGGAAACGGCCTGCCCTATGCTACGGTCCTTTCTTCGTTTCCTCAGCTCTGCAAATTGCTATCTAGATGGTATTTTGCAAAGGCGGCCCTCGCCCGGTGCGCTGCTGCTGTGCCCAGCAGCCGGTGTCGTACGGGGTCTGCATCCCCTTCTGCTCCAAAATAACTCTGGGGCAGATGCACTCTCAGTTGCCCTCCGTGATTTTCCCTTCGGACCAGATGATACCGAACAAATCCTCGGGGCAGAGACAGCATCTTGTCTGAACACCGCATCCCATTTTGTGAATAAGACTTTAACTAAGCCGACCAGCGAGCGCTTCTTGAAAAATCCCACAAGTTGCTCCTCACTCAGTGCAAACCAGCGGGTTGCTCCAAAGCTCACTCCATAACCTGCCGCATCCTCTGCACTTGCAGACAGCACACGGCTATTGCTCCAACAGATCTATTACTTTACTCTACAAATGTGTTAAAAAAATAACTTGTCACTTTGTTGAGCAGTGCCTCAATTTACCAGCCAGTCAAAACGGGCAGTAGAAGCTGACCTATAAATTCCTGTTTCTTGTTGGCGGCTGAAAAGCACTGCAAAACTATGCGCTATCAGAAGGCCCATTACCCACAAAAGAGAGCTCCCGGCCAGGACCAGCCTCCACGGGGCAACGCCGCGAGGGGAGACTTTGAAGTGGTGTCCATTCTTCTCTTTCAAGGAGCAATTTATAGAGGAGCTCGCTTCCAAGAGACTGATGGACAAAAGGGCTGGATCGGCTACTGTATAGTCGGGGGTGAAAGCCTGGATCCATCAAGGTCAGTGGCAAAGCTCTCGTTGACTTCAATAGGGTCAGGAATTCAGCCCTGCTCTGTGCTTCGCTGGATGCACTTTCACATGCAAACCTTGCGTGGCAGCGAGACAGATGTTAACTTCAGCTTCTCCTTCAGCACAAGCACCACAGTGACCCACTAAACAAGGTGCTTCAAATACTCTGGGTTTGGAGTCCGCACACACACACACACACGTGCAAACACACACGCCATTTTCCAAAGGATTTTAAATCTTGCAGAGTTGCAGGAAAACTCAGTACATGAAAAGAAAGGAGCATAAATTATCCCAGCCTTGGGGCAGCAGCGACTTGCCTTCCTGCCAATGAGCTCTGCAGGTTTTATGTGTTAGTTTACTCCGGTGATTAATAAAATATTGGATACTTAATGGGACCTGTCAACCTCTGCATCCAGGAGAGCACATATCTCCTGGAAAACAGCAGCAATGTTCACACTTACATGGTTGGTGCCTGAGCGGGCGCTCAGGACTTTGTGCAAGGTGCGGTAGGCACAACGCTGAAGGTGGATCACCCCCATGTCTTATGGCATTGATACAAGACATCGAGAACACCAGACACGGATGCGAGGGTAAGCCAGGCGAGGTTTAAACGAGGTGCTGCGGGTGCTAGAAGCAGCCTGGTTGCAGGGCAGAGGTGTCGGCCCAGGCTGGCATGGCTGGATGGCGTCTGTCACCCAGCCCTGGGAGCCATCCCCACGCCGAGGGCTGAGCAGCAAAGCCCCAAGTTAACGGGGACTTTGCTGGAGCAGTGCCTGCTCGCAACGCTATCTGCCTGCACTTTTTTATTGAGCATATGGTTTCCAGCTACGCTTCCCCCGTGCAAGCATTCATCAACCCCACGCTTATCTGCATCCTGGCCCGTGCTGACTTTGCATTTTTAAGATGTCAATGGAAGAAACATCACACACGTGCTTTAGCATCATCATATGTCAGAAGCTCAAGGTCCACAAATACACTTCCTCCTTCCCCTGCACTTTTTATGCATTCTACAAGGTAAGCAGTTTTGCAGTGAAATTTTCCTCCACAAACATTTCTTTTTGAGCTAATCTTAATACTCAGGAGATGCAAGTCAGACAGCACAGGCGAGTGAAATTTCCTACTTCCAGAGGAGATAGCGCGTTCCACACCAGCAGGCATGGTCGTTAGATGCCCCTGTGATAATTGCCACAGCAAAGCCTCCTGGAGATTGCCTGCAGAGCAGTGAACATTTTTTTTTCCCCTCTCACTGTCCCACTAAGCCCATGCTGAGGGAGGAGGTGACTCTTCTTCACCGTTCCTGCTCTTGCTGAGCAATCCCTGCATGGGCAGAAACCTGGAGTTCAAGTTTTACAGGATGCCCCGGGCAGCAGGGAGAGCAGCTTCAGGGGCTGCCGTGGGGGCTGTTTCCCCCTGGGAAGGGGGCTGGTTCACCCACTCCCAGCAGGGAGGAGGGCAGGGGGAAGCAATAAGCCAGCGAAGAAGAAACATCAGTTTTTAAAGACACGCAGGGTTCCCCAGAGCCCCTCAAGCTGGAGCCTGCAGCAGTCTGACCCCCTCTGCTGCAGGGTACCTGCACCCCTTGGCACCCCAGGAACCGGCCAAGCTGCGCCCGCTGGCAGCACAGCCCGTTTCAGATGGCTTCAGAGGCTTTGAAAATTAATTTACAGGCACTGAAGTTTCTTAGCACTTATTGTAGGGTTAAATCAAACACGAGAGAGGTGGCTAACATTCACAAGCTGTGGCTTTTCAGACGGGGCTTTGTCAAATGTGCAGCCTGTTAAAAGGGGAAGGTCTGGGCGGATAGTCTTGCTAGCTCTGGAATAAAGCACACTCCATCCAGGTTTGAGTTCAAATTACGTTTTCTAATGTACCACCAGAGATTTTTGCTGTGTTGTTACTGTGCAAAAGGATTTGTAATGGAATGGAGATTTAATCTATTATTGATTATTGCATTATTAAAAAAATAAAAATAAAATTAAGTCAGTCTCTTTGAAGGACAAGGTAATATATTTTAAGAAACCCTTAAGTTTCATAGTAACTCTTAAAAAAGTCTTTACTGCTGTTCCCTTTCCCCAATACAAATCTTATTGCCAGAGACAAAGTTTTGCTCTTGTGCTGTTTTATTCTGTAAGTGTCCACTCCCATCCCTGCGATCAGATTGTCCCCAGTATCCCCTACTTCTTCTCCCTTTGTCACCTACCAGCACTCCCTTCCCCTTGCGTCTGTCCGGGGCCACATCTTTCTGCTCATCAAATATAGTCTAACTTCAAATATACTGTAACTTCAGCTACCACCTGGGGTTCCGTTTATCCTACTTTCCATCCAAAACCACCCCAACACCATACATATATAGAAAGATAACTCTGTACTTTGATTATAAGCTACCTGATGAAACACTCTGGAGACATTTAAAATTCTTTGGGGCAAGGGCTTTATGTCCCATACTGTGGCATTACATGACATGGGTTTAGTGCCTTAGAATTGCAAAATGGTGAAGACGAGAGGTTGGAAAACCAAACCAAGCCAACTCTGATGCATTTTTGTAGGCAGGTGGAGGGATGGAAAGAAGGTGTTGGAGCAAGATAGCATCTGCACGCAGATACCTGCAGAAGTGAATCTGCACGCTGGAAGGAGGGAGCATCCCAGCTCAGCGGGTGCCAGGGGCTTCCTAAAATGAGCTGCCAGAGCCCTGTTTCACACAGGGCATGGAAAGGGTCAGGTCCACCACACCTGGCCGTGCAGGGCCAGGGATGCTCAGCTCAGCGCCGCAGCCGCCAGCCCCGTGCTCCCCCACCAGCACCACGCTGTGTGTTGCTCACGTTTTATGGAATGCATTTTTACAAGCAACCCGATATTAAACCCAGGGTTTTTTGGTAAAATATGTGTATTAGGGTTCACATCATAAAAAATACACAGGATATGCAACACAATCAAGCTAACAGTGTTGGAAACTTACCTTTTGGTATCCTTTATATTTTGTTATTTTAACTGCAAATCTCAGTCTACTTAAATATAAGTGCTACTTGAACACAGGTTTTATTCTGCATCTTGTACAATTGGACTACTCAACAGTGGTTTGGGACAAGGGTGCATTGGAGATCAAAGCCTTGCAGTTACATTTTCGCTCATCACCTGGAGGACCACAAACAAAACTATGCAGATGTAGATTAGTTTACAGAAACCTCGTTTAAGGTGAAAAATCCTGTTAGCTATAATCACTAGATTCTTAACAGATGTGCTGGAGCCAGCAGCTCCACGCTATGGCATCTATTGTGGAAGAACAGTATTTAGGCACGAGACATTTCTTTCATAGCATGCTAAGACGCTTGAACCCCAAGGCAAAAAAAGGAAGAAATAATTTAATTTATAATACATTTAAAAGCAACCTTGAACCTGGAGCTGTTAAGAGCGGGCTTGTCACAAAAGCATCTAACTACAGAGCTGTCAAACACCTCCCTGCATCCCCACGGGCTGAGAAACCTGGTCCAGGCTGGGAAGCCAGAGTGGAAACACTGTGAGTCGCGGCAATAACGTCACCTCCTTCTGACCACGCAGCCAGAGGAGCGAGCTGCAGAGCAGGGACAGGCAGGAATACAGCCACAGTTCTCCACAAGCTGTGACTTGTGCATCCCAGTGCGCCGGCTGCGACCAAGCACCGGTTGGTTGCAGCTTCTGCAAATGCTGGAAGGGAGCAACTGATATGTCTGTGATTTCAGAGAAATAATTGGTCTGAAGATGCTCGGGGGGGAAAAAAAAAAAAAAAAAAAAGAAAATTAATCAAGCCAGTTTCTGACCAGATTTTAATCTCAACGGCCAGGTTTAAGAAGGGACAAGTTTCAGCCATTCTGTCAGCTGGAGAAAAATGAAACCAAACCACAATCATGATTTTGTGTTGGGGTCATGCTTTCGAGGTCACTCCAGACAACAGAGACTTTAGAAATGAAGAAACTCCCAAATGCTGCAGAGGGAAAATATTCCTGAGGAGCAAGCCCTCAGCTCCGAAACACAGCATGCTGGAGCTAGGCACCTCTGCAAATCCTTCCCTTAGGGGTGCACCAGCAGCAGTAGTGCCAGGTGCCATCAGTGGTTGCACCCTTGCTCACTCCCTTTTGCTCTGCATGGTCCAGCCCCTCGGATGCCCGGACCATGTCCGCAGCCGAATTCCCAAGCCACCCTCACTGCGGAGCCACGCTGCATCCTGTAGGTACGGCACTGAGACACAGGGCCCCTCCTACGCTCGGCGGCCGATAAGCGGCACTCACTTTTAAGATCTCATAAATCACAGTCTCAGGCAGTTTTTACAGTCTAATTGAGCCCGGAGTCCTTCGATAATAAGCCCTTGAAAAGTAGGGGAAGGAAAGCATTTCATAAACCCAAGCTCAGCAGGGTTCTTACCCTTGCCAAATACCGCTACCCCAAGGCACTTTCTGCTGAGCACACCCAGCAAAACAGCAACCCTGGGCCAGCAGCGATTAAGTGTCAGGTGAGTGTGTCAGGTAACTACATGCAGAGAAAACAATGCTCACCCATAGTGAGAAAATAAGTCACCCAAAGGCCAGAGAGATAAGGCAAATCCTGCTCTGGATGTCTTCTCAACTGTCATGTCTCCAGTTTGTGGAAATGAAAGATTACAGCCTGTTAACTCCCCAAAGCCTGGAACAAGACAGGATCTCATCCCTCAGCAGAAAAGGGACTTTACAAGGGGAAGATTACAAGACTAGAGCTGCCTGATCCAAGTTTGAAGTTCTTCCTTGGGGGTGGTTGGACTAGATGACCTCCAGGAGATCTCCTCCACCCTCCATTCTGGTGTGATTCCATGGGAGGAAAATCACATCTTCACCTGACCATGCTTGCCTGCAGCCACGTACCCATTCCCAGCCAGGCTTGAAGCAACGAGCTCAACAGACAGACTGCCCACCATGTCCCTGGGTGAATCAGCCACAGGAATGATTGCTAACATCCAGGGCAAAATAACCTCCTCATCTCCTCTTTCAACCAGGCCCAGCTTCACCTCCCATC
This sequence comes from Pelecanus crispus, assembly GCF_030463565.1. Classification (NCBI taxonomy): domain Eukaryota; kingdom Metazoa; phylum Chordata; class Aves; order Pelecaniformes; family Pelecanidae; genus Pelecanus; species Pelecanus crispus. Next base: position 46,713,132 of record NC_134649.1, read on the forward strand.
CATCAGAAGCCATCACATTTATCCAGGAGATTACCTTGCTCCCAGATGTGCTCATTAAGCTCTTTACTTACATGAGGAAGATTGAACTCCTTCAGTTTCCACAAACTTCAAATTAGTTCTGTACACTTTTAAGCGAAATTAACTTCCATTTTAAAAATCACAGACACTGAAGCTCAACAATGGATTGACAGTTATGACAAAACCCATCAGTACCTTTCAAAGAGATCTCAGTAGATGCTCACCTTGGCAAAGGTCGTTCCTGGCACAGAGCCCACAGTCCTGGCTGACCCTGAATTGCTTGCACAGATGACGGTGGGCACCACTGTAAATTTAAGGATGCCTTCTAAGGATCTTCAAGAACTTGTATTTAGAGCAAAAAGAGGTGGGGGAAGAAGACGAGCTGAATGAACAGAGCAATTGTTTGCAAGCACGCAAGTGTTAAAGTAAGTAAGCAATCAGAGGTGCTAGGTGGACCACACCTTTAAATACTCAATCAGTTAATTGTTAACATTTGCTTCAAGAAGTCTGGTAATTATCCATGAATGGCTTCTTTCATCATCTTTTTTAAAAGGTTTTCTCAATTCCAGCATCTTAATTATTTGCCTTCATATTGAATCATCACAGTATAGGCAGACAAAAAGCTTTCTTAAGTAGCAATAGTTTTTCACTTTTTCTCTTTTTCTTCAGCAGCATGTAGGGTTTTCATCTTTTGCTGTTCCGTGTCCAAGAGTGAATACTTACTGGAACAGTGCTGGGAGTTTTAGACACAAACTTAGGAAATTCAGACTTGCTGGGACACTGGTATATAAGCATGGATACATGAAATAGTAAAGGGTTTCTTCTATCTTATTTATACATGTTTGGAGGTAAATTTCTTTCATATTCGACCATTTGCCTTTGCAAATCAGCAGCATTCCTGCAGATGGAGGAGACTGCTGCAAAGAGGTACTGAAAATGGGCAGTCCAGAAAGCAAGGGCATGAGAACATCATGGACGAATGGGAAAGTGTCACTCATACCCTGTTCATTCTTTCCTTGACATCAGCTCAGCACCAGAAGGCAACACAAACATCCAGGCTCTGTAATTAAATCACTCTCACTCCTCTTGCTGAAATGGCTTACCAGCTGTAACAGGTATGTCAGATTGCCGAGGGCTGAGCTAGCATCATGCCAGCACCCCAGGATGCTTCACGCGGGCTTGTAGCTAGACTCTCAAAAGTCAGATCCTTCCATTGACTTCAGTGAACCCAGGATAGTGAGAGACGCCTCCAGCCAAACCTCTCCAAACCCACCGAGCATTGGCTGGGAAAGAAAGCTCGAGTCAACAGATCTGCTCCCATTCCAGGGAGACCAACCTTATAAGTTTGTGCACATCGAGGAGCGATAACATCGATGTCTCTTCTGAGGCAGATTTAAGGTTGGCGTTGGGCCCGGGGATTTTGCAATTCGCTTCTATTCTGTACAAAGTACTGATTTGAAATATGTTCCCTCAATAGATATTTACATTTTCCTTTTATTCCAATGTTAGATACAAACACTTCGCAAGGAATACATCCCCCCCTCTGCTTCCTACCATCCCTCCTCTTTCCTGCCTGCTCAGTCCCCACATTACTCAGGGCCCTGGGTAAAGCTCTTTTCCATGCTAAATAAGCACCCAACCACTGTTAACGAGGTTTGGCCAGCTCACAAGGAGTTTTGACAAGCCTGTTGAACCGGTGCCAAGCAGAGATGAATGTTTGGCTTGGACCAGCACAATGCTCTGTTTGTCTCATTGTTGCATTGGAAGTGTTAGCAAACTAATGTGACAGGATGGAGACGCATACAACTGAAAAATGACTGAAAATATAATTCCATGTCAGCAGTGACTCCGTAAGGATTATTTGTCTCCAGTGACTTTCAGGGAACTTTTCCTTACGGGCTCAAAATAAAGACAGGTCTGTGTGCTCGGGGAAAGCGATCAATTAGTTTTAAACCTAGATGTAAATGCTGCACTCTGCTTTCGCTTCCTAAGATTTACGTCTAAATCAACCAGGCACTCTACCGCAATTATTTTAAACTTTTCTTTCCTTAACAAAAAAACATGCTTTTGGCTGCTTGCACAGCCCTGTAAGAGCCTGAACTCTGCTCTGCTCCCTGGTATGCGGACGGGTCCCAGCAAAACCCATGACGGGGACCCTCCAAGTCTGCAGGTATAGGAACTGCCGGACGAGAGCAAATGATGTTCCAACACAACCAGTACCAGCACTTCAAGAGCAGAGCGTTCACCATGGACCATTACAGAATTAGGCAGAGTATAAGGAGTGAAGAACAATCTTTACCACGTACTTTTTTGCTTTCTGGCACTCTACTGTGTAGAGAGACCTGTGGAGCTGGAGACTACCTAAACCATCATGTTTAATAGCCCTTTTGGGACCTAGCTCCTTACGCTCTCTTCTGGGGTCTTTTTCCTTGTTTGTTAGTTTTGGATCCGATCTTCATTCTTGTCTCTGCAGCTTCATTTTCCCCTTTACATCAGATGAAGGATTTTATCTTTAAAAAAGCAGAGTTATAGTCAGCCTCATGTTGTTCTTTCCCAACAGAAAGGCAGGGTCACCCAGGAATCCGTTTAAACTTACCTCCCAACGTTTGTCCTCTCCAGACAGAGTGGGCTTCCCGGTGCTAGGCTTGCGTGTTTATTTGCAGGCTGGTCTTCTGGTTAGAGAATAGACATGGGAGTCTGTTGACCGAGATTCAAACACCTGCGCAGCTGCAGATGTCCAGCAGCTTCACCCACTTACAAGACACACTGTGGTTTTGTCTACAATAAAATGAATTTTCTTATGTGCTTACACTAAAAATATTTGCAGAATTGTTACCTTAATGACAGGGTCCCAATTCCCCACTTAGAAAACATTTCTCCCATCCTTCGGGCTATCAGGTTTTGATTTATACGATAATAGAGCATTCTGTTAGATTTTCAAAAGGTATTTAAATCTCTAGACGTGAAGGTATTAATTTAGCGAGACTTACAAAAGATACCCAACTCCTATTGAAAGTCAGAGGAGCTGAGAACGTCACTTAGGCTTTTCTGCAAATCCTACTAAATGCTTATCTATCGCTTTCAAGTCTTATAAACCTTTGTAAATCTGGACCATGACTGTAAACGGTATTGTTTATGTGCCATAAAGGTGGATACCACCCCCACCCCCAGAATTACGAACTGCATATGTACCCACTTACCTAAAGAAATATGCAGCTTCACTGTACATTTTATAGTTTGTTTCTTTCATTTTTATAGCTAGCATTGCACTGATAAATATAGTTGTTTAGCCAAAGTCAATGTACTGGAGGCAGAAAAGAGATAAACCATGAACATTTATTTGGATTCCTGGTACAATAGTATATATACTAAAGTTCATTATAAAAATCATGTAAGATAGTCTCTGCAGCGTAAGACTGGCTTTGCAAATCCTTTTAATTACATCCATATTTCCAATTGCTTGTATGTCAGAAAGAGATGAGCTGGTGCTAAACATGCCCAGTTTGTTGGGATTTCATACAGCTCTTCAAATCACAGAAAGATTTTTCAAAAACTTGAGTCTTCTTATCTTGTCACAAGCTATTATTTTTTTATACACATGACAGTTTACTAGCAACAGAAAGTGTAAATATATATATTTCACTCTTAGGAAAATTGCTAGGATCCTTGTCTAAAGCTCTCGAAGGGACTGATAGGGTCGGCAGGTTGTCATTTGGAGAATTCCATGCACAGATGCTATCGGGTGCAGCTCTTTTGGGGGCGGTGACTTGGTTGAGCACGGTCTGCTCATGCAGGGACTAGCACAAAGGGGATCTGCTATAACCCCACCAGAAAGGACTACATGCTTGGAAAAAGACTTCATGAAAAGTCTTGTTTCCATTCTGTAAACCTCTGGTCCACTTCTGCGGAGCTTTTCCATGCTCTCCTAATGAAAACTGGTTCCCAGGAGCCACATATTGCTGCTGAAAGCTGGGGCTTTGGTAAGCACAGGAAAAAAATTGATGTTGCATAAAAAAGATAGTGATGGAAAATTTTAACAACGCTGATTGTTTAGGCTTTCTTCCCCTTTTCAAAATGAAACACTTTTTAAATCAAACCTTTTTTTCACTGAGAGCTTTGTGAGCACGTTTTTTCACCTGGTTCCAATCTAGACAGTGTTGCAACACAAACGAAGAGCAAGAGCATCCGGCGAGGGAGCGGGTGAGAGTGCGCTTCCAGCACAGCAAACCTTGCGCTTTCTGAATTCACCACCAAATCCTGTGACTTATCACAAAAGAGCACAGAATAAATATGACTTGATACACAGCATAAACCCTCCAAGGCATGGAGCATCTTGGAGGGGTGGTAGCAAAAGACCTTCCCTTCAGACTGGTGGTTTGGTGGCTGGAAGGCAGTGAAACCTCTTTCTCCCTGCTGATGGCTTAATGGATTTATACTAAACAAGATGGCAATTGGGGTCCAGCCCCTGCTAAAGAAATGGTTCCTTCAGAAGCCCAGCAAAATACCATTGAAGCATAGGGCTGGGAGGGCTCAGGAGGGGTGAAGAGCACCAGCAATACCCCTGAACACTGAAGCATCAGGGGACTTGTTGAAATGTGCAGATGAACCAGCAAGAGGACTTAGTGCAAACCAACCAGCCATCCATGGAGCAATGCTGCCCAGCCTGACCGGGATGGGGCTGGGGCTGTCCTTGCTCATCCCACTGCACCCTCAGGGCTCCACGCCTCGGTTGCCAAGCACCTGCCCTCCCTGCACCCCCTCTGCAGCTATTCATAGGGAGGGGGCATGAAAACTAACCCCAAAAGTCAAATATCTACCAATGGTACAAACCCCAAGCCCCTCTTGGTGCAGCTCATGACCAGGGGAAACCTGAATCCACGGAGGGAAGGAGCAGAGTTTAGATAAACCGGGTCCCTCTCTCCCTCCAAGCTGCTCCAAATCCCAGCACTTGGGATCCAAGACACTGGTCCTGCGTGGCTCTGTGGTCCTCTCCATGTGCTTATCGAACTCGGTCTTGAAACAATTTCAGTCTTGAACAGATTTGTTAAACAGTGCAATATGAAAATCAAGGAATAAAGATGAGGAAAGGCGAAATTAGATTAACGCTGTAGATAGCTTTTGAGTATAACTAATGCCAAATAGCCAGAGGGCAACATGTCAACAATTTAATAGGGCACAACGTAAAATAATGTTTTCAAAACAAGCACTTCATTGGATGCTTCCCCTTTGAATCAGATAAAGTGTATCACTACAGAGAGATTTGCTTTGATCTGTTCTGCAGCAGAAGGTCAAGGGTGTCTAAAGCAGCTATTCAGAGCTTGTGAGTAATAGAATTAAACGGCTCAGATCACTTGATACCCCTCTGAGCTCTCAGCATCCTCCAGATGTGGGGCTAGCTCCCGGGGTGGGGAGCCAAGCCCCGTGTCCCCGGCTGGCAGCGGAATTGGGTGCTGGCTCTGCGCCCGGGCCGTTCATGCCACCCCCCAAGGCTCCCGCGGGACCAGCCTCTGCTGCCCACAGAGAATGGCAGAGGTTGGCATCAGAGTCACGCGCGAGTGGCAGCTTAGGGACAGCTTTGTCTGGCAGAGAGACCAACCCCAGCTCACCCAGACACTCCCATCAGTTTAAACTACGTAGCAGGGAGGTGTACGAACCCACCGCGAGGCCTCCCGGGGCTGGGGAGTCAGGATTTCTGCACCTGCGTTTGTGCAGAAAGCGTCTCTATTTCCAGGAAGCCAAGGCAGCACCTAACTTCGTAAAGGATTTGTCCTGCACAAATCAGTTCACATTAGTTGTAGGCATAACTAGATATTTATGAAACCTGATCATCGTAAGGATGATTTAAGCCCAAAGCTGTTTTCCACCCATGCTGAAGGTAACAAGCCAAACTCTGCCATGCCTTTTGCTGCTTCTTGCAGACGAGGCAGTTAGGGGGCTGCACACAGGATTTCACGCTCAGTGACCCACCTTTCCGTGGCCAGCAACAGGGAAAACACAGCCATTGGCACCATGCAGTGTAAAGGAGAGCTTGCATCCTTGGGGAGGGTGCGGACGGGAGCCCGACCCTCACGCAGAGACTGGCAGGCCTCGGGCAGGCAGCGGGCGGGCAGCGCTCCCCGGGCTCACCTGAGAAGAGCCAGGCCACAGCAGATCTTCTGTTCGTACACCCCTTGCAGAGAGCACAGTGCCAGGAGCTGGTTTCACCTACTCTCTTATTCCAGTGGGCGAGGAAGATGCTTGTGGGGCACAGCTCTGCCCTCCCCTGCAAAAGGAAAGATGAGGTGGGGGATGGAGGCAAATAATAAGGGGCAAGATTAAAACAGAGCGTCAGATATGTTTCTCATGGCCGCAGTACACAGCACTGCAGCATGCCGTGGTATTTTGCTGCCTATCTCTGCTGTCCCAACTCTAAAATTTAAGTAGTGGTGGGATTAGTCCGTCCACTGCCCACCCAGCAAGCGCGGTGCCACACAAAACACCTCCGGAAGGTCCAGCCTCACCATCTCCCAACCCAGGAGAGGATGGCATCAGGCTTGCTCTTGGTAGGGACTCCATGCAGCAGTCTCTGCACTCTCCCAAAGCACAGGTACAGATTTTAAGAGCAAGATCAGGTTAAGAGCCCTTGCAAGCACCACCTGCACAAACAGGCAGAGCCACGCAGGAGTGCTGCGAGAAGCCCTGTGCACCTCGGCCACCGCGCTGCCGGGGCTGAGGCAGCTGCCGGAGCTGCGCGGTGGCCTCAGGGGACTGCCTGGGAATGAAGGCAATAATAGGACTCATTTATCTTCGGGATGTCACCCTGATAGCATGCTGCTGGCGCGGCACCGGCAAGCGCTGGGTAGCTGCTGTGCTCGCTGGCTGGTACCCGATGGGAAAGGGCAGCCGGCACAGGGTCCCTCTGCACATTTCCCTGCGGATCAGATGGCTTCTGAAGAATTAGAACCTTATCTCATTTCAAAATGTTGGGAGCTTTTCATTGGTTTATTTTTTTATGTTTTTATGCTCCTGAAGGGAGAAGCGGGCTCTATGCAGCCCTGTTAAGGGGTACACACTTCATCCAGCTCGGCCAGGCATTTCTTCTTGTTCAGTTTTAATTTACCTGAGACACCAGGAGCTCACCATCTCTCTTGGCATTCAGGCTTGCTCTCCCGTCACCCACGCATCTTTCCCTCCCAAATCATCTGAAATTTGTCCCAAATTGTCTGCCCACTTCAGCCAGAGCCCCTGCAGCCCTTCAGTGCCCAACAGAGCCTTCTCCCAGGAACCAGCCATCCCACACCTCCCCAGCACCCAGCCACCAAAAAATCCAAGACTTTGTCAGGCATTTGCCCAAATTCCCTCTTTGCACACAGGAGCACCCAGCCCACTGAAGCCATGGCTGGGATGAACCTTCGCTCACTCGTAATGTTCCTCCAGGAGCTTCTCAAAGCGACAGGTTTTGCATCTGTTAATCAGCTTCACCTTCTCCGACAGACGCTGAGGAGCTGTTTGCTGTCGCAGGCTGTCACGTCTCAATTAGCTCTGTCCCTTTGGTGGGGGAGCGTGTGACAAGGGGCCACAGGGTCTCCACAGCTTTGTAGCTTTAGCATGGAAAGGTAAATACATCTGTGGTGCTTAGAGCTGCCCCTTCCCCGCAAAGGACTGGCGCTAGACCAGGGACACGGAGTGGTGGGTGCCACAGGGACCCCTAAGATGAAGGCAGAGGCCTCTCCTCATCCTGACTACCCGAACAGGCAGTTCAACAGAGGCAACACTCAGCAGAGACCTGCCTGGACCACATCTAATGACAGCCCTTAACTGCAGCCCTCTTAATGAGATGCTGAAGGCAGGCGGGTCTAAACCTTGCTCCACCACAGATTTTAGTGCTTTCTGCAGAGCTGCCTGACAAAAGAGCCTCTGCCCTGGAGACCAGCATTTAAAAGAAAAGCAAATACCAAGAGGACCTATAAATTCTCCACCTCCCGCTGCTGGAGTGGCCCCAATTGCTCATCCAGCAGCAGCTTGTTCCAGCTCTCAGCTCATCCCTCCTGCAGCCCAGCAACCCCAACCTACCTGCCTCTGGGAATGCTGAACCCCTCCATGCCCCCCTCTCCATCACCAGGAATGGGGTCCAACCATTTACCCCAGCAGCTCAGACAGCCCCACGGCTCTGACCCTGAAGCCAGAAAACAGGCAGGCAGAGCCGGAGGAAAGCCATGGGCTGTGTGCTGTAAGGCAAGCTTGGGGAAGGAGAACAAACCTAGCCCTGACTCATCCAGGATAAATTTGCCGTCTTCAGAGTGGGGCTTGTTGGGGGGTGCCCCATCTATGTGTAGCTCTGGGTTAATGGGGGAGGTTTGATTGCTGTGCCAACCTGCGTTCAGTGGCCCATCGTCTCCCAGGAGGGAGCACCCGAGTTGGGACTTCACCCATCACCCACTTCCAACAGGGTACGCATGGGTGCTGCAACTGCGGCTGTGAGGGTGGGACTAGGCTGATCGCTAATTACTATGGCTCGTAATCGGTGAGAGGCACGGCTAAGGGTTCTCTACCCCAAAAAGCTCCGACTAGCTGTCCTGACATTTCGATGCAAATTACCAAAATGCATGCGCTAGAAATAGCTGTAATTGATAAGGCAGGTCAGCAAGTGTTGACAAAGCTGAAATTTGGACAAAAATGGAAAGGAAAGTTTGTGAAAATGCGAACAATTTTCCTCTCGCTCTAACAGTTGGGTACAACCATCCGTTATTTGTGGCTGTTTTTTCTATTACAGATGCTGAGGAAGAAATTCATTTCCACTCGGAGGTATGTGCTCTGCAGGGAGGGGAACCAACAGGAGCGCTCCGGCTCGGCTTTCCCCTCTGCCGCGGCAGCAGAGCTGCTACGAAATGCGCTGCTGGGTCTCCTTGCCAGGGCCTCAATGGTTGCTCTTCTGTGTGTTCCTTACCTGCTTGCTCCTTGCTACGGTAATGCCCCAAAATATTGGAAGGAAGTAGGTAAAAAGAGCCATTCAGAGAAACTTCATCTGAACCATATAGCAAAATTCCTGAAGTACAGATGTAACCTTCTACCGTTTTACCTCTCTACCTCGATTTCCCCTCTTACACAAGAAAAGGGCCATTTTTATCTAGCCCTCAGTTTGGTGCCACCTTCAACGAGGACACCATAATTTGGGGTGAATTTAGTTTTCTGGGTGACAGCCCATTGCCTTTACAGAAGGACAGACCAACAGGCACATGAGCGTGAAACACTCGCGCTCTCTACTAGCTGTTAATGAGTAAAAGCTATTTTCTTCCTCCATGGCCTTTCCCTTTTGGCAGTTTTGGCTCAGCCATCTCCTCCTGATGCGTGCTGTTGACAGCACGGCTGGCAGAGGGGGGGATGCCTGTTCCGTGAGCGTGCCCTCCCAAGCCCTCAGCCATCAGAGCAGGAAAGCTCTGGGTTAGGAGCGAGCTCTGTCAGCACCATCGCTGATTTGCTACTTGTCTTATTTAAATTATTTATTACAAGAGAATTGCCAGGCACCTGAGCTTGAAATGACGGAAATAAATAAAAAACCCCAAATGGAGGTGAACTTGCTTGGCCCCATTGGCTCAGCGACAAACCCAGGGCGGGGGGGGGAGTGCGCAAACCTTGCCAGCCCTCCAGCCCCAGCACGGGACTCTGTGGGGTGACCCCTGGCAGGGCACGCCCCTGCCCACCACCACCTCCCCACGGGGCTTTCGGCAGCAGCCGCTCCCCGTCACCCCAGCAAGAGCCACCTCCGGAGCCACCGGCACGGCCGCAGGGCCCTTTCCAGAGTTGAGCCTTGTCTTGTCCACCTTTGATCAGCCTCGCTCACTGGCGCGGTGCAGAGTCAGTCCCGAGCGGGCAGGTCCGGCTTTTTCCGGAGGCACTGGGGCTCTCGCACCTCGCAGCTTCCCAGGCTCCGGGCTGGCTTCGTACCTTTGCTCTCGCAGCCGAGTTTTCCCTCCCTGTCTCCCCTTGCCTGCTGTGTGCAGCGTTTGATTTGTGATGGTTTAATACAAGGTCTCTGAGCGTGGCCATTACACCCCCAGCAGTGGTTTCCTCTAACAATTCACAACTGGAGCTGCACAAACCCACTGAGCCCAGTTTATTCCAGCGTCGGTAAGTCATTTGGATCAGTCCCGTCTCACAGCCGTCGTGTTTCACCCTAAAAGCCAAACGCAGAGGACGTAAATGAAGGGAAAGGGAGGGCAACACACTGCCCTTCCCCACCCCTCCTGCCTCCCTGCCCAGCAAAAAGGGGGATTCATCCTACTGACTCTGCAGCATTCAACATGGAAGTGCGCATGCGGCGTAGGCGTTGCTTGCAGGGTTTTCGGGAACTGTATTAACAGTTAAGCTTTCGATGCACAGTGCTTGGTGCCAGTGGTTTGGAAAGGCGGAACTGGGGCTGCCCAACATGCAGAGCTGGCCCACTGGCAGCCACGGGCTTGGCTTGGTGGCATCGGGGAGGAACCGGCTCCGTTTTGGCAGGAGCCCGTGGCTAGGTGGGTTGCAGGGGGTGTGAAGCATCAGGCTGAGCCCGCTTTCTGCAAGGTGTCTGGCGGAGGTGCCATGTTTTGCATCCCATGTGCTGACACGGAGCAGGCAGGGCAGGACCATCCCTAGAAACATCCCAGGCCAGGTTGGACGGGGCTCTGAGCACCCTGGTCTGGTTAAAGCTGTCCCTGCTCACTGCAGGGGTTGGGCTGGGTGGGCTCTAAAGGTCCCTTCCAACCCAAAGCACTCCATGATTCTATGATTCTGTGACCAAGCAAGTGCCCACAGCCACCCCAAGCCCACGAGGATGGGACGGGTCCCATCCCCTCCCATCTCACCCCAAGGTGCACAGTGCAAGGGAAAATGGCCAGGGTGGCTTTTTTCCTCCCACAAACCAACCAAAGAGCAGATGGAGGGGAAAATCCCTCCTCTCAATTCCTGCTAGACTAACATTTTACCTGCAAAATTGAGGTAGGAGGCTTTTAAATGACTTGTAGGTGGATCTGGTTCTAGAAACATTTCTGTTTTACAACAAGTCTTTGCTGTTTGAAGGAGGCGGGTGTAACAGCAAACAAGGAAATGGTTAACTGCAGCCTTGGGTTTGCGCTTGCTTTCCCCAGGCTGCTGAAATGTAGGGATTCAGGGGTCGCAGTCACAAATTTACCATTAAAGCAAATGCCTGTTTCATCCGTTTCAAGGGTGGGTTTTCTTTAAAGCTTTCATCCTGGCAGAGATATTTGAGCTGCTAAAAATAGGCAGCAAAGTCACGTGAAAACCTCCGGATGTGAGAAATCACATAAAAGATACGAGCGTGAGTCCCTGTTTCCTTGGAAATAATAGTAGTAGTAATTCTTGAATGTGATGTCGTAATGGTGAGATCTGAAACCGGCCTGTTGTTCTCTAAAACCCTCTGTGAACAATCAGGACAGGGTAAAACCCGGGTGCCAAGAGAATAAACTGCCCTGGTGCACAGCACTGTGCGAGAAAAGCCCTCCCTTGCAGAGCTCCGGAGAATGAGCCGGTGCCAGAGGTTTCCATGTGTGCAGGATCAGACCCGGAGCCGCTGCTCGGAGGGGATGGGAGAGCTCAGGCAGAGGGGATGGCACAAAGTTCCCAAGACTTCCGGCACTGGCTGGTGAAATTTTGGTTGAAGGTTTCAGTTTGGGATGAGCCCAAAGCAAACCACTCAGTCACTGCCCCCCGAAACTTTGGGTCTGGATTTAAATTCAGATCCGCAGCTGGTGCTGGGTGGGAGGGCTGGCTCCAAGCCTGGGACCTGGACACCTCTGGGGAGATTTCAGAATGGGAGCCAAGTCTGTGGCACGAGCCCGTCCCTGGTGGGAGTCAGTGAGCTCAATGACAGCAGTAAAGGGCTCTCACCCATCCGCACGGAAATTGCTAATATTTAAATTTTAACATCCCCAGCCTGAGCACTTGAAGGCACTGAACACACTTAGCTCCAGCCGATCCCCGGGGACCTGGGCGATGCTGAGCATCGTTAAGAGAACGATCTGCAGGATGAAACAACCGGTTTCCCGCAGCCGACATGGGGTGCGGGCACCGAGCCGCCCTGCAGCCGCAGGAGCTGCCACGAAGGGTACAGCAGCAGCACCACAGCAAACTACGGCCCCGGGTCCTGCACCCATCCATGCATCACACTCCGGTTCCCATTTCTGCATTGCCAGCTTGAGCTGCACGCTGCCTCCTATAAATCCTTTCGAAATGAGCACCAGCATTTAATTTATTTCAAAGAGTCTTACTGCTTTGTCTGCATAGATTCTGCACAGGAAGCAGGGGTGAAGACCAGTATTCAGATCCTGAAGCCAAACACTCACCGGGTTAGTAAATGCCAGAATTAAGGTTTCATAACATTTCCTGCCAAGTCAAAGCTTTGCACTAAAAGACAGCGGTACTCAAACTTTCTACTAAAGCAGTTCCCAACGCGAAGCATATTATTGGGCATCAGTGTTAGTCACCTAGAGACATAAGAGCAGATATAGCTAAAATCCTTTCGCTGCTGCAGTTGTGGAAGAGTCTACTGGCAGTGAAAAACTGCCAAATTTTTCAGATTTTAGAGCTGGAAATTCTGCTCCCCTGGGCTAGAGAAACATCGCTCTTCTCCCCGCTCCTTGCCTCTTTTACTATCGCAGCCATCACAACCGTCGTCACATTTTCCCATCCCTGTTACCAGAAAACAAGGATGAAAGCGAGAGGAGCAGAGCACGGACCGGCTGTGTGCAACGCTACAGGTGGCACGTGAGGCCCCGTACCCGCAGGACTGTGGATCCGTCATTTCCGAGTTGCAGCTGGCAGGCACGAGGCCAGACACCCTCCCTCACCTACACCCTGGGTTACTGCTTTGAACGCTCCGCTGCGGCCCGTGCAGGCGGTACCCAGCACCCAGCAGGGCTGGCAGGCAGGATGCCGCAGAGCCCTCTCACTTGGATTTTATACTCAGACTCATCGTAAAGACCTCAAAATCTGCCACGAGCACGGATTTTGCTGAAATAACCATCGTGCCTGATGCTCCAGCAGTCCACCACGGCCTGTCCGTCGCTCCGTTTGCCAGATGCCTACATGAGGTTTTGTTCTGGATGACCAGAAACTGAATTAGGCTGCATCCAAAGAGACGGTGCAACGTTGCTAGGCAATTACGGCTGGCTGAAAGAAGCTGACAGTCATAGCGAGTTACTGATCTGTGCAGGATGCGGTGATAAGGTTATCTAATTCTGCATATGTGACTTGTACACATTTGTCCTAAATATGACTCCGGCCTCTCAGGTCAAGAGGACTTTGGCTCAACTTTGAAACCTATGGAGCTCAGGAGAGGGGTGGGATGAGGATGCTGGCAGGGCCAGCGAGCAGCGCCCGTAAGGAGAAACTAATTATGGGACAACAGAGGCTCCAAAATCAGATCCCACTCCTAAGTTAAAAAAAAAAAAAAAATACTGTCCACCTTTGATGTAAGGTGAATTGCTTTTCTGGCAGGGAAAATGGCTTTTCCTCCTCCCAAGACGGTGTTATTCGAACAAAATCTTTGTTCTGCCTAACAGCAGATACCCCCCACAACCCAAGATGGACCTTTGTGATGCCTTTCCCCAAAGGCCGGTTGCCCTCAGCTGCCTGCGCCAGCCCTGCGTCTCACCTCAGCGTGGCAGGATGGCCACCGTCCCCATCCCCCCCGCTGCCGGCAGGCGCTGGGAGATGCTACAGGTTAATTAGCACTTACTCATTAGGGCTGCTGCCAGAGGTCTTTGTGGGGAACAGCAGGGAACTGAAAGCAGCTGCAGGAGCAGCCGGGGCTGGAAGGGGAGAAGGCAGGAGGGGACCGAGCTGCGGGGATTTCATAGAATCATAGAATCGTTTAGGTTGGAAGAGACCTTTAAGATCATCCAGTCCAACCATTAACCTAACACTACCAAGTCCACCACTAAACCAATTAAGGGGAGAGTAGCAACCCCACGCCTCCTGGCTTGGTGGCTGGATCATTTATAATGAAAGTAAAAACTGGGATTCAGGGAGCACTCCTTTAAATTCCACCCTTTGCTAATAAAATGATACTATCCGAAAAACTGAACTTTGAGGCTTTGACAAACACGCTTGCTTGAGATCAGGCTGGCCGGGGACTACACAAAATTTCACCCTTGAATCCAGCTGGTACCAGACACAGAAACCAAGCAGAAGTAAGAGGGCTGCGAAGGCAGAGAAGTGGGTAAAGGACATGAAAATGAACTCCTTGGCAAGCTGCGATGCACCCAAGCCTTGATCACGTGCTTACCTGTAGGCGTGCAAGCTGTCCCGGTTTCAGTGGCGGCGCTGGTGTTTTTGATCTCCCCGGGGACTGCGGAGATGTTGCTTCAAGAGGTTCCTCCTGGGCTGGGGCGGGCGAGCGGCCGGCAGCGGCCGTGGCACCGCAGCAAGCAGCCTCAGCTCTGAAATCGCGCACCGATAGTTGTGGCAAAGGCAAATCAAGTCCTAATTCATCGCGGCTCGCTGTAGCGGGCACATCCAGCTTCCTCAGAGACGCCAGCTGAGAGGGCAGGAGAATATACATGTATATTTTTAAACAGCATACCCCATTTCATCTGCACTTTTTGGGTGGAGAAAGTTTGACACCGATGCTTAGGAGGAGAGGATGCAAAGCACTGCCTTGACACCATCTGAAAAGCTCAGATGCGTTCCTTTGCCAAGATACCGTACGAGCGAGCTCTCAAGCATCCCACCAGCAGAGCAAGCATGCCCACGCGGCGCTCAAGCGTTCGGGGGAGCTGCGCGGCACCTCGCTTTCTGCTCCAAACCTCAGGCTGAATGACAGAGGCCTCCAACTGCTGAGGAAGCAGGAATGCGCTGCTCGCTGCCTCGCAGGATCTTGGCTTATAATAGCAATTGGCGCAGAGTCATCCTTATCAGCTAGCACATTAATCTTAATTAACAGATCGACAGCAACTGTTCCTCCCCGAAGCTCCCCTGAGCATTCGCAGCCTTCGCCGCGCCACCGCTCCAGCGTCAGCGCCGTTCCCGCTGCGGGGAAGGAGGCCAAATCCTGCACAAAACCGGAGCGGCTCTGCTGGCTCCAGCCCCCCGCCGCTCTCCCGGGAGGCCCCGCTGTAGCCAGCCGGGACCCCAGAAGCGTGTCCCCCCCATAGCTGGGGCCAGGACCAGGAGCATCCTCTCCATCCCAGCGCCCCAGGTCCTGGTTTTGGCTGTGATGTGGCACCCACGGAGCTGCCCCACCTCCTTCGTTCCGGGGACAGGCCCCGGAGGGAAAGGCTTTCCCTCCCGCATGTTTGCATGTTTCTAGAAAGGATTCTTTTTTTTTAAGGGGGAAAAAAAAAAAGGCAAAACCAAACCAGATGATCTATGAAAATGTGGTAAGATCGCTCTAAATCAAACCCGAACAGCAGGGCCCCTCTCGCCTTCTGCTCCCTGCTGCTCTCAGGGCTGGAAAATCAGTGCTGACTGTCCCAGGATCGATTCGCACCCCTGTGCCTAAAGCTGATCAGCTCTTCGTGCATGAATAGCACTAATGGCTGAGAGCTGCAGCGAGCAGGGACCCAGGCTTGCATAGGACCACGGACCCCGCGTCCCTGCCGCTGGCCAGGGCCGGGGGGCACATGTGGACCCCTGGACTGGGGCCACAGGGCAGTGCAGCTCCAAGCAAGCCTAAGTCTAAATGAGCAAAGGCTCTAACTGGGTACATATGTGTAAAGAGAAGCAATGAAATGGCTGAGGCTCCGTCGCAGGCGAGAGAAGTAAAAGCCCTGGCTGCTGCAGTGTGAATTTAGGGCACAGTCATTCCTGCCAGGTAATTAAAGGGCATAGGGACAGCATCCATCGTGCCTCATCTAAGGACTGCCCAGGTCAGATGCAAAGCCAAGACAGCTCAGACTTGGCAGAGCTCGGAGGAGAATGTCATTTTTTTTTCTAAAAAAATAAAACCCAAAACCCAAACCCCAATTCCCTTGTCCAGGTCAGCAAATCCCGTCGGCTCTGCCCAGACTGGAGCCACACACCCCACAGCTGAAGGAGGCGGTGAAGCAGCACATTTCCCAGAGGAGCAGGAAAAAGCACGCCCGTTTCGCAAAGGCTGGGCCCCAGCTGCCTGGGGTCGGGCAGCGGCGGGCGCTGGCACGCACGGCCGCAGCAGCAACCTCGGAGGACCAAAACCATGACCGTAGCCATCGGCACACCGGAGCTGCCTGAATAAACACTGTTAATTCACTAACGAAAGCATCGCCACTGCGAGCGGCCACTCCATACCCCTCGCCCCCCTCCCTTTGGATGTCACCGCACTAAACCCTTGCGCGCAGCAGCAGCCGGGGTTAGGGATGCGTTGTACCCCGGGGGGGCTCGTTTTGCCTCCTTGCCTCTTGGCACGGGGCTGGAGCCAAACCTGGGGTGTCTGAAGGACGCCCCACATAACCAGCTGGCTTTGCTGGCACGCCGGAGGGTTAGGCAGGGCCGTGGGGACAGGCAGAGGAGGCAGTTTCGTTGGAGGGTAACTCAGACCTTGCCATATTGCTTTCAACTCCTCGTTATTCCCCTTTTCCTCTTGGCAGCCCAAGGCAGGGCTGAGAAAGCAGAGCCAGGAGCGCACTGGAAGAGTCGCTTTATGGCACGTTACTTCAGCTCAACACTCAAAACACAGCCAGAAGGTCCGGCCCGGGGGCAGAGGCTGCAGACCTCCAACAGGGTCCCTGTGGGTTAGGAGAAGATGAGCCGGGGGGAGTTAAATTGGAGGCTTAGAGCAGAGATTAAGTTACAGCATCTTAATGAGTTGGCAGAGGTGCGGAGCCACCTCTGCCCGGTGCAAACCGGCGGCGACGGGCAGCGATATGCTCCTGCATCCCGGCACCAGGCTGGAAGCACAGCCCTCACTCCCTTCTGCACCCAAGTCCTTGAACAAGGCAGGCTTTTCAGTTCACCTTACGCTGATTGTTTTACTAAATAAACACGCATTAACCCTTTAAGGCAGTTTTGCAACCAAACAAGAATTTCATTTTCTTAAAGCCACAATGTGACAGCACAGCTTAAGGTCCAAATCTTTTAAAAATATGAACCTGAAGTCCAACTTCTCCATATGCACAGACACTACCAGAAAAGCAGACTGGTTTTCAGAAGTTTCTTTCAGGGGATGCTCAGGATTTGCAGCAGTTAGACCACCACAGGGCAAAGAGCTCCAGGCAGTGGCTTCTGAAAGTGTTGACCTAAGTGTTTTTCCAACATATGGGGGGGGGGAACCCCATCTCAGCTGAAATACCAAGGCTTTAAAAATTAGTTGCTGTTCATGTGCAGTAGCTCTTGTTATTAAAAACACCATAAAAGTTTTACTGTGCTGACTTAGGGTGCATGTAAAGAACCTGGCTTGTCTTGACAGACCATAAAGGAACTTTTATGACCTATTGGGTCAATGATTTGCGAAGAAGGATTTACGCCGCCGTCCAAGGCTGGGATGCACTGCTGCGGGAGGAACACATCAAAATGGTGTGCAGGCCTGAGAGGTGGACCTGCGACGCTTTGGCTGGGTAAACAACGTGTATATCCAGCATGACCACGTGTAGCAGCATACCTGCTTGGTAGAGAGATTGTGTTGACTCAGAAGGGCACGGGATTATGTGCTGAGTGGATTTAACTGACCAACCTTTATTATTTTGGGGTCACAAGCGGAGCTTTAGAAGAAAAAAAAAATGTACCTGTGCATCAGTTCTCCCCCAGGGCTAAAGCTTTGGAAAACCAGGCTGAATCCCCAGTGTTGCAACTGCTTTATCTTCTATTGCAAGATGTCGGGAAAACATCAGCTTCACCAGTCCAAGGTTCAGTCTCGACACACTCCTGGAGTAAGTCAAGGAAGAGGAGGACCTGACTCAGTGAAATAATATCAGCTTGGAATGATACTGCCAGATCTGTTCAGGGCAGATGAAATGGTGCAAAGGAAAGCCCCCGCCACGCCGGCAGCCTCGTACCAGCGTCAGGGCTCATTTACCTTTATAAAGCACCAGCATCCACAGACACACACAAGGGCAGAGCATTGCAGCTGCAAGCAAAGTGCTAGTGAAATCCAAATACGCGGCGCACCTCCAGCCTTATGGATTGGTGAGAGGGGCCCAGGCCCACCTGTGAGTGACCAAAACTGCCCTGGAAAAGGGACTAAACCCAGCTGCCACCCTCCTGGGGCAGCACGGTGAGCCGCACAACCGCTGCTCGCCCCGGCTAGCACAGCCCGTGTCACCCGGGTCCCCTCCGCAGCTTTGGACTGACCCCCAGCCCAAGTTCAGCTGCCCAAATTCATTGTGGGTGCTGGAGCCATCCCCAGGGCTGGGCAGCAACTGGGACAGTAACCCAGAGCACCCCACCTTGGCCCCACTGAGGGCGTGCTCGGGTGGTGCCAGCGATCCCCCACCCCAGCCGAGGACGGAGCAGGACGATGCCCAGCAGATGCAGATCCCTGGGGAGCTGCGCTCCAGTGCCTGGCACCAGCAGGAGGGAGACGGAAGCCCAGAAAGATCAAATGCTTCAAACATTTTTTCTCTCCCGAGCACCGGCGTTGGCTGAAAGGAAGACTAGTAAAGTCTTTTACATGCTGAAGGGCTCTCGTAGCCCTTGCTGCATGCTGTGCTGCTCCCCGGGGCAGTGGCCAGAGGGTCTCCGAGGGATGAGGAGCTCCTTCAGCCTCGGCTCACCTGGGCATCCGTGCTGCTGTGGGGATGCTCGTGCAGGTCGGCCATGCAAAGCTGGCCAGGACCCTTCAAGCCTCCCCCAAGGAGCAGCACCCACCTTCCTCCTCCAGCTCCTGGCCCCATCCGTACGGTCAGCATCATGGGCGTCGAGGTAGCTGCACTCTGCAGACTTCCTTCCCCAAAGCACTTTTCCTTTGGCCCTCGACATCCAGATGGATTGAACCAGATTCGCTGCACACGTGGCAACCAAATGAAATGGTTTCTTTGGCAACAATAATGAAAGCTCGGAAAAAAATTTTGCTTTCTGTCTCATGCGACTTCGGCAGCCCAGGTAACGCAGACCGGGAAGCGGAGAAACTGCGAGCATCTGACTTGAATTACTGCCTCTGATAGGAATCAGACATGCACTCCAGCATGTCTGCTGCACGTTTATTTATTTATTTGGGGGCTGATTGATTTAAAGACTCCCTATTGCCCGAGCAGCAGCATGGCACAATAATTCACTTGATCTCTGATTTATATTTCATGTTCAAGTGAAGCAGGATGCTTCTGCCCAGCACAAGGCTAAGCTGTATATGCCAATACCGTGCTCAGCAGCTTCTGAGAACCTGGGCATGTACAGAAGTAAAAGCCGAGGCTGCGGAAGGGAGTAAGGACAAGATAAAAGCTTTAAGCATCCAAACCTGCATGGTCAGGTTCACAAACCAAAACAGGGACTCACAGTTCCCGGTCCCTACTTGCCTCCTCGCACGAAGCTCAGTCCCAGGCTGCGTTTCCCAGCCGGGGTCCATCCCGTCTCAGCCTTTGCCCAAACCGCTCCGCTCACCCCACGGCTCCAAGAGCGATCCAGAGGTCAGCGATGTTCAGCACTGAGGTCTCCAGACTTTTGGGGAGCGTTACGCTGGAAGGCTTCGAGCCTTTTGCAGCTCAGCAGGAGAGAGCACAAGGGCTAAAGCATCCCCCACGACACCTACACTTTCGGCCCTGGCGAGCCGTACATTTCCTATTTGACCTTATGCCAGCTACCCCGGCAGCTCTGGCTGCTGGTGAGGTAATTGCACCTAATTAAGTCCCACTGCGCTTCTGTCTCCCATATGGGGAAAGGATCAAAGCGCTCCCCACCGTGCCGCAAAGGCGAGCGGGGCCCCAGGAAGGGTGAGACAAGAGGGGTCTTCTGGGCTGGGGGGGGTCAGCCAGAGACCCCCCACTGTCCCCCTGCCAGCATCGCCCCTCCCTGCGGCTCCTCAGAGACATCCCCAGGTTCCTGTGGCTCCAAGCAGGAGCCTGTGAACCCCATGGGAGAAAGGGCCAGCAGTGACCCTGCTCCAGGTCCTGTCACCCACAGGGTGCCCGGGGCTGCAGGCACCTCCAGCTGCTTTGCTACCACACTGGTGGTATCAAAAATAGATAGAAGCTATTGCAAACATTTCTCCCTCCTTTTTACAGAAATTGTTACACGGAGCAGGGTTGAGATCTGCTATTCTCTGCTCTGCTTCTCACTTGGAAATACCCTCTAGAATTTAAGGAGGATAAAAATAGTAGCATTCAACGGGAACAGGAGCGAGCTCTTCAGAAGGTACCGTAATCACGCAGAGCCGGAGCCCAAGCCCTTACCGCCATGAATAGCACTGCCAGTTGATCTCCTTCAAAGTATTGTTGAATGAGGTCTTAGCCTCATAATTTAAGGGGATGAAGTCCTTCCTAAGGTTGTGAAGATCTGGGCTTTCCAGATCTGTTATTTTATATTAACTTCTCCTGGGCAGCCTAATTAGACGAGGGGGCAAGGGCTGTTCCCTCCTTCCCCCATTATCCAGGGCCCTTTCTCCCCCACCATAAGAGATTTTATTTGTGCTGCACAAAAGATTTATCAACTGCCTTTATAGCCCTCCCTGCACTAAATCACACTCCTAATGGATAGCCTGAGGTAAGAGCACCACTGTTTATTTTATTATTTTTTTTTTAATCCATTGAATCACATGGTTACACGCACACAGAGCTGGCAGGCTGAGCTCTGCCTCCCCCTCCTCCCCAGACAGCACAGTTTTAAGACTCCCGAGTGACATTACTTGCACTGGCTAAAATCACAAGATGCAGTTTGTGAAAACCACAACAGGAGCACCTCAAGGTCCAAACACTCACGGACAATCCAGGGACGGCTGGAACGGAGAGGCAGCCTCCCCTGCTCCCCCTCCGCTTTTGGGGGGGAATTCACAGTGGTGTCACCAGCTCCGGGCTCCCAAGTGTCTTGTCCCTGTAGGAACAGATGACCTCCATCTTTGCCAGTGACTTGGAAATCATCCAAATTGCAGAGGTTAAGTTAAAAAATCGCCACCGCTTACCCTAGTCCAGATGTAAAGAGTACTGTTGTTAGTGCCGGATAAAGGTGAGGGTGGAAAAAAAACCCAAAACCCTCACTTAAATCCAGTGATATTTGAGATCCACTCCACCATCCCAGCTTTCAGGAATGTGAACCCCCCTTTGGCAAACCCAACTTGCAGGAGAACCCATTAAGCACCAGAAGAGTCATTACTTCACTACAAATAAGCTGTTAATCTGCTGTTGGGAAAACATCTACGTTGTCCAGCACTGCAAGGTGTGGACCACCTTCTCACACGGAGACATAACTCTTAACCGCGTGTAAAATACGATAGTCAGCACATCAGCAAGAATAACTCACGTGGCTCATCACAGGCTCCTCCTCGAGCCTAGGGCTGATGGTGGTCCAGCTTCTCCTGGTTTCTACCAGGGGTCTAAGGGCTGCATGTCCTGCTCCTTCCAGCTCCTGCTCCTCAGCTGGTGTATGGATTTGGGATGGAAAGGGAGCACTCACCTGCAGTCCTTCTTCAGATAAAACTCTTTTCTCCACTGGTTATAGCTGTCTGGCTGACAGGCAGAGCATGGTGACCCCACTACACCCAGCTCAGGGGAATCACCGTCTCTCCAAGAGCGCGTTACCGGCTCGTCGCTGCTCTCGTCTCCATCCGTGCAGGCTGCCCAGCCAGCCCTGACCCCCCTGCTCTGCACGGGGCGCATCCGGTACCACAGCCCGCTCATCCCCCTGCTCCACGGGCAGGGGAATCGCGGAGTCACCTCCCAGTTGTTCCAACTCATCGCCTTTAACTCAATCTTTTGATCGATGAAGCCTTTTGGCATATAATTTGGTGGGATTTATAACTTTTCACAGAAGAAGAATGATAATTGGCGTCTCTAAGAGGACTTACAAGAGGATAGATGGGGCCAGAAGGGCCCCAAAGCATAGCTGATCCTGCTCAGCATGATAAGCTGTTGCAGAAAACAAGTGTAAAGCTTGGCAAATCTGTCGGCGAGGGGTGGCCAGCGGGGCCATCTCCCCAAGCCTGCTCCACGATTGCTGGAGCAACACGGCGGCATGGAGCGGCTGAATTCAGGCTTCTCTCCTGCAGCTTCAGAAGGCGGCCGGCTCGTGCTGCAAAGGCCAAGGGGGTGGCAGACCCTCCAGGGAGCAGCGGGAAGGTGGAGGCAGCCAGCACAAACAGCCGGGGCTGAGTCAGAGCCACCAGCCTGCACGCAATTCCCAAAACCCGGCACCCCTGGCAGCCTCGCTGTACACCTGCCTCTCCCGGCCTCCCCCAGACTTTCTCCCCCTCCGAGTGTCATCGCAATTCGGGAGCGTTTGCAGTCAGGGAAGCTTCCCATCACTCATTTTTTCGCCGTGCCATTGTAGTGCAGTGGCTCCCGATCAGATCGCTGTCAGGCGCTGTCACACACCCATCACGCCCCGCGCTGCGGCAACAATTCAACCCCTCGGGAATCACCGTGTTCCTTTTCCAGGGAGCGTTTCCACAACTCCAGTCCACATTTTCCTTCCTTAACTTCACACCAACAAAACTTCGGTTGAATAAGGAGAACAATAGGAGCGGCTAAATACATTTCCATCCCCGTCTCCTGGTAGCAAGCACAAATCCTGGGCTTGCAGGGATGCTGCCAGGCTTTTTGCCAGCTCTCTGCTATCAGGTTTGTTAATATCTGGATGCAGCCCTAGCCCTCGGCCAAAGCCTCAACCTCTCACAAAGGCTGCGCGGAGAGATTTGGAGATTGCAGAGGATTCTCCTTGCTGGGAATGAAGAACGGGAATGTGTGCATGTGAGAAATGCTGAAAGATGCACGTCGCTTGGTCCTGGGCAAGCACATGCTCTGGGCTTCCCCCGGCTGCGGGGCAGCTTCTCCATCCAGGCTCCGCGAGCCTCTTCCAACAGCCAGTGGGAGGCTGATGGACACCTCTTCAAATCTGGGAAAAAAATCTGGGTGTATAAATAAATTGACCCTCCCAGAGAGTAGCATCAGCCTCAAGCCCTAATCAGGTTCCTCCCACCGCTCCATAATTTTGTCTTTCTTGGATCAGAAAGAAATTAGTTTAATGGAAAGCTACGTTTTTCTTGCCCTACCTTCATCTTATTTTTATAAACCCCGTTGGGAAGTAAAGCATATGAACAGAGACAGCCAGCCTACTTGCTGAAGTCAATTTGCAGAGTAAGACAGCAATAACCACCTAAAAGGGGTGGGAGGGATTGTTGGTCCTATTTATACTCGGCTTATGCTGGCGATTCCTCGAGAGAGCCAACAAGAGAGTAAGCCCCTGTTAGAGACAACTTTTGACAAGTCGTGCTTTTAAACTTCACCACATCTTTAGCTTGTCACACAGAATATCTCTAGAACCTATGTAAATTCTAACATATATATAGGATTATATATTATAGATTACATATATTAGATAGGCATTCATTTCTGGGTGAAGGCAGAATTAAAATCTCAGAGGCTCTCCTGCTTCTCTGCACTACTCTGAGCTTTAATCCCTCCTAAAATACACACACAAACATGGAAAACTCCTGCCAACTCCATGCCAAAGCTCCCAGGCAGCGTGAATCATACAGCCCCGACAGCACAGCTTGAGGAGGAACAAAACTCGGCTTTATTCATTCCCACTCTTCTTACCTGCGTAACCATGTGCTGTTTCCGCAGCATGCCAGCTTCCTCCTGCTCACGGGGATATTTTATACCCAAATTCAGCTCCCAAACTCATTTTTTTCCAACACTTGAGAAGCAACTTAGAGCAGCTTAAACACTTCAGACCTCCTCCCTCCAACTCCGGCCAGCGCCAGTAGCTGTGGCCAATTCATACTTCTTAAAAGCTTTTGATGTGCTGTTATCAAGCGTGTATTACACCGGGAATTTCACGATATTTAAGTGAACGCTATCGGCGTTACAAGCTTTGAATGCCTCTGCCTCACCTGCTGGCAGGAGGAAGGGAGGATTGCCCAAGCAGGGGAGGCAGAGCAGCGGGGATTCTCACGCCGTAACTTCCTAGTAGTTACCATGCAGTTTTAAGTCCTTCTCAGAATGGTTTTGGAGAAGAGGCAACGTCCATGCTCGAATGGCCTTCCAAGTATGTTGGAACAGTTTGGACAACTCTTAATGCTGAAAAAAAGAAGTTGGAAAAAATTAGAAGTTTTAGAAAGTCATGAAATCTTCAGGATCCTGGAAATAATAAATAGTCACACTCCTAATGCTGAAAAAAGAAGTTGGAAAAAATTAGAAATGTTAGAAAGTCATGAAATCTTCAGGATCCTGGAAATAATAAATAGTCATGGTGGAGAGCAATTTCTTTTTTTTTTTTTTTTTTTTTTTTTTGGTATGGAGACATAGAGGAGAACAAAGAAGTATTTGTTTCTTGATTCCTCATCTAGGAAGCATAACTGGCTCGTGCTTTCCATGTTTCCTGCGCAGCCAGGGCTGCCAGATCGTTTACTGCTCTGCAAAGAGCGATCCCCGTTTGAGGAGCAACAGGGGACTTCAGGCAAGTACTGTGAGATTTGCAGTACAAGACGACCTGGCTGCAGGAAGACGCTATTTTCTAGCTTCAATATTAATATTAGTTGAAGGGCAGAGTTAGGCAGAGTGCTCTTCACCGTTGCAAGCTTCCATGCTGTGCCACAGGAGAGTTTTGCAAGTGGGACAACTGCGCTGGCGTGGCTTGAAATGCTTCAATTAGGAATTTCTGAAACAGCCTTTTGATGTGATTGCTGATTTCTGCATGCAGCTTCTGCTTTGCGAAGCTACCTAAATCAGCAATGAGAAAACACTGTAGAAGGTTCTGATGTCTTCCTATTAGACGGGTTCAGCCAGGATCAGCGTTAGCCTCAACCCTGTCTAGAAAAGGGCTCCATACAAATACCAAGCATTCAGCCAACGTAAGGTGGAAAACAGCAAACCAGCCTCACTGCACCTACCGACAGCAGAGCGAAAACACAAGCAAGACTCATGCACGTAAATATTGCAGAAAGAAACAACCGAGAGAAAGGTAGGTGGGAAGACCTGATGTTTCCCTGTCCTTATTGCAACTAGAAAAGCCACAAAGGAATCCAGGTGCTGCAAACCGCAGCCGTTCTCCCTCTTCCTTCCAGATCCTGCCAGTTTTCCACAAGCGATCAGGACACGCTGGCTCCGCTGTAGCTCCCGGTCGTCCCTTTGAAAGGTGCAGAACCGCGCTCGGGCTCTGTGCTCTGGAGTCTGCACAGCCACAGCGTCTGCCCCACGAAACCCACGCTGCCGGGGAGCTCCGGGAGGGGACTTGGCAAAAGAGCAAACAGCAAACGCATTAAATGCAATCTCTACCACGCTTGTGTATTTAATTTCTTTTTGCGGGGGGCGAAGGGAAAGCAACACAGGGAAAAAGAAGAAAAACGGTCTGCAAAACAAGGATTCATGTGGGGAAACCGATATGCTAGGGGGGGTTTATGGGTTTTGGCGGGGTGGGGTTTTTTAGCTTTTCAGTTTGCGAATCGCAAGTGAAGTTTCACAGCTCTGCTCTCCTTAAAACATTGTAGACTCGGGTCAGCCTTTAAACAACCAAATAAATGGCACTGCAGCAGTCCATCCAGCCTGCTGCAAGGCAAGACACTTGCCTGAAGCCAAACATTTGCACCCTGGAGGAATCCACGCTCAAAACCACAAACGCAGCAGCGCATCATCTTCATTCCCCTCTCCTGCAGCAAGTGGCACCCAGTTTTCCGGCCAGTTTTTTGGGGTTGGCTTATATTTTTTTTTGGTCATGCAAACAAGGGAAGATGGGCAGCAGCTCTGCAATCGCAAATGCAGTTTCTTCTCGACGTAGCCGCCTCTGTGAGATGGGAAGGAGTTTGCCCGCTGTTGGGATCCGAACACAAGCCCTATCTCAGGGCGCTTTGCTGACTCAGCATGGCACTCAGCAGTCGCGTTCCTGTTCGTCACATCCGTCATCTCTTTTGCAGGCAACTTTTCGCTTTGGCCCCTGGAAACTCCCCTTGTGCCTTGCATGCAGGAAAATGCTGGTGGACATACACCGCTAATCACTGCGAGGGCTGCATGTCTGGCAGGTAAGGACCACGCACAGCCCTGCCGTGGGTTCCCAAAGCTCCTTGCAGACTGCAGGGTGTTAGCGTCTCCTAATTGCCCCCAAAACTGCTGCGTGAAGGAGGTAGGTTCAGATTTAAATAAAAATAGTTTAAGAAATTAGCTGACGCATGAGCCTTCCAGAGGAGAGGGGTTTTTTATTCTCTCTCCCAGTTACGCGAGTGGATGCTGATTTTTATAACACCTTCAAGTCTTAAAACAATTGACAGTTTAGCCCAGAAAGTTTACAAAATCCTAAAGAGCCATGAACTCGAGCTTCCCATCACCCCAGCTCCTTACACACTCCCTACAGGCACCCAAACACAAACCTTTCAACACAACACGTAAGGCCAGTACCTACCCCGCAGCAGCCTCGGGTGCCCGCATCCCTGCAGCCTTCATCCTCCCTCCCCGGCGGCGGGGCCGACTCCGCAGCTCCGGCATCGAACGCAGCTCTCTGCTCCCGTGGCTCCAAGGCAAGGGATTTCCAGGAGACCGGTCAACCAAAATCCCGGCGAAGCCGTGAGTGGGCGGGTTGGGCAGGTACCGGCGCTGCCAGGGCGATAGTTTGCTGGCTCCATTCAAGGCTCCAGCTGGCGATGAAGTAGGTGGGTGCTGAGGAAGATGAAGGCCGTCTCCTCCGTGCCCCGCAGCTCTTGCTGCTTTGCCCAGGCGGCTGCTCCGGCACCTTGGGCTGGTTGCAGGTTGAGGATGGGGACTGCGCGCTCCTCGAGGCAAGGGCTGCTGCTCTACTCGCTCATCCGGCACGCCAAGCAAGTGCTTTTCGGGTCTGTAGAACAACCACTACCTTTCCTGTTTCTTCTTATTCTTGGCACAAAGGATTTGGAATCGTTTCCAACCGAGGTTAAATGCATTCAAGAGTCTGTTTGCGGTGTGTTGGTTTTTTCTTTTTTAAAGTGACCTCTAGTTGTAACACACGCTTCCCCCCGCATACACAAAAATATCCCAACCGTTTTTAATTTAGTAGCTGTCCTTGTATTCCTGACGAACAACTCGCAAGTAACGTTTTTTTTTCCCCCATTGCATTTTACCTATTGCTTGGTTTTCAAATTTCAACATCGTATTTGAAGTGTTACATCACACATCTCCCATCTCAGGTGAGGGGACAAATATGAGCTATATTTGCACAGTAATTCACATCACCCTGGTTCCTAGGCAGACGACCAAAATACCGCTTGCAAAATACCAGTATTTTTACACTACAAAAATACAATTAGGCTCTCAATTACATTTTATTAATTTTACTTGTGGGAGCTTGTTAGCACGAGACAGCTGAAGGAACTCCCAAGGGCTCTCCCTAAAACCGTCTTGCACTAAGCCTCGCCATTTCTGCAGCTACAGAAAGGGGAAAAAAATATTATTTCGAAGTACCAGAACCCAAATTCTGCAGACACGTCCGCCACAACCTTTCCGCGTGTTGTCAGTCCCAGGGAACAAACGGGATCTCCTCGCTTCACTGCGGTTTTCTACGTGCGCAACCCCGTGTTTGCAGAAGCAGGGTGCTCGAGCGGTGGGTGCCTCACGGACAAGACGTACAGACCGACAAACTGCTTCAGCAACGGGACTCTCCGCTTTCTCTGAATGCTGGCATCTCCCAAAAAAGAGAGCTTTCAGATTTAATTAAATTTTACTATTTTATTTGTGAAAAAACTACAAGCAGAATTCATAAATAGACATTTCTATTTAAAGCAGGAAAATGATAAAGTGGCTTCTAATAACAGTCGTGCACATGCCAGTAACAGGAATATATTAACATCTTTTATTTGCTAGACAAAGAGCAGTGTCCAATATAAATTTCCCGAAAACATTTAAGACCTGTGAATTTCTGACCAGTTCACAAAACCACCATTGACACTTTAGCATGAAGATTAAAACAAACCTAACAGGACTGTCAGCTCTAAAGACTTTACAGAGCGGAAAAACTTTCAAAAGCGTTATACAAGCTGTCTTTCTGGGCAAATGAAAAATATAGCTCGTATAATACATTAACATAAAAATCCACAAGATAAGATTATGTTTTGACATACTTAAACAAGCATTCTATATTTGTCTCCAACAAACAAAGCTAAGGAAATAATGTAACCATCTTTACACAGTAAATTAAGGTTACAAGTCATACACAAGAACAGAACTGCTTGCGCATTAAAAACTGTTCAGCTCCATTGTCATACTCTAAATGTTGGCTCTTAAAACCATTCGGTTACATACAAGCAAAGGTTATTATATAGTCAGCAATTAATAAATTTTCAATAATTTAAGTTTACGGTAGAGCTTAAAAAAGTAGACTGAGAATGATCTTGGTAAGGCAGGTGAAAACATCTCAGTGGAAATAAACTCACGGAAGCTGCTGCCAAATTTTCGATCTGTCCAATTTGAAACAAGCAAAGTGTTCCAATTAAAATAAATAGCCTGGTGGTGTAAAACGCTGTCGTTTTTCCTTTGCAGAACTACGTCAAACTGAGCAAGTCAGGCAAGCTGTGTCGGTGTCTGTGTGTGTGTCTGTGTAAGAGTTGAAACTTCGCGAACGTAACACTGTGCTTTACTTACCTGCTTTCTGTGCCACTGAACACCACGAATCTGGTCCTTCCCCTACACTAGTGTTTTGGTTGGTTTGGTTCTTAAAACATGCTCCCCACCAACAGCGGGATAACCCACGGCCACGGCGCAGAGGGAATCGCACCCGTGGCCGCGTGCCGTGGGGATGCTAACTTCAGAAATTAAGTGTAAAAGCAAACGCTAGCTGTCAAATCCACAACACAACAGCTACAGATGAGGCCGGGGAGGTTCAATGCTTCGCTAACGATTTCTACCGAATGCAGAATTACAGGTCACTTGTTCCAAAGAAATTTTCCCACTTATTTATAGCAAGCTACTTTATCGAGGAGGCACGCCCAAAGAGACAGATGTTACCCACTTTACCAGTAGCCATGAGTAGCTGGTTACGGCGTTAAAGCTTTTTCGACTGATCTACAGGTCCATTTTCACTTGAAAAAGAAGCAATTTCCTGGTACACACAATGCTTTTTTTTTTTTCTTTTTTTTTTCTTTTTTTTGCACAAATTCCCAGATTCAACGAAGAAGGCGAGCGCGCGGTTTGACTTGAAGCACCAGAATCGGCCCCGCTGAAGCCAGCGGGACTCGCCGCTCGCTCACGCTCTTTGCTGGATCACGGCCGAGATGCACGCAAGCCTAATCGATAATGGATCATTTATAAAGCAGTGCAAAATATACAAGTTCAGGGGCATCTTCAAAAAATCTCTCTTAAAAAATTATTCCAATACATTTCAGTAAAATAAATAAATATGGCTGACCAGTTTACCCTCCCTGAGACCCTTAAAGGAATAGTAAAAACTGGAAAAGGAATGTCTTTGCAATATCCCACTAATGTTAAAATGTGGATTGAGAAATTCATAGTATTTAAAACTATGTATAATAAATTGTCTTGATGCTCATAGGAAGCATCTGGTTTCCTTTGGTTCTTTAATAAATACTTTAAAAATGCTTAAAAAGGTAAAGACAGCCTATACTGCGAATATAAGCAGAATTAAGTCAGGGTGCCCACGTTAACATCTTCGGAAAAAAAACCCGCTGCCGCAAAGGCACTGCTGGCGCATGTGCCCTTGAGCAGGGGTTGTAACGGGTCCCTTGCACATTTCTGTCACCAGTGTGAAAGGAACCTACGTCTGCTACTCAAAACCACACAGATTTTAAAAGAAATCTTAAATCAGTTGCCTCCACAAAGAGAAATTACTCTTGCTAAGCAAACAATTCACAATATAACAAGCTGGCACAAACTTGTCAAAGTGTGGCCCTCTCTCATCATGCCCAAAAGTTATGCATTTGATGTCAAATGAAGCCACAGCCTCTGCACCTGAAATTACTGCAAAGCACCCTGGGGCCACTAAATAAAGATGAAAAGCCAAAGAGGTTTGGGGGTTTGGGTTGGTGGGTTTTTTTTTTTGTTTTTTGCTTTTTGTTTTTTTTTTTTTTTTTTTTTTTTAAAAAGTTTGTTTCACCTCTTCAGCCTAGTGTTTTAGCAGGATAATGCATGGAAGGTAAACTGTAAAGCAACACTAACAGGCCAGGAAAAGAAATTACAGTCTGAATAGCTTTAGAGCAAGAATGAAGGAGATGCTGGTCACGAGCATGAGCCACACGTGTCGCTCGCTCGCCAGCATGAAAGCTTTTCCCTACTTCTGCTCCCGCAGCAGAAGACCCGGAAGCATCCAAACACTGACAAGGCCAACATCATCACCGGACAAGATGCTGTTCGGAAACCACGCTCGGAACACGGATGGACTTCGAGGAGAAGAGCCACCCCAACAGCACGGACGGGACAGATGGAAGGGGGCTGATGACGAGCGACCCACGCGCCGCTGGCTGGAACGAGCACCGGCTCGCCCCCTCCACCCACGATCGCTCCCGGCCCTGCAGCTCCCTGCTGCCTTCCAACCCGAAGCAAACCACTCCAGTTCTAAAGCTACCTCGGTCGCTGATGCAGGTGGACGAAATTCATTAAACCCAAGAACACCAAAGGTCCGTGGGATTGGCTATGCACGACATTACGATGCTCAGGTTACCAAAATACACGAACCCGTGGCACGCCGACACCAGTCTGGTTGTGAACGCTTACGCTCCCGCCAGGCACGAACTTGGGCATCGCCAATCTGAGTTACCCCCGGGGAAACACAAGCTCCCCGGAGCAATCTTTTCTCATTTCAGATCTCAAGCTCTAAAAATCAAAACCGTGTGTCCAGGACGTTTTAGCCATTGTTTGGGAAGAAACGGGGAAGGAACAACAGAGAGAACGGGTCCCATCCAGGTTCAAACCTTCAGGAACACTTTTTACCTAAGACCAGTTCCATTTCAGTTTCAGTACTTTCACAGAAGGGGACTGTCCCAGATCTTGAACTGTTCAATTATTTTTGTTTTTCACTTCACAGTGTTTCAAGCACCAGCGTTTCCTTGTATTGGTTTCAAATAACCCTTTATATATATTTATTTATATATATATTTATATATAATTTATATCAAAACTGATAGTACACAGTATAACTGGAAGAAGAACTGAACTTAAAAAGGATATGTTGAAAGAGGATGGAGTCTGTGAATGCAATAAATAAAGCCCCCTTCCCTCCCCACCCGCTCCCTACCCCAAAACAAAAAGTTGTAATGTTCATGGAAAATTGTGCACAGCAGATATTATAAAAAAGTAGATTCAGGAGCACATCCAATTATAAATGATTGTTAGGAAAATCATATAAAACAATGGAATACATAAAAGTGTCAAGAGTAATCGTTAGGGTGAGAAATTCCTTCGTGGCCAGATGCCCACGGCAAGCAGAAATTATCCTGGTCGCATCAGTAAGAGGTCGATGTCCGAGAAACTGTGTGTTCAAGCACAGAAGAGGCTCTCCAGGATTTGAACAGCATGGGCAGGTGGAATGTTTGAATTTCATACCCTGATTCATAGTTTCCACAACTCCATGTGCAATTTTCAGAAAGATTCGTCGTTGACTGCCGACATGTCCCCCTTTGGCGTGGAGGAACGGGACGAGCCCTTGTCTGTGCTCTCAGAGCCCGAGCTGCTCTGATTCTGTTGTTCTGATCCTGCACTGGAGGTCACTGTAGAAGACGACGTTGAAGAAGAGCGAGTCTTTTCTTTAAAGTCTGTGATAATTACTGTGACATTTCCCACTGTGACTGCCAGCTGCTGTGCGGTACTTCTGTCCACATTTTTCAGTCTGGGTCTAAAATAAACGAGAAAACGTTTATAAAACGGATAAAAATAAACAAGAAAGGAAAAGTTTAGGAGGAAAAGCAACGGACAACAAACTCGGCGTGACGTGTCCTCCGCTCGCCTGCGCAGATGGCGATGACTGGGAGGAGAACCTAGGCAGCAGGAAGTGCTGCACAGCCCAGGACATGGTTTGACCTGCTCCCTGCGACAGCCCGGGCTGCCAGGGCTGCAGCGGCACGCTCAGCCCCAGAGGAAAGACCTGTCTTGGAGAGCTCTGCAAAGGGTATCTGCCGTAGACTTATCCCTAATCCAACTCCGCCAGAAAGGAGGACACGACAGCAGAGCCAAGCGGACAGGAGCCAGACACACCGAAGGATCTCCTCCCCAAGGGACAGATGAAAGAGTTCTCTTATCTAAATCCACCATCTCATCATGTGCCCTGATGTTATGAGACAAGGCTGTGACTCTGCAATACAAAACCACATGAAAGCATTTGACCACGGCTCTTTCATTCCCATATTGGAACTCTGCAGCTGCAAACAACACAGGCACTGGGACAACTTGGCTTCCCTTTCAACTGCTTTGAGCTTATACAAATCAGATGCCCAATCAGCCTATGTATAAAATCACTCAAAATGTTCCCTCTGGAACCGAGGCTATTGTAAATAAAATCCAGAATGTACAACAATATTTCTTGCAGCTAGCGCTTTTGGTTAGGGGAAGGGAAGAAAGAAAGAAAAAAAAAAAAAAAAAAAAAAAAAAAAAGAAAGAAGGGGGGGGGGGGAAAAAATCAAAACCACCAGAAAAGAGCACAGTGGTATTTATAGCTCAGGATTATCTCAGTAATTTGCACGCTGTGCTATCATTCAATTAGTAATGTAGCCAATAAGGGTCTAGACTCTAGGAAGCTGACATTCATGCGCGTTTCAGGGGCTGGTCCAAAGCTCTGATACAACAAACCTTGGACATTCCTCCAGCTACCAGCAAATTCCAAGTCAGCTGCAGCGACTGCTGCAATTTACAGCTTTTGCTCCTAATTAAGGGTCAGGCTTAAGCAGCGGAATATTCCCAACAGGGATATAAAAAGGGAGAGTCTTTATACATGAGTGAAAAGTAGCTTGCTGAGAACTGCCTTATTCCAAGGGATGGAGGGAAGGTTAGTTTACTTTGGGATTAAGCTCCAGCTTTTAAACCAATCTGCCTTTCCTCCTCCTCGTCTGCAGCTCACTAGGCTAATGCCAAAACAAAAAAAAGAGGAAATTAAGCTGACTTTTTACTTGCTGTGCCTACTCAAGGGCTTGCAGTAGTAAGTTAGCACAAGGGGAAAGTCCTTAAAAAGTAGTTATCCAAGTGGTATTCTATAACTAGACAGAATAAAGTATTAAGGACGGAGGTACAGCTTCAAAAATAGAGCAATTGTATTTCTGCAAGCTTCCTTACCAAAAATGAAGTTACTGCACCAAAAATAGTATTTTCATACCTAACCTAGGAAGCTGTTTCAATTTTTAACAAGTACCACAGGAAAAGCATTTCTGAATAGAAAATACAATTAAAATACTATTGTGCTGGGACATCCGTCAGTAAAACCTCCCACCTGAAACAGCCCCGTCGTTTAGTGACCAGCCTTTTGAAACCCATAGCTGCGCTTAGCAAATTCACAAATTCCCGCAGCTGCAAGACACACGCCCACGTGCATGCGTTGTACGTACGTGCTGGCAGGAGCTGGCAGATTCAACACGTAACCACAGGCTAGAGTAAATGATGTCACCTTGTTTGTGGGTAACAAGAAAGGCCAGCTAGCTCAGCAAGTTTTGGGGTTTCCGCCGGCTTTCAGATAGCATCTCAAGCAGACGAAGGCTGCCCCCAAAGCATCAGCAGCAAACACAGCAGGGAGCATTCCCGGAAACGTAGTACGCATACGTATTTTCCTCCCTAAGCCCCGAGTTCCTCTAGGAAACCCAGTTCTTCCTGTAATTTGCCTGGGTCATTTGTTTTCTCTTGTACTCAGAAACAGCCCAAAAGCCACTGGCCCACAGAGCAGAACAGACCTTACTGCCTCCGTTTTTCTACAGGGTTGAACAGGCACTCCTGCTATTGCTTGTCAAAAGCCAGCACTGATAGTCATAGTTGCAGGGAGGAGAGGAAAAAAAGAAAGGAAAAAAAGGAGTTCATATGGGCTAAGCTGCATTAAGTTTTGCCCAGAAAAGCTCCCGCTACCAGCAGCCTTTGAGATAAGCCAGGCATCGAGCACCTGAATGAAACTACCTAGGCATCTTTAAATGCCATGACAAAGTGACATGGAAGGACAGGGGAAACGCAGGGCTGAGGTGCAGGATTTCTAATCAGTCCCGCTCACAAACATATTCTCAATGTCAGTTTTAGAACTGAGCCCTCCAACCATTTCTGCGGGATGTTTCAGGGGTCTCCCCCGTGCAAAAAGCTGATTAAGCCCAGATGGAAACCTCCAGACAATCTCTTCAGCACATGCATACAATTTTTGCTTCCTATAGAAGGCAAATGGATTGGCCCATTCACGTTATTTTGCAAAATTAAACACCCCGATGTTTCATGTTTATAGCTAAAAAGGTTTATGGCTAAAAAGGTTTATGGCCAAATAAGAAATGCGTTTCAGAACAATCAAACTGAAAGTGCACAGGAAGGCATGGAATAAACCAAGGTATTTTGTCAGAAACAGGCATGGTATCCAAGAAGTTCAAACAGGATTTCTTAAAAATCCAGAGATCCTTAAAAGACAATTTACAAAAGAACAGTTAAGAAATCTGGGCATGAAAAAACCCTGAACAGATAACTTGTGAATCTGTAAAAATCACATCCTTTAAAAAGACTCTTGACAGCACTCCTGAGGGCAGTGAAATGCAAGAAAAGTTCCACTAAACTAAACACTTAAAAAGACAGTTTAAGAACTAAAGGAGATGATGTATCCCTTAAAAATATCCAGCTAGACCTGATACTATTAAGGATTAATTAGGAATGACAAAAGCTTGCCACAAAACATGGACTAAAAGACTCTGCAGTAGACAGAGTGACTCCTTCAAGGAGTAAAAACAATTATTTGATGTAATCTGTCAATTTAATATTATGTCATTAGTCAAGTGCATCAAGTCTCCTGCAATAAGTACCATTTCAAAAAGAAAAAACAGGACAAAAAAAAAATCATTGCAATAAAGCTATACTTCTCTAATCAAATCAGGAATGGACACTTTGATCTTTGGGGGCTGAGGAGTTAACAGCAGTCTCCGTGAACAGCTCAGTCTTCCGGCACAGCAAATCTCACACTGCCCTCACTACGTGCAAGTGAGTTCCTGTGTAAAGGAGAGTCACTCTTATTAAACATTTCCACGCTGTTATTTAAAAACTTCCAAGACAAGTTTTCTGCAGAGTCATGTCTTGCCAACCTTAATGCTAACAGCAGTGCGAACCGTATTTCCCATGTGCTTTACAACTGTTTGCAGCTAACTAATACTGCTTCAGTTCATGTGGCTTCACTATAAAACACTTATTACAGCACATTTTAAAAAGAGATGCAATTCTTATATAGCCCACACAGGCAAAGCGCCCAGTTGAATTCTGTCTCTTGTAGCTCTGCAAGTTCTGTAACATAAAAACTGCACTTGGATGCCAATAGAGCACAAGGTACTACTTAAAGAAAACAAGCATGGAGTATCAGTAGAGGCAAGACTAGGAATAAACCTCTCTCTATAGACAGCTACTCATTTGAAACTGAAGACAAATATGAAACCAAACGTTTACACTTTTTGTTAATAGCAAGATTCTAGCAAATCTGTTCACGCAGTCTTTTAATTCCCGTATACTTGGAAAATTATCTTGAAAATTACAGTCACTGAATTACAGATAAGGAAGTAAAAATGTAACCTTTGCTACTGCTGTCAAGTGATGATAAGAATTTGATGAAGACCACTATGATTGCTGGTTAATTTTTTTCCCCCCACTGTGTTTTACAGCCAAAAACATTACTGCCCAACTGACAATTATTTTAGCAGAGAAAGGAAAACTGAGTGGACAACAGAACAAATATTTCCAATGCCTGAATCTGTCCTCACCAGCAGAGCGTTTGAGTGCTTGTACATGGAGAAGGCTCCCAGCCACTGACAGCCTTGCCATACTAACACTGACAGACCCTGTGGGTTAGACGGTACTCTGTCAGTCCGTCAAAAAACCCCAGTGTCTGCTCTTTAACACAGTTCTCAGATACCGAGAGCTTAACTTTATACTAAAGTTACCTTGAAGTGTGATTTGAGTCGCTGGTCTTTGTTGTAGTATTCCCAGACTGTATACTGTTCGCTTCGCTAGGAGGATCTTTCACAATATCTGACTTTGGTCTGTAAGAACGGGAGGGAAGAGGGAGAGTACGGTGTTAGATTAACCGCACAATTACTCAATGCACAGTGCTACCGAAATCACTCCACATTTAACAATGCATGCTTCAAACTTACTTAGTCTTCTTGTTAGTGTTCTTCTTTGTAACACTTGGACTAATTTCCTTCTCTTTGTCGGGTTTTTCTTTGTCTTGTTTTTCCACTTTCTCCTTCTTCTCCTTCTTAGGCGGTGGTGGGGTTGCATATTGCTGGGCAACTTGTTGTGCCACCAAC
The DNA here is from genome assembly GCF_030463565.1 of Pelecanus crispus. Taxonomy (NCBI): domain Eukaryota; kingdom Metazoa; phylum Chordata; class Aves; order Pelecaniformes; family Pelecanidae; genus Pelecanus; species Pelecanus crispus. The sequence goes on from NC_134649.1 coordinate 46,749,610, forward strand.
TGAGAGTTTATTCTAGGTTTTCTATAATGACAATAAAAAGAGAGATCTACAGTCAATTTTACGCAGTAAAAATGACTTCACCAAAAGCAGTATGAAGATTTATTTCAGCGACCACGGAAGAATACTCCACTTATAAAGAACCAAATGGATATCCTTATTTAATGTGAAGTACTACTGCTGCTACCAAACAAGACAGAAATTTTAAAATTAAGAAACGCTCCAAACCGGTCTTTCATCAGTTTTTAGCGTCATCTAACATTCTTAAGTATAATGCTCCCTTTCTTCCATCCACGTCATGGAATCACAGCCAATTTGGGGGGGACGACAGTGAAAAAGCAGCTTTCAGGAAGCTGCCAGCCACGCACTATGGCTACACTTTAAGAGAAGGAAAAGTGAGTGATAAAAATAAGTTTCCTGATAAACATAATCTCCTTCATATCTTTCAATTTGATTTCCCAAATGAGCTTCTGGTTCCCTGAAGCAGCAAACCTCGCACAAATAACAAAGAACAAGAGAAGGTAATGGAGATGACTTTGTCCCGGGGCCCGGGACCGCGGCTCGCTGGCAGCACGGAAGACAAGCGGGCATTCATGCTTCCACGGGGGAACGGCCGTGCCAGCCTCCGACACCCTGCCTTCACACAATTGTCTGCAGTCCCCAATGGTGCTTGGACAAAATACACAAGCAAACTGTCTTTCAAAGACTATTTCCATTTCAAATTATGATTTATAAAAAAAAAAAAAAAAACCAAAAAAAAACCCCCCACACTAACCCGCTTCATATGTAACCCATACCTTGGTTACTGATCCTCAGCAAGTCTCACAGAAATTCTCCCCTTCCTCCTTCTGCATCCCTCATCCAAACTCTCACCTCCTCTCAGCTTAACCACTCAAAACCTCTCCCTCCTGGCCTGGCATATCACAAAGCAGTTTATACTCCAAATACTCTGACTATTCACAATCGATTCAGCCCCTCCAACATGCCAGAAAGATCTATGCTCCCTATGCTCACACAGCTTAGGGGCGGGAAGAAAACCAGGTTATCAACTCCATTAGTCTTCCATTATGAGCCGAATACTAACTGCAACAGTTGCTCTCGCTTGTCCATAGCCATTATATTGGTCATAAATACGATTCAGTTTTTCTGCATAGATTAGACTACAACAGATTGTCAATGAAAGGAGTACGCGAGTATCATTAAGCCTACAAGTGGAACATGGGAACCCAAGGGTTTCTGCTACAGAGCTCTGTACCTGCACCCAGTTTTTACTACAAACATCTAGAGAGACTTTCTCAAGAAGCTACTCAGTGATGTGTTTAAGAAAAAAAAAAAAAAAGCATACAAAACACCAATTGCTCACATGTAACATCTGCATTTAGAGATGATACATACAGAGAATGGAACACCCAGAAAAGTTCTAGTCCCTGTCACAGGAAAATCCAGTATCTAATAAGCCTCTCTTGGCACTGGTTTTCTGTATTATGGTACCACGATGCCCTTACTGAAGCCAGATATACCCAAATACTTCATTTCACTACCACAGCTTATTACAGAGTCTATGCAACAGGTTGTAACCAGGCCCCTGACCCACCTCAGCACCACTGGCATTTCGATTTTTCACCCAACACAGAAACTATAACTCATTCTACCCTACAATCTGCGTACATTTCTGAGTGAATACAGATGATCTGGTCTTCAGCTTTAAACAACTATGACGCCGAAATGTTCTGCAGATCAGATCAAGCAGTTACCTGTTCCACAGAACAGTGAAGATATTTAGCATCCGTGCATTTAAAATCCCACATACAGCAATTTCTGTCTGTATGACTGAGAATAAACACGTAAGAAAAAGTGGTTTGGTTACATGGAAAAGATTTTTCGGATTGATGCAACCACACTAAAAGCTGACAACATTAGCTTGTGTCAAGCAACCTGCTAACCACCTACTCAAAAAAAAAAAAAAAGAAAAAAAAGGAAAAAAGAAGAAGATAAAGTGTCAAGAAATCTTCAAAGAGGGGGCAGATACCATCTCCCTACATGATTATACATGATTAACCTCACTGCTTGAAGCTGCCACTTCTGCCCAGAGTTACAGTTATTTGCTGTTTACACAACCAGCTAAGTCAAAAACCCAAGCCATTCATGGAAAATCCCAATTCAAGAATTTGAGAGCACCTTCAAAGTTTTTCTACTTTGCATGAGACTGATGTGCCTGCTTGCGATGTTATTTCCAAGCCTTATGTCCAACCTCCGCAGCTGAGTTCCTGTTGCAGGACTGATGCACTGCTTGAATGAAGATAAAAATTTTAAAACGGAAACTTCAACTACACTAAAAAAAAACCAAAAAAAAAATACATAAGTCAACTGCATTTCCCTAGAGAAGGCTGGAATCCAAAAAAGACCAGCCTTGAAGTGCTCCTGCGGAGACATTTGCCCCCCCTGTTCTCCCGCTCCGTATGTGCGCTGTGACGGCACACTACATTTATTAAGTTTTATCATTTTCTGGCCAGCCACTGACATAACTAGCACAACTTCTCCAGAACTTGTATTTGCATATTCCTTCTTACACGCCACGATGGTTGGCTGGTAAGGGCAAACCCAAAACTGAAAGAGAGCAGGAGAGAGCAGGCAGCAGCTTGCCCAGGCAGGGGACCTGCGGGAAGGGGGGCCAGCCCTGCTGGCGGGGTTTCTCCTGCCGCAGAGAGGAAGGGAGCAGAAAGCTGCTGAGACTTTGGTCCAAACACCAAGCATTCAAGATCTGTTGTACTACTAGAACAGATTTTTTTTTTTTAAATAATGCAAATAACCCAATAGCTTTCCAATTCCTAATTTGGCCATGTCACTCACACTAGCAAGCAAGCTTAGGAAGGTTAAAAAGCAGGTAAGTTAAGCAACTGGCGTACTAATAGTAAAAATAATAGGAGTAATAAAATCCTTCAAATCAGGCCCACGCTGCCACTACAGCCAGGATACACTGGTTACAAGCCCTTTACAAAAAAGCCAAGCAAAGCAAGTAGAGCAGCACATTTTTAACCACAGCAAACTATAACCATAGTAACCACAATCGAGTAAAGTAGCTCCAGTGTCCAAAACTTGCTCCAGGTTTCCCTGCCTACCAAAAACACACTTTGAGGACTAATACTGAGGATCTAATCTAGCACCCCAGCACAGACCATCCCTCCAGACACCGTTCCTGCCCCTACAGCCATCCGTGCCCTATCCCGGTCACGCTGTTTGTCAACACAGCCACCCTCCTCGGGAGCGTTGGGAATTCTTCCCCAGCTGTGGCAGCAGGTAAGCTTGCGCTGCCTTGTAGAAATAAGGAAAAGTGTAAATTCAGTAATACTTCGCAGTGCATACTAGTTGCTTTCCCTTTCAGAATTTGAACAACTAAGGGAAAAAAGCCTCACTCCCACCTGGGCTACAACTATTTAACGTGCTGCGGCTTCTACCACAGAATTCATATTGGTAAGAACAGAAGGATCCCTTTCTTCTTTTTCTGTTTTTGAACACTATAAAGTGTCTGAGTCTCCCTGCCCCTCATTTTGTTCCAGCTGACCTTTTTTGTTGTTGTTGTTTTTGGCAATCTCCAAAGAAAATGTTTCAACCCAAATACACAATTATTTTTTTGATATATCATTTGAGCAGAATATCCTGAACCCAAACTTGTAGCCCCTTCCAAATTTTTTGTAAGAATAAACAGCCCCAGAAACAAGTATTAACCATTTTTACCCCCAAATCCACTCATCGGCTTACTTTTTGTAACATTAAACAATTCGTATAAACAAAGAATACACCTAAGTGACAAAATCAAACCCCAGCTCAGCCTCTTCCAAGCTTTCTAACCAGTACTCACACTTAAGGAAAACTATTTTGTCATTTAGTAGAAGGTTTAAACTAACATTGCACACAAACCACACCTAACAAGTCTTAACCTCCAAAAAAATTCTTTGCAGAGATGCAATACTTAATATTACACTTGGTTCTTGAATTCCTAAGCAGACATCAAATGCTGAGCCACAGCGATCTGCTTCTCGCAGGCCACCAGCTCTTCCTGACAAGAGGAAGAAGATGCACGTTTTTCGTATCTGTTCCCCGGTCCGTGCTGGGTCCCCTCGGACACCAAGGGGCTCGGTGGCACTGCAGCTACTCACCCAGCGTCTGCTCCAAGAGACTCTGCTTGACTCTCCCCAGCCTGTGTCTCCGCAAACAGAAATGTGCTGTTACACCCTGGTGGCCACCACTACTTACGCCTACTCTGCACGTAGTATCAGGTGAGTGCTTTCGAAAACAGAGAAGCCAGTATTGTGCAGTAACACCTGCCAGCAGATAATGCCAACAGGTGAACACTCTAAGAACAAATTTTCAATGCAAGTATCTGAAATATGCATGTTTCTTCTACCTGAACGTTAAGGTAAAGTTATGCTTTGCTTGGACAATTTTCCCAATTTAAGCGACAGCCTAGGTAAAGACTCAACCACCAAGATCTAACTCTGACGTCACAAATAAATTAACGTTATCCTCTCTCTTTTTTCAATATAAGAAGGAATACCTTCTCCCTCTCTAAAACTCAGAGCAATTAAACTAAATTAAACTATGCGTTCAAAGTTATGTTCAGCCAAAGAAATTGTTTCACATTAGTTAAACCGTAGTTTACATCACAGGAGCAGATAGTTGTGCAACATTTAATGATCTCTGCAGCAAGAACACACTGATGCATAGAGAAGCTGCAATATTCCAAGCATGGGTTTAGCACCTAGGTCTTTACCATCGACTCTCATAAATGAGGCACACAAATACTCTTTACTACCTTTTAATAACAGACCCGCCCAGGAACATTATGCCTGCAAATACAATATTCCAAGATTGTCATATTAAGTGACACTGGGACGTTTGGCTCACGGGAAGCAGAATAAAAGCAAGACCCTTCATGAAGGGCTCACTCCCTATGTTACTGTGCTCTTGAAAACAGAAAAAATAGGTACTTTTAAGGGTTCTGGCAAGTATCTTGCAGTGTTTCACTACCTGCATTTTCTTCTGTATCTCAAAGCTTCCCTTTAAAGCCCGTCTCGGGACCAAATCCAGGGCACTGATCCCCAGGAATTCTGCTGCTCCTCTCCCACCCCCTGTAACTGGGCTTAGGAGTAGAGCAGCACAAATCACACCGCACAGCCAACATGTGGTAGTTACTCGGACCTGGATTTCAGCAGGGATATAGGAGGATACGTCGCACCGTATTTTTCACGTGACCCTAATTTCTGTATCTGTTTGGGATTTCTTTGGTCCTGCTGCCTTGAGAAAAGGCAAGTCACCTGCCTCCTGCATACACTCCGGAGCGGAGACTGCGGCTTGCTTTATACCCACAGCAACACACAGAGACCTTGAGGGACTCCAGCAATCCCCAGAAATATGGATCTAATTACAACTGCTCTTACTTTCCTACATCTATGTTATCAGAAGAATGAAAGGGGTATCAAGTGGGATTTCAGAGTCAAAAGCCTCATGTAACGTGAAGTACCGAGGATTTGGATAATTTCATGCTGTTCTGGCTTTGATGCAAGCGGCGATACCAGCAGACCTCCGCGTGGCTCGCTGTTTCTTTGAGAAAATGTGTTTCATACGCTGTGCAGTGTGAAGTACATGATTACTTTCATAATCCTAGTCACACACGAATATATCTTTGCTCAAAGAAAAACAAGAAAACAAAACTAAAAGTATTTAGATGTTTATCAGTTAGTGCCAGAACAGTAATACAATAAGCATACTTCTGAGCGATACTGTAAAGCAAGGTTAGAAACTAACCCATGAACACATTTAAAAAAAAAAAAAAAAAACAATCTTAACATCTCCTTAAAAGAATTTTAGATCCAGAGTAACCAAAGCTTTGGAGAAATAAAGCCATAAACATGACGGGGTGAGCACTCATTCTTGCATACGTATTTTCCAGCTCATTCGTGATGACCACGCGGTCCTTTTTAGCAACAAGAAAAAGGATGAATGGACAAATTGTCCTTAGTGTACAGCTGCAACGCAGTATGGTAGCTGGATACTTCTATCTGATAAGTTCTCGACGTAATACAAGACTACAAGGCAATGATAAAAAACAGTAAAAGACTACTAGAAGGACAAACAGCAAGAAATAAATGATTGAGCGGTATCTTGTTGAAAGAACAGAATTTTCCTTTAACACTCGTGCTAATGCTGTGCTTTTATTTAGAAGACAGCTGTTTAAAAATAAAGAAGTTAATCTAAGGAACAGCCACTTCTGGGCTGCACGTGTGGGATTTTCATGGCGTTGCCAGCAGGACAGGGTTATCTTTCAGCTGAAGAAGAGAACAGCATTTGCTACTAACATTATACAGAAGGGCACAGCAATGTGTTTGAAAGACTCTGAGTGTTAAGGCTGAACATTTTGGAAAAAATGTGAAAGAAAGTAACAGTTTCACACAAAGAGTTGTTCGCCACAAAATAAACTAAGGACATTTAAAAATGTACGGCCACCTCCAGAAAGCCTCCAACAAACTGCTGCACGTCCTCCTTGACCATCCAGCCCCGTCTCCCATCTCCTCAGAAGAGCCAAGAACAGGCAACGCAGAGATAAAGGAACCTCAGCCTTGTGATAACTATTCTTGGCCATGACAACAAACCTTGAGCCTTTCAGATTTCAGAAGAAGAGTATTTTAAACTTTATGTTTGTCCACCAGAAGTTTTTAGACTTCGGGTCATTTCTCACAGTTTTAATACCTCCCACAGTACTGCCGTTTTTAAACTTTAAAAAGTTCAAAATTATTATCAGCACTTAATATTTAGTGGTCTCAAAAAGCTGCCAGCTCCTCTGCCTCTTAGGGTGAAAACCTGCTTTTCTTCGGTTCCCCCCCCCCCTTTTCTTTATCAAATTAAGAATGGGAAAGTTATTAAATGAAATGCAGGCTGCCACCTCCCTTTACACAACACGACAGGCATTACTGTTTGCTGGAAAGCAGCTAGGCACTGCCTCTGCGCCACTACAGGGTAGCTGAGCCTCTTTGAATGATGCTTGTAAAAAGAATACTCAATTCTTGTTACTGGAGCCTTAGCATTGCTTATTCTTAATTATTTGGGCGTATTTACAAATCAAAGCATATAAATCAAAGAGTTTTATTCCCAGAGATGCCACCGCACAGATTCTGCAGCTTATGTTTCTGATTTTTTTTTAGTGAAAATATGCTAAAAATCGCAAATCCAGTACTAAGCAAGTTCCAGAATTGATCTATGAAACTATTTCAGTATGACTGCCCAATAGGATGGTGTAATAGGTTTTTCAATACTTTTACAGTTCTTTATTAATATACATTATTTCATATAATCCCATTACAAAATAGTCTAAAGTCAGGGCCGTAAGACACTTTTGGAAGCAGTTTGACCAGAATTTTGCTATGCTGAAGCTGCGAGTAGTCACATAAGTTCTCAAAACACCCATTCTAACACGGTACAGAATGAAAAACTGCAAATAACATTTCTTGTAATTGGTCGCGTAGGCACTACCACAAATCCAAACGTGAAAGCAAATCGGGACCATTGATCTCACACCAAATTAAATAAAAAAAATTTTATACGGCGCTCCTTGCACAGCCGGACTTAGGACCTGGTGGGCTGCCAGCAGGAAGAGAGACCCAAGCCAAAGAACAGGGCGACTTGGGAATCTGTGGGCAAATTCTCAGTGGAGAAGCACCACTCCTTGTGTTTTTGCAAGTATACAGAACTTGCACAAAACCTCTTCCCCGCCAGCCCCCAAGGGAAATAGGTAAGTCACAGACTGGGCTTTCTGGTTAAAAAGTACTGAGCCAGAGACTAACCATAAACCTGTGTCTTTTCCACCCAGTGTCTCAGGCTCTGCTTACCTTACTGCCCTGTGTCTTTGTGCTTCTCTACCACAGCCCCTTATAAAAATAATTCAAAAAAAGATGTCTAACATTGTATGGTGCACATGTTTTGGACTACAGGTTTATTCTGATATGCCTCTCTGGAGGGTTCATGACACCAAGTACTGTAAGACAGTAGCGAACAACAGCTCCTGTACGCTCTGGAGAACGAAGAGCCAGCCGTACAAGGTCTCCTGCAAAACAGGGCTTCTCAAAAGCAACAACCCTCCCCTTCTGCAGCTATTTAATTTGAAATCACAAGATGGCAAAAGGAAGAGCTAAACGCAAGTTGTTCTTCAGCTTTTTTTGATACCAGAGCATGGAGGGAAGATAGCGGTGATGGTGAGTAACAATGCTGAGTATCGGTTATTGGAAGAGAGCTTGACATTTACTTAAGCGCTAATACCGTAAAATTTAACTTACTGTGTCTGCAAGAGGCAAAACAAAAGTCACGCTGAAGTTTTGGAAGAAATACTGCTCTGTTTGCCCTTTTGGAAGCTCAGGCGGCACTGGCAGTCTCACCCATCCTCTCACCTGCAGCACCTATGTGAGCTGCAACTGGAGATAATTTCATATCTAATCTGCCGCAGCTAACGAGCGCCAGCAAAAGCCCTGAGGCTGGCCAGCCGATGCTCGCCCTGCAGTTGCCTTCCCTGCTCCCAGCCGGTCTCAGCTCCGTCCCTGGAGCCGCTGGCGGAGGCTGCAGCCCCCACGCCTGTCCTCGCCGATGCGCGGTGCCCACCTGCACGGCTCCCCGTCGGCAGGCACTGCAGGAGCTTGTGGGTATAGAAATATTAAAAAAAAAAATTATATAATTATACACAATAGCAAGGCAGTGCTAAAGAGCTTTGTACACTGCTGAAGTTGCACCTGCATTCATCTGCTGGAATTATTTCCAATGGGAACATCCTTTAAGGACTAGAACGGGAAAAAGTCTGAACGACTTTTTTCCTGCTTTCATTACAAAATAAAGCACATGTCCTTAAATAAGGACTTCAGCACGCTTCTAAATAAATGTAAAATGAGCAAAGAATTGGCAAAGCGCCAAATTTACCACATTTTAAGTATGTTTTGTCTTGTTTGATGGGGAAGCAGAACTGTCCAAATGATCACAACTTCATTATGCTTACAAATATTCCAAAGCTACTTCTGATTCATGACTACACATAAAATCTAAGACAAAAATACATAGCCAGAATTAGTTTTTCAGATGCTTCCTTGCTCCACTATTTTACATAAAAAATAGTTTTCTACTAAGATTTTTTAATGGCCCATTTAAAAAAATAATCGGAAATTAAGAAAAAAGAGCACAATATCTCTCTCCTGATTAAAACAAAATTTGCAATATGTAATAGATTAGAATAGCATCAATTCCCAATTGCAACATCACCCTAAATTCCAGCTGAAGAACAATTTTACAACTCCCCTTCTTCCTCTCTGCCTAAGCATTTGTGTACCGCCAGCAGTAGTTAGGTCCATGGTTAATTACTCAGAGGAAAGCATTGCCTCCTACTCATTTATTGCATCTGTAGGGAAGAAGTTCTGCAACAGTAGAAAAACTGTGCTAACGTATACAAAATCCACAACCAAGTGTTCACGAAATGAGATGCAACCATAAATCCCACCAAGCCTGAACTTGAAAAGATGGCCTTGAGATTACCAAATCATTTTCACAGGTATGTGAATTTCTTTGGTTACCAATCATTTTAGTCTTATACTGCAAGCGCTGCACAAGCTTCATTTCTAGAAACTTATCGCAACTGCCCTCATCATGCTATTGACCCATTCGCTGATCCACTTGGAGCTTCAGGTTAATCCATCACTGAAAATTCAAATTGGTACTTCAGCAGGTTGTACACCAGAACAGGAAAATTTGTTGTGCAGCTGCTTCTGGAGTTTTCATCTACAGACACACCTTACTGCAAAATGGCAAAATACCAAATGTTCCATGATTTACAAAGACTTACGAAACAGTTATGGAAAATTCACTGATCTCAGCACAAAATTTACTTGCCTACTACCACCAGAACGATGATAAAACGAAGTTGATTTTACTTGCTTGTCAAAAATAAAGCTGCTCTCACTAGCAAAAATTTGAAAACAGTTCATAAAGCTGGCAGCAACCGAGATGCGTACAATAAAATACTCAGATTTACAACAAAACCAATTACTTAAATACTTCTTCCTATTTGACTGTTTATTAAGCTATGTATAATCCTGAGGAAAGCGAACAGGCTAAAAACTTCCTGTTGAGTAACAAGGTGCAGTTGGCAGCGTGAGGGTATAAATGAGCCTAATGAAAATTTAAGATGTAGATTCCCCAAAGCAACTGCTTATGGTTATTGTATTATAAATTCAAATAATGAAAATATGAGGAAAAGAATAGTTTTAGCAACTCTAACTAAAGCTAAAAACTAGGAATACCAGACTCAGTGTTATAGAAGTACTTTATCACTGCTGCTAATAGATCTTTCCATTTCAGACACTGAAATCTTGAGCAGTAACAGAAATTGTCACATACACACCATCCTGTAGTCCAGCTTGACATGTCCCATCTGGGAGCATCTGCCTCCAGGTTTTAGGATACTCAACTTTCACACTTCAAAAATCACAGCAGGAGAGAGACCAAACTTGGAAAACAAGCAAGAAAAAGGAGAGATACTGAGAAAATGAGCTTCCTGCCAAAAAAGAGGCACCAGTTAAATTCCGAAGTTGATCTCCTCTCCAAAAGTTTGTACTAAAACTAAAAAGTAAAATACATGGCCAAAAGCATCCTTCTTAAAAGTATGCTATCAGGTAAGCACCAAGAATAACCTGCAGTTTTGTAGGAAGATGAGTTGTCAGAGCATTCTCTCTTTAAACATGCTCAAGCATCTCCAAGTTTGAATATGTATCAGACATACAATGTCTAATAATGTAGCATCACGTATAATACCATCCTCAAAAAGCTTGTCCATATTTTTTTTTAAGGAAGAGAAATGGTCTAGATGTGCAAAAAAAATGAACATTTAAATAATGGGTCTAAAAGACCACCTATTGTATAGCTGGAGTTGAATGAGATTTTAAGGTTTTGAAGCTGCACACCAGTATCATTGGTCCAGAATCTGTGTTTTGACAACATATTTCCAACATCCATAACTTTTATTAGCAAATGGAAGGTAAATTTTAACTTTGAAACAAGGTGAATTTCTATAAACTTGAAGACTGAAATTTTAAAACTTAGAGCCTAAGTTTTAAAATCAGCTCTGATGTGGAGAGATCAAGACTGGTTTTTGTTTTGCGATCGCTTGTCACCCTTTCAGACGCTGTCCTAAGATGAGTACCAACCGCACTGAAACAGCCTCCAAACCTGTGAGCGGTGATCGCTAGCAAGAGCTATGTAACGGGGTTTCCAGTCACTTAAGCATAATGCTTAAATTTACATAGTACTTCCTCTTTGAGAAATGCAGATAATCTGAACACCTAACCTGCGGATAGAGAGGCACAATAGCTTTGCTTAAAAACAAAGAAGAAATTTCTAACTCTTTTGCAGAGCCCCCTGGCAATGCAGGGATGTGGTGGTTTATCAGAGTAAAATTTCACTGTGCTTGCATGACACGGGAACACTATACACTTAGAGAGGGGAAAAAAAAAAAAAAAAAAAAACCCAACCAACCACACTTCTCCATCATTTACCAACCAGGCTAAGTTCACATAGAAGCAAAATGAGAAACGACCAATTCTACAACAGATGCTGAATAGTCTCAATAGGCCCTAAATCTCTAGGGATGCCATCATTAAAAAAAAAAAAAAAAAAGAAAGAAAAAAGAAAAGAAAAAAAGGCAGCCAATTGAGCAAGGCAGTAATTTTAATTCAGCTACATCAGAAACTGCAGGCTTTACCCAAAAGACAGAAATTGAGTTTTTCCAGCAAGCAAAACTTTTTTTATTAAAACAAAAAAACCCAAACACATCTATGATAAGATTTCCTTTCATATTAAAGTGACATTTCAAAAGTCCTTGACCAACCAGGAATGCAGCTTTGCCGACAAAGCTCCAGCCTGCAGCAGCTATGCCACTGAAGAGACCCACCAGGGCTGCTGCAACCAGGGCTGCTGCAACGCGGAGCGGACGCTGCTCCGCCGCTGCCCGGGAAGCCGGCACAGCACCAGGCAGCAGCCCGGGCAGCTGGTACCCACTGGTACCAGGAAGGGGTAGCCCACCTCCTCCTTCATACCTCTACTCCAGTATAATCTGCGGTGAAATAGGCCTTGTCAACAGTTTAAGAGGAAGCCTTACTGGTTAGGAAATCAGTTTGCTTTCCTAAACACAAGAAGACGTAAAAGACACTGAAGGACGATGAGGCAGGCAGATGCGTTTTCAAAAGACCACCACGTGCTCAGAGGAGCTTTTTTCCCCCCCCATTTTGTCCTCTGAACACAATCTGGTAACTGAACGCAGATGTACAAGGGACATTTCGGGGCGCCTGGCTCCATCCAGGTGGCACAAGGCACAGCCATTCTGCACGTGCACGCAGCGCTGCCCAGGACAGCCGGAGGAGAAGTCAGGCGCTGGGCTAGCACTGACAGCTGCTGTCCCAGCACCATGGGAACGCCACAGCCCCAGAGCACAAAAACTTTTGCTTTCAGAATTGTTACTCCTGGGCATGAGGAACCAACCCAGATGGTTTCAAAATTTGCCAGGAAATAATATTACAATAGTCAGTTTGGAAGCTCTTCCTCCCCCTAACTAGAAAGCCTTAGAAGAAACCTACTTAGTAAACTGTTGGTTCCCTACTTGGAGTACCAGTGCAAGTTATCTACGTGTGCCTAGCACGCTGTAGGGTAGGGAAACTCAACTACCTTTTTAGACAAAACTAGCAGAGCACGCTATCCTACGTAACAAAAAGTCAAGAATAATTAATTCAAACAACAGAAACATTTCCAAGCCCTCTGCTAGCCAACTTCTGATCTGCAGATAACAATGATAACAACTTGTCCAGGCACAACTATCATTTTTAAAGAAAGTTATCAGATAAGGTAATCTTGATCCCAAAATGTTCATTTTGTTGTACTCTCAAAGTGTCCTAACACTGTTATCATCCTGATGACTACTATTTTGCAGTTTCGCACATGCTCACGTGGCTTGCATTTACCTGTATAGAGGCAGACACACGTGCACAACCAAAATCCTGAATTGCCATCATTCTGGTATAAGCCCCAAGGGGGGAAAGCAAGCAAATTCAGTTAAAAGTTAATTTTTTTTTCTAATTCTTCGAAACAATTCTGGTGCTCTATCCTGAAGAAGTGGTTAGTCTCGCTGAAAACTACCAGTTACACTGTGAACCTGTGCCAGCTGCAAATCGCTCCAACCGCCCTGGCACCATCATTTAAAGTCATTTTCCATTTAAAGAGTCTCACATCAGCGCCAGCACAGCCTTTCATTACCCATCCCACTTAATACCCACAATCTCTCCACAGCTCACTCGCTCGGTCTCCACGGACCAAGCAGCGCACGGAGACTGATGTGCGGATTATTGGGATTCCTAATGCCTTTTCTCCCCGCTGGCTGAGCGCTGAGCGCTTGGCAGCCTGCCTGACCTGCAACACGTGTGGGTTTGTCAGCCTAACGCAGGATGTCATCTGGAGAGCCTCGGGACGAAGAGGGACCCAACGGCGTCCGCATAGCAACGGCCCGATGGCTCCCAAAACTTCCAGCCGCTACGCTTTCCAGCGCTGGTGGAGAAAGAGGTACAGAAGTGAGTGTCGGGGTGTTTGCCACCGCCTGCCTTCCAGGAGGCAAATACGCCAGGTAAGAGCAACAGCATTCAGCACGATCCTTTAACCGAAAGCTGGAGAGGCAACACAGGGCTTTCCCGCACAAAACATCCGTCCCCACTTAATTGTCGTCTTGCAATGACTCAAAATTTGCACGTAAAGATTCTGGATTTCAGTAACTTTCCCGCCCCCCACCCCATAACCCACCTGCCGTTAACTAGATAATGACAGTGCCAATTCAGAGATACAGGCTCAAAAATGAGTTGTGACCCAGTCAGCTGTCACTCACCAGTTTAAAAGGTTTCTATTAAGCTGTACCTATGCCCGACATTTAGTCAGGGTAGAAAGAAATGAGGCTTGGGCATTTTTTCTATATAAAAGATATACTGAGATATTTTCAAGTGTCAGGCAATACATCAGCCCTGTAAATCCCGCTGTAAATTCTTACCAGATGAATATACAAAAGGAAATACCACACAACACGCAAATATCAAATAAACGCAAATTTAACATCATGCCTAACTAAAAAGTCTAATGAAAGTGAAACTGTTTCGTAGATGAATGAAATACAGAAGCTGGCGGAGAGTTTACTTGGAAATGGAAGAAAAGAATACGCAAAATACAGCTGAAGTTTCACTTCCTCTATACAACAAAATACAACAGAAAGCTCAAGCACAGCGCATGGCACGTCCTCTACAACCTCCTCAGACACCACACGCTCTCCAACACACCAAGATTTTCTACTTCGTATCTGATGTCAGATTACAGATCTTTTGTGAATTATCATCTGAGCAGAGAAAAATAAAGATTACCAATGAAACACAGGGATTTTTACACAACGTATTCTAAACATATTTTTGTGCTAATAAACATGTACTCATTATTTTATAATAGCAAACACAGTAATAGAACAAGTAAAAAAGTCTTGAAAAGCACTACTAAGCAGTTCGACTGCACTGGGTGTGGTTCTGGTTTAAGCATATCACCCAGCTCTCCGCATCACAATATCCAGACACCTCAGCCTCGGGTGTATTTATCAAGACACCCCTTGGTTAGGTTTATTTCCATTTAACTACAGGGAAACTGTGACAAACAGCAACTTGCTTGCTTGAGGATGACTACAGCAGAAGAAAATAAATGAAGTTTTTCTGAGCCCCAGGACTACACCACACTGGTGATACACATCTACCAGATTAGAGAAATTACTCGCTTCTGGAGATTTGCAAAAATGACTCAGTGAGATTCTACTATTTTACGTTGCTTCCTCCTCTGATTTCTTCCTGGATTTGTGCAGCTAATTGCTTATCACCAGAATTTCCAAGTTAAAGCAAGCTAAAAACAGAACCTTGTTTTTACTCAAACGCATTGCAGAAAACAGCAGGGACTGAGTTGAGCAACCACTTCCTAAGGAACTTGTACCCTCGCTCTGCACCAAAACTGGGGAGTAAAAAGAGCAAAAGCTTTCGGGGCTGGCATAACTTTGTGAGCAACTACACGCGTACAAACCATCTAGAGGAAAAAACAGAAAATATTTGCTCATCGTCATCTCTTTTCATAATCTCTGGGCTCAGCTGCAGCAGCAGCAAGTGCCAGGCTTCAAACCAGCCCCATGCAAAACTTCCCTATCCTCCTGCGCTGCCCACGCGAGACAGCCCTGCCCCACTCCCCGTGGGAGCCCCGCTCCTGCCACCAGCTTTTCAAACCCATCTATTCCCCCTCGCCAGCTCTCCACACAGCCACAAAACCAGCTGGGCTGACACGGCTGCAACAGCAGCTCCGGCGCTCACGGTGAAGAGCGGCGAGGAATGCCGTGAGTACTGAAGCCCCCGCACGAATATTTGCAGCCTGATCTGGAACCCCAAAAGTCTATTTTTGTCTTTTTTTTTTGTCTTTTTTTTTCTATTTTTTTTTCAGTCTATCTTTGAAGACTGAGCGGCAACTTAGCAAAACATGCAGGCTTAAGTTCACTACCTGAAAATGGTCACTTCTGCTAGAAAACTCGGGGGTGCACAAGGTAGGAAAGGTTGAAGCAACCACCTTAATGCTGCAACACCACAACTGCTCACTTTTCAAAGAACTTTCCTCAGAAGAAACTGAAAGCAATCAAGTAACACAGAAAAACAGATGGAAATTATCATTATGGCACAAAAACAAAAGCAGAAAAGCTTTTATGTGTCTCCTTTTAACAAAGGAAAGTCTGATTTTGAAACAGCTGCTTCACTGACTCAAGCCCATGCCCCAAGGCAGGGGCTAGGTTTGGTTTTGTTTCTGTTTATTTCACAGTTTCCCTGTTTATTCAACTTCTTTCCTCTCCCAGTGGCAGCCAGGACAGCGCGGGACAAGCGGCTTCATCCAAAACCAACAAACAGCCCTCACCCCCAACAGCCGCTCCACGCTGCTCTTCAAAACACAGGTAGCTATGTCCTTCTGAACTTGGAAGAAGCTTCAAGTCTCTTCTAAAGGAAAAGGTAGCAAATCACCTCAGAGCTGGCTTGGAAAAAAAAAAAACCTGTTTTTTTCCAAGTGGCATATCAAGCTGAAAGAAGGTAGTGAAGGTGAAGAGGGAAAAGCCAGTGAGTTACACAGTCTGAGCTCGACGTAGCTCAAATCCTACTTACACAACTGTTAAAAACCCACCAGCATGAGTTGGAAGAGAAGTCTCTGCTCCTTCCCTGGAGGCTGCAGACATTTCTGGAGATGCTGGTACGGTCACCAAATGCCTGGGAAGCATCAACTCTCTGCTTACGCACAAATGCACTTCGGTGGCGTTTCAGACGATCCATCCTATGCTGAAGTTTACCTTCAGCGATACCAATTCCACCAACTTCAAGTGAATGACTTTTGCCTTAACGCAGGCAAAGGACCAACTTACTGAGGGATCAGGGCTGAAGGAAGGGTAACAACATGAACCTTTTAAACACACATTTGTAGCAGGAAACCTGGGTGCCAAACATCCTTTGCAAACAAGTGTGCTCATTTTGACATCAACAGTAGAGTTCTACAGGGATTCCACAGAAAGCTGGCATTTTGACAGAAGACAAGCCTCGCTCTACTTTCTTTGGGAACAGTGTGCTTGCATTAAGGTGTAAATCCAGGTGTATCGTTCTCCTAACCTTGGGTACACCTAGCCAGCGAAAAAAGGAATGTGACTGCAACGTATATAAAACACCGTGCTACTTGTGATATTGCAACGTGGTTAACAGTACCAGCGCTGGGATCTAACACATCTTGACATCAGGCCAGAACTTCAAAGCCCCACGCTGGCCGCAGCAGAGCCAGTTCGGGTGTGTGCTCCCACCGGTGCTAGCGGTGGTGGCCATGGCCAGAGTACAGGCGAGCGGTCACACCGGCTGGCTGAGCACATCTGACACTCTCAGCAGGCTGCAGTCCACATTCACGGTTGTGTTTTACGCAGCGAAATAAAGCAGTAATCGTCTCATGGGGCGAAACGAGCAGCAAGGACTTGATGGCTGGGAACACAGCATGGACTGAAGCGGGAATCACACTGCAGGACATACAGATCCTGCGCCGCTCTGCCTTCAGCATCATCAGGAATTATTCCACAGCCAGGCGTGCATTCGCTGCGTGAATATACCTTCAGCCTGAACTCTGCTTTTCCATCACCAGACCGCACCAACAGCCCCCCTGTTCCTCTTGAGTGAAGGCCTTTACAGTAGGCAGCTAAAACAAGAGTTTCACCAAAACAGACTCCTGTCAAAGTGTTTGATAAAAGTCACCAAGAGAAAGTGTTTCTCAGAAAAGTGGATTTTTAATTTAAACAGATACTGGCTCTTAAAGGCTACCATTTCAATGACTGACAGGTAGTGACATAAAATACCTGAAAATAAGCTTATAAAAAAAACTTGAATCATCAAGTCTAATCAAGCTGGCCTGTTAATGAGCAACAGACAAAGCATGCCCACGCACAGTGCCCACTGTAAAACCAGGACCCAGGCCTCTCACAAATTATTTCTTCACTGCTTCAAAACCAAATAAAACCACCACAGCAGCTTCCCAGGCACACTCATCGGCTGTTTTTATAAGACAGGTTCCAGCAACCAAATCCTCTTTCCTATTTTTTTTTTTTATTATCAGCAAGAACTTTGGGTCATTTATTCCCCTCTGGTGCATTCACAGGAGAAAATCACTCACATAACATGGAGTCTAAGGTTTTTTTCAGAATTTTACAGACTGGTGAAGCAAAGTTCTCTGTGCAGTTAAACTCTTTCAATGCTATATGTGCACACCCTCTGCACTGCACACGGGTGTACAAACAACTTGCCTGGGTTACAAATGCTCAGTGATGAGCAAACCTTTTGGCTGCTGCAATACGTATAACTGCATTTTACAGAAAGCAGCAGCAACAGCAGTACTAGGGTTGTGATGGTTCTAAGGTCAACAATTTCTGCAGGAAGATACAAGCTTAGTCTAAACCAGCCCCATGTAGTTAAAAAAACTGACCCTCCGACTTGCAAGCTTGCTTTTGGGGCAACCATGCAAAGCTGGACAAGAATACTTCATACATTACTGCAATCACGGCATCTCTCAAATTCTTTCAACCTGGGTAAGATATTTTTACATCAGCTGGACTGATTTTCATACTCATCTAAACTTCCCCCCTCTTCACAACTGCCGGGTGCAGCCTGCCCATTACACAGGCCTGAGTGGGTCCGGATCAGCCCCGATGCCTCGGGACAGAGGCGACGGCAGAAGACTGGTAGGCAAACACTCCTGGAAAAGGAAGAGGCAGCAGAAGAGCCCAGGAATAACCAACGCCTGCCTACCTGATGAAGTACACCAATTACAGAGAATAACTGAATGACTGCTTTCCTTACTCGGGGAGGTGCAGATAAGAGGTACGGGTCTTCTCATACCTCGGGTGCAAGTTTAAAACGCTCTCAGTTGGCAGCAACGCACAGAAACAAGTCACCGGCTGTGACAATTAACAGCTTCATTTTAAGTCTCTTTTGTTCAAGTGAGTAACTCTTCTACTCAGACATACTACATGAAACAACCCTTTCTCAACCAGATATATTCAAGGCACACAGCGAAAACCTGAATGTAAAACCTGTAAGGCCCCCAACGTCGGGAAGCAGCCACGCTGTATTTTAACACGGCGGAGTCCGAGCCTCGCCAGCCCTGCCGGCACACACAGAAGGTGCAAAGGGGACGAGGGCTCCGGTGTCCTCCTACAACCCCAGCAATACTCCACAGTATCAACTTCTTTTTCAAAACCAGATTCTCAGGGAAACTCAAAAACAAGGCCATGCAGCAGCCTGCAGAGGAAAAGGAGAGATGTCTACAAAATGAGTTCTTTCAGGACATGCACAGACATGTGAAAAAGGACCTAGAACTCAGTATAAGCAGTAAATCCTTAAATGAGATGTTGTAAAGTAAGGTATGGATAGATTTCATGTAAGATGTTTGCTAGAAATACTCCAGGAAAAATGTATTTCAATTTAATAGACCTATGTTGATTTTATCTGCAACACAGTCTGTCCACTCAATCACCATTTCTCAGAAGAATCAGATGCATGGTGGGAATTTAATTTCTTTGTGGAAACAGGTGTGAACGTTTGTTGGAGGTGTGTTCAGTTCTGCCCTATCTCTGTTATAAACAGAATACAACCTTCATTAAAACCTCTCTTCATCAAAACATCTCAGTTGTGGGGTTTATTTTGTGCCACTTGCTGCCTGAATTTAAAAAAAAAAAAAAATACACTTTTTTCTATAATACACTTTCCACAGTGGCTGAAAAGAGACTGCTTGCATAACAAGTATTATGCAATTTCCCAAATAAATAATACCCTTGTAGGGGGGAAGATTACAAAGTCCCGAAGACTTTCAAGGCTGCAGATTTGGCTTCAAAAGCAGAGTCTGGAAAAACCACATGCCATCCCAAATCTTCCTGATAATTATTGACACCACCTCAGCACCCAAAGATCCCATCAGGAACAGTGCCTCACTGTGCGCTAACAAAGGACAACCTGGCAAAATACACAATTTACCACCACAATACCATCCCTCAAGAATGTAAAGATGTTGACACCAGCTTTAAAAAAAACCAGCATGGATGCAGCTACCCTTATAAAGCTGTGCTTTGGTTTGAATAGCTTCTTCTAGTCCTAAGATGGTTTTATTAAATAGCAATTTAAAAAAGACCAAAAAACTCCCCAAAACACAACTTCATTAGCCATCTTCAGCCCAGAGTACTTCGCCAGCACAAATATTGTAGTAGAGCATCTCAAGGGGAAAACCTACCCTAAGAGAAAAGCCCACCAAAATACCATGCAACAGTGATCATCATGGAGATGTTTAAAAAAACAACAACAACAAAAAAAAAACCCCAAAAAACCCCAAACAGCCCTCACACCATAAACAAGCACACACTTTAAGTCACAAATGGTCCAAGTAACTCACGGAGAGCAAACGTAAAAATAAAAAAGGGAGTCCAAGTGGCAGCACAGAGAAAAATAAGAGCAAAGGATTTGGCAGACAAACCCCAGTGCTCACCAGTCCCCTACCTTCAAATTCTGACAAATAACTTTAACAGACCTGAAAAAATTTTGCTCCTCCTTAATTTTTTGATGCTTTTATGATTTGGCCTTTCCCCTCCACCGGTGTTTCTCTAATCTCCGCTCGGCCCCCAGCACACCGTGCTGGTGCTCCCAGCACGCTCCAGCTCTCGACAGCCAACACTGACACCGACCCTGTTCCAGGGAAGGAAAGCCAACCCCTGCTCCAGCCACCGCACCAGCTGGGAATCTGGAAGCCCCAGCCGGTGCACAACTGCAGCCTTGCATTTGCACTGCAAATAGGCTGGAAGTGAAAGAGTGATTCAGTAAGTACAGAAGCCTATATTAGTTTAAATTCATTTTCATTGCAAATTGAAGAGGTCCATTGCAAGTTTCTGATCTTGGAGTCCTGGGAGATTTTTCACCAACTTCAGCCGGGTATCAGGGAGCAGAAAAGAGGGACATCAAGTTTTGCAAAGGCAGCATGCATCCTGCCAGAAACTACAGACATAAAATTATGCTTTCACAACTGAGCTAATCAGCCACGTTCCAAACATAAGCTGCATTTATCTCCTCAGAACAGCAGACTTTTTTCTTAATTATCCAAGGTCAATGGCAGTGAATACTGAGCAAACTGACACTCGGGGAAGCAATGTAGATACAAAACTGGAGGGCAGGCAGCCCTACATTTGCCTAGCAGTAGTATCACATTTTAATATAAAGTTGCTCTTTTTAGACCTGAGAATTACTTTCTAATTAATCACCAATCAATACATTTGATTAAGGTACATTTTAGAAACAGAAACACCAAGTTCTGTACCAGCATAATTCTCCCTTTTTCATAGAATCATTTAGGTTGGAAAAGACCTTTAAGATCATCAAAAGTTCAACCAAAAACTGCCAAGTCCACCGCTAAACCATGTCCCTAAGTGCCACATCTACCCGTCAACTAAGAGAAAAAATATTTTTAAACACTGGAGTGTAAGGGTTTAAGCCAACTGAAGCATCCAGTCAGCCAAGGGAATAATAATTACATTCATTTTTTACCAAAGTCACCCAGAATTACAGCAACACCTCAGAATTTTGATCACCATGTCTGAGCGCTTAAGATATTCACAGAAGTTAATGTAAACAACTTGAAAGCATTACACTTCCACTTCAATACCTACAAGACGGGAGGTCTCAGGCGCACAGTCTCACCTGCTGCCTTGCTGAAATACACAGCTTTTCCAGACAGGTTCGAGCTTGTCACAAAACAGAAACTACTTTGGAAATCTCAGTAACCATTTCAGCTGCCCTAAAAAACAAGTGGTAAAGGGCTGACAGAGTTTTATTAGTACTGTATAACAGAAAGGCATCGCATAATTTCCCTGAAATTTCTTTTCAAACACACACCAACAAAAATGCGTACTATTCGCATGAGCTGAAGAGTTATTTCATGTAGCATCCATATTTAACACAGCAGTTGAAGATTTCTGCAATCACAGAAGCAAAGAATGGCTCCAACAAGCCTAAGGTGAGCAGGGTTCTTGGTTTGACCGGGTCCTGATGAGAAAGACATCAGAGAAAAAGAAGGGAAGGTGCAGAAAGTTGCTTCCATACATCTTGTGATGGAACCAACACAACGGCAATGAACTTGCCCTGACCGTAACGGTCCAGGGAAGAAAAGCATCATCCTTTAAATGCACGGTGGTCCTTGGGCAATGCAGGATGCATAGGCTTTAATTTTTTCCTGACATTCTAGTTTCCTAAGCTTGTTGGTGACATTATGTAACTATTAATTACACCACTGTTTGGCATGCTTTTAACTGCAATGATTCAAACTGCTTCCAGTAGCTCACTAATCCAAAGTACAAGCCTCTTGACAGCAACTGACAGATTCGGTATATTCAGTTCTAGCTGAAAGAAAGAAAAATCAAACCCCTCATCTGTCCACTGAAAAAACAGCCAATATTCCTGCTGACCAGACAGACAGCTTGGCCAGGGGCTGGGACACGCCGCCGATGGGACTCCAAGCCTTGCATTAATGCGCTAAGTAGCGCTCAGCCCAACGAAGGGCAGACGAGGAGCAGCCCAGACCTCCAGAGTGGTAAAATACAGAATGTGGGTGAAATACAGAGAAGTTAAGAGCTGCGTGCCAGGCAAGGCAGCAAGCCACTGGGATCGGCACCCTGACGCGGTGCCATCTCGGGGGTTTTCCACCCTTCCGACGGCACGGTGGGACCCCGGCCGGGTGCCTGCTCCGCTGCTCCGAAAGGCGACCCCCCGACGGATGGCTGTGCTCGCACCCCAAAGCCCAGCACCCACCCACTCACAGCCAGCTGGGCGGCTCCAAGAAGCAGCTGGCGTCAAGCTGTGCTAACACAGCAAAGGAAGATTTCTTCCCAAAGGCCATCTTGAAATTTTAAGAAAAAAAACCAGAGAATTGGGTCTTTTTTGCATCTTTGTTATCACAGGTTTCACTTATCAGGTACCGGACCCAGCAGACCCCCTCCTCGGATGCGTGCTCTGCCTCTGCCCTTCCCACCCATCCTGTCAGCAGGAATCTTCCTTGCAAGCTCCAACACAATTCTACATGCATTATTTATCCCTCTTGCAAAGTCATGCAGCGGGATAATTACTTAGCTATTGTAACGATATTTTGCAATGGCTGTACTCTATTATTCTAATTGATTTTCATGGGATTGCTTTTGCTGCATGTTTTGAGTACAAGAGCATATTTTCCTGGAGCATAAGAAGCTAAGTTTTACATTCATTTTAAGCCTAAGAGCTGCATGTCAAAAGTGAATTTTTAGGAGAATATCAATGTATTTTTAATTAAAACAATGTTAATGTATTACTCAGATTTTTGCCATCTCTGCTAACAACCACCGAAGACATGTTTTTTTAATAAATCTAATGAAATATAAAAATAGTTATTAACTATTTATAAGTGTTAATCTCAAAGTTCTTTTCCTTCCAATAGGATGTTGTTTTCCTTGTAAGACTCTTCCTTGTAAGACTTGTTAGCATAATTACCAAACATGTGAAAGGTGAGAGATCTGCAACGTTTTTATTCACAAACTAAAAGCTTAAGTCAAAACACATTTGCATGTCTTGCTTAACACCACATTAAATTCTGCTAAGATAAACACTCAGCTTAGGACTTGGAGAACTGTTACAGTAAAACACTAAATAAAATCAGGCCTTTCCATATACTCTACATGGTACAAGCTACACAGCAGAGCAGCCAAATTAAACAATTATTTATGTCTCCCTGCCCCCAGGATATTCTTCAGGCTACGCATGATTCAAGATGTACTTGTAGAAGTTTTGTGAAGCCATGAATAGGATTTCAAAAAAACACAATAGTCCCGGCAGTTCAAAACTGGTAAGAAAACTTCTTCTGCCTCAAGCCAGAAATTCTTCCAGGAGGAGCCTTACTTTAAAAGCTGCTTACAATAATACTCTGAACTAGAGCAGGGAGGAAAAGCAGCAAGGCACTGACAATCGACCCTTCTTACCTGCTAATAATCTGCTGGCTATACAGCAAAGGCAACGGATACAACTCCATGGAGAAGGAATATGATCTTTTTGATCCAAGTGAGCACATAGGCATATGGGGACTAGCATATTTGTACACTAATATCAAACCCAAGAATTTTATACAGTTGGCAGTAGAAAGACTAAACTTTAGACAGATGAGACTTACTGAGAACTACAGCCCTGCAAAATTTGATGAGTATGTTGGACTTTCTGGGTATTTTGCTTCTTTCTGCTTAAAAACAAGAAAATGTTTGGTCACCATCTACGACACTTACTTTAAAAAAAGAAAAAAAAAATCCAAAGTTTTATCAGTCTCAGCCCCTGTTCAAACTTCAGAGGCTCCAGGACGAGCGAGAGCAACGAGCCGTCTGAGGAGTCCCCTGCTTACACAGGGACAGACTGAGTTCTCCCCCTGAGTCTCATTTAGGGCTTTATACAGTACAACTCATCCCCCAATTCTTTTTCATCTATTAAAAAATCTCCCAGGAAAAAAATAGTCTCAGAACAAAGCAAGATCACAAAAGATAACCATGTTAAGTTTCATGTCAACTTATTCCCTTTCTTCTCGATGCATCAGTCTCGGAGGCCTGCTCCAGCCCTTGCAGCTGACGACAAAGCGCTGCACTGACTTCTGCAGCCTCTGGACACAAATCAGAAAAGTCAATGCAAAGAGCAAAAGGTCACGCTCCCCACAAGCATCAACTACCTGTCAAATCAAGACAGACTTGCAAATGCTAGCACACTCAGAAATGAAGCGACCGACTGTTATTAAACTAATTTCAGTGTCCATATTCCCACACCCATGACTAAGTAAACCTGTTCCTTACGCTATATGCCTTTGTGTAAAAAAAAAACCAAAAAAAAAACCAACCAACCACATAAGTGTAGTACATAGCTGTACAATTTCTTAGCTTTGAATTCAGAGTGCCAATGGGAAAGTCAGTCTGTCTTACAACACACAAAAAAACAAAAAAGGCAAGAGGGGAAAAACTAAAGAGATAAAACCAAACTACTGCTAGGTGTTATCCCCCACTCTCCCTGCACATTAGGAAAAGCCCTGAGAACTGGCACAGAACTGTAACAGGTATTTTATTATGGACCATTTTCCATGACTTGCTTGACATGCCTGGCTGCTGGCAGAAGTAACTCCTCTTCCAAGCACAAGCCATGAGACTGTCTTCACATTTTAAATCTTTATAAATGCATACATTGAACATTAAGGTGCGATCTCCCATGCATTTACAGAGTAGGTATGCAGCATACGGGCTGCACATGATGTTCTACTGCCCTGTTCGTTGTTGATTTTTGTATCAATTGGTTAATTTGAATTGGGGAAAAAAAAATGTCATCCTCTTCATACAAACAGGGAAGCTTTTGTTTATTATAAAGTTTCACTATCGCTTCTTTGAATGCTGGTTGAATAATAGCGAATCTCAGCACAGCAGCGTGAATTCCCAGTACACACTTGTATGTTCCCGGCCAGTGCAACCTAGGAGTCTAAACAAACCCCTCATAGGTCTGAACTTCTGAACGCGAACGCACGGTCCCAGCTTGCAGAGGTGCTGTGAAACTGTCACTGTCAATAAGTCATTTAAGGAACCTCAAAATTCACCGAGTTTGAGCTCTGGTATTAGAGACCGTCCCTGTGGGTAGCCCCGCAGTCCCATGGATGCTAATAACAATCGTCTCAGATGCCTTAGATCTTTCTTGACCTCAGAAGTTAAGCAACTTACAACTAACTTGAGTCACATCCGGTAATAAGTACTTCTAATTAATGACTCTTAATTGCTGCCAGAGTATTGTATTCCCACACCCACGATTAAGCATGTTCTTTACTCTGCTAACCCACATGTAAAATTGTGCAACTCTCTGCTGGTTTTGGCTGGCATAGGGTTAATTTTCTTTGCAGTAGCTAGCACGGGGCTACTTTTTGGATTTGTGCTGAAACAGTGTTGATAACACAGGGACATTTTCATTACTGCTGAGCAGTGCTGACACAGAGTCAAGGCCTTTTCTGCTCCTCACCCCACGCCACCCCTGAGCAGGCTGGAGGGGGCGAGACACTGGGAGGGGGCGAGACACTGGGACCGCTGACCCCAGCTGACCCAAGGGACAGCCCATACCATATAGCATCACACTCACCACATAAAGCTGGGGCAAGAAGAAGGAAGGGGCGGGGGGGGGGGGATGTTCAGAATGATGGCATTTGTCTTCCCAAGTCACCGTTACACGTGATGGAGCCCTGCTTTCCTGGAGACAGCTGAACACCTGCCTGCCCATGGAAGTAGGGAATGAATTCCTTGTTTTGCTTTGCTTGCATGTGTGGCTTTTGCTTTACCTATTAAGCTGTCTTTATCCCAACCCATGAGTTTACTTTTTTTTTTTTCCCCCCTCTGATTCTCTCCCCCATCCCACCGTGGGGGGAGCGAGCAAGCGGCTGTGTGATGTTTAGCTGCCTGCAGGGTTAAACCACGACAGTCTTTTTGGTGCCCAGCGTGGGGCTCAAAGGGTTCTAGATAACAACAGGTTTGACTGGAATGTGCTAGATCGAATTTATAGCTGTTATTCCTGTTTAGCTATTAACTGACAGGCTCCTGTGCTTGCCATGGAGCTTGCCTGCCTTACTATATATTATTCTAGTGCTCGTTAGTGGATGCTTTTTGCTTTCGCTGCTTGCTGTAGTGCTTATTGTCTTATTCTGCTCTGCCTGGGAACATTCTGATAACAGCTATGGCCATATGGCAGATGGCCAGGGCATCGCTGCCATTTCTGCTGTACTGGACGGGCTGGAACTCCAGCGTGAACTTGAGTCGAAGGGACGGTGACCTGTGGATGAGTCCACGCAGGAGCAGGACACCCTGAAGCGTCTGTGGCCGTGGTTATGTCTGTGCTGCAGCAGGTGTACCTCTGAAGGGACTGCGGCCCAAGGATAAGTCCACGCTGGAGAAGGTACACCTTGAAGCATCAGTGGCTGTGCATGAGGTCATGCTGGAGCACCTCAAAGCATGTGGCCATGGATAAGCTCACGACAGAGCAGGTACGCCCCTGGAGGGGCTGCAGCCATGGGTAAGGCCATGTTGGAGCAGGTTTACTTCTGAAGGGACAGTGGCTGCGGGTAAGGCCACGCTGGAGCAGGTACACCTCAGAGCAACTGCGGCCGTGGAGAAGTCCATGCCGCAGCAGGCGTACCCCTGGAGACAGTCTAGCTCATAGATAAGGCTCCACTTGGAGCAGGTACACCCCCAAGGGACTGCAGTCTGTGGATAAGTCCGAGCCAGAGCAGGGGCAAGGGGAGAGGTTCATCGCAGTGTTAAACCCTATGGACTGGTCCAAAGGGACCAGGGGTGCAGACTGTAATGGAAATACTTTTAAATTGTTGTAAGCCATGATTTGAGTTGCATGTTATAGGCATTACTATAGCGGGAACCACCTGAACTAATGGAGGACAAGCCTTACAAGAAGCAATGCAAGTGCAGCAGTGACCCGACCGGAGCCAGCTTTGGTGCCCAGTAACTCCACGCAACACACCACCTCTCCTGTCCTGAGTGACCACCATAACAGCTGGAGACTAAAGTCATGGACTAAATGGACTCAGTGGACATTCTGTGGACATTTATGGACATTTCAAAGACATTTCACAGGGGTGGTCCATAGGCTAAGGAAATGATATCTGCGTATTATATCAAAGGATGGGAAGGGTGGTGGTGGGTAATGAGAATGTATTGGATAGCGTGAGACCTGAGCATGACGTAAACGGTATGAAATAAGGGGTGGAGAGGGTGCTGGTTTTGGCTGGGATAGACAATTTTCTTGACAGTAGCTAGCATGGGGCTACTTTTTGGATTTGTGCTGAAACAGTGTTGATAACACAGGGACATTTTGATTACTGCTAAGCAGTGCTGACACAGAGCCAAGGCCTTTTCTGCTTCTCACCCCACCCCACCTGCAAGCAGGCTGGGGGTACACAAAAAGTTGGGAGGGGACACAGCCGGGACAGCTGACCCCAGCTGACCCCAAGTGACCCAAGGGATATCCCATACCATATGGTGTCATGCTCAGCACATAAAGCTGGCGAAAGAAGGAAGCGGGTGGGGGGGGACACACACACATTTAGAATGATGGCGTTTGTCTTCCCAAGTAACTGTTATGTGTGATGGAGCCCCGCTTTCCCGGAGATGGCTGAACACCTGCCTGCCGATGGGAAGTATGGAATGGTTTCCTTGCTTTGCCTGTGTGCACAGCTTTTGCTTTACTTATTAAACTGTCTTTATCTCAACCCATGAGTTTTCTCAGTTTTACTCTTGCGATTCTCTCCCCTAGCCCACTGCGGGGGGTGTGAGCAAGCGGCTGTCTGGTGCTTAGCTGTCGGACAGGGTTAAACCACGACAAACTCTAACAATCCCGTGCCTTTCGTACCCATACAGCACACAGCTGTGCCACTCCTCTGGTGCTTTAGGAGCCAAGACATCACTGTACACGACGGTGAAATGAAGTGTACGAAGCCTACCCACCACACTGTTGCAACAGTTGTATCATCATTTGTTTTCTTGCTGCCCTTGCTCTTATTTTTAAACAATTAACTATACAGTTCAGAGAAAGGAATAAAACATTGTTTTTAAGTCTGACTTCATGTGCAGTTTGAGAAGACATTTCAGGATTTCAAGGCGTTCTCTAAAAACTAACTTAACCTCCTAGAAGCTGTATGTGGTAGAGACTTCTTACTACATTTGCATTACAGACAGTTAAACCTATGCACGTGAGTTACCTAACCGTCCAGAGTCGCAGTGAGTTAGAAAGGGGGGGATGGGGGGGAGGAAAATGTCCCCACAACAAGCGGCGACCTGGGTGCCACCTTCCTGCTCACAGCACTGACAGGTACACAGAAACACCCGCCAGCCATCCAGAATTACGCTTTCTGCCAACATTTATAGTTTCATTACATGTACATGGGAATTCACCATCTCCAGGCAGCAAGATACTGCTTATGCAAGGTTTGCAGCCCTGTATCCCGTAACAGGAGCGCTCCTGCCCACCCCGGGACAAGCCCACGCTCGTTCCCGATGGGACCACTGCTACTCCACCTCCACCGAGAGGCAAAAGCCCCGAAAAGAGCAAGGCATCCATGGAGGAACAGCCACTTGCAGGTTAACTCATCATTCCCTGGGCAAAGCCGGATGATGCCCACCTCCTGGAGCACACCAAGCTACCTTTAAGGTAACTGGTTACTGTCGCCGCACAACCGCACACCGCCCCGCCATCCCTCGGACAAACCACCCACCGTCGCTGCTGCGTGGTTTGCTTTTTGCTTTGACAGAAGCCCGACGCCGTCAGACACTCTTAGAGTAACTTCTGCAACCCACCAGCTTCACTTTCAACGTTTCTCCTCCGATTAAGACACGCTGTCCTTCAAATCCCACGCTGGCATCGGGCAGCTGCCAGTCTTTCCTACACAAGTCAAACTACTTGTGTGTAAAACCAACAGACCGCACATAATTCCCCCAAAATAATTCACCATTTTTATGACAAACAGTTTTAGGCAATATAGGTTTACAAATTGCTAATACCACGCCGAATTGGAAACATTTCCTAGAGCTTCTTAAATATTTTTGTTAAATTGATCCACGCCCATGACTGCTGCAGATAACAAATGAAAACGGTTTTGTTTCTCCGTAAGGCACCGGCAACAACTGAGCAACAGCAGCAAACAGGCACCAACCAGAGCTTCCTCACCCTATTAGCATTACAGAGGAAAGCCTCCCCTTCTGCTGCTAATGATGTGCTCTACCCTGTATCCCCAGGAGACAAATGACT
This sequence comes from Pelecanus crispus, assembly GCF_030463565.1. Lineage (NCBI taxonomy): Eukaryota > Metazoa > Chordata > Aves > Pelecaniformes > Pelecanidae > Pelecanus > Pelecanus crispus. Next base: position 46,779,117 of record NC_134649.1, read on the forward strand.
GCACTGGCTGATTGACTCCATCACAGGGCCATCGTCCATCAATGTATTGCCTCTCTTATTGAAATCTCATCTTGGGAAGAGAAAGTGCTCAGTACCACTTCCGAAAAAACAGTGAAAGCACTTTCAGAATAAGAGCTCCACGACATATAATTAGAGCCAAATGTTTCAGCAGAAACACACATTTCCAACAACCTGAACATATATGCATGCTTTGTCCAAACCAGACAAATAAGATTTATGTCCTTCTGCTAATCTAGATGATTATTTACTACTTTTTTTTTTTTAAACAAAGGACTGAAACACCTACCATAGACATAAATTTCTTGGACAAATTAAAACACAGACAGTGAATACAACCATACAGATTAAAGAATGGCATTTGAGGTATTTATTCAGCTAGCTGATTTGCTAAAGGGCGAGCTCCAGCCTCTTTGACACAGGCTTAAGTCACACTACCGTCATACTGTCCCCACTGACACCTGCAAATAGCAGTGAAAGAAAATACAAATCCTTCCATATATTTATTTAGTGCACAGATAATAAAATTTTAAAAAGGGAGTAATCCTATTCAGTTAAGAACAACCCCTTTAATTCCAAAAACGCTGCACATTCGGGAGCGGGACCAGGGCACGGGGGTAACCCACGCTCACCACTCATCAGGCAGCGTTCTGATCAACTCTGCAACGTCACTGAAGCCACCAAATCCTAGTACTTCCACATCCTCTGTCCACCTCCCCGATTTGACCACGTTAAGTTGCACATGAATTACCCAGACATAGTTGCACCTGCACAAAAACAGTTTAGTTCAGGAAAAATATTTCAGATTATAATCAGTCTCATGTCTGTCTACTCAACAATATAAATCTGAAGAAGGCAGCTTTATCTCAGGCAAGATATTTTGTCTCACTTAGCACCTCTGCGTGTTACGAGCAATCCATCATAACTCTGAAATCCCTGAGAACAATCTGCTTGAGAAAACACGTCTAAACATTTATTCCTTGTTTACCCCTAAACAAAATCCAAAACTGACTTGTTTTGCTTCCATTTTATTTAAAGACAACCAATCTGATAAGATCCTCAAACTAAAGTTTCTAGAACTCGCGAACATATTCCCATGTAAGTTGTAAATATAGTTTCTGGAAGTTTGCACCTCCGTATAGCAACTGACATAAAGCATACACTGTGCTTACTTAGACATGGAACATTTCAGCTCTCAGCAAATTGCCATCAAATGTATGCTTCAAAACGTTTATCAGTCAGAAGGTTAAAATAAATTTGAGTATTACAAGACTTCTGCGGTAAAGAACATATTACAAATTTTTAGTATTTTGATCCTTGTAGCATAGGGGGTTACTCCACAGTCCCAGGCCAGTGTCTCAAACAAGACCACATACGGTCCAAAAATCAGGTCTCCTGGTTTCACGATCCATACTTCAGATCCCTACAACCCTTTTCTCTCATGCGTTTCCAGTATTACTTAACAGAAGATAGGCTGTGGGTGTACTTTTACCTTTCAGAAACACAGGCAGCACTTCAATAATAAAATACTATCAAAACAATACCCAGTTTTAGCCAGTTAGCTTTGTTTTTTCTAGGAATGAGTTGAGATTCACCTGACTCTTTGAAGATACCGAGTTACTGAACAAACAAAACCCACCAGACCAGCAAGGAGAAGTGATGCTTTTCCCTCTCATTTATGCTAGTCAGAATTACAATCTTTCTCATGTTTAACAGGCAGTGAATTTGTTGATGTACCAATCAGCACTCTGCTACAAAGAACACGCTCCTAATTAATAGCTGGCTTATGGGAAGAGCCAAGTTAAGGATTTGGTCATACCTCCAGATGTACCAAAAAAGTGTGAAAGGAGCTCTGGTTGATGTAAAGAAAAATCTATCTGCACAAAGAGACAATCAATGTATTTAGCATGTGGCAGCTGTGAAAGGAACTTACATAAATGTAACGGAGGCATTTCCACATTGTTTCTGTCATAGCGTGTAATTCTGGACATCTGCTTAGCATAGCACGTACAGGTTACTCAGTTTTCGTGGTCTGCTTTTTTTTCCTGTGTCCTTAATAAACATGAAGTGGCAATAACGATAATTTGCCCTTACCCGTCTGAAACATGCACACGTTAAATAAATCCTCACAAACGCTCCTCTAAGACCCCTTCCCTCTGGAAACACCCAGATTTCTCCTTTTACCTTGCGAAGGAGGAGGCCAGTGCCAAGAGAGACGTAAAGTACAGCTGCAAGACACAGCCACGGAGCGAGCGTGTTTGAATCTTATTTCAGGTCAGAGCTACGCATTACGAAACTCCAGCGTACCTTGTGAGTGACCTACATTGCGGGACTGAAACCCACTAACCTACAGAACCACCCGAAATCCTGCAAAATAGGTCAGTGGGTTCCCTTGTAAGAAGAGTTATGCCGACAAGGAGAGATGCACATAATAAAGGACAAACAGAGCGCATCCTTTGCCTAATGCAGGACCATTCTGCAAGCCGTATCTCTCGCCTTGCTGCCGTATTCCTGCACCCCGTCAGGACTCCCCAGAAGTGCCGTGAACTTCTGTGGTTCTCACCAAGGGACCCTGGAAGGACCTGTCTGCTCGTTCAAGCCTGATGGAGCAGGAAGAAAAGGAGCAGCACCGCAGCAAGGAACAGCGAGCCTACCGACAGTAAAGCTGTTTAATTCACGTTGCTAACGCAAAGCGTGTCTCGCAGCAGCCGGAGCGCAAGTGACACCTGATTCACGATCAGCCTGGAGTTACGGCAGGGGTATCCAGGCTGTAGCGCAAAAGCTGCACGTGGCCAGCCAAAATAACTCACCCAGCCCACAGCACGTTACCTGCCAAACTTCAGTCCTTATCGGTCTTGGGTCCCACGCGTTGCTTTCAGGGACCTAACAGCTCAGCCAAAACGTAGCCCCACAGCACCGCGAGCTGCTGGGGAACACTAACAGGCAGCACAACAGTCAGCCAAGATCCCGCAGGAGCCGAGGGTGGCCGCGGGAGAAAGAGAGAGAACCATGCTTCGCATCCACCACCTCCCTCCTCCCGGCTATTGCGCCCGTCAACACTGCACAAACGCTTTTCTATTTCCAGTTCATACAAGGTTCCCCTTATTAGACGAACCCACATCAGCGCGCAAATACACGCGCCAATCGTGCAGATGCAGCAGCCCCTCCGCAGCCAGCTGACGGGAACACGAAACAATCAGGGCAATTAAGAAAGGCACGCAGAGAAAGTTGCTCGGCATTCCTCTGCCTACCAGTTCCCCACAAGGACCTGCCGAGGGCGAGGGCCAATATCCCAGTGGACGCAACGCCTGTTTACAACAATAAAAGAAAGCGATGTGCCCTATCCTCCTACACGCACATATGTACTTTGATTTAGATGCCCGTCTCCTAAAAAAGCAGTCTATGGAGGAAGGGAAAAATGAATAATATCCATGCCACGTATTATCAGTGATAGAGTAACAGGTTCAGTGTCACAGTTCATCTATTAGATCTTTATACAGTCTCCAACAGAAATCAGGGATCTATCTTTAAACCCTACTGTCCACAGTCCTTTAACCCAAACGGGTAATCCCCATGAAAACACAGATTTTACTGTGTTAAGTAACATAAAGACTTTTTTTGCCCCGATAAAAAAAGCACCACAACAGGTACAGCTATTAGTCCTTAATAGGATCCTATCCAAGCGGTAGAAGCAAAGTGAGTCAGAGCAGCCACCACAGTACCTACTGTGTTTGTCACCTACAGCATTTCAGGCACCCAAATTTGGCAACCGTGGCGAAGGAGTATTGCCAAGGTGTTGCACATCAATACTGAGCATCCTCCCTGCTCAGAACAATTTCCCAGAGGTGCTGAGACCCAAGAGAAATCCTGGGGTGATGGTAATGAGATCATTAATGCCAGAGCCAAACACCAGCAAAGAGCAAATGAGGACACAACTCTTATTTCTTTCAAACAGGCCAAGTACAAGACGCAGACCTTATGCCAGTGCTATGGACAGATAATAGCTGATCTGAAGCTGAACAGCTTCATCTCCTCAGATGAAGTCTCACAAACTAACTCTATGCTAGTTAAAAAAATCATCTGTATCAGTAGTGAGTTTATAATGGATGAATACCCCGAGCCACGTGGCTGAGGCACCTGGGGTCCAGCAATATGTCATGAAGTCAAACTTAGTGTATCGTCAAACCACAGCCCCAGAATTCAGGGCTTGCTGCGAACCATCAGCACTGTCCGCTCGGTAAAATGTTACATTTGCTAAAGGCTCCTCCTGTCCTCCTCTCCCATGCCATGGTGGGTTTGCCAGACCTAGCAAAAGTACTCCTCATCTACAAATTCAGAAAGTAACAGCTAATTAGACAGCGCTGGTAAACAAGGTATGAGACAACAGAGGTCTGAAGAACTCCTTGCATGTGGGCAAATATTTTGCAAACAGGTATCTTGCGTTCCAGCACTCCAAACTACCTGGGCAGAGTTACGCTGCTCTCATCACCCATTACCAGCAAAGCAGTCCCCAAGGGGACACGTCCCCGGGATCTGGGTGGCCCCGCGGAGCACTGGGATGACTCCAGGCTGGTACAGACCACGCTCCGCTCCACCTGATCCGACTGTCATTTAACTTCAGTGATCAACGGGGTAAAACAGGGATGATTTAACCATAGATCCAACCGGCCAATTAGTAAAACAAATATTCCAGCGTAAAGGCACCAACATCCCTTCCACAACACCTTTTTCCAGCCGAGTCACATACTCCATTTTTATAGAAAATAACCCATCAGAGGCCAGCTATGATACTAAATAAAACCCATCTTAACGCAGGTGAAAGCTATTTAACTTGAAAGAACTGAATGAAACCACTTTGCTTCCAGCCTACACCACAGCTACACACCAAGGCAAGCACTTTTAGAAGAACAGTCCTGCAAATACATGGCAAATAAGCAGGGCATATATTAGTTGTACGCAGGTCAGGATCATGAGGCTGATCCCTCATTCCAGGAATAGCAGGACTATCTGGCATCTATTCTGGTCAGCCCAGCTTGGATGCAGAACAAGAGAATACTTTTCAATGGTGACATGGACAGCAGTTCACGTCCTTCAAGGTGCTAGCTTAGATCCTGGAAACACGCAAAGGAATTTTCTGGAGAACTGAAGGGGAACAAAGGCCAGTATCTATCAGACACCTGTTCCACACAAGAGAAAATTCATTTTAAAATTATGATGAATGGTTTCAGCTCGGCCTCCCCTCAAAAATAAGGATGGCAAAAGAGTGAAGCACTACTGACATACACTCCTTGAGCACTCCACAAGGAAACGTATGTTCAAACCACTTGATGCAAACTCCAAACCATGCACTTTAGGCATACAGGTATTAGCAACAAGTACAACAGAAATGCTTATTAAGTGTATGCCTTGCAGAGGACATACATGCTACAACTTGTTAATTTTGTACTAAAAAGTCCTATTGTTTTGTTAATTCGCGTGTCAGACATCCAGTTACTGCTCTCGCATCTTCCACTGGCTTTTTTAGTGCATTTCTCTGTAATCAAGGCACATTCACGATAGAGGATGTGAAGTTCAGAAAAGGAAAGCACTTATCCTAAAGTTAGAAAAATTATCATTAGAGAAGCTCCGCACCGCTTGCCTATTTATCCAAAAGGAAAGCTTCAGAAAATAGTAACTACCTCTGCAATATCAGAGGGAGGGGGGAAATATTCTCCTTCACAATGATGGCTGAAAGCAATCCCATGCAGAAACACTCTGCACGGCCGTGCCTGGGAGGAGAGAGGAAGCTACACGAAGAGGTGTACAGGAACGCAACATATGTAAACCATCAGAGAACCAAGGGGGAAGAGGAGCAAGGATACTATTAAGAAAAACAAATGGACAAGGAGCTGTCGCCTACCCTCAAATAGGAACACACAGCTCCCCGTAATGGGAAATACGAGGCCAAATTCTGCCCTCACATTCCTAGGAAATCCAAAGTAAACTCTCCTTCCAAGTTCGAAGAAGTAATGCATATTGGAAGGGAACACACGTCCGTGGAGCAAACTTCCCAGCAGAAGTTTTAATTCAAGTTTTCTCCTGTGTGCAGGAGCTGATGGGGCTACACCAGAGCAAACCACCAGAACAGCCGCAGGACACAAGTGGAAGTGGTGGCCAGCACCAGTTCCCTGCACCGTAACAGCAATACAAAAACCTCCAGGAAAGAAAAAAAAAAAAAAAGTATTGTACACCACAGCAAACACATTACCATTGCTCACTCCCAAGCTAGCTAGTTAAATCATTGTCTTGCCCAACTGAACGTTGCGTTGAACGTAGCTTGTGTCTTTGTCATGATCCTCGCAGAAGGAAAACGGTAGGAAAACTCAACATACTTGCCTAAACAGGGCATAATAAAGTTTAACCGTAAAATAGCAGGAATAAAGTTGAGGAAAGGGAGTTAGTGACACACTGTAGCAAATCCAGGATTCAAGTACTACAGGTTTAATGTAATCTTTGCACGACAACTCCCAGTTCTCTTGAGATGGATTTGACCTGGTTTTTATTTAAAAGTGCACCTGAAATATTTATAAACAGCCCCTTGAAAAAGTATTCAGGTGCAATTTAACTGTTTAGCATCTACAGTGATTTTGACTTGGCATGCCAACTCTTAAAACTCACTGTGTTTGAAGCTCCTTTTATGCAATCCTAGGGACAGGGGATAGTTGGATCTGAGAAAGTAAAACTTCAGACTACTGCCACCCCTCCCACACAGCAACAGACTATGTTGAGTCTGAAAAATATGCGTGTGGTGAGAATTAGCTAACGTCCTAACTAGTTCTCAAATCAGAGAATATCTATCAGCCACAGTAAATTCTACAGCAAATAACTGGCTTCACAGCGGAGGGGGGAATAGGTCATACCAGATCTTAATAAAAAAAAAAAAAAAAAGGGGGCCATAACATAATTGCACACAATAACTTGATGAAAACCAGTTGCCTCACCATCACATCTACGATGCCTGTCTTTCACTACTTTGTGGAGTTTGTTAAAAAGTGAGTTTGATAAATTTCCGATAAGTGTTACTGAAGTAAGCCGTAATGAAGCAAGGCAGTTTTAAATGTGGAAAAGTGTCATCAACTTGTCAAATTGCAACTTAAAAGTCAAGCTCATCAGACACCTTATATTTCAAGTAATAAATTATCAAGTCATAACTCATTAAGTATCTTTACATCAGTCATTTATTTAAAAAATTCTGAAGAATTTCCCTGGCATCAACTCGTACGTCACATACTGTAACACTCAAAGCAATACCACAACAAAGAACTCTGACCTCCCAGGTCTTCTCAACATACGACGCTCGCTCACAACGTTCAATCACTCCTGCTTTCAGTTATATTTATTCATAAATGACATAAATATGCAAGACGACATGATGGTCCATTGAATATTTTAAATACTTTCTCAAATTCTACAAACAAAAGCAATTTAAAAAGCAGCAAAAATGAATAGAAAGCTGATGAATTAAATGAATTAAAATTAGAAGCCATTCATAAGGGTCCATTAAAAGCTAAACATTAGTACAATGTTCTAGACCCGAGGATCGCATCTGCAAGCAAGGCTACAGCTCTTAACCTGAAATCACCAACTGCTAGCCCTCTTAAGGGTCCTTTAAAAGACAAAACATCCTACTACCTCAACAAACAGTTTGAAAATTACCATTTAAAAAAAAAAAAAAAAAAGGGCAGGCGAGAGAAAGCTGCTGCTCTCAAAATGAACATCAGCATGGTGGCCAAATGAAAATGATTGAGTCTGATACCAGATACAACCCATATGGGCTCCTACATCTCATTAAGACTCTCCTCCTACAAACACCCATGCACATGCTTGACGTGACGCAGTGAGAACTCTCGGCGACTGCAAGGCTACGCGCTGTAGTAGCACAGTTAAATACCGGGCGACCGCAGGATCAACGTGTTTCACCTGAGCCAACGGGGAAGCCAAGGAAACAGAAAACCACAGAAATCAAGCGTGCTGCGAAGGTTTAGTTGCGTGACAAAATAAGACTGAACAAGACAAACGGAGAATCAGCGCTAGGTGCACACAGAACACTGCTGTCCCAAAAGCTCAACCTTATTCAGTGCTATAACTACGCTATTTAAAATTGGTTTGAAGTTCAACACCTCTGTATATTTTCTAAAAAGTGTAGCGATGCTCGTAACCGACACGCATCACAAAACACACAGTGAAGCACTACAGCACACTGTTGCTGTAACTCACAAAGTTTCAATGGCCCAAAAGCATGCTCCCCATTAAAAATGTAGGCACTTCACATTGTCTAAAGCACAGTGTGAACAATAACCAACCGAACACGCTTTCACCTCCTTTGTCAATGAAGTCAAGACAGCCAAGTCATGCAAACAGCCTGCTGATGAGAGCATCTCAATACACCGCTTCGCTCAAAGGAGGAAAATGCCCTTCACAATGGAAATCTTACAGACTACTTCCTTGGCAGAGCACAGCAACGGGAACTCACATTTGGAAGGTACAATATGAACAAAAATCGGAACTCGGCACGGTAGAACAAATCAGAAGAAGAAAGAAAAAGCAGAGCACCACATGCCTGCTTTAGTGCCAACTGATATTTCTAGGACAAACTTACGGAACCCATTAACTGCGAGAGTACAAGTTTTTTGGAGTTTTGGGGGTTTTTTTAATTAAATTAACTACCGTATGTCACCTTCACCATCTCATAAAGACCTCCACAGTTACTCAGCGCAAAGCAATCAGAGAGACCCGACAGCTAAAGCTTTCAGAAATCCGCACCATTCCCACACGGAGCACAAAGCCGATTCCTTTCGGATGACAACAGACACCAAGAGATCAACATCTCAGGAAGGGAGTTGTTGCTCTCGTGGCATCTTTAGTTTCAGCCGTTTCCCTTCTCGCTCCCTAATGCTCCATCATTTCTACTCCTGTAGAAAACACAGGTAAATCTCCATCCAAACCACAGAAAACTGCCTGCCCCAAACCACAGTCAGAACGTTTCTGGCTGCCCGTGGATCTCCAAGAGGTCCCCTGTACATCAGCGACAAAACAGCACAGAACAACAAAAAGATTCAGGTCACCGCCACATCCACGAAACACGTCTTCCAGCTCCAATTAAACGCTTGAAAGAGAATTTTTAAAATCCACAAGCTTTTGAACGGGGAGAGAAGGGGCTGCATCGGGGGGAAGAGGGGGTGCAACCAGCCGATATTCGGGCAACGGGGCAGCGGGGGTGGGGGGGGAATCAACAAGTCTGCGCAGCACAGCGCGGAGCAAAAGCCGCGGCAAAAGGTGCGGACGTACCTTGTGGAGGTGCCTTTCCTGACATCGCAGATGCTGCATTTGAAGGCTTCGGCACTGTTCCTGAAGGTGCACACGCTACAATCCCAAAAGCCTTCGTCGGCTGCAGGTTTGGCTTGCCTTTTCGGCCTTGAGGAGGGGGAGAGAGAGGGGAAGCGTGTGCGTGTGTGTGTGTACGTGTGTGTTTGGGGAGGAGGAGAGGCGGCGGGAGGAAGAGAGAAAGAAAACACACACATGAGAAACCATGTTACAGAGCCCCGAAACCCAGCGCCTGCTCTCCCCCCCGCGCCCGGGAAGAGCCGACAAACACCTACCGGGGCCGGCGCCCGGAGAGGTGCGGTGCGGAGCCGCGCTCCGCCCCCGGCCCCGGCCCCGCGCCGCGGGAGGGCCCAGCCGGGCCGGGCCGGGCCGAATCCAGCCGGGCCGGGCCGGCCGCGTCCCCCGGCGCCCCCCGCACGGCGGCGGGGGCGGCGTCCCCCCCCCCTCGGCGGGAGGGTGGGAGGGTGGGTGGGAGAGTTTGAAGGCTGGGAGGCGCGTTCCCTCCTCCACCTTGTTAAACCTCCCTTTGTCTGGGAGCAGCGAGTGCGCGGAGCGGGAGTGCGAGCGAGCGGAGCCGCCATGGCTGCTCTCGCACCAGACCAGCCCTGGCACCGGCGGCAGGCAGGGAGACACCGGCGCTCCTCCGCCTCCTGCTGCCCTTCCACGCTCCCTCCATCTTAGGAGCCTCCCTCCCTCCCTCCCCCCTCCCGCCCGCACCCCCCCCCCCCCCGCCCCGGCCCCCCGCGTACCTGGCGGGGCGGCGCGGGCACCGCCGCCCCCCTCCCCGCGGGCTCCCTCCATCTTGGGAGCCCCTCGCCGCCGCACCCCCCCCTTCCCCCGCCGCGGAGCACACGCAGGCAACTCCCAGCCAGGGGCCTACCCACCGCCATCCCCTCCCGCCGCGCCAGCGCCGAGCCGGGCCCGCCGCCGCCGGCGGGGCAGGGGCGGGCAGGGGCGGCCCCCGCCGCGCTCCCTCCATCTTAGGTGCCTCTCCCCGCGCCCCCCCGCGCCCCCGCTCACCTGGTCGGGCTCTTCTTGTCGCCCATGACCATGGATCGGGGCCGCCCCTGCCCTGCGCACAAAGAAAGAGGCGACGGGGAGGGGAGGGGGACGGGGCTGCCTCGGTCCAGCAGGCTCCGGCTGCTCCTCACCCCCGCGCCGCCGCTCCTGCCGCTGCCAGGCTCCGCTCCAGACTACCAGCGCAGCGCAGCCCGGCGCCCTCCCTCCTCCTCCTCCTCCTCCCTCCTCTCCCTCCCCGCGCCGCGCCGCTCCGGCGGGCGGAGCTCACCGCCGCGCCGCGGCCAATGGGGGCGGCCCCGCCGCCAGCCCTGGCGGGGAGGAGAGCGGGGAGCGCCCCCCGCGCCGCGCCGCCTCCCCGGCGGCTCCCACCCCGCCCCGCCCCGCCGCGGCCCTCCGCCCCCGGCCGGGAGCCCCCTCGGGCCGCCTCCTCCCTCCCCCCCTCCCTCCCTCCCTCCCCCGGGCGCCGCGGGCGCTGCCCCCCGCGCCGGGACCCCCGCGGCGGCGGGAGGGCGGGCTCGGCTCGGCTCCGCTCCGGCGGTGGCCCCTTCCTTCCCCGTCCCTTCCCCCTCGGAGGGCTCGCCGGCCGCCCGTCCCCCGGGGAGCGGGGCCGAGGGCGGCGGGGCCTGCTGCGGGCGGCAGCCCCTGAGGGCAGAGCGCGGGCCCGTCCCGCGGGGAGCGGGCGGCGGGGGCAGCAGGTAGCGGGGCAGGCGTTAGGCCCGCTCCCTCAGGGGAAGGGCGGCCGGAGCGGGAAGCCGTGCCTCGCCCCGCCGGCTGCGCTGGAAGTTGCCCCGGGGGCTTGGGCAGCCGGGAGCCAACTCCGTGCCCTTTCCTCGGGCACGGGCTCCCTGCGCCTTCACAAACACCTGGGCTGCTACCTTTACGAATCTCCTTCCCGCTTTGGGTCGTGTCGCTCGCCCCATACGGAGCCAGAGGCATTTCGGCAGCGCTGCCGTAGTCTTCCAGAAGCATTCCCACCAACCCTTCAATGACCCGTCAACTCCACCGAAAGCACAAGCTGTGGTTCCGCAGAACTTCCCAAGGTGGCAAAAGGCGGCATTTCCCAAAAAGCGGGAGTCCTGCCCCGACTTTCCCCCCTGCCCCTTCGGGCCTGCAGAAACACTGGCGTGGTGGGCTGGACGGCAACGTGCCAAGGACCGGCCCTTGCCACCTTCGCTGAGCCGCTCTTCACGCGGGGCCGGTTCCTCAGCAGCGGCCGCAGGAGGAGACGGGGGCAATGAACAGCTGAGGAAGGATGGGTACCGAGCGATAAATACAGACAAAAGTTGGTTCGACCGCTCCTAGCTGCGCGAGCGCAAGCCTTGCAGGGCAGACAGTTTTTTTCACCGTGCTTTCCCAATTTCTCAGTGGCGACTAAGCCAAGCTCACAGCTCCCGCCAGCGAAGAGCAAACTTCATCCCCGGGCAAGAAACAGCGCAGCGGGAGGGATGCCTGCGGGCTGCACGGGGCTGTGCCCGGGGAGCGGGGCTGCAGGGCGAGGGTGAAGATGGTCTGAACAAAGTGAACCTGTGGCTGAATGCAAGAAAAAAGTAAAAGAAAATTGCTACTTAAAAAGCAAACCAATCTAAGTGGCTTAAGGCAGGATACGCTCCTACCATGACGGGAGGAAGGCATAAGCGTGTCCTGCACTTTAAAGCTTTTGCGATCTGGACTCACTCTCGAGCCACAGAGGTTTTTTTCCCCTCCACCGATGCCCATTTTAAGAGTCAAACCCTGCTGACAGAGTCACCTCTCCATATTTAATAGCTGTGTGTAATCCACTTACCCCGAGCCAGCCCCCCCATCCCCACACAGGTAATTTAACCCTTGCTGGCACCGCTGCCAACCGATTTAACTGCGATTTGTACAGACGAAGACTTCCAATGACTTTTTTCTACGCCATGCAAGTTCCCGAACAATACAGCGAGAAGCAGACATACTCCAAGGGCAGAGTTAAGGTTGCGCAATTATCACATGTAGGAAGTGTCATTTTCCCATTGCATCTGCTGTTTTCCAAACATTTTTGCTCTTTTAGATTACAGCAGTAACGTTTGCATCGGGAATCTGTGTGGGAACAGTAACTCAGCAGTGCTCATGGGGTCTGGTAAGCGCAGAGTCCTGGTGTGCAATCACTACCAGAACTTCATGGCGATGATGTTTATGGAGACAAGAAGAACACCGTGTTTGGGGACAAGGTCAGTGAAGAACCTGAGAAGAAGCGCAGAAAGGTGGAAAGCGCTGAAATTTTGACTCGGGAGCGGATCTAGGCACCGTCTGATTCCTGTTTTCTGCCACCGCTGCTTCCCTTCGCTCCCCATTGCCATGTTAAGGAGAGCAACAGCCACCACATGCACGGAGTTATTGTGGAAACACCAAGGAGCTACGGCCCATTTTTAGAAAGCAATTTATCTCCTCAAAAAAGTTTCAGGGTGTCTGTTTTCTTTTCATAGCAAAAGTTGTTTTCTTTCCAAGAACCTACTACATCCTTTATTATCAATTCCCCTGGAAACCTTCCTTCCTCAGCAAATAATGCTTTCAAAGTCACATGTTAAAAGCTTGGCAACCCAAGTATAGCGTGACTTCATTCAATCACGTACGTGCAACGGTAAGTGATCGTTCCCAGTTTGTTAACCGCTCTTCAAGCCGCAGTTGAGTGTCTCTCCCTTCACGGATGGTTCCTGGAGGAGCGCCGCGGCCGACGGTGGGCTCATGCTTTGATCCAGCTGGAGCTTTTGGGATGCTGCATCCCACGGGCAGCGCTTCCCTGCTCACCCCTCCAGACACCGAGACGCACCGAGACAGAGACCATTGGCAGAAATCAGGGCTGAAAATACAGTCAAACTGAATTACAGCTGCCTCGGTGGGGTATTTCTTTCACACCACCGTGTTAGTGCAGTGACTTATCCTGCAGGCCTCAAAATTCACCAAGGTGGCACAGGCAGCGCACCCCACTGAGCATTTGGGGATTTTTAAAGGAGTTTGGGCTCTTGCGCGGTCACAAGGCAGCCTCGGGCAAGTCATTTAGCACTACTTCTCATTAACTCCAGCACTCTTGATTTGAAAAGTGAAAGGAGGACATTTCTAGGCTCACATGTGAATCTATGGCACCAGTTTTCAAACCAAACTTATTCCAGCTGAATGTTTTGGGCTCCACAGTAGTGTTCAGTTGGTGGTAAATCCAGCAGAAGAAATTCCCACCCTTGCATCCAGAAGATGCCGCTTTCTCAGCAGTGCCAACTGTGTGCAACTGCTCGCTTGAGAGCACTGTCAACTGCAAGAGGATCCTGTTAACCCACTTCTTTCTACCTCTCCCTTTCCTCCACCATGTGTCTTTTTAATGACAAAAACCTTGTAGAGAGACACTGGTTGCAGATGCTTCCAGGGCACGACCAGGGACACGGCACCAGGGCAGGCACGCTCACGGCAGCTGGGAGAGCAGGGCACAAAGCTCTCGGGCCAACCTGGCTGCCACAGCCTACACTGGGAGCTCACATGCAAACGGCTTTGCCCGGCAAAGCTTTGGCTGTGCGTCAGTACGTCCTTCGTGTCAGGTACGGAGATGTTGGGACGAGACAGACGGGGCACGGTTACCCCTCTGCATCGGCTCAGCATCCCCCTCACCTGAACCATCCCTCACCCCAGCAGCGCCGCAGCTGCTCCTCCTTCTTTGCTTCAGCCCCGAAAACAGGCGACGGTCCAAACCGGTGGTCCGTACCCTTGCCGGAGCAGCTGGCCAGGGATGCTCAGAGGCAAACCCCCGAGCTAAGCATCCTGCTAATAGCCTCTTCAGCGCGGCGAGACCTCCAAAACCCGGGGTGCCGAGAGTGCAGAGCTAATTCCCTGCACCTGGACCGTTGTTATAAACGGATTTAAAAATAAACTGGGACGCTACACACGCAGCCAAAGTCAGTGTTTGTGCATAGGGTTCAATGCCAAATATAAATATTAACTTGAGCTTCTCGGCCCTGTTGGTCACTGTGGTAAATACGCATTTTTGTAATTCTGCATCAGATGTGCATAACTTCTCAGAAGTGACTGCTGTCCTGAACGGCCTGAAGTCTAACCACTGGTAAATGACTTTTCTGTGGATTTAATAAGGAATTTGTTACACAGGAGTTGGAATCAGGCTTGGGACATGGGTGTCTCTATTAGTTTAGCCAGAGCTAAAAGGATCAGAAGTGATGCTGCTGCTCTCTGGGGCAGGGAAGTTGCGTATCACCACATGATTAGCACCCTTTAGTAGAAATGGGTGGAAAGGGAAATTATCAGTCGAGGGTAGAAATGGTGAACCAGCTACACTAGAGCACCTTGACAGCCAGCATTCATTTCACTGTGTCCTACTGAAGGGGATTAAATGTGTTTGGCCTCCCCAGGTTTCCAGGATGAGAAGACATCAAGGGGTGGAAGAAAAAGAGGCTGCATGAAAGCCGGTGGACCTCACACAAAGTAGCATAACGTTTGCCGTACTGTGAGAGCATCCTTGGCAAGGGAAGCAGGAGCCTATGCTCAGAAGCCTGGAAGTCTTCACTGCAAAACAAAATACTAAACCAGAAAGCACGCGTTGGCCAGAGACACTGATGGCCAACTAACCGCACCGTCCCTTGTTTTCAAAGCCCAGCATTAAGTGCCATCGACTTCAGGTGCCGACGCCAGTGAGAAGTCAGGAGGAAACTACTCCTGGAAGTCTCACTTAGCACTTGACAGCATCTTTGAAAACGTGGTGCAGGCTGAGTTTGTAAGCTTTTGGGGAAAAGCGTTGTGCTAGGGATTGTGTAAACACAGAACTGGCTAATGGATGGCCCTGGTGCACCACAGAGATTTACGCATGCTCCAGCAAAATGTACTGGATTAACAAGTGTCTTGGATTGATACAGGGACTCTAAGAGACTTCACTGATAATTGTGGGAGAGAAACAAATGATAAGAAAGAGTTACCACACAGCGTGCCATTTTCCAGACTTCAGTAAAGACTCGGATGCACGTTCAGATGGGATATTTTTAGCTGGGCTGGGAACACAGGCATAGCAAAGTAGGCAAGGGATGAAGCAAGGAGAACCACGAGGCTCGAGGAAGATCATTGGTAGAGCTCCTCAAAAAAACTGCCTTGGGATGAATATTGCTTGAGATTTTCCTTAGTGACCCCATTAGGAAAAGGAGGGATTGTGCTAATAACCTGAAGATGAGAAGCAGAACGTCACACTGGAGGAAGAGAATAACTTTGAGAGAAAGCAAAATGGAAATGCGATGAAATAGAGTGTTACCGACTTAGGCAGCTGGGTGCTCGTAATAGAACTTTCTGACTTAGAGCAGAAGCTCGTTGGTATGGCACACAGGAGGGAGAAGACCTGTCTCAGGTGTTTGTGTGCCGCTGGTGTGACTTAGCTCCTGAAAAGGCCCATGTCAAGCAGAGGGTATCAGAACAAGTACCAATGAATAGAGACAGGGAAACATATAATGACTTTGTATGGTGCACAGGCAAGACCTTGTTGGAATTACCATTCTCCAGACAATTCTCCAGTTGAAGAAAAAAATGCATTCAAGCTGGGACAAGCATGGAAGAGAGTTTCTAGGATGGTCAGAAGAGTGGAGAGCCTATTTTATGAAAGAAGTCTCTACAAACTCAACTTGCTCAGCCTAGGGAAACAAAGGCTGGGAGGGGATATGACCACTCTTTAAAAAAATACGCTGGGGAAGGAGTCAGCACATCGCAGCAATAAAAGAGCTAGCAGACAAGAAAGAAGAGCACAACTGTTCTATGCTGGACGTGTAGGCTGGAAACTAGACATCTGTTTCTAACCTTCAGAGGAGCAAGGAACAGAAACAGCCTCACAATGGGAGGAGCAAAGGCAGTCAATGGAGAGATGGACCTTGATCACTTACAGAAGGAATCACACAGCGGAGCAGCTCACGCAGTCCCCCCTGCCCCTGTGATGCCACTGAGGTCAGACCCTACTGCTGTCATCAGAGCCCCATCTCTCCCTCCTCACCCACCTGCACCAAATAATCTCGCCCGACTCATTTCCAGCCAACAGATTTCAGTAGATGTTCTCTCAAGGGAAGGGGAGAGGTACAGAGAGAAGAAAACTCTTCATCCAACTTTTGTGCCTAGAAATGGATTTCTCAAACACCCAGGGATTTCCAGTTTGCTTCTAAATTTGGTATGTGCGTTCTTCCTCCCAGAAAACTTAAAACTTCCTCTATTCAGCAAAATAAGGGTATTTTTAAAGTTTTCTGTCTTTCCTTTTTTTTTTTTTTTTTTTTTTTAAATATCATCTATTTATAGATAGTCTGCCATGGGTTCTTTGGAAAATAGTTTTAGAACTGAATTAGCAAGTGATCAAGTGCCGACTATCAGGAACTTCAAACAGCAAGCCAAAAACTTTCTATCAGAAACAGCCTGCCGAAGAACAACATAGTAGAAAAAGGATCTGAAAGATGAGGAGCAATGTGCAAGCAACAGCCAGTGCCAAGAGTCTCCAGGGCCTGCAAACCCTTAAAGTGCCAGACCGACGGGAGTAGAAAACAGCCTGAAAAGGTAGAGAGGCATAAAAAAACCTCTGCGTGCAACAGCGTTAAATATAAAACTCGGCTGAGTAGAAAAGAAAGCCAACAAAAACTAGAGGCTCTAGCTAAGCATCCTGCACGCTGTATTCTACAGATAGCAAACACTGTGCATTTAAATCTGTAATCCCTTCCCAAGCAAAGAGGCTTTTGCAGTAGCGCAATCTGGATGTCACCAGCATATGAATAGGCATCTTGGGACTGCTCTGGAGAGCAGAGGTCAAAGTTTAGTGATGTATGTAGTTGTCTCCCTAATGGGTCTTATTGATTATTACCCATAGAAACAAGCAACGTCTCCAAATCTGCCTCCCCCTTTGTGCTAGATGCTGGCAACCAAGAAAAAGCACCTTGATCTTCTAGCTCCACGCAGTTTGTAGAACACTGAAGCCTGCGACGAGGAAAGACACAAAGTTGCTGAACAGACTAATGAAACGCAGCAAGTGGAAAATGGTAAATAGATCTGTGCAACATCTGCATAGCAATGATACATGGGAGCACAGTGTCAAAAAATAATATGTAATAAAATAAAAAAAAAATTTAGGATGACATGAGGGGAAGGGGAAGAGCAAGTCAATGTTGCAATTCAATCACCTAAGTAAATTATGCGTTGTGGAAGCGGCTGAAAAGCCCCAGTACAGATAAAGCCAAATTCACACTTATCCAACCGCAGATATTCCAGCAAGATATCTTAAATATTGCAGTGAAATTGTTGTATCTGTGATACAAAATGGTGGTAAAAGGTTGGTATCTTCACAGCACAAGCACAATTCTGTTGTGGCAACTTCAACAGGAGAGCAAAAATAGAAAAAGCACCAGGAGGACTGGACCAAAAGCACCAATGCTATTTTCTCCTATTCTAGTGAGCACTGCTGTGGCAGCCAGCCAGCACGGTCGTGTGAGCAGAGCCATCTCAAGCAGAGCACTGGGAACTCCCTCAGGGGGAGACTAAGCTGATAAATAAGCAAGGGTAAAGGTGATTATCAGACCTCTTCAAACTTCCTGCGTTTGCAAGATAGAGCCAGAGAAAGCAGGCTCACTCTCGAGACTTTGGTACTTCCACTTCTGGCTGCTGCTAGAAACTGGAAGTGGGGAGGGCGGGGGGGGGGGGGAACAACCCTGTCTACAACATTTCAGAATCTCAGAAGACATCCCATTTGGGTTCAGGGCTAGGAACTGCCTCAGGCAGCAGAGAGGTCCTGGCTCTCTCTTGAGATGTTTGGCCACCTCCATACGGAGACACGAGGCCATTAAGGCTGGCCCTACTGATGTGCTGCCTGAGATCTGGCTGTCTGCTCTGTCCATTCTCACCCTTACCCACCTCACAGCTGGCAGGCTGAAAAGGGGCAGAGGAGGCTGGCAGTGCCGCTGGGCTCCCCTGGGTAGCCAGGGACCCGACGACGGTCAAGGGCAACAGCCATTTCCCACCCATGCCAGCCACCAGTTCCTGGGCTCTTCCTCGCACAGCTACTCCGGCACACAGAAATACGGGACGTGGAGGACCCTCCCCGCAAGAGCGCCGTGCACCCACTCCTGCCGCCTCGTAGCGAGTTCTCCATGCAGGGCAGGAAGGGGCAAGGCTTGCTGCCCAACAGAGGACCACATAGGTGACCCCTGCTCCTGACTCTGTGGGATGTGCAGCTTGCTAGCACAGGTTATAGAAACCTAGTTACCTACCCACACGTCCTCACATTGAAAAAGATAGGTCTGCACACCTGAAAAAGAAGAAAAGCACGTGAGTGTAAAGCAGAGTATAGACCGTGTCATTGATATGGAGGCCATAGCACAAACCAGAGCAGCAGTAACTCCATTTTCATCAGGAACAGTATGGCCAGCAGGAGCAGGGAGGTGATTGTCCCCCTGTACTCGGTGCTGGTGAGGCCGTACCTGGAATACTGTGTCCAGTTTTGGGCCCTTCAATACAAAAAGACATTGAGGTGCTGGAGCGTGTCCAGAGAAGGGCAACGGAGCTGGGGCAGGGTCTGGAGCACAGGGCTGATGGGGAGCGGCTGAGGGAACTGGGGGTGTTTAGTGTGGAGAAGAGGAGGCTGAGGGGAGACCTTATCGCTCTCTACAACTACCTGAAAGGAGGGTGTAGTGAGGTGGGTGTTGGTCTCTTCTCCCATGTAGTTAGCGATAGGACGAGAGGAAATGGGCTCAAGCTGCGCCAGGGAAGGTTTAGGTTGGAAATTAGGAAAAATTTCTTCACGGAAAGGGTAGTCAAGCGTTGGAACAGGCTGCCCAGAGAGGTGGTGGAGTCACCATCCCTGGAAGTGTTCAAAAAACGGGTAGATGTGGCACTTTGGGACATGGTTTAGTGGACATGGTGGTGTGGGTTGATGGTTGGACTGATGATCTTAGAGGTCCTTTCCAACCTTACTGATTCCTAGTTTTTACTTTCATTAAAAAGATAATCCAGCCACCAAGCCAGGAAACATGAAACTATTACTCTCCCTTTATTGGTTTAGTGGTGGAGTTGGTAGTGTTAGGTTAATGGTTGGACTGGATGATCTTAAAGGTCTTTTCCAACATAAACGATTCTATGATTCTCAGCCTGCCGCACACTCAATTTTCTTACAGCAAATCTGGCTTGCTCTGAGGTGTGTGAAGGGACCAGCTCCAGGCAAGGAGGGATGCTGTGCTCTGTGCAGCTGGCATTAGTATCACCGGCATCTGGTGGGAGTGCAGCTACTCAGGACTCACCAAAACAACAACAGAAAAAGCCTCTTTTCTTGTAGAGTACAGCTGAATTCCCTTCCTCCCATTCCCTTAACAGATGTCAGAAAAAAGCATGAATGGCTGCAGCTCTGTGCTTGACTCGCAGCTTTCACGCTTGCTGCAAAGCTGGCCTACTGCTTCTGAATCCAGCTCTGGAAGGTGTTGCTTTTTGAAAAGAAAAAGGAAAAAAAAAACCCTTAAACACTTAATAGTAAACTCCTTCAAAAGAAAACTTGCTTCAAGCCAAAAAACATTTGCCAAGTTTCAACTAAATGTGAATTTTCACAATGCTGTAATAAACACCTCAATATAGGGGTTTCAAAATGAGAATGCTGAGACAACTTTGCTCCAAGCAGTTCAAAAAAATATATATATAATATATAACTTTTTTTTTTTTTAAAGAAAAATCAAACTACCCCAAGGAGACATTTTATGGTGCTTCAGTTATATATGTATAAAAATATATATATATATAAAAAAAACCCAAACAAAACACAGGGAAAGCAAAATGAAAACCCGTGGATTCATCTGTTGTCCATCATCCCAGTCGTGCAGGAGGATGTAGGCAGGAGCGGGACTCTCTCCCCAGAACCAGATCACAGGTCTGGATGCTATCGCAGCAGATTAACCCAAGAGCGCTACGGGGAGGAAGCATTTCCAGGAGAGAGAAGTGGCCAAATGTAGAAATACTCTTGCAGAACCTACCTGGTCATTTTATCTTCTCTAGACTCCAGCCAGGGTTCCCGTGGACTCTGCGACACAGCGCTGATTTCTGAGCCCAATGCCTCCTTCCCCGAGCACCGCACCAGTGGTGCCTGCCACGGCTGTAGGCAGCAGAGTGGCTCCAGCGAGGCTCTCCAGCAAGTGATAGCGGTGGCATGAGCCATCAGACGTTCCTTGGACTGGAAGAGTCTAAATTCTTGACTGCTCAGATGATGAATGGTTTTTCTTGCACTTAGGCTGGTGCATGAGGTCAGGTCCCCAGAAAGCAGAGCTCTGGGTGCGAAGCGTGAGCACATCAATCTTTTCTCAGGGCCAAGTCCGGCGGCCCGCTTCGCAGACACCTGCCAGTTTGTTTTGGAACATACAAAAATGCCCTTAAATCCAATTTAGGCATTAAGGGAAAAAAAACCTATGAGTGCCGTACGGTAGCTTTGCAGTCTCAAAGGCATCCACAGCTCCTGAGGGGACAGCCGTGCTGCTGTCACCGGTCCAAAACTAGCGTCGTGGTGCTGTCAGCTACAGCATCCCTGCAGAGACGAGCAGTGGGACTGCACTACCAGGAGACCGACGGCCTAAGGCTGGTTTTAATTCCATCCGGCTCCCTCATGCCATGACACATAGGACAGATTGGGAAAGCTGCAGCAAGAGAACAACCTGCGTTTCTGCAGGGGAAGAGACCACGTTTGGGACTGCAGCCATGAGTTAGCTAAACTTGTCCAGATAAAGGGGGGAAAAAAAAGCTACTTACATTGTTTCCCCAGCCTCAGAGCAATATGTTTCCGTAGGATCAATTCAAACATAACAGGTTGCTGTGTTCAGAGCTAAAATTAATCTTACACCAGGAGACTGAATTAAAAAAATGAAGAGTTTGCTGCATTCATTGCTAAAAAATTAATCTTGTGCCGAGAGCTTCCTTTTCTACTTTCCAACTGGCCACCTTGCTTTCATTCAAGGAAAGCCTGAGTAAAAACGTAAAACCGTTTCCAGGTGGTTTTGGTTAAAGCAAACAAAGAGCCGTGAATTGTGTCAGTGCCTGGTTTCAGGCATGGCAGAAGGTGGAGGGTTAGCCAGAAAGAGAGAACCGCTGCTGCTGAGATACAGCCACTGGCCTAATTAGGTGGAATAGCTATTAGTGATTCCACCTAATTAGATAATTAGATTAATTATCTAATTAACTGAGATTGTTGTTAGACAAAGGCAGGTAGAGCCTCAGAGGTGATAAGGAAGATATCAGGGCAAGGTTACTCTGTGATTTATATTGATTTCTTTAACAGTTCAAGAACTCCCCTGATTCCCACATTTATTTACCCTAGTCTTGCTCCTCCAGGGTTGTTTTAAAGTGATTAAAGCAGGGAAGGGGGGAGAGGGGGGGGGGGCTGGTTGTTTTTAAATAGAGGAAAAAAAGAAAAAAAGACAGTTTCACTGCAAGTCCCCCCCCATGCTATTGAAAACTCAGGACTCGGTGGAGAGGAGAAACCAGGCTGGGCAGGGGGATGCCTTGCAGACAAGGACTGCCTGTGTCCCCCCGCTTCTTCTGCTTGGATTTGGCTGCGCATCCTCCCCGCAGACCTTTTTGGCTACCCAGGTTGTTTGTCTTTGAGGAGAGAAATGACATGTGAACTAACGATGCACCGGCGCCGGACAGTAGCTGTGGTCCTGGCAGATATTTCTCCATCGCTTGTTCTTTACTTGCAGGGCTGGTGGGAACCACAAGCCAATTAAGGAGGCCTCGTTGCGGTAGACATGGCGTGAAAGTAGCCTTAGAGCATCCCGCCCCAGACACCCGGCAGTCCTAAATACCCAAGGGCTAGCGCAAGGCAGGTTTGCAAGTTTAATAAGCCAAGTCCTCCTCACTCAGGCGTGAAGCTAATATTATGCCAGGCAGGCCCGGGTGGAGGAGGCACAGCCGGAGCCTCTGGCTTCCACAGTTCCAGCCGCCTGCTTTGAATTTCCCCACGATGGAGTCAGGCTCGCAGTGGAGCCCAGTTTTGAGGAGGCACAGGAGGGCGTGCAACCAGATCGACCCTGCCCTTCCCATCCTACATCTATTGTTAGACGCATCAAGGAATTTGACCCACTTTGGGAGTTTCTGGTGGTTTTTCACATTCCATTTGTCCTTTCTGACTAACGTTTTGCGCTCGTGTGTCACAGCCCTGGCTCTGTTCCCTGTGGTGGATGTTCAGATTGCCAGAAAAAGATCCAGCTGCTGTATCCCACTGCGTTTAGAGCTTCTAAGCTCTGAGCGGATCCAAGACGCTACCCGCGCTGGGTTTTGAGTCGTCCTCTCCACGTGCCAGCTCCACCTAGCATCCTCCCTTCTCGCTGGGCTTCCCTCCTCCAGCCGGCCGGTTGAATTCGGACCTTACGGGCATTGCACACTCACTCACACCGAGTACGCAAGCTGTGCAGGCTACGACATAATATTTGCAGAGGCCCATAACAAGTACAGTCGCAGGTGGGCTCTTCCCTGAGTTTCAGAGCTTGGCTGGTCTCTGCTCATGCCACAGATCACAGCAGCGTTTAGAGACCTGGTGAGCAGGATGTCCTCAGTGCAAGGCCAGCTCTCTTGCTCACCTCCCCGTAGGAATCTTCACAAATCAGACGCATGGCAGAAGAAAATGGTTTATGCACCTTATCAAGAGCTCAAAGGTGACTCATGGTTTATCTTCTCTAGCTTTGGCTGATCCCACAGCTAAACCAGCCCCTTCCCACTATGAATGCCTCACCGTCGCTTCCCCTAACTTCTCCTGTGCACCTCTGAGGTTTCTCTTTCGTACGCCCTCATAACACTAGACTTCTTCGTTCAGCCTTAATACCTATGTATAATAATAGCTTAATAACTTCATAATAGCACCAGCCCCTCTCCTGAGAGGCACAGAAATAAACCTCTCTTTCCTAGTTGCAGAGACTACGTTAGGAGATCCATTATCGGTCAAACCGGAGTCATTACAATTATTAGCACTCCTTGCCCCAGCTCCAGCGAGTGCGCCTTGGCATCCTTTCCAGCAAGATGCTCCACCCAGGCCTTAGCAGCATCCCGTGGAAGAGCTGCCGAGTATAAATGTCACGCTGGTGCCTTGGGTACGGCGTGGGGCTGGGCCCCACCAGGCATGGGGCATCGGGCTCCCACTCTTCTGCCTGCACCCCCGTGCCCCGGAGGCCACGGCCGCCATCTCAGGCAGGAGAACTTGCTGTTTCCTAACAAAACGATTATGTTTCCACAGAAGCTAAAGGGTTGCAAGCGCAGACCAGCCACATCGCTGCGAGCAGCCATCCATCTGTTAAGAGTATTGAAGCAAGCGGCTTTCAAAGCCAACAGACGCTTTTTCACAGAGTTTTTCCACTGTAGAGAATATCACAAAAACTTCTATTTTGCTGTGTCATAATACTGGTAACTAAGAGAGATTTTTATCATTTTCAACAAACTCTGAAACCCATCCCAGGCCTCGGGGAAGGAGCTCTCTTCAACCAGCCACAGGACACACTGCCCAGGGAGGAGAAGACCGGTTCCCCGCAGCCCCAGGGAGCTGCCTCACCTCCCGAAAAACTTCCCCCAACACTTTTGGCCTCCTTGGAAATCTGTCACCAGTGTGCCGAGGCTGTCCCCCATTAGCCAGCAGGACAGAGGGAGACCACAGGCTGAGAGGAATGAATTTAAGTCATGCCCAGCAGCAGGCTTTTAATCCCTATCACAAAATCTGGCTGTTCTGCTACTGTTTTCATCCGGTTAAACAAGTTTGCGGGAACCGGACTGCAAGAAATCAAGCACCTTAACTTAAAGCCGGAGGCTGATCATCCACAGAATCTACCAGCATTAACGTGCTGATCACATTTGGTGCCAAAGGGCCCAGGTGGGCAGTTATTTCATTTTTGGAGCTTGGAAATCAAGCAGCACATCTCACTGCAGCCCCAGAGTTCAAACCCCAGAGGACAGTAAATCAGGGAGCGGTGCACAGGCAGCGCATTGACACTCCTCGGCATAAATATCAATTTTCACACTGTGGTCAGGTTCTGTAAGTGTGGGGAATTGGTGTGGCAACGGGCTTTTAACAAGGTCTGGTTGCGATTAATCCCTTTCTAGGCAGTTCCTCTAAAGGACTCGATTCCTTGCGATCACTCAGTAATTACAAGACTAAACCAAACTGTAAGGGACTGCAATGAACAGTTGCATGAAACTATCCAAGTCTGGAAAGCAAAGTTACTTGCTGGGAATTATTAAAACAGCACGAAAACATGGAACTTACCTGAAATGGAAGGTATATTGGAATGGCTAAGAAATATCACATTGCAATTAATGCCACACAGGACACTACAGCAGGACGGAGCCTACCTATGAAAGAGCATTGCAACACCGGAGCAAACCCCACAGCTGAGCCTGGCCACTGCAGAGCAGCTCCTGCTGGGCTGCTCCTGGCCACGCTGCCGTTCAGCAGGGACACCCATTCCGGGCCGGGGAGGTAGGAAGCAGCCCCGACAGGGAGAGGTAAAGCAGAAGTCTACAAATAAACTGGAGTCAGTTACTCAAGTTCCTGCTCTTACATCATCCATCCTCTTGCTTTTACCCCTGCAGCAGAGAAGGTTCCCTGCCCAGAAGGCAGCCCAGCTGCTGCCAGAGTACACTGGGGAGAGGGAGAGAGAGTTTGCTTTGCAGGGGAAGCAAATGCCTTCCTCCAGCTGATCTCCATCGCTCTTTATCTGCCCGCAGCTGCTCGCAATCTGGCCCTGCAGATAAGGAAGGCAGCGCTCCTCATCCTTCCCATTCCTCCAGCCGGTGAGGTCTGGCAGCTCCACGTTTTCTGGAGCTGGGGACAGCAGCGCTGCACGGCAGATGAGCATGTGGCCGAGTCCCACGTCCTGCCGTGGTGTGGCAGCTGGCCATGGGGACAGAGGGCATGGCACAGCACAGCATTGCAGGCACATGGGCTCAGCACACATCTGCTCCGACCCCCCAGCCCGCCCCGTGCTCTGGGAGGGTGGCAAGGGCAGGAGCTGGTCTGGATCTCCCTGCTCCCTTCCAGATCCATCCCTCCTCTCCATCCTTTTTGCCACCCCCTCCCCGGCTGTAGCAGTCACTCGGTACCCTCCTTTATTCCAGCTTAGCAGGATGGCTCTGTCAAGTACATCCACTGTAAAAGGACCAAATTCATGCCAGGTGTCCATGCAGAGGCTTAACCGGAGGGACGCTTGGGATGGATGTAGCCCATTACACAGCATGTTAATCATATTACTGCAGAAACCTGATGCAGTTCCCAAAGCGCGAGCCGACGAATCCTCCCGGAGCCCGGCGGGCCTCGGAGCCTCGTTCCAGCATGCCAGAGCTTCTTTTATTCATTAATCATATTTGCTTAATAACTTTGTATCTCTCCAGCGGAGGGAACTGCCAGGCTCACATAAGGTAATTGTGGGATGGCTCTTCTGGAGAGCTGGAAGTACCGGCATTTTCAGCCAGCACGTGTGGCGCAGCTCGGTGGTAATTTCTCTCCCCAGCCTCAGCCCCAAGGGCACGGGGAGGGACGCAAAGCCCTGCAGATGCGAGGTACCCTTCTGACAGCCCTTCTCCCTCAATCTGGCAGCAAAGTTGATGACAGTGAATTTATGATGCTCTGGGTCTGAGCTGGCTCTTGATTGACAAGCCCACGCGCCGCAGCAGCATGTTTAGTGCAGGTAATTACTGATGATGTCAAGGAAAAAATTGCAGAGAAGATCCTGTACGCAGCCTGTTAATTGTACCTGTTCCTCTCGCTAAAAGTTTTGATAGGTATAATCCATCAAATATGCTTTATACAACTTTGCAGTGGTTGACTAAAGGCCAATTTTATTGCTTTAGAAATCAATGGGAGCCGTGCTGTTGGGAGCAGAAGATCCCGTTGGCGTTTCCCAGCTCCTGTATCAGCAGCCAGCGTGCAAGAGGAAGGTGCTGATTTCAGAACCTGCTTCTCTCTGCTGCTCGCTCACTCTGCTGTGACTGCTGTCGCTGTCCCAGGAGTATTTTTTTGCTCTTGTACTCTATTAAAGCCTCTGGGATTAGCGCTCGTGTTGTTACAGCATGGGGTCTCACTTTGTAGCTGGGGTTCAGGAACTTCCCTTTGATTAGGCTCGTTGAGAATCAAGCTTTTTAAATATCCTGTGATTATATCACTAAAAATCTCCAACTGGCACATTTTCCAAACTCTCGGCTGTTTGCATGATGTTTATCAATCAGCCCAGGGTTCTCCATCGCCCAGCACACCCGTGTCTGTACAGCATCGCCTGGGTGTCAGTCCCAGAGCAAGGCAGGGTGACACCCCGTACAATCCCCAATGTGTTATTTTCCCCGCTGTTGATCAGGGAAGGGATTCCCAGTGGGCAAATACCGTGGCCAGAGCATGGAAGAAGCGGTATATTTGATTGCTCGTTCCCACGCAGTACTGTCCACCTCGCCCACCATTTGGTCGCACCCCAGCAGACGACGCACCGTTTCTTGGAGGGCCGGGGGGCTTGGAGGGGCCGGGCAGCACCCATGGGGAGCATCTGATGGCCGCTGTTTCCTCTCTCTTCCTCCTCCCAGGAGAGGAGCAGTTTCTCATCAGCAGCCTCATGGATGCAGTTAAACTGCAGCCTGGGCCAGTTTTAAATAAACCCCAGATGGGCCATCTCCTTCTTCCAGGGGGTGGCAAATCCGCTTCAAGTCCTGCCAACCTCCGAGGTGCTGGCTGAGACCCCTCAGACTGCAAGAGGCGTCTTTTACCTGGCGTCCTGCGTGCTGCGAGCCCTGCAAACTGCTTATTAATCCTCACGAGATGGATGATGAACTGCATTCATTTCCAGTTTACAGAGGGAAAAATGAGAGAGGACAGGCACCCAGGGACACTCGGGGACCACACATGAGGGGTGCTGCTCAGGGCACAGCGAAACGCTCCTCCACTCCTCCTCCTTGGCTCATCCCAGAGCAGCACCTCCCGCTCCGACGCAAAGCAGAAATGATGCTGACAGAGGACGACGGGAATGTCAATGCTCTTCCCATCAGTGACACACGGAGACCAGGGAAGGCATATGTGTTTGGAGCTGTGTCACTCTTCTTTCTGAAATGCGCTACCCGAGTCCCCGTTCCAGAAATAGAAAATCAGGGACCTGCTGGCACATATGTATGGTGGGGAAGAACTTAGGAAATTCAATTGAAATGCTTTTAAAAAGCAAAGGGAAAGCAGACACCCTCCCAAGACAAGGAGACTAAAAAGTGCCTCGGCTATTGGGAATGGCTATAAATACAGGCGGGCTCGTTCTGGTGGAGTCATGATATCATTTAATAACATTGCTGGAAGGCTAATTGCAAAGTTTAAAAGCAAACTTAATAAGTAGTAACTATGAAAATACTAGTTCTGAAGTTACAGGATTATAAGAAAACAGACTAGTCTATGCTGTATGCTAATGCCTGAATCAACGTATTAGAGCAATAATCTGCACTTGGTCTAGCTGTATAAACCTGCTCAATATTTCAGCAGCGAGATATTTTTGCCTTGGTTCTCACAGAGAAAAATACACTCATTTATTTCCCCGAAATAGCGTATTATGATGGATGCAACTGCCAAGCTATAGCTAATGGATGTAACATGATGGAAAACATCATTATTTAGGTGTGGGAAATTGTTCTTTAGGAATCCGGTGTCTGTAGCAAACCTGCACTCCTTGAACCTCAATTCCACAACGCATTTCAGATGTGGATTTTAAGTGACTGTTTCTAATTAGCGTATCACAGAGCCCTGTCAAAATACCTTTTGGTGAATGGCAATAACGTGTGCGCAGGATTTTAAAGCGGATCTAGAGAGCGGCTGTGGAACCTGACACCTGGCCGAGCAGCAAGACGACGAACGTGGGGAGCAGACCCAGCACTCGTGGGTGCTGCTGGTCCTGTGCAGCTCGTGCCCCCGTGCCCTGTTACAGCGAAGGTGCTTGGGGAGACGCTGCAGCCGGCAGTGAGCATCAGGCCGGCATCGCTACATCTGCGAGACGCTTCTCTCAAGGGCTGCGCATCTCCCAAGGGCTGTGCATCTCCCGCCTACGGCAGCACGGGTACCCGAGGGCCACGCCGTGGGGGTGAGATGCCTGGCACCACTAAGAGACGTTCCCAGCCGCGCAGGGAAATCATAAGCTCCCTGGTGACACGTGGCACAGGAGGAGGGCTTTTTCTGCTCTTTCCTGAAGGAAAAAGAAAAAGGAGCGATCAAGGCACGTGAGTGCTGTGTACAGCGATGTGCCCAAGCAACCCAGCAGCTACAGAGAAAATTCATTCTTGGTTTGGGATTTCTCTTGCTACCCAGACTGATGGAGTCAGCCTGGTGCAATGCCTGCGGAGAGCGGCTCTCTGCCCGCCGGGGCTCAGGAGCCAGCCTGTGCTGAGCTTCTTTGGGCCATTTATTCACAGTCCAGCACTGACTCGCTGTAATGCCCCGTCACGCCGCGCAGCCCGACTGACACAGGCCAGAGCCCAGCAGCCCCGGTCCAAACGCGCCTACTTGCAGCTTACACAGCGCTTCCTTGCAGTGGAGGAAACCCCTCTCTGCTCCCCCAGCAAGGGCACGAGTATAAACATTTGCAGCTGGCTCCCATCAGGCGTGTGCTTCAGGTGTTTGATAAATGTGCCTTGCTTTCTATGAATGCTTCTGCTGTGTATCAAAAGAGGCATTAAACCTGCCTCTCCAGCCTTAGCAGGCGCACTCCTGACGGTTTCGGCTGTGCTGGAATAACACGCTTTGCTACTTCAGTGCTCATTTGTGCTCCCGGAGGTGTACAAGCAACTCCCATTGAATCCAGTCTGTTCAAGGGATGGGTTTCTAAGCACTTCATGGGTGCCTTAGCCAGTTTTGAGAGGTGCATAGCAGGCAAAGGCTATGCTCTGGGATGCCGCCACATCATCCCTGTGCTCAAACAGGAGGGAAACTCCTGCTGTAGTTATGGGGGCTGAGCCCTTCTGGTCCCGGGTGACTGGCATCAGAGTGACCGCCAGACCTGGTTCTTACCAGTGCTGCTAGCATTGAAAGGGCACTAGCATCATTATCTCTCATTAGCAGATTGGGAAATTAATGATAATCAACTTGTACAAAACCTCCAACTCCAGCAGTCGTGTGACTGTCACTGTCATGTATGGAGCCCTCTCTTGCTTCTCCAAATTGCCCCAAAAAGCCTGGTCCATGCATAGCCTCAAAGCCCACAGTGCAAAAGACATAAAGCAACAAATCATTATTATTTTAGAATCCCAATTCTTAGATCACTATCACTATTTCTAGCACCCACTATATGTTTTTAAGCACTTGGCACAGTCCTAACTGTTAGAGGAAAATATACCATGCCGGATCTGACAGCCCGAGAGCTCTGCAGCTCTGTGCCCTCAGCAGGCGCATGCCCAGTGTACAGTACGTATATATATATATACATATGCACATGGCTGGCCACACGGATTGCAGACGGGCACTCAGGGCACCCACACAAATGGAGCCAGCACCAATGGCCTCATCCTGCTCCCCTCGCTGGCTGGATGTCCACTAGTGAGAATACACGTGTACAGGGTGGGTCATGGACCCCTCCGCCTGCCAGCAGCAAACCCAGTCCCCCACGCAAGCCTTGCCAGGGAAGTTGGAGCGGGGCCAGAGGAGGCCACCAAAATGCCCCAAGGGCTGGAGCCCCTCTGCTGCGGGGCCAGGCTGGGGGAGCTGGGGGTGCTCAGCCTGGAGAGGAGGGGGCTGCGGGGAGGCCTGAGTGCGGCCTGGCACTGCTGAGAGGGGCCTGCGGGAAGGGGGGGGCAAGCTTTTAGCAAGGCCTGTTGGGACGGGACAAGGAGTAATGGGTTTAAACTAGAGAAGAATGGATTTAGACTGGATATAAGGAAGAAATTGTTTACAGCGAGGGTGGTGAAGCTCTGGAAGGGGTTGCCCAGAGAGGCGGTGGAGGCCCCATCCCTGGAACCATCCCAGGCCAGGCTGGCCGGGGCTCTGAGCACCCTGCTCTGGTTAAAGCTGTCCCTGTCGCTGCAGGGGCTGGGCTGGGCGAGCTCTGAAGGGCCCTTCCAGCCCAAAGCACTCCATGATTCCATGATTCTATGATTCTAAGCCATCACGCTGGGAGCCGGCCAAATGCGAAGGCTCAGTCAGCTCGTGAGCCACCGCACGTGGCCCCTCGAGTTATCCTTGTTCGAGCTGATACCAGTTACAGGCCAAGGCTGGAATGGGAATTGCATTAGGCTGTTTAATGACGAGAGCGAAGCTGCCAGGAGGAGGAGAGCTGTGCCGCAGCCCCCACCACCCCCGAGCAGGTGAAGCCGCCCCAGAGGCAGCAGGGGAGCCACGGCCACCTCCGGCGGGTGCAGCACCCACGACGCAGGGCCAGCCCCGCACGTGGCCCTCATGCAGGGGTTCCCCGTGCCAAACCGATGGGGACACCCGCTCCGAGCAGTCGGCAGCACCCGAGTCGGGGCATTGTTCCTGCCATGCGTTTTGCCGGCCGGCATGCATGGAGGGGGCCTTGCCTGCCCAGGCTGCTGAGCAGCTGCTTGGGGGGTTTTGTTTGGCTTTTTTTCTCCCCCCTGCCCCTCTTAGCTGGGAGCTTATTGTGCATTTCCAACAGCAACTGCATGACCCAGGTGATAATTCAGCTGCCACTCGGCCTGGCACTGGCACAACTTGGACGTGTTTCAGACACCTGGTATCATGCAAGGAGGGAGGGAGACAAAGGGGATCGATACCCTCTGCCCCAAAGGCAAACAAACTGCATCGATTAACTCCGGTGGCCGTGGGGACTTGCAGAAATTATCTGCGTTTCAGCAGGTCTCACGGAGACAAACTCCTCCACGTGTTTCTTTCCTTAGGGCGGTGGTTCTGCATCCCCCTGTGCCTCCTTCCCTGAGGAGAGCCGTGGGGTGAGCCCCCGTTTGCTCCATCTCTCAGACGTCTGAGGCCAAACCCTCCAGGAGCACACACAGGGGCAAGAGGACCCAGAAATCTGCCACTTCCCCAGGATCACTCCTCGGAGGAGACAAACGTTAAGTATAAAACACACTCTTTGCTGCAACCTAAACATGAGCAATGCAATTACAAGGTTTGGAGACGGGTGTGCAGAGAGAGAAGCAATCCGTGCCTGTAGCTGCCAATGCTTCATTTCAGCTCCAAAGCATCCTCTGTTTGAAGCGGCTGCTGGGATGCATGCACAGCTCCCATGGCTGCGGTCCGGGGACTGGGTCCTGCTTTCATGGAGATGGGCCTTGGCCCGGGGGTCTTTACACGCACATCCTCCTCCCGGGGTTCAGCACAGGCTCAGACTCTCCCCTCCACCCTCCGCTTCCCCACAGCCCCTCCAGCATTTCCTGCAATTCAGGCCTCCATGCTTGAGGGAGGTCAGGATTTAACACTTTTCTCTAAATTGGTCACTGAACCAAATGCCCCTCTAAATTTTGGAGGTGCTGACGTTCCCCTGGCATGGCTTGGTGGGACCCCCCGGCTAGGCAATGAGCAGAACTCCCCAAACCCTGTCTCAGCGCTTGCCTGTAAACAGGGCACAGCCCCCTGCGAGGGGGACACTGCTTTGGAGGACAAAATCCCATCATCGCCAGAACCGATGTATGCACTGAGCCTGCATGTCCTACAGCCATGTAAAATGACAAGCAACCCTTATAGAAAAACCCCACGCAGGTAAGGCACCGCTCTCTCTGGGCACACCCCAAAATGGTGCTGGGCAGGAGGGTTTGGGGAAGAGGGTGGCTGCTAACTGTGGCTCCCAAGGGCCAGATCTGGGCCAGCAGTGCCTCTGGTAGCCCGCTGCCGCTCTTGGGAGTCCCAGGAGCTTTCCCGCAGAGCCGTTGTGCTCCCGCTGCCTTTCCCTCTCCTCTCCCTTCACCTTTACGCTGTTCTTCTGGCTGCCCAGCTTGATGCTCAGCCAGCGAGGACATAAGCCACTGATAAAAGGAGAGAGGCTTTTATTTATTATTCAGCCATCTCCAGGGTTTCAGTGCCACAATGCATTACCCTACTTCCCGTATACATTATTTATTTCCTAGTTCAACACAGGTAAAGCTAAAGTGAATATGAAAGATGTTTGAAGCCCATACACAAAAGACTAATCCAGCCCAGCTTCCCCAAGCTGAAATCCCTTCTCTGCTCAAAACCCGGACTAAAGATGAACTCCTGCTCCTGCTGAAGTCAAAGAGAGTTTTTAATAATGGATTTCAAGGGCTCAAAGCCTTAACAGATGTCTGAAGAAGGACTGGTCCTGGATGCAGACATCCCCTCCCAGGCAGCCCAAAGCGGGTCTGCCCAACCAGCCACCCATTTTGGGGCAGAGCCACCCTCCCCGCCTCCGACACAAACAATTATGAGCTCTCAGGCAGCAGTGACACCAGCGTCACGAAACCAAAACTTCTTGGGATCTTGCTACTTCTTTTTTTTTTTTTTTTTTTTTTTTTTTGGCATCAAGCATTCGAAGGGAAGCAAATTCAGGAACCGGAGGTGCTCCCAAGCCATTGGGTCACAGCCTTACTGCCATCTGCAAAGGAAGCAATCAAATTTCACCTCAACCCTGGTGAATCCCAGGCCGGCGCTGGTGGCTGTCCCCGCAGGCTGCCCGCTGCGGCAGGAGAGCGGCGTGTGCCGGGCAGCTGCCATGCTCTCACCTACCCGGGCTGGCCGGGACCGGCATCGGCTCCAGTCATTAGTGCCGAGTTCCCATGCACACCATTTCTTTAGAGAACAATGGGATTTCTTTGGATAACAATGGGATTTCTTTGGATAAGCTGTGTTTCCAGGAAGGAGGGAGAGGAATTTGATCCTCCACACCTCAGTCCCGAGAAGGGAGTGAAAAAAGATCAGCTGGGATTATTCAGGCATTTACGTTTTGATGAAAGCCGGCACTCGCCGGGAGTTACCTTGCAGAGGAAACGCGCCTTTTTTTGTCGCCCCTGCTGCAAAGTCAGACAGGGTGGGCTCGCAACACTCAGCCTTCAGAAACGTGCTTCGCCATCCCTAGACGTACACGCAGGGACGTCGAAGGGGAGCTCCTCAGCGCAGGGACACGCTGGCTTCCCTCCTCGCCTTCTCCCACCTCTTCCTGCCCGCTGTCCCACCAGGCCCTGGCACCCTGATGGGTAATTAGCAGAGCGAGCGCTATTAGTGCACAGGGTTTAGAGAACACTTAGCCAGCATTCCCTGTCCTCCTCCTGGGAGGTAAATGAGCCCCTTACTTGGGCCTGGGGGCTTGTCCCATGTGGTGGGGGCTCCGGGGGCAATGGCCCTTCCATGGAGGGCCCTGGGACCCCCCTTCCTCATGCCACCTCCATGCCTCACCCTGTCCCTGTCCCCTCCCTCCTTGCTCGGGGTCTGACTTTTGAATTCAGACTTCAGCTTTTTAATCCAGGCTTCAGCTTTGCCCAGAGGCAGCAG
This sequence comes from Pelecanus crispus, assembly GCF_030463565.1. Lineage (NCBI taxonomy): Eukaryota > Metazoa > Chordata > Aves > Pelecaniformes > Pelecanidae > Pelecanus > Pelecanus crispus. Next base: position 46,812,913 of record NC_134649.1, read on the forward strand.
GGTGTGGGAGGATGGCCCACAGCTGCTTGCACTGGGCGTGAGCATCACGGGAACCCCCGGTGCCCTCCTGCCGAGGCCAGCTCGGAGGAGAGATGCCCCCCACGCAGGCAGGGTGCTGCCGGTGCCTGGCGTCAGGCAGGGGTCAGCCACCAGCTCCCGAACCCCGTGTGCCCCTCGACACCTCTGCGGCTGCTCGGCTGGAGCTTGCTGCCGAAGCGCGGTCGAGGACGGAGATTTGCTGGGCGCCTCCGTCCCATCACCCCTCCTTGCGGGAGGATCGGCCATGGCTCTGCGGGAGTGGGGTCCGGAGGGGACGCTCCCCCTGTTCCTGCCACCTGCTTTGCCTGTGACAAAGCATCGCCATGCCAAGACCGGTGGCCCTCCCTGCAGCCAGCTCCCAGGGGCTGAAACCCTCCTCAGATATGCAAGATCTCCCAGCCATGAGTGTTGATACAATGATTACCGTGTTTGTTATGTTAAATACCACTATTTAAACAAGTGGTGCCCTTAAGCATGGTGTTTGGGAGCCCATGTCAATATTAGCTTGTGAGCAGCAGCGAGCAGATAAGCTGGAGCAGGTGAGGACATCCTCTCCCATGTGCTGCTCAAGCAATGCCTTCCCCTTAACTTTCAAACCTTCTTTGATCACTTCCCACAATTGTCTTGTCGTCAGAAAACGGAATGTGGCTCTTTATAAATAACATTTGCTTTGATGTAATATCTCTACAATTTCTGCTAATAAAATGACCTTGATTCAGCCCAGCCCCGAGCAAAGCCCATAAATATTGCTTTGCCCTTCTTAAGAGCGTGCTTAAGTCCCTCCGACAGCAAGGGAAGGTGCGCACATGCTGCGACGCCTTGCCGAACGTGGGGAGGCTTCATCACAGGCTGCAATTTAACCGTGCACTTAAGTGATTTGCTGAACTGGAGCATTAAATGGGAAGCAGCAATTTCTTTTAACTGCCTATAAATACCATAACTTCTTCTCATAGCTGGAGCTATTTTTTAATGACTGGTGCTTAGCTACATCGAAGTTTAAAACTCCGTGGAAAAAAAAAAAAAAAAAAAAGCCCTACTTCAGCACATGGCTAACACAAAAGCAACATTTCTTGTCCATATGGAGAACATATTGGCTGAACTCAGCTATGAAGCGACCTTTATCTTCGCTCGTGAGATGAGACCAATTAAGTTGGTGGTGGCAATGCTGCCGGTGAGTTATCGCTCTCCTTCCTCGGGCAGATAAAGGTCAGGCGCGAGGCGATGCTCGCTGCACGGCAGCTGGCTCTACCTGTTGCCCTGAGACAACTGCAGACACCCACGGGCTGCTGCTCCTTGCATGGCCCAGAGGCTAATCTTCAGCTAATTGGGAGATTTTGGACCCCCTCACCTCGAGCAGGATGCTGGGGAGAGGGTCTTCAGATGCATATGTGTGTATATATATATATATATGTGTGTATATACACACCCTGGCGCTGTGCACGGCGGAGCTCCAGACAGAGCAGCTTGAACCGAACCCCGTCTGCAGCCCCGGGGGTTTCTCCCCCCGCTGCCAGCCCCGTCCCACCGTGGGGCACGGCTGGGGACGGCAGGGCGCGGTGGCCTTCGAGCCGTATATCACCGCAGCTGGGTATCACGGTCGGGGCGCAGGGCAGCCGCCTCCCCCAGGGGATGAATTACAGAGCAATAAACCACGCTCGTCTCAGCAGGAGGGTTTTATGCCCACCATCAATCAGAAGACAGAAACAGCTCTGTTCCCAGCAGGACTGGCAGAAAGCGAGGCAGAAATGGGTGCGCGGGGATCCTGCGGATTTATGGGGGGGTCCAGGCTAGGGTGGGAGAGCTAGGCACCGTGGCACCGCCCGGCCCCAGTGCCCCTGCAGCGTAAAGCATCGCAGCGCTGGGGATGTGGTAGCGATTCCTTTACCAGGAGAGTCCAGCCTCTCTCGGCGCCTGGGGAGGGACCAGGCGGAGGCGATGGCTGCGGCCGTGGTGTCCCGGCCGCTGGGCTGCCACCGGTCTTATTTAAGCCGCTCGCATTTAATCTGAAGAAGTGTCAACAAGCCCAGCAGCTCCCAGGCTGGGGGCTCCTGGAACTTGTACCCGTGTGCCCAACGCTGCCCAGTTCAAAAACTGAAATCACAAAGTAAAAACCCAAACGTGCCCCAAGGAGCCAGGGAGGTTTCGGGAGCCGGGGCCAGGACGGCCAGGGCGGAGGCTGGCAGCAGCCTGCCTGCAGCAGAGGCCTTGCAGGCGCAGTTTTGCCAGCACCTGGCTCCCTGCTTGTCTGTTTGATCTCTAATTGATAAAAGAACGTCACGTGGAAAAAAAAAAAAAAATCCTCCTTGTAGAGATTTTGGAGGAAGGGAGTTGAAGATGTGCGTTTGGGGCTTGCAAACCCGACAGCGGTAGTTAGATACCTAAGTGCATTGCTGAACGTGGCCCTAAACATCTGCTTTCCCATTACTTACAATTAGGAGGAGGAGCAAAATCCAAGCTCGCACATCCAAATGACTGTATCCTAAGCAAAAACACCTGGGCAGAGAGAATATCTCTCACCTGATACCTGCTCTCTGGTGAATTTGCATTTTCCAAACAGGCTCCTTTCACCAGCGGAGGGGAGCTGCTTTCCGAAGCATCCTGAGCAGCACGCTGCCAGGTCAGCTACAAACCAGCCTTCTTGTCAAGACCTTAACCAAGATGAAAAGGCAATAAAACTACAGACCCCGCTTCATTCTTCACAAGAAAAGCTCAGATCCAAGCAGCAGAAAGACTGCAAACCTGTTTCGCTGTGGTGCAAAGGGTAAAAACAAGCCACAGCAGCGCGGAGTCACATCTTTCTTACCCTTGACACCCCTCGGGATGTCCCCCCTACATTTCTTTGGGCAGAAGAGCTGCCTCGCGCTCCCAGGCAAGCAGCAGACCGTCGCCTCTCCTCCCGTTGCCCGGTCGGACGCTCAAGCCCATCCTCCCGGCCGGGGCCCGCTGCCCCTGCATCAGCGGCACGAGTCCCACTCATCTCCGTGGGATCCCAACGTTCGCTTTTTTATTTTTCTGCAGGAGATGCTTCAAGGACATGAATAATACGGGATAACAACACAACGAAGTGCTATTCATGTATTTATGTACGGTCTTTTCCCTGGCTCCAGTTAGCTTCTATAAAGCCGTCAATTTTAATGAGCGTTTTGTTGTTACCCTAACGTCGCAGGATCTTATATCTTTTCCTTGCTCTGCTACGAAAGTTTTCTTTGCTGTTGTATAGATGTTTTTCCAAGCTAAAAATAGGGTTATCTTTTCACCAATCAAGCCTGTCTGGGATTACGTATTCAAAGAGCGTGATATAGAGATGTGGAATAAAGGTTTAATGAATCACAAAATTGAATTCTTTAGGGCCTGGCAGCATTTTTCTGAATAAAACAACAACTTAATGTCCTACGTGTTGTACTTTACGAACTGGGACCTAAACTTATCTTGTACAAAGGAAATTAGAGGCAATCATGGGAGGTCTTTTATTAGTATTTCTTCTCTCCCCGGCGCAGAGTAGAATATGAATTGATTGTCAAAGATTTTTTAAGTGCCTTTGATTGAAGAGATGATCTCTGATAAGCTGCTGGAGGAAAATAGAAGCCAACAGCTGCTCCATTTAACATCAGTTAGCCTCCAGTTCTGGCGCTTTGCTAAATAACTATTTTACATTCATAAACACATCTCGGTGTCACAGCCACGCTTGCACACACCTCCCCGTTTCTGCGGAGCGCCGTGTGGTGCCAGCTATTCAGTGGTGCTGTGGGAGAAGTCAAGTTGTGAGGCTGAAAACGTACACGGGTCCTTCTCCATCTCACCGGCCTGGACGCTGGCATTTTGAAATACTCCAGGAGTTTCTGACAGTGCTATATCGCTTCTTAAAGCGGGGGAGAGATCATCATCCCTGTTTTTTAGAGCCGAGGAGAGAAAAGAAGCCATTTCTTGTCTGCAGCGTTGCGTCTAGCAGACAATTAAGACATAAATACCAAACCTTTGCCGTTAATAAATTTTGAGGGGGTTGCTGATCCCTGGACAGCTCTGCCATGCTTCCCCCCCAGCTTGCAGCATATCACATCAAGTCATTGCCAGACCCATTTCATAACTCTGGTAGCTGCTTATTGCCATAAACCGCCTTCGCCCACACCATGCAAATTGTCTTTATTTTAACACCGTCGCTGCCCATTCGCTTCCCAGGCTGTGCAGCGGCTCACAGCCCTGAGGTGCCCAGGCCCAGCGGGAGGGGACCGCCAGCTCCGTGCCCGGCTTTCGCCTCCCCAGCCTGCCAAATCGGGACAGACGTGGGCACGAGCTGCCCCAACACGTGCGTGGGTGCCGGGGAGAGAGGCAGCACGGGTCTGCGTCGCTGGGGCTGGGGAGCCCTGGCCAGGGTCTGCTCCCCACAGAGCACCCCCCAGGGAGACGCCTTCCTCCTGCCATCTCCAGGGCACCACAGCTGTAAAATGCATCTAAATGACCTCCACGACATCAAACAGCGCTGAATGCATGGGTGTACACCTGCAATGCCTACCTTTGCCTGCAAGAGCAGCCCTACCTGAGCACTGCTAGAGGATAAAAAGCCCCCGTGCCCGTCGGCCGGTGCTTTCCAGCAACGTGTCGCAGGCGACTCCCCAGCCCCATGACATACAGCCGCCGCGTGCGCGAGGTCACCCCGCAGATGCAGGAGCGGGACCAGAGCGGTGGCCCGGGGCAGCAGCCTGGCCCACGCTCCCCCCTCACCCGACCCGAGAGAGGAATTTATGTCCCACAGCTCCCCTGCGAGCAGTACCCCGAGGCACCAAAAATTAATCCCTCAGTACAGTTTTATTACTCAGTTCAAGGTGCAGTCAAAAGATGTTGTCCAATGCGGCTGTGCTTTCCTCCTCCTCCCTCCCTCCTTGTAAAGAAGAGGAGGAAAATCAAGTTGCTGGCTGCCATCAGCACCTTCCCTGCCCGGGGCGCTCCCGCGCCAGACCCAGCAGCTTTTCCACACGTGTTGCAGCCTGGTTTAATGGCAGCCTGGATTTGATGCTATCCTGGAAAAGCTCTGAGAGGCTCACGGGCTCCACATTTAGCACAAGCAAAGCCTTTTCCAAAGGAAACACTTAAAGGCTTATGCAGGAACAAAGCTAAAAGGGCTTGTAATTATTTAGAGTTGGGTAGTGGCTAAATTAGCCAAGCAGAGTCATTACCCGCTTCAGACCTTCGCTGTAAGGCAGCAAGAGGCTGCAGATCTCCTCGGGCTACAGAGCCAGCCAATTTGGAGGCTTTATTCAGCCCAGGAAACCTTCGGTCTCCCAAACCAAGAGCAGCTGCAAACCACCGGCCCTGCGGAGCGGCCACCCTGGCCCTGCTAGAGAGCAGAGAGGAGGAGCTGAGGGTAAGCAGCTAAAACTTGCTCCAAACCGCCCTGACCTGGCCTGGCCATGTTTTGCAGAGGGTTTCATGCCCTCTGATCCCTCTCGCAGCCGACCGACCTCGCTGGGGCAGAGGGGAGTGGAGCTGCTGATAAACTCGGTGCAGCAGCCCTGGGAGTGACTTTGCAGGCTCCCTCCCTCCTCTCGCCCCAGATTGCTGCGGCTTAAAAAGCCAGCGGGAAGAAATGGCAGCTTTTGGCCATCGCTCCTGATGAAGCACTCGCCGAGGCAGAACAGACTTCTTCCTTCTGCTGCAGGGCTCTTTCTGTTGGAAAACATCCCCTGGACTATGCCCGGGATTGAGGGAGCGGAGCAAAAGATGCCAGCTTGGACCCGCGCCAGAGCATCATCGTCAGACATCGCTGGGAGCGTTGCTATCGCGGAAAACCACCTCCTGCCCGAGGGAGCAGCGCGGATGGGAGTCGGAGCCGATTGCTGAGGTCCCCGAGCAGGAGCAGCCGTGGCAGGGATGGGCAGGGGTTTCCAGCGCGTTCGGGCTGGACTCAGAGGCAGGGGGGAGGCAGGAGCAGGGAGGGGACTGTCCACAGAGGCCAGGTCTGCTCTCACCGTGTCTTCCTAACAGACAGGGAGAGTGTTTGTATTTGTACCACGGGTAAGTGTGAGCTTATTGGAGAGATGGAGGGGAAACTGAGGCAGCACCTTCTGCAACACGAATGGCTCTCAAGGTGCCAGAGGAGCATCGCTTCGGTCCCTGACCCAGACATACGTCCCTCTCGGCAATGGCCCCAGGGAATGAACCTGCCTGTTGCTGGAGGCCAGCCCTGCGGCTCGGGGAGCACCGCGCCAGGGCCCGGGGGTGCCAGCGCGGTGGCCAGGGGACACCCTCCCCGCTCTGCCGGCAGCCTGCATGTTGGAGACACTGCGGTCTCCAAAACACAGAAACAAACCCGGCAGAATTTGGTTTCGAGACACAATTTCATCATAATTGATATCATAAATATTAAACCAAACAAACCCTTCTGCGCCCTGCCACGCTGGGAGCGCTGCCTGCAAGACGTGCGTGTGGAAGCGAGGGCTGAATTTCTGAGCGCTGTAGTTATAGCAACAGGCGCTGTCGTTTATCTGCAGCACTTATGCAACTCTCAGCTGCACCTTGAAAAGTGCAACTTGCTGCACAAAGCCTCTGAGCAGCACCGGCAACCAAAATCCCACGGGCACGGGCGAGGGGGATGGCTCTCGGGCACGGCACGAGCCCCTTGCTGCAACACACCTGCGCCCTGGGAGCTCCCCAGCCACCTTTGCACCGCCACCCGTGAGCACAGAGCCATGAAAAAGCAAGCCCCGTGTTCCTCCCCTGCTTGCACAGCCCCCGGAGTGCTCAATTGACGTTATGCAGAAACAGCACGGATGCCTGCTGCACGTGGAAGGACAGATCTCTTTGGTACCCGCGTGCGCGGGGCCAGCAAGGCACACTGGTGTCTTTAAATGACACACTTCGCTGATTTTCTCTTCTTCACAACATGCGGCTAGGCTAAAGAGCAGTTCTCTTGCCTACAACTCGGACGCCCTGCTAGAAAATCAATAGTCATTTGGTGATATTCTGGCACTTGGCTCGCTGCGTTCCAGTGCCTTGGGAGGAGCAGCTCCGATTTGCCAGTCTCCAGAGTAAGCAAAAACCAGTAAGTAAAACCCAGTATCTGCCCAGACTGGCCTTGGGCAGATACTCTCGGGCCGTTTGAGGAGCACAGCCTGATAAATCTACCTGAAACTTCAGGAGCCTCATTTCATGCCCATCCAAGGGACTGCCGCAGCCCGGGAGCACGCTGGAAAGGTCCCTTGGGTTCCCCACGGCAGTGCAGCTGCATCCTCACTGCTGACCGCCTGCTGATCCTAAAAGTCCTGAAAAACGGGGTGCGCACCTCGCATCAACCCCGCTGGAGCCCTGACAGGCTGATCTGTCGGATTTATATGAAACACATCCCAGCCTACCCCAGCAACAGGTATCGCCAGCTGGCCCCGATGTGGAGCGTGGATGCGTTGAGCATCTGCGGCAGGAGAACGGGCAGATTGCTCCCCGGGGCTGGACCCGGCGCACACAGCCCCGCTCCCAGCAAGACTAGAAGGCATGAAGGGTGGGTACCAGCTTATTTACCTTAGCTTAGCTTGCGTACCTACAGAAACTACAACAGGAATGACGGAATTCAGTGCTAGAAACAGGATCGCTGCTTCAGGGCTGGGAACCGACCCTGGATTTCTGAGTCGGCACCGGAGCAGGCTAAAGCAATGTGTTTCTGTTCACCGGCTTGGCCAGGGAGCCAGGGAGCCATGAAAGGTGGGCATGCCAAGCACCAGCTACGCTTTAAAACAATCAGGAAGCTTAAAATAGATTTGAGCAACTTTGAACCGCAAAAATAAAAGCCGACGGCACCTTTGTTTAATGAAGAACAGAAATTGCTCTTTTCTGTGAATTAAGGACAGCACCAGCAGGGCTGGATTTCAGCAGGTTTCAAAGGGCAGCAGACATATCATTTTTAAATGATAAACAAAATGTAATAGCCCGACCTCAGGAATACAACCGTCTGCTTTCAGTGCACTCCGGTTTCTTTAATTCTTCTCCATCAGCGCAGATATATGAACCGCCACAAATCCCTGCCGCCTCCCCACCTGCGTGCATTACAGCCTGAAGCACGGGACCTGCTCTGGGTTACAACCTGCCCGGGAAGCGAATCCCTCCCAGAGAGCAGGAGGGGAAGGACATGACTCTTTCTCCTGGGCGCTGTCTGTGGTAAGAGGAGAATTAAGACCTCCAATCTATTTCTAATGGAGAGGTTACGAGAGGGCATTTTGGAAGCAATTGAAAGGTTGGTAAAGGAGCTCGGCCAGGAAATGTATGGAGTCTCATTACCTTTTATCTTCCAAGCACATAAAGTTTGCAGAATCTCTGTTTAGGTTAGCAGGAAACCTCTGCAAGAATTATATATGCTGCCCGCATGCTTATCAAGGGAGAAAGAGCTGTGCTCTATCAGCCAGCTGTGGGGCTCGGCGGAGATAAAGATATCCCCCTGCCCAGCAGTGACTTGGGATAAATCATCCTGTCCTCGCGCTGCCATTACGCCTAACCTCTGCTTGGCCCCTTCCAATCGTCACACAATTTAGCGAGAGCCAAGACGAAGGAACGTGGCCGGGTCCTTTTCAGGCGTCCTAGCGCTCTCCCCGCAGTGCGGGAAAGAAGGGAGTGCTTAATTTACAGTTCAGCTATAAATGCCCTGTTCTAGATAGCCTCTCGAGACCGCAGCTTAAATACACGCCCAGCTGGCCCAGCCTTTGGATCCGGCTGGTTTTTAGGCTGGATCCCGCGGCTGGCGGCTGAGGGGCGGCTGGGGACCAGGCGCCAGCTGGGCAATACCCCTTTTTCTGCAGACGCCCATCACCAGCTTCACAGGTGTCCCCATCCCTTTTTGCCTTCAACCCCGGCTGCCTGTCAGGTCCCACGGGACGCCGGAGCGTGCTGCTGCCCCGCCGCACCACGGGACACAAACCCCATGGAAACGGCTGACTCCACGACATGTATTTCCCCCCGAGACCCCAACAGCCGCAGACCCTCCGTGGGACGCAGAAAACCACGCGGGCCGAAGCTCAGGTCTGCCCTATTGCTATTGCAAAGAGGGTTTGCCGCGGCCCAAAGCACGTCGGCGTTGCCGCAGGGTTGGGGTTGCGGTCTGCGTGGACGTAGCGTGGCGGCGGACCGGCCGGGCTGCTGTCAGAGCAACCCAGGCTTCACGTGGGTGACTTCACCGCTAGCGCTTAGGCACCATCGCAGCCGTGAAGGGAGCACAGAGACGGCCTCAGGTGCAAGAAGTTGGTGCAAATTTCAGGTTATGCATAAAGAGAGAGACAGCCGCTGCCTGCAGCGCTTGGAAGTCCAGAGCGTGGGCAGTGGATGGTGCTAAGGGGACTTACGGCTGCCACGGCCACCCAGGGAAATCTGTCCCTTCCGATTGATTCAGCGACGATTCCAAGGCACGCAATATTCAAGAGACTGCAAACGGAGCTGGCTGGACATAGATATATAGTGCAAGGCCTGCAATGTTTGCTGTTGGCCAATGCCACCAAGTCATGAAAAGTAGTGATGCATATAACCAAAATCCCAGAAGACTCATTGTTTTATGTAAGCACCATATACACACACCCGGAAAATAAAACTGTGTGTGTGAAAGAGAACAAATTAAAATTCAATTTCATCTATCCCAAATAGATGCTATCATCAGTGGGAGGATGTTAGGGTTATATCGGTGCTCGCATAATTCCTCAGTGAACTTTTATGGGCCAATTGATAAAAAATATTCTCATGAGAGCAATGCACATTATTTCCAGAGCTCCAGTATTTCACTAGTGAGTCAGTGCAGAGATGTGAGATTTACACAGCGAACACAGAGGGCTACCTCGACATGGGTAGCACAAGCATGAGTGCTCCGTGGGGAATTCTCCCCTGGAATCAATGCACAACATCTCTGTTTGGCCTGCAGAGAGATGACAATCTATGCCAGGATTTGCGTGGATCTCCCCTGTTAGAAAAGTAGCCGACACATTTAACAGCAATGTTCCCAAGCAGGACAAAATCCAGCGCAATGAAAAAAATAAAATCCACAGCAGTCCCACATCTTTTCTTACTATTGTCCTAAATGCCTTCAGTAGAGTGGAGGAATTTCCTCCAGCTCTCCACGTGTTCACAAAACCGAACATGAAAATCTAGATAAAATATATTCGCCTGTGTCTTCCTTCCAGATGCGTGGCACCGGGTCGAATTCCTGCAGAGGAACAAACCGCTCCGATAAGGCCAGCGCTGTTTGCTAACTGCGATGTCCACCCTCGCGCGGCACAGAGCAATGGCTAGCTGGCCCGTGCCGCACGCGGGGACGGTCACGTTCAAGGTTCCTGATACCTGAGGATCTCAAAGCACTTGCTAAATGGCAGTGAAGTGCCAGCTCCTTGCGCCGGTCTGACTGTAGCTCTCATGGAAATCAATCGCAAAGGTTCCTCATGGGACAGAGGATGCTGGTTCAGACCCCCCCCGTAGATCATCGGTCGGGATTTGCTTATGGAAAACAGATGGAATTTGTGCTGGTTAAAATGAGAACTACATTCACTAATCCATGGAGTTCAGGGGTAAAACTGCAGCTGAGGAGACTCTGGCTCTGCCTGTTGCAGGCCAAGGTGGCCCGCAGGGCTCACAAGTGACGCTCGTGCAGCCGAAAGCCGCGGGCGCTGCTCTGCAGCACCTCCAATGCACTTGCTGTGTGTGCAAAGCCCTCCCTTCCCTCTGTGCTCTCAAGGGACCCAAAATTTAAATAAAGAAAACGAACATCGAACATCGGCTTTCTGAGCTGGCCCGCCGGGTGCGGTTTCTGACTTCTTTGCATTCACAAGTCCTGTCTGTGTGGAAGACGGCTCATTTAGTTGATTAGTGTTGCTTATATAGAAAAGAGCAGTCAAAACCAAACCTGAAGCAGCACAGGAAATTTACCCTTGAACTTGGAAATCGGGTACTTAAATGATAACAGCATTTTTGCATTTTACTACACCCATGCTGCCTGCCCCTGCTCTGCTGACTCAGGCAAATCACGGAGGCCCACGACTCCGAGGATGCTTTTCTATGTGATTCACCCCGCCATTCACCGCAGCACGAGCAGCTGAGCTTAAGCTCTTCACCTCGGGCACAAAGAGGTCTGCAGGCAGAACCTCTCGCCCCTGCGATCGGGAAGGAGATAAGTCACTCGGCTGTCTTCGTGCAGTGAAGGCTGCGAGCGGCGCTTTATGTCAGGAAATATTTACTGGGGCTCAACGCTCACCTGATTATTTTTTCATTTATACGTCTTTGCATTAACCCATGTCACAGCTCAGCCAGCTTTTTTTTTCATAAATTTATAATAAAATATTCCAAGATTAAAAAAAAAAAAAAGGGTAAGGTCAGCAGCAGCCGTGGGAAATGCCTTTTGGAAAGTCAGATGTGATCCATGCAACCCAAGACGCAATCAGCAAAGTCAAATCCTTGTTTACCCGAACCTGCCTGAGCAGGTTAAAAACAAAAATGTGAAGTTTTTAAGTTCTTCCTGCCCAAGAACAGAGAATTATTTTCTTCAGTCGCGAGGAGTTTCATGGCCTGCAGGAAGAGGCCAGTTAAGACGGTGTGTCGAAGCCATGCATTGCAAGAGCCTTGCACACACCCACCGCTGTGCTCACGCTCTCGTCAGCCCGGCACAGATCCTGATGGCTTCGCTCCGGTGGGACAGAGGCACCCGGCCGGCGGTGCCATGAGAAGAAGGATCAGGATGAGTCTCTAAGGAAAAAAAACCTGCTGAACATAATGACTTCGTTACTTCTAGCCAGCAAGGTACTAGTCACCGTAATCAGCTTTGCTGCCATTTAGCCTGTTCAGCAGTTTTGTCTCCACTCATCTGTCTGTAATAACATATGCAACTATTTTATTAAAATCTAATCCAACTACAGAATAAATAAAAATCCAATAGGAATACCGAGGTCTAATTAAAGACAAAAACCTGTTGCCATCTTTCTAGATTAGACCGTCTTCATTTTACTTCACAAATTTGTACTTATGTAAATCAGCCCATCCAGCTTTTTTAGGCACATGAAGGACTCCGAGGGAGGGATGGGGGCCCCAGCGAGACCCCCCGGGCGATACGACCCAAGCGGTGCTCAGGCAGGTTCAGATAAACAAGGATTTGATTTTGCTGATTGCATCTTGGGTTGCATGGATCACATCTGACTTTCCAAAAGGCATTTCCCACGGCTGCTGACAACCTTACCCTTTTGCTTCATACTGCTCAGCAGGGTTTTCGCCATGAGGGTTGATCCACCAGTGATTTTGGGTATTTCTTGGATGTTTCCAACAGCAGGAATAGCTGCTGCATCCCTCAGCCACAGATACCAAATTTAGCATCTTGTGGGCGGCAGCGCCGGTTATAGCTTGCAGGACTTACTCAGGGACTGCAGCCTTAGCAGACCCTACTGCGCTCTCCTAAAGAGCATTTTTTGCATCCGTGTGCTCGATAGATCCAAACGGTTGCGATCTGGGTCCATCAGATCTGAACCAATTTTCCGGTCCGTGCACAAAGGTCGTACCAGGCAGATCAGACGCCGAGGATTTCCGGGCTGACCATTCGGTTTGGAATCAAATGCCGTCACTGCAATCAAACGCTCATATTCTCTTCTCTGACCTCCCATTCCTTTCTTTAAACGGCAAAAGTAGCTTCTTAGAGTGCCAAAAAACCCGAACTGTGAGAAGACACGAGGATGCAACCAGACACTTGCGAAGTGCTGCAGCGAGCAGGGACCGGAGCCTCAGCTCTCCGCAGCGCTCTGGATGGTGGCAGCACCAAATGGATTTGCACCGGTTGCCTCCAACACGACGTGCCTGCGCTGCCTTGCGGGATTGGGGGATTTCTCTGGCTTCTCGAACTACAACAAACACACATAAAAATGTGTCCTAGTCAATAATTTATTATACCGAGATGGCAGCATAATTAAGTTACCAGAGGGCTTTGGGCAAATATCTGGTAGCATAAGGTGCTACGTGCTTTTGGCACGAGCTTTATTTAAACACGTTGGATCAATTTGAATCAATCTGACATGTACACACTTCAGGGCATGGCTCGTTCCAAATCAATTAAACTCCTTATGACTTTATGATTAGAAACCTGAGGTTATAAACTGTGATTTTATATTAATGCTTTATAAAGTGAAAAATAAAATCCCAGTGTAATGTTTCATGAAGATCACAGGAATCATTATATAAGCTTCATTAAACAAACAAGGTAAGGGTAATTAGGCTGTAAATTGAGTACAGTAGTTAAAAAAAGAAAAATTGTAATTAGGAGGTGATGGCCACTTAACCAAAAATAAGGAAGTATGGATAACCAGTTGCCTTCTGCACAATTTCAAAGAAAAACACAATTGATTTCTTCGTGAGACGGTGCGTCCGAACAAAACCTTCAGCCATAGAAGTTGGTCGGTAGCGAATGGCTCTGGGACAAGCGAGGCTGAGAAATTGATTTGCAATTTGCCTGGAAAGAGGAAAAAAAACACACTGAGGAACAAACCACATACAGGTCTTGCACAAAATAGTGAAAATCCTAAATTTTGTTAGAGCCACGAGTCGTGCTCTAAAGACGTGACGCAGCAGAGCACCTGAGCAGGTGCTGGGGCTCGCTCTTCTGCTGTGAACACATGTGCACGGGCGTAAGTGAGGAAGGAGTTTAAGTGGGGGCTTGAGAGCATTTCTGGGGGGAGGTCTGCCCGTGGATTTTACCTTCTTGAGCATTTAATGTGGGAATTGCCAAATTCAAAAGTGCTGCCCCCTGCTACGCCAGTTTTCATTAACAAAAGTCCCAGGGGAACTAAATCCTTCCGGTGAGCGATCAGTCTGCAGAAGGAGCGCGACGGTCTTGCTGCTTCTCTACCCTGGCACAAATTACCCAGCTAGCTCAAAATCATCCCTAACACAGCGGCATTTCCCGAGCAGACTTTTCAAACGCTGCGAAAGAGCCTATAAGCAATTCTCAGAAATGTGGATAATGATTTTGCACGTGCTTTTATCAGACCTACCCAACACAACACACATTCACAGAGCAAAGTGTCCAGTATTAAAAAAAAAAATGCAGTGGATGGGAAAATGCAACAGGCTTCTCAGCAGTTCCCTCTCTTACACACGGGGCACTGACCGCTTCCGACAGCGCTCGGACGTGCGTGCCGAAGGACCGGGTCCAAAGTCCACTAACTTAGCAGAAAAAACTCATCAGCTTCAGCAGACTTTGCACCGAGCCCGGCGCACGCAGGAAATATCTTTTGCTCTTTGGTTTAATGCGGTTGAAACACGGGATAGCCACACGCGGCTTTTGTAGCTTAACCTTTGCTCACACCCGAACGGATGTTGGTTTAAAGATGGAGAGGATCTGAAGAAAAAAAAAAAAATGTAAAGTGTAGAACGGGACAAGGAGGAATCGTAACTGATGCCAAATGGAGGAAAGCCCCTCCAGCAGACCCCGCTGCGCAGGAGGGGCTGGCAGGGGCGCGGACAGCCTCCAGGCTGGTCGCACTTCTACTACCCTCCACGGTGGGACCCGCCACAGGAAACCCAGGCACAACAGCGTGCCCGCTCTGCCCGGCCGAATAAGAGCCAAACCCCTCGCAGCGCAGCCTAGCTGGGAAACGCCGGCTGCTTCCATGCAGCCCAGCTCCCGCGTCCTCCTCGCCCCGTCCTGCTCCCCGGAGAGCCCCCGCCGCCTCGCACAGCCCGCCGTGGGATGCCTGTCTGTCTGTCGCCAGATGGTTTCACTTCACACATAACTTAACAGCATCCGGCCCTCTCCTCCCCTCTCCTCCGGGCTTGCCGGGGGGGCCGGGGGCTGCTGCACTGGGTTGGCCACTGGCACGCTGCGTTTGCTGGCCGGAGCGGGTCTGCAGCAAACGCACGACCTGTTCCAAAGCCAAGCAGCCAGCCAGGCCGGGAGAGCCTTCCAAACCCCGTAACGACATCCCGACAGCCCAGACATGAAGGTAGCGAGGCTCTCGTGAGGCTTGAAATAAACCCCAAATCTGGATCATTTCAGCCTCGCGCTGCCACTTTGAACTTCTTGGCAACTGGTTCAGAGCCTTTGAAGCTGCATCCCGGTCCCACCTCCCTCCCGGTTCAAACGCGGCGCGGCCGGCGTGCCTCCATCAGCTGGCCAGCACATTGGTGGGTGGCCACAGCACCCCGGCACAGCCGTGGCACCCCAGCAGAGCCGCTGGCACCCTGACAGAGCCGCCGGCACCCCGGCAGAGCTGTGGCACCCCGGAAGAGCCGCCGGCACCCCGGCAGAGCCGCCGGCACCCCGGCAGAGCCGTGGCACCCCGGCAGAGCTGTGGCACCCTGGCAGAGCCGTGGCACCCTGGCAGAGCCGTGGCACCCTGGCAGAGCTGTGGCACCCCAGCAGAGCCGCCGGCACCCCGGCAGAGCCGCTGGCACCCCGGCAGAGCCATGGCACCCCGGCAGAGCTGTGGCACCCTGGCAGAGCCGCCGGCACCCCGGCAGAGCCGCTGGCACCCTGGCAGAGCCGTGGCACCCCGGCAGAGCTGTGGCACCCTGGCAGAGCCGTGGCAACCTGGCAGAGCCGTGGCACCCTGGCAGAGCTGCTGGCACCCCGGCAGAGCCGCCGGCACCCTGGCAGAGCCGTGGCACCCCGGCAGAGCTGTGGCACCCTGGCAGAGCCGTGGCAACCTGGCAGAGCCGTGGCACCCTGGCAGAGCTGCTGGCACCCCGGCAGAGCCGCCGGCACCCTGGCAGAGCCGCAGCACCCCGGCAGAGCTGTGGCACCCCGGTAGAGCTGTGGCACCC
Source organism: Pelecanus crispus (assembly GCF_030463565.1). Taxonomy (NCBI): domain Eukaryota; kingdom Metazoa; phylum Chordata; class Aves; order Pelecaniformes; family Pelecanidae; genus Pelecanus; species Pelecanus crispus. The sequence goes on from NC_134649.1 coordinate 46,828,702, forward strand.
CGGCAGAGCCGCAGCACCCCGGCAGAGCCGTGGCACCCCAGCAGCATCTCGGTCCGGCCACGGTGCCCTCAGCCGGGAGCCTTGCCTCAAGGGGGATTCACGGGGAAAGTACCAGCTGGGGGGGTTATTGCGGGGAATTAATAAGCAGAAAGAAAGGATGAGCCTTTGTGGTGAGCCGTCAGGCCCCAAGGATCAGACCCTAAAGGTTGAGGTAACTGAATCAGGTGGCCAAAATCATGACCTTGGTTTAGAGCACGGGGAGGTTTAACTCGCTGCCCGGGGCTCGGCCAGTTCCCCGGTGGGTTTTGGTTTGGTTTTTAAGGGTGGGCTGAATCACTTTTCCACGTTTTTCCCCGCTGCCCGGAAAGCTGAGAACCAGCTAAAACTGAGAGAAACCCCAGAAGTCGGCGATATTTCCTGGGGCTTTGCTGCAGACGCCAGCAACCATCTGACCCCTGGGGAAAGGGCTCCGTGTGCGTGTGCAGAGGCGGAGGAGAAAAACTGGTTCTGTCACAAAAGCGGTGGGGACGCGGCCGTGACGTCACCCAGCCCTCGCCAGCTCCCCGCAGAGCCACGGGGGTGACGCGTCGCACGTTGGACTCGGGGCGGGGGGGGTCCCGGGGACCCCAGCACTGGCTGTGCCGCCGCAGGGGGTCACAGGGGGAGCGGGAGGGGAAGGGGAGCCGGCGAGAGAAGGTTTTACGAGCCGGCGTACGGCAACTCGCCAGGGACGCCGGCGGGGAGCCAGCACGACGCTCCTGCATTTATTAGGGGACCCGCTGGCTTACCAGGAAATTACACAACAGTTAAATACTTTATACATCAAACTAGTTTATTAAGAAGCTGCTCGAGAAATTGTTTTCTTTTTTTCATAGAGGGACCGTTCTGGAAATTACGATGGCGTGAGCAGGAGGAGGCCCTGCGATGCGGCATGGCTCGGTGGCACGGTGCGTGGCTCGGTGGCACGGTGCCGCCGCGTTGCCGTTCGCGGGGAGCAGGAGCGCAGCGTGCAGAAAAAAAGAGCCATAAACCAGGAGATCTCTCCCAGGAGCCTGCAAACAAATGTAAAAGAGCAAATCCCTGCAAAGTCACGGCTGCAGCAGAGGCTGGCAGAGCCACATGGGTTTTTAATCTGTGAGCGTGGGCACAGCTGGACGAAAAACCATGGCAGGATAAATCCCACAGGGAAGAAATGCTTGTGCCATGCCTGGGCAATGGCCACATCCCTACCGAGACTCCCCGTGCCAGCACCCCTGCCCCACTGTCCCTGCCAGAGGTGGGAGCAGACCCCAGCGCTGCTTCTCAGGCCACCTCTAATTTTCCATGGAAGCAAACCCAGCTGTGACTCAGGCTGGCCTCACGCACCGGGCAGGATCCCGAGGCTGGCAATGCCAGCACAGCAACTAATGAGGAATAATCTCTGCCAGGTAACGAGTGACTCAGGCGCAAAACCCCGGGCTGGCAGGTGCCAAAGCCAACAGAGATAAATGACAAACAACGAACCTTGAGACTAGAAATAAAACAATGTGCTGACTGGAAAGATCACGGTAGGGACTGACCAGAAAAGTCACCAGGGCTGTTGCAGGTAAGCCAAGAAAGGAGGAAAAAAAAAAAATCCCCACACTTTCTTAGGGCAGTGGGAGGCAGTGAAGGAGCGCCGGGCTCCTGCCTGACACCTTCCCTGCAACGTGCTGGTGGCAGGGGACTTTGCAGAGGGACAAGGCAATGCCAGGGCGTTGCACACTCGTTCCCACAACCCACCCAGCCCCAGGGAGCACCCAGGTTTTGTTCGGTGGCCTGAGGCGCAGCAGCAATCGTCTGCGGGGACAAGGAGGGGAGGGCGACTGTTTCTGATTAGGTAGGAAAATCGGGGAGCCTACAACTGCCAGGATGGCTCCGACCTGTGAGCTCCCCAAAGGAGCACGTTAAAATGGTCTCTACCAACACAAACCCAAAAGGTGGCCCATGGCAGGAGGGCGTGCAGCCGTTCTCGGGGTAAGGGCAGCCGTTCTGCACGGCCCAACGAGGAGCGGCAGAAAATGAGTTTTCCATAGCAGGCATAAACTGTCAACATAGCGTTTGCATCGCATCGATTATCTCTGGAGAAAATAGGGACGGCGAGTGTATTGACCTTTACAGGGAAAGCACCAAGTATGCGCAGGCTTTCCGCCGCAGAGCGGGAGCGCGCTGCTTGCCTCTTACCATGAAAAAAGAGGAGGTGTCTCGCTACCCCCTGCCTCGAGGGCACAGGAATCACGTCCTTCCAGTGCCGGCATGTCCTTGGCTTTGCCCAGAAATCACTACGTGACTGCACAAGGCTCTCCCCAGCACCCGGTCTCCTGCACTGTCGCTCCTTCGCCTTTCAACTTTGAAGGCAAGGCTGGGGACGATGCTCGAGGGGCTGCACAGCGCTCTGCCCTCAGCCACCTCCATTCCCAGACAATCCAGGCACGCTGGGGCCAGCCAGGCAGTACATCACGTACAAGTGCCGGAGTGTCACCAGCAAGGATGGGGCAAGCGGCAGCTACGGCCACTCACCCATGAAATGTAAATTTAATGTAACTATTTGCAATGTGAAGTGCTTTGCACTTTGAAAAATATGCTACTGTTTGTGCCTTTTATTGGAGAGAGGGGGGAAAATATATTCCGAAACAGTCTCTTGTGCACGTTCACTTCTTTCTGCATCCAGAGTTATGGAGTTTATATTGAAATTTAGCAGCTGTGGGATACGCGGACCAACAGTGCCATCACCGCTAAATCATCTCTTATTTAGCTAATGCCCTTCATCGCTCGCACTCGCCTGCAAAAGCTACGTACAGAATAGAAAATGACCTGCCAGGCTTACAGCAGACTGGTGAAAAAAATTCCCCCTTCGTTCAGTTCCTCCAAGACACACTGTCCCAATAATACCAACAATGTGTTATAAATATTTCAGGACTAGTGGGTTTATTCTTAGGCAATAATAACATTTCCCAAGAGTCTTGTCTGTTTGTTTGTTTTCATTCACCTTACCAAAAGTGTCCACTCCCAAACAGTTAAATCCATTGCGAAGGAATATACATAAATGCATTAAAGAACATCTAATCCACTAGTACTGCTATTACAGTATTTTATTCTATTTAAAATTATGATAAAGACTTCTTAACTTTCTAGTCTCACACTGAGGAGCTGTCTTTTTTTAACTGTACATCTGTAGATATTAACAAAGAAAAAAAAAAGGCTTGCATATAGAAGTATTTCAATTATTTCAAAATAATGTGGGTTTTTTGCTGTCTCCTGACTTTCAAATTCATCTTTCTCCCACTTTCAGCTGAACATGGTAAATTATGAGTTTCGCAGGCAAGGAATTGGAGCCACTGGTAACTCAGAAATTAATAGAATGAGGGGAAACAGTTCAGAAAAAATGGTTATCATTAGAAGTAATGCCAAAAAACCCACCTTCTTTATAAACATTACTCTGCATCCACAGACTCAAGAGCAAGGCCTCCAGTAAATCCCTGCAGAGGATGGTTTAAGCAGAGCACTCACATCACGTTGCAATGGGCTAGCAACGCTCATGCAATCAATTTGTTGAGTGCAGGAGAGAAGCAATAACTTTGCTCCTCTCAATCACTCACAAGCATCTGGCCACCTCCTTGGTCTTCAACGAAAAGACGAGACTTGAGGCTGGCACGAGGTAGCTCATCTGCTCTGAAATGCTAACGTACATCCACGGCAGGTGGTAGAGCTTCGGCCAGAAGCATTGGACACGTCCATCCCACCTCACGTGGGCAACGTGACGTCCCTTGTTTCTGCTTAGATTTCACAAGTTAACTACTGCAAGCGAGTTACATCTTTAGAAATGCCCCTCAAAAAAGTATGTACTTTTGCCAGCGAAGCCAAATTCTGAAAGACCATGTGGTGTGACCTACGAGACAGCGCGATCGCTTGCCGACTTCTTTTCTTTCTTTGGTTCAAAATAAATTAGCTGTTTGTATTGCATTTTTTTAAACTGCAGGTCAAAGACTTGTTTTGCTCCAGAAAATGTGAGTGACTGCCAGGCCAGGCTTAAACTGCTGACAAGATCGGTCAGTGGAGGTGACAAGTGCCGTAACAGCCTCGGATACTTGGTAAGGAACGTCCCCGCACCAAACCTTAATCTTTCACTAGAAGTTGGGCGTGCTAAACGCTGTAGCAGAGTATCTGGTATCCCGGTATGAGAGCAGATGCACTTAATCTCAGGGTGACACCGTCCCTCATCAGAAACTGCGGCAGGCGGCTGCAAGGGACGTTCATCACGAAGCCCTGCAGAGACACCCCGCAGCCCCCGTCCCTCAGCCAGCTGAGCTGGAGGGGTTACCTGCTGGGATCAACATGTTGATACAGAAAGTTGGAGATCGATGATGGTGAACAAGATTTTCATCATTCAGTGAGATAACAAGTGGCAGAGATAAATACTTCTGTAGGCTGCAAAGCTGGTAGGAGTGGTCTTACCTCGCGATTCATTAAGTTTCCCGAAAGCTTCATCTGCTGTCATTAAGCGCTACGCTAATGGGACTGGGTGGGTTTCCAGTGACTTGACTCCAGGAGACAGAGCAAAACTTAACATCAAGCACTTCTTTAAGCCACAGCGATGACTAATATCAAAAAACTGGGAGAAGAGAGAAATGCAGATCGATAAAAGCTATAAGGGTGGTTCTGTCATCAATTTGCTGCACCACCAAGGACAGACAGCAGCAGGAAGGCAGGAAACCTGGAGCACAGGCATCCCGAAGCATTACTGCAAGATCTGCAATGCTTCTAGCATGGGAAAACAAGCACACATAGCACTGCGCATAGCAGAGAATTATTATGGAAGAGTCGATCGTTTTCTGACTTGCATCAGTGTAAATCGGGAGTGCCCAAGGAGTTACCGAGGGAAAGCCTGAAGTAACAACTAAGCAACAGAAATATTCATCCCAGAGAGTCAGATTGTGCTGAACTCATCCCAGACGTGAGGACGTGGCACTTTGGGACATGGTTTAGTGGACATGGGGGTGTTAGGTTGATGGTTGGACTGATGATCTTAGAGGTCCTTTCCAACCTTAATGATTCCTAGTTTTTACTTTCATTAAAAATAATCCAGCCACCAAGCCAGGAAACATGAAATTGCTACTCTACCCTTAATTGGTTTAGTAGTGGACATGGTAGTGTTAGGTTAATGGTTGGACTGGATGATCTTAAAGGTCTCTTCCAACCTAAACGATTCTATGACATTGGCCCCAGGTCCCCTCCCAGGGTGCAGAGAGGACACGTTTGCATCTGCTGGGGGCTCGGGCAGAGCAGGCTGGTCTTGGGGGAGAGCCTGCTCATGGGCGTACCTACACCCGCTCCACTTAGCCAGCCATAAATCTCACCCACTTATCTTCACTTCCCCAATACTACTCCCAGTGCCTTCCAGCGGACCCGTCATGCGCAGGGACTGCCGGATTCAGACATCCAGCGCTCACGCAGGAACTTGCAAGCGGCCATGGCAGCTGTCCCCGAGGAGGACCGTGGGCAGCCAAGGCACCGGGCCAGGCTCGGCCTCAGCTCCCCTCGCCGCACAGACACAGCTGCCAGGAGACCCGGGGCCAGCGGGGTCCCGTCGCATCAATCATCGCCTTCGCAAGCTTCTGCCGCTTTTATGCGCTGCTTTCCTTCTCATTTAGCATACACAGTGAAATGGGTTAAAACCTAAAGCCATTTATAATAATTATTCTAAAGGTTGTCTACAGATAATGTAGAAAATAACACTGGATTTGGGGAAAAAAAAATCCTTTTTAGCTTTAATAAAAGCATTTCAAAGCACTAGAAGGTTATTTATAGGGTGTGTAAATGTAACTGGAGGGAAGGCAGAGTAAAGGGAGTTCAAAGGGTGTCTGTGAAAAGAAAAAACCCACTGTGTTATTGACACCGCTTCCTGCTTTCTCACACTCAACAACCTTCTTAAAACAAACTAGAGGAAACAACAGCAACAACAACAACAAAAAAAAGAAGCTACTGAGAGCTATTTGAGATTAAATAATACTTTTTGACAGCTGGTAGGAAAAGGACTGGTTCTGCATTCATGCTTACAACAGCTTGCTGCTCCGTACTTTTACTCGTGTTGTAGAAGCATCGGAAAGCGCAGAGGGAGCTGCTGGTCGGGGCTGGCGGGGGGACGGTGCCTGCGGGAAGAGCTGAGCCCTGGCCTGCAGCATCAGCGGGCTGGGGCGACAGCGAGGTGCTCCCACGAGGTTCTGCCTTGCACCCGAATCCTCTGGCATCGCCTACGGCTCACACCTGGGGTATTTTTGTAGGACAAGCGGTTTTCATCCCCTTGGACTCAGGTCACCAGTCTCCATCTCGTGAGGACCCCAACTATTTTGCGATGCAGCGCTGGCCTCCCTGCCACAGCCGCTGCCGCTGGACTTTGGTGGGAGACAGCACCAGCTGCTGGGGGCTGCCCGTGCAGACGCGGATCAGGACGCGTGGGAGAAGTTTTCCTGGCAGAAACATGGCTTTAGGCAAAAATAAAATCATGTAGTGTCTCTGTTTCCTCAGGGCCGTGGAGCACCCGTAGGCTGAACGTGGCTAAGAGGGAGGCTGAGGGCTGCCCTGCAGCTCCCAACTTCTCCAAGGAGCTTTAGCATCTTCCAGCTCACGCTCCCTGGCCATGCCTGGCCCTCAGGAAAGCCACCCCCACGCACCTACAGAAAACCCTGTTTCTTCCTTCAGCAGGCTCCCCTGCAAGTCCATCTGTCACGTTCCCCTTGCAGGTTCGTTCCAAACCCAACATCTCACCCTTCTCTTCTGGCCTGTCTGGGGAAGGGCCACTTTCTCCTGCACTGGCCAATGTACAGTCTTGCCCAATCTTGGTTTCCCATTCAACCCTCCTCAGCCTCCCCACCCCACTGCCCCCTGCAAACGTCGGGTACCTTAGTCGGACACAAAGTGATACACATATTCTGACCCAACTCATTTCCCCGTGAAAGAAGAAATTAAGTCCTTGAGAACAATACGAAACACAGAATTAAAACAAATCACACACAGCACCTTAGAGAAGATGAACTGCCTGCCCTTCCCTCCCCAAAAAGGCAATGAAGCAGAAATTAAAGGACGTACGATTTTGCCATATCGTGCATTACAGCAAGCAAGGAGGAGAGAAGACGAGCATCAGCTAGCTGGGCATCTCCTGCTCAGAGCAGCAGAGGAAAACTACAGCTTCTGGAGGTCTTTGCCCATGCAGAGAAGCTGCAGAATGGGAATGGCACTTCTGGATCAGGACCTCTCCCATAATTGCAGGTCATTAGATGTGCACCCAGTGGTCTTCAGTAGTTCAAAAATGTGATGGGGGAAAAAAAAAAAAGGCAGGTGGCTTGAAAACAGTTTGAGAGAACATGCGCTAAGAAAAGTCTGCAAACGCATGAGCATATTAGAGGTGTGTATTCAGCTGGCAAGAAGCCTGTGTGGGGTTGTAAGAAGTGTTCTTCATCCTACCAGTACGGAAAAAAAAAAAAACCAAAAATGATGGAGGAGGAAGAGACAGTTAAATTCCTTGCAAGAACCAGGGTGGGGAGTGGGGAGGGAGGCACACTTGGATAAGGAAGGACCCAGGATTACATTCCTCCCATTCATCCGGCTCCAAGAGGGAAGCGGAGGCAGGTGCCCCCGCTGTATCCCAAGGTCCCACCTGGAAACCTGCACTGGTCCTCCAGAGGTGACCCTCCTGCTTCAAACTATTTGCACCGAGTGTTAATGAAGCCGAGAGGATTTAAAGCACAGGACATGAAAGCATCACAAACATACACGCTTTCAAATGTCTTTGCTTCTTGGTCTTTTGCTATTTCCTTAAAAAAAAATCAAAATACATTACATTAGACTACTAAATGAACAGAAAGCCTCGGGGCCTGGGAGCCCATATTCCAAATAGGAAGTTGCAGCCGGCCAGGACCAGTCCTTTAGCCCCAGGCTTTCCTAACGAGAGCTAACACCACAGTCAGGGGCTGCAAGGGCAGCTGAGTTTCGAGGGCTGGATCTCAGCCCCCCGTCTTGCATGGTTTGGGGAAGAGGCATCTTTGAGCGGTGGGGGAGGAGAGTTTGCGATGCGCTTCACCGGGCAGCGGGGCTCGGAGATGAGCGATGCTGGGTGAAAACAACAGGCTACACAGGCACTCGCCTATTTTAAAAAAATCAGCATGCTGCAGGGAAGCCATCGGTTCGGCTGGCTGCTTCCCTTCTGTTTCAGGAGAGCCAGCCAGTGTATCGGATATTCATTCATTTTGGCCTAACTATCTTTTCCATTTCTGAACAGCTTCAATTTTCTTGATGTCTCGGGGAATGGTTTATGAGGAAATAGAGCCTTGAGGGTGGACAGATGGAGAAAAATCTCCCTTCTCACCAAATTGATCACTATAATCTTTCATCTGCTCGGCTGCTGGCATTCAGAGGTGCCGCAGCTCTACCTGCGGAGCAGCCCAGCCAGCTGCGTGGTGCCTGCTGGTGCTGCTGCCGGTGCCGCTCGCTCCTTCCCCGCATTGAGACCTGGGAGGAGGACGGACGGCACAACCCAAACCATTTCAAGTGAGGGAAGGAAGAGGAAAGAAGATGGGGGGTGGTTCAGAGGTCCCGCTCTGGTGCTGAGCAGCGTCAGGGCTTGCCCACGGACAGGACTTGCACCGATTTAATTGCTGCCCTTGCCCCCTCCCTCTGCTACTGCTCTTTAGTGGCATAAAGGAGCTTCATGTCACTGCTGCTAATAACGAGAGGACGAGAAACCTGCTGTCCTTGTTACGAAGCACTTGTATAATGATATAGCCACGCCATGGGCTGTAACCAAAACTGCAGTGGCGACAGCAGTGGGACACTGCGGGATCTCCAGTGTCGGCAGAGCTCAAAAGCGGGTTAAACAAACAGCTGCTGGGAATGATTTTGAGACAGATCAACCTGCCTGAGGGCAGGAAAATGGACCTTGCAAGTTCTGTTCCCTTCCCACGTTCCCTGATGCAATGACTTTATGGGTACAGTTTTCCCTCCCCGGTCCTGGAAAGTTCTGGGGATGATGAAAATGTGACCAGCTCAAGCTGGCCACTGATGCGCCAGTGATAGAAACCATCTTCCCTCAAAGGGCAACCTTGGTTGGCTGGCATTGAGCAAAATAAATACGTTGAAAGGAACACGCAAGGAACAATCACAACACACAAAATTTGACCAGGTCTGTAGGGAAGACAGCTAAGCTTCTAGCTACCAGCCTACATACGACGTGATCCAAGTGCCTGCACTGAGATACTCAGGGTGGAGCCACGGCGACTCATTTGACCACCACCTTTCTGGTCCCAAGCCAGTTTCTCACTCCTCCTCCTCTCCCCAGGGCTCACTTTTCACTTCCAGGCTGCCCGAGGTGCCCCGGGGAGCAGCCCCAGCACAGCCAGCTAACCCCCAGCCGCTCGGCGGCCAGGGTGGCAGGACATTTGCCCAGCCACGGGAAGGTTTCTTGCCAGGGTCCCCATCAGCAGAAGTTAACACAGACCTGGGGTGAACATATTTGGAGGTGACCTGTCGGTAAAGCGTACCATGTGAGCAAAGACCCAGCGGAGCCGTCCCCACAGCTCGCTCCCCCCATGCCCTTCTCTCCTTTGGCTCGAGTCACTCCCGTGACTCTCAATTAACATTTAAGATTTCACTGAATAGCTGGCTGATTTATATTATTTCTCGGGCCAGTAATTTATGGAAATATATTCTTAAAAATCAAACAAAATGCACTTTACTAATAGATGGGCCATTCTCTGACATTTCACAGAGTAAATGAGCATTTGTGCCCAGTGGCATGTTGTCCCATGACTAAACCCCTATAAAGGGCTTCAAAAATACCTATTAGCCAAGCTCATTAGTTTAAATATCATTAAAATAAATTGTATTTCTTCACAGAGGGCTTAGATAGGCCCCAAAGTGAATACTACTCTCAGTAGTTACAGGTCAAACACTCATTTACTCTAAGGACTCTTTGCACTGAAAATAGAAAGGGTGTTAAAATTAGTTTACACAAATGCAGTGGTACAGAAAGGTCCTGGTACAGAAATGGATCTGCCCATGCTTCGTTACTTCGCTTAAAAGCATAAAACATCAAATACGCAGAATTTATGACAGATTTTCTTTACCATATGAATCAACTTTAAAGTTTCCTGCTGGTTCTTCAAACATTAAAAAGATCTTTACCTTAACTGTAGTGCTTTTTTAGATTTATTCATTTATGCATTTAACCTGTTCAGAGACCCATTTTAAGGGAATACTTGAAGCTGGGTTTATTTTGTGTAGCTCCATTTCTCATGTTTCTGATTTGGGGGGGGGGGGGGTGGGGTGGGTGTTGGCTGTTTGTTTTTCCATTGAGCACGCCAAAACAAAACAAAACAAAAAAACCAAACCAAAGTAGCACCATCTCCATACAAACTGCACAAACTCAATTAGGCTGATTTAAACCACTCCCCATTAGCAGGACTGATTTACTGCCCTCTGCTAAGCCGCCGCACAGTAACCCCTCGCACGTCCCGCTGTGCTTTGCCGCTCCTCTGTCTTCAGCAGCAGCTTTCACTAATGCTCTTGCCGCTCGTCCCAGTCCTCGCCTCGAGCCAGGATGCAGCAAGGGGCTCGCTGGCGGCCCACAAAATGCCCCCCTCGCACAACGAAGGGCACAAACGAGGTGTACGGGGATACCTGGAACCGCTACAGCAACCGGCAATGTCCTTCCAAAGCAGAGCCTGCGTAACTGCACCGCCTATCTGCACGCTTACCGCAGAAACCAATTATTTTTGAACAGCAGAGATGTAGCTGGTGATTTCTTTTTTCATTGTAGTTGGCTTTGCTGAGCCTAGGCTGTCAAAAGGGAGCGTTTCCTTCTATTTCTTGTCATGCCTCACCAACAAAATCGTTTCCAAAAGTCTGAATAGCTGCATTTTTGTTCGAATATGGAAGTTAATAGGATGCAGCGGCAGCACTAATGACATAACTGGGGTGCACGTGGTTGCAGAGAGGCCACAGGACCCTTGCTGTGCTCTGCTCAACCCCTCTGCTATGGGTGATATGAGGCAGGAGAAATCTAGGGTGGCTCCAACGTCCCTGGACCGAATTTGCAGAACAGTTACCGATGAATAATATCGTCAAGGCAGAGCCAACAGGGCAACCCACAAAATGATTTTCACAGCCCTGTCACAGCAGGCTCCTAACAGTCTGAAGCAATCGGGACCTTCGGCCAGGTGCTTTCTATGTCTCGAAAGAAAACCCTCCCAAAACGCCACGCCAACTGAAGCGGGCGGTTATACCTCCAGCAGGTATTTGCAACGAGCCCTGCAGCTGCTGTAACTGCAAACACAAATTAGACAGCAGGCAGCTCTGAAGGCTGGATCTCAGTCATCTCTGGAGTGAAAAGTACATGTTACTACAAAAGCAATTTGTATGTTGCTATTCTCAAAGCGTCACGTGAGTTGTACTTTCCTTGTTAGCAACACCTCGAGAACATTACTGCCGATGTAACAGAAATGCAGCATTAAGGTCCCCCTGTTAGGGCTATGACAGATTGCAGGGAGAAACAATGCGGTGATTGAGGACCCGGACTAATCACGCCAATTGATATAAATTACCATGTCAGCTATACCGTTGCCGCAGTCTGCAGGTTTACACCTCATTAAGCTTCCAAGTGCCAAATGAATCAACAGGGTTCAGCAGAACCATTCTTAATTAATTGTTGTCGCAATAGGGAAAAAGTAACAGAAAGAGAGAATCAGAACTCGCAGCGAACACGGGCGGGTTTGCACAAACTGAAACTGCTGCTCCGATTTAGCATTTGAGATTCAAGACGCCCACGTACTAATCTCAGCCAGCAAATAACTGCCAGGGGCTGGTTTTGGACTAGGGTGGAGTGAAAATACAGGCTGGCGACTTGGAAAAGTTTTTCACCGAGTTCTTCAGTTTATTTTGCATAGCTCTTCAGGCCTCAACATTTTGTTGCCTGTGAAATCTCCAGGTTTTGATTTCCCACCCCACCCGCAGTGGGCAGAGGCCACTGCTGGGCACCTTGGCATCTCTTGGACCTGATGGAATTTGCAATTCAGCAGCTTATTTTTAACTTTAAGCCGAATGTGTCAACTTTTTCCTGTTCACGTTCCCCAAAGCAAGATGCAAACTTCACAGTGAGGGAAGAGGCCAGGGCAGCTGTGGTCTCACCTCTGGCAGAGCTCCCAGCCTCTCGCTCCATTGAATCTGCCGCGCCACGCCGCTGCAAGGGCACGGGGCCGAGCTCGGGGGGACAAAACAGCAGCAGCCACAAGAGAGGTTGAAAAGCAAAGGACTCTCCTGGCCCTCACCTGAGCACGATGCCCTTGTCCTCGCAGGTGGCTCTCCTTCAGCACACGGCAGTGCCGGAAAGTCTCATCAAAGCCTGGAAAACCTGGAGCTCAGGGCACGCTGCGGAAAACACGAGCACAGCCTGTGGGACTGCAGCATCTCCTGTGGCTGAACGCACAGCCAGCCTGCACAGACACTTTAACACCTTTTTGTTGCATCTTTAGGATGCATTAAACACAGCCCCTGTGCTCCATCCCAGGCAGCAAACCTGCACTGTGCCTGCTGCCATGCCTGCTCGCACAGCCCCGCAGCTGGGCTGCTCTCCCGAGCAGGAGCAACATCCCCAGACTGGCAATCCGGGCTGGCAGCAGGCAGGCAGCAGGCAGGGCTGGGTGCAGGCAGCAGGCAGGGCCGGGTGCAGGCAGGCAGCAGACAGGCAGGGCCGGGTGCAGGCAGCAGACAGGCAGGCAGCATGCAAGGCTGGGTGCAGGCAGGCAGCAGGCATGCAAGGCTGGGTGCAGGCAGGGCTGGGTGCAGGCAGGGCTGGGTGCAGGCAGGGCTGGGTGCAGGCAGGGCTGGGTGCAGGCAGCATGCAAGGCTGGGTGCAGGCAGGCAGCAGGCATGCAGGACTGGGTGCAGGCAGGGCCGGGTGCAGGCAGCAGACAGGCAGCTGGGCAGCACCCAGCTCACCATCACGGAGTTACACCAGCACGCTCATGGACCAGATCCAGCCGGGACTCCAGCGTGCACGGCTTGCGCTCTCCGGGGGAGTTTTGTATATCTTCTGCCTTACCTCACGCGTGCATTACACCAACTTAAAATGTCCCCGGAGTTTACATCTGCTTACCACATAGCTTGTAATTGCTTGTGTAATGCAATGGTCAGTTTAGCGCTCAAACCACATTTCCAGCGTTGAATGTCTACAGGTACTGCCATTTTCCCCATCGCTGTCAGTCATCCAGCCCGTTTTCCCTAATCTATAAAACATCCATCTAATATTTATATCGCAGCGGGGCTTTGACAGCTACAAATTGTAGCTGTCACTGTTATTCTCCAACATTCAGGCCTAGCTACGCTAGATCGTCCAGTTACTCTGTACCATCGATTAACCTGTAATTTAAGTAATTTGTAAGTCAAATGTAAGTTTAAGACAAAAACAGAATATGAACGCAGATTTCACCTCTTTCACGCTTTTAACGGGAGCACCGCTGCACGGCACGGAAGCGTTACTATTTCCATTTCAAGGGACGCGGGGTGCCAGGAGCGTAAGGGAGGTGCCCGTGGCCGCTCAATAGAACGGCAGCAGAATAACGAGCTGAGCTTACCTGTGCTTACCTGTCCCCCATCCCACATCCTCATCCCCATCCTCAGCCCCTTTTTAATTCCTTTGTGCCTGGGGTTGGATCCAGTGGAAACATCTGGCCAATTTCAGAGAACTCGGGGCTGTATTAAAACAACATTAGCAGCCAGGAAAACCCGATACCGCGACTCCAGACCTTTTTGCAGGGCTTGGTTAGGTCAGCAGCCCCCGGGGAAGGCAGGCGTCGATCCCCGAGCCGAGGCAGCAGGCAACGCGCTCGCGCCTCGGAGCTCCCGGCGCGACGCCTCCCGCGTTCCCAGCACGCAAACGCGCGCGTCAGGGTCTGTATAACATTATCAAGGAAAATATCTTCCCATGACTTGCCAAAATCCAACCGATTCTTTTAAACGACTGGTCTGGGACTTCGCCCACTTCCTCAGATTAATTTGAATCATACCTCCTACTGACCTAATACATCATTATTTTCTTTAGTCTTTTTCCCATATAAATCTATACTAAATTAATAAAGCTCACGATTCGTTAAGCAAAAATGATCTTAAGCCATATTTCTAAACCGCAGAATTCCTGTTCTAGTAACTATCAGTAGTAAAAACAATATTAATTGCAGTTTGGTTTTGATCAAGTTGGGGCCAAAAATATTTATTTACATGATAAATATTTTGTTCTCTTACATTTATTACCGCAATCGGTGTGATAGCATTTCCACATTTGTTTTATTTTAAGGGATTTAAGGTGCAAACTGGAGGATTAGCAATCCAAACAGAGTAAGAGGAATAGAAATAGGCTTCCGAGCCCATTTATGAACAGCTAATTGCCAAAGAGTCTCCGTTAATGGCGCTCTGCGGCGAGACAAGCGAGGAGCCCCACACTGGAAGGCAAGTTCTTGTGTGGAAAGTCACTTCACACCTCAATTACAGCTTCTGCCAACCACTTCAGATCTGAAGTACCATGTTTTCTCTGGTGAGAGGATACCATTAGCGCAAGGAGCCGTTAGCACCGAGGCTGCAAACTGAGCAGCACCCAGGGAAATCACCTCGCAGGGGGAACTCCTCAGGCTTTTGTTTTTAGCCACTTTGAAAAGCAAATTGATAAATACACAACACGCGCACGCGCACACACGCGCTTCCTTTGCCGCCTGTGCTGCTTGGATGGTCACTGACACCCCATCGGCTTTGCAGTTAGTAAGAAAAGCCTGAGTTAGGACTTTTCATTAGGGTCATTAAGAGCACGGTACTAAGGTTCCACAAGCTTATTGTTTCAGCGACATAGAACAGGTTCAGGAAAGACACATCCCTGCAATTATTCATAACTCAAATCCCTGAGGATTTGAGAGCATAATCACGTTAGCATCAGAATCTTCTCGGCATAAAGATTTTTCCCAATTTTTAGACAGTACTATTCCACTTGCTCTCAGAGACCCAACATATCCTCCGCTACTGTGACCGATGAAGTTTGCTGTTGAGCATCTGAAGACGAAAGGGAACTTTCCGCTGGCGCCCCACACCAAATCCTTGCCTAATACTTCAGACCACGGATGAATGACTGGAGCGCTGCCAAGCCCCTCGGTTTGGTTTCATAGCTCTCGTAGATGATCCCCACAACTCCGACTTTGATACAGCCTGGTGCGTCACTGGGGATGAAGTGGTGATCCTTCCCACGCGGTGCCACAGCCAGCTCCCAGGCACGCCGACGTTTCTGCTTCTGCGCCTTCGCCTCCGCTGTTTCCCAAAGCAGCGGGCACGCTGTTGCTTTGCAAGCCTGAGCGGGGTACACGTACCGCTGAGTTAAGAAGAAAAGCACAGTAAGCATTGTAACTTCGACCAGATCTCACGGAGAGGCAATTTCAGCTCACTCCTTCACCCCCAGCTACAGGGACCAGGCACAAACCAGTCACTCAGGACAGGTATAAAGCAGTGTGGGAAGGTGATTGGAAGGATGGACCAAAAATCTCAACTTTCTATTGCACTCTTAGTTATGTGATCGTTTCAGATAATTTAATTCCGAAATTAATGACAGGGCTAACAACTCCTGAGTAATCTGCCAGGTATGGTGAAGTTAGGATATACCACGTGGACACAATTGAACCTGCACAGACGCACACAGTGTGTAACTCCTCGCAGCGCGCTTCCAAGGTGCCAGCAGCACACAAAAAAAGTGCTAAGGCAATTTAAAACAGAAAAGGATACACACCACGACTTTGATAGCCTTCCCCCTTCCAAGTGTATTATTCCCAGGACATTCCAGTCCCTGTGCATTACTCATTATGATGGCACACAACACTTTCTGGCCACTTTTTATTGCTCAGGTATTTTCCAGTTGGATCTAACAGACAGACTGATCTGATGAGTTACCTGCTTCCAGTTGTTAGCAGCCTAGCAGAAATCAGCAGGAGAGCGAGCAACACGTTATCCTGTTGCCACTATTGATCCATCAGCGATCCCCAGAGCGTGAAAGAGAGAAGCAGCTGTGGAAGCATTAAGCTACTTGTCCAGGACAGCAAGTACGGAGAAGCAACGACAGCTCGTCCCCGTGCTGTGCCTGGTACTCCCCGCTCTGGCTCCGACAGTCCTGAGAATCTTCTTCCTAAACCCACAGTACAAAGTATTGCGCTTGCCTTTTAGAATATCATCACTGAAACACAGATCCGCAGGCTCAGATGCTTTGACCTTGCCTGCTTTTACACTTCTACGTTCAGATTTTAAAATTAATCATCTAATTCCAGGTAACTGCTTTTAAATTCGGCCAAATGGGACATGAATCTCGCTGAATGAGAAATGCAGGTCTCTACAGTGAAATAGATTAAGCACCGCTACGCTCCCCATTTTGTTTCAAGACTTCAGTTGCAATTGCCTGCTCTAATTTGAGATGGGAAGTCTCACTATAGGGTAATTAAGCACGCAAAGAGCTCAGGAGAGCTGCCTGCCAGCACCTGGCAGTGGGATTCCCCTTCCAGAGGCACCTGCACTAAATGGTAATTCCTTCCCTGCATTTCCCACTTCACTCCCCGATGCTTCTCCCGGCAGCTCGGAGGAACAGATGGAGCAATCACCCTCCTCCTCTCCACAGTACGGACCCCTGCTGCTACCCAGCGCCTTATGCAGTTGTAATACACATAATTAGGCAAATCAATGGACAATGCAGCATATTAGGGGAGGAGGAGTTACATCAAGGCAAAACACGAATCCCAATTTATTTACTGCGGGAAATGGGATATTTCTGCACAATTGCCAAAAATTGCGGACACGAGACGAAAAGTAATGACAGCCCTGGCAGGTAGGGTGCCGCAATCAGGTCACTACCTGGACTGTTTGGAGTACAGCCGAGGGGAGTTTGTTCTCGTCTTGATACGCAGTTGATTTATGCCTTAAACATCTCATTACCATTTATGAGTTATACTCCCAAATCTCTCACTCATCCATAATTAGAGAGACCGATGTTTACCGCCATTCACCCTACCACTGACTCCAGACTGAAAAGCACGACCGAAGGTTGCAAAATCCTTGTTGCGAGCAGCAGCCCTCCCTGCCCTTCATGGAAAGCCACAGCTTGCGCGGCAGAGGCCAAGCACATGCAGCTGCTGTCTCCTGACAAAACTGGCTGCTGAACTTTCCTCTCCCGCCGCTCCCCAGGCTCTGCTTTGTTTAAGGTCAGCGCTGGCTCCGTGCTCCCTGCCCAGCAGCTTCCCCTCCTCTCTTCCTTCATCCCTTGGCAGCTCCCACCCCAGGAAAGGCAGGAGATGGCGCGGTCTCACCATGTTCCAGTGGCAGAACAGAGGCTTGAGAAGTAAAATATATCGACATGAAGAGCAGGCATGCTGTGGACAAGTGCCCAGCGAACAGGCGAGGCGACGAGGGGAGTGATGTATGGAGGGGGAAGCTCCAAGAGCAGCTCAGCACACGAGAAGGGGAGTTCTGCACTCCGAGCGAGGTCGTGGATGGAGAAGAGTGGTTCAAGCCAAATCAGTGATGAGAGAGGCTATTGAATTTCTCGTCTCTTCAAAGAAGGTGAGCTGCCTGCCAAGAGGAAACACCAGGGATCTGTTTCCAGCGCTAGAAACAGTCTCGGGCACGCACAGTGGGTTTTATCCTGGTTTATTGACTCGAAACAAGGCTATGCCCCAGGGATCGCCCAAGAACAGGACCCTTCCAGAAGACAACCACCAAAGTACTGTTCAAGCGGTGATGAGGCCTCACAGATCCCCCGGGCAGAGGGCTAAGAGGTCCGTTTTACAGAGGTATCGATACACAGTGGAACAGAGCACCAAGCCTTGTGACACATCCTTTTGCTATTTTTTAAAGAGGTTTCTGGCATCAAATCTTGGCCAGGTTTGTCTAATTTTCAGAGGTTTAGAGGAGCAGTGACTCCAGCTGGTGTGGGCAAGAACCACAGCTCCCAAGGCACCAGTGACCTCGAGTCAGACACGCGGATACCGATACACAGAAAGATATTTAAGAATACATCAGACATTGCAGATTTTAGCCTCTCGCCCTTCCTCAGCACAGGTCAGTAGCAGAGACAGAAGTCTCTGCTATCAAATTTGAGCTTTATTCCTTTTTACTGTATTTCTGTGTTCCCTTTCCAAAGTCTGGACCTTCCTGAGTCAGGCCTGGTACCTCTGGGAAACCAGGGAAAATGATTTGCAAAGTCACTCAGAACATCAACAGCAAAGAGAGGGACTGGCCACCAAGCTCCTGGGGTTACTGGTTAGTCAGGTTACCACCTGGCTGACCTTGCTAGCTCATAAACCTGAGACTTTCTGTTCTTATCCATGCTAATTGCTAACCAGCCCTACGCAACAAAAGGAAACTTCTCGCATAAAAAATGACCGTCTGTGGGGTCAGAGCTGTCCCCCTTCATGGAGCTCTGCCAACATCTCAGTCCTCACCTAAACGACACAGCTTTTGTTCTTGTCCTCGAGCGTCCTCCACGAGGCCGCCAACTGTGCCGAATGGTATTGCGGCTTTTGAATAGGAGAAAACGTTTAATGAAATGCAAACCGACATTACCAAATGCATTTTGGAGACAACCTAAGTCGGGTCTCCAAATGCAGAATTTGTGGAAATGGTACTATCGCTTCTCCAAAACCTAAGAATATAAAAATAGTGTGATTTACGGGTACCACAATACTACAAACCCAAATTTATTGTGTCAATGCAAAATCATGCCTCGCACATGCCCACGTAACCACAGGCTGCAGCCCACTTACCGTTAAAAAGGAGAGAAACAGATCCATGACGGGCTCAGAAAATACTTCAAATTAGTGACTTGCTAAAACAACTGACGCTAATGCCATTTGTTTGTATGCTCTAACGGTGCAAACGTCATCCACTGCTAAAATATTTAAGAAAATAAGTTTGCAAGTTGCCATGAGACACTTCCGCGGGTGCTGCACCCTGCTCCCTGTAGAGACCCCCGGGGTGGGGGTACCATATTTGCTCCATCCGTAAACACCCAAGTACAACCGTAGCAATTCCATATTCATTTTGTTCTCCCAGCTTATCTTCTCCCAGCTCTGGAGTGCATTCTTCCTTATCTTGGAGACAAATGGCCTCCACGGAGAGCTCTAAACAGCGAAGGTATTTATCTGTTTGACATGTGTTTTCTCTGTTTGTTTTCTCCAGCCTTGAGACAGTCGGCTCAGGTTTTGACAATATTCAGCTGTGGCAACGGCAGAGGGTTGTCTGGCCCCTTCACTCCAGTGCTGTGAATCAATTTCTTTGCCATATTTATCATTTACTGTAGTAAATCAAGTCCAATCGATGCTTTCTTCTTTTGATGTAGAGCAAACCCTTTACAAACTTTTCAGAAAGCTGGCTGGAATTAAAAAGAGCCAGTAGGAGGAAAAAAAAAAAAAAAAAGAAAATCAATTATTTAATTCAGCATTAATTTTTTCTTTGGGGAAAGAAATGAAAAGGTGGCAATGTTCTGTGGGTGGCAGTCCCTATCGGAAAAAAAGGAGGGAGCCGGGGGGAAGGTTTATCTACTGATTGTTTCCGGTATTTCCCTTGTTGCTTTTACCACCTTATTCTAAAAGCACTACACGAACAAGGGTCTCCCGAACACCAGCGCATCTCCATTCTTTCAGAGCCAGCTCCTGGACCCAAGGGACTCCCTCCCTCCGCGCACACACGCCGCGTTGCCCCCTCGGTCCCACCAAGCAGCGGAGCCAAGGCTCGAGAGCGATGGAGTCGCCTTCGTTCTCGTTCACCTGGGCTGTCACGCTCGGGCAGCTCAAGACAGCAGGGCTGGCACACGTGCCACCGCCAGCGCAAACACGGCCTCCAGATCCCTCTCCGGCTCTCCTTGGCAGGAGCAGCGCTCCAGGCAGCAGCGAGGGCGAGGAACAGACTCCCCCGGGGCCTCAGGCAAGAATCCAGGCTGCTGCCATTCCCTTACCCAGGGAGATCAGCTTTCATGGAATCATGGAGTGCTTTGGGCTGGAAGGGCCCTTCAGAGCTCCCCCAGCCCAGCCCCTGCAGCGACAGGGACAGCTTTAACCAGAGCAGGGTGCTCAGAGCCCCGGCCAGCCTGGCCTGGGATGGTTCCAGGGATGGGGCCTCCACCGCCTCTCTGGGCAACCCCTTCCAGAGCTTCACCACCCTCACTGTAAACAATTTCTTCCTTATCTCCAGTCTAAATCCATTCTTCTCTAGTTTAAACCCATCACTCCCTGTCCCGTCCCAACAGGCCTTGCTAAAAAGCTTGCCCCCCCCTTCCCGCAGGCCCCTCTCAGCAGTGCCAGGCCGCACTCAGGCCTCCCCGCAGCCCCCTCCTCTCCAGGCTGAGCACCCCCAGCTCCCCCAGCCTGGCCCCGCAGCAGAGGGGCTCCGGCCCTCGGGGCATTTTGGTGGCCTCCTCCGGCCCCGCTCCAGCAGCTCCATGTCCTGCTGGTGCTGAGGGCCCAGAGCTGGGGGTGGGGTAGCTTTCTGCAAGGACAGCTCGCAAACAGCTCTGCCACGATGTGGGGCTGGGGAGACCTTGCCTTCGCCTGGGTCTGGGTAAGAACGGCGGTGGGTGCTGTCCCAATGACATTTCTGCTGCGGCAGAGAAGCGTCAGGACATGAACTGGAGCCACCTGCCCACAGCCACCTTAGTTGGCTCCAGGGGAGCTCTGCACCACTGCCACAACAGAAGGCTGGGACAAAGATGCTCTGTTTAGACAGCTTAGATCTCTAATATAGAGTTAACTGATTAACAAGAAAACATTAAACAAGTTACATTTCCAAGTCCATCTCATCTCTCCCCCAGAGCACTCCGTACACCTCAGACAACCCGCTTTCCCCTCCTCCAGCAAAGTCCCACAGCTCTTCCCCTCTCAGGCTTAGGTCATATTCAAACTTATTTTCCGTAGGAATTTCATCCAGACACTGCAATTCTCTTCCCTTCGGACTGATTACAATGATGAGCAACAAATGCCTTAGAACAAAGTATTGGCTGTGCTACAAACAAACTTGGGTGGATGGGGTGGGGCACTAGAAACAAGGAGAATTCTAAAACCAGCAGAGCACACTACACACGCGTCCAGTTCCTCCTGTATCAGCCTGGAAAAACAGCGTAAGAACAACTCCTATGGATTCATCCAAATAGCTCCCCTACATCAATTTGACTCATTGGAATTCACTCCTTTCAGAACCCACAGCAGCTTACAGGATTGAGGGGTAGGGCAGCGGTAGGGTTTGGGGGTTTTTTGTTTTTCCCAAGTGTTTGTGATTCATGGATTCGGCAAGCCTCAGTTTTGGCTAAACAAGGTTACAGAGCTCCACTTTTAAAAGCGTCTCTGTGCGGTTTTTTTTAGAGAAGCAAGGCATCTTTCATACAGACGTTGCTCATCCTGAGCACTGGGTATGCTGGATAATGCAGCCACACATGACATTCTTACCACCCAATACAGAAAAACTTCCCCCACCACTACAAAGGTCACATAAAATTGCTATCGATCAATACATAAATCAAAATTCAGTATCAGCTCCACAACCACTAAACACAGAGTTTTGCAAAAAGGCAACGATGAACATTAACATTGGACAAAAAGGGGAAGAAAACTGGGAATGGGAAGGGGCCTCAGGGTACAAGGCCCCACGGCACGTTTCCCCAGGTGCAGATGTGCAGAGGAATAGCAGGGCAGAAGCAGAAGGAAGGACAGCATGCTGCAGACCTGCAGCAGTGAGCAGGCACCAGTGTGTTTTCGGAGGCAGAAACAGAGCTCAACCATGCAGGGTCTCAAAGGTGAGGACATCAATGACATCTAAGTTATCTGGGAGTTCACATCTGTGTGCGTGCCATGTTCTCATCTGGTATTTAGCATGGCATCACATTGCACGGACACTAGAGATACTCACACCCAAACTGGATTCACACAGACATGATGGAAAAGGCTCAAAACCAGCATAAATAAATTCTACTTTTAGGCACACAGAGGAAAGAACAAAAAGATTAACCAAAGATGTTGTCCTCACTCCAGAAGAGGCAGCCAGCCCTTGAACTTAAGCGGGTCTGTTGGAAAAAGAGGAACATTCTCCTCAGTCTGTCATAAAATGGGAGAATGGAGAAGGGGGCAGGGGGAAAGCACTGAAGACATGGGATATTACAAATAACTATCAATTTTCAAAATATGTATTTCCTAACTCACAGTAATATAGCCTTCTCCAGCCCACATTCAGTCAAAGAAAGTTTCAGAGTTCATACCTGTAGTTTGGGGAGAGAGGGAGGAGGGTTACTTTTTTTTTCCCCCCCTTTTTTTCAAAAGGCATTTTTTCCCCTCTCTCAGACATATGCTGCATAATTGCAGCTACAGTGTAGATTTTATTGCTAGCATTTAGAAGAGTAAGTGCTCACTGACATGCAAGATGGGAAAGGTTCCTCCCCTGGGGAACAGAACACAGAGACTGATTAAGCGACCGGTAGGTATTTAAGAACATAAAAAAATATTGGCAGATCAGGGTTGCAGTTCTTACTGAACAGGAGTCAGCACAGGAACAGAGCTAGCCTGCTGATTTCCAGCAGGGTGTAGCATTGGTGGAGAGTAAGTCTTTAAGCTTCGGATTTTTATACACTTTTTAATAGTAAAAAGGTTGAAAAGTAATCACAGCTTGCTCCTCCAGAGGCATGGATCAGGTGCTCCTGTTTCGTCAGACTGCTGAACCAAACCTGGCGGTCTATGTCCCGTCCTGCCTCCCTCCCAAATCCTTTTGTCGAGATTGAATAGCAGCACATAATTTGCAGTAGCCACCTGATTTCAAGAACCTATCCACAGTTAACAGAAATTAGCACAAAATATGTTGACTGACTGGATTATTTTAATGTTATACAAATAGGAGCAAATGAGTTGGCCAAAGCTACGTGATAGACTAGTAACAAAGCCAGGTCTAGACAGCACAGGTTTGCTTTCAGTCCTATACTCGGGACTGCTGTACCATGTTGTTTCTTCATTTTGTTTAACATTACTGTGGTGATATTAAGAGCATATGCAGAAAGAAATAAGAAATAATTAGGATTTCTGTTCTTTAAAGAGCAACACTAGTGTCCACATGTGGAAACATTTCAAAACCAGCACAAAAGAATAAATACATGACAAAACTGTTGAAATAACTTACGTAAGAACTACAGAAATAAGCTATAACCCTTCTATCTTGCACTGATGATAAAGAAATGTCCTTTATTTTGTAAAAAATATAGAATATATTTATATATTTAAAAATAATTTGTCAGCACTATTTAGACTTTTGAAGATATAACCATTATTTTTGAAGTGGTTACCTATAAAGCATTTTAGAATTTAAAAAAATGCAGCAAAATGTCATAAACAATTTGATACAAACGTAACGAGGATATTTTTCAAGTAAATCCCAACAGCTAAAGATAACTAAAATGATGCTACAACTCATTTCAGTTGTATTTCATTAGGACATCATTCTACTACCGAATAAGCTTAATGAAAACTGTTTCTAGAAGTTTACTGAAATTACACAGTCCTACATGTAGAGATCAAACCTGAGACTCTGGTGAATCAGAGAAGAAAAATAAAAATCTAACTACGAGGGTATCTATCATACAGTCATATCAATTCTTTTCAAAGCAGTCTTGTCCTCCAGACTGTCAACACAACAAAGAAGAAAAATATCAACTTCTTTCTGCAGCTCACGATAGCCTTGGGAACACCTCATTATAGCAATGAGCTGTGTTGCCAGTGGGTCACACCGTGTTCTGCCATGGTCCTTTAGTATTCATCCTCATTTGTGCTGCAAAGAAAAAGCAATGGGTTTGTCTTTGAAGACACCTCCAAGAAATTTCCCTTCCCAGTAGTATCTTTTGAAAAACTGTCAGGTTCAGACGCACGGTTTTCTTCTTGTTCTTGTACAACGCAGCTTGCAGTAGCCAATCCTTCAGGCTCTTCTGAAAGTCTAACTGCAGTGTCCATTTGCTTTTCTAATTCTTCCACCAATTTCCCAGGAACGGATGTAGATTGCAAAGAAACCTTGGATTTTTCAGCACAAACCTCAAACGTCGAAGTGTTTGTGCCCTGCCTTAATCCATTACAGTCAATAAGTGGAGCTGTCCTCTCCTCTTGAAGTGTGCCTTGTAAAGAATTTATTTTCCCATCTTCACTAGTTGAGGACTCTCGCTCATCTGAATCAGAGCCTTCTGTCTCAGATGATGAAGTACTGCTTGATTCTTCAGAGTCACTTGTCTCCGACTCAGAGGAAGGCAGCTGTTGCCTGGAAACTGTGCCAGCAGCTTTTAGCGTGCTCTCTTCCTCTTGTACCAGCACTGCTGCTGCTTCCAGCTCTTCTAGTTCAAATCCTATGTGAGACTTAGCGAGTGTGGTTTTCTGCAAGGATTCAGACAGTGCAGCCAACTTTTTTGACCTTTAACACAGAACAACATATATTATTTAGCTTTACAAACAGAACTTTCCCTTTTGGTAACAAGAACACAAATCTTAAAACATTTCTAGTATTTGGTTAGTTTGCAAACAACTTTCTTCTTCAATTGCGACTGTAAAAGTAGATCCTATAGGGAAAAAAAATCAAAAGTATTCATAATTACTGTTTTTTTGGGTAACTTTTTCCACAAGGCTAGACAATATCCCACTGAAAGTCTTCAGTGACATTTCAGAAAAGATACTGCTTCTTTGATGGCTCAGCAGTGCACAGTAAGGGAAAACATGGATTTAAGAACAGCCCTTTTCAGGATTGCTGTCTTTAGCAGTGAACTTTGCAGTATGTGGCTTGCTGGATTAAGTTCATATGCAGCAAAATCATTTTGTTTTACTACCCTTCCAGATATGTCTGTTAAATGCAGATGAACCGATAGAGCATAGCTGATCGGGTCCATCTCAGTGATGTATTATCTTCCTTTCACAGCTAGCTTGCTGCACCCGAGACAGCAGGCGATGTTCAATACAGTCTGTAGATGTGCTTTACCCTTCATTTGTAACTCAGCTGAAATGTAATTCAACAAAAATATCAGGACCATTTAGATAAACACCTCTAATAAAGCAGGCTCGCCACGTCAGCTTCAAACCTTTGCTACAGCCATATCCATTTCCTCAAGTGTTTTGAAGTCAGCCCATGATTTACCAGAAAAGTGCATCATGGATTTATAAACAGAGAAAAGAAAAAGTAAGAGAGTGCCTTGAAGTGGAGGGGCGGAGGGCAGAGGAGAAAACGGGTGTAAAATAACAAACATACATCCTGTTTCTTGTTGTAGAGTTTTGCCTCAGACTATCAATCAACTTTTCACCACTTCCTGCAACAGCAGGTCTACTATAAATCCTGCAGTAACTGACTGGGTTTCATTTCCTCTGCCAAACCTGCTAACCTGCAAGGCATGACACGCTGACACTGGAGCAAGTAGCTGATAATGTAATACATGACTCCTGCAAGGCAAAAGTTAAAGTGCTTGTTCTCTCAGTTGAATGATTTTAAAGATCTTTATATTCTATTTCCCAGGGGGCATAATTACTCAGTATAACATAGATGCTTCAATATTTTTTTTTTGCTCCTACAGGAATTGTATTTAAAAGTGGGGGAAGGGAAATTCAGTGCAGCTTCTTACACTTTCTACAGAGGCAGTGCAGCATTTAAAAACTGAACTTGGAATAAAACATTGAACTTCCTTAGTTCAACCCACAGACTAGAAAACTAGGAAATAAGTGTTTCCCAGAAGTAACCAAAGCTACAGAGAACAATTTATAGTTCTAGGATATTTAAATTTAAAGCTAAGAATTAAATCACAACATGATCCTAGCGTCCTCCAATATAAAGAAGAGTACCAAATTTTAAAAAGTTGCTTACTTAACAGTATTCCAATTTGTTCTTTTTGGTGATACACTTCCATTTTATTTTTATCAAGAACTTGAATTTTTCTTGAAAAGTTATGAAGGATTTGAGAAATTGCCAACCTAATTGGGAACAAAGAAAGCATTCTCCCTGCTCCATAGGTAAAAAGAAGGAAAAAGAAGCCAAGTGATACACAGAAAGGCTCACGAAGCCTTGCAGGTGGTAACAGAATAACTGGCTTGCCGGGGAACCTGTTTCCTGAAGACACTTGCGAGAAGCTGGTTTATACCCCAAGTCACAGGAGTTTATATCCCTCTCAGAAAGCATTTTGCTTTGCTTTTGAAACAGTCCTTTCCTTCCTTCTAACTATATGCATGTACGTGTGTGCATATGTCCCCTTCCCCTGTGACAGTTGTTAATAATACGAAGATACAATCCTTTTTCCTGTCCTATTGCCTGACTGTCCATAAGAATACGACGAGCTCCAGAAGTTAGATGTGCATTGTGACAGGGAACAGTTTTATACCCATTTTATATGTAGTTCCTTTTAATTTTTTGACAGCCATGAGCAACTAACTGTAGGCACAACGATTTCCTGTGGTGATACATCTTCAGCTCCAGCTCAGACTCACCTCCCTGTTTTACTATTGCCATTATAGACAGAAAACAAATTTTCAAAGTCCTGTTTGTCCTCTTGTATCACATCTGTCACTTTGTTTCCCAATCCTATATGTATTTTTTGCCTTTTCCCTACTTCTGCTGTTCTCATTTTTCATGCATATTCTTCTGCTAGATATTCTCAGTCCTTGAAATCACTCTCTTAAAATCCTCTCCTCCTCTTTTACTATTCTCTTATAACACAGTTAAACCTTAGGTACAGAAATATGTCATATTAACTGAATCGAGTATTAAGGAGATGTATGGCACCATGTACTTTGCGGCATTAATAAATACTTCACTGTGCTCCAGATGAATTAATGCCAAGCGTTAAGGAAGAAAATACACAGCGATACACTAATTTGACTCAACACATATTATGTTACTAAATTAGATGTGGTACTACGGACAGATAAAAGAATGGCCTCTCTAAAGCAGCAAGTGTTTGATCACTCTATACACAAATGCATTTTTATCAATAAGTTCAAAGAGAATGAACGAAAAGGCTGGTGCCTGACAGCTACAAACCCCTGTCCTACTGGAGAACTGTAAAAGGCATTCTTAGTCTGAAAACCGTGGGTTAATTCCTTCTGAGTGATCAAAATACACTACAAAATAATGATAATAACTGATTTCGTAGAACAACTGTGGCTTCAAGTTTCATGCTTAGACCTTTTTCCCAAAAGGTTAGACAGAACTACTGAGAGAGGGCATGCTTTTTATCTTGACAAAGGATTACAGAAAAAAAGCCACTGATTAAACAGCCTGCTCTTCCCTTCTAACATAACAGCACAAACAGATACTCTGCTTGGATGAGTAAATGCCTGCAAACGGCCAACAATCCATCTATCCTCTTCAGCTGCCTTCCTTCAGCTCTCTCACGGAGTGGTCCCATGGAGCGGTGCGATCGCCAACACCGTGCACAAGGACACAGTCTGTGAACTACGGCCCCGCACGTTTCAGGACAGGGGAAAGGCTGTGGACTTCATGCAGACCTGCACAACCTTCTTTCTCTCTGCACCATCAATGCCCCAAAGATCACGTTAGGCCAACCACAATAGGAATCTTCTAATAAATCATTAAAAAAAACCCTAGAAGATCATTTTACTACTTTTTTAGCTCTTAGCCACATCAGGTATTTGTTTTAAACTGGATTTAAACAGCGTGAAAAAGTCTCTTTTCAGTTACTCACATTTCTTAGCAGGCTAAATGTTTCCTCCCAACTTTCACTCTGGTCATCAAGTCTCTTCCAGAAAAAAAAAAAAAAAAAAAAAAAATGGACAGTCTACAGAGCTCAACATTTCAATATGAGAAGCATAAACTCGAACGGTCATGCTCTTAACAAATTTATACATAAAAGCAGACAACTCCACTTTCCAGTCTTCTATTAAAAGAAAAAAAAAAAAAAGCACTTGAACAGCTTTTTTTTTTCCCTCCCCCTGTGCAAGGGACTAACAGAATTACAATTAGCTATCAGTCATCTTATTTAAGGCAATTATCTAATTTCAAGGAGAACTGAGTTTCAGGAGTGCATTTCACACCAGCCTTAAGAAAAGGTGGCAGCACTCCCTGGACAAAAAAAACCAAGTCAAACAGCATAAAAATCAGAGCATGGAAATGCTTTCAACAGGAGACTGTGGGTCTCTGAGCTAATGATTTCCCTAGCTGAAAGACAAGCAACAATTCAGGAAACAAAAATGAGACACCAGAAATGCGATACCATGTATTAGAGACTTGCAGTAAACAGGTCCTGCTGTTTCCAAAAATCTTTTGAGTAGTGTTTTAGAGATTAGACAGCAAATACTTTAATTTTTCAAGTATGATTAATGGAATCACATCATTACTTTAAGACATGCTCATTCAGGATGCACGTTTGTGGTAATGATATCTTATTATTATGGTAATAGTGTTCTTACATAAACATGCATAATAGGCTTTAAAGGTGCTACAAATGATAATTATTAGTTATCGAGATGTCAGTTGCTTAAGGAAAATGTTTAATTACAGGTTAAACTGATCAGATGCATGTTTTGTTTAATGTATTGCTTTGAGGAACAGATAACAACAGAGGCATCACAGGTCTTGTCCATATAGTCTGGAATTAAATTTTCAAGACATAACTACTGTAATCCTTGTCTAGGCAGCAGGAGTTTCTCCATGTGCTAGAAGAAGGGAAAAAATCTTGTCCCATAGGTCTCAGATTACAAAAGAGTAAAAATGGGGTGAAAAGAACAAAGAATCAAAGGAGATTTGGCAAATAAAGGGAGATGGATAAAACAAGGAAAAAAAGAGGATTATGGCAACAGGAAAGGAAATCATTACAGGTTTACAGCAAAGCCCACCTGTGGCAGCGTGAAGAGAAGTGATGGTGATGGGGGCTGACTGCAGTGCTGAGACACAAGCAGCAGCCGGAGTGGGAGGGAAGCAGGACACAACTTCTCCAGTTAAAGACTAATGCTCCTACAAGCTCCGGTTCTACCTTCTGTTCCAAAGAGTAAAAAGGGCACTAGGATATGATGAATCAAGATAGCGGTTATCTCCAGAACATGGAGCTACTACAAAAAGGTCTCAGAGCAGACATATGTTAGGGACTTGATTGTTTCCAAGGAAGATTTAACATAAGCTGGAAGGAAAGACAAAAGTCAACCTAGCCATAGAAAGTAAAAAATAAATGCAGGAATGGGGGGATATATCCAGCCACAAAATCCTCTGATTTTTCTCAAATGTTAAAATAACAATAAGTAATTATGCTTCTGTATACTCTGCCCATCAATCACAAACAGCACTACAAAAGGAAAAGGTTGAAAGAAGAAGTGTTCATGGGCCAGGCCTTTCCATCTGCCTGATACCTGCCTTACATCCAACTCTCTTGCTTTAGCAGTTTAGTTATGTTAGAAAAAAAACACAAACAAACAACTCTGAGAACTTGAAAATATGAAAATCAGCATTCTGCTTCTCATTCTGTATGATGGGTGGCACCGCATACTCTATCATGGCATGGGAGTTACAGATCTAAAACACTGTGCAGTGTATTTGCAAATATGGGAGTAAATAGTCAAATTGGCAGCACAGCCTTTCAAAGCAGGAGTCAGTAACATTTCACTATGGAATGAAAATGGACTTTTCTTGTACAGGCATAAGCTCTAGCTTGCTTTTGTTTTTGTAAACAATAGAAGGATTATTTCTACTGCCTCAAAGTTTGGCTTTGCATTTCACGGATGTATACAAACATCCACTTTTCTGAAGTACACTGTGTAAACTAGGTGTAAGACATGGCAAAACACAACTATAAGGCAACAGAATTTTCCTATTATCTACCCCTGTTCAATGACAATCAAGCCAGTGCACAGTGCACAAGTGCTGTCATGGCAAATTGAGCTGTTCTTGCCCAAGCACAATACAAAAGCAACAAAGCATGGGAACCTGTATATCAAAAACACCGAAAACAGCTTTGGTTACCAGCCTGGTGTTTGAATGGGACCTAACTGGTCTCAGAACCAAGCTGGAACCTAACTAATCTCAGAACCAACTGAAGTCTTTTTATATTATGTTGTTCGAATGGGGTTAGGGCCTATTCACTGTGTTACAATGGCAATCAGTCCTCCATGCTAGCAATGCTCTAACTTGGCTCTACAGGGCTGACAAGCCCTGTTTTAAATGTAAAACACTTTAATTATCTTTAAGCCTTACAGGCAAGATAAACAAGTCTCAAAGAAACAGCAGATACTTCAAGTGCAGACATGCCTCTGCAGTGTCGTAGGTTCCACCAAATACGAAAATGGGCCTGTCTCGTTGCCAAGCTGCCACCCCCTGGTAAGCCTACAATTCCTTGAGATGCATTCAAATACAAACTAGCAGCATGCTGTCCCAGTCAGCAGGGCTGCCAAATGTAAAAAGGGCAGTTATTTCACTTACCTCCACCCAACAGGAGCTCTGGACACATAGGATCCATCTAACAGTAAAGCTGTAGCATTAAGCAAAAGGCTTTGCCTGCTGGATCGCAAGGTATTCCCAGCTGTCTTGATTTTATACATTTACTGTACGTATGAGAAGCTACCAAGTTTGAGAAAGCATTAGCCTATATTTAAATTACCTTTCTCAACAAGACCTGGCAAAACTCAGACTTACAAGAGAAAGTTTCATAGACACCCTCCCTTCTTAGATAAAACAGATAAGATAACAAGCAATACAACCAGCCAGAGTATCACCACTTTAAATGTGTTCCAAATTACATACCTGGCAGCATTGCCTACAATTTCCCACAATTATTCTTTTAGCCAGAGGCAGCGTAAGCTTTAAGACAATTCTAGAGTTAGTATTATCTCAGACATCACCAGATATTATCCCAAAGTACAGCCTCAGCAGTCCAGATACAGAGGGTATGTAAGTTTTAGTACCTGCAAAACATTGAAATGTCACTGAAAACTGTAAGGGATAATGACGTTTTCTGCCTTGCCACAAGACTGCTTGAGGACAGGCTGCAACAGGACGTTAACTGACGTTTGTGCATGCACTGTCACTGGTTAGCAAAAGGGCACCTGCAAAAGGGCCAGACTCTCCAGACCCTTCAGACCGCCTGATTTTTCCCCTGCCCAGAGTGGTTCTCGCTGGATTCCATCCATCACTGTCTTCCAGCCCAAGCCTTATCTGTCCAGACACAAGGGGCAGGAAGAGACATTGTTCAACATTCAGTCCCTTGATAATGGCAACATTAACTTCCCACAGGAACTCTGTCATGATCTTGATGAAAATTAATACCCCTATGGCAGCAAGTCTACTGCTTAAGCTCCCTTGAAACAGAAGGCTCAACAAGTTAAAGCCAAACATAGTATCAAAAGATAAGAAAGTAAGCTCATAAAAGAATGACACAGCTGACAAAGCATCCAACTATTCTTACACATACTGGAGAAGAAAATAAATTGTTCTTCAATCTAAAATTCAGATGTCAGCTTCTGTCTAGTCCTGCACAGCTGCTCAAGCAACTAAAGTGGTGATCTTTCGGGAAAGTCTCTTGAAGCTGATAATTGAGCTCACCCTGTTTGGCAACACCACAAGCCACTGGAACAGCGTATTCTGATGCCCAGGGGTGGAGGATGAAGTGGGAGAGACACACATACCTTTGAATTACCCTAACATAATTTAAACTTCAGGGCTTTAGACCAACCGTAGCATGCTTTCTTCAGAAAGGCAACTAACAAAGTCAAACACCCCTCCACACTTGACATACAATTTCAAACAGCTAGAAAGAAAAAAATAATATAGTGATTTAATTCTTATGATACAGAACTGAAAGACAATTTGATTTTAATAAAATATTCAAGACATAAAAGAGTCTAGGTTTGATCAACCCTGACTGGTAAAACATAGACGCGGTAACGATGATGGCGCTGAATGCAAAGGCAGACTTCATTAGTGTAGAAACATCTAAAGTCAACATGCACAAAAAAGTATAAATGGTCAAACAATGAGATTAGATTACCAAAAAACCCTCCACTTCAGGAAAAGAATCCTTATAAATGGATATTTAGCTGCAATAAGAAGAAACTCATCACACTAAACGTGCCATCCATTTGCTGAAACTACTCTTTAAAAAGTCATGGGTTACAAAAGAACATGAACCTCAAAATCCACCTGGAGATAAGAGACTAAGACTCAATTACACTTTTTAGCGTGGGTTTTATATGAGATGCCATATTTCACCATTTTTTATTTCACTTTCAGGGTGAATGCTAATGAGTGCTCCAAGTTATATACTAGTCATCGACCTCCAATCATAGTGAAATAGTTTTGAAAAAGTAGGCTCAGAATCAGTGAACAAAAAAATACTCCAAATCAAGCTCTGAAAGAAATTCGTAGCAGAAAGCCCATAGTCTTGGTAACTTTTACAGACAGTGACAACTACTTTGCCTATCTGTACACACGCTGCTGTATTACAGGCTATAACAATGAACCTAACTTTACACTGGTTTTATTGCAGAGTACCTTATAGACCCCTTTTACCCCAGTTCCCAACAAGCCTGGGGAAACTATGCGTGGATTTTATTTCATCCCGCTCTGGGAACACCACCATTCTCTACAGTGAAACATGGCTAAAAGTTAAAGCATAACAATACTACCCTGAAGTTTGAGGCATAAAATGGAAAAGAAAATACATACAGCACTTCAACCAAAGGGCAACCCTTCCATGGAAGCAAAAGCCACTCATTCAGAAGAGCACAGATAATATTCTTTTATTCTTGACCTATCCACAGAAAATACCACAGGTTCCTAATGAACAGAGAAGTCTAAAACCTATTTTATATCCCTTCTTCAAAAATGGCACCTCTATCCATAAAATTCCTTATCGTATCAGTTAAACAGAAGGATGACTATGCAACATTTACTAAATCACTCTTTCCAGCCTTTATTAGCTGGTTAGCTCCTCGTAACCCTACCTGGGCTTGTGAGATCTCAAAGAATCACAGAATAGGTAGTACAATTAACAGTCAGCAAGATAAACACAAACAGCACCATTCAACATTCACGTGCTTCATTTATTATACATTTTTATAGTAAGAAGTAGAACCAATAAATAACTCCATTAAAATCTCATTAGCTCTGATCAATGAGTACGGAAGATAACGTAAGAACAAAGCTGAATTTAATGTGTTAGTGAAGGAGAAACAGGACCATTTTCTTCAGGACTCAGGTAAAAATTGACCTAAACTTTAACTAATCTTCTACATTATCTGCAGCAAAAGAAAGACAGATGAGTGTAAACACAACAGAAATAACACAACATTTGTTCACATGATTTAGTACTACATTAACCACTGTCTTCATAGGAAAGAAACAAACCATCTCCACAACACAGCATTAAAGACTGCTTAATTTCTACGCTTCCTTATGAAAAGCCAGCCGCTAAAATAAAATGTGCTCAGTCTATTAAAAATATTTTATGCAACTGCAGGTAAGAATTCATTCTTTCCATTTCTCAAGAGGATGGATTCTGATTTTTAACCTAAATAACTTAGGTTTACACAGTTACACTGTCCCTGTCTATAGCTTACTCCTAATTATTTCCTTTCTAACAACTCTTGGAAATACCAGGCAACTTTAGTCAAATTTAAGAGCAACCAGAGGTTAAAAAAGATCT
Source organism: Pelecanus crispus (assembly GCF_030463565.1). Classification (NCBI taxonomy): domain Eukaryota; kingdom Metazoa; phylum Chordata; class Aves; order Pelecaniformes; family Pelecanidae; genus Pelecanus; species Pelecanus crispus. The sequence continues at coordinate 46,862,411 of NC_134649.1, forward strand.
TTAAATTCCTACATATTTCATGAAAATAAACAGAGGTAGATCCAAAATAATTACCCTCATGAGAAAAGGCCGGCAGAACGCAGCTATCGTGTATTGGCTTGGTAGGAGGCCACCGCGTGCACGTGATCGGTGCTAAGACCAGCTACCGCATACGCTGCCTCCTGCCTGGTGGAGGTATCAACGGATATGGTGAAGAGATTAGGCACAAAGCTTGGGTTTGTAGGAAGTTTATAAAATCTTTTCTTTTCTTCCTGCCTCCCTTCGAGACATCAGACAAAGCGGAGACTGGAAAAGCGTTCACCACACACCAAAACTTTATCTTAAATGTAGGAAAACCACACCATAAAAATGGGAGCACAGGGTTAAAAAAAGAAGTCTGGAAAATACATCTCCCTGTAAGCAAGATGCCACCATTTTAAATTAACAGGATTAGAAGAGCAGAAATCCAGCACAGAGAGACTACTTTTGACAAGAGAAACCCACCACTTATCTTCAGGTGACAGAAAGCAGTCCTGAACCATAAAACAAGGGCTGATGTGGAAGAATCCAATGGGTTTATGGGGAACATAAAATGCTTTCATCTTGAAATTCTGGCTTTCAAAGGGCATTACATAAATTCTGAAGCGAAGAGTGATATACTTACACTGCAACCCAACTTGCAGTCTTGTAAACATGAACTGCTATCTACATAGCTTAAAGTATTACAGTTTGTTAACCATAAATCAAATATAAAACACAGCACCATCGTTTCAATTTAAGTGACTTCTTTTATGTTAATAAGTCTGAATATTTCAAGTGACTTTCCCTCCATATTTATTCTGAAATTCTACAGTGCTTCTTTCATAATGAATTTAAATACTGCATGAGCTGAACTTCACATTTATAAATATTTTAAAAAAAGATGAAGCTTTCCAATATAGCATCTTACTTCCATTACTTCGTCTTTTTGATAAGTTGAAACCAAACATATCATGGATTATAAAAGAAATCAAGTACAGCTTACTTATGTAGATGATACTATGAAAATATTCAGAAGAGAAAACAGACTTAGAATTAATATTGGACTATAAAAAGAAACTGAACAGTATGTATATGTTTTAAGAATACTTTAACTGAGCTTAGAAGCAGCTCAGTGTTGCCAAAATAGCTTCAGTAAGTTGCAGCCAGTCCAAACATCTAACAACAGGATAGCTTCCAAAATTATATATGATAAATACAAATAATGAAAGATGAATAGATAACTCACCACAAAACAGACTCAGAGAAAGGAACAGATTTTATAACGTGATAGTAAGTGTTGGCTGCATTACAGAAATGGAACGCTGACAATTGTTCTATGTTAGACTCGTCTCCCTCAAATTTCTCAACTGCCATTACCTAGAACTTGGTCTTTACCGTCACCGCTGGTGACCTAGGAGACAGCACTCCTAACACTGTAAATTACACCATTTGTATTATAATACGGGAATGAAAGGTACTCAGACAAAGCAGCGCCCAAGATGTGAATTTTGTGTCAGGATAATGTTAGTAAAGTCATGTGTTATTGAAAATGACAAGAACAATGACAACGGACAGGCTTAAAGGCACAATTAAAACACGTTACTCCAACACGATCCTACCCCTTTACAATGGAATTTATCCACCAAACAACAGAAGTCCTAGTGAAGTCGATCAGAGTTTTAACTCTGACACGGCTCCATTGAGTCTGACTGACACCTGTAACACTTCAAGGGAAACCACCACCTGTAGCCTTCCCACTCACAGTCCATTCTCAACTCACACAATCTAAACATAAAAAGAGACCAAATCTGCGCATCTTGCAAATTCCTGGCAGGAAAGCAGGTTTTTGCAAGGGCCTAAACTGAATAGCCCGCTCCCATGTTCTCCCCCACACACCCTATTGTGTTCGCAGGGCACCTACTAGCAGATGTTCTAGAGCATGATCGTGCCTCTTATGAATAACAATAATTAATAATAATAATACCACCACACCCCACTGAATTGGCTGTGGATCTGGCTTCCTGACCGCGACAGGGAAATAATTTGCAGGCCATGCATGCAGCCTCACGTAGCTGGCCACAGCTGACCCGGTTCTTGCAGGAAGGAGTCCCCAGGGAATAGTGGGGAGTGGACGTTAGGCCACAGACTACATTATCATCTCATTCAACATTTCTTCTCTCTCATTTTACCTCTGTTCTGTTTTCAGACTGACGGGGCAATCACTGCAAAGGGTGGGGGCAGGTGGAAGAGCCCAGGCTAGCTCCTGACAAGGCTGGAAGCAAACCAGGAAGACTCTCGGCCTGCGGATCGGCTTCCCGCTTTGATCACAGCTGCACACTCCACCTGCTTGGAAAAGCAAGGACAACGCACACTCATCCTCCCCCTAGTCAAAACAGAAGAAGAGTCAGCTGAGATGTGCTGACTGAAAAGACATGACACAGATCGCTGACCCTTCTGTAGGCAGATAGGAACTGCCTCCCAGCAACTTTGGAAAATCAAAGCGGTAGCCTGAGGGGGGAAAAAAATGGCTTTCTTCTTTGCCTTCTCTACCCACAGCAAGGTGCATTCAGACACAGCCTGAAGGAATATGAGCTACAGAAAAGTGATGGAATAAATAGAAAAAAAAACAACAGAGGAAAAGGAGAGGAAAAACATCAAAGGAAACTGCAGCTAGCAGCTGGGAGGAGAGATTAAATCCCTTGTTAAAAATCTGTGTTTTACAGGGCTTGCTAAAACATATATAAAGGGGAATTTCTGGTATTATATCCACCTGTCTATCACGTTTTTCAGCCTTCAGGGCAAACAGTGTTTTGCTTTAAGCCTCTTAAGTCACTATATTACATTACTTGGGTATTGTTATTTACAAAGTGCTCTACGTGCGCCTACTGCTTTACAGACAATTGAAGTGACAGCTCAGGCCTTAAATAAGATGCAACATTTAATGAGAGGCATGGCAGCTCAAGATGACAGTAAACAAAAAGAAACTGTATTAAAAACATGCATCAAAACAGTGAAAGAGGAGACATACATACATAATTGCTTGCAAATTATTAGTTACTATTTTTAAATCAAAGAACTGCGATCTAAGGATTAAAAGCAGATGACTTGGGATGAAAATAAATAAATCTGGGTTCTCTACCAAATTCAGGCACCAACCATCGATGTACTCCTTGATATACTGGTAAACCCTTATCTAAGTTCTAAGGAAAATGATAGCATTTCCTCTCGTAAGACTACAAAAAGCTGTTTCAGTAGCATAACAAATTGCACAGACTCTCAAATACTCTCTGCACCAGACCCATAGCTAGTGTTTGAACCATGAGCGGTTTTTTTTGAGCTATGCTGTCTTGATGGAAACAAATAAGACAATACAGAATTACCCAACAACTGAGGGAGAATGAGCCGACTCGTAATTACTCTTCACTAGTAAAATGCGAAAAACTTACTGCTGTCTGAATTTTTCCTGTTTCCTGTTCAACTAGATGGATTTTAGTTGTAATTCTTTTTTGTTATACTGCACAATGGCTGAAAACTGAAATCTCTGTCCCATCATACTTGCAGACAAGTCCAAATCAATCTTTAACTTTCTTACTGATGAACTACCGAGTTTATTCAGTCTCTCGCTGTAACATAGGTCATTCAGACGTGTACATTCACGGAACCTTTTTGCCCCTAATTCTCTCCATTTTTCAACATCTTTCTGAATGGACACTAGAATTAGTCTGTGTTTTAGCACAGTCTCACAAATGATGCATTCTAAGGTCATGCCACTTCCTTGTCCTAAATGATACCGCTCTGCTTCTTCAGCTGAAGATTGTACTCACTCTCTTACCTCCTCAGAGATAAATAGGTGCTCAGGTTCAAACTGTTCGCAAGCACGACCCAACCTATTTTTCTGGAGCTGCTGCCCTCAACTGTCTTACATTCTCCAATCCATAACTGTGATCTACAATCTTTTATTGTGCATGTGCCCTCTTATACTTGATTGGATTAAAATGCACGTTGTTCAAATAAGCACGTCGCCAGTCTGGGTCAGTGTGTGAAATTCGTTTTCTACCTTTAAATAAATAGCATTTAATGTCACCAGAAATTTTTATCTGAAAAAGACATATACTGTATTTTCTTACAGATTATTAAAGATACTGGAAAGTACTCTGACAAAAACTCTGAAAACAATGGATGATCTTCACTTTATAAAGCAACCAAAAAACCTATCTTTCCCCAGTTGTTTTTTTTCCCCAGTATTTCCTAGAACACTGACATATTAGTAACTCCTAGGGATAGTGGCATGTAAACTGAAATATACATAAAATGAACCTCAACGAGCCTGCAAAGAGACCATTTGAAATGGCCATTCCCGTTATTGGTAAAAACTTGAAGCCAGCTGGGACATCTGAAAGTTAATACACTACTACAGGCCACCAAAGAAGTGAATGAAGCGCAAACCTAAGGCAGCCTGATTACTCAAACCAGTAAGCAAATGAAGTGCTGCATGCTGAACTAGCTGCCAGCAGTAGTAATGCCAGCTTGTAAAGCCTGCTGAGAAGGAATTACAGTAATTGGGGATGGTAGTCATAAGCTACTATAGCAAGTCATCACAGGACAAGAAGCCTATGTAACCAGATAAAACACAGCTTTCTTACTGTGTTCATGGAAAAGGTAAGCAGCACCAAGATTTTTTTTGGTTTACACCTTGTACCTGTATGGCTCTTAAGCCAAAACAGCAAAGGAAAGAATAGCCTTCAAATTAAAAATCTCCAAAAACCAACAAGTTGTTTTGTTTTGCAGGGGAGTGGGGGGCAGGGAATTAAGTGGCTTCAGTGTATCCACAATGACAATACCATTAAAGAAGGATAGTGAAAAATCTAATTCTCTAACTACAAGATAGATCAAAAGAAGGGATTTTGCGACAGTGGCAACAGGGTTGTTACGCTACCTGATAAATAACCTAACTGGCTACATCAGAACATTCACTAAAAGCATATGCTAATGGCAAGGCTGCTTTCAAAGCAGCTACGTGAAAACAATTTGGCTTTCCTCTGCACCACCTACTTTGAATACTGGAGTTTTTATCAAACCTGAAATTACAGCAGCCTTCACTAAGCTAAGGTTAACATGGGCTCCAATTAAGGTAAATTAAACCTAAACTAGAGCCAAAGCAGAGTACAGTTGACCATGAAACTGTAATGCACATAAAATGCAATACTATGAGGTGTATTCTTCCTAAGGTCTTAACCGTATGAAGTGCTTTCAACATGCTGTACAAATCAGCTTAATCCCACAGAGCCAAGAAGCAGGATTTTCATCCAGAATATATTACTGCTTATGCCTTTGTTCTTCTGAATCATGGCTGCTGAATCCAAGAGGTTAACAGCTGAAAATCAGCATATTCCTCTAACATTTGAGAGTGCTTTAAAGCATTGCTTAATTTTTGTTATCTGTTAATCTATTCCCTCCTCCCCCATTACAGATCAAAAATTTAACAAACTAACACGTTAGTAATACACCATTTGAAAACGTTTTAGGATAGTTGGTTCCTGAACCCTCTTGTCTGAACTTAGTATTTTCATAGTAGAGGTCACAGTCAACAAGAGTCGCTCTATTCACCCCTCATTTAGCAGTACAGTCCTGAGTTTCAGAATTAAGAGTTGAGTCATTCCCCGGAATGTGGCAATGCCATGAAGTCCCAGTCACTTTGTGCATATCAACCCTACAAGTAGCAAAAAAAGCAAAGACCAAAAGATTTTTAAAAGCCTGCTTTTCCTCTGTTCAAGTATTCTGAGCTTTACAAAACCCTAAACCACTAAAGAAAACAAAAATGCCAAGAAGAAACAGCCGCAAAAATGGCACAACCAAAATAGTTTCTACATACTTTGAAACACTTTTCAAAGTTTTCCAGATCTTAGCAAATAATAACCGGGTCAGATTTCCTAAGTTTACAGACAGATGATCAGTTTCATAAATAATTTTAACATACAATTGGAATATATGTTAAAATTCTATTTACATTCCTCTAGAGATCATAATATTTGAGTACACAAGCTTAAAGATGTTAGATGTTACAAAATATTTTCCCAAATCTAGCAAAAGCTTAAGGTAATTCTTTCAGGAAGGCTGTCATACATGATCTGTACTCAAATGCTTTTTGCCCTACAAGCAAGCACAGCATAGGATATGGGGAGCTGGTATGTGTAACAAGATACAAGGAAAATAAATAAGATGCTCTATAGAGGAGAGAACTTAATGTAAATTACTAACAGACCTACACAGCTATGCAAATACTTGTATGAACTGAAGAGAGGCTGTTGAAGGTTCACTGTGGTACAGGGTGTTTAAATGGGCACAACAGCAGTCAAACCACCAGCACTACTCTGATTCTCAAATGTATGCTTTGAAAAAAATGCTAGTAGGCTTATACATTCAAACCCGCTCTTTTCTGCAAATATAAAGAGATGCTCACTTGTAAAATAAATATTTAAAGTCAGTTAAAGCCAAGAAAGAGGTCAGAATGAATATAAAGAAATCTTCCCTCTACCAAACTTCAACCAATGCAATGAACTGAAAATGCGATGCTGAAGGTTGATTTCCTTTCTTCCTTGTGCACTTCAAGATCTGATGTGACACAGGCAGTAAAATCCTAAATCTCACAGATTTCCCCCCGCTGCCCCCCCCCCCGCCCCGAAAGACTTGGGCTCCTTAATGCCTTTGCAACATCAGGCCTTAACACTTCAGGCCCACATCACCCTATATTGATTGAAACAGCAATTCAGAAAACCCAGGGAAAAGAAAAGGGGGGCTGAACAATCACAGTCAATCTCGTCACCTCAATGACATGCTGTGAATGTAATTAATCCTACATTTATTTAGAGAACTTCACACCCTACACATAAAGCAGCAACTCCCTGCTGGCTTCAGACTAGCTAATTATGTTGTAACAAGGACGAGGTTTCCATTATAACAAAGAGATGAAAAGGAAAACAGACCTATGAAGCTAGCCTATCTTTTAGGGTATGTCTCACCTGCAAATCAAGAGGAGCAAATATAACACACTTAGGAGTATCTGAGTCAGCTTTAATTTAGTTAGTTCCAATAACGATAGCAGCTTCTACAGATACTGCATAAATGGCACCAGGAATCCTGGTTTTTACTCTAAAGCAAATAGTCCATGCTTGACCTAGCATGTTACACCTACAGTCACCAAAATTAGCAAGATTACATTTGTCTTAGGTTTCAGAGCACATAAATACGTGAAGGTGTGACTACATAGCATGCATACATTAAAGCAGCCTATATACCTGTATAACAAATCAAACTGCAGATACAGCTCCACAGGACACAGCTCATCTCTCTTAACATACAGATCTCCTTTACTAGGCGAGTTGAAGCTACTACAATACACAACACAAGCAATTTTATAATTTTTTGCAGTAAAACAGATCATGAATAAAATGTGAGATGGTAAGTTAAAAAGCAGAAAAATATTGATAATGAAAAATAGAATACAAATTGCATGGGATCAAACACCTTATTCTCCTGCATTCCTCATACCCATAAAACTTTGAGAAATATACAACTACGTAAGTGTGCATAAGTAAGTGTACCAACCCCTGGAAAACTGCCAGGAACACTAACAGCTTCACCTCCAATTCAGGAACACAGAAAATATACGTTTACTAATACTAAAGTGGCATGTGTTTAAAACTAAACCTGTATTTAAATGCTAGCTAAAAATATTTTAAATCAGCATGGGCTCAGTTGTTCTCTTACGTAGGACGCAGAACAGTGCGTACTTAACTGCCTGCCTGGACGAGGACTCCCGGGATAAGTCACTCAGCCTTCCACCCAGCCACTCACGTTATGGCCGGCAGGCATCACATGGCCGAGCTACCAGAAGGCACGTATGTACAACAGTGGACAACAAAAAGCAATGTGAATAGAGACTGGCACAAAGGGGAATACAAAGCACTGGAGAAAGACATCAGGCTGCACAAAAGGAACCTCAGCACAGCAAGATTCAGTGGGTAAACTACTCTGACTTCTATAAAGGACTCAACTCCTATGGGGTCACAGACATGTAACTCCCCTCCGGCAGAAGGCAAAAAGTTCTCTTGCAACAAACTCACACCTAGATTCCCCTGGTCTTGGCAGCCTGTACTGCAGCTGTCAGACAACCAGTGGTTCCCCCAAAGCTCTTTCTCCTCTCCCTCATCTCCTTCTGCTCAGAGTAAGGCGTGAAAGATGGAGAAGAGCTCAGACTTATAATACAAATCCAGTTATGAAAGTTCACCTTGGATAGGCTGCCATATGTATCATAGTGGTTTGTAAAAGCTCTGACCTAAAGAAAAAAAAGCATGCAAACCAGACAAATTAAATTTAATTTTATTATGGAAATGAAAGTAATAACAGAAGTGACAGCAGGGTGGATGATAAGCTCACTTAGCAGGGGAATCAAATGAAGTGATGACATGTCATTATGACCTCAGGGGTTAAAGATGCAATTTTCCATCTGGCTGCATCTGGCTTTTCAACATAAATGTTGACACCACCTGCCGAGATTTACTACAAGCTGCCTCCGCAGGTCTTTGTCTAGCTTTTGTTACCCAGGTTAACACATACTTTTCCCTCTTTTCTGATCAGTTTTGCTGAGCAACATGCTCCCTTTCTTCAAAACCCAATGAACAGTTAAAATGATTCTACGTGCCACTTTATATAATAGATCACATTATTAATAGTAACTTCACAAGCAGCTCAAAGAGAGATACATGAGAAACCTACAAAGCAGGTAAAACAAGCCTTAAGATTGCAAACAGGAGGACGAAACTTTAGCTACGCTTGCTAATATCTTGCATTGTCTAAGACATCTAGGAATCTACTTTTCTGTTAATAACAGGTACCCGAATGAAATTGTTTATGTAAAAAAAATCCTCCGAATTAAAGAACTAGATTGTACACACCATATCCAATTGACTATTAGCCACCTGCATGTGTTTTATTCAGCAGTTTGTTTCCAATTCCAGATACATTGTGCTTAAAATAAATCATCTTTTGCCAGCCTAGTGACATATTCACTTATTAATCTAATTTAGCCACAGCCAAACTACGATCTCAAACCAAATTTGTAATCAGCTATTGACAAACTGTTGGCTGTCAAGTTTTTGTTTCCACTTTGAATATTTAAAAGCTACTACCAGTGGTGTTCCTCTCCTGGAGGCTTGATCTGGAATAGGACTGTATGCTTACTACCACTTGATATATCCGTTACATCTTTGCCTGTGCCAAACCTTTTTTTCCTAAACCTACAGCTCCCAGACTTTTCTCTGCCAGTACAGGTGAGCTGAAAAGCTTGCTTCCAGCTGTTTTTAAAGTGCCCAGATTCTTCACTCAAAAGAACCTACAGTCTGTTTTAACTGTTTAAACAAAGAGGCCCCAACCTCCACTAGGGCTCGGTTACATACAGGGAAAGGGGAAGAAAAGAAAAACCCTCCACAGATTTTGAGAGCACCCTGGGACTACAGCTATGAAAAGACAGGAGGAAAACTGAGACAAAGAAAGTTAATGAAGCTTGCATGGAGCAAAGAATAGCTAAGAAACGAAACAGAGAAAGTATCCAGACTGATCGGACACGCAAATAACTTCATTGAAAGACCACCACAAAAATACCTATAAATACCTTCCTCTCCCAAAACTCCTTCACCACAAAGGCAATTACCAGAGGGATGCCATAACCTTCTTCCCCTGGAATGGAAGATGTACCACCGCCCTCTCCAGAGGCCTTACTCACCTTGGGGAGCTGGGAACCCTTGTTCTTAACAGACAAGTCGCCCCCCCATTTCTACATCTGTTAAGGTATTTTCTGAATGACAAGTGAACTTGATTGTTCCCTTCAACATAAGGGAAAACCCAAAGTGTTCCTGTTTACTTCGCACATGCTTAACTTCAAGCACATGCTAAACTGAACAGGAATGACTTAAGCATATGCTTAAATGCTTTCCTGATTCAGACCCTAAAAATAGGAATGGTTTCTGCAGCTCCTCTTTCTCTTGTTCTCCTAATGACAGACAACTATTGTGCCATGTCATTATGACAGTAAGATAGCTTAATTGCCCTCTTTCCAGAAGCTGTCAGTTCTGCTTAACTGGTACATAATGTATGCGTCTGGGAGTAAATGTGTTAATGTATCAGTCACTTATATCTACCATACATTTTCCTCTGCTGTATTTAAAGAAAGCCTTGGTTTTTATGACTGACTTGCTCAACATTACATTCATTGATATGGACAGCAGTGATATTACTGTCTTATGACTCATTTCTTCGTGAAAAATGCACGAAGTAACTTTTTCCTTCTTCATTTACTGCACTTTTTCAACTCAACTGCAACCTGAACATGGGTTTCCTCATACTTGTATTTAAGGTGTGGCCAAAAAAGGCCTCCTCAAAGATGACAGTGTAAGATGAACTGGCTGTTCCTGTAACTAATCAGGACTGATGAATCAAAGTGTTTGGAAACACCTGGAGTTGCTTTAGAATATTTTGTGCATTGTTTCCCTGTAGCGACACAGTCATTGAAAGCATACAAAGAGTAAGAATCAGCAATTTCTACAACATGTAATAAGCAGCTATGAACTGCAGGCCTTTAATTCCCTAAGAAGTACTGGTAACGTTACACCTAAATATACAGCCTATGCGAGCTGGCTCAATTCTCCCGCATATTCTCCTTCCTGATCACGATTATTTCCAAGTTCCCTCTATAGCCCCTCACTGCTTCTTGTGCCTTGGGCACTTAAGAAGTTCTTTTTTCTCCCACAGTCTCTCATTAAATTGTGAACTGGAATGCAAAGACTATTTTTAACCATTGTTTTACGAGTCTGTATGTTGCTATATTAACAAACATGACAATGGCATTTTTTGTGTTTGTATTAGTAAGGCCTTTCTTCTCAGAGAAATGTTACTCAACTCATACACGTACTTTTGTGGGCCTTCAGAGGAGGCTGTGAAGACATAAAAAGTGAGGGAGAAAAACAAAAGCTGTATGGAAAATAGAGTAAATCTGACAAGAAGAATATAAAGCTTAGTAAGATTTGAACACGCAGCTTGCTTTGTTCATTTAATCCATTTCTCACTGTTTTCCTACCAATACTTCTGTTTTTAAACCATTAAAGCATGCTGATACTTCTAACCAGTCTGACTGCAAAGTTCCCAAGACTCTGGAAATAAGTAAAGCCATTCTGACTCCACGGGAAGAACAGAGGTGAGAGACGGCAGTGGTGAGGTGTAGGGACTTTGCCTGGAAGTGGCAGAGTCACCGTTTCCTCTCAAGTGAAGTGGAAGCCAAAGCATCTTGCCAGGGAGTGTAAGCTGGCAAGCAACTACAGGGGCAAGAATACACCGAGCACAGAGATTTGTGACACTTACTCTGGTGTTAATAATCAGTGGGTACAACTGGTATAGTCCATAAATCGACTGTTTCATACAGATGTAAATTGTTTGCATGTGCATCTGTCATGGTTTAACCCTGGCTGGCAACTAAGCACCACATAGCCACTCGCTCACCCACCCCCCGGTGGGATGGGGGAGAGAATCGGAAAAAGAAGAAAGTAAAAACCGTGGGTTGAGATAAAGACAGTTTAATAGACAGCAGAGGAAGAGAAAATAATAATAATAATGATAAAAGAATATACAAAACAAGTGATGCATGATGCAATTGCTCACCACCCACCAAACAATACCCAGCCAGTCCCCAAGCAGCGGTCACAGCCCCCCGGCCAACCCCCCCCAGTTTCTATACCGAGCATGACGCCATATGGTATGGAACAGCCCTTTGGCCAGTTTGGGGCAGCTGGCCTGGCTGTGCCCCCTCCCAGCTTCTTGTGCACCTGGCAGAGCATGGGAAGCTGAAAAGTCCTTGACTAGCATAAGCACTGCTTAGCCAGAACTCAAACATCAGTGTGTTATCAGCATTGTTGTCGTCCTAAATCCAAAACACAGCACTGTGCCAGCTACTAGGAAGAAAACCAACTATCCCAGCCAAAACCAGAACAGTGTCTGACCAGAATGGGAAGTTGTCAATTCTATTGGAAGTTTTAAATTCAATCCTGAAATAGAAATTATTTTCAACCTTTTTCCTAATGTTACATAAGTCCTATATAAACATTTCTGTTCCTAAGAAAGATCACAATAGAACGAAAATTTCCCCAAATCTGTTTTTCCCCCACAAAACCATTAAGACATTAATGAAAATGCACATTTTTAAGATGCAGTTCCTCCCTCCCTTCTCCAATGATGTCACTACATAAAAAAAAGCACTGAATGTCTTCACTTATGTAGCTGGATAGCCAAGGTTACTAAATGAAAAAGACTGATCATACCTCTGTTTACAGGAGCTAGCATTTCTTTTGATTTTACTAATATCTGTTCATAGATGAAGTATGATAAAAACATTTCCCACATCAGTAACTACTTAAGAACTTACTTGGTTTTTTGAATCCAGATGCAATAGTCTGTAATGAAGAGATCATTAAGGATGTAGGCAGGGTCATTCTCCCTAAAAGTCTTGTGAATGTCCAGCAGACACTTCAAAACGGCAGCTTTTCCTGGAAATAGATTTTTATTTTTGTAATTTACTAGAAATCATAATAGATAATCTTTACCATCTTCTCACCTTTGAGGCTTTAGTAGCTGTACTATCTACAACCATCTTGTAACTTTGTTGACTCACAGTCTCAGAACAGCAGTAAGATGACTATGCCCCTCAGTATCCACATCTATGTTGATGTGGAGCCTCAGAATTCAGTAGAAATCCCTCTGCAAGGCTAAAGCCTCAAGGCATAGTCATGCGTGTAATTCTCTACAGCTGAAGCAGCCCCCTCCCCCAGCTCTTCCACTTCTGAGTTGTGCTCGCTCAATCTTTAACACAGTCATCCAGTGAACCATATTGGGGTGGGGTGGGGTGGGGTGGGGGGGAAATCAAGCTGAAAAGTAACTTGCAAATAACAAAAAGTTATGCCCCATCATTTTTCTGAAGAAAGAGAAAACCATTTCCCTGTAGGCCTACACAAATACCTGTTCTGGAAAATGGTAAAGTTGGAAACACACAGCTCACAGCAGGGTCAAGCACGCGAGAGCCACAGCAATTGTGTAAGCTGGTGTAAGCGATACCATCGCCTAACTTCTAACCATTGCCTTAATTTAAGCAGAACTACTTCTGTTACTTACAGAATAATTTGGCAAACTAAGCCTCCAGAAAGAAAAACTCACTTCAGGCTCAAGAAGGTACCATTTGACATACAGTTGATAAATGCAGTAAAAGATTAAAAACTTAAATGTTTTCTCATTCCACAACCAGAAATCTTTTCTGTAGTCAGTTTAATTTTCTTCATATGCAACCACTGTTTATGAAGAAGAGAACTGATTCATGTAACCTCCAATTAGCTGGAATCTCCTCCCTGAGTTTTCTGATGAAAGTTGCAAAGGTTTAAGTACTGGAACACTTAAAAAAAAAAAAAAAAAAAGAATTATTTTCACTGTTTAAAGGGGGGATGGGGAAACATTCAAATGAAAGCAGCCACTACTGCAAGTGGAATCTAATAACCCTCTCCCAAGAGGCTGGCTCCTCCTAGGCTATGAAACCTGAACATGGATGAAATTACATTTTACAGATCTAAAAAAAAAAAAAAAAAAGAAAAAAAATCAGAACTATCAGAACTCCCCCTGCTGTTCAAGGACAAAATTTGTTTGTTTGTTTGTAAGTAATTCCTTGCTGAAAAAATGTAGACAGAGAATGAAAGTTGAAGGATGTGGAAGATGGCAATAAGGAGAAAGAACCCGGAGAGTAAAAAGCCATTCCAAACAGAACTGAAAAAAACCCACCGTTTGGAAGAGACCACCTGAAGAAAAGTCAGGAAAGAAAACATAAAATCCCAGATATAACCGATGAACTTTTAGATTGTATCACCATCAATGCCTGTCAAGCCAAGCTTGTCAAACTTAACTATTTTGACTAAAAAGAAGTGTGCTCTTTTAAAGAGAAATATGCGTAATTAAAATTTTGCTAATTTTTTAAGGCTCTAGCTGTCAAGCTGCCAGCCCAAACCATTTACAACATCCACGACTGTTACTCATCTGCCAAGTAACAATGTAATTTAGCAACTATAACCCTAATTCTCAATAAAAAGTAGTCTTTCTTCATAAATTACATTTTTAGATTATAGCAGCTTAACGGGCCTCTAACCAGAAAGGTTACAAATCTAGCCAGACTTAATAATATAGGGAACCCTACACACAGGCAAACACAGGGAGCATGGCAAACTACCAAACTTCTGCTTTCAGAATATGCATCTTATACATGCACCTTATAAACAAGAAGTCCTTAATACAAACCTCCATTTAACTCCTTACCACAGGAATAAAAAGTAAGAGGGAAAGAGCAAACACTGTTTAAGCCCTGGTGTAGGATATTCCATAACACACAGATGATTCTTGGCCTGTCTCTGTGCAATTCCACACTGTAGGTTCTGTCTTTGGTTATCTACTTCAGCCTTCAGCAGACAGCCCGTCTTAACATTCAGGCTGTGGTTATATATTCAGTGTTGTTATTACTTACACTGGCTTAAGTAGCCTTTGTTGCAGTCCTTTGCCTCCCCCTTTCCCACACAGCTCTTTGGGATGTGCCAGTGCAAGCATTCGTGAAACCATACAGCAAACCGGATCAGAGAACTGATGAAGCCAAAAGACGAACAGGCTAGGGGCTTTTTTGGCAGTTATGTCAGTCCAACTCGGTGAAAGATCATCTATCAAAGCAAACCTAAAATGTGCTAGTTTTAAAAGTCTTACTTCTTTTGTAGCCCTAGGATTGTAATTTTTAAAACTCACTGTATACTGGAGTTAAGAAAGCCATGGAATAGAAGATGAAGACATGCCAAGGATAACTGATTTAATTTTCTTCACATAGCTTAAAGAGGCAAGCACTTTTAGGTTCAAGGGCGAAGAAGAAAAACCGTCTATTTAGAAAAACAGCAATAAATGTTTCAGAGCAGGCACAAGAAACTTTGATAACCACCTCAGGAAAATATGCATGATTTAAGTCAGCTTTTGCATATCTTCTGCGTAAAGTTACAGCTCTGCATTATACTGATCAATAAATACACTGCTTTTTATGTACAGATACTATTTCCTGGTTATTAAAAAACCCTAATTTTTAATATTTTTTAATAATAAAATATTTTATTTTAATAAATAAAAATATTTAAAAGTACAAATAAAAAGATTCCAACTTCTGTAACAGAATAAAAAATACCTGATCCTCTAAGCTATGAAAATTTAAGATGTAAAACTTTAAAGTATGACTTAAGACAGACACTAATACCCTCTATTTTTTGGCATGAAGATCTGTGTTAGAGGTAAAGGAGCATAACAACCAACGTGAAATTGGGATATACTGCAAGATGGGGTACCAAATCTAAGTACCCATTGTTTTTTTGAGACAAAGGTGGTTTTCTTTTTCTGCCATTAAGAATCATTACACTGCTGTTGGGGAGAGGATGGATTGCAACTTCAGAGGAGAAGCAGCAGAGTGGCTGAGCAGACGAGGCAAAAATCATGGAAATCGGAGCATATGCCTGCAGATCACTGGAGTCTTCTGAAGTTCATTGCTATGAGAGCTGGTAGATGACAGCCCACAACTTGAATTCTAGTTTCGGATATCCAGTCCTCTTTCCACAGATTAGTTCAAAAAAGGATACAATTTGACCCCAGCTCTGTATCTGCCATTTGATATAATAACCTACTGATTTTACACTATCATAAAATTCTACCAGCTTTCATACTGAGTATTTGGAAGCAAAGGAAATTAGTAGTCCCATCATTCTATTTTACGTTAAGTTATTTTTCCTGCAGACTTCTATGTGTTTTTCCACATTTTCAAGAAGGAGCAGCATTCATCTAAAAAGATAAACTAAACTTTACTGTCTCATTAAAGTGTGAGAACAGCAGCATTCTTAAAAACAAGAAGAGAACTCTTACGGACTTTGAAATGAAAACATCCTGGTAATAACTTACCCAGCTGGGTGACAGTACTATCTGATTTTAATGGATAATTGTATCATCCTAAATCTATTAGTGTTAACTGCTGTATGGAAAGAAGCAAAGCGTATTTTATGTCGCAGAAAAGAGCACAAATGAGTCTTCTCTTTATTGTTAGCTCATAGATGATAACTTCCAAATCAGTATTATGCAATGGTAATGCGGTGTCAGTAAATACTGACAGAACCAGCCCACACCACTTACTTATCGCAGGTCTAGTGAAAAGAAAAAGGGGTCCGTATATTTACATAAAAAACAGACCTGATAAATTTTTGTTAGTCAGCTGTCAAATGCAGTATACGCACTTTGTTGGAAATAGCATTGTGGCTGGATGTACCACTGCATGTCATTCCCTTTTTAATCCTATTCAAAGAACAGATAAATACAGCAGATATCCTAGATAGCTACGCTGAATTTTGAACAGTTTTGCTGAAGTATTTTAAGTATTATAGATTACTAAAACAGCATATGAAAAAAATCTGCTGAGGACCTCAACATTAATCAGCTTAATGCATTCATCTTACAAACAACACTTTGGCAGGAAGTCTTAATTAAAACTAAGAAGTGTTTCAATGACACGCAAGGATCCTTAATAGCTTAAAAATGCAGTATCCTGTACCTTGGAACTGATCCACCAACATAGCACTAATATTTCTGAAGTCAAGTCACATAACTTGAGGCATAACAATTCAGTCCCACCAGAATTCTTTACTATTTTTGAATAGTTTACTGTGCTTATTATTATTATCAAAACATCGTATTATACTATGTCCCAGTTTCTGTTACCGGCATCCTGAAAGAAACCTCAAGTCAGGATGAGGTCAACTCAAACCGATTCTTCCTTTAAGTTAAACACCAGTCCTCCTGCATCTATATGAAAAGGAATAGTTTTGTGGTCCTATTTAACCAAATTCATTATCTGTTACTTGACAGTCATTTTTACCTACGTTCATCACACATATATTACAATACAGTGCCAAACTGGTGAGGCCTCATTTCCAGTACACAAAGAGGGTAATGGAGTATTTAATGCTATCTTTAACTACTATGCTTTGCACATCGCATAGTTCACTAAGTATTTTGTAAAACCAGGAATTCATCAAAAGCGTGGCTCAACTTCCACTGCAGTTTGAAGGAGGAAACATTTTGACTGAACAAATGTGCCTTGGCAGTAGAAGCATTATCTACAAATCAATTTCTTTTAAGAGTACGTACAGGCACTTTCCCCCCCTTCTGATTACAGACAGGTAATACATCCATTTTG
Source organism: Pelecanus crispus (assembly GCF_030463565.1). Lineage (NCBI taxonomy): Eukaryota > Metazoa > Chordata > Aves > Pelecaniformes > Pelecanidae > Pelecanus > Pelecanus crispus. The sequence continues at coordinate 46,879,752 of NC_134649.1, forward strand.
TATCCTTCCAAATGCTTTGGTAGTTGGCTATTTGAAAAACCTAGTGCTTTTCACACTACATACACACCATGACAGTAAATACTAATTCGATACACAAATCCCAGAACTTTCAGAAGTTAACATTAATCACCATTACTTTTATCACCACACTGCTAACTCGCTAATTCCCCTCCCAATAGATTTACGTCCACACGAAGGAAGTAATATATTTGTGCCTGCTTCCCAGGCAGCACCTGCAGATTATCACGGCTCATACTCAAGATAGTGTCCTCCTCTCTACTATTAACAACTCCAGCTGAAACGGGCACGCATTCTTTTTTCTCGAGGCTTGCACGTGCCTGTTCGGCGTCCCGACGATCCACGGCCAGCTCTGCGGAGGCAGCCGGTCACCCCATCCTGCACCGTTTCCCAGGCAACCAGCACAGCACAGACATGCACAGAATGCAGCCAGACCTGCTGAATTTCTTAACTTCTTCCACGGCTTCTAAACCATGCTAACCACCAACTAAATGAAGCTGAATTGCTTTTCACGCTTATGGCAGTAATTTTTATGCAAATCACTGAGGTCATAAAAACCAAGGTTAGGCTATCTCCCATCCCAGTAGAGAATGAGTTAGCATACCCAAACTGCTCCTCCAGAGAAGACAGGGACTTTGCTGCTGGACCAAGACCATCACGGGCGACACAGGAAGACCATGATGATAAGCACTGCTGGGGCCCCTGGGTTTTGGAAGCAGAGGGCAAGCAGGCAACAGCAGCCACATGTCCAGCATAGGAGGATGGAGTAGCAAACCTGACACACAGTTATTGTAGATGCCACCTCCCTTACCAAACTACTGAAAATATTTTGTTGGATCATTGAATGTTCACTCCAATACCATCTCCCATCATAACATTAAAGGAAAAGCAAATAGCTTATCTCTCAAGTACTATGCTCTTAACACAAAAATCTAAAAGGCTGGCAAGTTTTGTTATGAGAATTTTATTTTTTCACACTTATGAACAGCAGCATAAGCCAGAGGAGATAAGTGAAGAAGAACAGCACATATCTTCCCCTTAAAACTTCACTACCCGACTGTTATAATGTAAATGGTATTTTGAATCATCAATAGTTTTTAGCAATGGTAAGGATTAATATTGCCATTTGTGGGCTTTTTTAATCCTGCAACTCACAAGCATTAAAAATTAACCACCAAAGCGCTGCTTCTCAGTGATTCTTCTGTCCAAAAAAAAAAACCACCCAACCCCACAAAAAGCCACCCTAACATTGAATGCTTTTTTTGAAAGTAGTAACTCACAATAAATAGAAAAGTTGAAAGTAACTTTAACAACCCAAGATATAAACATAGTCGTGTACAACTGCACAACTGAAACTGGAATAGCCACAGGTTTGAAAATTTGTACTGCTACATGAAAGCTGTCTGGGATAAACAAGGTGTATATACATAAAGAATGTTGCTGCTGAAAGAATAATTTGCAGTCATTAAGATGATGACAGCTCCTGAATGTGGAGCAAAACAAAGCTACAAATATGTAGTGTGTAGTCAGTTTTTTATTCTTCAGTTTTAATTTTTTTTTTTTAAATTATTATTTATATTTCAACAGAACAGTTTTCATGGTATTCACTGCTAGTTTTTTTATGAACAGCTCTACTTGGCTGTTATTTAGAACCGTCTTATTTTCCTAATAACAAGCAGAGAACTAAGACAACATATGCAAGTCAGATTTTGGCCTCTGCTCCTAAGAGAAAAATTATATAGGAAGTACTAAAAGAACAGTGATGCAAAACAAGTTTTGATGCTGATACAAATTCAGGATTTCTGTTCCTCCCAGACTACCAGTGCACTTACCACAGAGTCATCTCAACCATTTTTCCTTAATCCTACAAAGAACTGTAACACTGAATACGAACCACAAAACTACTCCTTGCCCTCAAATATGTGATTCTCTATGGCAATACTAAACTGGCACACGCAATGGAACAGTTTAGGAATTAAGGTGGCTAGATGTCAAATGCAGTTATTTTGAACAGGAAAAAAAGAAAATAAATAATGGACTGGCTCAGTTTAAAAAAAAAAAAAAAGCAGCCACCCCCCCCCCCCCCCCCAAACCAACAGAAGATCTAATTCTAGAAAAAGAAGCTGGCAAGGAGAGCAGGAATTCAGCATTAGGGTAAGCTTAACCTTCCTTTCTATCAAAATCCATAACATCACTGACACGGGTTAAATTAAAACAATAGTTCTTCCAAACAGTAAATCATGCAGGGAAGCTGCCCAGATTTGCAACTGCAAAACCATGATGAGCAGAACTTCATCAAACAGAACAGTTGGAACAATTAAGACAATGATGATTTAAAAACTTCCCTTAGATGGAGACAAATCATGGAAGTTATCAGAAATCCTTCCAATCTTTTTTAACAGGATTTCAGTCAGGTAATTAAAGAACACAAAGAACAACAGAAAACAGCAGTGCTCCTGCTACAGTTGTAACAGTAAGTGACCCTGCTTTGAAATAAAAACTTCTGACACCTTTAGAATAGGGTCTAAAAAAATTATAGTATCTAACCTACCATAACAAAAGTTTCATTAAAATGTTCTTTTCTAACAGAAAAATCTCTTTACAGACAAACACAGTATAGAGGAAAAATACTTTAAAGACCTTTTCCCTAAAGCTTTACAAATCACAGTTGGACTGTCTTGAATTACCAAGGTACAAGATTTTTCTAAGGATAAAACATTCATAACATTTCTTCTGTGTAGATTTTCTGGCGTGGATAATACAGCTGAATTTACACCACAACAGCATGTATTATCCACTGGCTAATAAATTAGTTGCTTCAGGGGCTTTTTCCTGGTAAGGAATTTTGTTCTCTTCTCTCCCCAGCCCCATTTTCACAAAGCCACAAGGTGACCAGAAATGTTGGTATCTATCAAGGCTGGGTGAAACTGGCCAAAGGATTCAAAAGTTATTAAAAAAACCCCAGACATAAAACCAATGTGGCTATATAGGTATCACTTCCAATCCCTAAAAAACTTACCTAGTTGCAGTATCATGACTGTATCATTGAAGGCACGTGTCACTAATCCAAAATGTCTGTGCAGGGGATAGCATAGCACCCGTCTTCCAAAAGATACCAGGACGTCATGAACGCTAGTAAAACTCTGTGTATATCAGTGAAAAATCTGAGTAAGTCTGTGTGCTTTTCAATACAAAGAATTAGGTTTTGTTTGTTTGTTTTCCTTTAAGGAAAAAAGTCATAGCAGAATAGCAAAAAAAAAAGCATATTTTTATATATTATGCATCTAAAAATCTGTATTTTAATAGATATGGAAATCAACGTGTTAAACAGAAACAAGACACTGCACATCTAGTATGCATGGCAGGGTAACAGAAGTCTTATACCTTTTAGTAGTTTTGAATTAAAAAAGAATATAGAGAACATTAGAATAAACCATCTAACTCAAGACTTTGCCATTCCTTATACGAAAGCAATAAATTACATATGTCCCACATTATTATATATATTAAGGGGAAGCTATAAAAAGCCTTTTAAGAATAAAGAAAAATTAAAACCACATGATATTAACAAAATACATGTGTACATTTAGGATCTTTAAAAATGATACATGACTCTGCCTTTTGTGAAAATTATAGATATTCAGGACAGGGATAAATATATCTACCTAGGGAAAGCAGTTCATTGTCCTCGTCTACAAGTGAGGAAGCCCTCTAATTTACTCAGGCCAGAGGCATTAATGAGTTATTAAAGACTTTGTTAAGAGAGTAATTTCCTTTCCAGCTTTCACTTTTCAAGACAAAATACTCCATTTATGAATTCAAATAAAAATACCTATTTCATCTTGAACTCTCAATTTATTAAAATTAATAAAAGCGCATTGCTGACAGCCAGCGCTTTTTTGCATTATACGACTACCTCAACCCATTTTTCATTTAAGCATTTAAACCATTTATGTTTTGTTATTTAATATTTAGAGTCTAAGGTGTGTACGTGTCATGCACAGCAAAATGGCAGTCAGTTCAAACAAACCATAGCTGAGGCAATTTTGTTTACAGATTGATGAAAACACCCGCCTCTACATGGTTTGTGTAACAGATATAGTTATTAACAGCTTGGTGCCAGGAGACTGAATTTTCTGGGTGTGAAATATACTGTTGGCACAGGCTGCGCCAAGAACTGCTATAGTATAGGATAAGCACATGCAGAAAACTCCTTCACTATGTTAGGAAATGGATCAGAAAAAAAATTGAAAGTTAATGCAATCACTGCATTTTAACTGCACTCCTTTGTGACTTGCTTCTGCAGAATGTTCAACTGGAAACAAATTAAAACTAACAGATCTAGAAAACCAGTTGTTACAGAACAAGTCATTACTGAATATAACATTCGCCACTACTAGAAACATTTGAAGAACTGAACCCAAAACTCCTGTCAAATTTCATTTTTGATCCTGCAAACAGACTTGGCCCAGTAATTTCAGGAATGAGGACAGGACAGTCCTTTCTAGCTTGCTGCCATCATAAGAAATAATGGATTACAGGCCAGGTTAAGTCCCTTCCACTTCCAGCTCTGTAACAACTTCATTACACAGGCCTGTGTGCTTTCAGTACGCAATCTGAAAGCGCAAAGAATATAATTCAGTTAGTTTCCTTTAGTCTATGTTGGTTTCAAAGGGCTAGCAGCAACTAAACAAATAGGGATGTGGCAATAACTCTGAAAAGAAGGGGGCAAGTAAAGCAACACATGTCCACTAACTCACTCTGCAAGAAACCGGAAACAAAAGTATAGAGCGTGTGCCTGAAAGATCACAGTCATTAAAGCCTTAATGAGACAACAGTATTACAACTACAGAACTGAGGTCTTTTTGCTGCAAGAATATGGAATTTGGCTTCTCCATGATAGGTGGAAAAAAACCCCAACCAACCACCTTTTGGTTGAGTTCCGAGAGTTTTTCCTATCATTGGGTTTGCATTTACTTCTGGGCTTCCCAGTTCCACTCTCCAACATACTCTGAAGCCACACAGCAGAATGGAGGAGAAGCCAGAAGCCACCTTATTTGCAGCCAAGGAAAAGCAAGCCAGAAACGCAGAATGATGAACTAGGAAGGCTGAATAAAGGCTCAGCAGTCAAAACCCCAGAAGTGAACAATAAGCTGCTTTATTAAGGCCTGTCATCTTCAAAAGTTATTAAAACATGTATCTGAGGCAGGACTTAAGGGACACAAGAACACTAAGAAATTAAATCCCCTGCTTTTTATGCCCTTTCTATTTTAACATGCTTTAGCCAGTTAAACTGGAAGATATCTACGACTTCTGATCAAGGAGCCAGAAGGCTGTATTTTCTTGCCCTAAGTATGGAGTTGCACACACATACTGTGGACATACACGAGGAATAATTACAGTTACTTCCTAAATAAAGGTCAGGACTTGTGAATCAAGCCCAGGAGCTAGGGATGGTGTGTAGACAAGCAGCTGCTTCGTAGTGCCTGTCCTTAGCTTTTCCAGAACGGGCCAGAAGAAGGCCCGGTGCCCAGACAGACCAGACGTCATGCTCCAGCCTCTTGAGGCTACTAGTAGCTGGGAGCCCAGAAGTCACGATCAATTTCTTGTAACATTTATTAAAAAGAGGACATACACTTAATTCATCTTCAATACTGAAAGAGTAAGCTCTCCGCAAAAGCAACATACAATACCAAAACCAAATACTACAGCAAACACATGATGCAAAACTCAAGTCTTAACTCACCTCCAGCCAGCACAACGTCGCACTCAGTTTCCTGATGTTCCAAGACGATTCAACCTGATTTTAAGAGGAGACCGTAAAACAAGTATTATCTAATTCAACATTCAAGACTGCTGGCAAACTATTTAAGATAACATTCTGGCAGCAATTTAAGAACCTTTGTGAATATGAAGCAGTAATTATATTATGTGCATTGAAATGGCCACAGGACAGCATTAAAAATTATATTGCAATGCAGATGTTAAATAACTGAATTGGTTTCCGTATTGGGAATATCTAGCCCATGCACAAAGCCTTTAAAATACAAGAGCAATCACAGAAAAATGGTATTTTTAGTGGAATTCTGTCCCTTTTCACCAAGCAATGAAAACCTGAATCAACAAAGCTCAAGCTAAAATGCCTTGGTTTGTGAAAACAGCTCAAGACTTTTGGCTTTCAGAGAGAGTCCTAAAGCCAGCAGTACATGTAAAATGTCACTATTCTTAAAATGTGACAGATTCATAGTATCTGTGTGGTAGTGTGGTCTAGTGAGACGATTAGGGCAGAAAGCCAGGAAGCCTTGATCTCTAATCCTGGCTGTAGTAAAGATTTGTGTGGCCTGAATGCCTTGGTTTTCCTATTAAAAGGGGGGGGAGAGAGAAGGGGGAAAAAACCCACAGTGTGTTTTCCACATACACCATGAGGTTATTGCAAAGATCAACAAAGAACTGTACAATTGCGTTCCTTGCATATTTGCAATTTTGTGCAACACTAACACGCAATACAACCACCATCCTGGATTATCCTGATGAATAAGCAGGTCTGGACATTTCTGCCTGCCATTCTAAAATCCATGCCCCGCAATTCAGTCTGATTAAGACAGAATGGTTTTGATTATATGTTCCAATATCTTCATTAAAAGCATTGAGAAAACATCTCATTGCTTAATATCAACAGAGGAGATGCTAGGCACAAAGTTGTATCTGGGAAGAAAGTCCATTTCAAAAAGGCAAGCTATCCACAGAACAGCATGGAATCCATTCTAAACTTCTGCTATTTTCTTAATTCTTTATATCCTGTGAAAAGCCAAGGATGCAGAACACAAAATAAAGCTGGCTGCTGCTTGTGTAAGAGACGGGCAAACACCAGAATCCTGAAAACGGAAACATGCCGCCCTGCTTCCCTCCAGTATTTGAATACTCAAAAAAGAAAATGCTGCATTAAGATTTTTTTGTTTTAAATGTGTGTCAGTTTTAAAAATGTTAAATGCCTCACTCTAGTTTCCAGAATGCCTCAGGAAACACGTTCCATACTCAGCACATAAGCTTTTAAAAAACAAACCAACCAAACAAAAAAAAAACCCACCAAAAAACCAAAACACAAAAAACCCTAAAAAAATCAGTTTTGTTAAAGGCATATAAAGGTAGCCTACATAAAATACTAAACACATAGTTTCAGTCCTACAGACTTAATGATTTCCCATGCTTTTTCAGAATCCAAATCAATAGTGGTGTTATTACAGACAAACATACCTATTATGGAACTGCCCAAAAAACAGAAGGAAGAACCATCAATGTAAAAGAACAATTATTTTGTGAAATCTGCATTTACATAAATCAAGACACATCACACACAAGTCAGAAACAAACAGAATTTTCTGGAGTCTTCTGCAACTCGCTTCTCTCCTACAGCTAAAATGCTGCTCCAGAAGAACAGAAGAATTTAGAAATCATATTAATCCCCACATGAATCCCAACAGCTCAACCTAGACATATAAAGTCTTTCTTCTTAACTTATTCAATTATGTGTTCTTAAGGCTTTGAAGTAAGTTCACTTTAAAAGGTAAGTTTCCTAAATGACAGTACAGTGTCCAGCTCTAGGTTCCTAAAACATAATAAATTTCTACTTTTTTTTTTTTAAACTTACATTCTTGTCTCCTTCATTGACACAGATTTCATAGCAATATGCCAGAAGGATATCAATTAAACCAAGATATACATGATGACGGCTTCTTTTATCCAGAAGATAAGATTTATTTGTGAACTTTCTCAGCTGCTCTCTCTCTTCCTCAGAGAAGACAACTATAAAAAGTAAAAGGATAATTGATTATGAATTTAAAGCTGGCACATTCATTTTAATAGGTGGTAATACTACTTCAACAGTGTCTTTAAAAAGAAGCATGTAACTAATCACAAGTCACTCATCAGTCAAGAAAAAGCCTAAATCATTCTTACTCTCATTTTTAACTTTTATTAAACTCTCATATATTCCTTTCAAAGTCAAGTTCCAGCCCTGCAATGTACTCCATGTACACACTGGCAATTTTGAACCCCTCTGAAAGTGCCAAGGATGTCTGTGGATGCCTGGGTATCTTATACAGAGATAAATGCACCATTAGGATCTGAGCAACTTGAAGTTTCTTAAGTTCATGTTGTATGGGATAAAAATAAGAAACAAGATAACAAAACAAAATATATTTCCTTCTTGTAAAAAGGGGTAAGAACTAAAGAAATAGGGAAGGAAAAAAAAAAGGAAAGGTACAATTCTGTATTTCCAAGCCGCATCAGTTTCGACTCATGACCTAGGCATGATTTAGGAGCTTCGCTTATGCTGGCTGATAACATCCTTCCAGTGTCCGAGGAAGATAAAGAAAGATCAAAATCCTATCCCCACCAATGTTGGTATGAAAGCTGCATCTCCTTCCAAAGAGCTACGGTATCCACCATCAGTGACCATCATATTTTGCTTATCTTCAGCGTACCTCATTTAGTTAAGAATGGCTATACTGAGTCAACCCAAAGAACTGTCTCACCCAGTACTTTCTCTTTGGGATGCATAAAGAGGGCGACAACAACATAGCAGGCATGCTGTGGCAATGCATTAAAGTATTTCTCTAGGAAACAGTGGTATAGACATGGATAGCTAAGATCGAATATTGAATGGTAACCCTTCTGAAGAGTACTTAAAACACTTCAGAAAGGATGGCAGAATTGCCTTGAAATAACAGTAGAGATTAAGTAGAGAACTGACTAGAAGCCACCTCTGTACAAACTCAAAGTAAAGCAAGAAGCCATTTAGTACAATTAAAACAGCCAGAAGCCAGAGCTAAGAGATTTTCATCCAGGCTGCATGGAGCGCAGGCATTCCATGTCAACAGGCTCTGATTTACTGAATGGGATAGATGTAGTGAGCACATTTTGGTCACACCACAGAAGAAACTTACAGGCACCAGGTGACTTGACAGGAGAAAGAAGTGTTACTAGCTGACAGCTGATGCTTCAGTAACACTGGAACCAGCCCAAGTTTAAAATACCACTCATTGAAGGAGATTTCTCTGAGGCCAGGAATAAGCCTAATGCAGCACTCCTGTTACACTTCCAAAATAAACCCTAAGTGCCAGGGGGTAGATACATGATGTACTTCTTAACTCACTGAACTTTAATTATTTATTCTAGCAGTGGGAGGGGGACCAAAACCAAAACCTTACAATTAAATACTGAAATCTCTCTTCAGTTATTCTTTTACCACCCCTTTTTTGAGTCACTGTGTTCTGGCATACTTAGCTGGGGGCAGAGAAAAGCAGTAGGCAAGATGTACAAACTTAAAAATGTAAAACAATTAATGGTTTAATCACAAAGATGAGGATGTGATACTGGCTAAGCGTTAATATATTCATCACCCCTGATAAAGCGCCTCAAGAGTCCTTGCTAGCCAGGCAGGCAGCTGGGAAGGGTCAGCTTTTGTGGCTCCCCGAGATAGATCCTTGAATATTGCTGAGCCACCATCTTCCACCAGCTTCATCAGCACTAGCAGCTTGAGCCGATAATCCAACAATTCCTGCCCCAACTTGATTCCCCGTTTTTCCCATTTAGGATTTTATATCTTCCACGTTGGTGTTGACCTCTGGAATCCTTGAGCTACTAATGATCCTGTCTCAACAATCCTACCTACAATTCTACTGTTCTTATTTTTCTGCAGACCTTCTCACAGCTCGCTCTTAGCAGCGTGAGCCAAGGTCATGCAGCTGGGTATAACCCATAATCCAGAGCCCTGGACCCGTGGGACACAAGCAGCTAAATCCCCCGTGGGGGGTGGTGTTACAGCACAGGTTACAGAAAGAAAAGGTTACAATTCCTAGTAAACCAAGTTCCTTTTTACACCCCGTGCCCATTTCTCTATCATAAGGATGATGATGGCAAGTGTGCTTACAGATGTTTCTCCTCAGACATTGCTCATCATCATTTTACACAATCCACATTCTCAGGGATACAATCCATCTAAGACATGTGTTCTTTATCCCAGGAGCTTTCTACAAGCTTTCTAATTTTATGACATGTTTTGAAACAAGTGTTTGTGATGCCAAAGGCATGTACATATGCACACACCTCATCTCAAGACATAGAATTACAAATTAGGAAAAAACATTTTTTTAATGTTTCTTCTTTATGAACTTTTTTAATGTTTCTATCAGCTTCATAACCATGAAATACTTGATTTAAATTCCTACGGAAACTTCTGGATGAGCTAAACATTTCTCTGGAGTCAAGCCAGTCTCCATTTATTTACAACCTCCCACAAAAAGGAATTCCAGCTTTTATATCATCTTGAGAAAGCCAATCTCTTCCACTTGCTATGATCTAGTACAAAGTGACAATTCAGCAAGACTACGGCAGTTCAGTATTACCCCTTAAATCACAAATATAGACAATGTATCTATATTCTATCAGCAAATTTCTTTGTAAGTTCTTAAATCGCACTGATTCTTCAGCGAGTCACCTCTATCAGTCATATTAAAATTATCCATAAAACCATATGTGCAATGTTGTAGCACATTTGGAAAAAATTAGTTTCTGAAAAACATAACATAAAACCACTTTGTAGGTTGCTACAGTAGGGTGGGTTTAATGACGTATCACAACAGGGTGTTTACAGTTAGAAGAAGGTCCAATTGGAAAGAAAAAAGGCCATTTCCAATTTCAGCCAGCTTTCACTAGAAAACCCTCTCCTGGAGTACAACACAATTTATTACAAAATCATATACAAGTGGCACTTTCACCCCGAAGAGAAGCACAAAAAAGAGGAGAGGTGAAACTGAAGCTAAAGATGGAAAAGAAATTCTGAAAAGCAAACAGCCAAAAGTGTGTTAGCAAAGCCTACAACAGCAAATCAGACTCATAAAGCTTAAAATCACTCCCGATGTCTACAGAAATAAAGAAGTTTGTCACAAAGAAGCTAAATAATTCCTTCAAAGCACATGACACTATCACAGACAGAATACCTGTTAAACAGTCATGCCAGCACTCCCGTATTTCTAGGTCCACCTCAACGTGCTTGATGCAGTTAGCAGTCAAGATGCAGACGTATCAGGAATGCAACTGCTCTCCATCAGAAACTCATTATATTCATAGAATCATAGAATTGTTTAGGTTGGAAAAGACCTTTAAGATCATCCAGTCCAACCATTAACCTACGCTACCAAGTCCACACTAAACCAATCAAGGGTAGACTAGACTGAACCATGTCCCCAAGTGCCACATCTGCCCGTTTTTTGAACACTTCCAGGGATGGGGACTCCACCACCTCTCTGGGCAGCCTGTTCCAATGCTTGACTACCCTTTCTGTGAAGAAATTTTTCCTAATATCCAACCTAAACCTCCCCTGGCGCAGCTTGAGCCCATTTCCTCTCGTCCTATCGCTAACTACATGGGAGAAGAGACCAACACCCACCCCACTACAACCTCCTTTCAGGTTGTACTGGACCCACTACTGAGAATCCACTCCTCTTAATCAGTGACTACAACCTGAAGTTTGTCTCACAGCTGATCAAAATCAACCTCTCATCATCAGAGATAAGAAACAGTCCAACACTGAGAGCAAAAAAATTGACTCTTTAAAGTTTTACTAAAAAGTATTTGTTAAGATTCCCTAAAATCCACATTCTAGAGGAATACATAAATATGAACCATACTTCCCTTCTAAGTAGAAAGCAAAGAAACTCCTAGTGAAGTTCATGAAACACATGAGATAAAGTTTCCCTCCTCCAAAAAGCAAACTCTCTGAAGCATCATAACATACATAACTGGACAGTAAGCACAGAAATTGCAAGTCTACTAGACAACAGCAAACAAGGCAAAGACTAGACAATTCCCAAAGGTAAATGTTACAAGATGTTCATTAACTCACTGCAAAGTGCCAGGTGTTCTAAGTAAAATTTCTCTCTGGAGAAAATACTTCAATTTTAGAAATATCTATCCATTCCCTCAAGTTTTTGAATAATAAATTATCCAGGCCTGAAATTCAGTATTGACACATCAAAACCACCACCTACTTTGTTTTCACAATTCAAAAATACAAGTACAAAGGATAAGATTAACAGAACAAGTAAAATCGTAAATACATTTTCCACTATATCAAGCACATACACTTTTTTACGCTTGCATTACCAATGTTTTATCTAACAATATCCGTACAACAATTAATCTAATGCAAAGCAGCATCTGCTGCTACTTATCAAGTACTAAATATGCAAGTTTTCCTTAAGTTTGATTTTAAAATGTTTTGTACATTTGTCAGTGCCAAAATCATGCTTCTTCTAGCCACAGTATAACTATGTATTAATATACGCATGTCTAAAGGAGTCAGACAAATTAATCTCACATACAAAGTTACTCTTAGATGACACTACAGAGATTACCCTTACTTTTTAATCACCTCCTTTACTTATTTTAAACTAGCCATTCCTCATGTTAAAATAAACATATTTCAAATTGCCCTTCAGTACCTGACTGTCAATGAAGTACAGTTTAATCTCTAAAGGGGAGGATGAGGCCTGACAGCTAGAGGGTGTTTTGTTACCGTCTTACTGATATTTTATGCTGACGATCACATCACTTAAATCAAGCCAGTGTAAGATCTATATCTCAAGACTACTATGACACTCAGGGTTCTAAATGTGTTAGAGGTACTCAGATAAAATGTGCTACCTAGACAGATAGCTGACTCAGTGGTCAGACTCAGAAAATTACAGGAAAGTGCAGGTCAGGAAGGACCTCTGATAATCAACTGGTCTAGCCTTCTGGTGAAATCCAAGCCTTGGCTTATGATCCTGTCAGGCCAAGTCTTGAATTTCACAGCTATCTCAAAAGAAAATAATTGAGCAGAACTGATCCTCCCCCCGCTCTCTTTTGTTTTTTAAATGTTAACTAAAATATTACACTACAATATTAAGGATTTAAATGTGACCTTCTATCCCTGTAAGTTAAGGAATCAGCAACACCAGATAACGGAAGAGATTAGTCAGCAGAGAGCAGATTAGTCAGGAATAAAGTTAGCTATTGATTTTAATCAGTCGCAAATGAGTATCTTTTCAAGACATTAAAAGAGGAAAGGCAGCACTACTCTGACTGGAAAGACACTCAAAGGCTTTGCTCAGCATCAGCCTTTCCCCCAGTGCTGGATACTGCCTTAAAAATACTTGATAATAATACTGTAAACTTAAACAAGTAACTGAACTAACAAAGCTGATTTTCTATTGATTTGTCTCTTGTGCTTGAATTTGTTGCTATCTGATAAGGTATGAAAGGTTACTGGACCCTTCCACAGTGCTGACATGCTGATAACATCTCTTTTCTGTATGCACTGACAATTCAATAAATCACTCTTTCCCTTGTACACAGGGCCATTTTTGCAGAACTTGTAGGAAGTGGCCATCTTTGAGACCCCCTAAAGCTCTGTCAAGAAGACTCTGATCAGATGAGCCCCAGTTGTTCAGGAAGTAAACTAAAAGTCCTAAGAACACAAAGCTGTCTTCCTCTGCAGACCTACATTCACTCTAAACTATGATCAGTCAAGTGTGGTTTGTTCATCCCTCCCCTTTCTTTACCATTCTTCCATTCAAGTTTTAGCTCCTTCGCAAATATCTTTTCTTCTATGTCAAGCTTCCACGCTTCTCTAATTCTCAAATCAACATTTACAACACATTTCCTCCGTATCATTTCTGACCACCAGTATTCTCCATAAAGTCACTGGACTTGGACAGTCTTTCCTGGATCGCGCAATTTCCTTTATACTAACTTTTGACATTATTCTTGAACAAATCTGCAGTTCCTATAAACCACATCAAAACCATACATCATTCTTTCTTCCATGTCCTACTGTTCTTGCCTTTTAAAATCCGAAATACTTTACAATAGAGATCTATCATTTCTATGTCAAGAATTTTGCATGAATAAACAGCAATCTTTCCTCACATAAAAAATACTTGCTCCGCAGCAGAACAGTGCCAGGAAGGTACACATGCTGCAAAGGCCCGGAAGACTGAGTAAAACAGGTGGACAGATTAATTGCAGAAATCTGATTAAAAAAAGTGATTCATCTTAAACTTATGAATCTACCAGTAATGGTATATATTTGAGCAGAGCCCTACTGAAACATGGATCTTTAAAAAGAAATTGCTTCTCATTCTATAAAGAGATCAGAAAGAGAGAACGGTCACTGGTAAGCATGACAGGTTACCATAAACAAAATAAATTCTTCCTGGAGCGTATAAATGTTGTATTAAATACATGTGTCAGCCTGAGCCTTTGAAGATCATTGTATTGCCTAAAAAGGCAACAGTTGGGCAATCTGAAGTAGAATAAAAATGAACTTTTAGCTAAGTTGAATGTGACTGTTCGAAAATACAAAACCTTTCATCTGGAATCTGTAGAAGCAAGACTCTAATGTAAACTTCAGCAGCAGCAGAAAGCAAGCTTTCCAAAAATTTTATTCCCTCATGGGAAAGGCTGTGTAATTAGTTAGACTTTATGGAGTATTACTTGACTTGCATTAGACACTGTAAACATGAATAAAATCTAGGCCTTTCAGCTTTAGAAAACGTCCCCTCCAAAAATGATACTTTGCTACAAACATGATGGTGAAACCTGCTCTCCACTATTTCCCCTGGTTCCTCAGCCATACTGCAAAGGCAATAATCTTAGCTGCCTGGGGGCCAACAAGCCTAGGGGGAAAATAAACAAACAAAAAACCCACAAAGGACAAGAAGAGACAATACACAGTAAAATGTAAAAAAGGATAAAAGAAAGAAGAGACACTTAGGACAATAAAAGAAGACATTAAAAAAAGATACACACACCATGCACACAAACTGGAGAAAATGTAAAAAGGTTAAATAAAAATAGATTCAAGGTAAGGACAGAAGAGAGCTGAAGACTTTAAATGCTAATGTGAAGAGCTGATCCAAAAAGAAAAAAATCTGGTAATGAGACATTAAAAAAACCTGATGATGTAAAAACAAAAGAGAGAATAACCAGGGATGAAAGTAAGAGCAGTAATCAACCAAACAGAATCTTTAGTTAATTGTAATGCCATGCAAAAAAAAAAAGCAGCAATCTGTGTTTCTAATTACTCCTTGTAGCCAAAGACATTATAGAGACAAAAGTAATCAAGTTTTGGGTTCCAAGAAACCAATGAAGATAAGAAACAAAAAGGACATCAATATAAATCAGCAAAAGGAAGAAACAAAAAAAAATCCTCTTTGTTCAGTGCTTCTGAATAAGAAAACATACTTTTAAAGAACTTGCTAATTTTTATGTCACTTTCCCACACTAAACTCACTTTTCTGTGTAGTAACTTGAGGAGTCAGCTCCCATCCTGATTCCACAGACACTGTGTAGGTGGGAACTGTCCTAATGGCAGCAGTTACAGAGCACAAAATACGGGGACTCTAGGGGTACCAGGTGGCAAACTCTAGTGCAAATACCCCAGTACTGTGGTAGCCTGTACTGTAATCTACCACCAGTTCTAACATTACCATTCCTACCTTCTTGTCTTACCATTCACCTTCAATAAACGATGCTCTAAAAAGATACACCTTTTCATGTTTGAGGGTAGCGGACTTCCCCAGTACAAGATGCTGTGCATCTGACAGCATGCGATTTCCATCGTACCCCTCAGTTTCCGTGTTCTTGTGTAATGCCTCTGGACAGCTCATGTTTAATCAAGAACATAACCCTCCTTCACACAGGGCAGACAGATGTTTCTGCAAGCTGGCCACGGCAGCACACCTACCACAAGTCGTACACATTTTAAACACCCCAATATTTGAAGTCTCTTTACAATCTGTGCACTTGAAAGTCCTCATCATGGAAGATGATGGAAATTACCTTATTTCAGATGCTTTCCTTAACAGAAGACATGAATTTGGAACTCAGGAAGAGTAAGAAATCTGGGTACTCTTCATTTTACGCCTCTTCTCCATAAGCAATAAAAAGAAACTGCATGAAGGTTTCAATCCCTCCTCCTTTATGGCCTTAAACAGGTTCAAAAGTAAACAGGGGACATTTGTATCTGATTTTTATAATAAAAAAGGTTTGACCTCACACCTACCTGCAGGGAGATAAGTGCACACACAGGCGCAAAGGAACTCCACATATCACTTCATAAAACACCTTGAAACATACTACAATACGTATAACGTTTGTGCCCCTAGAGCTTCTGCGCTCGAGCACCCTTTGGCTTTTTATAACTAAGCACTAGTGTTCAAAGGCTTCTTACTACAAGCACACTCTAATGCCAATGACAGCCTCCTTATCCTTCTAGCTATATAGCACACCTTGGCTTAATGCAGTCAGACTTCTCCCCAGTTCTAGTGGCAATAACATAAAATTTCTCAAGCAGTAAAGAAGGTCCTTCACTTAGCACAGTCCTTGTTTCTTTTATGTGCCTTTTCTATGTCACTTCCACTTACTCAGCATGCATACTGGAATATGTATTAATGCAGATATGCTGTCAATCTGCATTCAGCTTGTGAGAATTCCTGAATCTGTAACTCAGAGTAACTGGACCATCCCTCTGATTGGATAAAGTCTAAAAGCAATACAAAACCACAGGGAACTCATCCTATTGATGATCAGATTCCAGGTCCAACAGCCTGGACCCATCTCCTGCCCTTTGCATTTCCATTCATCGGAGACCTTCAAGTGGAACCTGTACTCCCTCTCATGGTGGTTTCTTTCACCACAACTCACGCTGGTTTAGGAATCTCCAGTGGTTTCAGATCCTCATTCAGCTGCTGGCCATTCCCAGCTGCCGTTGCCATTCAAACAGCAGTAACAACATTCTCAAAACTGAGGTCTAAGGGAAGGGGTGGGTTGTTGCCATTAACTCAAACCAAACATCAGATAGCCTCTTAAGTTACTTAAACTTCCTCAAGATCCACAAAACTACATGAGCCTCTTCACTCAGCTATACAAAGGTCAGACTAAATTTTTTTGATCATCCTTATTAAATATACATATATGTTATAACAAATGGTTTAGGAAAAAGATGATCCTTTCTGTAGCCCCATTTTCTGCATAACTTTCCTTAGCAGGCTTGCCAGGCTTTTGAGTAGTTTGTCTGTTGTTATTGCCCCTAAAACCCAGCAACATACGTATGTGTCTTTCTTCAGAATCTCAGTTTGGAGTAAAAATATTCTTTATCAATAAAATCATCCAGCAGCTCTTCATTTTCATTATATTCCTTAACATGGGCGAACATTAGCAGTGTTTCATTTACTAAGGAGTGAATGGATAAAAACAAACAAAAGAATGCCTCATTATTCTATTTTCAAGCCTCTTGTCCTTTGTCCAACGCTTATGACAGATATAATTAACAATTCTGGCTTCAGAGGCTGAAAAGAGACCAGTAATGAAGATCAGATTACATTCACAGTAAAATACACAACATTTACCCAAATTCCATTGTTCTTCTCCTGTAGAAAACGTGAAAGTGCAGGTATTATTAGTGCACTAATATTTGTTAAGAACCTCTGGTGAAGGGATTATCCTTATCTACTTTAGTAATATCGGATTTTCATACTACATAGGAAATGAACGAAGGACAATAAAAGAATATGCAGAATAGTAACTTGTAATGCTCTCTGCAATCACTGTGCATAGAAAGGTAATCTCAGTTATCTGTTAACCGTACTGTTACAAGGTCATCTACTAAACCTGAAACCATTCCTTTTAGTTTCTAAACGGACACAAAGATTTTCCTTTGAAAAAAAATCTCCGAGACCCATAAAATAGGAGTAGAGTAATAAATGCCACGAAGTTCTGTCCTACTGTGTTCATCAAACAGAGATAAGGGCTGATATGAGTACAATCTTGAACAGCTGATTCTTGGAAAACGTACTGTGAAGTGTCTGCACCATGTTTGGAAGTGGGGCAGAAAAAACAGTTTTGACTATTTTTTCCATTGAAAATACAACTAGGAAAGGGAGAACAATTCCTTGAAAAATCTGAAAAAAAAAAGAGGAGATAAGCGCCAGCAACAAAAGACCCACCTTCTAGCTATCACAATCGCTACACAAAGATAGGTTTGATTTGATTTCAGAGGCCATGGCTTACTGACACCGGCAGCTCCTTTGAAATCTTAAAAGATTACAGCACACCCTTAAAAAGGAACTTTTGCTTCATAGATACCTGAAATCCTAGAATGTCCTTTATGAACAGTTAACTCCAAAATTTGTTATGCAGACAAAAAAAGAGATCACACAGTACACTACATAATTAACAGGTAAAAGCTTAAGATGAAATAACCACTTTATAATATACTCTCAACTGCTCTACACACTGCTGTCTCAAAGATTTCAGTATACAACTGTCCCTCAGAGGAAAAAATCTTTCTTTGAGGCAGAAAGTTACACAATACTCCTCTAAGAAGAACAGTTAAGACTGAAAACTGTAGGGTAAACCCATACTTCTTCCTTTAAGAACAATAACCTAGAACATAACATGGCATCACAGCAATTATCATTCAAGCAACAGGTGTGTGTATATATAGGTTCTCACCAAATGTATGAGTGTCATGTTCCTGGTGACTTTCTCTCTGCAAGGCTATCATTTTTTTATGAGCATCAACCCACCATGGTTTGTACTTTAAGACATGCTGAATAGCTTCATCTTCAAAAAAATCAGCTCTAGGGGGAAAAAAAAAAAAAAAGTCATATGCTATTTATTTCAGTTTACAGTATATGTGGGTATATTTTAGTGCATATATAGAATACACCTGACTTGGCTCCAGGCTATTTTCCATAGATTAGAAATACAACAAACCTGACCAGTATCTGTTCTTTCACTTAAACCCAGAAAATAATCATTATTAAAAGCATAAACAATATTCTCTTATCTTACAGTACCCCTTCCTTACTTCCTCCACCTTTCCTGAGCCACCCAGAAGCCTAGGAAATTGATAAGCCTGCAGCATGACATGAAGGTGAACAACCCTGATTTGTTCTGGATGAATCTAAAGGAAAACATTCCAAAGGGAAGACTTCTCAGAGAATGTCACTAACAGCAAACTTGATTTTACTGGGAAGCTCTTCCACTTTAAAACTGCATATACTTTGGGGAAGAAGGGTACGCACCTGAAGGGCAAAGGTAAAGCAGGGATAGGGACTGACTTCTAGGTAAACAAAGGCATGCTGTAGCAAGGTAGAAAAAGAAGAGTTGTACATGAATTCTGGAAGAGAGATTACCTCCATCCATCTCAGCACAAAGCCACTGTGGTAAAAATCTCAATACCGTAATTCTGAGAGGATTTATACTAAAGGATTCAAGTTCTAAACCTCCTCTTATCATTTTAGCTTTTTCTTCAAGCCAAACAATAGTATAAATACTGAGAACTGAAAAAGAATGCAAGAAATTTCTTAATACCTTCTTAATCATCATACAAAACCTGCCCAGTCTATTGAACACACTGTAATTTGCTTTACTCTCACACTGACACATTTTTTGATGCCTTCCTTCAGTGTCTTTATACAGTAACTTAAAGGTATCAGCCAGTGTACATTTTCCTCAAAGGCAACAGAACACTTCTGTTCGCCACCTTTTCTCCCAGAGCTGTCCTTCGCATCAGGGTACACAGGAAAACAATTTTTGTGGAAGAAAGGTTGGTACCATCTGTTCTGAAGCATCCAAAACACAACCATTAAACTAAATGGTTGTAGCTCATCTACCAGGCTAGAACACAGGGTCTAATTACTGTAATCTGCATCACATTATAGGTTAGGAACTACTTCAGTTCTAGTGAAATGTACTTCCAGGTGATGTTTCCAAAGAACTTTTCTAATTTCTGTGTGCTACAGAAAGACATGCAGCTGCCTCTGAAACACCTGACTGGGGAAAAACTCCAAAGTTTGCAAAGATGCCTTCTGAAACAACTCAAAGTGGGTTAAGCCTACCTCTCCCCAACAAAACACACCACAAGTACTAATTCTCCCTGCTGGGGACTACACTCTTCTCCCACCAAACCAGTCTTGCAGGAATCACTGTATTAATAGATTTCATGGCTTCAATTTAGTTTACTTATCTGGAAGTCTCTGAACCTAACTTGACCTGAAACACTCCAACTTGTATGGCACGAAGAATCATTTTCACCTTTGTTACATGGGAGGAAGCACAAAGAAACACAAAGTCTTGGTTTGGAACTTTTCCTCATTCTGCTGTAAAAAAGTTTTCATGTGATGAAGGCAAAAACCAAAGCGGCCTAGATAAAATCTTCATAACTTCAAAACTCAGATTTACTTCCTCAACGACCAGGATGGTTCAGTAATCCTTGTTTCACAAGGGGAAAACAAAGTTCTGACATCGACAACCCAAAATGCTGGCAGGGATTGGCTACTCAGCTGCTGAAGAGGTGAACTATGAAACAATGTTCTGCAACAATTCACAGCAGCCCCTGCTTGAATACTTAAGCAGTAATTAAAGAGTAGAGTAACCCCAAAACAGATAAGCATGTCTTGTGTCAGTGTCACACTTAAGAATACCCTCTAAGGCCTGCTGTGATGAGAGAAAGAAACAGACAAATAAAAAGAAAAGCTATTATTTCCAAAAGTGATCTCAAAACCAATTGCTTATGAAAAGAAAAAGTGAATATACTTCAACTGAGGTACTTTTACTTGACCAGGTGAAGTAAATCAATACTCACAGGTAATGATCAGGCTCAAACTTGGCAGCCTCAGCTGCCAGGCGTTTCCTCCTACGTTCATCTACAGGAGTTTGGTCTGGATCCCTGATATCAATAACATCACTGAGTTCATCCTACAAATGGAATGAAAACTTTGTGACCAAGACACAGGTATGATATGCAAGATTTATTTAGTAAGAGATTAGGAAGGATGCTTATCAGCATAACACTGAAATCCCTAGTTGCTCTTCAACCTCCTGTTCAACTCTTCCAAATTCAGGCTCCATTGTGCAAATACAACATCAAAATTCCAAGGAAATTAAATTATTCGAAGCTCCTTAGAATTCATGATACTACGAAGTCTATTCAGGCTGTTTTATCATAAGGCAGGCAGGTTATTTTGCATTACGATAAAATTTGCAATGTTTAACAAAAGCACACAACCACAACAAAGACAACATAAAATCCATAGATACTGTTATGGTGACTTTTCAGATGACTCCCACACTCTGAAGTGGCCATACATTAATTAATGGGCAGTTGCAGTGCCCTTTTAAGCATCATTAAGTAGAGGTACATTAATGCTGACGGGAAATTTACTTCTTCACAAATTTCATGGTAATAAACCAGTGTATATATCCTAACAGAAAGTAAATACTTTCTCCACAAATAGCAATCCTTCTGCTCCAAACCCTGAAAACACTACAATTCATGTAATAATGACTTACAGTTACATAATTAAGTTGCTTTAAACAGCTACAACTTAAATTGCTTAGAGTAAGAACACTATAAAAAATTATCATCTACTATTTTAATAAAAGCTCTGTATACTATGAATATTATTACACTACCTAGCATGCTACAGGTTGTAGATCAGCTTCCATCTATTCATGAATTAAAGAAACTGCTGAACACACAAGAGCAAAGTAACTGCATTTTAAAGCTCCTATCCTACCAATTAATCCAGAAAAGCAAATTTCAGTGCATCGGCATAACCCTAGTAAATCCCACAGATATCACGTGGGCAGACACCTTGAAGAGTGCACACTTCAAAACTTATTGTCCTGTGGGAAAATCAAGTCTAAAATAAAAAGTACAAAGAGAAAATTACCGTGAATTTCACAATGAAAAAAGTTTTAATGCAACAACCATAACAGGACCTACAGATTAGCCAGCTTTATTTTGTATTTTTTTTTTAAATTGAGTATTTTTTTTTCAATTTAAACTAAAATTCATAGCATCTGAAATATACTGTACATTGATAATAACTAAGTTTGAGGTCAGAATAGAAGACAATACCAAATATAAAGAAAAAGCATTAACAGCAGACTTTTAACAGCCTGTAGACTGTTAGCAGCTTGCCAGAACTACTCACGTGGCACATGGCCTTCTTCATACAGGCCGCCTTCTCTGTGCCTGCACAGGCTAGCTGAACCGTGCTGGTGACAGCAGCCCACTCCCAGAGGCCGTTTTGACCAAGGACTCCATTCAGCCCTTTCCTCTAACACTAAAATTATTGTAAAAACAGACCGGCCTGGTGACTCTGCTGCACAATTAACTCAGTCTCAACCACCCCCTGCTTCTGCAGGAACAAGGATTTGTCTGTACTACTACATGCAAAAGCAGAATATTCTCAGTCACAGTAAGGGGATAATGGACAACAGTTACCTAATGATCCCCTCCTGACCATGGAATGGGCCAGGAAGCCTACCCAACCAGAAAGTTACCCAGAACTTCTACAATAGGAAAAGACAAACATGCATCTACCTGCAGCCGCTGGAATACCCCTGACCGCAAATTCCCAAATCCGTAACGGTACTGTAGTGGTAGAGTGCTTTCTGCACTTTCTTCATAAGGGATCTGCTCTATTTCCCAGTCAAATTCTTCTTCCTCCTCCTCAGACAACTCAGCAGAGGCAGCTGTATATATTGCATGGTCAGAGAAAGAAAATTACTACACAGAAAATATATATGATTTAATAGAGAGGCAAACACTGATAACGCAATAAGCCTTTCTCATTTTACTACATCTTTTAAGAAATCTTATACAACACTGGGTCATACAGGCAGATGCTTCCGTCAGTAATCCATAGGTCCTGCTCCAAATTCTCCTACTTTCAAAAATGAAGACCAGGAACACTGAAGTTTTTAAGTATACTCCCTCAAAGACCCAGGTAATTGTTGTACTGATTACAACAGGATCAGAATTTGACACTAAGAGAACCCTGACAGGAGCAAAGTGATGTTATCAATAATTTTAGATAGATATTAAAAAAATAAACACAGGTAGTCAAACCTTCTTGTCTGTTAAATACTGATGTTAAGCAAGTCATCCACTAGAACCTGTGGTTTTGATTAGTTTCCCCCATTTCAGCTAGAAGTCCAGTTGTGCTAGCTTGTAGAAAGCAGAAGACTCAATCAAATGTGTGTGTATTATACAGCCACTAGAGGGGTACAAAGATCTACAGAGGATTAGCCTATGTTAAGCACATTTTGGAAAAAAGTAAACATAACTAAGCCTATAAAGATGATGTGTGTATCACCTACAACCCATTTATTTCTATACTTATCCATACTGTCAGATTCATTCACACTCTTCTCACACCTTGGACTATACAATACCAGAAATACTGTATTTTTCTATATATATCACTACCTAGATCTGTAACTATTTCATTATATACACATATCACCAGTATAAACAAGAATTTTTTTGTCATACCTATTTCTTCTACTAAAGGTTTTGCTGATCTTGATTTTTTTGGTGCTAAAAGAGATGTCAGCATGTCCAGTCCCTCAAAATATTGGCCAGGAATCTCTTTAGGTAACCGGATTGTAAAAGTTCCTTAAAGGAAAGTCAGAATATAGTTACTGCATTAAAATATCCAAGACAAACAAAAACGTGCATTTATCCTCTAATGAAAAAAGCTCACAGAAACTGGGACACACACAGGTAGCATTTTATTACGCATCAACCTCTGTGCGTGTTTTTAACCTTAACTTCACAAGTTTCACAAAAATCAAAGATTGTAATAATAAAGCACAAAAGAGAATATTTAACCAATTGTGGTCTCTTGACTCACATTGTATAAACACAAACCAGCAGAATACAAGCTTTATTTTATTTTTAATCCTTCCACCAATCAAGCAGTCAACAGAAGATCATCAGAAATTACATTCAGCGATCTGTTTATTGTCTTAAGTCAAGCACGTTAATAAAGGCTTTGCAAGCAGCAAATTATAGGGTTTATTGCTGGGTTTCTAAAATGAATATATTAATTCCAGAAGGTACATATTTTATTCCAGAAATACCTTCCACCTTAAGGTGTGGAGAAAGGCTAATGTCTTCTCTCTTAAGACATAGCCAAGAGACTGCCTCAGGATTATCTCATCTCTACTCAGCACTACCTGACTTCTTTGCAGATTGACTAGACTAATGACCTTGGTACAGCAACACGGCTAGCCCCCACAGGGCTTGAAGAGGAGTTGTACATAAATTTTTTCATTATTAGGACAGTTCTGAACACGTCCTTTGTGCTTAAGGATGGCCTAAGTACGTACAATAAATCCTGAACAAGATTTTTTTTTTATACTACATAATATACAAGAAACTTTACATTTATTTACAGTATTGTTTACTTCACTAAAAGTTATACGCAATTCCAGTGCAGCACAGTATAAATTATTGGAGAGTTAGTAGCATTTTTAACGACACATATACTAATAACATTAACTAATACCTTTGTCTGTATCATAAGATGCTTTTTCTCTGCCATCTTCTACAATTCTTCCAGGAAGTGTCAATCTGCGGGCAAAAAATGAGATGCCTCATTGAATGCCTGACTAATTCTGCAACTTAACATCTCAGCCTACAAAAATGTAAGGGACATTCCAAAAGCAGCACAAAGGACTTAACTACATGATTCCTTTTGATAGTAATGGAAGTCATGCAGTTAAATCCCCATGTACTGCAAAATCTTTTTCCCTAACTACTGGCACAAGAGGTCAGCACCTGAGATAGAGAAAATTTGTGACTCCTGGTTTCCCAGCTTGGATGAGGTCACAGCCACCACAGAGATGACGCCCTTGGCACTATGTGCAACACTTGGAAGATTCTGCAATTTAAAAACTCTAAGCTAACCCACAGTGACAGGGTACAAGAGCTCATCCAGAGTTCTTGTATTGCTTATTCAGAATAACCAATTCACTGCATTCCAGCAGTCCACTAAAATCCCTTGTGGTCTACTAATGTATATAAGGGAAGCATGTCCAAGAATACAGGAAACAGAAAATAAGAAAGGTTAATAGCTCATCAGCTCTTACATGCCAAAGGTTCTCTTAACACTTTACTACTGAGATTGCCTCCTGTTCCTTTTCTATAGTGTAGTGCGGAGCTTGCTGTCTAGAGAAAAGATACAGCCTGGAATCTCACTTCTTACTGCCTCCCTGGAATCTCACTTCTTACTGCCTCCACTCTCATAACTTTTCTTGCCTTATGTTATTACGAGTGCATCAAAATCCATTCTTCACCAAATATACTGTATCTGGCTCTCAACAGGGAAAAGACAGACTTATTCTACGCAACTTGCATACATCCGGAGAATTATCTTGCCATCTTACAATTAAAAATCTATTGTAAAGTAAATTTAGAACAGTATTTCTTTAAACTCCCTTTAAATTATTTAATGCCTAGAATAAAAGAGGCCAGATCCATAAAAACAATTCTTTGCACAAAACAGGCTGTCTGCAGTCTACAGTGTAAGAGCTGCAGATGAGGAATGCTCTGAAGGGACCAAAATGAAGTTAATTCTCTACTGACTTTCCTGTTTTATGAAGTTCAGGTTTTTTAAAATCCTTCCACTACTTGCCTGAGAAAGTACGGCTTAGCATAAAATTTAAAATCTTCCCCTTCAAAATACACATCAAACTCTGAAGCTCTGGCATAAGGTACTTTGATTATTATTGTAAGAAAATCCGGATCCTGGGTCAGCTCAAAAGCTGGAGTTATCATGATGAATCCAGCAGGAAAAGCAGCCACTGGCTGTCCGGCCCTATCAAAACAGGAAAACAAGAAAAGATTATTTTAGTTTCCAATTTATGAGAGCAAATAGTGTCTCTTCAAAATTCTGTAAAGAAGAACGTTCTCACAAAATTATCTTCCACGTACTCAAGAAGAAAACACTCATGACAACAGCAACAAAACAAAAAAAAAGTGTTATCAAGAATCTGAAGGTACCACCTCTCTGCACCTTCATGAAACAATTGAACATAAATGCATGCAAACTTTTGGAGCACAGGAAAGCACCTATTACATTCCACATAAAAAACCACACTAAATTCAGTCCTAGAACTTGGCAGCTTTTTGTAACTGTTGTTTATTATTTCACACGTAGCAGATGTTAGATCTCTACAGTTCATTAGTGAACTGATCACAAAACACTATTAGAAAATGTTGAAAACCAGGTAATACTTCCAACAAATTAGAGCTGTATTTTATAATTCATACACATATTAGCCAGAATACAAGCAACAGATTCAGTACACCCTAGATTATCTGAGCGTACACACTAAGCATGATGCTCTTCATGTCAAATTTAATGCGTAAGCCACTGGACAGTACACGCACAGTAAGTCAAAGATGCTCCTTTGCAGCGGGCTCATGACACAAGAGCTGTCTGAGAAGTTTAAACACGAGCAGCTGACACACTCAGGGTGTCCAACGCAAACATGCTCACTATTTTGATCAGTTTGCAGGGTTTTCACAAACCTTGGAGAAGCAACCTAAAAACCTCACATTCCTTCTGAAGATTCAGTCAAAAAAACATAAATAACACAGTAGTTGTAACGGAATTAAATTATCTAGAGAATATATTGAATCTCCTTCACCAAGTGCTTTTAAGGATGTTTTAGGACAACATCCATCAAAACCATATGTATGTATGTCCATAGGCACGCACGTATATTTAGCATGAGAAAAGGAATTTACATAGTACCATTCACCTGATACACAACTTGTCTGACTCTTCATTAGCTTTGAAATGCAAGATAATTCCTCAGGCTTAACTCAGAATCCAATTTTTTAATGGAGGGGACCACACGCTTTTGAAAATTAACTTTTTAAGAAAAAAAAAAATTTACCAAAAAATGCAAACCAGAACTATTATCTGGGAAAGGGCTACTTTTCACTGACTTTCACAGTTAGCTTTCTTAAACATACGCCCATTCTTACAACTTCATGAGCAAACATGGAGCAGTCACCACCAACAGGGCTAAATTAACAGCTTACCCACTTTTTTCACACAGGTAATTCATACAATTCATAATCTACCTCAGCTGACAAGTGTGAAAGAAGTGAAACTCCCCATTTCACCTACCACTTGCTTCCAGGGCAACATTCCCACCCTTTCCAGGCCGAGAAGCTGCTGTGTGCTTATCGAGTTGTAACCAGATAGGAAAGTCCTGGCTTGACAAACACTTGCAAGCCGATGTATGTTTCTGTGGGCTTTCTTCGCATCTATTTAAACACCACACGCTGTCTAACAACACGGGACAGAAGGTAACAAAAATCCACTAGCTCATTTAGACCCTTCGAGGATGACAGGCCAGCCTGCATCTTTATTTTCCCCAAATCAGAGGTTCAGAACATCTACCAGCAGCCCCAAAGCCAGGCCCCGCTGTTCCCGCTCCGAGCTTCTCAGCGCTGCTGCACTTTTGGCCTCCCCGACACAAATTAATGACCCCAAACTAATCCGGAGGTCCCAGCACAAACCCCTGGCATTTCACAGACCACGGCCTAGGAACCGCTGGCGTCCGTCCCGCAACAACGCGAAGCTCAGTGCCCAGCAGCGCTTGCTCCAATCTCAAAGCAGGTATCCCAAAATAATTAAGCTTCCCAGCATTTTCTGTGAAAGCATTAGAGGGAAAAAAAGAAAATAATCAGCACGCAGAACTGAAATGTTTCTGTTGCAGCAAGGGGCTGGCGGGAGAAGCGGCGAACGCGTGGCTCGCTCTGGCTCAGAGGCACCGCAGAACGGCGTGACTTCCCCCCGCCGCTCGCTAAACCGGCTCCAAGGCCGACTTGCAAGCCGAACGCGGGGCACATAAGAAGGAAGCCGTCGGCTGCACCCCCGAGGGCGGCGGGAGAAGCGGGGAAGCCGCTAAGGCCGCGGTGAGGGAAGGGACGAGCGGGGCTCCTACCAGAGACCCGCACCACGGCCGAGGGCCGCAACCCGCCGCCACCCCCCGCGGCCTCCGAGCGGAGCGGGCCCCCCGAGCAGGCGGCTGCCGGGGGGGGAAGGCCCGCCATCGCCGCCCCCGCCGCCACTCACCGCGGCCCCGCCGCCGTCCCGCTGCCCGCGGCCGCCCGCCCTCACGGCCCGCGCCCGGCGCCCGGGCGGGCAGCGCGCATGCGCAGCCGGCGGGGCGGGAATCAGCTCCGGCCCGGCCCCGCCGCCACCGCCCCCCCCCCGGCCGCTGCCCGCCTGCGGAAGAGGGGAGGGCGGAAGAAGCGTGAGGGCGCTGTGGGGGAGTGGAGCGGGCTGCGGCCCCGGGGGGAGGCCGAGGGAGCCTTCGCCAGCGCTCGGGCCTGGCCTTCCCTCACGGTGGGCGGGCCCAGCCGGCGGAGGGGGACCCTTCCCTCAGGACCCCCTTTCCCTCAGGACCCCCTTCCCCCAGGACCCCCCTTTCCCTCAGGACCCCCCTTCCCTCAGGACCCCCTTTCCCCCGGACCCCCTTTCCCTCAGGACCCCCTTTCCCCCAGGACCCCCTTCCCTCAGGACCCCCTTTCCCCCAGGACCCCCCTTCCCCCAGGACCCCCTTTCCCTCAGGACCCCCTTTCCCCCAGGACCCCCTTCCTCCAGGACCCCCTTCCCTCAGGACCCCCTTTCCCCCAGGACCCCCCTTTCCCCCAGGACCCCCTTCCCCCAGGACCCCCTTCCCTCAGGACCCCCTCACCGGCCTTACCTGAGTACCCTGCTCTGGTTAAAGCTGGCCCTGCTTGCTGCAGGGGGTCGGGCTGGATGATCTCTAAAGGTCCCTTCCAACCCAAACCATTCTATGATTATTTTTTAGCAAAAGCGGCGATACGCTGGGCCAGACGCCCTGGTCGAGGGAGGTGTAACGATCTCAAGAGATGAAGGCGGTATTTGATAGCGACCCTAACCCCCAACAACCGTCCTGACAAATCTATCGAAATGCTAGCCAGAGGATGGGCTGCTGCGGTGTGAAGATTGCCTACATAACTCCAGCCCTTTCCTCCTCTGATAGCTCCAGCCATACCTAAAACCGTCAGGATCTGGCTGTCAGATACTGTTTCTTAAACATAACAGGCTACTGAAAGTAAATTGTGTGTCTCGCAGCTCAGATTCATAAGAAACGCTTGTCTCTGTAAGTAAAGCATGCAATGAGAACAAGTACCTCTGGAGAGAGTGAGGTTAAGAACTGAGCAAATAGCAAAGGAAATTTTGGACCTAACGTAATTTCAGCTGAGGTGGTAAGGATCATATGATTCCAAGAACTGAAGCACACCGAAGTGGAGGGCTGCAGAAATGAGTAAACAGCAGAGTGACCCCACGAGCACTCTCAGAACAGGAATTCCCAATTACGTACGTCTAAGGCAACAGATAAACACGAACGAGATCGACAGTGTGAATAGAGCCAGATCCTGATGAATCAAAAGAAATACAGCATTAAGGAGAAAATGCAACAAGAAGCTCAAAAAATTGCTAAGAGCAGAAAAGTTGGTTTAAAAGCCATAACTTACTTATCTTTAAATAAAACACCTAATGTGGAATTAAACTGGTTTTTCTGTCATTAGACCATGCAAGTTTTTCTGGTTCCAGATAATTCTCTACATTTTTAAATGCTACTGACTCTCTTCCTCTCCCTGCCCCCTCTGAAATGCATTCAAATGTTTTTCCTGGAGGGAAAAAACCATAATTACGTAACTTCTGCTAATGAAGGTTTTTTTAAAAAAACAGACCAACAACCTTCCAGGCTGATAAAGATTGATTTTTCCTGCTGGAAATCCACTGAATATGACATCTCTTAACAAGAAAACATCTTTACTCTTGTACAGAACTGAACCAGCTGTTTGAATACTGTGCAAATTGTTTTGTTGGCATGCACAAAAAAATAATTACTTGCTTCAGAATAGATCATTCTCCCCATTGATGGATGTTTTTAATATTTGGCCTAAGCCTTCTCATGGCCCAGTGTTTTACATGCAGAAATTGAAGATGATGCATGGCATATAAAATGCATTTTTTTATATTAAGAAGTTAATGACATCTAATTTCAGATGCTGATTTGACTTGGACCAAGACCTTGATCAAGTCCGTGGAAACTTTTGATGCATTTCCAGAGAACTTCAGCACTAATTAACTTTTGGACCTTACCAATGTAATCTGCAGTAAGAATGTTGGACGGGAAGCTGAATTACGAACCAGTAGGCACCATCTTCTCTGGATAAGTTCAAATTTGCATAAGACAAGTCTATGAAAGATAAGAAGTTTCATCAGAAAGTTTATTCTTGTCTAACTGACACTTTGCAAGACTGCCTCAGAATTACTCTTTTTAGAGTCTAAGAACTCCCAGCCTTTTCTGTCTGGTAATACTTTCCTTGTAAAAGAAATATTTATATACTGATTTCAGTGAAGAAACTGGGGCATCAGCCATTCTGCTTTTCCATCCAAGTAAAGTATGAAGGAACATCTCTAAGAAATTTGATTGCTTTCTTCTGTAAAAAGCATACTGAGTTTTTTAGAATGGTGATGAAAAAGTTTTATTTAGAAATGTAGAAAGACTACATCTTTGGGTGCATCCTGCTGATGAAGAAATGAATTTGGCTGCTATATGTGTAATGGAGCAGTGAAGAATGAAAATGCATTACCTACAATGTTTTGGGCAAGTAATTAGTAAAATTTGCTGTCCCTTTGAAAAATAGTTGTGTGAAGCTTTGCAATTTAAAAGCACAATTGACTCTACATGGCTAATAATAAGGAAATCTGGCATGATCCCACGGATACGATACATAATCTGTTCTAGATGTATAATTGGCATGTACATAAAAATGGTAATCGGATACAAAATAGGCATTTAGATTAACAAGTAAAAAGAGGAATAAAACTGTTTCTCTACCGAGGAAACAAATAGAAATAAAGTAGGTATATGTATATATTGGAAACATATTTCTCTGTGAAATAGATTATGAACTACAATATAATACATAACTATTTCCATTATCTAAATTATCAGTGCTATAATTTTTGTAAAACAACTAGAAATAGTTCTGTAATTGTCAGACTTAGACTTTGCAAAAACTCAGTGTAAATGAACAATGTAAATGATAATTGAGGGCTTTTCCTGAGTTGGAAATAGAAGATATCATTGCACACTTGAGTAAAATTCATGTTATTCTTCCCTTTAACTTTGAAAACAAGTGAAAAACAAGTATTTTGACTTCTTTTGTTTAAGTGGCCTGAAGCATTCCTCCAAATCTAATGCATTTTAATCTGAGTTTCCTTTCCCTGTAGATTTGATTTTCCCGGAGCTTATAATCCTTAACAGTTTTGCTTACATAAGTACTGTGTTCGTAATACCATGGTATCTTCATAGCTTTATTTTTGCTCTTTCCTCTTGCAGTTTCCATTATCCAAAGATAATGCAGCTTCTCATTTCTCCAGAGGAGGGAAGGATCCTGGATCACAGAGACCTTCTGTGCTTTTTCAGATAAGGATAACAACATGGGTCTCTAGAGGTGGGACGGTGGTCTTTATAAATTCAGGATCAAACTTGCAATAGTCTTTACGAGAACAAAATCGTAACAGTCGGGGATGTAAATATGTAACGTGTTTTTTCTTGTTACCTTTTGTGGTGTTACCTGCTAGACAGATGTCCGACTTGCTTTGAAGTAGGCGTATGTAAAGTTTGCATGTGAGAGATCAAGTTATAGTTTCGCTGCTTAGTGACCGAAGGTCGTAAACTGGAATATCAGCAACTGTAACGCAGAGGCCCTAGGAACCGCTGTGAGAGCCTGACCTGCCACTGCTGAGCAAAGGAGTTCTGACATCCATGGCCCACGCAGTATGGAGAGGCAGGCACATCGGGTATGGCACGTCTTTGTGGCAAATGTGGGGTTTTGTGCTGAAGCAACTTTCAGGTTTTTAAACAGCTTCCTAGGGATCTGTCGTGGTCTCTGCTGTGTTGAGAGCCCTTGGAGTTGTTCAACTTACACTCCAGAAGTAGCATATAAACACCTCTGTTTGCTAGTCTGGATTTTAGTTGTAGGACAGTGAATTTTTGAGATTTATTGCTCACTAGATAGCGTGTGGCACATTTTTCTTCCTATGCCTGACCTGTAGAGGGTGTATTTCTGTGACAGCCCTGTTCCCAGGAACCTGGCTTTTTTAACACAGTCATTTATGCCCGCATTGAGTCGCTTGAATCTTTGGCTGCTGTGGAAAACAGCACGTGTTACAAAACCTTAGAAATTAAAAAAAAAAAAAATTACTAAGAAGGCTTCATTTTTAAGTTTTTCTCAGAATATAACTATGCTTTAAATTAGTTCCTTACAGACCTACATAATCTTACATTATAGTGCAGGCCTTTGAATTGCCTTTCATTATATGTGACGATGCCGTGATACTGTGTCTGCAATACAAAATATGCCAAATACACTTGGTATTAATAAATTTGTTCAAGTCTAAAATATATGAAGTTTTACTTAAGCTGGCTCTCTCTATTGTTTTAGATCTAAGCCATCCATTTGACTGAGTATCTCAGTAGCCACTGCTGTGTATCAGCCGCACATCGTGGCCAGTCCATTGCTTTGCTGCCAAAGTTGAACACTTCGGAGAGTGCGGTGGATTCAGCGGCGCCGATCTGAAGCTGTGCAGTGTAACTCTGTTTCAGTCCAGCAGTGGAACTGATTTTGAGCACGCACGCTGGTGGCACGGAAGAGTTGATATTTGCACAACTTTGAAAGACAAAGGTGCAAGTAGGCAGGTAAGTGGTACACTACCACACATCACAGAAACAAGGGGAAAAGTCTCTAAAAATCCCTTAGAATGTTTTTCAGATTTCGTAATGTTTACCTTGGTAAATTGCTAATGCATCTCCTACATATGAAAGAGAATTTAATGATAGTATAAAATCCCACATTTGTACAGGTTGAGGATTTCAGGGGGCTGCTACTGGTACTCATTTTTTTATTAAGTACGAAGTTTGGTAGGGTTTTATTGTAGTACATATGTTCTCAGAAAAGAGCATACGTTTATGCATTGTGGTTTTTCTGTAGTTTCTCATTTAGTATTGCTATTTTCTCTTAGCATGAAGTAATTTATATTTTTACATCTGCTCAGAATCTGAGTTGGACGAAATTCTGAAACAGTAATCGTTCATTGCATTTGCATTGATACTAAGGCAAAGTACATTTTGGGATACCATTAGCAAAGGCTTGTTGTGACAGCAGTATAAAATGGCCAGGCTGCGTAGTTGCACTGCCAAGTGAATGCTGTTTAAGTAGCAAAGGACCAACTCTTGGAAGATTTATCCTAAAAGTAAACCTGACTTTACAGAGTAGGGCTGTGCAGCAGGAGGTTCACCCTTTTGCACGAGATGCATCATTTACAACGCGCTGATCCTTTACCTCGGTAAGGTCCTGATCTGGAAATACAAGAGACTTTGTCCTCGCAGCCTGCGTAGTTACCCATCTGAAGCATAATGCTTCCCCGCAGGCAGCACTGTGACTTCAGTGGTGGTCTCCACGTTACAGTTGTGGCACGGAGCATTTATTTTAAAACAGATCAAACAGCCCTGCGGTGAGCACACCTCCAGAGAGGTGAGAGACATGACGAGAGCTGTGCTGGCCATCAGCGCCATAGCCCTTCTCCAGTGCAGTGCAGCAAGTGTGCGGCCGTTGCACCGCACAGCAGTCCCTGGAGTTGAAACCGGCCACGCTCGCGTCACTCAAGTTCAGGTCCAATACTAACACCATGAGGGACATGCGAGGCTCCTGTTTCCCCGCCCTCCCTGTTCCAAGGTGGTGTCTCCATTCATTGCACGGCTTATACTCCAGCTCCACGGGGCAGCACGAACACTTGTATTTCTGTCATAGTCTACATTTAAAGGTGATGAATTGGGTTACAAACCTAAGTAGGATTTATTTCTGTGAAATTTGCAGTGTCGTGGTTTCTGCTGATGTCGCGCAGACCAGCCAAGTAACTTTGTCAGTCGTATGAGGACAAGTGCAAAGCCCCCCAAAAGTAAGTGAATGCTTACATTCCTTCACAGTTCTACAAGTAGCACAGTTTACCCCAATGCGACCTGCCTTTGAAGCAGGTGGGGTGAGAACAGCGTGTAGGTAGGAGATAAACTGGGGCTGCAAGGCGGAGGGAAACTCGGCCGCAGTTTGCCCATTTCGTAGCTCAAACAGATGAAACATGCCTCAGAGACAGCTCTCTGACCTTTTTTCTGTGCACACTCACGTTCTTCCAGTACCGCACACCCACACAAGCAGGAGTCTTTGTGGGGCATGGAAATCAAAGGTACCCTTGACTAATGCCAGCGGCTAGATCCCAGAGCCCCAGCAGCTGGATCCCAGAGCCCCAGCAGCTAGGATCCCAGAGCCCTAGCGGCTAGATCCCAGAGCCCCAGCGGCTGGATCCTGGAGCCCAGGCAGCTGGATCCCGGAGCCCCAGCAGCTAGATTGTAGAGGCTCAGTGGCTGGATCCCAGAGCCCCAGGAGCTAGGA
Source organism: Pelecanus crispus (assembly GCF_030463565.1). Lineage (NCBI taxonomy): Eukaryota > Metazoa > Chordata > Aves > Pelecaniformes > Pelecanidae > Pelecanus > Pelecanus crispus. Next base: position 46,914,193 of record NC_134649.1, read on the forward strand.
TCCCGGAGGCCCAGCAGCTGGATCCTGGAGCCCCAGCAGCTGGATCCCAGAGCCCCAGCGGCTAAGATCCTAGAGCCCCAGCGGCTAAGATCCCAGAGCCCCAGCAGCTAGGATCCTAGAGCCCAGGCAGCTGGATCCCAGAGCCCCAGCAGCTAGGATCCCGGAGCCCCAGCAGATCCCAGAACCCCAGCAGCTGGATCCCAGAGCCCCAGCAGCTAGGATCCCGGAGCCCCAGCGGCTAGATCCCAGAGCCCCAACAGCTGGATCCCGGAGCCCCAGCAGCTGGATCCTGGAGCCCCAGCAGCTGGATCCCGGAGGCCCAGCAGCTGGATCCCGGAGGCCCAGCGGCTAGGATCCTAGAGCCCAGGCAGCTGGATCCCAGAGCCCCAGCGGCTAGGTCCTGGAACCCCATCGGCTAGGATCCCGGCGCCGCAGCAGCTGGATCCCGGCGCCTGCCTCGCCTTTCTTCCTGCAAGGAGGCACCGCCGCGTGGTGACGGCGTTCTTAAACAACGCGATTTCGGCGAAGGCTCTGCCGCGCCACCCCCCCCCGCCCGCCGGCCGTCGCCCAGAGGCGGTGTGGCGCTGGGGCGAGCGCTGCGGGGCCGGCCCCGGGCCCCCGCCGCCAAGGCCGCCCCGCCCCGCCCGGCGGGGGCCGGCGAGGGGCCGGGGCCGCTAGTCCAGAGAGTACGGTAGGGCGCGCCCCGCCCCCGCTGCCGGGAGCCGGGCCGGGGCTCGGCGGCCACGTCCCACGGCCACGTCCCACGGCCACGTCCCACGCCGTCCCACGTCCCCGGGCCGGGCGGCGGGCGATGCGGGCGGCGGGCGGGCCGAGGGGCGGGCGGGCGGCGCGCCCCGCGCCCTGAGCTCCCCGAGCTGCCGCGCCATGCGGCTCTCCTGCAAGGTGGCGGCCGCGCTGCTGTGCCTGGGCAGCCTGCTGCTGCTCTATCTGCTGGCGGGCAGCGCCGCCGCGCCCCCGCGCCCGCCGCCCGCGCCCTCCGCGCCCGCCCGCCCCGCCGCCCGCCGGCAGCCGCGCCTCAGCCGGAGCCCGCCGCGGAGGAGCCCCGCCGGGGGCAGGCTCGCCAGCGCCAGGTAACGACGGCGGCGGCGGCTCCGCCTCCGCGCTCCCGGACGGCGCCCGGGATCGCGGGAGCTCGCCCGGCCCACGCGTGACCGGCCGGCGGCCGCGCCCGCTGCCTGCCCTCGGCGGGGAGCCCCAGGCCCCTCCTGCCCGGCTCCGGCCCGCCCGCCGGGGTCGGCCGCGGCCAAGCCCCCACGCGTGCCCTGGGTCCCCTGTGCGGTGGCCGCTCTCCCTGCCGCCCGCTCCCGCGGCAGCGCTTCCCCTTCCCGGGGCTTTTCTCCCCTCGGCTCCGCGGGTGAGCGCTGAGGAGAAGCCCTTGCGCCGCCCGCAGAAGTTAGGAGCCCTTTCCCGTGTCTTTTCACCCGGAGCGTGGTTGCCGGAGATGCCACGCAAAAGCGCGTGGAGGTCTTACCCCTGCCTCCGGTCCCCGCGTCCGATTCCTCGGCGTGTCTGTGCGAGGCCGCCGCTGGAAGAGCCGCTTGTCCATCACTTGCGGCCTTGTTCTGAAGGCCGACGTGGGGAGTGCGGTGCTGGCTGGCTCCAGGCCGTGAGGAGCTGCTGTCACTCTCCGGAGTTACCCTGCTGCGAATTTTTCGTTCGTGCTGCGGGGAGAAGGGAGGGCGGCTGGCTGTTTCTCTGTGGTACCGCTGGCTTCCCAACTTCGAGGCACCGGCGGATTTTAAGCTGTTGAGCTTTTTGTTTTGAATGCTTTTTATATGTAAATTCATTTAGCAGAACTTTTATAAAGAGTTTGAACTCACGGTGTGTTGCGTTTGCTCTTGCAGCACCTTTGCAGGCAGAATATTTTTTAAAAAAATCTAATTACTTGAGGAAAAGATACGGGCAGCGTGCTTTCGGTGGGTGGAGGACTGTTTTCCCCTTTGCATTCCAACTATATTATGGTCAGTGTGACCTCATATATCTAATTAACTTGGTATGTCTTTGTGTCTTTGATTCACGATTTCGCAGAGATGTTCTGAATGAAGACTATTCCTGTTTTTTGAGCTGTTATTCTTTAACTTATTAAAGCAGTTGGTTTCTTACAAGCATTGTTACCCTGCTGAATGCAAGAGATGTTTACTGTGGCTGAGAATGGATCATGGACAGAATTCAAATGCACGTATTAAAGCAGGATTATTTCCACTAGCAACTGTACCTCCTGAAGTCATTTTTCTTTAAGGCATATCACTGCGATTATCATGGAAATCAAGAAGGACACTGAAGGAAGGAGCCCAGAAAGTATGAAACTGCTGGAGAGTGTAAACAACTGTTCCATTTCAATGAGCTTTTCAGCGAGCATCTTTTTGTTCCAAAATTTGACATTATCTAACTTTTCTATTATTTATTGACTTTGCAAGTACTTTTTACAAGGTCTGCAACACAGAAAAAAAAAAAGAGGAATGCTGTATTTAAACCATGCCTTTTCTTCATTTTTTTGTTTGTTTGGTATTTTTTGTGGTGTTTTGTTGGGTTTTTTCCCCTCACATCTGCTGGCAGGGCATGATCCTGCACCATCGGCACCAGCAGAAGTTTGTGTAACTGCGAAGCACAATTCTGTGGGTCCAGTTCTGCCTCTCACTGAAAGATTCTTTATTGCATTGGTTACAACTAAACCAAAATTTATTTACATGAGGGCATCCATAAAGAAGCAGGGTTTTTTTGGGGTGGGTGACATAACGTGGTCCAAGTTGAGGAGATGCCCGCCTTCTTGGAAGGGCAGAAACACCCGCCGACGGGTGCTGTTCTGGAATGAATCACATCTGTGCTCGCATGGTGAAGGCATCAGGTGGTGGGATCTGCTTGGCTTAAAAAGCCACGTCCAAGATGCACTGAAAGCAGCATGAGGCTGGTTCCAGGGGGCTTGAGTTTGGGGTGGAAGAAAGGGACAATGATTTAACTAGTTACTGACTTCAGGAGTGAGTATTCCCGTTGATTTAATAGGCTTTGCTTACGTGTGTCCTTATCGTAAAGCACATCCAATGTGACATGCTGAATTGGGGTTGTTACTGCCTGTTCAGTCCTCTAATATAAATAATTATTATTTCAATTTCACCTTATGAGCAAAGGAAGATTTTATTTGATGTGAGAGATCAGATATGATCTAACTGATTCCTTCAGGATAATAAAAAGTCTCATTATGACTGTGTAAGATCTTGTGATCTGATCACATGTGTTTATATGTAGACTGCACGATTGATTCAAATGACCTTAGTGAAGTTTTGTCTATGTGAATGTAAAAAGGTGTTTTAATTAGTTTTGCCAAGTTGATTTGTGTAGTTTCGTCAGAAGAGTGCTGGTTTTGGTCTGAACTCAGAAATAACCAAAGGCGTTACCTAGGGTGTGCGTTTGATTTATAAGAATCAGTCATGTTGCAGGCAAGGTGAATTGTAGTTTAAGTGGGATTTTGTAATAATGCTTTCTGTAGACACATGGTAATAATAGAAGACATTAGCTTTTAAGTTTTAAGAAGCGCAGGTTTCTCCTAATGTTGGTAGTCACACATGGTAAAAGCTTATCTTAGTCACGTATCGTTAGCTGGCTGGTGCCTAGCAAATGTTAGTAAACACGTTCATGCGTCCTGCTTTGGTCATTAGATAATTTTGGCAAATCTAGATGAGCATTGCATGTAAGTCTCTGGTTAGCTTTGAAAACTGATTTTTGATGGTGGTTTTATTGATCCTTCCTCTTGGGAGTCCATCATCCTATGCCTTCAGTAAGATTTTTTTCATATGAAGAATTATAAATATGTGCCAAACCAATGTGTGCAAAGTATCAAAAAGCAAAAGGGTTATTTTGCATCTGAAGGGCAGATGTGACCACACTTTCTATTAAACCAGCGTGGCAAGACTTGGGAAGTGAACCTTTGCCAGCACATTTAGTTCCCTGGAAGTAACTTTTCCAAAGCAAAACATCTCTTACATGGCAACCTGTCAAAATACTTTTTCTTTCTTTGCAGCCTGTGTGCACACACATGCAAGTTTGGCTTGAATTTGATAGCCTATAATAATACGCTGAAGGCCCAAATACCTCATACTTGTCTAACAAAGAACCCACTTGATAAAAGAAGAAGATACAAACATCCATTCTGGTTTTGAGTGGTTTTTCTCCCCTTTCTCTGAGCGGTAGAAGGAGGTTGAAACTTCAACAATTTTTTGATTGTCAGCAGCTACAGTCAGTTTTGTGCAACTGTGTTAAAGTGAGAAAACTTTATTTAAAAACATTTACAGCCTTTCTAATTTATATTTTGAAGTGTGTGAGAGAATGTGCTTCACATTATGGAGCCACTGTTGGGACGTTGACTCAGTGCTGACTGTCAGGAAAGGTGCCTATTTAGTGAATCACCAGTTTTGATACAATGCCTAAATCTAACCTTGTTTGTGCTGCAAGAGTAAATGAGATCATAATATGAAGAAGGTTTCAAAAACTAACAACTATATTCCACTTTGTAAGAATCTGCATGCATTATCTTTCTCTCAGGAATAAAATTGAAGGCTTGAATAGATTAGCAGGCTCTGTGATGAGATGGGAACTCATTATTTTGAACGGATCTGGATTGATTTAGACACGTTTTGGGTTAATTATGTTTGAGACACTTTGGCTGTGACTAATAAGAAAATTGCATGTAATCTAAACTTTAAGACCTAGAAATGTACACTGTTGTGCTTGAGCACTCAGGCTTCTGCTATATGAACACCCATGCCTGTCAGAAAAAAATGTATACAGTAAATAAAATACCATTGGGCAACTGGATGGGAGTTGGTCTGTATTGTCGGAAGGTCTTTGCTATAAACATTTTATTGTGCTACGTCTTACCAAGTCTGTCCTCAGCTGTTTTCATAGGGACGTATTCTGAAAGTATTTCGTGATGCTTTCTCTAGTGCTTAATCTTAGGCAACAGTGCTTTATGTTAAAGCCACATAACAGGAGAACAGCAGGTAAGGGAGAGCAGGAAGCAATTTTCTCTGAACAGATGGGTAAAACAGGGAACAGAGCAAAGACTTTGACATGTTACCCAAGTTAGATTTGTAATATATCGATGAGCTACATTTACGTACTGAAATTAGAAGAAGGATATCAAGGCAACAAAGACCTTGTGTATATCGTTTCTTTATTTGTTCTTGTCAAACACATTAAACTTTAAGGCCCAGGTCTCTGTATTGTTTTAGATACATTTAAACATTTAATTTAGGTTATAAAATCCAATTATAGACTCTATCCATAACCAATAAGTTGGTCTACAAATGAATGAATGCGCGTATAAATGTTAGGAAGAATTGGCTAATAATAATTGTAGTACTCTGTGGGTCTGTGTGCTTTTTAACACACTTGGAAGTCTCTTGAGGTTGGTAACTATTACGACTGTAACAGCTGTTCCCATTTTACAGGTAGGACAACTAATGCGTAAAGAATTAATGACTCACCCGAAGCTTTGCAGGGTCTGACTTACTGAAACAGAGCCAAAACCAGAGCTCGCTTACCCTTCAACAACTACCTGCATACTTCTCTATGGCAAAAACCTATTCATGTCTTAGGTTGATAACCTAGCAATATATTCTTTCTTGCTTGCCAGCTGTTTTTTTATTCTGTGTAACAAATTTTATCCTTTGTACAATTTACCACAGTGTTATCATACTCCATCCTTTAAAACGAAGTCTGCATCTTTCATCTACTCCCTTTGTTGTGTTGTCTAGTAACATCTGAGCAGGTAGTGTGTGGGAAGACTCTTAGCTTCCCAATATCTTTGCATCAACCACTGGTAACTACATGATAAACATTGGCAATTAGAGGAGATACACTGTATGGAATCAGGATTCAGAGTGTGAATGATGAAACCTTGTATGAAACCTCAGCTTAAAGAAGGCCTGCCATTAAGCAGTAAGTCTGTCTGAATGAGAAGGCTCCTGGTGCCCAGCCCGACCTGCCCCTGGTAGAAAAGAAGTAGCTGCGCCACTGGTATGAGCTAAGTTCTAACCTCCAGTTCCTCTCTTGACAACACATGGTGGAAGCCCTCTTATCTTCAAGAGGGGATCCAGATCAGCCCGCATAGCTGTTTATTCTGTGTAAAGCAGAAGCATCCTAGATGCTGTTGGTCAAACTGGAACTGTTTTGCTTGAAGACATTGGCCGTGTCCTGCAGATCTTTAAGGAATATCCTTTCATCCAGATGTTATGTCTCACCATCCCTTCCCTTCCTCCCTGCCCTGTGTGTACGTGCATGTATAAACAGAGGAGGGAAGGGGAGTTGCGATGATGTTCTTTGCTGTAATCTGCTCCTGTCATCTGCTCGTTTGCCTTCCTAGCAGTTTGTCTTTGCCTTTACTGCTGCCTGTTTTCAGACTTCTGGCTAATAATAGTAATTTTGTAAAGGCTAAGCCGAAATTGCTGTTAAATACATCCTGCTATGGCACTCTTGTATCTGCCTTTCCAGCTCACCTTTGTTCTCACAGTCCTCTTGATTTCCATACGTACTTACAAAAAAGATGCAAAATGTTGTGTCCCAACATTCCTCTGTACCTTGTTGCTACTTTCCTCACTAACTGTTGCCCTCAGTGTCCTGGACCACTGCTGAGGTAGTTCAAATACTACCTCGTGGTCCTTTTCTCAGGGATTTTTAGTCCCTCTTAGGCCATTGCAGGCTCCTGAACCCCTTCAGCCCAGGTCTTCACGACTCATAATTACTCATCTCCAAGGCTCAGCTTTCTCCTCCACTCCCGGGGGCTGGGAGGGTGTCTGTTGGCAGGCGGGATGTCTCTTGTTCATCCGTAGCTCCCAGGGGCTTATGGGGTGTTCCGCTTTCATCAAGCGTTGCTTCTGCCGAGTCTGTTCGTTGGAAGTGCTTGTCTGCATATACTGGATTTTTCACTACAAAAATAGCTGCACAATGGAGAGTTCACCGTGGCTAAAATTTGCAAAGAAAAGGTGTTGGGCTTTGAAATGTTGCAATAAAAGCTTAGAGTTTAGTCCCTCTCCCAGTGAATTCCATTGCCACAAGCTATATCAAAGCAGTTCTCATCCTGCATATGGCTTGATTTAGAGACTCAATTAAGAGGAAACATTAAAGAGATAGGGAGAAGGGGGGAAAAGGGGATCTGTGTGAGCAGCTAATTATTCACTTCAATAATTCAGTGGTTTTTACACTAATAGGTTGGAAAGTAAATACCACTTCACATAGATGTAGTATTCCATTATTTATACACTGATGAAATTGGGGTTTAATTAAGACTAAAGCCTAAGACTTTAAACCCTTAATGAAACATGTTGCTTTGTATAGTCAGTAAAGTACCATTGGCTGGTATTCCTTAACACAGAAGTGGATTACTCTGTAGTACAGAATGCTGCTGTTAGAGCAGCATTTTAATGTCTGCAAGAAGACAATGACAGCTTTATTAAATGTCATTTTTCTCTTGATTTAGAACTTTTGTTTCTAGTATTAACTTTACGGATTAATTGTAGATATGTAATTGTGTGTGCTGAGAAGAGTCAGGGATTGATGTCCTCTGTTCAGTGATATGTCAAGAACTGGTAGTGATCTATGATTAGCCTTTTGAACTCTCCTATAACGATTACGATGCTTGTAATTCAGTTGCTTTGTCAGCACACATCCATCTAACAGAGTATAAGCGCGATCCGTGTTGGAATGTGAACACAATACGGTAGAAGCATTCCTGGAGGATGTGATTTTTATCTCCATACTGTTGGGGGGGGGGTGGGGGCACACAAAACCAAAAGCTCATATTTTCAAAATGTCTTCAACTCCCCAAAAGAACCCCGATTTTTCTGGCTAGCAAGTAGCTTCAGTGTGCCTTTTACACGCAGATTCCCCTATAGTCTAGCTGAAATTTATTTAAAGCCTCCACAGATGCGTGCGAAGTGAAAACCACATAGTTTGGCCCTTGACTGCTTGCGGATCATAGTCTGATTCATCTGGGACATGTGAATATGTTTGTTTTTAAAAATCTCTACTTTAGCAAAATCTCAGGGATTCCGTTGGGTGAAATGGAGAGCAGTCCTTTGAAACTATGCCAGTACCTTCAGGCCAGGATTAAGGCATGCATTTTTAACAGCAAAATTAATTAACTGTTAGTATAATTTACATATGGATGGAGTGGATTTTTTTAAAGTATGGATGTCTTCTTCCAGTCTAGCCAAAAGTTACGGGCCTGGTAATGAAGTTACTGGATGTAGTTCTGTAATCCGCATTGTGTTAGAAAGTTGGCTAGGTAGTAATAAGTCCATTCTGGCTTCATAACCTCTAAGCTGGGAAAAAAAGCTATCATTTGCACGGAGCAAGCTGTCTGGTTTGAGGTGCTGTTGAATTATTTTCCTCTGCGTATGTAGTGCAGTGATTTATGCAAATCCAGAAATGTAGGAATAACCAGAAAATTTCTGAAAATAGCATATTTCTTTGTGTTGTAATTTTAACACTCTTAATTTGTACCGTTGACAAAATTGGCATGACACTTGCATGTTTTGTGGATATCTAATCAGAAAAAAACCCTCCTGATCCCCTACATAATGAAGGGGAAGAAAAAAGCCCTGGTATCTATTAATGCAGTATTCTCTTCATGTGTACCTCAGTATTTTTTATATGCCTATTTATGATTTTTCAGGAAGCCTGGAGAACAGAAACATTCAAAAGAGCCTTCATCTTTGCAATGCATGCATCTGGCAGTTGTGGCATGTGGGGACCGGCTGGAAGAGACGCTAATCATGCTGAAATCAGCAGTTCTCTTTAGCAACAGGAGGCTCTGTTTTCACATTTTTGCTGAGGATTCCCTTAAGCCTGAATTTGAGAAGACGGTGAGTTTCTTTGTCGTTTGGTAAGTAAATAAATGAGTTAATTATAAGCTGCAAATCTCTGAGCAAAATTACATTGAAATCAACAAGTAGCAACTAAGCACTTTTCTACTGTATGTGGTTTATAAATTCCTTATGCATGCGTATTTTTTTAAAAAAAAACTATATGACATGTAGTGTCTAATTCCTTCCCCCCCATGTCTTTCAGTTAAAGCAATGGCCTTCCTCATATACAAAGAAGTTTGAATACAACATTTACCCAATAACCTTCTCAGTAGGAAATGCTCAGGAATGGAAAAAGTTATTCAAACCATGTGCTGCCCAGCGCCTTTTTCTTCCGGTAAGGCACCTGGATTTCTGAGTAGGTTGCTTCAGGAAAAGGTTAATTCCACAGAAAGGAAGCTTTGCTGGTGTAATATTAAAACCATTTTCAGGCTGAAACATCTGCTTAAAGATATTTTAATCTGTGCTTTAGCCACTTAAAAAAACAAAACAGAAATCCAGCCTCGCTTTTTCTCCTGCTAACAAAGAATGTGTGTTTCTTATTTGTCTCTAGTTCCATTAGCCTCTCAGACTCTTAAGATTCAGTGCGAGAGCTCATTCAGGGCAGATGCTTTCAGGGTAGATGCTGCATGCCTTCCATAAATAACATTCTTTTCAGCGTGCAGTCATCGTATCCTCTTTACCCACTATCTCCCTTTCCATATGTTAGCCCTTAGACTGATGCTTTCAGCAATCCCTTTTCCTTGAGTTTTATTTCTTTTTCCGTGACTGTCAGATTTTGCCCTTAAGGTAATAATTCCAGTGTGCTCAAAGTCAGATTTCGTGCAAGAGCCCTGTGTATCCTGGGATCTTCAGGTTCACTAAAAATTTGTATTCTTTAAAGTACAATACAGTGTCATAAACTTGGAAAATATTTAAGGTTGCTGGAGAGAAAGAAGGTGTTGATAACAATTTTGCATATGCAGAAATATCAGGAATTGAAAGAACTTTTGCATAAAGCAATTACTGTGGAATCGAGACCATATAAAAAAATACCTCATGCATTGCTGTTGATTGGTGTGACTCCAGTAAAGTGACGTGCTATTCACATGATCCAGATTTCTTCATTGCTGTCTTACGAGAAATGGGAGGGACAAAGAAATCTTTACTTTCTCAGATGGAAACAATCAGGAGACAGCTGCACGTCCAGATACATAGACTATGAATACATATGTGAGAAAATATGTGCTGTCAGCAGTTCTGTTTATCTGCCATTTAGGGGTAGACTATCAAATGCACAAAGGCCAGAATGGGCTGAAAGTAACTCCCAACTTGATCCTCTCTTCCCTGGGTAAATATTTATATCACCTGGAAAATAATCCCTAAGCGTTAGCTTGTTCAATCCAGATTGTTTGTAAGGATGTGCTCAAATGAGGTTGTTTTCACTGGGTAAACACAATTCTTTGTCCTTCGTATTTCTGTGGTATTTTTTGTCATTTTGGTAGACACTCATCACAGAAACGGTTTCACTTTTATTTGTCCTCACCTTTCTGGTGACAGAAAAGGGTTATGTAGTCATGCTGATTCCTTTAGGCTGGGCAGTGCTTTTTGGGTTCCTTTTTTGTCACTCACCTGTTGCTGAAGTTCTGCAGTAACTTCTTGTAAGGAATATTAGACTGTTGCATGTTGCCTCAGCAAAACTAGGAGGCAGCCTGAACTGTAAATGTTTGTTTCTTTTGGGGCAATTGCAAAATGTTGTGTGTGGTCAGGCTGAGGTTTATGGCTTTGAATAGGAAGGGTTGTCCGAGAGGAGTTGCAGCTGACACTAAGTTGATACGGATAAAGACAACAAGTTGTAGTAGTAGCTGAGGTGGCAAGTGTCCAGTTGGACTTTTCGTACTCAAGTTTGCAGCCTGGCAGAACCTTAGGCTGTTTCTGGGTCATTTCAGGCACCGTTATTTTTATTGGTGCTTGATAACTGGGTTCTGAGGTCCCCTTTGAACAAGACAACACTGTAGAAATCCAGCCTGCACACAACAGGAGCGAAGGGTTTCTAGTGTTATTGTTTAGAGAACTATTTTGACTTGTATTTTAAATAAATACCAGCAGGATGTCAGTATCCTTTTTTTTCTTATCCTTCCCTGTCCTAAGCATTTTCTCCTGCAGTGGCATAAAATGTGACTGGATTTGGGGAGGACCCGAGGAGAGCAGTAGTTGAGTGTATCAGCTGTTTAGCCCTCAGTTGTGCAAATTGTCTTGCTCCTGATAATGCTAAGCCCGAGTGGAATGTGAGTCTTTGATTCACAAGTGCCTCTCCTGCCAAAGAAATCTTTCTCCTGCAGCACCAGCAGGCATGTGAAAGTGGACAGGAGGGGAGGAGGAATGTGTTAAGGGAAAATCGTGTCAGAATCTTTCAATGGTTTTACTCACTGATAAAACTAGAGCTATGGGATGTGATCCTACAGCTTGTAGCAATGAACTGTTTTGTCCTGGGTAGCAGGTTGATCTACACATTCCCAACTTGTTGAATCTGCTCAGGCTCCTAAAATATTAAGGAAGATCATACAGCATCCTACATTTTGTAGAGGCATTCTGTGACATCTGATCATATGTTTGCTACTTATATACAGGGAAAGTAGATTGAGCCACCATGTAATCGCACAAGTCTAAATCTCTTGCTGCAGTCTACTACAATAAACCCATCAATGGGATTTGCAAAAGCAGAATAAGGAAGATGTGGATCTTAACGTGAGCACAAAATGAAACTTTAAAAATGAACTAGGAGGGTAATGCTCTCAGCAATCACTTGAAACTGTTTTGTAACACTAACGTGGATGTTACGACACCAGGTGAAAAACTGTCTCCTGGCCTCGTGAATGTTGCATACCGCAGAGCTGGCTTGCAGCTGTCTCTGTATTGCTGTTTTGGAGCTACCAAAACAATCAGCTAAAGTATCATGAAATGCTTAAGGGATTTTTGGATGATTTTAGTTCTAATAGTAACTAACATTTAGAACCCTTCTCAAAACACTTAATCTACTTAAGAGCTTTTAAGGTAGCTTAGCAATATCCCTGTATTATAGGTGTCCTCTTGGGGATGCTGCTGAAGTATCCAACCCGGTGGATCAGTGGCAGCACTGGGAATAGTCTGTCTCTGCTGTAACTTGAGTTAATTGCTTTCTGCAATTAAGTTTAGTAACTCAACTTCATGGTACTGCTACATTAGCATCAAGATTTGTGATTTGTCTCTAATTTTGGATAAAGCTCTGAAAAACTGCCATGCTAGCTGTTGCAAACCATTAGGTAGCACAGCTTCACAACACACCAATATGTGTTTACACAGTAGTGTGTTATTACTTGCCAACCTTGCTAGCACAGGGAGAATCTATGGAGACAGAAGTTGTGAAATCAAATTACAGATAATTGAGTATTTAAGTGAAGTGTCAGGCTAAATATAGCAAGTTCTGTGCAGAACTTCTTGACAGATTTACTAAGAACACTCTATATAGCTGCAAAAAAATCACACTTCTCTTAAGCTGTAAGTGCCTGTAGAGCGAGGAAGAAGATAAGCACAGTCAAGCCGTATTCCTGACCGTTCGTTTCAAAAATCACAGTCTGTCAGGTATGTCTACATGCTTTGTGCTTGCAAGCATGAACTCAGATTACCAGACGCAGTCTTGCGCTGCTTATGCTCCAGGTCAGCTGCATGTCATTTTTAACCTGCAGTCATGTCCCTCTGGTTAGCCCTCCTGGCAGGCGCAGCGTGCTGCCAGCCCTAGCTGTGCAGCGCCTGGTTCAGCCAGAGCAAGCTGGAGCAAGGTCTTGTGTGCCACAGGCTTGCCTTCTGCTGCTCAGCTGCTTTTGACATTGAAAATCAGCAGACTCAAAAATCCATCATCTCCTCTTCTATGCTTTTGAATAAGTAAAAACTAAATACTATTTTAAGTGCTGTGTAAAGCCTAAAAAATTATTTTGAAAACTCTTATTTAGTTTGGGAACAGAGCTACCTGAAAGCTGACATTGGGAATGCCGGAGTGTCGTGGTTTAATACTTAATAACTAAGCACCATGCAGCCACTCACTCACCTCCTCCCCACCCTGGTGGGATGGGGGAGAGAATTGGGGGAAAAAAAAAAAGTAAAACCTGTGAGTTGAGATAAAGACAGTTTAATAGGACAGCAGAGGAAGAGAAAATAATAATGATAATAATAATGAGAAAAGAATATACAAAACAAGGGATGCACAATGCAGTTGCTCACCACCTGCCAACTGATGCACAGCCCATCCCTGAGCAGCGATCACTGCCCCCCAGCCAGCTCCCCCCAGTTTCTATAGTGCCCATGACGCCATATGGTATGGAATAGCCCTTTGGCTAGTTTTGGGCAGCTGGCCTGGCTGTGCCGCCTCCCAGCTTCTTGTGCACCTGGCAGAGCATGGGAAGCTGAAAAGTCCTTGACTGGTGTAAGCACTGCTGAGCAACAACTAAAACATCAGTGTGTTATCAGCATTATTCTCATCCTAAATCCAAAACGCAGCACTATGCCAGCTACTAGGAAGAAAATTAACTCTATCCCAGCCAAAACCAGGACACAGAGTTATTTAAATGAGGTTTATCCCCAGTGTAACTCCATTGAAATCCTGGGAGCTATGCAATGAACTCTTACAGCCACAATTTCTGAAATTAAATTCCCCTACCCAAGGCGAAGTTAAATGCACAGCCAGAAGGGGATGTGATCAATTCAGACTGACATGTGTGGGTTTTAAATAAGTCTTAACACTTTACATGTCAAAGGGAAAAGTGTGAACAGCTTAAAGGAAGTAGCACAGCTTTTCTTTTAGCCTGTTGGGTGTCACTGCAGGGCAACACCTCGGACACAGGAGAGGGAAGAATCTTTTGACAAAACCAGAAAGGAGAGCGTGTGAATCCTGAGTGGAGGAATACCAGGCGGAAAGCGTGGGGTCACATGCTGGTAGGCACCCACTTCCCAAAGAACTGGAATACCTGCTTGAATCTGTTTATATATAGGAAAATTATTACAGTCCATTGACTTCTACACACTTAAATTTATGTGTATATTTAAGGTTGCTGAAAGACCAGTTTTCTGCTGGAAGAAGCGGTGCCCGGGCTGCCACTTATGCCTGGGAGGAGTGTCTATGTGCACCCGTTAAACTTCCCCTTTAACTCACTGCTGGAAAATGCCTGAACTTGTCTCTCTGCCAGGGTACCCTTAAAAAAAAATATCATATATGGTGTGCTGTGGATCCCTCAGGCAAAATCTAATAGCTTCTGCTCTCTTTGTATTCATGTGTTATCTCCTGTCTCAGGCTAAATTTTGGGGTGGTTTTTTTTTTTTAATATATTTTGATTTTATATGACTTTGTATAGTAGGTCCCTATGAATTGGGGCTTACAGGTGCTAAAGAATAATGTACAATATCCAGGATATCCTTAAGCTGAAAAGCCCTTTCTTCTTTTCAACTGTCTGTCTTCTATTGATTTACTCTTAAAGTAGCTGTCTTTTTTTACTTGTTGGGTTTTTTTTTTTAGTATTGGACTCCAGGATACTTAACGTTTGCAAATATTTGCCTTTGAGCTCTTACTGTGTTACTGAACTATTTGTGTCACTCATTTATTGATACCTTCACATGCTGTTTTGTACTTTTTGTGGAAAAATGGTGTATTGCTATAACCCTCCATCAGCAGAGTGATCTGGATTGTGTTGGACTTGTTTACATGGAGTTTCTTGTAAGCATGACTTTTGTTTAAAATGTAGAGATGCTTGCCTTCTGCTTGTCCTGCTGTGCAGGGAGAACATGTAGTTATCATGTCAGAAATACAGGTCAGGGATTTGTTAAACCTGGCTAAATGTCAGTCTGAATCCTGAAGTGTTCAGTCAGGTGAAAAATCTCATTTAAGTCCATACTCATGGATTTGGCATCTTAGTGGATGCCTGTTGAGCATGCTTAAATGTAGTTTTTCCCCCCACTTGTTCAAAATCTTAATGTTGTTCACTCTCTTTCACAGATAATCTTCAGTCACAATACATTTCAATTTACATAAAATTCAGTTTCTTTAGTAGAATTTATTGTTACTGGCATAAATAGGAGAGTTTGTCATTAGTATCGTTGCAATTGGATGAGTGATTGTTCTGTTCCACGGCATGCTGAAAAGCAATAGCCTTTTGGATTTGCTTTTCAAAGAAGGAAAGAAAGAGAAATAGGGCTTTTGGCTGAGCCCAAAGTAAGAAAATTTCAGTCCTTCAGGAATTTTTGGACAGTTGTGGCAAACAATGAAGAAGAGCAACAAAAATGCAGGTGGAACTGAAGGTCAACTTCAGCTAATGATATTTATTACTTAACAAGCAACCTTACAAATAGCTGGTGCAAACATAGAGGGAGTTTTCTTGGACTGCTGAAGCACTATACAATTTGCCCTACTAAAATTAATGAATGAGCATGTAAGGATTTGGATAGCCACAAGGGGGGACATTGTCAACAAGAATAGATTAAATATCCTGGATCTAATTTACAGTTTACACCCTTCTGGCTTATCTAACTTTACTGTGGTTATTCCTGATACAGAGTCTGATAACAGAGATCAGAATCTGACCTGATAAGTTTTAATACAACATTTCTATTTACCAAGCAAATTTTGTTCTTCATGAGGATGCATATACATTTTTGTGATTGGTAGGGTTTTCTTAATTAATGCAAAACATTTGTATATATTAATACTGAATATAAGTCTCCTAGGAGCACAAGGTTGTCATAGGAAAAACAGTCATTAGAAAGGCACAAGGAAACATGATACCAAGTGGAGATGAAAAGTATTCTGTTATACTAGCTCACCCTTTCTGTCTATGGAGGAAGCTATGTGTTTCACCACTTACAGGTCTTGAAAAGAGCTAACAAAGCTATGTAAATATATATTCTTTGCATTTTATTTCTGAACTGATACTAACTGATAGTCCTTGCAGGTATTTTTGAGAGCTCAGTGGATTACTGTTTAATACGAAGGTTAGAATCCGACTCCTGTGGTCTGGTAGCTGTTTTGCTGTGCAGTTTAAAAAAAAAACCAACACACCAAAACAAACAAAACCCAATAACCTGATAACTGTTGTGCTGTGTGTAATTACATTCAGCTGATAAATCAATAACCTCTTGCAAATTATCAGTTTAAAATAAGAGTGCCTTTTGCCAATAATCTTCCTTTTTGTTGTCTGTTTGGTTTCTTTTTTGTCTCCTCTTCTCCTCACTGTGCAAACCCAAAAGGTCATTTTAAAGGACGTGGATTCTCTCCTTTATGTGGACACAGATGTTCTCTTCCTGAGGCCCATCGATGACATCTGGCACATCCTGAAAGAGTTCAACTCAACACAGCTAGCTGCTATGGCCCCAGAACACGAAATACCAAAGATTGGCTGGTATAGTCGATTTGCGCGTCACCCTTATTATGGGACAACTGGAGTCAATTCTGGGGTGATGCTAATGAATTTAACACGGATACGCAACACTCAGTTCAAGGTGAGGAGAAATACAGCTGTTGCCGAAACTAATGATTTATGTATTTTTCACATCTTGTAAAACTTAGCATAAAATTATATAACGTTTGTAATACAAAGAATCTGAAAAATATAGAATATATATAATTGCATACTAAAAGCAATTATAGTGAAAATGATTATTCAAACAAGTGAAACTTCCTGAAGATGCTGGAACTTGCAGATGAAGCAGTCTCTTAGCAGTAGTAAAAATGGCTTCTTCAACATTTCACTTTCCGTTGAAAGATACGTGAAAGAATAAACTCAAGGATAAGGATCTTCAGTGCAGTCACTGTATTGATTTTAAAATTGGAAAAGTTGATGTAAATATCCAAAGAAATTGGTAATTTTTTGCATCTGCTGTAAATAGAATTTTGTATCCTGCTGCAGATCAAGAGACTCCATGAAGTGACATAAATGAGAAGGGAACATTTTCACTGACATCTGACATCTCCCCTCTTTGTGAAAGGCCTAACTTGTAAAATCTCTATTTGTTTCGTTGAGCACATATTCTCTAATCTCTTTAAAAACTTTATTTACCCCAAGTGGTCTTGTTCCTCAGTCAATACCAGGGGTTTCCTATACTGTTACAGGAACAGCTTGAATAAAAAAAAGCCCTTGCTCTTAATATCATAATTCCCAGGGAAGATAATTTTTAGTCTGCATTTTTCCTGGCTGTTATACCTCAGTTTTCACCTTGTCCCTGCATTTTTGCATTTTCCCACTTTTCTACTTTTTCTCCCTCCTGTTGCTCAGAATAGGAAGGTTGTGAATAGCAGGAGCTGACATCAGAGCTAGACCCAGGAGACCTTGCTTTCCTGTTTAGACAAACAGGAGCAGTCAGCTCTGCTGTTCAAACCCTGTCTAGGTCTAACATTCCCTGGCAGTTCTTCATTTTTCACCTAGGCATCTGACATGGCTTAGCAGACTTACAAATATGTGGGTGCCACATGCTGAGTCATATATCACATCGCTGTTCACGGTATTAACCCACTGCTTCTGTTTTTCTGCCCTGCAGAACAGCATGATACCAAGTGGTTTGACTTGGGAGGAAATGCTATATCCGTTATACCAAAAGTACAAAAATTACATTACATGGGGAGACCAGGATTTACTAAATATAATTTTTTACTTTAACCCAGGTAAGTAATGATGCTTGGAGTAATGATTATCTGTGTTAAGAAAATTTCTTGAACTTGGAAAAAAAAAAAGTGCTATTTGTTATTTATAATACACACAGTGTGCTCTGGCATGAAGTTAATGTGTAAGTGCACCTAGGATTTACAACCTATGAAAATACTTCTGAAAGTGGTGCAGGTAGTGGGGCTCGGACTTGATTCCATTGAAGATGTAAATCTGCTTGCTGGAGATTCTGTGAAAATCAGGAAGTGTAACATTAATGATCAAATGCAGGAATGAAGTTCAAGTTGTATGTGTGCTTAAGAGCGTCACTAGACCAGGGCCTAGCTGAAAAGATGTTTTTGTTTCAGATGTTTATCTGAATGTGAAATTGCTAATCTTCCTGCAAAGCTATGCCCTATTTTTCCGAAATTCAGCTCAATTCTGATATTTATGCAAATGAGGAACAAAGCTAATAGAAACAGAAAATGGACACAGCCATTGAAATACCTCCTCTGAAACTGTTGCCCTCCCTACTTTGCTCCTCCACTAAAAGTTACTTTTTGAGAACGATGCTTCCAGCCTCTCAGCTGAATGGTCCAACCTCAGCAGGCACCAGGACGGTGTCGTCTGGATGTTGCCGTTCAGATTTGTGCATTTTCTACTCTTCTGTATTCTTTTTGCTCTGGGACTATAAGGAGCTATGGAGGGCTTCAAGTCTCTCAAAACCTTGTTCTCAGAGAGCAGACGGCATAACCCACCTGTCCTAGTGCGGACCAGCGTGACCGATACGTATGTACTTGTCAGCCCAGCAAAGTGTTGCATCTGATTCCTGCCCGTCAGTCTTGCACAATGCCTCCGTAAGCAGCTTGTAACATTTTTGGTTTGTCCTTGATTTCCTCTTGAATTGGAGTCGTATTCTCGTGAGCGTGTATTTCCCAAGAAACTGGCAAGTTTAGGTCTCTGTTTTTTTAAAAGGGTGTGACTTTTTCCACAGCTGAGAAGGTTTCTGGAAATTCATCCCCTTGTGAGTGTTTGGCACTGATCACACAGAAATGACTTCAGGCACTTCCAGAAACAGTAACATCTGAGAAATGCAAGGATTTCAAAATTGTAGCATAGTATGTGCTTCCCAAAGAAGCCGAGAACCTTATTTCATGCTTCTGAATATGTCGAGTATCCATTCTTACTTGCTTTTCCTTGTTTCCTATGTGACTTTGTATTCCCTCGAGTGACCTTAAGAACAGAGTAAGTTTGGATTGATCCTTATTTATTCTGTTCCCTTTCCTTTTTCTCTAAGGAGTCATAGGGTAGGTAATTGGATATACCCAAATCCAGGCAAATGAGAGAACAAAAGCAAAGCAATAAGCTAACATCTGTTTACTGCAGACAGATGTCAAACATCAGTGTCCCTGGTACACCATGTATTACCCTCAATCCTAGGGAAAAAATAAAGTGGAAGAAATCTTCATTATGAAATCATGAATTAATTTCCAAAAAGAAATTAATGTTAATGGGAATAGGATCTACTGGAGGAAGAAAAAGGTGAAGCCAGGTAAGTTGTGAAGTCGAATTCAAGTCACTAACTGAAGCGTGGAGGACAAAAACAAAGACTGCAAAAATATTTTGATTTTGTGATGAGAGCATTCTCTATCAAATCCACGTTGAGACTCAAGAGAGGCACCTTTTTCCTCATCTCTGAAGGCTGTTGTGATGATTAATGGATCTGGAGGCTCGCAGAGCAGCTAGAGTTTGAGTCCAGCTGTGACAGCAAAAAATGCACAAATGTGTCACGGTGAGGAGAAGATCAAGAATACTCAAGTGATGTGTACGAAAGCTAATAAGCACCTGATGACATCCTCTCCCCATAGTGACCTGCTGATGAGCTGTACTTGAAAACATCTGTTCAAGGTTACCGAAAGGATCCCCATTAACTGTAACAGGGTTTGGATCAGGCGTTCCAGCTCTTCCTGCCCTTTCAGCAACACTGGGGAGCAATTTGGAATGTGTGATAGATCAGACTGAATGGAAACCTCTTACAATCCACGCTTTCTGGAGAAGGCTCCTGCTAGAGAGGCCTTAAGGGAAGAAACATTTCAGAAACTTTTTCTCCTACTTCTTCAGGAACCACACAGGACCAGCTGCAGACTTCCTGGGAA
Organism: Pelecanus crispus; assembly: GCF_030463565.1. Classification (NCBI taxonomy): domain Eukaryota; kingdom Metazoa; phylum Chordata; class Aves; order Pelecaniformes; family Pelecanidae; genus Pelecanus; species Pelecanus crispus. The sequence continues at coordinate 46,933,867 of NC_134649.1, forward strand.
GCTAAGAAAGACCAAGTGAAGAATTCCATCTTCAGTGCTTCTGACATGACCGGCTGGCATAGTGCAGGGATTCATTGTACTCCATTTCTGAAGCAAAAAGGGTCACAGGGACTGCTGTGATTTATTATAAGCTTATTGCAAATACTGTGGGTGCATAAAGTTTTTTAAAAAAAAAAAGAATTGGTAGGAGAAAGGAGGTTACAAGCCCTTTTGAGAGATTAGGCTTATCTTTAAATAACCTGGACCTGTGAAATTAATGGATGACAACCCTTAGAAGGACTGTGCACAAAATACACTACCTCTTATACTCTCCTGTATCTCAGTATAACAATCTGTCATAGCCTCAGTGAAGGCTTCAGCAGCAAACATTGAATATACTTCACAAGCTTTCCCATGCTGTCTCCAGAAGGATTCAGGATTTTGCATAACCCTCGCTGCTGCGTGTGCTTCCCTAGTCATTTCTGTAACTCCGGAAACCTCTTACTAGGGCAGAGGACCCTGGATAGTGCCACCTGGTGCACACTCGCTGGGTTTGACTGTCACTTTTAGCTTTGTAAAATGCTCTCTTGGTTTATGTTTGCACCCAGTCTTTGTGTTGCCCTCTCTTTCTCTTAGTTCAGGTCTAACAGTGCTGAGATATGTATAGTTATCCCCTAAGGAAAGGAAGCTTCTATATCTAGCTGCTGCTTGGGATATTTGCAAAAGAAGTAACTGAATTTTTTTCTGATTGTCAGTCCCAGCTTTTTCACAGCAACATGGTTTAATTTGTTGTAATGCTTGTTTGACGTGCCTTTTTTCTTCTTTGTTTTCCCCCACCCCGTCTCCCCTGACTGATGTTGGCAGAGTGCCTCTATGTGTTTCCATGTCAGTGGAACTACCGGCCTGACCACTGTATGTACGGGAGCAACTGTAAAGGTGCAGAAGAAGAAGGTGTCTCTATTCTGCATGGAAATAGAGGTGTCTACCATGACGACAAACAGCCTACATTCAAGGCACTCTATGAAGTGATACGTGATGTAAGTCTTCTATCTCGATAGAGGCAGTCCTTTTAGTGCAATGTAGATTACTGCTTTAACCGGGTCACTCGGATCGCTATTCCAGCAGATCAGGCTGAGCATAGTTGTGCTTTATGGATACCCATCAGACACAAAATAACAAGGTTGCTTTGGCCTCTCCTATCTTACAGCATGTGTGTATTTGAGGTGATTTAAATGATCCTCCTTCATATTATAGTAAACTTCTAATCAAAAAGTCTGATAAATGGCTTTTCTATAATACTGGAGGGGAAAGAAAGTGTTTGACTGGAGTTCTTCCTGCTGGTACTGCAGCTCTGGTCCATAAATACCCCGTGAAAGCTTGTCCTCCCTGAGCACCTAGCGCCTCTGGGCGCATGGAAGGCAGGAGCTTGCATACAGACACGGGTCCATATTTCCACTTTGAACGTTGTATGTGTGCAACTCCACTCTCTAAAATAACTCTTTTGTTACAGTATCCCCATGTTAGTAAACCTCCTTTAAATACAGACTCTAGAAATACAGTTTCTGGGAAGTTGGCTATTTCAGGTTAATACACCCAGACAAACTTTTCTGAAAGCGAGCACTCTCAAGCAGACCAGTGTTTGAAGTTGATAGGCTTTGATGACACGCTGGGAAGGTGAGGGACAGGTCACTGCCTACCTGTGTAAGGTTTTATCTTACAGAAACTTCTAAAATGCCGTTTTGTAACTAGTGAAAACTAACAATTCTTTTTTTCTTTTCTTTAGTTTCCATTTGAAGACAATCTCTTCCAGTCTTTGTACTACCCTCTGCAGTCTAAGTTTCTGGATACAGTGCACACTTTATGTGGGAGAATTCCACAAGTATTTTTGAAGCAAATTGAGAAAACTATGAAGAAGGTGTATGAAAATCGTGTCATTGTCTACTTGGGAGCCAACCACAGATACTAAATGTAGCTATATTTTTATGCAGAGTTTTTCGTTCTTGCACCCCCATCTCATGAAGCATATAAATGAAGAATATGACCTCTTTTACTGAACCTCGGACTTAAAATACTTTCCTTATCCAATTTCCTAATAACCCCTGAAATTACAAAACCAGAAGAAATCCAAGAAGTCTACCTAAACTGCCCTTTCTTAGGCCTTTTGTTCTCTTCCTACATTTCTCTTGGTTGCAACAGGGAGAGTTGATGATTCTCCCTTTTATTTGATGAGTTTCGTTTGGTTATTTGTTTAAGAACAGCTCTATTCACTGTAACTGTTTTTGAAGTTGTGCAAAAGCTTGTACAGATCTTAGGCTTAACAAAGTTACGGTATGAGCTGTGTAACATATAGGGAATATAACTCTTGAAATGATAGGGCAGATATTCTTGACTGTAATGACAATGGTGAATTACAGAAAAGATGACTCTTGTGATAGGATGAGTTGAAATGTACTATAGTAAAGGGAAAGTATTTGCTTAAAATTGCACTTCTGTCTGAAGTTATATTACCTGCTATTCTTCACATGTAGGACTAAGATTTCCCTTACTTAAAGAGATTAGCGGAATAGAAGTGCCTATTTAGTTTGTATTTTACAGCACTTTTTGTCTAGTGATTGTCATTTTCCCTCTCTGCTCTTCAGTAGTTTTTTGAGGGCTTCTCATGAAGGAATTAGAAGGAAAATAATTACAGCATAAATAGGAAAACAGTGTACAAGAAATGGGAGTGGGATGCAGTGGAAGCTGTGGTACCTGCACAGTTAATGGAAAACAGAAAGAGAATCCTTCCTTGCGTGGAGCAGAGTCATGTTCTTCCCCTCCAGTCCCTTACAGTTTTAAGAATGTATTCCCTAACTTGGTAATACTAATTACATTAGACACAGTCCAAGAATATTATGAATGAAGAGTACAAAACCAGGTACTGTTGATCTGTTTTCCTTTTTAAATAATACTCTTTAATCGCTATTTACTGCACAGTAACAATAGTATGCCACTGAGAACTGTTCTTCCATCCCTGTGTTGGGAGACTGAGAATGCTGCCTCTGACCCACCCCTTTTCTGCTTCCCCAGAAACCTGGGGCACAGAAATGTGTTTCTGCCTGGCACTTTCATTCCTGGAAGTAGAGTGTTTAATGCTAGGATCATAATGAATAGCCTCAAAGTGAAAGAGGATACAAGATGGCTTTGATGTTTATTTAAAATACCTCATTTAGTTTAGATTTCGAAAGTGTGATGTTCATCTTAGGATGTGCACAGACAGGAACTTATTAAAACTCGCAGCAGCTGAAAGGTGCTTGGGACAAGTCACCGGGGAATTGAAAGTGAGGATGCTCTTGAAGAGCAGTGATACAAGAGCAGACTCCCACAGGGCATTTTCTAAGTGTAAGCCCTGAGGGGTGTGTGTAGGTGAGTGCTTAAAGAAAACGGCAGAGAAAATGATCTTACTTTTCAGGTCTGTTCAGCAAAAATAATCAGCCATTACTTGGGACTACTCACTTTTATATCTAATAGGCAAAGTAGGAGAGGGGTGAGGAGGGTGAGATACGTGAAGCTTTTCTCTGATGAAAGGAAGACTGATACAGATTGCATATCTTGTACGTGTAACATACATTTATTAGAGATAAATATTTGGGGGGTGTGGATGAGGGAAAGGATATGTTTCCTAACTTAAAAAGTAGGATTTCTGAAGAATTGCAGTTTTGAGGGTTTCTACCCTATCCAGTCAGGACTGATGCACAGTTGCATAAGAAAACAGTCTCCAAGAGAAAGTCCTTTTAGCTTGCACGTTCCTCTCTCCTTGTGTGGCAGCGCATGAGAGGAGAGAAAATACAGGCCTTGCTGGCATCTCAGGCTGCCAGATAAACAGGCTGTACACAGGATGAAGTGCCAACAAAGTTTTTCCAAACACTAGAGTGTGAAAATGTCTGTGACACATCCGTAAGCGTGCTGTGTGAATGACACAACATGGCCAACAGCATCACCACAGAGTCATCTGAGGAGAGGAGGTGTTAAGACAGAGGCTCGGAATAAGGGGCATACGGTCTCGGTCCTAGCAATTTCACTGCTGGTCTGTGCTAGTCCTCACAGGTGTGACAGACAAACAGAAATGTCTGTTGTTTGCGCCTCTGTGTGCTGCAAATTCTAATCAACAGTTTGTGCATGTTTCTGACTGGGATCCGTTATCTTGCAGTCTTTGCCACATAAGTGTAAATTGACATGCAAAGGACAGAGGCAGCTCTGCATCTATTCCGACTGAAAGCCCGGCATTTCCTAGTGGGACCCAGAAAGGCATTTAAACGTAAGTGTAGACGTTCCTGTCTCTCGCAACTTGCCTTAGTATTTTCTATTTTAACTGAAGTTTTAGTTGCCACTTGAAAAGAACAATACATTTCTAGCTACGGAGAAAAGTGTGAAAATGTAACCCAAATGAACCTTGAAGACTTGAGAACCAGAAGGCAATGAAAGGAAAAATTCAGCATGCTGTTTTAAAAAGTTTAAGATAATGTAAGCCTAACATACAACAGGTAAACCTTTTAGGCTAGCAATGCTGAGAACTTTGTAAAAAATATTAGCTTGCTTTTAAATCTTCATTAAGTGTCAGGGTAAAGCTGACTAGGTCAAACGAGGATAGATGAGGCGCGTGCTGGGCACTCTGAATTCCTCATTTCTATGCTATCTACAAGGCACAGAAAGCGGTGGAGCAGAAGTCTCACTGCCCAGACAGTTGCAACTCTGGTGCTAAGCCTCTGAAGTTTGGGAGGCTGAGATTGTGTAAGCTATGATTCAGCAGAACCCTGCAACTATGGGCACATTAAAATGAAGGAATGGCATTCATTACAAAACAAAGGCATTATTGCATATAAAATGATTAGAGGTTGAAACAGTGCTTTTTATGTTTACAGGAGGTGCTACGTTAGATTTAGGAAAAACTGTGTTATGTTCTTAACAGCTATTAAAATATATGAAGTATGTGCTTTAACATGAAGACTTTTGTTAATGTAATATCAGCTTGCAGGAAGAATGGGGGAGGTTCCTCCCTGCTGTGCTTTTTCTGAGGAAAAAAAGCTATAATTTGAGCTCTCCAAAGTGTTTTAAAACAATTATGTAACACTGATTTTTTTTGTTGTTGTTGTTAGAATTATTAATTTATATTTTATTACAGCTTCCAAAACCATGTTATATTTTGGTTTTAACAGTAGTGGATTCTAATCTTAATCTTACTTAGAAACGAGTTTTCATTCATTTCGTATTTCATACTTGTGGTTAATTAGCCTTCATTTATTTTAATAATGGGGTGTGTAAATACTTATATAGACTTTATATCCTCATTTCCCCTTCCTCATGTATTTTAGTTATTTCCAATGGTATAATGTAACCAAAACACCTTTGCTAATGCAACACCTTGAGCAGTGTCATCATAACATGGAGGGGGAAAGCAGAATAGTTTTCTTTAAGGGAATAGAAGCTCCAGCACACAGAATGTATTGATAACCAAGGACAAGAATCACCTGTCACGCTGAGGAAGAAACAGCAGGGTACAGCCCAGAGAACTGTGCCCGGGTTGTTTGAATGTAAGCCCTAACCCACCAAATGTTTGATACTCTGAATTTTGCCCGTGTGGTCAGTAGGCTCAAGCGCAATGCATCGCGTTAAGCATGTAACCAAGTCCTTGCTGTATCAGTGCCAAATATTCAGGTTTTAAATTTGCTACGTTATACTTGAACTTGTTGAAGATAGATAAATAGGGGCTTTAGGTTAAGAGCTGCCGAGCACCTCCTTTTAGCCCAAAGCCATTTAAGAAGGTGTCAGGCTACCAGTGCGCATTGTACAACAAAGAACTGCCAGAGAGGGAGGCATTTGGTTGCATCATTTATATAATGTGAGAGTTTTTCTAGGCTATTTGCCTGCGTATCATGAAGTGGGCTTAGATAGCTTTGCTATCATTTCACTTAGAGGTGGAAACTGGAAACTGCTCTCTGTGTGTTTGTGTGTGTGTGTGTGTGTGCGTGCGTGTGTACACAACAAGAGCGTATGTGTAAAGAATTCTGTACCTTTATCATTTACTTGCTTGTGTCTTTTTATTTGACAAGTGCACCAATTGTTTATAGCTCCCAAGGAGGCCTAGCAGTGCATTTCTGTGTTGATTAAGTTCCTTCGGCTTACATTACAAATAAATGAAGTTTTAAGCAAGCTCTGCATTTTGATAGCTTTCTTTTACATACAAGATTTTGTTTGTGTGTGTGCGTGCGCGTGTGTGTGTGTCAGGTCTGGTTGGGATGGAGTTTACTATTAGTGATGTTACAGGGTACGTATACAGGGTATGTCTGCATCAAGCAAAGAAGAATGTTCCTCTTTTACTCTCACCACCGTAGCGAGCAAGTATTAGATTGGGTATGTTACCAAAAGGGACAAATACATACATTTAACTTCCCTCAAAGTGCTAATGGGTCATGCTGCTACTCCAGTTGCGTTGCAGTGACCATACATCAGAACCTGGTCTCAAAGGAAACTGAAGTTCTACCTTTGACTCTTATTTTTACTGTTTCTCCATTATCTTCTGCTCCTTAGAGGATTTGGTCATTTAGCATCATTTCCCTTCCCTTCTTGTATTTAATTTCTTTGACACTCTTGTATGGTCACTGCTGCTATGTCCTTGGTTTTGCTGCGACATCTCTGTGTGACAGAAGTTTGTGAGTTCTCTATTCAGCCAAACCAGTTGTCCGCCTGGTGATGAAATTGTTTTCTCACTTGCTCAACTGGCTCAGCTGTATGGTATGTTGGGCTCAGTCACGCTCTCTTTGAAGCCAAGAATAAAACTCCCATTGATATTCATGAGGAAAGGTAAGGCCAGCTGTCAGACAATGGCACTCTACAGCGCTGCGTCACCTCTGGCCTGGGAGGTGTGTAGTAGTGGGGCGTTTGGTTCCATGTTCCATAATCAAACTGGTCGGGGATGTCCTGATCCAAGATTTTTCACTCGCAAACGTGGCTTCAGTCAGTATTGCTGTGGGGAGAACACGCCGTGTTTCCAGGGTACAGGCTAGGCAGAGGTAACGCGGGCACAACAGCGAACAGGATGGGCATTGACCTGTTTGCTGGTGATTCAGAGGAAGGGACCTGAACCACATCCCCGTTGCCACACTGCTGGATTTGTTACCTCAGTCTAAATCTCGCTGGCTGCAGCTCTCCTATTTGGAACAAACTCTTCACTGAAGCAAGGCCGTGGAGCTCGATGACCCACAGCTGAGGGCCCCAGGTGCTGGAATAGCCTCTTTCTCCCCCGCCCTCACTGCTGTACGCACATCGATAACCTCGGCTCTGGCTCCAGGAGACATCCTCGTCGCATTGTTGCGGAGCACGAGTCTAAATGGAGCTCAGCTGTGATTTTACATTCGTCCTCGTACGTATGATCCTAGTAGAGATAACTTCTCTGTGTGTTCTGTGACACTTAGAGCTGGGAATAAAGTGCCACTAACTGAAAAAAAAAAAGTGAGACTTTAATACTAGGATCAATCTTGACACTTCATCATCTTTAGCACAAACTGTTGATCATTTAATTTAGAATAATTTCTTTCCCATTGCTTCAAGAAGAGATTCCTCTCCTAAGAATCGGGTACCTGTAACCATAAAGGAGCCAACTTTCAGAGAGCGTTCTGCTCCTCTCCATCTGCTACAGTCAAACGTGATGCTAGTAAATAGACACTAAGTACCCATCCAGGGATGGGGTGGCACGGGTCCATGGGTTGTCCCCCCCAGAGGCTGGAAACATTCCCCCTTTGTGCTCTTGAGGCAAGTGCGTATCTATGCCGGGATCCATACAGACTACAGCCTCCTGAAGAACCATCGCTGGCATGAGAGAAGGAATTGCTGTTTGTGCTTCGAAAGAAATAGCAATGTTTGGAAATTTTGCTTTCATTCTGGATTGGAACAAAAAACAAACTGTCAACACTTGCTTTGAAATGAAAATTGAGACAAAACACCAAAACGAGAATCAGCATTTAAGATTAACAACGCACTTTGTTAATGTTTTCTCTTGAGGTAAAATATTTTGTTTTGACTTTTACATTTCTATAAATGTACCATAACTGCTTATGTTATTTTCTGAAAACTACAGTACAGTCCAAAAAATGTGTAATGTGTCTTAGAACTAAAATATTTTGGTCATACTGAAATAGTGACGCTGAAATGACATGGCCCTGTTTTAAAAGAAATGTCATCAGTTGACCTGTTCCTACAGAAGCGTCTTTCCCGAATCCTTCTGAAGCAGGTTAATTCCCAGCTGTGGTGGTTAGAGCCGTGCAAAGCGAGCGCCTTCTCAGGGTACACACCTTTAAAAAAATACCTGCTTCCTCCTCTGCGCTGCGCTTCTGAAGGGCAACTTGTTTTGAATACTGGCTTCCTCACACCTGAGGCTCCAGGTGAAAAAACAAGTCTGGTTTTCATCTGAATCGTCGTGTAGTTTGTAGAGTAGTCTAGGAGCAGCTTTCTGTCCTAGGGATATACTGGGAGGAAGGTGTGAGAAAGCAGCTTGGAAAGGCAGCTGCACTGGCCCTGCTCTGCCATGGGCTCTCGGAGTAATGGGAAAAAATACGTGGGGAAAAAATTGTGTGTTAGTTTAGGGGTTAGACGCTAACTTAGGTAAAGCCTAAAATGCTTATCACATCTAACCATTCCTTTTATTTTTTAATCTCACTGTGAGTACTCTTCCAAAATAAAACCAACTCCCACAAATACCATCTTTATGTTTTCAGCCTTTTCTGGATTAAAGGCACCACACGTGAGCTCTTCTGATCTTTTGATACTCCCAAGTCTTCCAGATCTATTAAAAGCCTATTAAAGATTTTTAGTCATTTTCTCAGAGGAGGGACGTCATTTGTCTCAAAGTGGCTATAATGTACTTTAAAGAAAAAACAAAAAACTTTTCCATTCTCAATGGTTCAGAGACACGCAATTTTTTAGTGACATTTTATTGTACCACCCTTGAGTTTCTGCAACTATAAACTAAAACTCCAAACAAACAAAACCCCCAACCTCCTTTTGTAAATCCTTTCATGTGTATCGATGGGCAGTATTTTCTGAAGATCTGAGTGGGTCTTGAAACATAGGATTTTTCCCATTTTCTTAATTGTTCTCACTAGTCAACTCTGCTGCGTCTCGCTTGCTTGGTATTGTATTGAAGTGCTACAGATTCTTTCAAAGCACGCTAATCAATTTTAGTTCAAACTGAGTTGAAATACCTTACAGATTGCTGTCACACATCAGGGAATGAAACTCCTTTAAGTCAGGTTAGGCCAAGGATCTCTAGATACCTAATCTAAGCTCCGTTATTGAAAGCAAAAGTATCCGCTGGTCCTACTCCCTCCTTCATTTTAATCAATATCGGGCCTATTGATCCGTGCCCGGGGTTGGACAGTCTATAATTCTGTGGAAACTTTCAAAAGTCTTGCAGTCCTAAACCTCAAGAATCAGGTTTTGTGGTTTGTTGTGGAGTTAAAAGACCTTCCAGGGCAGCGAGAGAAGCTAGCCTAGCTGAGCCCCGCTGCTGCCGAGACTGGTAATCCTCTGCTCCTCTGCTTCCCCCATGTGCTGATGCTTTTTCCCTGCGTTAGCTGGCCCGGCCCTGCTGTGCCAGGAGAGCTGCTGATGCTGTTGAGAACTAACTTTGCAAAAATAATGGTTTTCGACTAGATCGATTCAAAGGAAAGAACAGGAAATGAAGGAATGCCCCTTTTGGGTAGTGCACATGAATCCCTTAAAGATCCATCAGAACTGCCAATATGATATTTTCTGCTTTTTTTTGTTTTTTTTTTTCCAGAAAGAGTGTGGCATGATTACGTTGCTGTCACTTGGTTTCCAGTCTGCTCTAATTTTTGTTGGTATTTCAGGAAGATGAGAATGTGGCAGTACCTATAATTATGCTATATAACTTAGATGTTACTTCTGTGTCTTCCTTCAGTATGGATGAACATGAACATAAATCTTATCCACGCTCGATCTGAGCTTCTCAAGTGTAAGAGCAAGTAAGAAAACAGAGATTTGTCCAAGCACATCAGGCAGAAGTGGACTCCTATTGTAGGCAGGACCTGGTCCTGCTCTCTTTGAAAACTCTCAAAAAATATGTTTTGCAGAAGTTTAAAAGAAATCTAAAATGTAAATCTGAACAAGGCTCTGTGTAAGTTTAGTGCAGGAAGAAAACCAAAAGCTGGGTCAGAAAACAATTTCTAATAGTTCTTTAGTTAGATGGTTAAAACCACCACATCTCCTTTGCTACCAAGGCGATTTTTTTTCATTGTGGATTCTCAGTAAATACTCCACAAGCAGCACAGGGAACTGACACAAAATGAAATCATGCTCTCTGTTATGTTTGTATTACAAGGTGTGCCAAATACCTTACAAAGAAGAGTAATTACCATTTCTGTTTCATTAATGGAGAAACACAGGTATGACTGCCTAACTCATTTGCTTGAGATCCCACAACAAATCAATGATGAAACTACCTACAAGCATTTTTGTATTGTAGGATTATATTTAAATGTTTCTCCTTTGAAAATGGAAGGGAAAGATGATTTGCTGCGAATTGAAGTATTTTTCAGTTAGTTAAGGAGATGTGGGTTTCAAAACATGCAGACCTCCCCTAAGCTGAGCTTCATCCTAAAATGCATTTGAAATAATCTTTGTTACCAGACAAATAGATGTCATTCACGCTTTTTGCTTTATTTCCATAGAAATAATTGTGGGTTTTATTTTGTTCCTGCTCCAGAGGAGATGGTTTTAGTTTCCTAAACTAAAATTTGCATAACTTCAAACATTTTCCCTGAAACAAAAAAAATACAGTGTTTGCATTAAATCTACATGTCTGTCATTGAATTTTCAGGACCTCTTGATGTCATAGTTCAATGTTTTGGGTGGTGGGGTTTGGGGGGAGGGGGGCGAAGGAAAAACTCAATTTAAAATGGCTTTCCTGTAGAAACCAAAAAGTTTTTGGAAGTATATTATTTGAAAAACTGGTCTTTTTCCCTTTAATGGGGATGATGGAACTGAAAAATGGAAAACATTTTCTCTTCCAGCTCCTCCTGTGGTAGGAGGGCAGGAGGAGAAAAGACAGGGAATGTGGCTTTATTATTTATTTTCTGCAAATTGCGGAATGACTTTTTTAAAAATGAAAGATTTATGTCTCTCTGAAATACTTTTTCAGTGCAAACAAAGAGGTTTTATAGTTGGGCTGGTAGATTTATATACACATTGTCTATCAATGAACAATATCAAAAAGAGGACTTCAAGAAAAAGAAGAAAATCAGGCGATTTCTGGTGTGCCAGGGCATGCAAGGACACGAAGGCATACTCAACTGTAAAACTGAAACTTCTCCATCAATTGGACTCAAGTTTTTCCAGATCATAAGCGTTGCTTTCCACAGCCTACTTGTATCTTTGAAACCTTCAGTCGTATTGTCTTTTTTTACGATTGTCTGTGTTTTGTCATTTGAATTAAAGCCTCTTTCAATGCAAAGATATTTTTAACCAGCACATAACATTCTGTCTCTCTTCCAAAAGTTTTGGCTTTGTCTGTCTAACAATAAGGAGGGAGGCCTGAGCCCACGAAGGGTCACGATTCCATTAAGCTTATTGAATGGAGTTACTGGCGAAGTGGCAGACTTAACACCCTTGTTTCTTACGCATCACTCATATACCTGCGTAAACTATACAATGCTGTCATTTTTTAGATTTAGAATAGATCTGCCATCTAGTCTGACCAAATGGAAAAAATTAGAAAAGCTGCTCAACAACGAAAACTCAACGTTCACGTACAGTTGGTTCACTTCTTGTGGATTCTACCACAACACAAAACAAAGATCTTCCTTCAGCGTCATCGCCAACGTACCACAGCAATAATTTATTTAATATACTACAGATAACGTGATAAATGTGGCACTTCAGAAAAGTCCACTTTTTTCCAAAATACAAAAGGAAAGGATCGGAATGAAACCAGAGGTGTTTTTCCCTATCAGGTAAATCCTGCAGAAATTGTCCTGTTGGCTTGTAGCTCGCCTTCAGAGACCAGATCTGGGAGGGGTGGCCCCTGTGGCTTCACCCATCCTCGGCGCCGGGTCTGTGTTACAGAGCAGCGCCAAGGAACCCTGTAACGTGCGAACAGCAAAGGCTGCAAGCACACCGACCGCACCATGCGGCATCAGAAGCAAACCTCACCTGTTCTTCTGTGAGTGCAAAGTGGCTCTAAAGTGGTTAATAGAACAGTTGAGTGTGTTTTATTCTATTACAAACTGTTAAACGGGTTTTATATTTCTGTGCAGAATGTGGTACAAGAATTTAGAAAAAGCCTGTTTCTTTTTTTTTTTCCTGCAACTTGCTTTTTTAGTGAAGAAATGATATGTTGTCCCAGTTCTCAATAGTAATTCTAGGTATCTTGGGAACAACTGGGGGACTTTTTCTGTTTTAAAAGAACAGGCCAGCAGCACAACTTTACAAATTGACAATTATGGGCTTTATTTTCTTGGTTTTGGTGATACCTGTAAATGGAATGTTTAGATGTTGTTTAGGATGATTGAATTTGCTCTCCTAGGGTTTTTTAAGTAGGTTGTGTAACTGTGTTAGACTTTAATGTGCATGTTTATGCCTCTCTAGGTTTCTTTTGGCTGGTGGGATTCTTTAAGAGCAATCATGCTGGGAAATGCAGTTCCTTGGGAAGAGCTGAAAATTGAGAGCATGTGACCAGCCCTGAGAATTATTACAAAGAGCAAGCTGTGCTGGGGATGTGAGCTAATGGGGTATCTGGGGGGAAATGCAGTCAGCTGGGGTATAGAAGTTATTTAAGAGAAGCTCTGCTCTAGGAAAGGTCTGGTCTCCGCTCCTCTGAAGGTTGCAAAGGTAAGCTAGTGGGTTTTTTTACTTTCACTGGAGTTTGATAAGCTCTTTTAAAATAATAAAGTGGACCTAACTGGAGTTTGATACCTCTTTTAAAATAATAAAGTGGACCTCAAGGAAAAGGACATAGGCTAACCTGTGATCTGATTGTATCGCCCTTTTCTGTTGTCGGTGTGTCTGCACACAGACTCTTTCTGTTTTCAGCCCATACCCACTGCTTGCTTTGAAACCTTTCCCTGTCCTCTCTCACCTCTTTTCTCAACACAGCTCTTTCCACATTGAAGGCATTTTTCACTGATGTTTTGGGGGAGGATATTGTTAATGCTGTAGAGAGCACATTATTGTCTAATTATAATGGCAAACTAACATAGTGTGGGTTAATAAAGGTGCCTGATGCTAGGAAGGTAAGCGTGCCACAGAAGGCTTGAGGCGGGGAGGGCCATGGTAGCAGGGCTACAAGGGTGACATGGCCAATAATGAAAATTGTTAACAGCGTCCTTGTCTCCATGATGAACAAAGTGGTCAGAAGAAAAATGGCAGCTCAGTTCACCATGGTTTTAATGCCATCTCACGCACTGAGGTTTGTTAGTTGGGTTTTTTTAGGTGTATTTTTTTTCTCCCCTAGAGATTTGGGAAAGTCGTATCTTCTTTGTCTCTGGTCATTTGTTTGGTTAATTGAGTTAATGGTGCTGGCTGGCCGCGAGGGAATGCGTAACACAAGAGACACGTACAAGAAAGAAAAAGCGCCAAGTCCTAAGTATTGTTGTTGAGATTTCTCGTGTAACCCGTGTCCAGTGGGGACTGCTGTTTTCCTTTTTAAGAAGCTGAGAATCAACCTGTGGCACAAAAACTAGGCAATTCCCTTGTAAAACACTCAGAAGTAGTGGCACTCTAAAGTTGCACTTAAGCAAACTTCCAGCTATTCATATATAGTCAGAGTGAGCCCAAAAATACTGAATCGGAGGTATTGGTACCTGCTGTAAAGTATTTTTGAAGTTTATAGGAGAGATGCTGTTCCTAAACTCCCTGTCGTGCCATGGCGTGAGTGCAGCAGCTCCTCGCGCTGGAGCGGTGACTCGGCCCCTTCCTCCCACAGCCGGCTTGCAGGATTCCTACTGTTAAAATGGTAGGAAATGTTAAAATCCACATTTGGCCCTGCTGGGTGCCTGGAACAGCAAGGCCCATCCCGAAAGGTTGGTTTGTTAAACCCTGTTGCCGCTTTTCCCTCCTCCTGCTGACCAGGGAGAGGGGCTCGCGGAGGTTCCTTAGCTCCCCTCTGCCCGACCGCCACCTTCACAAAGACCCCGGAACTGTCTTTGTAAGGTCTGCTTATTTTAACTACGGTTTTCACTACAGTACGAGACAGGAATTTTGTACGGCGCATCTGTAAATATGAAACCTTAAATATCCCTCTTAGTATTATGTAGTCCTGCAACAAAGACTTGAAAGATCCTTGATTTTATAAGCCGCACATTTATAAAATAAAAGTTGGGGGTTCTTCCCGATGCAGTTGCCAGCAGAGACCGTGAGTTGCATGCCTCGCGGATCCTTCCCTGCGTGATAGAACCAACACAAGGGGTCAGAGAAAGCAGCTTGCAGCACGGGAATGCTTGCGATGGGTGCCAAGCGTGTCTTTGAGCCATTTGCGGTGGTCCGCAGAGCGGGTCGTTTTGCTGTGACGTTAGCAGCGTTTCTAAGAAACGTGGCCATGCCGGAGGTTTTCTGTTGTCAAGCTGGCACCTGGGAGGGTGGAAAAGTTAGTACAGCTGCTGGCAGTATGATCTTCTTAGGGACTCCTCTGGGTTTCTGCTGCAGACAGCCGATGCGCTCTCGCGTACGATCAGCCCCGTGCTGTGCCGGGCCGATGCTGGCCGCGACAGCAGCCGGGATGCGCCCGCGGGGAGGATGGACGCCGCGTGCATGGCTGCCTCCGTCTGCCGGCCTCAGGAGCGGGCTGGGACACCGTCCAGGCCGATATTAGGATTTTACCTAGCAGTAAGCCGCCGCAGATGTGTCAGCTCACATATGCCTAGAATAAGTCGGCATTGGTATTTGGCTACCTTATTTACAACTTCTTTTTTTTTGTCTGCGTGTTAAAGTAGCATTTCCCTTTCCTTCCAGGAACAACCACCGCACATCCCTCCGTCCTGACGAAGCCTTTGGGATGAACGAGCCCGTACGTGGCTGGCTTGAGCAGGCCAGGGGCAACGCTGGCTGCTCGCTTGGGGACCCTTTCCAGAAAGGAGCGACAGGAGGCTGCCTGGACTTCGCCTCCCCTTCCGTGGAGTTGTGGTGAGAGAAGGGGTCGTCCCCAGGAGTGCGGGGAGCGAGGGGGGGTCGTCCCCCGGGACGTGGGCAGCGAGAGGGGGTCGTCCCCAGGGGTGCGGGGAGTGAGAGGGGGTTGTCCCCAGGGATGTGGGGAGCGAGAGGGGGTCATCCCCAGGAGTGCGGGGAGCGAGAGGGGGTCGTCCCCCGGGATGTGGGGAGCAATAAGGGGTCATCCCCAGGGACGTGGGCAGCGAGAGGGGGTCGTCCCCAGGGACGTGGGCAGCGATAAGGGGTCATCCCCAGGGGTGCGGGGAGCGAGGGGGGGGGTCATCCCCAGGGATGTGGGGAGCGAGGGGGGGGTCATCCCCAGGAGTGCGGGGAGCGAGGGGGGGGGTCGTCCCCAGGAGTGCGGGGAGCGAGAGGGGGTCGTCCCCCGGGACGTGGGGAGCAATAAGGGGTCGTCCCCCGGGATGTGGGCAGCGATAAGGGGTCATCCCCCGGGATGTGGGCAGCGAGAGGGGGTCGTCCCCCGGGATGTGGGCAGCGATAAGGGGTCATCCCCAGGGGTGCGGGGAGCGAGGGGGGGGTCGTCCCCAGGAGTGCGGGGAGCGAGAGGGGGTCGTCCCCAGGAGTGCGGGGAGCGAGAGGGGGTCGTCCCCAGGAGTGCGGGGAGCGAGAGGGGGTCGTCCCCAGGAGTGCAGGGAGCGAGAGGGGGTCGTCCCCCAGGACGTGGGCAGCGATAAGGGGTCATCCCCAGGGGTGCGGGGAGCGAGAGGGGGTCATCCCCAGGAGTGCGGGGAGCGAGGGGGGGGTCGTCCCCCGGGACGTGGGGAGCAATAAGGGGTCATCCCCCGGGACGTGGGCAGCGATAAGGGGTCGTCCCCAGGAGTGCGGGGAGTGAGGGGGGGGTCGTCCCCAGGAGTGCGGGGAGTGAGGGGGGGGTCGACCCCAGGAGTGCGGGGAGCTAGAGGGGGTCGTCCCCCGGGACGTGGGGAGCAATAAGGGGTCGTCCCCAGGGATGTGGGCAGCGATAAGGGGTCATCCCCCGGGATGTGGGCAGCGAGAGAGGGTCGTCCCCAGGGCTGCGGGCATGTGCTGGGGGATAGCGGGCGCTGGGCTTGAAGGTGCACAAGAAGGTGGGAGAGGTGGGTAGTGAAGGAGGGGGAGGATAGATCCTCCTTGAGAATAAAAGCGGGGCAGGCATATCTAAGCACAAACAGCTGTTGGATTTGGGGGGGGGGAGAGCCGTCCCCCTCAGCCTGAGGCGGGGAGGAAGGCGCAGAAGCTCCCTGAGGAGCCGGGGCCGGTCAGGCGGGAACTGCGCCTTCCCATCCCCTTCCCCGAGAACGCGCGCGGCGCAGCCCGCCTGAGGCGGCCCGGCGGGGCCGTCTGGGAGCGCGGCGCCCGGCCCCCCCCCCCCGCTTCCTGCCCCGCCTCCCTGAGGGCGGCCCCGCCCCGCCCCCGGCCCCGCCTCCCCGCGCGCCGCCGCCCCCCGGCGGGAGGAGGGCGGGCTGTCGGGGCCGCGCACGGGGACGGCCCGGGCGCCATGTTGGAGCGTTGCTGAGCCCGGGGTCTCTGTGTGTGCGCGGCGGCCGGAGCCCGGTTCCTGCGCGGGGCGGGGGGGGGGGCTGGAGGAGGGGAGCAGCGCGGAGCCGCGGGGGGAGACGCCCGGGCGGATCATGGATGTCGAGAGGCTGCAGGAGGCTCTGAAAGGTGGTGCCGGGGCTTGCCGCGGGGGCTGGGGGGAGCGGTGTCCCCACGCTGAGGGGGAGACGGGGGTGGCGGGGTCTCCCCCGCAGCTGGGACCCTCTGACGGGGAGGGAGCGGCCTTCGCTGAGGGCGGCAACTCCCCGCCGCCGGGGGCGAGGGTGGGGGTCCCCGTGCTGTGGGGAGGGGGCTGCTGGCGTGGGAGGGGAGTGGGTCCCCCGGAGTGGGGAGAGGCCCGGGGGCTGCCTGTGGGGAAGGGGAGGGCTGAGCCCCCCAGTCCCCGCTGCCCTGGCCGGCCCCCCGGGCTCGCTCTGGGCTGCCTGAGGGGGAGCCGCAGGGGGAGGGAGGTTCGTGACCCCGCCGGCTCCCCTCCTGCTCCGGGCCCGGGGCTCCCCTCGCCCGGGGTGCCCCTTCTCTCCCCCCCCCCGCCCGCCCTTCCCCGGCCCTCACCCGGAGCTCTTCTCCTTCTCCTTCCCAGTCCACTTCTGTGCTAGCCTGCCTTGCCGGATGCAGCCTGAGGAAATCAGCCTCTTTTTCTGTTGTAGCTGCTCAAAAGAAGTTGCAAATCAACTTTTGCTGCTCGGATGCATGTAGTTTCTCCACACGAAAATATCGAGTGTTTTACAGGGCTGGGGAGCCGGTGGAGCTCTTGGGAACAACTAATGCATTGTGAAAGCATGAAAATATTTTTGTGGGAGCTGTACTGATCGTTGAGGCAAATAAATCGCTAATTATTATTATTTTTTGTGCTGTCCTATGTTCTTTTACTATTGTTTTTGTGTCATTCTTGTACCAACAGATTTTGAGAAGAGAGGGAAGAAGGAAGTGTGTCCAATACTGGATCAGTTTCTTTGTCATGTTGCTAAGACTGGAGAGACGATGTAAGTGTGACTTTCTTGGTGATCTTCAGTTGTAGCTGTAACACTTCTGTGTTTTAAGTCAGTGAGATGCTACCTGGCTTCTCTTTTTGTCTGTAGATTGCTTCCATGAGCTAAATAAGCTTGCCTTTGTTCCCATTTAATTTCGGACGGATTAGTTGTGTTGGCCTGTAGTTAGTTTTATCTAACAGGGAGACTTTTTGTATAGGCTTTGCTCAGGGGTATCTGTCAGGTCTTACTGATCCTGCTCAGTACAGTAAGCCTGTTGCTCTTTCTACATTTTACATGACATTCAGGGGTTTTTAAGTGGAAAGTTTAGCTTGCTGTTGTAATGTCTCTTGTATACTATTGTAACATCTGTTGTATACAGTATCTAACGGTATTATTTATGTAAAGATATGAATGGCTTAGATTATTTCTTTCTAGGCTTTGTATACCGTGCTGTGCTATCATTGCGTCTAAATGCTTTTGATGAAGAGGGGAGATCAGTAGGTGCTTTCTGCGGAGGAGACATATAGGAACTAGCTGGCTGCTCTGAATTTCCGTAGCCGCTCGTTTTTCGGCTCGCACCAGAGTTTCACTTTTCCTGGACTTTCTTTCACCCATCACCCTCGCGGATTTCCGTCCGAAGGTGTGATGTAGCTGGAAGGAGCCCTCTTACAGCTCCTTGTAGGGGATGAGCGCTGGTGCTGTGCTGGGTGACTTCCTTGCCGGATCACTATTTGGCAGGAAGGGGAAAGGCTTCCCTGGGTGCGTTGCTATAGAGTTGCTCGCTTTCTGGCTCCCAGGCTGTCTCCTTGTTTTTGAGGCCTAGTGCCAGACTACAGGCTTCAGCAAGAGATATGTGCTTTTACCAGTGTTTTGTTAGCAACCAGTGATCACAGGGGCTTGCTTTGGGTTTCTAGAATCCCTCTAACTTGTAAGAGGTTTGTAGGTTTTGCTGGGGTTTTTTTTTTGTTTGTTTGTTTGGTAGGTTGCTAGTACTGCTTGAATTAATGGTTTTGAAAGAAAAACAAGTTCTGAATGGTACTTTGCTCTCTGAATAGAAGGCTCTGGCTCAGCAGAAATGTACAGCTGTAGTGCTTAATATTTTGGTGTAGTGCTTATTTTAGTATGGACTTACTGTGGTGTGTTTTGTCTGTGTAATATGTTTTAAAATACTTTTCCTGTTCTGAAATATTTCTGCAGGCTGTTTCTATTGTTTCTGCCACTATTACATATGTTCCAAAGTAATTTTAAAAAGTGATTGTATAGGGGAAAGTTCTTGGGTAAATTCTTCCCTATGTGAAACTTGGAGAATGAAAAAATTCCTGATTTTTATTTCAATTTGGGAAATCTAGATTTTTTTTTAATTATTATTCGAGTGTTACAAACTATTAGTTAAATCTGAGCTGGAATCTGTCATCTGGAACTTCATGCAGACCCTGGCCTTCTATGTTTCAGGGTGTTCTTTGGCTTTTTTCAGGTCTGTAGCTTTTTTCAGCATTCTTGAACCTTTCAGTTATGTTAAATTGTTTTCTAAAAAGTGTCGGATGTGAACATCAGAAGTATCTAATATAATCTGGAGACAGATGTGGAAATACTGTTCCATAATGTTTAGTTTGCTTCCCATGATCTACCAAAGTCCGTATTTCTTCATCAAATATGCTTCTGTTTTCACTGATGTGTTATGTATCAAAAGCATAGGGAAGAAATGAGTAAAAATTAAAATCTCATGGTAAACATTCATGTAAAGATCGGTAATACGCTTTATAGGAACTTAATGTGTCTTTAAGCTAGTACAGCTTGACCACTGTGAAAGTGTTGCTGAATACACAAACCTACCTACCAAACACACGTTAATTCAAAATGAACTAAATATTCTTTATTTCCAGTTATGCCGAAGTAACTTTATTTCATAGAAATCTAAACCACTAATAAATAGATTGCCTTGGAATGAGAAGGTGAAATCTAACATAATAGTTCTTAGTGACCTTTTTTAGGATTTTAATGAAGTTCAGAGCTCAGTTTGGCAGGGGGGGAGGAGGGAAAGGATGGTTAAGTCAGGGGTAATTACAGAAATGGTTTGCAGACTTATTTATTGAAAAAACAATGGATCTTATTCAGTCACAGCCTGTTCCTAAAGTAACAAACAAAAAGTACCCGTGCATGTGAGGACCAAGGCAAATAAGGACAAGTGAAATGTGAAGTATTTTTGCTTCGAGTTATTGTTGTTTCTAGGAGAGTTATATAGTGTTCACGGGGGTTCTCTCAGCTTTTTAATTTACTTTATGTTGAATACTGATTTAAAAATGATAGACTGCAGTCTATGTCCTGGGTTAAATGAAAAGTGTTCTCACCCCCCCCCTCCCCCCCCCCCCTCCCCCGCCCCACCTCTTCTGGACATAGCTGCAGCAGATCTTGTAAACAACTAGTAAATTTAGTTTGAAAGGGTGCTAATGAAGTAAATTAAAATAACTTTTAAGGTTCTCATCAAAGGACGATCGTGGCATACATAGCTCGTTTAACAGATTGAAGGCATGGGCTGATCTAAGGCCGTTGGGTACCTCCCTGCCCCCATTTGTTTCAATGTGCTTATTCATCCGAGGGAGTTAGGAACAGGTAGATGCAGGTTTAGGCTGGGCTGTAATTTTACTAGTATTTCTTTTGGCAGCAGACTTGGCTAACGCAGCCCCTGTGTCACTATTTTACTTGTGCTTGTTCAACTGTTTATGTAGCTGCATGGTAACCTGGAGCAGAAAACTGCTCGCAGTTGTAAGTAACTTTCTTTTTGGCAGTAGTGTTTTCAGCAAGGTTCAGTTCATTGATCCAGCTTGTTTTGTCCATGGTAACTGGTATGTCAAACCCCAGCACGGTTGAAGAGGCGGCGTAGGGGAGGAACAAAGGGCGAGAGTTGTATAAGCCAGCACTGCAACTATGATAAGGCTCTTCAGAGTGTGTCTTTATTGTAATTAAAAGCCTCTTTCATTTACAAGGAAGATCTGGAATAAAAATGTTGCTAAATTTGGTTACATTATCAGCATAAACTTCGTTGTGTTATCAGTACCGTGCAGTAAAAGCCTGATCATGCAATCACGTGTGTTAACTTCATCTATTTGAAGTTTAAGCTATCTTCTTGTGCGAAGTTAACCATTCGCTTAAGTGTTTGCGAGATTATGGCCTGCATTTACAAAAGCCAGTCTAAACTTCCTTTATTATAGGTGAACAGAAGCAAAGGCTTGATTGCTTGGCTACTTCGAAATATTTTTGTTTCTAATGGTTGCTGTGGTAAGACTTAGCTGTAGGTGAAATATAGTTTATGGTTCAACCTTTTTTAATCTTGTGTTGAGTCTTAGGACTTTTTTCAGAGGAGCGATGCACTCCTTAATTGACTTGACTTTTTACTAAGATATTAGCATGGAATTTCCTTAGTGAGACCAAGTATAGTCAGGGAAGATCATTATAACCTCCTTTTCTCTAGTTTATAAAAGATCAGTGTGGCTTGCAAAACTGGGTAAAGTGAAGAGATACGAATTTGTTAGCCTTAATACTTTACTGTATCTGAAGGAGTTCTTTAGAAATGGGATATGTTTTTATGCTTGTTTTTTGCATAAGAAATCCACTCACCTATTTTTTTCTGAAGTAGAAACGGCCTTAAGAGATGGTACAAAAATCACAGCACTGCAATACTAGAAGTGAAATGCAAAAGTGAAATACTTCTTTTTGTTCTTCTGAAGAGTTCTTAAAGAATGGATATGAAGATCACTAGCAAATTGTGATCTTGTGTCTTGTATTTAAAATACATTTTCTCTTACCTCTTAGGAAATTCTCTTGGATTTAAAATCACTCTGCCCCTTCAATAGCAAAAATGTTACTAAACCATTTATTTAGTTATTTCGCCAAGAAAATCCAATTTGTTGGACTGGAAAGGAAAACTGGAATTTTCCTTTGGTTCTGAAGTTGAAGATAAAATTTAGAAAACAAAAGCAATCAAAAATTTTATGTCAATTTTCCCTGCGTTTCCCCCACTTCTGCCCTGGGGCAGGCAACCTATAAAGCACAGTTTTAATGGCTTGCTGTAGTGGAAAGTATAATACAGATGCTTACTGACAGCAAAGGAATTCAGAAATCAGTAATGAAGTACCAAAATCTGGAGAAATACAGTATATAGGCAGAAGTGATTAACTGCAAAATAGTTCTAGGCTTAGGCTTGAGTAAAGAACACGGGCCTGGCCAGGATATAATGTATTTATAGCAGTTCTTGCCCTGAATGCAGTATAAACAGCCATTAAAATGCATTCTGGTTTTATTTCTTTGTGTAGTCAAGTGCTTTCCTCAGAGTTTCCCTGGAAGATGTGAAATATTAATTTGCACCTTGAGATTTCCTTGAGGACCAACATAAATGCTTTCCTGCAATGTTTCTTGAGTCAAGTTTAATACATGTGATTGTAGAGCAAATATGAACATCTTTAATATCATCATAGAATAATGCAAGCTGGAAGGGGCCTCTGGAGGTCATCCAGTCAGACCTTGTACTCAGGGGGAGCTAATTCCAGAGTCCGTTGAGGTTGCTTAGGGGCTCTGTGCACCTCTTCTGAAAATCTCCAGTGATGGTGATTCCATAGGCTCTGTTTGGCTCCCTCTTTCACTGCTTAACCACGTGCACTGGCAAAAATGCTTCCCTTGCAGCAACTTGGAGTTTCCCTTGGAGCAACCTGGGGCCACCGCCTCTTAGCCCTCAATTTGTGCACCTCTGAAGGGAGTCTGTTTCCATCTTGCCTGTACACAATTACCCCTTCAGTGGTGAAAGACAGCAGTTAGATTCCTCCACCGTAGCTTTCTGTTTTCCAGGAGACATGCTGCCTTAGCTTCCCGCCTAGGTTGTGTGCTGCAGCTCTGTTAACCATCTTAGCGGCCTTCTGCTAGTCTCACTTTTCCTGCTCTCTTTTGCATTGCATGACCCCAAACCGGACACAGTATTGGGGCTATGGACTCGTAAGTGCCAGGTAGAGGGGTATAATCGCTTTCTCTGATACTGCAAACGTAACCCAGGGTGCAGGCAGCCTTTGTCACGGCAGGGCCACACTGACAGATGTTCGGCTTGCCATCTGCCAGCACAGGTATTGGTCCTGGTCCTGGTACTGACTCTGAGCAACGTCATTTGGAACGGGTTGCAGTTCGGCTTTGGACCCCACTGACCACAGCCGCTACTGTGTAGGCTTGACGGTCCGCCGAATCTTGTCGCCGTCCACATCGGCTACAGAGATGTTCTGGGAGACTGTGCTGTGTGTCTTGCTAAAGCTGAGTTCACAGTGTCCGCTGATCTTCCCTCATCGACAGAGTCGGTCAGGTAGATCAGGGACGATTTGCTGTTGGTAAATCATGTAACCGTAAATGTAAGTTACATAACGTAGTTCTATCAAAGATAATGGCAAAAAGTATTTTTGACCCTTTGATACTGTTTCATGTACCCTGTGTAGCAGCAAAATTTTCTTTTCTTACTACGTTTTTGGAACACTTTTTTTGATCAGTTTAGCTTTTATATTATTTCATTACAGCAGTGAAATAGTTTGTCAGCTGTAGAAAAGATGTGAGTAGAGATATGGGAGCAGTGAACATGTATGAGAATAAGTTCCTGTTCTCAGCTTTAGTCTTTTAATGATTGAGTTTTGGTATAGTAATTTCCTTTGTTACACATATGTGGATTCTTGTGGCCCTATGTTCTTCAGCTTATTTCACATGCTTAAATTTAAGTCTACTTTCTTCTAGAAAGTACATTTTCTGGTTTTATCCAACTAGCAGTTTTGTTGCTTGACGTGTGTATGCTGGTATTTTTTGACTAGTTTGAAAATTTTGTTCTGATTTGGAGGCAACTCATTACCTGGAAATCTTTAGAACTATTGGGGGAATGTAATTCCTTATGATTTTTTTTTAAAATCAAATAAAGCAATTCTTAAGTTCCTGCTATAATAAACAGGATAGTATTTTCTGAAAGAAGTCTGTGTGCCTTTGTTAGTGTAGGCCTCTTTCACTTCCATGTTCTCAGTGAAGCAAGAGATGTGAGTAAACTTCCTTGCATCGTTTCCTACTATTATTCCTCACTAACTCCATTCCACTAAGTGTCTGGAATTATTCCCCACTAATTCCCATTCCACTGACACTGTGTTTTCTGTCTTGTAATCCACTGATGCCTCCAAAGGACAGGAATCTCTGTTGAAAAGCCTGCTGATTTATCTTTGTCAAAGATAGTTTAGCTTCCTGGCTCTTTTAGCTATGTTATAAAAAATTATATATGTATCAAATGTACAGTTGTAGTACTTCAGAGGAATCAATTGTGATATAGATGAAATCACTTGCTCCTTTAGGAAACTCACGCTATTTTAGTGTTTTATTTTAAATGCTGCCACTTCATATCTGTTGGGAGTGGCATTTACAGTATAAAGGTCAAAGTTTAACTACCATTGTAAAATGTGCGTGATGAACTGATCCTAATAAACTTTGGTCTCTCTATAGAATGCACATGTAAGGAAAGATGGAAGGCAAGCTCCTCATAGCAACGCTAACTTTTCAGTGTAATGGGACTATTTTAACTGCAGGTGTAACTGTATGCGCACGCAGACTTTCATTTGCAAGTACATCTTTCTTCCCTGTTGCTATATACAGCCTGTTCTTCGAAGCACACTGCCTGCTAGTCTTTTTGCAGACGGTTCACTGCTACTTTGCACAGAAAACCACTCCACCATTTATTTTGTAGGAGTTTGCATGTGCTTCTGGTGATCATGTTTAGTAGTATTCTGTTGGCATCCTTCTACTCTTCACGCTCAGCTCTCCTGCATTGCCTGATCGGATTTGTTTTTGTCCTCAGTTTCTACTGGTTCTTACCTTTACCTCTTGTTAATGTTTCTTCGCAGCTGTAATGGCTGCCTCAGTATTACCTCTCTCTTTTCCAGTGGGCCTCAAGTCTCCTGTTCCACGGTGGCCTTGCTCGTTACTATTTCATTTGAAGTACTTTCTCAGACATTTGGGTATTTTTCCACCCCATATTACACTTTATAGTAGCAAGGATGGTTTTTCTGTTTTGACCTTGTAATTGATGAGCCTTGCTCCCTCTTCCTGTCTACAGATTTTGGGAAGGTTTGTGCTTGATGGTGCATGTTGGGGGGACGGAGCAAGGTAATGGTGCATGCAGAAGGGAGCATACAAAGTAGTCTGGTCGTCTTGGGGGGCGGTGGATTCTAAGGTTTGTGGATAAACTGGGGTGATGCTGCTTTTCCACAAAGCTGGTGTCTGGCAGGTCTCAGTTTTAGAAATAATACTACTTGAAGACAGTTCAGGATTTCCATGGTGGCTACACCTGATGAGGCTTTGCTCACAAGTGGTAAGGGAGCATGATGATGCAGAAACACCCAATGCCTGTGATTAGGTCATTGAGGTAGGGTACACCTTGTCAGCCCAAGCTTAGCATGTGTCAGCTGAACTGCCTCGTGTAGAAGCTAATTGGGTGGCTTTTGTTTCCGGTTTTGGAAGGAATTAGTAATAAGAGTGGAATTTACCTGATGTAAGTAGTACTGTTTTAGGACCCGAGTGAAGCCTGTGTTTTTGTGGGACAGTGCGTGAACTGGCAAGCACAGACATACAGTGCAAAGGAAATTCAGATCCAGAAGTTGTTGCACAGGGTGCATTTTCCTTAGTCTGGTTTCCCAGCTTTATTGTTCAATACAGTAAAGATTTGATAGTACTATCTCGGTGATGTCCATGGCTATTCTGAGGTAACCTGTGGATCTCTACGCACTGGTTGTTTAACAGTGATAGCTACACTTACCAGCTGAGTTACAACATTTCTTTTGTTTATTTGGGTATTCTGTGCAAACTGGGGATGACTGGAACGACTTCAGTGTCCTGTATTAGTAGATATGTGGAATTTAGTTTGCGTATAGAAGAGGTGATATATTTATATATGCAATTATCCAAACATTAATTTTAGATTACTCAGAGTGATTTTTCTATAGGTAGGTCCTATAGAGAGAGTAATTTTAACTTGCTGCAAGTTCAGGAAGACTTTTAAATATGTATCACTTACTGCATAATACTTTTCTTAAATTTTTACTCCTGGGCTTCTGCTATACGGGTTTATTGAGAAGGTGTCATCTATTTAATGTTTTTGTATTCTGCCTACATCAACTCCAGAGTACTACAGAATTATATTGTGCCTTTGCCTGATGGATTATTTTTCTGTGCAATATCTATTGAATGGGGTGCACTCTGAATTGTGCTATGGAATTCCTGCAGAATCTCTATTATACAGTGCACAGCATCGCTCTTGAAACATGCCTTAGTGAACACTAATCTATTCAGTCAAATATTATCTGAAATGGAAATAAGTAAAAGCTAAGAACAATCTACAGAATTGTTCGAGTTGAAATAAATACGGTTGTCTAAATTTCAATAAAATGTCCAATCATGTTAATGGTAGATCTGGACTCTGGGTTTTGGGAGGTATTTTGACGCAGGTAATGCCTATCGGCTATTGGCAATCTGTTTGGCTAGTGCTATTCAAATGCAGATAACTTTATCTTTCGTAGAGCAGATGAATATAAATGTTCTTGGGGCTCATGTGATTGCAACTTGTGAGAGAAGTCAGATACCGTCCCCCCTCCCGAACTTTTTGTGCCAGTTGCTTAAGTGATATTGTTGACAATTCTTAAGGTTGATGTGAATGCCCTTTAATTTGAAGATTAAAGATTAAAAATGAAATTTCAAGAATATGGTCACTGAAATCATGCCTCTGAAATAATTATTCCTGGTATAGTTTGTTTTGGTAATAACTGGATCAAGGTGTTGCATTAAGTGTTGCAGAAATATGCAGTAATCTAGTCCCTGTCTTGAAGATGCATTCTACGGAAATGAGGCAGATGTGGGCTGAGAAGACAGTTGTTGTACAGAAAGCGATTAGTGAGAGTTCTGACTAACTCTGTGTGTTTTATAATTAAGTTATGCTGGGAATGTTATTTAGAAGATTGTCAATCAGGTTAAAAAGTACACAAAACTCAAATGATTTTAAGATAATCTAGTACAAAGGGTGCTAACTAAATTTTTTAGAAAGGTAAATGTAATAATTACACAGAATATTGGTAAAAACAAATACCCAGAACTAGAGAAATAAAATCTGTTGGGCTAAAGTATCCTGTAAAATATGTGACAGCAGGAAGATACTAGGTCTGCATATATTGTGGCATAAGTTTAGTGTGGTTCCCTGAACTGGCGTTTTTTCTGCATAATAGGAAGGAAAAAAGGCAACTAAATTGTAAATAAGTATAGCCAATATTGCTCAGATGGGAGGACTTAGCTGGTATTTGATGCTTATACAAAAGTCTCTGTTTGTAAGACTTGGAGACCTTTGTAGTTGGTGTGCACTTCATAGGGAAGTCAGTAGCTGGGGTGATCCTTCTACTTGTAATAAAACTTGAGATTTATAAGAAATGTTAGTTGAATATGTGCATAAATAAAATCATATGAAGAATAAGAAATCGGAGTAAGGTGAGAATTTACGTACTGGTACACAGTGCAGAAGCACAGTAAATGGAATAGTTCAGTAAATACACCGGTTTATTCTTATCAGCCAAAGGGAACTTGAAGTAAATTTTCAAGTGGAAGAGGGAAATTTAATGCAAATACCATCTACTTTTACTTTTCTCTTTATAGATAAGCTACTGCTGGTGGTTTGTGGAAGTTTTGAAGGCTTTCAGTTACTTTGTGTATATTGCTTTCCGCTCTGCTATAAGGAATTTAATTCTTGAATGAAGAATCTGTTGTAACCTTCTAATTTTTTTGTTCTGTGGGCTGGGCAGTTTTTGCCTTTAAAATAAAGTGAAAGGTACTTGAGTTTGGTTTTAGATAACTGTATTAAGAAATGTACTTTCTTGAAAAATTCTGAGTCCTAATTCATGTTTTTTTTTTTCTATTCTCTGGAACAGCTGTATTCTGTTGGAGTTAGCTGAATACTTACTAGCAGAGATCGGAATTAGTCCCTTGATGATTACAGATACTACTTCAATGTCTTCATTAGCTGTCTGTTTCCATAACTAAGTCTTAATCTTAGTTGTTCTTGGCAATAGCAGTAGTAATTTGCAAGTAGTGGAGAGGTGAACACTCATACTACTGAAGTAGGTTCAGTTCTCATGTATTACAGTTTCCGTGGTTCTGGAATGACCTCATCATGCTCACAAGGAGGAGAGCAAAGGCTTAATTTAGGCTGACAACAATCAGCGAGTGAAAATGGAAAAATACCTTCTGTGCTTGTGGGAAATACCAGTTTTTCTTCTTTTGAGCTCTTCAATATATTTTTAATTAAAGTGAAAGGTAACATGAGGTCAAATCCTACTAAAGATAAAACATGAGCGCGTTTTAATTCTACATGAGTTTTCAGGTGAAAGTGAACGCGATGCTCCCCCAGGAAGAGTGCTTGCCAGTGTGTTTCCCTAAGAGGAGTATGCCGTTTACAGCAAAGCACGGTGCTCCAGTAAATTTCACCGTGCTGTATCACCTAAAGTTTAAAATGTGTTGCTCGTTCAGAAACACCAATAAAGAATCCAGCACTCGCTTATGGTTTTAATTTAATGTTAGGTTGAAGGGTTTGTCTGCTTGCCAGAAGCATTTAAGAAACTAGTCTGCATTGATGCACAGGGGATTTTACTGTGTAAATCTGTTGTCATTGTTTGGAATTTCCCATGTTATTCTGTCCTGTGTGGATGGTGAAAATAGCAACAGTGTGCAAAATGATGACGCTAAAATTAATCGCATCAAAATAGTATTCAAGTAAAGCATGGGAAGTAGGAAAAAAGCTTAAAATTCAATTAATAGTTGAAGCAAGAGTGAAATTAAGTAAGGTATGTTCTTTTATCTGGTAGATGTGTGCAGCTGCTTAAAGGAATAGGTCTGTTCTCTGCTAGTCACATCACACATCTTAATCTTCCTTATCTGCAGCATTAATTTTGTGGTTAGATGAGTGATCTGCTTCACCTGCCTGTGTGTGGGATCACAGGAATGCGTGGGAGCAGCAGAGCAGGCTTGCCCCTTTTGGTGTAGCCCAGGTGTAAGGTTAGGTGTGTGGTGGGGCAGCGCCCTCCTTCTCTGCACTGTGATGAAATCCCTGCTGAACTACAGCATAGCTCATCTCCCGGTAATGGAGGGAGTTCAGCGTTGCCAGCTTTCTACCCCAGAATTTTTCAGAGAGGTTTTCTGAAACAATTGAAGGCTGTTTCTTTACCCTTGAGCACCTCTTGTTAAGAAGCAATATTTATTATTTACATAATAACCAGTGAAATGGCGATTCCTGTACAAAAACCGAAATGTCAAATGTGAACAGGTTTGGGGTTTTTGTGTGAAAATGCTGGGGATTGTGTTTTACAGGCAGTTCTTAACAAGATTTTTAGCTTGTGCACCCCCTTCTATGTAACTCTGTACTTCCAGGTATCTTTGTTTATACCCAATCAATATGTCTGACATTAGGGTGTGCTAAGTAAGGTAAAGATAAAAACAAAACAACAACAACAAAATAATAGAGGGAGTAGGCTCTATCTACTGTCCTTCCATCCCAAAGAGCAGGGATAACCGAGGAAGGAGGTGAGCAAGAGGAGGAGATTGGCCTCGGTCTCCTTTCCCCCAGAGGACTGCAATCCTGATATCAGTTCCTCTGCACAGCTCGAGCTCCTGGCTCTGCTGGAGAGGGCCTCTTCCACGCGTGCGCTGGGCGCTGCCGCAGAATAGGACAGTCAGTCCTGGGCAGGCTCCTGGCACGGACTCCCGGGTGCTGCCCTTTCCGCAGCCTCGGGGAAGGGAACCACCCTGGGGCTTCTCATGCCTGGGGATAAGTTCTGTGCTCTCTGATGGCAGAGGTGGGCCTTTGGTTTGAGAAGTGGCACATTCCATCTGGTCCACAGTATTCCTGTTTGGATACATCTTGCATCGAGGCTGTGGAAGAGCACACTGGAGAGTTTGCCACCTTGCACACGGGTTTGAATTGGATAGGTGATTGCTGGGTGCACTTCATTTGCTGTGCCTTTTGACTTTTCAGATGGTTTTGGAGATCCCATTGATAGACCAGAATAGAAAAGGAATTAACTTGTTTTGGATGAAACTTTCTGTTTTGCTTCTGACAGTCTGGGGAAATTGCTGTTTCAGAGTGTATCCTCATCTTCTATGAGCTCTAGAGCAAGGCACAGAAGAGAGGAAACAGTTAAGTTGGCAAGTTATTTCACTTAAAAATTTCACCTGTTTCCTACTAGCAGGTTTCTGTGGGAGCGTGTGTAATCTCAGTCAGCAATAATTGGGCGGGGGAGCTGATATAAGTGACTTGTATCTCTCTTGTTACATGTTAAGTGAATCCCTCTGAGATTGTCCTCTGGTTCTTTCCTTCTATGTGCTGAGGACTTTGCCTTAAAATCAGTTTAGCTGAATGTGAATTGTTTGCATCCTAAATACACTATTTTGTACTAGTTATTTTTTTATTTCTGCTTGTCAGTGAGCTGGTATTAGGAGAAGGGTGGAGAGGGACGTGGTCCCTTCTTTTACTAAGTTCTGATGGGTCTTTTATGGCCTGTTCAATGAACAGAATCAATAGTAGATCTACTTTGTTTTCCTTTTCATTTCATGTTCTTTGTGGTACATAGCATCTCTCCAAAACAGATGGCACCCTCTTCAAATATAAACTAAGTAATTTTGTAAGGAACTTAAACGCTGTGAAATCTGAAGACAGACATCCCACCAGGACTCCTGGGGCTCTTAATGTTTTAAGTACATAGCTAGGTCTGTAGAAGCTTAATATCCCTTCAATATAATGCTTTTCTTAATTAAACCTGTAATCTGTGAAGCAATTCCAGAAAGATTTACGAAATAATTGCAGTACCTTCATTTCAGGAGGTAGCCTTATTTCAGGCACTCTGAATTCTTCCTCCTCGTGTTCTTCAGTTAATTTTAGGTTTTGTCTTGCTTACCTTCCATGGGTCTTATTGAAGTTTGAAACTTAAAATCCTGTGGAGTTCGTGTAAATTGTGTACGCCATATGTACTACCTTAGTGTTAACATCTGATGTTTTAATACAGTTGCCAAAAAGGGAGATAGGTAACTTACCCTAATTGTCTTCGGCACTTGCGGAGACTTGCAGTCCAACCTACGCTTAATGTCCAAGTCCTGCGGTAATGTTGGGGATCACTGGGTTGTAGCAAAGCCTTCCGGTGTAGTACTAAATACACGAGGAAGAACTATATAGCTTGTTCAACATGGATAGTTTTTCTTAAAAATAGTAGGGAAAGCACTGTGTTTGTGTGAAGGAGGTAGGGATATTGTAATTACAACTTTGTCTCCCTTCCTTGTTCTGGTTCTCTGAAAGTTAATGTTTTTCTGTGATTCTCTGGATTGCAAGACTTTATCTCCATTTCAGGTTCTTAAGTTGCCTTTTGCTATTACTTCTGTTACTTGGTTTTTAATGCTTGTCAAATGTTGCCCAAACAACTTTGTTAAATGTTTCTGGCTTTTTGCTCTTTCCTGAAGTGAATATACCAAGTGGCAAAAGAATCTAATATAAAAACTTGTCCAGTGGTCAGAAGAAAATACAAAAACAATGTCGATAGTGCCAGCTGTTGACAGAGGATTCTCCTCTTTCACAATAACCAGTGTGGTAAGGGAGACAGCTGCTTTCTCAGTTTCATCAGTACATTTTCATATAAACATTTTGAGTAAACAGGAGATAAGGAGTGGGGGGAAGTCTTCTGTGCTCTGGCAGTGATAGGATTAGATTATTTCCATGTAAAATGCAATGTTGTTTTTGATGTGCATGTTTTGGAAAGATTAATTCTGTGCAAATCCTGTTAGTACAGGAAAATTGTACCTTGCAAGCAACTTGGTGCTAGGTAATTCTTCTTTCAAATGAAAGCATAGCATCAGATTGCTTGAACTGCTTTCTGTCTGAGATGACCTCTCTCCCTTGTTGAAGAGTGCTGTTTATTTAATAGAATTGGTGGGTTTCTAAAACTTGGTTGATGTTGCTTGGCAAACTTCAGTTGATCTG
This sequence comes from Pelecanus crispus, assembly GCF_030463565.1. Lineage (NCBI taxonomy): Eukaryota > Metazoa > Chordata > Aves > Pelecaniformes > Pelecanidae > Pelecanus > Pelecanus crispus. Next base: position 46,965,619 of record NC_134649.1, read on the forward strand.
TAGTAATGGATTAGTTTCAATGGAAAATCATGTAGTTAAGTATAGGTGTGAGTTTGCTTTTATTAGAGAGCAAAGTTATTTAGGATTGTGTTCTCCCTTGTTTCTGCTCTGGTAATGCTAGGTTATGTGCCTTGTCTAAATGAATCTATTTTTCTCTTTTTTTTTTTTTTTTAATTCTTCCTTCCCTGTGCAATGGAAATATTTTTGCTGCCTCATCAACTTTCAGTGAATAAGTATGCTATTGTTGTATTGCTCTAACTGTAGAGTTTCCTTACACTCCTTTGTGTCTTTCTTCATAGGGCTTTCTTGTCTTCACTTACTAATTCTGACCCTGTCCTGGGGTCTTGTGTGTTTTGTGTGTGGAATTTTAAAAAATTTTAGATTTTTATTGGTGGGATTTTTTTGGTATAGCCTGTCATTTTATTTAAATCTCTGCTTGCTCATTTCATGTCTTGTCTTCCCACACCCTTCTTTTAGCCTTTTCTCATGCTGCTTCTCTAACTACATGTGAATATTCTCAAAACTTGCTTTTGTTTCTCATATTATTGGCTATTCGGTCAGGTGCTGTCTACTTTCCTGGTTTTGTTCTGTAAAAACACAACTGAGTATCTTCAAACACTGAAGTCTCTTCTGTCCATGTTTCTCTGTGTTTTCTAATTTTTACTTAAATTGTAAGGTCAGGGACTGCATTCTGGTACAACATTATGCTGTTAAACATCATCTCATACCTTAAAGCACAGTTATTAGCATATGTTAAATCTAGGACATAGTATCATCCATTTAAGTAATGTACAAAGGCTGAATTGTGTGTTGGCTTCTATGCTTTCATCTGTTGCTTGACTATTAAAGGTGCTTTTTTAAAAAATTTTAACTATTGAGTTAGACTACCAGCATTTACATTGGTCTTGGGAGATGTGTGGTTCTGCTATGATACATTTCATAGCAGTGTTCCCCAGGGCTCAGTTTTGGGACCAGTCTTGTTTAATATCTTCATCAGCGATCTGGATGAGGGGATTGAGTGCACCCTCAGTAAGTTTGCAGATGACACCAGACTGGGTGGGAGTGTCGATCTGCCCGAGGGTAGGAAGGCCCTGCAGAGGGACCTGGCCAGGCTGGACCAATGGGCCGAGCTATACGACGAGAGGAAATGGGCTCAAGTTGCGCCAGGGTAGGTTTAGATTGGATAAGAAAAATTTCTTCAGGGAAAATGTGGTCAAGCATTGGAACAGGCTGCCCAGAGAGGTGGTGGAGTCACCATCCCTGGAGGCGTTCAAAAAACGGGCAGACGTGGCACTTGGGGACATGGTTTAGTGGGCATGGTGGTGTTGGGTTGATGGTTGGGCTTGGATCTTGGAGATCCTTTCCAACCTTAATGATTCCTAGTTTTACTTTCATTAAAAAATAATCCAGCCACCAAGCCAGGAAACATGAATTTAATTATTACTCTACTGTTAATTGGTTTAGTGGTGGACTTGGTAGTATTAGGTTAATGGTTGGACTGGATGATCTTAAAGGTCTTTTCCAACCTAAACAATCTATATATACGTATCTATAGAAGCTGTAGTTCTGGAAGTGTGCTGTGGTTGCTCCTTTTCAGCCATTCATTACTGCCTCTGATGTTTCCCCCCGGCCCTTGAGAAATGCTTTTTTCATAAAACCAGTTTCTTCCTCTCATTTTCTGTCTGTCAGACCAAAACCTTTAGGTTGATATAAGGGAAGGATGGTGCAGGAGCTGGTGGGAGGGAAGCAGAGGACTCTATTTAAGACAAAATGCCAGCTTATGATGATTTGGTGTATCAGTGAAACTACAGGCTTGTTAGCCCAGGGGAGCTGTCTTTGTACAGGTGTATTTACACAGGGTGACCCAGATATTGTAGTGAAAGATGGTTCAGATATACATAAAACATATATGATTCCAAAAATGTCATTCTCTGGAATGAAAGTACACTGAACCAAAACACTTTAGGATTAACTAATTTTTTTAAGTGTTGTTTCTGAAGACATTTTTACAGGTCATACAATGCTCATAGGAAATATTTTTTTTTTTGTGAATGGCTATAAAAGAGCTCTCAAAGTTGCTAGTACAAATTCACAAGTTAGTGTAGCGGACAGGAAAAGCATGGTTTAGAGGACACAAGTGTGCATTTAGAAAAGGCTGATTATTTACGATGCTGAGTGGGAAGAGAAGTATTTATAAACAAGCCTGCTCAGAAGGAAGCATGAATAATATTTTCTCCATGGAATTTCTTCAATTTGGTTTCTTTACAGAGCTTAAAGTGTTTGTCAGTTACTTTCCAGTGTATAAAACTTAATGAGCTTGTACCTAAACCTGTGTGGAAGAGTTTTCTTCCACTTCCATTTGGCTCTTGATTTAACTACAGAAGGTATTGACCAAACTTTGCTCATTTTCAGTGTCTCCCATTTTGTAACAAAGCACCTAGAAGGACTTCTGTCTTGCATCCTAAATGCTAGAGTTGTTCTCAGGGAGCTTGTGATACATGGGGAAGATTTTTCTTTTCTTGAAAACATAGTCACCATTTGTTTATCTCTTCTCACTACTGTTGTCTGGCTTTCGAAGTGACCAGTCTTTCAATGTATGCTGATAGCTGAAAATTTTTAGAGGTGTAGATACAGATCGCTTTGCCAATTAGGAGGATATGCCGTTTTTAGTCTTAATTTTCATGTTGTATTGGCATAACAGTTCTACCCATCATTTATGAACTAAATGGTTTTCTTTCTGGATGAGATGCAGGTGAGTTTCAAGAGTTTAGCTGAGACCAGCTTCGTGTCATTTTCATAGACTGGTAGAACAGGAAAGATAACTTTCCTCTTTTGACACTCGCTTTTGATCACTTCCAGTGAAGTAAATGGAAATTAAGAAAACCTTACTGTCCCTGCAGATTTTTTTTTTTTGGTCAGATGTAAGTTCATTATTTTAACGATTTCTGTTTTTCAGATATGCAGCCAGATACTTTTCAGTTTTGGAGATTGATTTGAGTGTAATCTTTTATAAACAGTTTAAAAAAGTGTTCAAACTTTGCAGTACATTGTCACAAGTGTAGATAAGTTTCTTTAACAAATATGCATAATTAAGGTTGCTTGAAGTAAGATTCTTTTATATAAATCCTCTCTTAATCCACCTGTTTCTTTTTTGAGGACTTGTTCAGAGTTAGCTTAAACTAGAGGCCTGGTACACAGCTGTCGAGGAGGTAGACTGTCAGTGTCTGAGAACATGGTGCTAGATAATGCTGTTGCCAAGGGAGAGATCGGCTTTGAGGGGAAAAAGAAGCAATTGCAGTTCTGGGTGAAAGCAGAAGGAGCAGAAACCTGCTTTCCAGAGCTGCTCCCCCTTGCTTTTGAAGTATTTTCTTCCTCCTGTAGGAATAGTGTGTGGTTCTGCCCCCTTCCTAGCAGCCTGGCAGACACAGAATAAGTAGATGAGGTAAGAAAGAGGGGAAGAGGACTGCTGCTTACTGGGTTGGTAGGAAAGGTGGGAAGGAGGTAACCGAGGGATGGTGTGCAGAAGTTGGAGAGCCTTCATCCTAGGGTAATGATAGAAGAGTTGGGCCTAAAAGAAACAAGTGGCCTGCATTGTAGCCTCCAGAAACCTTCCCCCTTCTTCCTGCCTTCCAGGAATCCACTGTGTTGCCACTGCAGGACTGAATTTTACCTACACAGTTCAAGAGTCTAGAGCTGACTCAGTAGTATTTCCTGTTGAGTAGCCAGAGTTCCCATGTAACTTACTGGTACTGGGATAAAACTGTTCATGAGAAACCAGTTGCATAGATTGACAGTGCTTCAAGACCATCATCAAAATGGGAACATATTTTAATGTCTAAATTGCAACACTGAGGTCAGGAGATTATGCTTTAGAAGCATGGGTCACCTCTGACTACGAAGCAGTTGTTTATGGAATGAACTGCAGTTACATCTATGATTGCAATGTGAACGTACCACTTGTTTTTAACCAGTTAGCTTTCATGCTGCTAGTAGTGCATCCGCAGCAGCAGGGAGTTCAGCAATGTTGAAAAAAACCTGCTTGAGAAATGGAGTAAAAGTCTAAACAACAAGCCTGTCCTGAGCTCCCGCCACTGTGGTTACACCGCTTCTAGCAGCGGCTTGTTCCGTTGATTTAAAGCTGATGTTGCTATATCCGGGTTAGCTGTAGCTGGGCTTGTGACTGCAGGATGAGTTTATCCTTAAACTCTGCTGCTTCTGTTTGTAAGCTGGACTGTGTCAACTGGTTGGCAGTCATTTATCAAGTGTTCTGAAATACAGGATGAAAGGTGCTTTTTATGTCCATATTGCAGTGTATTGCAGGTGCAAGTTCTTAGCCTTTTTATAATAGAAGAAATACTAACTAAAAATACAGGGGTTTAAAATGACTGAGTTTTCTAGACTTCTGTATAGGGGCAAAATGTTATGTTCATTGTTTCCTGTAGCTTCTGCATTGCAAAGAGGAGCTGGCAGGTACTACTTTCAGGCAGTAGGTTGCCATTTTAAACTTGGTATGTTGTTGGTTTATTGCAGCAACACAACACTGATTTGTTAATGGTCTATGAAAAGCTAAGTGTTACTACTTAGCAAGAAATAAATAACAATGAAAACAAAGAACAGCTCAAGTTTTAAAGTGTGAAAAAATATCTAAATGGGGTTGTCAAAGAATGTTTAGAATAATAGTGGAATCCCCTTTCATGAGGCAAGTAAAGCTCTTGGGATGCTCTGTAGGGAGTCATCCTGCTCTGTCATGGGGTTTTTTACTGGGTCTTTTCTGTCTGTGTTTTGTGATGTGCTTATGTATTAAATCTGTGGTTTGTTATGAAAACTTTGGTCTTGTGGTGGTAGCACTGCAGAACTGGATAGCTTTTTAATTTAACATTTGCAGTAGTAGTGCCTAATATTGCACATTGGGAACATGATAGTGTTCTGCTTTGGCTGTATAATGCTAATTGGAGCAATAATCCAGTGAGACTCAATGATGCTGTTTAAGCTGTCCATGCCATTCCCTCTTGGGACCTTGTTTCTTCTTTCTTCCTATTTTTGTTTCTGGTTTTATTGTTATTCACTAAGTCCTGCGTTCACTTCTGTTGCGAGGTGCTTAATGGTTTCTTGTGAAGGAAAAGGGATGTTTGCTTTCCTCTTCGGATTTCCCCCATTCTTGCAAATCCATTACTCCTAATGAAAGACGGGGGTTTCATGTTTGAACCTCTGTAGATAAACCTGAGCTAAGTTTTCCCCCTTTTAATCTCATAATTATTTATTTGAGACAAGGAGAAAATTAAAGATAACATGGCATTGTTTTTCTGGTGAAAGTGGGTTACTAGGACTTCACTGGCCTGTGGTTTTATATTTGGTAGTACTGGTGCTTGAGAACAGCATGCAGCACACAAATGTCAGCTTTGCTGGGGAGTCACCACGTGTAGTTCACAGCACAAATAGTTGTTATCAGCCCGACAGAAGGTCAGATGTTACGTGGGGTTGAAAATAGTCAGGGCTGCTTAAGCTAGCACTGCTACCAAAGACAGCCTGTAGCAATACAGCCTGTGGCTAAAGAGTATTTCTTCCAGCAGGAGCTGAAGGGCTGTCGAGGGGTTCAGATTTTAGGCTAGTTTGATTTGAGCCTGTTCATTCCAGATGTTATAGGTAAATGTCAGAGACAATTTTTTCTCTTTACTGTTGGTTTCTTATTCTCCCTGTTTCTTCTTTTTCTCCACTAATATCTCCATCCTGTAACTGTGAAAGCTCCTGCATCAGCATTAATAGAATAAAATTGATAGTAACTGAACTAAATCGGTTGCTTTCAAGTTGCTCTCTATGCTGCTAAGAAACACCCTAGCCAGAGGAGGCCCAGAATTTCTTCTGTGACTGTTTTGTGAGGCCATGGGTGTAGAAGGGCTTTCTCAGCAGTTTCCCACCTTGTCCATTGTATGCAGTGTGGGAGACGTGTTTTCTTGAAAAATTCCCTATATAGAATTCTACAAGTGATAAAGCTTTAAGTTGTAAGGCAGAAGGTAATTTGGAATGATCTTAATACATTGCTTACTGTTGTGGGAACGTTTTTCAGCAGTCAAAGTTGCTTTGCTCAAATATGCATCAGCAAGTGCTAACTGAGATACAAAATATATTTGCCTTTTTGGGAAAAAGAGGTATTACTAAATTCTTTTAAGGTGCATGGATACTGAGCAGTTCGTTACCAAAGGCCTTTCGGTAAGATTTTGTAACAGAAGCAGATAATGCTGTGTACAATTGCTGTATGGCTTCCAGACTTGAAATGCTCTCTTTTTTTTTTTTTTTTTTTTCTTTGTCCCCTGCCCCTTCTCGTGTGGGCTGGGTGAAAACTTTAGGCAGCATGTAGGCTCACTGGTAAATTGTCTAGAATGTGTCCATATTTCACATTTAGGTTTGAACTGTGAGTGGATATTGGTTCTTTAAGGAAATGGCTTACCCTGTTGTTAATGGCAACTGACTTGTGTAATATTGTTCTACTGTAATTATTTAAATAGTTATCGTGCTTTAAATTCAGGAAGAAAAATAATACTGCATTACTTGCCTCATTTATCTTAGGATCAGCATACCAGCATGAATGTTGTTTTGCAAACATAGTTACACTGTTTTTTCTGTGGTTTTAGGGCTGACTTGCATATGTCTTAATTCTTCTGTTTTATGCAGGGTTCAGTGGTCTCAGTTTAAAGGCTATTTTATTTTCAAACTGGAGAAAGTAATGGATGATTTCAGAACCTCAGCTCCTGAACCAAGAGGGCCCCCCAACCCAAACGTGGAATATATTCCCTTTGAAGAGATGAAAGAAAGAATCCTGAAAATCGTCACTGGATTTAATGGGTATGTATCATTTGTCTTCTAAAATCAGGATAATGAAAAAGATTTTCCCAATTTTTAACTTAGTAGTTTGTACTATCTATCTGTGACTGTTCGTTTTGCTTTCTCAAATAGATGAGCAGAAGCAAATATATACATTGGAAACATGCTACAGTAGTTTCAGAACTTTCACTTTATTCCGTCTTTGAATGAAAATTATGACATCCTGTGGCATGTCAGTCACTTCAGTTTTTTCAATATGTGGTTAGTTTTTAAGTAATACCCTTCAATGAGGCATGGTATTACTATGTGCATTTAACAGGTGAAATTGTAAAGTCAGATTTCTTTTAATTTATTTTGAAATACCTAATTGAAGTCTTTTGGTGTTCAGTTCTTAATTGCTTTGTGGCAGTTCAGTAGCTGTTGAAGAAGTAATGCCATGATAAACATGGCACGACCAGGAGGCGAGGTGTACCTGGTTTTGAATTGTTAAATTGTGCCAGATTCGAATTTATAGATTGAGTGATACTTAGTAATTAAGAGACTTGCGGTATTCGATCTGTTGCTGACTGTGTCTTAGATGAAGTGTATACCCTTTGTTGGTTTCATAATTATGGACGTATTGTTTCCTTTAAAATAAAGCTCCTGATTTTTGGGTTTTTTTGTCTTTTATTTGTTGTATCTTTTTTTAACAGCTTATATAGTATTTTTCTTGGTTCTAAACTGGATTACATACTTACTGTGAGCTGAGTCATCCTGCTTGTGAGTCTCAATGCTTGCTTAAGAGAGACTTTCAGCATTTTTCTGAGGTTGTCAGTAAATGGGCACACTATAAAGCTTGCCTCCCTTTTACCCTGAAATTTCAGATTTGGATGTACTACTAACAACACATCCTTAGTACCATATTTCGATGCTGGGTTAATCACTTTTACCGTCATTGTTCCATACTACTTAATTTATTTGCCGTTTAAGTGTTTCTTGTAAGTCAGATCTCATCTCCGTTGCCCACCCCCTCAAATTGCGCTTGTGTAGAATACTTCTAAGAATGTGAAATTCAGCTTGTTCTCAGCTACCCGATATTTAGACCGGGCTACTTCACTGAAGGAATTTAAAAACAAACCTATCCTTTATGCCCGAGTCTGCCTCTCTCCCGCCTCCCCCAGCTTTTTGTTAATGTCTCGCTGCCCACAAAATTTGTAATGTTCTCGCGTGGAGACAGCTAATGAATGGACTGCTGTTACCTTCTGCTGTTGCAAAGTGTACTAAACAAACCTCTGGGTGATGAGTCTGGAGCTCACTCTGTGGCCGTGCTGTTTTGATCTATTGCTGTAACACAAGGGTGCTCAGCTTCCTCATACTTTGAAGTGAACCACCCAGTCTTTGAGGAAGCAAACTGCATCCATTAGTTACCTTAAAATAATACATTAGGATGTTTCAGAATCTAGGATTGTAGAATAGTTCATCTAGTAAATCCTACAACACCTGCAGTGAGGATATAACTGTGAAAGCTGATTTATATGGATATGTGTCCAAAAAGTAACAGCAGCAGGCTTTGGTTTGTGTGCTTGGATACATTCAGGCTTCTTATTTAGAGTTGTGGATGTCATTTCAGCATACCAGGGCAGAAAAGGAAGCTACTTGATGTGGCTTTATTATTTGGATGTTTTTACTGGTGTTTGTTTAAAAGAGGGAGCAAAAGAGTTCATTAAAACTAGCTAATTTTTTAAAAACTTTAAAAAAAACCTCAGAGAAGTAACAAATTAACTGTGACCTCTGTTTTGGTCTCTTTCTAGAGGAAGTGTCTTCTAAAAAAAGCACAAACCAGCTGTTTTAACCTTGCTGTATCTTACTTGACATTGTGTAATGTGCTTGCAGAGCCAGATTCTCATGCTATACTTTAGAATTGCTTTGGAATAGGAACTTCTTAAAAGACTTGCCGTTTTCTTTGTCCTTTGCTAGTGAAGCAGAAAGTTCCAAGGTAAGTTATTAGGGATCTCTGACAGAGGAGCCTTCACAGCATGAATAAAATAGACATAATCATAATCTAAATTCCCATTTATGTATATTTTTTTGCTAAAATTTAATATAGCTGTTATAAGTAATTTTCCCAGATCCCTATTGAATCTGTCTGTACAATGAATTTTTGCTTTGTAATTCATTCTGAGCTACACTGCTAGGAAGTGCAGTTTTGAGTGTGTTCGTATAGAATCTTAAGTGGTTACCTTAAGTAGGCAGATTAGGACTGTCCATGTACTGAAATAATTAAATTTCTACGTGTTTTAAGATCAATTGCCATACTGCTCGCAAACTGTCATGTTGGTGTTTGTGTATAGATTTACACCAATTTCAACTACTTCTGTTTTAAAATCACATTGTTAAACTATTTTAAAATCATAGTTTTACTGAAAAGAATTCATGAGGCGAAGTTAACTTCGGGTTTTGCCAACTAAAAACATGTACAAATGTTGAACAAATGACATGCAAAGGAGGTGATAGTGTGACGCTTGGTGCCACCTGCTGCTCAGTAAACGAAGTTCAGCTTACTGTGGAAAATTTTGGAGGGAAATGAACTCGTCTTGGCTTTTATTTAAACCTTTTATAGCTGAGAGTGAAATAGGAAGGCAGCTTTTACTTCTGGAGTTAGTTGCAGAAGTAAACTAGTTCCAGTTACTTCTAGAGTATGCGTATTCCCCAAGAAGCCAGAACTGTATTGATATTCACAAAACACTTTGTGTCTTTGTGCTCCAGGTGTCCAGTTAGGTACAGCTGAATTCAAATTAGCCAGGCAGTGATTCTCCAGGATGTCTTACAGATTTGGCTGGTGAAAACTAATTTAAAATTCTGTGTATTTTTGTTTCTGTGAAACAAATTGATTTTGAATGGACAGTCTAGTCCATAATTAAAGAGACTTTGTAATTTAATAGACTTTTCAACCCAAAACCAAAATGGCCATCAGTGAGAATCAATAGATAGAATTAGTGCTGTACCTGTGTGGAAAAGTTAACAGACCAAGTAAATTCTTTGACTGAGTTAGAGCTGGGAATAAGAGAGGGCACTACACGGAAGCTGAACACCATAAAGAATTGGAGTGTCGGAAAGATTACTGGTTCACCAAAAGTTGCTGAACAGCAGCACTATTTGATTGGTGCTGAGGAAGCTTTAGGGGAATTAATAATGACAGAAGCATTGTCAAGCTTAAGAGCCTTCATGAAATAAATTGAATTAAAAGGAATACTTGTTCCTGGTTTGTTCTGGTTGGTACTCACCAAATTGTGGGGGTGGGGGAGGAGATACTTCTGGGTCAAAATAGAGAGGTGAAGTGTATCTTGCCTGTGTGCCAAAACATGCTGTTTCTGCCATTTTACTTGCTTTTAAGCAATAATGTGTCAAAGCAAATGTTTTGGAAATACTGTCATCTTACAACATTACTTTTTGCAAGTATTTAATGTATTTAATGCTTCATCAGCTGTATTTTAACTCTCCACAGCTGATTGATGGAGATTAACTTCACCATCTTTCTATTCTTAGAAGTCAAGTAAAGATAAGTTGGTATGGTGTCATTCAGGGTGAATAGCAAGGGAAGGCATTTGCTGGTAGGGTAAATGGGATACACTCTGTGGGGTTTTTTTCAGGTAGCTGTGTTGGAGCTAGGGCTAGGGGTGGTTGCATTGTAGCCTACCTCCTTACTGTTTTCCAGCTGAGGATTGTAACTTCCTCAGTAATGTAATGTACAGACGGTTCTGAAAAACCTAATTAAAGTGTTGATACTTGGTCACTCTCTTTCCGATTACTGCTTGCTTTTAGTTCAAGTGAAATGTCATGTGGTGTGATTAATCATAGCTATGCTGACCCATTTGCACTGAAGTAGTGGTAGATTTGTGCATCTTTAAGATGTGGCTTTTTAGCTAATGAACTAAGCTTGAGATACATACTGTGTACTGAGCTCCTCAGAAAATAATAAAAGCTGAATTTTTACAAAAATTTACAGTATAGGGATATACACACACACACACACACACACACACGTGTAAGTCTGTATTGATCTTGCTCTGGACTTGGTGTATCAGTCGTATTCCCAATCAAGAAATGGTTCTTAAGTATTGTATTGTATCAAATATTCTTCTTAGTTCAATTTTTGAAATGTTTATAACTTCAAATAGTTAACTGTAAAAATGCATTTATTGTTATTATTGAAATAATTATATATAATAATATATAAATAATTATATATTATTATTGAAATAACTTAAAGTATTTTTACTATTTTGTCAAAAGTCACAATTTTGTTAAAATGTGACACTGAATTTGCAATGAAAGTGTATGACATCTCAGGTAACTGGTAAATGTATGTAAAGTGTTGCTTGCCTGAAAGGGCAGTTTCTCTTTTAAGTAAGGGTGAAATAGAGTGCAGAATTGTCAGAAAACAGAATGTGTGAATGTGATGCTTATGGATTTATACATCTTACTCTGAGTTTAATTATTTTTACTGAGCTGTTCCTTGATAGATAAGTTGTGGCAAAATAGAGTATTTGTAACAGCTAATTCCGACATTTAATGCTTTTTCTGTAAATGTATTTTGTAAAATGTGAAATAAACTACCAGTTGAGAATTTTTTAGCTCTAGTGTGTATGACTCAAATTTGTTTTGAATCGCTTACCATTTCTGTTCTATATATTTGAATAATAAATACAGTCTTAAACTATTTTACTGTTGATCTGATTTCCTTTTCCTCATTTTAATGAATTGTTGGAGTTGTGGGATGATGTATTTAGGATTCTGCTTAAGAGTTTTGTGGTGGTAAGCACAAAAGACTGCTTTGTTAGCTCGCTGTATGAGACGGGGGAAAAACAAGGCCTTGAGTTACTACCCTATATTGCTAATGATAACAAATTTCAGTACTGTTTTCTTTCTGTCTTCTCAGTAAGGGGGAGGAAGCAATAATGTTGTTGCTTCCTAACAGTCGTACTCATTAAAATAAAATTAAATTGTTATAAATCTATTTCATTGCAGCATCCCCTTCACTATTCAGCGACTCTGTGAGTTGCTGACAGATCCTAGGAGGAATTACACAGGAACAGACAAATTTCTAAGAGGTGTGGAAAAGGTATGTATTTTTCTGAGAGAAAACACAGCTAAACAGTCTCAAGTACCACTTAAATAACTTCTGAATTACTCTCAAAGGTCTGTTGGTTTCATAATGGCTCATAGCTATAGTACAGCTAATAGCTACTCCAAGCATGTGAGTGTTTCACACCTTTAAACATCAAAAAGCAGTTTTAAAATAACTTATTTAAGACAAAAAATAAATCTCAGGGCTGTAACTGTTGTGTTTCCTAATGACTGTGCAGTACTCAAACTGTAGTTTGTGGAGGATGTAATACCACTTATATTGAGTCCTAGCTAGAAATAATCAAATAATCAGCTGAAATAAGTTGATTTTTTTGATCAGGCATTTCCTTCCACATTTGGGTTCAGATTAGATCTAGTAAGTGAAGGAGAAGGGACACCCCTTCCCCCCAGTGTCTTTTGTTTCACTATGTAAATCCTCTTACGTAGAGGACTGTGCCTTCATGAAAGCATACAGATATCAATTAATGGCATTTTATAGCTTTTGTCAGAATGTGGGATCTTTCAAAAGTAGGTAAAAGACTTCCAGGATGTGGTTCCACATAGGAACCTCAAGCCAATTTTGCCATCAAGAAAATCCTACTTGGACTGTTCAGTTGAAGAAAGGTTAACTTGTAAATGGTGTGGTTTTCACTGTTATAGTGGATGCAGTCAGGTGTATTCTTGCAAGTCAAGATGGGAAGGAGATGGTCAGGAATAAATGATGAGACGGGGATTTCACAAACAGTTTCTTTGCCAACAATGAGATCTGTGAAACCACACCTCAGGTTTTATGGAGAACCCTTGTTAAAGTTCATCTGGGTTAATTTAGCTGGCCCTGTGATAAAAGCCCCCCCTGTATAATTGGGCTAAGTATTGATTTGAAGAGACACACTTACTTAATTTTTAAGCTAGGTTTTTAGATGTTAAAATTGATTTAGTTTGGAGTGCAATTGAAGAGGGAGGGGTAGCTAAGCCAAACTTACTGAATTAATCATTATTTCTGCCCTTTGTTTATGTTGGGCCAGAATAATTTAACATTTGAAATATGGCTGTGCCAAAAATAGCTGATAGTGCTTGCATGCTTTTGAATGCAGGACTCGCGTATGAATAGAGCATTTCTCCAGCAATTCAGAAATCTTTCAGCACTTGAGAATACTTCGTTTTCCAGAGATACTTCAGTTAGAAATTACAAACACTTGGGCCTGAGGCTTAATGTGCTGGTCTCGTTATGACAGCAACCCACTTATGAAAGTACTGACTTTGAGTGTAATCATGGCCTGACCGTGTAAAGAGGGAGCAGAGATACTTTTTATGGATCTGTCATCTGCTGGTAGCTTTCAACCCAGTTTTCTGTAGAGATACTTTAACAGATATGGCCAAATTCCTGTAACTTGTTAAGTTTTGGGGTGTTGTCAAGAGCTGAAGCTTCTGTTTCGGAACTCTTAATATGTTGTTTGTGTATTACAGAATGTCATGGTTGTCAGCTGTGTATATCCATCTTCAGAGTAAGTATAATCTTCTTTTTCTTGAAACTTCAAGCTTGTTTTAGTAGAGTAGAGAATGTGCACGTGTGTGTCTAATATATTCCTCTTGCTGGCAGTAACTGTATCCAAAAGACAGCCATGCAGAGTTCAGTTTTCATTATCAATAATGATTTCAACAGTAGTGATAGTGGTCTGCAAGTGTTGCATGTAGCAATTTGGAAATGAACAAACAAGCTTTGGACTCATATATATGGTACAGTTCAGTATTACTCCCAAACACTAAGCTGTTGTTTTATACCATAGCTGGTGGTGGAAAAAACAAATACCCCTCGATAACAGTAGCGCTGTAAATTCATCTCCTAGCCTATAGGTATAAATAGAGAACCCATTGAAGACTGAAAGTGGGGGACTATTTAAGTTTGGGAGGGGAATTCTGTGCAAACAAGCTTAAAGTAATTAAAGTTCCTTTATTAGTAACTTTTTTTTTTTTAGGAAAAATAATTCCAATAGTTTAAATCGGATGAATGGTGTTATGTTCCCAGGAAATTCACCAGGGTACTCGGACAGGTAAGTTCCGTTTTAGGAGTTAACTTTTTCTGGGTAAAAGCAAGGTAGTTCTGGAAAGAGCTGGTTCAGATCCCTTATCATTACCTATTCTGATCCCAAATAGGTAGCCTCAAAAATGGGGTGCAACACAGAATACTGGGGGAGGGAGGGTAGAGGAGGCATGAACATGCACACTGTGGTACTCTATTTGTTGATCTTTTTGTAATCTCATTGTTTAGAATTTTTTTGTTGTTATTTAAAGTTTTTATCATAGCTTGCATGTTGTAGGCAAGGAATTTTTTTTATTCAATATAAAATAGCAAAGTACCTGATCTGTTTTGGTTTTGTTTTGATAACCTTTTAAAGCAAGGTTGTAGCTGCTTTCTACCTATTAAGAGCAAATTACTTTACTAAAAGGATGGGTTAATTTTTTATTGTTATTTTAAAGATCTAATGTAAATGGTCCTGGAACTCCCAGACCAGTAAATCGACCGAAGGTTTCTTTGTCAACTCCTATGACAACAAACGGTTTGCCAGACAGCACGGAACATAAAGAATCAAGCTTGCAGCAGACAGAAGATAAAAAACACAGGTTTGTGAGGAGTAACGTATTTTGAGTTTTTATTATTCTCAGTTATTTTCACTTACATTTTAAAAATATTTTAAAAGAGAGTGGCCATCTAAGGTATGCATAATTAAGTCTTAACATACAAATATCTGCAGCAGGATTTGATGTGTATGTACTACTGTTTGGGCTGTCTAGATAAACTATTAGCTCAAGTTTCCACAGTTGCAGTAGCCACATCTTGTGAGTGTATGGGATGTATAGTAAAAATGAAGACTGTAACAGAGTTCAGGAATCCACAGTTACCATATTTGTGTTGGGATATTAAACTATAACCAGATATGGTAGTTCATAAATGCTTGCCGCTCATCCTGACAGTAGGAGCCGTCTGTAATTTGGACCTGCCCGAGTAGCCTGACCACTCTGCGTTTTCATCGACAGTCAGGTGAAGGAGTGATGGCTTTGAGGTTTTGTTATGTAGTAAGTGACATGAGTTCTACTGTTATCTCTTGTAGAGTGTTTAACTAGAAGTAGCTGCTTTTTCTTTTTTTTCTTAAAGTGTGACAAGATACAGAATGTTTTTCTTCAATAAAAACTACAGCTGCTTTTGTTGTTTGTAGTGAATCACCAGCATCTGAATCGGAAGGTACTCAGAGCAGCCCGGTAAAAAATAAGCACTCTGAAGATGATCCTGCAGAAGCAGAAGGACGTGAGGTAAAAAGACTTAAATTTGACAAGGAAGGGGAAGCCAGAGATGCACCTAACCAAACTGCCTCCAGTGAAGTCTCTCTAGGCATGGGGGAAGACACAGAAACATCCTCTACATCTCAGGATAAAGAAAAAGATGCTACTTGTGCCAGACAGCACTGTACAGAGGAAGAAGAGGAAGGTATTGCAGATTTTATTTTTTTGCTCTGTGCGTTTTCCAAGGAGTTGGGATTTTCTTTGCTGGAGGCCAGTGCTGTTGGGATTGCTGAATGTCTCCAGTTGTGCATAAAGACGAACTGCTTGTTATACTTCAACTTTGCATAACTTGGCAATTCTCCTACTACTACTTTTTTCTTTGTCCTGCATCTCTATATAAAAACCTTATAAAATGGTACTTAAAAGCTTCTTAGGTAGTAAGTTACATGAGGGTGGTAATGATGCACCAAGAATTTGAGAATCCCTACTTAGGGTATCATCAGATGTTCTCATCCCTCCTCCAGAAGGGGGATGCGTCATATCTACATTTGACTGTCTTTATTGTTAATAAATTACTGAAATACAGATATAAAGTTATGTTCTTTCGCTGAGGAGGCTGAGCAACAATCTCTCCAGATCCTATTAGAAGAGTGAAAATTGCCTCACTCTAAGGCAGGCCCTGTACCTAATTTTAAAAAAAAAGATAACTGCAGTGAAGAGACTGATTGATTTTTGTACATATGCTCCAGAGTTTCCTTTTCATATTTATTTTTTGTGGCTCATGTATTTGTAAAATGTTCCTCTAGATCATGATGGATGTGCACTTGAAACAGTAATGTTTTCAATATTTCCAAAAGATTGCTTCTGAAGACAAATGGAGGAACGTGGGGAAGCAAGAACAAGTTACTTGTTTGTTAGACACTGTCTTTATCCACTGAAGCTTAATTAAGTGAAGCTGCCTGTTTAATTAAAAAAATGGACTTTATTTTATGGTGTGTTAGGATAGTTTGGTTATCCTGATGAAGGTGGCTTTACATTTTCTAATAAATTAAATCGGGGATTGTCACTTTTTCCTGTCCTTGGCTGTGTTGTAGAAGTACTGCTCAGCATAGCTGGGAATAGAAAGTAGCAGGATTAAGATCTCTTTAAAAATGCCTTAGTAATACTGTACTTTCGCCGTTTCTAGAGTCCTTCATGTCTCCCAGAAATGCTGGTCCAGACAGAAAAGAGCAAGAAAAAGACACTGAATCCTCAACTGTGAATGAAGACACCTCTGAGGAGAACAATCAAATGGAGGAGTCTGATCAGTCTCAAGCAGAGAAGGATTTACACTCAGATGACAGTGAAATTAGTGGATCTGCCAGTAGTGGAGCTGACTGCAGTGAAACTGAAGAGTTAGGGTCCTATGCTAGTGAAACTCCAGAAATTTCATCAGAGACCCCTATGGAAAACAGCGATGAAGCCACAGAAGCTGCAGATGAACCTATGGAGCAAGACTAATTTAAATACACTTAGATGCAGTATTTTCCATAAGGCTCCGGTTTTACACTGTATAAATAATTTTATGTAATAAAGTGGACCTTTAGTTTTACAAAAAGCAGCAGGTTGTAAAATAAACTTCTTCATGGATTGAACCTTGAAAGAGTTGTACATGATAAGAACTGTGAATACCAGCTCCTTCAGGTCCTGCTTACCGCTGAACTTTCGTTTGGTCAAATCAGTGGTTTGTGTATAGTTTTTTTTATTTAGAATAAAAGTTTTTAAACTGGAAGGTAATTATAATTTTGACAACTTTTTTGGAGATTACCACACCTAGTTGTATGTAAGCAAGGAAGCTTTTTGTCTTGTCTCTTTCTGACAGCTATAGCAGTTACTTCATATTTTGGTTACAGTTTCAACATTTGACATGTGAAATATGGGGTTTCATGCTGGTTTCCAGATTTTTATTTGAATACACACTATGAAACCTTATGTTGTGTGTTTTTAAAATGTGTTACATTTCACACACACATATATGCACGCATGCACACGTATGTGTACCCTCACTGTTCTAAGGGGGAAATGGTATATTTTTCTGTTTCTATAAAAGATAAACACAGCAAATACTTTTTCTATAGGAAAAGACTGCGTTCACCTCTCAAGGCACTTTGTTTTGCCTCTGGAAAACAAACCAAATGAAATCTGGCCCATATGAAACCCTGGAAGTACTGACGTTGTTGAAAACACCAGAGTAAACACATTCCAAGAGAACTGTTCAGATTACAACACTTTTGTATACTTCTGAGGTGCCTGAGTGAAAGGATTTCATTTATTTATGAGAAAATGTGCTTTATGTTGAGAACGCTGTAATCAAAATGTTAGCTTAAACTTTTGTAGAAGAAATGTTTGAAAATATGATAAGAAAATATCTTGGAAGAAATGAACAGGTACTTGCCTTTTTGAGTGCTTCTTGGAGCATTGTGAATATTGTAGAGAAGTCTCAATTATTCTAAGGTGTGTGCAGATGGCATCGGTATGATCACACCACTGTATTGGAAGAATTAATATATGACCGTAGTTATGTACCTGAGCTAAACAACTAAAAGGTTTAGGGGTGCATAGAAATCACCATGATTTGTATAACATTTTGGAAGTGAACTAAATATTTTTGAACATGCTACTTTGACAGCCAGTGTTACTTCTTTTTTTTTTTCCAAACCAGCTCAAAGCACAAACTACTGCTTTAAACTCTCAAATATTTTCCAGTTCCCATATTTAAAGACATGCAAGCTGCAACCTCCCAGTCACAATTACTGGCTGCCAAGTTTATACCTGTTTCTTCAACTGTACCTTTTTGATATTTAGAATTTTTAAATTTCTGTAAAGTAGATTTTTGTAGATTGTAATGAGTGCTCACTGCCATTGTGAAACGGTATATAATTGTATAATTTCTGTGTGTAAACTGAATGCTTGGGCTTTCAATACAGTATTCATATAAAGCAATAAATATTAATGTTATGAAATATCTGAGTACATTTTTATCAGAATTGTCCCTCTTTTGGTTTTAAGTTCACATACCTGAAGTACAAAAATGACCTCTAAAATGCATGCAGATAGTTTCTTGTACTACATGGTATGCTTTGTATCATTTCGGGGAAATCTAGGTTTTGATTAATGCTGGAATAATTTGGCTCAGTTGGAATATTTATTAAGTTATTTCTTGCTGATGTTGCCTATCAAGTTCTAAGCAGACAGGATTCAGGGAGATGCTTGCCAAAAGAAAAAAAAAATCTATTGATTGAGATTCCCTTACAGAAGGAAAATTGTACTTTGACTCATTTGCATTGTGCTTGAGGGTTGGATGTGTATTATAAAATTAAAGGACTGAACCAAACTGTTGAAATTAGGAAAGTTTAAAAATATAGTGACATCTTCTACTTCTCTTTGTGGATTTTTTTTTTAATATTTGCCAATGAGAACAAAATTTTAAAATTTCTAAGTTTAGAGATTTCTGAAATTTTCTTTAGACTGTTTATTTGTGAAGATATTGTCAATAAACTTGTTCTTTAAGCACCCGTGACCTTTCAATATGTTTGTTTTAGCAGCACTAGTGCCACTATTGCAGAGACTTGCAGAAGAACTTTGAGGTATGGTTCCATTTACGTATCTGCCTTTTTTTTTTCCCTAATGGTTAATAAAAATTGAAATTGTGCTTTAACATCACAGTAATCATCTTAATATTAAATGTGTGCCTGCATTTAAAGATTGCGTTTACTAAATCAGGGAAGATTCTTTTTTTAAAATGTCGATTTTTAAAAAAAAAAAAAGCATTTCTTTCTAAGCAGCTGCATTTTGTCAGAGGCCTTACACACCTCCAGATACACAGGCAGCCGCTTTTCTGTGTGCGTGGAGGCGTAGCATTGAATCTATTTTTGGAGCTTGTATTTTTCTAAATCTGGTGGCTTTAAGTTCCATAATTACATACACCCCAGAGCACGTTTTGGTATACAGCCATTCAGACAGAATGGGTTGTTCTGTTTGCATTCATGAAGGAAGTGTGTGGTTAAGGCCCAGAAAACCAGGCAACAGGTGCTCTGTAGTGTTTGTGGGCGTATTTCCTATTAAAAAAATGTATTATATGGGACTAGAATATAAATGGAAAATGTAAAGGAGTTTACTTTTCAGAATACAAGGTGAAGGTCAGCCCTGAATTCTGCTCTTGATATTAAAATTAAGAAATTGCTATCTCAGAAAAGTTGATTTCCTTGAAGTATCTGACATGCTCTGCCAGCCTTGATTCTGAAACCTCAGGGACTCTTTAATGCTTGTAGGAGAGATTGCTTTCTAATATAGCAGGTACTTGGGGTTGTGGAGACTAGTAGGTTGAAGTTAAAATGGTTAAAAAAGATCCTTGAGTCGATTCAGCAAGTGGTGCAGAAGCGGCTGGAACTGGGGGTCAGCTAGGTGCAGCAGGCCCTGCTGGGTGCTCTCCCGCGCCCGTGCAGGAGCCCTGCCCAGGCTCGCGGGGCGAGGGCTGCGCTGTGCAGAGCCTGGCGGCCTTCTCCTGGCCGGAGGAGCCCGGGGCAGCGAGAGCCGCGGCCCTCCGGCCGCCTCTGCCTTGCGTCCTTGCCTGCAGCTGCCTGGGGCTGCGTAACGTGTGGCGGTGAGGATTATCACAGCTTCCTGTAGTGCTAACCAGGTCCAGGACAAATTTGGATTTCTTTTCAAATACTCTTGGATCTACTGCTGGCTTGAACAAAGTAATTTTTTTTTTTTAATATAAAAATTATGTTCTGAGGGCTTCCAAGGCTAAAGCACCTCTGTCTGCAGCACTGAGTCTCTATTGCTTTTTTTTTTTTTAAACACTTCAGCAGGAAATACTCCTAGCTGCAAAAGGAAATTGGAATTGCATTTCAGCTTATGCCTAGCCTAAGGGATGCAGGAAATATTTCTTCTGCTGCTTCAGTCTGTGAGAATTTTCGTATGCGTGGTGTTTTTTACTCCAGCAGTTTACTGAAAAGCCCCATCATGACTCCAGCAAGGTTGTCCTGGGTCTGGTACAAAAGAATCAAACTTTTATTTTTAGCTGCTTTGTTGATTGTATGTGTGTGGGAGAAACAGAGCTGAAGCCTGATAGAATCTCAGTTAAATGAGTTTTCTGTTGCAACAGTTAAGTGGCAACCCAGTGATTAATTACAAAAAAAAATCAGATTTTTTTTTTTTAGGGATGAATGCCTTCTATTGACTACAACTGTACAAAACACCCTTCTGCAATCCTTTGGCATTTTTTATTCATATAGTGCATTTCTAGGAAGAGTTTAAAGGTTATTTGCATCTCAATGTGTCCGAGGTCAATGTTTTTCAGTTAGACAAGCACAAGAAGAGGTATGGATTACCGAAGGCATCCTAGTTACGTCCCTGCCATTACCAATGAGACCCACCTTTTGTCATGTAACTCATAAACTCTTGTTAATCAGAGCTCTTCATCCTCGTTTGCCTGAAGGATGTTCATGCCAGCAAATTCTTTATGGATAGAATGTTCTTTCAGTATCTGCATAGTTTAACTGAAAAGGGTTAGCTCTGAAGTTCGCATATATAGGCTGTATCATGTACCTGTGCATTTGTGCTCTCCGTACTTCAGTACGGTGAATCATTCCGCTGCTCTCCCGCAGACTGGTAGCTATAACAAGTTTATGGCATATTTTGTCTTCATTTCTGTATTTGTGAGCAGGTTCTGGGACACAAGGCACTTTATTTCCAGGATTCCTACAGCCTGTCAAAAAAACATTCATGCCGACAACTGATCTCCTGCAGGCTTAAGTTTTTAGGTTAGGAAATAATCCTGTGTTTTCTTGCTGAAAGAGGATGTTCTGGTTTCTGTGGATAGAAATGGCAGTCATGGTTTGGTTCTGAATGATCTTTTTATGGATGTGAACAAGGCACCTGAAGTCATTCCCCCAGTTTTGGACTATTATTTACCAACTCGTCCGCAAAGTTGGCTGTAAACTGTTGCATTATTTCATTTGTAAGTTGATCCTCTGTCCTCACATTCACTCAGGAAAGCCGCTTTTCTCCATCCACGTTTATTGCAATAAGCTATAGACAAAATTCTTGAACTACTTCTGGCCTTTGGAAATTCTTACCCTGAGTAAGCGGTGACAGAAACTACTCAGGACTGGGCTTTTCCCTGCATGTGTTCTGTGGTCCAATTTATAATTGCTGGACCGTGCCATCGCAGGTAAAGATACGAGAAATTTTGAGGGCCGCTGAACACCGCAAATTTAACAGTGGCTCAGGCTGGTGGTGTTTGATATACGCGTCTTCTGCCGTGGTGATACAACAGGAAACTCTTAAGCATTTAATGGTCCTTACACCTTCATTCCCACCCCTGGCTTGCCGCAGCTTCTCGTCAACGCATGGTGCTCTTTTAGGCAATAAGCGTAAATACCGCACCCTGTTCCCGAGCGAGAGAAGGGGGCGGGCGCGGGGGTCCCCGCGGGGTGGCTGGGGCGCGGGCGGAGCGCTGCCCGAGTGGCTCCGGGGACAAACTCCTGCTGACGGGGTCCGGCACCGTGGGTCCGGCCCTCGGGACCCCCGCAAGGAGACAGCCGCTGCGGCAGACTACAGCTCAGTAAGGGTGTCACCGAGTATTTGAGATAAATCATCTCAGCAGCAAATTAAGCTGTCGGTCCTCATCTCGTCCTTCTCACCTTCCACGCTATGGAGAACGCGCCTGGTGACCAACTTCCTGCTAGCGATTCTCCGGTGCAATGGAAACCCTGTTATTTTACCCTGCCATCCCTGTTTTGTGCCTGCGAGACTAAACAAGCCGCATTCCCCCAGCCTGCCCCGACAGTGTGTGGTGCTCTGAGCCAGTGCTCTTCTCCCATTTGTCTCCCTCATCCTCAAGTTGCTGTATCCAAATCAGGACACGGTTCGCCAGCTGGGGCCTCCCAAGCAGTGCGGAGTAATGCCTCCCCTGCGTTGTGTATATGTTTCAAAGCGATATTTGACCGTATTCAATTTGTGGTCCAGCATCATCTCCAAGTCATTTTCTGCCCAAGTTGTTTCTGAGCCATGATGTCCCGTGGCATAATTTGATTTTGCCTGAAAGTGTACTGCTCTGCTCTTGTCTCCCTCTAGCTACATCTTGCAAGCTTTTGTACCCTTCCCAACTTTTTTCTTTTTTTTTTTTTTTTTTTAGATTTCTTTGGATTCTCATCTTGTTCCATAAGGTCTTTACAAGTGCTTCTCCCTTCACTGTGCTCTGCCTGTACTCGCAGGGGCACTTTGTGCTACAGTGCTCTCTTGTTAATAACAGTCTGGAACAGAACTGGACCCAAAGCAGATTCCTGTGGGATTCAAACTGATCTTAAATTGTGCGCTAGGGCCTTCAGAGAGGGAAGCGTACCTTGGTATTAACAGAAACAGCTCGTCCTGGGTTTCATGTGAACCGTAGCAGGCAGCAGCTCCGACCTGCAGCTCCCGTCCCTCACCGTGACACTCGTGTTCCCAGACAGCTTTAGCACCGTTCACCTCTCGCTGTCACTGCAGCCTCTCGCAATAATCTGGTAGAGAGAGGCCCTGGGACCGTCCAGCAGCAGATCTACGAACGCTCGTGAAACTGGCCTTTGCAATGCGCTGGTGGTAGAACTGGGAAAGCTGCCTGGCCATCAGTAGCTCCCTCTCCTGCCGTGGGCTCTGCGGTTGTTCCAGAGGTGCCCAAAAAGTCGTCTTGGTCCGCTTGTTAATGTTCACACCCCTCTGAACGTTGGTCACAAAAGAGGACTGAGGAACGAGAGCTCAAGAGTAGGATGGGGCAGAGGGGTCTCCTTGAGCGTTTATTTCTTGACCGCCCACTTTTGTGCAGCTGAACAATTCAGTTTTCTTCGAAACACCTGAAAAAAAAGACTTGAAACAGGCTGCAGACTGGCAAACAGTCCTTCTGGAAGTTGTTTTATAATCTTGTGGAAAACAAAATAACGAGCGTAAAGAAAGGCTGACGGGAAAGCAGAGCGTTCTCAGTCAGCAACAGATATATATATATCTCTGTTATATATCTATATAAATAGATGTGCTGCGATAACCAGAACGGAGGCAGCGAGCCCGGCAAAGCACGGCTTGCGCTGCCGTTGAGGTCGCCGAGCACACGCACTTCAACTTGCAGGCAGAAGGACGTGGATTCCTTGGGTAGGTGAGCAGGGAGAGAAAATGTCCGTGCAAGCTCGTTGCCATAATGGGAAACCTGAGAGCGGACGATGTGGAGCTGCACTCTGGAACAGCGGAGCAAAGCGCCAGGAAGAATTTCCACTTGTGCCGTAAGTGGAAACCTGCATTCGCCTGCGTTCCCCTCACGATAGACGGGACTCAGCCGCCCGGCAGAACCGCAGCAAGGCCAGCCTGGAGGTCAGAGGCTCTCTGTTGCGCAGCAGCAGCTAAATTTCGGTCTGCCAAGCAGAGGAGAAGTCTGTGACAGCTGACAGGGACAGTAACGCTGCTCCGACCCGTGCCAAGGAAGGCCTGGCAAACCCTCCACACCTGCAAGCAGCGCTCCTGCTTCCGAGCAATATGGTTACGGGCAAGGAGATGGGCGCGGGAGCAGGCCAGCCCTTGCAGATGCCTTCTGAGGAGCCAAGGTGTAGCCCAAGAGCGACAAATCTGATAATGAAACTCATACGCGACTTGATTGTTATGTAAACCCTTATGATATATGTGACGTATACATATATAGCAGCTTATTAGGGAAGTATGAAGTAGGCTGGCATTTGTCAAAGAGACAAGCTTATCTTTAAGCTATGTAACTCACCTGCAGCCCTGCGCCCAGCTCGGGGCCCTCGGCACCAGCAGGACATGGAGCTGCTGGAGTGGGGCCGGAGGAGGCCACCAAAATGCCCCGAGGGCTGGAGCCCCTCTGCTGCGGGGCCAGGCTGGGGGAGCTGGGGGTGCTCAGCCTGGAGAGGAGGGGGCTGCGGGGAGGCCTGAGTGCGGCCTGGCAGTGCTGAGAGGGGCCTGCGGGAAGGGGGGGGCAAGCTTTTAGCAAGGCCTGTTGGGACAGGACAGGGAGTGATGGGTTTAAACTAGAGAAGAATGGATTTAGACTGGAGATAAGGAAGAAATTGTTTACAGCGAGGGTGGTGAAGCTCTGGAAGGGGTTGCCCAGAGAGGTGGTGGAGGCCCCATCCCTGGAACCATCCCAGGCCAGGCTGGCCGGGGCTCTGAGCACCCTGCTCTGGTTAAAGCTGTCCCTGTCGCTGCAGGGGCTGGGCTGGGCGAGCTCTGAAGGGCCCTTCCAGCCCAAAGCACTCCATGATTCCATGATTCTATAACTAATCACTTCAAGCTCTTCCTAAACGTCAAATGTGTACTTAAAGGAAACTTAGAGCCTCATTAAAGAACTTGGCAAATACCAAGTCGGCAAAATTGGTCCCTGAAAAGACCCAACAGCTGGGAAGCACAATCAGGGTGAGGGTCTCCTACCGCCCACGGCCACCAAAGACCACCAGAGACCCCCGGGCATGCGCAGAAGGAAATGGTGACTTAGTAGTAAAGATTTGGTGATAAAAATAGTAACTCCGGGCTGATATGTATAAGGTAGGCGTATCCCCGGTAACGGTGCGTACAAACGCTGCAGAAGTTATTCGCCGGTGTGCTTGATTCGTGGAAATATTCCACCTTGCACCCGGCGCCGAATGAAGCGGTATCTCCTCTACAAATTATATCAGTTTTGAGAGGCTTATTTCAGGTCAGGAAGGGAGGGCTGGGCCGGGGGAGCCGCCCCGGAGCCCCTCCTGCCCGAGAGCCCGCGGCCCCCGCCGGCAGCCCCGGCCTGCGCGGCCTCCCCGCGCCCTCTCCCGTCCCGCCGGCGGGGGGCCCGCCACACGCTCCTCGCCGGCCCGGCAGCGGGGACGGGGCGGGACGGCACGGGACGGGACGGGGCCCGGCAGCGGGGACGGGGCGGGACGGGACAGGACAGGACGGGACAGGGCCCGGCAGCGGGGACGGGGCGGGACGGGACGGGACGGGACGGGACAGGACGGGACGGGACGGGACAGGGCCCGGCAGCGGGGACGGGACGGGACAGGACGGGACGGGACAGGACGGGGCCCGGCAGCGGGGACGGGACGGGACGGGACGGGACGGGATGGGACGGGACAGGGCCCGGCAGCGGGGACGGGACGGGACGGGACGGGACGGGGCCCGGCAGCGGGGACGGGATGGGACGGGACGGGACGGGGCCCGGCAGCGGGGACGGGACGGGACAGGACGGGACAGGACGGGACGGGACAGGGCCCGGCAGCGGGGACGGGGCGGGACGGGACGGGACGGGGCCCGGCAGCGGGGACGGGGCGGGACGGGACGGGACGGGGCCCGGCAGCGGGGACGGAACGGGACAGGACGGGACGGGACAGGACAGGACAGGACGGGCCGGGGCCCGGCAGCGGGGACGGGACGGGACGGGACGGGACGGGGGACGGGACGGGACAGGACGGGACAGGGCCCGGCAGCGGGGACGGGACAGGACGGGACGGGACGGGACAGGACGGGACGGGACGGGACGGGACGGGACGGGGCCCGGCAGCGGGGACGGGAAGGGACGGGACGGGACGGGACAGGACGGGACGGGACGGGACGGGACGGGACGGGACGGGACAGGGCCCGGCAGCGGGGATGGGACGGGACGGGACGGGACGGGACGGGACGGGACAGGGCCCGGCAGCGGGGACGGGACGGGACGGGACGGGACGGGGTCCGGCAGCGGGGACGGGACGGGACGGGACGGGACGGGGCCCGGCAGCGGGGACGGGGCGGGACGAGACGGGCCGGGGCCCGGCAGCGGGGACGGGACGGGACGGGACGGGACGGGACAGGACAGGACGGGACAGGGCCCGGCAGCGGGGACGGGGCGGGACGGGACGGGGCCCGGCAGCGGGGACGGGACGGGACAGGACGGGACGGGACGGGACAGGGCCCGGCAGCGGGGACGGGACGGGACAGGACGGGACAGGACGGGACAGGACGGGACGGGCCGGGCCGGGCCGGGGCCCGGCAGCGGGGACGGGACGGGCAGGGCGGCGCGGGGCCGCCGGCAGAGGGCGCCGCCGCCTCGGTAACGCGCAGCGGCGCCGCCGCCATTTTGCGTGCCGGCAGCGGGGCGGGCGCGGCGGCTCCTCGGGCGGCGGCAGCGGCCCCGGCCCGCCAGCCCCGGGTGTGTCCGTCCCGGCGGCTCCCCGCCCCGGCCCGCCAGCCCCGGGTGTGTCCAGGTGGGCGCGCAGCTCCCCTCCGCAGAGAGGGAGAGCGGGGGAGGAGGGGGCACAGCTCCGGACGGCGCCTGAGGTGCGCTGGGCAGTGCCGCTGGCGGAGAGGTCAAAGAGGTGGAGAGGATGGGGGGGATGAGTTAAACGCGGGGGGGACGGGGACACACACGACACTACACACACGGGACGGCCAGTCATAATTTTCTGTATTTGCATCGGAAATAGCCTTAAATCTTCAGTTTAGCGGCATGCGATGAGACGTGAAACAGAGCCGCTGCAGCCACCCTGTCAAAGAGCCCCGCTCTCAAGTGCGGAGAAATTAAACTGGCTTCTCCCAGATCAGGAGATGAGCTTCCAAATTAAAGCAGATTTTTTTTTTTTTTTTTAAACTAACAAACCAGGGACACTTTTATAATTGTACATCTTGCCCCTTTTAGAGTCACACCTTTGCAAACTTTCCTCTTTACCCTGCACCCTTATTTCAAGCGGCAGTTGAGCCGTTTCTGCATTAATCTCGTGGCTCCAGGAGATGGGGCTTTAGAATACACAAATGCTACGATACGCGATAGGGCTATCGGCCGGAAAGATGAGTGTTGCAAAAGTTTTTGCTCCTTCTTGGCCCAAAGTTGGAAAGTACCGTAACTTTGTTACCGCATCTGCAGGTTACAACAGGTTGAAGGTGGAATCCCTGTTTCCCTGAGCGGGACTGATCCTGTTCCATGGCAAGCGTGCTGCTAGCAGCTGGGCAGGGAATCGAGGGCTGCAGCGCACCACACCTGCACCATTTCCCGGCCTCTAGACCCCCATGGGCTTCCTCTCTGCGGCCCCCGAATCGCGCACACCATTGCAGCAAGGCTGTGGATGTGGAAGAGTTCTCATGAAATCAGTCTGAGTAACAGAAAGCTTTTCAGCATGATCTGTTCTCTTTGCCCATAGTGCTTAGGAAAAGGAGTTACGGATTTAGATGACCATAGGGAAAGAGACCAGCTGCTGGTGTCGTCGTAAGGGTGAGTGATGCCCTGCAATAGCTCACCTGGCTTTCTCAAAGCCCCTCTCCCCACTTTCTTCCCTGTGATGGAACCCAGCTCTACGTTTTGGGGTGGACTAAATGACTTCTTCCAATGATTTCTACCTCTAATTTTCCACTCCCCCCACCCCATACGTCCACATTTCTGGAAGGTTTCTGTTTTATTGGGCTGAAGTTTCCCTGAGCTGGTTCAGTGCAGTTGGTGGTAGGAAGGTACGCAATTGAGCACTTGCCCTGCCCTTGGAATCAAAATACATCAAATCCAGAACCTCAAATCTGAGGTTCAGATGCAGTCGCTGGGAAGCTGAGGATGACTCCTGCAAGGAATTATATGGTAAATGAGAGATTAATTGGTCTGCTTTTTCCTTCTCCAGGTGGTTTCTTTTTATCTCTTATTTTTGGTACCTAAAGCCTTTTCCAGTCTAGTTTCAGAAGAGACATGATAAAGCTCAGTTACTGGAGGTGTTTAAGATAATTCTGCTCTCTAATGTACTTGCCTTTCAGGATTGGTTTTTTTTCCCCTGATGTTCATCATAAGCTTTCTTTATTCCACCCCATTTCCCCAAGATATACTTAAAGGTGTCCTAATTCTTCTAACAGACATCTAGTTTTGAGTGCCAGGCCTTTCCCTTTGGGGCCGCTCCCCTCGAGCGTTTCATATTTACTCTTTATCTTTGCTCACAAATGAGTCCCAGTGACTTCAGGTGCTCTCTTCTGAACCCCTGGGCCCGTGTTGCATTTTATTAACAACTTGTAAAGATGCTAAGGAGACATGCTGGGTTCTCCATGAAGTAAAGGACTGTTTATGTGTGAGACAGGGAGAGACTCCTACTTCCCACCGGCGTCACTTATCTCCCTGAGAATCTTAGCAAGGAGTGACTGGCCCTGTTTGCATGGGCCTCCCTCCCGGCCGTTACCACACCCGAGATCTTGCCTTGGGATGTTACGATGCCGGGGCCTCCTCACGCAACAACAGTCCCTTGTCAATGACTGTCTGCACTCCGTGGTTTATTCGAGGAGTGATTCATGTAAATTCCTGAACAACGCTGGGTGCAGGAGGTTGATATGTGTTTTTTCCTGCCAAGGTGACTGCTCTGATCGCTGGGCTACCGGGTGATGCCCAAACTTTCTCTCTTTTTTTTTTCTGGACTCATACAACCTTGACTCTTTGCTTATACAAGGGATAAATTAAACTCATGTGGACAAGAAAAAACTTCTGTTATTAGGAGGCACTTCTTTCTATATAATAGTGTAATTTACAACAAAATCTACTTAACAACAAAAGAAATGGCTTGTTTTCTTGATGCTCTAGGAATACCAGAATAGATCTGTGCCTCTTGGAGTCTTACCAGCTTCTTTCTACTTCTGTTCTTTTGATTATTTATTCCTTTCTGCATTCTTTTTGACTTTCAACTCAGTCAAAGAGCTGTGCTCCGTGCACCGAAGGCCCTCGTCTTCAGATCTCTTTCTGACTGCAGGTCTTGGCTATCTTGTTTAAATGTATGTATTCAAAGTGGCCTGTGTGTGGCAAAGACCAGAACTAGGTGCAGAGCCTCTGCTTAGAGATCTGGCAGTACCGCTGCTAAAATACCCCACAGAAAATGGAAGTCTTGACTGTGTGATCTTAAAGGGGGTTGTTCTCTAAACACAGGAGTTTTGCACTGCCAAGGCATTATTGCAGGACTCTGTTGGTTCACAGAACCCTTAGGCAGGCTTTCTCAGTCAGGGTGAATGCCCTCCATAGGCACATGTAGCTATCTTGTATATCTGTGTATGAATATGGAGAGGTGTGACCTTTTCGAGCTAAGTTACTCTGCAGCTGCTAAATAATCCGCTTTTAAACATAAATATTTTCTTCCCATCCATTTAAATGTTTGCCATGGGAATTTCACCGTTATATATTCTTAAATGCTTACATAATTTTTAAATAATAAAATGAACTTCCAATGTAGGAGCTTAATGAAAAACATTAACGCAATGTTCTCATTTTCATAAGAAATCTTCCTAAGAGGGTCAGTATATAGCTGTATGTTTTGTAGTGCCTAGCAATAAACCCTCAGACATTTACAAAATAGGCTAGTCACGGTTTTCTGTAGTAACACAAATAAAACTAGAAATTGAAAAAAACAGTTCCTCAATGAAAAATTGAGGACTTTGAAAACAACCCTTCACATGAGTGTGCAGTAGGGACCTTCCCTATTAACATCTAATTTATTTCAGCTGGGAGTGTGTCTGTCAGCTGGTAGCAATGCAAACTCATCAGTCTAGCAGGACTGCAGTAGGATAAAAAGAGGCTGGGCCTCTTATGGCTCTGAGAGTGCTGGTGGCTTTTGCAGTTTCTCTGCAGGTAAGGATAATGGCTGATAACTCCTCTTTGAGCCTACCTCTCTTAATAGAACCTGAGCTACTGTTTTTAATTTGATGAAATCTGTTTTAACCAGAAAGGAAGCTTTGTGATGTGGTGAGATCTGGTGCATTCATGAAATGGCTGGGGTGCTGACCTAGTAAATGAAAGATGTGGTTTTGGGAGAGGAGAGGCTTCTATGTAACACTATGTAAGAGTGCCTTATACCTTTAGGGTGTAGCATTAGGTACTTTTTGACAAAGGGGGGGACTTTCAACCTTGGCCTCCTGTCCTTGGTAGCGTGGTACCCTGTGGGAAATGGGAGGGCTGTGGGGTAGTGTAATGAAGAGCATCTACTCCTTAGCGATGGGGGATGCGTGCTCCCCTCTAAGGGAGCAGCAGGCAAGTAGTCCAGCTCTGAAATTACTCCAGCTGAATTTGAGCTGAGTAACTCTGGGCTGACTAGAGCTTCAGATCAAGGACTCCCCCTGTTTTAAAATGGATGAAAAGAGCAGTGCCTATTGTGCAGTAGCTGTTTGAACTTAAGCCACTGTCATCTTGTAGGAAACTGCAATAGCTTATAGAGTGCAACAGCTTCAGGGAGCAGTATGGCTTTGATCAGCTTTTGTTAATGAGCAAAGCAGCTAATTACACTCACCTTCCAACAGAAGTATCTCTTTCTCATGAGACACTAGCAAGCAGTTTTGTAGTGGTTTCTCACGTCTAACACAGGACTGTTGTGTTACCACTGGGTCACACAGGAAAAAAGTATTGGGTGATCTCCTTGGGGAGGTGAAGTACAAAAAAAAAAAAAACCACCACCCCACAAAAAACCCCCCAAACCATGTGGCTACCACTGAGAATAACAAATAATTTTGGTATTGTGCAGGTGAACTAAAAAAGTGTAGGCAGATGGACAGATGAGCTCTTCTCTAGGCATGTGGTACATCTGTGCTCTCCAAAACAGCGGTGCAAGGAATGTCAGAGCTCAGTGTAAGTGAACTGGCCAGGGCAAGCTATATAGCAATTCTTACTTTCTATGTGGTGTCTGGCTGTTAGATCTGGCTTTGGTTTCTTTTTAGTGTTATTTTTAACTGTGATTCTGGTCAGTTCCTAACCTGCAGGACTAAATGACCAGATTTTGCTCTTTCCAATTGAGCTGTAAAAAAAAAAGTTCATCTGGGACAGCAGCAGCTTCAACTTGTGTGTACACCCGAAGACAAACTGGATTTGATCTACAAACTGTAAAAGGGTCTTAGACAGGAGTGCTGAATTCTCTTGCATGGCGTTAATTAAAAAGTCTGAGAAAAGTCAGCCAACCTCCCGTGGCTAAAATAATTTCCCCATGTAGCACCTTCTGCAGGGATAAATTTCTATTGCAGCTGTATCGTTCTTCTGCAATTAGTGGCAGACTGCTAGCTGTGGTGTTTGGCACTCCTGTGCGTGCTCTCGGTCTGAGAATGGAGCTGAACTGTGTGATCTGATAATGCAAGGCCTTGTCCCTTTTCTTGTGGTAGGTATTTGCACTTGCGGATGTCCTAACGTTTCTCTGGAAACTTGCAGTCTGATTCCAAATGCTACTTAGCTGCACTTCTGCTGTAGCAGTCTCTGCCTGGGACTCACACTGGTACATACATGTTAGCAAATTAGCTTCTGCCATCAGACTGCCTGATACGGTGCGTGCTTTATGTGTGAGTTTGTGGGAGAACGTGCTGCTCTACGGTCTCTCCCCCTTTCCCACCCACCCCTGGAATTCTTTAGCACAGACTAAACTGGAGAGGGCATGACAGCTAGCACTGGACAGATGTTACAAGCAGCTGGTAGTAAACTAGCACTTTGAATGATCTATGGACAAAATCTGAGAGGTCAACCGTAAGATCTTTGATCAGGCAAACTCACTTGAAGGGCAGACTTGACAGGAATGCAGGATTAAGCCTGACAATAAAAGTAGTTTCTAAAACTTTCTCTTCCTAGCAAGCTTTAATGTGGAACTCCAAGTCTTGGCATGTTTTAAACCTTGTGTTTTCTTCCATAAATAATACAGAGCAAATGTTTTGTGCAACTGCATTTAAAAGAAGTGTAATTCTATGTTGGAGTCTGCCGCTTTTAAAAACGGAAGTATTTATTCAATGGTGAACTTGTCTGATTGTGGCTGTGCAGCCTCCCTTTGGCTGGCTAGTAGTTATAAGCGGTCGCTCCAGTGCTTGCACTCTAGATAAAACTTGTATGCATCTGGTAATTTGTAAGCTTGTGGGAAGACTGGGCAGTGTTTTTGTGTGGGTGTGTTTGTGGGTGTTTTCTTTTTTTTTTTTTAAACAGCATTACTTAAACTAAGACAAGCTTTGTAGAAGTGTAATGAGAACATTGTAATGCAGGAGAGGGGTAAGACAAAGGGAAGGGGAAACTGGAGATGGGGGAGAAAAGGTATAGGTAAGTCAAATGGTTTGTGGCAGAGTGGGGATCCAAGCATGTTACTTCTGAGTGTGGTGGGTTGACCCTGGCTGGATGCCAGGTGCCCACCAAAGCTGCTCTATCGCTCCCCTCCTCGGCTGGACAGGGGAGAGAAAATATAACAAAAAAGCTTGTGGGTCAAGATAAGGATAGGGAGATCACTTGGCAGTTACTGTTGCTGGCAAAACAGACTCGACTTGGGGGAAATCAGTTTAATTTATTGCCAATCAAAACTGAGTAGGGTAATGAGAAATAAAACCAAATCTTAAAACCCCTTTGCCCTACCCCTCCCATCTTCCTGGGCTCAACTTCACTCCCGATTTTTCTCTCCCTCCTCCCCCCGAGCAGCGCAGGGGCACAGGAATGGGGGTTGTGGTCCGTCCATCACACATCGTCTCTGCCGCTCCTTCCTCCTCAGGGGAGGGCTCCTCACACTCTTTCCTGCTCCAGCATGGGTCCCTCCCACAGCAGACAGCCCTCCATGAACTGCTCCAGCATGGGTCCTTCCCCGGGGCTGCAGCTCTTCACGCACTGCCCCAGCGTGGGTCCCTCCCATGGCAGACAGCCCTCCATGAACTGCTCCAGCGTGGGCCCTTCCCAGGGGCTGCAGCTCTTCACGCACTGCCCCAGCGTGGGTCCCCCATGGGGTGCAGCCCCTCAGGAGCAGCCTGCTCCAGCGTGGGTCCCCCGCGGGGTCCCCAGCCCTGCCACCAACCCTGCTCCAGCCTGGGCTCCTCTCCCCACGGGGCCACAGCTCCTGCCAGGAGCCTGCTCCAGTGCGGGCTTCCCATGGGGTCCCAGCCTCCTTGGGGCACATCCCCTGCTCCGGCGTGGGCTCCTCCCCGGGTGCAGGGGGATCTCTGCTCCCCGGGGGCCCCCATGGGTGCAGGGCACAGCTGCCTCGCCATGGGCTGCACCAGGGCTGCAGGGGAATCTCTGCGCTGGCACCTGGAGCACCTCCTGCCCTCCTCCTGCACTGACCTTGGGAGCTGCAGGGCTGTGCCTCTCGCATATTCTCACTCCTCTGTCTGGCTGCAATTGCACAGTTTTGGTGTGTGGGGTTTTTTTCCCCCACTGTTCTTAAATATGTCATCCCAGAGGTGCTACCAGTGTTGCTGCTGGGCTCGGCCTTGGCCAGCAGTGGGTCTGTCCTGGAGCCGGCTGGCGTTGGCTCTACTGGACGTGGGGGAAGCAGCTTCTCACAGAAGCCACCCCTGTAGCCTCCTGGCTACCAACACCTTGCCACACAAACCCAATACACTGAGTAATGAATGCTTTGCTTCCCAGAACTCAAAGCATGAAATACTGTTATAACATTACCCTGTCCTTAGCTGTCAACAGGCATGAGGCTGTTCAAAGGATCTGCATGTGTCCGTGCGTGGTGTTTGCTAATCTAAGTCTACTGCAAATGGATGGAGGAGCTGGTTAACTTCTTGTGTGAAAGGTTATTCTGTAGCTGAAATTGCTTTAGGTGGCTCAGCTGTATTTTGTCAATAAAATGTGCCATCAGTGGAGGAATTGGCAGTAAAGTAGCTTCTGTGTGCTTGTAAATGGAAAGCACGTTTGAAGGGCGGCAATAGAGTATTTGGTAGATGCAGTCAGCAATTGTATCATTACAAAGTCTATTTTCTGGGATTTAGAATTTGAATGTGTTTAATTGCAATGGGCTGATATGATTTACAGCTTGGATGTGATTCTTTTTTCATCTATTTTGGCTGGTGTAAAGTGAACCGTGTGATGCATATGAGTTGCTATGCTACAGAGTTCAGCGAAGGGAAAGAAAACAGAGTGCGTTCCTAATATATTTATGTATGTGTTGGGAATACACCCTGTAACATCGCTGTAAAAGTATATTGAATGTTTGGGGGGCGGGGGGTGGTTTGGCATGGTATGTGATATCAAGTCTTTTCCATTCTAGGTAGATGAGATGGAAGGAAGGATCTTGCCAAGTGGTGAACTTCTCATAAACTTCAGCGAGTTTTAGTCTTGATTTCTGTCCCCAACTTAAACACATGGGCCAGGTTGATCCTTGGTGTAGCTCTACTTTTTGAAAGGGCAATCAGAACAACTGGTGGTAGTAATGCTGTAGGCTGATGCTTGTGCTTTTTTTTTTTTAAGCCTCTGGTTTTTTAAGAGTGAGAAAGGATGGCCTTGAAGGTAAGGCATGGTGAATCAAGAGATCTATATGTGCTTTTTGGTTCTGACAGACTCTCTCTGTGACTTGGGGCAAGCTTGGGTTTTTTGTGTGTGTGGTTGTGTTTGTGGCTTTTTTGTGTGGTGTGTGTTTTGTTTCTTTTTTTTTCTTAAATTTGCCTGCTTCTAGCTTGTCCCATCTATTTAGACTGTATTGACAGGGACCTACAGGCTTTTTCTGCATGGTGTGTCCAGCACAGTAAGGCCTGATCTTGGCTGGGATCTTCAGGTATTATCGTAGAACAAGTGATCTTGAACAGTGTTTCAACAGGTCTTATCTGTCCACACAGAGTAGGATCCTATTTCTAAAGGACCTCTTCCGAAGGTTATGTCAGAGTAGCATGCTCTAGTGTGCATGGAGGGAAATAGCAAAATATTGTCACTTAAAGCTTCCATCTGATCTTGATTAGCTATATCATGTTGGCTATTTCGATCCATTTGTGCAGTAAGGGATACCTTGCCCATATTTGAAAATTGGCCTTTGAAATCCTACTGTACCACTAATTCTTCATCAGTGTTTATGAAATGATGTCACTAGTTGATAGAAGTATTAAATATACTGTAGTTGGGCCATGTGAAAACTTCTGAGTCAGTCCAATGGTACATGTGTGTCTCGTACAAAGTAACTCAGGGTCACTCTTGGATACTATTTTAATCATTCTGCAAAGGGTTCTGTGGGCCAACATCCCACGGTGCTGGCCTGCAGAAAAATAAATGACTGTTTTTTACAGCTTGTTACCATTGCAAGGCAACTTTTAAAAATGAGCCGAGACTGCTGCCTTGCTGAGCTGCCATGCAGGGCACAGAGTTAAGATCATCTTGCTGACCCTTTTCCGTGGGCATAGGGATGTGCCCAGGCTCTGTTGTGGCCGTGGTTCTGTTGATCACTTCTCTCTGCTGTAATAGAGTGGTGGGAGGGGGCTGGCTTTGAGCAAAATGGATAGATTTGGCTGTGGGTGGAGATGCTGTTGCCACCTCTGGCTTTATCTGTTCTTCCTGCTAATCTCAGCCCTGAGTAGCAGTAACTTGGGTAATCTGTGACACAGAAGATCTGTTTATTTAGCCTTTTCTTTCTCTTTTTTTTTTTTTTCAGACTTAGCTCTGTATTGAAGTCCTGAACACAGATGTGCTCTGGGGTACGTTGTACAAGCAAGGTGGCTGTCCTCAGTTTGATGTTTTGGTGAGTGCTGCCCTGCCTGATGATAAAATGACAGGATTATGGAACAGCTGTGTTACCTCACTGCAGGGAGGGGAAAAGGGGTGGTTTTGTGAAAACTGCTGGCGGATCAAGTATCTGTTTAATACCAAGTAACTTAAAATAAAAATGATATCTGTTTAGACTAGGGAATTGATTCAAGGAATATGGAAATATTAAAACAAATCCCCATTATATTTTTGCATGAACCTTCAGGAAATAGATTTGTTCTTTGCAGTTTACATGTGTAGTAAGACCTTGGTTTTTATCATACAAGCTTTTAATGATTTTTCTTGTTGCAGTAGAGTGTAGGCTTGTTAGCTTAAGGATGGAAAGGATTAATATATTCGGTTTATATTCATGAAGTACCTAGCAACCTCAGCCAGAGATCAGGGCTCTTTCATGTAAGATTTTATGCAGGTTTCTAAAAGAATAGTAAAAAGTCCTTCTACCACACTGTGCAGTTTATCAGTTTCCTACAGCTTAAGACCCAGACCGCTTCTGAGCGCGTGTGTTCAATGAAGGTTTAAATCAAGTGCAAGTGATACTGTGTAGGAATATCAAATGAAAAACTAGTTTGATGTCAGCAGTTTTGACCAATGTAGAATCACTTTTAGCTTTTGTACAAAAGCAGCAGCCAGTTTAGTACTCTGACTACCTGGAAAAAAGAACACGCTCTGTGAAGTGGGGAGGAGAGCTTTGAGTAAGTATTTACTCACTTGCAAGGCAAGGTGTTTAAGAACTGTAATAAGAGGGATGGACAGACTCTCCCAAAAGCATAAGTTTATGTTTTTCTAATCCACAGGATACCACAAGAGCAGTGATAAAATAGGTGTGGGGTGGGAAGAAGAATTGGCATGTTAGCTGTAGATGAAGCATTTAGTTATCCACTGGAGGAGTGTGTCTAGGTATGTCTGGAGAGCCGAGTGTGTCGAATGAGGCTGAATCTGGCAGTCCCTGCAGTGACTTGGCCCATGTGCAGGCCAGGGAGGGCATGGTACCCGTTTTTCCTGGGGCTTACCAGGAAGGAGGAAGCACCCTCCTCTGCTTGGTGTTGGTGGCCTAGCACCTTGCTCCGAGATGGGCACCTTGTTCCTCTTTGGTTGCAAACAACTTAAAGCTGGGTGCAGTGGAAGGAGGGAGCTCTTTAAGGTGGTTCTTTAATTGGATAAGGAAAGAGCAAAAATGATGGCCCCATCCAGGAGGTGGAAGAGCTGGATTTGGGCTTCCCCTGCCTGACTGGATCCAATCCAAAGCCTCCCCCTTTCTAAGGAGGGTGTTTCTCATGCAAGACTTGAGCTATTCTAACAGTTAGATTAAATAACATGTCCAGAAGGTAGGAGAAAAATTCTCTTCCTTGGCTGTAAAGGTTTTCAAACCCTGATCTCTCTGCTAGTGGAAGACTTGAATGCTGGCTGGAGGCCATGCTCTGTGATAGTCTCAAGCCTGCCTCTTAAAACACACTGAAGAAAAGCATTCAAGTGTTTCTTGCCAGAGGGAGCCTGACTGGAGGCTGTGAAGAAAGAGGCTTTGACTTTAGCTTCTGTTTCTATGGTGTTTTCTCCTGTTAAATAAAATAATGATAAAATAGGAATTTAGGAAGAAGATCTAGAGTCCAGGGTTTTGAGCATCTTGGGTGAAGGTCCTTGTAGCTACATGACTGGGGTAACTTGTCTCTTGTGTGGGGGAAATCTGTGTTCTCTCTGGTCAAGTGAACATTGTTCTTCTAAATTTGGACAGAAGAGCTGAAGATCCATCAGATTAACCCTGGCTTTCACTCAGTGAATTGGGATCTCTCACTTCAATGAGTATCTGCACCGCATGTTGTGCGGAAGAGCCTTGCTGTTATGTGTCTGGTTTGCTTGGCAAATGCTTGTTGCGTCAAGCCTCCTAAATGATGTATATGGAAGCAGTATCTGAAGGCAACTTCTGCTTTCAATTAATTCCATTTTCACAGTAGTCTTAGCTCACCTGATGCCTTAACTGGGGAAAGACCAAGCTGCGGAGTTGCATTCCTATGTTTTGATTTAGCAGCAGCTGAAGTAACTGTTACGAAAGCTCATGATCTCTTATTTTGGATCCTGAGACCTGTGCATAGCATGGGAAAGGGTGTGTCAGTGAAGGCTGAGCCTTATTGGTGTTCACAGAGGTAGGCTTTCTTGGTATTTCCAATTTCATGGCAACTGTATCATGTTTTTGATTAGTTAATTAGTAAATTTTCCAACCTTGGCCATGTATACCTCTGCTGACGGGAAGAGGCACTGCTATGTATTGCATTCAAGCTAACATTCCTGTACCTGACCCACCTCCTATCTGGCCAAGAAGCAGAGCTGCACAGGGATGAGGAGGGAGCCCTATGTCTCTCCTGGAGTTTGGACTCTCACTGCCCTTGTCTAAGGGACAAAACAAGGAATTTGATCCAGGTCTGTCATGCCCTGTAACAATGTTATCCTGACCTGTCCTGCTTTCGGCTGGGGTAGAGTTAATTTTTTTCCTAGTAGCTGGCATTGTGCTGTGTTTTGGATTTAGTAGGAGAATAATGCTGATAACACACTGATGGTTTAGTTTTTACTCAGTAGTGCTTACACTAGTCAAGGACTTTTCAGCTTCTCATGCTCTACTGACTGAGAAGGCTGGAGACGCACAAGAAGCTGGGAGGGGGCACAGGGGGCTATTCTATACCATACGGTGTGATGCTCAGTATAGAAACTGCAGGAAAGCTGGCTGGGGGGCTGCTGCTTGGGAACTGGCTGGGCATCAGTCGGCAGGTGGTGACCAACTGCATTGTGCATCGCTTGATTTGCATAGTCTTTTATCATTATTATTACTACTATTTTATTTCAATTATTAAACTGTTCTTATCTCAACTTTTTTTTTTCTCCCCGCTTTTACTCTTCTGATTCTCTCCCCCATCCCACTATGGGGGTGAGAGAGCGAGCGGCTCTCTGGTGCTCAGCTGCCGGCTGGGGATAAACCATGATGTGATCATTGAGTCATATATTCGTTGTATCTTTTTTCATGAACCAAGAGATCATGTAAGAATTTAGGCAGGAGTAGACTATCTTTCTGTGAACCAGAAGGGGTTTTTTTCAGCCAACTATGTAGGCAAGTCTTGCTGGTTTTCATTTGGCCTGGGGGGAACACTGTTGGAAAGATGAAACTTGATACTATGGTGCTCATGAAATAGATATTTTTTTTTTTGGCTGTTGCTGCTCCTGTTGCTCACTTAATTATAAAACCTGGATAAATGTACCTTTTGGTATAAATATTACTAATGTTGGCAGTAATTGAAGGTGAAACTGGCAAATGTATCTATCAAGCCATTTCACAAAGTAATCATTTATGAACATAGCTCTATTAATTTGTTTAGTCCGATGCAGAGAAGCAATAAAAGTGATTGACTAAAAACAATTAAAACAGTAAAAGTAAATTGTTGTGTGCATTAAAACCTGCTGAGCCTGTCAGATGAAAATTGTAGGTTTAAATGTGAAAATTAAAGCTATTGATTTTAGCTAGTGTGTATGTAGCTACCAGAGTCCTAATTTGTTCTAGTTTTCTTAGCTAAAAGTTGCTGAGACAAGAATAAAGATAATCCTAAAACTTGCTCCCAGAAAGGCATATATGATAAATATTTGTGTTGTCTTGGGAAGATGGGAATGTTTTTTGGAAGACTTATATTAACTGTCAGTATCTTGACACTGCAGAACTGAATATAAATATTTACTAATAATGGTAACTTATTGTACTTCAGAGAAGGTGAAGAATGAGACATTGATGTGAGAGAAAAATACGGCATTGATACAGACTAGATTACAGGGCTTTTCGCTTAATTTATGTGTATGACTTTATTGTCAATTTATTTTTATGTTACAGTAAATCTTGCATTCAGTGAACTATTATTTTTTTAGTATTCTATTAAAATGATAGCAGAAAGAGAGTGCTCTATCTGGACAGGTATTAAGGGATAGTGGTGGGGAATGAGACTCCAGTCTATGCACGAGGGCTTCAGCCACTCAGGAAGGGCTACTGTCACGAATCGAATGAGCCAGGGCTTTAAACAAGTATTATGGGTGTTGACTTGCCAGTGTTAAGCAATAGGTCACCGTATTATTTCCTCTTATAGTTTCTTTAGGACTCTTTATAAATCACCACTGTAGACTGTAAAATGTAATATTTGATGGTGAACTACTTGATCAATAGATAGAGGTTTTTTCAAATCTTGCTTTGGGGAGTGTAAAGCACATCTTCGGACAGCCTTAGTTTTTGCGCTTTAGGAAGCGGACTGTAAGATAAGTTCTATGACTTACAAACACTGTATCAGTCTAGACTCAAAATTTCTGACCCTAGCATCATGGCTGCAAGGGAGGGGTGCTGGGGACCCCAGCTGCTACAGCCTTAACGGGGCCGTGGTGGGGAGCATCGGGTGGCTTGCGTGGAAGGCTCCGGAGCGGTGTGATATGCCCTGACTCTGGGTCTGTTCGGGAGGGAAGCTCATACAGAGGAGCAGTGAACTCCTGACTGAAAGGCCGAGTAGCTGATCGGGGGCATGTTGTTTTGCATACCTTCAGGACAACTGCAAATCCAGAATTATGGGATGTTTGCAGAGCTGGGTGCCTAGGATCAAAGCAGCTGGCAGCAGCCATGTACGTGTTACCAACATGAACGTCAACTCCTAAACTGGCCCCTTCTGCCTTCTACTGGGCTGAGACGGGGAGGGTGGCACGCAGCTTGGAGCAAAGAGCCGCATCCTGCACACGCAGCGTGGTGTCGCAGGAGAGGGTTTGTCACACCAAACAGTTTCCCTTTGTGGAAGTAACCTACTGGAGAGAACTGACTGTTGGGATGACAGAAGCGAGAGGGGAGGAGATGGGGAAAAATTTGAGTCTTTCTATGTGCGTGAGCAGCATGGAGTTCACAGGCAATGTTCATCTCAATAGGGTGGGTTTTTTTTTTTAAATTAAAAATTCTGATACTAGGGCTGATTCATTTGAACACCATGGCACACTTCACAAATTCTTGGGAGTCTGTTCCACCAGATGAACTCTTTCAATGTGTATTTGCAGTAGATAACACAACAGAGAATACAAATAGCTTGCAATCACCACACAGCTAGCTTAAGTTTCTCTTTACTTGTCAAAATAACCGGTTCTGTCAACATGCAGTGAGGTAGGCACATCAGTAATGGTGTTACTGAAATGCTATCAAGAAAGAATTAGATGGCTTTTACTTTTTAAGGTGGCATTTTAGTGAATTTTTTTTTAACAGTAGCTCTGTAATCCTTGTTTAGCAGTACCAGTCCTGTTAGTTTTCAGGTGTTTGTGCTGGATCCAAATACAGGGGAAGAGCCATGTGCATCTGCTGCTGTATGCCATTTGCAAGTAGATGCTGTCCTCCCACAAGATGCGAGTCCCCCAGCACTGCGGGGGTATGTCGTGCCATATGTCTGTTCCATCGTGTGTGCGAGTGGCTGAGGGAGGCGGGAGGTCCCCACAAGAGGGTTAACTTCTAACAGTTATAAGGAAGCTGTCAAAAGGGGTGTCACTTCTGGGCTCTGATTCAGCAAAGCTCACGAGCATATGCTGAAGTGCTTTGCTGAATCAAGTTCTAGCAGAGAAACTTGTCAAAAGCATTTTACCTCTATCCATGCAGCTGTCATGCTAATCTAAAGCCTTCCAGAAACTTCTGTGTGAAGTATATTTTCCTAATAGTGACTCTGAATTTGAAGGAAGGTTTTATAATGTGTTTCAGTTGTAGAATGCAAGTTAAGCCATACTAACTGTCCCATTTCTGCCTTTTAAATCGATACTGTTTTCCTAGAAAATAACAAGAAACCAGAACCTTTATTACAAATAACATTAAGCCCTTGTGTCATGTTAAAACCACAGCCTGTCATTAGCATGCTTATAAAAGCATTACCTTGCATCTCCAAAGTAGATTGCTTCATAACATCTGTATCGTCTCTAGTGTGACCGCTACCTCTGAAGAATTTTCAGTTGAAGCAGAGATTGTGAGGAAGAGGAGGGGCAATGACTTGCATGGGGGGCAACTCAGAGAAAACTAAGCTAAAGCCATTTGCTGCTAAAGCGAGTTTCCTTTGTTCTAAATTCTTGGTAATGGTGCAAGTGATGACTGGGAAACCTAGTCTTCAAATGCAAAGGGAAAACAAACAGCATTCCAATGAACTGAGCGGGTCTTCTCACTGCACGTACTACAAGCGACAGCTTAGTCCTAAAGTAGTTCTATCTCATTTTCCGTTAAATAATGAAATACATTGCTCAGGCAGTGATCCTTGTAGATGATCAGGACAAATATGTGTGACCACAAATGGACAATAGCTTTCATGAGTATGCTATAGCAACAAAGTGAGATAGTTAAATTTTATGGTCTTACATATGTAGTAGATGTCCTGACTGTGCGTTTTTATATAATCATTTATTCACACCAATTTTATTTTCATCAGTCCTGAAACTCAATGTGTTTTATGGTTAGCATTATCACAGGAGGAAACTATTCCCTTGAGAGCAGAAACCTAGTGAATTTTCACATAAGCATCACACTAGCATTTCCTTCCTTGTGGAGACTGTAGCATTCAGCAATTCCAATTCTGCTGGGAGCTATAGCATGGCACCATTATAGCAAATAATTTGAGAGGTTATGTTCCTAAGTACTGTTACTGGCAATACCATGCTGAGCATTTGAGGCAAAGCAGGTGTGGGTTTTATCTCTGGTTTAAGAATAAGGGTGTTTCTTTTCCTATCTATAAAGATGTGACTTGGTCAGGACCTGGTACATAAATATATCTAAGTGAAGGTTGGTTTAAAAAAAAAAAAAGAATAAAAATCACCTGCCTGTTTGTAAAAGGAGAAGGAATGTGACATATGAAGGTCTGTAAAAGGAGAAGGAATGTGACATATGAAGGTCCTATCTCTCCTCCTGTGAGAAGCAGATCTGTTCACCCCACCCAGGGTGTCAGTGGGGTAGGTGGTATCGATAATGACTATGAGGTAGTATACTGTTAATATGAATGTGAACTATAAGGGTGTTGTAAAGGGGAATGTCCACACTGAGAAATGTCAGCAGGTAGAAACAAGACTGATTTTTCCCTAAATGGCTTGCTGGAGGCTAGAAGAGATGTTCACTGCGCTACAACTGGGATATTAGAACAATTATATGACTCTTTTCCACATGAACCTTGGACTGTTCCTTAGGAAGCATGCCACAATTAAGATTAAATACTCATTTTTATACTGGATGTATCTCAGCATCTTTGATAGCATATTGATCCTGACTTACTCTGTTTTGTACTGTAAGCTTTGCTCAC
Source organism: Pelecanus crispus (assembly GCF_030463565.1). NCBI lineage: Eukaryota > Metazoa > Chordata > Aves > Pelecaniformes > Pelecanidae > Pelecanus > Pelecanus crispus. Next base: position 47,008,588 of record NC_134649.1, read on the forward strand.
CTGTGGAGACAATGAGTTTTTTGAGGGACCAAATTTTATCATTCTAACTGCTGTGGAAATTCTTGTCTGGAATTGCAACTCCTTCTAGTATTGAAGTTGAGATGCAATGAATGGTGCTCTTAGTCCGAGCCACCTTCCTATCAACAAACTGACTTAGCTGGATACTTAGTTCCCAGCGTGTACCCCACAGGTTTAGCCCTTATATTGCAGAGAGGAACACAGGAACTGTTTGCAGAGGCTGATCTCATTGCAGAGCTGTGTGGCTGTCTCCTGCATGTGCATCCCTCTGACCAGGATCAAATGGGCTACGTGAGTACTCAGTGCATTGTTGTCTGTCAGTATGGTTGCTGAGGCTAACTTCCCGAGTTTCTTGTGCAAGAGTAATAAATGTCATTTATCTGTGCTTGGGGGAAGTGACACATACCTTCTTGGTACGATGCACTAAGGTGTTCAGTAGTTTTGCACGTTGGGTCTGATTATTCATGGTGGGAGTTAGTGCAGAGTAGTCCTCTATGTATAGTCCATCTTGCTTCGGAGCAACCGTCTTCTGTAGACAAACCTTACTGAAACTAATTCATCCCTGGTCTACTGCAGAGACTCTTAATGCAACATAGTGCTTTAAACTGAAGTTGACATACAGTAATACACTAATAGTGTCTTGTAACTGTATTATTTATCTGCACTTCATATGTGTTTACAGACTTCGGTCAGGATTGAAGAACATGTTGTTTTAGGTATTGCAGAAACTCAGTTTTGGTTCTTTTTCCCCCCTATGTATTGAAAATATAAAATCCAGCTTTGTTACAGAATATTAATACATAATTTTCCTTCAGTTTTAAGTGCAAACTGTATTCAATATATATGCAAATAGCCTTTTTCGTAGAAGTAAAATTTCATATAAATTAAATGGATAACTAGTAATTCAGCTTCTGCTGGGTAACTTGCATTATGACATAAATTGCTAAACAGATTTTGATTTTTTTTTAAAAAAACCAACACAGACTATGACTTTCAGTAGCATATTATGAAGCAGTGCAATGAAGAAACAGTAAGTTCTAAACATAGTCCCATTCGTGCTGAAGAAATTTTTTTGATGAAGATTGGAGCAGGTCCTAAAAACTAAGTTATGTATACCATCACCCCTAAAGTTTACTAGCTGGTCTTAACAAACTCTTTTGGGGTATATACTGGAAGGCTTTTACATGTGATTAGCTGTGACCTGCATGCTAAAATCAAACATGAAAGCAGGATGACGTTTTTATTTCTGTCCATGTATCATGTGGTATCTGGATTCGCTAGGCTGAGGGTGGGGTTAATGGATAAAGTATTACAAAGCTGCTAAAGTAAAATCTGCACAGGAGATGGTAGTGCCTACCCCATCTCTTTCAGCCTGGTGGGTTCCAGGCTGTTTTCACTCCTCAGATGGAAACTACAATATTCCTTAAGGTTTGATTGACTGTGGCACTAACTGAGGGCTTGACAGAGAATTGTAAGATGCAAGACCACCTCTGTAGCAGGGGTAAAGCCCTGCCCAACAGTTCTCTGTTGGTTTAGGTTAGTGTTCACTTGAGTGCTATATTGACTTGTTCCAATTGAGCACCTGGCTTTCTATGCATTGTACCCTCAATTATGGGGAAAAAATAAAATAGGAATGTTGCTGTGAAGCTGCCTTCCCTGGTACCAGATCTCTTTCTCCCATTGTGCTTTGCTTAAATCTGAAGGATGAAGTGGGAGCTGCTCTCAAGTCGGACTATTAATCGGGAGAAATGTGTGCAAAGCTGTTTTATTGTGCCACTTCTTGACGTTTGGGCTGAGTGCTGTGTTATGCTTCATTGTCTTTGGATCCTCTTTTTTTCTGGTCATCTTGATAGACTGTGGAGAAGCTCTCTCCACACCTGCCTCCTTTTGTTGAGTGAATACATTAGGACTCATCTTGCTGGAAAAATGAGACCACTCCATTGAGTTGAATTGAGGGTTTTGGTGAAAACCTTACTTAATTGCAGTTTTGGGCATCATTTCAAACAAAATATAAAAATGAGGCCAGATCTGTTTGAACCAAAAGCCAAATCTGCCTGAAAGACTTGCAAACCTCAGAAAACACAGTCCAAGTTTTGCATATTACACTGAAATTGAAACTTGTTAGGATTTGGTCACCTTCACAAAAAAAAAATTTGTACAGCTCCAGCAAGACACTTCTTTCAAACATTTCATTTAAACTCTATGCCATGAGAAGAATTTAACTCCCCCTTTCTCCAGCTCTGCAGGAGAAATATCACTGTGACCACTGTGGTTGGAATTGTACGTGCACTTACAGGAAGGATTTGCAGAGGAAGAAAGTTTGTTTGACCTCATGGGTGGGGGAAACTTGTAAAGTATTCCAGCCCTAATTTCACACGTGTTGCAGTGCATAACTATAGCACTGCCAAGAGAGAAAATATAATAGGACTTGATGGAGAGCAAGATAGCATTTCAAGAAATGTCGAGCTGTGTTTCTCTTGGAGGGATGCTGGTGGTCTGGGGGTCCTCCACAGAAGTAAGAAGTAATGAAATAAAATTTATGTTTCCATGAAGCTCTGTGGTTGTGCAGTGCTTCTACAGAGAGTCAAGATGATGTAGAATGAACCCAGTTCAATGCAAGTGTTCCCATGGGCTTCACTGGCCTTGGGGTTTTGCCTAGCCTCTATAAGTATCTTGTGGTGATAATGTGCTAGAATCCTGTTAGTCCTCTGAAGTACTGACAGATGTGTTGTGGCAGAGACATGTGTCCTGTTTGTGGGGGTTTAAGGTCCTGACTTGATAGTTAACTTGGACATGTCTACATTGGCTTTCAATTGGTCTCACTGGCTGCAGGGGATTTAGTTATGCTTGTTTAATGCAGGTACTTGATTCCTGTCCTGGTTCTCCACCTTACTCTGATAACTTGCTTAGTGCTGTAATTAGAAAGGATGACAGCTGAGGCTCTGTTGCTGTAGGTTGAATTGGTGAGAAGTTTTGCTGGTGAGGCTCCTAGAGCATTGCATGTCCCAGAATAAAGCAACGCACAGTATTGCATGAGCACAGCACAACTGTTCAAGAATGGGCATGTAAGAGATGTTCTGCTGTATGACCAATGGAGTTTGTCTCTTGGGGGTAAAGAGAGAGGGAGCTCAGTAATGAAACCTAGCCCACATGTATTTTACAGAGGGTTGTTTTTTGTTTAGTGTGTTCCTTTACTTTTGCTGTATTTTTAAAGAAATTGCTTGACCTGGTCGAGTCATTTGGTTGCTAACCTTATGTTCATTCAATAGAATTACTGTTCAGTAAGTCCTTGGTAACAGCAGTGGCATATGGCAGCAGCTCCTGGTCACTTGTCCACTATTGTATGTAATCTATCAGAAACACATGATGTGAAGTCTCTGAAAGGGCATGGAAAATTCCCCTCCCCTGGTAATACATGTCCTTCAACTTGTAAAAAATGGTTTACTACTTAACCATTTTACAATAAAAGCTCAAATACAGAAAGGCAGACATTGTCAAACACTATCTCTGTGATGTTTTTGGCTAGCTAACTCTTTTGCTTCTTTCTAGCTAATGCTGGAAAAATGATTATTTTACAGACTGTTGGTTTTTTTTCCCAGTTCTAAGACTACTTGAGATTTGCTGATACTGGTTTATTCTTCAAACTATGCTACACGCTATAATTAAGCTTTTATTTTTAAATATTTTTCAGTTGTAAGTTTGGAGGGGAAAAAAAGCCTTTGTTTGCTTAATGAAGTTGGCTTTATGGATCCATGTAACATCAGTGCCTTAATTACTACAAATGGATAATAAACGCTTCCCTATATATGAGAATGGGAGACGCACAGTGTGACTGTCATTAGGAACAATTGGATTTTCTCTTGATAAGTTGGTAAAAAATGTAAATACTACAAATAACTGCCTGAGGGCATGTTAGATAACTATGCCGGGAACCATGCAGCAAAACTCATTTTTACAGAAATTGCTTCCTCTGTTGGAGTTGAATACAGAAGAAACTGAATGCGCATTCATGCATAAGTTGCAATATTTTTTATGTTCTTTGTGAACATTTTGCATTAAGGTGTCTGGTATAGAGTTTTCTTGTATTACTGGAAAGAGCTGAGTATTGGCAAAGGAGTGGTTAGGATCCAGTTTTTCCTAGTAAGACATAATTCCTTGGCTTTAGGCAATTAAACCAACCCTGTGTTCCACAGGATATAGGTAGAACAAGACTACTTTTTTTTTTAACTGTGTGAAGCAGCTCATAAGAAGTCTCTTGTGATCAGCAGAGAAAAGGAAAGTTGGCCTTTACATTTCACAAACTTGTTAAGAGACAAACCATACCCCTTGCTGGCGGGGTGGGCATGTCACCAGCCAAGATGCCAATTCTTCAAATGAGTTAGCAAAAGCTGAATATGCCACTGCTGTTGATTTGAAGGAATGCAAATGATTCTGTTTGAGGAACATCATGACAAGTTTTGCTTAGCAAATATGACCCTTTGATTAAGGATTTACTTTAAATGATTCAAGAATAGATTTCAACAGGGGATCCTATCGGATCTAATAGAGTTGCTGTCTTTCTAGATCTGTATGGGTGCTGTGAAGATCTACTCTTGATCTTGCATTGCTCTTTTTATGCCTTCTGAAGGTGTAGCTTCTCCAGCATGTCACAGAGAAGGCTAGCACAGACCTTTGAGAACTTTGGAGCTGTAGAACACATGGGCAAAACCAGCACAGGGCTGTCAAAATCACTATACTACTCGTGGATTCCTTATTAATGTATAGGAAATGTCAACCTTGCTGGAGTCTCTGTTCAGTGAAAGCAGGGTGCTGTCAGAAATGCACAGGAGAAAGGGAATAAGATAGCAGAGTGCTTGTGGTTAAAAGCTTGGATGTGATTTGGAGTGTATTTGCTCTGACATACCAGCAGGTGCTAATGGGAGTGCCAGGCAACCTGATCCTGATGTACAAAGGGGCAGATGGGTTACGTCAGTCTTGTGTTAACCACTGTAGGTGTGTCAGTTTATGGTGTTGCACTGGCATTGGAGTGGCTTTGTGCTTTGTTGCTCATGTCTCTACTGTCCTCCTGGTATAGCATGCCTCTTTTTCACCTGTCAGTATGATGAGCAGATCCTCTGAGGGCTATGGTGAATGCAAAGGCTGCTCTGGGAACGGTTGCACTTTGTTCCATTCTTGCGTTGCATTGTGAATCTTCATTTTGTAGAAAGCTGCCATGCCATAAATTGAGAAGAAGGCGACACAAGATAAATTAGCTGTACCGTCCTTTATATGGAAGATTTTATGATGTATTCTTCCCTGTACGAGACTCCCATTATACCTACCTCTTAAAACGAAGACTGGTGAATAATGGCTTAGGCAAGCAATAAATACATAATGCAATGCCACCTTTGAACCTTGTAGCTTGTGTGTAGGTCAAAGATTATATGGGTTGTAATCATGATTTATGATTTCAGTCTCTTGATATTTTTTAGACCATCTTTGCTTGTCTGTTGGTATGACTTTAATTATTCTATTTATTTTTAGGAGGCCACTACAATCCTTTTGATACTAGTACGAAGTACACTTTTTGTTTTTTCTCAATATGAGATAACTCAAACTTTGTGTTCAATATACACAAACTCGTGTTCAATAAGGCAAGCATATTCAGAAAAATGTGAATAAATGTCTATGCAAGTGTCTATATTAAAGATTAACAATTTGTTGAAGAGAACTTGATTTATTATTGGTAACAGGCTTAGCAATTGTCCGTCTTTTAGCAAATAATGTAAACTTCCTAATTGCTGCAGAACAATAATTACATGAAGACATCTTGACAGCTTCCATATTAATGAATCTCACACTGGTTGATTCAAAAATTTAAGTTTAACTGATGAATGATGGCTGTATCTTGGAGCTTCCAAGCTTAATGTTATTTGATGTTAAAAGTGCATCAATCAACCCTTAAGCATAACTTGACAAAATAATTTGATAGTGGCAGATGCTTGTTTTCATGTCTCTGGCTTATGCTGATTCTGTGCTCTACCTGAGGTATAAGCTTACCTAGCTTATGGCGAAGAGCTTTTTGACTTGATGAAAGCAAATGTTGTCACTTAGTTCCACTTCCTGTTCCTGCCATTTGGCTTGCAGGAATTTTGCTGCAAATAAACTTGTATGCAGTACTTCAGAGTACTGTTTTTCATACAAAGCCATGTTCTTATTCTCACCCTTTCAGGCTAAGCTGCCGGATTTAGCGAGGAGTGAGCACATTCTGTCTGCTGCTGCCAAGCAGCTCCACAGCCTCCATTCAAACACTGTGGATGGGTTGACTTCCCTTGGTTGTTTTCCTTTTACTCTGCTATTGGAAGCTAATTGTTCTGTGGAGCAGTGGGTGCTCTTGCCTTTCCTTATTTCTTGAAGGACTGCTCAGTGTGTAGCTTTAGTGCCATATCTTGTGCTGGTATTTGGCAGGCTAGTTTTGTGCTCCTTGTTCTTGAGTCCCAAGGACACCTCAAGTAAGTATTCTCCTGGAAGAAGTTGGCTTTATGGTATGTATGATCAAATGGTGATGCAGCAGCTGAGAAAGTCAATGTATTCTTTCTTCACTAGTATGCTCTTGGAGGTATGTCACTTTAGAGGTGAATGACAGACATGATGCCTTCCCTCCCTTTTTGGTTTGTGCTCATCAGGTGTGTGCTTTTCATAGAATCATAGAATTGTTTAGGTTGGAAAAGACCTTTAAGATCAACCAGTCCAACCATTAACCTAACACTACCAACTCTACCACTAAACCAGTTAAGGGTAGAGTAATAATTAAGTTCATGTTTCCTGGCTTGGTGGCTGGATTATTTTTTAATGAAGGTAAAACTAGGAATCATTAAGATTGGAAAGACTCTCTAAGATCATCAGTCCAACCATCAACCCAACACCACCATGCCCACTAAACCATGGCCCAGAGTGCCATGTTTACAAATTTGTTGAACACCTCCAGGGATGGTGACTCCACCACCTCTCTGGGCAGCCTGTTCCAATGCTTGACCACTCTTTCTGTGAAGAAGTTTTTCCTAATATCCAATCTAAGCATCTCCTGACGCAGCTGGAGGCCATTTCCTCTTGTCCTATTGCTAGTTACTTAGGAGAAGAGACCAACACCCACCTCACTACAACCTCCTTTCAGGCAGTTGTAGAGCACAATAAGGTCTCCCCTCAGCCTCCTCTTTTCCAGGCTAAACAACCACACGTTTCCACAAATGTGCATTTACCCTGTGTGATTGTGATGTGTTACTGAAAACCTCAGGTTCTGTCTCAGCAGGCCTTTCGGTGGTACTTGATAATTTGTAGGGTGAAGAGTGATGCTGCTGGCTGTGGGAGGGACAGTGTCAGATGTGCAGCCTGGATGCATGGAGGGTGGCCAGACTGCTAGCCTGGCACTGGCATACTGGCATGGTGGTGGCATGCTGTAACTTCAGTACCAAGTTAAGTTTTTAAACTGCTGCCTCTAAAACACATGACCAAAAGACTTCAAAGCCATACTGTTTTCTGTTATCGGTGACATTTTAATCCACTATGTAACTTTTACTTTGTGTTTCAGTTCTAACGATCTGTATAATCCCATTAACTATCTGGGAGCTCAAGCATGGCCCATGGGAAGAAAACCTTAGAACAGTGACAGCCAAATCTAAGTGGCACTGAGCATATACAGTTAACAATCAAGTGTAATTGCAAGGAATAGTGTTTGGAATAGATGGCTACACTCCAGCCCCAGGGCATTGTGGCAGATGCAACATAAGGTTTAATAAACTATAGGTCCCCGTTGCCAGTATTACTACATAAGAGTAATAATAACAGTGAGAGTGAAAACATCCATCAAAAGCTGACAAATCTGACACAGATTATACATATGCATATGCTAAAGATGCTACTTAAATCTGATGGAACTGCTAATAAAAATTCTTTAGTGGTCTTAATGAAACATCATTTTGTGCTTATTACTCCTTTCATGTGAGGTGATTTTTGAGAAACAATCATGTGAGTGTTGTTGGAAAAGGTGCTTGTAATTACAAAAGTAAATAGCAATATGTTGCCTGATAAATCATAGGTACAATAGCTCTATTCAGAGAGGAGCTTATAGTTAAAGCTTAAAGTGAAAACTTTAAGCATAGTGAATAGTGAATATACACACTTATTTTTAGCACAGAGGCTGTGTCTGTCTTGTTGCGTATTCCACCAAGAAACCCTGTTAGACAAATGACTCTTGTTTCAACTTGTGGGTGGCCCAGTTGCAGATGTATGCTTTAAGAACCAGAAAAAGAACATATGTATGATTATAAAGAGTTGGGGGGGGGTAGTTTGGTTTCTTTTTTTTTAAAAAAAAAAAGGTAGCAAGCCCCAAAACAAGTACCAAGGAGGACATTCCTTTGAGCTGACCTGGCTATTGCTGCTGTTAGTCCCATGAGTATCCCATTCAGGGGGCTGACCTCTTTATTGGAGCTGGCAACATTACCTACAGGATACAGCCCTGAGTTATGATTTAGGCAGGCATGTCAGCTTTGGCAGTAGCCTGATGGGCCATGTCATTCTTCTTCCTCCTCTAGAATATCTATTCAAATAAAGTGTTCTAAGATACATTGGTGAAAACAAGTATGGGCATGAGTGGGTGGGGGGAAGCTGTACACATAACTTGATTTTTATGACAAGACCCAATAAGTAGCAGTGTCCTAGTTAAGTAAGAACAACAGCGAGCTGCATGTTACATACGAATTTAAAATGTTAGTGTCAATTAAAAATAAAGCCTATGGTTCAGCTGTGTATACGTAGTAGTTTTCCAACTGTATTTGTTCTTCACTTACACTGAACACACAACTTCAGAGTTCATCTTCCAGATACTGTCTCTTCTTTGAATTTTAAAGCTGAAGGTGAAATGTAAAGACTGTGAACTGCTCATCCCCAAGGCCAGAAGCAGATGCATGTAGCTGTAGATCCCAGCCTCACAGGTTTCTGCTATGCTGCCAACTTTTGATTGTGTAGTCTTTTTTTTCTTTCTTTTTTTCTCCCCACTGGGACCTGTGTGTCAGACATAGCTGCTGGCCCAGTGAGCAGTGATATTTGGGATGCTCTGAGACTGTGCAGGAAGCAAGGGACTGCAAATCATGTTTTGTGCTTTGGGTTAAGTAATTTCTTTCATGTCATCAAACATGCTGGCCATAGTCTGCATGCTTAGGGACTTCTCATGCGATCCGTCAAGCAAAGCAAGCGCAGGCTTTTTCAGAGCAATTCTGAACACCTATCTTCCTGCTGACGGTAGTGGGAGATCCAAGGAGACTGGGTACCAATGTGCCTGTTGCCACATCAAAGGTGGTTGAGAGATTGGGATTAGCTTAGTTGGGCTCTTATTGGAGCCTCTTTCAGAAAAATTGCACTTAATTTTTAAACAAACATCCTATTTGCACTCAAATGCAAATGCTAACATTTCTGTAAACCTGTTGCAGGTGCTTAAATTTGGCATCTGCTCTGGTGGAGTTAACACAAGTAAAAGAAAACCTAGCCGTGAGGCTTGCTTAATATTACCTTAGAGACTGGGTTTGTTCCTTTGAAATGTATGCTAATGGGTAAGCTATTCAATAAACTTCCACTTTTCTGCATAACATGTGTGGCTATCAGAGCGTTTAGTCTTTGACCTTCCAAATTAATACCTTGCAGAATATTAATGTTGTACATCCCTTTGGGGAGATTTAGGGAGGGAGAGAGACCCTCTGAAATGAGTCTCTGGATACAACTGTTCAGACTTCCAAGGCTCCTGCTTTGGGAGTGTTCAGAAGCCTGGGTCTGTCTTTGAGGCTGTCCTTGTGCTGCCTGAGCATTAAGGACTATGTAGAAATGCTTATTGTCATTACTGTCGTAAGTGTTATGACAGCACCTCAACTATACAAAGGTGCTTCCCAATTCAGGAAAGTGATATATAGGCCGCAGTAGAGATCGTGTGTGTTGAAGTTAATATTCTTTAAGTGTGTTCTTTGTGTATCTTATTAGATATATTTGTAGCCAATGACCAATAAAAACAGTGTTGAATTCTGCTGGCTTTTTTCCCAAATGTGTGATATATTCACAGTTTCCAAAGAGGAGGGGGTTGTTTATATTGTATTGCTCTGCTGCAAGAGCTAATATATTAAACATTTTCCCAAAGGATATCTGTGGTCTTTAATTAACTTTTTTCCCATAGGCCTATAATATAGCATTATACAATATTTGGTCAGTACCCTGCTCTTCTACTCTTGTGTAGGACTTATTGGCTCTCATTTCCTGGGGGAGCATTATGAGTGCAGACAGGAAGAATGCATCAAATGAAAAGTTAATTGTGTTTAAGCTGTGGGTGAGAGGGGAAACAGGATTGAGACTTCCATTCTATTGTGCCTCTACAATAAGAAAAGCTAAATGTACAGCTTCCTAGGCCACTAACCAAGGAAAGCAGGGGAAAAAATTACCCCAGTCACAGAAAGGACAGAATATAAAATATGCAAGCAGCCACAGGAAACTTCATGCTTTAGTTTGAATGCTGGTTACAGGATGATGGGGGTAAGAACGTGCCAGGATTCATAGGGATTACTTCCCGAGGAAGGATAAAATCCTGTCTGCTTCCCAAAAGCTACTATGATTTGTCCTGTTATCCAAATTCCATTGTGCACAAAAGTAACGGTGAGGGATGGAATAGAGGAACTTAGCCCTTTACAGGTTCATCATAAATCATTACAGTGTATTTGATGCCAGGCTGTGGGCAGCTTCACACCAAAGCCTTGGCTGGTGCAGGCTCTTTCAGGGGGAAGCCAAATGGGGCACATCTGAGACTAGACTGCGAGCCACTTCCAGCAGTTCTGAGCGCTCCAGACCCAGCTACATGGCTTACTCATGCAAAATCTGTTTTGTGCAAGGACATGAGGTCCCAAGTGGGTGATAACATGAGAAACAGCAGCTGTTTCAGAGCAGGATTTCCAATATCCTTCTCATTTGAGATGTCCCTATTGCTTACAAGACATTTTCATTGGAAAAGCTCCAACTGTCAGCAGCAATTTACCCAGCAAGGGTCTGTTATTTTCTACCCTAATATGGTTAATGGGGCTTTGTGGAAGTGGGTCTTTGGATGTCTGCTTGATCTGTGGAAAGGTGTTTTCCCCCTGATTTCAGTGAGATAGTTGTAGACTTTAATTTTTGGGTTTAAGGTTTTTATATGAACTAAAACTTGGTGAAAATTGCTGGATCAAAAAGGTGCATGGCTTCTGATTTAGTTCTGTGCCTTCTACCCAAAACACTTGGTCTTACCTAGCGCCGGAGTTTCAGGACAGCTTTAATCCAGGTTTCTGATACTTGACCACAGTTCACTCAAAAATTCATAAAACCAGAGATTTTACAGCTTGAGTGTGAGGTTTGTAACTTTAGTGAAAATAGATTATGTTTGTCTAGAATTTATCGTAAACTTTGCCTGGTCATATTTCAGGCTTGAATGGTAGAGGCCAGCTCGAGAGACAGAGCTTCATTAACTTCTAGTAAAGGGAGAATGAAATGTAGGAGAAGGTGTGCTGCTGTGTGATAATTCACTTGAAATTTGATTTGAATATTGCCACAGTCTGTAGAGTGCACAGACTAGCATTCATTGAGTAAGAGCAGTTCAAGACCCTTCCCAGTAGTGAGCATGTGTGTTCTTGTAAATCAAAATTATTAACTAGTGTGCTGGGATCTAATGTGCCAACTGCACGTGGCAGGCTACATCACCATTGTGGCTTTATTACTTGGATGGTTGTAACCTCTAGAGATCTTAATTGAGGTTTCATTGCACTGTTCACATGCTTAATTAAAAAAATCAGCCCCTATCCCATGAGTTTAGTCTACTGTCCAGATTCTGCAAATACCCGCATGTTCCTACCCTCATTAATGACAGTAATTTTGTTGGAAATTAGTAAGATTGGCATAAAATAAAATTTCAGCGTAATCATGAACCAAGCAGATCGAGGAGTACTTCTATATGCCATAACATTGTTGCTGTAAGGTCAATAATGATGATGATGCTGTTTAAGGCAGATTATTAGTAAACGTGTTCAGTTGTTAGCATATGACATACCTTGTCACAGCAGAACCTGAGAAGTTATGCCCTGTGTTCCTTTTGTATCTAGGTGTACTAATCACTTTGAATTTTACTATCGATGTGGTATGACAGGATGTGACTGAGACTTGGTAACACAGTGAAAGCGGTCATTGCACAGGAATCTTGATTGGCACTCCAGCCTAATAAAAGTAGTTTTCTGAAAGTTGCCTGGTGGAAGGGGTCTTTGGAGAAGAAGAAAAAAAAAAAAGTGGGGGCAGAGAGTATTTATCTTTTTAATATATTTTAATATACAGGAATTCCCATGTGCATCGGCCTGCTTTTTTTTTTAAGAATGCATAGATGAAGCACTAAAATGCCTTAAAGCTTCTCTCTCCCCTCTAAGACAATGGTTTTATTAAGAATGCAGGTACACAGATGCTGCTGTGCCTGACTTTAACTGTTATGTCCATAATCCCAAAACAAGATGATTGGATTGAGGTGCCCAGGCTGTTTGTACAGAACACGTTTAAATTAATTAGAAATGGTATTTTTCATGGAGGTGGGCAAAGTAAGTCATTTTCTTGGACATTTGTTATGTGGTAGGCTTTTCTCTGAAGTTGGGCATTAGGCAGGCTGCCATTTTTAACAATTTCTTTGCATATTGTTTTTCTGTACAGCCTAAACAAGAATATAAAATTGCTGCTATGCTTCTAATCTTGGTGACAGCACAATATAAAAAATATCGCATCATAAAAAAATATCAATCAGACATTAACTGTGATAAAAATAACTGTCACTGGCTTGATGAGGAGCTGTAAAGGGGTGTTTTTAACTACCTTCTCAACCTTTAGTTCTTTTAACAGGACACTGTTTGATCAAATTCAGTATCAGTATAACTTAAGTATGCGGTTTCAACTAGAATTAAATAAAGATGATCACGGCTTACGTTCAGTCATGGAGGGATCTGGGAAGACATCACAGGAATCCTTCTTTAAACTTTGAACAGGATTATTTTCTTGTGTAGATAGAGGAGATGCATTTGTGATGAGTACAGTTCTGTATGGAAGATTGGGGGGGATATAATCCTACACATTGATTTGTGGTGATCTGTAACTTAGGACACTGATGATTCAATGTCTGGTCTTAGTCCTTATAGCGAAACTCGGGCTGTCAGTGTAAGTACATGGCACAAATACCGGATATACGAGTGCAGTAGTAACTAGACTTGTACCTTTCCACCCGCTGGATGTTATGAGTGCCATGGAAGCTCTCCCTGAAGGAGCTTTAGTTAGAACATCATATCGCTTTGTACCGGGCCGTGTAGAAAACATTCGGCAATATCAGAGGTCAGAGCTAGGTCATCATTTGGTTTAGCTACATGTGATAGATGTATCTATGAACTAAGGTTTACATGTAAGAAAGAAAGAAAGAAAAGTTGTGTATATGTGCTTAAAAAGGAGTGAAACAAGTTGTTTCAGTTCCATTGGTAGTGGTGGGAAGGGAAAGGCACAACTGCATGTTTTTGGCTGTTATCACTGCAGAACTCATCCAAGCCTGAAGTAAGCTTCTTCGTTAAAGAATCTTATGCCGAGTTACACAGACATCTTTGCTTGAGCTATCGCTAGGGCAAATCCACCTGTCAACAAGGCAGTTTTGTTGATCAATCTTTAACACTTTGCAGAGCTTGCTAGTGGCCAACATTAAAATCCCGGTGGAGATTAATTATTAAGTATGTTCTTTTCCTTACTGGAGATTTATAGCGCTTTGTGTGAGAGAACACCTAGGTCTTTGGAGAACGGTATGATGCCAAGTGTCAGTTCTGTTAAGATCCATTACAAGATGAAGATTCATGCTGTGGTGCAAATGGTACTTGAAGTCTCCTGCTTGCATATGTGCCTGTCTGTAGCTAAATATCCCTCTGGAGACCGGCAGTTCAGTTGCTGCTCTCTTGACGCAGCTTGTTCCATCTGTCACTGATGCTTCAGCACTTAAGTGACACATCTCAAATAATAAGAGCCTGGATCTATTCTGACCAGTTTAGAACTCGTTGGAACTCTTCTGGCTTCTAAATTTAGGACCTACCTGACAATAATACTAGTTGTGGAGAAAGGGTCTGTCCTCTGCTAGGAGCCTTTGAGTACTAAACTCAGTAAAATAGTGCTCTGAAGACAGCAGGGCCGTTATCAGTACCTAAAGGAGTTTGTATGTGGGTCTATATATGGATTTCCCAAGATTTTGAATCTCAAGGAGAATTTAAAGCATCTGACTCTTTCATTATCTCAGCTCTGGTAAAATATGAAGGCTTTTATGCTGTGGCATAGTGCTATTTTATCATAATTTATTTTTCAGTAGACCTCAGGAAGCAGAGGAATTACTTTAAAACAGTCTAATTTATGGTCTAATATTTATATAGGACTAATTCACAAGTAATTAGGTATCTGTGCTTGTATTGAATTTCCTTTTAAAGAGCAATAACTTAAGTCTAAAGAAAACGCTGTGGAGTTTCACCCATTCCAAAGTCTAAAAGTGGTGCTTTTTCAAACTAAACAATGGATGACACTTATTTCCCTGCATGTAAAATAATGAAGAAACTTATGTCTGTTTGGATACTGAAGAACATAAATTCGCTTTTTCAAATGTCCAGCAGCCTCCACGTCCTACTGCAATATTGATGTTCTCAGCACTAACTATGTTATTTGGTGCCTCAATGAGAAGCTAAATTCTCTAGAAAAACTGAGTTTGGAGTTCCTTAAATCTTGCCCTGGGAATTTTTCCCCTCCAAGTTACAAAATCCACACACCTCTCTTGTGACTGCTTTGTACTTGACAGACTTTCCTTAAAAAATGGCAAAATTGAGAGCAACTTGGAAGCTATTGAAGAGCAATATTAGGATGGGTGCTTCTCCAATGCCACCTTCAAAAACTGAGGCACCTTTTAACCACTCTTCAAACTCTCGATATGGAAAGTTGCAAATGAATTGCAGCAGACTTGGCAGGAAGCATTTCACCCATCGCCCCGACCTTCTCTTCCCTGTGCTCCCATAGTGGAAACCAGTTCTGCCCATAGCAACTGCTTCGGCAGTACATGAGCCTGCCACTAGGCAATGGGCAGGTGGCATCCTGACATTCCCAAATGCACTGCTGGCAGGAGTAAATAAAGACTTGATGCGTCAGGATGGTCTGCCTGAGCTCCCCGGAGACGAAGAATGCCAGTCTCATGATGTCATGGCTGCAGAAAGATGCTACTTCAAAAGCATTTATAGTGTCTGAGACCTGACTGTTTTCAGTTTGTGCTATCAAAATTGATAATTAAATGCTAGTCTTCCTTTAAGAATTTCTGAAAGAGTCTTCTGTTTGGTGTGAGACCATGCTTAGTTATATTGCTGTGCTATTGCTTCATCTTATAGTGCTACAGGGTGGATGAATTGCCCAAAGGGTCTTTTTCCTTTTGCTAACGGTAGGGTGATTTTCTTGGTTGCAGTATTAGGTAGGCAATACATTCTTTTGTTTTATCAGCCTCATTTGACATTCTTTAACTTGCTGACTGAATGCTGTGTTTCGGAAGGGAGGAATGGAGACTTTCAGAAGAATGGCAGGGATTTAAAGCCAAAATTGCAATGGTCCTTTTCTAATGAAGTTCAAACTGTTTTTTAAAAAGGTTCATAAATACTGTAATTTGGATCCTTCTACAGGGAGATTGTGCTGAATGCTAGCATCTTCTCATTGGTTTTAAAAAGTATTCAATGAATAAAATTATGTGGCATTTGGACAAGATGGCATACTGTATCTCTTCCTCTTAATGGCAGTAAGATAAAGTAGGGATGACTTAGAAAATTAATTTGGACTTTGAAAAATTTAGCAGAATTGGGACAGTGTTGTGAATCAGATTCCAGAATGTTAAGTGTGTGTTAAGCAAATCTGGATAACAAGCAACATCAAGGTTTGAGTAACGTTTAAATATTTTTTGCCAAACAGGAATGAGTTGAACCTTGTGCACAAGCATGAACTTGCAAAAAAAGACAGAAAAAAGAAAAAAAAGGTATCAGAATTTCAAAATTGAGTTACGGTTATTTCTGTTATGAGCTACCTATTTGGGGACATTGAATAATTGCTGGTGCTATTTGACCAGTGTTAATATTTGTCTTTATGTATATTTGGATGCAGTCATATTGTTAAGTTGTTATAATAAGGCCCTTTTTTAATGTGGGGAGGAGTAGGGGGCAGAATTATGTACCCTTTTGTCTGTGTGGCACTGTAATCCATATCGCGCATGGGTGCTGTCCTAAAAATTTCAGCTCCTCCTCAAGCACTGATATTGTTTGAGTATAGTTAGATTAATAAACTGTTTGCTTTCAAGAATTGTCTGAAGAGGTTGCAGGTTTGTGGAAACATCCTATATATTGAAAACAAAGCAAAAAACCCCACCTGCTTGCTGCAAGCTAGAGTGAACTGGTGTGTGAATAGTTGTGGTTTGTTTTTTTTTTTTTCCCTCACTCTTTTCAAATTACATAATTGCTGCACTTGGGTTGTGAATTACCGGAGCAAATAATATTCTGCATCCAGTTGCAGCTATAATAATATAAAGCCTACCACAGAATATCCATTTGAATTATTTTAATGGTTTAGAAACCTGTGGAGAATTTTACATGCTATTCTGGGCAATCACGTGCTGGCAAAACTGACGATGGCAGTGCCTGAGGTTCTGGAGCGTCTGCTGCTGTTTGGCAATGTACGTGCCTTAGGAGGTGCTGATGAGCCCAGCGTTTCCTCTTGTTATGAGGAAGCTGGAATGCGAAATTCCCAGCTACCTGTGGAGTTGCCTGTTAGGAAGCAAAGAGAACTTAGTGCTTTCACTTTTCCTTTAAAGAGTGCAATGAATAGGAAAATATTATTTTGCATCTGTAAACTTTGAGATTTTAAAAACCATGTTGCTATGGCATGATTTTGGTCTAGTGTTGGAATGGAATGGAAGAGCGATATCTAGAAGACATCTTAATAGTCTAGCAATTCTAGCACTTGCATACTAAGTGAAAGACCCTGATTCAAGTCCCTGCTCCAATTAATATTTAATATGAGTTTTAGAAAACAGGGCTGAGGAGGGAGAAACCCTGAGTGGGGCATAAGAGAATAGTCATTTGGCTGGTGGTTAACAACTGAGGTATTCTACATCTGAAGTTAATCTCCCTGGACTAATGAAAATATTCCTCACACATTTGCACGACTCTTGTGTCGGAGGCTTTATCCCATTTCTGAGAAGACTTGTACCATTGAAATCATTAGGCTTTCAGTAGAAATGTCTTGGCTGAACTGTGCTTCTCTGGCCAAAACCCAGAAGTGATTTAGCTGGAAAATTCTTATCTGAGTCTGTAAAGAAAACAGTAGTGATGCTACTAAGAAGAAATCTTGATAATCTGAAATAAAATTTTGTCTATGTAGAGGCTTCCCCAGTTTTAGTTTAATGGTTATTACATAGATTTCTATCTACAATTTTTTTTTTTTTTTTGCATGTTGGTGTTATTCCTGCTTCTAAAGAGCATTTGTTTTGATTATTCTAGAGCTCTTACCTATGAAATCATAGGTGAGGAAGGGTATCCGAGAAGAGTAAAAAGTAGTGTGACACAAAACCATGCATGATGCAACCTGAATTTAATTCATAATTATAATACTTTCTTTCTAGATCTATGTCACTTAACATTCCACAGAGCGCTGATAACGTCACTCTCCTTGCCTGTACGAGCCTTTTCAGCACCCTTGGTACAGCTGAAGCCTGTACCTCTGCTAGCTTCGTCTGCCTGTGAGCGAGCTGCCTAGGTCTGGTACGCTTGTTCGTGCTGCAAGCACGCTTGCCACCTACTGTACAGATCACAGGCTCAGAAACCTGAGGTCAGATTTAGTGCGTTACTGGGCTATGGATTTCTGCACTGGACTGTATCCCCTGAGCATGTTGACTCCTAACTTACCCTTTAAATGGTGTGCTTTTGTGGGGCGTGCGCAGTGGTTCTGTTCTGCCTTTCATTATGCAGGGTTGTGCTCAGTGGAAACCCTGGGTCAGAACAAAGCTCCTGTGCACTAAAGTAATGCAAAGACTAATAACTGGGAGAAAACAGATTTGGGTATCTGTGTCAGTCATAATCCTCTAAGACTACAGAGAAGCAGTGTAATGGTTTGGGCAAGAAGGAACCGAAAAATCCACTACAGCAAAGACCAGAGAGTATTCCTCACCACGTAGCTTTGCTTTGCTAACCCCTAAATGCACAGATGTGACCGTATGTCTGTATCCAGCAGGCTAAACTGGTCCATTTTCCTGTTGCTGTCACTGCCTGCATTTGCTGCTCTTTTAGTTCTTCACATCCTTATGATCATTCTGTTAACCATTCCCTAGGATCAGATAAAAAGGTGAGAACAAAACATGGTGTTCAAAGCTTTGTGGTTAGGGACAAATCCTTAATCAAACACTAACCAAAATGGTTGAATCTGGTGTCAGAAATGTGGCTCTTAGAAGCTAAGAGTTTGTTAAGGGTCTGTCAGGCATGATGGGGAGGCATAAGACTAGTGGTGGGTAAAACCAAACAAACAAAAGAACAAAAAAAGGAGGAAATACGGGGAGTTTAGGGGGAGACAGACTGTCATATGTGGCAGGCTTATGAGGACTGGTAATGCTTCATCTACACTTTGGGTGGCACTTGCAGGCTTTGAGGGTCTGCTTTCTGTTACCCGCAGTGCTGATGAATGCATAATTACACATAAAGGCATCCTATAGGCATCTGAGATAATAATAGCAGCAAGAACTGTTTAATGCTGGGGAAAGCTTTACTCTGCAAGAGATTCCTTATTAGCATGTTTAACTTAATTTGTTCTTTGTTATCAATTTGCTGTCCTGCAATTACTCCTGCAAATTGTAGCTTGGAATTTACTAAAAGCATCTATTGCTCTAAGCAGTCTCTATACTGAGAGCTAGGACAACTAGCACAGAAGCAACACACAAGCTCATGGGAACACTGAAATTTTATTTCAGGATGGCGTCTGTTGGCTTGCACAATCTCCTTTCTGATCACATTATCTAAATCCATGTCTCTTAGTATATTATTATTAATTTCAGTAATGTATTGAGTGAAGATTAATGTACTAAATATCTTCAGTCTTCAAGTATGAAATCAAAGTTCATTGTATTCCAAATCCAACCTTGGATGTTACCAACCTGCGGATGAAATATTCACTAGTGCTTTTGTTATACTGGCTTTTAGATTTAGGCTTTTAACTGCCAAATAAATTCTGAAAAAAGAGTTAAACTCCCAAGCTACTGAAATGATTTTGAAGACTATTTTTTTTAAGAACATCAACTCAAAACTCCTCATTAAATACTGTAGAACACTTGAAATCTGGACAGTGTTGTCAGTGAAGACCTCTTCCCTTCTATGATCATAGTAGGAATACAGGCAGAATGAAGACTGATATTCTGAAAAGTGCTCAAGATAATCAAATCCCCAACTCCTACTGAATTTCAGGGGTACTCTGAGCAGTAAGGTATTGGGGAAAAATGTGATCTATAGCTAAATACTGTGGTGCCATTGATAATTCAGTTGCTGTTTAACAAATTCAGCCATATTAGAATACACACTGGTGTTGAAGAAACTTTGCCTCAGTCGAGTCACATTGTAGCTGTCTGTAGGAATGTCGCTTATGATGAGGTAAGATAGAAAAAGGTCCAGGTTTCAGTCATGGAGTGGTGGTTCTGTGCCTTGATAGTGTTTTTGTACCTTTTGGGTGATTTACTCCCCTTTTGGCAGAGTAGGCTGTACGAATGGAGCCAACATAATGAAGCATCTTCAATGTTATATTTATCTGACTCTACAGTCACTTCAGAGCTCTTATCACCTACAAGCTTTATTTCGTCATTGGCTTTTTTGAAATGAATACTATTGTGCTCTCTGGAAAAAGCAAATCAGTAAAGCTTGGGAAGCCTCTCACAACTGCATCAAATATCTGTTATTTTGGATGTGATCGCTATAGCAGGATTGCCATGGACAATTTTCTTGTTGGCAGTCCCTCAAAAAGGCACAAAGGTCCAAAAGGCACGAACATCTAACTTTGTACGTTCACATCAAGCTCAGCAGAGCTTCTTTGCTCGTATAGAGAAAGAAATTAATTGTAGAGTATTATTAAATTGTTGTTTGGCTGTTTTTATTGGGAATGGTAGCATGAACTATGTTATCCAGCTCTTCTTCTTCTAGTTTTACTTTTTCAACTTAGAAAGAATAAATCCCTTTTTTTGTCCTTTTTCTAGACTCTACCCACAGTCTGTTCTGAGGCCCCACATTCATTCACACAGATCACTCAACAAGCCAGTTTTTCATCATTTGCGCCATTAGTTACACTCTGTACAACTACAGTGACGTTTGAAGCTGTTTCCTCCATCAAAAAAGAATTTTGGAAGTGTGAATTTCAAAGGGGGGTGGGGGAGTAGAGATGCCAAGAACTTAATGTACAGAATATTGTAGGTGTCTTCCTGAGACATGCCAAAACAAAGTATCGCAAAAATTCACGTTCTGGTTCCACTGATGGCCTTAACTTCATGAATAAGTGGTAACTAAAACCTGATACAGCTGTAGGTGCAACATACTCATAATTTTGGCCTCATTAGCTCATTCCTAGCAGATGCGCATTGCAAGGCTGTGATGAGGCCTTGTGGGTTACAGCACCAGGGAGATGACTACTTAGGCTGTGGTTTTAGGGGAGGATTCTTGCCTGATAGAGCAGTTCAGATAAAAGAAAACAGAAGTTAAATTAAGAAAAACAAGCAAAAAAACCCAGTCTGAGAATCTTTCTTGGATGTCAGCAAGGAATAGTTTGTGTGGGGAAACAAATAATTTCAGGGTATGTTTTTGTCCAGATGATCATGCGTGCATGGATTTGATATGTAAAAGCTATTAATTTTCAAACTGCAGCGTTTGCTCAGCTTCCCAGACTGTCAATATAATCTCAAGTGGGGTTAGTTCTCAGCAGTGGTAAAATGCTGTGTTCTATCATTCGTTTCATAGTGCTGTATTTTGTAACTTACAGGATTTTTAAACTCTTCTTAGCCAACGCAAACAGTAGACGAGTTTAGAAAGGCCATGGTGGGGCAAAGCAGACTAAGAGCTGTGTGAAAGAGTAGATTTGTGTTTTCTTTTTATGCAAATGGAAATGATATTAAAAAAGAGTTAAGGAAAGAAATAAGAATAGTGAATAAGAAAATGACCCACGCTGTCCTAATAAAAATAAGGAAACAATGTAGTCTATGGCACCTTTAATTAAAGGGAAATGGAGAAAAACAGAAGAGGAAGCGAAGATAGTGCTTGCTGAAATTGGCACTGGCAGACATGCATCTTTTCCTTCAAAGGACCATGCATTGACTGAAGAGTGCTGAAGTACACTTTGCGTGATTTGTACTGAGGTTACAGTGAGAACCCTTCTAGTTGTGTGTATTAGGCTTAGTGGGCTAAACTAGAAGGTGATATTTATCAGGAGTACTGCAGCAACCCTAACATGAGAGGCTGGAAAAGCTAGCTTCTGTAAACAGCTCCAGAACAGGGGCTTCATACTAGGTACCTGCATCCTGTTCGACTTCTGGCACTGCTGGAGATGTACGGCGAACTGCTGATCTGCGTTCTCAACAGGAGAATGGAGGATTTGCGTTCCTTACAGAATCATTTTGTCCTGTGAATCAAATTTGGTGGGATCATAGGTCACGCAATACAGTTATTCGATTTGTGGCATGCAGAGATGATCTGAAAAGGGGGAATTGCACAAAGGTTCACATGGAGTCCTGGAGGAGGAGAGCAACTAGAAAAAATGGACACTAGTTCCAGAATAAACAGAAACTACACCAGACACTTGGGCTCCTGCAAAAGAACAGCTTTTCTTTGTCAGGGTTTTCCAGTAGGGGAAAGGAAACATTCAAACTGTGCACGTGCAGGAGGTCACCGTGGCAGTTGGGAGAATGAGATGAATGGTTTTATAGCTCTGTTCTTCTGTTATGTTAACATTTTTTTCCCAGTTTTTTCCCACTTTTTGCTGGGCTGCTTGTCAAAGGTGCTGCCAAGCAGAGTAGAGTTATTAAGATGAGATCACCAGTACAGCATTTTGTAAAGAGAATGTGCAGAATGTGATGTGTTTGCCTGCCCATCAGCAGGTACTTAGCTGTAGTGTGTGTTTTACTGCTTACACAGCTCCTCAACATCTTGGATGGAAGTCAGACTTCTTTGAACAAGCAATGTCCTTTGAGACATAACATCACAGTACTTATCTTCCGTTAGCTGTGGATTTCTCTCGTACTAAGGTACTTGGCTGACCTCTAATTTAATTTTCCTGGTAGTTCAATTGACTTATTTTTTTTTAAAGAACTTGTATAGACCCCTTTTTGTCAGTTCAGAGGTCTGTGAGTATTTACCTATTTATGTCTTTGTTGCTGTCTTTGCATGTCTGTCTTCTTACCCTGTTGCTCTTTGGCAGCCTTTACAGGACCTTCATTTTGGCAGACAACAACCACATATGTGTGACTTCTGCTGCTAGTTTTTCTTCACTGATTGATATGGGAAAGTTTAAAAAAACCCAACCAAACAAACAACAAAACAAAACAAAAAAACCCCACCAGATTTTAACTGCAGTATTCTTAGCACAGATTGCATGCGCTATCCGCAGCCTCTCTGCTTCATGGCATATAATGGTGAGGTCTTAATGGTATACCTCAATTGGAGTGTTTATGAAGACGAGAAAGAATCGTTAATCACTTAGTCTGACGTCCTGTGCAACACGGCCAATGGACCCTTGCCCATCAATCTCTGCATTAAGCCAATAATTTCTGTTTGGGCTCTGACATAGCATTTTAGAAAAACATCCAGCCTTGAATTCAAGACTGCCAAGGAAATAGAGATTACTCCATTCTTAGGTACATTATTTTTGCTATTATAATATCTAGATTCATACAGCTGAGCTAGATAGACATATTCTGATGCCACCTCTGAAGGCACAGTGATCAAAGGGACTCAGGCAGGCCCTGAAGTAACATGAGTAACATCAGTGTATGTGTAGAATTAGTATGTGACCTTGTCCGAGGAGAACTGATAAAAGGTGAGTGGCACAGCAAATTGGCTGAACTAAAGCAAAGTAGGAGGCATATTCTTCTCTTTCATAGGTATGGTCTAGTCTGTATTTCTGGTGAAAAAAGAAGTACCAAGGTAGTTCATTTCATGTCTGAAGTGCAAACTGTTAAGATTCATGGTGGCACCTAATTTTGCAAATATCTGTTCCACAGAAAAGTGCAGAGCAAATTTTATGACGATTGCTGGTCTAAGGAGGGCAGGGTCTTGGAAATGCAAAGTACAGAGCTGCAAACGTGTATGGCAAGAATTAGAGTCTTCTAGAAACATGAAAATACACTTGCATTTCATCCAAAAGTGTGCATTTCTGTTGGAAAAAATGTGGTGGCTTGTTTCACTGTACTGGTATGCTTCTAAAATGGTTGATCATGTGGGGAAACACATTTATACTAATGCAGATAATTAAACACAGAAACAATCGGGTGATGTGGTCGCTTGAAGGTTTTAGATCAAGACTGAAATTTTTCTAAATAATATGCTGTAGATAGGCTGGAAGATCTTTGGAATGGACTAACACATGGCAACAGCAGTCCTATCGGTTTTTGGCTATGTGAATGTAATAATACAGCTATAGAGGTATAAAATGTCTATGTGTAATATCTTGTGTTTAAATAAAAGCAATTCACATTTGATTCCAGCACAGATATACCATATAAGCAGTGATATATTTTTCATGCATGGTACATTATCTTTGTGACTCTGCTGTATGAGATGTACATAAATAACACATCTAAAGACTACAGAAGATATAGCACTTCTTGATGGAGAATTACATAAGAATTTTCCTTTGTCTGTCTTGGATAATATATAACTTAACTGTTCAGTTGATGAATGAACTTAGGGTGAGCAGGGTTTGTTGAGTAGGTTGAAAAATCAGAGCAATGATTTCTACACGTGCACACCCCCCAGCTTCCAGACAACAATCTACAAGTATTAAATATTTCAGTTTAATTATGCTATGAGTTGCAGGAGGGGAAATGTGCACAAAGAAATCAAATGAGGTCTGTGAGGCATTATCTTTCCTGTAGTAGGCAGTGAAGGAAGGTCTATGTTGTGTTTGTCCAAGATGCACACAAGTATGTGTGCTTGCAGATGAATGTAGGTGTTTAGCAGTCTGTCCAAAAGCCAATTTCATATGATGTGTGGAAAGCACAGAACAAAAATCTACGGTAGGCTGTGGTACAAAGTCTGGTGTTCCTGAGCTGTAGATAGTGACAAACGGAAATATCACTGCACACGTTGTACGTTTTTCATTTTCCTCAATGTCTGTTAATGGCAGCTGATGGAGGATTCTTGCCTGACCCACTGTAGCCATTCTTACATAAAACTGATAACTTTCTGTTCCTTCTAAACCAAACTTTTGGAAGGTCCTCAGTCTATCACAAGATTAGACCTTAGACAACATTAGGGGAAGGCTTAGATCCAGAAGTGGCTTCAGAACTCATGTTGCCCGAAGCTGAGCATTGCAGCAGACCTCTGTGATGGGCAGCCAATGGAGCACGTGACGGTGATGCTTATGAGCCACGGCTCTGTAAGGGTCTATGCCAAAATCACTCCAGCTAGTAGCCTAAGGCCAGTTATACAGAAGACCAGAAAAACAAAAGCTGAGTGACTGATTTGGTTGACATGTTAAGTGGGATGGCTCTGATTTAAGCAATGAGCCTCTTGTGAAGTTAGTACAACTGGACAGAGCGCTCTGTGTGAATTCGGCTGAAGGATGCTGATTTTTGGCTGGGTATTTGGCAAAGATGGAACGGAAGTGCTATGAGCCAGGTATGCATAGCTGTCTAGCTGCAGAACTTTGACGTGTGCCACTTCCTTGACTTAGATTGGGTGGCTGGAGGAGTGCTCATCATAGCTAAGCCTCCATTTACTTCCTCTCACCTCTCTTTCACCTATTCTGAAGTGGGTTCTCTGTATGGCTTCAGACCCATCTGCAAGTTTTTGTTGGTGGTGTTTCAAATGTTGGCGACCATTTGTTCACCAAATAATCACATTTATTTATGCTGGCAGAGTTTGCAAGCTTAGAGTAACGCGAGTGTCTTATTTGCAAGTCCCTCCAGCTTAACATTTTAACTACAAGCAAATGTTGAAAAGCATGCTGGGGGTGGGAAGGAATGCACAAAAAATGGTGGTTTAAAAGTTCTGAATTAAAAGTAAGTTGAAAACTAAAGCACACCAGCAATACATGATGTACAAACAAAGAACAGCCAAGTTAAATGCTTTTTTATTTCTGCCCTTGCTGAAGTCTGTGGAACTGCTCCTGTGCTTCAAGTTATACATGCAACACGTAGGTCTGTGTGACCAGAGCTTTACGTAATGGGATGAGGCTCCTTTGTGAGGTAATTATGTGGGGGGGGGTTGTTTGGTTGTTTTGTGGGTTTTTTTTTTTCCCCCTCCTGTGAAAAAGCCACTGTGAAAGAATGGTGCAACACAACCTGGTAGAGCTTTTTTAGCTCATTTCTCTTAGTACCCGTTGCTATGTAGTCTGATATCCGTCTTTCTTGGTTACTAGGTCTGGTCCTCATTCTGTATTTCTTGAACTATTAATTAAAACTTAGTGGTCCTCATGTATATAAAATGTAGGAAAAACAAATACAGCATCTCTCCAAGTTAGTTTTGTTTAAATGTTTTACAGGTAACTTAATATCATTTAGATTATAGCTGGAAGTGTTTAAATGGTCTAGCATCCTTTTAGTTATGCTGCTTACTGCACAATTTAAATGAGAAGCAAAGCCTAGGCTATTTCACCTTTGTTTTTATTACTTTATTTGTACCTTTATGCCCTGATGAAAGTGAATGCTGTACAGGGCAATGTTTAATTCAACAAAAACTTTTGTATCAGTCTGTGAAAGCCGCTTGAAAACATTTCTGTCAGGATTAGGTCTTGGAGTTTGTGACTTGTTTACTTTTACAGCCCTTTATGTCAAGTTATAATCATACTTTCATCTAGTATTATATGTATTTCTGTTTCTTCTGACTCAAAAATAAACCCTAACAAAAATCTAGAAAGTTATTCTTGTACCTTAAAATATTCATTGTAGCTAACCAGACTTCTTACACAAAGTTTTCTTTTTTGGGGGAGTGGGGAAGGAGTGATGTTTTTTTAAAAAGGCCTGCTAACTTTTTTTGAGTAATTGGATTTTGCAAAATTGTCGTGATTCCAAAGGGATGCCTCTTGCTGAACATACAGCAGCCAGTGACTGATCAGCAAAATTCAGTAGGGCTGTTTAATGAGGGGTGAAGACAATACGAATGCAAATCTAGTGAACAGTTGCTTTTTCACAGTTGGTAGGCTGTGTTGCAGGTGCATTTTCTTAATGAGGGTTAATTTGTCTCATATTTTAACCTGACAATACTGGCATTGTTAGTATATAGGCTTACTTGAAGAGGTAAAATGAAGGGGTTTTTTATGCAAGATTGGGTATTTGATTTCAACTAATCTGTTAGTGCTGAATATTAACTGAAGTTATTCAGAACAGTCCTACTACTTAGATTTTTATGAGAGAAAAGCCTTTTTGATTACTTTGGCAAATTGGAACAAGGCCAAATTCTGCTGTCATCTTGGATATAAATCCTGAGAGACTGAGATAAAATTGAAAAGATTGCCGCTGATCAAGATTTACTGAGGGAGAACCAGAAACAGAAGCAGGCTTGAGTACAACGGGAAGTAATAAAATGGTCTTGTAGTAATGTTCTCTTTAGCGTCATTCTTCAATATTGAAAGACGTTGTTCAGTTCAAGAAAACATCAATGTGGTGCAGAGTGTCCCAACAACTTTTCCAGTTGAGCAAGGGGGAAGTTGTGTGTTCTTTAAATGGGCATGTTTCAAATGAAGGACCTACAGCCCTTCCCAGAGGAATAAGCTGTCAGACTAACCCCTGCGGCATGAATGGGCAAAAGCAAGCTTTACAAATTTTCACTTGGGTACCCCTTAGTTGCTACTGTTGCTGGCTAAGGAGATGCGCTTGCAAGAAAAACACTGTCCTGCTGCGTAGCCTACTGTCGCATTAAAACCAGAAGGGTTTGCATGAGTATGAGCTGCTGGCCTGGCTTAGGTTTAACAAGATCGCCCTATAAAGCTTACTTTGTAACTGTAAAGAAAAATAAAAATTACGCTGGGCGTAGGCAAAAGAAAAAGCTAGCTTTTCTGCAGTTGCTTATTAAGCAACATGTGTAAATTATCCATTGTTATTCTACTGTACTTCATAGCCTTTTAAATCTCATATGCCTCTTGTATTGACTTGTTTTCATCCAATATGAGCTCTCATGAATGCAGGATGCTAAAGTACTGGGTCAGAAATCAATTCCATCCTTCTGAAATATTACCTCTATGCCAGTGACTTCTGCTTCGGGGAATCTAGTTCAATATCCTATCTTACACTCATATAGATTACTTCTTTAGCTTTCTTATATCTGGAACATGCAAAGGGATATTCCTACTATTGTAAAGTAAATAACACCAAGAAATCAATGTGTGAAAAGGGTCCCTGATATCTCTGGCAATTGGCAAAGGAATTTAGAGCTTTTTCCCTCACTTCAGATCTGATCCTGGTGAATAATAACCAAAAGGCACCATTGCTGTGATATTTGTACAATAAGCCAATGACTTTAGTTTGGTCCTTAATAGATACTCGTGGAAGAAAAACCAGCATAACCTCTGGCATCTGAGTTGAGAGTCTCAGTGAGGAGGCCAAAAAAATCAATGCAGATATATTAAGCTGTTTCTCACACTTTAGACACAGCCCTTCTGGTTCAGCAAGTGGGTGACACAGGATGGTTTGTGTCCACTGGCATTTTCCGTGTTACTACAACTGCATGGATACAGATCTGCTATAAGGATTTCCATATTAAGAAGGTGCTTCTCTCATTCAAACACTAAGTTCTCTTTAGAAGTAGGTTTTAATAAGAAAGTGGCTATGTCATAGAATAAAGCTAGATTAGAATAACAGGATGCTATGAAGGGATAGTTTGCTACGTGTTGCTTGTAGTGAGGTACAGTGTTATAGTAGGATAATATTGTGGAAAACAGCAAAATGGGGTGGATATTTGCCAAGGGTTGTACTTACGTATTTATGATAGGGTTTTTTCCGATTTATTCAGAACCATTATTGAAAATGATTCCTCAGTTGTATCAAGAGACGGGTTTGAGCAGTACCTTTAACATTTACCTGCATCTACATATGTATATGTTTTCCATCAATCAGAATTAGTTAGCCTTACTTGAGGAATTGTACAGAGAAGATGGGCATATGTGCTGAAGTCTAAATTAACAACCTAAGTCCTCAGTTATGCAGAAAGAACCAAGAAGGTTCTTTGGCAGAGTCGGAGCTTGTATGAAAACTGAGGATAAAAGGGAGTTTTGATCAGTTGCAGGGCTGGTGGCAGAGGAAGCAGTTTAATAAGGTGGGATTTTTAAAATGTGGGTCTTTCAGTGGCTCTGTTTTTCGGAGATTCATGCTTCTAGAGTTAGAGCTCCTCTCCCTCCTCACAGACTCAGTTCCCACAGCGCTCCTACGGTCTGTGAAGCCACAAGCTGATGATTTAAAATGATATGAGGTATGAAGATACTTGCTTTTAAACAAGAATTATGGATCAATCCAAATTTAACTTAAAAACACAATAAACCAAAACATCCATGCAACAGCAATATTTGAGTTAAGAACAATGAATTCTTATGGCTGTGACTGTAGCTCTGGTGTGCAAGCTACCAACGGAGAGATGAGTGTTGTCAGTACCGTGGGTAGGAGTGGGCTGAGGGGACTGGCAGTGACGATCCAAGAAACCAGAATGGACTTGGAGTGGTGCAGGGTTGACAGCAGCACGCCTGCATTTTGCGTGCTCCCCTCCATCTTCAGTGCTGTCTGATGCCATTGCGCTGCTTCTGGTTGCAGAGCTAGCTGACTCGGGTATTTCCGTAACATACTTTTCTTTGGGATAGACATACCCAACGTTTACATGGGGAATCAGCAGTTTTACAAAAGCTTGTTTTATCACAGAATCATTTAAGTTGGAAAAGGCCTTTAAGATCATCCCCTGTACTCGGCGCTGGTGAGGCCGCACCTGGAATACTGTGTCCAGTTTTGGGCCCCTCGCTACAAGAAAGACATTGAGGTGCTGGAGCGTGTCCAGAGAAGGGCAATGAAGCTGGGGCAGGGTCTGGAGCACAGGGCTGATGGGGAGTGGCTGAGGGAACTGGGGTTGTTTAGCCTAGAGAAGAGGAGGCTGAGGGAAGACCTGATCGCTCTCTACAACTGCCTGAAAGGAGGGTGTAGCGAGGTGGGTGTTGGTCTCTTCTCCCATGTAGTTAGCGATAGGACAAGAGGAAATGGGTTAAGCTGCACCAGGGGAGGTTTAGGTTGGAAATTAGGAAAAATTTCTTTACGGAAAGGGTGGTCAAGCATTGGAACAGGCTGCCCAGAGAGGTGGGGGAGTCCCCATCCCTGGAAGTGTTCAAAAAACGGGTAGATGTGGCACTTCGGGACATGGTTTAGTCTAGTCTACCCTTGATTGGCTTAAAGTAGACTTGGTAGTGTAGGTTAATGGTTGGACTGGATGATCTTAAAGGTCTTTTCCAACCTAAACGATTCTGTGATTCTGTAAGTCCAACTGTTAACCTAGCACTGCCAAGTCCACCACTAAACCATGTCCTTAAGTGCCACATCTACACGTCTTTTAAATACCTCCAGAGATGGGGACTCAGCCACTTGGCAGCCTCTACCAATGCTTGACAACCCTTGTGATGAAGAAATTTTTCCTAATATCCAATCTAAACCTCCCCTGGCACAACTTGAGGCCATTTTCTCTCATCCTATCGCTTGATACTTGGGAGAAGAGACCGACCCCCGCCACACACTACACCCTCCTTTCCGGTAGTTGTGGAGAGCGATAAGGTCTCCCCTCAGCCTCCTCTTCTCCAGGCTGAACAACCCCAGTTCCCTCAGCTGCTCCCTGTAAGACCCGTGCTCTAGATGCTTTTGTAGACTCCCAAGTACTGTGACAGGTTAATTTTTTTCTGTCTAGTCAGGGGAATGATATACACAAATCTAACTTCTGACTGAAACCAAATAAAATCATGACTCCCCTACAGCATTTGGGGTGCTGACAATAATTTCAAGAAGCATATCCATCAAAACAAGAGCGTAACTTTAAAATCGGATTATGATGAGGTTCTGCTCAGAATGGTACTGGACTTCCAAACAAAATACAAAGGCTATGCTTCTCATTTTAAATAATTGGGTAGTAAGTGGCATGACTCTTAAGGTACTCTCAATTTCACCTGCTTTTTAGAAAACAGGTTTGTTTCATAGCCTACGAGATATTTCTCTTACCTTTACTTTGCAGATGTAAAATTTCACTTTGTGGTATCATATCTATGTTCTTGAAAGATGTGCTCTTACAGTATCTTATTTTATGTGCATATATAACAGTTGATGCTTCAGGTACTCTGCTTAACCTTAATGTTTCATGTGACACATTTTTAAGCTACATAGTTGCTTTTTGATTAGATTTCTGATAAACTTGCTGGTGAATAGTGATTTTTAGTAGAAAGTTCCCAGAGTTTTTGATGTATGATTAATAGCACGTTATTCCACGCTAGGCTGCCTTACTGCTCATAATCTAGCTTATTTTGATTAAATGTGGAGTCAGGATTTCTCATTAAGCAAAGTTCTGTCATTTGTAGGAAGCTCAGATGTGGCTTAGTAAACAATGAGGATATTATCTGTAATCAGACACCTGTCCATCCCATTACAACTGTCTGTTGTCATGTTTTTCATCCCTTACACAGAAAGTGTTGGCACTCCAATGCAAAAAAAAAAAAAAAGCATGCTCTAATGCTTTCATTAACCCTTTTGGGGAAGGTGTGCCAGCTAGCTGATCAAAACACCAAGCTCTGGAAATTTTCACAAACATAAGGCTACGGAGGAAATAATCTACTTGCACATGCAAGTTATCTTTGGAAATGAAGGTTAACATGGTTTGTGCTTTAGTGTTTAATAAAGTTGCTGTTATGGTCACCATAATACGCAAATGGATCATTGTCTGTATTAGCCTGGGTTTTTTTCTTTTTAAAAGCATCTTCTTAAGGAGATACAGTATGTGATTTTTAACCCAACCATTTTCATTTTTGGTAATAGAGGGTTTTATATACAAATCTGGGGAGTTTGTTCCTGCAAGTGGAATGTTTCTGCAACATTTTTATTTCCAGTGCTGTTACGGATCAAAACATATGAGGTACTTGGCAACTACTGTTCCTGTTTGAGTTGAAGCGCTGAGCACTATGATTAGTTTTTATAAAAATGATATTTAAATTCTAAATGACTGGGGTTTTTTTTCTTACTGAGAGAAGTTTGTTTTGAATCATGCCAGCTTGAAATACAAAGACCGTTTTTTATAAGGCGGTTTGTTCCAAATGAACACCGTGACTAAAGCTAATATATCAAGGCTTCCTCAGATGCATTCTCTTTTTCTGTCTAGAAGTTTTCTCTGGCTGGAATTGGAATATGTGATTTTTTTTGCATGGAGCGGGATTTGCGGATATCTGTAAACACTGTCAGTATTCCTGCAGATGTCTACAGGTCCTGTGCAGTGGGTCTGAAATGCTCTGTGCGTGCTATTTAGCTCACACGTGTGTGTCTGTGTAGGTAAACCCAAAGAGAAATACGGTAGCTCTGCTGGACAACTCCGCAGTGGCCGAGGTGATTATCGGCGTGTACAGAAACAGCTTTAGCAGGAGTGGCTGGTGGAAAAGGGGTATGCCGCACGGTTAAGGTAGTTATCTGACACAGGAGACAGGTTCAAGTGTTTGCCTCAAACTAGTAGTAATAGATTTAGGTGTTATGAGGTTTTTATTATTAAAAAATGAAACAAAACAGACAAACAAACAAAACCAACCCAACAACAAACCCCCAAAACCCTGAACTGAAACCTAAACAGAAAAACCAAACCAAAACCCACCTCCCCCTTCATTCCCACCTAAGCTGCAGAAACAGTCACAAGGCAAGAAAATAATTTCTTTTTCTAATTCTGGGCAATCCTGCATTGCACTTTCCTTATCTCAGGCCCACCTGCATTTGTCTGTCACTCAGACGTAAGCTGTAGGCTATTGGGAAGCAGACTGTCCTTTTCCTCTCTGCTTGTCCAGCGTGGCACGCAATGGGAGTTGATGTTTCGGAGGGAAATTCCTGACTCCGTGGTAGGGTCTGTCTGAGCCTTGCTATTATAATGTGCCTCGTGTTTGCCTCTTGAATTTCTACAAACCTGAGCTGTATTCTGGCTGATGCATTCTCTGGTACTCGGATGCTTTTCAGAAGTGTAATGCTCTATAGTTTCATGTGTTGCAAGAGGACAACTATTGCACAGCTTTGCCTCATGGAATGCGGTAGGTTTAACTAAGATCGTAAATCTCCTAGATGACAAAACATAAAATCCACATGGAAGATCTAATTTATCCTGTTCTGACTGATAAAGAAGAAGGGTTGCTAGTGGGTAGTAAATTAAGATGCAGTATAAAAGTTTTACCTGGAGGTGCTAAATCATTTGACTGTATCAGGCTCATAGGACTGTCTTTGTTAATAACTACAGTGCGGATTATCTGCGATTGGGCTAGGAAAGAACACAGGGGAAGGTCAGCATTTGCTGAGCCTTTCCTGTGTAAATAATGGCTTTTGCAGATCCTTGTGGATTACCTTTGTCATTTTTGTGATTACACAGTTTTCCATCAGGATATTATCAAAGTGTTGGGTAGCGCTGCAGTGTTGCGTACCTTTAACAGCAAGGCAGTGTAGGAGATGAGTGGGCAAAGACAGACTTTCTTCACTTTGCAGGGGGTGGGGTGTTTTTTGTTTAGATTTCCTAAATCCACAAAGAAAATCAGTGAGCTGCATAAATGGATAGTTTACCCACATGTCTGAGCCTTTGTGATAAAGGCTATTTTGGACTCTCTGCTGGGCATCCTCTGATTGATATATATTTTTTTTTTTTTTTTTAATCTTCTCTAACTTTGGTTGCAGAAATATGTTGAAGTGCTGATGTCTAGTAGGCCTGTTCCCCTCCATTATAACCAGCGTCAAAAGGCAAGTCCCTGAGCTCTTGCTGTGTGTGCAAATGCACAGGTGTGTGTATGCGCAACACACTGTTAATGGTTGCAAGCCTGACTTGAGAGTCTGCTGACGTAGAGTTTGTTTGTAATTCTCCCTCTTCACTTTAAAATCGAGCTGTAGCATTTGCCCTTGCAATTGTATTGAAATCCTCACTGCAACAGACTGTTCCTTGCCGAGCCCAGGCTGCCTGCGTAAAAGTAAAGCAGGTGGTGAGCGTGCTGCGACTTGGAGGGTTTAGGCAAAGGATGGATTATGTATTTCATTGAAATTTTAAGCTCTTCCTCCCTTCTTTCAGAAGCTGGAAAGATCAGATGAATCCTAAAACTAAAATCTTAAAGTGTATGGCTGAAAATCTCTGCTTCAGCTCAGCAGTGTGCCTTCCCACCCCCCCATGCCCCCCCCCGGTATTTTACAAAGGCCTATGTTAAAACCAGAGATTCAACTTTAAGATTGTTGAGGAAATTTGTTCTCTGTAAAACATATAAGTGTATGCAGGGGATTGTTTGTTACATAAAGACCCAGTGTTTTGGGATGCAGTTAGACTATTGCAATTGAGGACAGGTAATCCAAGCGTTTTCCAAAATCTGGTACAGAATGACTTATGCAGAATAAAAGAGCTCTTCTGCATGTCATTACTTTGTGACTAAAAGAAGCTGCATGGGTTAATGGGAGTCAAGACCCTTCAGAGTTTGCCACTACTTGCTGAGTTAATTTAGGCCTCGATTATCAAAGTAGCTCACAGCGCTGCCTGAACTCTGCTTCTGCTGAAATCGGAAGGGGTTGGGGTTAGGCCAACGCTAAGGGCCTTTTGCAAACCTCGCTGCTGGATTCTTGGTGCCTCTACCCAACCTGTGGAAAGAGAAGCGTTGTGCTTTGTGGGAGGCAGGTTACTTGGAAATGCGTGGCTGAACAGTGTGTTACAGAACAGCATTGCTGAGAAGAGAGGGTAGCTTCTCTTTGGTCATCAGAGCAGACAAAATACTCCAGTTTTGGTGTGCATTGACGTTTTCAAGGTAATTTTTACAAGTTATTTTAATTGACTCTGGAAGCAATGGAGCAAATAAGTTATCAGGCCTTTTGACTAATTTGACTGAAGGAAAGAAGGCCAGAAAATTGTGGAAAGGCTGGGCTTCAAGCCATGTTCTGATTCTTCCAAGCCCCAAAATGACATGACTAACCAATGCCAGCTTGGGAGTACAGAATGAAGCCCTGGACCAGCAATATTACAGTGGGGGAAACCGCTGCAGCAGTGCACGGTGTCACAGCTTTCTGTGAGATTGTGTGAGTTATTGTTCATGGCAAGGGATCGGGCAGCCAACTGCTTTATGAGCTGCTTTGTTGCTGCAAATGGGAAGAAAAAGCGAGCTGCTTTCCCTGCTGCTCAGTGAGGTGAGAGCTGTTGGAGCTCTGCCTGGGAGGTGTCAAAGATGGAGCAGAAGGGTTATCCTCCTGGGGCTGCAGCTTGGGCCATGTCCAAACAGGCTAAAGTGAGACATAAACATAGTTTGTCAAAAGTATGGCCAGGGTTCTTGTGCACAAATCTTAACTTAATTTGGGGTTGGCAGCAGAGCGTACCAGCGGGAGGGTTTCACTTGGGATCAATATGGAAGGTTCACATTGCTTTGGGGGCAATTTTGCTGCAGAGGGAAGTAAAAGCTGTGTCTGTAACTTCAACAAAGTTGTCTGCTTGAAATGTCTTGTGGGAGAAAAAAAAAAAAATCACAGAGACATAGATTGTTTTATATATACAAAGCAGTGTGTTTGGAGTTTCAGTTTTTCCAGGCATTTCTGTTCTCAAATTTTTTAAAAAGAAATGTTATAAAATTTTGGAATTAGAAATAGTAAATATTTCCTTGCAAGTGTGCTTCTATAGAAAGGGAAGGTGAGAGGTATAAGGAGAGTGAAATTGTTTCAGCATCCAATACTACCTCTTCCCCTTCTTAGCCCCCTTCATAGCCCCCTTCATTCTTCCATTTGTTTTGGGATGGGAGATGGCTCATGTTGGCTGCTTTTGTGGAACACAGTCAAGGGGAAAGAAATGGACACCTACAAAATAATGAGTCGGTGCCAGGTCAGGATGATTGTGTCACTTCATGTGACATCTTTCCTGCAAAACAAAAGCAGTCAAAGTGAGATTGTCCATGGCAGATAGATGCGCCTGTGGCATCCAGTTGAATCCTGGCCTTCTACTGACCCTCCTTCCCCAGCAGCAGCGTCGGTGTTTCCGATCGGGCACCAAATAGCAATGCCAAGCCATGGCAGGGATTGTCCAAGCGCTGGCAGCTGGAGGGCTCTTTGCCCTCCTTTGGTGGTTGAGCTGATTCCCCTTGGAGGTTTGCAGGGCTGTAAAGGGGACAGGCTGCTCTAGGGCTGGCTGGCCGGCCGATGTTAACACCCAGAGCTCTGCTTTGCTTTGCTTTCTGTTTTAAATAGACTGGTATTAGTGTTATAGCTGTGTTCTGTGCCTTGTAGCACTATTACAATGAATGATCTGTCAGCGTTTTCAGGAAAAGGTGTTAATTTCAGGCAGTTACAACTCAGCAATAAAAACTTGCTTCAAGCAGGAAAATGAAATACAAGTGCTTTGTTAATATTTATGTGCAATCCTTTGTAACAATGGCTTAGCAGTTTAAAAGTGATTTCAGCTTAACTCTCTTCTCTGACTGCACTTCAGAAGGTTGCTTTTTTTACTGGCTATACAGGCACCAAGTATGTTTTGTGCTAAGGATGACAATTTGTCTACAGGGGACAGTCATTTCTGAGTCAGCTGAGAATCCAAAATTATGGATACCAGCAATCGTAGCAGTAACTAACAATTCAGTGTTAAAACTTCTTGCAGCTTTCACCACAGTATCTCCCCATTGTGGCTGAGTGAGGAACCTTTGGGGGAAGAAAAAGGAAAAACCACCAACACATGCTACATGGAATAAATCCCTTGCTATTCCCTTTTTTACTCTAGTGAGAAGTTTGTTTGGCTGAGACTTCCAATACATTTGCTTGCTCTGGGAGTTTGCCAAAGGTTTCTGTACTTATTCGTTAGTTTGCATCACATTCTCCAAGTTGTAATGCTGATTTGGTGTCTTTTCATGTCAAAACTGTAGTATTTTTCCAGTGTTGTTTTACCAAAAAAAAAAAAAAAAAAAAGCGCTTTTCTTAATCTCTTGTCATTTTGAAGAAAATGGCAGCAGTCAATCTTTGAGAGTCTTACATTGTCAAGGAGTATTAATTGCATAGAGATTTGTTGGGTGGAACCTCAGCTGTTCTCCAATATGGCTATCTCGGTTTAAGCCAGCAAAGGAGCCCCATGGAAGATGCTTTCTCCAGCCAAGAGTGTCTTACAAGAATAAGGAATCTTTCCAACTGTGACCATTATTTCATATTATTATTAGTAGTACCTGAATTTCAAGTACAGTAAGATTTGGGTGAGATGATGTTTAGTTATTTCTTATAGTAGTGCTATGGTCAAAACTGAAACCTGTGATGCAGGGCAATATATATGTAGAGAAAGAACTTACCTCGTAAGTAGTGTTACTGACCGATTGCAGTCAATGGATTTTCTTTTTTTTTTTTTTTTTAAAGATTCTCAAGCTGTGAAGTGGCAGTCTGTTTCCAAGGATGCTCTGGCTGAGCTTGAGCAATGGTATCCCTGGGCGATAACACTGAATAAGAACACACTGTTCATGATCTGCTTTGCCTGGACCATCTGGTAACACTTCCAGTGGTGGCAGCAGCACTGGACAAAAGTTGTGGTTCATCTCCCAGAAGTCTGGAGGGTTAATACAATTTACAGAGAAGTCGGGTGTCTCTTGGCAAAATTTCCCATCATGGCTTTCAGTTTTGCAGATGACTGTTTGGGATAATCTCAGAACTGCACAGGAATCTGGTTTTGTGGTCCCATGCTTTCCGTTAGAGAAGCAGCTTCTGAAGAGCCGTGCACCCCGCAGGTAGCTGTTCTGGTTTTGATGGGATCACCTGTACAGACCTGTGGGGTGTTTGGGGTTTTGGAGGTTGCTCTACAGCTATATGGCCTCTACCAAATTTGGGGTTGGCAAAATATCTTGCAACCCTGTCTCTTTTTCAATTTTTTCTGAACTGCTTGGCACATTCCTTTCTCTTTACCCTTTCCATGTAGTAAATCTTGCTCTTGCTGACAGCCCTGGTAATTGCCTTATGTAGAATGAAAGTCTTCTGTTCTCTTTCTCTATTTTTATAGTATGCAGCCTTCCACAGCTAAGTTTAAGAGGATAGAAAAATTCATGGTGTTTGCAGTAAGAGCATGTTTTAAGCTTGCCTGCTGCTAAAGCAGAGAGAATACTGCCCAGATATGGAAATGTTAGGGGCACAGGCCTGTATCTAAGGCAGTAAATGTTTCTTTTATTTCTTATTCCACATTATCCTGGATGCTATTAATTTTAATCTTTTCTTGGCATTTGCAGCAATAAAAAGAATAAAATCCTGAGGCTTTGTTCTTCTCATGAACTAAGCCTTCAAACTTCAAATGAGGCTTAGGCATATCCTGCTTTCAGAGACAGCTGGGAACTCTCACAAATATACGTAAGCATTGGGACACCACTGCCTTCAGGATGAAGGTGTTATCTGTTTCTGATGAACTCATACAGAGCATGCCCAATGTGGATGAATAGAGGCAGATGTCTAAAATCATTATATAAAAAAACCCCAAGCAACCCAAAACTATCTTCCCAACTCTTATACCAGCCAACTGTAGTCTTAACACTGCTTTGTGGTTTTTAACTATAGCCCCCTGTGACGTGCAGCAGCTAAAGAATGTGTCTTTGGCTACAGCCCCCGGTGCTTTTGTATAACCCAGTGCAGAGGATGCACCTTCAGCGTGCAACCTGAGCTGGGAGAGGGCTGTGCTTTGTGTCTTGTGATGTGCAGCATCCTGGTTCCCCCGCTTACGCCAGAGCTGTGGACTTTCCGTGTTGCAGGAGATGTGGTGGTATAAGGTTCAGCTCCAGTCATTCTGGTTTGTGATGATTCATTTTAAATTTGGCCTGACTTTTACAGAGCAACCTCAGAGCACGCAGGGAAAACAATGACATGCTTGCTGCTCCTGATCTTATGGATTGATTTGTGTATGTCGGGATTCCAAAGACTTTACAATTTGAGCTCAAATTAAGGAATATGTGGTGCTTGGCAGTGGTACATAGGGCTGGAAAGATAAATTCAATTGTATTTAACTGCTAGATGAATTTCCACAGCCTTTGATTTAATCACTGGAGTATTGACAAGAAGGTTTGGCCCAGTACTTCCCCATTTAGCTGTGCTATTTGGTTACTAGACTGGAACGGCAAACAGCAGGTATTGTCATGTTAGTGAAAGGCATCCCACAGCAAGTTCTGCCCTGGCATGCAGTCTGAACAATGAAGAAATAACAATTCCTTGCTTGACCAAAGACTGTTCATGAAATTGGGCTCGCTGGAATGTGAAAGGCTCTGTACTCATCTCCTGTGAGTATGTGATAGACTCTGTTCTTTTGACTGTGAGAATCCGCATCCTGCTCAGGGCTTAGCACGCGTGAGCCCACTCTAACCTGCAGTGTAGACACAGTTTTAAATGCCGACACTCTGGAGAATACTGCCCTCAGAAGCTATGGATGAAACCCAGTTTTGTGTTGTTCATCCTCTACTACGGTATTAATTTCAACCCTGTAAATAAATATTTGCTCTATAATTATGTAGCTCTGACGAACATGGTTTTACTGTTGAAGTTTTTGGGAGACCTTTAGCCAAGATGCTGCTATATTATGTCTTGGTGGGGCAGAGAAGTGGAACCATTTATCTTTCTGAAGGGATATTTCCATTCTGTTCTATACAAATAAGCCGAAGAAATGCTCATCCTCTTTCTGATATTATAGCAAAGAGGATTTATATGTGAAATAAATCTTCGTAAATCTTTTCAAGGGTGCCTAAATTATTTATGGTTGGTTTAGTTTGGTTTGCATGCCATATTGCTCTCTTGTTAAACATTTTATACACCACCCGGTTTTTCACATTAATCACTTGCAGTATATGCTTAGTTATCCCAAGTGAAGAGCCATCTATTACATTCCAGTAGCCACAGCCAAATGATCTAATTTTTCTGTTGGTTGTTTTATCCAATGCTTCGTAAACCCATGGCTGGTATTACACTAGCAAAGATAAGTTTTGTTATATCACATTGATGTGATTGTCATTTTCTTCTCCCCTTTCTTAGCAGAAATCGTGATTAAAATGGGGGTTCATGAATGTAAAATTTCTGAGTAATAGACTACAAAAGCTGGCTTGATTAAAGCGGGTATGATTGCCCTTTGGTTTTGGCCTCCCACCCCCTTTTGGCCTCCACTTTTTCCCCAGCCTCTCACCCCTCTGTTGGCCTCTACTCCTCTTGCAGCCTCAAGTCTCCTGTGGGCCTCCCACCCCTCTCTGTGTCCCACCCATCTCTTGTTCTCCAACTCCCCTCTGGGCCTCCCACTGCCCTATTGGCCTCAACTCCTTCCTGGGCCTCTAACTCCTCATCAGCCTCTGCTCTTTCCTGGGCCTCCCACGCCCCTGTCAGACTCCTACCCCCTTTTTGGCCTCAACCTTTCCATGAGCCTTGCACATCTCTCTCAGCCTCATACCCCTTCCTTGTTTTCAAATCTCTCTGTGGCCTCCCACTCCCCCATCAGCCAGAACAGTTCCGTGAGCCTCCCACCTCTCTTGCCCTCCACTCACCCCTGGGCCTCCCACCCCTCTCTCGGCCTCAATTCTCTCCATGGCCTCCAAACCCCCTTGTTGGCCTGAACTCACCTCTGGGCCTCCCACCCCTCTCTTGACCTCAAACCTTGGTCTCCCACCCCTTTCTTGGCCTTAACTATCTCCTGGGCCTCCCTCCCCCCTATGGGCCTCAACCCTTCCCTTAGCTTTCCACCACTCTCTTGGCCTCCCACCCTTCTTTCAGTCTCAACTTTTTCCTGGGCCTCCCACTCCCCTGTCATCCTCCCACTCTTCTCTTGGCCTCCTACCCCTCTTTTGGCCTGAACTCTCCCTTGGGCCTCCCACCCCTATTTCACCCTCAACTTTTCCTCTTTTTCAGCCTCCCACCCCTCTTTCAGCTTCAACTTTCCCCTAGGTCTCCCACCTTATTTTTTGGCCTCAACTTCCCTACTTTTTCAGCCTCAGCTTCCCCCTTTGTGGTCTACTACCCTGTTTTGATCTCAGCTCCCACCCTGCTTCTGCCTCTCCATATTTTTGGCCTCCCATCCCCTATCGGCCTCTTTAACTTCTGCCCCCCTTTTTTCTGGCCTCCTGCCCCCTTTTTGGCCTCCCACCCCTTTTCAGCCAACCACCGTTTTTTGGTCTCCCTCCTGCTCTTTTGGTTTTGCATATGTTTTCAGCCTTCATACTGCCTTGGGTCTCCGCCTGTGTTTCAGTCTTCTCTTTTTGGTTTCTCACTCTTTTTCAGTCTCCACTCTGTGCCTCCCACTCCTTTAGGTCCCTACTCATGTGTAAAAGCATCTAAAATGAGCATTTGTGACACAAAAGCCTCTATCTGGCACATGGACTGAAGTGTGAATTACTGGGGTGAATTCGTCCCTCAGCCTGCTTTGCTCAATGGGTGTGGGCCCTGTCCTGAATTTAGTTGTCTCTTTAGGTGTAAATAGGTCCCTAGTATTGCAGTTTAGGCCGTTTTCCAAACCAGGTGATGACTGTTTTTTTGGGAGAGTGTCCAAAATCTTACAGACATTGCAACCTTTTCTCATTTTGACTGGAAAGAAAAGAACCTTGAAAGAGTCACGTCTTTTATGGCGTTATTGGCACTGAAGCGTGGAGACCGGTGTAGGTGACCTCAGTGGATGCATGGGGGTTTGTTGGTGTAGCCGGCTCCGCCACAGCTCAGCACTTGCTGTGGGACCTCCGGAGAGGGGACCAGCGCAGTCCCAGCGGAGCAGCCGGCGGGCAGCTCTTTGCAGTGGCAGCCTTTTTCTCATGGCCCTCTCTGGAAGCGGAGTGCCTTCTTCCCATCCAGGTGAAGCTCCCTGTGTACGTGTTAAGAAAGCAGGCCCTGAGAGAAAGGCTTTAATTTCTTTACTTCAGTATTAGCTGTGCCCTTGCTGCTCTTCCCCACAGGCAAGCGGTGAGGTGTCAGCACTGCTCGCTGTGAATCTCGGGTTAGAATTGGCTCCTGTCCCTAAATCTGACCCTGTCTGGCCCAGACCTCTTCACCATGCCTTTGAAGATGTACAGTACCCTTGCTCTGCCCATGTCTGCTTTAAGATCTGTAAATACTGTATACCTTTTCTAATATGTTAGGTAAGTCCTTCTATGGGTCTTTAAGTGCTATGATACCTAGCCTTGCGTTATTATGAACAATAAATGGTGCACTAATTTGTATATGCACACACAACAAGATATATAAGGCATTATTGTGGGTGTATGTGAACTCCTAGACGTGGTTAATAGGGTAAAGACACGTGCAAGTGATGAGGATTTGGAGTTGTACTTTCCTCACGTACGGCTGACAATGTCTTTGAGTCTATTTTGATAGTCTCTCAGGAGTTTGAATTACTTGCCTCTGTGAAACCAAACTTGTGGGACCTTAAGGATGGTGCAGCTGTGAAAGGCTTGTCCCTCTTCCCACAGAAGACAATCCTGGTGCTCCTCTTCACCTGTGACATGCAGTTCAGACCTGCTGTAGGAAAGTTCTTGTTGTGTTAGCTACCCTCTCAGCAGTGAAGGGGTTGTCTGATAACGAGGTAATCTACAAACACCAAACCAAATTTTTGCGTGAATGAGTAGCCAAAATGATTCATTAAAAATACATGAACACAGATGGCTGTAGAGTAAGAAAGTCACAGCTGTCTGTTCTCTTACAATTCTTAGGAGCATGTTTTTAGCTAAGGTGCCTGAACCGCCTTCTAAAAATATTGGGGGGGGCGAGGACAGGAAACCTCCTGCCTTTAAGAGAAAAGCACAACAGGAGACATTGTTCTGCTGTAATTCACGTGGGGAGTTGCTCTAATCCATAAAGCACAGCCATGTGTTCATATCCCAAAAGGGCATAATTATTTCATGATAACAGTTCTCCCTAGAGTGGCCTTAGTGGTATTATAAAAAGTGTTTATTGTGGAGAAAACCTATATTTTTGGTGCTGGCAGTTAAGAATATTGAACAGTAGTCGCAGCTGAGATAGTGATTCACAGAGATTAATGCAGCTCCTCTGACTTCTCATTAGCTAGACATCACTCTTTCCAAGCTGGGGGGTGGGGGAAAGAAATAAATTCTTTAGAGAAATGCTAATGAACATATAGAA
This sequence comes from Pelecanus crispus, assembly GCF_030463565.1. Classification (NCBI taxonomy): domain Eukaryota; kingdom Metazoa; phylum Chordata; class Aves; order Pelecaniformes; family Pelecanidae; genus Pelecanus; species Pelecanus crispus. The sequence goes on from NC_134649.1 coordinate 47,051,189, forward strand.
CTTCTTCTAGCACCTTCATGGAAACACCAGCATTTGTCAGGTCTGAAGAGAAATGATTTGTATTTTTCTTTTAGGAGGCCAGATTGTGGAGTTTTCTTTGATCAAAATAGCTGCATCGGTGCTGTCAGGTTTTTCCAGGTGCGCTGAGAAGCCGGCGAGGGCAGCGAGCAGACGTGCGAGTGACGTTTATTTCTTGAGGGAGGGGTTGTGTTGAAAACCTGCGTGTTGTGGGTGGTAAGCTTGCCACTTGCTAAATAGCACACGGATAATTGCAGCATTGGATTTTGGATTTGAACATCATCTTCTGCAGAGATGTATCCTCAGATGATTACAATATGTTGTATAAAACTGGTTCAGATGCTGTTGTGATGCTGCAGGAGGGTTTTACTTTGACAGGCTTTTGAAAGCATATTTCAAAGCTTGGAATTTATTATGCTATAACTATTCTGGTCAAAGAACTTATACGCATGTTTTCTGAAGTTGTTTTGTATAAATTCTTCAGCTGTCACTTAAACAGTAGCACATCTTAGTGACTGTCCTTTAGCTGTTATCAGAGGAATCACTGTACTTAAGATTTATTTTTTAAATTTTCTTCACCACCAGTTACAATCGCAAATACACAGAGGAGGAGCAAATGCAGCGACCTGTGTTTTTCTCCATTTTAATACTGGCACTCAGACCTCTGAAAGAAGAAGAGAAGACATCTCAGATTAAAACGGTGTCTGCCAAAACTAGCATTAGTGGTAACATGAGAAAGCTGACATGACTGGGATTAGTATTACTGTTATTAAGAATGCAGTTAGGAGTAGTATAGAGTGGGGATTCTGTAGTGGTGGTGCAAGAGTACACACGATTAATCTGAAAGATTTATAACGCACATGAAATATAAATAAAACCAGATTTGTAGCATGTAGTAGCATAGATGTGACAAGCCTGTCGAGATACTGTTTTAGCAGTCAAAGCTTATTAAAAGTCAGTCTGAAAAGTCCAAACCCTTTTCCTTTTTCTCAGCTGAACATTTCCTCTCAGTCCTTTAACAAGCAAGATGGATCATGGGCCATAGAAAATCTTTTGAGAGTCTTCGAGCACCTTATATTTCCTGTGTATTTGTCTCCTAGGATGTAGCTCAAAACTCTCCCAAATTTGAAAACCTATTTAATGTAAAATTTGAATCGTAATCACAAAGGTGAATATAATATGTAATCAGGAATTAAACGTAAAACTTGGTGTTAACTTACATTGTTGGTTTCTGTCAATACCAATGAAGAAAATTAAAAAAGAAAACAATAGGGTGATCAGGAGGAGGAGATAAAAACAGAACCTTCAGCCTTGCGGTCATAACTATTTTGACAGTACAAATGTATTTTTCCTGCTGGCACTGTTTGAGTAATTTAAGCAGGATAATGATATCCTTGTTGGCTAATCGAGAGAGGTGTGCAGATGGCAGTGTGAACTCCCTTGGGTTCATGTCTTGTTGCACACAACTGTGCTACTTTTAGGTTTTTTATGAGTAAAATGTGAATCAAGAAGTATATACGCTCTAAAACCCATAATGTGTTTGGTCAAGCGCACATTTTTTCACTGAAAAACAACTCGTTGGAAAAAACTTTGACTGTCCCTGCTGTTCTTTCCTTATACTGTGAAAGGCAGTATCATGATGGAATTAGAAAGTTGGAAATGTAAAGGGACCCCTTCTCCTATTCCCACCTTTCATCAGCGTGCCCAGTGCAGCGGGTGCTTCGGAGCATGGGATGGGGAGCGCTGCGTATCATCCTCTGCCAACCCTGGGGCTGCATTTAGAGCTATGTACTGGTCCTCTCCGTTGCTTTTTGTGTTTTGATTCACGTGTTGGGTGTTTGGCAGTGTCATTTCTCTGAGTAGTAAATGTTGAACGTATGAGCGCTTGAGCACCAAGCGAACATGTAGATGTTTTTGAGGACTCCTTGCTGACTGACTGTGGCAATCGGAGCAGTGTCCGGAGCTCTCAGTCCATAGTTGCATCATGTACGTTTCTGGCTTTCACATTCCTAGGGATGGATCGAAATCACCATCGCAAAGCAAAGTGCCTGATGTTAACTTGCTCTGCTCAGTTGCTTAGGAGGGAAGGACGGTTCTGTTTAAAATATTTTGTATGTTTAGTGGTGTTACCCGCTCACTACGCTGGATCAGAGCTCTCTGAAATGTGACCTCGTACTCATGCCAGGTCCTGTATGTGGTGGCAGCATCCTGGGCTTTGCTTTGGCTCATCTTTGTGGCAAGGATCAAAGAAAGTTGGATTTTTTTTCTGAATATTTCTCTGTTTGGCTTACGATCAAAACCCCTGAAGATGTTCATGTGTGTAGGTGTTGATTTCTTGTTTCTATTTTAACTGCTGTAGGAACAAAAGACTAGACGGAGCCTCCTGGGTCAGTGAGACCAGCCCTCTACACTGCAGCTAACATATCATGTATATGTCAGGCTTTATTTGCTTGTGTTTTCCCTCTAAATTTCATTGCTGGTAGCAGAGAAATATCTCTCCAAATGTTTTATTTTCAAGAAAACAAAGGCCAGCTCCATCTTTGCTAAATTTGCAAACACTTAAAGAAAATCCATTTATCTCTAGACACCAGCTTTCTATAGTCCCTTAATTTATAGGATTGTCCATTAAATGGCTGATTAGCTTTTTATCCTTTATATGTGCTTCAAGAGTAGCAGTCTTTAAAGTTTGCAGAGATTTCTGTTTTGCCTGCTATTATCCTTAGTACTTCACTTGATTGTTTTTATATACCCTCTTTCTTGTTCACTTCATTTATTGCCAGGCTAACCATATCACATGCTCAGGGATTTGTTAGCGTTCAAAGTATTTAAAAATTACCACGTGCTTGATTTCTTTGTATAAGGAAGGAAACTGCTTAATTTCCAGCTTTTTAAATCCTCTCTTGCTCCTTCTCAGAGCCCACCCTCTCCTCTGCCCCAGTCTGCGATTTCCTCCCTCTCAGATGGGAGATGGAGCATGGTGCGCCAGCGGCCGGTGAGGGGGCTGTGTTTATCCGTGTAGTTCCTCTAAAATGATCAACAAAGTCCTAGAGATCCTGAGATGGCCAGAGTTTCTGAGGTAGGCACGTGTGACCTTCTACTACAGTGAGCTCTCCAGCGAAGACTGAGAGGCTTTTGTACTCATAGAAGCCAGGTACCCATGGCACTACAAGACAAGATAGTGAGTTTCTGATGAGAGAGAACTCTCTGCAGCCTGTCCATCTGTTGTCTGGTAAGCACCCTCAGTTGCTCACAAAGGAAGAAAAAACCTTCCCCTCCTTTCAGAAGTAGCCACTGGACCGGCTCAGCTCTTCTGAAAGGAGCGTAAGACCAAATTGTGGACAAACACATCAGATAGTTACTGTTTGTGACTGAGTCGCGTGCCTCTCTGAGAGGCTGCCTGCATGCGTCCCTGATGTCTTTGTGCTCTTGTATATTGTACCTGTAGAGAACAGATGTTTTAGCCCACGACTGGTAGATGGTACAGCAACGCAGTTGCTATGCATACAGTGTTGAATCAAAATAAAGGAGTTTTGAATGGAAGTAACTGGCTGTAAGGAGCCAGAGCTATGTGTATGTGTTCCTACTGCCTGCAAACCTGTCAGGGATTGGACAAAAATGTATTTCACAGGCTTGAGTGTAACAGGTTTGTTACCCTAAAGCCACAGAGAAATCCCTGCCTGTTGGTCGTCTTTTCCACCAGAAAAGCAATTCGCAAGACTTCAGATGTGCGCCGCTGCTCAGTGCTGATACCAGCACAAGACAGTGGTGTTTACAGAAAACTTTCACTGAAGGAATTGTGGAATTGTTTAACCTTTGCAAAGACAAAATTCAGTGATATGCCATTCTCCAGTGCAAACAGTATACATACAGAACTGTATGAGCAGTGGGGATTCTCTTCAGCTGAGGACTCTCCACATTTCTTATATCCCAAGGAGGTTGGGATATAAATGCACACGGTGATCTTGGCTGGCTTCAGTCGCTGTAAAGGAGTCCTGAATCCTGCATGCCTTTCACCACTAGATTAAACTGCCCTTCTATTCTGGGGGAGGTGGAATATGGTGTGGTGCAGCAATTGTTTTTGTTTGTTTTTAATAACTAGCTTTAAGGCAATAACAGGCAGGCAGTGTCAGCCTGATGTATTCTGGTTTGATTTCAGGCATTACACAAGGGAACAGACTATTTCCACATCTCCCCCTAGAGCTCTTTAGCAACAACAGCAGCAATAATAATAACAATCCAGGTTATTAAAAAAAGAAAAGAAAAAAGAAAACATCACGCCAGTTCCCTTAAGGAGTAGCACAAAGCCATGGCGAAGGTCCATAGGACTGGGCATCTTTGCTCCCAGTGTAAGAATAGTGCAAATATACAACAGTGTTGCATGATAAACACTTCCGATGTTCAGGAGAAATAGGTTTCTTTTCAGTTGAGGAAAAATATTAGGCTTTTCACCAAAAAGGTCGTCTTCTCAACCCTTGTCTATGTAGGAAAACTCATTTTTACCTGAGCTCGTTAGAACAAGCATTGAGAGAACTTTTGAAATTGCAGTGAGTCAGGCTAATGCCCAGGGTGCCTACCTGGAAAAAAAGCAGTGAGTTATGCCATGGGGGCTTAGTCTAACCTGAACTGATGGGCTTGGAGGCTTGAGAAAGAGGAATGGCAAATGTCAATAGAGGGAAGAGCTGATGCCTTTTTAATGGGGGAAGGGTCAGTGGGGTGGCAGGAGAATTGATGAACTGCCAGTATAATATGCTGCGTGTAACACCGAGGCAATGCCATGTACTGCGTTTTAAGAGCACAGCGTCTGTCCCCAGGAAATGGCACACGCTTACCTTTTTGCTGAGCAAGTCTCAGGCTTGCCATCTTATATAGCTTTAGTTAGATCTCCTCTTTCCTTTCTGTATTTCTTTTTTTAATCTAAAATGATTAAAAAGAGAACCTCTAGGCTTTTTTTTTGTGCTGGAAATCTCAAGAGGACATGATTTTGGATTTCCTGGGTGGTTATCAGGTGTTGCATTTGTATGGTGCCAAAGAGAAGAGGTTAAAAGGAGGAGTTCAGGAGAGGGGGAGCAGTGCTGGAGGGAAGAATTGTGCAAATCTTTTGTGCTCTCTCAGCATACGTTTGTACGAACGTTTCATCAGAGCAGAAGCAGCACAAATGAAACTTCTCTCTATGAGGTTGGAAGAGGGTGGTAGCATTACAGAAATGCTAAGAGTGCGTGACCTTCTTTTTTCTACTCAGAACCAGATGTGGGGATAAGGCTTGGAGTGGCAAAACATAATCCTCTGAGTGTGTAGCTTGGTAGGAAGAGAGGGGAAACGTGGTATTACAGTGGATGGAGCCAGGTGCAGAGCCATTATCTTCTAGGTTGTGGCAGACATGCAAGGTTCTTCTGACTAAGTTTTAAGCCATCACCTGCATCCCTGATGCCATCAGAGGCAGAAGATATTTTTGCATCAGTAGTTTTGCATTAATTGTAAAAGTTTTTGCATTGATTTGGCTGGGTTGACTTTCTCTCCTCAATGTCTTTGAGGCAATAGTTACCCAAGAGTTAAAAGAAACTCTGTTTTGCAGTGAATACATGGTGGGTATGGCTGCAGTGTCAGATGAGAATTATGCTAATGGCAAGGACGTAAAAAAACAAATTTGAAGTGTACACATTAGTGAGCATGGTTGCTGGTTAATTAATGTTTCAACATGTGCATTGTGGTATGATACAAAGGCCCTAAAAGATCTCTCTGACTGCATTTCCACTGCTAGGCATTTTGCCTTATATGAAAATGTTCCAGAAATGCAGGTTCCACCTAAAATAGCCAATGTAATTTTTCAGATTGAGAGAAGCAAAAAAAAAAAAAACCCCACACCTCTTTGTTTCTTTCTTGTTTTAACCTTCTCCTTGTTCTTCAAAACAAGGCATTAATCAATGACAATAGAAACTGCTACTCTTAGGGCTGTCAATGTTTATAGCTTTGGGTTTAATAGCAAGGACATAAGTATATACTTTTCATTACATTTTTGCTGTTATTTGCTCATCATCCACAGCACCTGATATTATCATAACTCTTTGGTTGAAGCTATTAAAGTTATGGTTTGTAGCTCACACTGGCATGAAGCAGACAGAGAGCCATAAAAGCAAAAAGGCCTCATAGATTGAGATTCAACTATTAGGCGGTATTGGTCATTTTCTTGCTATTCACATAACAGCAACTCTAATCTTGGTAAATAGTATTTTTAACCTTCCTGCTTTATCCCACCCCGCCCCATAAAATTTCTCCTCTTCAACTGACGCTACAGTCATGTTTGCCATTGCAAGTGCAGAATGATATTTAGCTTGTTATGGACAAGCACTGCTAAGCAAAGAAAGCCTGTTCATCTGTTGAACAAAAGCAGCAACTTGACGAGGACTTAAAGAAGAGATGACTTGAAGCTGTGCTTGCAATTGGCCATGGTGGTGCCCCTCCCAGTTCTGGGCTGGGATAGTAAAGCTCCCCTGGGTCACTTACTTAGGAAGATATTCTGTAATGGAAAATCTTTGCAGAGAAGCTTTCCATCTTTCTATATTCAGCTCTGCGTGGGAAATTCCTACCCATGAGCTTTCTATCTTCACTGGGAGGACTCCCTCCTATCAATACTTTGGCCTGTTTACAAGTGAGTGGGTAGAAGGGCAATGAACTAATAGAGCTAGTTTACCAATTAAAGATGGCCAATGAGAACGTAAAGCCTCAGTTGAGACTTGTCAGGATAGGAATGATCCGAGAAGGTGACTTCATGGGTATAAATCACTCATCTTCTGGCAGAAGATGCCTGGCTTCCTTCAGCTATGGCTTGAAATTGCTAGCAAGAAATTCTAGATCAAATTCAGATCTGATTTTAACTACGCCGATTCCCGTGGTGTTGCTAGGCTCTGATAGGATATGTCCTAATCTTTCTACCACAGTGGGAAGAATCCTTATTTATATGGGCCTGATCAAAAATACACTACCTTCAGTGAGTTTTGAACTAATTTCTTAAGCACTCCCAGCCATTTCATACTCTGTGTCAGTTTAAATTTCTGTTTACCCACTGTATTTCAGAATATACATTCACAAAGAGTACCAATGCTCTTTTATCTATCCCCCTTCAGAGCTAGTCAGGCAGCTGTTGGCAGAGACTTACTTTTGCTGGGTTTTCCCAGCTTTCTGCAAATGATCCAGGCTTATCCTTAAATAGCCTAATTCTGTGTCAGAGCATTTTAGGATTTATTTTAGTCTCTAAAATTTCATGTGGATATCAAACAAAATAAAACATCCTTTAAAAAAATAGTCTTTTTACAAATCTAATTGTATTCCTCTCCAAAGAAGTAGCGCACTTAGCAGCTTCACAACAAGTTTGATTTGTATTTCAAGTACAGTGTTATTCTTCATAAGCTGCTAAATGCTTGTAGTATCTCTACTTCACAAAGAGGAACCAGAAGTGAATGCATTTCCCGGCTCCCTTTCCAGCACTGCACTTGCTGCTTGGGCATCTGAACAGATCCCTTAAGGCTCTCGCTGACTATGGGGTCCTTTTGGTATTTGTCCTATTTGCATATGTCATCATGGTGCGATGCCTCGATCCTGGGTCAAACCCAACGTCCATATAACCCAGTCTTTTCTCTCTAATTGTGCTGTTTAGCAGATGCTTCTGAAAAGCATATACAAACCAGCGCTGTTGCCTGGCTTAGCCCTTACAAGTTCTGGCAATTAATAGTTTGGGAACTTCCTGAGCTGACAGGTCTGTCTCCTTCTCTGTCTTCTGTTCATTCAGACTTGCATTGTAATTCCTGAGTAATGGTTATCATCCGGGTGCATCAGTTGTTCTGCATTATTCAGTTTTTTGTCAAAACCTTTCTCTCTCTCCCCCTTAAATTGTCAATTTTTGTCGTGCTGTCTTGGTAGCCCAACAACCCTCATGCTGTTTCTTATCATCTGATTACTGAACTCTTCTGTTTCTGCCTTTACTTGGACTTTGTCAAATGTGTACTGTAAGCAAACAAAAATTGTTGTGATGTAGTAAGTGATGGCTGTGACCTCGGGAAGGTGTGAGGGTAGAGGCTGAGCACTTCACCTTCTTTTCTATTAAGTGCCCTCTGAAACTTGTTAGGTTCCTGTGCCAGTGGTGGTTGAGAGTGGACACTCTTATTTCCGATCTGTGAAGTGTATTTATATGTATCTGTCTCATGAGTACTGATGTGAACAGCATTTTTCAGCAAAATGGCTTTTTTTGTCGTAAAGAGCTTGTTTTTCAAGCCTTTAACTTCAGGCAGGCGAGGGAGGTACAGCTGTCTTTAGCTTTCACTCTGAACATTTTAAGATTCAGGATGGACTTCCTAGCTGAAGGGAGATGGTGAGACCTACCTGTGAATAGGTGGGAAGGCTGAGATCGGAAACTCCGGTTCGGAGTGAGGCACCCCAGGCATACGCTGCAGTCAGTGCTCCGTGCAGTTCGGCTCCTTTTGTACAAAAAGTTAAATGTTATTTTAAGGAGAGAGAGCGTACAATAGTCCTAGGGGAGTGGACTTGCTTGGGATACAGAACTGGTTTAAATCCTTGCTCAGCCAAGTTCTGTCCCCTGTGGTGTCTGGGCTTTGCCTTAACAAGTACAGCAGGTTCCCCCGTGTCAGGGTTTTTGAGTGTGTGTGTGAACAACAACTGTTCCTAGACTGCTCTAATGGCTGCAGCCACCCTCTGAGGCAGAACGACGTTCTGTTTGTGGCTGTTCTCCTGCGTATGTGCACGTTGTCATTCAGGTACCCTTCCCAGCTGCAGTGGCAGCGGGCGAGCTTAGTCGTCTTCTATCCCTTATCTTAACCGCAGCCCATTTTTCATCCCATTAAGAGCTTTACACTGAGCCAGACCAGAGCTGTGACCGGATTCACCCATTCTGAAGGGTCCTGAGGACTGGTGGGATGCACAGCTGCTGGAGAGAGGCTCTTCCTGCTGCTGCACTTTGGCGTCTAGTTCTTCTTTTCCTGTTCTCACCAACGGTGTTGCTGCAGAATTTGCATTTCAGTACCACGCAGAGGACAACATTTTCTTTGAAAGACGCTAGAAACCTTTTAGAGGAGAGAGAGATGAAACACCTCATTGTGTGTCCTGGCACGTGTGGCGATATGCGTGGAGGTTTGATGTGTCAGCAGTTCCCTTCTCCTTGCTCCTCTCTTAATTCCCAAGAAGTCAGTGAAATGGTGGAACCTGTTGTGGCCTTGTGAATAACCCACTGTAGTTTTTCCATACGCCTGGTGGTCTATATGAGTAAGGGCCTTTGTGCCAATGTTTAAACAAGCTTACTTCGTGGCCGTGTGTGTGAAGAAGTTTGGTTGTGCAGGGAGGAGCAAAGAGACAGCGGCCGGAGCGCCGCAATCGTTGGCTGAGTAAGACTACAGATGCGTTATTCAATGCCAGTGTTTTTTTAGCTGGTCACCTCCTGTCCTGGCTGAATTCCTCTTGACATCTGACCACTAGCTGACAGTCCTGAAGATTTGTCCTTCTGCAGTGAGACCTCCCACAAGACTGCCGTTCCTGAGAGAGGACAAACTTCAGATTGGCCCAAGATGAGGCAGAATCACAAGCTAAAATGCAGATCCCATGTAGTTTGCAGTTGCTGCCTTTTGTACTTGTTTTCTTCAGCAGTGCTCCCCTGCTAGGGACAGGCTTGAATGTCCACAAAGAGCAATGTTCTCACTCTGCGTCCTCATTTCTAATGCCTTTTAAACCTACTGCATGGTGTAGCTTCATCAGGCATAAATTACTTTGGAGCATTTCTTCTACCTCTGCAGAGGAGAACAGGGTACCTCTGCTTGGGAACACATCGTTCCCTTTGGCTTCCCACAACCAGTTATGCATCTGAGGACCACCAAGCACATGACGTCTACCTGATGTATCAGTCTTCAAAGAGTGTTGACTTACCCTACATGTGAAAGTGCTGGCTGCATTTGCGAGCATTGCTGGAGTGAAGATTCTTAATTTGGTCCAAATGGATTTTTAAAAAAAAAATTTAGTACTTTTTCAGATGAGTGATATGCTTGGTCACTGACTTTGTAAATATAAGTTGTGTTCCTGTTTTGGTGTGTGTGTTTTTTGGTTTTTTTTTTGTTTTTTTGTTTTTAAGAAAAGATTGTTGTTACCTGAACCGATCAACCAGGAAAGTGAGAGAGGGGTTAGAGATGTTTGAGGGGGTTGGTGGCATACTTAAAGTAAGGAGGAGAATATTATGAGGTACTCTGCCGGGGTCCATTACTCCTGCTTGTGGGTTGGCACACGGGTAAGCTGAGTCGGAAGCGAGTCTCCTGCTCCGACAGTGGAGAGGACGGAAATCTGAATTGCATTTTTAAGGCAACCTTGTTGCCTCAGATGTTGGTGATGACTTGAGGTTTAAAGCTGTGCTGGGAATACACAAGCCCTTTGGCAGGCACTTGTTATTTAGCAGAATTACTGCATTTTGGGCTCGTGTGCCCCTGCTGACAGCACTAATCTCCATGTTAGGAGACAAAGTACCAGCTGTGCCTGGGCCTATCTGTACTACTTTAGCCACATGGATGTTCATCCATTTAATTTGGAAATATTTCTTTGCGCTCATCAGCAGCCTCATGCAGGCAACTGCAATTGCCGCATTTATTCTGACTTAGTTGTGAAAACGACAGATGCTATATTACTGTAAAACATGGTAAAAGGCTTTTCTAGCTTTGGTTTTGTTTCTTATTTGTGTGTGAGTGTTTGATATATAAGCTGTTAATGCTGATGAGTGAAGCTACTTTTCTTCAGCAAGGTCTGCTCCTTCTCCCATAAAGTCAAGCGAAGCTTCCACTGGGGGACCGGTGCTGTTTATGCTTCACCAAAGGACTTAGAAACTGTACTGGGACTCAGGAAGGCAAAGAGTTGGCACATGTGTGACACAGATGTGTGATGTGGTGGTTATTACTTTTTCTTAATAATGTGACTTTTTCCCCAGCCTGAATAATTCACAGGAACAATACTGTTGTGTGCACGCCTGAAGGCGTGTAACCTTCTCTGTCCTCTGGGCGTGTGGCGTGCGTGCTGCTTCCAGTGCAGATATTTTACGGGGATAAATACAAAGCCCTCTGCCAAGTCTCGTGTGTCAAGTGCAAGCCTTGCAGAACTGCTGCTCTTCTCAAGCCTGGCCGCATTTAGGGCGGTGGTGCAACAGTTCTGCAGCATGATGCTAGAGCCTTGTTCCCACTCCTTGACCTCCTGAATCAGCTGTGCTTGGTGCTTGGCAGGGGCTGTGCCGCTGCTGCTTACCAGGGCCCCAGGACCCAAAGGACTCTGTTAACACAGGCACTGCCCTCTCCCACACCCCAAGGGCCACCCACGTCACCTTTCTAAAACCTGAGACCCTGCCATTGTTTGCATTAGGAAAGCCGGTACTTGGGGTGCTTAATGAAAAGCCTTGCAAGACTAGGACACGAAGGGCATGCTGTAGGAGCTGTCAGAAAAATGCTTGCAGAGAAGAAAAGCAGAGCCTGTGCTGAAACTATTAACCCCCGTTTCAGTGTCTGCTTTGTTGTGCCTTTGGGCTTTGCCTTAAAGCTGCAGTCTGTGGCACCTTGTTTATTTGTTTATATTGTGTTTATCAATCCTTGATAATGTTGTGTTTGAGCGGTGGATCGGGCTAGACAATCTCCAGGGGTCCCTTCCAGCTTCAATTATTCTGTAATACAGACGCACAGAGAGATGCCTACAAAGACTTCTGGAAGAATAAATGAAGCAAAAACTCTTCGTCTCATTGAAAATGACACAGGAGAAAGCTGTGTGGTTCTATGTATAGCAAGGGTCAGTCTTTCCTTGCTAGAGATAGTCTTTGGTGACTTTGGAATAGAAATATTGAGAAAGGCTCATCAGTTCATTACCAAACAATCATGTAGTGCTTGCCTCTTAAGGCCTTGAGTTCAGTTTGTGGAGAGAAGCCTGTGGAGTTTCTTTGAATGAGAGTTCAAATGCAGTAGAGCAGAGAAGCGTTTTCTGGAATAGCTTTGTAAAACTGGCTTTGTTTTTTGCTACATTTGGCATCTGCGCTTGCTGGACCTTATGGCATAACTGAGTGGTGTTTCTCATGGAAATTATTTGCACGTGACCTTACTGCTTTTATTTTGGCTGCTACCTTGAGCCCTAAGGACTAGTAAATGTTGGATGCTTACATTTAACAGGAGCTAAACAGAAATTTGACAAACCGTAGGTGCCTTCAGTTTGCAGCCTTTTGATTTACTTTTATTAAACAATTATAGCTGGATTTGCCTTTTGGGGAGTCTTTGTTTATGGCATTCTAAGCTAACAAAGCTCAGCTAAGCCAGAGGATGGATTATCGAAAATCAAAGCTAGCTCTCTTAATAGGGACAATGGAATCCCGCCTGGTCCGAGCCTTGCCGTGACACCTGGGAGGCCCGCACTCTAATATGATAAAGTATTTTCTTTGAGAGAAGGTCACCAAAAGTTCACTTTTACAGAGAAGTTCTTATTCTCAGTTAATGGGACTCCCTGTTGCATGGTCCTGCAGTTGCTTAACATAAAAAGGATGGATTGTCAAAGAAATTACCTTTAAAGTTCCTCCCTGGCAAACTTATCTAAAAGGACAGACCAAGTGTTCTGTCCTGGCCGGACTGAGCGGTCCATGACCCAGGCACCCAAGCTATCATGCCCTTTTGCACTTCTGCAGTTTAGGATTCATCAGCATTTTGATTTTGACCCCTTGGTTCTGGGCGAGTGCCATTCTGTAGGTCATTACTTTATAATAGAATCTCCTACCTGGGTTTCAGAGCAAGCCATTTAATCTTTTTATGCCATGCAAATGAAGACATTTCCAGTCCTTCAGGGATTTTTCTAGTCCCAACACAGCAGATTTATAATTTAACATGAAATGTTATGTGCTTATATCATATGTGAGATGGACTATGTCCTTTTTTGGTCCTTAAGAACTGAACACAAAATCAAAACTTGGAAGCAGAGCCAGACTTGGCCTTTTTTTTGTGTGCGTTACCTATGTAATTTCTTGCATATGCAATTGATTCGTAGTCATAATTGGGCCCAGACCCAACTGAAAGACTGTGGGGATTATTCTTTCTGGTCCTTTTCTGACTTAGCTGACTCATTTTTCCCAGAAAGGGGAGAGATGAGAGTAGGGTGCGAGAAGTGCATGACCTAAGGCCAACGTCATCTGCTTGGAGAAAGAGGTATGGGCTGTTTGGGCTTGCTTTAACTTGAGTTTTCATGTATGCATAGAGGTGCTTGAAGAAGGTATTGTTGAAATTTAGTTATCTTTTAAAAATTACTTTGGTTTTGCATAGAAGGAAAAGGTAAAAATGTCAGCCCAGATTTTTATTTGGGCTTTGACTCCAGTGGAGCTACGCTGATTTTTATAATATTGACATTATAGTTTTGTAAATTAAAACACTAATTGCAGCATTGTTACCAGGTCATTATTTTCATTAATAATTGCTTTGGCTAGATCTCCTCTAAGAAACATTCTGTGTCTCAGAGGATGACACAGTTTTTCATAGGAAACTGGTAGAACTTGGTTCCCATTTTGGACTTGATCAGTAAAGAGCATTGCAATTATGCTTTTAGATCCATGATGATGTTGTACTAATTTAGGTAACAGAACTCGGATGAAGCTTTAATTCCCAATATTGAAAACTGGCAGACTGAATCCGGTAGAGTAGGCGCTTAGCTGTTCAATTCATTTTGGTTTTGTGTTTTCTACCTAGTTTTCAGAGTAGGCAATTGCATCTTTTTGTGCTACAGAAGTGAGGATGTTTCCAGTGGTTTTGGCATTTTAGGGTTCCAGCAAGAAGGTTTAGGACCCAGCGGAGAGGAGCTGACACAAGAACCCTTCTGAGCAGTGCATGACAAACTGTGAACCTGGCCATTAGAGGCTTTACGATCAGTCCTGCAGCAGAAATAGTGGCATAATTTATTTTGCAGTATGAGCTCTGACACAGACCTCCTGGAGCTTCTGGAGGGATACAGCTTGGCGTGGTGGTATGTTAGCAGGGCTGTAGGATGTTTAATATTTTTTTTAATCAATGGCCATTAGAAGGCATGTGGGTAGGTATGGTTAGCAACAGAAAATCAAGTTCTGCTCCAATATGCAAAGCTGTGGTGGCCCTTCTCTTCATATCCCTCACTACTACAGTTTAGTATAATTAACTGTGTAAGTTAATGCTCCATTTTCAAATCTTCTGAGATTTCCTGGAGTCTTTCAGATCACATAAGTGGGCTTTGTGGCAGGCCTGCGTACTAAAGCCCCCCCTCATGCTTGAGCGTGAAATCAGCCCAGCTAACCTTTGTATTTAACCCCCCCCCTTGTTTTTTTATTTATAATATATACTACTGCCTCGACTACCATCTTATAATAGATACGACTGTCTGTCCAGTGGCCAGTCTTGTGTTTCCGATGACATGAACTGTGAGGGAGCAGCTTTCCCCACAGCAGCCCCTGCATCGAGTACTACTTTGTGTCCTGACAGCCGCTTAGAGAAAAGGGGCATTAATTCTGCATGTTTGCATTTGAACAGTGAACACATCTTCATAAACCCTGTAGAGCTGAGAAGCCGTACTTGTGTAAGAAAGCCACCACCCTTCCAGATTAACTCTGGCTGGAAGCCCACAGAAGCCATTCTGGTGGAGAAATGAAGCTGCTGGGATGAAACCCCAAGCAGAATCTTTGCTATTTTGTCACATTAAAGAATTTACATTTACTAAAACCCAGGGCCTTGGGACAGAGGTACAGCATCTGCTGTGACAGTTTCTGTCTTGCTTTTGTATTTTGAGTTTTCTCTCTAATCAGTTCATGTTCCAATAAATCCTTAATACAACAACTGCTTTGAAAACAACTGAAAGTAAAACAAAAAGAGGAGTTTAAATTGCTTATGGCTTGCTTTGTATGGCTTCCAGGCATTTGAGCAATTTTGCTAACAAGTATCCTGTAACCTATTTCCAAAGGCCACTAGCAGATAATTATATTTGGTTAATTTACATACTTTCAGTTTATAATCCTAATTAGTTCTCCAACCAGTAGTCCCTAGGCGATATGTAGTCTTACCTCATTTTATTTGCCATCCCTAATGTGCAAGTTCTCTTCTTTTAATTTACAAAAAAATGCTGTTAGGTTTGGTTCAGGGCTTTCCCATTTCAGTGCACATCTAAACTGGGTGATTCCGTGCGGATTTAAACCCTATTCACAAGTAAGTATTTTACATCTTTACAGATCTTACGTCTGGGAGTCGTTCTACAATTTAGGGAAACTGACCCCAGTTTGACACAGAGCCTATTTTTATTGCAAAGAATCAGGCCAAATTCCGTGCCAACCTGTATCCAGGGCGTCCCGTTGACACCTCTGGCTCGCCGCAGTTGGCGCAGGACGGGGACCGAGGCGTTGGTCTGTAACCGGGTCGCACTGCTACCCCGGCAAAAGCGAGACGGGGCGTGGGGCAGTCGGAAAGAAAACCGGCTGCGGGAGAGCCTCCGGGGAGCACGCACGGGCTCCGAGAGGGGCTCTGGGAAAACCTCCCTGGCTGCTTGGCAATTGCTTGTTCCCCCTTTGCACACTTATGATCTCTCCCTGCGTACGTGCTGTTCTGGGCTCAGTTATCTCCCAAGCTTGAGATGATGCTCAGTAAAGTGGCTGAGGAAGAAGGGAAAAGGAGGAGGATGGAAATGAAGATTTCTACTTCTGGGTGAGCAACACTCCCTTTAGCTCCTTCCAGGTTTAAACGAACGTCAAAAAACACTTGGAGTGAGCCTCCCCAACGGAAGGAACACATCTCCCAGTGCTGATCCCTGCAGGAGTCTGAGTAACTGGGGCTGAAGTTGAGCGTCCAGCCAGGGTCAACCCACCATGCTGAGTCAGCAGCTTGCTGTGGGACAGGACGCCGTGCCCAGGCTGTGAGGACGGCTCTGCTGCTCTGCAGGAGCCGGTGGAGAGCGCTGGGTTTCAGGTAAAGCCTGTAGTAAGACAGGAGATGTGATCTCCACTGTCGCATGGAGATTTCTTGCATGAGATGTCCTGTAGGCAACTAGAACAACAATTTCAGTTGTTATCTTTTAAGCGCTGGGGTGTGTACTATAATGCAATTTTTAGAAAAGCTGTTGGATGAAATATTTCCTCTTAGGCATCAAAGGCTGCTTTGTAGTCTGATTCATTTCACTGTAATGAGGTCAGGTTTGGACTAACATTATGGTAATTTCCAATGTTTCCTTGCAAGCAATAAAAAGACCCCAAAAAAATCTCCCTTTTCAGCGCCGCATTAAGTACTTTGATTAGGCAAAGAAAAAGAGTGTGTGGTAAGACAACTGAGAAAGGAAAAGGAAAATTTGCAGGTTGCAAAGCTTTTGCCCAGATTTCCAGGATAACTGATGGATTCTGTGAACTGATGCTAGTTAATAAATCACAATACTCAAGGAGAGAGGTGATTTTTAACTGACCAAAATAACAACAAATGTTTAGCGAGGAAAAACTCAAAGGTGTGAGAGCAATTCTTGGCCAATAATTTTATTTCAACATCTTAAAGAATGTAAATTTTATACTGTTGATGTTTTGGTGTAATTTCTACACATCACACTTGAATTCCCAAATACGTTTCTGCTGTTACACACATGCATACAACGCTCAGCATTTATATAACTGATCCCTAAAGGAACCATTACCTGTGAAGCTATTCCAAAGGAGCCTATTTTTATGAGGAACACCTTGATGATAATTCTTCCTCGTTAGAGCATTTCAAATCTTTCTCTAGTATTTCCAGGTAGACTAAAGACGGCTTAACTGTCTTTTCATGCTTGGTTTAAGGATTGTGATTCCCCACTAATCAGAGCTCTGCCTGTGCATCTGAATTTCTGAACTCCAGGAGAGGCAGTATTTTGCTGTGGCGCTCTCGCCTGCAGTTGGGAAGAACAGAACATGAACTTGGAGTAAAGCAGAAGTGAGACAGAGATAGCAAGCGTCCCATGTTGAAAGCAGTGTGTTGTGAAAAATGCATATTTTTCCTGCTGTACCGCTCGTGATGATGATGACTGGTAGTATGTCAGGTGAAATCCTGGCCCTAACAAAGTCAATAGAAAATCTTTCATGGACTACAGTAGGACTGGCACTTTATCCCAAAGGAGATATCATTTGAAGATAAATTCACAGAGGCTTATTGACATGAGTGCCAGATTTCAAGGGGCAGTGAGAATTTACATGGGCTGAAGACGCATTTTCGGGTATGTAAAAGAGTTTACTGTGGAATATGGTAGACGTACATTCAATGCGAATTCAGTGCTAGTCCATGAAGGCAGTGGAAAAAAACCTGAACAAACCTGTTGTTTGCTTCTTGATAACAGACAGAATAGGCACTGAGAAGCTGTTAATCCCTCTCCTTCCAATTTTTCGCTTGTGTCATTAAGATTATAATTTTTGCTCTGTATAGTTATGACAGAAGAGTCCAGAACAAAAACTTAGAACTTGGGAGCAAGTTTTCTGAGGGGCCAAGGGAAAAGGGAGAGGGGATGGGAGGATCTGGGAGCTATTCGTAATGAGGCTACTTTACTTAATCCAGCAGAATATTCCAATTTCTATCTGAATTCTTAATTAGAAATAGAAAACAAGAAAAGGAGAGTGATACCTCTTTGACATTTAGTTTTTGTCTTTTTCACCGTCTCTTTTAATTTATATATTTATTTGCTTTAATTTATACATGCTTTAATTTATGTATTGTCTGTTTCTAACACAAACCCACACTGAAGGTTGTAGGTGGGTTTTATATACCACTAAGACACCACAAAACCAAGCAAAAGGGGAGCAGAAGTCCTGTTTCTTTCTCACTTACAGGTCATCTTAAATGCCTTGTGAGTTGAAGATGTGCATTGCTTGATTCTACTCTTGATATTCCTTGTCCTTCTCTCTTGCCTCTTCCCTCCATCTCTCCTTCCCTCAAGAAAACCGCAATCCAAATTCCCCCCAAAGTCAGGCTGCAGATTATTCTGTCAGGTTTGACTCCAGCAGGCTGTCCAGGCATTTCTGCAGCACAGGAGCTACGCTCAAGGAAAGAATCCTCTCCACGGTGAAACCAGAAGAGAGTCAAAAGAATTTAAAATAGTTTGAAATATAAAACAATAATTTATTTTACTTCATTTTACTTGTTAACGTTTGTAGCTAATGATGATTTCATGAAACTGCTTTTATAATTCAATACATTCAAATCTATAAAGCAAACAGTTACTACCATGGGCTTTTCAAATTCCACAAACTGTCTTATATAAACAAATTAGCTGTACATGCACATTTTTTCAATAGGTTGCAACATTTGCAAACATGCCTTAAAATCCTTTAAAGCTGCAGTATAGTGTACCTTGCTTCAGGCTTTTCAGATGAAACCTATATACTTTCTTCAGGAACCTTAAAAAGAAAAATGTTTAAATGTCGAGCATAACTCTAAAAACTGCTGTTTGATAAATGTTAAATATTACAAGAGAATTACTCTAATTCTGAGTTTAAACCTTGACCTAAATACTGATAAACAGCACTCTGTGTAGAAGTGAACAACAGCAAAATAATATCACAAAATATGGTTTCACAAAAAATACGTATGTGCAGTTGCTCTTGTGGGTTTTTTGCAATTTTTTTTTTTTTAGATAAAGAAAAGCATGGGTACCTTTTAATATGAATATAGTTTAAGCAAATTACCTGTGTTAAGTATGGTTAATACGTTTCTGATATTTAAACACTTGATGTAAAAGGTAACAAGTAAAAAAAGTACAATCAGTATTCCAAAAAGCACTGCTAATATTGCCTTTGAAGGAGATGGGCAAGCTTCCTCTCCACTTTATAATGGAGATCCCGGCACCCACAGTTGTAGAGTTCAGTATTTGAACCATAAACTCAATGACTGCATCTTATATACAAAAATCTTGCCACATTGAACGAGGCATTGATTTCTACCCCAATGGTAGTGCTTTATGTACATAATTTAGCAATGGTGATTATACAGTAGTCACTGACAGGAAGGAATTGTACACCCGTGTGCCGTCTGGTGACTTTGTTCCGTGGGTTAGCAGTTCTTGGATTGTCATCCAATTGTCAAATATTTTTTTATTTCTCTTCTTCATCATTTTTTTGTGGCTCAGTTCAATGATATTCATCTCTTTCTTTTCTTCTGCACCTTGCTGTTCCTTTAAGCAATCCAACCTGCTCTGCATCATAAACTCACGCCGCCTCCTCTGCTCCTTCGCTTTCACTAAATGCTGCTTCCGCTCTTCCTTGCTCCAGTAACGGCCCATCTTCATTTCACTTATGGCATCGTCATCGGTAGTCATACCGCTGCGCTCCTCCTTAATCTTTATGGCACGTTCCCTCAGCAGCCTGTCCCTCACCGGCCTCTTGGTAATGTACCGGGTCCCATCGCTTCTGACCTTGACTTTCCACTCCATCCTCGGTTCGCTCTGGCTCGAATTAAAGTCTTTGCACATACTCACCAGACTCATTTGGCTCTGTGCGTACTCCACCGCTGATTTCTGCTGGATCAGCTGCATGTAGCTCTGATAGTGCTGTGCGTGGGCAGGAATATGAGCATGCTTGTATGGAGAGTGGTGGTACGGGGAGACATAGGAGCCCGAAGGTTTTTGACCATGAGTAGGGCTTTTGCTTCCATCGCCGGCTTTTTTCTCCTTGCTTTCCAGCTGCTTGCCAAGGTCGGGATCTTTAGCAGAGGCATGGCATTTACCAGTGCTGGATTCATGACTTTCTGAGCTAGCAAATAAATTCTTTTGGGAGACATTATATGCCACTGCCCCCTCATTACCTTGACAGTTAATGCCTTCTGCAGTTCTGCGCAGCGAATTGTCAGGGGAAATCTCCAGCGTGAGTGGTGTGCTTCGGCAGCTTTCGCCTGTGTTATATGCACTTGAGCTATCCTTGTCAGACTTCTCGGGGAGCTCCGTAATGTCTGAGAGCTCGTGCCTGCGAACGTCGATGCTTGTGTTATAGTTGCGGAACCCGCTGTTGTGTAGCATCCAGGGCTCCCGGTACTGATCTTTCAGCTGCTGCATTTTATGAGCTCTGACGATATTCAGGCACTCTAGCTCGATATTGCGCAGCTCCTCATTCAGCATCTCCAGCTCTCTGTCCACGCTTTCTTGGTCGCTCTTGCTCATATCCAGCGTGCTGTTATGATAATACAGACTGTAAGGGTTGGCAGACTTCACCTGGCACTTCAGTTCCAGCAGTTCCCGGAATCGCTCGCATTCGTCTACGGGGATGCCAAGGAAGTCGACGTCTGTGCAGTCGGCCGAGATAAATGATTCGTTGCTGAACTGCATATCGCCGCTTCCTAGGGTGTCATGACTGTATGTCAGCTGCTTCTGGCTCCCTAAAGTGTTGGAGGAGGTGGTGTGATCATCTGCGTTGTTCTCCTGCTCGGAGCTCTCATCGTTGCGAGTGCTGTCGTCTGTGCGCCCCACGCCGCTGTCCTTCTCGTGCTGGTTAGATAAAATAGTGGCTGTATCTGTGGTACCTCCATCCTCCTCATGCTTCTTCTAACAGCAAAAATGAAAAGACAGAAAGAGAAATTACTGCAAGGACATAAAATGTTTCAGGGTGTTTATCTTTTCATAGTTTTCTTAATCTGTCACCCATTACACTTGCTGCCTGTTACCATT
Source organism: Pelecanus crispus (assembly GCF_030463565.1). Lineage (NCBI taxonomy): Eukaryota > Metazoa > Chordata > Aves > Pelecaniformes > Pelecanidae > Pelecanus > Pelecanus crispus. The sequence goes on from NC_134649.1 coordinate 47,071,871, forward strand.
TAGAAATGGTGACTGAAAACACAGCATGCTGTGGATGACCTTTTCAGAAGAACTTGAGGTCTGCTTTTCAGTTACACAGCAACAATGGTAGAAGTCACATTTTCAAATTGTTTCTTCTCCCGCTTAGGTGCACGAAAGTATCCTGTTCTACTGCAGTGCCAAAGTGAGAATATGTCCCTTCAGAAAACGTGGCTCCCCAAGAGGATGTAGAGTTGTAGAAAACTCCAGAAAAAACTCTAGACAAAAACTGAAAGTGCGTTCATGAACTTGTGTGATTGCGTTAATCATGGCAGAATGACAGGGAATACAGGCCCAAATCTGTGGCCCTGCATCAACTCTGCTATGTAAAAACTTTTTCTTTGCCGTTCCCCTCATGTATAGACTTTCTTTCAGTCATTTTCCCGAGTTTGGACTTTAAGGTTTCAGGAGGCAGGCTGTTTTCAGTATGTGCGTGTATATCAAATAGGAAATTTTGTAAGTTAGCTGCCTGCCTGCTATATCTATCATACACCCAGCTTCTACTTCTCTCGGTGATTACAGCCAGAATGGTGGATTTCTAAGAACCGTGATCGTGTTGTAAGGGGCAAAATAAAAAAGGTAACATTTGAAAACATTTTGGTCCCCCAGCTTAAGTTTGTGGATAGTCATGTAATATCTTGATTTTACAGAAAGTCCTTTTGCCTTGATTGTCATTCGAGACACTAAATGCATTCAGTCAAGCTCAATATTGGAATATTGAGTGCAATGTGAAGTTTTGACACCCCTGCACAACAGAACGGCAGTACCTGCTGAAGCATGCTGGCAGTAAATTGCATTGCCTGGTGGTGCTGTTCCTCTAACATGTCCATGTGCAAGTCATCCAGAAAATCATTTCTGTCATCATCCATCCATCCTTCATCCAGCTATGTGAAAAGGGAGGGAAAATCAAACCAAATGTTGTCAAAAGAATGAAGACTGACATAAATTATGTTCCTTCTTTGCGGAAAGCGATTGGAAAATCTTAGGAGATTCCTTCCTGTGACAGAGCTGCCGTGTCCTGGGAAGGAGCACGCTTCTCCTTGGGCTAAGCGCGGGTATTGACTGTCCTACCTGCCCCCCAGCCGCCTCCATCTCCAGCAGCATGGTTTTATCCTCAACAGCCCTTTATATATCAAACAAAGCCAGCCTTTTCATCCCTGGAAAGTTGGGGCTATTTTGGTTTGTGCGTGACTTGACGAGGATGTATAAAAGCATTCCAGAGCCCAAAGCTTGACCGTGCCACTTGCAAGACAGCATCAAGGGCCAGAGGGAAAAATGCTTGCTAGGGGTCTGTAAGACTTTTTTTTTACTCCCAGCCTCAATTATCCCCAAGGGAAAGATCAGAAACTTCTAGGCTAACCGGACAGTCGTGAGCCTGACCCTGTGTCTGCAGGTGCGTTGGCAAGGGGTTGCTCTCACAGCAGGAAGAGCAGAGACAGATCAAACAATAGGAGTCATGGCTGTTTGTTCAACATCTTTTGTTGTGCTAATCCCTGCTCTACAAAGGGATCTGGTTCAACCTTTTATTACAGCTGAGGATGCTCCTTGACGGTGTTTAACTACATTAAGAGATGGTGTATGAAGGGCTAAATGATAGGTGTTTTAATGCATGAATAATCAATAGCTATAGGAATTAGAGTTCAATATGTTCTTCAAAGCTATGGCTTGAAACCATCCGTAATACCTTGCACTGATGTTTGTAATAGCATTGCGGCATATATAAATCCCTGAATGTCTTATAAATTGAATTTTAATATAAAGCATATATGTAAGTACTGTGACTGCTGAATTCCATTATTTTAGACCTTATACATGTCCAGTCAAACTGTACAATATGGTTTTAGGTAGATTTGGTAGACTTAGGTAGGTTAAAATTCTTCAAAAGATGCTAACGGCTTTCTACAAACCAGCAACTGTTTCAATTAAGACTCAAGAGGGTTTTTTTTGCTGTTGCTACAGTACCTGAATTTCTGGTCTTGCAACAAGTAAGGAGATATTCTTGCTCTCTTCACTGGTGAGAAGTGCCACAGCTTCTTCTCGGTTCTGTACCTCTATGCCATTGATCTTTAAAGAAAAGAACAACAGAATGAAATCCTTTCATAGGGATACTGAAATGCTGCTGAGATGAGCTCTACAGAACTGCATGGCTGATAGATCCCAGCACAGGCCAGGCACAGTCCCTGTTCACATCTCTAGCCATGTTGTTCAAGTAGAACGTTGGGCAAGTGTGTTGGTGTGGACCCGTGAAGCTGTTCCATACCTCTGCATGTGATGTGCAGAGCCTTGTTACGAGGACAGAAACTGGAGGAGAGTTGGGCAGGAGCAGAATCATAACATCAGGTCTGGTGGGTGGGAAGGAACAGGAGCACCCTTGCGTGGGACAGGTGAGGCCGTGGATGCTGCTCCCAGAGACTGAATGGGATGTGGACCTCTACTCGTGTTAGTGTCTGTGCAGAAGACAGGCTACTTCTGATGAAGGCCCTATGGCGTAGGATCGCCGCACTTGGAAGGCGACTCCTTCTGGCACGCAGCGGTGGGTGTTCAGCCTGCTGAACAAGTACTAACATCCCTGTGAACAAATAGGGCTGCCCGGAGAGTTTCGGCAAAGAGGAATAATTACTTGGGCCAAAATAGAGGGTTTCTGTGGTAGAAGGAAGACTGAAAAGTGGAGGTGCATCAGAATGTGTGCTGGAAACAGATGATGGAGTCACCATCCCTGGAGATGTTCAAAAAATGGGTAGATGTGGCACTCTGGGACATGGTTCAGTGGGCATGGTGGTGTTGGGTTGATGGTTGGACTGATGATCTTAGAGGTCCTTTCCAACCTTAATGATTCCTAGTTTTTACTTTCATTATAAATAACCCAGCCACCGAGCCAGGAAACATGAAATTGCTACTCTCCCCATAACTGATTTAGTGGTGGACTTGGTAATGTTAGGTTAATGGTTAGCCTGGATGATCTTAAAGGTCTTTTCCAACCTAAATGATTTTGTGATTCTATGATTCTATGACATCTGCTGACGAAACGCTTAGCCTGCAGAATAGGGCCAATACAGGGCTTTACCTGGTCAGGACTATCAAAATCTGACTGAGACATGGCAGCGGAAAGGGAAATATCCTCAGAAAGTTAAAATGAAGTGTATGAACCAGTCTGAAGGGAATGATTTGTAAAAATTATACTGAAATAAAGACGTTGTAGCACACTTTGGGACATGGTTTAGTCTAGTCTACCCTTAATTGGTTTAGTGTGGACTTGGTAGTGTTAGGTTAATGGTTGGACTGATGATCTTAGAGGTCCTTTCCAATCTTAATGATTCCTAGTTTTTACTTTCATTATAAATAACCCAGCCACCAAGCCAGGAAACATGAAATTGCTACTCTACCCTTAATTGGTTTAGTGTGGACTTGGTAATGTTAGGTTAATGGTTGGACTGGATGATCTTGAAGGTCTTTTCCAACCTAAACAATTCTATGATTCTGTGATTATAGTGTGTTAGTAGACTTTTTCAACCGTTTACAGACGTACCTGAATAATGCGATCCCCTTCTCGGAGTCGACCGTCTTTTGCAGCAATACTGTTGGGATCAATCTACAAAATAAGAGAGCTGTGAGTGCTTTGGAGGTTTGACAGCTCAGTATTTTACTTCCCGTTGTAAGCCCAGTATTGGTAGTATGATTGATACCAGTGTGTCTGTCATTGCTGCTATACCTGTGGTTGTTATGTCTTGCTTCGTGATTACAGGACTTTTCCTTGCTTACGTCAGACAAAGTGAAATGCGAATTAAAATGACCAAGTCAAAACCAAAACATTTCTTCCTGAGATGTGTCTTCAGAGAATGTAGGTTTATCATGTTTGTGTCATATTGAGTTACCTCAAAATTTAACGTTTTGCTTTGTAAAACAGCGCTCTGATTAGAACCAGTTTTTGCATACAGAACAGGAAGGATTATGTCTTAAGTGACGCATTTTTATGGAAGATTTTAGATTTAGTTATGAGTTTCTTTCCCCAAACTGCTGCTACTAATCTGAAGTGGATATGTGCATGATAAAAAGATTACATATAAAATGCTACTTATTTCATGAAAGAGGGCAGAGAAACAAATAGGCCCCAAATCTTTGCAAATAAAAATGTGGGGTGTTTTTTTTCCCATTTATATTGTTGCTGGAATAATTGAGAACAAAAATTAAAGGGGGGATCTATTAAAAATTCTTTGAAAACATCACCTGCAATTGAATGCTGAGACTGTGTTAGGGAAAAATGAACACTAAACATTAATATAATGAAGTTTGACTTCAATGGATGGAGGATTTCACTCAGTTTGGAGAAAAGGAAAAATAATTAGATTTCTTCCAATTACTGCATTCTGGCTGTTTTTTGAACATGGTACAAACAGAAGACAAATGTCTTAAATGCCTAACACTGCAGTTTAAAAGACAAATTGCATCTTATGGAAATCAGCTCAATCTTACCTCACTCACATAAATACCCATGTCATCTTCATCATCTGTTCTGTAACATACAGTAAGGCCAAGCTTGTCCTGGCTGTTCACTCTATGTAAATCTACTTCCTGAGAGTTTAAAAAAAAAAAAAAAAAAAAAAAAAAAAAAGAAAATACATTGTCAGTGAGACACGGGTGACTGATGGAAGCAATTTTTCAAATACAATGAAAATATTTTGCTTAAGTGATATAGTGGATCTCTTTTCATTTCACTTGTAGACGAGGTTAACTTACTGAGCAAAACGTGATTATATGCAGACAATCAATACCTGGGACATTTTTGACCCTTCAATCAATATGAAGTCATTTTGAAAACAGACCTTTTATTGATCTTAAAGAAGAAAAATTACCTATATTTCATGTAGTGGTAAGACTTCAAATGCTAAAATACTTAAAGTATGATTTCAATATTTGCCACAGCTGATATGTATTTCCTTACAAGCAGGGAAATTTTCTGGCTTTTCAGAAAAAATATAATACTCTATTACCTTAACTCGTGTAATTTTCATGAAATGAAGTAATAAATTTCTCAAAAGCATGACTGAAGGTCAATATATTGTCAGCAAAGCATTCAGTATTGGTAATAGAAATATAATAAGCACTTCAATATCTTGCAGGGGTTTGGTTTCAGCAGGTTGTGGCTTATGATTTCTAGTGTTCTTTGGTGGTCTTGTTAGTCTTGGAGACATTTAAGCCATCTTAAAATATATGTTCCTCTATGCTTTTTTGCCACGAGAATTTCATGTGGGTTTTTTTTTTTTTTCCTATGTTTGCTGCTGCTCTGTGACGCTGGTTGGTGTAAAGAGTTGTAAAATCTACAGAGATACCCACAAACTGTGGGATGCTCCTGGCTGGTGCGCGGTCGGTGTGACCATCCACGTAACATCCTTCAGCTCTGCCTTCTGGCTTCCCAGGGACACCCTGGGAGCCGAAGGACCCTGGGGAGCCTAACGCGCTTAACCAGCTTATTGCGACCGCTGTGTCAGTCCTGAGGATGCTGCCGTAGGGAGGAAGGATGTTTCTGCTTGTGTCAGGAATGGTGTGGCCAGCAGGAGCAGGGAGGTGATTGTCCCCTGTGCTCGGCGCTGGTGAGGCCGCCCCTGGAATGCTGTGTCCAGTTTTGGGCCCCTCACTACAAGAAAGACATTGAGGCGCTGGAGCGTGTCCAGAGAAGGGCAACGGAGCTGGGGAAGGGTCTGGAGCACAGGGCTGGTGGGGAGCGGCTGAGGGAGCTGGGGGTGTTCAGCCTGGAGAAGAGGAGGCTGAGGGGAGACCTGATCGCTCTCTACAACTCCCTGAAAGGAGGGTGTAGTGAGGTGGGTGTTGGTCTCTTCTCCCATGTAGTTAGCGATAGGACGAGAGGAAATGGGCTCAAGCTGCGCCAGGGGAGGTTTAGGTTGGAAATTAGGAAAAATTTCTTCACGGAAAGGGTAGTCAAGCATTGGAACAGGCTGCCCGGAGAGGTGGTGGAGCATTCAAAACACGGGTAGACGTGGCACTTGGGGACATGGTTTAGTCTAGTTTACCTTTGACTGGTTTAGTGGTGGACTTGGTAATGTTAAGTTAATGGTTGGACTGGATGATCTTAAAGGTCTTTTCCAACCTAAACGATTCTATGATTCATAGGCAGAGCTGTAATGGCAACTGTACTTCTGGTTTTTACTTCCCTTAGAAGAGTGCTTGGCAGCGAGCGAGGCTTTGAAAGGTCCCGCTCCTCTGCAGCTAATGCCAGGCAGGACGGAGGCAGTGGCTGTGGGGCTTCAGCCCCGTTGCTGCAAAGGGCAAGAGCGGGACCGGGCAGAGGGGCAAAGGGATGCAGGCTGAGAAAGTTGGCACGGCCCGTGTGGGACCCGAGGGCTGTCCCAGGCCAAGGGCAGACCCTGAACTGCAGGCTTGTGCTTGGACATGTCCGTTCCAGTGGAAAAGTCCTGATAACGCGACTCATTATTTCTGAATGTCTCTCTGTTTTGACCTGCGCTGCGCCTTTTGTAAGGGGCAAGACAATAAAACAAGCTGGTATGAATAATTTATTGGCATGTCTAGATGACAGCTGCCAAGATCAGCAATCTCATGTTATTTACTTGTCAACATGTGTAATTTCTTTTTTTTTTTTTAAAAAAAGAAACATAGCTGTAAATGTCAGTGACATTTCAGATGGTATTTAAATGGTTTCAATCAATAGTATCCATGGTGAACTACTGCTCTTTTTCTCCCTCTTTTGTTAGTGGAAGGTTTGAACACAATGCTTTAGTAGTGGGTTGGGGTTTTTTTTTTCTTCAGATTTCTAAAGCGTTTGGGGCTTTCTAGAGAGGGGATGGAAATTTTTCAGAAGAAAAGATGAGACAAAGTGGATTCGATTCTGATCTCATTTGATCCTTGGGAACGCCACTGCAGTCAATGTGTTTATTCTGCACTTAATCATGGTGCGAACTGGGGACGAGGTGGGAATTCGTGTATTGGGCCTAATTCAGGCCTAGAATGATTCCCATATTTCCTGCATACTTTAACAAAAAGATTTCATGTCTTGAAAAAAGTTTTTATATAGTTTACGTATTTGAAAACGTGACAATGAAATAGTGGCAAGGAACTAGTGCTGTAGCTCATGATACTGTTTGTCATACTGGCAGTGAAAAAATATGTATCATGTTAAAAATAAATGCACAAAAAACCCAACCAAACAAAAAAAGCACAGTGACTTTGGTCATTATTTAAATAGACCCTGTGTAACCATAAACACTTGCCAGCACCTTTTGGAGTGGAAGGAGAGGACGGAGCAAGCTATTTGTTTCATTCTTACCTGCTGCGTGTCTTGAATAACAATAGGTGTTTTTCCAACATAACATGACTATGAAGTGTATTGTTATAATGAGAAAATAAGGATGGGTTTAAATTTAAAATGCACCATCCAAGATGTCACCTGTGACATACCAGAAGGTAGTAAATCATCTGGTAAATTAAACATCATATATTTTAAGAGGAAAACACGTATATAGTTCAAAAACATGCTCACAAAAAAGCAGCAAAAAGCTAAACCAAACAAAAAATTCTTAGAGCAGGTGTTTAGAATCTGAATTTTTATGAGTAATTATTTGACAGACTTACCCTTGGGTACAATCCCTCTAGTCCTTGGTAGGAAAAGAGTTAAGTGGGTTTGCTACCCAAATATGATAATTTTGTGTACTTAAAGATAGGAACAGCTGCTTTCTGTGGGTCTTTGCATCAATAAGTTTTAATATAATCATAAAGGTTTGAAATATTAGAGAAAGAAGTGTGCAATTCCAGCTGGAGTTGAAGAACCAACTCCAGAGTCTTCAAAGCAGAGATTATTTCCCATGTTCAGAGCAGAGTCTGTGTAGCGCACAGATACATGAAAAGGAAACGCAGAACAGAAAATTGGCACCTGGAAGTACAGGTATTATGGTAGCTTGTGTAATTGTACCAGCAATTAGTTAAACTCTAGGAATTAATATGGGCCTAGAGAACTTCAAAGGTTCATGTGTTTGCAATGCCACTGGACTTCCCGTTTCTTACTCCTCTCCAGCGTTGCACTTCTGGAGAGCCCAGGGGCCCAATCCTGCAAGCCTGCAGCGTTCCGTACTTCCGCTGCAGACAGCAGCCGCTGGAGTGCTTCCAGAGACCCTGCTAGACGCATGCTCTTTCAGATAGTCTAGTGTACTGTACGGTCTTGAGACGAAAGAATACTTAGTGCTCAACTAGGGCTCAGACAGAATCATAGAATCGTTTATGTTGGAAAAGACCTTTAAGATCATCCAGTCCAACCATTAACCTAACACTACCAACTCCACCACTAAACCAATTAAGGGAGAGTAATAGTTTCATGTTTCCTGGCTTGGTGGCTGGATTATCTTTTTAATGAAAGTAAAAACTAGGAATCACTAAGGTTGGAAAGGATCTCTAAGATCATCAGTCCAACCATTAACCCAACACCACCATGTCCACTAAACCATGTCCCAAAGTGCCACATCTGTCCGTTTTTTGAACACCTCCAGGGATGGTGACTCTACCACCTCTCTGGGCAGCCTGTTCCAATGCTTGACTACCCTTCCCGTGAAGAAATTTTTCCTAATATCCAATCTAAACCTCCCCTGGTGCAGCTTGAGGCCATTTCCTCTCATTTGATACTACTGTCGTGAACTCTGTATAAAATAATACGAAACCTATCAGCCACCTCCATTGCAGAAGGGAGACACTGAAGCATTCAACACCTGGTCTAGATCTGCATCAGTGAGATAGCAGACAATGGTGGCATCCACAGAGTGTGGTAATGTCGGGGCTGTGTTAATATGCTCAATGTAAAAATTTCATATATGATGTAGCTTTTACACACAGGTAATTAAAATCAGGTAAAAGTGACATTTTGAGAGATGTTCAAGAGAAATTTTTGTATGCAATTTCAAAACAGCGTCTGCACAAGAGAACTGTCTGAAAGATTATTGGCTCCATATCAAATGCCGAGCCAAGGAGAGCTCAAAGAGCTAGTTATGGAAATCCATATGGCATTTGTAGCAAGACAAGAAGAAATGAACGTGCGCTATGACATTATACCTGCAACCGCTCATAATAATGAATTAGGAGTTAGTGATAATAGTAAATTAACCTCTATAAGCTCAGAAGATCCTTCATTTGCAACAGATTATTGAATTATTGTACTGCTGATTTAAAATTATGACCTGCCTGCAAATTTATAAAAATCACAGTCCTTTCTCTAACAAGACCGAAATGAGCAGTAGAAATCTGAAATGAGAGGACAATGATGGGTAAAAAAAGTTCAAACATTCAGACAGCATTATCCAAAGCTTGCATAAGTACTCTGTCCTTTTGTGTCTCTCTCTAAAAAGTGGTGGGTTTTTCTTCTGTGCCGACTTCTGACATAATTGACCAGCAGGGCCCACTTTTTTGCTATTCCATTAATAGGTTTCATCCAGAAAAGTATGTTAGGGAAATAAATAAGAAGAACTATTTCCTTTTATACTGTGTGAGGCTTTCTCACTACATTTTGGCAACTGACCCTGGTACAAGCAGGAGGAAAAAAATCTTGTTCTTGCTGTCTTGAAGCTAAAGAAAGTGATCTTTACATTTGTCTGTACACATAAATGTGGTTTTCAACATAGGTAAAAAGCAAAAACCCCACCCCTCCACTTTTCAGAGAAGAAAGCTTTGTGAAACAGGTTTTTCTTTCCAAAATTCTTTGCCCTAGAGCAGAAGTAAAAATCTACCTGGAGGTTTCTGTGCCAGCCCAGCTCTATGATGGTAATTGTCTGATGGACTACAGAGACTGGACTAGCGTTAAGTCATCAGTGGTGCTGGGGAAGGCTGAAGAAAAGTGCTTCTCACCCTGATGAAAAGGGGTTTAGGATGCCTAAGTAAGGTAACTTGAAGGATGCCCAGGCCCGTTGCCAAGCAGATGGCCAACAGTCCACCATTAAGACCCTTCTCATGCAGTAAGAGGTGTTAAGGCCAGGTTGAAGTCCTCTAAAGAGCTAAGGGAGGACAACCTTTCAGTATTACTTTGTCAGCAGGTTGAAATGTTTTACCACTTTTGGATTTGTTCCAGACAAAGAATATACAAATACTTGTCTTAGAAAGTACAGTTGTGAGGCTGAAGGAAGGTACTGCTTTTAAAACCTTTACATATTCAGTCACCCCCAGAGCAGGACTGCTTGGGCCGAAGTCTTTTGTATTCAGAGACACACTAAGGCCTTGAGAAGCTCCTGATCAGTGCAACTCCCTGCAGAGTGGGAGTTTTCCGCTGAGGAGAAATGTACTTGTATAAAAGACGCTTTCAAATGCTTTAAAACCAGGATGGAATAAAAATTGCAGAGTGCCTGTGATGGAGCCTACTGAGTGCCATGTTCAGATAGTTACCTCTCGCTTCCTTCCCTCCCTTGCAAATAGATTGTGGGAGAAATGGAAGAAAACTTTCAACCAAAGTAGCAAAGTACAGTAAAGGGGAGAGCTCAAAACCCTGGCACTCAGCTTTTATTTATGGTTCCCTAAAAGCAGTGAAGTATTAACTTCAAATTTTGAAGCACGGATCTTGGTGCTCAGTGTGTTCATTTTTTGCTGATCAGATGTTGTGGTTTCATGCTGGGAATAACGTGTGAGCTGTGTGCTGGGAGGGCAAAAAGGTGTTGGAGTGAATCTGTTGTCCTTCTTCCGTCTTTTGAAGTGAAGACTTCACTTCTGTCCAGGATTGAGTGAGAGTATTAGAAGGGAGATGTCTTAGCAGTTAGCAAACATTTCATGTGCTTTTTCAACTCCAAGCTGTACTTAGCCTCAACCAGCCATTCAGCTGAGTTCAGTTCTGTTCTCTGCTCAGAAAGAAAACAAGACCTACATACAAGTTGCATATAGGAAAGAGTAAAGCCAGAAAGTCAGATGTGAGAGAACAAGCCCCCTTTTTGATGGAGAATGTTCTCCTTTGTAATCTGAGAAAATTAGCACACTGAGAAAGCCCACACTTGGGCTGTGTGTCTGACAGCTGGACAGACTTGTTTGAATAAACTTATTAACGCGTAACGATGCTGGGGAATCCTGGAGTGACATTATTCTTCCTTTATGAACCTGAAATAGCTTCTGGCTGGGCCTCTGTGAAGAATGAATGTACTTTTAATTAAGAAATAGTATTTATTTATTTTGGTAGTAGGGAATATATGGCAGATACCTCCGAGTCATCAATTTTAAGAAAAATGTTGAGAGAGAAAACTGAGACCACGATTTTGGCGTCTTGGCAATACTGCCAGCACAAATTCCTTCCTACGGATATTTACATTAGAAACTTGTTGTGAACTTGGGTTTTTCACTGTTTTTGTCTCGTTTACTTGTTACAAATCACTAACCAGTCAGTTATAGACCATAAAAGTTTAGATGAGGAGCTTCTGATTTAAATGCAAAGCACATTTTATGGACATAGAAGCCCAGAAGGCTGACTTGATGGCTTTCTTACTTTAGACATTCCTGCTGCAGTCAATGAAACAGTGCCTTTGTGGTCTTTTAAAACGTATCTATCAAAAGGCAAACAAAAAAGCAACTAGCCAGTTGAGTCCCTGTTAGCACTTTGACCTTACCATTGATCATAGTCTCTACAATTTGAACAAGAATCTTTAGTGGTTTTTAAGAAATACTATTAGGCTACAGAGACTTTTCTAATGTTCCTCTCCCTGTGTTACTGAGCTGATCACCTTTTGCCATCAAGTACTATATCAATGTCAACATTATTAATGTTGTGATTTAAGGCATATTAACGTCTGGCAACTAAAGTGCATGTGTTTAAACTGTTTTCAGCTCAACTGGTTGACCTTCTAATGGAAGCAATACAATTTATCCACAGTATTACATTTCCTAAAAGATAGATTTTGAAAAGACACTGGCAGAAAATACTAATTTGTTCTACATTTTCCTTTAAGACTGAAACCTATGTTGTATTTGTTTTTATTTCAGCGGGGAAAAAAAAAAGGCACTTGTTTGAAAAGCAAGGCCTTGAAGTCTGCTAAACAGCATTTGTTTTACTGGCACTTTGATTTTATCCTGACTTTGATTTGCGTTTGTATACAGAGATGAAGTGCTACCAGATCTGCAGAATTTGAGAACAGCTCGCAAACTTTTTATGAGGTTTTATTCCTTGATCCTGCAAACACTTTTATAGACGGGAACAACTTTGTGCTCGTAGAACAACTGAACTCTGCTCCCATTGAAGCTGTTGGTAAATCTGCCACTGATTTAAACAGAGCTACAGACAGGTCAGCATTGCTTGCTTTGACAAATAAGCATTAGCAGGACCCAGGATCTGAGAAATCAGAAGTGCAAGCATGCTAAGAGTAAACTATTCACTTACTGATAATCTTGAATGGATTAGCTGGGTCAGACGTGACTGGCAGTATTTAAAGTATTGAGCTACTTTACCGCTATTTATTACAAACAGTTAAAAACACTTCAGTGGGACAGTACTGCTTAAGTATCCTGCAGAACTAAGGCCCACAATTTATATGCTGTACTCGGAATGGCTGGGAGCAGGCTATTAAAATTAAGAATGAGAAAACTGAAGATGAACTTCTGGTGGGATATACAAGTACTAAAACCCAAAGTGATTTTTAAAGATTTGGCAGGAAAATGGCCTTGCATACCTTCATGACTGGTTCAACTTTTATTATCTTTAATTTTATATGTATACATGTGTAACTTTTCAGGAATGAAAAAGGGAGGAACAGCTTAGTACAGTGGCGTATCTATTCTGGTCTTGTCTTGTAAACTTAAAATACTTCTGAATTATATGATCAAGAACATCTGTTTCTCAGCTGGGGAATATTTAAGGGAAACTCACACATTTTTACTGTAATGATGTGGAACAGGTCCTGCCACTCAGCAAACCTGCAGTGTCTTTCAGATTTTCAGAAAGTCTGAATCAGCGTAGTTATACAGAATTTAATTAATGGAATCAATGACTTCATTATTTATGTGCAATTTTTAGCTGAAGATCCGGCTCATCGGTCCATGGCATGTAGTTACATACACTGCTAAAGGTATCAGTAAGGTTTGCAATGAGCAAAGTAACTAATGAGCAATGTCATTACAAAAAATTGCTTTGAAATGTCTTTTCACTTTATATACAATATAAAGACCATGATATGTACATGTTAAACTTTCAGTAAATGCCATAGTTACTACAGACTAAGTACCTCTAATTCCAACTCATCTCGGTCCATTTCTTGATGAATTCCTCCCATGTAGTCATTTGGGTCATAGTATTCGTGTACTGATGGATGGCTGGGAAAAAAAGGTGTATTTTAGGACAGCACTCAGTACTCTAGTTAGCTTATTAATCCTTTCCAAGCTTAGAGCAAGTCATCGTGACATGATGGACTAGCAACCAAACCAAGAAGCTCCATGTGGTTAATTGTATATACTATACCATTTACACCAATAAATGTATTAAAAATTACATGTGTTAGAAGAGGAGTCTAAAACATTTGGCACCTGATGATGAATGAGAGACTTGTAAAGAGTCTTAGCATTTATTAATGATTTTTCTCGAAATGTAAAGCTGACTTGGGGAAAAAAATATGTAGAGAGAATAGCGGCGAAGTAGGGTAAGGGGTACCAGGTAACAGCTAAGTGGGCAGATATGTGCCAGGGTTCAAGACGAGAGGGAATACTAGATTATTTACTTATAAGCTCAGGTTATTTGCAGACATGCAAGTAAAATCACCCTTGCCTACTTGTTTCATACTTGTACTTGGCCTTAAAGATGCAAAATTGTATCAAATTGCTAAGTATAATAAAAAGAATTTGCCACCCAACTATTTGCATCAACAGCATTCTGTTGATTGATTTGAATGCAACAGGCTGTGCATAATAATGTAAATACTGTTTAAACATGCACCACTCTTCATATTGCCATTCATTTTTGGCATGCTGCTCTTTACAACTTGAGCTCTCCGACAGTTTCACTGTCTACACTTTGGAAGTTGGAAGCAGTGTAATGCTCTTGTGATCACTTTTTTCTATGCTGGGATTTTATTTCTGCAGTGAAAGTAAACTCCCTTTAATTTTCTGTTAACTAGATATGTGTTTCTTTGTAAGTGTGAGGCTATTTATGTAACAGCATCTGCTAATTGGCTAAGATACCCAAGTTTGTTATACACAGGCTAGATTAATTTGAATGGGATTTGGAGAAGTTACAGGAAGCTTCAGGAAAAAAAAAATGACTCTGCTTGCTTGCACGTGCTGGGTGACAGCATACGTGAATAGCTAACTGCCTGCCCTCGTACGTAGGGATAGCCATGAGGCAGGCCACGTGGTCAAGACCGACATCTACAGCTCAAAGTAAGGCCACTGACGATGCCAGCAGTTGGGATCTATGCCTAACGATTAAGGGGCAATATGAAGTTACTTGATAGGACTGAGATGGTATTATGCAGGCATGGTGCAATCTGAATGGTTCATTATGAGTTAATCTTTGTCGTTTTCCTTATGTGTTTGGTTTTGCAGCTGCAAAGTTGCAGGTATTGAAACCCCTCTTGCAAATGTGTGTGGGGGGTACGCAGCGTAGGTGCTCTAGGAATAAGCATGTCCTCTCCGCAGCGCTCTAAGCCCTGCTGTTCGTTCACTGCAAACAAGCTCAAAACTAGCCTTTTGTCAAACGTTTCCACTAAAACATGCAGCTGTGCTTGAATTTTCAATAGGCTGGGAATAGGTGGGCCTGCAGTAATAGCTGATGGAACCAACTTTCAAGTCATCAGCACTGGGAGTCATGAAAGGAGCAGCCACTGCACGCAGAAGCCCAGCTCCTGGCTGAATGTGTGAACATTAACATGCCATGAAAGTCACTCAGGAGCAGTACCGGATCAGTGCCTGTGTGTACTCAAACTCTATTTCCTAGGAGCGCTGACAGGGATGTTCGGAGGGGTGCGCTGGGCTGTGTTTGTGTGCTGATGTTCACAGCTCAGGCTCTCTGTGGGGTTGCCCTTCCAGAGCTGTACTGCGTAGCCAGGACGCGTGCACGCTAGCCCTGCCTCTCACCGTGTGCAGGATCACCTCAAAACCAGGAATGGCTGTGATTGACCAGATCACGGTCTCTCATACGCAGCAACCGAGATGTTCAGAATCCTTTCTATTACTTTCTCCCTTGTGGAGATGCGTGGCAAGATGACAGGCAACTTGCAGGGGTTCCTTGGGGAGCCGTTTGCCTCTCGAACAGCGTGTGAGGGCGTGGTGTGTGTGTGCCAGGAGATAATTGTCATTTTTATTTGTAAGTACAAAGGCATCAAACTACCATTAACAATAATTAAAATTTGATTCTAAAACATCCATGACAGCACTGGTAAGTAATTTTAGTCCTAGAAAATAATTTATTTGAGTAACATCGCTGCAGGGTTATAATAAAGTAATTAATACACCGGAACAGAATGTAGCAGCTCTTAGCATTACACAATTTATGGCAGCCATAAAAAATAAAGTTAAAACATAAGCAACCCAAAGAGGCAGTGAGAGGAATTACAAGAAGCAATAACTTTATCCATCAAATGCCAGCAAAAAATGAGCTTTATGAGGCCATGTTGTGATTCAGTGGCATTACTCATGTGAGTAATGGCTTGCTAGTGTGTAGAAAAAAATGAATGTTTTGAGTTATGGCTCAGTGGTGTATGAATCCTGGCTACTTCTGGGAGTACAGGTTCGCCAGCAAGTAAAGGTGAGTTTGTGAACTAACACGCCACGTTAAGGAATGCAAGGATTTTCAAGGGCTTCATGAACTGTTACTTACTCTTCGGGTAGGAGGTACGGGTCTAGCACAGAGACGGGGGGAGTAGGTGAGCCCATCTTGCTGAGAGCCATGATGTGTTCAAAAGTGATATCTGTCTGTGTGCCCACATCCACCAGCTGAGAGTCGTGAGGAGGAGTGAAGACCTTGGTGCGTGGGGTTCTTCTCAGGACCTGCACCACAATGGGCTCCTTGGCCGTTTTGAATGCTTCCACTGCCTGCTCGTGTGTTGCTTTCGATAAATCCTTCCCATTGACCTGCAGGAAGAAAGCAAGCAAAGCAATGAGAGAAACAGCCAGAAGGTGAAGGGTATCTTTGTTGGGTTTGGCTGTTGATGGAAAAGTCTCAGTTTCCATCTACAGGTACACACAGCAAGTACTAGGAACTATTTCTGCAATGTTACGCATCTCTCATTTTCCCCTTTCGCTACAGTAACTTTACAAACTCTGTGCTCTGCTTTTTATTTTGATAGTTAGATTTTACTGGGCTTACTCTTTGAGCTAAAGTACAAACCAACATCCCATTTGTTTCTTGCAGATTAGAAATCCCTCAGCCCTTGGTCAAACAAGTTACCGATTCTTCTGTAATTTTTCTAGGGTTTTTTTTTGTTGTTTTTTTTAAAGATGTTTTAACCCTATTTCTGAACAGAACTACTGGGACAAGAGCTGAAATTACAAAATTACGTATCTGTGTCCAATCATTTTTCAGATGAAACATCACGATGGTACCCGTTCACTGCAATAAAACCCCCCTGCATTTTAGGGATGGGATCTCTATACTGGGATAAGGAATAGAAATAATAAGGAAAAAAAATCAATCATGGGTGTCTTTTCAAAATCACTTTTCGTCTGTGTAGCTTGGCCATTTCCCATCCCCAGATCTCGCCACCATCATCTCCTGGTTGAGCGAATACTTACACATAACAGAACGCCTTTACTAAACGTGACTGAGACCCCACTGAGAACTACCAATACCAGACGTGCCAGGCTGTGGAAGGTGGGGGACTGAGAAAAGAATTTGAACACAGATCCCTCCTATCTCAAAGCAGTAGTGAAGCTCCTCTTCACAGCAGCAAACCCAAGATGAGGCATTTAATTTTAGTACAAGGTTTATGGTTTCAAATCTTTGGCAAGCAGGGGTGTCCTTCCTGATCCAGACAGAGGTCTTGAGCACTTGCAGCCCACTTGGGCTTTGCGTTTCACTCATGCTTGGCTTCCTTCCTCACGTGGTTTCTAATGAATTCTTCCATAAGTATCTAAGTCTACCCAGGGGTTGTGAAAGAGATGAGGTCATATTTGCCAGAATTTCTATAAAGCCGCAAAACCTTAATTGTCATTTTGAGTTTTGGTTTGTGAGAAATTTTCATGTTTCTGTGTCTCTGCACAGATTGTAATTTTAGGGGAGCGAAACACAGTGAACAGTGTGGAGTGAACTGTGGTGTAAAGACTGAATGTGTGCTTGCTTCCTGCTGTTTCCAGCCCAAGATGGAGATTTCTTTTGAAATTTGGCTTGTTTATTGAGACATCTGCAAATCCAAAAGGTCTGTGGGCTCATATGCAAAGAACTGCGTTACAGACATAGTGGTAACCACCGGTAACTCCAATATTGAAGTTTTTATCCTCTTTTAACCTGCAAACTGTTGGCATTTTAATACAGATGAAAAGCGACAATTAAAGAGAAGCTGCCCAGAGCAATGTGTTAGCGAAAGCTGTATAATGAAATGACAATCCTAAAGCATCGTGCTATCATATAATTGTTACCGTGTTCTTTGGACTGGGGCAAGCGTGGGCTGACATGCAGAGATAAACTGCAATTCGAGACTTGAAGATGCTCCTAGCACTGCCAGCGAGGACGCCTCTCGTAGCAGTCCTCCTCACCAAGGAGCATACTTTTTTAATATATTTTTCTTTATGAATGATATCTTACATTGTACTCTTCCCAATCAGACAGCTATTCACTTGATAAAGCACGTTACTGTATCTGTAATCAGAGGTACGAGTTGCACAGTGGAAACTGTTGCCTTCTGCATGGAAGTGCATGGAAGGGTAGCGTATTTTTTCCAAGGCATAAAAATAATGAATTGCCGTGATTGGACATAAATGCATTAGTGTCTCGCCTCAGGTATTAGTGGTGGCTACTATTTTGTCATTTAATCATTTTTGTACGTGTCTGAAATGTATACTAATGTAGTGACTCTGCCGCATTAGCTTCTTGAATATGATGGAAAACGCTAAAACGTGTGTCCAGATTCCGGTATCTTTACTTGTATCAGATAACATTTTGTTCACACTGTGCTATGCCATGTTTAGTCCCATTAAAGTATGCGGGGCAACTGAACGAGTAACATTACTCAGCACAGTAACTGAATTTAGCCCGTACTTAACGTATTGCCCACAGCAAAAAGCTGGGTGATAATAAAGAGGGTTAACTTGAGTGCAGAATCGATTGAAAAGGCTAAATTCCTGCTGAATTACCTTGTGCACATAACACTTATTACGCTGTCATCTTTGGTTTATCTTAGAGAGGCGATGACACCAGGTTTTTTGTTAAGCCAGCTGAGAATGGAAGGTGTTAGCATTGCATTTACATTACACAAATGCTTGTATTGACCACAATTGCTCACAGTAATGCACAGCGTGTAAAGTTTGGCCTGGTCAAATTAAATATCATTAACTCGCCCAATTGAGCAGATTACTTTAAAACAATTTGTACAGCTGTAAAATTAAGTTCAGCGTAATGTTTTCTCTGGAAAAAGGAAATGCTGATTATGGTTCGAGTTTTATTATTTGTTGTAAATTAAACGTTGCACGTTTTACTGTGTGCATCCTAATTTTTTTTTGTTTGTTTGGTGCAACTAAATCTAACAAGCAATCAAAACAAAAGAATCTAAATTGCAGCAAGTGTAGTGTTTTTCAGAAATGTGCTCAGAATAACTCTAGAGTAGGAAACTTTTCATGTGAGCTGCTTTCTACATCTTTATGCTAAAACCGGGTAAAATCATGCAAAGGGTAGCTTTCCAGTTTATTCCCCAATATTGTAATGAACTTGGATTACAGACAGTTTAGTACAGGCCTGCATTTTAGTTTAGGTTCCTTAGGATATTTTGTTTCTGCAAATCCGTGCACTGACATCCTCTTTGTGTTTTCATACTTTTTTTTTATACAAATAATCATAACTTCAAAGTCAGGTTGATATCATGCAGGGAACAGGCGCTAGTTGGACTGTATCATGAATTGTTACTACAGGAATCGTTTCCAAGTTGGGTCCTGACTATGTTTTCTACAAGCTGATAATGCAGGAAGGAAGAGAAGTGCTGCATAGCAAGGCAGAAGGGTGTGAGACCAGATCTTAGAATTTGAGAGAAGAGCCAGCTAAATTTTAATCTAGAACCTCTCCTCCTGCAAAGGGGACCTTCTGGAGAAAAGGTTGGTGACTTTCTGGCTTTTGGTTGAGCCCCAGCATTTTGTAGGCTTGTCTGCTGCGGGCTGTGACCTGCCACTGCCGAGCTTCCTCTCCGGCAGCAGCCACAGCAGAATGGCTACGTGTGGGTTTTCACAAATGCCCGTTCATCAGTGGCTTAACTGTAGATACCGGACAGTGAATCAGAGTGTTGAGGAGCATGTGCTCATCTTGTTCTGCTTCATTTCATGGGCTCAAGCTGCGCTGGGGAGGTTGAGATTGGATATTAGGAAAAATTTCTTCACGGGAAGGGTGGCCAAGCATTGGAACAGGCTGCCCAGAGAGCTGGTGGAGTCCCCATCCCTGGAGGTGTTCAAAAAATGGGTAGGTGTGGCACTATCGGGACATGGTTTAGTGGGCATGGGGGTGTTGGGTTGATGATCTTAGAGATCCTTTCCAATCTTAATGATTCCTAGTTTTTACTTTCATTAAAAAAATCCAGTCACCAAGCCAGGAAACATGAGATTGCTACTCTCCCCTTAATTGGTTTAGCGGTGGACTTGGTAATGTTAGGTTAATGGTTGGCCTGGATGATCTTAAAGGTACTTTCCAACCTAAAAGATTCTATGATTCTATGATTTGGTACAAGGACAGCCCCACCAGAGGGGCTGGAGAAAACCTGGGGACAGGGACATTAAAAGTCCTTAAGTAATGGCATCAGGGCTGCTCTGCTAGAACCTTTGCTCTTGTATTGCTGGATCCAAGTCAGGATTGAGCATCTCCCTGGGTATTTGTATTCAACATCTCCACTCAGACATTTCAGAATACCAGGATTCTGCAGAGCATGGTAAATAAATAACTCTAAAGGGGGGATTTATATTTGATGTATATACAATTTTATATCATGGGTTTGATAAGACGGCAATGATTATAGCAAAATGAAAGCATAACTCACTGTTCTGTATTTATTATGGGTTTCTCAATGCACTACTAAAATATAGTTGGGGATTTTGTCTTTAGAAGTTAATAATTCTATGAAATATGGCAGCACCCACATCAGATTAGGCAAACAATTCTCTGGACAGTAACCGTTCACATGATGAATGGTTTCAGGGTCAGCCTGTGGATTTCTTACAAGAGACCGATTCCTGAATTCAAACTGGGTGTTGAAACCTTTTAGCTCTGCAGGTTTCTGTTTGGATCGGCAGTCTTGGCCGATGTGGTGGACTGCTGACCTGTTAGATGTGGTCAGAACTCACTAACAAAATAAGAGTTAATGGGTTGCACAGAGCTATCACTGTTAACCATTTTGATTCTGAGTGTGGAATGATGGAAGAATATGCAATGAGGCAAAAATATGCTTTAAAGTGATTTACAGCAGGGAAATTACGCTGTCTGAACCTGGGCCCTTAAAAACCTGCAGTAACTGCTATGTTGTGTGGTAAATACTGAGCAGTGAATAGTTTCTATTTACTTTTTTTATACTATTTCCCATCCCAGCACATCAATAATATCATTTTCCGTTGAAGGGACATGAGGATGGGAACGCTATAATATTTGGATAATGAAAACTATTAATTCTTAAGTCTGCTTATGAATAACAGCACTAAATTGCTTCTTTGTCTAGAAAAAGTAGCAGGTATTGGTACTTTATTTTTAGCAGCACAAAAATGATGCAGAAGGAAAATATACTGGGATGATCTCAATGGCCTGATTTCTGGTATCCGTGTAGAATTAGTACTTGTGGCTAATCTTGAATCCTTCTGAAACGTCAGCAAATAGATGATATTGATTAAGATGTTTACTTTCTATCTGGAAAATTTGTCACAATGGACAAACAATTATTCCCAGTGCTTAAGCCAATAAATATATCTGTACAGTTTCACTTTGTTAAAAAAAAAGCCCTATAATCATAGACTTTATTCCTAATGCTGCTGAATTGTGCTCAGCAAAATTCTTCCTTATAAATAGCTACATCTGAAATAACACAGAGGAAAAAAAAAATCCATGCATATGAATGCTTCAGAAGACTGCCAAAACCTACAAATATGCATAATTTCTTAAGAACCTTACATGCCATGTGACAGAGACAATGGGATCTTTCATGGCAAAAAAGATGGATAAATTAACTTGTCTGAAATGTTGAAATGCGTAGCTTTTGGACCTTCTTTGCATTGGAAATATATTGAATATGGGGAAAGCTGTAGTTAAACTGAAGTGGATGTAGCTAAACTGAACTGAATGGACCTTGATGAAACTTGTGGTGGAGCTAGATAGTAGGCTTAGCAACTGCAGGAGACACAGAGATAAATACTCTAAATTAAGACCACACAGTAAATAAGGAAGGCATGCTTGATTTTTTTTTAATATAAATTATGTAATGCTTATGAAATAGAATAGTATTTGTAGTATTTTAATTTATAGTATACACTGTAAGTTACATTCTTTTGCATAAAAGTAGGCTGCAGAGAGCGTGCTACCTAAAACATACATTGTAAAGGCAGCAAGAAATCTATAGATAAACACGGCATAATCCTGTCTGGGAGGTCAGTGTCTCCTAGAAGTTTTCTTTTAATACTTGGAATGAAAATAAAAGTCACTTGAGCTTGATTTGATGCTCACTAACGTCACTGGGAGTTTTGCCTTTGCAACGCCTTAGTTCAGGCTCCAACTGAAAGCAATGAGTACAATAGCAAAGCAAGATGTTATGAAGCAGAGTGTGCCATCAGCATTCAATTGGCACGGCCAAACTCTGATAATGGAAAAGAAAATGCTGTCATGGTCAGTTAAGGTAAAACGTGATGTATATTTGTAATTGAGAGAGACGAGGCAACAAGGTATAACAGGGGAGGCCATGACACAAACCCAGACAGAGGGTCCCACCAAACAAATAAATGGAAATGATGCCTTAAAGTCTTATTTCAATCATGAAGCTTTCATTACTTCTTATTTCCAAGAAGTAAATGGTGAGAAAAATAAAGAGGAATTAATAAAAAGAAAAAAAAAAAGATGGCAATATATGTTGTATCTGGCTGAAAATGGAAGCAGCAGATAACTTCACTGTTGAACCCTAAATATCAGATGAAACTGCTGAAGAACAGCCCATGACAGTTAGGAGGTGTGAGAGGAACCAACACAATGTGACTGTGCTTGAAGATCAAACTTCTGTGAAAAAGGCTGGAAAAGTTTGAGTGCTACCTTGGAGATAAAAAAGTAAAAATGGGCAGTAGGATCTTGCTGGGAGTAGTCTTGGTAAGACCCAAGGGCGTTCCTGAGTCTGTTTTTAAATCTCTCCTGCTTTGGTAATGACTTGAGTAGCTTGTCAGCTGCAACATATTATGACCCTGCATCCTCTAATGCTGGGTGCATATATATTATAGGGTGTAGGATGCTACAGTACACAATGGCCACTAGAGAGGGAGCAAGAACAAATCAGTGATGGGCGAATTGACAAGAAGAGGAAAAAATCTCATGTCTCTTTAGGCTTGTGAAGAATTTGCACTACCTAGCTAAGACACGGCTTTCCATATAATTTTATGGTGCTGCAGGCGTGTAAGGTATTAGCTATATACAACGGCTTCTCTCTGTCAGAGCTGTGCGAGGTGTTTGGCATCCGTCCTGTTGAAATCTCCTTCCTCCTCTATTCATTCCGGATATATGTCACAGTCAAATACCTTTTGCGAAGACAGATTTTCTCACGTTGTTTTATACCATACGTACATGCTTCTACTTTACCAATTATTCTACCGAGAGGTTTGGTATCCTCCAGCAATGCCTGAGCCAACTGCCACTGTTCAGATGCTGATTTTGGGCCAAATCCTCCTGAGCTCTGGATGCTGGGAGCCCTCCAGCCTTCACGCCGCGAGGACAAGGCTGGACCTCCTGTGCAAGTCAACGGGACCTGCAGCCGTGACTGAGATGACAGAATTGTACTCTGTTACTAGAAAACATGTTCTTATTTGTGTTTGGGGTGTGAGGAAGGTATTTTGATAAGATAGTACACAGTTGTGCCATTACATAAGTGTCATTTTATCAGTAGCTGCTGTTTAATTATTTAGCAAGCTAAGCTATTTACATGTTTTATTTTTCTGGGTGGGTAAAGATGACTAATTAATTGCCACTTTGTTGATGGCAGACATAAATTGGGACCTTTCAGATCTATCAAAATGTGCCACTTGTTTACATAGACAAAATTTCCTCCTGGTTGACACCAATTCTTATTGTCCTTTCCCTCCGATACAGTGCCTATGGAAAACCCAGTATTTGTGCCTTCCCTTTTCCTGCGACAGCAGAGTTTACACACCTGGGTTATTTACACAAGACAGACATTGGGAAACTGGGAATCAGTTTGAGGACTCGCAGTTGGGGGGGGGCACACACACCAGCCCCAGGGAGCCCTGCAGACCTGGAGAGGGGATGCGAGGGCAGCGGGACAGGGCCGTGCCGGAAAGAGCTTTGCAGAAGAGAATGAGGCAGGACACTCAACGAACGTAGGCGAGGAGTTCTGCATTCAAGCACACGCAAACATTGTTTGCAATGGTACAGCTGAAGTAACTCTGGACACTGGCAGTAGTAGTAAAGTGAAAGTTGAGAAAGCCAGAAAATCCCTGCGCGTAAGGGTTGACTGTGTGTAGGTATAATTATTTTGTGCTTTATTTTTGCTTAAATAGTGTGTAACGTTGTTTTTGGGTGTTAGTGGAAACCAGTTGGGAAACTAGAAAGGTTTCTGTAAAAGAAAATTATTTTTCCATCCATCAAGTTAGACTGATTTATATGGGTTTAATGTCATGAATGGTAAACATTTGTATGCACTGTACAGCTTGTGGCTTCTTCTGTGCTTCGCAAACGTCACAGAGAAAAAACTTTTTTGCTTAAGAATGAGTAAGCAGCTTTTCTTTGTAGAAATTCATGCAAATCCTTGGGAAGTGCACTATAAAAATGCTAGTTCTGTTAGACTACAGACGTCTGTGCTCCATTTAAAACACTCTTTATGGTCTGATTCACTTCTTTAGCAAGTTCTTAAGAAGTTTGCATATTAAGAAAAAGCAGCAGAACTTTAAAGATTTTTATAGAAACTAGAGCAGCAAAAAGCCTATTTTCTAAACCCCCTTTTTCCTCAGGAATTGGAGAAGGAAGGTTCAAAATATAGGTTAATTCTTCTTGCAGTTCCATCTAATCCCTCTTTTATTCCCCTCATATGGACAGTCTCGCTCTCTTTCAAAAAACCAGAATAATATTGTTTAGTAATAGACTGTTTCCATGTGTGCACATTTCCCTTCTGCCTTGTGTGCCATCCATGACAAAATAGTTAAGACCAAAGGAAAATTCTTTACTTAAGAGTACAGAATACATTTGTCCTCTAAACCGTTAACTTCCAAATGGAAAATCTTGGGAGAAAGACCCTTGAAATAAAGGAATTTTTATTCTGCTAGTAATTAGCACATTTACGTATTAACAATACAGCACCAGTACTGTATCCAGCATACTAAAACGTGCCTGCTTTTGGTGGGATTCTCAGGCTCCGCTCCTATGTATCACAACTCAAAATAAAACCACAGGGGAATTTTATCAGTTGCTTCAATGAAAACAGATTTAGAGCAATGCTGGGGCTTCCGAGACTCTTGTACTTTCTCTATAAGCAAGGTTTACTTGGAGCCCTCTTTTCTTTGACATGCATTCATCATGTTAAATGACTTTGTATCAGGGCAGAAACACTTCTTCATATTTTGTCAGCATTAAAAGGTGATCTTTTGTGTATCTTTTGTTCATGGCTTAATAACCCTGGTCCATATAAAACACAGACAGAAGTTTACAGGCCCTCCCCTTTTTAATGACTCTTTCTGCCATTTCAGTAGCATGACCCAGAGGGAGCCAATCAATTATACTTATGAGTGAGGTACAAATGACAGCCATAAATAATCATGAATTACTAATGACCAGAATTCAGCAAGTGCAATTACCCCCTTTCTCTCATTCTCTAGAATTGCCCACGTACAGAACTGTGGCTCCAGTGCGGCACCTTAGGCTGTGACATTACATCGAAATGCTCTCGTCCTTCTCAACTGGGCTCTTACTGTGAGACAAAACCTATGTCTATCTACTTGTCTAGTACAGCAAATTACCAAAAAAATCATTTTCTTTATGAATGAGAATTTACTTTTTAAAAAGCTGTGTATTTCTAGATTTACATTTAAAATAAGGACTCTTGTAACAAGGGGGCCCGATGCAGGCATGTGTCTAACTCACTGATGTGAGTTAACTCACTGATGTGACCACCTGAGTCGTCTCTCTTTTTATCATGCTAGCACAACATAATTGCAGTCAACAGAGGAGCTGCCATACTGATAATGTTCCATTTGTATCATGCGATCACAAGTATAATACACAATGATAGTAAACATCATAAAAAGATTCATCTGTTTAGTTGAGGGTGTAATGTTACGTGGGTTTAAGCTAAATTGGAGTAACATAAGAAACCAATTCTTGTACCGAAATCAGGCCAAAAGTCCCGGTAGACCAGGCGCCTTTCTCCAGCAGTAGCATACAGAGGGTGCTTTGAGAACGGGGTAAGAACAAGACATACTCAGAGGGAGCCTTCCTCTGCTACGCCCTTCCAGCACCTACAGCTCCAACAGTTGACAGTTTGGCAGTATTTAAAACCATACCTCAATTAAAATCAGAGTAGTACAAGTTGGTGTATAGATCTGGCCTTAAAATAATATGAATATTATTTTAGTAGCGTATCAGACTATGCAAACAGACCAAAAGATAGTGCCTGCTCTGGAGAGCCTGCTCCAAGCAAAAAGACAAAAGGAGTGTTGTACAGATGAGGAGATGAAACACAAGTTAGTAATCTACCTGAGGTCACATGAGAGCACACCACAACTGAAACCTGAACCCTGATCTCCAAGACACTGTGTTTAAGACCATTCGAATTCACAACATTCCCCGTTACTGCACTGTTGCTCATTGTTTGTAGGGTTTGAGTCTATCCTCCCACTCCCTCCCTCCTTCCACAAGTGTCTCAGTGATGTAAGACAGGGAAGGAGCAATTGTGGATAGCTCTGAAGATATCTGTGCTGAAGAGGGTTATTGAAGTTGCTGCCAAGAAAAGATGGAAGAAACTCCCAGTGCTGCTATCTGGGAACCCAGCAGGAGTGACAGATCCAAGTGGGTTCGTTAGTAAGAGGGCCTGCTCCTCCAGTAGCTACCTGGTATGTGCAGAGTAGGCTTTGTAATCTTGGGCTGTCTGCTGCCAGAAGTAGAGCAGTGTTCTCAGCTGAAGAACACAAACCTCAGAAGGTGTCGTGTGGGTAGAAGTCCCGCCACCACCTCATGCTACCCTTCCAGTCCATGCTGCTTGACCATGGCCTAGAATTCTCATAGTGTGCTATTGATAAAAACACCTTCGTTTTCCTTTTTTGGCTAAAATCAATGGCAGTTACACTGATACTGTCAGGTCAGGTACCCCAATTTAAAAAGGCTTTCTTATCAGCTGTGATCTTGCAACAAGTGAATGTTCACTTTCTCAAAAATGATGCTGTAGGAGCTAATTCACTCAGTGTAAATGCACGTGATCCATGAAAATGCATAAACCAAACATGGTTTTAGTCTGATTGTACAATTCCTCTTTCTGTGAAGCATTTTATTTCTCAAGTGTTCCCAAGAAGATTGATGGTAGTGTTTGAAGAATGGATTGGTACTGAACACAGCTAAGGCGGTGTCTCGGTATAAAGCCAGAAGTTTCAGCAAATAGGAATGAAATGAAGAAGAGCCCAGTTCCTGTGCCAGTGGACAATGTGTCCGATCACCTACAATGTGTCCATGTCCAGAATTATCAGTGGATTGACACAAGTAAGGAAACACTGCCATGATGCTTACCATTTTTCTTTTAGATGTCCTCTAGCTTAGATGGCCTGTAGCTTTTTGTCTGAAGATACATTGTGTTAACAGGAAGGGTTCCTTCAATAGTTGCTGTTTAAAGTGCTGAATACTGTAGTCTTGTTTAAAATTTATGTACAATTTATATTATTTATTCTGTCACTCTCCTGTCAAACCCTTAACTGGCTACCGGGTTCAGGAGGGCTCGCTGGATCTGCTTACGTTTACCCACTGAGTCTCTGGAAGGAACAATCCTGATGTACGTATAGACGTAGAGCTGTCCTGTCCTAGTGAAAGTGAAGCCTGACCTTTTGTTTCATTATTAACGAACACAACAAAACACATTTATTAAATCTGCACTTTTTCATTACTCCATATGTTTCCTTTTTCCCAGCCCATGTCTGACATGTGACAGTAAAGCACGGAGTGATTGTCCCCAGTGCCTTCTCCCTTGGGATTTCTTGCCACCTGCTTTATAGCATTAAACAGATGTATAAGTGTAAAGCATTACAAAATTCATCTTTTCAATCATTTATCACTTAAAAAAAAAATTCCAAATACAGCTATGCTATAGTTAAGCATTTTATCTGCTCAATGTAAAGAAGAAAAGCACTGTAGATTTTAGGAAGATTAATTATCAAGCTGCAAGGTATTTCAGGTGCACAGTAGGCCACATTATCCATTTATATCACAGGTGACTATTAGGCATTTTGTTTATTTCATATCCCATCTTGTTTATGTTCCTTTAATGACCAAAATATTCCTCTAACATGCAATAAAGAGTACCTTCTAGAGAAATCCTAACAGAGCCATTGCATTATTCATCGTCAAGTGAAGAGGAAAATTTCAATTGCCAGTTTCTGGTAAATGTCTAATTAAGAAAGGGGACTTCTGAGCCACAGACAGGCGCCACAATCATTAAAGGGCAGTTTTCTGAAGATTATGAGTCTCCAGTCTGTCAAGCAGAGTTTTTCTACAGCTGCACTAATTCAGCAGTAGAAAACCCTGTCTAGAACAAAGCCCTTGGAATTAACATCTTGTTTAAGCAAACACATGCCGACTTTGAAGTAAGTGTGATAGGTTCACAACTGTTATTGAGGTCAAGTTTAATGGTAGCGAAGTGACGGAATAGAACTTCAATGCTATTCTTAATTTCAGCTGCCGCACAGACTGTACATACAGAGTATCTGAAGCCATACAGTGTATTTCAAGCAGACCAGTTTACTATAATTGGCACAACCAGTTCGGTCTTAACATGGAAAACTACTGAAATGTAGACCAACTAATTCTCCGGCTGCCTAATTAAATGTGAGGGTGTGAAAAGCCTATGTACAGAGGCAATTATTTTTGTTTCCCAAATCTTACAGTTTTGATTAGAATTTCTTTTTTTACCTTAATGTTTATTTTGGCAAGCTTCATTCTGGCTCTGATTTAGGATAACGTCATTGCTCGGTAGGTTTGTCTAGTTAGACTGTTTCCTTGAATCAGGCTTTCTTAATGACTGTCTAATTTTAATGACTTGTCCAATATTTGCAAGTCTAAACGTGTGAATGGCATTCTAATGGCGAAGGGAACCGTATCAGTGACCAGCTCAGTGCAACTGGTTTGTGGCTGAGTTCTGCTGAAGGAACAGTCTCCTTGCAAGTGATGCTGCTGGAAGTTGCCAAGGAAATACAGTGTTGGTTACTTCCTCGTCGCTACCGTCTTCTCATTAGCACAGCAATTTGTATGCTGACCTTAGTGCTTATATAATATATATATAACCTTGGCCACATCATATCTCGGTCTAGTTTAAAAGACAAATCCAGCTTGCCCACTATTGTTTTTACCAATGCTGTCATTTTTACTTGTCTCGGAGACGTGCCAGGCCAAGAGCATGTGAAATGGGGCTTTCAAGCTCCTAAACCACTAAAAGGTCATTACATCAACTGTTTATTTATATATGAACTTTAGTATTTGTGAAAGGTGCCAGCTCAACAATCACGGAGGCAGAAATCTTCTGACCTCGGATCATCTGAAGCAAGGGCAGTGGCAACGTGAGCTTGTTTCCTGCCAGCGCTTCTATCCTTACTCTGGAGGGACAGCTGGGAGGAAGGGGTTGGTCTCCGTACTCCCTTATCACATGATTTCTCAGCTGGAAGTGCCAGTTTTGATGGGTTGTTTTTATGATATCTTCCCACCATGAGAACTGGATGAAGTCTGTCATCTTGAATCCTAGGGAACAGCTTTGAGCACTGCCCAGCCAGTTTAGAGTCATCTGTGATTTAAAACTCTATGTTCTTATGCTTGGAAATATTAAGTGTCTATTTAGGATGTGACTTCACCATGCGCTTACCTCCCAAACTGTGCATAAACACGTGCTTAAGAGTGAAACAGGTACTTGGAAAGTTTCTTAAATTGAGATCCTAATCTTTTTTTTCTATTCTACAAACTCAAAAGCTCTACCTCAGATGACTCAATTCTCTAAGTTTCCTTCAATGGCGATTACTGTTTGGTCCCCCAGGAATTTTCCTGCAAAGGGAAAAGCCCTTATTTCTGTTACTGTTTGTATAGGAGCTGATGCCATTGAGAAAAGCAAACTGGAAAACTGGTCTAAAACACCCTCACCATTTTCTGGTTTTCTTTCTTCCCCCTTCTCCCTCCATTTTCATAACCTTTAAAATCTTCTAAGAAAATTTCTATTTAACTAGAAACCCCAAATCTAATGGCATATAATTACTTTGTATGCCGCATGCAACTGGGAAGTAAACCTCAGGATACATCTAAGATATTATATGCATCGCGTTGCTGCCACCAGCACGCTTATCGTCGGTGATGCTGTTCTGCATCCAGGTTTCAAGCTGCCACAGTCCCCGCTGTAGCTGGAACACAAAGCATTGATATGCGCAGCTACAATAGACTTTAATGATGAGGTGTCTTAATTTGGTTTTTATTAGGTGATTAAAGGTACAATAAGGTATGTGTTCAACAAGAGGAAAGACCATTGTTCTGCATCATTAAGCTCACAGCGGCCCAAAAAGAAATTGTAGGCAATGTGCCAAAGCCCTTAATGAAGAGGATCTCTTTGAATTACCTATGGATGAGGAAGGGATAAAGCCTGAGCCCTGGTATATTTGATCCTCTTTGTGCTCTCTGTTATGAGGACTTACGGACCCAGACGTACCGGACCTTCTGGAATTGTAATTTATTGAAGCATTAATTTCCCAGCCATGCTAAAGCTCTTGGCCTAATAGAGAAAGTGCAGTTATGTACTATTATTAATTCTTGCAAGTGTTTTCTGCATTCCTACATCTCAGAGTCATGAACTTTTAAAAAATAAGGCTAAAGGGATTTATTTGTAACAGTGCTCAGTATTTCCTAAAAACCAAGCTATGCAAATTTTGTCTAACTCGGACTTTAAAAAAAAGCTTCTTTTAGTTTTCTCAGAAACAGCAATGTCATCTTACCACATTGTATTAGGGTTACATGGATGATACAAAATAAAAGCACTGTAAGAGGTATTTGTTCCTGCTAGCATATTTTGAAACTTTTGTCTTTTATATGCTGTTATTTTAAATGAAAATGATTCTTCATCTCCCTCACCGTTAAATTTTAAGTGATTGCTCCTATGTGTAGGTTACATGTTACAGTGACATTTAATTATCTGGACGTACTCCCTAAGCTATAGAATTCCCTCCCACCTATCTTGTGAAGCAGAGAAATCAAAGTAGTACCCTGTTAAAATAATTTTGCACGATGATTTATATTCTGGAATAATTAGGGATTATAGTCTTAAATAAATTCAGGTTTTACTATGTTAGAAATGCTAGTTTTATAGGATTACATGCACGTCTCACTCCTGTGGAAGCTGAGGGTATTCCAACCATGTTTCCCCAAAGGATTTCTACGCTTCAAGTTAATCACGGGTGCTGTGCACTGTGCTCCACACATTGCTGAAGGAAGGTTGCAGCACTTCGCAGGTTGATTTCTAAATCCAAACTAGTGCCAGAGATCTGCACCTGCAGCCAGCGCCGGATAGTTTAGTCATCTCGGATATCAGTGGGACTGTTCCTGTGACTGATTTTAAGGACGTGCATTTAAAGAATGTCGTCCTGCATCTGTTAGGAGATGTCAGCAGCTTGCACAGGTTCTCTGCCGCCTTCATTTCACAACAAAAAATGGGCAAGCTTCCTAAACAATCAAAATACGAATAATTTGTTGCTGTCTCAGTTTGTTCTGGTTGTTGCACTTCTGGATGTGATTCACTGATAGTCCCTGAGCCCAGGCTGCCTGAAAACTTGGCGACCTTGGGGGGATAAGTAACTATTACCGTGGCCGCTGCTAGAGCTGCACGGAGGATTCGCACAAACAATACCTGGCACCAGGTCTGCTGTTGCAGGCAGCATCTGAAGCTAGCTGTCATACAGAATAACGTCCGAGAAATCTGATTATCTTTCTCTCAAATTCTTCCCACATGCATAGCAGCTTAGCAAGTGGAAGTGAGTTAGTATAAATAGAAATGACAGTAAACATGCCTCCCTATTTGCTCTCACAAGTTTTTTTCCTTCCACAAAGCGTCGGTGTCCTTTGGGTGAGGGAGCTAGAATTAGATCAAAACTACGTGTTTAAAATTTAATCACTTCCCTACTAGCATAACACACAAACCCCATCTTTTATTCACTTTGTTGTCCGTGACATCAGTGTCTGGGATCAGATGCAGGTGGGAAGGCAGCGAAGACACAGGATTTCTTTCACGCCCGAGCACCGCTGAGCAATTCCCTCTGCCGGCAAGTGCGGAACACGACAGCGCTGGGAAATGCCGACCGGCCGACGCGCCTGCGACTGGGGGCGACTGTCGCCTTCGGAACGGCGAGGTGGTACCGTACAGCTTGAGGGATCGGGGTGGTTTCTGTTTGTCTGGAGTGTTTGCACAGACAACCCACTTCACCTTTCCAGAGGTGAACCATTCGCTTTCTGCCTATGATTGTTTCAAAAGAGATCAGTGGGAGTACGTCCCTAAACACCTGGCCATCGCTTTGCATGGCTCCATCATGCTGTCTTGGTCCAAATCAGAGTTCAGATGTGACAGAGTAAGAAATTTCACAGAGGGAGATAATACAGACAGAAGAAAAACCAGAAGCACAGGAAACAACATTTTTGTAATAAATGTTAGTGTGTTATCACATTTTTAGAAAACTTAACACGTGCTTAATATGAATGATTTGACATATAAAGATCTGCAGAGTAGTAGTTTTGATGCGCTGTCAATTCTAACTGTTTGTTAGCTGGTATTTCTACATGCAGAGGTGCAAAAACTACAACTACTAGACATAAACTTACATTGGCTGTTCAGGAACAGGCACTTAAAGACCGGACTGAGCGCTGAATGAATGCACTGCACAGAAAGAAGTGTCTCTGTGTACTTGTAAACAGACACAAAACCTCCCTCGCACGTCTTTCCTACCTTGTTCAAAGAGCGCGCGACCAAACTATGACCCTTGTCAAGAAATTCTGGCTAATGTGTTCTGGAGTCCTCTTTTGTGATGTAAAGTTTTCTAAAAAGTTTCATGTACAATAGCATGCATTTAAATATTTGATGTTCTGCAAGCGTGAATGGGGAGGTACATCAGAAAAACATAATCATTATCATACACATATCAAGTAAGGCAAACCCCCTTTCACTTCTGCCTGTATAAGCAGGTTTTGGTATTCTGTTTTCCCTGTCATTAACAGTGGCCACGAGCCTAAAAGAGAACATTTGCTTCCAGAAATGAAATCTGATTCTTTACCTGACAAACTTCATACAGTAACTTGTACTGTTCTTCTTGCTTCTGTAGAGTGCACAAACTGCATCCCATGTTTAAGTAAGCGGCAGAAATAATCTTCCTTATTCACCCGAGCGGCCGCAGCGATCTCTGCTACCAAGCATGCATGCAGATTATCCTTGACAGCCCTAGGTGGGTCGGCCGGACTGGAACAGCTCGCAGCGGTGTCGCGCAGGCTGCCGCAGAGCAAGGGTGCTCTTTTCTCTGGTGCTCTCCCTCCTTCCCTGGCAGCACACAGCACTCCCTCTGCCGCTCCGCTCCGGCTGCGGCACTGTGCTCCAATGCACACGCTATATACTGCTACTCATGCATATTAATCAGCTCTCATTGACTATTCATAACAGACAGTGATACAGAAGCTGTAATTGCCAGCTATGACAGCTGAAATTTCTCTAATTAACAGGCAAGTGCTTCAGTAGCGGGCGTAATAAAAGACACTAACAATTTTGTAAACCATTTTGTAGCAATTACAAATAAACACGACTACATTTTACTACGGTCCCTCAGGATAATTCTTACCATATTTAAGCGGGCTAGCAGTACAGTTTAAGCGTAAGTCACAGTGAAATGAATGTCATGGTACAGAACTCATCGGTGGCCGTGGCAAAGTTGAATATGCTTAGGAGCGTTTCTTTTTCTCTCACAGTGTGGTGGCATCTGAGCACCTCGGTTTTACAGCAGGAGATGGCTGAACCAGGCAGTTAACAAACACAACATCTCTAGCCCTGAAAGCCCACATATAGCCCTAGGACTTGGCTACAAAGCAGAAGAGATATACGTGAATGTATGTGGATTTAGGGGGGAAAAAGAGAGTGCTTTGGATTAATAGTTATAGATTAGCTTTAGATTAATATTTACACCAAGTGAAAAACAGCCACTTATGCTGCTCTCGCTGTATTTGAAGAATGTAAATGACAGGTTCACATATTATTTGTTATATTAAAAATATAAACTTTACCAGGTTATAAAAAGATAGACAATAAAGTAAGTATGGCATTTATGATTATTCAGTATTTGAGTGCCTAGATCCTCACTGAACCTGTGCCATAGATGCGAAGGATAAAACACCAGCGAGCCGCCCAATGAACGAGAAAAGTACTCCTAAGTTATAAACTTTACGGATATTTTCCAGCCTGTAGGAAACACTACCTTGCGTTACGAGTTTGGGTTGTCCGTACTGTTTCCAATTATTTCAGCATTCAGCAAGTGTGTGTTTTTATAATCCTTATTTCAATTAATTCTGCTACAAAGAAGAGAAGATGACAGAGTTGCTGGGAATGAGACCAAGAGTATGATTCTGATACTGGCGTTGCGTGGCAGAGGGCCCGCATCTCGCGCTGCGGCTCTCCAACTGGTTTCTGACTACTGGCTTAGCGACTTTCTGTGGCCAGCACTGGAAGTGTCGCGCAGGGATCATCTGCAGCTTTTACACCCAAGCTCTGTCCATAGGTCTCTTGTAGGATACCCAGCTATTGCTACAATTGTACCGACTCAGAATTCGCATTAAAATGATCAGCTGCTGAGATGCAGTTCATGCTGTCTATGTGTTTCAGTACTGAACTTTAGTAAATAGAGACTGGGACAAGAAGGGGTCCCCTAACTCGGAGACTGTGTTTTGGTAGCAAAATCCACCTACTTAGAGGAGAAGAAAGAAATCTTCAAATCCCTGCCAAACATCTGAAAGCAGACAGGGACCCCATCCCTGTGCTGTGACTGCGGTATCGGTTTCCCTGACGAGATCACCGCTGCGATAGCGGTAGAACTTGCAAGGTTAGAGCAAGACAGCGGTAGCCTGGATCCTCTGCTGCAGAGCGACTGCGGCTCTCCCTGGTTAGACGTGCCAACCACATACTACGGCCTTTTCCAAAGTTGGTTGACAGCCAGTGGCTCTAGATCCTGAACAACTGGAAAGTTCTTGCATGACGGAACTAGCATTCCCTAAAAGCAGAAAAGATGGTGATGATAAGTGAATTAAGTAAAAAAAAAAAAGAAAAAAGACCCTAGTGAAATTGTAAAGAATAGAATCATAGAAGTTTTTGATTAGATAATTTTTGGTTATGTAATTTGATTAAGCAGCTTAACGTATAGCTTTCAAAAATGTTGCCTATGATTTTTTTTCCCCTGTGCAATTAAGTTTCTTCTCAAATACTAGTTGCTATTTAAATGTCGTAGTTCAGTTCAGGTGGCTGGGTTCGGTCAGGAATTTTTTTGGAAATAACATGCAGCTGGATCCGATGAGAAATAAACCAGAAACATACGGGATATTTAATTTCTGGTTTCAAGGGAAATGCCCCTATTTATTATTTTCCTATAGTAACGCAATGGGCTATACGAGATAATGTTTCACCTGATTCAAAAGCTAATCCGTAAATTAGGGCAGGAGAGTAAGGCCAGCAGAAGACTTCTTGTTTTGATGGAAGAGTGGAGCGATCCCATAAACGCGATGTTTCAGATTCGTCGGCTAGCAAAGCCTGAGCACGTTGCTCAGCAGCAAACAGGGCGGCTTAACGGCGCACTTGGCTTTGTTGCGCTGTTGCTTTGGTAAATAAGCTAGCCCGGCAGTCAGGCCAGCGCTCACCTCAACGGAGATGTTCTCCATTATTGAAATCTAATTCCTATTTCTCTGTTCATCTCATGGGCAGAAATGGTAGCGCTGCCTCCAGTTAATATAGACTAGTTTTTACCGTACTTTGCCAAACTTTAAACATTTGGGCTGCAAACTTGTGTTCTGGGCATTGTCCAAGGCTGATTTTTGATTTTAATGGTACACTTCAGCTGAAGTGTTTCAGTCATTTCCAAGAGTAAGATTACAGAAAAAAAATACATTGTTCGCCCATGTTGAGAAATTCTAGATGTGTTTTCTTTGAGAAGGTTTTAGTATCAGCATAATTTGAAACAAGAATTGGAAGTTTGGCATAGGGATGGTTTGTGTTGTCCCTGTGAAATCTGCTAAATTTGGTCAGCTCGTAAGCTGTTGCAGTTTCCGTGTTCTGAGTAAAAAGTTGCTACGGGTTTTCAGTTTAATTCTTACAAGACTTCTTCCACCATAAATGAGGTCGGGGGGTGATGCCAGCCGGTCTGACAAGGCTCCAGCGCTGCAGTTCTGTTTCCTAATTGCTCTTTGTGAGGTTCGAGAACAAAGAGACCTTCTCAGCGCTCCTCACGGCTGGACCCAGCCCGCCAGAAAGAGCCGCCGGGATGGGGTAGATGTTAATTGCGTGATTACACCTGCTTTATAACGTAGGGACACAGGCAAGCCCGGCGCGTCACTGGAACCCGTGTCGATGTGTTGCCGTACGCGGTGGAGGTAAAGGGGCTTCCTTTGCTTTGTCCAGACAAGGCAGCTCGTTACGGGCTCTGTCATCTGCCTTAACAACGTGTCATGTGTGGTCCCGCCAGCGTGCCACGGATAATGAGCTTAACGAAATGTACGCGTAGTGGATGGCTTATATTACGTGTAATGTGAATATTATAGCGGTCCCGGCTGAATCTGAGCAATACAGACTGAATGGGAAGTTAGCGAGCCAGCTGACTAGGAACAATAGTAAATAGCCTTTGAATACACAAGGTGCCAGCAAGAGCTTTCATTAGCATTTATCTAGATTACTTGCTCCCTGACTGATTACATGTGACCAAGTCTGCAAAATCCCTTTTACCAAGATACCTGGCTCCGACTATCAGACATTTGCTTTTGTGTCCAAAAGCTAATTCCCCAGGAACAGAAGGTGGAAAGCAGCCAGACCAGACCGCATGGCCACCACGAAGGGCAGGGTGCTGCTCTCGTCTCCGGGAAGCTGGACGTCCCGGACAGACGGTGGGTGACGGCGAGGAGGCAATCCTGCCGCAGACCACAGGCTGGTTTTGCTTTTTTGTATTTGTCTTAAGTTGCAAACTATGATTTCTCAACTTGTAACTACAAGCCTAGGATAAATTTCGCTACTTAGATGTTTGATTGATTTTACAATTAAGCCCGTCAGGTGTTGGCAGGTAGGGGGAATCCACCGGAGACCGATGCACTTGAGGTGTCCTGCCTGTCTGCACGGGATGGTGAATCAGAATAAAGAGGGAAATAAAGCACTCATGAGGGACCCGCACCCTGGAGGGGAACATTATTAGAGAACTCAAAGGCTAAAAAGCGCGTTCTGCCAGCTTTTCAAGGGTAAGGACTTAACACTGCCAAGTGCTGGCTCTTCGACAGCAGTTCCCACCAGCAAGAATAAATTCATGTCCTTTGTGCGAGGAGCAGATGGCACATAGCTACTTCACAGATCTGGGCAAACACCAAACCGTTGCACTCAGTTCTGGGAGTTCCTAATGTTTGAGTGGTTGACTGCAATATTAGTAACGGTTTGGCATTGTTTATTTTGTTTCTTTAAATGCAAGTTGGCTTTCCTAGTATGTAGTAACTATTAAACGCTGTATTTTTGTACATATACTTAGCAAGTTCTGTTTAAACAAATGATTTCTATTTAAGCTGCGTGATTGGGGAAATGTTTGCTTAATGTGTCAATACTTTAATTACTTTTCTTGTTTTTACAAATATTTAAGACTTGTGAGAAACAAAGGCTAGGAAAGAGAACAGCTGTGACTTTATAAATAATTCTCGCATTCGTGTGTTATATAAACAGAAGTCAGGAAACTGTACAGATTATGATTACATAGAGTGGTGCGAAAGAACACTGTGCGACACAACTGTACTTTAAATTAAGTGAGTTCAGATGCTTTTTAATTATAGCCATTGGGCTAGCACTATTAAAGCTCGAGTGCCTCGTTGTTGAGAACGTGTTCAGATTGAGTTCTGTTTCCCATGTTTATTTGCAAATTTTCAATACTACAATCCACCGATAGCTGTTAAGTGTTGGATTCTTACTAATATATTTAATGAGTGTGGATCTACTTCAAAAATGCCCTTCTAAAAAGTCCTTTGTCGAATATGTGAAAGCAAACCAGGATTTTCTATGGCATTATGCAGGCACAACAATTAAATACATACTCTAAACATAACAGCAAAAAGATCTCAGTTCTGCATTTTTTTTTTTTGCATATGGGCATAGCAATCTGCCTATGCATTGGAAGCTTCAAGACTGGAGCCAAAATATTTAAACTAAAACATACCACAAGAGAGGATGTGAAAGCAAATGTAAAACATTGGCTTTATGCCCATCAGTTAACGTTGAAGTCTTGAGATCCTTATTTGCTCCACTTAGCATCTCTGAAAGAGTTCCAATTCTCAGAAGTAACTTAAATGAAATGATATTTATTGTTAAACCACTGAAGGAACTGTTCTCTCCTCTAAGCTCTTTAAGGAGTCTGAGATCTCTTTAATTTATGCCACTTGAGAAAGACAGAAATATTATAGGAACATCAGAGCAACATCACTGTAAGCGCTACAAGGCCAGGAGATAGGAGAACGCTATTGTGTTAATTCAGTCTTTCATGAAGCAGAAATGATGAGGTCAGAATAGGGTAAGTAACTGTTTAATATGCCACTGAGACCTTCTGATGGGGAGAATTAGGATGCTAAGAGCTGACCCATGGACTACGAAACCCCTCCTACCGCGGGCTGCCTATCTGGGTGTCTATTACAGCAGGGCCAAGAGGTCTTGGTCAAAGATTAAGACAAAAGGCGATCCCTGAGCCGGAGGATGCACGCGCTGGGTTTACAGTGAGGACACCGTGATGGAAGCGGGCGAAACAGGGTTTTAGCTACTGAGGACAGAGAATGAACTAATCAAAAAAGGAGTGCTCTTTCACCTGATCATAAACCAGCTCTGAAATCACCATCTGCCAGCCGTGCTACTTCAAGCCTAGCAATGCCCAAGCGAGGGACCTGGAGGCAGAATACACTGGAAAGAGTTGTTCCTGAGCTCGGACCCCCGACGCACCGTCCTCATCCATTTTCCCATTCACGGCACAATGCAGTCAGGCACTCCGAACCACAAAACCAAAAGCGTGGAAGACTGGCAAGGAAATGAGAAAATCTGATTATAGGCTGGATTTGTGCTCCAAAAGCTTCTTTCATGTTAGCTGAAACCTCAGCTTCCTTGCAAAAAAGCATCTTTGATTTCCTGGGTTTGATACTGGAACAGCCAAGCTCATCTCTGTAATTTTTTACGGGTTATTTAGCTAGATAGTTTCTATTTAAGAAGAATGACAAATTTAAGCCTGCGCAAATTGTCAGTTTTTACATGGTAAAAGTGCTGTGATTATTGTTAGCAGTTACAAGAATGTAAAAGAGAAAATTAGGAGTATTTAAAGGAAGAAAGTGGATAATGAAAGCATAGGAGTGTGGAGTCAAATGTTAGTTATACACTTGTGTTTATAAGGTTCACATGCTCTCAAATCTGAAATTACTTACAGAGCATCTATCCCCATTTTGATTTTGCTGTGAAGTATCACTTTAGAGGCATAGCATGGTAAGCACAGACTGCTACCAGTGATGGTTCATTTTAAAATAAAAACGCTTTCTCTGAAAGCAGTAATACACTTTTAATAATCTCAGAGCAAGCAAAATGATTCAGTGTACTTGAATGCTGCATGAAAACTATTGACATAATACTTAATCTTTAAAACTGATAGACATGTGCCCAAAAGCTAATAAAGTTCATTCTAATACAAACGAGCAAGTAAAATAGTATATCATAGTCGGTGATAGCTTTGGATCCTGATCATATAACTGTAGCCCAGGGACAAAGAAAATTGAAGTGATTTAGAAAGGTACCCAGTAGGATATATCTGATATTAGGCAGTTTGCTGAAGCAAAACAGTAATGTCAGAAAGATACAAAGGTGTAAAATCCATTTGACTGTGTCCAAATGCTTCTACTCTTTGACCTTAACGTCTCCAGATGAACTCCCCTTAGGGTCAGCTGAATAATGCTTAATAATATATGGCCAGAAACCGCCAAGACCTGCTAAGGATCACAGTCTTCACTTACTTTTGTACTTTAGCTACTGCATTCATATTATGAACTTTAAGCCATTTCTATTTGAAAAGATATTAACTTTCATTTCTCAGTTTTTACTGCTCCACACTTAATTTGAAACAGAGCAAAACAGGAATGCCATCTATGGTTCATTAGGTTTTATATTAACCATCCAATGAAAAGGATATGTGGGAATATTAAGTATTAATGGTAAATGGCAGTCAAAATGAAAAAAGTTGCTTATATGTTTGCCTTTGTGTTTGTTTCTAGGTTCAGGTGGACGATGAGGAATCCGATTGCTAATTCGCAGCTAGAGCTCCTATGCAGAAAAGACCCACAAGATGAGCAGACCTTGAACGAAACGCGATTTAAGGCTTTTAGGAACAAAGGAAACGTAAGTGTTCATTTCTGTCTTTGTAGTCGGGAAAGATGCGTTTCCACTGAAGGAGACCGGCATTAGCTCCAGAGCTGGTCTGCGTGATTAATTCCAGTGTGGGCACACAGAGGGGCCAGCAGCGACCGCAGGACTCTGCTGGGTCCTGCACACGTGGAGCAGCCGTCATCTCTGCTTCCACAAAAGCACAGTCAAAATAGATTAGACAGATGGGGTAAGAGAAAAGAGTAAGAGAGGCACGCGGGGACTCCGACTGGTTTGCAATCCCAGAGACAGGCTGTGCCTGTGCTGCGAACTTCACCTGTGCTTGCCCAGTGCCAACCAAGACCTAATCCATAACCCTGAAACTGTGGAAGGACACAGAAGATGGCTCAGGTCCTACCAAGGGCTCCCAGGCACGGTTTTCTGTTGTTTAGTGCGTGAAACACACCAACAATATAGCGTCATATTTGGTTTCCATTTATCCTCTTTACAATATAATCTCACCAGCCTATGAAATTGCAGCGATGCCGTTTCATTTCTTGTTTCGCTATGAAATCAATACTATTGCAATAATATTGATTTGATAAAAGACGCTCTAATGCGTTAATCCCTTCTCTGATATGAGGAGGCCAGTCTTCGTGCCTAACTTGGTTCACCTTGAACCAGGAATTCTAGTTCAATGAGTAAAGTCCGCTCTTGGAGGGCACACAGCTCCCAACTTTCTTCCTTCTACCAGTAACATTGCCTAGCTTTATCTTCAATGGCAACGGAAGCGATTTCCACCTGTTATTAGCACTGTATTTCTGTGAAGCCCTGTGAATCAATGGGAGGTTACATGTTTACCTTAATGAAAAAAATAAATTACCTACATAGGTTAGTGTATTGCCTAACGTAGGGTTATTATGTAGATATACTTCCTCTGCAATTTCTTCCCTCAAAACACATATTCCGATAACCAGTATTGATTAAGTAGTATTGAAATGAACACACAAATATAAACATTTGACAAAAGAAACGTGAAAGTACAAAGGCAGTCAGACACAGTGATGAATACCAGTAATAACCCAGAAATGATCGTTCCTGTTGGAACACACGTTTACCCACTCATCTTGTAATTTCCAAGGCAGCCCCAGAGCTGCAGGCTTTCCACAACGCATAAACTGCGTCCCGATTTTCCTGCAGACTCTTCTGCTTGCAGACAGGCAAGCCTACTGAGAAAGTAAGACGCACGTGTGTTTCTCTGCATTTCTCTGCAGAAATAGACCCATGTCCTCGGTAAGAATTTTACAGATGGAATGTAAGTTAGAAGAAAAATATTCATTAATGAGATTATCCACTAATACAGAAAATAAGTGGTTGTGGTTCTTCCAAAGTCTTATTACGCGTCCAGAGTTTTTGCCCTGATGGCTAACTGCAGTATGACTCTGGGATGCAAAACTTGAAAGTTTTTATGATTTATGGTATGACTGTAGCTTTGCACGTTCTTTTCTTTATTTTTATGTTTTGGGTTGTGGCTTGTCTATTTTGGGATATCAGGTGTGGTTGAGAAATAAGTTAATGTTTCAATGAAATTTCTTAGCCCCTGTCTATCCTTGTTATCCTTTGTTGTCCCCCCAAATGAGAGGGCTGCTGCATAGTACCAGGCTTCCTGTTCACATTAGTTTTGTCTGTTCCGACTACGATGATGACAGAAAACTCATACTTTTTTTAGGATAGTACAATTCAACGAATGTACTGGATTGCACATACGTGTCTAGAGGCACAATCAATTCACGGCTGGGGGGAAGAGACTCTAGATTTCTGAGAAATGCATCTATGAAAGCATTAAGTAACTCACACATAAAGCACAGACGATGGGGTTGCCAACTTAAAATACTAGATTGGTTGCCAGTATGATGATCAACACAATTTTCTGTGCTGCTTAAAACCTTTCTGTTTATTGGCTGTAGTTAGAAGGTTATAAACGACCAAGCATGTATTCCTAAGTCTTTGAAATTCAAGTTTCTCTATGCTTTCTTTGAGTTTCATGTCCTTAGCAGAGGAGAGAAATCGCAATA
This sequence comes from Pelecanus crispus, assembly GCF_030463565.1. NCBI lineage: Eukaryota > Metazoa > Chordata > Aves > Pelecaniformes > Pelecanidae > Pelecanus > Pelecanus crispus. Next base: position 47,114,109 of record NC_134649.1, read on the forward strand.
ATTACAGCTTAAAATATTCTCATTTCATGGTGTGGCTAACAAGTGAAACTACAAGTAATGATGTAATCTAACATGTCAAAAAAGAAAATGAAAAGAGGAGACAGAAGGCAGGATGGAGCCAAGGGATGCGATGTGCCATGTCATCTTCTAATTAACTAACTGATCCTTTAAACTGTCAAAATCAGCAAGGAACTCCATGGCCCAGTGTCTTATTAATATTCATACTAGGCCACCAGAAGCTATGATTCCAGTCCCAGTGGTTATAGTTAAACATTAAAAAAAAAAAAAAAAAAAAAAAAAAAAAAGGTCCAGGCTAGCCAGGGCCGCAACAGCTTCACATTCATAGGGAAATGAAGGCAGGCCACCCTGCTTCCTACAAACCTCTGCTGGGGGAAATTCTCGGAGGATGCATATTGATTTCTGAATTATTATGGGGGTTGTATATTGAAAAAACAATTATTTTTCTTCTTGCTACGAGCTGCCGCATTGTTAATCAAATTGAGCTCCGTGTTGTCCAACGAAAGAAAGATGCGTGTAAAGTTTCGTAATGTGGGCCCACTTTTAATTTTGCACACACCAAATGGATACGCAGTTAATAAACCCCTGTCGCTTAGAGGAATGGGTGAATTAGTTTTGCCTTGTAGGATGCAATTCAGGATTGTTTTTGCAGAAATCTGGTGCCCGCAAGAAAAATAATCTCCCATAATCTTCTTATAATACAATTATTATTTTACATTTCAGCCTGCCAGTCTTTTCCCACTCCCACTAAGCAGTTTCCTGAACCTTGAAGTCTAAGGGAGCAGCTGACATTTGGTTTCTCCATTCATTTTCTGTTTAATTCTTCATGGCAGGACAGTGCTTTTAAAAAAAAAAAAAAATAGACCCTCTCTCCTCTGTATTACACGTACTATTTTGGGGCCCGGTACGGGTCTGCCATGGACAGGGATGTGCCCGTGTGCCGCAGAAGATGGGGAGGAGGAGATAATTCAGCACCTTCTGAAGTCAAAGGGAGTTTTGACACTGGCCTTGTGTAAGTAATTTCAAGCCCAGACTATTTTGAGGGCAGTTAATTCCGTTTTACACTTGCCATGTCTATCTGTGCACCACATAGTGGAAAGCGATATATTATGCAGCACTTTATAGCGGTACGATCCGTAAAGGAGCAGCTGAGCCAGAAATCAGGTGCTGTACCTTTCAGTGACAAAATAGTTCAATAGTTTGAATCTTATTAATTGATATCCTTTATTTAATTGATATACTAAAGGAAAAATATCTTGGGTTACCACCCTACTCCTCCTGTTCTCTACCCTGCCCTTCACCAGTTCCCTTTGATACAACTTTTTTAACAATTTCACGCAGCACCCAGAAGAAATAAAACTTCGTATTCGCCACCCGCTCCCGCAGCCCCGGGTAGGTCCTTGTCCCCGGGGAAGAGGCAGGGCGAGGAGCGGCTGCTCGCTGGGAAGAGCCTGCGGGAAGGAGCCCGGCTCCTCCCGACGCCGTGGGCTACCACAGCTCTCCAGCAACCCCACCAGCCCCCAGGACCATCCCAGCAGACTGCCTTTGGGTTCTCACCACAAAGTCCTCTCAAACCTCGGTCACACCTAAGATGTGCATACAAATATACGCGCTGTGCCTATGGAGATCTGACATTTGTCTGGGCAGCCTCTCAGCGCTTTCTCACCCAGAAAAAAAGTTAATCTCCACGCAAAGATATCAGCCCAAATATTTAACATCACATATTTTATTCTGTTGTTTAAGCTCTATTACGGATGAAAGGCAGGCTCAACGACGACGACAAAAAAATTAAATACTCTAAACTGTCTATCAGCTAGGTTAACATCAAGCACCGAACTGCCAGCCCACAAATCTTGAATATGTTGACGCTAAATGTCTACTAGGAGCATATGTTATGGATCAAAGAACACACTGATTAATCCAGCAGAGACAAAAGTCTGTCACTTTGGTCATGGTGGCATGATACCACAGAAGACGGTACTAAGGAAGCAAATGAATAGAAAACAACTGCCAAAGAAAAAAAACAGCTATAAAAGAAGGTTACAATCTAAAATACAGTTTTATTAGCTCAAACACTTCCACCCATGGGTGCAGTTTTTTAACGTGTTTCCCATTTTTCAAAAAATCATAAAATTATCAAGATTTTTTGGGGATATTAATGTGTATCTGTTTCCCTGCTATCATTTATATTAAATCTATTCAAGCGGTTTATAATTTTTATTGTGAAAGCTGTCTACATGACGCTATCTCTGTACATTGGTATATCATTAGGAAACAAGAATCTGGAATCACAGCAGTGCTGTATTCAGAGCTAGATTGTTTTTCTCCAGTAGTTTGTTGGCTTATTTTCCATTTCTGTCAAGCATTTTAGTATAGTATCTTGTTCACGTGCAGTTTTACAGTGATTCTTCATCTGAGAGTGTTAAAGTAGAACACCCTCTACTTGAAATCTACTTTAAAGGAGAAGACAACTTCACCTTTTTTAGTATTTTCCAGTATTTTTCCATACAGTATCACAGGTATAGTCATGAACACTTCCCTGTATGTGCTATGTCTTCCTTAATTAATGCATGCTTCAGAAAACCTTTTCCATAACGTCCAGAGGAACATTTCTGTTTCAAACATTTGCCCTTTAGTTTCAGTGTTTACTTGAAAGCATTTCAAACATTTTCTATCTCTGCACTCATATCTTCTTCCTCACTGTAACATTAATTTAATTTGGAATTAGAAAGGGGGGGTGGAAACCCTTCGGATAATAAGACTTTCCTAAATTCAAGCTTTAATACTGAAAATATCTCTTGTGCAGGAGGTAGCAGGGCCAATAGTCTGTGGGGATCCTTGGCTTGTAAGCTAGGGGATTTGTACACCCATTACGTTCAGAGGCATCTGAATCTTTGGAGAGAATGGGATTCCCAACGCTCCTCTTTTTAGCTTCCGAAGAGTCTCTGATTAAGCTCTGCTGAAAGGCTCCCAATTCTGCTTGTCATTCAATAGTGTTTTAATGTGGCCCCTATTTGAAAAGATAGCCTCCTTCCTCCTAATAATATCCTGTCAGTGCACGCATGTATAGTTGCTAACTTAATGTATAATTTATGAATTAGATTTTTTCAAAAGTAGTCCGTGAGTGGGTATATTAACTATACATGTTTTGTAAATTTTCCGTCTCATTTTGGCAACGGGTAAGTTATCAGTAATCTCAGAAGAGATACGTGGGTGAGTGTGCGTGCATATTTTACGTTGGTAATATGTATTTATATCATGATACCTAGCAAGCATGTCAGAAAATACATGCACCTACAATTTTACCTGATTTTATTGCAAAACGATACCATGGGTTTTCTGAAGGAATAAATACCGCTGTATTCAGTAGATTCCTTTAACAAGCTGCTGCTCAGTTGTATTTGTCCTCAGCTTGTTCTTCTGCATAATTTAAAAGACAGCTGTCATAGCTACATGCTATCCTGTCTAAAATCTGACATTTGTACAGTGTTAAGTAAGCCCCATACTGTGCTCAGTACTCTAAACGTGAGCCTTCCCCTTCCCCTCCCAGCAGCCGGGGCTGGGGATACCCGTGCAGGGCAGCGGGGCGCAGAACCGCGCGGGCTGGGCTTAAACCCAGTGCGGTCGTACTTTGGGAAAGGGTGAGAGATGAAAGGCGAGAGGAGATGAGGCTGTAGAGGCTGCTGGCAGCGCTGGCTGGGACGGTGTTCTGCCTGGCAGGGAGCGCGGCGCGGAGGTGCGGGTGGCGAACGGCCGTGGCCGTCGCTGGGCCGCTCGGGTCGCACCCCCCCGCCCCAAGCTGGCCCCGGGATGGGGTACGTGGCCGATCCACAGCCTGAAAAGGGTTTAGAGGAACAGCGTTGAGGCAGGAGCTTGAACGGGGCAAAATGATGGAAAAACAACAGCGACGACTCATCAAATCACGTTACACTGCCAGAATGACCGGAGGTTTCTTCAGAAAAAGCGGTAAAGTTAATTGCATGGTAAAGACCATGAGATCAGGATCCGTGCGTCTCAGGATCTGATTTATGCACTGCAAATGTGTATATGCTTCGGAGAAAAGGCCATTTCCTGTTTAAAAACTTAAAAATACTTGATTCAACTCTGCGGTTACCAAACCAAACACATTACACTATTTAGTCCATTAAAACTCCGAAAGCCTGTTGCTTGCACACAGTGATGGATTGATTGTATTTAATCCTTCCTCCTCCTGAAGTTGTTTTCATTTCCTGCAGCAGCGCGCGCTCCCAGCAGCAACGCACCAGCAGAGAGTGTTCGCTGGCCGCTGCTGGAGCCCATTATAGAAACCTATTGTCACTTGGACAATATTTATATGAAAATAGCGACATTTTATGAACCCTTATTATTATTATTGTAACAAACCCATATGAAAGCTGGAGCCGGATGATAATAAGGATACCTGAGCAAGCGCCACTGAAAATTTCTTATCTTTTGCCATTAAATTAAGTCAGCGTCATAAGCGCTGATACATTCAGGACATGGAGCTGCTGGAGCGGGGCCGAAGGAGGCCACCAAAATGCCCCGAGGGCTGGAGCCCCTCTGCTGCGGGGCCAGGCTGGGGGAGCTGGGGGTGCTCAGCCTGGAGAGGAGGGGGCTGCGGGGAGGCCTGAGTGCGGCCTGGCAGTGCTGAGAGGGGCCTGCGGGAAGGGGGGGGCAAGCTTTTAGCAAGGCCTGTTGGGACAGGACAGGGAGTGATGGGTTTAAACTAGAGAAGAATGGATTTAGACTGGATATAAGGAAGAAATTGTTTACAGCGAGGGTGGTGAAGCTCTGGAAGGGGTTGCCCAGAGAGGCGGTGGAGGCCCCGTCCCTGGCACCATCCCAGGCCAGGCTGGCCGGGGCTCTGAGCACCCTGCTCTGGTTAAAGCTGTCCCTGTCGCTGCAGGGGCTGGGCTGGGCGAGCTCTGAAGGGCCCTTCCAGCCCAAAGCACTCCATGATTCTGTGATTCAAACGTTTGCTACACTACACTACTTTACGAAAAGCACTTTTTAACTGAAGCTAAAGCACAGAGTAAGCATGTTTCTTAAAGGGGGGGAAAAAAAAAAAGGTGGATCTTGACCTTTACTATAATTGTCCAATAATAGTTTGTTATTTACCGAGTAACAAAGGTAAATACTATTATTAGACTAGCTTTCCCTGCTGTGGTTATAAATACACAGGGGCAATGATGCAGTCAGACCCTTTCTTTCTCACACCCACTCACGCACATTTTGTCCAGCTGAGGCTCTCTTAGAAGTGGTAGTCAGACGAGTTAAAGGAATTTATAAAATAGAAACTCTCACTAAGGTGGAGCACGGCATAAACATTACAGCATTAATGCCATAGCTAATGAACTTCCATCAAGATCAAATTCAGAAATATGTTTCTGTCGAGTTTCTCAGTCAGTGCTAATTTCATGTTTTAGGTCTCTGTTTATCCTTAGATTGGTGAATACATACAAGCTTCTTAAGGCTGTTTTCCAGGTCTGTGCTTCTAAATGATTTCTTTTCCCTCTGGCACTCACACATTTAAAAATACAAAGCTGTAACAGCAAGAAGATGCTAAACGGTGCTATTCATGAGTTTATCTAATTTCAAAATAATGGAGTATTTTTTTAGAAACGGTATTTGTTCTCAACAATGCGTAATACTGTACAGATCACTTCTACTGTAGATGATTTTATACTGAGAAACGAAACTGTTTGCTTGGTTTTTTTTCTTCATTTAAAGAGTTCTTATTAAGAGTTGTCCACCCTTATTTTCCTCGCTTCACCTTGTGTATAAATTCTGTTGGGAACAAATTTGGGAGAAATGGTGAGGGAGAGTTACTGACTTTGTAATTCATGGAACAGTAAGTGTGGTGCTTTTTCCTTTCTGTTAAGCACACAGGTCTGTCTAAAACTCAGGATTTGTATTAGCGCTTTTTCAATTTAATGTGGTGATTCAGCAGGCAGAATGAAAGAGATGGCTTCAGAGTTCTTTGGCAGAAGCTGAATTTGTTGGGTTTTAGTTCAGACATTGAGAACAGTAGTAAAGAAGAAAGGGAAGACCTTCTGTTCTTCCAATAAACATATCACCCAAATGGTGGGGGGCAAGAATTGCTGTTATAAAATATAATGTAGCCAGAAACTTCCAAAGGGTGTCACGTTGGGATTTTTAAATGCCTAACATTGATTTAATTCAAAATGATGCCCCAGTGGAAATGGGATTATTACCTCTGTTAAAGTATCTCCAGGAATCTAAAAAAGCTTTGACTCATCAGTCAGGTATAGTTAACGTTACATCTTTAAGTTCTTCAGTAAGTCATTTTTAAGATAACTCTATTTGATTGTGTGGCTTTTAAAAATGACCGTTTGTTAGAGAAAGCGTATCAGCAGGAAGAAATTGTGTGAATTTTTTTCCTGCTACTGAGGATATAGCCTTTTGGTTGCTCTGGTAATTACTTGGATCAGACTACAGGACTCGTATGATTAGCCTGCAAACTTTGCTCCTACCTGGAAGAGACAGGATTAATCTTTTCAACTGTCACAGCACACAGCCAGCATTATAGTGTTGGCCAGGGTGGTAATTTCTTAAGTCACATCCTTAGAGTTAAAATCGTGCTCTTCAGTTGCAATATGTGACTAGGATTTAAGTATCTGTTTGGTGTGATTAAGAGTAATTCTGAGCAATTAAAGAAAACAGTTCATTTGTGGCAGGTGGCAGAAAGCTAAAGAAGATAATTACTCTTTTTAGCCATCTGTGTTAACTGCCATTAGCAGTTAAACTGAGATTCACCACTTTGAAATTTGAGGCAAAGTTCCTTTCCCTCAACTACATAATATAACATTGTCTGAAGTCTAATTACAAAAAAAAAAGTAATTTCACCCTGCTTGTCACGAGGTGCCTGTTTGTTAGTTTTATTAAAAATGCTGGCACTCCAAGATGATAAATCGAACAACTGCTTGTACTAAATGTCTCTGAATTATGTGTCGGCTCTGAAAAACCGTTCAACTTGGTGAAGTTTATCCTGGAAAATCCTGATCTATACCATCAGCAACTGCAGAAATGAACATCTATTGAAAAGAAAAAACATTTCTACCCCTTCCATCAAGTGTCACAACTCTGAAATAACCCAGTTCCCCTCCCCAGGTCTGCTGACAGCCTGAGTGCTTGCACTGCTGCTCGTAACCTTGTTAAATGATCAGGAATCATCTGGCTGTTGTGGCACCTACGCTGCAGAAAGGCTACGAGCGGTTACAGAAATATTTGTTGAGACATGGAAAATACACAACATCAAAGCAAAAAAGCGGGCATGGGAAATCTTTCTTCGCATAAAGCGGCAGCTGGAGGAGTGAACGCAGAGCGTAGGTACTCCTGCCTCTTGAAACCACCAGCAGCCTGCTAGGGAGCACAAACCCACTTCTCTCTCTAGCTCTGTAAAGAGTATATAGCGCTGAGCAGTTACAGACCGACGCAAATGAAAAATACGATTCTGGCAAGGCAGTCGTGTCTGAAATTGTAGCCTGTTTTCTGATTTCCCTATTTTCCGGAAATTGTAGGGAGGGTGGGTTTCATGAGTATAGTACCTGGCTCATGTTCTACCTTCTCCTGTTCATCAGTTGTGTCTCAGTTGTGTCTACCTTCACTTTGGCTATTAGGATGCTGGTAAAATTAACGCTGTCTCATGCTATAACCACACAAAGACACAGACCCAGCCACTGTATTAGCTGGACAAAAGGTTAGTCTGGAACAATTGCAAAATTTTCCAAATACAAATGATACTTTTGAGTACCGAAGTACTAGGGCTTGGGATTTTTTTATCATAAACATTATGCTTAACTACCAGTAGGAGTTTTCATGTTCACAGGATGATCCCAGTTAATTACTGCACCTTTCTTACCCATTAATACTGACTAGATTTAATTTAAAAATAGGTGGATTATGTTAAAGGATTTATATTGGACTTCAATGACTGTAACGACCAATTATAAGTTTGAGACTATATTATGATTCCTCTCTCAGGTGGAATAGTTTACAATTGTATTTATCAAAGCCTGAATCAGTATTTAATGGCGGTACTTGTGTAATTCCGTGCTACAATTATTGTTTAGCAAGGAGAGAAATAGGATATGTAGAAGAATACTGTACAACCGAGTCAGATCCAGTTTCAGAAGGTACTGTTCTGTAAAGGCAGAACAGAATGGTGATCTGAGGTGATTTAAGGTGATCTGAGGTGGTCTTAAGTAAGGCAAATGTTCAAAGTCATGTTCTTCAGCTGATATAACAGACATATTACGAATGAGGGACTGAGGATGGGATCCCCAAAATCTTAGTTCTTAGAAGTTCTTAGCATGATGGGTTTCTGATGATAGCATGGGCTACTGCTCCTGGAGCAGCAGCTCTGACTTTGCCAGAGGTTTTGTTGTTTTCCTTTTTCAGCAGACTCGGTATGAAGTGACAGTTCTGGGTGATTTGTGAATACGTAGGCTGTGTTGGCAAACGTGGATTAACTTGCTGTTGCCAAGAAATATGAAGTTTCTCTTAGCATAGTATTCCAACTGGGGGGTAGTATGTGAGGAAAACCTACCCAGTTAGTGGAAGTGCAAGACCTCTCCCTCTGCACAGGAACTTAGGGCATCTTTGGATGCACTTGCTGTAGAGAAATGGTGAGCCTTAATGAGTGTTTTAGACTTCAGACTTACGCAGTCTGAAGTGGAGACACTATGGACTCTCTAATGGAAACTGGCTGTGCAGAAAGTATTCCTCTTCGTTTTTGCAATTGCTGGTGGGGAAGCAAAAGCTTGATAGTTGGTCTGCAGAAATAAAGGACTTAGAGCATCAACTGAGCTATGTTTTCAAGATGGAAATCTGGAGGTTTTGTTCCCTTGCCTTCATTTCAGTGCCTCGTGACTTGCACAAGTAAGCAGCGTATTCTGTGTTTTCTCCAGTAAGTAAAAATGAGCAACTTCACTGTTAGTCTGTAAGGGCAGGGTTCATTTGCTGAAGCGTAGACATCCAGTGCCATCAAAGATACCATAGACACCCACACCCCTGGCAGATAGGATGCAGGACTTAGGAGGACGTGCAGCCCTCTGAAGCAGTGTCTGGAGGCCAGTCCAGATACCCAACAGTGCCTAAAATGCCAGTAAACCTCCATGTTGAGGCAACAAAATCCCGGTTCAGGTGTTGTATGAATGCTATTGCCAAGCTGATCAGGCAGTTGGAACAAGCAGAGCTGTAGCTACATCTAGATGAATTAAATACACATTTACATAGATTAGATGTGATTCTGTATAAAGTTTCTCACTATGTTTATTGTGCTTTGGTCCATAAGTCATTGCAACGTTCCTTTAGCTAGTGAGATGTCTTTATTTGAAATAAAGAAAATATTTGTTATAGAGGAAATATAAACAAGTTGAATTCTATTGAATAGCTTTATGTTAAATATACAGGGCAGTTATTCAAATGTCCTCTATGAACCAGAAATACTGTAAGTGATGTTGCTAAGCTTGCTTTGCTGGGTAGCTGTGCATCCTTCCTAGATACTTCTTACTTCATTATTCCCTTTCTGAGCTGTATTCTGGGACTTCAGCACAAAAGAAAGAAGGGAGTGGGAGGCAGAAATTGTGTGGGAGAACAAAAGCCCTTCAAATAACTCTTTTAGACACATTTCACACTTTAATTGAATAAATTGTACAGAAAATCCTATGTCTGTAGTATACAACTCCCCAGGTGCTCTCAGCTACTATATCCGCAGCTGTTTATATGCAAACTAGGTAATTTAATACACTTATGTCTGTATATATGGTACAGTGTATTTCAAAATCAGATGGCTGTGAATTTTGACTTGGAACAAAGCAAACACCCTATGAAGAGACACTGCTTCTCTCCTTGGACCTTACTGTTGATCTCTGAATATCTAAGCAACAGTGAAAATAGCGCATTATGCTGAGGTATAAGCTCTGTTTTCAACGAGTGCGTAATGTCACTAACATGACATACATGCACAAAATAATATATGTATCATGTCAGTTGGCAAATCAGCTACTGCCTGGTGTTCCCCAAGGGGAGGGATTCATGCATGAGGCTGCCAAAAGAAGGGTCATGATTCAGTTTGGCAGGGGCATAGCCTGGACACATTTTCCTTTAATTGCTCCTTGTCATGTGAGAAGGGGTCCTGGGTGACAATGTGGCTTGAATAAATACACACAATCTCATGTATGCCAGAATCTCTAAATGTTCTGTTTATTTTGCCAGTGATCATTAAAGATAAAAATAATTAGTGTTTCATTTTCTCCCACTTTTTTCCCCATCATTTCTGCCTGAGTGATCCAGGAGTCAACATAAAGGAACCACAGTACATTAAAACAGAATCATTTTTCCTGGCTGGTATCTAATCTTACAGTCACACTGCTTGTGCCTCACTTTGTAACTTCATCAACACAGGGAAGAAAGGCTAAAGATACTTCTTAAGTCTCCCTGTAAAGCCTGATGGCTAGGGATGTCCTACAGTTTATTCACAGCGGGAAGCAGTGTAATTGTCAGCTCCACGTTTCTCCCCTAAAGAGCTGTTCTCTGGTGAAGGGAGGAAAAAAAAAACCCGTGAACAAGATTTTACAAATTTGGCATATGGTAGAGCAACTGCAGAGGTTGAAAATGACTCGGCAGCTACCCACCACGGGACAGAACACCATTCTGCGTGCCATGACACCTCTCCTTTTGCAACTGCGCAACACACAAGCCAGGTTTGCTTTACTGGAGGGGCAGTTTCTAGAACAGCGTAGATTGAGGAGGAAGAAACTGCACGGGTGCGCCTGCTTTGGGGTGGCTTTGCTGGATATGAGGAAAATTATAGGGAAGGCTGGAGGGGATGGAGAGTGGAGGGATGGGGTTTTGGTATTAACGCACGACTGAGATACATTCATAGGCAATGTGTAACGCTTGCAGGAGGCAATCCTACGGTCTGTATACTATTACAGTGATCATACAGGCCCTTTACTGGGCTCAGATCTCACAAAATGACGTAAACTGGCCCTGAATGACTGTGGAGGAGTCCACTGTCAGTAGGGTACCACTGGGCGCAGATGTGTCCCGGCGTGTTTTATGGGTCCCCCTGCGACAGGAGTGCTGCTTTGCCATGGGAACGCTCTCCTGGCCTCGGGTCAGGACTTTATGGGCGACTTTATGGCCCAGGGCAAGGTCATGGCAGCAGCCGAACTGCAGCCGGGCGTTCGGCGGTGGACGTGGTGGGGTGGCAGGGGATGGCTGCGGGTGGTCCCCTGGGCAGAGCGGCAGGGCAAGCAAGCCGAGGGGATACCTTGGAGACAACATGAGTGGTGACCCAAAAAGTTACACAGGACCTGGGCACAGTGTCCCGAGGCCCCCAGGGAACCGGCACACAGAGCCCGACCACCCTGGCTTTCCAGCGGATCATTTACCGGCACCAAGAGAAAGGTCTTTGTTTCACCTGTCCCCAGTAAGCTCCCTGGCTCCTTGTGCAATTATCGTTAAGAGTGTGTCCAGTGTTTGAAGGAGTCAGCCATTTAATTGTATAAAAGCAAAGGTTTAACCACAAAAGCTGCCAGGCGCTCCCACAATTATCATTTATCAGCCAAACAGAATGTCCTCGGGTTATGTATTCATCAAATGTTTATCGATTTAAGCTTTGGGCATTTTACAGGATTAGAAATTATTACTTCTGATTTAAATAGTGTTTAGAGGACAGAAATCAAATACAAACCAGTGTATTTATGAAACAACAGGTTTTTAAAGAATTGCACAACAGAAATATTAGAGACACAAGCCTCTCCCCAGTGCTTTGGAACTAAAAAATGGTCTCTATATACAGCAACTAGCCAAGTATTACAAATAAAGTGGGCCTAATTTTCACTTCAAGAGAGATTTTACTCTTCCCGGTGACTTTATTCAGAGTAGAGGATATCAGGTCCCCTGAAAATCTTTGCTGGTACTTGGTCACTCAGGAGAGGTGCTGTCTACGAGGGGAATCCTCCCAGCCATTTCTTTCCCACCGCAGAGCTGCAGTCATCAGCACGCAGCCTTAAATAGAAATGATGCATGCTTCGGGAGAACAAAGCACGCCCAAGCTCAGCGTCCAGGATGTAGATATAAGTATTTTATCTATTGAACTGTGTCTCTGAAACAGCTTCATCATATCGAACTGACCATCCCCTGAATACGGGGCTGATCTTTATGCGGGGCTCAGCGGTGACGAGTCTCACGCGCTACGGGTGAGCCACCGATCCAGCCCAAGATGTGCCCCGCCACCAAACACTGGCCGCAGAATTGGAGCAGCCTGGGTACACTTTCTGTGTCTCACCCACAGTCCTGATCCTCCCTTAAGGAAGTTCATTTAAGGGTGTGTTTATACATACAAAAGGAGTGTTTTACCTTGGCCTTTATAGGCTTGTCCTATATGTAGCCATAAAAGCGTGAAGTTTGTTCATAGCTGAAACCTGTTTTAAGCCAAGGACATCTTGCACAGCAATCTGTCAGTGGCTAAAGAGCCTGGGGCTAGGAGGAGACATTTACTTACAGAATCTTTAGACTATTTTAAACAGGCCTTTGGGACCTCCCTACTGACCAGCCCATAACATGCCCTTCTGTAGCATCTCTCTGTGCTATTTCTTTTAATTGACTAACCTCAACACTGGCTGTTCAAAATCACTTTAACCCAAACATGCCCCCGGTCTGAAGCTCCTAATGACCTTCCCCTGGCCCTAAACACATATGGCTGAGACAATGCAAACATCATTTGGAAGATGAGTAAATTCAATAACTCAATTACCACTGCACCAAAATAACATTTATCAAACACTGGCCACAGCGGTTTGTATCTTCAGCTCTCTCTGTTTCAATGGCACGGCATTTGGGTGAAAGTAACTAATCGATTTAGGAATGATTAAATAGAAATTTGTAACACTTGGCATTATTAAACCTTCAATCTTCATTACAACTGCTTAACGATTACATCATGGGCTGTGTAAAATAAATTAACAGTAGCTGGAAACAATCTCATCGTAAATAAAGCAAGCAAAGGTATTAGACTAGTGTTCAATAGGAAGTCTAATAAAAATACATATATTGTGGCATTATTAGTAGGTTGTAAATACTGAGGTTTGGAGGAGTTTCAAGACTGAAAAATTTTGAAAGCCCAACACCCCCCCCCCCAGCTAGTATCTGACATTGAACTCCTTTATTTTAAAAGGTCTAATATAGTGGTAGAGCCAGCATCCTGAGGGCTAGAGATGAATAACAGGTCACTCCCTGCATCCTCCTCTAAAATACAAGAAAGGCTTCCTTTACGGCCAGCCCAAATCCCAGGTTCTCCTCATGGGCTCCACACTCTCATCCTCTGCCTGAAGTTCAATGAGTTTCTAGTCCCTCCTGTTCCTCAGATACCCAGGAGGTCCTCTCCTTTTCCTCTTTCAGGACCAAAACATCCAACATTTTATGAAAGTGAATTGTAAAAATAATTTTGAAAACCCTGTAAAATTTTTTCAACTATTTTCCTACCGTCTTTTTCAAAGCCTGACCTTCCCACAATCCAAAGTGGGCAAACCATTCTGTGTATACGACACCTATTTTGAAAGCATCACTATTGTTACTGCTAAATGAAATCACCACATTCCTTTAAAATTTACACTGGCTAGCTACTGCACGGACACAGTTGGTCTGTGGATCACTACAGCTATCTACTTATTTACAAAGTGCTAAAATGGAAAATGATTTTGAGCTCATCTAGACAGAATGATGAGTCTGAGGGCGCGTTCAGGTGGTGTGAAAGCAGCTCGTGGGTACTGCCCCGTTTTACACGGTCAGCAAGACCACTCTGAGATCCGAGAGGACTTTCCAGGTAGCTGTGAGCCCTACTTGCTCTTCCCTCTTTGGAATTATGCCAAACTCGGCTTGCCAGTATTGGAGAACATGGGCCAGAAAGTTCCAAACCCAAAACTTTAATCTCCAGTGGTAAAGTGTAAATAACCTCTGCCTTTACATATAGGTTCCAAAAATGAAGTAGCCTTTTCTTTCATTTCCTACTACCACCTCTTCTAGGCATTGAAAGAGAAACAAGCAGGGAACCCAATCCTGAATGACTAATAAAGTAAACGCAAAAATAGAAATAAACAGGTTTAACAAATATTTATCAAATAGTATTCAGCTATTTATAGCGTTACACAACACAAGGAGGTTTTCCAACACATCAACCATTATTATTACAATGAAAAATAATTTATATCACAACTCTTCTCCTGTTAAAACTAGAATGTAAATTTAAGTCACCACATACCATGACATATAATAAATAACAAATCAAATGTTATTGACAGTGGTAAATATAGTCCCTTGCTTCTTTTTCAGAAATGAATCAAAAGGAAAAGATGGCTACATTAAAATGGCTCAGGCCTATAATTTTCTTCCAGTCCCAAGCATATAGCAAATGCCGTTATTATGTTCAAAGTTGTGGTGTTTTTAAAGCTCAGAAAACAGGCCATTAAGCAAAAGCAATCAGCATGGGGTATAACCATTCAAGGCCCTTTATTTTTTGTTGTTTTATTTAAAGAAATTTTTCTTAAAGTGAAGGGAAAGGGCAAAAAACCCCCAAAGATGAATCTTCAGGTATAAAGGCAGCAAGCTGTGAAATGAGCTAGAAGATAAACAAGATGGCTCTCAGTCCTCTCCAGTCAGAGCACACGTGCCTGCTGCTCCCGGAGGCTAAATGAAGATGTACGTGTAAGGCCTGAGTTGAAAGTTTAGCGTTACTAAACCAAAGACCGTAAGGTTAAAATCACAGTTATGAACTCATTAATTGACTTCTACTTGTACACCGCTTGATTGCAGTTCCCGCTTGTTTACTTTCATCAAACCTTGCACATGCACATGCTCAACTCCATGCAAATATATGCAATTAGAGTCCTCGCCATCAGGAGGGGGCCGCCCTGTTAATGCTCCGCCACAAAGGAAACGAGTGATTCCTTTTTAAAGTGAACGCATCCACTTCAAACTTCACTGCTACTGGTCACTGTAAGGTTTTCTGTTCTCCTTATCCCATCCCATCAAAAAAAAAAGAATGGGTAGAATGGAAAGCTAAACACCACTAATGTAAATCAAGGTACTATAATTAATAAAGTGTAATGTGGCAGTTACCTCTAGCTCCTTAGAATGAGAATTTTCACAGTTGACATGAAAATGTTTTAATGTATGTGTTTTAAATAGATGTAATCTAAAAATGTATTTTATATCCTAAAACTTGGATGCTAATACAGCAGACCTCAAAGTGAAATATTTGCTTCACTGAAATCAATTGAAGTATTTACATTAACTTTTGTGTGTCCTGAATTAGACCTAAACCAGGTTGTTTCGTAAACTGACAGCTATATTATTACAATAAAATGTTTGGAGCCTAGAATATTTCCAAAGTATGTTTTAAAAAAAAATAGCATATTTAGAACATTTAAAGTGAAATTTGGTATATATTGTTGCAAACTGTATTACAGTCATTAACCTGAAATACATAAAACACTTCTCCCATACAGCCGAACGTGTGCACCTCATATCAGTTAGTGCACAAGAGGGCTCTACGATTTTGGGAAGTTCTGCTCCTCTGACAAGAGAGTTCTGCTAATCAGCTGTGAAGTCTCGCATGTTAAATATAACAGTATTAAAACCATGGATTGATTGTGGGCTGGGAACTGGAAAAGGTGTTTTACCTCATGGCTGCTGGTTTGATTTATCCCAGGTCAGTGGTTGCTGAAATTTGTTCCAGCTGACTGAGCGTCACTGTCCTGTGGGAAGGGGCTGGGTGGGCCTGGATCAGGATCTGGGGAATGTCATTAAAATCCTACAGCAATCAGTATCCTTAAAACATAGCCAAGATGCTAAAAACCAAAGTATTAGTCTATTGCTCCAAAGCAACAGGTTTCCAAGTTGTGTTGACATAATAGGGGAGGAAGTCTGCTCTGTTTCTGGCTGTTTTGTATCGTATCCTGCTTCCCTAAAACCAGAGCTTGTCCTTAAAAGGCAAGGAAAGCTGATGACATTGATCCCGGGAGATGAAGCACGTTGCTACAGCCACAGCCTTAGAAGCCAAGTCCAAAGCTGTATGAAGTCAACAGAAGGATTTCCATAGACTTCAAACGTCTCCACGTCAGGCTCTGGGGAGCACACATGTCCCAAGAGAACCTGAAGAAAGTATCAAAGAGTCTAGAAATTCAGATGCTTCCACTTAGTTTATTTTACGACCACGCCGCACTACATCAGAGATTATCTCTGCGACTGATAAAAATGTAATCTGTGTAGGCCAGGCTAACATCACCAGTGTCACAGCCTAAGCAGACCGATTCCCAGAGCTGGCACCTTACTTCATCAAACCCTGGTGAGACACATTCTGCTTTCATTATTTTTCAAAATAATATTATCTTGCCCAGAAAACGTGAAATATGCCTTAATCTTTGATAGCCTAGTGAGATGTATTTGCATTAACTCCCCAGGCTAGAATATGAATTTAGGATTCAGCTGGTGGTCTGAACTAATTCCCACTTCACTGTCTATGGTCCTCAGGTTTTGAACATCGGTGATGTAAGCAAGTATTTCTAGGTTCATTATCTAAGGCTGACCCTGTATTCCATTTATAGGGGCTATATAAATAAACTATATGTGCCATACACCCGTGCTGCAGGAAGAACGGACTTTCCATTTCTGAATCTTCATTTTGGCCAAAATATTTGTAAGATGTTATAAATCCCACCGTATCATGGCATCTAGTCAATAATTCAGGCATTGAAAACAACCAGTGAGAAGCAGACAGCTACTTTTAAACAAAGATTGCCAAGGTGCTACAACCAAGACTAAAGAATTAATAATAGTTGAGCCTAGTCCCAAAGCCTGTAGTTGTGTGTGTTATTTAATCTCTCTGACTGGACGGTGCTGTAACACTGAGTTGTGTCTACTCGGACTTTTAGTGCAGTCCCAAGATGCCTGAAATTTGGACAGAGGGCTGAGCTTGGTTATCCGTGACAATGACTGGGCATCTTTGCAAATGTTTAACTTTGTTAAGCTTTGTTTAGCTTTTGCAGACAGCTTTAAGACTTGCTACTGACGTACATCCCACTAAGCTCTGCACTAAGCGGACTGCAGCGTACCTGACAGCGGATGTAGGGCAATACTGCAGCCAGCATCGCTGTCATGTTACCAGTTTGCACAACAGCAGATGATCCTTCCTGTCTTCTTGGAAGAAAGACACTTTGAAACGATTACTAAAACAGCAACGTATCCCTCATGGTATGGCTGTAATGGTCAGCTACCGTAGGGTGAAGTACACGATCTTTGGGATACTGGGAACAGTTAGGACTCAAACACAGCAAAGACGTTTGAGTTCAGCTCTCTGCATTTCCCCATGGGAGTTCTTCTATTTTTGTTTATTTACGGAGAAATAAAGAGTATAATGTGGAACAGTAAAGCTAATCTAAACCATTTCAGCTAGATGTGTTTTAGTTGGCAGGATAATAACAACTTAGTAATAACCTCACAACAGCATTGGGTGTATCAGGGAATGAA
Source organism: Pelecanus crispus (assembly GCF_030463565.1). Lineage (NCBI taxonomy): Eukaryota > Metazoa > Chordata > Aves > Pelecaniformes > Pelecanidae > Pelecanus > Pelecanus crispus. The sequence goes on from NC_134649.1 coordinate 47,131,683, forward strand.
TACAGCCTGCACTCATAAATGTCCAAGTGTTTATGGAGGAGGATAAATTTATTCCCAGAGTTCAGCAGCTGCTACCGAGCAAGTTATCACTATTCTGTTTCAGATTTTCCATAGGTGTTGCTGGGGAGCTGTGCCTAGTCAGACACTTAAATCATCTGGTCATAGCAGAGTGCTGGGAGCAAGACGCTATGTGCTGGTTGCAAAGAACCATCAAATTGTCGGCCGTCCGACTACCTGGGGCTATTTTTATTTTGTATAAAATGTACACGCCTACTTGTGTCAGTCTGGTGTTTGGAAGACATTAGCACAGATATTCTGATTAAGTTTGAATTCCAAAGGCAACACAGCCAGGGGATACCTGTAATCAGATGCAACCTCTGAGGAAGCGGTACTTTCTTTGGGAGGGATGTTTGAAGAAACAGCAGGTGGTAGGTTAAGCAGCACCAGAGAGAGACATCGCCATGGGATATCCCAACAGTTCAACAGTAAAATTAACAAACTGATAAAAACGGGGGAGAACTAATGACTGTTCCTCGAGTTTCAGCCTCTCATCTTTCTCCCTCTTTCTGAACTCTTAAGGTTGGGTCTCAAAAGAGACAAAGGAGAAGCAGCCACCAGTCTAGATGTCCATTTAAGTGGGCACATCCATCACATTAATTTGCTAGAGCCTATGCACTGATTGTTCTTAAAGAACATATAGCTCAAATGCACCTGCAACCTCTTTCTTTTTAATGCATACTTAAAGTTCTGAGGACTACATCTAAAGTTGTGACTAAATGATGAAAACCCTAGTGTAGCCAGGTGAACCTTTTTTTAAGAGCAATTTTAGTTTCAAATGTAATTTTTGTATTGGTATCTTTGTTCAGCATTCTCAAACTAACTCAAATTTCTAAAGCTGAATTACAAACCTATGAAACATGCAGTTACCATTTCGGTACCAAACCAGCCACACTTGTATTGGTGCAAATGATACCATTCTAACACAATAATCAAATGAGTTTCTCATAAACTCTTCTGTAATCCAATAAAGTAACAGCCTTTTTTTTTAAACCTTTATCAATCTCAATCTGTAATATTTACATACATATCACAGATAGGGGATGAAAGGGAACTGGAATAACTGACAAGCAAACTGAGATAAATGAGAAATAACCCATCATTATGGCAAAAATGCAAAAGGCAGCATTATGTAGAAACTTTATCAAGTAATTAATGATCTATCTGGGAATAATTGCATGTGACTCACCGCTTCCATTTTCTTAAATGAATTTAAAACAATGAACAGCATGTGAGATACTGCTTTGCTGCTTTTGTCCACAAAATTTTCTCTTAATCAGTGAATATGGATAGTCTTGAGGAAGAGCGGATGAGCGGATAGAGCTGCCAGGTAGTGAAGGATGTGCACGCTTGTAAGGAAAAGGCTGAGATAATGGATAAGAAGATCCAGAGCCTTGCATATTGACAGTGTTACTATAGCTATACATTGTACGGATCTAACTAGTAGACTACGTCTTTTCACGGCCAGTACCATACGGGTAAGATGGTCGCAGCGAACACCTACCACAAACACTCTGTAGCTGGCGTTTCTGGCGTGCGAACACGGGATGATGTGGGAGAAGGATGTTCCACCATGCGCACGGGACCGAGCGAGCGCAGCGGCCTAGGGGGGATTGGACTGGAGAAGACGCTCTGCAGGCAGGCAGGGCTGCCCGCCCTAAGAGCTTCGGTGCAACACATGGCATTACGCTACCTTAAAAAGTGTAATATAAAATAAATTTAAAATTTATTTTTAAAATAAAATTTAAAATAAAATTAAAAAAAATAAATACAAATGGTGATGAGCGTAACCATGAGAGATATCCAAGAGCACCCAAATTAGGAAGAATCTGACCCAGTGAGAGTCACAAGTTCAGCAGTGTCGTGGTTTAGCCCCAGCCAGCAGCTCAGCACCACGCAGCCGCTCGCTCACTCCCCCTACCCCGATGGGATGGGGGAGAGAAGCGGAGGAGTGAGAGTGAGAAACACTCCTGGGTTGAGATAAGAACAGTTTAATAATTGAAATAAAGTAAAATAGTAATGCTAATAGTAACAGTATAATAATGATAATAATAATAATGATACACGAAGCAAGTGATGCACAATGCAATTGCTCACCACCCGCCGACCGATACCCAGACAGTTCCCGAGCAGCGATCGCTGCTCCCCGGCCACCCCCCCCCCCCCCCCCCCCCAGTTTATATACTGAGCATGACGTCATATGGTATGGAATAGCCCTTTGGTCAGTTTGGATCAACTATTCTGGCTGTGCCCCCTCCCAGTTTCTTGTGCGCCTGGCAGAGCATGGGAAGCTGAAAAAGTCCTTGACTAGCATAAGCAGTACTCAGCAACAACTAAAAACATCAGCATGTTATCAACATTCTTCTCCTACTAAATCCAAAACACAGCACTATGCCTGCTGCTAGGAAGAAAATTAACTCTATCCCAGCCGAAACCAGGACAAGCAGGACAGACAGAAAATGCATTTTCATTCCCTTTTCCTCTGCAAAAGGATACAGCATTAATCTAGTTTGTGAATAGTGTGGATTTGAGGAGAGTATTGCACGTAGGTTTCTTACCGAGTACCCTAAAGACTATATTATATGAAAGTATTAGCTGCATTATTTTAAAAATAAATCAACTACTTTTCTTAAAGCACCCATGCTATCAGTAGGGATAGAGATGGAATGAGCCTTCCTAACAGGCTGAACTGCTCAGGTTAGGCGACTCACGCAAGGAACGTTCTGCTGTTGCAACTTGGCTGAGGTAGAAGGAAACTGCTGAATTGCTTGGGGCAGCAATGGCTATGTGCAAAACGAGAATTTAAAGCTCCTAGGGATTTTTAAATTGAACTAAATAAATTAACCATTTCTATTTGACCAAGTGAATGCTTTTGTACCAAGTCCTGTATCAGTTCTACTTCTTCATCATGTTTTAGGATGAGATTACTCTCCTTTTATTTTAAGATTTCATCCTGTTTATCTACCTAGACTGTAATCCTTCTGCGCCAAGTCTGGTTCTTACTCTGTGTTTGTAAAGGTATGCATGATAAAGTCTGTGTTTCAGCTGCATGCTCCAATCATCCATAACGAACGTAGCAGTCCGAAAGCAAAGGAAACACACACACACACACACACACAAGTCATCCTCACGGAGCAAAACTAACTCTTACGGTACACAGCTGTTTCACTTAATGCCTACAGCTGTTTTTTTTTTCAAAAGCTAAAATTTGCTTTAAATTGTACAGAAATTTCACTTAGATGAGTCTATTTTTATGCAATTCACATACAAACTAAACATCCCACAAAATATAAATCTGTCAAACAGCAGCAACCTTTAAATACTCTATTTCAAAAGACACAGCCTTTGCCATTAAATTCTTTTTTTCACCAAAAATACTGTATTATGCAAACATGATAAGTATATGAGATGGTTCTGTATGAGATCTAATGACCAGACATAAATTATTTTCACATATCATCCCTCGAGCAGCTTTATGACAATGCATGTAGTGATTGTGTACTTAGCTCTTCAATTAAATGCCAGAGAAAAAGTGACTTTGTTAAGGTTTTGCCACTTGATTTCACGGGATGATCCCATTCCCAGAAGCAACAGTAACCTACTTCTGTGCTAAAGGGCAGTGATTTGAAGGAGCATATTAAAAATCTATAGCTGTTGTTTTTAGCATTTTATTTCAAATCAATTAAATTGCGGTTTGATTGGGAAGACATTTATCTTAAATATCCAACTGAGAGCATTCACAGACAATTTTTTCACCAGAAAGGGAGAAAAATTAATACTTTTCATGCAAAATTTTACATTCTCCTGTATCAAACCATAGGCGACCTTCAGGTTTGACTTTTCATAGCACACATGATGTATATCAGACATGCAGAAAATATATGTTTAAAAACATGAGTTAGTTTGATCCTGACAAACTGAAAGAAATGTAGTGCATATAGACCTACATAGTTTTGTAGTTATTCCCAAGCCGATGTATCTAAGGAGGAAAAGACAGTTTTACATAGTTAGGTACTTTGTATTCTATAAACTAAAATTGATGGATCTGTAAACCTATCTGTTGTGAAGAGATTGGCTTTAACTGTAACTTTTGGATCCCGATTTGATTTTCTGAAGCTAGGGCGTTCACAGCTGCAGTGCTGCTGGTTTGGACCATTTGCTAACCTTTCACTTGAGTTGCTTGCTTTAGAAAGTGGCTTAAAGAGCACGCCTGATCTTCCTCAGATAAGCTTTCTGGAGCTAATATGCTGTGTTTAAAGTATTCGCATTCAATTAAACAGAAATGCACCACAATGGAGGCACACGTGTGCAATCCTGTTTGTGAACCTTCAGATTCCCCAGATGTTAGTGGATTAAGTTCTCCCACCTTCACCATTTTTTTGCAAAAAAATACAGATATTCTACATTGGGTAATAAATATGCAACAACTTGATATATATTACTTGAACTGTTTCATATCCCAGGATCAACAAGAGCATAAGAAGCATAAGAAAATAGTTGCATTAAACTTTTTTGCACAATAGGCAACATATTCTGGCATGTCCTCACAGGAGAGTTGGTTTTCATTAAAGAACTTCCCTTGTGTTTGCTTAGTTTGAAGGAGAGCAGCCCTCCTATGGAAATAACACCTGAGCTGCAGAAAAGGGTTGTGCAAGCAGCTTGTGAGCTTCACTAACTCAAGCTGCTTGCTTATGAGAATATACAGTTAAAAACCATGCCACGCTTGGACTGAGAATTAGTGGATGAACTTGAGACAGGGCAGCGCTTCATTTAAATTTTGGTTAATATTGAGCAGCCAAGCTCCAAAGGACGTGCCACGTTGGGTTAGGAGCAATGCCCCTAACCCGGCCAACCTTGGCCAAGTCTTCCAGCGTCAACTCGAACGCCCTTACCCAGTTCTCAGCTGGTACAATAGATCACTGTTTCCAGGGCCAGTTTTCGCTAGCCAAGAAATGCATGTTGAATTGCATCATAAGGAAAATAGAAGAGGGATTATTTGATTTTATTTCTGTTCCTCCTATATTCATAGCTTAGCAATTGTATAGCACAGTGAACGGCCACCTCCTAAATGTGTGTGCTTTTCTGTACGTAAGAAATAAAACGACAAGCTTGGAACAGCGTCACCTTTTCTGCTTTCCCTGCATATAGGGAAAATACGGCTAATTGTTATCTTTGGCCACCATGTGACTATATGAAGGCGATGCATATAAAATATGTGTTGACAGAAAGCTGAAGTGCCCTGCTCTTTTCTTTTTGATCATCTCAACTTTAAATAGCTTTGACTCTATGTAATTCTTCCTTTCCATTTAATTTGCGGGTTGAAGACGTGAAAACAACTGCTTCCAGAGATAAAACTAAGGAATTAAAATTATATTGTCCTTTAGTTCCTTGCTCCTATGCTGGTAAATTAATTCATAAATGGGAATATTAATACTTATGATGAAAATACATCCTATAATTTCCCTGCTTAATAGATAAAGGCCCAAGAGAAAGACAAAGCAAAAAAAATGAATTAAAGAAAATCAGTGTTTTCATTTCGGGCATGAAGTTTTGAGTTGCAAATGAAGATAAGAAAATGAACCATATTTCCTGTTTATGTTACCAAGATTCTCATTAAGGTGTCTCCTCTTTGACCTATGCTGTTATGAGAAAGAAACTAAGGCAAGTAAGCTTATACTAATGAGAAGCAAGAATATCCCTGCTTTTTCACAATTAGAATAAATGTGTTGGGGAGCCAGATGGGACCTTTAAAATTTTCCACAATTATATGCCTGCCACAGATAATGGCAAAGACCCTACAATGGCTATTTTAAAGCAATGCATAAATGAACAGATTAACAGACTTCTTTTTTTTCAGATTCGTTTTTTCCCCCCTTCGGTTGTGTTTTGATGTTTGGTGAGTTCTGGGGAAGAGAGAAAGGTGGGAAAGAGGTGATTTACCGGAATGTTTTCATTTAAAACGATAAATTTCTTACAGCCTTACTAGAAACAGGTTTTTACTTGATAAAAGGAGAGCTGAATGAATTTTAAAAAACAGCCTATGGTGGCTTTCATAAGCAGCAACTAATTCTGTCATTTTTATCTAACTAAAACACCAGTGTCCTTGCTTCTACCACAACCTGCGGTGTTACTTCTCTGCTTATAATCCCCCTGCTTTCTTCATGCGCCTTTCACATCTCCCAAGGCTCCGCCACGCCAGCTACTCCAAACCGTATCATTCTTGGGTTTTAGGTCTTTGTATTGAGTGCCTTTTGCATGTGTGAATATGATTTTTATGCTTGCTTCTTGCTGATCCAAGAACACCCTTTTTTCTTCAGAATACGCAGTGCTTGACTGGTTTATTCCTGATGTTTCCAAAAAGGCTGGGAAAGAGTGACAAAAGGAGTCAGAGCACTTGTGCTCAAATACGTGATCTTAGTTCAGTGGCTTCAGAGGGACTTGTTCATGTATATTAGATGCTAGTAATCTCCGAAAATCAGACCCCTTCCCGATATCTGAAGCTGGACATTACCACATGAAGTGAAAAGAAAGGTCAATCCCTACAGAGACTGACTGAGCATCTTTTAATTGTGCAATCCAGTGTAGTTCAAACGTGTATTTCCAAACCCCGCACTGCCTTCCCAAAGACCTTGCTTGTGCTTGTATTAGAGAGCCTGTGCCAAGAACAGGCGGGTATTTGGGTGAGTTTGGATGACCACGAGGAGGAGAAAACTCCATACAAGGAGTCTATCTCAATATGAGTATGATAGAAAGTAGTGAAAAGCTGCTTCAAGGTTTGAAAACCAGTTGTGCTTTACTTGATCTAAATCTGAAGATAATGCAGGAAGCAAATAACCAATACTGGTCTTAAATCTCTCTGCGGTATATGGACCATGGTTTACTTAACTGCACTGGCTGCTGAAAACACTCATTCAGGAAAAGATATTTTGGCACTATAAACAAAGTCCAATTATTTCATTTTACTGTGGCATTCAACAAAATTACCAATAAATAAAACAATTGGCAAGGCTTTAAGATCCACGACACTATCCAGCAGTGTAACAAACAAAACAATCTAGTTATGGCTGTTATAAAGTGGGTAATAGACACAGTGGGTCCAATTTTCCAAACTTCACAATAATTTGAAAAGCCCTGCAGAGTTCATCTTACTTCCTTCACTGGGGCTCATAATTAATTTAAACTGTACAATTGAAGAACAGTTGTTTCATTGTATAGCCAACTTTGTCGAGTTTTTAAATTATGGGAATGCTTATTGGAAATAATGATGGAAAAACTGAAATTGCAGTTGTATCTACCTTGGTCGCTTGCATTCAATTTAGCTTGCTTAGGGTACGTCTGCTCTGCGCTCATGGAAGCGAGCAATTACTCAGTGAGCTTTTACGCCAGCTCCCTTGCATCCAGGGCAGCAGGCTGCTGACTGCGACCCAAAGCACAGCCTGAGCTCATTTATGACGATGCTCAGTAGGGTAAATTAGTAAGTACCTTGTTGGCAAAGCTCAACTGCTACCTATATGGGTGTACCTCTATAGCAACTACCTTGGGACACTATATACTGTCCCCAAATGGCACGGGAGCAGGCTGGCTTTTCGTGGAGTAGCAGTGCTAAGAAATGGTATGCCAACAGGCCCTCTTCCCTGCCCCGCTGTCCTGCGACATAGCTTGTGTAGGCTTCACCCATAAATTGGCAGAGAAATTGTGGTTTTTCCTTCTCTCATAAGGGATGCCGTTTGCCTGAAACGTAGTGGTTCCTGGTGGTGGCCCTGAACGTGCGTAAGGGCTGTTTGCACAGAAGTCCACGCTAAGCGCTCAACAAATTTAGGGCTTGTCCAAACTTCAGAAGGATGGGGTACGATTTCAAGGCAATCGAGATGAAAAGATTACTGCCTGTCAGCTTAGCTGCTTGCCCTGACCATGTGCAGGCTGTCAACCCCTCACAATTACAAGGCAAACCCTGCAACTGTGGTGGAATGGGAGCTTATAGACAAGAAGTTATTGACGGTCTGCTGATGAATGGTAACTCATTAAGCTGTGGTAATATTATTGCTTGCAATGCTCTGTCCATACAGTTAATCAATTTTCTAAGTGAATGAAACTGAATTAAGGCCGCTTTAATTCCAAATGAGAATGTCGACACAAGCATTTAGTGAAGTTTGACTAATCCATTTAAAACAAACTTAGATTTGTTTCTCTCGGTAGCCGTATGTAGGTAACTCTGGGCCGGGTTCAGCACAGCTAGTTCAGGCTCGGTACATCTGAGAGCCCAACTTAATCCAGTCCCCACCCTGTAGGGGTGGAAGTCCAACACCACGAGACAAGGCTACAAAGCTGAGTATCTTAGCTCAGTATCTACTCAGCTGTGATTTGATACATGTTACATATGACAAATATTTAGGTACTTTTTATCAAGCAGATGATGAACCGGGCAAGATAAAACACCAAATGCAGAAAAAGAATATAAGTAATCGTTAATTAAATCAGTTTATACATTTACTCTTCATGTGTCATCAGCATCTCACCTCAAGCATGCAGGGACGAACAAAACCAAGCAGGTTTGGTTAAGAAATAGAGCTGATAAAAACTTAGGAAACAACATATAGAAAAAACTTCAAATAGAAGTTTTTTCTATCAGTACTTCGGAAGTTGCATGAGCCATTCAGTCTTCATTCATGACCACTCACAGAAATGCGTGCAGCTCGTCTCATTTTTACCTGCACAGCAGTGAAAGAGTAACAGTGACACTGAGAGTGTTAACGCCCTTCGAGCTACCACAATGCTTCAGCGTTAACATGCCATTGCAAGGAAATGTGCCGTTCCTCATTTCTCTGTAAGCTTATTTCACCTTGGCGTCTTTCAGATACAGCTTCAAGCACCTGCCCTTCCATTTATATGTTAAAGATTTAATTCAAATCCAAGGGGACTACAGACTTTACTTTGTGGTAAATGTTTTATTTATTTTAGTAAAGGGCTGGATGGAAGCACCATGAAAGTGAAATTAAAAAAAAAAAAAAGGAAAATAAGGTTTAATAGAATCATAGAATCATGGAGTGCTTTGGGCTGGAAGGGCCCTTCAGAGCTCGCCCAGCCCAGCCCCTGCAGCGACAGGGACAGCTTTAACCAGAGCAGGGTGCTCAGAGCCCCGGCCAGCCTGGCCTGGGATGGTTCCAGGGACGGGGCCTCCACCGCCTCTCTGGGCAACCCCTTCCAGAGCTTCACCACCCTCGCTGTAAACAGTTTCTTCCTTATCTCCAGTCTAAATCCATTCTTCTCTAGTTTAAACCCATCACTCCCTGTCCTGTCCCAACAGGCCTTGCTAAAAGCTTGCCCCCCCCTTCCCGCAGGCCCCTCTCAGCACTGCCAGGCCGCACTCAGGCCTCCCCGCAGCCCCCTCCTCTCCAGGCTGAGCACCCCCAAGTTAATGTAGACCGATAGCTGTCGTATCAAATAATCCACAGGAAACATGGGAAAAGCAAAGCATTGGCATAGAGTGCCAGACAGAAGAAGCGTCATGCTGAGCCCAAAGACTTGAGAAGACACCCTCGTCTCCTTGAAGTCGACAGGAATTTTGCCACTGACTTAGTGGAGACGGGTTTACACCCACACTATCTTAGAAGCGAGTGCTTAGCTGCTGAAGCACACGATGGCAGCCACCCCAGAAAAACACCAGCTTGCTGAACAATGACATACGCTGACTCAGTCCAAAACCTGTTCCCAGCTCAAGGACTGAGTTTTTGGCATGACTTCATACCTGCTCTTGTTTTATCTGCCACAGCCTTATGCAGGGATGGCACAAAGCTAAGTGAGAGAAATCTTCTAACAAACACGAAATGGAGATCACAGGATCACAGAATAGCCAGGACACTGAACAGGGGCAGGCCTAGAGACAACTGGAAGTGACTGCTAAAGGAAATGAAGATTTATTTCCTGCCCTGAAATATCCAGAACAAAATCAATTGATTAACCTTTATTTCATCCCATGAAAAGATACATTTTTGAAACGCATCTCCTGTGTTCAAAATATTTTGTATACAAGACTCAATTATTTTTCTCCATCTAGTTCCTTTCTATGGAAGCAGTTATGTCACTCCCCTGTATGTTCTGGTAGGCAGAAAAATCTGGTTAGGGAAAAATACAGTTTTTGTACTGACTGTTAAGAGCTCCTCGAAACATGATGTGACTCGGCCACAGTCCTATGTCTCACTAATGCGTAAGTTATCCCCTCAAGTTACGTAGTCATTCTGTTGGGTTAATATGGATTTGTGTAACAAAAGTATCAGACTACTTAATACTAACCAGCCTCTAAGTAGTAATTACAGTAACAAAAGGAGCAAGCACCTGACCACAACTGGGCATCTTTGTTATCTCTTACTGTTCATCCCCTGTGGCCCAAATAGGAGCAAAGTCCCTAATTAGTTCTAAGCACTCTGCTGGTTCAACTCATAGTAAATCTTTTAACCCGCTCAGAACAGACTTGGTATGCCGCAGCGAAGACTTCCTCATGCTTGCCTACCTGGGAATAGTTCAGCACAAAAAGCGCAGTTTTGAAACCATTCTGAAGCCAAGTAAACAGACTTTTTGCAGTCAAAGTAAGTGGTGTCCTGTGTGGACTGCAACGACTCCAGCTGCGGGCAAAGGAAAGGTTCTCCTGAGAGGTATCCCTCAGCAAATGAGATGTAGTAGGAAAATCTAGCAAGTGCCCTTCACTTCGTTTTCTGTAAAGCAGTCTCCAAAGAATACATTTCAGGCAACCCTGTCACTGCTCAATGCGAAATGGGCCAAAAGGTGAAAGGCTGGTACTTCTTCCGTCCTCGTGGGATTGCCAGCCACTTTCAAAAACTATTCAAATGATCTCATTAACTAACAGCCCTACTTCCAAAGAGCCTTTCAGGTGCCCATAGAAAGACAATTTCTGTTAGGCTGGCATAATTTTCATCTGGTATTTTTTTCCTTAAAAAAATTTTTGCACAGTTGGCTGAAAGCTTTTCATGCTTACCTGGGGGTAAGAATCCCGAGTACCATAAATCTGGGGCTCAGCAATGTTTTTGCTACCTATTGATGTTTGTTATGACTATTACTCACATGAGAAAAGACACCTAATTCTAGGAAATACCTGCAATTTATTTGCTACTGGGCATGAAATAAGCTTACACCTAACCCAATACAGGCATGAGAGGGAGTCAGATACTATGGAAGAAAAAAATTTGCTTTAAGGTGATGCATTACTTTTTGGACTAGGTACTCCAGCTCCATTCCCTTCTTGCAGTCTTGGATGCTGAAGAGCTATCCATCTCTGCACCTCTATAGCCTGAGTACATCCCTTTCCCAGGGAAGCCAGTGTCATTGATTAAAAAGAGAACTGCCTAGTTAGCCACCTATCCATTCTTCGGCAGGGCGAGACTTGACCATGTGTTATATCCTAACCTCTAGCCTTACAAACAGGTCCTGGTTTTCCTAGAATTAATGGTTACAGACATATCGATCTAGATGTGAGAAAGGTCACACTCCCAAAAAGCCAGACACATAAAAGAGAAAAATGGAAATGAAACGGCTTTACTCTTCCAACTGCGTGTTACGGCTGCTGAGCTGCAAAGGACTCGGCATCTTTCCAAAACTGTTTGTCTGCATACAGGACTGAGAGGGGGAGTTAAAACTTGCCTTAGCCACAACATCCCAGTTTACTATATCCCAGTTTGCAACATGCCCACTTTTACAAGCCTCACCATCATTACAATACCATGTTTTAATCACAGAGAATGTCACCTTCATATTAAAATGGTCCAGATAGTTTTCAGTGTATGGGATTGAGCAGGGTCCTCTGAGGCTGAAGTATGCCCATGGTATTATTCATTGTTTTATACTGAATGAAGAGAGAAACTAATTCACTGTCCTTTTGTACTGGGAATAGAATAATGCATGTGATTTTCCACTTTGAAAAGATATTTAATAATCCCATTTAATGTCGAGTTAAACATTTCATTGTTTGCCATGACTAATCCACAGATTTGAAGGGAAAATTCCACTTTAAAGTGTAATGGAGCTTCTCTGTTCCTTCACTTTTGAATTAGTATTAACACAATTTTGAAAATAAGTACCAATTTGTGGAGATATTTTGCAGTATGTGTTCTACCACACTTGTAAGTACAGTGAAATAGAGGGTGCTTTGGATAACAAATGCAAATTCGGTTAGACTAGTAAAACCAGTGCAATCTTCACTTAGAGAAACCTTCTAATTAAATGAATAAACTTATTCTGAAAGATGTTCAATGAAGGATGCAGAATAGGATTATTCTACTCCATCAAGCATCCTTTTGATGTTTAATGAAACTACAACACCAGGTAAATTATGGTTTTGTGTTCACTGCACACTTTTTAATGAGATTATAAAGAAAAATCCAATATATTACAAGTGGGTCAAATATATTTTTATATCTCTGTCTGGAAAGACAACCTCCAGAATGATCATTTAGAAGTATGCAGCTGCCTACCGAGAGACCATTTAAATAAACATAGTTATTAAAACATAGAAACCACATAACTGTTGCTACTTACTGACACTTTCAAGCATCAGATTGCTTTTGAATCTGTCATGGCCAGTGAATACGCTCATGAAAATATGTAAATACTTACGGGTGCACAGTAATGAACTTTCATAACAAATTCTACTACAGTATTTGTAAAGAAACACAACAAAATTTTTTATATTTCCACAATGTTTTTAAAAATAACATTGTGCGTATCAGCATGAAGGGGAAACAGGCACTCAAGCCTCACATGCCATGAAGCGTGTGCCACACTGCATGGGGTTACAGCCCTGTTAACATTTCCAAGTAAATGAGCCTTATTATTCAAATACCTCAATTATACGAGCTCTTTGTCAATTTAAAGTAATTGTATATGTCATACCTATACGTATGAAGGTGATGCTGGTACAAAAGTGCTTTCTGTTTAACTAACCCTGCTCCTGGTGACAGCAACGATCAAGCTCCTTTTGACTTCCAGAGGAACCCAATTAGGCTGAATGAAAAGAGCTGTGGAAGCTCCCACCCGGAGTGAAGCACGGCACCGAGGCACTGACGCGCTGCCATGGCTCTCTTGCTCCCTAAACCAGTTCCCGGACTGCCCAAACCGCTGAGCTACGGCAGTCACGTTCACCAAGATCGCCTCCTTCTCCTGAGCAAAAGCTACCTTGGCCTTTTGTCCAGAATACATCCGTACCCACCTTAGGCTTAAAACAAACATAAAAATCTCATCACCTCTAATTTTGCCATAACGAGGAACCTGCAGCGCTAGAGCTGCGAGCCCAGTCAATGTGTGCGGGAGCAGGACCCATTTATCTGGCACTTCTGCAAGCCAGGCATTCTCTTTGCAAAACAAAGTCTTTAAATCCTGGCCAAATGGCGAAATCAGTCTTCCTCCGCTTGTCAATGCTTCTGGTTGTAAAAAGACAAGTTGTCTGGGGAAGGCTGGATGCATGTCTCAGCAGTCTGAATTGGACATGAACTAATTGGAAGCTTCACTGGAGATGAACTAATATCACATGTGCTCTGCCGGCCGGGCAGCGGCTTTCAATCGCTTTGCACCAGAAGGCAAAGGAGGGCCAGATTAAAAAGAATTACTTTAATGCTACAGAATTCGTGCTGTATTTTCTCCTGAGATGATGGTTTGATGGCTCCAATGTGTCATACGTTTCAGGACCTGCTGGGAATTGTGACTGGAGACAGACAAACACGATATTCTCAGGCTCAGATTTGCGGAATTTGGGAAAACTTTCAGTTTCACTTGCCTCTAAATGCTCCAGAGCTAAAAATCAAGATTTGTGTGACAGCCATGTGACATAAATCGATTACATGTATTCAGCAGTAACAATTTTGATAAAAGGGTTTTTTTTTTTTTTTTTACTCAGAGACTTACAGTTGTCAATAATACCGGTTCCAATGCTAAAAGCATGTATCATACAATGAAACTTGCATCTCAGGGAAAAGATTAACACTCTTCTTCACTGAATCAACAGGAAAAACATGATTACCAGGCTTGGAAATACTGGATAAGTAATTTTTTTTCTAAAAAGAACAAGGTTATGCTTCAGACTCATCTGCAGCCCACCCTACTGACTCTTTGCTGTCACTGCACAAGGGCAGCCTTCACAAGAAGGTTTTTTACACTTAACTGATGTAATATTACTGCACTAAGGAATGTGACGTACTGCAATAATGTCAGACGCCACGGAATTGCAGATCATTTCAATAATGAAACAGAATACCCTTACTTTAACTCCCAATTCATTGATTAGAAGTTAGTCGGTGAGTTTTTATAGGCTTTGGTTTAGGCATTAAGACCTATTAAGTCAATGAGACTGAGAAGGTGCTCAAGAGTTTTGCTAACTAGGCTGGACTGAAGCATGCACTTTTGCAGGTCTGCCGACGCCGCTGGCTCTCGTTATCGAACTCCGACAGATTTAGCTGCGGCAGTTGTTCCTACCCCCAGTTGTCTGCTTTGTGCTGATGCCGACTGCTGCCGCTGTAGCAGGGCGTATGTATCCGTACACCCGCCGAGCTCCCGCTTGTATTTCACACTCCCCTCGTCAGTGCTTTAGGCTGAAATGCCAGGCTGTGAACTGGGGCACTTGAAGTGTTGACACGTGTCCCGTTCTGTCACCCTTTCTAGAGGACGCTGATGCTGGAAGGCAGAGGGGTATGAGGTGAGCAGCTGGAGGTGGTCATGTCTTAAGCCACCGCGGCTAAATCTGCCACATCTCATCTGTCAGAGCACACAGTTTATACATTTAGCTTCATGTGTATGAAACCTTAGGATTACCAAATTACTGCTTGAAAGACAATGCATTAGCCCGGATGAGATCAATTAAAGAAAAATGCAAGTTACACCTGGAACATCTGAGTGCTTCAATAAAAAACACATTGTTAACACAATTTAGAGAAAATACAGGATGCCTAAACTTTGCACATAATTTAGTAATATTCTTCGGGACAAAACAAAAAAAAGATGTTATCTGCTTGCTTGATAAATGCTTCAAACTTACAGAGATCTGATCTTCATCTGTTTTAGGTCAGAGTGACTTCACTTAAGGCAGAGGAGCCATGAAAGTCAACAGCGTATAAAGAGCTGGCCCTAGCTTGCTATTCACTAATCTTCAGGGAAATCGTAAGATTATGGACAGAATGCTTTCTTTCTCCAAGATAAGGAAATATAATATCCCTAGAGTAACTCTTATCTACCCTCAAATTCAATCTGGAAATTCTTTCCTCTTTTCTAAGCTTTTTGTAGAATTTCTGTTCCATAAATGTAGCCATTCCAAGTTTATTGGCATTTTTAATCTGTTAAAGCTGTCGTTCCATTTTTGGCCATAGCTCCCGCTTTTCCCGATTCCTCTCAAAAATTCGAAACCTGTTCTTTTCCTGCTCCTTTCACTCTTCAGAGAAGTTTCTTCCCCTCTTTTCTTCTGTGAACGGAAATACTTGCTCTAGTTACAATTCCCCTTGAGTCGCTCTGTTGTGTTCCAACTTTTGACCTTCTCAGTGCAATGTGTACGTGTTTGCGTCCATGTGTGGGACAGAGCAAACCAATGTGTATGAGTTGAGATCCCAACGTTGTTTGCTTTATGGTAATACTCATCACCATCACACCTAATATGTATTATAAAAGTAAACTGGATTATAGATAAACTCTTAAGACGCAGGAACTGAAGGACATGTTCTTCCAATGTTTACAATACTGTAGTGCCACCTAGCGAAATATCTACAGTAAATATTCTAGTATGTGAGTGAAGTCCATGTTTGCATTAATAAAACAAATTTATTTTTAAATACAATAATGAATACGTATGCTGCTGTTCCCTATGAGTGTGCAAAACTCGGTACAAATAGTGATCATACAACATAAAATTGTTAACCAAGGTCATTTCTTAAAGTGCTGTGAAGCGTTGCGTTTCCGAGGCGCACGGGTTGCCCATGATTTAACATTCTGTTGCACGTATAAAACCTGATTCTTAAATCTTTGATAAAGCCTTTGATAAAGCCATTCCAACAAAGCTCCAAACAAAGGAGCTTTAGTTAACGCTACCCAGTTTGTAGACTAAACATATAACTTGTATAATCGGTCTCGAAAAGCTGTTTACGCTATTTGCCACATTCGCAAAGGAATGTGTAAGGGCCTGTTAGTTACCTAGAATATTTTCTTGAAATCTCAAATGCTGCACAGCCTCTCATTTGGAGCAGATGCTCAAAACCGCCTAGAAAAGCAGCTCAAGAGCCAATGGCTTCCAATGGGAAATTCCACATTTAACCCTTCCCCGCCCCTCCAGGCAGGATACAGTATTTCTCTCTTTAGGGCTTCGCTTCCTTCAGGCGAACGGCGCTTTGCGTCGGGGCTTTGCACAGCACGGGCCACTGACTCCTTGGTGCCCAGGACTGCGCCCATCCCGCCCCACGGTGGGAACCCAGGACGTGCTCCCGGGCCAGGGATGGACGCACGTTACGCTGCGGCCGCCGACGGCCCCTTGCAGCAGGGCTGCTCCGCGTCCCGCTCCCCGCTAGCCCGACCTTCTCCCCGCCGTCACGGCACCACGCGCCCGCGGGCGTTATGGCAGGAGGTGACAGATTTGGCGCCGGCACTACCACTGCCCCATGGGAGACCGGAGCAAGGCGAGGCGTAACGCAGGCAGCTGCAGGGCGTGCACGGGCGGGGGGTGCCCCAGTGGGGCTGTTGCGCCAGTCTCGCGAATAATCTGCCAGTCTGGATAAATCGTGACATTGCTATCTATCAATCAGCTGAAGAGAGAAATGAAAACTCGTCGTCCACCTGGTCCCGTTTGATTACGGATATCGTTAGGCTCAAGTACAAATAGTTTATCAGATGTCAGTGAAATTGTACAGGGATTGTTTTTAAAACTCTACCATCACGTCATCTGAGTCTATCTTGACGTTCCTCCAGAAGATACCACGCGATCAAAAGTGCTTTCTGTTGTCTTACCTGTTTCCATCTCACCTCTACTATTTTTGCTTTCTACGATCCCGTCAAAAAGTCAGCCTGAGCTTACAAACCAGCCACACTGCCTGAGGGGCTGTCACGGATGGAGACGGCCTCTGCCCAAAGGATTGCAGATCAAGGGCTGGATCCAAAACCAGTTAATGAACGTCTTTTCACCCATCTCGGTGAGGACTGGAGCAGGCCTAACAGCGAAGATGTTGTCTATTAAGTGGAGTCTTCTTTTGGATGCGATTTTGGAACTGTTAGCATAGTTCACATTTCAGTTTCCATTGTCTGCAACCATATGAACTTAATATTTTACAAGAGTTTTACATACAGATTGGAAATCTGATTTCAGTTACTCCTACTGCTGCTTTATTTCATTTACGGAAATTGGTATTAAATTGTTGGATATATTTACGTGTTCACATTTGTTACTACTTTAGCCTGTCTGAAGTACCGTGCAACCTACAGTACTTCATTCCCACCATTAATTAAAACTCTTACAAGGTTAACACACCCAGGAAGGAGGATTGGGGAGCAAGCGTTGTGTAACAGATGAACTCATATAAAATCTAAATGTGATTTAATTAGTTGATAATGGATCATTACTTACAAAGTGAAATGAAACACATTGTTGTGGGAACGCATAATGGAACTATTGAGAAAGAATAGATTTGTTTTTACTAAGTACTTGTCTGCTAAGAAAACCACCTGTGCAAATAACCAGCTCAAATCAGATGACAAGCAGATTTTTTATTGCACAAGAAAGATTTCGGTTTCCATGACAACGCACCTAGGTCAAAACAGCAAATTGTGTATTCTTCTGCAATAAACATTTCATTTACTCCAACAGGTTTAACATCCGGGTTTATAATGTGTCTAAAATATATTTATTAGCTAGCAATTATTTAATCCAGCAGCTTCTGCCCAGAAATTGCTGTTCAGTGACTAGGGATTCAGCTAGAAGTGTATGCGATCTATCCTAAGCCTTTTGGCATTTTAAACAAATGCTGTAATGCTGTTTGGCTCACAGTAACCTACTGTGAGCTCTGGGGAGAACTAAGCAAACAGTTTAAATGTTATACGAAAGTTTTTATTTAATTGAATTCAAGCATTTATAAAATTATATTAAATTAGGTCATATTCATGGGTTATCCAGTATTTAACATTTTCACCAGTAATTGCCTGTACATCTAATTTAAAATTTAATGACATTATTTAAGAAAAAGGTTTTCTTGATCTGAGGGCAAATACGCTTTATTTATAGGCCCTTTCTCAGACTGAGAATGTAAAGTACAAATGTGTTACTCATTAAGCCCCACGTTGTTACGTGGTTGGATGACTAAATCACTGCCTCCCCAGGGTGCCTACGCCAAAAAGCGCCCGAGTCAGCGAAAATAGAAAAATAGGTGTTCTCATTTCCAGTGTTCTGAATCAAAAAAACAATTGGTAAATCTCTGAAGTAATGAGGGGTTTTATTCACCAGAGCTGCCTGGAAGCAGCTCTGAACTCAAGCTCTGACCGCTCGCCCCAGACCTGATGGAATTACGTCTCAGGCGGGGAAAGAACCACGCGGTCAGAGCTCAGCCCCGCCGCGTGGTACCTCCAGAGCGGGATGCTGATCCAAGCCCAGGATGGTCAACTCTGCGTTGACTTGACAAGACCTTGGCTGGTGCGCCACTGTCTCCTTGCCTTCTGGGCTGGTTTCTTTTGATTCTGGCCAACTCTGTGCAGGTGGTGAGTTTGCAAGGGCTCGCAGCCACGGCTGTTTCTTGGAGGACTCGCCTGGCACCTCCGTGCTGCTTCCCAACAGGCACGGCAGCCCTGCCTCGGAGCAGAACATGGGAAAGCACTTGGCACAAAAGCCAAGGACACGCATACATTTGCATTAGGTGTGATATTTTGCCTTATAAGCACTAGTACATAAAATACTCCCCTTCTCCTGGAAATGCTCTGCTTCCCACAGGAGGAGGAGGAGCCTCCTCAGTGTCCAACAAATGTTTCCAGGTCCCTTTTGGCTTGACTTCCGCAGGGAAATGCAGCTTGTCTCAAGGGAAACTTGAGAGAATGTGCTCTCTCCAGTCTCCGCCCAGCCACTTTGGAACTTCTTGGCTAATTTCTGCCAACCTTGACAGATGGTGGGAAGCCTAGAAGATACCCCAGCTGCTGTGGAAGCTGGCAGGGGGCAGGGGAGGGCAGGAGCTGGGTGGCTGAGGAGCACACATGCTACTCTGGGCAAGCCACAGTGCGTTTGAGTATTGCTCGGTGGATGGGTCACAGGGACACAGGGGAAGGCTGAGGCACGTGTGGGAGAGGGAAACAAAGGATTTAGGAAAATACTTTAGGAAAAAGGGCTTTAATTTATAGAAAAATGGTTTGATTGGCTTTTCTGGCCACGGAACAACTTTTTTTCTTTAATGTCATCAGCCCAGGCTACATGGTAGAACACACCTAGTTCTACCTAGTGTGCTCATAGTGACATTACTGGCATCCATAATCAGAGACCATGCTTTAAAAACCAGTATTTCTTTCACAAAGGTCGTCTTCTCTTGTTTCGGTCTGAGCCATGTTCAACAGAGGGGTAAGACAGAGAGACGTGCTGCGGTTCCAGCCTTGGTCTGGAGCTCTGAAGAGCATCTGTAGTGTACACACGCCAGGGACAGATGATTTCAAGTTGCAGTTCTTTGTGTAAAATGACACACTGGACCTTTTCCTACATCATACAAGCTGGATCTAAGGATGAGTTAGCACAAAGGAGAATTCATGCAGCAGCAGCGGGCGGGACAGCAGGGACTGGACTATAGCCACAGTTCTGGAGTGGCTGGGCTGGGCTGGAACAGTATGAAGATGCTTAACAGTATTTTATGGTCACTTTGGAAAATAAAGTGTAATAATCACCTTTGAGTCTGTAATTCAAAGGTAGATTGTTGTGTTGGGAGTGAAAATAGGCAGCTGTATCAAACACATGTTAATGCATATATTTTTTTGAAAAGAATCTCTTAAGATAGCCTGTGTAAGCTCTGTTCCTTTTTCCTAAACTTTTTCTTGTTTCAGTAACAGTACATAAATAAAAGCCACACCCTACTGAGGCTTCTTTACGACAAAAACTGAATATAAAGTTCTTGATAAAAGGAGGAGTATGCTTTACATAATTCTGCTCCTGATATTCACTATTCCCAAGCGAAGAAAGAATAACAAATTAAAGCTTATAAGGCAAGACTGAAAAAGAAGTAGTGAGAGACGAGGGCTGCTGGAAGTTAGGAAAACTCCAGCATGTTCGAACTTCAGACACGTTGCTTCCCATCCTCAGAGCACAGCTTTTAATTTGAACACCCCTTGCACACAATGAATGGCAGTAAGTGTGGATGGAGCTCATAGGATTTGCCATGCCCTACCCCTACCTCCGGTCCCACCTATTTAAACATTGCACAAACCAATGCAGGAAGCATATTCTGTTTCTTCACCCTCTTGTCTTTGGTTAAAATCTATAGCCAATGTGTTAATTACCATTCAAAATAAAGAGCAAATTCCGTGAGCACCGACATGCAAATAATCAGAGAACCAAAACATTTATCTGCATAAAGGCTTCCAGGACTGGACACCAACTCTCGTGATAGTTGACTTGAGACGTTACGGGTCCCTTTATTTAGTTTTGGGTTTAGTGGTTTAGTTTTTAGCCAGGTCTGAGCTGAAGCGGTGACACCCGGGCCCGTCACCCTCCCCGTGTGGAGACCAGGCGGGCACTAGATGGCTCCCGAGCAACGGGCTTGGGTTTTTTTAGAACTTGAGCTTTCTAATAGTATCTTCACTTCCTGGATTAGAACTTTGTCCAAAGTTTCTGTTCC
This sequence comes from Pelecanus crispus, assembly GCF_030463565.1. Lineage (NCBI taxonomy): Eukaryota > Metazoa > Chordata > Aves > Pelecaniformes > Pelecanidae > Pelecanus > Pelecanus crispus. Next base: position 47,152,568 of record NC_134649.1, read on the forward strand.
CTCCTACTCACATAGTGTTTTTTACAATTCAGCTTTACCTTCACAAGCACCGTGTAGTTTGTTGTTTCTTGAAGCAGATGGGAAAAAACAGGGCTCTGCTGTGCTCTCGGCATAGGGCTTAAGAGGACCTGGCTGGAACAGCCAGAGTTGCCGTCACAAGACAGAGCTGTGGAAGAGGGAAGCGTTTCCTGACTTCCACCAAAGCATTCATGAAGACTTGCAGAACTGAGTTAGCTTAGCTGGGAGCCAGCTTAATTGGCACTAATTGGTTTCCCTTGGCTGGTCATGTCTCTTTGGAAGTGATTTTCACGTTACTTTTCACGGAGAAGCACTTATATCTGGTCCTTCTGAGAAAGTGACAACAATCTTAGCATTTCAGAAGGCCAACAGCTACCATCAGGCTTAGATTTTCAAAAGAAAGGGACTTTGTAAGCAACTGAATGCTCTTAAAATCCTCTCCCTGTTGTGATGTGATCACACAGAAGTACAACTGTTGACAGCAGCACAGCTCTGAGCTCCTCAGAAAATCTGCAGATTGAGAGATTTAGTAGCCTATCTCCAGTAAACAGAAATAAACAGAAACCTAACTTCCTCTCTGTGGAAACAGATAGAGGAGCACACTTTCTAAACATGGCACGCACTTACAATCCTAAGGTAAAGCTTTCCATCTGGGGAATGTGTCATGGAAAAGTAGGTCAGTTGGCCTATCATTGGATATGCATCCAGTGGCTTGGACACATACACTAGTAACGTGAAAATGTTGGCGTAATACACTCTAGAGTTCAAGCTCTATAATGACGGGTTTCAGATCTAAGTAAAATTTTATGAAGATTACAATCACTGAGAACACGAAGTTTCTAGCCCGTTTAATGATGGCTGTGTGATAACAGTTGGCTTTGGGAGCTTTTCTGCTCCTGGAGCTCCCGCTGCTGAACCTCATGGGTGCTATCGGAGCGCCTGTTTCTCTACTCCTGCTTCCCTGTTGCTCCTGGGAGGAAAGCTGTGTGGGCAGAGGGGGCCCAGGGGTGGGCCGGCAGCAGGACTGCGGTGTACCTGCATGACCTATTCTGTTCATCTCTGCTCCCAGGAATTGATCTTCTGCAATTTCACAGTTCTCTGGGTAAGGAGAAATGCGTCACTGCAACCTCCTACAAGTACAATCATAACTAAAATTCTTTCTGGGTATGTGGAAAGGGTCTACTTTACGGCTCAGGCAGCTTGCCTGAGCAGTCTTGAAACTCTTTGCTGAGATGCAACCTACTGAACAGTCCAGTGCACCCAGCTGGACTGTTCCAAAAAGAACAAAGCACCAAACTGAGCGCATTACCAGCAATCATCTGTGGAATTACCATCAACATAAACATCATGTGGAGGCACAATGTAGAAAATATCAATTTCTATCAAGTTCTTCACTTTCCCATTCCGTGTTAGTGAAACACTTTAGAGAACTACAGCAGAGACGTTGGAATAAAGAACAATGGCAGTTCCTTGGGCATATAAAACAGATTTTCTCAAGTCCATCCTCCACATTAGATTGGGCAATACCAGCATTTAAAAATTTTAACCATTTGCATTTTGAGGGATGAGAGAGAGTAAAATGTTATTTTGCTGCACATTAAACTTACAAAAGCATTGCTCAGTAACCCTATCATAAGCTAGCAGCCTTTCCAAACTTAGACAGGAAACACCTGGACTTCTGTGGTAAAACATCATTGTGAGTGCACTGTACATTTTGGAACAGATCATTTTGAATTGTTAATAAATATTCATCTTATTGCAGTAAAACACTGTGTGTCCAGTGCTGTAAACACTGGTGGAGCTAAATTAAATATGTGCAATGTTAGTCATCTTGACTTTTTTCCTTAAAATGAATACTTGACTTCCCCTCCAAGAACATCTGAAGCTCGAAAATCTTAAAACCCCAGAAGATAATTCTATCAGATATACAATTTAAATATCTCCGTTTCTGTTATATTCATTCTTTGTTAACACGTTCTCCCATCTTTTCTAAATGGCTCATTATGAAGGTAACTAAAATGAAGTCTTTGTTTCCATTCCTAGAAAAAGCCTTGCACCTTGGCAAACACAGCCCTCTAGGCTCATACAGGGACTCACTGTTGCTCCCCTAATAGTCTCGATTTGAAAAAAAAATCCAGAGATGTCCCTAATTACGTGAAAGCCAAAGGGCAAAATGCAAATTGTATACAAATCCTCAGGCCTTTCCTCAAGAAACCGCACAAAATGCGTGTATCTATTTTTGCTGCATCGGTATACCTTATGTTTGTGATAAAGGGCTCCAGAATCGTGCCCTGAATTGAGAAGAATTTCCTAATTTTAGGAATAATCATTTAATTGTTGCAAACCGGCCCCAAACTGAGTGAAAACCTGAACTTTCTGCTACAGTGTGCTACCTCCTGAACGCGCCGGTGATGTGGCTGCAGGAGACACAGCTGACAGAAGATCCAGTTTGGACTCAGTTCCAAATCATAACAGAGATTCGTTAAAGGTCACGATAAACAAATCTTGCATGCATCCTGCTGCATATGCTTATACGTAAGGCTAATCTTTTATAGACAATTTGCTCAAGTTTGGGGGCTGCTTCCTTGTCCCTCTTGCCTAACTGTGTTTTTTAAAGCATGCTTGCTAATACTGTATTTCTGTGTCCTAACAGCTTGCATTGTTTAGGTTTAACACAAGCATTCACCAATTTTCTACTAAAATATATTGCCCATGGAAAATTAATATATTTTTTTGTCTTTTCTCAAAGCATTTTAATACTCAGGAAAACAAGATATCATAAATCTACGGAAAGAAAAGCTGCTTTCAATTGAGCAGAAAAAAAATAAAAGGCAAAGTCTGTTGTGCATGTGTGTCAACAGCTTTCAAAGCTGCGATCTGAGCACAAAAAGCAATCAGAAAAATCGTACTGCTCATACAAAAAAAATTTCTCTTGGTGAGAACTCCACAAACACTGAAGCAGCCTTAAAACTTGGCTTCTTGTGTCTGTCTGTAGCTCTACAAAGAAGACTACTTGTTTCTATTTTCTGAATGTGTTGAAAACTAGAACATGGCAGCTGTAATTCTGCTGTAAAGCTCCCCCAAACAAACACCAAAACAACCCCCACCACCTGTTTGGAGCAGACTTCAGCTGTGGAAAATGCCTCTCCGAAGGGAAAGTGTTGGAGAATATTTATGAGAACCTAAAAGCAAGTGGGTTCTAGCGGAGATTTTTCTATAGGCGTAGCGCTGCATTATTTATTAAATACCTGTTGCTTTGTCCCTTCTACCCCAGGGAGCTTAGTTATCTTGCGCTATCATCGCTGTTGTGAAGAGGAGGATTTCTTTACAGTGAGGTGCATGATGTAGGTAGAAGTTTCAGCCTCAGTCCTTACTGCTGTGCTACGGGGCCAGCAGCCGGAGCAGTGCCGGACCTCCCCGGAGCTGCTGGCACCTCCGCAGGGGACCCGTCCGGCCGAAGGACAAGCTCCGGGCACAGCCTGACCTTCGGCGGGCAGGGCACGCTGGAGAGGGGGCAGGAGCCCACTGCTAAGAATCAGCTCTTCCCGGAGCCGGCCCTTCGGCTGGACACCTCCGGTTTCTTTGCCTGGCGCAGGTAACCAGCGTAGCTTCCTTGTATTTGCCTCTAGAGGGGATGAATGACGTCTGGGATATACAGCACCTTGGGGACACCTAGGACTGCTCACAGACTCCTACTCCTCTTCAACACCAGTCAGTCACCCTATGGAGCATACCCTGCTAGCAGTCACCCACCCTATGGAGCATACGCTGTATGCTACGGCAGTCAAAATATCCAATAATATAATAAATAAATGGAACTGCACTTAGTACAACAACTGCTCTGCAAATTCTCTCTGAACCATCTTCTCATTTCCTGACGTACGCAGTAGCGATTGGTTCCTAACCACACCCTTACACTGCTGTGGTTGAGTAACGCCGCAATCGCCTCCTGCCCAGCTCCATCAGCCGGCGTTGCCCGAGGAAGCCGTCGAGCTGCTCCGCACGCAGCTCCTCACCGCTGCTGCTCCCTGCGCCCTCCCACCTATTGCCGTACTCCATTTCCCGTTTTCTGCTGACGCAAATAATCTTGCAAAATTGCAGACATTTTGAAAAGCCATTGTGTTCAACAGATATTAGTGTTTCCATAAGTAATCAGGCAGTCTGGTATTTAAATGATGCAGAATACAAATACTGTGTGAGACACCCAAAGTGTTCAAATAAACTCTTACTATAATGAGGTGGTTCAAGAGCTAGAAAAGGTACACGCAAAACATTCTCTGGAAGTTTGTAAAATTCTGTTTAGCAGCATTGCCTATAAGATAGTAGGGTAGAGTAACAAACCCAGATACCAGATACTCGGCTTAAAGACGGATAACGAAAGGTGGAAGGGCTTCTTAAGTGGATGAGATGCTATTCCCCAAGCCATCCCAACGGAAGCAATTTTCATGTAATAAATCGACCATAGATCATCTGACATGAAGTAAGTGGTAGCTAAGCAAAGCATTCAGTAGCTTGACTTTTTTTTTTTTGGCTGATCATGGTCAGTGTGATGGAAATGAAATGGATGGGATAGAAGAAGATTAGCTTATCCACCTTGAACAGATTTAATCATCCTCATTACCTTTTTTTGTCGGCTCCTTCCTCTAACTAGTAAAGAAGGAGAAGCTGCCGTTAATACCAGGCCACCGAAGTCCCCAGCCCCGCAAGGCTGACTGTCCCCACTGCTGGGTATTCTCATGTTTTTCGCCTGCTGTCTAGAGAGGCTGCCAGGCCGTGAGGTGACTTCACCGCGCCGCAGACATTCATGCAGAGACCGATCTTTTTCCCTGCAACGTTCCAAACAGTAATGGTCTTACTTGGTATCCTTTCGTTTTAGAATTCATTCCAGCTGGACTGCAGAGCTGGATTGAGATTTCCTTGATAGCCTTGCCCCACACTGCAGCGCTGAGGAAAAGCTCAGACTATTCACAGCCTCCCCGGCTCTCATGAATGGCTTGTTTGTACGGGTGGTTTTGCCACCAGGCTGGGTACTATGAACACTCTCACTGTTACTGTTTAACTATAGTAAATCAGTTAAAGACTAACTGTGGTGTTCCGGAGAAATATTTTATTTCATGCAATGAGACTGGCCTACAGTCATTTATCTGACTTCCAGACTGGAAAGACTATAAAGAACAATGATTTTGAACTTCACTGCATTTTTTTTTCAGTGGCTTATATATACACACAGAGTCAGGAAGAGGAGGACTTTGTGCTTTAGCAAGCTCAGATGTGAACACATCTTCCTTTTCATATACTGTACTGGCAGAAAGAATATTCTACCGGGGCTAAAAAAATTAGCAAATGGGTATAACCATGAAGGTATTTTTAATGAAAGATCTCACTGTGCATGTCTCTAGCTAACTAAACAGGCACCGAAGAGCTAAAAGCAGACATTATTATGATAACTCCGAAGTGACCAGTTCAAACGGGCGAAACACGCCCCTGCCTGGCGGATGTTAGGGTAAATGCCTTTCCAATAAACTCCTAAACTACGGCATTTCATTTTTCCAGAAGCCTCTCAAGTACGACCATGTGGATTTTCAACGGCAGAAACATCCTGCTCATAGCTGATGTTTTGTCAAGCTGTTTTCTTCCCCAAGCCAAGTCAGGAGAAAACACATAAATATTCTTACAAGCAGGTCACTTATTTTCCAGCTGACATGCATTTTGCATTCCCCTATTTTCACTCTATTTTCCCTATACACAGAGTCCGTATTGTTATAAGGAAAGCAGTTTATATGAGAAAATTGACCTGGCACAACTTAAATTCTTCTAGCAAAACCTGAGTAAAAACCTGCGAGGACACTCTTTTCATTGGAGATTGGAATATTTTTATTTAATGTAAAGCTATTAGGAAAGGATTCAACTGAACTAAATGAGGAAGTTTAATTTGAAAATTGGTGTTTAGCACCAATTACCTACTTTTTAAAAAAAAACCAAACAAACCCAAAACCAGATTCAAATTATATCATGGTGACTTTTCCATGTAGAGAAACCCTTAAATTCTCTATCATTCTGAGATCATATGCCTTCTGCAACCAAACTAACCGGCTTTAGGATACAGAGAGGATGGTAAGTCTGTTTTGCATTATTCACCATCTCGGTAGGGACTAATCCCACTAAAACGTGTAGACATAAAGCAGTGAGAGACGAAAATCAACTCAAACTGATAGGTGGTACGTAAGAGGAAAAGGAAAATCCTTGATGCAAAATATCAGAGAAAATGAGTTTTTAATCCCTGTATGAACAGAACAAACTTCTGGCATCTGAAGCATGATTTAATACTACACCAGATGTTGATGTATTTTGTGTCTTTAGGAAAGCATATGACAACTTTGTATAGCATTTTTGCTTTAATTATTAGTGTGTGAAAACAGCATTAAGGAGGTGATCACAGTAGGTCTGGAGCTTTGCTCTGATTAACAAATTAGCCAGTTCTAAACAGATCAAGTAACAGTCAGAAAAGCCGATGACCCTTGAAAGCAGGCTTAAACTTCCATTGGGCCACTTATTACAGACCACTTGCTCTGGATGCAAACAATATCAGGTGTGCCCCCTTGGACCAGAAAATCTCTTTATTAAAAAATGAAAGAGCACTCGGTTTTCACTAGTTGCTTTGAAGTAATAGCAGGCAGTCCTAGTAAGAGGGATTTTCAGGACCTGAAGAGTCTGTATTTAAGAGACTGCTTTCACTGGCATACTCCAATTTAATTAACTCAGATTTATAAGTAGAAGATCTATGCTAGTTGCATTTGTAATAGGAAATACAAAATAAAAAAAAAGTTTGTAATCAAACAAAACTTATAGAAAGGGGACAGTATTTTTAAAGTCAACGCATCAGAAAATATGATGTTGTTTAATGCTGAGGAATTAATTTTTTTTATTGGGGAGACCCCTTTTAAAGGTTTTTCCCAACTGCTGTACGGCTCTAAAGTGACATTCATAGGAGCCTTTTCCTGGACCTCAATGGGTGCTGAGTTGGGCAAAGGCACCCTGAATAACTAAGATTTTTCCTCTGGACTCTGTGGTTTCTTCAAGCTGTTTTCTCAGATTTCGAAGTGCTAAATACTTCAGCTTCTAATCAGTCTTTAGAGGCTATTTGTCAGAAAGTGAAATTATTTCTCTGCTGGAGTAAATCAGTATAGTTGAGGACCTGTCTATCACGTTTACTTGCTCAAAGGTAGTGTTCTCCTACAGACATTTAAACGTATATATTAGGTGGATCTTACAAACTGGGTCAATGCATCGCCTCGCAGTTCAGCATTAATAAATAAAGTATCTAACAAACCATTTCAATGATTCTATTTATGAAAAATTCATTTTTGGCACAGAGTGAGACTAGGACAGTAGAGCAAATGATACCATATACTAAATTTACAGCTGTTGCAGTGATTTCTGTTCATTATATATCTAATTCATTAGAGACTCCCCACTGAAATGGCAATCCTCTTCTGAAGCTATACTATCATATGCCGTAACATTAAGTCATGAAAGTGGTTTCAGTATTAACATGCAGCTCATATTTGCTACTTCGAGAAAATGTAGGTCCTGACCTTGCAGGTACTTTTGCATGAGTAACTTTATATATATAAGCAAATGTATTGCACATATCCTGGAAATCCAGAATGCCTTTCTCCAAGAGTTAGAGAGGGGTTCGTCAGTAAATATCTTAACTAGGGCAGGGTGACATCTGACAGAGGTACCAGTCTGAAAGATGAAAACACATCCAGAGTTCATTTCTGCAGCCCACACATCACAGAATGCACCCCATGGTGGGCAACCAACTCAATGAAATCTGCGACTTTATTCGGGGGTAACGCTTAGAGACAAGGGTACAGAACATATTTTCTCAATCTCCAGGTTTCAAGCTGCTAGAGAATTTCAGTTCCAAAGTATGATCTAGTCTAGCTTGGGAATTTTCATATGAAGGCTGTTAGTGCATCTGGCTTGGTTTGTTTCTAATTAACCAATGTGGATTTTTAAGATGTATTCCCTTGGAAAGTTTAGCTGATATTTTCAAGGAAAACAATAAAGAAAATTCAGCTTTGACATGCACATTTTTTTTGCTTATACAACAAAAACTTTTGCTTTCAAGTCTGTGGTGTTCTGGAGACGCTGGGGAACAGAACTATTTTTTTTATGCCAAAGTATGCATTTCTGTCCTAAGTAGATTATTTAAAGAAACCTGTCCTGTTAAATTAAAATCCTCAGTCCATCAGTTCATAAACGAAAATTGTCAGTATCACATTAAAAAAAAAAAAAACAATTAAACAACAAAAAAATTATTGCAGATCTGTGTATCATTATCAGCTACGGAAATGACCCGTGGGACTCTCAGTTTTCTGGGAGTCAGCTCTCTGCCCCAGCGGGGCCGGGGACCAAAGGAGGCACCCGGGGAGCAGGCTCCCAACCCTCGCTGCAGCGGATGGCTGCTTCCCCTCCATCTCAAGGCCTGATTCTCTGCCGCCTTCTGCCTCTGTTTTCACTTGGCTTCAGCATCAGAGTCTGTTGGTTTCCTGTTCGGTGTCATGTCCCAATTCCCATTTTTGCCTGGATATTTATCTTTCTACCGGTTGCCCTCCAGCCTCAGTTGACTGCTGCAATTAATGGGTTTGGTGTCCGTCTTACTTCATCCCTACCACTTTCTGGGTCATTGAAATACATCGAAACATTTATCAACATTTATCAGCCTCCCTATGCTTTGGTTGATGCCCGGCTGCAGAACACGCACTGCTAAGTACGACTTCCATCCTTTCTACATGTGATATGGAATAACTAGGGAGGTTTCCAAAACAGCAGTACTTCACAGCACCTTTTTGTACATTATATGTCTTAGTTGAGATTGGTAAAAATACCTGTAATTAGTCATCCTTGGCACCTTTTCAGACAATTTTTCAGTTACTTACACTTTACCAGTTTTATCAAGGAGGTTGAAATTATCCATGCTGGATATCCGCTTCACATTTAGTTGTGTGGAAAAATTTTCAAGCAAAAAATGTGCTAATCTGTTTCTGAGAACAAATATAGGGGAGAACTCGCTGTTTTGCACACCGTAAGTATTAGGACATCGAACCTCTCACTTCAGACGTGGGCTGTGGCGGCACGTTGCTTTGGTGGTAAGGTCACCAGAGCCTGCGGCCGTGCTGGGCATGCCCTGCACCCGCGCTGCTACAGCCAGCGGCTCCCAGCTTCCCTCTCCCGCCCGAGGGACAGGAGACAAGTGACTGGATGAAAAAGAAAAGCAGCAGCCTGGCTAAAACCCCAGGGCAACGGTGTAGCCTGGGGTTTGCAGTGTGCAGCGGCAGGTGAGCCTGGGACTGGCTGGGGCAGGAGATCCAGCACCAGGGGAAAGGAGCCGGAGGGACACACGCTGCATGAGGAACCAGAAAGACAGGGGATGACGATGACGATGACGATGATGATGATGATGGGAGATTCTGGGGGGATAACGCTCTGTCTCCTAAACCAGCCGAGCATTGCTGTGCTGGTGTGCTGCAGACCACTCAAAATGAGCTTTCTGCAGGAGGCCACAAGCTGAGCATTCCCCAGTGTTAATGCCCAGCGTGAGGCACCGCGTCTGGCTGATCTGCTGGGGTGCTGCCACCCCACAACCTCACACTACCGTAGTGTCGCTGCTCTAAACGCTCAAAGTGATAACGTACCTCGAAATACTCCGAGAGATCAGGTCTAAGGGTTAACGACCTGTCAAATCTGTCCTGTCACCCACCACGGGATGAGGTTTTTTTTTTCCCTGTACTTCAGGTTCCTACCTCTTCATATCATCTCACTTTGCAGTCGGGAAGATTAATTAATGTTTGTGAAAAAGACACAAAAAGGGACAACCGCGGCAAAATTAGCAATTCTGTTCTTGAAGCGAAGTTCAGCCCGTGTCAGTAAGTCAGCCATGTGAAAGAACCGCTGAACAATGAGGGTAACACAAAAGTACCGAAAAGCCGCTCGTCCCGGCCAGCGCCGTGCGCTGCGTGCGCTGGCGGAGGTTTGGGGGACAGTATGTGATCATAGGAATAAAGGAAAGAATATACAGCTGCCCTGGCTGCTGAGCCTTTCGATGTGCAGTTTAACAATCTTCTAATGCGATTTGCCCGCGTAACGTGCGATCTCTGAATTTAAATGTGAAAGCCCTTTGTACGTAGCACATCATGTAGCTCCTTGCTGTTTGCTTTAGAAATTCCTAACTGCCCAACTGATGCAGACCGGCACACACAATAACCCTTAACAAATTGCTCTCGCCGATAATCAAGGTGGCAAGGGCCAAGGTCAGAGTTCAGCTCTTGCTGATGTCAAGGGCCTTCCGCTAAAGCCCCGAGCAGCATGTGATGCCGGAGTGCTCTTTAATGCCAGCTGCCATTAGAGGCTGCGCTCGTTCATGCTTCGCTGCAAGCCGGCGGGGACACTGGCTTACGTGAGTGGGTAGTTTAAAGCTCCTGTTGGTTAATCCCTCAAATGGCCCAGTGACTGCTTTCATGAAGCATACTGGGAAGATTAAAACGGCCTGATTTTCTTTTTTTCCCCCCTGAAGCTCGCGAGAAACCGCCAGCGTCATTTGAAAAGCCTGCAAGAGCACCCGAAAATGCATTTGAAATAGAAACAGATATATGAAGGATACGGGTATCAGAGTTTCACGGTTTCCAGACAAGCTTCGAGTGATTATTTAACACGAGCTATACAAAGCATTAGGACAATATAGATTATATCTCTATTATAGTTGGGGTAATGCTACAAAGCTGGGGGGAAAAGGCTAGTCTGATATTCAAAGCTTTTCTTCTCCTCAGTCAAGCTTTTATGTTCCCTAAGGAAAGCTGGCATGCCTAAACAGATTATAGGGGAATACCTGACACTTTTATTATTGCCTTTTCAGGAAGAAGCTAATATTCAACATGAAACAACGCTTTCCCCTTCAAACTTTAAAAACCTGAATGTTAACTGTGACATTTATAATTCTAACCTCAGCAGCGAAAGTCACGCTCGCACGTATTAAAGGGTGAAGTCACGAGGAGGTGGAAAGGCAGCGCGTCAATCAGCGTTCGGCTCTTCTGAATGTTAAGGTGCTTATCTCTTCTTACGGTATCGAGAAGGTAGTTGGGTGCCTAACTTGGGGATCTGGATTTCATTAGGCAGCAAGGACCTTCATTAGGGGCTACAGAGCTCAGGTTTACATCATTTTAGGTCTATTTTTGGATCTAAAATGGAATTTGGCCACGGCAGTGATGATATTTCTTCTCATCTGAAAAGCACCCCAAGGTTTTCTGTTCTGTGTCTCCTCCTCAGTGGCTGCATTCCACACGAATTGGTTTTTTTCTGCTTTAAACAGATGCAATTTTGGATCGTCTTTTTTTCTGTGCAGATAAGCATGTTCTTTGTGTCACCATTTCTTATGATGAGCAAGAACCAACATACCTTCTTCTCATATTTCAATTCTCTAGATAATCCAAGCACTTTTTGCTACTAAACTTGAAGTTAAAAGTAACTACAGGAAAAACAGGTTGTTGAACTTTCCATTCTTGGAAATCCTCTCTCTGCTTCCTTATCACTTCAGTCAGTGGGACAGCGTACAGAGTAAGTCAAGTAGTACAAATCAAGATGCGTGATTATCTGCTTAATAAACTTCAAAATAATCGCTGCTACATTTTCCGTCCGTGGTTTCTTAGTCCTTACGCAGTCTGTCTTCTACTGGGCGGGTCTTCAGTCAGATCTGATGCAGAACATCAGAAAAACATGTATTTTGCAGTGATAGAACCTGCAATTATCCTCCTCACAGAACTGCTCACTATGATTTCTTCTGGTAGTTTATGCTTTCATCCTGCTGCTTTGCAACAGCATTTTAAGATTTAGCGGTAAGGCGCTACCACTGATCTAAACTGCGGATAACTGACTGCTCAGGGTTACTGTACTTTTTGTTATTTTGGGCATACACTTTCTTAGCATTTTAACAGAGCACTTATGTACGCTGATGTTTTAATCCCAACGCCCTTTCTGAGACGTGCGAGTGCAACCTCTGAACACCGCTGTGCTTTTCTGCATTGCGATGAATGGTTGGCTCCGTGACATGGGGCACTGGAAATTCCCTTGGAATCTGCGCCCTGCACTGTTACTGGCGTTTTGACGTGAGCTTGGAAATTTTACAACTTGCTTATTCATACTTATTTGTAAATGGTCCAGAGAAATAAGCCAACTTCCCACCAACACACTGGCCATTCTTCTGGAAGTGTGAAAAGATGACAGCATTTTTTTCCATCTCAGTAGAAAATGTCTTTCACAATGTAAACATTTGCTGATGAAATGCACTCCTCATTTTCTATACTAGTAGCTTTTTTTCTTTTTCAAAGTGCAACCTGAAGTATTTATAACTTGTGCTGATTACACATAGCGTATTTTTTTAGTTCTGAGGAAGTTTTCTCACTACCAGTCAACTGCTTTTATCACTTTGTACTCCACTAATATATTTACTAATGGTATAAAAAATGAGTAATGAAGAGTTCTGAAGGTATGCGAACACATTAATGCAACTAGAAGGTAAAATAATGCTACTTTTTAAACTTAAATCTCTAACTAGTTCTTCTAACAAAATCATATGGGAAGGCAATCCGATCCACATCTTGCCTGTTCAGAATTGTTTATGGTATATGATTAGTCTTCAGTAAGTCAAAGACGTGAATTTATATCTTCTTTTGCACCCAGCCAAGGCTACAAGTAAATATTATATGACTTCAGAGGAATTTAGTATATAATAATGAAGCGGATCAAAAATCTAGCCAATTGACTAGGCAAATAAACAGTACCCATGACTCCACAGATCTTTAATTGGAATAAGAAAGTAAATAGTCAAGCAGCTTTCAAACAAATTCAACTAATTAATGTGAGAAATGAGAAATCTCTTTTAATTTAGTTATAACAAAAAGGAAAAGATGAAACCAAACCGAAAGAATAGGACAGATCTTTTGGTGTTAGTGTTCTTTTTCTGTGGAACACAAAAAGCAATGATTTACATTAACTAAAAACCTAACCCATCATTTTTTTAACTGACCATATTTTTTTCCAGCAAACTGAAGAGATGATGACAGCTTCTCGAGCCTTTCCCATAAATGACATTCTTCAGCATTTTACTAACCCAGTGCTGAACTGCTACAGTATTTCATCTGTATGAGTTAATCTCTATGAATTAATCCTGTGGCTGTGCTTTACTCATTTACCATTACTTACATGCACATATATTCCATGACTACTTGTAAAGGAGAAAGGTTCACATTTTCTACATAAATACATACTCTTTATGTCTCTCATGACTTACTCTCATTAGCTATATACTAAATGATGTTAGACATGAGACTAAGTTAGTGTGTTGACTCTGGAATGCAGCAGTTACACGTGGTTGACTGGCCTCTTTGCTAAGGTTTATAGTGTAGTTTTGTAGTTCATAATATAGGCGATTTTTACAATATAACACCCCTGCTAATAAAAATAAAATTGTTACGTAAGGCCACTACTAAATAATGAAACCTCTACTACGTTTAATTTACCTATTAAATTCTGTGTAGCAGTAAATGTTACAGAGTTTGTTATTAATGTGAGTAACCTCAAGATTGCTGCCAACACTTCAAACATAAAATTTCTGTAAAGATGTTGGAATCAAATGATACGATGCTTTGCAACTTACTCCTTATTACAAAATGAGGGTAAGATTACCAATAACTACATGAGATTCCCAGTACCGTTATGGACTGCACTGGAACGGAGCAAAGGACAGAAAGTTGAGCCCACCTGCTAGATCATCTCAGGTGCCTCTTCCATAGGATTTCAGCATGCAGAGAAATACCTTATATTGCCATTTGTTTCTGGATTAAGTCAGTTAAGCAATTTATGTTTACCTTTCGAGTATGCATGAAAAGGAAGTATCACGATTGTGAAGATCTGTTTTCAAACTTCCACTTATTTCCATTGAGGACAGCGTAGGAGCGCCAGAAAAGATGCTGGAGGGGCTGTCGGTCCTCCTGGGCACAAAGATGCTGTGACATGCTGGGGACGGCCCATTCCCAGAACATAATCCTTCCTAGCCCCAGACTGAATGGATGGCAGATGACAAATTGCTTTTTGTTGTAACTAAAAAATACATTAACTGTAAAAATGTAATTATTATCTACCGTCATAATTAAGGAACTCTGAAAGAAAAGCTTTTTGGAATACTAAACTCCATAAATAACTGCTTTTGTTTTTCCAAAAGAAAACATAGCAGCTTTAACAAAGTTCTGCCTTAACAAATCTTCACTATGACCTCAGGATTCAATTTTAACAAGTTGGTTTTAATCCTGTAAGTTCAAGATCAAAGAAAAAGATTCATTGGCAGGGTTAAATGGAGCAACACTGAAGGATTTATAAAAATCAGGCCAATACCCACACCAGTCGTTCTGTCCTAATTAAGTTTATATTTTTTCTAAGTATTGCTGGCAGGAATTAATGCTCAGAGACCTAAGCCAAAGTAGCTCACTTTAACCCGAGGACACTTTTTCACTTACTTTGACTGTATTTTAAGTTTTTAGTTTTGAAGTATTTACCTTAATTTCCTACTTGAGAAAGTGAGGCTCTCCTCAGCAACTCTTTAAGTAACTGCTATTTTCCTTTTATATGACTAAAGTCCAGGAGTCCACCTCGCTAGGCTTGACACTAATGTATGCTGGTCTTTCTGACCAGCTCACTCTGGCAAAGGCACCTACCAAACCATGGTGCAACATTCTCCTCAAAAAATATTTGTTTCTGTTCCTGCGGCTGCTTTATAGGTGTTGAAAAAATGGTGAGAAAATTAATCCTAAATGTCAATGATCACTGCTGTGCAGCTACAGGCAAGTAAATTCTGACATGCTGCAATACACATTTACTGGTCACTACTGAGAATCATGGAATCATAGAATCGTTTAGGTTGGAAAAGACCTTTAAGACCATCCAGTCCAACCATTAACCTACACTACCAAGTCCACACTAAACCAATCAAGGGTAGACTAGACTAAACCATGTCCCCAAACACCACATCTACCCATTTTTTGAACACCTCCAGGGATGGAGACTCCCCCACCTCTCTGGGCAGCCTGTTCCAATGCTTGACCACACTTTCCGTGAAGAAATTTTTCCTAATTTCCAACCTAAACCTCCCCTGGCGCAGCTTGAGCCCATTTCCTCTCGTCCTATCGCTAACTACATGGGAGAAGAGCCCAACACCCCCCTCACTACACCCTCCTTTCAGGCAGTTGTAGAGAGCGATCAGGTCTCCCCTCAGCCTCCTCTTCTCCAGGCTGAACACCCCCAGCTCCCTCAGCCGCTCCCCACCAGCCCTGTGCTCCAGACCCTTCCCCAGCTCCGCTGCCCTTCTCTGGACACGCTCCAGCACCTCAATGTCTTTCTTGTATTGAGGGGCCCAAAACTGGACGCAGTATTCCAGGGGCGGCCTCACCAGCGCCGAGTACAGGGGCACAATCACCTCCCTGCTCCTGCCGGCCATACTATTCCTGACACAAGCCAGGATGCTGTTGGCCTTCTTGGCCACCTGGGCACACTGCTGGCTCATGTTCAGCCAGCTGTCAACCAACACCTCCAGGTCCTTTTCCGCCAGGCAGCTTTCCAGCCACTCTTCCCCAAGCCACATCTTCACCCCAGAAACGAGCCCGTGATGGTCCATTGCTCAGTGGACCTTGTGCCCATGCAGAACATCCGGCACCTGGAGGCAGGTGGGCTCTCCCTGCTCTGACAACGCAGCTGCTGCTCAGGACTATCTCCAACTGAAAACGTTTGCACTACTGGGGCTGGTTAAGCCTCGTAGCGTCGCACGCAGAAATGAATTCCTCAACAGAAAACGCTCCCCAAGAATGGATCAGCTACGGCATTTTGCCTTGTTCTTCAGGGACTCTAAGGAGGAGGGAGGTCTTAGAGGACAATCAGCCTGGGCTCAGCCTACGTGGGGAAAGGAAACAGGCAAGCCAGATTTGGAAATATCTGAAAGATAAGTGAATATATAAAACTATCACTGGAGCCTCTAATAAATTCATTCATCTTCTAGTCCTTGCAACTTTACACTGCCTGGCCCTGAAAAAAATAGCTATCTTTTGGATTCGCAAGATACACACTTACTTTAGTACAAGTTAAGCACTTGTTACTTCTCCATCCTATTTCTACTTTTGGCTATCTAAAACCTTTCACTAACTTTCATTGCTCTCATTCTATACAGAGGACTGAATACATGCTATAGGAGATGCTATTCTGGTTGCCTCTGTGATCACCCGAAGATGGAGAGTTTCTGTCGCTCTTAAATAACTTTCCTTGTGTCGTATACCGTGTAGTACATGGCGTAAGACTGTCCTGGAGGGAGAGGCCAAAATGTGGTTATCAGAGTTCTGGTGGTAGAATATCCCATGTTGTAATGTCAGTTCTTTGTGGCCTTCCTGGAAACCAGGCGGCAAACAGTTAACTTAGGCCATCCTTTTGTGCATCCGTATGTATACATGTAATGCACAAACTTAATTAAAACCAATTGTAACTGCCGAAGTGTAACATTGCTGAGCATAACATGTATTTTGTCATGACTTCAAAATGCAAATGTGCTTTTTGACTTGTTATGGAAGTCTTGCTTGCCAGACATTTCTAAATAAAGCCCAGGAGACTGGATTTACATCTTCCCCCTCTTAACCCTTCTCTTAATCGCTTCCCTCTAATTCCACTTTTTTCAATGTGTGTGGCTTGAGCAAAGCCTCTTCTCTGTAATTGTCTTCTAAATTGGCAAAAGGACAGTGCAGGGTGTGACCCTCCTCCAGTTTTTTGTGCACAATTGTATTCTCCTGTGCCCCATTCTCCTATGAGCTCTCCCACGTCAGATTCCTGTTTCGCATCTGTGTCTTCCTACAGCAACTGGAACCATAAAATGAGTTGTCATCATGGTATTTGATAATATTCGGAGCCAGAGGTACTGTATCTTCACATCTGGGAGCGAGTGGGTTCCCTCCTTTTAGCTACAGAGGACGGTGTATCTCACTGCACTACACTAGCAATAGTGGTAAGAGATGCTGCTGAGAATTTCAGAGGAGCAGAGAAAGGTCCACGCAAAAGAAGACGGCATAGTCACCGGAGAAATGCTGGAGTAAAGGCCTCCTCAAAATCCTCCTCTCTGTCAGGGGTTCATTTTGAGCTATTACCTCTACTGTGTAGTTTGCAGCCACTGGTAAGATTTCACCGAGCGAAGTTGGCTCTCCTAAAATGCCTTCTAGCACACCAGTGCACGCTAGGGCACGTAGGGGTGCACGTCACACGCTGCACATCACCCTTGTTTATGACGTAACTGTGCAGTATTGCATACGAGAGCGCTGCTCCTAGGCAGTCCCAGCTTGCACGCTCAGCAAAGGCTCCGGAGAAAAAGTATGCTTAAACAACAGTCAATATTGTGTTCTTGAAGACCAATTTTATAGAAGAAACACACATTGTATGTTAGTCTAACGTTATTGCTTTTGCCTTAATTCTCTTCTGTTCATTAAATGCAAATGTTTATGCCACCCGTTATTCAACAGTAAGCTCGTCTGACAGCTTTTGGCATACACTGATTTTTTAATAACTACCATCCATTGGCATACGCTCACATCTTTAATAAGTACCATCCCCTAAGCACACATACCAGAGATGTAAAACAGTTTTATTAAATTAAGCAGAGGCACAGACCATTAAAATTATTTTCTTACTAATAAAAGGCGAATGTTTACATTTATTAACACTATGTTGAGTTCAAACCGTGTAGATGATAGAGAGCCTATTTTGCAATACCTCCCACACCAGTTTTTACGGGTTTTTAGACAGCATTTTCTTAACCAAATATAGCATTTGCCATCATTTTTGATTGTTCCTAACTGCATTGTCCTAACGAGACGCAGCGGCAGCAGCTGCCCATTTTACTTCCCTGGCTCCAGCGTCGCTCCTGCCCCGGGGCGGGATGCCGGTGTGTCACCTCCGTCCCTGGCCACCGCCTGCGCTCCGCTGCGCGCGCGGCAGGGCGGCACCGTGGGCTCAGGCTGCCCTCTCACCTGGGCTGCTCCCGATTCTGCCTCCCGATAATCCAATTTATCACCCCAGTGACTGGAATTAACTGTCAGCAGAAGCACGAGCTGGGCCCTGCAGCCGATCCTAACCACTCGGGACTGGTTCTCTGACCCACCAAAGAAGAAACACCCGTTACTTTTCCCCAAACTGATTCCGTTTCTGTGGACAACCTTTTGTTCCTCTTTCGCGACCGTCAGCCGAGAGGCCAGCTGCTGGTTGCTGGGTTTAAATGATTTTTAACTGTGTTTTAGTAGACCAGTTTAGTGTAACACTAACACAACTACACTGATAGCTACCTTAGTTGTCAGGGCCATGTAAATCTGTGCAGGTGACCTAAAAGAAAATCTAAATCATGATGAAAAATCTACCTAGGCCCTTGGCTATTAAATTTCCATGTATCTGCTTTACATGGAAATTAGTATCATCAGCTGCTGCATACTTTTGCAGCAGAAGAATCTCTTCAAAAGAACTAGCCAGGAAAATATTCTTACTACCTAAATACTTAATATATTAAGCTAAACAACAGTACCTTGTTATGTGAAATGCAGCATGCAACATCTAGAATTCACTGTTAAAGACAGAGTGTTCCCATAAATGTTGCTATTTAAGAGTAGGCACATGAGTAGGGACTGTTAGAACTAGCCTTACTTAAACCCTCCTAGTAGGGCACTTTTGAACAGTCTCTAGCAAAAGAAATCTCAATATTTGCAAGTATCTGTGTGTTGGAATTGATCTCTGATCAATAATCCTACCAACAATCATATCTAATTCCTCCCTTTTTCCTCCCCCTTTTACACCTCCCTGTAAGATTTCTGAACAATCGGGCAAAAATGGGGAAAGAACATGAGCCAGCAGATCTCCCAGCATCACTGACAAAAAAATTTCACACTCAAGTATCATTGTAGTAAGAATGTTATAAAATATACCATGAGTTCTCACTGCCACATCCCAATACCTTCATGCTTGGAAGTCGCACTGCGCTCTGAACCACGATACATATGGTCATTCAAAACACATCAAATATGTAGCACTTAGGCAGGCTGCGGGTGCTGCTGCAATACGGGAGACGGTACACAAAAGTATCGAGCATTTTAGTACCTCCTACTGCATTTTTCTTCTAGTGTTCTGTTTGCTTCTTTTGGGTAATATGATATCAGGTTAGTATCTCTGTCATACGACCTATCTCTATCATACTACATACTTACTGAAGTCATCAAAACCTAAGATTTATCTGTAGGTACTTGTACAACTGCAGTACTGTATCAACATTTTATACGGTCTATCTGGAATTCCTTCTGATTTCTCAGATGTCTTTAATTTTCTGCAGTAATGTAGGTAAGATGAAATGCGAAGCCTGGCAAACAAACCTCCGGCACTGCAGTAACACAGAGAGGTATGGATTTTTTCTTTATTATTCTGCTAGACGAACTTACAAAATGCACGTTTTATCTTCTCCCTAAACCCTTACATGATACTAAGTTTCAGACCTAGACTTAACATTTTGTGCCAGAGGTTTATGCACTAGAAATGCTAGTTCTGTGGCAGGAGTCAGCCGGCTCTCTCAAAGGACGCGGCATTCTCATGCCGGCGCACACGTGCCTCCAGGTAGGTCCGAGCAGAGCTCTCAGGCTGCAGTTCCTGGGCAATAAGAGCCTCAAAGGTCCTGCCTGAAGCCTTTGCCAAGATTCCGCAGTGCGGGCTTGTTCTGGGACGGCATCTCTTGCAGGCGATTTCTTTTTGCCATAGAGGGAATGGTAAAAGAAGAAGAAATGGGTTAGTGCCTTCACATGGCTAGTGCGAAGGGAGGGAGCTGCTGGGGTGAATTCCCAGCTGGTGTCAGTCCCACAGCCCTTGAAGTCAGCGGATCTGTGCTGAAGAATTGCAAACTTGAGCGTATTCGGATCACATGCTGCTTCTTTATGGTTCTATAGAAGTGACAGATTTTCTGCTGAGTCCCAGCTGCTCTCACTTTCCTATTTCATGGAGCAGATCCTCAGCTAGAGTAAAATCACAGAAGATTGGGCCAAACCAGGACTACGCCAGCTTACACAGTCTAACAGCTTAACTCCCTGGCAGTTCTTGTCTGAGTGTCAACGGTGCAGTGCCGCTATGTAAAAAACACGCAGCAGATATTCTGGTCTTGAAAATGTCTGGAATGAGTTGCAATGTGTAGATGGCTGGCCGGAGGAGGCTGTGGAGTCTGCAAAGTGCTAGGGCTGACTGTGATTTATGTTTGCTTCCAGGTGCACGTACATTTTCCATCCCCCATATAGACTCAAGCACTGTGCTACACAGTCACGAGAGATTAAAATTCCTGCCCATTTTCTAGAAATATCAGCCGTGCTGAGAAAGAAGCATGGGAAGTACCGTTCGTTTGTTTTATGCTTACAAGAATCCTTTAGAGATACATATATTTTCTTAGCATTTCATATTAGCATGAATTAAAATATTCCATTTGGGCAAACTGTTATTTTAGTTGATTTCCTACAGACTGTTTTCAGCCCATTTCTAAGTGAATGGTGAATAACTCTTCAGTTGAACGCAGCGCTTTCAGATCCTGCTGCTTAGAATAGCTCCCCGCTTCTCAAGTATTAATTGTATCTGGTTATGTTTAAATGTCATTAAACTATGCAGCAAGTGATCTACGGGGATTCATATTTCTACCAAAAATCGAGCCTGCACCTTAACTTCCCGCTGCAGGAATCCGGGATGGGTTTTTTCCCCCCCGCTGTGCCTGTTGCAAACATCTGCCACTTCTGAACGCTGAAAAAAAAAAAAAAGAGTCCTTGCAATCCAAATTTCAACATTGTAGCTGAACGCTTGTACGAGAGAACATTGCTATTTTATTCATAAACTGTTTCAAGAAAGGAAAGGGAGGGAGAAGAGGCGAGGAAGTAAGCCAAAAGTGCTTTGACTTGCTTTCTGTTTTAAAGTGTCTCGGTGAGCGGCGTGCCAAGAAAAACAAAGTCCAGAGCAGGGAGCAGCGGGGAGATCCTGTTACAGCAGCCCAGCACCTCGGGAGACGGGGCTGCCTCCGGCAGGAGGAAGGGAAAAAAGGGGAGAAACGGGGAACCGGCCGGCAGCCGCCGCCTTGGGCGGGTGGATGACGGGGACCCCGCTCCGCAGCCTGCCCTCGCGTGACGGGAGAGCAGCGGGATGGTGGGGCGAGCGGGGCAGGCAGAATCCGGCCCTGGCTGGAGAAAAGCTTTGGGAAATGGGGAAATGGGGAAAGGGAGAGGGCTTCTTACTATCAGAATAATAAGCAAAAATAGGGAAAGCGTCAGTGAGCATCCCTACGGGACTGCAAGTGTACGTGAACGTGCGTACGGGGCTACGAACTGCTGCGCAGGCGGTGTGGCCGGCAGTGGCCTGTAGAGCTTCGCCAATGAGCTTACAACGAGAGGAGGAAAACCAAAAGCACCCCCTCCTCAGCATTTATGTGTGTTTTGTCTTCTGGGTATATTTGTTAGTCTTATTTGAGAAAGCAAGGATTTTTGTCTGGTTATACGGTAGCAAATTGCCCTACTAAGGACAAGTCAGCAACTTACTTGTCCTGTAAATTTGTCCAGGGAATTGGGACAAGCCTACAAAACTCCTATTTATCACCCTTTAAGAAGACAGCAGGGCTGGCAGTCCTTCCAGACAGGCAAAGGGGGAAGGGGAAAAACGCAGGGAGCACACAGGAATCAGCATGAAGACGGCGTCTCTTACCGCCATGGCTCCACGCCAGACTGTCCCCACCTCACTCAAGCCACGCGGGAAGCCCCTGCCTTTCAGAGGGAACGTACAACAGCAGGAGGAGTCAACTTAAAAAGCAAAACGCGTGAAACTTATAACCTGTCACACCCGACCTGCTGTTGCCACGTACCGTCACTGAAACGGGGCAGAGCTGACCCCGAGCAGCTGAGCAAGCCCTGATATTTTGAAGTCACGTTATTTTATTACGGGTAACCCGGCAGGGCGATAGCAGGTGGCGCGTGAACTTTCGCGGCGGTGCAGTGACCTGCAGCAACGCTGCTATTCCCGTCCTTCGCTTCTCGAAGGGGGAACTGCCCGTCTCCCGGTGACACGGACTCTGCACAGGTTGTGAATACCATCGGCAGCACAGACCACTTGCAGAAACGCCGGCCACCTTCATGGAGTGCTTAAAAAAGAGGGAGAACAAGGGAAGTAAAGCTGTGCTGTTTCTTGACAGATATGTGGCACTTCAAGGGTCTTAAAACCGCAACAAATTCACTCCAGATTTAGACTGCGATACACGTAAGGGCAGAATGTGGCTCTGGGACTCTGAAGGCATCTTGCCTGAACAACAGAAGGAGATTTTTGTCCTGGCCTGGGAGAAATAGGGACTGCCTCGGGCACTCAGAGGTCTTGATGGCCCCAACCGGCCTCACCTGGGGCCTCTGCCCACCCCACCCACGGGCCCAGAAGTCCACTTAAGCTCAGCCCTAGGGCTTCAGTCCTTTCCTGAGCTGCGTTGGAGGTGTACCAGTCTCCAGCCCTGTTCCTGAGTTGTTTGGACTTCTTGGCTTGACCGTGGACTTGGCTCGCTGCCTCGGCTCTGCGCGGCGATCGCTGAACTATCGGTAGGACACGTTGCTGTCACTACCCTGCTTCATCAGTAGTGTTTTTATTTTTAATGGGGTGTTTTACATTGCTATCAAAATTGCATTTTAGTTGTATTAGGTCAGGAATTGTTGTCTGTCACTGGTTGGATCTCTCTGTGTTTTGGCACTTTGCCCGCTACGCTCATTGCATCCTACTGAGCCCCTTTGCTAAGGAAGCAACAGGCATAAAACTGAATTGGGAAAGGTTGTATTTTGTTGTGGATGAAAAGGCTTGCTGCTTTGATCCCGTTCAAGGTCTACAGTTGAGTCCTTATCAAGGTCTTTCTGGTAGACGTTGCTTCTTAGGTCTGTAAAGCTGAAGATTTCTCCTGAAGGTGCTAAAGCAGCTCTTTCACGTTCTTTGGTTGAGAAGACTGAGCTCATGACAAAAAACTTGGAGCAATTCAGGTTTGCTCTAATTTGTGCCTAGCTGCCCACAGTCCCAAGGGGCTGTTCAAGTTGCCAGAGATTACTGTGGCAGAATGAGTGATCATTTGCTTAAGGCATTTCCATGAGGTTTCAGTCCAGCTGCCCCTTTGAAACTGCTAAAATCATCCTCTTCCTCCCTTCTGCTTGAACAAGGGGAGCCATTATGTGGCCCTTGCCACTGGTTTACAGATGAACCACTTTGTGGATGATAAAATTACTGACAGCATTGCCAAACACTCCCCGGAGCATCTAACCAGTGCAACCCGGTCTGAACGCACAAGGAGCTTTATTGTGGCTTCCCTGCCATTGCATTGTTAGATGTTGCTACTTATTTCTGCACATAGCAAAAATAGCCAGTGCAACTTGAATGCGTTTTGTAAAACTGACTTAGTTTACAACTAATCCTTTAAATCTATATGGAGACAGTAGAATCCAGTGGTTGGTGTGCAGAAATAAGATCCAATAAACTGGTTTCTAGTGCTGCCTTCTGCCCCTTGCATCACCCCTCTGCGCCTATAGATCTCCATCTGTAAAAACACGGCCAACAGCACATGGCCACCTTTACAAATGGCTGAGATGTTCTGATGAAAAGGGTTCTTAACATATGAAAGACATTAATACAATTGCATAGAGAGTAAAAGACATCAGCCAAATATCCAGCCTACGCCATGATCCAGCCAGAAATACAGTAAACTGTAATTGCTCACTGCTGGCCTTCTCACATAGTGCTTTCCAAGACAAGGTACAAAACACTGCAAGAAAAACAGTCCAGAAACCTAAATCTGAACTCTGACTATCAAGGGAGAATCAATTATTTGGAATTACAGAAGTTAATACACTTCAGGATCGAATAAGCAAAGGACTGTCCTGACAAAAACTGGTAATCCAAAATACAAGTTGCTTTTTTTAAAGAAGCTTTTCTTATTCTAAAATCCTTGTATACAGTAGTGTGAGGAACGCTTATTGTGTGTATGTGTGTGTGTGTGTGTGTATACTATCCAAATTCTGCCATCAATTACACTGATAGGAATCTGGAACAACTCCAGTGCTATTTACATGTGTCTAAATCACAACAGACTGTGGTTTGTTAATGAGGTGTACACTTTCCAGTGCTGTATACTGTTCTATGAAACCAAACACTTGTTGAAATCAGCTTTTCATTTTTACTAGTGATATTAGTGCTTAAGAGAGATTTTTTGCTCTATACCAATGGGTACAGTTGTAGTGAATCTCTACTTCCCAATATTTAAAACTATCACCTATGAAAACTCTTGGTTGTTTGAATATAATCTGATGACAAAGATTTTGCACGTATAAACATAACTTGGTGGTCAATCTCAATATTTTTATTGATTTTGTACTCATGTTGCTACCAGTATTGGATTACTAATCCTGTTTCTTAGCAAACGATTCAAGGTGTTGATTGTTTTCCATAGTAAAACATTGCCTCGCACTGAGTTTGCCTCTAAATCACTGTGGTAGAATTTAATCTCTATATTGTTCAATACGGTAATTTTGAAATTTGAATGATATACAATTGGAAACAACATCACCTATATTTTCAGAATCCTCCATGAGTTACTAAACTAAGTAGAAGTTTGCACAAGAGAGAAACAAGGCTTGCTATACCTATTAAGTGCCTGAAAATTGATTTATCATTAAAAATAATGCCAGTGCTGCTTCTATTTTCATTCCTTACATTCAACCAGTGCCAGCTGTGCTTTACTACATTCCAGTGGCACTTTTCATACCACTAAAATATAGTTGGTGACCACGTAACAAATCACAGTGTAGTAACACTAAGACTATGCAGCCATTTAGGTCAGGAAACATAAAATAACATCTTATAAATAACTCACTACAACAGCTCTTAGAGGTGAAGAGAAAGGCCGTAATAAAGGCTTTAAGAATTACTCAGGTTTTTTTTTTCTATAAAATAGTATCAACCGTTCAGCTATTTTCTTGAAAAGGTAGAAAGACAGGATGGGCTAAGCTCTTCCACTGGTATGAAAAAGGAGCTACATTTCTTTCAACTAATGGTGAAACAAATTTCTCCAGTTCTTAAACCTCTAGTTTAGAGCAACCTTGATTCAGCCTGTATTCTTTAACACTGTGCATTTTGCTGTTAAATACCTTTCTAACAATCTGGTGAAAGTCAGATGGTTTCAAGTGAATTTCACTTTGTTCATTCAAACCCGGAGTCAAATTTGTTGGGCTTATCCACACTTCCCGTGACCTGCATGAGGGTAGTCAATGGACTTTCATACTGACCAAGCCAACTGTTTATGACAACAGCTGTGAGAGCCAACAGCTCTCATAAATCACAGGAATGCACAAAATATAAATGAAAACTCTATTTTCAGAACAAGCTACATTGCAAATACTCTATGTTCATAAGCTTGCCACGCTGGGGTAGGATTTGAGAGATCTGGGCTTACTTTCCAACTCTACCACAGTGTTTGCATCACCCTGAACAAGTCTATGTATCTTGGATTTAGATCTTTTGAAAGAAGGTTAGAATAACTCCCTTTCTCCTATCATGGACCAATACAAACACAGAAAGAGGTCTGGCTAGAGCAAATGTACAGTGTCTAGCAGAAGGGAAAGGCAAGGAACTAGGGCACACCTACAAATCTGACTAAAATAGTGCACAAAAATTGCCAACTTGACTATTTTCCTTAAGTCAAATAAGATACAGATTTTGATTACAAACAGTATCTTGCGTCGGAAAATATGTCACCCAGTGCCAGCAGTGGAAAACCCAGGAGTTGAATGGCCAACTGGATGGAGTTCTGCTTGTGCAGAGCAGCATAGTTGTTCAAAGCTTCCCTGCTACTGGTGAGTCAGAGGATGGACTAGAAGGCATCTTCAGGGCTAGGAAGCTGGCTATGTAAGTGAAAAATGGGGAAGACAAACCAATGCAGGAGATAGGGGGCACGCTAGCAGTGGAAAATGTTCATTTTTGCATTATGCGCTTATGCAGTCTGTACCCCAGAAATGAGAAGGGGAAGTTGACAAAGCATGTTATGCTTAATAATCACGGTTTAATTTTCTGACAGCCCTATGTTGTGTTGTTTAGATACTGAAAGGAAAATAACTGACATGTCAAGGAAGTGTTAGTGGTTTTTGTTAGAACATACACAACTACCCATGCACTATTCAGGACAGCACACAGTACCATTTAATGGAGCTTTAAAAGTGTAATTTCAAAGGATTTTAATTTAAGCCTTAAGCTGCAATGATTTTTAAATAACAAGTTCATTACAGATAAATGACAGTTGTTTCAAAACTAACTGCAAATTCATTCTTCAGTATGCTCAGCTTTCTGGCCCATTTCTGAAAGAAAGCATCATGCCGATTTAAAGAAAGCAGCTGGTTTGCATTTATAAAATTTGCATTATCTTTTCTTGGAAGTGGATCATCAGCCTTGGGTTAGGAAATCTGGAAATATTTCACTGAATATTTCTGAGCTGATTTCCGTCAGCATGTTTCCTCACTCTGACTACAGGAGTAAGATTGACCATGTGGTCACAATTTATCCTTGATTTTCATTAGTAGAGGTGAATACTGAAAGTAGGACTTCATCTGAAAAGTTCCAGGACATCGTTCTCAAATGTTAATTATGTTCAAATCACCTTAAGTGCCTTTTATCACTACTTAGAAAACACTTAATTACTGTAGGACAAAAGGATTAGCATTTTTTTATTCACTTGTGTTTTTACTGTAGGTTTTCCCTTGCTGTTTACAATTTTAACTTTATAAAATTCTGCTAATAGGGTCCTTTCCCATCTTAATTCCTATTAGGAAGTCATGACTCAAATCCTAGTTGCCCCATTCATTCTTCCATGGATACGTATTATTCATTAGGAATATCAGGTGTTACAAAAGAAAACACATTGATCTTATCAGGCTGGAATTGTAGGCCACATCTTCACCTCATGTAAATCATCCATGGACTTCCACTGAAATCAAAGCAACTCTGTGTATTTTTATCGGAAGAGAACTGGTCCCATGAGATAGGCAACCAGCCGGCATTGCAGGAAGATTTAACAACTGAAATGGGTAAATGTGCTTTTTATGTATGTTTTTTTCCTTTTCCTCAGTTTGCCACTGGGCCAAAAATGAAGCAAAAGGAAACAAAAAACCCTTTGTAAAATGAAATAACCAAAAATCAGGAGATTAATAGCTAAAGGCTGAAAAAGTATGCTTGTATATCACTGCTGTATCCATTTAAGTGTGGTCTACTCTTAAGCCATGGACTAAGGGCTTTTGTATAAAAACAGGACTCCATTCTCCTAACTCTTCCCTGACCTTGTGCAAGTCACAGGGGTTAGTCTTCTATAGCCTTATGGATGTTGGAAGCAAAAACATTCACAGGGAGACATCAGAAACACAAATTGGGGTCTCTGTTCTTCAGAATAGTTTTGTGCAAACACCTAGCATGTTAGGTAACATCAACACCTAATAGTGACTTCATCAAGGCCAAAATATGGTTTATGACAGTCCAGGGTGATGCTGATGCCCATGTTTCCCTTTATGTCAGTGGTCCCATTAAAATCAGTGGCTGCATAAACTAAGCAGCAGAACTGGGTTCTTCTAAAAGCTCTCTGGAACTACTTAAACATGTGAAATTATGCCCTGGTAAAAAAGGTGTGAAGTATCAGGACTTTAACAAGCTACTATGATCAATAAATATCGACAGTAGTATAAATACCATCTCACATGCTAAAACCTGTGTGTTTACCTATGAGATTTAGCAAACCCGTTCCTCAAACTCAGGTTTTGAAGGTGGTTGTTCCGATAGAGCAATTATGCTGTAACTAAGTCTTAAAGTATATATACTGCAGGAGCCAGACCTGTGCCCCCAAGATGATTCTCTACTGGCGCAAGTAACTAAGTGGACTTGTAAAAAGCATCTGAGAGGGTTTCGATGCTCAAAGTCCCAAGAGACAGTTGCAGTGATTATCATCATCAACAGTGGTTAAAAACGCCATAGCTGTTTTCTTGGATTTAGGCCAGATATTTGCTATGCACATGAATAACTTAAAAGGAGAGGAAGTCCTGATTTGCATGACATGACTGAGGGCTTCATGTATTAGAAAAATGAATCAGAATTTCTCCAAGTCTCAAAATTTTGAAAAGCTGAAATGACTTGCATAAAATTGTATGTTTACGTGTTTCAAAATTAATAGTAAATAATAACATATATAGGGGAGCAGCCAACAGGAGGATGGAATACAATATGGGTGGTAAGAGTTGGGTTGAAAGCCCGGTATGTTGGGCAGTTAATGAAAGGCGAGACTGAAATACGGCATTCCTTGCTGTTCTCAGGTACCTACCCGGCAGGGTAAAACAACCTACTACTATATCTAGCCATATACCTTGTGTAAATTGCTGTTACACTTGGCAACTCCTTTTATTTAACACTAACAAACAACTGTTCCATGAACCAGGTAGTGCAATGCAGAGTCAAACCCAAGCCCAACTTAAACAGATGACAGCCTGGCCATTTACTCTCACAGAAGCTGGATAAAAGCCATAACTTTTATTTCTGAAAACATTCTGGCTGGGTGTCTTGAGTCAAATGGAATGTTCTTACAGCAACAAACTCCCTTAAATATTTCAGCACAATTGGATTACAATTATTTCAGTACGCTTAGCCCTGGAGACACTGATGTATCCATAACAAAGTTGAGTGCAATAAGATCCCAGAATAGGAAGGACTTTTTCTCAAAAATGTGGCATGATTATATGTATTTTTTAAAACTCCTAAGGGTAAGATATTTCAAGTCTGCAGATGTATGCATCTATTTTGGGAAAGTACTAAATCATAAAAACGTTCTGAAAATTGTGTACAGGATGTATATACACATTTTTTTGTATGTGTGTATATTTTTAAAAGTTAACGTAATATATCTGGTGGTCAATAGCTGGCTTATCTAGGGACAGTCATTCAAGTATTTGAGGGACTCTGGAGCTTGATAGTAACCAGACTAATTTTTAATACAGACCTAAATTTGCTTCATATTATGGTCTTCCATGAGAAGCAGGGAGTGTAAACATTAGAAAGCTTAGTGCTGTGCAGGTGATGTTTCTGTGGAGCACTTGGGGTACACAGCATTTTTGTGCTGGGGATATTTCTCCAACTGGCCACTTTTAAAAGTGAAACACCTGATGGCTTTGCTGAAGGGGAGTGTAAATTATCCTCATTTGGTATGCATTAGCAAGGGAGGGTTTGAATAATTTTGGTATACATCTGTCTGGATTAATTTTGTTTTCTGATGTATTATTTTCTTTATTGGCTTAATTCAGTATTTCCAGATTTTGATATTCATTAAATATTAGCATAATTTGCAGCATGTAACAATAGTAACAGAGAAACTTGGGGGGTTTATTGTGTTATATTCCTTCTGCTCCCAAATCCTTATTATTAGGTCTCCCAATGAGACATGCAGCTATAAAAAAAGTCTGGGTTTGGTCAAGTACAGTACTAAAAGTCAGGTCAGTACTAAAATCCTCAACACCTGAGGGTCAACAAAAACCACACTGGACTGTTCCATTCAAAACATCACTTTCCTGAAATGCTCCGTAATCCTTCTGTGTGTTAAATCCGACAGCATGTACCACCTGCCTGGTGGCTCTCAAGATGCAGGTACCTGTGCCAAATACAGGATTTCAGATGCAAGTGAGATTTGCATGAATTGGTACGCTGTTGTGAACCACATTTTTTTTTTTTTGGACAGTGTTGCTGAGAGCAAACAGTTGCTCAGAGAAGACTGCTGCTGTTGTTCACAATCTTTTGTAACATTATATTGCTTCAACTTTGTTCCTAACAGTTTTTGGTAACTGCTGCTTATTTTAATAATAATTGACATGTAAAAAGGAGAAGAAATAATTAAAACAGACTGTGAATGTTCTGGATCATTAACAAAAGTATTCATGGCATTAGTCTAACGTATTTGTAAGAAAATATCATGGTGTTATTCATTCACTATAATATACGGCAGTCAGCAAATGGATAAAGAGAGTGACTGCAGATTGAGCTGAGTATCAGATCGTGTAGGCACACAGTTTCACTGACTTCAGCTGAAAATTATTCCAGTCCCCACTTGTTGAAAGTCAGAGGGTTTGCATTTTCCAGTTCAGTGCACTTACTGTAAATAAGAATTATTACTGTTCACACAGGACTTGAAAGAATTCCCTACACTTGAGAGCAGGACTTGCTGCATGGATTTGCTCATAGATCTTCCCACATCTTCCCTTTACTCTCCTGTACCACAGTACATCTATTTTTCTTGGGCTCTGTGAATGCAAAATTGTGTGGCTATTTGAGACAAATCTAAATGTCTCTGGGGAAAGATACACAGCATCATTTCTTGCTCCGATACCTTTTTTGGTGCCTGTATGAAAATCCTGAGGTTTACTGCAGCCTGCTCCCTTTGGTAGATGGCAGCCCAAGCGATGAACACAACAAATGCCTGCTGTCCACTGTGACAGTGGCAGCCTTCCCTGTAGTGTATTATATATTATATATTATATCCGTCTTAGAGCTGTGCGTGGGGTGCGTTGCACTGTGCTCCCAGACCTCCGACCTGCAGGATTAGCAGGTGACACTGGCAGAGACAAGGGTACAATTCTGCTCTTAGAACTACAGACAGCTGCTGTAATATTCTCAGAAGCGAATCAAGGAATAACTGATTATCTTCTTCACCTGAGAAAGTGATGTGTTTTTACCTTATGGTTCATTACTTTGCTGGAAGATGACAGTCAGTTTTTCTTGCAGTATTTCAAGGCAAAGACCAATTCCTGTGTCTAGTAAGAACCTTTACATACTTGCTGGGTGATCGGGACTTTTCATAGACTAGGCTATTGCCTAGAATTGTTAACAAATCCTCTATCATTGACTTCAGTAGATATTTCTATTTCCAACCTAATAAAAGTCAGTGGGGATAATCAGAGTCAGAAACTGCTTAACATCAGTGAGAGCAGCAGAAAATGTGGCCTATGTAGTCATGAAATACTATGGCTTTTTCACTGAGTCATGCCTTATATGTGGATTTAAAAACAAAATCTATTTTCTATATTCATTATTAATACTTTCATTTCACTCTATAAGGGCACACTGTGATTGAACACATATATTTAAGTATAGACACGCATCTTTTGTGCTGGGATTCTTTCTATTCCACTGCAGAATTCTCCAAGAGACACTTCTTTCCATAAAGCACAAATAGAATATTTAATTATAGAGGCTCCAACAAGACATATGCTAACAACAAATGAAACATAATTCTTCTCCTTTTGCATTAGTTTTGTATTGTCATAGATCTCTTGAAGCTTGGAGTTATGCTAGCATGAACTTTTGCAATTAATAGAAAATCATCACCAAATACTTGCAATTAAATAATATCTAGTGTTGTGAACTATTGTACCAATCAAAGCCATCTTCTGTAAAACTTCATGCGGCGATTTACACTAACTTTGCCTAGAAAGGGCTGTGTAGATGCCTCAGTGCCTTTAGAGGATAGCAAAGAACAATAAATCAGGCTACTTTGGATTTGATTTTACAACTGGAAAAGATTATGCTGATCTTTATGAAAAGGAGAGGCTAGCATTCTGATGCGCTGCATTTGATGGTTACCACTCATTTTTGTCATGAAGAAGAAAGGAGCAAACTGTCCATATGCTTTTAAATAGTACTGTCAACATACTGTATTTCTAAATCAGCTTAATCCATTTTGCTATAAATGGAAACCATGCTTTCAGTATTTCTGGTGGGAATTAGTTAACTAAGTGCTAAAACTTGCCAAACTGCATTTTATATAAAAAAGGAGCTTCATGAATCAAAAGCAGTGTTCAGCTGCATATAAATAGGCTTCCAGAAAAACGTATGCCTTGTAATCACATCTTGATAGTCTAATACCTTGTATAAAATCCAGAAACTATTTTCTGCATCTGACAGTGTTTACAACACGGAGCCTGAAGTCTGCCCTCCTATAGTTACTATTTCATACAACTTTATGGCCAAAACCTGAACTGGCTTTCTATTTACAGCTTGGAGGATATCCATCTGTCAGGTGAGCACCAGGTAATCTAATTCCAGCCGCCCTTTGTGTGTGAAATGGGATGCGAGAATAAATGTAATCCAAAGTAGAATGTAAATTGTCAAATACTTGTGAACTTGCATCGGGCTTAGCAGGCAGTGAGGATCGTCCCACAGAGCCTGGACCTTCTGTGCAAGGACAAAGCTGTGTTTATTCCAGTGTTGCCTTCTTGTGGCTGTGGAGGCAGAGACCGCCTGAAACAAGAGCAGACATCTCAGCCGCTCATAGAGCGGACGCTGGATAAGTATTTTACTGCATTACCTGAAGCAGGAAGGCAAAGTAAATGTCGGGGTGGGATTAAGTTTTAAGAAACCGGATAAACTGCTCCCATTTGAGGAGAACTTGAGATGTAAAGAAGGGATGCTCATGTGAACTGGACTTGGCTGGACAGAGCACCCTGCTGTTCCAACTTCTAGATTCCCTCTGCTTATTTTGACCTGATATACTGCAGGTATATTTATATCCCGCAGGGTTTCCCAGTGGATTATCAGGTGCTTGTTCTGCTTTCAGCTGGAGAGGCCCTTTAGGGGGGAGATATCTTTGACTATCTGCTTGACAGCAGTAGATTTGATGGATGTGATTTACAAAGAGGGGGGGAAAAAATGGAGTAAGTGCTTGGAGATGATTGACAGATGCAGTAAATCTAACCCAGCCTTTGAAGATAAATAACGAATGGTGGTGCAGATGCAGCGTTATCCTTTCCCTCTCTGTTAAGGCATTTCGGCTTGCGAACAGTGCCCTTACTTTTTCATGTGTTGCTGAAAACCGAACATATGGTTCCGCTCAATGAAAACAAGTCAGAATCACTGTCAGATGAACACAGATTAAAACCATAAGAGAAATCTGACCCACTGGGATGCTGTGGCACTAGTGCCCTCCCACTCGGCTGCAAGCACCACCATCACTAAGTGCCTGGTTCCTTCTTGCAGGCTTTGCTGCGAGCACCCTGGCAGCAGGACAGCAGGAAATATTCATGTTAACGATGATGTATGATTTCCAAACACTTTCCACAAGAAAGGATTTGGTATTAACGTGATTATTTGCTGTGAAGAGTATGCTATCGCTGTGTGGTGAGATGCCTAGCCTTTGTAAGGAAGACGTGGTCCCGGCACAGACTTCTCTACTCTTCTTCAGAAATCAGTAGCTTACGTTCTGCAGCACTCCTGACAAACAAGTAAACCCTACGCAATGCAGTCGGAGTCTCCTCTTTCACCGCTTGCTTTCCCAAGCCTGTCAACTGTCCTTCTCTCAGGGTTTAGCCAGCCTTCCCTGTGGTTCAGAGCTGCTTCTGCCAAATGCATTAGGTGGGAAAGCTGACTCTTCTGCAATATTCATATTGCAATTCCTCTGCCAAAAATGGAATTCAGGTGTTTTACAGGGCAAAGCAAAGACTGCCAGCAAACAGCGAGCCTCTGGAAACCTAAAAAACTTCTACTCCGCAAGGATTATTTTAAACAGTAGAATACAGGGATCCTATGTATAATACCAGGTGGTGTCCAATCCAATGACTGCAGCTTTTGTCTAGGTGCTAAGCTTTCTAGACACATCTTGAATTTGCTGAAACAGCCGCAGCTCTTAAATCCCCCAGGAAGGCTGCTTTGGGGTTTCGGGACAGGTTGAGACCAGCTTCTAACAGGCTGCTGACCCTGCTTTCCTATGAGACCAACTCCTTCACAAAATGAAGCTTATTTGTAATAATAAACGTATAAGGAGATGACTGCATTACAATCAAAAAGAATTATGGTTGCAGTGCTTTTGAATTATTACTTTAAAATATTTAGAAAAAAAAATCGTGCTTTGTATTTGTGCAGTATATTATGGATCCTAAAATAATTCATAATTCTGCTATGAGATGTAAGGCAGATAGCACGCAGTGGCCAAGACTATCAGTACACCAGTTCAGTGCCAGTATGGGGGTAGATGTTACCATCTGATATGTCCTTCCTATATCTGATTTCGATGAGTCCGTGATATGTAATACGCATCATGCTTTACTGTGTTAGATCATACGTTAGAGGTCTGTTGCAACATTCGTCAGCATCTTTATAGAGGAAAAAAACCCCTAGGAAATGTACTGATTCACTACTAATGTTTAGCCAAACATGCAAAGCTGATCATATTTAGCAAGCGCCGTTCCAAAACCCAGAGGAAACCAATGTGGCTGTAGCAAATCTGACCTGATAGCTTACTTTTACACAGAAATTGCAATTCCCATTTAAAAGAACCAAACCTTAAAGCCTTCTTCCATTTGCCCAGAGATTTGGGATTTATTTGGTGTGAGACTAATGATATTATCTTAAAAAAAAAAAAAATTAACATGATTTAACAGCAAAAGAAGGAATGTCACCGTTTCAAGAGAAAAATCCCAGAAGAGTTGAAAAGCCTGACTTTTTCTACACGACTTTACTTAGAAGGAGTTATTGAGTGAAGCAGTGGAAATCCTTTGAGTAGAAGTATGTAGTGCTGTTCTGTGCAACACTCTTAAAGGTTAAGTTGTTAGCTGTCAGTGTTCAGTTATACATCACGTTGCTGCTGGGGGAAGGGAGCACTAACTACTCTATTTTTCCAGCTCTGCAGCCAGACTCTCTCTAAACAATTTCCTGCACTGGGTTCACGTAAGAGACTAAATTGTTTCTAATACAAGGAATGTAGTTAACCACAACCGATAGACAAATACCTTTTCTTATCACTAATGGACTACAACACTTGACTGCAAAAGCAATTTAAACCTTACAAATGGCATATTCAACCCTCTAACAGCAGTTACGCGGGGAGAATTGTTGTTACAGCAGCTTTTCATTATATCTTTGAATGTTTGCACTGAAAATTTTTTTTTAAATCAGCAGTATAGCTTTGTCTTCATCCACTTGTATCTCTGAAAATAATAGTTTCATAAGAATATTCTGTAGGTCTTCAAGCTGTGGACAACATTTTGTGCTTAGCAGGTCATACTGACACTCAGCAGCAAAGCAGTGATGGCTTAACAACACTTTATATGTTTAGAGCGGAAAAAAGTTCACTATATTTATTAAAACATCTGAGAGACCTTGCCAAGATTGGGGTCCCAACATGATAAATGTTATGGGTAAAAACTGCAAATGTGGATGTACATAATAGTTCCCCAAGCGCATGCAAGTCTCGCAGGCAAACTGATTTGCCTGATGTTACTTGGCTCGGGGAACTGGAGAATAGAAACGTGAAGGGCAGATTCACCCACAGAACTCTCCTCTTTCATGGACTATGCACCTAGTAGTTAGGGAGCAGAATTAGTCCTTCCTCTTCTTCTTTTGGACTTGTCATTTGTATTCCTGTGAAAATCCCTTATTTCCAAGGGAAGGAGCTACCACTCGCTCTAGTCAGGAGCTTCACCTCAGCCATCACATGGATGGGCAACCCTCTATCTTCCACTTTCTGGGTAAAGAAACTTCTGAAGTTTCTTCACCATATTTTTGGTAAATCTATACTATTGATGCCAATGAAACCGTTGATGGAAAAATGTCAGTTTCTGCCCACTGGACTGGGCGGCATCTGAGCCCATCAAGCAGGCTTTGTGTACAAAGACGAGATCCGCCGGGGCGCCGAGCCAGGCACTGATCGGCCTAACGCGTAAACTCCGTGCGTGTCCAGGATTCTCCGACATCACACACTTCTTCCCCGGAGGCACCGGTGAGAGCTGATGCTCAGGTGGTCCCTCAGAATAAACTTTCTGAATGGTTCTGGAGGCCTCGGGAGCATGAACCCTCCACCTCCCACTCTCCAAAGCGGCCCCTGAACCTTCCCCCATGAGACTTGCTCAGGCTTACGCACTCACCAGCCCCCTTCTAGGTCACGTTTCTCTCTTACAGCCTCGTGTCTAGGAATCATGGTCTTGAGTGGGAACATCAGCTTCCGTCACAAAATTTTTAGCCCTTGGAGAAAGGCTCGAAGCTGTGAAATGTAAGTTCAAAGAAAAATTCTCGTGTTCTTTTTAGAACATTTCTGACTTTGAGTCAACCTCATGACTTTTTGCCATGCTTCAACAGGGACTACGAAGTTTGCGATGTCAATTTTTCAGAAAAGCCTGCTTTGAAGATACATATTTAATGGAATACAACTATTCATCAGAAGATGTAATATGAGATAATATTTAATTCAGGCACACTAACTCTTAATTCATATTAATTTATACTTGGCTGAAACTAAACGTTTAACGGATTCTTCCATGCATTTCAAACACTGTCCTAGAAAACAGAAATCCTCAGTCACACTTCTAAGACTCACATCTACGCTGTGAGATATTTTTAGCTTCCCAGTGACTTTGGGAACAGTGTGTGTGAAGGGAATGAAGGAATGATCCCGTGTTGAGCAGAGTCTGTGTCTGTCCCTTGCAGTGGCAGCACCTACGGGCAGTCTCCTTCAGGCACTGTGGATTCCAGAGTGAATCACTGGATATAAGGACATGTGGCATGCTCTGGGAATTTTCTGGTATTAATCAAGTCCCATTTTCGCATTCTTCTATACTTATCCTACTCAAAATCCTAATTACTAACAGGTTATTTCAGCCACATAATTGCACCAGTTTTACAGTAAATCTCCTGCAATCATATATACGCAAATCAATACTTCCTAACATAAACACAAACATCTTTTCCATGTATCTTAACCTAGTACTCATAATTCATATATTCTCTGCAAAGTTATACCTGGCATAAGTCAACCCCCTAAGTTGAAACATGTTATTTCAAGCTTGTGAACAGCTGCCCTGTTTTCCCTTTTCACGCGCCAGGAGACCAAGGGGCACAGCCTTTGCTAAGCCTATGCCTGAAGGACTGAAGGTGGGGCTAGTACCACCGGACTGCAAAATTCCTCACTGGAAGTTAGGATCTGAAGATATAATTAAAACCAGTTACGTTACCATAAGTGACTTAACAAATAGCCGTATCTCAGCAAAGCCATGGTAACTTCCCACATGTGCACTCTGTGCGCTCACCAAGTACCATGTGGAAGTATATTGAGCCAAAATCATCCTGGAAGTGATGATTTCTGCACACTAGGGAAATAAAAACCAAAGTTTTAATCTGAATTTGTTACCTCAACTGCCTTTTCAATGACTACCTAATAGTTTTGGGTGAAATGAATTGGAAAGTTCTCAATATAGTGATACTACCATAGGAACTGAATTACCTTAAACAGAAAATATCTTTTTTTTTTTTTTTTAATCAGGAAGAAAAGTGTCTGGGGATTCCAGAACTCAGTTTAGTTTCCATTCCTGTTTCTGATTGCCTTTGTGGCTTGGAGAAACCCACCCTCTGCTGCCTAGATCCCGACCCTCTGTTCGGTAACACTGCTTCTGGGAATGCTCTTCCCCCCAGGTTACTTCTGCAACCCTGCAGCAGCCATCCCTTCTCTTCCTGCAACCAGCCCGAGCTCAGCCCGCGACGCCCGCCTCTGGCAGATGACTTCCGCAGCCTTCGATGGCGATGGGTTTGGTCACCCCGTAAGGAAGAATCCTGGGTCACCCTCTCGCCTGCTGTTGCGCTGCGAAGGCAGATGGCACGGCTGCAGGCTGCCGGCGAGGGGACCTGTAGGGATTGAGCTCAGGTCTTTCCCCTGGGGATTTTGGAAGGCTGCTGCAGAGCCAGCCCCAAGGCTCTCCCAGCAGCAGGCCACGCGACAGGTAAACCCGCCCAGAGGTGGCTCTGAGGTTGCTACCTGTAACCAGCACAACAGAAACCAAAAATGGCAAACATATTTTCAAAAATGCCAAGTGAAATGAAAGATGTGGCTATCTGCCCCTGATTAGGATGGCACCTCCTGCTATCACGAAGGAATGGTAATAAGTCCTTATAGTTTAAACTTACTGTATATACAGGTCTTTAAAGATACGATGTCTAACTCCAGCAGTGCTACTACGAGTCAGCTCCCAGGTTTTCTAGTTAGTGACACAAGTCAAAACGCTGTTTAACAATGTTTTTCCTGTGTTGCAAAACAGCATGAGTCTGAATCATGGGGTTTTCGTGGGGAGATGAGAAGGTGAGGTGAGCAGAGCATCCCCGGGCAGAAGGCAGGAAATCAAAGAGCATCTCTTCCCTGCACAAAATTTCTAGCTACACTGGGTCTCTTTCCCTCCAAGCCGGTGCAGTCGTATTTAAATTACAGTGAGTGTAAAACACTATCCGTGAGAACAATAGCGTTGTACATGCTTTCCACATTAAATAAAATGACCACATAAGGGACAAGGTAATGGAGAATATGGCCCATGGGAAACGTTATCTGAAATAGCGGTTTCTTCCGAGTTTGAAAATCACTATTATGTGTACAGCACTGAGACGGTCTGAGAGTTACACTTTGATTTAATGACTCCCAGACTTGTCAGGAACGTCTGGTCTGGATCTCAATTTCTCAGCTGGTTTCTGCTTTCCAGAACCAGCATTAGTGTCCCAGAATGTGGGGGCGAGTTATGAGCCTCAGGTCTCGGTCATCCGCATTTTAGCTATCATCTTCTGCAAGCCATCTTCTCCAGTATAAATAATACATACTCAGTAACTGCAGTATCTTTGGTTAAAACCAGCAATGATGTGTCAGTGCTACAGATTACGTATGTCAACAGGTCCTTACTGGGTAATGGTTTAGTGTTTATTATACATCCCCAAATATATTTTCTGAAAACATTTTGATGTTATTTCATTTCACACTGTAAAAACTCAGGTTTCAACACAAATGTCAGGCATAACAACACTGAAATCCTTAAAC
Source organism: Pelecanus crispus (assembly GCF_030463565.1). NCBI lineage: Eukaryota > Metazoa > Chordata > Aves > Pelecaniformes > Pelecanidae > Pelecanus > Pelecanus crispus. The sequence goes on from NC_134649.1 coordinate 47,191,584, forward strand.
AGTCTTTTGGGGGCAGTTCTGTTAGAATTACGTTTTTCAGAAGCCGGTGCCATTTGTTGAAGCTTGCCCTGAACTGTCAGCATACCTTTTCAATCAAAGCAACAGCTGCCAGACTGATATAGTCCTGCACCAGAATGAGAACCCTGCAGAGCTCACGTGCCCTTGTCTTATCTCAGAAGAGTCTGTAGCTGCTGATACCAAATCACTAAAAATGGCAGCAGAAACAGTAATTCGGGGTTAATCTAATATTGTGGGCTGAAGGGAAGCCACGGTCTACCCCACCCCACATTCCTTGAACACCCAAATCTCCCTCTGGGAGTCTTAGGTACACGAAGAATAAATGCTTTCTCTATCTAGAAACTCATTCACATTTTGCTCTTTTTTTTTTTTTTAAAGGACTATTATTAAATGTTGTTAGAAATAGTCAAATACAGCAAGCTGTAGTTGAATACAGAATTCATGGATAAAACAATTTTTATTAAAATTGGAATTTTAAGCAGCTGTTACCATTACTATGGGTGCTTCCTGTTCATCATGAAAGCGTATGTATAGCTTGTTTACAAGGTATATAACTGCAGGTGTTGTAGCTACGGCTTCAGAAGCTTTTTAACAATTTACGTATTTGTTTTCAGGACTTTTCAGAAAATATTCCTATTTTGTCTCAGACTTCCCATGATTTTCTTAGTCTCAAGGTAACTGATTTATATTTTAAGGATTAGTAAAATCCCACAGAGTATTTTGTTGTTCATCAAAGAAGTAAAACTTTGCCTAATTTTCTATCTGATCACTTTTCTATCACTATGCTGCTGCCATAACTCCACTGACTTCAGCTCCATTAGAACTGGTTAGCTAGTCTGTTCAAGCATGACCAAAAAAATCTAGTGTAGGCATGGTATATACTTTAATATAGGCTCAGTTGGTCACATTAAAAGTGATGCTTCCCTAATCTTTCCCTTGACTAGTTCAGTATTAATATATGCAGTGCCCTGCCAACCCCTCTTTCAAATGTGTCATATATTAAATTTTTAGTATTATCTATCTAAATCTTAGTCTAGACAAAGGCACCTGGAGCTGAGGATTATAATTGCCTGGGTTTATTCAGCCCTCCAGGGCAGCAGGCTGCCTTTGTGGCTGAGTAACTGGATGGATGAAAAGGCTGGGTTCCACGCCTGCCTTAGCCACAAAGTTGGGTCTATTAAGCTTCCGTGCCTCGGTTCCCTGATGACGATGCTGATGCAACCCCTCTTGACTTCATCCTTCTGTACATTTTTGAGTATTCATACTGCACATTTTCTGAGACAGGCGCTATCGTCAATGGGGATTCAATTTCTGTGACGGTCCCCAGGCACTGTTAGAGTAATAATAATAAAAGAAGACCCACAGCCTTGGATCTCATGTAACTTTTAAACCGTGGGTTAGAGGTTCAGTTGGGCAGAAGGTACCTACCCTCTCCAGTGCGAGCACAAAAAATTAGTCCTGTCTGATGATGATGTGTGAAATAAGCCCACTGAAGCCAATATGAGACCCTACCTTAATGGGCAGCCTCATTTTGTTTCTGGTGAGCTGCTTAAATAAAAACCTTTGGGTTCTACCGTGATAGCTGAGTAAGTAAATAACCTTTCAAATGCCCAAGTGGAATTAATACAAAGCCGCAGTTTCTTAGCACATCCTCCAGGCATGAGCTGTTCCGAGGATGTGAGAAAGCCAGAAATGGAAAGAGCAAATGCTCTTTATCCTAACACAACAGTTGTTGGAAATAACAAGCCAGTTGTAAAACTGTCAAATATTTGATGCTTCTGTAAAACACTGCATTATTTACCTTCTGTTGCTAAAGTCTGTTCTGTTCCATTCATGCCACTCAGCTAACTTCTCCATTTGGTACTGGTAGTAGTAACACAAAATTAATTTTAGTAGGTTCTTATTACCAGTGTTTGATGATTTTCCTTAGGCCTGCTACCTCCTACCACAGGAAAAAATAGTCTCTGACTGCAGCAAAGAAAATCTGTAGGAGCTGACAATATCGCTATGAAGGCGCCACTATGTGAACTATTACTTATTGATACAACTCCTTTTTGATAAGGATTTCAGGCTTGGGCTCTACAGGTTTCAGAACTGACAGTGGACACCGCAAATAATAGCCACAAAACCTTCACATGTGACAATTTCTGATGTTTTATTTGTTATACTTAAGAACCAGGAATGGAAATGCCCCAGACCATTCTGATGCTGCAGAGCCGAGAGGCATCCTTAGTCCACTTTTTATGCAACGGCTGTGCTTTTACTGGGTCTTGGGGCCCAAATCTGGTCCCATCCAAAGGAATAATAAAGGCACCAGACATGGGAGCAGACCTCAGAAAATCATACAGTATCCCATCAGGCTGTGAAAGAAACTGATACTGATTCAAAGCAAATGTAAGAAAGTTCACGTAAGACCTGGATAACAGAATTTAGTACTGTACCTAGCTGTGTGACATGATGGCTCATCCAGCTCTAGCATTAGGAATCCTTTAGTTGCGTAAGTGCAAGCCGAACACCTTTAAAGTGGAAAGAACTTTTGTCTATGGGCTTGAACAAAAATACTTTAAAGCATAAGCTATTGTGCTGCTACTGCATATTAGATTAGACGTTTGTTTGCTCACGTGCATTCTGAAGCAGAAAGAACAAAAGTAACACCTGCCCTGACTGCTTATTACAAAAAGCGCATGAAAATTATGAGCGCAACTTACTGAAACTCCTATCTAGCTAAATGATTCACGCAGCTAAAATGGAAATCTTGGAAAGACTACAACTTTTATGTAGTGCAGTTTGACTCTAACCACCTGTTGCAAGGATTCAAAACAGTTTCCAGTGTCTTTCCACATGCCAGGGCTCTGGGAAAGAGGTCTCCGAAAGGGGCATTTGAAACAATAACAGTCCCCACCTGCAAAGGAAGGTTAGGGTCAGCCTTCGCAGCAGCCTGGCAGCTGCTAATGCGAAATTCTTCCTCTACTGCTAGGGGTGCAAAAGGGCCTTTTCGATTTATAACTGAAATTTTACTTCGGTTTCAGTGTGTGAAGTGAGAAAGCTTGCCCTGGCACCGGTGAAAATCGGGCATCTTTGCTTCACTGAACCTATGGGCCCTGACAGGCTAATAACCCATTATATCGGTGGAAAACAGCCACTACAGGAACAGCTGTGTTTACCAAGAAAACCCTCCGCTCTATCCTGCAGAAGAAGCTTTTCCCTTCTCCTTCAAGCTTCCCTCATGTCCCCTGCAGCTGTTCTCCCATGAAACAATAGATCGATTCAGGCTCGCCCCAAAAGAAGAGATCTCAACCAAAAATGACATCCCTCTCGGGGTTTCCGACGCAAGGAGACTCTCTTGCTTCGGGCTGACTTGCAGCATAGGAACTGGCTTCTTACACAACAAGGATGTATCTACTTGGCCTCGTGCACTTGTGCTGCTGGATTCCCAAGTGACTGAGGCTAAGATAAATGCGTTCGGGAATAAAAGGTTTTAGCCCCCTCTGTGTGAATTCCTATACAATGTTATCATCAGGGAAGCTGCACAGCCAGACAAATAGCAGTGATGTGGAGCCCTTGTCTCTGGAAAATATTCTGAGGAAACTTAAACTTCAGTTCACAGCGTCTTTTAATTTCTTTATCATGTAAAGTTCTTTCACTTACACTAAATGCCCTAAACTAATTGTGGTAAAGCGCTGCTTTGAGTTCAGTAGTCCATAACAATCTGTGGTTTTGCAATCAGACTCTCCTATTTTGAGAAAATTCCTCTGTTACTGTTCAAAATCCCCACAGACAACAAAAAAGTTAAAGGATGACCATGCAGGGGAATTAATCATATATATATATATAATGTACTGCACAATACCCCAAAGTAAACTGATTTATTTAAGTGTGATTGTAAATAGTTAGGTAAATATTTCAGCTGAAAGTGAATTTTAAATTCCACTTCATTCCTTTCAACAGCACATAGCTGCCTTTCACTAATTTGTCTGTAACAATGGTACCTGTGAAAATGTTCACTTTTATCAGATATTTGACCACTGACTGACTTGCAGTACTTGTCTTTACGTGTATTAGCCTAACTCCTTACATGTTTACATTGATGTCTTCAGCCTAAAAATCCCAATTCTCACACCTTTGCATTGATTTTTTTCCATTTTTTGTTAATCTCTCCATACTTGTTTAATACTATCATAGCACTTCCTATAAATAACTTTTATTACTTTTAGTGCACACCTGACTTCTAGACTTAAATTGAAGATGTGTTTTCAAGTTTTACAGGGAGGATTAGAAACATGTTTTTTTAAATTGCATGCAGGGCAGTGAAAGATCATCTATTCTTTGTTGCCAACTTCCAGATTTTATCCAAAATAAATACTTTCCAGAGCAATTGCTTGTTGAGGTTCCAAAAGAACTTAAAAAAAAAAAAGTCTTGCCTTGTGCTTTCCTTTCTAAAAAAGCCTCTTCTGGAGATGTGCAAGTTTTATTTTCTTTCCCTTCCTTATATGTTTACTTATAGTTTTCTCCTTTTGACTGTACAAAAAAGGAATTACGTAAAACATCACCTGAATACACACAGCTTTTGTAACAAGTTGTTTAAGTGTATAAAATTATATTAGGTCTGCCTAGGAAGGATTTAAAATGCCTGTCTACTGTCTTTCCCCTAAGTGGCTTCTTCTTTTGCTTTCTATTTTCTTACACGTAAAGCTATTCCAAGTACCAAACTCCTAACAAAATGGAATAATATTTTATTGCTCCTCTACTTTTCCGCTAAGTTTTACCTATTTGTTTGTTGCTGGTCTATAGCTTTTTCCCTCTTTAGAATTTCAGTTTGACTCAAACTCTCAGCCTTCTCAGAGTAGGTGGTCTGTAACATTAAACCATCAAGCAATCAGTTTTATGCTTTCCTTTCTAACTACAGCCCCAGCTTTCTTTTCACAAACAAGGGTAGGAAATCCTCTGTCTGCCATAGCAAAGGATAAAGCAAAACAAAAATCAGGCCCATTTGTGATTCAGAGATACACTTAGCGCTCTTAATGACTAAAAAGCTATGTGTTTTGATATAATAGTATACTTTAATCCAAAGGCTATTTAAATGATAGACGAAGTAATGGCTGGGAGAGAACAACAGTAATAATAAACTGCAGCTTTAGAATTGACCTTGATCTAGAATTTGTTGAATTGTACAAAATCCAACCAAAAGGAAATTTTTAATGCTGGAGCTGAACTATAAACTTTTATAGAATAAATTCAGTTACATCATGACACAAAAAAAATTTACATTCAGAGAAGAGAAGTAATTTTAAATAACTTGGACGCTTGACAATAATGCAAAGTATGATGTCTCTCTAAATCACGAGGAGTGGTAGAAGTCAATGTGTTCCAGTTGCAAAGTCATTATTCCAGGTTCCAAGCCTGTATCTACTCTGTGATTAATGGTAGAAACTGAAATTTAAAATAAGGAATAGAAAATGAGTGCACTGTAACAAAAATAATGGAATATTCTGAAAGGGGAAAAAAAAACCCCAACATTTTTCATTTTCAAACAGAAAGCTAATGTTGCATTTAATTTTGTTAAAAAGAAAATATGGAGTACTCTGTAGTAACATAATATACGGTGGTTCACTATCTTGTGTCAAAAATCTAGTTTGTCAAGAGAATAAAAGCAGCTAGTAATCTGGACATTACAAACTGAAGAAAGTAGAAGTCGAGCAGTTTACAACAACTGGGTTGTTATGAAGTGGGAGGCTGAACTAAAAATCTGTCATTGTTTTCCATAAAATTCTTCTCAGGTGTCAAATACCACAATTTGGATTCTTCAGTGACTAGTTAAGGTTTTACATACCTGAAGGAAATGTAAAATGAATTTGTGTCTTTCATAGATCAGTGGATATACCATTTGTGGATTATTTCCATGTGCTTACAGATTGATGCTCACGAGTAGTACCTAAGACACCCCAGTTTTTCTTATTCCAATGCATATGCTTCACTTCAAGCAGATGAGTCGTCCTTTTGGCTTTATTAAAACAAATTCCATACTTAAGCATTACCATACATGTTCTACTTGGTCAGGCTTTTTCTCCCCTGCAGTAGGGATTCCTGTTCACATACAGATCATACTATAGGCTTGCATGGAACTTACAATAACAGTTACAATAACTAGTTCTAAATTTACTTTTTATCATTAGAAAAGATTTTACAAATGTGGCCATCAGTTCTCATAAACTCACTTAGTGAAATCCTCACCTCTGACTTCAGCTAGCCAAGATTTCTGCCCTAGCAGATATCAAATTAGTTGGACACTACGCTCATTACTTCAGGTCAGGATTTGGTTTTCCATTTTTAGCAGCTTTTAAAATACTGTCCTACTATCCTTGGCTACTCGCTTACTGAAAGACAATTTCCTTTGAGAAGGGGTTTGCATGGTTTGGAATCTTGCGGTTTGCAGTTAATAACTCATTGATTAACAAACACATCAAGGATATATATAAAGACATTTATTCTTTTAGCATGTTTTGACTGATACACTTATTTCCGTAGTCCTTTTTTTCCCTGCAAAAGATGATGTACAACATCTGATTGCCTGAGAATATGAATGACTTGGTGTGATTATTAGTCTGGTGGCAAAAAGCGGTGAAGACCTTTCCCAAGACCTCCATTTATAGCCTTAATTTGCATTCTTCTACAAAGATAAGTAAATTCTACCATGGTTTATCGCTTCATTGACAACTCACTTTAATTAAGCAGCCATGATAATTGCATTTCTTCCTGAAACTGCAGGAAAACACTTTCTAAGCAGTTAAAAGCTTTTGGGCTTAGATTTTTTTCAAAGGTTTTCTGAAGGAGGGGAATTAAATGGTTGCAATCAGACACAAACAAGTAGTAAGGGCCAGACTCTGCAATCCTTGTTCATACTGAACAGACCCTCAGGCTATGGCATAAACCAATGGAAAGCAAATTATTTTTAGGGTAAGTTATTATTCGGGATAAAAGGGACAGAGTTAGTGACAAGTGTATCATCTTAGTTCCGACTGTGGGGTTTGGGTGCTTTTGTTCTATAAATCTATTGAAATTACAACACAGTACTCAAAAGCAAGCATGAAGTCTAAGCAGGAGACTAGCAGTGCATCTCAAATCTGGAGGCTTCAGGCATGCTACTTTCCCGGATTGCTCAGCTTATGCATGAAATTCATTTCATCCCAAAAGAAACTTCACAGCATCTCCTCAACGCCCTAACTCCTCCCTATTTCTGCCTGAGAGACATTACCAAAATGTTTCTCATTAACCTAATGAGTTCGGGTGTCTAACAAAGAACCACAGCAGAGCGTCTGGGGAAGGCGAGCTGGGAAAAGTGACTGAAATGCACAGCGTCAGCCCAGCGAAAGTAGCCTTATTTTTTTTTCTTTGCAAGAAATTTCTATCAGAAAAACGCACTGTACAGAAAGGGGTTATTTGTTCCTAGGTTTCAGCAAATGATTATGAACTTCCATACATAGTACAGATTTATACAACTACCTAAGTTCATCAAAGTTCATCAAAGTCTATAAAGCTTGGAGAGTTGCTGGACCCGGCAAGAGGCTAATATATTATCTTTTGCTCTCTTTGACACCCTTGCTCATTCCTGTGTTTATTACTTGCTGCTACAGTCAGCCGCTCTGCAAGTCTGCAAATGCCTTCTGCAATGAGAAAGCCACAAAGAGGGCAAACAAACTTGCTTTTTGCTGAACTTGGGAGAGAAAGAGAACATTTTAATTAGCAGCAGGGAGTAAAACTGGCTAAAACTGAAGGAAAAGGTTCTAGCTGCTAGAGAAAGGTTTGCAATAGAAACAGTCAGCAATTCCCCTGCTGCAAAGGAAACTTTGCCTACAAAGCTCTTAAGAGGAAAGAGGGAGGCCAAAATGAAGGGAAAACAATGAGAGGTTATATTAAAAAAAAGAAAGCATCGGTATGCACTGGCTTCTTCAAGTACAGGAAGGAATCAGAAAGTTGGCTGTGTGAACTTTTAAATTAAAACAAGAGCTGCTAGCAGGACACTTATGAACTGTCACTGCATCTGAAGACAGTTCATTGCGTTATGCTCCAAATTGTTTGCTGCTTACCACTGCTAAAGGCGGGCTGCGAGAGGCCAGCTTTTCTCCAGTCTACAGCGTAAAAGGTGCCAAAACTTGTACTCTGAAATGAGAGCTAGGGCTTCTTGACAAACTAGCAGGGAAAGGAAAGTATTGCTAGCAGAGAAAATGGGAAAATGCAAAAGTGAAAATTACATAAATGCAAATTTTATTGCAAGCCTGTGGTTAAGACAACCGCCTCAACTCCAGCAAGAAGGGCATCTAGTCTGTGCCAGCCGGTGACAGTGCCCTTGAAGTGCAGCTCCCAGGGCCTTCTTGTTGCTAGAAATAACGAGGATGTTTGCACACATTTCGTATTCTATGATGCTACCATTACCTGGCTTTCGTTTGTTCGGATTTGGGATGAACTAAGCGTTAAAGAGTTGGATACACCTTTTTTTCACAGAACACTGAATGATTAAGAACTCTTCCTAACTATAGATGTGAGATTTTTTTACAATTTACAAGATAATATTATTAGCCTTGATTCTGAATTAACTACAAGGGAGACATAAATAAATATACAGTCAGCGGGGTCCCCTCATTAAACAAAGATTATTTTTTTTTCTTTGCAAGAAATTTCTATCAGAAAAAAGCACTGTACAGAAAGGGGTTATTTGTTCCTAGGTTTCAGCAAATGATTATGAACTTCCATACATAGTACAGATTTATACAACTACCTAAGTTCATCAAACATTTATTAAAAAAAAAAAAAAAAAGGGCTTAAAAGTTTGTGTGAGAACTGTGGTAAAAGAGGTAATTGTTAAAAATGGAAGGTAAGTGCACCGGTGTCTGCCCGGCAGCCGCCCTGGCCAGCAGGCAGGTTGTTTTGCGCAGGGTTCCCGGTGGCTCCGGTTTAAAGCCATGCCCTTAGCCATATTTAATTCAACAGGTTAGACCGCATCTTCACGTAGAACAACATGCCATCTGCTTACAGATCAATCCCACCTTTGTCTTTTACACTAAGTAGTACTTACTCTGCATCAGCGGTATTGTGCTGCTGTACAGACTCAGCAGTTAGGGAAAGAAAAAAAATTCCTTTCTTGCTAGAGGGAAAAACAATTAGCCAGAAAACAATGGTGCATCTCCACATGCCACACAGGAGGAATAATTTAAATTTCCAACTGCTCTGTGTTTGCAGCTCAGGTTAGGTACTCTAGGATTTCCAGTGAATGAAATGGGACCTGGTCTGAGCCAAGTCTGCGTTCAGTTTAGTGCGGTACGGCCATAGGAGCCTCTTCTTTCTCACCATGACCTTCTCCTTGTCAAACCACAACATCTTTCCATCCAAAAGGATACTCAGAAATATTACATAAGCCCTAAAACCCCCACAATTTCAGCAACAAAATATTTCTTTGATTATCTTAAATGTTATGTGTTGTCCATGACATGACTTCTTATTGATAAACAGTAATAGATTTTGAAAAAAATAAAGATAATCGCCCTATTCGCGTAACTCATGAAAGCTCTGCCTAGAGCCCCTTACTATTTACAGTCAGATTTTGGTCTTAAAAAGAGAGGACTGTCAAAAGAAAGAAGAAAAAGATTTTTGTTTGGAAATTAAGTTAGAGAAATACACTTCAGAGAACGTTGCAAGGGTGGAGATCAGATGATCTCTTTGTGTGTTTCTTTAGGAGGAAAAAGAAGTTATGCAATTCCAAGCAGTCATGTGGTATGGCAGCTGCTAAAGTTACTGCTAATTTTTATTAGAGCTGGCCAGAGCCAGAAAAAGGTCTGCTTTATAAGCAAGACCTTTTAAGAAATAAACTAAATCTTCCTGAGCTGAGAAGCCTGCAGAACTGAGAGAGGAGGAGGGAAAAATAGCACTAAAAAGTTCTTCTTTCTTTTTTTCTCCCCTCAAATGATTCAGGAAACATTTTCACTCTCCCTTCCTGTTGCTGGTTTCTTTCCCACATTCATCCAACCAACCATATATACATATATACAAAAATATATATAAAAATATATAAAAAATATTTACTAGTTTTCAGCTCAAATTCCTGCTCAAGCCCATGGCCCAAAAGGACTATTCACATGGACAACAGGAATATGCTTTTATTTACCCAAGGAAGAAATGTGGCCCTGGGCTACAGGCTTTAGTTGTCCCTGCTGTGAGCAAGGGGGTTGGACTGGATGATCTCCAGAGGTCCTCTCCAACCTCGGCCATTTGGTGATCCTGTGAAACATTTAATGATTTTATCCTATTTGTTAAACTTGAAGATGGGATTTCAAAACTACCAATATCCTTGCGATACTTTACAGGACTGAGCACCTGTGGCTCACGTCTTTGAGAATCTGTGCATGAATTAAATCGGATCCTGAGCCAAGCTGGATCACCAAAGCTCTTACTTGCTTTCAGTGTTGCACACTTTTGTGCGATTCAGTTACCTGGATGATGGCAAAAAATAAAGAATAAAGGCAAGTACTTCCAGATAAAATTCATTACACTAAAAAGAGACCGGTCATGACTCTTCATATGTCATCTAATCCCAGTTTACACAGGATGAATTCTGTACTGCTGGTAAATGGACCATATAAGTAAGCTGTGGATACTATACTGGGGTTATGGATGGTAACTGTGTCCGTGTAAAAGGGTATAGAAGAAGAGCCTGCTACAGTGCATACTTGTCCTGAGATCCATAGGTCAAGTGCTAAAATAGACACTATATAAATTAATGATATCTTTTTGAAGATTATTTTAACACCAGGCTCCAGTAGACTATTAAGAAGGGGCTTGCACCATCAGAAGATACTGCTTTCCAATTCTGACCTTCTTCCACCTGCCTCACACAACTGAGGCACGTTACACCTTATCTGCAACTTAAATTAGGCATTCAAGATGCTTGTGCTATTTGGGAATTGCGTGGTGCAGAGCACAGTAATCGCCCAGTCCTTCACAACAGGGATGTCTCCTGCCATGTACACAGGGATGGGATGTGTCTCTACCATCCAGTGATCCGGTTTATGCCACTCCTCCTTCCACTCATAACAAATTCTCAACTTTCTTTTTTTGAAGTATTATTCCTCCACCCAGTCTTTAAGGCCCAAATTCACTTTCCGAGGTAAATTCCCTTTACAGATATAAGACTTTACAGATAGAAACTTTCTAGAAATGCTACACCATTATAAGAAAACTAACATAATAGAGAATCATAGAACAGAATCATAGAATTGTTTAGGTTGGAAAAGACGTTTAAGATCATCCAGTCCAACCATTAACCTACACTACCAAGTCTACTTTAAACTTACTCTGGATGCTAAAATGCGTAATAAAGTCTTAAAAGCAACAACTTAAATACTTCAGTCATTTAAAAGCCCCAGCACTGAAGCAAAAAATTCTCAACTACCATTATTTTCAGCCCGGCACCGTTTGTATTTATAAAAGTCTAAAAACTTTACAAGTCCTGTAGTTGCACTTTGTAGCGAAACGTAAAATAGTAAAGTTACACTGTTTTAAAATATATCAAAACATCATGCATAAAGTGGAGAAGCAGTCAACAATGTTGGAATTAATTTCACAGTGCTGATAAGTTGTCACCTCTTGGTGTTTAAAGCAGAGAACTGCAGTTAATAGTGAATGGCTTCTGATTTTTCATGGTGTACAGAATAAACTAATTAGGCAAAGGAAAAAGCCTTATGTGTGAGAGAGAATATGAATCTAATGCCATTACTGCTATGCAATTTGATATAATAAATTTGATCAACTTCTAATCAAGTACCCTCATCTTCCACGTTTTCCTGTTTGTAATGTTTCTCATGTCTTATCATAAACTAACATTTAACAATTTTGAAAAAGGAAACAAAACAAAACCCCATACCCCATATTGGAATATATTTTTGTTTGCTACCAAGCAGTAAGACTCTATTTGACCTAAAAGCTACAAATATCGCTAATCAGAAGTGGCTTTGCATTACATTTCTTACTAGAACAGATTCCAGGATTTCAGTTCAGTTTCCATATTTTGTGTGTGGAACAAAAGGAAACATAGAAGTAAGTAGAAGCACAAGTAAGGCACTGGTGGCAAGCAGGTCTGCATGCCATGGTCTTGCTCTGAAGAAAATCCCACTACCAGAATAAACAAGGTTGGAGTTGTAGGATCAGGATCCCCAGGAAGATTTGGTCACCCTCACACATTCAGTACTTTTCACATTTGCTGGACAAATTCCATTTTTAATTCCAAATGAAAAGTTATGCAAATCCGACTCAAGTGCACTTCGAATAGCAATGGTCTGAGCTTGCTTTTTTTGTCAGCTAATTTGCACTTACTTTATGCATATCTTTTAGTACAATTGACATGGTAATGTACTGCATATGTACTAAATTAAGGATGATTGTGTCTGATTGCCCAATTATGATGATACAAACAAAATGTGTGAAAACAGTTGATAGGACATTCTATGTGTTTTCTCTAAAAAGACTCAGCGCACTCAAAAAAAATCTAAAAATAAAATCTAACAGTTCATCATAATGCTTTGGCTTCAAATGTGGAAAACTGAACAGGAGATGATTTAAAATGCAAGGAACTGTACCACATGTGAAAAGAAGATTAAATTGTCCCATTGTTATACGCTCTATATGCATCCTTTTACAAAAGTATTTGTTTGTTGGAGTCTTGACACATTTCTTTCTGCTTAGCTACAGAGAATATGAAAGAGCTATTTTTCACTACTTTGAAAGAGTAATAACTCCTAACACCAAACCCTAGATCTCTCAGGTGGTTTCTGTTCTCTCTTCAAGGCGTGTGTCACAGCTATGGGTTGATCTGCAGCATCACGACTGCTCCTGTAGCCCAGGAGGTGACATGCCAGCCTTGTCCGCTGGTGCGGGACAGCCGTCCCACCATGCCACTCGAATCACAGAACTGTTTAGGTTGGAAAAGGCCTTTAAGATCATCCAGTCCAACCATTAACCCAACACTACCAACTCCACCACTAAACCAGTTAAGGGTAGAGCAAGAATTTCATGTTTCCTGGCTTGGTGGCTGGATTATTTTTTAATGAAAGTAAAAACTAGGAATCATTAAGGTTGGAAAGGACCTCTAAGATCATCAGGCCAACCATCAACCCAACACCACCATGCCCACTAAACCATGCCCCAAAGTGCCACATCCACCCATTTTTTGAACACCTCCAGGGATGGGGACTCCACCACCTCTCTGGGCAGCCTGTTCCAATGCCCGAAGGAGGGAACGACCCCTGTTTGCCTCGGCACTGAACAGGCTGGCCAAGGGCAGGCTAGGCACCGACCGACGGCTGTTTTATCAAGATAATTAGCATGGATGGGTTTACCGGAAAATCATAAACACAGCTGAGGGAGAATGGCTGAGTTATTTCACAAGCTATGTGATCAGGCAGTACATGAGTCAACTGAGTGAGTCTCTTGCTTAATGTGAGATTTGACAGGCCTGGAAATTATCAAAGCGGTTTGCATTTCCTTTCCAAGTCCTGTTCCTCGTGGTACCAAACAAGCTAATAACCACACCAAAGAGGAGAAGCAATTTTGGGGGCAGGGTATATGCTATATGATCTGTGACAGTTTCACTGGTTTTTTTTTGTTTTTTTTTTTTTTTTTGAAGAGTTATAAAATGGTATCCTATCAACAGAATTTTTCTCCCACTTTTTCCATCCCTGTAGTCACGACAAGTTTGATACAAGAGAATCTGACCTGGAAAGTATATATTCCTCACAATTGCTTCTCCTTTTTCTCAAGAGCAATCTCCCTTCTGACCGTGCATTTCCAACACAAACACGAACAATGTTATTTAACTCCTCTGCAGGGACTGTGGATGCTACACCCCAGCCTGCCCCAAGTGCAGAGCAGCCGGGCTTCCCCGCCCCGCGGCCACCTCCCCGTAGCAGGGCTGTCAAAGGGTTTCCATGGGGCACGGCCATCTGTAGAGAGCAGCACGTGAGAGGAACAGGGATCGTAGGTTATTTCCAGAGGGGAAAAAAGGGGAATGGGGCTGGCAGGAGAAAATGCTGATGAAGCGAGGAAGTGCCAAAGCGCAGCAGCAAAGTTGCAGAGAAAACAAATATTGGAGAAAGCCGAGCAGCCCTGGGAACCGCCGGCAGGTAGGCGCAGGGGCCATCTCCTGGGGCTCGGAGAAGACCCACCGCTGGAAGAGCCTCCAGACATGACTGATTCCAACAACAGGCGCTAGGTTTATCCCCTGTGTCCAATTAACTTCTAAGTAGCTTGTTTAAAACCGGAATGGCTGCATATATGTGAGGAACAAGGACAAAACCCTACAGTTAAACGGTTTACCCCCAAATCAGCGTGAGCAGGGCAGAGCTGCACGAGAGGTCCCCGCGTGCCCCCGGGGTGCCTCGGACACCCCGGCAGCACTTGTCTTCTGGGTCGAGCTAAAGATTTGTGCTGCTCTAGGGGAAGCTCTTTCACAAATATAACTACAGCACCTTTCAAGAAAAAAACAGTATCCCTCCTAATTCCAGTAGTGGCAATTATTTTCTCTGATTTTTGCACAGTTGCCATGCCCCCATCTCAAGAGCACTAAAGGTTTTATAGGACAGATTTTACATTCACTAAAGACTGATACCGGGTTGTTTTCAAGGAAAGCAAGAGCAGAGGGAAATGCAGGGTAGAGGAGTGTATGCAGGGGCAGAAGGGACACGGGCGCCATAATCCTATTAATTTAAGAAGTGTTACACATAAGGGATCTATCCCTGAGCTTAGAGAGCTTTTCTGGATAATTTAATTACCTTTTTTTCATTCAGCATGCCCTTGAGAGCAATATTCTAATCTTCCACGTATTCAAAATGCCCACATTATGCTTAGGGTCAACATGCTGTGGACTTCTACTAAAAAGAAGAAAGGATAAGAGGGTGCAGAAATTTGAGGAGAACTCATGCACAACCTTTTCCAAAGTTGCAGCATGAAATGTGCTTATAACTTGAGCTCTGCAGTCTACTTATCAGGCAGACTGTAGGACCATAATACTAGAAAGAACATTGCTTGCTTTGTTTGCAACACTTCTGTTTTCATCCCATCCAACTTATTTCTCTTTTTTGTTTGTGGGAAGGACAATAGTACGGTATTTAGTGTAAAAATCCTGTTGTACCTCTTTGGTTCATTCTCTTTTTGCTGTCTGGCTCATTCCCTTGCTTCCCTACCTCCCTGCCACAGTGCAGACTGTAGCGCTGGTATGAAATCAGGCAAATAGATTTATGAGAGGAAAAAACACAGTGATAACCAAGGCTGCATGTTTTCATTTACATTTTCCTCTTAAGGTTATTATTAGTCCCTTTTGACCAAGCTGTGGGATCAATGTTTTAGCACAGGCACGATGCTGCTTTGTAAGATACCATTAACAGATAGGGACAAAGGGCTTAGAAGGTTTTCTAGGAGTATAAACTAAAAAAAGCTGACTCTGCTATAGCTGCACTCACTGCCCCGTCGTGTTCCCTCTCCTCAAATACTCTAATGCGCTTGCGTGTCCCGGCAGGAACTTGAACAGCCAATTTTAAGTCACTGTCTGAAAATGTTTTCTTCTAGAAAATTAATTCCTAAGTGTATGTAGCTGCACAGTAAATCTTGTTTGCAGAGCTGAACTCTTCCATTCACGACAATGAAAAAATTCCATTTAACCTACACGCTCGCCAGAGTTCAGCCAGCGCTTGCAGTAAGTTCCCTACAAGTAGCTATAGGCTTAGGTTTATCCTACTAAAGCCGGCGTAATTTTATAAAGCGCTCACCACCAAATGAGAAATTGAAGGCTGTGTTCAGTTAATAATTTTATCTACTGATTATTTGTGCAAGTCTCCTGCGAGCTGTCTGTGAGTGGTGATAAGCGGAACAGGGCGCGCCGGGCAGGGACAACTGCGTCCTGACAAGAAAACCAGACTGGCGATACACTGAACCCTTTCAGCCCAGAGACTCAGTCTTGTGGAAAAACGAGACCCCATCACGCACCAGCGGACCACGTGAAATGTTTCTTCATTTATTTATTCGTTCACTCAGTTCTAAAGCCCTCCTCGCCTCAGCAGCAGATCTGCCTTAGCACCTACGTGCCACTGACCGGGAAAGGTACGCCACGCGCCTGCCAGCGCACCCTCTCTTGCGGCTCCTGCGTGGCTGATGTACTTTCTCGGTGCTGATTTGACTTTTCAGAGGCTACGCTGCTAATGCAGCTACCAAATTAATTTTGCTGAAAGCCACCCGGCCGCCTCACGTGAGCAGAAAGCGGCTCTGCCGCAACAGCACGCGTACCACGGGGTGAACAGGCAACCCACAGCAAATTGCAAGTTTTGTTTGTACGTATACAGTACGAGAAGATTTGCTAAAAAGTTTCATTGTTCTTACGTGTAATCTGTGATGAAGAAACCCACGTAATAGAAAAGCAGCCTGTAATTTGTAGCAAACGAGTGTGCTTTGGGGAAAATCAATCAAATGCACTAAGACGTGTTCTCAACTCCTAAACTAATGATCCTTCCTGCGAGCGGCATGAAACACCGGGCAAGTCCCAGGTGGCATAAATCCTCAAGGTTTCAGTGGACCTGTGACAGTTTATACTACCTCAACAGTACCCTAATTGTGCTTTAAAACTTTTTAAGGTGGCAAGCAGTCAGCGTTTCAAAAGCCTCCTTCTTTCTAAGCAGTCCCAAAGCTAAACAAACAAGGTTACTAGTTAGTGAGAAGAGAATGCCATATTTAATTTATCATCTTTCAGGGCTGATGTGCTTAAAAATAAAAACTCTGAAAATCTAATTTTGTCTTAAGAAATGCCAAGCAGCTGCGTAGAGGAGGCATTCATGGCTGGGACTTGAACCAACTTCTGTTAAAAGAGGAAATTAGGACCATTTTGTTACCCTGACAAAAATGAAATCTATGAGAACAGTAATTCCTTTGCATAAAAATCAATAGTTTCAGCATGTTTTTAACATAGCAATTTGCTATGGAACATCTTGACAATAATTCAGTAAATCACTAGTACTGCATTAGATCAGCTGCTTGCTTTGAATGTGTAAATACAGAACTGCATGAAAAACATGTAGTGGAACCAGAGAAAATCTCATAGCATCGTTACTTCCTCGCTTCTAAAGTAATTGTGAAAGATCTGAAAACAGATACAGGTCAGAAGCATTGGTTGACATAGAGCAGTTACAAATAGACCAAGATCCAAGTCTTTACCCCTAATTTGACAAGAAGTTCTGGAAGTTATTTCCCTGTATACCTCAGATTACACATTTGCAAAATACGGATAATATTATTAAACAGTGAGGGGAAATTACTAAGCAGTTAATAGCCATAACATGGCCTTCATAGTCCTGTGGAAGCACTAAATATCACTGTTATTTAACCAATTCTGTAAAACAAAATACAAGGGAAAAAGGGTATTTCTCTTTATTTGTGTTACATGCTGCTTTGAAGACTGAGTAGCACAGACCGTGCAACATTCGTCTTGATGTATGTCATTTAGCAGTAGAAACATGTACTTCACAGTGGCATTACTTATGCCAATGGTATACACAGGGCCAAAAAACCTGCTTTTACAGAAAATTCAAGACAATTCTTAAACCTGATTAACCTCTTTCCATCTAACCTTCTAAAAGAAGTAGAACAGGAAATCCAAATCCAAATTACATAAGGAAAATACGTTTAAAAATTATCTCTGTCATAATTCAAAGTTTATCTCCGTAGCAATTTGTCAGGGGATAGAATTTGCCAGCAAACATCAATATAACAATGCGTTTGCTATCAGCTCTAAACAGTACTATGTATGTGTCTATATTTTACACTGCCTAAGCCCTGCTCACTAACTAGAAATGCTGTGACAGTCTGAAAAGAGAAATGACACTCTTATTTTATATGTGCTCCAGAATGCATCTACCAGAAGATCCACAGCAAAGGAACATTTTCCAAAAGGAAATCAAATAATTAATGTTTTACTTCATTGTAAATTCTCTGTGATGGATGCTGGAATTCATTTTGGAGCTGTTATGCTCAACAGCTTATATTGGAATAAGAGTTCTTTATGAAAGAGTCTATTTAAAATCATGCTGGTGATACACAAAGCCTTAATACTGAATGAACAAGTCGAAGAAGTTCTAGATAGCTAAATTCAGTTCTAGATAGTTAAGTTACCATCTTTCTTTACCATCTTTCATGCTTTTGAAAGCAAATGGACCCGACAGGATGCTCTAATCTCTCTGCCAAGTTCCATCTGAGTTCTCCAGCTGTGTCTGGCCAGTTACAGCTAAATCTGTAAATGATTTTTCAGCCAAACTGCCAAACAGAAAGTTTGGCAGTGTGAAGGTTATAAAAAAAATGCCTCTAGAAGGATGCTATCACTGGACATGACCTAATTTTCATCTAGATCATTTACAGGATATGTCAATTATCTAAGATAACTGGATATTAGCATGATAAACTCACTTAGATGCCTTGATGCAGGAAGTATCCCCTTTTTTCCTTAACCCAGACTAGGATTATTAGATATAGCGCACTAAATATAAATTGCACAGAACACAGAATGACACAGTTGCTTTCAGGAGCTGATGTCCACACTACATGTATTTTGAGGGCTCTGTATTAGAGCACTCGAGTCTAGTTCTGTGAACTGGATGCCCGTAGCGGCTGGGGTGCATTAAATAAATTAATTTTATCAACAAAAAAATCCAGTTAGGACATTTGGAGACTATTCCACAATGGGAATCCAACTGGATTAGCTGGGAACCATTCAGAGACTTGCTTCAACAGGCCAATCCCAATCCAAACTCAGATGCTGATGTGGAGGCACCCAAAGTTAACCATTGGGAAACAACGTGCTAAATTTTCATCAGCTTTTTGTACGTATTTAGAGGTGAGAAGAGTGAATATGAAAATGAGTTTGTGGTCAGCACAACAAGAGTTGTCGACACACGTCAACACATGGGTTCCTGCTGCCCTTGGCGTGTTATAAATACAACAAATTGCTGTAGTGTCTTTGTTCTGGGGTTTTCTCTTACGTGAAAATGCAACCTGAAGTGTGGAAAGGAGCCTGCACGAGCACTGCTCGCATAGGCAGGACTCCACTCGGGGAGGAGACGCAGCCAAGAAGCACAGCAGGAAAGCTCACCCAGGCTGTCCTCCTCCGCGTTCTTCTCAGGTTCTTAGCGTGCGTCCAGCATAACCGTATGTAGTTGCTTAGCCTGGCCTGCGCTAACGTTGCCAAATGCTAAACTTCTGGAGAAATGGAGCAGTTAAGGAGGGAGTAAAAAAACAAGCGGGGGGAAACAAAAAAAAGGCAGTAAGGAGGGAGGTCCCTTGCAACAGAGAGCAGATGCTGCAGAGCCCCCGGAGGTTAGCTGCCCTTGTCCCCGGCGCCGCGAGCGAGGGCGACTGCTACAAACGCCCTGTGACTGCAATTACGGACTGAGCTGCAGTGCTTACACTCAAGGAGACTCAACCGGGCTCGCACAGAGAGGCTAGGACATTTCCTAACTTTGGGGTATTTGATTTTCCATAGTTTTGGTTTTCATACAGTTGTTTGGTTTATGTGACTGTGTACTACTTCAGAAACGGATGTCAGCTTTTCAAATGTGCTTTGGGGAAGTACACGCTTATGGGAAGATTTTCAGTTCAAACAAAATTGCATAGTTCTCACAAAATTGTCCAGACCTTTTCGCAATTATGTTACATCATATATGTAGTTTAAGCAACTCTGGACCATTTCACGGTTCAGCTTCTTATCTTTTTATAGTTCTGCTACTGTGGCTCCATTCTTTCCCATATGAAGAAACTTAATTAATATTTTATATCCTTACTAAATTGTGAATGCAATTTACCATAACAGTACAGAAAATAGCAAATACACATTGTCCCCTGCCAACAGAAAATCCTTAACAGCTGTTTATTGCTCATTTGCAAAACATAAGAGCAATGGAATTCCATTACTTAGAGAAACTGGCTGTTCCATGATATCCTTGGCAACAAACACCGCACTTATCTTTTTGAACAATAGACTCTCAAAGTTTCTCCAGCCTACAAAAATAAGACAGTGAAGAATACTTTTTCTTAACTGTAAAATACTAAACAATGGGAACTGACTCACAATCAGCTGCATTTTGTTTCATGAAAACTACCCTTTTTCTCTTCCCCCCCCCCCCAAAAAAAAAAAAAAAAGAGATTTGCTCGCTGCAAATCGCGAGAAACATTTCAAGCAACCATCTTTTTCACAGGAAGGACTTTTTATTGAGGTCAAGACTTTGGCAAAATGAGAAGAAATTCAGACTGCAATCTGAGTAATATAAGAACTTACAAACAACATTAAAGGAGTTACTTAGACAAGTTTATAATAAACCATACAGAAACTGCAGAGCAGAATTTTTTCTAACTCTTCAAAACCTGGTTTTAGAAACCAAGAAAAATAAAATCATGGTTTGCACCACAGATATTTCACATATGGTTTTGACTAAATAACTTACAAGTTTCCAATAGCTTTAAAAAGAAATATCTACGGGATACCAGATAGATGCTAGCTCCTCAGAAAGTCAGGACTTGCACATACCATCCATAATCTGGTTTCTATATTTAGGTAAGAACTATACCTAAAGCCATGAAGGTCAGCACTGAATCAAGTCAAGCATATTTTAACAGACATGTCTTCTAGACAGTGTTTACCACGGTACATTTCTCCTAAACCCACACTAAACATCATGCCATTTGAAGACCTGAGATGGAACTCGCACTATTAAAAGAGACCGGATAGTGTATTCGCATACCTCAATAATCCTGTCATGAATTTGCAGCCCTCCTTCCTTAGCAGCAGGCCCCGTGTCAACTATTTTTGATACAAAAATTCCTTCGCTAGATGAACCATCTTGATTGTCCTTTAAGGATGAAAAGAAAAATACATTATTGTACCTTGAACTAACTCTAATTTGCCCTCAGCTAAAACTTGTCCATGACACCACAGTGCACGGAATTTGAAAGTAGTACTCTTATTCATGTCTTAATATGGAATTACTTTGTGCTAATGAGAACACCCGATACTCCCATTTTGAAAGATTAAACAACCAGGAATGGACTTCCATTAGGTATATGAGTTGCACGATAATAATTTTCCTCTGACTTAGGCCAGCTCAATATTAATCGTCATTACAATTATTCTTAATGTAAAATCCAGTGAGACAGCAGCCGGCTTGCACATCAAACATAAGACAACACTGCAGTTTTATTTTTAGTTGCACAGCTCTTCCTCTGGAGGCTTAAAACCACAAAAAACAACGTATACCTAACAAGGTATTTTCATATTCCTGTGTATTGTTTCACCAGCTTTTACCAGTGCAGAACAATGTCTCAGAAAATTGAAAAACTTTAACTATAAAGAAAGAATAACTTTCAAGTGAATTTACTAGGAATAAACGGTGATTAATGTCAGATTTCCGTGCAGCCAAGAAGTAGTTCTGAATACTTTCTAAATTACTAGGACAAGGTATAATCCGCTCCTTGATCTAATTAAAGTCATATGCAGCCGCTCCAGCCAACAAGCATCCAGAAAAAATACATTAGCGAGTGTATGGTGCAGGAAACATCTGCTGAAATCATAGAATTCAAAAGTAGGTTGTTTAAGTTACATCCCTTCACCTGCACAGAGGGCTGCTGAATCTCTGGTGGAAAGGAGAGTAAATAACGTTTTCTTAATGAACTGTGAAGGGCCTAAAGCTGCGGGCCCTGAACTTATGCAACGTCTTCAAACCAGTACGGTCTGAGAAAGAGATACCACGGGTTTCACCATTTTGGGAGTGACTCCGCACCAATATTAGTGTTGCTAGCTGTGATGATGTGCACGAATAAACACGCTGTGAGAGAAAAGACCGTGTAGTTCATAGACAGCCAATACAAATCTGAATCTAAGATTTGCTCTGAAAGAATCCCAAGAGAACCAAATGCTTGTCAGCAGCATTTTTCCTCTAAGTGTTGACCTACACGCTTTTCCCAACTGGAAAGGGCAAACATATTTTAACAATTAACATACCACGCATGGTCGGCCACCAATAATATTAAATCCAAGCGAGCCAGAGTCACGATGAAGGACGAGAGTCAGTGCTTTAGTTTCTTCACCCTACAAAGAACAGATAAACATATTCAAAACATTTGTGTGCACTGGTAAGTATGATACATAATACTTCTATCCAGGTTTCTTGGGTTGATTTCTTATTTTTTTTCCCCCATGTAGTTTAGAGGAAAATGTTCAGAACAACTTTGCAGGAGCAAAGTCAGCAGCTCCCAGCCGCCACACTCCAGCCACCCCACCGTTCTCCAGCAGCGCTTCTCTGCAAAACCCACCCTGTAAGATTTATGCTATTTTTTATTGAGATCTACAATGAGACACTTAAGAGCAACAGAAGGTATTTATATGTAATACCAGTTCCTGCAACTACTTGACCTAGTCATATGTGATGTGCTATGTAAAATATTCCATGTTTCCACTGGTCAGATTCTTGACTTTTCCAACGCTTGAGGGTGACTGAATCTTAGGACTGCATTTTTATGTTGCTTCTCTCTAGTGCTAGCTACATGACATTGTTTTAAACAGCATCAAACACGAATTGTTATACAACACAAACTCTCTGGTGAGTTTTAGAAAACAGCATTAAACAAAACTGCTACAAAATTGGCCTAGGATGCCAATTGCTATTCACAGTGCCTGCCATGAGTAATTTTTTTCTTTGGAATTTTAACACTAGCAAAACAGAAGTCTTCCATCACTGAAAATCGTTATGTTAATTCCCTAAAACATGAAATTCTGCAGTGAACAGTTCTCTCATTGGACAAAAAAATGTACGACAAAGATAGATTGGATGGACCTGTAGTATTTGGGGGACTGTGTAAACATGATCTATCATCCTGTCCTCTTACACCAGCTTGTTCCTAACTACAGGTACAAACTCAAACAAAATGTCCTTCATGACACAGCGATGCTACTTAGGTCTGTTAACTTCCATTAAGAGAAAAGTAAGTGCATGTACTGTTAGACAACTAAATCCTCACAATGTACTAACTTCAATCTCAGTCAAGGGGCTGTTATTTACAGCACAATACTACAAAACTACACAACAGATGACAGCAGAAGGCTACGAAAAGCCATTTGAATAACAGCTTTTTTCGAAATCAGAATAGGATCGGTATGTTGTGCATCTACAGATATGTATGAACCTTGCTACCTCCAAGATCTTTTTCTTTGTTTTACCCAAAGGGTGAAAAAGTTACAAACACAAAAAAGTTTGAGGAAGTTATCTTACAAGTCTGGTTTTCATAACCAATTAATGACAAAAATTACAACAGTGACATTGTAATTCGATGCAGATGTCTTTCGTTTGTGCATTTTTCTTCTAACATGTCAATTTGAAGTTGTCAATCAAATATTAATGTCTGTTAAACTCACAAAAAATGCCCAAGTAATGCTGGATTACTGAATTACTCCTGCAGAATGGGGGATGATAACACAGCCCGATTCCCTGCCAGTGTAAACTGGCCGAGCTCCACTGACCGCACGCTCGGAGCTCCACCGCAGGGGAGCTGCACCAACATACTCCACCTGCCAATGTGGGTTACAGTCTTCTTGTCAGTTCGTAATCATTATCTTCCCTGCAGGTCAAACAATAAATAGACTTGGACCTGATACAGAGAAACGTGAATAAGCTCCGACTGGTTTTATTGGAATTTGCCTACGCTCGGCATCAGTGAGAACCAGGTACCCAGAAGAGGACTGAACAATGAAGCAAAGGCTGTTTCCCCGCAAATCTTCGGACCCAGACCTCAGGCAGGATTTCAAGGAACAAATTTCCATCAGGGAGTGATAGTTCAGGATTTGAAAGACAAGGACGTGCTAGCGCCACTGTTTACCTCCCCTATTAAGCCTTTTGAAGACAGCAAATCAATTAGAACAATCAAGAAACAATTACAACATTGCTCTCAAGACACTTTCAGTAATTAAAGTTGAATGTTTTCATTAAAGCCTCCTTACGTAGCTATGATTTGATGGTTCTATACCTAGCAGTACAAGTATTAAAGCAGGTGGGTTTGAATGAGTCAAAAGTTGAGCTGGGGGGCAGCTAATGCTGTGTTTTTTTGTAGGTACTCCTGAAAAACGTCCACGGGGGTTTTAAAGAAACTTTCCAGCCAGTTCTGATGGATTTGTACACTGTCTCCATCTTCTCCGCGGCAGCAGAGTTGCGTGACAGAGCACAACCCGCACGTCACCGCAGAGCGCTAATCCCACCATCTGTGCCGAACTGCCCCGGCACCAGCGCGGTGCTTTAACCATGGGTTACTTTTGCAGATTCACGTCTCCAGGCTTAAAAATGTCTTTAACGACCTTCTTCGCTTCACAAGGAAGCCGCGATGCAAATGATTTTTCCAGGGCTCTGCCTTTCTTTCCCTCTCTAACGTGTCCAGCGTTCCAGCGAAACAATCATTAAGCGGTGAGGTAACTGTGGAAATGCGGTTGCCAGCATCCAGCCCTGCCCCGTCATCTGGTTCGGCAGCAGACCTGATGGTTACTGGCATGTTGTACTCCCACAGCTGAACAGAACTCTTAAACGTAATTCTTGAAATGACTGTACTTCCCAGCTGAGTAATGTGGAGCTAATAGACTGCCTTTCGCTTTAGATATTGGAAGACTCTTAATTTCTTTGGTAGTGCTGTGGCTAGGAAGGTCTGTCTGCGTGACAGGAAGCACTTCGGCTCCTTGTTCACTGCCGAAAGGGCTGCCAGGACCAGCCCGCGGATCCCGCCTGGGGAGCAGGCTGAGAAAAACATATAATTTGTTTTAAAGGACTTCATCTGGCTTTTATACAATTAAAACTTATCTTACCACCTCCACAGAGGTATTAAACCAGAGGTCCTAAATACCAGCTCATAAACTGGTTCCTGTATGGCGGATACATTTACTGAAAAGCCGTCCCTGCCTTTGGCGGTCAGGACAGCAGAAGGGCTTCCACTGCGGGCTGCGGCCAGCACCGTGCACGGCTGCCGATTCTCCCATGCTCCCTTCTTCCCAAAGGACTTTGACTGTGTACATAAAGGAACGACCAGATCAGCTTATCAATAGGCGTGAACAGTGCTGGTTTCAGCAAGGATTAAGCATTGTTTGAATAGTATGAGGTTTTTCTTGATTATTTAAGACTTTGATGTTTCAGGGTGGGTGTTGGTCTCTTCTCCCATGTAGTTAGCAATAGGATGAGAGGAAATGGGCTCAAGCTGCGCCAGGGGAGGTTTAGGTTGGATATTAGGAAAAATTTCTTCACGGAAAGGGTGGTCAAGCATTGGAACAGGCTGCCCAGAGAGGTGGTGGAGTCCCCATCCCTGGAAGTGTTCAAAAAACAGGTAGATGTGGCACTTCGGGACATGGTTTAGTCTAGTCTACCCTTGATTGGTTTAGTGTGGACTTGGTAGTGTAGGTTAATGGTTGGACTGGATGATCTTAAAGGTCTTTTCCAACCTAAACAATTCTATGATTCTATGTCTGATCAAAGGCAATACTGCTTTTGAGTAAGACACACCACCTTCCCTACCACTCCCTCCTCAAGCTCGTCCACAATAAGCCTCACCTCTTCCCACCAAGGAATAGAGTCGCTCTCTGAATAAACCTTCAGATTTGTCTTTTGGAGTAAGCACAGATCAGACATCCAGTAAAAACACAGTAAAATTCAAATGCTCCCTCAGTGACAAAGAATACACATGGAAAACACAACCGGAGTCACTTAAGGCACATCTGTCTGTTTAAGGGACTTACTGTAAGGTATTTACAGATGAGTGTGTGTATAAAATACGTATTTCATGCATATCTTCTCTCAATATAGTTACGGCAGTGTTATAAAACTCACTTCAGAAATCGGAGATCGAAGCACAGGAAAGCTATGTGGTTCATCCAGTATCACAAAGGAAAGTCTATGCTAGGGCAAACCCAGACCTGGGTCTCCAAAGCTCCCGAAAAAGTCTGCCCCAGCCAAAAGACCACGAATTTGGGTCTTTCGTGAAAGGCCTAATGCCCCTCAACATCGTATTTACCCTTTAACTAAGCATTTAAACAGAACTCTACGTGGGCATTTCTTCTGTTTTGACTGGAGGGTATGTCATCTGATTTATTCTAGATTGGTTCTACCTCTGTAGCAACAAGCAACCATTGCAGGGAAGTCAGAAGATCCTTTTTCTTCAGCTCCTGAGGAGCCATAACATCCTACAGTAAGTTTTGCAATCACCACATCTGACCTATGAACCCAATTTGCTAGTGCTAGGCCTACTTGCGTTTTAACATGGACTTTACATCTTATAACAAAATACATGAAATATGAATAATCATCATAATTAAATAACGACAGCAAAGGCGCTGCATGCTTGGAATATGCAATTGCTTCTGAAATTGAGATGGGTTATTCCACATTATCATACATGTAATCCACGTGTCCAGGGACCTAATCCTTAGCAAAATTGTATGCCCTGCTGAGTGTTACAATCTGCATCCTGCGCTGCACAGTCTGTGCTTGCGTCCCTGAGAAAATACCCCCCCCCCCGAGTAGAAACGTGGAAGCATGCCACAGCCCAAAATTGGTAAAGCATCCCCTGCACTAGGTAATTACCATGGGTCTTTTAAAAAACTCTCTCCTGCACAAAGATGCAAGTTTCCTGGTCGTACTTCTTTGGGAGCTGGGCGGACTAAAGCTGTTAGTATTGGAAAGCTGCCCAAAATGCTGTGAAAGACATGTAATTGATTGACCGCTAGACCACAAGTCTGTGGTGACATGACACCTTCCAGCTTTCTTCAGATTAGGCGCTGCTTCAGAAAACGGTATAACAGCCTTTTGTAATACGGCTGAAAACGAGCACAGTCGGCTCGGCCAGCTGCATCCATAAATTTGATAAAAAGTATTGCTGGAAACTACGGGCCGTGCACATTTGCAACTGTTTGAAGCAGCCACCTTTCATGCTAATAGCAGCTCACTACACTTTACAGAGCTAAATAATGGAAACCCCAGCATTATCAACACCAGCCGCACAGAAATGCAGGCGAGGCGGTGCGAGAATAAAGGTGTGCTGTTTGGGTCAGATCAGAGGCGAGGAGGTCTCTACCTCGAGATGATTTCCGACAGCAGGACTGTACGGAGGGCTTTCCTATCAGCAGCGATGCGAGAGGGAGCAGAGGCAGCTGCGTGCTAAACTGCGGGAGCGGAACGCTCGGCAGCGTGCCACTGCGAAGTACAGGGGGCTGTAGGAAAAGGAGGAGACAGAAGAGAGCTGTCCCAAATCTCGACATGAATGCAAACCCCCCATTTCTTTTAATAGTTTTACTCAGATTTTAGCCAGCACCACATCCAGTATTGCCAGAAGTTGAAACAGGACATTTAGTATTAAAATATTCTGAGTTAGCAAAACACGGTGGGTTGTTTTCCCCTGGATTTCTAAAAAGAAAAAAGGAAAAAAAAAGGGAGGAAGACTCTAACGTAAAGTTTTGTTTCCTTTACACAGCTTTCAGAGCCTCAACATTACCAAAGGTGTGAATACAGATGTTTGACAGTTTTGAACAGTTTAATACTGCCGTGTCTGTGGTAGCACATTCCAGGTCACGGGGAGGACTCTGAATGTCTTCATTTAAAAGATAATTGGCTTCCAGAGCTTCCCTCGCTGGGGAGCCTCATTCCAATTAAAACTTAGGGATTGTTGTAGCTCTGGCTTTTGATTCTGGTCATTTTGTAATGGTCTAATTCTGAGGGGCTGAAGTCAAGTAAATTTTTCTCCTCCTAAACTGGGCTTTTAGAGAACCCCGTGTGACTCTGGAAAAGAAATGCAAGTACACAGCAGACGTCTTGTGTTTGGACGGGGATGTTACAAAGGCGATGGCTTCAGATCATGAAATAGCTGGCAGGGGTGTCCGAGTTGCGCAACCGTTCATCCCGAGGGCTGCACTTTGGAGGAGGCCATATTCTGGGACGCTAGGTGAGCCCGGGGTCTGGAAAGCACTGGCTCACAACAGCCTCTTCCAACGCTTTGGCGTTACTCCTGGGAGTCCATTTCTGGTGGTTTAACACCATTTCCAGCCCTGGCAGCTCCAATTTTGCTGTTGGGAGGTTTCTTTGAGGAGAGAACCAAGACCAAAACCAGTAATACCGTGACCTTGGCCGGTCCTTTGGCGCGTGAGCTGCCGTATGGGGTCCAGACCGCGACGACGGCCACATTGGCGGCTACACAGGAGTATATGGAAACGGGGGCATTTTGGCGAGGAAAGGCCAACGCTCGGGTACTCCGAAGGAGCTGGGGGGCGGGTGGGCTCCTCAGGACAACCCCCCCCCGGCAGCTGGTGGCTGGGTGGGGAGCCCCCACGCAGGGCTGAGGGCCCCGTGGGGCCGCCCCCCCCCCCCAAAACCCGCCGAGGCACAGGCAGGAGCGCGCCTCTCGCCCCCCCCCCCCCCCCGCGCCCCGGGGAGGGCGGGGGCCGGGGGCACCCTGGGTCTCCCCCCACCCGCGGGTGGGGTACGGCCCCGCCGCCGCCGGGCCCCCCCTTACCTTGCCGGGGGAGGCGGCTCGGGCGCGGGCCAGGGCGTCGAGGCGGGCGCTGTACTGCGTGAAGCGCTTCTGGTAGCGCAGCGCCGTCACCTGCAGCTCCAGCTGCGCCGCCGCCAGTCGCGACAGCAGCGACTGCTCCCGCTTGCCGGCGCGCAGCGCCTCCTTCTTCAGCGCCTTCTCCAGCGCCGCCGCCCGCGCCTGCAGCGCGGCACCGTGGGCGCGCAGGGCGCGCAGGCAGCCGTGGCCGCCGGCGCGGCGCTCGCCGTGGGTGAGCATCAGCCCGCAGCCCTGCTCGCACAGGCCGGCGGGCCGCGCCTCGCAGCGCTCCCGCATGTGCGCTTCCACGTCGCGGAGGTTGAGCACCTGGCGGCAGCCGCGGTTGCGGCACTTGGCCGGCGAGAAGTCGCAGGTCTCGGCGTGCTCGCCCAGGTGCTGCAGCGGCACCACGGCCTCGCAGCCCCGCGCGTGGTTGTCGCACTTGATGTCCAGCTTGAGGATCAGGCTCTTCAGGGGCAGGACGTGGTTGAGCTCCTTGGTGGAGATGCGCTGGCAGTTCACGGGGCAGCTGCCCTGCTGCACCACCCAGGGCAGCACGCAGCCGGCGCAGAAGACGTGGCCGCAGGGGGTGGTGAGCGGGTCCTCCAAAACTTTGTTGCAGAGATTGCATTTGAAGTCGGGATCCACGTCGCCGTTGAAGCGATCCAGCTCGAACCCCATCCTCCCGCCGCTTTGCCAAAAAACCGAGCGAAGGAGGAGGGAAGGGGACACAAAAAAAAAAACCCCAAAAAAGCAAAGCCCAAAGTAACCAAAGTGCGGGGACGGGACGGGGGGAGGCAGGCAAAAATAATAATAATAATAATAATAATAATAATAATAAATAAGTATGGAGCAGCTACTCCCGCCGCCCCAGACGGGGCTCCGGCGCCCAGCCCGGCCCGCAGCGCTGCCGGGAAGCCACCGCGGCCGCTCTGCCCCCGCCGCCCCCGGCCCCGCTCCGGTCCCGGTCCCGGTCCCGGTCCCGCCGGCCCCGGCCCCTCCTCGCGCGCCGCCGCCGCGCGCCGCTCTCCCCGCCGCCGCCGCCTGCGCACAGCGGCGCCGCGCGCTGCCCGCCCCGGCCCCGCCCCGGCCCCGCCCACCCGGGACGCCCCGGGGTCCCCCCCCCCCCGGCCCCAACCCCCCCCTCCCGTCCCCAACACCACCACCACCCCCCCCCCCGCGGGTCCGCGGCGAGGGACAAGGGTGCCTTTGTTTCGGGGAGAGGAGGCCGGGAGCGGGGGGGGCTCCGGACGGGGCGTCCCCGTGCCCCGCGCCGTGCAGGTAACCGGGGCTCCGGGGACGGGGCGCGGGGGGCCTGAGGGGACCGCCGCGGGGGGGGAGGGGGCTCGGCGGGCAGGAGGGGCTGGAGGGATGCGGGAAGGGGACGGGAGCAGCGTGGGGAGCGGCGGGGGGGAGGGCGGGGGTGGGTGCGGGCAGGGGCGCGGGGGGGTGCGGGCAGGGGCGGGTGCGGGCAGGGGTGGGTGAGGGCAGGGGCGGGTGAGGGCAGGGGCGCGGGGGGTGAAGGCAGGGGTGGGTGCGGGCAGGGGTGGGTGCGGGCAGGGGTGGGTGAGGGCAGGGGCGGGTGAGGGCAGGGGCGCGGGGGGTGAAGGCAGGGGTGGGTGAGGGCAGGGGCGGGTGAGGGCAGGGGCGCGGGGGGTGAGGGCAGGGGTGGGTGCGGGCAGGGGTGGGTGCGGGCAGGGGTGGGTGCGGGCAGGGGCGCGGGGGGTGAGGGCAGGGGCGGGTGCGGGCAGGGGCGCGGGGGGTGAGGGCGGGGGTGGGTGAGGGCAGGGGTGGGTGAGGGCAGGGGCGCGGGGGGTGAGGGCAGGGGTGGGTGCGGGCAGGGGCGCGGGGGGTGAGGGCAGGGGTGGGTGAGGGCAGGGGCGCGGGGGGTGAGGGCAGGGGTGGGTGCGGGCAGGGGCGCGGGGGGTGCGGGCAGGGGTGGGTGAGGGCAGGGGCGGGGGTGGGTGAGGGCAGGGGCGCGGGGGGTGAGGGCAGGGGTGGGTGAGGGCAGGGGTGGGTGAGGGCAGGGGTGGCTGCGGGCAGGGGTGGGTGAGGGCAGGGGCGCGGGGGGTGGGTGAGGGCAGGGGTGGCTGCGGGCAGGGGTGGGTGAGGGCAGGGGCGCGGGGGGTGGGTGCGGGCAGGGGCGCGGGCAGGGGCAGGCAGAATTGGGGCGGTGGGAGCCGCCCCCGCTCCTAACGCCCGGCCGGTGCCCGGGGCAGCGCGGGGGCATGCGGTGGAGACGGGCAGGGGCCCGGGGCTTTTGGGAAGGGAGCTGCCGCCCGGGGTCGGGCCCTCGGCGAGCCGCTCGGAAATTGGGCTGAGGGCTCAGCTCTGCCTTCGGCCGTCCGCTGCCAGGGAGGCAAAGGGCGAACAGGACGGCCTGCCGGCGCTGCTCGTGCCCTTCTGCAGAAGGGCTCCCTTTCTTTTCCTGGGTTTGCGTAGCCCATTAATGTCCCGTTAATGCCACTTGGATGGAAGTGGGGGAGAGCAGGGAAGGTTACCACTGTTGATATCTGTTTCTGCCTGGAGATGATTTAAAAGCACGCCAGAAGATGCTATAAAAAGCTAGCCGGACCACACCTGAAGGACCAGACATAGCATTAGGCAAAACCAATTTCTCTTACAAGGCAGATATTCAAGTACCTAAAAAAAACAATAAAAGAGAACAGCTTTGTTCATGGTGGACGGCGGAGTGGAGTTCTCACATGCAGGAAAGCCACATACCAGCTCAATTGTGCTTTTAATGTGTTTTGCTTTATGGTAAAGTAGAAGCCCAACTAGAAACTTCAGTTTCAAATTACCTTTAGTATACGCCTATTATATCACGGTAGAATGACTTTCTGAACGTCTGGGACGATTATTTCTCTGTTAGTGACCTTTAGAAGGTAACAGACTATAGTGGTTACACAGCTATGTTCCCAATTCAGTCTCGGGCAAGTCGGTTTTAGTATTAAGGGTTTTCGCTTTTCAAAGATGAATTCCATCTGTAGTGCTCATTTCATTCTAATTATTAATGTTCCATAAAGCTTAAGGTTGCTTTTGGCTGTATACATCGCTCTACTGAAGAAAGTGTGCATCACGTATTTAGGGTTATACACCTAGCTAAGGAATTTTTTACAGATTTGTTCCTTTTTTTTTTTAAAAAAAAAAAAAGATGTAATATAGGACTGTGCATGTAGGTTTTCCGTTAACTCCAGCTGAAGGTCATGTGCAGCCCAGGGCCATGGTGATAAAGTTTAATTAATACATGTATATTACTGGCTTTCTGATTATTCTATTTGATCTATAGCAGTGATTCCCCTACTATCTTCTGGTGCCTCGCTTCCTTGTTCCCCTTCCTCCTCTTTCTCATCTCTGCCTCCTCAGGATGCCTCTTCTCACCATTTCCTCTCTTTTTTCCATTTGCCTCTCTTCCGATTTCCCTTGCTGCATCTCTTCCCTCCCGCCAACCACCTGGACCACCAGCGGCGCACACTGCTGATTCTCCAGGCTTCGCCTGTCGTGTCGGTACACTTCACAGCAGGACACCGTTGGTTTGCAGTTTGTCACAAAAGCTCAGGTACCCGTGACTAGTCACGGCATCTCTTCTTTTCCAGGGGCGTTTTATCCGAAATAGAACTTCAGATTACGTGGGCTGGGGATGCACAACTGAGCGACTTGAGCGTTGGTGTTCGTTTCGGTAGCTGCTGTATTAGACCTCGTCTGATGGGGAAATCCGTCAATGCAACTATTTCTGAATAGGCTGCTTTAATATAACTGCTCTAAATTAGTGCCCCGTGTGACCACCGTCTTATGACCTTCTTTACATGAGTTTATAAAGTGCCTCGTGCATTCAGGGTGGTTGTAAATAGAAATAGAAACACATTACTTCCTTCAACGATAGCTGTAGCAGTTTTGCTTTAGTATTTCAAAGATGCTTGAGGCCATTCCCGTTGAAGCCAGAGGCAGAGCATTTATTGATTTCAATGGGAATGACATTAGTACCAGGTTCCTTAGGCTATTTGAAACTACACAAATATTTGGATGGAAAATACGGGCAAGAACTTGAATAACATTTTCATTTGGAGTCATGGGTAGGCAGATGGTGTGCTGAATCCTGTGATATACTTTCATGTAACATTTTTGTAGGAATAGATACTTTATTTATAAATCAAAACTTTTGATGGCCACTGCAGTCTTGCATTTAGACGACAGTTTGCAGTGCTGGCAGGGAATTGAAGTTCCCCTCTCCCTGCTGCCGTTATCTGCGGGAGAAGGCACAAATGGAGCTTTCCCTACTGGAGAGACTTACATTTCAGTTGTCCCTTGAAAAAAATGCTTAAAAAGCAGTCGCTCAGTGTGAGCCTTTAATGTTATTTTCAAAGGCTGAGGTTTGAAACTGAAAAGAGGTTTGGTTTCCAGTGTATTGTCACCAGGGCTGAAATTACATTGCCGGAGCTTATGGAAGGTCATTTTTATTTCGGCAGTTCTCTCATCATCAGAGGTAGCATACCAGGGTGGGACCATTACTGAAGCATCAGGGCTCTGTCATTTAACTTTGCTATCCTGTCGTAAGAAGGGTGAGGGCATGTCAGGTTGTTCTTTGGCATGTAGCACAGACACAACGCCAGTTCTCAGAGGTCTGCAAAACTAAGTTTTCTGCAGCGGGTTTCATTCAGTCTGTCTTTTTTTCTGCTGCTGTGAAGTTCCCAGTCTCACAGAAAATCAAATGCGATTTGTTTGGAAGTACTTATTCATCTTCATCTGCCTTTTGTTCATAAGGCTTAGCATCATTTTGCACTTGATTATGAGAACTTTGCAAGAAACCTGATTTTTCTTACATCGGTTTGCCTTTGGAAAAGTAGAAACCGTCAGGCAACGCAGAGAATGAATCAAATCCCTCTCCATGGCAATCATCTGTGTCATTCTGCTGCCTTACTTGATTCCGACAAAACCCCTAAGGCTCATAGGACATCTCCAATGTAACACAGTCTTCCTCACGCACTTAGTTCATGAGTTGGAGCCTTTTGGAAACTGAAACTCACAATGGTCCTGAGCATATTTAAAATATGTTTAGTGTATTTAGAATATGTGCCGTATATTTAAAATGTCAAGATCATCTCAACATTCTGTTCGTTGCCAAGCACTGAAGCACTGTGCAGAGTTATAAATTTGAAAGATTCTGTATTCTATGACATTTTATGATCTTTCTTGTACTATGTCTGTTTTACATGTTTTTCTTTATCTATCTGCATAGCTCCTATTATTAAAATTCAAGTAAACTTGCCTCAATCCTTTATTTTTACTTCTGGCAGAAATATAAGTTGGCAGAAATATAAATTAATAGAAGATACACAGAAGAGCTGGTGAATGTGGATGAAATAAAATGTCAGTCTCGTAATGGTAGAGCACAGTCTGTATTAACCACAGTAGAGACAGTTCATAATGATAATGGTTTATATGACATTTATATTAAGTATTTTGCAAGAGGTTAGACTCTGGCTTGGCAGTTGAGCTAGAACTTCAGGGTTTTCCATGTACAAGTAGAAGGTTGATACGATATTAAAATGGATGCTTAGAAGTAAGTTGTGTATTAGCAACAGAACAAGCTGCATCAAAAATCTGAATGAAATCCCTCTCTTTCAGAAGAAACATTTAAGCAAGAAGTAAAAGATAGCACATAAGCATCCTTTCTTGACGTTCCATACATATTGTTGTGTAGTTGATTAAGAGCTACTTCACTGCCTCAGCAATCTAGCTGTTTTCAGACACATACTTGAAAGACTGGCATCATTTGAACCTATTTCATAATTGGCTTCCTTCTCCTCCTCTTTTCACATAACTGAAGTCAGAGTAAAGTTTATGTTTTATTTATGAATAATTCAGAGGCAAGGTCCAGGAGAATTTTGGCTATAAGAACACATTCCTTTATTAATATGGATAGAGCTAAATATAAAATAATGCTCTTATTTCTGGGGCTTTTTAGGAAATATGATCAGTCAGCCATGTTGAGTGCCCTTCGTCTGAATGGTTACATTAATTCACCACTACAAAATCTGAGGGTCTTGAAGTTATTTATTATACATTTTATTACGAACACTTCTCTGTGTGGTAACGGAGAATTAGCCGTGTTTTAAGGCTGGGCTTAATGAAATGTGGGATAATAGAAGTGCCCCGTGTAATTCAGGAAGTCTTTAGCTGAGCGCTAGAAATTGAATTCTGCTTTTCCTCTGCCGTTCTTCACTTGATATTGAAGCAAGTTTTGGTGAGCGGTTGCTTTTCATGAGTAAGTGATTTGAGTACAAGACTGAGGCCCAGTGCTTGCCTGAAACCACACGAGGATTCCAAATTTTAGTGGAGGCTACATCCCAGAAAGCAGCCGGTATCCGGTCCTATGGCCAGAAATGCTGCATCTTTGAATTTCCTCAGCAATACAGAAACGTGCAGTAGGTATCAAATTATGATGTAGACACCACATTCTGTACCATATAATTTCTTTGTCTTTTCCTCCCTTATTTAAACAATTTAGAGAGAGAGAACTGACACTATATATGCCTAATTCCCTTTCATACATCCTACATACTCTAACTAATGATAATGTTTAAATCCAGACTGTAATTAACTCAGTGGTAATGGGTGGGACGTAAAATGCAAGCCATAATTTAGAAGCGTATTCTGTAGGAGTTTGTGCGATGAATTCAGTAATAGTGGAGGTCAGTCCATGCCTTGGAGAAGAGAGAGTGCTCAGTGAACAGAAATCGCTGAGCATCTTTTCCCCATTTTCCATGCACACGGTTGTTGCAGACCTGTCAGATAGTACTCACACATGTGGCATTTTGCATGGGTAGGTGTGTTTGGGATTGTATTTAGCTGACAAATCTGAGAGCCTTTGGATTGCCCTTAATTGACAGCCTGGCCCCATGAAAAAGAGGTGAAGCTGTTTTTATACGTGTCTGTATGTTCACATATAAGCATTTCCGACAGTCTTTGAGTCCAACCCTTTTCTCTTAAAATGTGAAAAAATATTCCTGTTTTCAAGAACAGGAATGGAAATTAATTCACTTTTCATACCGGCAGAACAACGGCAAATAACCTGGAATGTTACGGTTTTTTCCACATCAGCAACACTGCTTTATCTCAGGATGCTTTTGTAGCGTTTCCAAAATAAACAGTTCTTAACTTGCACAAGGTGTATTTGACAAGCAGGCTTTTGTGATCATCCACTGTTTCTTAGGTTAGCAGTTGCCCTGCTTATGTATTTACAGCACTGTTTACATTTTTATAAACTGGAGGGAAAATTCCCCTTTAAAACATATGTCTTCGTTCAAAACCAGAAGCCTTATGGAAAGCCCAGTCTGTTAAGTAAAGAATTCTTAAATTCTGGGTCAGGAGAGCCCCAAGATAGATGAGAAAAAAAGGCTAGGAGAATGCTGTTTTGCCTGATGAGTACTACAGCGGGATGGCGCGGAGACCGCAGCTATCTGTGGGTTCAGGGAGGGCACAGAGCATCTTCAGATGATAAATCCAGCTGTTGCTACTGACCTCTGTCTCCAGAAGTTTTTAAATTACTGATTGCCAGAAGCTGGGAGAGAATTACTGCAAACAGCCCATGCCCTTATCTGTGCAAGATGAGTATCCCCAGCTGATCGCTCTTAGAGACAGGATTCTGGGCTTGATGACCTTTAATTTGATTCTAATTGAGCTTTGGGCTTTTTTTTTTGATAGTCAAGGTAGTTTGGAAAATGGTGGTGGCTTAAGCAAGCTTTTTCATTTCAGAGCTCTTGGACTTTCTGTGGAATTTATATTGCTTTAAAACACAAGTTTTTAAAAAGGAGGTTCTAATACTTAGAAATAGTAAGCACAGATTTTAAAGAGTTACTTCCTTATTTCTTGTTGGGAAGGGGGTAGGGATAATCTGAAGCCAGGGGTAGGGAGGTGTAACAGGCCTTTGGGAAGTTAAAGCGGGGACGTGACAAAATTTGCCCGGTGAAAAGAAGCAAATATGGTGAGTGTGTGGAATGTGCCACTTGAAAAAAGTTGTGTGCTGTTTTAGAAAATTAATAATAGTTAACATATGTGATTTTAAATGCTGTAAGCAAAAATAACTTTAATCTTTTTTAAAAAAAAGCTTTGTATGATGACGCAAGGATGAGCATCAAACTGGGTGTGCAGGTGGAAAACATCTTGCTGTGGTCTGGACTTTGATGGGAAAGGCTGAGAACTGCTCTCTAGTCTGTGTGCTCTTCAAATCTGTTTGGGAGCTGACCGAGAGCTCAGAAAAGTTACATACTTCAAGTGTTAAGAGAAATCATATGGGAGGATTTTACATCAGTGTTCTGCTTGGCGTGTTGTGACTGTTCATGCCAGCCTATACAGAGACGTGCAGTAACACCTCAGCGACATTTGGGAGAAACTGAGCTGGAAAGATCACAGATTATATGTGTGGTAGAAACTAAAGATGTCTGCTTCTTCCCACATCAGAAAAATATAAGTGTGCATGCAGCTAGAGATCCCATCCAAAAAAATTATGTCTGTATTTCAGGAATCTTAAATCAGTGATGTTCTTGCCAGGGAAGTGCTGGAATCGGGAAACTGTTGAGCCAGTGCAGAAACCTCTTGATGCAAATTAAGATTTTGAAAATGTGAAGTATCCCCAGCTGATTTCTCATGTGGAGATGATTCCATATGGCAAGAATTGTAGGGGAAGCAAGAACTTCCCTGGAGCTGTGATTCTTTGCTTTCCAGGAATATGGAACCCAAACTGTTTTAAAGAAAAAATAACCTTCCGGAATGTGAAGCGTGTATGGTGTTGTTTCACATGGAAGTACATACCCTCACAAAACATAGGCCCCAGATTGATCTGAATTTGGCCTGTGGGAATGGGAAGACACTAGCTGTAGTACTTTAGAAAAGGAAGTCAGACCTAAAATTTCTAATTTAGAGCCAAAGTTTAAAATTTATATCGCTTATAATCAAATGTGCAATACCTACACGTGTCTAGCTGCATCACTGTATCGATTACTGTTAATGATCAAAAATCTTAAGCATTTAGCCCACACTGAATTAGGCAGTCAGTGGATTAGTAAGTTGTATGCTAAGAAGCTTACACTGGCTCAAGCCATTGGTTTTTGTCATTAATATGAGGCACCATTTACTCTTAATTCAAAATAGTGCAAGTGACGGGAGTTGTGTGTGTTCTGGAGACCAATTACTTGGTTTAGAAACAGAAAGAAGGTACACCCTAGCTATTGAACAAACCCAGTTTTGCTGTTCAGAGACAAGAGGTACTTTTTTTAAACATGAGGAGGTTTTTGTTTTATTTCTCTTTATAAAAAAACCCCACACTTGACTTGTAGGTAAGAAGGCTTTTCCGCTTTGCATGAGCAGAGTCCTTTGGGAGCTCTAAAATTCTTCAGGAGTCATGGCTGAGTAGGTACAGGGACCCCCAAGGCCTCTCCGCTATAGCTGGTTTATGTAACTTCCTAATTGTGCAATGATGTGGAGTGTCAGGAGCCTTTAAAATCTGTATGTGTGCTCGGAACACCACAGAACTCGAGCGCAGTCCTACTGCACGAGATGCTGCGCCAGATCTATTCAAACTACATTGTTAAATATTAATATTCATAGCTATCTTGCTCTAATGAGAAACATTTTGTGTAGCGCTCACAACTGTTTCAGTTTTAGCCTTATTTTTGTTTTTCAAATGTCTTGATCTAGACAGCTTCCAGCTCCTTTCTTTTTTTTTCTTTTTTTCCTTGTGGTTTTGCAATATTAAGTATGCCCTGAAATTACATTAACCCACCATAGTTGGTGTTTCTCAGATCTTTCCTGAACTTTGACAAAGGTTCCAAAATTAAGAAAAACTATCTTTTTATTTTGGTAGTCTCTGCTTCATTTGTCAGTGACAGAGCGTGAGCCTCTTGGCAAAACAATTTTTAATATAAATACTAGATCTGACTGAAAAAAATAAAACCAGAATTTTCTGAAGACTTCTTGAAATGTCAAACTTCTTGTCACCGTAAAACATTAGGAACAGATCATTATGAGGAAATATTGTCCACAATTTTTTACAATTTCTAAAATGTTTTCTGTACAATTTTTTTTATAAAAATTGTATTGAAATAGATACTTGTATTTTTTATTTCTGAAATAACTTGGTTTGAAAAATAAAAGGTTTTGTTAATCCGGATGCCACATAAAAAGATAAGGAAGATGTGTTATCTGAAAAATTAACAACAACAACTTATTATGCTATATTTTAATTAAAAACAAAACAAGGACAATTTTCAAAGACAGTAAGATAAAAATGGTCTGAATTTTTTCAGTCAGGTCTAATAATATAAAGGACAAGTCACCAAGAGCGTGAAGTAGACTGTTTCTTGTTTGTTTGGGTTTCTAGGAGGACTTACTCATGAGGCTGAAACTTCCGATTTCAGAGAAGAGAGGATGGTTTGGAGCAGAGGACTGGTGTGGATATCCAAGTAAATCAAGTTTGAAATGAGGACTGTGCTCCACGTTCCGCATATGGCTAATTTTCCCTCTCCAGGGCATACATCTGTGAGTAGGATTGGCAGCTTTGATAATGAGGGGGATGGAG
This sequence comes from Pelecanus crispus, assembly GCF_030463565.1. Lineage (NCBI taxonomy): Eukaryota > Metazoa > Chordata > Aves > Pelecaniformes > Pelecanidae > Pelecanus > Pelecanus crispus. Next base: position 47,230,810 of record NC_134649.1, read on the forward strand.
ATGGGGATGGAGATTTCTGTCCTCGGAAATGCTGTGCGTATCATATAGAAAATAGAAGGAAACAAATGGAGGCTCCAGAGGGAGCAGTTGACATGCTTTAGGAGGTGAGGAGACTCCTATGGAGAGCAAAGCTGGTCCCATGTGGGAGCTGTGGTGTGTTTGTGTCCTCAGAAATCTGTATTTGTATCTGGGTTAAACAGTTCCAGGGACACCCACAAGGTCACGAACTCCACTATTTAAGGTCACTTTTTCTCACTTGTTTTTCGTAATTTCAGTAGTTCATGTCCTACACAGTTTCTTCCCGAACTTAGTGCATACATAAAGCAGTAGAGACACTTGCAGGGCCTGAAGTAGGGTAAGAGAACTTCACAGCTATTGACAGCCTGGCCAGCCATGTATCAGAAACGGAGCTGAGGTCCATGATCTAAACATGCCGGTCTCCCAGGTCCGCTGTGCGGCTCCTCTGGACCAAGCCTTCCTCCAGGGAAAGAGTTTGGAGGCGGGGAGGAATTCTTTTGATTTCATATCCCTAGTTTTTCCAAAAGATGTGTCGACGTGGCTATCTCCACAATGAATGTGGAGTTCTATACTTCTCTGAAAATTTCCATTGACATTGCAATGGGAATAACATTTTGAAAACAGTCTAAATAGCAGTTCCACAGGTATTGCTTCTTTTCTCCCTTCTCCTTCTCTGCAGCTCATGTTTTTCACTGTGTAGCTAAACTAGGAGGCTGAAAGCTTAGCAATTTATTTAGGATCGAGGCTTTCTCCCACACTGCAAAGCAGAGAATCCTGCTGAACATCAGGAGAAGATCTAACCAGTACAGAGTGTTATGATTGGTAACAAATCGCTTTCTGTAGCTGTTTGCTGCTGCAGGCTATTTTAGGAAGATGATTGTTTTCAGTATAATGGCTTACACTGTATGTTTGTACATTGCTTTATAACAATGAGGACATTATGAGATTGCTCCCATACCTACTGTTCATGGTCTGCTAATTCATTTTCCATTAGACAGCATTTATAAAGACGACAACAAGATTTTTTTCCATACTCCAGTTAAAATAACCACTCTTGTGCCATAAAGTCAGGGAGACTTCACCTACGGTACTCAAGGCCAATGCAAAACCTTCTTGCCGTTTGCGAGCTATGGCTGTGACTGCACCCAGCATCCTGCATATTCAAAAATTTGCTGCGGGGACCTTCTTGACATTTGCTACTTAAACAGATGTATACTGGGGATGGGAGGTGCTTTTCCTACCCAGTGTGGTGTTTGATCACCAGACCTGTAGCTAAGAGACGTTGTGGGCAGAGCAGGCTCCGAGAGATGTTTGTATAAGACACTGGTTGCTCTGCACTGTGTTTCGGGTTCTATGCAGTCAGAGTGGGTATGTACTGCTACAAGGCCAAGTAACTCAAGCTCCAAAGCCTGTCCCTTTAGCCCAGTCTCTGAAGACTGATTTATTTGGTTCTGAAGGCAGGTATTACCTGAAGATGTGGGTTTTATTCTGCAATAGCTTTATGCCTGCCAATACTTTTTGCATTAGCCACTGTGGAAATTGACCCTTTTTTTCCCCAGTGTCAAGAGGAATTCAGTAAAGTTTGTAAAGAAAACTGGTCTGACTGGTGAAAAATCTTGAAAAAATCATGATATAAATAGTTGTTTTATAGATCATTGAAGCTTGATGAAGTAGGCTCTAGTGACTGATTTAAGTCATTGAATAACAAGATATAAAGTAATGGAAAAAGCCAAAGGTAACAGCCTTGATGGTAGAGTTAAATGATTTATCTGACTATAGTTATTCTAAAGGCAAAGGTTAGTGTACTGAACTGGTGTAAGGAAGTATTTCAGAAGGCATGCAAAGCTCTTTCAAGTTGCTGAAATTTGTTTAAGTTGTACATTTGACATTCTGTTAGTATTGGCCTCAGTTATCATATAAAAGTACGGTATTGACCTCTACCGTGTAAAGTTAGCACATATGCAATTATCAGGAATTTATTGAAGACAGATTGAAACAGGATGGCACCATTCAGGCCAATGGCCAAAGTGAGGGTAAAACTGTAGGTAATAATGGTAAGGTCATAGGTTTATTTTTTTTATATAGTCAAATACTATGATTCATACTTTCATATTTTTCCAAACATTTGGAGATCATTCATTCTTGTCTAACAGACCCCAACTGCTAAATTACCTGTGATTTAAAGGTGACAGTATTACAGCTAGCAGTAATTTGGGCATGTATGTCTGAAACCCGTTTTTCTCTTTTGCACTGATGCCTGCCTTCCTTTCCTTTCCAATACAGCCTGCCTGTCGTATGCTTTTTTGTACTGCCCATGTCAGTTCTCTCCCTGTTGCTCTTCTTTTGTTTCTTCTTTCATTTCTCCACTCATTTCCTTGTCCTCTCCTTATTTTCTCATCTCACGCTGTCTACCAGTGTGACTACCATTCTGTATCTTTCCAACCCACGGCATCTGGTTTTACTTGGCTGTCCTTGGCAGGCCTTTTATATTACTCAAGGGGTTGGCTTCTTACTGGAATATACACCCTTCTGGGGCCTTGGCTGGTAAATGGTAATGCTCAATCTGTGTCTGCACGCTGTTGGTGGCATTTTGCAGAAGTTCTCGGTCTCTGGAGTCAAGTCTGTCATGAGGACAAAGACTATGTCTGTTCTCACACACTGAGGTTTCTGCACAGGAGGGCAACATCAAAGCGACCTGGAAAAAAGTAGAGCAGAGGAGGCTGCAAGATATGTTCTACATACCTTTGAAAGTGGTGAACCTATGGAGAAAACTTTAAAAGGAGGAGGGAGGTGGGTGCTGTGTTGGGGAAGCTGCTTCTCCCCTTCAGTTGGAAAGATTGTCCCACATGGGGCAGGACAAGGGGAGAGGGGTGTATAACTGTGAAGAAGAAATATATTGCCAGTGATAAGATCTGAGGAGAGAGCTACAACTCTAGTGAATATAACTTGCTTAAGTGCTGCTCAGTTCTGCACAACAGAATGCAAGCTGTTTTCATTAAAACAACGCATGCATTCTTGACAATTCACAAAAGCTGAATTAAGTTAATGATAGGCCCAGAGGGAGGAAGGTAGGAGACTGGCAGATTTCTTGGCATGTGTGGACACATTGATGCCTCTCTCATCTGTTGCTGGAAGCTGGCAACTTGGTGGGAGTAGTAATGAAGGGAACTGATTATAGAAATAACACATAACTTAGCCTTGCACTTTCCTAGCAAGAAATATTGTTACACACCAGTGTAATTCTGCTTTAGCATTGATTTATCTGGGGGATAAATTAGCTTCTTTCATTATTATTTGTTGTTGATTTTTTTCATATGGCTCTACTACTTGACTGGTTTTTTCCCATAACATTTTCCCAGCATGCCTTCAGAAATATCACAAAATGCTCACAAACACTCCAGAAAAGTGCCAACTAAATATTCCACAACGTGCTTGCAGATCTTGTGCAATGTTTCCCCTGGTCTCTCCCAGCTGTTTTTTAGCATTGATCTAATATTTCCCCCGTGAGCAGTTAGCATTTTTGTGACATTAAACATAGTGGGAAGGTTGTGTTTCCACACATTAATAAAGTGACTGCTCTGATTTTTCGGAAGAAAATAAGTGTTCAGTGTTCCTCTTCACCAAAAATTGCTGCTCCAGAGTGCTTCTTAAGGATTTGGTTTCTTATGGACTTTTGGGGTTGTCTGTGGCTTCTCCAGAGGAAATAAGGTACTTCTAGTATTACAATTCAGACTACTCAAAATACATAGCGTATGACACTTTGGTTTTCCACTGGCATTGATAGGCTTTGGATCAGGCTCTTAATATTCTACATAACATTTAAACAGATTACCTGGATTACTTTTCAATATAGCTGTGTGCTAAAGAACAGATATCTATGCCAGCTGTCTACAGCATGAGGCATTTAGGTTATATGGATGTACAGTCATGCAAATCTTACCTGTCTCATGAAACAGTTTGCATTCACTTCACCAACTGTTCTTTTCTTCTTTTCTTCCCTGCAAGTTGTTTCTAAACAACATGACGCAAAGAAAGACTGACGAGACCCAAGCAACACAAGTTTTGTGCTGCTTGTTTAATGCTAATTGTTTCATTGTGGGTCCAATCTTGAATTGTAGCATTGCAGTCATGAAGCTCATCACCTGTTTATTTGAAACCTGTGACTTTGGGAGGCACAAGAATCTTTACGCAGAATCAGGCCTCTAATCAGACTGATAAAATCTCGGTAATGCATAGTGCTTTAGCAGGGCAGGCAAAAACCGTGGTGCAATTTGCAAAGCTTGTTGTCTGTTGAGGACAAACATTTCTGGAAAGTTTTGCAGGCTCTTCAAATCCATTTCTCTGTGAATATAATTGGTAGAAATCAACTTGTACCATTTTTATAGAGCTAACGGATGTCATAAAAATGTTGCAGGTAGATCTCAATATGGTCTTAATGCAACAGTGAAAGGAACTGTCTCTTATCCGATATAATAAGCTCTTCCTGCTAGAATACTTCTACTTCACTCGAAAATGTTGCTTAAATTTGGATGACACAGATGTGAAACTAGATAAGTTGTCTGTGGACAGAGCATTCAGCACTCTGGTATCTGCTGAATGGCCACTTTTCATAGAACATTTAAACTGCGAGGGTTAAAGTCCGTACAATATCTCGTGTATTTAATATATTCTCTATTAGGAACATTTTATGCTGCTAATAAATTCTACATTAGACTTTCATTATTAAGCTCTGTGTTTGATTTCTAGGCAAATATGTATTAGTACGACATCACACTGTGCAGTAGAAGTTGCTTTATGCATACTCAATTGAATTTAATTCATGATTTCCAAAGGCCTGGATACATCAGTGCTCAATGTCAGACAACAGTGCTCAAGCAATAACCTCCCACCAAAATTAGCAGGGTGGCAGATTTCTCTTCAGATAACTAGTGAACTGTCTATTTTCTAGCTCATTTTCAACAATTTGGGGCGGGGGGAGAGGAAAATCTGCTTGCTGATACTCATTGCAGGTTTTTGATGGAAATGCATGCAAATACAGTAATATGTTCTTGCCCTTGCTATACAGAAGGCACATTTTAGGATTCACGATTTTTTTAAAATTATGAAGACATAAACAAAGGAAATGTTACTGACTCTGACCAAGATTTAGCAAATGAAAACTCTTGCTACTCCTGCTAGTGTTAGTGGAAAGCCGCTGCTGCTCTTGACCCTCTTTCACCGTACTTCGTCTGCTGTTGCTTTTGACTGTAACAAGTTAGCATGTTTATGGGTATTCTGAGGAGTATTATGTGAAGTTCAGCTTACATTAGGGCTGAGTCATATAGGCATAAATACACTGATGTTATTGCCTAAGTGTCTGCTAGCTGGTTTTGACGAGAAACCCCTACTTCCTCTTTATCAGTCAAAACATCCAGAATATGGGACATTTTGTAAATCCAAATTATGCATTAGTAAGAATTTTGTCATACTCTAAGACGTGTATTGTAGAAACACTTTCATGACCATTTGGAGTGTTTCTTTTGCCTGGGAACCCACTGATAAAATCGAGCTCCTTGGCAGACTCTTTATTGTTGCCTCTGGGTTTGTCATGTCATTGGTTCAGGTAGAGTGCTCCATTTGCTATGTTGTTTAACTTTGCTTCCAGCCACCAGTATGTCCACTTTATCTGTCCCAAAAATAAGACCCTCTTCGCTAGCAGAGTTACACAATCTGTGAAAACCTCTCCCTTGCAAAAGGCAAACAAAGAGGTGCTTGATTCATTTAACAACACAGATGCCTGCTTCAAAGATGAGCCAGCTTCAGCCTATGCAGTGTATATGGTATTGCAGTCATACTTGGATAAAAAGGAAGGCAAATAAGTCAGTATTTTTTTCTGTAACCTTGAATTGCAAGATTTTTCTTAAGTAATTTTTAGGATGAAAAAATATTGTATGGCAAAAGACATTAACGGCCCAGAACGCATCGAACGACAAGACATCACAGGCATTTCTTTTCAGCCGCAACAGGTCTGCCACAACTGACAGGCCTATTCAAAATAATAACAGAGGGATGTCTCAAATTTGAAGATATCACTATTAGTTTCATATTTCATATGAAAATATTTAATATTTTCTTCTAAGAAATTGAAAAGAACGCAAAATACAGAAAAGCATAATTATTGTTATCAATTTATAAAATGAGCAGCAGATCTTGGGTGTCAGCCCTCGCAGATTTCAACTTCAGTGCCCAGCTCTTAACTAGAAAGCAGATTTTTGCGCAAGGTGATTAAAACTACTTTTCTAGAATTGTATGGCAGTTGAGTGGAACAGCTCAGTTAAGCCCCAAACAGCTCATGTCTAGTCTTGCACTTTAGCCGTTTATCAACGTTATCCCTAACCTTCTTGAGAAAATGTAGGCCCAGTAGACAAAAACCATTAAAGGCAGAAATGGCAGCGTAGACAGCACTTGAGTGAACATGGAGGCTGATTTAATCTCTTACACCTTAGGTGTATCCTGTGCCTCTAGAACAGGAGCTGGGTGGTCATTCTGGGTAACAGTAATACATAGGAATGTTTCTGTATCGGTAAGAATATATGTATAAAAGTTATAAGAAAAGTTCATACTATAAAAAGTATATGCTTGTAAAACAAGAACACATAAGAGGAAGGCAGAAGAAAACAGAGTTAATAAATAGAGCCTGAAAAATGACAAGCTGTTGTGACTGTAATGCAGTACTTAAACTAATTGAGAGGTCAGGGTGGAATCCCTGGTGGTAAGTAGTATCTGCAGACTCATACAAAATCTTTATGAAGAAGAATTACTGTTGACTTTGAAAATGACTAGTACCAATTTATACTCTGGTTTTGCAGTCTTTTTTTCTTTTTTTTTTTTGGTGATTTGCTTATTTCTTTTCAGTACTGATTAATTAGAGAGAAACCATACTAAGACAGACTTCAAGGCTCAACTTTTGAGTTCCTTAAATCAATCTAGAGAGACCATTGCTGCAAATAAAACTAGCTGTATAAATATACTATTGCATAAATGTTTGAGAGATACTATTGGACTGGAACAATATCCCAGACATTACTTCTAAGATTTATTGTCTGGGAATCTGAATAATATTCTGTCGAATCTCTATTATCAGTATCAGGCCATGATCCGCTTTAATTGGCTAGCAACATAGACTGCAGCATGTTATTCTTGCTATCTACTTAATCCTAGCAAGAATAAGCTAGTCTCTGGAAACAGCAGCCTTATGAAAGAAAACGTCAGACTTTTATATAAAACAGACTTAGGGCTCATAGAGAGGGATGCCCGCATCCTTGCTAGGCTAAGTAGTTGTTGCATGAATAACCCGTGCCGGCATATGGAGCACCTTTGTTGTCTTTGTTCTGTGATGAGCTGAAATGAGATGTCAAAGCTCATTTGTCTCCTGCTGTGCGCAAGCCAAGGAAAGAAGCACCTTTTCGTGCTACTGACAATATTTGAATGTCCCTGGGCTTTAAGAAGCACAATGAGTGCTGCAGCAGTCGCTGTGCATTTCTTGTTCAAGGTTGATTTAGTCCAGTTTAGTTTGCTGTTTGCATGTTTTGACTTTTTAATTTATTCATTGTGAACATAAAGCTGAGAAAAAGATCCAGGTTGCAGACGACACTGGGATGCCTAAATAAGAAGACAAACTGTTCTGTACTGCCACGGGGCGATGGCAACTGTGCGAGTTCGTGGTTAGTTTTCACGTTTCACATAAATGAGTTTACATTTAGATCCTTCCTTAGGGAGCTGTTTGGCATCCTTGTGTAAACAAGGCCTTCCTTGCCCAGAATAGGCTTCTATCTCAACCTCAGCAGGCATCTTACAAAATCTGCACAAGTCCGAACCATCCGTGTGAAGGAACTGCATCCCCATATAGCTCTGCTTTCCTTGCCTACAGCAGTAATATCATTTATGCTGCTGCCACAACACCTGAAAGGTTTCAGTGCCAGGACTTCTCCAAAAGTGATAGAGGAGTCCCTGCTACTCCCAGGCAGACTCCCATCTGGACATACCTCCGGGCTGGTGGAGAGCAGGCTGCAGAACACTGCAGATCCTGCTGTCTCGTTAGCAGCAGGCAGCAGGACCGGGGCTAGGCGTACTGCAGCACAGCCCCGTCCACTGCAATGCTTTGGAAATGAGCTGTGCGGGGTTACTTGCCCTCGCAGGTAGCAGGTGGCCGTATCTTCTCACTGCTTGTTCACCATGAATACATTGGAAACCAGATGATGACTGGTGATGGGTCAGAGTTCCTCTAACTAGTTAAGCAATTTAGTTACTTAATTATTAACTGGATAGACTTGCCCTAAGGAAAAAACCTGTATGACTAATTTTTTTAATGGAAAAAAATACAGTTGCCAGGAAACGATGGTATTAGTTTGATGGGGATTGCCCTGAGCTGATATGTTTTAGCTGGATTGAAAAGTGGGAGGCAGGTAGGAGGATAAAGAAAAGTAAGTTAGAACAGTTCACAGCATACAAATTGCGTTATTTCAGAATCAGTGCAGAAGTCTGCAAGTGGTTAGTCCTGTGTAATGCTTGCCACCAAAGACCCAAGGAACTGTTCTACTCATGCGAAATCCTAGGGCTTTTAGCACAAGGCCTAAGCAGGGCAGGACTTTGTACAACATATCTTGTCTTAATACTAGTCAAATAAGAATTTTATGTGACAAATGCAGAGTATTTTGATTTGGACTTGGAAACCATTTTGTTCATAGAACTGGATAGCAAGCCACGATAGACACCTCTTAAGTAATTCAGTTAGAAACTTCTCATTAAAACTTTTCCAAGAAATAATTTTCAACCAGACCTGCTTGTGGTTGCTAATGAATGCAGCAGCTGTGCTTAGGCGTCTTGAATGCAGTTCAGGTCATTCTTTCGCCAAAGGAAACAAATGCATTGTCCTTTAGCAATGGTAACGGTCCACCTAATTACTACTTCTGAGTGCACGCGTGGAGGTATCTTGTGATTTGCGAAACACTTAGAAACCGCCTGTATTCTGGTTATCTTGTCCACTGGTCATATGCAAGCTTTGTGTAAATACACACGTATTCCTTCCCAAACTGTTCGCGGTGCGGTAGGGAGCTATTTATAGTTGGGTTGAATGTTGTATCGTTGTCCAAACAAGCGATTTGTTCGGAGTGGCAAGATCTTTTAAGGTGAAGTAATTTTCCATCTATTGTTAGGCCAACTGATTTAGTTAGAAAGAACACAAAGTTTTCTGGTGCTCAAGCCATTTTTAAAAGATTTTGTGGGATTCTTAAGAGGTTCTTCAATGACACAATTAATTAGTTGCTCCAAATTTGTGTATTTTTTTGCTGTATCATTTAGTCTACTAAACTTTATTACATCCTACAGACCTTGCCTCCCTTCTATTCTTGGAAACATTGCAATTTGAACACATAAACCTTCACTTAGGAATTACAAAACCTCGCATTATGTATCTTATTCGTTGCAGAATTTTAAAGGAATCCCCGGAGTCCTACTTGCCATGTTTTCATAATGTTTCAATCTGATTTGTTGTAAAATTCTCCAGAGCTTAATTGAAAGAGTTTTAAATTGGGTAGAGAGAAGATCTGGGTATTTATCTTTAAATATATCATGGAAGTTACTTTATTTACTCACAAGAAAGACAGAAAATTGTGGTTGGACATGAGCCCGATCTTTCAAACAACAGTGCCTTCAGCTGAGTCTGGTACCAAGTTTCTGAGCTGGTGTTTAGTGACCACAATGATTAGAGATAGCATAAAAGATCAATTTGATTTTCCAGTCATTTTTTTGAATTCCCTGTCTGATGCTTAAAAATCTGTCTTGGAATAGCATTTTTTTGTCCTTTCAAGTCTTTTTCAGTAATTTGAAACTTCTTTGGACTTGGAGTTACTCTGAAGGTGTCTGGGATAACACAGGTTCACGCTTATGGGTTAAACCCTAATGTGAACCTGACTTACTTGAAAAACTGATTTATATCCAGAAGACATCCCTCTCCCCTATTTGAAATGGTGTTTCAACCAAAATGAAGTTGATATACTTTTATCTGGGAGGCAAAAAAAGAATGTTCCAGTAATGTAATTTTCCAAATAAAATATTTAGATATTTTAAAATGAAATTTGAGGACAAGATTGCTTGTTCTTATGAGAAATTCTTTTGACAGGTTAGAAAATTCAGCATTTTTTTAAAAATAAAAACTGAAACATAACATCTGAAACCAAAACATATTTTCATGATTTTTTTTTTCTCTTAAAACACTGACATTTTGTTGTTTAACTCCATTTATAAGTAGGAAAAAAACCAGAAACTGTCAAACAGCCCAGAAATGGAAAAGTCAGTGTCCTGCCCATCTCAGGGTTCCCTGGAGGAATTCTGTTCCTCGTCTGCTGGTGGAAGTCTCTGGCTACTTCACTGAAATCATGACACTAGACAGCAGTGGCACAGAAAAGAATGCTCACATTCTGGTTTCCCTTCAGGGTATCCAAGAAAACAATTTATACCCGCTGCTGTGTCAGAAGGGGAACAGCCACAAGGGTCAAATTCACTTGCAGGGACTCAGTAACGATGAGGTCTGCATGTGATTGTGTTTTGGATGTTTAGAAACAATTAATTGTATTAGAATCATAGAATCATGGAGTGCTTTGGGCTGGAAGGGCCCTTCAGAGCTCGCCCAGCCCAGCCCCTGCAGCGACAGGGACAGCTTTAACCAGAGCAGGGTGCTCAGAGCCCCGGCCAGCCTGGCCTGGGATGGTGCCAGGGACGGGGCCTCCACCGCCTCTCTGGGCAACCCCTTCCAGAGCTTCACCACCCTCGCTGTAAACAATTTCTTCCTTATCTCCAGTCTAAATCCATTCTTCTCTAGTTTAAACCCATCACTCCTTGTCCCGTCCCAACAGGCCTTGCTAAAAGCTTGCCCCCCCCTTCCCGCAGGCCCCTCTCAGCACTGCCAGGCCGCACTCAGGCCTCCCCGCAGCCCCCTCCTCTCCAGGCTGAGCACCCCCAGCTCCCCCAGCCTGGCCCCGCAGCAGAGGGGCTCCAGCCCTCGGGGCATTTTGGTGGCCTCCTCCGGCCCCGCTCCAGCAGCTCCATGTCCTGCTGGTGCTGAGGGCCCAGAGCTGGGCGCACAATCTACCTTCAGGTAAAGCTGTAGCAAGGCGATATCCACTGAGGGAATATACGCAAATATCGTGCTTTTAAAGCATACTGCTTGCTAGAAGCACTAATACCAGGATCAAGACTGCCCATGATAGTGCACAGATCCATCTCACCACACAGTTTATCTTAAAAGGAGTCAGTTAAATAGTTGAGTAAAAATCAATTTTCTGTTAAGTGGAACCTGGTTATATTAAAGTGGACAAAGTCATTATGCTCAGAAATTTTCCCTTTCAAAAACCCATGCAACAGGTAAAAACTGAGATAGATCGTACAGTTGCAAAGAACATAAAATGATATGTGGAAGTTTATTACATTTTGCGTTGGCTACGTGATACTTCACTGCATTAAAATATTCTTGTGGCTTGCTTTTTCTTTTTTAATCTGAGACAAATATGTATGCCATGCTGTGACCACTCAAGTCACAAAAAGCTGTCACCCATTTCCCAAGCTACTAATGCTAGAGAAAAGCTAGAATTACAGGGATATTTAAGGACATTCCTTTTAAAAATAGTAAGACACTGAATGGAACTGATCTGCAGAAGTAACTTACTAAATTCTTAAAGAACTTTCCTCACATCAGAAAATCTAATGTATGTGGACACAGATGTGTGCTAAACTACATACTCAGGATAGTTTGCATCCTGGTATTTAATATACCAATGAGCCGATGATTATATATGTTCTGCTGATTTCCTCTTGAGCTATGTCTAATACCATAAGCCTAACTGAGATCTGAAAGATGTAGCAGTAATTTCAAAAAGCTTCCAATTTTATCTCTTTTTGTTGCTTGGTAACAATAGTTTTAGCCCAAATAAAACCTGAAAATTAAAATTATTTTCCGATTTAAAAAAAAAAAAAAAGTTAAGAAGTTCAGAGTAGAAATAATCCAAACCTCTTTGCATGACTTCATCAGTCTTCTCCAAATGCTGCAGGGGGAAAAACTCTGTTCCTGGCTTATTCTAGTGGAAAATGTTTGCGGAGTTTGCATGGGATGTAAATTAAAGCGGGAGAAAGTCATAGGAAAGCTGACAGCAACTCAGTCTGTTTTAAAGAAAACAAAGTGAAAGTCAGTGGGAGCCTGGCTGCCCTGGAATGCCTGCCCCAGTTGTGAACTGTGAAATCCAGATGGTTTTCCTCCCTGAACGGGGAGCGCTGCCGCAGCCCAGCCAGGCCACGGCTTGCCCGCTCTTATACCTGCGTCCCCACGCCGGGTCCTCAGCTGCACCGCTGCAGCCGAAGCCCCCGTTGTGCGTGGAGCCCCGAGGGTTTCGGCAGTGTGCAGGAGAAGCTTTCGTGGCGGGGAGGAGGAGGAGCGCAAGGCTGCATTGCAGCGTGTGCCCCGGACATGCTATTTTAAACGTAAAAGTAGCTGTGCTGAAATATTCCAGATATTTAATAGCTGCAAATGTCCTCTGCTCTGCAGAAGACTGTTTCTATCCAGTAGCAATACAAACTTTCCTATGTTGTCAGGATGATTAAGCTTACTTGGACACAACATCTGAAAGGAGATGATTCAGACGTCTCCAGTATCAGTAACTGGATTATAATCGCATTGTTTACTCTGGGCTGCGCTAAGCCAGCGTTGCTTGCTCCAAGCGCAGGATCTCCTTGTTAGAACCACTGATGTCAAAGGATAGGCGGGCAGGTTCTGTCTTTGTGCTTCCCACGTTTTGGGTCCCAATTGTCAGGTCTGGTGACTTGACCAGAGTGTGCTGCACATATGGATCTCTTAATCCTTAGCGGCAAACTGCACTTTACTTATAATTGGGAAATAGATATATAATTGTTTTCAGATGCATGTTAAATCCAAATGTATGTCCTCTTTACTGACGGGGAGTGGGAGAGAAGAAAGTAGCTTCCTAATTTTGGAGCCCTCTAAAACGTTAATGGTGCTCGTATCATAACTGAAGATCAAAGAACATGCTCAGAGGACTCGCTGCCTTCTGCAGTTGCCGTGGACCACAGTACTGCAAGGTCACATCTGATGCTGGAGATTTTCCAGTACTTTTTCTGAGGTGTTGATGTTAATCAGCTTTCAAGGGTAGGGTGGCATGTTTAATGATAATGGAAATGTCTAATACTAGTGCTTTTGCTAGCTATCTCTTGCATGCCTTACTTCCAACCCATCCATCAAGATTAACTAGAATTTATTATGTTCAGCTTCCCTTCAAGAGGTGTTATTAGAGGCATATAACCATTTGTAAGATTTATTTGTTCACCTCAAGGATCCTGGAAAGGTGTGCAAGCTCAAAGAATGCACACAAAACTGGATTTGGGATGGGATGAAGGCTTCAGCTTATCAGAAACATTACTTAATGAAGAATAAATATCAGCCCAGAGCACCATTCTACCCGACATCAGCCTCCCTCTAAGGCAGATGCTATCTGGTCCTGATGTAGCTGTGTTTATACAACTGCTTTTAAAGCAAATTTGTTTGCCACCAGGATGCTCAGAATACCCTCAGTGCTGCCAGCAGCACGTCTTTAACTTCTATGTGATGAATCTCATCTCAAAACTGGATCCGCTGTCTCCCTGACCTGACTAGCTCGCACCCCAGGAGCGGATGCAGAATCCCAGAAACATCTCTGGTTCATTTTGGTTGTGAACATATACCAGAACTGATGCTTCTGTAAATGTTAGACTTATGATATACAGTGTGCTACAGAGATGATTTGCACGTGCTCGATAAATCCATCAGTATCCGTTTACTCACGCATACATCACAGCCTGGCAGTCCCAGAGGCACTGCACTCATTACAGGTGCATGGTAGAGTTGATCCATATGTGGTCAGACAGGGCTGCTTGACATCTGGAAGTGCCAGACAAATTTACAAAATCCTCCGTTTTTTTTCCCCAAGGACAGTTGGGGTGGTGAGTGGGAAGGTGGGATGATGCCTCATTCATTCATACGTACCTACACTTGTAAGTAAGATTAAGGAGGCAAATGCATTAGAATAAAACAGATTTTAGCTATAATTTCTGAAGTATTTCAGAAAGGGAAGTTCCTTTGAAGGGAATTAAGGAAATGGAGTATTAGTAGCTGCTTCCTTTGTTTCCAAAACTTTGTAGAGGACTGAATTTAATATAAGATGCTTGAGTAACATAATGACTTCTTAGCTCTGTTAAGGAACCCTGCAAATAAAATGTGGGGAAGTCATGGAGTGTTTAATGTTTGCATGATTGATCGGAACATTCTTCCGTAACGTTCAGGTTCTTGAAACCAGGTCATGGCGTTGGGAGAATTAAGTCAGGCCCTTAGTCGTGCTGTTGATATTCTCAAGTTTGAAAATCCACATACCTGAGTAAAATTTTGGAAAACTTAAAACAGTGTCTGCATCAAGACCTCAAGGAGGTTGCCTGGAGCCCATATGTAAATTATTAAATACTACATGTAATGGAACCCAATATTCTTGGAACATGAAGCAGCAGCTAAATGGAAACTTTGGCTATTACCATATTCATGTTTCACGCTAAAATACTTTCAAGATCAAAGTTCTGTTATTAAAACAATGGGCATAAAAATAACAAAATTACTTTTTGTAAAACAAACAGATTCTTTGTATCTGAGAGGCTTTTCACAGAAATCTTTATTTTGAAATGGTAATACGTTACAGATTTCTTTGCTGTACTACTTTGATTCATTCATTAAAATATTTTTAATTTTGGCATGTTGCAAAGGTCTAAATAAAAGCATTTTAGTTACATAAATACAGACTCTGTGGACTCAACAGTAATATAGTACGTTTGGAAAACTGTCATTTATTCTGAAAATATACAAAGACCAAACCACAGACAGAATTTTCTGTACATTGTAAACATTCTCACAGTATGGGTATAAATATCCCTTCTTTGATTCATTGCATGCCAGGTCTTCAAGTAAAGAGATAGAAAAAGTAGCTAAAGAAAAGGGATTATAAATTTACCAAGATGCTGAAAGGCAGTGAAAGCCAAACAAGAAAAGAGCTTACAAAGTTTTAAGACACTGTATACAGACAGGACCATAAAATTATAACAACAATACTAGATAATATAATCTCATATTTACATCACTTTCATCCCCAAGATCCTCTCAAGCTGTGGTGTATTTAAGAAGTTGTGCTGGTCGTATGCAGAGATCACTGTGTCTGGTGGGTCCTGGGCAGAGCTGGGCAACTGCTGGATCTCAGAGGGAAGTTTTAAGGACAGTTTCACATGGCCAGTGAAGAACCTTCTCCAATTCGGTGCATGGAGTGTGTGCATTTGCAGTATGAAGTGTTTCAAGACCAGGTTGCCAGTTCTTCTCGTTATTTCCATAGCAAAGGTTTCCCCCTCCTTCCTTTAGAACTTTTTGCCGCACCAATTTCTTTCTTTGCTTTATGGACCATCTTGTCCAATGTCCTTCCTCCAACAGTGCAAAGTGTTACTTGCTTTGCAGGAAAGGAAATCCGGCAGCTGGCAATGACGTAGTGTCTTTCCGAGGCAGAAGATTTTCCTAACTTCAGTCATGTCATGCGTACCGGAAAGCAGGAGCATTTATAACATGATTACATTAAGCCTACCTGATGTAGCAGCAGATGGTCTCATTGTCTAGACCCATGTCCAGTTGCTGATTTGCAATACCATTAATACCTCTAATTCTGCTCTACCTTGCAGCAATGAGCTTGGTGTTTGGTGTCCAGAAGTACTTCATTTTGTTGGTCAAGGGTTAACAAGTGCATGTAAGATTCCTCCTCCTATGAACCAAAACCTTTTTTTAAGGAGGGGGTAGAGATTTGGGCAGTTGTCCTTTCCGCCCAGGCCACACCACCCACAAGAAGCAGGGTCCATCTGGGCAAGCTTGTTGGCTTCCCCATCCCGGGGACAGAGAGGGAGGAAGGTCCTGGGGCCATGGGGAGGGGGCAGCTGAGGGTCCGGGCTCCCTGTGGGGCTGCCAGACAGGGGAGCTGAACAATGCTTCATTTTACATGTAAATGTATGTAAATTTTGGTGGGTCTAAAGTAAATTCAGACTTCAGAAACTAATGATTTTGGCGCCTTTTCTTTTTTCCTTTTAAAAACACGTTTTCATTGTCTTTTAAACCCAGATAAAATGCACCGTTTTATGCCCAGTAGAGTAAATCCTGAAGCCTTTCTCAAGCTGAACTCCTCTTAGGAGGCTTGTTTGCTCTTTTCCTGGCAGAGCTCCCAGTGCCTTGATAGCAGTTTTATCTGAGTAAAGCCCTGTGTATTTGCACGACACTGAAGAGCTAAAATTATCTTTAAATGGAGAAAAAAAAAATTGCCAATATGTATTGTTCTAAAAAAGATTGCTCTTTGGTTGGCCCAGAGGGGACATATTGTAAATATAATTTAAATATGACTCTGCTACTACTGTCTGATCTTATCATCAGATGTTGCTGTGGAATTTGTCTACGCAGACCCTAGAAAGGAAAAACAGATTGAGAACATTAGCTTATGCTGTGAGAAAATATCTCCAACTTGCTTTGTCTGGCACAAAAAACCCCCAACGACCAACCCCGCATTAGAAATATGCTATAAAAAGGGGAACAAACATTAAAATGCTGTCTATCTACTTTTATCGTTCTGAACTTAAAATGCAAGTGCTGCTTATTGATTCTTTGATGTCAGGAAAGCGACATTTGTCTCTGGTCCTGTCTGACTGTTGTGATGAACTTCAGGGTTCCATCCGTCTTCCTGACACCAACGGTACAACATGCCTCTGAGCAGAATCACTGCCTGGAATCTGATTACAATAGAGAAGAAGCAAGCACTTTTCAGGGTTCTTTATGTTAAAAATCTTGTATTTGTCCAATACATCATTAGTCATCTCACAGATTGGTCTAGAGAGAGGCTGACTTTTTGTCAGTAGACTTTTTTTTCAGCATAAGCCAGCAGCATATCACACTATATATGTTATGATTGTTTGGGGTTTTTTTGAAGAGGAGCTCAGTAATACAGCACTGGGAAATGAAGATGACAAAGCCTATAAATGTCTGAAATTAAATGCAGTTTAAGAACTGGAGTATGTTATCAGACAGAGGTCACAATTAGTTTTGCAGGGCCAAAGCTTTTTACATTTTGTCATTTTTCTAAGTACTGAAACACAAAGAAGTCCTGGAAAGTGCTGTGTATTGAGACTAATATTTGCATTTTAAAGTTGTTGTAAATGAATCTAGGAAAGATAGGAAGATGATTAGGTACGAAGGAATATTTACAATAATATGACAAGACTACTAGCATGTCTTCTATTCATACCTCAGGGTATCTATAGGCACCAAAGGTATGAGTCCATAGGTAAGTACCTAGGACAGTTAATATAATTTGGATGGGTCGCAGCAGTGTCGCAGGCAGGATGGTGAGAATGGCAGTACAGACGTGCTGTGGATCTGTGGGTAGGCTCAGAGAGCTGATACGCATCAAAGTCCACTCTGCTGTGTTGTCATATTACATGGCCTAGCTGTGTATCAATGCTAACGTAAGTTTGCCTATACTTGCCTGCAGTCAAACCTTCTGCTGGAGTAGAGCCATCCTACCTGGGGCAGCAAACTGAGATCCGCCCTGAAGGCCAGTTATAATTAAACATCTAATGAAGATAAATGGAGGAAAAATATAACCCTTTTTCTGGTTCTTTTTGCATTGAAGGATACTTGGTGCATGGCCATGTCCATCTACAGCCTGTATGTTGTGCAGCAATCCATAGTGAAAAGAATTTCTTGCTGCTCATAACGTGCCAACCAGGCAAATACTGTGCTTAGAGTAGGGACTAGCGACCCTGAAAAAATAAGGCTGGGACCCAGGACCTGGATATATTCCCAACTTTGCCACTTGCCCACTAGGTGACCACTGGGATTAACTAGGTTGGGTCTATGTATTCTTCAAGCTCCTTTCCTGATTCTAGGGTAGACACAACTGAGACAGACGAAATAGAAACAAATAACCTGGGCCTTGTCTTCCTCATCAGTTATCTGTTTCAAAGATATCAGCTTAGTGAAAAGAGTTACCTCTCCATAGCATCCTTCTCACTATTCACATAGCCCTCATGGTTGCATAGTCTTACTCAAACAAACCTAATCAGTCAAGTCATCAGCCAAGAATAATATCAGAGCATATTCTCTGTATACAGAGAAGAGACAGAACTGGAGACTGCCCGAGATCTGCAGATACATGGTTAGTGCTTTACAAGGCAATCCCGTGGCGAGGTGGTGGGTGCAATGTGTAGGCTTGAGACAGATGTGGGAATGAACAAAAACACAGGCTGGAACATGTTTTAGACTTTAGACTTCAAACTGTGAGACAGGAGAGGTTACAAGCAGCTTCTATGACTAGAATTGCGGAATTTAGGAAAATGCTTATCAAAAGTTGGCATGGTTAGAAAAAAAATAAATTTTACCTATAGGAGCTCTGAGTAAGAGTATAATAAAAAATAGATCTGAAGGTACATGGCTGTGTGAAGAACAATAAATGAATGAATGGTAAGTCCTTACAGTTTCTATGTCGTCCTTATATTTTTATAGCAAAATATTTATGGTCGAACGAGTCTCGCACTTGTGTAAATAGAAGCTTCCATATGGTAAGAATACTTAAAAAGGAGTGAGGTTTGTCTATTTTGTATTATATCAGCTGCTTTTTTTGGCTTCTCTAGCTGCTGCTGCATTCGGCAACTCATCCTTTTTTCTGACTTTATTCAGAGACAAAGGTGGGATGCAGCCAGTACATTATGAGGAGGAAACTGCTTCCCAGAAGTGCTATTCTTTTGAGTAAAACTTGTATGATCAAATATTTGGAAAAAATCTATCATCCTAAAACATTTCATATTTTGGTAATTTATATAATCTGCTTCTTTTCTCATTTTCACTGTTTTATTTCAGAAAAATGGCAGAAATCAGTGAAGTTGTTATTATTTCCTCCCAGAGAATAATCAAACGCACTAAATAGCAATGGCAAGAAAATTTCATATACAACAACACTTAGTATAAGGGCATTTAAAAATCTATCTTCCCTAAATTCTGATTTGAAGTTATTTGGTTTCTATAAAGGTAGTTTAAAGAAGACTAAGAATAAACTTATTTAAGTTTATCCCCAGTGAGAATAGTTTTGAAGTCAGTCATAGTCAGTAGCTGTATATACCTACACTCTTTTAGTCCAATTAGTTTGTGTATCTTGGAATGCAGAGCTTGTCTATAGTATATCTCAATAAATAACATTAGAAATAGCCTTTCTTTTACCCTTGTGCCTATTTTGGAGCAGACTGGAGAATACGAGTGACGGGGATGTGTCATTTTGCCTTTTTGTTTTCTGACTATTTGAATTCCAAATAGAACATGACAAGGGCAAACTACACTTTTGAACTCTGACCTCTACTTTAAATTGAATGTGAAGTCTAAATATCTTCCTCTTTGACTGTATCCAAAGAGACGTTTGTCAGAGACATCTTATAACCTTGTGGCTGCAAGGGTATCCTCTATTAATTAAAAAAAGTTTTCTGAAGAAGTTCTGACTCACTAGAATAGACAGGGGGCAAATATGGAGAAGAAAGGCACATTGTTCCAGTAGACAAAGACAGGGTATCGGTTTTCATAAATCTGCATTCCCAAGACAACTGTTCAAATCTGGTAAAAGGTCCATTTCTTTGAACTTACATACCAGAAAGCTTTTATTCCTCTGCTCCTCAGCAGACAAGAGTACAGGTTAACTCTGTCTCATTGATGTTATGCTTTAGATGATTCAGTGAGAAATTCTTTACCTTAATGATGGTCAGGTACTACCTACTTCAAGAAAAAATAAAAAAGAGAAAGAATGAAAGGGTTACCTGTGGTGCCAGACAACATTTTAGAAGATTCAGTTTCTCTAAGTTTTCAAAGCTCAGCTTTAAAGCTTCACGGTTATAAATTCCTAGATAATATAATTAAGGATTTAACATTACTAAGAAAATGCTTATTTATTCCTGGAATAGCACATACCAAAATTCTAACCATGAGTGCCCTGCCTAGCCTAAAATCTTTTGGTTTGGAGTTCTTATTGCTATTTCTTCTCTCTATGAGACTAAATGAAAGTATAAAGTGGGCATTATTTAACCACAGTAGAAAACATGCAGAGTCTCAGCTTCTGTTATTCTGTACTGTGGTATGAAGCTATCTTTCACTGCTAACACAAAATCCACACCAGTTTACAAGTTCTCAGCAGCGTTGCATCAGAATTACGTACTTGGCCACTCATGCAGAATAAGCATATTTCACCAATTATTCCCAGTGCTGGTGAAGTATAAACATTTGCCTCAGTATTTTCTCCAATAATTTTAATATGTTTTGCATATTTTTGTTAGAAGAGCTTCTAACCATTCTGAGTGAAAAGAGACCTTAGGTACCTACGTTCATATAAGAAAAGCAGTGCATAGTCTAAAAAAAAATCCCAATCTAAAAAAAAATAAAGGGTGGAGGAAAAGAGTTAATTCCTAGACTGAAATTCTTTTTGTCTCATATAATGCTTGTTCTGTTTTGTGCAGCACCTTCTTTCTTCTTCTGGATCCTTGGGTACAGATGATAGGATAAGGTTTTAGGTAGTGGCGTATCTATAGTGTGAAGATAGAGAAAGATATTATTAGTGCTGCAGTAATATACAGTGAAGTCCTAAATCCCTTATGCCTCTGTTTACCTCCTAGTTCTCAGTCTGTTTTTTTTTAATGTTTTCAAGCTTTTCCCCACTACCAGGAGGCCTAGGAGTCTACTTTCCTAAAAATGATAGAGTCCTGGCACAATCACAGCACTTCCATGACTGGGGCTAGAAGACAGAAGATCCATCAAGGTTAGAGCTATAATTGAGATTTCTAGATACACATTTGTCAATGTCAGGACAGAAAAATGCCAGGAGCTGTGCTTCAGGTTCATAGGATGAAGAGGCATGCAGAGCCTAACTGGAAGTTAGAACACCAAGAACTTAATTTATAAATTTCCCAGTCTGTGCTTACGGACTGCAGAAATACTTGCATAAAGGGAATGCAGCAAACCAATGCAGGGAATGCAACCTGTAGGAAAAAAAAAAAAAAAAAACAACCACAAACTGCTGAGACTTGGAAATACAAACTTCTTCCCTCCTTCCTTTCTTCTCCTCTTCTCTTCCTTAACTACTTGCCCCCCTATGAGCTTTTTCCTCGGCTACTCAGGTAATGGTTCTGCCAGACTGTAATGATGTCTGTCCTGGGAACCTGAAAGAAGCTGGTAACGCATCACCTTTGGATCTGGTAATAGGTGTGTGCATCTAAAAGTGTCCTTTTCTTCTACAGCTACAGGCAGTTACACCAAGTAAATGGTTTTGCGGTTTTTAGACATGTTTAAAATGAAGACAAAATCAGATCCAGCTTCTTTTGCAATGAATGTAAAGGCCTGCAGAGGAAAAAAACAGCATGCCAACTCGTTTTTAATTACAGTGTCTGTTTGTAGTTTGTAAGAATATATATATATATATGCACTTACGATTTAAAGACAATTTGATAAATAGAGTAGCTGATCAGAGTCTTTACTATTTTAAACAGAAGAAGCTGCTAGATTTGGTGAAATTTTGACCAATTACAGAATCAGCTAATTAAACCCAGTGTCCATAAAATTAATTGCTATCAGTAATAGTTATACTCTGAATGTGTACTCCTGTATACCCACAGTGTTGATAATTGCAGATGCTCTTTTTTCAAGGATAAAGGAGCACATTAGTGTTGTGTGGCTAAAATGACACTTCTCACCACTTTAGCCATTTGTCCTTTGATCTTTGGATCATCACAGACCTATGCACAGCACTTCGGGGAATCATCTTAATTCTCAGAAATTATTCTTGGGCACTTACTCTTCTGCTTTTTCAAATACATTTTAAAGTTTCTTTAATCACACCCTATCACTGTCTTACTGCCTCTGCTTATCTGAAAAATCTAAAGAAACTTTGAGGGATACATTCTCTTCTTTGTGGTACAATCTGCACACTGGTGCCCTAATTTGTGCTGTTGCTCCCCTTGGCTTTCATGAGAACTAAGCTATTGGAACTTTTGCACAGGATACTCAGCAATGATCAAAACCTAAACAGACTGTAAGTTCAAAAGGATCATCATTTCCATGGAAGGAACTTAAATTAAAAAAATCAAGAAGACTACAACCCAGGTAATGTCTGGACGATAGAAAAGATTTGGAATATTCCACTGGAAAGAAGAAACTCCAAAGCAGAGGATTTATATTGTCTGACTCAACTGTTTGTATGTGGAATTATTATAAATATTTTTCATCAATAGGAAGAGTTGAAATACGGAATTAACTCTTAATGAATTGGAGAAGGGTATGCACTCCCAAATGGAGAATGTAACCTAAGCTACGGTGGCCCTTCAATCTTCAGGTTCATAAAATAAGTAATGTGTTCCTGACTTCACATATTAGGTCATCTGAAAGGCAATGATTATTATGTTTTTCATTAGGAAAGACTGAGGGAGATAAAGACGAAGTGAGATAAAGGAGATTCATAGGCCTTGTAGGCTTTAAACAAACACGCGACTGATTTGTTAAGGGAATATCTAAGAAATCTTTCTGGACAAAGCAATAAAACCCCAGTTAGGGGAAGGGAAGCATTGGTCTCGGGAAGTATAAGATGTGTGAAATGGGAAGGTTTCCAGTATAAGAAGGTGAAAGATAAGGGTGTGCATGGTTGCCAATTATTTTAATGTGCTATTGGATTTCATTATGTGTTATGCTATATATAATAGGTACTGATGGGTTATTAAAGTAGCAGGAGGCTGGCTGGCAGATCTAGGCTATATTTATGGTGTGGTTTTCATAGAGAAGGCGCTAGATAAGGTGCAGTAAATAACAGATAAATTAGATTGTGAGAAAGAAAGGTCATTCATGTCATTTGTTGCTCAAGGACTTAGTATAAATGGATGGCCAGGGCTGGCACTGCTCAGAAAGCCAAGGGGAGAGCTGAGAAGTTAGAGCAAGGCTCCAGGCTGCTTGAGGCGTGTGGGAAACCCAGTGGTCTGGCACAAAGGATCTGGCACAAAGTATCACAGCAACTGGTTTTGTAGTTTGTGTTCACTGTATTTGGTGAGGACGGTCAGTTCAGGGCTGACACAACTGGTTACAGATTTTATCTTCATCCCTACACAAGGTCTGCTGGGCAGAAATTCCAGGCTCTTTGCAAAAACTGGTATTTTCAGCTTTTATCCATTTCTCAGCTAAGTCTGAGCGCACGGACTGAAGGCTGTGCAGAGCTCACAGGGCAACGCGGTGGTAACTCGATGTGTCCTCATGGGCCGATGCGAGGTTCGCAGGGCTGGTTTTGGTGCACATCTTCCCTTTCCTATTGCCACTCCCTGCTGTGCCATCTGACACTGCGGTTTGGTTCTGAATATGGGAACCACCTGGCAAACAAAGCCTCTAACGCCCACCATTGTCTTCCTGCGGACAATACATCACAAATATGTTGAGTGGCTTGGGGAGGGAGCTTTGCTTCCAGACAAACACAGACACAATTGGTATGTTGAAGACTTGTCAGAAAACCTCTTGGGTCTCTAGTACAGCCTTCTCTTCTGGGCCAGAAGTGATTCTAAATATCTGTGTCTGACATTCAAGCCGTGTTAGAATGGCAGCTGTAAACAGGGACATAAAATGTGATTTCAAGGAGAGCTCTGTTCTGGGGGGTCTGCTGGAATCCCGCTGAACTCATGCTCAGCACATGCCACAAGCCCTAAGAAAGGGCGATTTCAAATCTGAGAAACTCTACTATAAGGGAGAAAAGAACTTGAGGGAATCTGTTTGTCTTTTGTCTTTGAAAATGAAAGGCACAATTTTTGGTGTTGAATATTTGCTTCCAGCTGTTGTTAAGGAAAAGAAACTGAGGCACAGTGTGAGTTGGAGGCACGGCAGATGCAGGTGGCTGGCATCTCTCAAGCTGAACATCCAAATTAGAAATCCACGGTTAAGCCGTAGCTCTGATCCCTGAGTGCTCAGCAGCATGATTGATTGAGAAAGTAAAGAAATAACTATGGTAGTGAAGAGATTTGACAGAGGAGGGCTAGCATATGGGTAAAAGAAGAGAGAAACTGTGGGGTGACGTAGAAGTGTCTATTTAAATAATTTTATTTAAATTTATTTAAATAAATTTAAATGTGCTGGCTACAGGAAAGGGTCCGTTCAAATTCCATGATCTTAACCTGTTTCTTTATCATTTACATTTATGGAATTGAATGATGAGAAATAATTTATCACAAAATATTCAGGTTGTCACAGTCTCATTAAAAAGAAAAGGCTTGATTGACTTACCACAGTTATTAATATTTACAGAATGAAAGAGTTAGGGAAATCCATGTATTTTCAAGCAAGGTTTCCTTTGCATGATTTTGGAGATACACTTTCCGTGTTTACAGAAAATTGAGTTTTAGAAAGTGATTTCATAATTCCCAAAGAGAACCACAACATCACGCTTCTGTCCAAGGGGAAATGGATCAAAGGGGTTTTGTTTAGAGAGCAGTTACATTTCTTCACATCGCTTCCAGTTGTTGCCGGGCTGTTGTTGCCACATCATCACTCCTAGATGTGCATCAGGCTTGGAATGTCATTAAACTTTGTGTTGTGGCTTGCGAAAATGTATTCTGCTTTCCGTTCTGTGTGTTGGGGAGGGGGAATTTTTCTGAATCCATTACAAATGTGCTCGAAATGGTACGAAGAGGTTTTTTCAAAATGAAATGTTTATACAGAAGTCAAAAGCATAATCAGAGCGGCTTCTTTCTGTCTGTCTTAGGTGTTAGAAGCTTTATGTTTCCCTGGAATAGGGCAGATCTTACTGCTGTGTGAAACTTATCCCACCTAAGTGACGTACAAACGCTTTCTTCGGCAGAGGTGTTAGAGAAATCCGGAAGGAAATACTAACGGTGTAACCCTCCTTTTCTGCCCCAGCTCCAGACCGTTAGTCACAGGAGTGGTATGCAGCTTGCACAGGGAGCTGGACCGGCTGGATCTGCACAACCACAGGGTCTTTGGCCTGCCGGTGGCTTTTCTGTCTCAAGTACGCACGGGCAGTTTGTGCCAGCCTATTCTGGAGCCAGCTTGGAGTCTCAGCTGTAGGATGTGGGAGTCGTCTTCAATTGGTGTGAAGCTTTCTGGACGCAAGTGGTAGGAAGGCTTTGGATTGGGTTTTGCCCTGTGCAATTTGTTCTGAAGACCAAGTCGGTCGAGCAAAACTGCTGCCAAGGCTGCAGGACTGCCTACTGTGCTTGCTCCATAGAAATTTTACAGTGGCAGCATTGCTGGCTTTTGCTTCTTTCTTCACAAAAAAAAAAAAAAAAAAAAAAAAAAAGCTTTACAAGCCGTATCTCCAGTTATGGAGGGATTCTGGCTGGTAGGTGAGCTAGAGAGCTGCCTGTCTGTAGAGGGGCTGGCGGCTGCCAGCGCTCCGCTGGATGCAGCTAAACAGCCAAAGCAAAACCAATTCTTATCCTGTAAAGGCTGTGAGTAGGTTTAATGAAAGTTGCAAGCAGCATTCAGATTGTGTGAAACAGGATAAACCTTGAGGTCATGCATTGTCCTGAGTTTTGCTCTGAGTGCAGTAAAAGCAAATTTTAAAAAAAGAAATCATGACGATTTCTACTTTTATCATCAAAGGAAAAAATCTTTTAAAAACTGGACAACAGTATGTTTTGTTTGCTGCTTGTTTCACAAAACCTTAGACTATTTTGGGAGGCCAATAAAGATTCACTGACGTCAAAATGGAATATTAAAGGCAGATGTTTCTGGTTAGCTTATTTATCCCTAACCACTTCTCCTGATTTTTTTTGAGAGATAAGTCTAGACTAGGCAGAGCACATTTCTGAAGTGTGCTTTTTAACTGATTAGCTGTTTATTCAACAGTTTCCAGAATAAGACTATAAATTTTATTTCCTCTACCTAATATCATTATTAATTAAACTAGTATGTGGCATTTTGATAAGCCGGTAATACTACTGTGCTTGATCCAGAAAAAATAAAGTCTCTTCCATAACAACAATTGTCAGTATCATTATTAGATACAGATGCAGCATGCCACCGGTATGAAAAATCAAATGTCTGGAGAAGATGGATGTTCAGCTAGGAGATACAAAAGAGCTTTAAGATTTAGATAAAGCAACAAGATTAATACATATGAAGAATTTTGTCTCTGTGAACTGTTTTTAGTTCATTCCCTGCCATAACCCCAAATATATTGTACACAGGGTAGTTGCTCAGAGGAGGCAAACTCAAGAGTTGGATGTATAGTTGGATTCTATAAGAGCAATGCTGCTTCAGAGGAGGGTGAGGAAAGCTGCGTAGCAGCACGATACTGCTCTGCCACAGGACCCAGACTCTGCAGCAGCCAGTGGTGATAGGAGAAGAAATATTGCTCCATTAGCTCTTGTGGTAAATATGCTCTGGATCGTGAGAGCAATAAATATAAATATAGACGTTGGTTGCTGGAACCAGTCTGGTCCACTTGCAGAAGTAAAAGCGCTCGAGACTGCTTCCAGTTATGCCACCTTTTTTTAGGCAACTGGTACGGTCCTGTCTACATTTCTTTTCCACCAGAAAATGGATGTTGCCTCCAACAGAGGTTACAAGAGATTAAGGCAGCAGACGGAGGGATGACAGGCTGCATACTTTGCCTGTGCTTCAGGAGATGAGGATCAGCTGTTGCAGACTTAAATCTGTGTCAGTGCCTCTGCTCTCCTGGTACGCAGCCCTTCCCTCTGCTGGGACGCTGTTGCAGGGCCCCAGGACAGCTGTGGTACCAGGGCAGTGGGAAGAGCTATTGCCACATCAGAGGGATGGTGGAGAACTGGAGGATGGAAAGAAAGAGTAAACGGGATGGGCACGTCCTCCCCGTGCTCATGATCAGCCTTCCTGAAACACCTCTGACTCTTCATGGTCTTCTTCCCAGCCTTTAGCACCCATCCATTCCTCCTCAGTGCCTTTCTTTATCTACATCCCCAGCCCCTCCATCTGCTTCCAATCTCACTGACCTCTCCCGAACTTTCTCACCCCTTTCGCCTTCCCCAGGAAAACTGCGCTGTCAGCCAGATTTTGTGATCCCTTCCCTCAAGCCCTCTAAACCCACCTCCCACTCCAGAATTTGGTCTCAGTTTTGCCTATACTGCTGAGCAGCCGTAGCACTGCTGCTCTCCTCAGGAGCCCATTGCCTACACGCAGCCCCTCTTCACTCACAACCTCCTGACGCTTCCCACTTCTGAGCTTCCCTTGCCCACCTTCACCTCCTTCGATTCCTGCTGGCTCTTTACTGGCTCTTCTTCTCGCTCACACTGTCCCCAGACCTGATCTGTGACCGGCACAAAATTAAACTTAGCCAGTATTTCTGGGAAGCCTTTAATTAGCTTTGGGAATAGAAACAACAGTGTCAACCCCAGCCTAGCCAAGGATCCTTCTGCAGCTGGCTCCAGCACTGCTCGTCTTGCCAGCGTGCTACAACAGCACCCTGGATTTGGCTGAGGATATGGCTTGGTCATGAGCTTTTTGACCTTTTTTCCTGCCTAACTTAATGCTATTTTTAAAACTCAGCCAGGATTTTTTCCCTTGACAGCTGGATTTGGCTCAGTATTTCCGTATGATTCCATAACATCTTTTTACAGTATTATCGTATTACTTATTTTCATTTTTAGCCTAGGGCTTCATTTGAGGGCACTGAAGGAGTTATTGTAACAACTAACATTCCACCAGATGTGTAGCACAATAGCCAATAGCTTCAGACAAATCTTTTCATGGTTTTTCTATAATAATAAAATAATAAACTTTCAGTTTATGTGAAGACACATTAATGTAACTTTCCACATGTAATTCAGCTTACAGGGATCTTAAACCTTCCAGAAAATAATGCTTAAGTAGATTACCATGAGCCTTACTGGACATTTAAGGGAATATATTTATTAAAATGTACTTTGGTCATGAGAATATGCTTGACTTTAAACAAATAATTGAAACCATATCAGACCGGACACTGCCAGCCTTGTGCTGTTGGACGGAGCCTTATTCTGACTGAAATCAAGAGATGACTTCTGGAGTCAGTGATTATTTTATCTGAATTTGGGTGCCAGATCTGGGTCTGTTATTTAGGCAACTTCTTATTAAGAATTATTTGATTACGTGGAATGTAAGCAGTTGTGTCTAGACATGACCTACATAATTCAGGTGATGTTATGTTCTCACAGGACTTACCTGTTTCTTTGCTACAAGCTCATTGTACGGGGTCTCTGCTACCCCATGAGCAAACTGGCAGTCAGGCTGTGGCTCTCAGTCACAAGCTTTGTCCAATTTTCCTTAGTTCAAGGGTGCACCTGCTGATTTAGAAGTGGGTATTACACACTGTCTAATTTAGGTACCCCAAGAACCAGCTAGAAGGGAGTTTTCTCTAGATAGCGACTCAGATCTCCTGCCCTGATCTGCTTTCTGAAGATGCTCAACTTTGCCCTGGCTACACAAGAGTGGAGACTCGTCTCTCTTGGGTGCCTAAATGAAATGGAGCCATACCCCTCCTTACATTTACCCTCTTCACCTTCCCATCCCTTGGTGCCTTTTAGTCCTTAAATACTAGGAAATTGCCCCTCAAAACCTGCTACTTTATAGCCCTGGCCATCCTCTGCTCCTTAGTTCTGACTACTGCTCACTCCACGCAGTGTTCAGGTTGGGCAGTGCCCATTTGGCATGCCCTTCATGCTGCTCTTGCTGCAATCTTCCCTTTTTTGTCTGAACGCATTGGGTGTAAGGGCAGGAAATACAAGGACCTCAGAGAGGCTACTCTCCCCTGTATATACTATGTGACAGTAAGAAAGCACTGTATTGCTGCAGCATGGTCCTGAGGTCCTGCACCACTCGAGTGAAAACAATGAGGATTTTTGATCTCCAGAGCTGAGAGTTGTTGAAAAAGGTGGTCTTATGTTAGGAGTTACAGAAACCTGATGGGAATGCCTTCATAGGTAGACTTGACTTAAAGATCAACTGGAATGCTAATATTAAATAGTAAATATCTTTTTTCTAGGCTCCCTGAGTGCTCACTGTCATTAATCCCATCCAAACAGCCCCCCCTAAGAGTGTATTCCAACTTCACAACTAAATGCTTAAAAATCTAGAAAGAGTGAGCAATGTTCAAGTTTTCCATGTGATCAGTGCTTCTCTGTTGTGTGTGTATGCATAGAGGGTTTGGGTTCATACTAGAAAATGGCAGGTGGAGTTAGGGCTACAGTTCCTGCTAAAATACTCTGCAAATACTAAGACGGAAACTGGAGGAAGAAATCCTATTCATCACACTCAACATCTTGGTAGTCTAAATCTCCTGGAATTCAAGAGTTCTTCCTAACCCACTAGTGTGTATTTACATGGGGCCAGGTTAAGAGGTGCAGCCTTATCTTTAACTAGCACCTAGTCAGAATACTGCACAGCCCATTTTCTTTTTTTCATTTTGCTGTTAGCTAACTGTTTTTTAGCTTAACGATGTAGCAAACACAGACAGTATATACAGAGTCACATTAATTTGAGGTTTATCTTTTACTAGTATATTATCTGTAGATGAGAAAACGTTGTTGATGTTATGCTCTATATAAATGCTTTGATACTTTCTTGGAGTCTTTAATTTCAGCTTCTCCATTTCTCAGAACAAAGAGACTAATTTTAATTATACAGCAGGCAGGATTGTGGTTGTGTATGCAGAAGCAGAGAGACTAGACATTCCCCGAGTAACCGAAAAGGCCATGCAGGCTGTCCCATGTTTCCAAGAAGAAACCCTTCGTATTTAGCAGTGATCCCAAAGCCCTTTTTGGAATAAGCAAATTAACGGGCTTCTTTTGGTGCCTGGCCTGCATCTCTTGTCTGCTGGAAGATTTCTTACCTCCACATGAAGGCCAATCAGTATGAGACACTGATTATCCCCTGAGATATCCTCACCTTGCCACTCTCCTGCAGTCTGAGCAAAATGCTGTGTTTCTCTGCATCCAGCTTTCCCCACCTGCCCTTTTGCTTATTTCACTATTTTACTGGATGGGTCACCAAATAGGGAGTGCTTTTTAATATTTTAAAAAATATTCTATATTTATATTCTATATATTTTTTTAATATTTGATGCTGCTTTTCAGTTCTTTCAGCTTTTATCATAATCTAGGGTGTCAGTTCATACATGTCCGCATCAGCAGAGTGAGCTGATGGCAATTCCGTTCCGTTGGGATCTTTTTGAGCAAACTGCCCCGAATGCAGCACGGGTAGTGTGCACCCGAGTTGTAGTAGGGCTGTAAACGTTCTGCTCTGGCACCTATATCACTTTTCCTTCTCTTAGTCCTCCACTCAAAGAGACTGCCTCTGCTCAAGCAGTACCTTTCTTTCCAATATTACTCCAATTTTGTAGATCTTTATCTTAATATTAGGAATGCCAGAATCTGGAATCAGTCTACTATTAACTGGAGCAACAAAGAAGCTTTGATTGCAGTAAAGCTTTGGCAAAATATATAGCATGAAATTATGGGATGATCCAAATAAGTGGGAATTTTGCCATTGGCTCCAACAGAGCAAAGATTTCATGCTTGTTTTAGTCTGAAATCTAAAAAGCTGAAGGAAGTGAAAATGCCATGAAAGCTACTGGGAGAAAAAAACCACCATGCTTAAAAAGGGCTAATTTTCTTTGAAGCTCATTTCTTGATAGCTAAACAGGGTCTTGGATGAACATCAGGATCTCCAAATAAGTAGAAGTTGGGCTTGATGGGGGAAGTTTCTTCCAACAAACATAAAATAGCTTGGATAGCAGAATGTGGACCTTTTCCACTCTTTCATTTGTTGATCATTTAAGATTTCAGTTGATTCCCCCACCCTATTTTCTTACCTTGAGCTCTTCTGAAAGGACCAAATGTCAAAGGTTGGTGCCTGTGAAAAAATAATGTAAATGCATGGTTGCTCCATTGAAATCCAATACGATTTCCTTGAGAGCAGAATTTGGTTTTACTTTCTAATCCGTCATGTCAAATTCTTTGGCACTCGCACATAAATAATCATTCCCAGGCAGTTGTTAAAAGTGGGCACTGCATGAAATACTTGCTTATCCAATACTTCCACAGAGCCTTCTATTCAGCTGTAAATTATTAGGGAAGAAGAACGGATGTGATTAGCTATGATAGCCATTTCAGCTCAGTTGCTGCTGTTATTTCATATAGTCTTGCTCACCCTCCAAATCTAAAGGTTCTTCAGCTTCTTGGCTGCTTTGTACAGCTTGCCCTCATGATTTTTCATCCATCTCTTTTACTGCTGGTAGTCCAGATTAGGAAACCATACATTATTTTTCAGTTATCTGCAGAATGCTTCATCAGCCCTGAAATGCCTTAGAAAAGGTCTTCCAGTTGGTATTTGGCCATCTAACCCGTAGTCTCCCAGGTTCCTGTTTAGTATGGGAGCAGAGGCTGAATCCACAGGGAAGACATGCTGTCTTGCTATTAGGAACTGGTTCATTAAAGCAATTCTGTTTGGAATGCGTTCCCAGCTAGGGCTTTGCTCAGGCTCAGATTTTCAGGTAGAGCTGCTCAACAGGAGCTACAGACTGGGTGATATTTTTGCATGAGGAGGCATCCCTCTTGTCTGTTTGACCATCTAATTTCGCGAAGGGACTGTGTGTGGATAACCCAGCTTACATTCAGCAGCTACTCTGGTGTCTCTGATTCCTCCTGTGCAAACTGATTTTGATATAGGCTGTTTGGTAAACCTGTGTTGGAATGGGATAGTTTTAACCTGACTAGACTGAAACTGGGAGAGATATAATACCTTCCTCTTCCACCCTCAATTATGCAAATTTAAAGAGAAAGTTTGGGGGTCTGTTTTCTGGATGACTTAAAAAAAATCTTTTTTCCCATGCTCCTGTCCTTTTCAGTGTGAGTAGGAGGCAGTGCTGCCTATTGTCTCAGATTTATCAAGAAAAATCACTTGGTCTGTTTAGGTGGGTACTTTTTATCCACAGATTGGCCTGTTTGATGACTCCTCCTTAAAACTAGTTGTGTTCTCTCTGCTTTCTCCATTCCCATCAGTTCTGCATATTCCTATTTCCCCTGTAGACTTCATCACCACCCACCCTGTCCCTGTAGCATCAGCTCTGCTCATTCTGGGATGCTCTTGGGCTAGAGTCTCTCTCCCCAGGTCAGCACAGGAATATACAGCTGCAGCCCAGTTCCCTTCTTAGTCTTTCAAGCCAGCCAGGCTGGAGAGAAGAAGGAAAGAGGGAGTTGGGGGTGGAGAGGGAGTCCAGAGGAGCTACTCCCTGTGCTTGAAATCTGATCCTATTTATCTGCTCATCTTTCTCCATCTCCATTCCCCCGCCTTCCTTGTCAGACTGGTATTGGGTTACTGATGGGAGTGAAGAGCACATTGCCTGCTTTTGGGAACGTTGCAATTGCTTCGATCCTGGGAAGCAGACACTAGGATAAACAGCTTGTCAGAAAGGTTGGCTGAAGTTTCCCTTAGCTTGGCTAACATTTCTGAGAAAGTTAGAGGTTCTCGTGTGATTGGGAGAGCAGCTCTCTTCCTGGCCAAAATCTACTGCTTGTCAAAAATTCACGAGACTTGGCAACCTGGGTAATGGGACACAAGTGTTAAAAGAATGAAGGCTGGTACTGTGTTACACACGTGTTGAGTCTATGTGATCCCTTCTGGCTTTGAAATCTGGGAGTCGCTGGGTAGTTGCAAGGACACAGCCATTTGTTTGCAAGCATGGCTGGTGCTCACCAGTTCTCCTGGGTCAGAGCCAACAGAGCAGGAGGAGCAGAACTGGGGCAGAAATGTCTCAAGATCCTTTCAGACCTCTAGGCTAACAGTGCGTTAGCCATAGTTTTAGAATATCTTCTATAATTCACCCTCTAGCATTCTCATATAGATATCATATCCATAAATCTACAGTTTTATAAGTATTTCAGAACAGCTGGCCTGTTCTCCACTGTACATTTTGCTCCAGTTGTGAATTTAACTGAAAGCCATGAAGCTGTGCTGGAACAGAGGGTTCCATTTCACAGGAGTTTACTGTGATTTCAAATCACTTTCTATTGCAAAATGAGGACGTAACACAGTTTTGGATTCTTGTGGCATGAGCTTTTGAGGGGAAGAATCATTTTAAGACAACAGAAACTTTTCGGTTTAATATAATTTTGGTCTGAAATTGATTTTGCTGTTTCATATTGGTGTAATGTAAGATTAAAAGGATTGAAAAAACGCATTTCAAAACAGAAAAGTTCTACTCGAAAGAAGTCTGAGTGTTCAATCTCAACCTAAGCCCTGGTCCAGCTTTTTTCAAAACATGGTGTCGCTGTAACGGACACATTTCGGCAAACATTTTGGATTCAGGGAAACCAAATTTCCTCCTAGAAGAATGTCCTGCTGGAAAACTTCTCACCATCTCCATCTTGCTTTACTTGGCAGATTTCACATTAGACACTGCTTGTTTCCCTAGCCTTATTTAATACTTTTCTTGGAAAAATTGCCAGGTTTTCAACCCAAATGTGGAGAACTGTTAACATGTGATGAAACTCACATCAATACTGCTCAATAAAAACCTCCTGAATGCAGTCAGTTTGTCTGTGGCAAGTCACAGCTGAAAGGTTGGAGCCCTATATTCAGGTAGTTGAAGGCAGAAGGCTCTTTGCGTCATGCCCCACAACACCAAAGGCGCGTGGTTTATGACACAACAGTATGTGTCCCATGGTATTTAGAGTACTGCTCATTGTGCAAGCATTTATTTCAAATGTGTCCTTGCAAGGAGGCTTGTAGGATATTTAGAATAATGTTAAATTCTGGAAAGCGCTTAGAAAATGTTTCAGTAATATGGGTACTTCAACTCAGGGAGGTGGTAAACCAGTGACTAAAATCTAGATGTAGTCACCCTGTAATAGCAGGAGCCCTAGTGCTCCCTCTTGGGACATAATTTGTTGGTTCTTCTCTTCACCTGTGGTTTTTCCCCATCATTAATCTGTCTTCTGTCACATATAATCATTCATCTCTTGCCTTCACAGTAAGCCACCCATCATAAACTAAAGCTGATCCCCGTCATTGCAGTGAAGACTACACTCTCTGCAAAGACACCGATGCTTAAATGAGAAAGCCTTTCTCCTCCTTCCTGGCAAGTTGGAGATGTGGAATGAGTCAAGGTGAACAGGGAAGTCTGCCTTTCCCTGATCTAGGGTAGACCCAACTTGTGCATGTGGACTTCAGCCTGCAGAAGAAGATCACCCCGCTCATGTGATGATCTCCGCGCAATGTCTCTTTCCCGATCTACATTCCCCAGAGTCACCTCTGCCCTGGCTCCTGCAGCCGCTCTCTCATCTCAAGGACAGGCCTTCTTTGACTTTGGTGGTCCCTGCATATCCCTTGCAAAATTCAAATCAGCTGGCACTCTTTAAGCATGCCGTTAACACACACAAGCTATGAAAGATTAAAGGGACCTCACGTTCCTCCTCTCCACATGAAAAGGGTTTGTAAACTCTTTCAGTGCCTATTTTTTTATACTCGTGGTAAGGAAATAAAGCTGACTCAAATAGTTTTCCAAGATCTAAGAAAGAAGGCTCGGGGTTATTTTGCACCCTGCCTTGGCCAACGTAGCTAATAACTCTGATTTCACAATATGCAGTGTTATAAGAAAGCCATGGAGAGCTGTTGTCAGAGAAGTGCAAAGAAATACAGGAGACTTCAAGAGACACCGTGGAGCAGAGCTGTGAGCTTCTCAGCTGCTTCTTAGCAGCACTGGGAGTGAAATTGTGCTGTGAGTGTTAATGTCATCACCTCCACAGACTTAGCGTATTGTGAAGTGACACTTCCTGGAGCACTGGGTGTGGTTCTCTGCCTCCATTTGGGCTTTTAGATGTTTGCTTTCTGTTTTTTCTTCAGCTTTGAAGTCACGTTTTCGATAGCTGATACATTTTGGAGTCCTTTGGGTGAGCAGGACCAAGCAAGAAGAAGAGACCTTGCAAGGCCCCTCGAAACTGCTAGATATAAAATATAATCTCCGACGTGTCGACGTGAACGCAGGCTGTATCCAAGCCCAGACGAGCCCGTCCCTGGGGCGGACATGCAGCAGCATCCTCTGTGCTGGCTGTCGAACGCCCTTTGGCTCCGCAGCCCTGTCCACACTAGCGCGTGCTCCCCTGCAAATGAATGTGCTGTCATGTGCCGAGCCATTAGCCTGCAAATGCAGCGTCGGGAGTCGTATAAACATCAATAGCGGCTTTGGTGCATGTCGGTAGCTTGCATACGTTCATTGTGAGTTTGCTTATGGGCCGTGGTACACGCAGGGATTTGTGGCTAAAGGTCCACTGCCATAAATCCTCTTCTACAGGCAAAGCCCAGGTGCGAATGTGCTCCTCAAAACTCTCTTTAGATTCAAACTGGAGCTAACATCTGAACTTCAAAGCTAATCGCAGTGTGTCATCTTTAAAGGAAACTTTTCAAGTTGATTGTTAAGCAAAATTAATCCCCCCACTGTGTCTTTTTGTGGCTTGAAACCAAAGGCTCTTGCAGCAAAATGGCTGAAGTTTTTAATTCCTTTTTAGAAAAGTAACTTTTTTAGGAACAAAAAAAAAAAGAGGAAATGTAAGATGATTAAACAGGATTCTGCTATTTTCCCCTAGTGTTCAACATTTGCTGTTTCTGTTAGGTCATCAGCCACCATGAAACCAACATTTAACTTACAGACTGATTGCAGCAGCTGCCTGAAGCCCTGCTCTTAACCTCAAAAACCAAATGAGAAAAAATACCATTCCAGATGAACTTAGTTTAATTTGCTCAATATATTTGTAATGGGACACGGTATTGCAGATGGGCATTGAAGTTCAAGATTTCATCTGCATTAGATATGGGAAAAAAGTGCTACTTCATACAACAGAAACTATTCTGGGTTTAATTCAATAAATTGTAATCATGTGCAGTATACTTGTGTTCACAACAAATGTCCCAGATATCCTGGAGAGAAAAACATGAAAGGCTCCATGTCTTTTAGCTTTAGAGTTGTTAATCTTTTTAAATTTGTTTGGTTTCACTTAGTGTAGCACTCAGTGTACTTAGAGCATGACGGTTGGTTCAGTGAGCATGACTCTGCTGGGTCATAGCAAACAATGTTTTTCCAGTTTTAAGAAAAATCCCATCTGTCCCTGGAATATAGGTTCTGCCCAGTGAAGAAGGAAAAAAAAGTCCTCTTCTAGCTTGTGGTGTTGCACAACGTACTAGACATTAGTATGTATCTGTCTGCAGTTGGGTCATTTTATTATTGTCGTTTCTGGGCACCTCTGTGTTTATTTTACTAAAAACAAATGGAAGCACAACTGAAACACTGATTGAAGTAGGTAATGGTGAGGGGGCTGAGGTGGAGAGGGCTGCTGCAGGAGGTATGCATGTGACCCACTGAGGATTTAAATCCTG
Organism: Pelecanus crispus; assembly: GCF_030463565.1. NCBI lineage: Eukaryota > Metazoa > Chordata > Aves > Pelecaniformes > Pelecanidae > Pelecanus > Pelecanus crispus. Next base: position 47,267,366 of record NC_134649.1, read on the forward strand.
GCCTGAACTGCTGCTGATAGATGCTGGACCATTTTGTCTCTTCTTGTGGCTGGGCAAAATCAGGTGGTAATCTGTTGTTATTCATCTTGGAAGGGGGACGGAGCTGGACAAGACAGATGGGAACTTTTCTCTGTATTATTCCAGGAGAGTGAAAATATACAGGCTCTTTTCCTGTGTGCTGGCTGCTGGACGGAAGCCACCAAAAAGTCTTAGCAAGTCCCTAAAATGCGTCCCCTGTCTTAACTGATATTTTCCAGGAGACCCATCTAGGGAAATTATCCTTTGCCACTCATCCTTGCAAATCGTGCAGTAGAGCGGCCTGCGGGCAGAGGGTTATACCAGGGGCAGGACCGCTCCGTGTGCAAGCTGCCTTGTGCCGGCGGAAAAATGCTGAAGTTACGTCTACACGTGGGCTTTGGGATTGCAGAGCCAGCTTGCTAAAGCCAGGAGAGTCCTGACTGCGTGGTGGATGGCAGTCTGAGCTCCCCTCCCCGCAGAGCCGGTTGCCTCATCCCTGCTGAGGCAGAAGGGGAGCCGACGTGGGTGCAGTCCGGGTGGGGAGGGAGCGTGGATCAGAGTGCATGGGAAGAGATCACCCGAGCTCTGCTACCGAGGCTCAGCGTCCAGCAGCTGCCGCTGAAAGACTTGCTGCATACTGAATACCCTTGAATATCTGACAAAGAGGTACAAGAGCTAAGCTGTCTTGGAAATCTCCTCCTAAGACTCTTCCTGCCCTGGCTCTGTTACAGACTGAGGTCAGTGCTGGGCTGCTGGACTCTCTGGCTCGTTCCGTAAAGTGAAGATTTCTGTAATTAGGATGATTCCAAATATTTCTATTTGCCTCATGTGCTTTTCATTATTTGTTGTTTATTTTCCTGCATGAAACACATTGATATTGTTAAGCTGCTCATGGCAGGAAACATTTGCATGAGCAAATATTTTGCTAGTGGTGCTCCAATCAGGAAATCACCCAGCAGGGATATTGTTTTTAGTTGCTCTCACTCTCTCTCTTTTTAAAAACTAATTCGGAGCTCCGTTACCCAGCATGGGGCACCAGTCATTGGCATTTCAGTGAGAAATTTCTAATGATAACTGAGTAGCAGTTGGCTTTCTGTTGAAAGTCATTGAAACATCCCACCTGTCACAGCAAATTGACACATTCATATGCTAAAAAGCTCTGAATCAGCTGGTGTTATGTTTCCTTTCTGAGCCAGATTGTTTGCCTCTTACTCTCACTGGGTAGCAGATACTTCCTCCGGTGTTTCCACTGGGGTAAATACGAGTGGGTGAGTGAGCGCTTACAAGCTGGTCCTCAGTGATTTGGTCTTTCAGACGTGACATGAAGCAGAAGTTCACCACCTGGACGTGGCGTCCTATGGTAGAAGGGAAAATGCTAGTGCTTCCCTGCAAACGCCGAATCCAGCATTGATTTTGGGACTGATTGTGCCAGATGGTGCGGTCTCTGGGCTCATACTACAGCTCAGGTTTTCGAGGATACCTAGGCACGGCTCCATTTGCAGTTACAAGGCTTAATTGACTTAGGAACGCGCAGCTCATTTTCAAAAGGCATTCCTGAGTCTGGCAGCCTAAGACGTTGCACCCTTCACCCCGTGCAAAGGCGTCTGGCTAGACGGATACCTGCACTGGCTTCGTGCACATCCTGAAGCAGTCGGCATAGCTAGGTAGTTGTGGCCAAAATAATGCATCTTCCCCCTATGCGGGGCTAATTACCTGTGCTGAGGCACCTTTCAGTGTGGCCACAGGCTTCCCAGGCTAGAGCTGGCCTCTGGCTGGCTAAGGTGGGGTACGGGCAGAGGATGTAGAATCGTAGAATCGTTTAGGTTGGAAAAGACCTTTAAGATCATCCAGTCCAACCATTAGCCTAACACTACCAAGTCCACCACAGGTGCCTGTCTACACGTCGCGGTATAGTAAAGGCTTTTCTGAGCTGAGTCTGGGCCTGGAGGCCTTTGGGAGGCTGCAGTGCTTTACTGTGACTACGCTTCTTCACAACTTTGAGCCCGCCAGCCTTTTGCTTGGTGCTCAGCATTTGCGGGATCAGTTGCTGTCTAACACCGCAGACAACGTTACTGCCTCTCGCGTTTGCTGTGATGTGACCGAAGGCTGGAGCAGACCTGTCGGGCACGGTCTGAGCTTGCTCTCCTGTAATTCTTCTGCTTTATTATGAGAAACCTCAGCCTGGAGAGGCAGAGAACCCGATGGCAGTGACTCTGCCCAGGACATGTGCGTCGGGACGAGCCTGTGGGTCCCCATCTCCCCAGTACTGCATTAGAGAATTTTTTTTTTTTTTTTTAATTTTCTTTTCAACAAAACAGCTAATTCAGTATTAGGGATTTTGACTGTAGCCACCTGACGGAGGACGGGCTCACAACATGAATGATGGCTAATTGAGCGGCGGATGTGTAATTTGTCATTATTAAGGCTGCGTTTGTGCTGGCAGCTGCTGTTTGCGGAGGCGGAAGGCGATGGTGGATCCAACAGTGCCACCTTCTGATAACGCAGCAGAAAGGTACGGACAGGTTCAAGTCCTCTGGCCATGGCAGACCCTGCAGAGCCCGTGCTGAGGCACACAAGGGGACCCTGCAAGCCCCGCATGCTTCAGGGGAGCTGCTCTGCCTGCTCTCGTGGGACTTTGGTGTTCCTGCTGTTCCCCAGATCAGACATTGCCTTTCGTAAGTCTTGTGTCCTGCAGCATGTCAGCATGCGCAGACATCTGGTGTTAACTTGCGAGGAAAAATACTAGTTTTAAGCCTTTATGTGATTGGAATACGCATACCTTCCAAACGTTTCTGTTGAAGGACTGTACCAGGGGATATTGCTGATACGCAAAATCTAGTTCCACACATAAATCAGTTTGGCTTGCACTGAATAAAGCAAAACAATTATAATGAAAATGTAAAATAGTTTAGAGTGGGAAATTTTCCTCAATTTACATGCACTGTTGAGATAAACTACACTGTTGTTCTAGGACAGACTGGGCAGTGGCTGGTATTTCTTAGGGCTAAATTCTAGCATCAGATGAAAAGACCAACTGAGAAATGTTTGGGTCTCAATAGCTAATAGAGCCTGGAAAGCATTCTTATTGCATCCTAGGTGCTGTACATTGATAAACTGAAGAACTTTGTAGTGTTAGTGCTGATAGATCCTCGAAGGAGATGTCCTCTGAGGAACCGTGATGGTGTGGAGTAAGGAGCTTCTGTTTTGATGCTGGCCTGAATAATGCTGACATGAGAAGCGTTAACCTGCGCTGGCTTCCATATGTGTGAGGCCTCTGAAGAGGTGGTTGTACGTATGTGCTTTTGCACACGGATCCGCTAATCTGAAGATCCCTATGCAGGCATTAGCACTTGAGAGTGTATGTAAATTTATGACATTCCCCAAAGGATTCGGGTTCTATAAATTTAAAATACTGGCAGGCTGGGACAAATATAATCCAGCTTCCATATGTTTCCTGGTATATAAAAAAGAAAATAAGCATATTTTCTTTACACCCACACAATGAAAATTCAAGCCACTAAAACATCTCTTTTCCATTTGAAGAACAGCAATTCAGTTGGTATCTTCTGTTAACATCAGGCTTCTGGGATGAGCAGAACTAGTGCGGCGTTAATGAGTCCTTAAGACTACAAACAAGATGAGAACAGTGTGTGAAATAGGGAAGAGGGTGGAGTGGTTATCTTTGTGTTCCACTGCTATCTTTCCAGACTTCTTGCTGTAACTCAAAGGATGATGCTCCCTTTCTTCCTGAGAAGAGTCCTCTTTCATTCAGACCTCTCTTCAATTCTGCCCCTAACCTTCCCGCTCTGTGTCAGCTTCAGACCTGGCTGGATTGCACAATGAATCGGTTCAGTCTTTTCCACTGTTTTTGATGAGTAGCAATGGTCTGCCACACTGGCTGGACATGCGGAGGAAGAGAAAAAGACAAGTGACAGCAGGACCCTCCCTTTTCAGGCAAAATAAGCTATGTATTAATTTATAAACCTGAAATGAAACAGCACCCTCAGCAGGTTTTTTTCATCATATCATGTTTTGCTTATGTTTTTCTGACCCTCTGGTACCTGCACCACTCTCTGTCTTGTCCTTCTATCGACGTCCATTCACTGACGTCTCTTTCTCTGTCCTATCACCTATAAACATCTTGGCTTTGCTTACACGGTGCTGCTGAGGCCCGCTGTAGCCTGTCCAGTTGGTCATTTCACTGCCATTACCGAAAGGCTGACGCCAAAATGCTGATGGCCCACGATGCCCATCTCCGTCCCATGCTGCTTAGATTTACACTTGCTTTTTTCATGCTTATGGGAGGCACTTCTCTTGCACATTCACAAAGTGCATATGTTCCTTCGAAACTTCCGTAAAACTCCCTGTGGTTGTTTGATACGCATCAAAAATCTAAAGATTCTACTGAGGCACAGCTTGGCTGGATGATCATGGTTACCTTGAATGCCCCGCTGGCTTGCCTGTATCCCTAGTTTGCCTCTCGTCTTGTTTTAATTGCAAACCTCCTCGGGGCAGGTTGTGTCTTCATGTCTTTGTACAGTAGGTCAAAGCACTTGACCAGCGCTCACAGGTCCTGCGGTAGTAGGACTAATAAGAACATTCTGGAGGTCTGACAATATTTAAAAGAGTCTCTTTGGACACAAAACATCTCTAAAATTGTTTTCAGAACAGCAGGATTTTGCCTCTCATGTTTGCTTTTATGTCATTAAGTTCTTTTGAAATATTTACTGTGTTTTGGAGTGATTAAACAAAAGGATTTTGTTTGAGTCTGTTTTTCCCTCCAGAGCACCGTGTTATTAAAGCTGCTTGTGTATGGCCAGACGTTGGCATCGAGGAAGGCAGTGCAGAGCTCAATTAGCGAAGCAGAGCCCTCACATATTGCACCTCCTCCCTCAAGTGCTCTACAGGTGAGCGTGAAGCTGAATAGCTGGCTCTTGGGTGTGCGATTTAACAGACAACAGATGGTCATCATTGTAGTTTAAAAAGGGCTCAGCTACTTCACCGCTCTGGAAAGGAAGGCTGCAATGCCTTCCCATAACTATAACCTTCGAAGTTTACATAATATGAAGCAATATTAGCAAAGCCAATGTGATGTCAACACTATAATCTTGTTGGGGTTTAAATTTTCGTATTTTCTGGTATTCTATTGCTTGAAAATAGGCACTTAATGACTTTGTGGGAGTGTTAGGGGGACTGTGGGACTGAGAGGACTAAATGTTTATCCTAAGCTGACTATTTGATGGTATCTCTGACATGAATTGCCCAAGCACAGGGGAGTTCTTTGATCGCTACCCACTAGGCAATGATCTCAGAAAGACTGTCTGTCTACAACTGGAGAGGTCTATTGCTTTTGGCTATCGAGCTTCAGTCATATCACAAGGGAACGTCGCTGGCGTAGCGTGTGTGTTCCTTCCTCGTGGCATCAGTGCTCTGAAAGGCTCCTAGGAAGTTATATGTCTCTGCGTACATTTATGTGACTCAGATACACACAATCCTTATAAATACTTATTCCGTATTTACGCAATATTTACACACAATTTTTTTCTAAGCAAAACATTTGTTCTTTTCACACAGAAATCTTCAGGGGCTGCGGTGAAGGTGCAGATTGCTGTAATCTGTTTTGCTAAATAAGGCTTGTCTGCTACTGAGCAAGATGCAGTTAGAAAGTGAATACACCATAATATTTGCTGCACAGGCAGTTATGACCAACCATCCGCCTAGGGCTGCCCTCCAGCTCCTCCATGGATTTGAAATTCAAATCACTTGGACAGCCTTTACTGCTGTTATTCATCCAAAAACCTCAAAACCCCCAATCCGCATCTATCCATCTTTGAAATTATGAAGGGTGTATTGGTCTGGGAAGGGGAAAGAAATACCCTGAAATAGCACTGAAGGGAGTTGTTGCGTGCGGTGGGTAGAGCCAGGATATTTGCTGCTCGCTCTCTGTCCTCAGCTCACCTCCTGTGGAGGGCTCTGGAGCATCAGCGACAGGCAATGGCAGCATATTTTTGAAATGATTGGTTTTTGCTGCATTGCTGTTCCTAGGCTTAGTTGCCATTGCTCATCGGATGATCTGCTGTGGAGAGCCATGGTTCTCCTATGAAAAATGAAGAAGTTTGTGTAACTACAGCTGAATGCACTTGCTGGCCTAAGCCAGATGCAAAAGGATATTTAAAGGCATGAGACTTAAGCACTGAAATTGGGCCTAAATGTTGCTTTGGGACTTTGAAAATTTGAGTTAAATTTCTAAGGCACTTGGGCATTATTGAACACATCCCCTTGGAGCTGTATGAATTCTGTTCCTGGCCAGCTTTGTATTTAATTTTCAGATGGTGGTTGGAACATGTATTACCGTGACCTGGAAAAAGAGAATTGCATTAAGTAATGATGGGGGCACTGGGGCTATTTTTCTTGCTGTATGCCAGAAGGTGTTTGAATAAATTGACAGCATATTTTCTTATTGTTCTTCATCTTGATTTATTTCCATTCTTGAACTTTCCCCCTTTGGAGAATCCAGTTATAGTTTTTCCTCCTGAGCTGTATGCAGACAGACAGCCTTCTACGAGTGGTCTCTAAACATCTGTCAACAGATTGAATCACTATTTTTTTCTATTTGTGTGGAACTGATAAGACAAATAGAGGTTACTCTGAAACACTAGGTTTTAAAAAGAGGAGGGGAACAAATTTGGAACAAAGACCACCCAAAATATTTTCAAGTTCAAGATTCCAGTGAAAACAAACACAACAAAAATGATGTGCTTCTGATTAGTTACATAAATTAGCTGGTATTGTTCCTTTTTCCAGGCCAAATGATTTATTGGTTTATCCCACACAATGTTAAATGTAAATTGGAAATGTGTAAAATTACATTTGACTGTGGAGCGCATAATAAGTACTCAGTTGGTAAGCAAAGTTAGTCCCATATGTTCTATACATTACGGGCACATAGTTACAGTGTTATGGCATGAAATGCCAGCTGTTAGGCCATGATATGAATGATCTGCAGATTGAGAGCTATCAAATGTATGAATCTGTGACAACTGAATAATGAACATATTGAAAAGATTGTGACATTAGTAGGCCAGCTGCAGAGTGCACAACTGCTCAATTTTCCTGTTTGCTGCACAATAAAAGCAAGTTATGTTCCTGACTTCAGAAAGAATAGGGCCAGATCTTCAAAATAAAGAAAACTTTGGAGGGGGGGGTGTTAGGTACCAAAATCCAGAGTGGGACCCTCAAGTCTCCACCCGCATACCCTTCTGCCTGCTTGAACGACCCAAGCTTTTGCGGCTTCTCCTGCCCTGGGCTCCTGGCTGAAAGGGCGATCGATGCCAGTTCTCTTCCCACGCCGTGTGTGTTGGGAGGTAGGGAGAGGGCAGCTCAGAGCAGCTGGGCCAGGGTAAGCGTTCTGCTGCTTGGTTTGTGAATCCAGACTGGCCTTAGGATGTAGGGAACTTTGCCTCTAGGAGTGAGGACGTAGCCTGGTTCATGAGAGGCTTCAGCCAGTTCCCACTGGAGTGAAACTGGGGCGCTGGTGCACGAACAGACCTTCACATGCTGCTTGACGCCATTCAGAAAGGCAGAGGGCATATAGAAAAGTGAAATTCATTGCTCGGTGTGCAGCTGTCGCGTCATATGCTTTTAGTTTAACTGCATATTTCTTTTGTCTTTTAACACAAAACACTGTCATTTCTTTTGTATTTTAACACAAAACACTGTCATTACGATGGAGGCAGCCTTATTGTACCACCTGTTCTTTTTGTTTAACAACGAACATCAGGAGTTCTCGGTCTAGTGTTATCGTGCGTGCGTGTGCGTGCATGTATACATACACATGTACATGTACATGCGTGTGTCCATTTGTCAGTGGGAGCTGAACAAGTCCTGCTATTACAACACTGCACAACACCTGCATTTATGCAGAATGTTTGCTGATTGATGACATTTTTCAAAACATTTCTCTTTCCCACGTATTGAATTTGTGCTGTATTTATTTATTTATTACATAATTTGTGCCTCTTCCAATTCATTCTGTCTCATGTTTTCCTTATCGGTGTCAGTTGTAGTCAATTACTTGTGTAAAAAGATTGAGGACCTAATTTATGGCATGATGACATACAGTAGATACACTGCTCCCATTAGAACCTGATGAAACCTCTCTATTAATTTTCTCTGTGTGCCAAGTCAAGTCACAGAGGGTAGACCTTTGATGAATAAAGCATATTTTCTTACTTAGCTCCATTCCTAACTAGCTCAACTTCTAGAAATAACATTGGTTGGCCAATGAAAACACTTCTTTGATAGTGGTAGGAATTTAAGATAAAAACCAGCTGGGTAAGTTTTTTTAGACGAAAGGAAACAACTTTGAACTCTGCAGACAATGTAGTTTAAACCCAAACAGATGTGGTTTAATCTTGGTTTTGATCCTCTTGTAGATTTTCTTTTAAAATGCATGCATGTGCATAGAAATGATGACTTTCAGATGTCTTGACATAATTTGTTAGAGTATCACCTTGGTGCATAAATCTTCTAGGCCAAATAGTTCACGTCTTTGAACATGGGCTGAGAAGTACCGGAGAGAATTTATGTTGCTCTTTTGGTGCTATCCTGCAACTGTGCAAAAGAAACGATATCATCATACGAATGTAAAGTCTGTAAAATGAGAAACTCTGATGTGTTTTTCTGGTTCGCAATAAATCTTTTACCTTGAGGCCCTAAAGTAATTCTAAGACAGAAGAGACAGTATTAGACTTATTCCAAATTAGCAGATGCCTTTGATCTGAGCCCCGCCCTATCTTTCTTTGAGAGCTAGTAGTCACATCTGGCATTTTCATATGCTAATTTCCCTCTCCTTTCCCTGTTTATTAACAGAAGTAGCCGTAAACATACAAACAGACTTCCTTTCAATACATAATCAACTTTTGATATAAATGTGGTAGTGACACTGTCTTTCAGCACGTGTTCCAATCACCGTTAAACTTCAAAGCTCTGTGCAATCAAGACCTGCTTCTTCCCTACAGCCAAATCAGAGGCCTGAATACAGGAAGGCTGGCTACGGATGTGTCTCTAAACAGATGGGAGCATCTCTTTCTCCCCGTCTCCTTTCCTTACTAAAATCGGGGAGGTGGGATGGAAAAGATTCAGAGCTGCAGGAGGAGAAGAGCAGGAGGCAGCCAGCATAAAGAACAACCTCTTTTCTGCTTGGCAGAAGTGAAGAGCACTCTGAAAAAAAGTGCTGATACATTGCCACTTTAAACTGAGGTTCGAGAGCGAAGTACCACCGATAGCTGGGAAGAAGAGTAACTTACAGACATTTTTGCAAACGGGTACATATTTTTAGCGAGTCTCATATTCATCCCCCACGTCTCAAAAATATTTAGGCCTTTCACACATGTTGAAACCAAGGGGAATTAGTCATTCAAATACCTTTGGAGTATATGAGCCTTGCTGTGTTTTCCTAAAGTCTCTGTTTCTGGGATGAAGATATTATGTGAGACTCAGCAAGGGAAACTTTTGTTTTTCTAATCTTCAGGGTGGAAGGAAAAATATTGAAGGAAAAAAAAAACCCAGAAAAACACAAATTCGTTATCTTAAACAAATTTTCTGATTTCTGATCATTCTTTTGGAGGGGTCAATTTGTGATTTTAAAACAGAATGCAAATGCTGTACGTTTCTCGTGTCTTCATCAGGTTGCAGTAAGTACTTGCATAATGATCCTTCCTTTCCTGCTGAGCCCTCGGCTCGCCCTGTGCCTGGGGTGTGTTGGTGCTGTCTTTTTCGGCAGAGCTCTGAAATAAGCCAGGCTTTTCCTGCCTCACCTCCTCTAACACAGTCACTCCAAGCGCAGGGACCTGGAGGTAGGTCTTTTTAAAGCTAGAGATAAAGCCATCACATGATTTCTTACAAGATTAACAACATAGCTTGTACTAGAATAAATAACAGCCAGATATCCTGGCTTTTTACCACGACCTAAGCAATTGTTGTTTTAGCAGATAGCAGGAAACTATTAGTAACCCGTTCTCAGTGCCTGGTGGAAAAACGGGTAAAGCTGCTGTAGATCTACCTCTTGAAGCTCATCTGGACTCGTATCTTATTACCTACCTTGCCAGAGGAGGCACCTGCTACTGCTCCATTTCTTGCCAAATCTTCAGGGTACCACTGTATTTTATGAATATTTTCTTTTTCTTCTTTTTTCTCTGTCAACAATAAGAGTTTTTTTGTATACAAACTGGTTTATTTTAAGTGACCTTTTAAAATGAATCTATTGAGACATTTCACTCGTCTGTTTTTATAAAGATCTTTGCCTTATTTGCTACACCGGGTAGGGGTTACAACAGAAAATACTCGCCGTATAGAGCTGACGGTCCGGGCAGCCAAATGGCACCCGTTGCCTTCTGTGCACAGACATGAAAATACTTGGTGTATGGGATCTTGTGACTAAAGCATTCCAGATCCACATAACAAGCTGACACCATAGCTGTACTTTGTTTGTACAACGCAGCGGCCTTGCGTTGCATGTGTGAGGCTGCCAAAATACCCTTGAGTCAGCAAGAGTCAGGTCTCAAAAAGGACGTGGCTCTCTGCCTAGTGCATGTGAAAAGCATCGTGTTGAATAGTCCTGTATCTCCATAGATCCAACCATCCTTTTTACCTTATGTACCTGCAAATATGAGAGCAGATGTGCAAAGTGCTTGAGATTTCTTCTTGTTTCTGGCTCCTTGCTTACGGTCTCTATTTGTCCTGCCAAGGAGCAGTGTGTTGTGTTACGCGCTTTTCATAGCATCTTCCGAAAGTGCCCAAAACCCAGTGAACAGCATGCGTCCCGAATGCCAGCAACACACACCTGAGAGGCTACGTGGCTGTGGTGTGGGCTCCTCCGCTTCTGCTTTCATCTGAGCTCCATCATTCCACAAACAGCACGAGACTGAAATGTTATTTTGGAATCAGCAAGAAGAGCTGATTGACAGGCAGGTGGAGAAGGAGGCAGTAATGAATGGCAAGAGCAGTCATTTGCACAGATGACTACAGAAAACCTGTAATCAATTAATAATTTGCATGTTCAGAATAAAGATGAGTTGAGCAGTAAATTATTAACTGCTGTCTAATAGCTTCAGCTAGATGATAGCAGATAATTTGCTATGCTTACATTAGCAAATAACCGAGGTAGTCAGGATACATAAAAATCTAAAACTGTTGGAGTGGAATCTAAAATGTGCCTCAGCTTGAACAACACTCCTCTATTGGTGTGCCTTTTGAATTAAAAGATTTTTTCTCATTAAAGGACATTTTTACTCATTGTTTATCTTGTACAAAAAGTTCTTCCTTTTCAGAAAAAGGAAAAGAAACCAGAAACCTTCAGACTTCCTCCCACATCTCTGCTTCCCCAAAAGTCAAAATAAAAAAAAAAAAAAAAAAAAAAAAAAAGTGTTTGAATTTTGATAGACTCCCTGGAATTTTCTGAACGAGTTCTTTAAATCTGCTGTGATGTGCTTCATCTACATAGACATATACGGTAAAGTGCCACTACACTCCACAGGTGCATCTATGAAACATCCTGCCATACTCATCTTAAAGTCTGGAATAAATCTTGTGTGGACATCAGTGAGACTACGCCTAGACCTTTCATTTTCTTAGACGTGGCCAAGTTCTGAATGATCTGCAACAAAATTTTGTCTAGTCGCGCAAATACAACCTATGCTTTTTTTTATTAAAAGCTGTGTATAAATTGCAGGAGATCTAATTTTATGGCAAGTATGAAAAGTCAACAAAAAATATTTTAGGTGAGGAGGAACAGGATTTCAAGTCATGGATTTTCTTCTTTTTTTTTTACGTTTTCAGGGCCATTTTGTTCTGCTGTTTTTTTGGGTAATTCAGTTTTGTGAGGCATGCTATAAAAGCATAAAAATTGGGATTTATGAAATAATCTGAAGCATTTAACTATTAAGCAGCTGTTGACTCTATATAGCAACATTAGTACATGAAGGGAGCCACTGGGTCAGTATTATGGTTAAAAGACATGCTTATGACTTGTAATTCATGTATCACATCCACTTAAAATTGGTGCTTTGAAGCTTGTCTCCTCATCTGCAGGCAGCGCTTACCTTGTGCATTGCGTTCTTAAGTTTTTTAATGGTGACACAATGTTGTGACAATGATACCCAGAGATGCTGGAATAGTTTGAGCAGCCAAATGGTGAGATCGGTGAGTAAAATCCGGGGACTGGGATACAATCACCTAATGCTTTTCTGATAACAAGTATTTATCCTGCATTCTTTGCTTTTAATTCAGCTCTTCCCTGCCAGCTAATCAGAGCCAGCAGAACATGTCCTCACTGATATAAAGGGCATCAGGAATTGCGTTTCACAGGTGAAAGTTTCTCTAGCAGAACTTTCCAGTCCCTGCTATGCCTTCAAGGAGCTTTGCTGCTGTAACATGTGGTCCATACGTCCTGTTGTAGTCACCTTAGGATAATTCTTGGCTTCAGTGAGAGCTGAGCTAGCCCTTACACTTCGTAACTGGTTAAAAGGTTTGTATATATATCTCTATATATCTCTATATCTATATCTCTGTCTGCATTCTCATCTCATTTTCAGATGGGTGATTATGTTACAGAGCCAAAATTCCAGATTCATCTTTTTCATACTTTCAATTTTTCTTTCAATTTTTTTGAAAGACACGAACTTTAGCCCACCTCATTATCCATTGTATACAGACTTCTTTCTCTTAGGGATGCTTTCTGGACGATGTTGGCATGGGTAAACTTGCTGCAACCTGGGGGATGCAAGCCATATCAGGCCTGCTTATTTTTAAAGGTAGGTAGTTACCCGTTGTGTGTAAATGTAGAGGGGAGAGAAGTTCTGTAATTTTATGGAATTGCTCTTGATTTGTATCATTGTTAGCTAAACGAGTGAGCTCACCGTCTCATGCCGCCTTGTCTTGCTGTTGTCATGGTTCACATTGCCTTGCATGACATATTTGGCCCGGGCATCGTTCCTGCTGCTGGCTGATAGCGCAGAGCATCTGGAAAACTGTCTCGTCAGGGTATTTGCAAGCTCCGCCGTCCCTGGGTGACACAATGCTGGCACTGCGGGCTGTGCTCTCCTGCTGGTCTTCCCCCAGTGTGAGGAACACAATGAATGGACCCTGCGGGGGCTCGGCTGGGCTGGTGTCCCCGTTCCTGGAAATCTGGTTTCGTGGGGGTAGCTGCAGTTGCATCTGGAGTATTTGTGTATGTCCAGTACGGATGCAGTATTTGCAAAACGGGAGAACATGAACAGCGTTACAGAAACAATATTTCCTGTGTTTAAGAGTCACATTGCAGCTGCAGGGGTTTTTGAACTTGGAGGCCTTTTATGGTAATGGTAGCGAGTTAGAGAGCAAGTCTGAGATGTCTGCTTGGTAATGGCAATGCTTTTGCGTGCTTCTCTGCAGTGCATTTTATGCTGTGTTTTAAATGTTTCCCTCTCCTTCATTTCCTACTTGTTGGGAAAGATGGTTTTTGACAGGAGGTTGTCAAAGAGGCTCGGGATGTACAGTTTGGTTTTAGCTCAGAACTTTCTTATGATTCAGACAAGTTTGAATCCGGGGTAAAATTTTAATACGTTCCTAAGTGGCTTAGGAGACAAAAGGGTGTTACGATAGTCACGATGGCTATTTTTAGGGTGCTAGCTCGTGCCATGTACTCACATTGCAATCAGCAACGCAGTCAGTGTGGAACAACCATCCTTCTCCATGGGTATATGTGAGAGACACATTTCCCTGCTCTCTACTATTTAGTATTTAATGGTCTATTAGCTTACCAGATTGACAAGAAGAATGTCATACTCTGGAAATGTTTGTTCCAGATGTTAAAGCAGCTAAGTTGTGTTGTTTTACTTTTACTGATAACATTTGACACAATTTTATGTTGAGCTAAGGAATGCCAAGTAATTACTTGCTGCCATGGTGATAATATTTGTGAAAATCCCAATAATACTACAGGATAAATAATCCAAAAGGCTTCATAATGTTTCTTTTTCTCTATGGAAACTTTGGGATTTTTTTTCTGTATTCAAATTTTTCTCTAAATATGTGATCAGAATTGTTTGTCCCTATGTATCCCTGTATACAAAATACTGCTATGGGCCCTGGTTCGTGTTTTAAATAGCAGATGTTCCAGCACACCTCTGGAGATGCAGGTACGAACCCACTTACCGCCTGTGCATTAATGCAGTTGTTTCTGGAGCAACACCACAGATCAGTTTTGCTTTTGGAAACTTTGGATGTATGACATCCTTTGGATGTAAAAGTGCTTAGTGAGAAAGATCTGGATTGTCTTAGTCCATGAAGAGCAATTGTCCCCGAGGGGCAACATTTACATTCCAGTTTGGAGGGGCACAAGGAGCAAACAAGGAGAGGTGCACTCTCTCTGCACGGGGAGGGCTGGAATGGCTCAGGACCCAGAGTTAACTCAAAACCGGTTAAGGGTAGGGTTAAATATCCTACTTTTGCTTCAGCAATGAGATTTGAGATGCAGCCCTACAGCACTGGTCTCAGTTTCTGGTCTGCCAGTCTTCTGCCGTAACCACTGGAAACAGCGCTGCCTAACTCGGGGTGAGTTAATTCAATGGGTTACAGTCAGCATATTTTTTAGAAGTAGCAAGAGGTTAAATGAGAAAGTGTTGGGAGATCGTCAAAGCTGATTCTAGGGGAAGCAGAAGAGTCTAAATGCAGCGGGGGGAGTGGGTGAGGATGGTAAACCGGAGCCAAGGCTTCTCGCGGGAGCCCTGCCGCGTGCCCAGCTGCGGATGTGGAAACCGTCACTTAGCGTGAAGGAGCATCAAACCCTGTTCGTTCGGCTGGGGCGTCAGCTCAGAGCGGCACTCCCCCACCGAAAAAGCTCTTACTACTCCTGTGATTAGTGAGTGTAATTAGAAAGTCTGAGTTCGCTGGAAGGAAACTGCTTTGGTCTACGCTCTGGTATGGATTAAACTGAAAACCAAAACGTCATCGTGTTTTGACTAATTGCTGTTGAAACTTTTCAGCAAAATGTCAAAACTTGAAGCGAGGCCACATCAGAAAATGAAAGTACAGTAAGTACATGGCTGGTATTTTGAAAAAAAAATTGGATGGCTAGATCTAAGGGAAAAGAAATTACCAAACACAGTTGCTTGGGTTCCATAAAATGAAATTCAAGTTCAGTATATTAAAAAACATGTGGACTGTATTTGAAAACATTTTCTACAAAGGCCGGGGAGCCAGGATGGGAAAGATGTGGCTGCAGATAAGCTCTCATGCTCAGAACAGAGCATAGGTCATGCATCAGGCATGAAAAAGGAAAACTAAAGGCAGGATCAAGTGTATGATAGACTTCAGTAGGTTTCAGAGAACACAGAATATTCGCTCCCAAACTCAGTGAAGGAAGGGCTCCTAACAGCCTCGGCGGACTTTAATTCAGGACTACACTGAGCAAGATTTATGGGAGAGGCGGTTATAATTCTCAGATTCTGCTAATTCAGAGGGCATCGGAAATTCCAGAGCTGACTGTGAGCGAAAGGTACCTCAGCAATATTTTCTGGTTGCAGAAGTGAGCCAGTCAGTTAAAACTCTTGAGCTGTGATTGCCAGCTCGAGTGGAGACACAATACTTTCTCTTACTGGTCTGTGTAGATGCTACAAGCTGGATCGGTGGTGCATACCCTAACACAAAGTTCTGATTTTGGTTGGTCTCTGTGCAGATCACGTTTTCGAAAGCTACTCAGGAGCCTAAAAGGGAACGCAGAAACCTGGCATTTTCAAAAGTACATATCCTGCTCTGGTGCCAGGTGGGTCCCAAAGTTTATCCTGGGCAGTTTTCTTGTAACTCGTTAAAGACTAATGAAACACAGCTCGAAGTATAACTCACACGTTAATGTGAAACAATTGGAGGGAATTATCCCATGATGGACTGTCTGCTGGAGACAGGCATTTCAGACAGCCTTTTCTGCTGAAGGCCCGTCTCTGGGGACGCTTTCTGTTAGCCCTTTGTTCACAGTCCCCGTCTCCAGTATCTGCCATGACGGCTGGCGTTTTTTATTCCTTTGCTTTACACCTGTTTTGTGTTAACAACCGGTAAAAGCTGAAGCATGACGAAGAGAATTTGTCATATTATTGTGGTTCTGATACACCCCAGGTAGGATGCTGATCAATCATGTACGGGTGGCTGGCTCGTCAGATAGCCCGGTTCATGCACGCATATCTTGTTGCTGAAAACAAGTTAAAATCATCATCGATTTGCAGGTGGATTATGGAATGTAATAGCATTCCCTTGCCGAAAGCGGCCCATTAGCAAATGTGGTTGGATGGTTTCGGGGGGCTGCTTTCAACAACGCCTCCATTCCTTTTGTTTTTATAACTTGAGGAGGGGAAGAGCATTTTGGGTGCCACCTGGGACCTTCACTTAGATACAGGTCAGGAAGTGGGTACCAGTGTAAAACCAGCTTGCATTGGTCACAGTATTTCCAAAGGAAGAGATTCCCAGACAAACAGAAACAGTTCCAGCTGCTTAATTGTTTTGTCCTCAAAACCAGCGTGTCTTCTTAAAGACTTCATTCAGTGCTACTTTTCAGCTAAGAACTGACCCCGCTCGTGCTGATGCTGGCTGCAAATTACATAATTTTAATAATGAATACTGTATACAGTGTTACTGTACTTGTGTTTCTCACAAACGAACTATTGTCTATAGATGACTGAAAAGCAGATCAGGAAATGTAAGGGAAGGACTCAGTGCCACTTTAGTTTTGTTTTTTTTAAAAGTCAGCACAGTTTCCATCTGATGTGAATTACATTGTACGCTTTATACATTTTTGTTCTAAACTAGCAGCACTAAAAAAGTTTGGTTCTAGCAGATTCTTATCTTATTTTTTCCACGTGCATTAGTCTCCCATTTACTGAAGGAAACCTGGAAGGATTTAAAGAAAATTGTTTAAGAGGGAATAAATAATATTCATGACAAGCCTTCTGTCCTGCAGAGGAGACGGAGAATGCCAAGATTCCAGACTACTTCTTAGAAATGGCTGATCAGCATCAAAGCCTGCCTTGCAAATGATTTCTCCTGCAGCAATTGAAAATGGGGATACCGGGTGGGAGCAACAAGAATGGGAAACTGCTGTAGCATGAGGCAGAACGGGTATTTGGAGTTTTTTGCTTCAGAACTAGTGGCGTGTGTTGTGCTGCGCTGCTGAATTTGAGTTACAGCTGAGCATTTTGTTGCACTGTTTAAATTACCTCAGTGGCACTCACCAAGTTTTAGCGCGTTTGCCAATCTAAGTCAACACTTGTACTTTGCAAATCCGTGTGGGCAAGTCTTTGCGAGCCATAGACTTTTTAAACCTTTTTGTTGTGGTCTCGTTCAAGTACTACATATTCTTCCTGGTACAAAGAAAAAAGTTAGAGTGCCTAAAATCCTAACCACTGTAACGCGTTAAGAATACAGTATTTCGGCAATGGAGCGCGCGGGGTGCGACGTGGCTCAGCCCAGGTGGGCACAGGTGCACTGATCCCCCGGTGCTGAGACTCCCGCAGCTGCAGAGGATGATGAGGAGCCAGCCTGGTCCCCACCCAGCGCTTTTTGGGGCTGAGCAGCAGCAGGGCTGAGCTGCTCTGAGGCTTCTGTGTCCTGCTGGAGAGTGCTGTGAAAGCTTGATGCTTCTTTCTGTCTCTAGTATGGCAGGATTTTTTCTTTTTTTTTTTTTCTTCTTCCCCTGGCTGCTGGTTTTGTTCTTGTGGCTGGGTGAGTAGAAGGCTTTTGTGTGCTGTGGGTACTGTATGAGCAGGCTGCCTTGGGATGGTAGGTAGATGCTGGTGGGAGAGTGAGCAGTGTCTTTGTTATAAGAGGAAAAAGTTCTCAAAGGGCTTCAAGTACTAATTCATCTGTAAGCCTAGCTTTGATTGCAGTTGTGCAGAATATAGTCCTGCAGATCTGGGAGCGAGAGAGACGCTTGCTAATTAATGTTTAAATACCCACCTCCACAAGTACCCTGGAATTGCTTTTTCAGTACAGAGTAACAGAATAATTCCAGGATTTGATATCTGAAGGTCTTTCAGTTCTAGGAGTAATACTAATAGGAGCTCTTTCCTTTCTTTCTGGGGTATTTACAGGGGAAATTTCTGAGTTTAAAGTTGAGAATCTCTTATTGGTACAGGCCTGAAATCTGGCTGTTCTTGGTCTTGAGCCAATGCAATTTTTTGGGGGGGGAAATACCTTTTCTATTTAATGGAAACTACTGTTTTTCTCTGGGGAAAATAGGAATAACTTTCTTTCTATGCTGAACTGGAGTGTTCGCGCCCTAAATACCATCAGAAAACATTTAACATCCTATCTCTGTAAAAACTTAATTATCGGCTTTATAGTAGTACTTCATGCCACCCAGGTGGATGGTGATATAAATGGAAAGGACTGGTCCAGAAGAAGGGGGGATTTATTTAAGATAGTTTTAGACTTAGCACTACTAAATGCGGCTCCTGTGTTCCACTGCAGTGCTGGGGTGCTCACAGCTGGCTCGTTTGGAGACCATGAGCGGTATGGCCAGGAAGGTCTCATGTTTGCTCTTGAAAGATCTCTGGCCACAGATGTGGACCCTAGATAACTTGAGAGCAAAGAGAAGAGCTCTAACTTGCTGTGATTTTTCTGGAAAATCATATTGCATGGCTATAGATCATGCAACAGGGAAGTACTGAATAGTTTGTTTTGGACCAAAGGGCTTTCTCACCCTGTCCTAGCCCATCTCAGTTGCATGACCGCTCTTATCCCCCCCATGAGGCATGCTGGGGTGTGCCATCCCCCAAACAGCCCTTGTCCCCCTAATCCCCCCAGCCCCGTGCAGCACAAATACTTGACATCCAGTATGCAGGCTTCTCTCCTCTCTTGCTGTGTCCCCTTCTCTCCCCGTGTACCCTTGCCGTGTGTTTTCTGCACGGCTGCAGGAGACCCTGCCAAGGGCGGGAGCAGTAATCCCTCTGGGTGGGTCTGCAGCCAAAGGGCCTGGGGGGCTCGCGCTCCTCAAGCAGAGTTTTGATCAATGTCATTACAATTGATGAAGGAAACAGGTCAGGTCTCGGTTCATGGGTCCGGAGTTGTGTTTGCAAGGAGCAGTATTGGAGTATATTGGCTGTTACAATAACCGGTGTCACTTGGTAAGGTGAACTTATGTGTGGACTTGAACTGTAGTGGGTTGGGAGAGGCCAGAATTTGGCAAGAAATGCTTCGCTTTTTGGAGGCAGTGCCCAGGTTTAGGACCAAAGGGGTTATGGAATTGCAAGTATTTAACTGGAGTATCTTCTGTAGAAGAGTGTGGGAGAATGGCAGAAGTGTGGACCACAACCTTAGTTTTTTTCTAAAGCTTAAGAGCATATAGGTTATCATTATCACTTGTCAATCCTGAGCAGGTTAAGCTTGGAGAAAATGTTACTGGGCTGATGCAAGCTCTTTATCCAACACACACTCAAAACAGCTTTCTTGGAATGACATGTGGAGCTCTTAATAACATTGTGTATGTCGTATTTGGGAGAAATCTGAGGAACCACATCTGAAAAAAAACTAGAGAGGGTGTATCTGTTGGTGGAAGAAAACATTCTTTGGTGTGATGGTATTTTTTGGATTTGATTGCAGCAAAGAGGAACAAGCAGTGCAAAAACTGCTTCCGCTTCTCTACTCTTGTCTGAGAAGCAAAAGCTTGCAAAGATTAGAGCTTGCAAGTGCATTGACATTGGAAAGATACTTCTGTCCAGATCTGAAGAAGCATTTGGCTGCATTTAGCAATTGTGACATGCCGTAGCAGGACCACACAAGCTATTCTGTGACTTAAAGATTGAGCGTGGAGCTGGGATCCTGCTGCTGCTGTAGCAGAAAGAGAGGGTGTTAGAAAAACACTCTGCTGCAATTTCTGGTGGCCAACATGAATGGAAAAATTGAAAACATGGGAGGTGTAAACAAGGAGGAAATACGGTACCAAGAAACCTTTCCGAATTGAAATGCCACAAGGCTGTTGCCTGTTAGCTACGCTCTGTGTACAGCTAATGAGAAGCCGGTCGTGCCTATTTTCAGCCTAATCAGTGAAAGCAGGATTGTCGGGATGATTAGAGCTCAGGTGTGCCGCAGGCGGGAGCAAGCAGAGGAGGAGGGCTGGAGGGGGCTTGCAGAGGGCAGTGCCCGGTGTTGGTGGCACCCCAGATGAGAGCAGCGGGGTGCGGGTGACACGGTGCGGGTGTCGGGGCTCTGGAGGAGCGTGAAGTTTGGGGGAGGATTTCTGGCTTGTGTTTACAGCTTGCTGTGACATGCTGTTACGGGTGCTGGGCTCCGTGAGAACAGAGCAGTGACAACTGTGTTATCCTGGCTCAAATATTGCTGATCTTAAGAGCTTCTCGGCATTGTTGCTGTTATCCTGCTATTTCCTCCCTGTGGCTCTGTGACAGCAAACTTTTGTCACACAGCTCCTCAGCGTGGGAACCGTCCCTGTCTACAGCAGTAGGGAGGGGTGCGCGTGGCGCTACCACAGCGGGATTTTGCTGTTTGATGGCAGTCTCTCAAAAACATGATACGTAAGGTAGTAAGAAGTTACAGAAAGCTTGGTAAAGGTGGAGAGGAGCTTTCCCCTTCCTTTATTGCCAACCTGTATCACGTAACTCGCGAGCACTTGAGCTAGGCTGGCTCCCTGGTAGCTCCTGTGCAAGCCGTGGCTTTTCCTCCAGACTTCTCCCACCTGAAACACTCTTCTCCAGGTCTGCTGTTCTCCTTGCACTTCCAGGTGCTGACTCTTCCCAGTTTGTGCGCTGCTCTTCTCTTGCTTTGCTCCCTTTTTAGTGCAAGAATCCTCCCGGCGCGGGAGGAGTTAACCGCAGCGTTGTGGAACTGCCAGGCAGTTTGGTTTCTTGTGTCCTTGTTAAAGTGGAGACATTGGCTTGTAAATATTCATCTCCGAGGTATGATTATGCCTTAGACCACACTGGCTACAGACATCTTCCTATAATATATTTTGGCAGGGCTGGGTTGATTAACGAAACTAGAAGCATGAGAAGGAAAACTCTGGGAAACTCCTATGCTGCACTTAAAATATCTCATGTAAATTACTATTTCTGAAACATGTAGTCTGCTTTAAATTTAGGCCCAGGGGAGAAAATGTGCTGATACATGTGAGTGGTCTGATTTTCTTCCCAAGCTCAGCAAGACTGTGTGCCAGTGAAGGGCAGCAAGAAGCTTTGAACAGAGAAACTAGAACCTTAATGTTTCTGGCTGTTGAATGAGAGAATTGGGCCATTAAGGACGTGACTGAAGGACGGAGTGTCAGCATCTCGCAAGCCCTTCAGCGTTGTCTAATGCTGTCCCTTTAAGAAGTGCTGTGTTGATGTAAGGAGTTCTTGAGGTAATGACTTTTTAATGTATTTAAAGGCAACAAGACCACCCTGATTAGTTGTACTTTGATTTTCAAAAGCAGTTATGATTACTGAAATGCTGTCACATGTCATAAATCGCTCAGTTCTGTGGCCAAGGTATTGCAGGCTTGCTACGGAGCCATTAATTTTGGTGCTTAAGCCTCAAAATTTCTTTCCCATTTTGAGGCAGTTTGGCAACTGAACCAAGTGTAAATATATCGATGCATATTTTCCCACTGGAATCAATGTCCTGCTAGCTTCAATGTAAAGACCATGCGATCCTGTGTCTGATAGTGGCTATAGGGCTGGGAAAGGGGATGGTGTGGGCACCGAGGTGTCGAAGGCACATCGCTGCGTGGGTGCTGGGACTGGGGTCGGTGGTCCTGCCTCCGCACCGTCCTGCTGGCCATCCTTCTTAGCTCTACTGGCTGACATCTGAAGACCTGACCTGAAAAAAAGCTGCTTTTTTTTTTTTTTTTTTTTCCTGGTTGGGTCACTTTGGAGATCCTCTTTGTCATGAGCCTGTATGAATTCATGTGGGAGAGATCTCCCCAGGCGCTGTGTAATATATTTGTGGGGAAACCTATGGAGCAGTCTCAATCTCAAGAAGTGCACTGGAGCATATTCTCTGATAATTCCCTTGAGCAAACCTGTGTGACTTGCCACAAAAATCTGCCACTGGACATGGATGTTCCAGGGGTTGTACTGAGCCTTGAAAAAGCTGCTGGTGAACTTAGTTGCCAGTGGAAATCTTCATAGGCGAGCTGTAGCTTTTCAAGATTGTTGTTGAGGAAAAGTTCTCCTTTCTGTTTTGTTCTGTATTTATGTATATACAACACAGTCAGCCTAAAGACACAAAATGGAGGTCTGCTAAATGTGTCAATGGGTGTAAAGTTAAGGGCAAGTTGAATGGCTTAGTGTGAGTAACTCCGCAATACCGGCATGCTGGTGTTGGAGACCTCGCTGCCTGGTGGACTGAATTTTCTGAAGTGCCTGCTGCCTGCAGAAAGACCTAATACAAGTTCTGATGTCTTGAAGGTGGATACATCATTTTAAAAGGTGTTTCAAGCTGAACACACAATTTAAGCCACCTGAAATACTAATTTTCAATTTCTTCCACCTGGAGGGGTGGTGCATGAGTGACTCTACACCTGCACTGCCTGACTGCCTGGCAGTGGAGGTAAAATACCTTGTTAAAAGATTAGTTGCTCTGCAAAAACTTCACAGTGAAAAGCTATCTAGCTAAAAATACTTGCTGAACTTTTAATTCCAAAGACTGGCACTGCTTCACTATTTGAAGGTGTTTGCAACTGTTGTGATCGATATGATCATGCTTTTCATGGCTCTTCATATTCTGCAGTTCTGAGCGCAGTGCTGGGTGTGTATTTCATTGTCAATCTCCTTTAACTCATTTTGTGTTCCCCAGCATTAATCTTTTCTTGTTGATGTTTTCTAAATCTAATCCAGCACAGCCTCTGGAAAACAAAGCAATTGTTTAAATTGATGGTTTTGAACAAAATAAATCATAAATCAGTACATAATCTTTGAAACCTCTTTTCATCTAGAAAGTTTTTGTTGGTTTTTTTTTTTTTTTTTCCCCCTGGAATGTGATTAGAGAGCAGAGGTTAGAAATAAGAAGACCGTGCCACCTGCAGGTGCTGGGGAGAGGGTGCATTTCTCGACAGTGTCCAGGGCTGGCAAACCTGCTGAGCTGCCTCTTGCACTGGTCTGCGGGTGAGCAAAACAAACACGCTCAGTTTTCTTTCATATTCAGCAAGTGAAAGGCATGAAATATAGTAGAGATTGTTCTTCCGGAATCCCCACGTGAATCAGTCTCGACTAAATGTAAGTGAAAATGGCTCAGATGAGGCAGGCTCGGAGGAGTGTAGTTCTGCTTTTTGTTGGCTTCACAGAAAGCAGCGTGTGCAGCTCCAGGTCTGAGGTCCCCCATGGGCCACGACTCGGGTGCTTTGGTGTACTGGCATGTGTGTTAACTGGTGGTCCTCTCTTAACAAGAGGCTGATGTTTTGCAGTATGCCTGGGAAGCAAAAAGATGGAGCTGTGTTTCTGCTGAGGGTGAAGCTGATCAGATTTTTGACTGCTCATTGTCAAATTTTTAGCTATTTGGGACTACACTTGGTCTGAACCCCAAACGTGTCAGGTTGAAAAAACCTGCAAAAAAAAAAAAAAAAGTGGTAGTGTTGCCGGAAGCCAGGCTGCTTTTCAGGTTTGAAGCTGCCTACAAATAGACCTTGGAAACAGTGAGAAAGAGCGTGCATGGGAAATGATTTAAGGAGAACAAAACAAAGTAATGGAAGACAGCATGTGTTGCTAATTACCTGCCATTCTGATTTCTGAAGTAATTTTTCATCCATGAGCTATGCAGTCAAATATAGCAGCAAACCAGGAGTGTATGTTCTAGCTTGTGGGCATGTTAAATACTGGGAATTGACGTTATGTCATTGCTGCTACAGGTCCTCCATTTAGAATCGTCGTGCTGGAGCTTGGGAGCGCTGCTGGAGTTGGGTAGTTCATCATAAATCGTAATTGCATAAAGATGATGTCCAGTAGCTCCCCAGACGCAATTTTCACTTCTAATTGGCAGATGAAAGAAGACTCAGAACAATTATGTGATATTAATTATGTCAAAGACTTTTTGGATTCTCCCCGTCTTTAAAGTCTCTATTCTTGACATGACCAGAGCGCTTTGTGCACGGAAAGGGGGAGGGAGAAGGTAACTCCTTCGGCAGTTCTGCTCAGATGCTGACTTGTGCGCCTGGCATCGTAGGACATCCTTCAGCAGCTTTAGCTCTTGAAACCTCATGATCTCCAAATGTTGCGTTGCTGTATTAGGTCAGCAGCGTCTGGGCCTGGAGTTTGACACTGGACTTTATGGGGACGATAGCACAGGGCTCAGAGCTGAGCATGCAGTGCCCTGCTAGGCATTCACAGAATCCGCTGCAGTCCTGCCTACTTACACCTGTAAGAAAATTTAATCTCTTCATTTAAATATTTGTGCATAGTGGGCTGATAACTATTAGCAGGTAGTGAAAACTCAACCCCTGAAACAAAGTAGTTGTGCCATACATGCTTCAATGAAAGAAGAGCGTTCCACAGCGAAGACTTTTGTTGGATAATGCAGGCTGCGAGGATGAGAAGGGAGATGTGGTTTTAGTATGATATGGACACCTTAAGTAAACCAAAAACTTTGAGTTCTATGTTTGCAGAAAAAGTACCTAGAAAGTGTAGCTCCTCTTGCAGGTGAGACTGGACAATAATGCAAACCGTATTTTGGCAGCATGCTTTCATAATTTATGAGAATGTTAAGTAGGAGAAATTCTAACATAACTATGCCCTGATAATACACCTCCTCTCAGCCACGCTGTCTGCAGTTACTGAGTCGTGTGCACTGGGAGGCAGTGAAGAGTTCCCCTGATTCCAGAAAAATCCTGGATCAGAGAGCTCTCTGCTGGAGGTATGTTATGCATAGGGTGCACAGTTTATCTTCTGGGCTGATGTGGACTGTTCCCGTACTCTGATGGTCCTGCTTTTTCCTTGCCATCTCTGATGTCTAGCTTTGCGGCAGCTGTGGTATGGAATGGCAAGGGAAAATGGGAATAGTCCCTATGCCAAGGTACCAATCTGCAATCTGTGCAGGCAAAAGGATGCTTTCTATCTTGTTCCAGAGGGTGTAAAGCCCACTGGAGAATATCAGTGGTGTGATGTAAAGCTGGAGCAAACTGCAGACAAAAATGGATATAAGTAGCAACTCACGCTGTGGGCAGAAGTTCTAAGATTGAGTTTTCTTTGGATTTTCTTACCCTATGGTTCAGTCTGCAGTGAGTGTAAGGACCGAGTTGGTGCTTCAGCCTCCCAGCATGTGGGGCATCAAGTTTAGTTGCTTTCATTTCTTGATGCCCATTTTCATGAATGCTGTCAGCATGTAGTATATTCGCCACCTCTACTTGTCCCCCGGGATTACTGGAATCCAGGCAAAGGCTTCCGTGCTAATGGAAGAGAGCAGACAGGTGCACGACGTGGTTGAATATAAACCTTGTTTTCTTAGGAATCTAGGCAGGGAAAATGGAAGTAGTCAAATATAAATACCTCCCTTGCATTGCTCCTGGTTGATCAAGCATCCCAGTGTCTGTGGGGTTGCGAAGAGAAACTGTCCTCTGAGGGAGGCATGAATAATGGCACTTGCACTCTTTTAAAGCAGGGTAATAATATGCAATATTTATTGTATGTGCTTGAATGCTCAAAAATTACGTGTTGCCTGAAAGCTATACCCGGCCTGGCCCCTGGAGGGCACCAACAGCCAACATTACATTTTTTTTTTTCACTTGCCTCTTAGCAATTGCCCACTGACATCCAGCCCTATGAAGACGGCAAATATATCCCCATGTGTAGATTAAATTGAACTTGCTTTGCCTTGCATAATTTGGAAATTCAAAAGACCAATTTCTTAGTGTAATTGAAAACCGCTACATTTCAGCCTTAGTCATTGAATCAGTATTTCCAGTTAGAATTCAAATTAATCTTTCTACCTTTAAACAAGATAACGAGGGTGTAGTTATATTTACTCAGCTTTTCAACAATCGGGCTCAGTGTAGCTGCATATGATTAACTACACAAACACAATTGCAAAAGGTTAGTATGGACATGAGTCATAAGGGAAATTCATCTCTTAAGGCTGCAAAATCTGAACTGACAGTTCAACGCTCAGCCTAATGCTTGAGTCCCTCTGGAAGCGAACAATAAAAAGGAGGAGGAAGAAGGCAAAATGACCAGCCCTACATAAGAGCCATGTCAGCCTCTGTATACTTCACTCTGGATGATTTTTTTTTTTTTTTTTTAAATTTAGCCTGGACTCCTTTTGCTTTAAAGTTCCATTAATGCAACTTTACTGAATTACTTCCAACACCTGTCAAAAAGAGACATGATATCCGAGTGCGTTTGTGGAGCAGATCTGTGCATCTGGATTCTGTGCGGGAGGGTCAGATAGAAATGCAAGTTTGAGGTTTGCACATGGCAACATTTATCTGGAGCATGCCCGGCTCTGCATCACAGGCGTCTGACGTGGTGATGGGTAAACTGGGTAGTAAAATCCCTAATTCTGTGGTATACCAGTAGATGGGTTTTAAGAGCTCACCTCTATAAAGAGAAGCCTAATTTGACCAGTATCATCCAAAGTTCAGGCACCTGAGACTTTATATGGACTCACTTGGTCTTTGGAGGGGCTTGGAACTGACTCTTTGTAGATTGTGTAATGAGGCAGAGCTCCTGAAGTTTGGGAGAATTAAACCGGACCCACAAAAATGGTCAAGTTTTGCTAATAGAAGGTTTTTCAGTCTCACTAGTACAAGGCCCGGAGGCTGAATGTCAAGAAAATGTCAAAGAAGTCTGCAGAGAATGAAGCAAGGGAGCAGCTGATAGCAGGCTTTGGTGGATTCTCCGTGACTTACAATGTTCAAATGGAGATCAGATGCTTTTCTGAAAGCTCAGCTCTAATTCCAAGATTAATTATGGGAAGTCCAATCTGCCCTATGTTATACAGAAGGTCAATATGAAGAATGTAATTTTTTTTTTTTAAATGCATTAATATGAAAGGGAAGTTGCACAAGGTCACATCAGGCAGGTTTGAGGGCAGATGCTGTTCTGCTGCACTGCCCTTCTGCAATAAGGTGCTGAACAAGTCTGTGTGCCCTGCAGCTATTTTCCCAGCACCTTATGTGGGACTGGGTTGTGTGATGCTCAAAACTTGGAGTTGTTTGCCCAGTAGCTGGGAGGCACAGTGGATAGATGGGCGCCCTGGCTTTCCCTGCAGGCTGACCCACCATGGAGCAGATGCCTCGTACTATGGTTCTGCTGGCAATGTCATTTGCTGAATGTGAGAAGTTTCAGGGGACTTCTAATTCTTTTGGGGGATGGGAGGAGGTAAAAAGATTGTCAATGGGAACAGTCAACACTCAGACTTAGCAAGGTTTAACTGCGGTGGGCTTGGGGTCTCTGACAGTGTGCCTGAAATCCACGTGAGCTGCTGCTCTTCCATTGCTGGTGAGGATAAGTTGTGGTTTCTTGTGTTTGCAGTAGTCTGAAACTGTGCACGTAGGCAGCTGATGCACAGTAACTGCTTAAGCTGTGCTTAATTGATTTGTGTATGTGTGTGAGGCCTTTGAAATAAATGTAGTTAATAACTAGTGATAGTATCATGAGCAACAGCTGTACAGAGGTACCTTGAGGTGGGGTTGTAGGTGTGTGTTTGGGTTGCACTATCACAACTTCTTAGCTGAATCTGGCCTGCCAGCTGGCTTGTGCAAACAGGCAAGAGGCAATTTGCTAACAGGCTCCTGCTACGTGCTCTATCAAGCAATCTATGGCTCATGCTTCATTAGCTGAAACTTGCATTCTCATTTATACCTGTGCGAAAACTAACTGAATATTCAATTTTACACGTGTTTACATTCAAATGCCGATGTAATGTAACACTTTAAAGAAGGGTGAGGTACTTCTTTGTCGGCTGCTATGCTAATTGTCCTCCTTGTCATTGGTTTACAGGTCTGGACTGGGTTACGTCTGCACCCATCTCTGTTCCAACGTCAGCAAACACAAGCCACGATGGCATGCAGATTTGGCATGGGGCCTGTCTTCGGCATTATGAATAAGAAAGCATCTTTAAATACTCCCTGCCTCTACTGAGCTGAGTCTTCCTAATTTCCAGCTCTGCAGCGCACGTAGGCGCTTGGCCAGCAGGATCAGAGCTGGGCCTACAAAGGTAAGTGTGAGCAAATTTATAATGAATTCATTAAATTCTTGTAAGTTGTTCTTTGTCTGTCCAGCATCTCAAATCGGACCATGGATTTGATATGTCAAGATGTGTCAACATCACTCTGCTGTTGAACCAGCATGGCGATGTTGGGTGGGATTTGCTAGTTCTTCTGGCATCTTCACTGCGGGCATGAGTCTGTCAAGGGAAGTCTGTGTTTTGGATATGAGAGGAGAAGGAGATAGAATTTGCTTGGGCAACCCCACAAGCAGTCCTCATGCTACTGTTAACTTCTAGCGACTAAGTAGAGAGTCACCTATCCCTAATCCATCCCCTGAATTACTCTGCCGTGCCCAGCATAAACTGGAAAGAGAAGAGATTGTGTCCTAATATACTTTTCTTGACAGGCTAGCTATTGAGCTTGCTGTGTGAAATCCTCCCCTTGAGTTACTAAGGGGTTTTATTCTGGATGGCATCCTGCGTATGTTTTTCAGTCACAGACTGGAATAATTCCAGGGAAGCTGCTCTGTTCTGTTGCCTAATTAATAATGAATCTCTTTAAAAAATAAATAAAAAAATCAATGCATATTTAACTGATAAGCCAGAGCAGCTTCAAAAGCACCCTTTCAGTCCATGAGCTGCATAATACAGTGCTGTGGTACTCTGAAAATCCTAACTAGGACAAAACTTTGGATGTGTGAGTTTGCATTATGCTTCTAAAGTAGTTGAATGGTTTAATGTGTTGACTTTTCATGATTTTTTTTTTTTTTCTCCTTTTGGAGAGAAAGGATGGAAAATACAAAGCACGGTAGCTTAGTGAGTTGAGTGAACTAGCAGAGGTAAAAACCTCCTTCGTTCCCTTTCTGAAAGGGATTTGTAACTAAGATGAAACCTGCAGCAGCAAGGTGAAGTCGTAAAGCTGCTACCCAGCATTACCTCATCCTCAACCAGGTGTTAGTCAACAAGCTGCTCTGGAAAGCTGCTTAT
Organism: Pelecanus crispus; assembly: GCF_030463565.1. Lineage (NCBI taxonomy): Eukaryota > Metazoa > Chordata > Aves > Pelecaniformes > Pelecanidae > Pelecanus > Pelecanus crispus. The sequence goes on from NC_134649.1 coordinate 47,296,523, forward strand.
GTGACCGTTCCCTTCTGTTGGGGAATGCAGGGTAAAATAAGGTGTAAAGCTAGGATTTGGGAGAGGATTTTTATCTACCGCTATCACTCATGGTACAACAGTGACCAATACTTTTCATTGTGCATTTTCTCGTAACGAGGTAAGAACTGAGCTTTTAGCATGAACTTTTGCCGTTGTCGCTTGAGCTGATTCTCGTAAAAGCTGCTGACACCTTGTTTGGTATTACCCTTACTGGGGGAGAAGAAAAAATAATTGTTGCAAAGCCTAAATAATTGTGAAAAGCCAGGTTGGTGTGGGTTTTTTTTTTTGATTCATTCATTAATGAAGTTATCCCTCACCAACACAGACTGATGTGGGGAGAGTAAATGACGTAGGTATGGAGTCCTAATGTGAACATCCCCAATAGACAAAGTAGTTTCCTCTTGTTTGTTTGTTTGTTTGTTGTGTTTCTGTGTGTGTGTGGTTTTGATTTTGTGTTGGTGTGGGTTAGGTTTGGTTTTTTTGGACAAATCCACTTTTGGCTCCTTACTGTGTCAGGGAAGGGAAAAGTCTTTGGGTTTGTTTTCCTCTGGAAATGTGCTTTCAAATTCAGAAGTTTCCGTGGGTTCTAGAAGAGTCTGTTGCAGAGCTGATGGAAAGGCTCTGCTTGTTTGCCCATCTCTGCTGCACTGCAGTCTCTCACTGCTGCTCTTGCTGCCTGACCTGGTGCGCTGCGTGCGTCTCCCAACCTCTTTTTCCAAAGAGGTATGCCTTAAAAATCCCAGGGCACAGGGGATCTCCCATTCTCTCTGTTTTTCACATGATTTGGGTAGTAGTGACCAGGACAAAAAAAGTCAAGCAGTTGTCTTCTCTGATGCTGAAGAGTTTACTTCAGGAGTTAGCTGTATGCAGGTGAGCAACGCCAGGTACCGCTTGCGGCATTAGGGATGTAAGGCTTGGGCTATGATGAGATCAAAATACGTGTCTTGTAACACAAACGAGGATTGCTTTGATGAAAGCTGAGGCTTTAATTTAATTTGCACGGGATCTAGATGAATGGCCTGTGTGATCAAAAGAGATTGCGTTGTAAATAGGTTCACAGAGAAACTGAGCGATGCCAAGTGAAAGGGCTCAGGGACGGGACCTAATGCTAACCTGTGGCAGGAGTGTGCGGGGCATGGTGCAGGCAGCTTTTCATCTTCTGGTCTTCAATCATGAGGTTTGAAAGCTTGTAGGCAGTTCAGCTCTGTTGTATTTTTGCTTGGGGGTAGAGGTAATGGAGAGGTAACTGCGTGCTACGCAAGATATAGAAATCTCATGTGGTGCCGTATATGCCTCTGGAGTGGGAGGACTGCTTTGATTTGGCTGTACCTGAAGTGCTGTCGTGGTCTATCATAATGTAAGTCGATTTTAGCCCTAGTTAACAAACAAAACTCAATCATCTTGAGGATGTCCAAAATGGAATGTATTAAGAGTCAGAGAGGCCATTGATTTAGGAAACTCTGAAATGCATCTCTTCCTGGTGTCTGAAAGATTTATTAAGAGAGTTCAGATTGCAGATGTTCAGAAGCACAGGTGGTCAGTGTATACACAGGATGGGAATCATTAGGAGGATAGATTCTTTAAAGTCATTGCCAGCATTTTCTTTTCTTGGACAAATGACTATTTAAAAGATACTAAATCTTCTTATCTCTATGAACTAGATCTCAGAAAGGCCGAAGATTCCATTTTTCAGTAATCTGCTTCATGGGAGTCTTCTGGCTGCATTAAAGGTGAGAATTAACTTACTCAGCCAGTAAGTTAATTGATCCTTATGGGTCCCTTCCAACTCAAGATACTCTATGATTCTATATTAAGCAAGAATGATTTGGGAGCCTTGCCAGTAAATGACTTGGAGGAGATCTTGCATTTAAATTCTCCAAAATGGTGTTTAAACTCTTTGTTTCCTTGGTATTTCCCAGGTTGGGTATAATGCTATGTTAGTTACACCTTTATCATCTCTGCAAAAATAAAGTCTTTCAAGCGGACAACTGTCATGGTTTAACCCCAGCCGGCAACTAAGCACCACGCAGCCGCTCGCTCACCCTCCCCCTGCCCCAGTGGGGTGGGGGAGAGAATTGGAAGGGCAAAAGTAAGAAAACTCCTGGGTTGAGATAAGAACAGTTTAATAATTGAAATAAAATAAAAATAAGAATTAAAAAAATAGTGGAAAGGAAAACAACAAAAAGAGGATTAAAACCCAGGAAAAACAAGTGATGCAACCGCTCACCACCCGCTGACCAATGCCCAGCCCATCCCCAAGCAGCAGCTGCAGCCCCCCGGCCAGCTTTGCCCCCGTTTCTATACTGCCCATGACGCCATATGGTATGGAATAGCCCTTTGGGCAGTTTGGATCAACTGTCCTGGCTGTGCCCCCTCCCAGCTTCTTGTGCACCTGGCAGGGCATGGGAAGGTGAAAAGTCCTTGACTGGCGTAAGCACTGCTGAGCAACAACTAAAACAGTGTGTAATCAGCATTATTCTCATCCTAAATCCAACACACACCACTATGCCAGCTACTGGGAGGAAGATTAACTCTATCTCAGCCAAAACCAGGACAACAACTTAAAAGATTGAAAGATATCTGCATTTCAAGGGTGCTTTGAACAGGTGTCTCTGCTGAAATGGTCCTTAGCACAACTGCAATGCAGTTACTCTACCACCCTTCAGAGCTGGCTTCCAAACTGAATAATGGAAATCACCCCCACTTCTGTGTGTGTTCTGAACTGCTTAAATATGGTGATCGCAACAGTAGGGAAACAAATAGCTTTACGGTACCTGGGAAGCATCTTTATCTTGTACCAGTTGTGAGTTCCTAAAGAATCTTGGAAACAGCATTTTTAGTTAGGAAATCCAGTTCCTGATTTTTGTGAGCCACTGCATAACAGAATCATGGCAAGATAATTTGGAAGGATGTCAGAGAGGTCATGTAACTCATCCATCAGCCCCAAGGCAGGATCAACTATATATTAATCCTGACAGATATTTATTCAATGTGTTCTGAAAGATCTCCAATGGTAGAGAGACACTCGGCTAATCTATTTTGTCTCCTCATCCCTGCCATTAGAAAGGTTTTCTTGAAGCTTGCCTAGATCCTTTCTTCTTGTAATTAATCAAGAAAAAATGAGTAACTTGTCTTATCTGTCACGGGTATGGAAAAAAAGATTATATTCTGCTCTATGTATATGAGGACTTAGAGGTCCCCCCACGAGTCATCTTCTCTTTAGGGTACACAACGCTTCATGTTTTTAATCTTCCTTCATGTCATGCTTTGCAAATCTCTGATTAGCCTCATTGCACTCCTGTTACTCTCTCCAGTTAGTCTGTATCTCTCTTGATCTAGAATACCTTTCTAGTGTCTAAATATCATCCATCACCCGCTTTTGATGCAGTAACATTGTTTGAAATATGTTTGCTATCAGGCTTAAAGTAAACAAGTACTATTGTTAAAATATTATTTCCTCTAACTGGGAGATCAGTCTTCCGTAGTAACAGAAGTCCTGGATAAAATGAAACCTAATGCTAAACATTAGTTTGGAAACAAATGTGTGTTTTAAAATGAAATTGGGGTTCTAAAGCGGGCTTTAACAATATCCAGTCTTGGTGTTTTTCCCCAGTGGTTTGGACCCAAGGGCTTTAGTCTTTGACCTTTTTAAACAGACATTTCCCTACCCCTTTTACCTGTTTGCTCTTCTGTGAATACTCAGTGTTTCAGTCATGATTGCTGGGGTTTTGTGTGTGTGTGTTTCAATTGTTTATAACAAGTTCCAGGTCTCGCAGCCAGTGTGCAAGCACTTTCTTGTTGTGGAAGATGCTCATTCTCATTTGCACACACTCTACCACATGGCAATTTATTTCCTGACAATGACATTTGTTGCTGATTTTGCCACATGAAACTGCTGCAGAGCCTTTTTTTTGGTTTGTTTGTTTTGTGGGTTTTTTTTTTTTCCCCCTGCAATTAAAGCCTTCATCTTAGTTACTGCCTTTTGTTTCTTTTGAACTCATCAGGGGAGGAATATAATCAGATATTTGAAATTATAATCTTGGCTAAGACAAACCATAAAAATGTGAGGTAGTCATCACCTTAGATTAGCATTCCAAAGCTGATAAGTAGACAGGCCAAATAATCTGCACTCATTTCTGAGCAACAATTTAGGATTCTGGGGAATCAGATATCGCACTAATCAGCTTTTGAGGAAATAAGACTCAGTTAATCAAGGTGGGAGAATAAAGCTGCAACAGCAGAAGCTGGAGCGATTTGCTAGTCGCTTGCAGCTGAGGAATGCATGTACTCGTCATCCTGCTAGAAAATTAGGGGTGTGCAGAGATAGAACTGGCAATGATAAAATGTAAGTAAAAATCTGGGATTAAAGGAGACCATTTGATCCCTTAAAACCAGTCCAGAAAGCTCCATAAAATCTCTGACTGTCACTTAGTAAGCTTCCCCACATGCCTAGTGTGGGCACAGTAACAAACTCTAGACCTTTAGCACGAAAAGTGGAGGGGAAAAAAAAAAAAAAAAATTGTGATGTGCCAGAGGGAAAGCAAGAAATAGGGAGCTCTTGCTGATGTCTTGAACTACTGAATTACCAGCAAATTCGCTAGCTAAAAAAAAGTCCAGCTGGTGCTAAGAAACTGGTTGCTTTCCCAACTTCGAAGCCTCCACCCAGCTGTCCAGGGAGGATAATTCCTTCTATGAACAGTCCCTTTAACTCCCGAGTGCGTGAGCAAGACAGGCTAAGTGAGTTCCTGATAGAGCCTTTTTTTTTTTTTTTTTTGTCTTGCATTGGGTTTCTGAATGTTGACCAGTTTGGGGTTTAAGGTGAGAGAATACCTTTTTGAAAGGTTTTTATGGAAATTGCTTCTGTAGCGGGGCCAGCAGATAAACCTCTGCGCTGCAGTTGCAGGAAGAAATGACCATCTGAGTTACAGCTGAAGGAAATTTACTTTATTACCTGTGCCACAGTTATTTTCTCAGAAACTTTGTTCTTCAGGATGGGTGCCAGGGGTTTCTCCTAGAAAAGGTTTTCACTTCCGACCATGGCTTGATCTTTCTTGGCAAATCGCTTCTGTTGTGGGCTCGTTGCGAAGGAGGGAGAGTGGGGTTTAATTAAATGGGTTACAACAGCGCGTGTTGCGGTTAGCAATGCTCTGAAGCAGGCGAGGGAGACAGAATTTGTAGGGAGACATTGGGCTCAAAGCCTTATGTTTAGGAAACCTGCTACACCGTATTACCCTTGCTTTGGGTACGTGTGCAGGCATGAAGGTGCTGGAGTTGGTAAAATTTTGGCTATTTTTTGTAACAGTGAAGCTTCCGAAATAGCTTCATCTACATGCAAGCTGGCTTTCCGAAGTGTTGGCATTCCGTGACATTCTGCACACTGTGCTAAATTCAGCAGGGGTTTTTTCATGTTGAAGTGGAGCTACAATAATTTCTGAGGTCTGTGGCTTGTTTCAATTATTTACTTCTGCAAAAAGATTTTTATAAATCCTTCCTTCTCTTTCATATTATTAACTTTCTTGTCAAACTTTTATTTAAACCACAGAGACAAAGATGGATCTTTTCTTTATAGCTCTGCAAAGTTAGATTTACTACTTTGACCTGTTTCAGTGTGATTGAAAGCTAATCTGTCTCCTTTTTATTGGCTTTTGGTAAAGCATGTATTTCTTTGTTTCCCTTTTTCATTCTGCATTGTCTTGTGAAAATATGTAACTTCAAGCTGTAAAAAAAATTACACTCCTACAGGAGAGAAAAAAATGACAACCCTTAATCCAATCCAAGAGAAGGTTTATGTCTTTAATTAGCTTCTTGGATTGTATTCATGTATTATTCAAATAAAATGAACTATGAGCAATAATAAAGGTACTGTGGTCACCTCTGACCTTGCAGAGAAGAAGGCTAAAGCCAGAAAGCTCTTTTGGCTCAACGTCGGTGACAACAACTTGAATTTGTCTGTCTTTGGAGCTAACTTCTCGCCATAAAAAGCGTGTAGAGTGCTCCCACTACAGTTAACTTGCTTGGCCAAGGGCATGTTTTGGCTTGTGGGCTGTTAACTCCAAAGACTGATATTTTAAATAGTGTTGCACTCCGCTTTTCTAATTAGTCTTTTCAGCGCTCTAATCCTAGAGTATATGTTTCCAACCCCTCTGCAAGAGTTATTTACTATTGTTTTTTAATGCACTTAAGGACATAAAATGGCTTTTGTGTTATGCTACAGTTTTAAAGTTAGTATTACTATTTATAGAGGTGGTTAATGTTTTGCCTTACTCAAGTGGATGATCTTGTGATCGTCCATAGTATTATATTAGGCGGAGAAAATTTTGCCCCATATATGTGTCATTCCTCTTTGCTTCTAAAGAGCTGAATGAGCATGCGGGTTATATCCAGGGATATTGATCTTGGGACTGATTTTGATAGAAGGTGCTGACTCACAGCAGCAACCGCAAATTGATCAGTGTTTCCTTCTTTCCAGCGGGAAGCATCTCTGTGGTGTCTCTAGCAAGCTCCTGACCCTCTACAGCAGGGCCAGCACTTCAAAGGCATGTTGCCAGGCTTAATGTATTGCTATTTGCAACGTGTTTGCAGAGTTGCAGGTAGGGAACAGCAATAAAATCTGCACGCTTGCTACTACTGCAGTAGCTAAATTTACCAAGGTGTTTTGCTGCATTTTCTATTAAGTATAGCAATTGTAATTTTTTTTTTAATGGCTTCCACTATATCAGTGTGCAGATAACTACTATCGTCACTTTTCGCTAGACTTCAGAGATATGATACCATTTCACTGGCATGTTAGGGGCAGGTTCAGGTGCCCCCATACAGTATATGCATTATATAGAGATTTTTCAGAGCAGTATTTCCTCTTGCTTGTAGGAGGGTGTTGTTAGAAAAATAAGTGACTATACCTTGCTGGCTTTGTGGCAACCTTGCTGTGAACCAGAATTAAGAAAGGCTCAATTGCAGTATATTAAAATAATCTTATAACCTGTGTTAGGTTCTGTGGGGAAGCCAGACTATGGAAGGTTCAAATACAGCATAAAGCCAAGCCTTGTACTACTAAATGCCTGATAGAACAGTGCAGTGTATAGCTAATATTCACTGCATGGAATCGCATTAAAAACAACAGAATTGTAAACAAAGTAGAACAAATGCTGCTAAAATTAGCAGCTGTTCAACCTGCCAGTTAGCGATAGAAAAATCTTCAAAAGACCTGTGTTTCACAGTGTTTGGAATATGGTCGTTGAATTCTGTAGTTTATATTTTTGGGTTGAAAGCATATGGATACGTAATTTCATTGATGTTCCTGTTCATTCTTTAGGCATATTTTGTGCTGGTGTTACTGAGTTTTAATAATGCAGTTCTGACATTCATTAAATATGTGCTCTTTTTATATGGGCTTTTAAAAATAGTTGTAAATTGCAAATTAATAACATTTACTTAGCACACTTACCTTATTTATGAAATCGTAATTTATTTTGGTACATTCGTGACAATGCTGTTTACCTGTGAACTGTATTTCAGTCACCTGCTGCCCAAACAGCCTACCAAAAAAGTCTCCAAAACCAACCAAAAAAACCCCAAAGCCCCTGTTTAAACCAAGCATACTGATGTAGAAGGTGTCTAAGTACTACAGTACCTCCACCCTGAAATCAAATGGCTAGATAATATCACCTTGAAGAGCTGAAAAATATTTCAGAGCACAGATGCAAATTTCCAAATGAAAAGTTGGGTTCAGAAAGCAGTTATGACAAAGTTCAACATCCAAGGTTAATTCGTGAATGTTGAGGTGATTGTGGGTAAGTGGAAGTTTCACCTTTGTGAAATGGACGGCTAAGGAAATAAAGAAAAAGAGAGGAACCAGTCAGAAATGGATGACAGAAGAACATAAATATTAAAAAAAAATCAAAAAGTATGTGCATGGATTAAAGCTACAAAGGGAGTTCAATATTTTACTGGGTAAAAAAACCCAGCAAACAGAGAATTATTTTCTGCACTCCTTGGACCTCATTGTCCAGCTGTGGAATAATGATGATCATCCACATACTTTATTAGACCAAGTATTAATTTGTGCTCTGCCTTCACTCAGATTACCCCCCAAAATGAAAACACCTATGGAAAAAATTCCCCAACTGAAAATCTGGTCCTCCCTCAGGATGATACTGTAGTTTACATGGTGCTGTGCTGGGACCATACTAAAGGGCAAAAGTATCTTTATTTTGTTGTGGTGTAAGGATACATGTTTGTGTTTTAATGCACGTACTATAGGGGTCACATCCGTAAGCTGATGTGGTTAGTACGATCGCTTTGTTCAGCCTCATGGACTTTGGGGAAGGGTTGAAATGACGTGGGTAGTGATTTGAGGACATCAGTTAGTTCCTGTTTTCCTTAAGGTCACTAATGTGGTATGAGCTTTGCTGCTTCAAAACTACATGCCCACCTCTTTTTCTTATGTTCGTGCCTGTCTTGTTGGTACTGCTTAATGGCTCTAGGTAAAGGAGCACAAATTTAGTAAAATAATTGGGGTGAGGGTAAGGAAAACATTCCTTCAAAGTTGGTTAGGTGAGAAATATCTCAAAGATAGCGGAGGCTTTTCTCTGTGTAGCAAATCTAAAGTTTTACCGGTATCTGTTACTTGTCATTTGGGTTATCATTTTAATTAATGTATGGGCTGGGACTCAACAATGCCAAACGCTACATAAGGACACAACCCTAAGTATAAGAAAAAGCAACAGATGGGTATGGATTTGGGAGAGGAAAGGAAACAACAGTTGCAGTAGTGGGTGTGATTATGAAATTTCAGCATCCTAAACGTCACCTTGTCTGACACAGAAGAGTTTCAAGGAGGGACTTGAATTTTAGGGGTGTGTAGGGAAAGGTCTGTCCAAGAATTAAAGGTAGTATGGAAGGAAGTCCAAATAAAGGTGGCACTTTGAAATCTATTAATTAGGAGGAGTTGGTGGGGGGACCAACATTGGGTTGGTCCAATGGACCAACTGTTCATGGGACAAAGACAAACTGTCTACTGGCTGAAGACCTGCAAGTTAGGGACTGACCATCAAAGGCCTTGAAAATTGTCTGCATTGGCAGACACTGTTTCAGAAGAGGGTTTGCTTCAGCTTAGATTTACCTGCTTTTAAAAGAGGGGGAACGACTATCTTAATAGCACATGTTAGTTGAGCAATGTGTGCATGGACAAACTGATGGATCCTTGAGTTCAGCAAGGAAAGGCTTTACTGTAATCTTATAAATTAGGGGGAATAATGCCTACCAGTTACTGAGGTTGAGTGACAATTTGCTATATTGATGGGTGAAAAACTTTTTTTTTTTCTTTTATTGACTAACCTCTGCCTTTCTGTATAGCGGTACATTGCACTGTAGTCAAATCACCAGCACGTTGACTCATATGACTTGCAATTGCCTTGGCTTTCTGATTTGATGACTGAGAAAGCACAATGTTGTAGCAAAAATTAATATAAATAAAAATGGCTGACTAGGAAGAGTAAATAAAGAAAATGAATGCAGCCAGATATAGCAAGTCTTTGATCATAGATTACAAAGATATTTCAGTGCATATAAATGTAAAGAGTAATGATGTCTTTGAAGAGTTTGTAGCACAAAAGTCCATGTACATCACAAAGTATAAAGGATAGAGAAGGGTAAAGGATTAAGAAATGAAAAGATAAGACTTTGTGCATCATTAATGAAAGATGAGGAATAGAAAGACAAATGAAAAATTTCACTGTGTAGAATGATGACTTTGATTCTTTCTTTTACTGATCTGTTGGCATAACACAATATGAGGACTTAAAGAAGTAAAAAAGAACAAAGGCACAAAACTCTACTGTATGCGTATCACAAAGCGTGAGGAAATGGTGGCAACCGTTTCCAATGTGAAAAGGAGCCAAGAAGAGCCTATTAGAATGTGATGCATATAAAGTGAACCGTGAATCAGAGCTGTATCAGATTGTGCTAAAGGAAAGCAAGTGGCAATGCTGGTCCCTGGTGTAGGGCTGTTTTCCCAGGGGGAAGCCAAAGGGGAGGCCAATTTAGTGTATTCGTTGGCATGGGCTGTCAGCCTGAGCGTTTCTACATCGTGTATCTGCCAGGAAGACAACTGCTGGCAGAAGGTGCGTTGGAGAGGGGGAGCTACTATTCCTCGTTTCTGGAAAAAAGCTGATATGCAGCGCTGTGTGTGGTGCCATGTGAGTTGGGTTGGATTTTGGTACCGGGGTTGCTTCCAGACCCAGGGCTCACCTGGTACTACTCCAAGACCAGCCTTTTCCTTATTCCCACAGTACTGCATTCCCTGCCAGAAAGTTTCTAGACAGTTATCTGTGCTTATTTTTCTGCTTCCTTTAGGACTGTGAAAATTAACAACAAAAAAAAAAAAGGCAGAAGGCCTGGCGCTTGCTTTTATTAGTTCGGTGTACTCCCCACCCACTGTTTCAGCTGTCTTACACGTTACTACATTGCAGAGATCGTGCCCAGATGATTATTTAGCAGTGGTAGTGGGCTCCTCTACCCTGTATGATGTGCTACCTTAGAAATATATTTACTTTTCAGTTGTCTTGCAGCAGGTATTTTCCCCTCCCCGGGGCAAATTTGTAAAACAAGACTTGATGAATTTTGCTGTCTGTTTATTGCCACCTCTAACCTCTTCTCTGAGGAGCTTTACTGTTCCTGTTTGAGCCAGGCAATGCGGGAAGAAGTGTGGTGTGTGTTGGGTTTTGGTGTGGGGTTGTGGTTTGTGGTTTGTTTTTTTTTTAATCTGTAGACTATGAATCATTGGTGGAATCAATAGCATTTAATCCAAAACTTCCACTGAAGTTTTTTTAAAACTTCCATTTTAAAGAGTCTATAAAACACATGGAGCATGCAAAAAAAAAAAAAAAAAAAAAAAGGCACCCAGACCCCTCTGACTGCCTGAGATACGAAGTGGGCTGGGTTGCCAGCTCTAGCCAAGATAGTAGCTGCTCTAAGCTGGTGCTGAGTAGAGGCTGAGTAGAATTCTGGTACGCTTCTTCAGCTTGCATGAAACCAGAGAGAGCTCCATCAGGGTCAGGTAACATGGGGGTCCGTTGTAAGTAGCTTTGCACCGATTAATCTCTCGGTTCCTTATAGCAAAGGAGAAGGTGGGGAAGGGAGTGGCGACTCGTGCGCAGGGTGTTCGGGTCCGGTGGATGCTTGTAGGCAGCTGAATGCATCGCTGTTAGGACGTTTTTACCTCGCAGTGTAGGCTAGGGTCAGGCAGCCAACTGACGGCTCTCCGCTCCCTTTTAGGAGATGATGTATCTGGTTGTAGCTGTAAGTAATCATCAGAGGGCTTGAATTTCCAGAATATGGAGTTCACAGCATAACAGATGAGTAGCCTTAATAACTACTTTCTGCTTTTAATATCTAGCACCTGGAAACGTAAGCCCATAGTTATGTGAGCTATTCTATATAGCTGTTAGGAGTTTTAGGAATACATATGGCTTAGCTGTAGGCACTGCGTTAAAGGAGTTGTGAAATGCCATCTGCCTGCTTGTATTGTGTATTCTAAAACAGCAAACAGCTCGTACTTGGTTTTGCTGAGGTTTATCTTATTGTTTGTGGGTCTTTTTTCTTCTTCCAATAGGTTTTTAACTCCATCTTCAAGCTTTTGCTTTCAGCATTGGTTTTTGTTGTATCTAAAAGCAAACATTAAAGGTATGTGGACAAGATGCTGCCTTCTGTTCCATCCAGTGTACTTTAAGGTACACCTTTTGAAATTATTTTTAAATATAGTATGTAACGAGCATTTTACTGTGAAACATGAACAAAAATTAGTATCCCTTGTACAGAAAATTTTTCTGAGTTGCATAAAAATCATGCAACTGTGCTGCATTGCATTAGCACATATGTTTTGTGAATTAAAAAGTATACTTTCTACGATGATCTCCCATCTGCTGCTACCTCTGATAAATTTAATGCTGACTCCTGAATACTGGAACATGAGGATGCTTTACTCTGGCATGTGCTTTACAAGTAGATCTTGTATCTCCCAGGCTGACCCTCTTGTGGATGACTGCTCATGAAATATGTGAACAATGGGAGGTTTGGTGAAGTCAAACAAGAAAAAGGAAACATGGTTTTTTTGTAGTTTAAATAAACTAAACCTACAGACACCACCACCCCCCCCCCCTTTTCTGCTAGCCTGTGCAATAATGTCTCTCCTGTATTAATTTATTTTGAAGTGATTTTTTTAGCAGCCTAATAGGTAGGCAGATGATAAAGTTTACACCTAGTGAAGAGACCTCACTTTTCCATTTGCCATGAAATCACTGCAGAGCTATTGCGTACGACTGCAAAATCCAGCTGATGAGTGTATTCTGCTCTCCACTGGTTTTATGGGTGTCTGATCCAGCTCCTGGCTCCAGGTTGAGAGGAGGGAAGGATGAACTGGCAAATCCCCGGAGAGGAGACTGCAACCAGTCTGGAACTGTGCTGGAACTAGTCCCAGTTCTGGGGAAACACCGCGATGTCATAGAATCATAGAATTGTTTAGGTTGGAAAAGACCTTTAAGATCATCCAGTCCAACCATTAACCTAACACTACCAAGTCCACCACTAAACCAATTAAGGGTAGAGTAGCAATTTCATGTTTCCTGGTATTACCTGGCCCGCAGGAGACACCCTGGTGCTGGCCACCTCGGGTCAAGGGTGGCAGGACCTGGCTGAGCAGCGAGGCTGCGTTAGAGCCTTTGGTTGTGGGAGCGCTCCATCCCGCAGGGCTCCTGCATCCGTAGCTGGAGGCAGTTTGGGATCGGTTGTGCACAGGGGTAATGTGTATTTGTCTCCAAATAGATACATGCTCTTATTTATTTGGAGACAAATAGAGCTGTACTTCTGTTTCCTATTTCTGTCATGCAAAGTAGTTCCCAGTACAGGAGAAAAGATAATATAATTTAAAAAAAACCCAACCCCAAACCAGTTGTTATTTTGAATATACAGCTTTAAAATTTGGGTTTTTTTTCCTCATCCTTCCTCCTTAAAATTGTTAGATTATTTGATTCCCTTAGTCCATTCCCATTTTGCAGAAGCCCAAATTGCCTCCTTCAATTTAAGGCAAATTTGTCTTACAAAATCTGGAATAATTCCACAGGATTTCTGTAGATGTCAAATCTCACTCTGGTTTTGGAATGTTAAATAGCTGCTGCTTTGGGTTTTGGTTTGGCCAAAGTCATGAAATCAAGTATTTCAAGTATTTTGCTGATGGCAGAGGAGCAGCTCCAGCATTTCTCTCGCTGGGATGTGCAGTGTTCTGGAGGGATTGGTGCTTCCGTTCGGGGCAATACTTCAGCCAAGAGCAGCAAGTGTCCTAAAATGTCTCTGATGATCTATGATGACAGTGAAAATCCACTGATATTTTTCATTTCTAAAAGCTGAGCAGCTCACTCCTGCAAACGTGCTTGCGGATCGAAAATGATGGTGCTCAGGACACAGCTGGATCAAGCATATGATTTCATTGTGTCTCTATTTCCTTGCTTCTCCATTGTCATGCACTTTTGCAGTCATTTAATACCTTGTAGGCTGATTGTAAAGTGATTGCAAAATAGAACAAGCAGGTGGTTTTGATGGTACTTTGCGCTCATTTTAAACTCTCTTCTCGTAGCTGCAAATGAACACAGAGCAAAAAGCAGAGTTGAATCAGGGCCCCAAAGGTGTGTTTTATTAGAGGAGTTTATTTTTTAATGTGTACCAAAAGAAAAATAATATATTTTTTATTATAATATCACTGAAAAATCCCTGTAATACAATGAACAGCACAGTGACTTATTTGGGAAGGTTCAAGATATTTAAGACATCCCCGTGACTGTCCTGTTGCATCTTTTCTCCTTAAAATACCACACAAAAGTTCATCTGCAGGGTCCACGCTAGGCACTGACCTAAAAGTCTGGGCAAACATGAATGAAATGTAATGCCAGTGAGAAAAACATGAAGGAAGTAATTTTTCTCTCAAATATTCTTTTTGATGTGCATGGAAGAGGTGACTTAGTACCTCGAGGAGAAGTATGGCGTATCATCATAAACACCCCGATTGTTTTCTCACTGCCTGGAGATGGTGTTTTGAAAACTGTAGCTGAAAATAGCTTAAGGCAAGGCCATAGAAGTTACTAAAAAGTCCAGTGGTTGTCCTGTTTTGGAAGTAATTATGGCTAATTAGCAGGACTAACTGGAGAATAAAAAGGTTCCCTTTAATCTCTCAACTCTTATTAACTGGAAATCATCAAAGTAAAGCAATCCCTATGAACAAGTGGTGCCCTGTCTATGTCAATATCTCCAAACGTGGTACTGTCCATAGCAATTTGCCTAGAAATGTGTGCAGAAGCAGCGGAGAACTGATACACGTGGGTGCAAAAAATTACTTTGCCTTCAGCAGCCCTAAGGTCAGGAAACAGAAAATAGTCATTGGGGAAGTACAGGTAAGGTGAAAATATTGAACGTATGTGGTAAATCGGTACGGATGGAACTGAAGCATCAGAAAAAACTCTAAAATACCTTCCTTTCCTGAAAATAATGATGGTAGCTTAGGGAAAGCATAAAGCTTCCCTTCCTTAAGGGAAATTCATCTGAATAAGGTTTTAATCCTGGGCAGCCATCAATAAAATCAGGAATTTCCTGTGCTCTAAAGAAGTAACTTTTAAAAAAGCAATTCTCTTAATAGACTTATCTTACCATAGGATACAGTGGGCAGAGGAGACAAAGGCTGTAACTCAAACGGTGTGGGAATGCACGTTATTACCTTTCAAAAGATTTAGGCTATCTCTACTGTACACTTTCTGCTGATACAGCTCTCTGGTGCGGGTACGATGTATGCTACCAAATGTTACCTGTTTATCACATCCTTCATAGCTTAGTCCATGCTGTTTGAAAAGATGACAAAGAAATTTTATTTTCATACAGTTATAACTATGTCAGCGGTCTTGACAATACAGTGTGGTAGCTGGTGCTTAGGGGTATCTGTTTTTTCTCCATGAGAGGGTAGAGGATGCAATTATTGGGTAGAGCTTGGGTAGCGAAGGCTAAGCCCTAGTTACCACTGGCACGTGGGATTTGGGTCCACTACAGTAAGTGTGATGGGCATACTGTTCGGTATATCTTACAAAAGATACCTACATAATATTGCTGTTGTTCCAGCAAAGGTAGACAGCTGAGCAGTTCCTAAATAAACTCAAAAGCTTGCAACAAATAGCCAGTCTTTGGATGTGAAAATGCCTGAAACGTTTTTTGGACGCTCAGAAGCACTGCTGAAGGCAAGGTGCAAGATGTGTTTCAATGGGCTTGGGGAGAATTTCAAATAGGACTTAAAAAAAAAAAAAAAAAAGTCCTGTTAGAAAAAAGGTGATGCTGGATAACCATACAGATAATCCACCGTGATTGCTTCAGTCTGGAGCAGACTGGTGTGAATCTCCAGAGATGAGCACATTGGTGCACAGACTGAAAGCTGGGAAGGGGCAATTATTTTAATTGAAAGGGCTTAGCAATACCTCTTGACTCAGGGGGTACCATTAGTATTACCTTTCACCATCCAAACAGGTCTTGTTTTGATTTCACCCATTCCCTTTTCTTCCAGCCACTAATATAAGAAAAGTGAACTATATTTTAGAGAGGCAGCTGGGAGAACTGGATGCTAATGCTAAAATGTTCTGTTACAAGTTGGTTTTCAAATGATGCAGCAGCTGCAACAGGCCTTTCTAAAAAAAAAAAAAAAAAAAAAAGAGAAAACCCCTCTGATAATTTTACTGCAAAATGGATACTTCATCTCTATAGAGAATAAAAGTGTCATTGATCTCTATGATAAATTGTATCTCAGTGTCTGAAAATATAGACCTTGTTTTTTTCATTATAACGATGACCTTGCCTCTATTGTAAATCAAAAGTAACCAGGGATTTGTGGCTCTTAAAGGGGGCCGGGGGAATTACTCTGAAGCTGCAGCCCATTTTGGAGCTGATGGAGGAGCTGATGGAAGGTAAGGGCAGAGCTTCTCGGTTTCATCAGGCTTACACTGGGCTGGATTCCACTCTCTGGATGGATCCTGTGTACTGCCCGCTCTCCAAAGTATGAGGTGAAAGGAGGAGCAACACGGGCGAGTTTGCCCTCTGGCTGGGAGGGGGTAGAGAAGAGGCGATTCTTCCTTAATCAGAAGAATTTCCAGAAGCTTTCTCCAGCCAAGGTTCATGTGCCAGCTGTGTCCTGTTGAGCGACTCTTTCTGTTTATTCATAAATACTTCAGTGGTACTTAAAGCTTGATAATACAAAGCATTTCTCACTTTGCTCCTTTTAAACTTTGAATTAAAAACTGAACAGTTGTACTTAATTTCATTTTATAGATGGGGGGGGAGGGAAAGCACATAGAGTCTTAAGAATTAAATGGTTTTAAATTGTAGCAAAATTTCAGAGCCCAACCCCCTTTGAAGGATCCCAAAACTGATGCTAGAGAGGGCCCTGGAGATCACCCTTCAAACTGGAGCCCTAATTGGAAAACCAGCCTGTTGCGTGTTGAATAATGTTAGCTGTTTTACTTATCCCTTTCCAATCAGCTATCTCGGATCTCAACCAAAAAGTGTTTTGCCTGTCCTGTTTCTCAAATGGAGAAACGAAAGCAAAGGGAGCCTGTCCTAGGGACGGATGGTGGTTAGAGCTGGGATGGATTACAGACCGATGAGTCCTCCCAGTGCCACAGGGCACTGGTTTAGTGGATAATTTAGGCCTGGCTTGGAAGCGGTTCTGTAAGGAACAGTAAGGAGAAAACAATCTGTATCATTGGAAAGAAACTTCTGGTCTCAAAAAATATTGGCATGTGAGTAAAACCTTCCATGGTTTCAACCAGAACTTCACCGGTATTAAAACACAATAGTTTTCCAAATGGTGGAGCTGGATGACTATCAGACTTGGGGCTTTGTTAGAGTTTGTTGGCATTAAACTTTGCTGTAGGGAGTTTGAGAAATGCAGGTGTGTGCTTTTTTTGTTGGGGTACCAGATAGATATCTATCAAGTGCGAGCCTCACAACTACGGAGGGAGCAACGGAGGCAAAAAAGGCAGGGGTTCTTCCTTTAATTCCCTTCTCGGGGCATGGGGCATCTTTGATACAAACAGGTAAGGCTTTTCCCTGTTCTCCATCAGTATAATGTTGCGTGGTATATGGTGGAGTCCTTCATACTGTGCACCATCCAGCCACAGTCTTGTTAGATGTTTTACAGTTCAGTTGCAGTAGATAATCTAAGTTTAAGCAGGAAAAGAGTTTGTACTGGCCAATCTTCCATGCCTAGCACTACTCGCATCTGGTCCCTTTGAGACAGCTAAGGTTTAGGCAAGTGTCAAGCTAGGAGCTAGGTCAGGTAGTATCTTCCTATTAGGACAGCAGACATGAATTAGACCTGCTTGAGGGGACACTGGTGCCTGTCCGTCTATCCCCTGCAGTTTTTCCCAAAGGTGCAATAAAATGCAACTCCCAAATTACTTGAAATGTTTTACTTTGTTTCAAGTTCAAATGCCTTTTTTTTTTTTTTTGAAAGCTAAATGGTTCCATTGATTTCCATGAAGACAAATTAGCTTCTTTGATGCTGAACTACCTTATTCATGAGACCAAGTTTTTGCTTCCCTCGCATTCCTCCTGTCATCTTGAAGGACTTTCCGTTTCTATGATATAAGATAGTCCTACAGGCATTGCTCCTCATCCATCCAGTGTGCTAAAAAAGGCAGGATCTTAGAACTGAAGTTTGTATTAATGTAATTAAGGACCGTATCATTATGCACAGGCACAAGGGGGCAAATTAAGGTTGCACAGTCAATCTTAATTCTGGCATTTCCACCTTTCAGTCGGTTGACTTTGCATCTTTAACAACAAGGAGAGAATGTGATTGCTGCTACTCTCTCCGCTATATCCTCTTACCTAGGTTAGAGGAAAAGTTGGATTTCTTTAATAAACACTGAGATGGTAGCATTTTGTATGGAAGTTGTGTGGTAATTTTGCAACATAATATTATTTTAAAATAAACCTTTCCTGCTCATTTTGAGAGTTCAGTTCCAGATACCTGACCCCCACGGGGGGTGGGGGGCACGTGCAGTTGCTTTACAAATCTTGGCTTTCAAACTGTACCAGCTAGTTGTTTGGTTCAGTAATTTAAAATCCTCATATCAGGAATGCTTACTGCTTGTGCTGTTACAGTTTCACTGGGAAGTTGCTTTTGTATTTTGGTATTCTTCAGAGCTACCAAAAATACTTTTGTGTAGTTTTAGTAAGAGAGGAGTGAAGACGCAGTGAACCTTGATTTACGCAGCTCCCTGTCAGGAACCTACAAAATGCCTCAGTTAAAGGGGAAAAATGTGTCTCGGGCTATACCAAAAAGCATGGAGAGCTTTGCAAGCAATTTAGGTTAATATGCTGTGCCCAGTATTGTATTGCTATAATATTACTAATATTGCTTCAGAGTCTGCACAAGCACCATCCCTAGAAAAGAAACGGGGTTTTGCCTACCGCTGCGGTGGTGTTGGCAGAAGGGATGCTGTTGGCATTGCAGGAGGATGCGGCTGGCTCAGACCAGCTCACTGCACGAGAGGTGCCCTCTGCGAAGCGCAGGGAGCGCCGGCACCAATGTGTCTAAATGATGCAGTCTCATACCTGCCTACAGACGGGTTATTCCTCCCACTACAAGCGTCTCCAGTATGTTTGTGGATTTGGACCTGAAATGCAGAATGTCTAAAGAGAAACAACTATACTTTATATTCAACAGGCATTTTTATTTCTTTTTCAATACGCTTCTGAGCTGGAAGACTGGGCTGTACCAAGAATCTTGGCAAAGACCTCAGAGCAGAAACAGCTCACCGTACTACAGGGCCTGACTGCAGCAGGGGTGTTAAAAGTGCTATTAAAGGCGAATGGCAGTGTAGGGCAAAATGCATGCCAGTCAATAACTCTATTTACAAAGAAGACTAAATCACTGTTCTTTGAGAATGATGTCATGTATCACAATAAAGAGAGCAACAGTCGAACAGGAAGCCCTTTCCTTGACAGTTGATGATGTAGTCTGGGAAACAAGGCGTCTTGCTCATCCTTTGATTGCATTAAAAAGGCCGGAATATTTTTTTTTTTTTTTTTTTTTCCCCCTTCAGGAGCTGGAGGAGTCTGTCTGTTATTAAGCTATTTAATGTTAATAAGACATATATTGTTCCTACACAGATCACAAACTTCTATCTCGAATGAGAAGGTAAGCCAGTTCTTCTCTGGTATTCTCATATTTACAAGATCCTTGGCCCCTTGGGAATGATCCAAGGCCTTTCATCCAGCAGTTAACTCTGTTCAGGGTGACTTCCCTGCTCCCAGTCAAGATGCAGGACTGGGAGCGTTGGGTGAATATTCTTTTGTTTAGGAGTGGTGTTGAGAGGTGAGCAACTTGGTAGAAAAGGCAGAGCGCTCTGAAGTTCCTGCCTGAGCCCATTCTGACAGCGCGTCCTGGGCTGGAGGGGGCTGCTACGTAACATCCCTCTGCCTGGGTGCAGAAATGAGTAGCATTTAGGGCTCGAGCACAAAATAAATGTCAGGAGGCCAAAGCTGTTACAGTGGTTAAAGCATTTTAAGAAAGAATTCTACCGCTTCGGTGGCAGTCTGCATTTATGATGATGTCGCATCAAAATCTGCTTTGATGAAAACTTACTAACTCATGGCTGAAGGAAGGAGTATTTTACAAGGCTTGCATTTAACTCCATTTTTTATAGAAGGATTTGTTGTTGAATGGCAACATTTCTTTTGGGTTGTTCTTGAAATGCTGGTTGTTTAAACCATTTCTTTGAAAAATGCAGTAAACTAACTCAACTGGGAAAAATACCCCAGTGGGTGTTGGAATATTTATCTGTATAAGCTAATCAGTTAGTCATTGGAATTTTGGTTGATGGTTATGGCAGCTTCATAATAATATGCTTTTTTTATGTTTTCTGTCTGTGGGATCATATGCTTGAGTAGCTGGCTTTGAAATACTCGTCACACGGAGCAACCACTGCACCTGTGTCAGTTTGTTCAGAGCCTTTTAAGAACACTGGCGTAGATTTTTAGAAGCCAATTGAATAGCTAACCTCCAGAGTATAGTGAAATAACTTTATTAAGCAATATAAGTAGTGCCATTGAGTTTGTTTTGTGTCTGTTATTAAATCAGTTCAGTTAGCTGTTTATTCTGAATCCCTATAGTTATTAAGTCCTCATTCTCGAGCAGAACCGATCTTGTATTAGCAAGGCTATAGAAATGAAGTTTCAAAAGTCAAAAGCAGAGGTGCCGTTGGCTGATCTGAGGTGTAATTAGGTTCCTTGTGGGTGAAGCCTGGTTTGCTGCCCTGGCCTGATGCAGGGAATTCCTGTTACAGCTGTGACCCTCCTGAGTGGCCCGGCACAGCGACCAGCGCTCACGTCCCATTCATTGCTGGCTGCAGAGGCGGCCGCTGAAACTACTGGCAGTTTGCACTGGCTGAAGCAGCCATACGAGGAAAATTATCCTGGTAATCATGAACAGGAATCCCTCTTGGAAGAGTGATATAGTCTTTGAAATTCAAAAGGCTCGCTGTGTTTTATCAGCCTAACAGCCAGGAGTCTCTCTGGTGGGTAGCCGCTCACCTCCGAGATACCTTCTGAGCATTCTTGGATTTGTAATCAAAATTTGCCAGCTCGAGATGTAGCAGTGTAACAGAGAACTTTGGTTTTGGTAGTTGGACCTGCCTGTGCTTTAAGATGGTGTGAGCAGTCTTTTGAGGTTGGTCATGAGAAATGTGGGAAGGAAGCGGGTTGGAGGATCCGGAGGATGTTTGACTTCTGCAGCTTGGATGAATTCGAGGTTCAGGAGTTTCATGTGGAGCAGCTATTGCCAACCCCTCTCCTGCATTGCAGGTTAGTTCACATGCAGGACGCTTGTGCGGCAGAGGTGGGAATACTGCAGGATGGTTGGTTATTGAATATACTGGACAGCCTTTTAATGAGGCAGTAAGGCTAGTTACAAAGTTTGGACTAGTAATTTCTTTCAGTTTTTAGAGCAACTTCAGGAGTTTAAATCCCATGTTTTGTAGGAAAGTACTATAGAGCAAGCTGAATATCCTTTATTGAATGAAATAATTTTTTTCCCTTGGAAACTAAATGTAACAAGAATTTAATAATTCATGAATTGAGCTTCAACATCTTTTAAATAATAGATAGACTGTCATGCCAAGTTCAACTGAAAACTTACAGAGCATACGTTTTTATGTTTTTCTTTGACATTTCGAAGAATTACAGAACTACAAACATTTATTTTGTATTTTTGATCATTGCAATATTTTATTCCTTTCAGGTTGATTTAAGAAATAAAAGTGACAGTTTAAAAAAAACAAAACTAACTAGCTTCAGTTTCTGATGGGAAGAGAGAATAGAAGGGAGAGAAGCCCTAGGTACATGTTCATAAATGATTCACTGGACTTTTGGCTGACAGATAGAACAGTTTCATAATAATAACTTTGTTTATTATTTTTCTTATCAGTGGAATCAAATGTTAAATAGCTCTACTGGAAAGTGCTGTAAGGTTGACTAACAATTACACCTCTGTCACCTCTGCTGTCTTTGTCCTTTTCAAAATAATCAGACTGGATTTATTTTATTGGTTATTTCTGCCCCCCCCCCCCATATAAAATAGAAATGATTTCCAGAAGATGTGGCAAGCTGCAGAAGCAGCGTGTCTTTTTGTGGTATTTTTGGATACAAGGAGGATGAGTAGCCTTTTGCTTAAAGCAAAAGGAACCCAAAAGTCATCCCCGCTGCTGACTTTCAGTGTGACTTTGAGCCCTGTTGTGTTATACCCCTGGACGTGAAGTGCCCCCGGAGAGGTGGGGATGAAGCCCGTCGTGGTGCGTGGTGGTCCCTGTCCCTCTGCCGTGCCGTGCGTCTTGTCTGCCGTAACCGTACCCCTGCAAACAGACCAGGTGAGCTGTTTGGGGCTTTTAGCGCCGTTTCCGAAGGAGATGGGCAATGCTGTGACCAAGCTGCGTGCGTGCAGGTCTGCGTCGAGTGGTGTGCTCTGCTTCTAACCAGCACTGAATCTGCAGGTCGGTTTTGGCCAAACACAGGAGGTAGAGCTTTCAGACAATTTAAATGCCTACAATTTTTCATGAACCCCTAAATGTCTAGGATTTCTCTGCTCCTTTCCCTGTGTACTCCTAGTTGGGCAGCAACCTAAAACACAGGCTCAGCCTATTTAGACAATAGATAACCTATGAAGGCGATGCTGTAAATGTTACGGATGTTGGAATCTAGAAGAAAAACCCAAACCAGAACACAAAACTTGTTAGGTCTTAGAGCATCCAACACAGCATCGCAAACCCATGAGGCTTTATTCTGTGATTCGTGCGTCTGCTTTGTAATATCAATTCAGTGGAGGAGCAACTGACTCCAAGGTGATGGATTGCCTCATCTATCTTGGCAAGACCTTTTGAAATCCATGGAAAGACGACTACAGATTTCATGAATAGATAGCCTCTTCTTGGTTATTGTGGAAAATTCTTCAGGTGCCAGAAATGGAAAGAATATTTTCCTTCTTTTATTCCCATGAATGTGCATCTTTCTTCCCTCTTCCCCCTTTTTCTATGCAATGGAATTTGATGCTGGAGTTGGTGAGAACAAAAATATGTTGTTTTTTACCAAGTTGCAGTTACATGTGTCTTATAGGATGTCCTAGTGTGAATACTATTCAGTTAGAGGTTTGAAGTTTTTGAAATGAATTGCGTTGATCTGTTCTGTTGCACCAAATGAAGAATGAGATAGGGGCTTGTTAGAACAGGTGTAGTTGACATTCTGTAGAGTTATTTATGAAAGACCTTAGATATCTGTAGCAATAATTTCTTATTATTATTTTAGTTATTTAAATTATCCTGCTCTGTGTGCAGAACTGAAGCAGCAGAAGAGTAAGAAGTACTTAAGAATCCAGTACAGATTATTTGAAGTGGTAGTACTGTACCTATGCCTTTGTCTCATACTGTTTACAACCTATGAACTTGTGTCTTATTAGTCAAATAGGAACAATCAAAATTTTAAGGGAATCATTATCTTTCAACTAGATATTCCAAGCGTAGAACGATAACATTGGCACTTACAGGGTATTAACTGGCAAAAAATCAATTGAAACTTCACTGTGATAAATGTTCCCACATGTGAAATGACAGTGAATCTGCATTCAATTCCAGCTTGTTCAACTCCATGGAAATACTTTGGTAATCTGGGTGGTTATTTGCAATAACTCGTCAAGCTGATAATAGTGGTTATTGCACCATATGTTATCACTTAAGTCTCGAACTGTAACTTTTACAATTCCATTGAAGGGGAAATAGGTTAATATTAAAATCAGAAGAGCTTGGGTTCTCTTTCTTCTATTCTAGAAACTTAAACCTATTTCTTCGAGTCTCCAAAAACGTAAAAAGAATAGGAATTTTCCTATCAGCTACCTTTTGCACCACGCTGGGGTGATCTCACGTGGTTCTTTTTGTAGAGAAAGAACAGAGAAAGTTCATTTTTGATTTGGAGCTAATAAGTAAGGCTTTTCTCTCCATTGCTCATAGGTTGGAGCCCTGAGAGAAGAACGGGCTAAGTTAAGTTCCCAGCTCCGTTACAGGCTGGGCTCTTAGCCCA
The DNA here is from genome assembly GCF_030463565.1 of Pelecanus crispus. Classification (NCBI taxonomy): domain Eukaryota; kingdom Metazoa; phylum Chordata; class Aves; order Pelecaniformes; family Pelecanidae; genus Pelecanus; species Pelecanus crispus. The sequence goes on from NC_134649.1 coordinate 47,320,193, forward strand.
TGAAATACCTCGCTGTTAGAAGGAACAAGGCACAATCTGCCCTGGCTGGGGATGTTTAGCACAGTTTCACCCGACCGCTCAGGTTGTTATCAATAGTGTTTGTAGCATGATTATACCTAGGAGCATAATTTCTGGCAACGATTTCTTGTACAAAAAAACTATAAAAATTCATTATTAAAAGGTAGTGTCTGCCCCAAAACTCTTCTAGCATAAGTAGTTTGAGATTCAAATTGTGTGATCTGGCATAATACCATTTTGTTCTCCTTTGTTATGCTATTTGAAAGCTGGGCCTCTGTGTTCACTTCTGATCATTTATTTCTAAAAGATTTTTTTTACAAAAAAAAGTTTTTCCTCAGTCAATCTTTTATCAAGCACCTTTTCACACAGGATGTTTCCTTTTCTCATTGGGAACATTGCAAGCGACTTAATCCCGAGGGAAAAAGAGTGCTAATATTCAGTGGTGGAAGAAAATAATTTGAAAGTGATAGTGCAATGGTAGGAACATTTTGATTAAAAATGCAAGAATATTCAATCATTCTATCTAGCAGACCATATGTACATGAAAAGCCGATCTTCATTCTTATCATTCTGGGTGCTCATTTTCAACGGGATGATTGATTGGCGAGATTCCTATTTCTGCACCTTTCATCTATCTTCAGTACTTTCATAAATGTTGAATTAAACAGTTTTTATGAAACTTATCATAAACCGGCGTGTTCATTGAAAGTGACTGTGACAAAGTGGATTCCCCTACTCTTGAACTTCAACAGCAGTATTGCACAATACATTTATTTCTGCCAGGTTAAAAGCACCGACTTTTTTTTTCTTATGCATTTTTTGCCCTAAGAAAAATTGTAAAGAGGGGAAGACTGAAGGGCTTTTGAGAAAAGGAAAAGAGAATGTCTCGGACTGAAAATCTTGCTCTTTATGCTCAGCTATGGAAAGTGAGACTATTGCCTTTGTAAAGCCGATTTCTTGCTTTTGTTCTTAATATCATTTTGCTTTGGCCCATTCCCTCTGAGATTGCCTTTTATCTGGAAGTAATACCTTGGAGTCTTTGTCTATCTTGGATTCTTCCATGTCTTTGGAACTAGTACAGTCTTATGCATGCATGGTTTGTGCAGGTTACTTTTTGTTAGAAGTGAATTATGTTATATTAACTTATGCATTGTAGATATCCTGTATCAGCACAAAACCACTGCTGGAAAAAAAAATAAAGTTGGTAATTCTCCTTTGTTACCTGTGACTGATGTTGGGCTTTAGGAAGTGAGGATGACCTCTATGCAGATCTGTAGCTGGACAGAACCGCTGACAGCTTATTGCAGCTGACAAATTTCCTCTTGGGTGACTGTCATGAATCTTCCCATGTTAGAACTTGAGTGGGCTAAATGTCCCACTTCCCCCCCAGTGATGCGAAGCCACAGTTGTGTTCAAATGCTCGGTGTTCTCAGGCAGCTCGCTTGCTCTGGAGGTGTCAGAGCCACGTTGCATTGCACCTGCTGGTGCTTCTGGTACTGTGATATTCCATTAAGTATCTTGCAAATTGGGTTTATATTTTTCCTGGAAAAAAAAGTTATATAAATGCTTGATTTATGGGAACACATGGAACTTGCAGATGTATCAGTGTCATCACTTCCCCCACTAACTGAATTAAATGGCTGGAAAAGGACAATCAAGGTGGCTGTCACATGCCATTGCATGGAAGTTAGTACAACATCTGCTTTGCCTGCTGTTTCGGAAATCACTGGTGCATATTGTAATCAGGAATAGAATCTCTATGACTTTTTTCTTTTTATTGGTGAATACTGTGCGTGGGAAATGTTTAAATTCTGCAGAGAATAGCCTTTCGTAAGTTATGGCAGCAGGTTGATATTTCTACCCTGTTTAGCATTTAAGTTACAAGAAGCTTTGAAAAAGGGCATTTCTCTTTTTTCTGTAGAGTGACTTTTATCTTTTCGTCATTTGCCTGAGCACCTAATGGTCATCACTTCTTGCTCTTGGGAGTGCCACCATTCATTGCCTGATTAGTATTTTTGATACATACAGTGAGTTAATTGTCGCTATAATCGCTGGAAGCGGTTGGTGTTTTGCTGTTGTAATTTGGTATTTTCTCAAAGAACCATTAGAAGCGGATGCGATATAAACCGCTAGTTAAAAGCGGTATGATGCATGGGCTTTCTGAAGGCATGAGGGAAAACTAGCTATTGGTAGCAGAACTTCCAGTTAGAAGCGTTTATGTTGCTTCCCTTAGGGAGTATGATGGGAGGGTAAAACTTTTATAGTATCAGGCACTTGTAAGCAATTCTCCATCTGGGACTTCTAAATTTGAATAGCTCTATTATTCATTTGTACCCCAGAACTCCTTGGATAATCATCTGCATCATCTTCTAGCTGTGAGTGACCATAGTCACATGTGCTGCTGGTGAAAGCACAAATGAAATGCTGCTTGCTGGACTTGGAAACCACGAGCTGTAGTTCTTGCACTACCGTTTGCTTCCTGTATCACCTTGGGCAGTCTCTTGCTGATAAAATGATTTTTAGATGCAATTAACTCACTGCACACATCAAAAAAACATTGAAGTGGCTTTGCCATAGAGATGATTTCTGTACTAGAGTCTGCAGCCATGATTTGGGACGTGACTCCAGGTACGTGACAGAGGTGGAGGGAAGGTATTGAACCTCTGTCATCCCTGCCCTGGAAGAGGAGTTCAGAAACTGAACGGTTGTGTAAAAGCAGGAGTACAATTGCCACCTCCTTTTTCCATGCTTACGTACGCATTGGTTTATGTATGCATTTGGGGAATGCATTTTCCAGCGCTGTAGTGTGCCCTGCTTTCAGGGAGGCTTATAGCAACGGGAGAGGATGCTCAGCAGTAGCTTTAGGGCCAAACCATACTCGCTCTATTCAGTTGCCTGCATGAGTAGAGATCAGGGATAAACTCTGTTTCAAGTGTGGTTTTTATCATGTTGTGTTTTATTGTTTGGACAGTAATGCAGTGAACGAATTGGTCAATACTGACCATTTTTGACTCAAGGAGCGCAAGAAAACCTGCTATTAGTGACTGCATCTCTTTAATACTATAGCTGGGCACTGCTTGGAGGTGTCACTGACTATGTAGATGTTGTCTTTGACCTATTGCAGGCTGTCATGCTGTTTTCTCATTATTCCAAATTGGATTAGTAGATCGATGAGCAGCAACTGGAAAAGAAGCAGAATTCACTGTGCATTGGATCTGGCTGCCCTGATTACTGCGAGGCTGCTGACAGCGTGGTACAGGCAGCAGGAGTACGCAGAACGTGCACTTAAGTTGGGAACAAGGTTCCTGAACTGTCAGTTAAGTCAACTGTAAGGTCAAAGAACCAAATTCAGTCTTAGTGTGGAAGTGCTGTTGACTACAGTAAACCAGTGACTGCTAACACCAGGGTTTTGCAGCAAAAGGAGTTCTAGAATTAAGTTGTACTCAGCTTATCGGTACCACAATTTGTTTTCCGAGAGTACTGCTGGTGGCTGCATATAGTGTCTCTCACAGCAAGTGCCTTTTGAATTATTTATAGCTGACTTGATTTGCAATCCAAGAATATGAGCATTTTCCAGCTAAAATTAGGCTAAGCGGTAGTCTTTCCTGAAGCCCTGGCTGGTTATCAGAAGTCATTGCTGATCACCAGTCCCAATGTGTTATATGCACTTTGCTACCAGCTTCTCATAAACTCACCCAAACACAGGACATCTTGCCGCAGCCTCCTAGTCAGGCTCTTAAATTCTGTAAAATTTGTATTCGCTCCCTACAACTACCTGAAAGAGACTGTAGTGAGGTGGGTGTTGGTCTCTTCTCCCAAGTAGTTAGCAATAGGATGAGAGGAAGTTGCCTCAAGTTGTGTCAGGGGAGGTTTAGATTGGATATTAGGAAAAATTTCTTCACAGGAAGAGTGGCCAAGCATTGGAATAGGCTGCCCAGAGAGCTGGTGGAGTCCCCATCCCTGAAAGTGTTCAAAAAATGGGTAGATGTGGCACTTTGGGACATGGTTTAGTGGGCATGGTGGTGTTGGGTTGATGGTTGGACTGATGATCTTAGAGGTGCTTTGCAACCTTAATGATTCCTAGTTTTACTTTCATTAAAAATAATCCAGCCACCAAGCCAGGAAACATGAAATTAGTTATTACTCTTCCCTTAATTGGTTTAATGGTGGAGTTGGTAGTGTTAAGTTAATGGTTGGACTGGATGATCTTAAAGGTCTTTTCCAACCTAAACGAATCCATGATTCTATTTCGGCGTGTGTGGTTGGCGTATCCGCATGACACCCTTCACCAGGGGTCATTGGTGTGGCTGTGAGCCAGCCCAGCACCACCTGGGGTACCAAAAGCTTGGTTTGGTGACTAGGAATGTCAGTGGTGACCCTCAGGGTTTTGGGTGGGGCTTTGAGCATGTTGGTATTGCAGTCCAGGTGTCTGTAGATGAGTTACAAATATTCTCAGAAGTACTTACCCCTGTGTTGGACTGTGCTGGGCAGTAACTGTGGCTGGAAAGGGTTCTTGGCTGCACCCAAATAAAAAGGTAATGAAATGCTGAGTGCTGTGCATCAGTCTTCTGCCTTGAAGAGACGAGTGCCTGATGCTTGTTGAATGGTTGGTTTACTTCATGAATACTGACTCAATTGATGTTTTTACTTACCTTGTGGGTGAGGATGCTTTGTGAGCCTATTAGCTTATGAACTGAAATTAATTTGTGAGTTTATCTTTTACTGAGTTTAGTACTGCAACATCAAATCATTTTTTCTCGCAATTTAGCTTAACATTGATTCTTCATTTAGTTAAAAATTTGAAATCTTATAGGCTACACAAGAAATTAGGTTCTTAATGACTGTTTTATTCAATTATTATAGAGATACTCGTCCTATCATAGTTAATGTTCCATTTTGAAATTGGCTTGAGAGGGAGTGTAAAATGTAACTTTTCTCTCCAAATCTCCAATATCCTCATGAGTAATATCCTCACATGACATCTTAATGCAATTTTTAACCATGTTGGATTTCCTTTGTGTGGTTTTGTTTTGTTTCAGAATTCAAACCAAGGAATTATTAAAATGCAGTTTAAATGGGATTTTAAAAAGTTTTTAGCACTTTTTCCAAAAATTCATTTTAACAAAACTTCAGTGCTGCTTGTCTCAGGAAAAAAAGCCTCACATTCTTTGTTATTTCTCAAGCAGCACTAACAGAAACTTAATCGTTATTGTAATCCTGTTGGTTGATGGATAACATTCTTTAACAGCAATTGATTTACAGAAAACTGTTAGATAAATCTGACGGATATAATCCAGCAAAGAGTTTTCAGGGGGGCGTCAGGGGGAAGGATTTTAGGATAATTTTTAGACATTATTCATCATGACTGAAAGCTGGTGGCCAGTAGTTAGATGAAGAGATAACATCTCTAGGCTTTCCTTTCCAATTTTCTCACAGCAGATGACTAATACGCTTTTTCTGACAAAAGGGAAAGATTTGATCACATAATGAGAGGAGGTATTGATGAGGAGAGGGCCCTAGGAAAATGGGAAACATATGCAATGAGATAAAATAGGAACACATTTCAGAGAACTGCATTGGCAGCTGCTTACTTTGCAATCTAAGAAGTGACTTCCATCTAAATAGTGAGACTGTACAATGGGATCTAATTCAAATAAATACTGAACGTTAAGGTGACAGCTTAAGTGCATTATGTTCGGTGATAGTGGGCACTGCTAAGAATATAGTTTCTTTTAAACAGTAAGTAGTAAAGTGTTGTAGCAAAAAATGAGATCTTTGCAATACAATAAACAAACTGCTCTGCAGAGTGATACATCAGGAAAGATCCTTTGCACACAAGGCATCACTCCTGTATTGCCAACTGTAGATGGAGAAACGGGGAAATTATCCGCATAGAGGTGGTAAGAGGCTAAGAGGGGAAGGGGTAGGTCTGGAGAGTTTGATTAAACCCATAGACCAGGATGTGTGGTGGTGTATCTCAAATAGTTTCCAGGTAGTACTAGAAATAGGGCGTTGGGTGTTACTTTGGACAAAATGAGCAAGAAATGGCCTGGATGTGGCAGTCATGGGCATGTAAAGGGGGAGCCTGGGCAGGTAGGAGCTCAGGTGAAAGGCTGGGAAGATGACCGTAGCTGAATGGTGGAACAACTTCTTGCATTTCTGTTCTTCAAACCTTTCCGAATCACCATTAATTATTCTTAGCTGGACAGGTCAAGCTCTCTGCTGTATTCCAGTCTAACGTACAGGTCAGGTTCATCCCTCTGTTACTGCACAGGAAATATTTTGTGTGGCTGCAGGGCTTTTTGGCCTTTTTTGGATGGGGAGAAGGGGTGGGTGGGTGGGTGGGTGGGGTTTTTGTTTGCTTGTGTGTTTTGTTTGTGCCTTCCCCCTCCCCGTGAAACCTACTGTGCAATACGATGCACTCTGGAGTAGTCTCTCCGTTCTGTGTGCCAAAAGCCTCCTGGCATGCTGAGCACCTGGAGAGCTGTCTCCTGTGGGTTTGTAACCCAGCTGACAGCTCTAGCACAGAGAGTCTGCAATTAAAAATTCACAGGGCTGTTGATTGCAAATTAGGGTCCAGCTGGATGGCTCAAAATTACAGGCATCTTCCTACCTGATCAAGTGCTTTGAGAAATAGTCATTTGTCTGCTGAATCAAAAGTCATTTGTCTGTCATAATTACACTGCGTCAGAGTGACCTCTGCAAAGAGGTGCTGGAGATGGAGAAGAGCTTGCAGAACAGGCCGCGCGGAGAACAGAAAAATGGAGCTGCAACCAGAGTGCCCGGAAAATGCAGGTCTGCATGTGCAAAATGATTGTTGCACACTGAGTCACACTAATACCTATTTGTGCATCCAAGCATGAACTATAGGAGTTGGTGAATTCTTCCAATTTTCTCATTTTCTTTCTTGTGCCTTTCTTTAAATTATCTTCTGTGTCCTCTTTACCTATTGTCTCACCAGTGCTGTTTCTTCAGCTCCCACCTAAAGAATCAGCTCTGAATCTCTGATTGATAAACCATCTTCACTTCAATTTTGTCCTATAGTTCTCACCCTGAAAAGTGTATCTGTTGCTGAAGAGAGTATCTGTTTATTTCCGTTTAATTAGGACAAAGCCAACCTTTCATACTCTTTTTGTGCGCAAAGACTCTGTAGGTTGTCCGTTCCATCTACTGAATTCCGGCTCCAGTTACATCTATGCTATCCAATTAAATGCTTTTGAGAGAGAGAGTTACTAAGATAATGTGGTAGTTAGCAGCAATTAAGATTAAAAAATGAAGACAAAGAGATAAATAAATACATGTCCTGATTCCTTCTGAGTGAAATCTTAAGAACTTCTTTATGCTCTAGACTGGTCAAATATGTTATGGAAAGTAATATTTTGGCACATATGCCTTAATCTGCCTAATTCTGTTCTTCCAGAATTACTGTTTCGAAGTTCTTGTTGGTTATGAAACAGAACTTGGAAATTGGCTTTTTTTTTTTTTTTTTTTTTTGCTATAGTACCTTTTTCTGTCTTCTAGAATTTATAAAGAATTATCCAGATATAGGTTGCTAAAGAAATTCAGGTGGTTGATGCATTGACTTGAGTGCTATCCCACAGTTTTTAAAAGCTCCTTCAATTGCAGGTAGCAATGTTAGTTCATTGTGTTCAGATCGCATGCAATGAGCAAGGCTTTTTAAATAGAAGGCTCACTGCTGGCCTATTGATTTAATACATCTTTTACTGTGGAGCGTTACCTTGGCCACCAAGGTGGCTTTGACTAGGCTTACCTGTGTGGGAGTTGTGAGATAGCAAACCTTTTTATACCAGCTTACATGGCAATTAATATTAAAGACTGCATGCAATTATCCCATCCTTATTTCAGAAGAAATTAATACACGTTGTTGAAAAGCACTTAGGAAAGGAAGGTAAAAAATGGCTTTTTTTTTTTTCCTGTACAATTTGCAGAACTTGGTGCATGAACAGCTTTCTTTTTCCTACATGTTTTTATTTTAGATGGAATTTGAATGATTCTGTTCATCTCTTCATGTGTTATTTCTCTGATATGCATCACCTGTATCCCTTAGAGAACGATAATGTGGAAGTTGGCTACTGCCTGGAAATACCCAGCAGAAATGCACATAAGTATTTGATTATCTATTTCTTTCCATCTATACAGGGCAAAATAAAGGCAGTAAATGGCACGGCTACAACAAAGTGGTGTTCTCTGTTTTAAGAACAGACGTTGGGTAGCTTCTCTGAATGAAATGTAGTCACAGGTAGAAGGTGGAGAAGCGGTACGAATGGCTGTGGAGCTGAAAGGGATGTCCAACGCAAAGCAAAAATTGAACAGGTGACAGTATAGATCTGAACATCATCAGTAGAAAGCTGTTTCCTTTAGTAACAGTGATTCTTGGTGTTTTATCCTAGTTTCCCAGGTTATAATATAGAAATAATAATGCCTGAATCTTATAAATGTTGGGGCTGGTGCATGGAACTATTTCTTTTGAGTTCATGACAGCTTACTTTGAGTGACCAGTTGAAATACTGGCAAAGCTAGGTTGGTTGTTTAGATCAGTGTAGTGTCTCTGCTTCTCTGGGTAAATCAGCTTGCTGTGAAGTTTCCTCTTTGTATGCCTGGAGCTCTCAGTCTGGCAGAAGAATTTAAATATGAAGTCTGAAATAAATGAGTGCTCTGTTCCGAATCCTGTGAAGAGTAATAATGTACTTAAATATTTACTAGCACTAAACATGGTACACAATAATCAATACGTACTGTAGGAATACCAACTCTTTCATTTACTGCATATTACGTTGAATAGCATAACAGTCTGCTTTGTCTTTTACTTTGCTTTAGTACAATAACCTTTAAACCCTGACTTATTTGTTCAAAATAAATCCAACTCTCTCTCTCTTTTTTTTTTTGTGTGTGTGTCAGTAACCTGCTTTATTTAACGGACTCTTCCTATTTCTAGTCTCTTTGCTGGCATTTATGTGCTTGCAAATGGATTTCTTATCAAGTAATCCTAGTTTTGAACAAAATGTTTTTTGCTATCTCAAAAACCCAGGCTCTTCTGTGTTTGTTCTTCTACCAATTAAGTAGAGTGAGCCAATGAAAGCCTTTTCCAGAGCATCATCCAAGTAGGTTGTGTAGAATGAAATCCTGATGGCTACTCTGTAGCTAAAGCAGGTGGTGTATAATGGCTCATTTGAACACAGGGATTGGGAGAAGCAGGGAGGGTGGATATTTCTGGCAGTAGATTCCTTTACTCTTTTTTTTCTCTGCGTCTTTTCTAGCAAGCTATTCCATCCCATCCATGTCTGGTATGCTGCAGCAAAAGGCTTCTACAAATAAGAGGGAAACTTTGTAAGTCAGCTGAGGCAGACCCAAGACGATCCTGGTGCCAGTAAGGGTAGCCCCTCAGTCTTGCTGCATCCTCTGCACTAGTGACTGTGGCCACAGAGTGAATTCTATTTCGTTGCTGTGTTCCCATTCAGAAAGGGTTGATGTTTTTAAATACAGTAATAAAACAACAAAAAGATTTTATTGCTGGGTTAGTTTGCTACATGGTTAGTATCGTATGATGTATAGATGAGAGGAAATCATAGAATCGTTTAGGTTGGAAAAGACCTTTAAGATCATCTGGTCCAACCATTAACCTAACATTACCAAGTCCACCACTAAACCAATTAAAAATGGCCTCAAGTTGTGCCAGGGGAGGTTTAGATTGGATAGTAGGAAAAATTTCTTCACCGAAAGGGTTGTTAAGCATTGGAACAGGCTGCCCAGGGAAGTGGTTGAGTCCCCATCCATGGAGATATTTAAAAGACGTGTAGATGTGGTGCTTAGGGACATGGTTTAGTGGTGGAGTTGGTAGTGTTAGGTTAATGGTTGGACCTGATGATCATAAAGGTCTTTTCCAACCTAAAGGATTGTATGGTTCTAAGTTGTGCAGTAAGTATCCTCTGACAAAGGAGAGGTGATGAGGATTACTGGAGTGGGGAGCATGACAGAACTGCCCTTTTTAGCAGTAACGTCATCTTAGTTTAGCTTAATTCAAGGAAATTGCTGTGATGGATTTGCATCTTTGTAACAACTCTGCCATTCTTTCTCTCTCCAGTACATTCACTTTGTGTTGTATCTGGAGATTCTACCTTGTCTTTCGGTACTGGCAGGCATGTTAGGTCCCTGTGAAAGAGAGTGGGGGGCAGGATTTGGACCTGGGCCCTAGCCCATTGGCAAGAAATTCTGCTGACTTCATTGGATGGTGTATCAAGCGAATATAAGATTGTAGGTACTTAATTCATTCTGCCTTTCGCATTTAACCATGACCTCCTTCAGCCTCAGGATTCATTGCTATTCACAGAGATGAAAGTGTCTCGCTTCCATAACAGCACCCTTCTCTGTATACGAGTTGTTGGTATTTACATGTAGCTATAACAACTGAAGAATTGTAAGTGGGAATAAGCAGATAAGAAAATCACCAGCCATAAACTGGTCAAAGGAACCTGCATATTTTATCCTGGGATAAATATAAAAGTAATCCCAGCCTGATATCTCTGATACTGTAGATCTTTATGTCAAAAGGTTAGGAGTGAGGGACAGAAGATAAACTGAACAGTAATCTTAAAACTTAACCAAGAGACTAACAAACACGACGCCCAGGAGAATCGCTAGTTATTTTGTTTTCAGTGAAGCTGGGCTTATACTTCTCTTTCTCTTAGGTATGCAGGGAGTACTTCACATACCTGCTTTAGTTTGGATAGTACATTTTGGATGCAGGTATTACATGTTTAGGTGTGCGAGAATATTACTGAACCCTCTGAGGGAGGTGGAGTAAATTCCTGGCAAATGCCTCAGCACGCAGCTAACTTAGCTGCGCTGCCTGGCTTGATTTAGCATTCAGAAAGGTAACAAGCATATAAGACTGCAAAAGGTGCAATAGAAATTGCTGAGCCTTCCTTTTTTATGCTTTCCTGGCTAGGATGGTGATAGGCATTTCACCAAATGAAAGCTCCTGCAGATAAATTTGAAACCAATGAAAGAAGACAAACCATGCTAATCTAGGGCCAATAGTTGCAAGATCACATCAGCCAAACAAAGCCAAACAAATGTGAAATGAAGACATCTGACTTTGGGTCTGTTCATTGGGAATGAAGGCTGGTAGAACCAGTTTATGCCTGGCTGTAGCCTGGAGTACTGTGCATACTGGTGCCCGAGTACACGTTTCCCAACATACGTGCTCGCTTCCCATAGGGTGGGAAGTCCTCTGTTGTGTAAAGGGATGCAAGGAAGGCATGGAAAAGGGTAGAGCAAGGTCAGGACGTGTTTGGGCTGGTGGTTTTGTAGAGTATTTTTGTTTGGTTTGATTTGTTTTTTGTTTTTTGGTTGTGTGGTTTTTTTTATGGGATTCATTGCTCTAGAACTTGGGGACTGACCATAACAGCAGTGATATGGTGCTGAATGGCAAGGAGCTTTTTGGCTCTGGTCTTTGAGAGTGTGCACAATGACAGCTATTTTAGAAAGCAGTTGACGGCTCAAATGTGCTGTGCTGTTGTACATCTGCATTTCCACAGTTAACAGTCTTCTGTGTTGGTTGATGCCTGCTGCTTCTTGCCTAAGTTGTTTTGTGTGCACCTGCAATGAATAAGATCTTTCCAAGCTTTTGAATAGTCTCAGCTTCAGCAAATTAAAGGATGATAATCTCTAATCAGCGCTGCACAAGTTGTTCGCTTATGCTCTTTCTCTTCATGTTAAGAACGTAACTGAGAGAAACATTCCTCTTCAGCCTTTGTCAGGGTGAACAGGACACCACCTTCTAATAAACCTTTACTTAGGTGATGATGATGTATCATTACAGCATCTTACTGCTGAAAAAATAGTAAAGATATATAGGATATGATTGTGTAATTGTGAGGAAAGACAGTCAAGAATCCTAAACTAATCCCAACCTAAACAGATCATATCATGAACTGTAAGATACGATGACTCGGATGACATTGTGCTCCTGGAGTCAGTCAGAGGAGGGATGGGAAGGAGTGGATGGTTCTGGCATCTTCTCACAGAAGCCACCTCTGCAACACAGCCAGACCCAATACAGCAGCATTTAAACAGTTTTGAAAAATCTCACTTGGTCTGAAGTGCAGGGAGGAGAAGTCAGATGAGGGAATTGGCATGTTGGAAAGATCTGCCAATAAAGTGGCAGGTGGGCCAATAAAGAAGAGGGGATGAAGCTCACAGTGTGCTGGTCCAGAGCCTGGAGAATTACCTGATGATGAGGAGAGAAATGAATATTTTATCACTAATCATCACCGTTATGGCAGCATGAAAAGGCAAAGAAAAAGGTGCAGAGCGGTAGGCTGGGAACACGTAATATTCCTCTAGTGGTGCTGTGGGTTTGCTCTGATGAATCTGTCTTGCATCTCACCCAAAGAAAAGAAGTTGGCTAATGATGTGCTTTGCAGATGGATCAGTGCTGGCACTTCACTCTATCTGGTACACAGGTGTTTGATTTTGTTAAGGAGCCAACAGCAGGCAGATTTAGGGAAAATGGACCACAGTTACTGTGTGGAGACAGAGTTTCTCTCACTGCTCATAATCTAACTCCACCATATGCTCAATGTATGAGCCCAAGCCATGACACACCTTCCAGTCAGTGGGCCAGACTCGCATCTGGTGGAAGAGAAGAGTGGAACTACACCTACCAATGTTACTCAACCTGACACATCACTTCGCAGTCCTGTTCTGCTTTGTCGAGTTAAGCAAACACCTCTGACAATTCTCCCTGATTATTCGCCCTGTCACAAACTCCTGTCCCTTTTGTTGCCGCTTGTATGCGTTCCAGAGAGTGCTCTTCACAGCAGATGTTTGCTAATGCAGGAAGTGTTAGAGGAAATAGTTGTGAAAAGTAGATTTCAGTATGGGTTTTTTTTTCATACCAGGTGCAGTTATTGAATATGAGGATTAAGCAAAGAAGTTGGTAGATTTGGGAAAGTCTTCAGGTCTATTTAGAATTAAATGCTGCTCACGTATTAACAGTAAGTTTTCTGTAAGAATGAATCAATGCAATGTGTGCCAAAAAACCTAACACAGGTGCTAATGCAAAGAAATGTCTTGATGGACGGCGGAGGGGGTAACAAATTGAGGCAACATATAGGTACTCCAATGGGTTAAGAATATATAAACTAAGAAGTCTTTGCTGAAACTATTCATGAAACTGGGGGTGGGGGGGGAATATTAGTAAAAACTCATGTGCCTTTTGAGGTCAGTTTGTAAAAAGCAAGCATGGGAAAACCAACTGAAAAACATAACATTAAATGAGTAGTAGGTAGGCTGTCTGTTCTTTCCTGTATGTACTGATGCTTGCAGGTGGACTTTGTTAAAATAATTGTAGGTGACACAACAGTGCTGAGGTTTTTCCAAATATAATACCTCCAGGAAGTTCTCAACTGCATGTTCTCTGTACAGGAACTGTTTTCTCATAGCAGCTTTAGTGCTGGAGAGAAGACAGCAAGTCCTTCTTCACCTTGTTCTCTTTCTCAGGTTGTCTTTTTTTTTTTTTTTTTAAACACCCCCCCCACCCCCCCCCCCCACCTGTTTTTTTTTTCTTGCAGTTCTTTGCCCTTTTGTAGGAAGGATTCTTTCTTGGTTAGTTTGTCACAACTGGCAATGAAATAATGGAAATGCTCTGCATCTGCAGTGTATCTTACGTTAACGGGGAACAGAAACTGTTTCAGCGTCCATGGTGGTCACCACTTGCCCTTCTTGCTATCTTCTATGCACGACTGATTTACAATGCAGCTCATGCTTCTCTCCAGCCTGCTGAGGCACTGTTAAATTACATGCAAAAACACACACATGCAGTTTGAGTCACAGGGGAGTATGTTATAAGAAAATAGCATGTTGATTCTTTTCTTTGGTGGTGTAAACAGAGGGCGGAGGGGAAATATAGCTGGGTGTATTGAAGTCACACAGTGCTCCAGGGAGAATGGAAAGGGGATGCAGTAACAAGTCTGGACAAACCTTTTTAAGAATGACCAAAAAACCATGTTCTAAGAAATTCAATAGTTCTTCATCTCTAAGACTTTTAACTTGCTTTTGCAAGTGTCATTTTATCTTGAATTATCATAGCTTATTGGGAAAGTATTGTAGTGTAGGAGTTAGGGGATGTGCAGTCTGTGTTAAAGTTGTATTTATGATTATGTTCTGAACTAATATCTTAAGTTTTTATGAGACAAAATGGCATTTATGAATAATTCATTCATGACATGGTAAGCTGAACTGTAGCAATTTCTTCCCAAGAGTTATTTGGAAGACCTATTGACAATATGAAAATTAATGTTAACAAAAGGACATCAGTAGAGATAGGTTGAAGAGAGAGGGAAGCCTGCAAATAGCCTCTTGGGAATATTTTTGGATTTATAGTTTTTTCTTACTTTCATTAATTTGAGTATTGTCAAGAATATGAAGTGTACTTTATATTCCTCCAAAAAAACCACCCCTTAAATGCATTCTGAAATTTGAATGCAGTACTGTATCCCAGGTGTGCCAGCTTCACAACAGGTTGCCTGTAGCAGATTCACAAAAGGACTGAGTTGCTAAAAGTGGGAATTACTTGGAATATCTTTGTCTAAATTCAAAATTAGCACTTGGGAGCAAGATTTGGTAATGAAATGTAGTTCCCCAAACATATCCATTCAATGGCAGTTGCAGCCAAAAAAGCAAATCAAATGATAGAAATTATTAGGACAGAATTAACAACAAAAGAGATTTTACTCAGTGGCCTAATAATGGTTTGGTGTGTTTTCTATCTCTTGAATGCTGTGTGAAGTGCTGGTCCTTTCTTCTGAAAAAGAACACAGAATTCAAAAGGTTCAGGGAAGGACAATGAAGTTCTTCATAGGTACAAAATGGCTGCTGTATGAGGAGCAAGTAGGGCACACACAAATATTACTTTTTTTTCCCCTACATGGACAGAGTGGGTGGTAATCAAATATTCACCATTTATTCTGGTGCAAGAATAGAGGCCTTGAAACAAGAGTACTAAGACCCAGGATCACAATAAACGGAGGGAGGCAGCTCTCCAGTCAATAGTTAAAGCTGTTGACCTCCTTGTTGGGGAGTGTTGTGGGTGCTGTGCTAAGAGTTAACATGGTTTTGGTTGTGGACTGGACAACCATATGGAAGAGAAATCCCTTGAGTGTTCCTGAATATACAGAAACCGCACAGTGAATGTCCTGTGAGCCAAGCTGTTGGCTGGGAGAATATTCAGAGAAATATTGTATAAATTTATCATAGCTGTCCTTTTTCTTAGGAGATTGCTCATAATAACAATAAAAATACTGTTAAGTGGACTCTTGCTCTGACCACTATGTGTTGATATCAATATTGTTGATGAAATCAGAAAGCTAGTTACCACCAAAGCCCTGAAAGCGTTCGTTTATTCCTCTCTCCATTCTAATGAGCGTGTGCCA
This sequence comes from Pelecanus crispus, assembly GCF_030463565.1. Lineage (NCBI taxonomy): Eukaryota > Metazoa > Chordata > Aves > Pelecaniformes > Pelecanidae > Pelecanus > Pelecanus crispus. The sequence continues at coordinate 47,335,666 of NC_134649.1, forward strand.
AGTTGTATTTTTACTGTTTGCTCTTCCTGAGCACCTACTACAGGCAGTTCTTATTAATCGGTATTTTCCCTCTGTTTTTATGGTCACATTCCCATGTCCTGTATAAAAAATTATCCATCAGAGAGGGATTGTGTTTAGATGAAGCGGGGCTGTGAGCTGTGACTCTTGGAGTCCGTTCTCTGCGTGGCCGTATCTCAGTGGAGGACGCGTCGCAGTTTGCTTATCTGGAAGAGAAGCCAGTGGGGTTGCCTGGGTGCGATGGAGGGCAGAGAGTTTTTAATCTAGGAACTTTTCCACTACGTTAGGCGATGCCAGAGATCGATGGCTTTGTTGGCTCAATGTCACACATTGCACCTCAGCTGAAGCTGCAAGGTTAAGTTTGAGATGCTTTGACTCTGCTTTAATTTAGTTCCACTTTCCCTTTGTGTCGCTGCACAAGCAACTGGGTGTTCGTGGACACTGAAACACTGTCTCCCTTTCTTCAGAACATCTTGCTGAAGCAAGCTGGAGAGTGAAGGAGAGTCAGATTCTGTGCTAAAGCCTTGACTCAGTATTGATCTAAATTCACTTTGCTCAGACCTACTTTTCTGAGTCCGAGTTTACAGTTCTCGCTGGAGTCATGCTGATCCATCAGTGGGTGTCAAACCCAGCTCTGGTTTTTTACGTTACTACAGGTGAGCAGAGAGGTCAGTCAAGGAAGATTCCCCTATGTAGATGATAGGGGAAACAGGCACTTGAAAACTTTCTGAAAACTCCCTGGAAGCATTGGGATGGGCAGATGAAGGGGATGGATGTGCAGCCCATGCCTAGGCTAACCTGGTGTCGGGAGAGCTGCCTGTGGCTATATTGCTGCCAGTTCAGCGAGTCTGCCATAGGTGTAATAGTCTGGCAGGTATAGCTGCCTGAACCGGGGAAAGGGCTTTCCCAGACCCTGGTGCACCTCAGGACAGGAAAAAAAAAAAAAAATTAGTGGGGTTTTTTTTTTTCTTTTCCCCCCAATGCAATTTTACGTTCTCTTTAGAAAGCCTGCTGCTGGCTGCCATGAGCTTGCTTTGCCCATGCTCTACCCTGCCTGGATACAAATCACTTCAAACCGAGAGCGGGCAGCTCTGTTGGCGGCACGACGAGCCGGCGGCGGGAAGCGCGGCCGGGAAGCCCAGCGTTTTCCCTGTGCTCGCTGTGCATCTCCGCAGGTGCCGCGCAGCAGGAGCGGAGCAAGCCTCTGGCACCCGGCAGCCCCGTGAGCAGGCAGAGCAGAGGCTGTCACCCTGCGTTTGCCCGAGTCACGGGTCTAGAGGTGACTCCCAGAGCCGTCACGCGCGCTTCAGCCTCCCGTTCAGCCGCTGCCAAACACGTTACAACTCCTGCCTTAGCATTTTCCTTAGAGTTGACGTTGTTTCCTTTATTGCGTGTGTTTCCTTTATTATGTGGCCACTCGTGAGGGAGCTATTTCATAGGGATTTTGAATGTCTTGCTCATAAAAACTGCAACTTTTCCTATATGCGGGATAGTCTGTTTTATTCCTCTTGTGCCGTTTCATTTTTTCCTAAACTAAGCACTTTGCTTCAAAAAGGTGTCCTTGTAAATCTTTGTCCTTTTAAATTCAAAGGTCAATGATACTTTCTATATGCAAATTCAGTTGTTAAATGTATTGCACATTACTACTCCTGGCAGATGGGAAAAACTGCAAATTTATCATGGTGATGGCTTCAGGAACAAAGTAAGTAATTATAGACACAGTATGACAACTAACGACAGTCTCTTTTATTCTCTAGTGTTTTCAGTAGCCTTTCATATGAAAGAAGAGAAATAGAAGGTTACCTTAGCTGTGTGTCTAAATCTAAGCCAATATTACCAGAAACGGTAGTATATAGCCTTTATTATTATCCATTAGAATGCAATTTAACTGCTGGCCCCTTAACAAAGTTCTTCCTGGAGATGCATTAATAAATACAAGTCTATTTTGTCTTAAACTTTACTTTTCTTACTTGTGCACCATAAGGAATTACAGGCAGTTGGAAGGAGAATATTCTGCTGAGAGAATTTTTTCTAGTCCTATTTCATATGCTGGATAATCTGTGTTAATACTCAAAATAAAAAAAGGTATTTTATAAAGTAGCTGGTTTGTTTTTATGATGATGATAGTGGCTATGAGTTCTACGTGGTCACAGCTCCGCTGTGCCAGGTGTCGCATTAAGTGCAGCAGACCACAATTGAAATATGTGGGTTATTAAAGAGGAAAAGAGGTGGAGGCCTGCAATCCTCTTGGTACAGGTGGAGGCTTTTGTAGAGCTGCTCACCATTTTTGGAGGGAACAGAAAGTGACAGCAGAGCCAAATTGCTCCATGAGAACGTGTGGCTTCTGCTTGGCCAGGCTGGCCAGCATCACCCAGCCTTCCTGCTGCTGGGCTGAACTGGTTGCTTCGCTTACAGCCATCAACAGCAGATGCCTGGGGGCAGATCGTGTTCCCGTGTCTTCTGTCTGCACCTTCTCAGTTTAGATCTGAGCTTCAGCTATCCTTACAAACTCAACCATATTTTCTTACCAGCTTGCAGTCAGTTACTATATATTGATCCTTGGTGAATGTAGTGATCTGCGCTCCAAATAACTAATTAAATATGCCATAAATCTGCAAGGAAATGAGTACTTCAAGTGAAAGAATTCCTTTTTATGTAATAAAAAAAAACCTCTTTAAAAAATCATATTCTAACCACAAGTGATTGAAACAGAGTTTGAAGTTATTTTACCACTGGCAGAACTGTATAAACTACTGTGCAGTGGCGTATACAGAGCTATGGAGATGGCACAAAAATTCAGAGGTCAAAAGTCCAGTGGATAATAGTCATAAACAGCCAAAGAAAAATACATAATTGGGCTAACACATTGTGTACCTCAGATATGTCACTTTTCTATTGTTTTGGGAAAATCAAAGTAATTCTGTTGGCACTAGCATTATTGGAGAAGGCACCAGGTCACGCTTTCCTGGATGTAGCTAAACAACCCATTTTTGGACACAGGCAGAGAGGCTAAATACAAAATAGCTCTGCACTGGCAAGCCATAAGCTGGCCGGCTCGCGCTCTAATGATAACTTAGTGGAGGCGGCAAAACAGCAGAGCATGGCCTGAGGAGCTTGCCAGTGCCGAGCAGAGGAGCAGATGCCTCCTTGGGGTTGGACACAGCCTAAAGTCAAGCTTGTACTTGGCCTGTTTGAGCTCGTACCCAACCACGCCCAAATCCTCCTGACACAATATAAAACTGGAGCTGTTCTGGTAGTGCTTATCAGCCTGCCTTACTCTGGCGACACTACCCATTTTATACCAGCTAAGAATTTAACCTGGCCTGGGTAAAACGGGATTTTTCTGCCATAAAAGTCTGTGGGCGCTGTCTCATCTCATGATGCCTAGTGCAATCTTCACGGGGAAAATAACGATGCGCGGTTGCCTGTCCTGCCTCTCCTTGCACGGTGAATTCAGGTGGGCAGGTATTTTGCTTCCTCCCCTAGAAGGAGTCACTGATAACAGAAGATTAACCCTGCTGCGTTTATATTATAGCTGGCAAGAAAATGCCTTGTCCCTCCCCAGACAGAGGGAAGGATCTTCAGGGGAATAAACTGTCTGATATTTAATGGCTGCAGGTTGCCAGGACCATACTCCAGTAAGCCAGAGACTCCTTTAATACTGGTCTAGTACCGATTTATTACTAAGGTGAGGTATGTGGTCTATGTATCTTGTGCGTGCAACGAGGCTTTTCTGAAATGTCTGAAAACAAAATACTGCCCTCATCCCGCGGTGCAAACTCAGGCGCTCCTCCTCCTCCTCCTCTCCTCCAGCAGCAGAATAACGACCGTCTCTTGACATGCTGAAACAAAAGTCAGTTCCTAAACTCACACAGATGTGCTTTAGAGCTTTGAGTGATTCCCTGTATCTGCCATTTGCATACCCATATATAAAAATTATACTGGCCATTATTCTAAAACTCATTGAACACTGCTGTAGATAAGCAGAAACATTTAGGTAAACAAACAATATAAGTAACATATAAGCAATAATTTAATAGCCTTTATGCACCTTTGAGAAGAAAATGAAATAAGGAAGATTAGGCTGCTTCTCGGCAAGTCCCTGTAACATGGTCTGTATAGCACTGGCCTTTAATTGTGATTTACTGAAAACTACCCAAGTTCAGTGACCCTCAAACTCATGTTGTCATCTAAAAGGAGAGGCACTCGTGGTCTCCAGAAGGTGTAGGCACGCTGCCATGCAGGCCTGAGTCTAAGACTTTTTGCAAAATGGCATAACCTCAGTAGCGAGAGGAATCGGATGCTTCGTTCCCAGGAATGCGACTTGCCTGAGGTGTAATCGCTCCAGGCATACGCTGTTAGATAATGTTCTCCAGCATAGTGGGCCCTCTCAAAATACCTCATCTGAAGAATAGCTTTATATTGCCATTCTAGACGCTCTCTAATTTTTTCCAGTATTCATCTTACACTAATCTTTTCCACTCAGATGTGTGGGAAATGACTGCAATCTTTCTTTCAGGTAGTTTTTCTTCAGTTAATCATTTGTCTTGAGCAACTGGTGCTGCAATATTATGAGACTTAGGAGCAAATCCCAAATGCTAATTTACAAATGGTAAGCTTCCCATCAAATTTGAATTTGATCATTGGAGAGAATCAATAAATGTCTTGTATCCAAAGGCATGAGTTGTCTTTTTTTAACTGTATGATCTGGGTGCTCAAGAACAAAAAATAATAATCCCACCCTTTCCAATAATGTGATAATAGGTGAAAGCTATTAACTGCTGGCAGGCTATTTTGGAGCTGTGTATTCCCTGGTTATCTTCTCCATTTTCAGAACCTCTCGTAAGGTGGGTTTGGTGCTAACTGGAGCACAGGTGTGATCTTGTATAAAATGTGTTGCAATACACAGTCAACACGCACTGCATAAGCTCACCCCGACTTACAGATTCTGGTTGGCAATGCCTTTAATGGCCAGGTTTACAGGGCAGTAAATACAAGAACATGTAAATAATTTTCCAGGACCTGGAATGGCATTAAACTTTCTCTGAGGCATGTAGAAAATCCCAGAGAGCTCTTAAAATGAAACTGCTTCCCACAGTAATACGTGGTTAAAAATTCACAGCTTCAGAATATGATAATGCAGGCCTGGAAGAACTTGTATGTAGAAAAACTTTATCAAAGTGTCCTCTTCTGTACAGGAATGTAACGGCGACTGCAGCAGAATCTTAGCTAAAGTCAGTTGACTTTGGTGTATGCTGGGCTCTGCATACAATCCCCAGCAAACACATTCAGATATATATGAAAGGGTAGTCAAGCATTGGAACAGGCGGCCCAGAGAGCTGGTGGAGTCACCATCCCTGGAAGTGCTCAAAAAACGGGTGGATGTGGCACTTTGGGACATGGTTTAGTGGGCATGGTGGTGTTGGCTTGATGGTTGGACTGATGATCTTAGAGGTCCTTTCCAACCTTACTGATTCCTAGTTTTTACTTTCATTAAAAAATAATTCAGCCCCCAAGCCAGGAAACATGAAATTATTACTCTACCCTTAACTGGTTTAGTGGTGGAGTTGGTAGTGTAGGTTAATGGTTGGACTGGATGATCTTAAAGGTATTTTCCAACCTAAATGATTCTATGATTAAGTAATACAATTAAATTAATTATAACAACTATAATAAATTTACAACAAAGAATATAAATGATGCATGAATATGCCTTCATAAGTATGTGACAAGCATAGATTTACAATATAAATAATTAAAACTGTTGTGAATAGGTATTGCTCTTATTTTTTTGAATATTCCAAAAAAGTACCTGATGTTCTAATGAAGTCATGGCTGTTCCATTAGCTTCGTTAGACTGTGGTGATTTTATCCAGTTCCAAAGGCCATAGAGTTGAGACCGAAATATTTTCACGGTGCTATCAGTTGTTATGATCTATTATCTTTTTGGTACTTTATTTTGGCTTGGGAGACTTCTGTCTTTTCAGTGACATTTCAGGGCCCATTTTAGTCAACGTGTAAACGTAGAACTCCCAATGATTGATGCACTTTTGTTACAAAATGTCATGGCTTCAGTGGGAGTTTTACTTGAGTATAGATTACAGGATCAGGCTATCTAAAGCCAAACAGCATTTCCAGAAATATTTACTAAACAATAAAGAATTTGGGAGGGTAGGCAAGCCCTGCGTGTGGATGTTAGCGCTGCCCCTTGGCTAAATAATAGCCGCTCCTTCATTTCTGTGTCACCTCCTTTCCCCTGTGTCATGTAATGGATCACACCACGTATGGTCAGAATGCCCTACAAACATAATAAGTCTTTGCTCTTTTGGGGGTTTAAAGGTTGAAGAGCTATTAACAGGTGCTAGCTTTCTCTTTGAAATTTCTTTGGCAAGTGAAATAATGATGGAAGGAAGTGTCAAATTTTCCAAAGTAAAATTCCGATGCTGTGCAGTAACAGTGGCTTTGATTTTAATCACAAAAATTCTAAAATAAAAACGGAGCTTTGAAGTTTGGGGAAATATTAAAATTTGCTCTCCTGTTTCTTCGCGAGCGTGACTTCGTCTGTACGTCCAGACTTAAAAGCTGGTATTGACACACACAAATCTCCTTTCAAGTGGGTGATCATAACTGTGACTGTGCTATTATGCTAAGCAGATTGGAATATAGCTTTTAAAAAATGACCGTACATGAAAGACAATTCCTCCCCTCCCCAAAAAAAACATTTTGAACAAAGTGAATGCTGTTCCATCTCGTAAAGACAGATGATTGACATTATATAGTGCATGAAATTTTTCTTTTCAGAATCATGACATTTTATAATAAAAGTAGAGATAATGCTGGGAGCTAGTAATTACACTATATACTCCCCCAACAAAAAAGATCCATCAGGGAGAGAAATGAAACAATATGTCTTTACAAAGAATGCAATTAAGTAAAGCTAGATTAGAGAAACCACTGAGGATAAGTGACATGCCTTATTATCTCAAATGTGTAAATTTAATTTTCTTTTTTCCTAATAATTCTTATTTCCCCAGCATTTTTCTCACTCCATGGAGATCAACTTGCAACAGCTTCATTTTCCTATTGATCTATTTAATATTTTTCCATTGTGCATAATAAAACACTAAACAGAATTTACTATCAATGTGCGAACAGCTTTTCCTTCTCAGAAAAGAAAGAGATAATATTGTTGCAAAAATCTTCTCCCTGGGGTAGATGATGACATTAACATTTTTGTTAGGGGAGGAGTGGCTCGAAACTAAATATTGAAATTACCGGTATTTATCAGAGCCACTCACAGAAGTAGAGGGGAAAGGTGAAATGGCTGGGTAAATATCATCATCTCTGCATCTCTAAAGGCAACGCTAAAAAGGCATTAAAATAAGGATGGAAAGACTCCCCTTAGGAATATTTATCAGAGGTGCTTCATCTTGGTGGCAAATCTAAGACGAGACACGCATGGCAATATCTGTTGATGTGAAGAATTTCGTAATAGCAGGTTAGGTTTTCTAAAAGTGGTATTTTATCCCTGGGACAAAGAATACCTGTTTTTATAAATGAAAGGATGTATTGTAGATTAGTTCTGCACAACTGGACAAGGAAAGGAGCAGTACCATCTACTAAATAAACCACTTCTAGGTTAGAATGCTGTTAATGGCTTTTCCTTGGTAAAAAAAAATTGTGCCCAAAGTGTTTCTGGAAAAGCATACAAATAGGGCTTGCGTAAGTGGGAATGTGTAAGGAATTATGCTCTAAACAGTACTGCTCACAGCAAAATCTGGTTATAGGAAGGTTTAAAGATTCTGCCCCGATTGTATTCAAAGACCTACGTGTGTGTGTGCGCGTTAACGATTTTCGGTATCATCGGAAACAGAAATCTTTATTTACAGTAGTCATATTCCATAAAAGTGAGATTTAAAGGGAGAAAGACTTTTCTTCCTACCTACTTGGTGACTTGGTAGAAGATAGTCATAGCTCTGACTGTAACGTCTGGAAGCAGTTTGGGCTCTGGAGTGAGCCCCTTTGCTTCTGCGGGGCAGATATAATTGCTACGTTTCTGGACTTTGAGTAAGGAATAAATTTTACATTTGACTACGGTATTTTTCATTGTATTTGTTCGTTACGCAAGATGGTTAGCAAGGGGGAAAATTGTATTGTTGGAATTCATCTTGCTTAGGTTCAGCTGTCCAAAATGCAGGCATCTGGGCAAAGCTGGCCATCTATGCTTCCTCTGTGACTGATGGAGAAAGAGGAACCTCCAAAGGTGGAGATTCCCTACGTGCCTTTGCTATCTGTCTTCAAGATGTGATGAATCACTACTGGAGAAAACCGCTGAGGGCATATACGAACTGGAGAGGAATCTAACCACCACTTTGTACTATAGACCATGCTTTTTAGATGAGGCAAGTCCTGTCTCGTGTGACTCGGAACTCTTACAAACATAGAACAGACCTTCACTGTGAATATTTGTAATTTGAAAATTATTGATGGATCAAAATTCATTTGTTGCTGAAACAGGTGAAATATTTTGAATGATGAATCCCACTGAGAACATGGCAGCCTGTGCATGGTCAAATCATGAGTAGGAAGAGGGAAAAAATGGTTCAATAAATTACCGGTTGGGAGTTCTTCCCTGATTGGTATTTGATATTATTGGCCTCGAGGAAGGTCCTGTCCAAAAGAGCTGATGATGAGAGGTGACGCAAGTACTGTAATGGCAGAAAGTCGTCATGAAAATGTCTGATGTAACAGATGAGTCTTGCACTTAAGTTTATTATAGATAATAGCAGCACAAATGATAATGGTTTTGTTCATGATGGGTGCATCAATTGCACAAGGTACATTTCCCTATTCTTCAATTTATCTAGGAATAGTTTTGGTACAGGGACTATTGCTAATTATGAGTGCTGCACATTCAGGCATGTTAGCAGTGAATCTTGGCATTGAAAGGATAAGAGAATCTCATTTATAAATGAGATTCATTTAGGCACCATGTCATCAAATGACCTGATAAGTAGGGACTCATCTGGATAATGATTAGGTTTTATGTACTATTACAAGGATTGATTTACTAGAAAGGCAATGAGCAAAAAACCATATCTACAGAAGATTTTATCTGGCTGAGCAAATTACCTGACAAGATATGCAGATCCAAACCAGAATTTTAATTTTCTGAAAGGGCAAGATTTTGACTCCTTATCCAACATAATGTGTATTTTATGTTATGAATCGCTCTGCTTATTTTGATAAAACTATTTAAAGAGGAAAATAATATTAGTTTCCACAAAAGTATCTGACTACCTTCAGTGGCAAACTTCAGTGCCCAGCTAAAGGGACAACTTATGTGTTGCGATATGCTCAGTAGTCACATTTCCAGCAATGGTCTTGTAATAACTTTAGTGAAATTTTTTAGAATGTAATCTTACGCTCATAAAAGTCAAAGGCAAAATTTTCAGTGATTATAATTCTTTATGATGTGGGCCTTAATTTATAACCTCAGGAAATCTCCCATTTAGGTAAGCAGTTAGTATGATAATGCATATATTTTGGAGGTAAAAGTTTATTTGGGTGTAGGTGACCCACTAATTCATTGCTGATCAGCTTTCACTTTCTTCAACTTCATAACAGAGTGAGCATAAATTGCCCTGTTTTCTTTTTTTTCTTTTTTCTTTTTTTTGGTTCCAGAGTCAGAAAAAAATGGCATTGTTTCCTTTAACTTGACTTTGGCGAAGTTCTATTAACGTTTTTCTTTCATGTTTGTCCTTCATCATCCAAAAATATGCTAGTGTAAAGAAGAGCTGAGTGAGAGTTAAATAGTCTCTGCGCTTGGAATTTGCAAAGGTAAAAGAAAACACCCACTTATTTCGATGCAAACAAAACTACAGTAACGTGGCACGTCTTTCAGATTATGTTCTGTGTTACTTTGATAGGCACTAATGGGCTGTTAGGAAGGCTAAGGCATACTTAGTCTTTCTGTCTTCAGGAATCCTGCAAATTCAAAACTGCTAACTTCTCTCTGATTCCAAATATCTTGCAAGAAATTTGGCTTATAGCGTTATAATAGTGTGTGGAGGGTGTGTAATTGGAAGTTTATTTTTCACTTACATTATGGACTGATCTAATATAACATGAATGCATAAATTTCCATTAGCAAGCACTGATTCCGTATTAAAATGACAGTATATACAACGTTCTAATATTCAAAAGGTTTATACATCAAAGTGGCCTCATTCTTTTTGTGCCCTGCTTAATGAGACTGTCTTTGGAAGTCGTGGTTATGAATGTGAATCCCATGCAAGGAAACAAATGTAGAAAACCCCACAGATACTCAACTGGTTGCTGCACGACTGCACTCTGTTCCAAAAAGAAGGGGTATTTCATTGAATCAGCTCCTAGAAGTCCACAGTTTCTTTTCATATTACTTTATTTTGGAAGATATGCATACATGAGTTCTGCAGTTTGTCAGACTTATGATTGTGCTTGGCAGAATGATACAAGGAATTATTTCAGTAGTATGTAGGTTGTGATGAATCATATTTGTGCAAACTTCCTGGGTAATCTCTTTAAAACGAAAGCCAGATCTGAGGTGGAACATGTATCTTTCAATGCATTTATGTAAATAGGTATTTTAGAAATTAACTCTTATTACTGAATTATTCATATAGGATGGGGGACTTCTATTGCTGCTGCTGCTGACCATTCCATCTTTTTCTCCCCTCTTTCATTTCCCTCTATTTCTCCCTAAATTTGCCCCGTGCTAGCATGACTGTTTATAAGAAGGGCGATTGCCTTCTCATTTCCCACATCATGTTGTTACCTCTATAATTTGAGTTTATCACAACCATCTTTGAGCTGTATGACACATTTTATGGCACTGAGCAACCACCCCTGGAGGGAGAGGGCTTTCTCATCACATGGATTTTTAAACAGCTTTATAAGGTTTTCTGAGTAGTAAGGCCATAGTATGTGCTAGTAACATCTAAGAAAATTCCACGTTGTGTGTACTGTTTCCTTCAGCTCCGATGTTGACTTCGATACCACAGGCAGGAAGGAAACACTGAGAAATGAAAATAGGATCGTTGCAGGATTGTGCTACCTGGGCAATAATGGTAGGGTGAAGGGTCAAACCCACTCTGGCTGGGGCTGGAGAGAAAGGTGAGGCAAACGTTTAGGCTTGAAAATCAGTGAGGTTTGGTTTTCTTTTTTTCTTTTTTTTTTTTTTGTTTTTTCTTACCCCCCCCCCCCCCCAAAAAAGTTATTTGATCCAAATTCTTTTGTGGTGATGAGGACTGTTTCCCTTAACTTGAGTAAGATTTGGATCGCATTTAAAAAAACCCCTTAATTCAATAAATGCCAACTGAAATAATTGGTAATGAAGTTTTTCAAAGGCTCTAGAATATGAGCTTAGTCCCTGAATTGCTCTTTCTATTGGATTCGATATTGCCTTCACCATCTCATTTGCCTTAGTTCAACTCTTTTTACTGTGTGGAGTTCTGGAAGAGCTGCCTAGTGTTATGACAGTGGGGTTTTTTTGGTGTTTTTTTTTTTTCCCCCTTATGAAAAGCTGAAACAAGCGTGATTAATTTGAAAGGATGAGATTTGTTTCAACTTAGCAGATGTATTTGAAACCACTTGTAAAACTACTTAGAGGCCTTGAATGTAAATGGCTGTTGCAAAGATTCTTTGTATTTAAAATATAAGCCTAGACAGATATTAATAATGAAAAAGGCCAATAAATGACCTTTTCTTCACTTTTATAAAGTAAATGCAGTATTGAATTTTTCATCTGTTGTTTTCTTTTGAAATGTGAAAGATCACACAAATGAAAGCAGGTGAATTAGATTATATTCTCCACAGACACAACCTTGATGCTGTAGCAGTGTTTGGATACACGAGAATTATTTTTTCATTTCTTCTGTATATTTTCTTGATCTCCATGCAGTATTACTGCTTCACATTTTCACGAGCAGTATTTGAATGCGATCGAATTTTATTCATTTTTACAAATGTAATAACATTTTTTGTTGTTGTTTTCTCTAAGCTTTCTGTGCTGTCATGTCTGTACTCTGAAGGAGTTCATTTGTCACGTGGTCAATGGGGCACGATTCTCCAACCACCCTGATATAAATCAGGAGCAACCCTAAGCAACCCTAGAAGGAAATAAGTTTGTGGCTAGCAAAAAACGGCTTCTATTATGCTCTGGCCTGATAATTAAAAAACATAAATCTATGCATTAAGAGCGGTTGCTCAGTTAAGTTTGGCACCTGGGGGTGTGGGGTGGGATCCTGAACAGGGTAAGGGCAAGTGAGCGAGCAGAAGGAAAGGGACAAGGATTTGTCTGGTGCAGATCATAGAATCATGGAATGCTTTGGGTGGGATGGGCCCTTTAGAGCACCCCCAGCCCAGCCCCTGCAGCGACAGGGACAGCTTTAACCAGAGCAGGGTGCTCAGAGCCCCGGCCAGCCTGGCCTGGGATGGTTCCAGGGATGGGGCCTCCACCGCCTCTCTGGGCAACCCCTTCCAGTGCTTCACCACCCTCGCTGTAAACAATTTCTTCCTTATCTCCAGTCTAAATCTACCCTCTTTTAGAAATCCGCCGGGCTCCTTTTGGTCAGACCAGTTTTACACTTCCCTGAATTGTTGGCCTTAGAGATTTACTTCTGAAACTTGTGTTATTAGTAATGGTACTTGCAGACTGCTAAGTGCTAAGGTTTTACCGTCTCGGGCACTGCACCCGCCTTAAACTAATTCATCTTTGCGGCACACCGCTGCGGGGAGGGAATGAACGTAAAGGAAGAGCAGCAAAACGCGTGGTGCTTTGGCTAATGAAATGCTTTATAGTCTCGCAGAGTAAGTTAGCGTAAGAAGCGGAGGTTGGAGGGAACGAACCCTTGGTGCCCGGGTTTATGGCCCCACGCCATCCGGCGTGCCGTGGGCTGGGGAACAGAGCTCGAGCCCGGTCTGCTGCACTCCTGCGCCTCGGTGTTTCTGCAGCCCTCGGCCTGTTTTGTGTTGTGTGGGGGATATGCGGCACAGCCCGAGAAGCCGCTGGGATTTGTATCAGTCGGGGTGAGGAAGCTGAATGTTTTAAGTGGTGATTTCCCTTGGAGACGGGCTGAGTTGGCCAACGTCTAATCGGCTCTCTGCCTGGTGCGGTGCGGGGGACTGAGTTGTCTTAAAAACACCCCAGCCCCCCCAGAATAACCCATGTTGCTGGTGGGGCAGCCTTGGGATGCTGGGTTGAGACCTGAGCCCGGTCAGCTGTGCTTTCCAGGGTTGCAAGCCTCGTGTGAGATTAATGGGCTCTTGTGTTTTCCCCAATATAGGGCAGGGTATTTCGCCCTGCTCTAACTAATTAGATAGGTGTTTGCTTAGCTTTTTAGCTCTTTGCATTGCTTTGTTTGTTTCAGAGATGTTAAAATGCTCATTAGCATTGCTTTCCTTTCCCAACATGTCGGAGCTTGGTGATTCCTGTGGGCATCCCGCCAGCCCCGCTGTCAGAGACAAACCCCTCCGGGGAAGGCGCGGGCAGGCGGGAAGCCTCTTTCCAAGCTTGTCATGCCGTTCCTGCGATCCCCGTCTCGCAGTTTGCGGTTCCTCCGGGCTGCGTGTGCAGCATGTGGTTTGCTGACAAGTGCTGGTCAATAGGTGAGGAGCTTGGATGCCCTTGCTGGGAGGCGTTGAAGAGAAACGGACACCCAGTGAGTGACTGTGCATGAAAGCTAGCGCTTACCGAGGAGGGAAGAAAAAAAAAAAAAAATCCTACAGAAAGGACATGCAGAGTCTGCCCATGCTACTGGTCTTGAAGGCTAAAGTCTTCTGAAGGGCAGGGTATTAACCACAAGTTTAAAGCATGCACCCCACCGTGCACTGAAAGGCTGTATCGGGAGCTGATGCTAATCTCGCTGCTCCTCCTGCAAACCAAAACCACAAATCCCTGTGATTTTTATTTGTTGTCTGTTAAAATTTTTTTATTTTAAATTTTGTTGTTGTTGTTATTTTAAAGCTTCAGATCCTGAACTATGGCAGCATCGCGGTTCACATTTAGAAATAAAACACAAGGCACGATAAGTCTTTGCTGGCAGTAGGAGCAAGAAGTCAGCCTCATGAGCTGTGCTTGGGCAGAGCGTTGCATAAATACAGGGGAATCAGCATCACTGCAGAAGCATGAAACGGCACGGGGGCCCAATTTCTTCTTTTCTTGTAATTTAAATCTTGTGTCATTAATGGTTTCCTAGCTGGGGAAATGGAATGAGGTAGAGAAATTTAACATGACAAATGCCAGAGAGAAGCAACACAGCCTTTGGGTCTCATGGTCGTCTTAGCATCTTGTAGGACCTGGGCTTGGCTTTCAAACGGCTGTGAGGGATGTATTCTGCATCCAAACCCAAATAAGCCAGTGAAATGACTCCCTAAGCTTTTTGGTTTTTTTCCCATGCCCAACACTACATAGTAACTTCCCAAGTTTTAACGAATGAATTCCAGTATCTTTGTTTATGCCAGCTGATTAGATTCCCTGCTGTAAGCTCCACTGTCAGTGGTGAGTCTGCAGAGAACAGTATTTGTAAATTTGGTACCTCTCTATTTATTTGTACGTAAAATATTCTCTGGTGATTCATCCCATCACTAGAGAATGCTTTTCCAACTAAATTGCATTTTGCTTCCTAAAATTTAATTCCTTACTTCATATTCCTATTGTTTGCTTAGTTTATGTCCTTTATCAAATGGCTTTCTGCAGGTTTCTTATGACCTTGAACTTTCATGTCCTCCGATATAACTCATGCATTTCCATCAACGTGAGAGAGTGTGCTCTCTCTGCTGGCTGAAACCCAAGGGAGGGATTCCATCTTCTATCGTACATATTACATTTGTCGGAAAATACTAACAGAAAGCCAGAACTTGAGCATTGCAAGTGGTGCTGATGTACAAGCAGAAAGGACATAACTTCTTTTTGTTTTGACCTCAGCACCAGCAGAACATTAACTTGTTGAGAATCAGCAGATTCAGCTCATTTACAGTGTCTGGGAGATGTTTGAAAACACGAGGTTTGCTTCAGCGGTTTAACAGTTCAGACAAAGCGTTTTTATTTATATTAGCGTTGTCTTTTGAGTTCCAGTCACAGACCTTACATTCTAAGGAGCTTCAAAGGTAGAGCAAAAAAGGAGTCCTCGTTTCAGAAAGTTTAAAGTTTTATCAGAAGACAAGGGAGTGTAGAGATGATAATGCACAACAGAAACTATAAAGTAACATTGGTCAGTGTGATCTCTGTAGTTTCACAGCTGTAAAGTATTTTAAAGAAAGCTTTGTGTGGACGCAGATATTTTTTGCTTGGAGATAATGGCTTTTGTTTCTTTGCAACTTAAAACAGACTCCTGGGAAAGGTGGTAGATTAAAAAAAAAAATCACATTAAATTTTGGGGTATCTTAGGTTGAAAGAAAAGCTCATTTATTATGGTTGCGCTTAAAACTTATTGTCAAGAGATAAAGCATCTCTATTGTATTATGCTTTATCAAATAGCTATTATGTGATCACAAATGCTGTTCATAGTTCTGAATATCAGCAAATTATTTTTATGATGCTTATCTCATCTTGGGATAACAGCACAAACCTGCTGTTGAAGTGTAACCAAAAGGTGGTGGAGGCTCCAAGTCCCACGGCAGGCTCGGCTACGTGCCTGCATAGCACTCGGAATAACTCCGGAGAGCTTGCTGCATACTTGGGTGAAGTTCTCCTCCCTCTGCCATTAGAAATAAATTGCTAGAGTACCATATAACATTTCTAATACCTGGTTGAAAAACAAAGCTCTATTAATTCCCTGTTAGTTCTTACTGCTTTGAACTTTAAAAAAAGATGTAAGCAACTACATTCCTGTGATAAATGGCCTCGTACCTAGTTTTATGACGACTGAGTTATTGGAGGAGAACAAAGCAGTGGGAGGATTCCAGCAGACCTTGTCCAAATGACTGCCCTTCAGTTTTGCTGTGGTATACAGCTACTTGGTGTGGGTGGGAACTGGAGAGCTCCGGGTGGTAATGGAAAACTGAGGGGAAAAAAATACATTTGATTGCTTTTTTTTTTTCCCCCTACACAGACCTTCTGATTAAAAATTATGAGTAGAAATGCTGTTGTTATTTCAGAACATGGAAAGTGTTTTTTTCCATGAAGCCAAGACCTCCTCGTAATTGGAGGGATTGTATAATGATATGTGAAAATCTTCAAGAAATCATTGTGAATGTATTGCCCAGGTCTCATGGAAAGGTCCACGCAGAGAAAAACACGTTAATGCTCCATGTGTTTATTTGGTTTTCTGTGTTAGGATTAGTCCCATTAGCTCTGGTGAGGTAAGTGAGGAAGGAAATGGAGAATTGGCGCCTCAGCTGGAATCAAATGAAGTTATGAATGTTCATAGTCTCAGCAAGGGGATTTGACTTTGAATTTTACTGTGGCTTATTTATACTATCCCATCTGTAAAGAGAAAAGCAAAGCAAAAAGGGAGCCTTTGACTGTATGTACTGTGGTACGGCTGCTGTGAGTCCTCAGTGCGCCCTGGTGCTGTGCCCTGGACACTGGAATTGAGTTTTGAGTTGTCTGTTGTGAATGTTTGAGGCGAATTACAAACTTCATGACTCTGACCCAAAAAAGCAAAAAAAAAAAGTACCTTTCCTAAGCTCCCAGTAGCCAATTCTGTCATTCTTTCCTCCATTCACTTAATGTTGCAAGATATAAATGTACTCTTAACATTAGCATACTCCTACATGCTCTTTCATCTCATACATAATCAATCTACTCAGCCACCAATAGCAGAAATGAAAAAGCAAAAGCTTTAACTTAACTGAAGGATAGCAACACACCAGCTATAATCAGATCATTGCAGTGATTTGTGCAAATAATAGTATTCTCCACCTTGCCCAGAGCAAACTCCCTTAACTTGGAATCATGTTCTTCGTACTACACAAGAAGTAATTGAATGTCCAAATGTTTTGTCAGTGGTAGCTGTACAACTATAAAGAGACCAATTGTAAAGCATTGTGAATGCTTCCACTTCTGATGAATGCTTCCACCAAGCCTATAAGCCAAATGAACCCAATGCAAAGAACAGAAAACTAAATATACATCTCTCCTGTACGTGCTGCAGGCGCTGTCTTTGCAGCTGCTGTTTTACAGAGACAAAAGGCGACTTGAGCGACGTTGTACTTGTTGGCAGTATATCATAACAGGGAAGTGATGCTTCTGGGAGGACAGAACTGTTTTGAGACACTAGCCAACATTATGACATTTCCTTTTATTGAGAGCATCTGCTATCGAGGTGGTACCCAGCCTACATTTGTTGATTTCTGTGGGATTTGTAGTTGCTCAGCAGATCCTTAGGATCAAAGCCAAATTGTTCAAAGTTTAGCTCAAATAAGTTAGACTCCAAAGCTAAAATGTTGACATTAATTTCTCAAGCAACACATTTGATACTATTATGCTCGCTGAAGTATGTAATGGCAGTGGGAGAAAAAGGGCTATGCATATTTTCATTGTTATTGCAGTTAAACTAAAGAGAGGGGGTCCAAAGTCTCTTTTTCTGGATTATTTCTAAGAAGAGGAGACTTAAATGAACAAAAATGGTAGCTGTAAAAAAAAGTTTTACAGCTTTTTATGTTAGTGTTGTCATTTCAGTGCCCAAGAAAATTGTGATGTTATTTATTCACAGCATTCATCTTCAAGCATTCATGTTTTTTGATGAGATATCCCAATGGGGAACTAATGCTCTTATGAGGAGCAATTTAAAACCCTTGGAATAGCTACAAAGTCGAACCCCACAGTACAGATGTGATCCTCTACTTGAGTGAAAATAGGAAATAGCTCTGAAGATCTTTATTGTGCATCTGGCTGGAAGCACGCGCTTAGCTGGCTTGTTTCCTGGGTAATCGAACCTGCCAGTCACAGCATCCAAAGCAGGATGGGCACCCTGCCTGTCCCAAATGCTGGTTCTCTGGTCTCAGGACGTTAGAAAAAGTTTCGTATTCTGAAGAGCTTCTGAACTAATGAAGTCCTTACCTACGCATATTGGTTTGCAGCTCTTCCTTCTCTAGGGAAATACATTTCTGCAAAGCTGCAGTACAAGCATAGATGCTCCGAGATCTGTTGAGGATAAAAAGATGCTGGGATATCTGTGGTTCCAGGTGCAGAAGCTCTTTGCAGTGTAACAAGTAGCTATGAAAAGGGGAAAACAGAAGGATGATGATAGCACCCTGCTATTCATCCATTATGTGTATCTTGTGAGACTGTCTCTAAGGAGGATATAAGAACTGCAGGAAGGCCAAAGGACTGATTTGTTATTGCCCTCCTCACACTGCCATCTGTTGCTTTCTTTTTACAGAATGAAAGGGAAGAATTCACAGTTCTTTTTCCCTCTTAAGAACTGTGCTACACCTACCATGAGCATGATAATTCAAGTATATGAATATGCTGCTCCGAAGTTGCAATATTAGACCACTGTGCAAATAAAGTAGGCAGATGTCTCTTCCGATTAAGATGCAAGATGATAGCACTAGCAGGGTTTGTAATAGAATGAAAATTTAGATAAGAACTAATAGACAGTTATTGAAACTTGTAATTCTTGAAAATTTGTCAGCGTGCAGTAATATATTGTGGAGAGCGCCACAGACCATCTACCATTTTACGTGCAGGAAAATTTAGCCTGTGTCTTAAGTATTGCCGATACTGTCATGTCTGCTGCGTTTCCAATTGCTTTCTGGCACAGTGGACCATCAAAGTCCCTGTAATGCTCCTATTTACTCTGGCACAGGAGTGATTTGGTGCTATTGCTTATCTCACTTGGACAAGCGTCATGAATCATAACAGCAAACACTCCTCTGTGGCACAAATGGCTCTATACTGGCCTCGTCTGCAGGTATAGCTTCTAATTGCGGAGAAGTCCTTCGGGAGTGATTTTATTTCAGTTATCCTCGCCCTGGCCCTTCTTAATTTTTCAAGGCAAATAAAGAACAAGGACTGATTATATTTTACATTTATTCTTTCCGCTTTTGTTTATCTAAACGTCATTAGAGGCAGCGCCTTATCTGATACTGTTCTCCTGGTAGAAACAGCTAGCATGTATGGTTTTGGCGGGCAAAGCTGCTCGGACAAACTGCAGGTGCTATCGGAGAATGTTTTCCTACAACTGGTGACTGGCATCAAGGGATTTACCGGGGAGATCCTTCCCCGTGCACCATACGGTTGTGGCTCTGATGAAGAGAATACTGCCAGGGCCAAGAGGCTGAAGGGAGAAGGTCGTGCGTTTATTGTACACCCCTCTCCCCATTTCAAAGAGTGAAATGGGGTTAGAGAAGGAGCGCAGGAACTCAGGGCAATCTTCAGCATATTAATTAAATTATGAGTTAGATGTTCTCTCCAGCCTGCATCTTCCTACTACATAGCAACAGTCTCCCATAACACAGGATCCACTTTTCTCCTTGTGTGCTCTTTGCGTTGAAAATGAACAGTATTTTCATGCAACAATGCAACTGTGTACAGGACTGAGTAACAACGTTGGCAAATAACACCGCTGAATGTATTCAACCCCTGAATAAAGCCTCACATGTTATCAAAGGGATAGAAAATTAGAAGGGAGCTGTTTGGCTAGAACAGGCGCCGACGCTGGGCAACCGCACGCTGTTTCTTTGTCCTTACTAAGCAAAATGCTTTTTGTACAGTGGGAGCTTTGCCTGTAGGACTGCAGCATCCAGCCATCCTGGGCACAAGGGCAATCTGTAAAAGCTGCACATGCCTCTGGTCCCAGCACCCAAAGGCACAACAGTTGCTCCTGCATGTTCTAATTTTGTTAATAATTGAATAAGCTTTTACGGTAGCTCCAGGACACCGGAGCGCTTCAAATCTCCCCATCGTACGAAATGCCGAAGTTCCCCGAGCTGGGATTGGAACTGGTAGCGTGGGGAGAGCGCGGCTCTATTCATACAGGCTCTCGTGGTGGAGTCCAGCTGCACATGCTTGGAAGCTCTGCTTTCAGGCTTCTCCGCGCTATCTGTGGCTTTGAGACAGCTCAGCATTTGCAGAACAGGATGTGCCGCAGGCAGCCAGCGCGCCCGTGCTGCGTTAGCATGTTTGCTCGTGGCACAGAGAGGGTGCAGCCCATCCCCGTGTTCCTCGCGTGGGCAGGGCGTGGGCGAGCGCGCGAGATCCTCATCCTGGGACCCGCTTGCTCCTGGCGCGTTTGCAGAGGAGGAGGTTTGCAGAGTGATTTTTACACCGCCCTTGTATCGCTCTGTGCCAACCAGATGGATATAAGAACGGAATTGATCTAAGCGCAGAGCCGTGAGTATGGCGGGAGGCGGTGCAGGAAGGGGAAGGTTTCACGTAGACTGACCCAAAGCTCGCTGCGGTGTGCACGGCAAGAGCCGCCTCGCTGGGGCGAGCCAGTGGCTTAACCTGTCTTCAGTGGAGATTAGGGGAACTAAAGCCTCTTACACTCAGATGTGGTGACAGCACCTACAGCAGCTCGGCGGACAAGTAATTATCAGCCGATTTGCCCATAACTTCTTCACAACCCTTATACCCCGGGTTTTGCATAATTTCTGCAACCAGATAATGAATTGTGCTCTGCAGAGTGGATTTGGGCGTACCTGCAGGTTTTAGCAGTTTGTGATTTCCTACAGCATTAAACCATAGAAACAAATTGGTGCTTAACGTAGATTTTAGTTTTATAGCTTCCTTCCACACTTGAAGAAGCAAGCGTATTGACTAACGTAAATCAGGGTTTTGAGACTTTTAAAATGCGTCTGTTCTCCAGCTTCCCCTATTGAGGGGGGCAGGGGGAAAGACAGCTTCTTGCGAAACATAGCAAGTACAAGATGGAAGGAAAAAAAAATGTGAACTTCTCCAAGTCTGTGGGGAAGATTCGCAGCATTAAGAATGAGGTGGTTCCTCCCGAAGGCACCCTGCGTGGTGTCCCCTCTCCTTCGCAATCTCCACAGCAGTCGTTAAGTGTTTGCATGTGTTCTCCATCACAAAGTGGTTTCAGGGGTGGAGCTTCCTATACCAATGATAACATCATTAATCTTCCCGATTTTAGGAAAAGTCGAGCAAAAAAACCTTTGTGCAACAGCCCCAAACCAGTATCATTAATCAGTGAGCATTTCAAGGTATTAATTAGAGCACTGGGCTTTTTGCCTAGAAAACATACTTCAAGGCTTTTTTGTACACCAATAAAGTAAGTAGTCTCCATTAAAGGGCAATTAGCAGAGAGGCAAACCCAGGGAACTGCTCCATCTGATTCATCAGCCCCATAAACAAGGTGCTGCCACCATTTCTTCAGCCTTGGACGAAAAAAGGCTTATGAATACCTTCGTTATCTGTATTATCTGTTATGGAAATGTGGAGACGCTTTACCTGTTGAAATTTAGATTTTGGTTGATTGTTTGTCCTGTGTTTCAGTTACACGCCAAAAAAAGAGAAAAAGCCCTTTGCGTTGTTTATTCAGGGTTTCTCAAAACATTTTAATGATGTGAATAGAGAGAGGGTTTTAGGGAAAATGCAGAGTTCACAGTCACACAATCCTACTGAAGTCTTTTACATGCTATTAGAGAAGGACTGCTGTGCATTTTAATTGTGTTCGCCATACTAACAAACCTGAATTTCTTTTAAAGTAAGTAGTGGCAGCACTTTTTGTCAGCCAAGCCTCCGCAGGCCATTAGAGATCCTTTGAATTCAATTATTTGCTTCTGGATTGGGAAGAACTAAAATCCAATAGCTCAGAAGTTGTTTCAAAAAGGTTGGTGTGGGGTTTTGGTTTTTTTTTTTTTTTTAAACTACCAACTGTGCTGCTCTGTAGATCTACGCCTGTTGTGCTGCACTGCTTGCTGAGATAGGAGAGTCTCAGGGGCTGTATCTGAGAGCCCTTTGGTTTCGGGGGGGCATGACAGAGTGCTGGGTGTCCCTCAAGGCAATGGAAACAGAGCAGCGTAGGATGTTGTAATTATGAATTCAATTCTGTCCCATAACTTCAATGGACGTGAAAGAAGAGTCTGTCCTCTGTGCCATGTGCGGTTGATGATGTCTGCAAAGCGGCCTCGGATCCTTACTTTGGTGGCACATCTATAAAGTGCACGACAGCGGCACCTCGCTGCGAGCCGCGGGTTTGGCTTCAAGTCCTGGCGATGGAGCAGCGGCACACGGTAACAACACATTACATCCCTCTGCAGCTCTTCGGTGAGTCGCAGCGATGCGAAAGGTTCACGGTACATACTCTTAAGGGATCATTTTTCTTCTAGCAAGAAGATTTACTTCACACAAAATGAATCTGGATGTTTTCCGTTATTGGAAAATGAATATAATGTTCAGTATGAATCATGTCCTGTTATCTGACAGATGCCAATCATTTCTTTGTCCTCGTTCAAAATGAAATAGAACGGAAGCTAATGCAGTGATTACTTTCCTCTAAAAGAGGAAACATCTGCCTGCACCTTGCGTCACTAGGACACGCAGGCTGGTGGTGGCGGCCATCCGAATGAGACCGTGAGCGTTGGAGTCCGTCCTTCCCAAACGCGTGCACGTGTAGCCCCCCACGCTGTTCTTTCACCTCTCATCCACTTTGCTCAGTTGACATATTGGAGTCTCAACAGATGATACCGAGGGAGGGAAAGGCAGATCACCGTTACGACAAAGCTGCTTTCGCTCGGAATGGCCTTTGGTTGGTTGTGCGTCGTCTGTGTGTCCTTCGCTGTCTTCTCGCCCATCTCTGTGTATATTGTGCGGTGCATGTGTTTGCACGAACTCTTGTAGAGCAAAGAAGTGGCGTCTCACAGGACTCTGGCTGGTGAGCAAACACCTTCATTTGGCGCTATGTCATTTTGACAAAACATTGGAAGTCACGTAGCTGCACTGGCAGAGCCCGGCCTGGCTTTGCGGTACGCCTAAAGTTCTTTGTAACCTCATGACTCTTCCTGTAAATGACTTGCTGAAATTAAAACATGAAGATGCATTAGCATTTTAGAGGATTTTTCTTAATGTATTGTAGTTACCCTCGTTATATTTGCTCACTGTAATTTAGGTTGTGATTATTCAGACAGTCCCCCCTCAGGTTTCTTCGTTTGCAGAATGAAATTGATGGAGGGCTTTCTTGTCTTCAGGAAAAAAAAAAAGGTTGGATACAGCATGTCATATTGATTCCATAATGCACGCTTTGTCTCATAATCATTTTTTTTCCCTCCTGGTCCCCAGTCTGTACTGCAGGGATCTGCTATCATTAAGATTGGCTGCCTGTCATACGAGAGTTATTAAAGGGGAAAAAAAGTCATTTTCTGATCACAGGATTAAATTTTAATGGCGAAAAGAAAATGAAGTCATGGCTAACAATTTAGGACCTTTTTGAAAAAAACCACTGTTGAGAAATATTTAATAATATATAACAATATGAATAAATATATAGGCTATTTCTCATACAGAACAAATTGACTGGCGTTGTGCTTGGCAGGAGGGGAGGGGGCTTGCGCAGCCAGAAGCCCACCTGAGCCTGGGTGTCCCACAGCTGGCCAGGGCTCACGAGAGCCGCGACGGGAGGCTGCAGCAGCCCCAGCGAATTGCCTCCCGTCCTGTATTCCGTTATGTTGACATTTATAGAATTGCATTTCAAATATATGGCGAAGTTTCGTTCAGCAGTAAGTCTCTGGATGTTTAATGGAAGGAAACCATAGTTGCGAGTTTTGTAACAGGAGTCAGAGGTTTGACAAACATCAGCTTTATTTATAAATAGGTCTCTAGGACAAAAATGATGGCCCCTGCTTGGAAAAGTGTCTTAAATTACCGCGATGTATAGTGGTGAGCAATGCATAGTGCAGCATTTTCTGCAAGATTGTTCTCTAGATAAAGCTGCAGCAGACAATGTATCACCAGACAGGCTGCCTTCCTTCCCTAAAGAGTCTGGGATTTGCCCTCTAATCTCTTCCTGCAGGACTATTTTCTAGATGCTTTTTCTTTACAAAATAGATTAATAAGTCCACAGTGGAGCTGCCTTTTGTGCATCTGTCCTATATTCAAAATACATTCAATGGGATTGGTGAGAAAATTGAAGTTAAATCATCCCCGTGTGACCATTAAGATTACTGCTGCATGTTGGGCATTTTTAAAACATACCTCTTGTTCTTCCCTTTCCATCCCTGCTGGAAGATTTTTTTTTTTTTAAACAAAGATTTTGATATCTGTCTCAGGGCTTTAGAAAGCTGTAGATTACTTGCTGTCTGGATGTGAAGGCTACGGGTGCAGAAGGAATTGCTTTTTAGGCTAACGCAAATGCTGGCCCTGCGTTATGTGCTTTGTAGAAATTGTGTGCAATAGATGGAAGCACCGAGAGGAGCTCGGTGCGTCAGGAAGGCGATGTTACAAACGGTAAAGGCAGCTAAAATGCAAATGAGTGGAAAGCGGTGGAAGTGAGATGCCATAGTGGACTATGGAAATCATGCTGACAGATCAAAAAGAGACTGAACCAGGCACGAGAAAGTAAAGTTTAGCTGAGGAGCAAACATACCAATTGACAACAAGGAATTGCTTAGAAACACGAAGAAAAAAAAAAAAAAACACAGCGAAAAGCACAGACCCCTGATTCAATGAAAGGCTGTTAAGGGCTTCTTTTTGCATGAATGAGAGGTGAAGTTGTGAAGTGGTTGCGTGGGTGGCTTAAGCGGTGGTGTGAAACAATCCCTGTGTTAGATTGAGCAGATATCGGAAATTATTTATGTTGTTAGTGGTCTACGGAGCTGGCAGAAATTCTTTTCCCTGTGAGACGCATCTTTGCCAAGTGAAGGGTGATCTGTTTATAGCGGTGCAGGGTGTGTGTGAATAAAGGGGCTGACTTTGCACAGGGGTCATGTAAATACAGAATCCAGGTGAAATTCAGGCATCCGTCTGTTCAGCTCCACATACTGCAATATGGTCCTGAAACCAATGGGAATATCAAACGCATTCCCAATGTGTACATGCAAGTCCTTAGCTTGAATATGGGATGCCTAGTTGCTATGTTGAATGAGATGTAACTGCTACTGAAATTTGGCATTTAAACTCATTTCTTACCTCTTCCTACTAACTCCATGAAAAAATTCACAATTCAGCGACCTGGTGTTTATTAGCATGTGCGTGGAAGTGGACACGGGTGGACAGAGAACCTTGCATTTGGAAAGTGTGTTGCAGTTTGCACCTAATGAGAAGACTCTTGAGCGAGCAGTTGGTATCTTTGATCAACGGCTTGGAGCTGTGTTTGCCTCTTCTTTTTGGAGAAGGTAGTGTCTCTTGCTTGGCACTACCCAACCTACCCTGTTGATAGGAAGTTTCTTGCCTGCGAGGTCTTCCAAAGATGCCTGCAGCTATAAGAAATACAAAATGAAGTAAATCCGAGGCAAACAGGAGAACAAAATATGGTGTTACCTGCACCATGTTACTATTCACTGTTACTGCCCAGGAACCAGAGGAGGTTGGAGAATGATGTGCAAGTAGTTAATTTAAAAAAACAAACAAAAAATGCCCTGAACCCGCCCTCCCCCCAAAGTCCTGAGGGAGAAAAACTGAGAATAACTTCTTTCCTTTAAAGAAGGAGGGCAGCTGCGTACTTGTTCTCTAAATGTAGTAGGTCCATCTTTATACTCTTGCTTACTGTGAATTTTTTTTCTGAAGAGTGTCTTTGGGCTAGAAGGAGACTCTTTGCTTCAGGTCTATGCTACTTTGGCAAGTTCTAAAAGACTTTTACAGTTTTCTTGAGCATACAACATCAGAAGTTTTTATTAATAGAAACATCATATGGGAGTATCCAGCAAGTATAGATCTCTTAAAAAATCTTTTAATATCTTTAATATTTCTACACCTGGTAATGAAATTCCACATGGACTGAACCACTTCAAATTTTGAAGTGCATCTCACTGGATAACCTGCCAGTTTTGCTCATAGATATTTCTAAATCCAATAGCCTCCGCAGTGCTTTTGGTTCTTTGGTGATTAGCTCCAGTAATATAAAACTTCTACAGAAAATCTCTGAAGCAGTTTGCTTCTGTGCAGGTCTTCAGTGCATCAGCTTTTCATATGTCAGCATTTAGATGGCTCAAAATTCTTGATCATTCTTAAAGGAAAGAATGACCTGCTTTGCTTCACTGCAATACTCATTATTTGCGTAGCTCTGTCAGTTCTGCTAGAAATGTTTACAAACCAAATCACATCTGCTTTGGCTACTATCAATCAACAGATGATGAAAGAAGGATCATTACATCTATTTATGAAAAACTAAATAGCAGGGCAATTAGAAGATTTACTGGATTTTCACCTATACTTGTATTTTCTTTCTGCAGTTTTAATAAAATCCTCTGGCTCTTCATTTTTAACAAACAGGACAAGTAGAGGCTTATGAAAAAGATATGATCAGCCTGTGGGACTTCCTGGTACATTTTGTTTTCTATTTAGCTATGTTATATTTGTGTTGTCATGCCATCCATGTTACCGTCCTGGGTGCTCTACAAACCGAAGTTATTGTCCTGTCCCAAAGCAAATGCCATTTTAATAGACAAAAGGGACAATGGATGAAAAGCTAGGACATGATAGTCCCCATCTCAGGGCTAGGAGGGCTGATGCAGAAAGAGAATGAAGATGTGTTTAAGCCATATAGTGGGGCACTGTGCAGGTTTCTCAGCTAATTTCACAATGCTGTAGTCCAAACAAGCCCTGATTTAGGTCCACCCGTCAGCTCCATGAGTGCACCTGGGCAAATACATTCAGATCCTTGAAAGAGCTTGAAGCTTTCCCAGCTATGATGTTCCTTCTCAGTCTTCCAGATCTGGACTCGGCGCCTGTAGAGTGAACTCAGGACTGTATGAATCGGTGTAGCTCTGCCTTTAATGATTTGCCTTGATTGACTTGTAACTTCTTGAATACTGGTACAAGATTGCATTAAAACCTGTGCTGGGGGTGGTTATCAAACCCAGATAGAAGTTTTGACCTAGTGTCTCAATCTCAAGAACGTCCTCCTTATCCCTGTACGATAGCAGACGGTTTCTTGGGTAGTCTTTTATTTGTATGCTGTTCCTGCTGTCTTCCTAAACATTTGCTGCCCAATCAAGATCACAGGAAACAGAAATATAATCTAATTTAAATATTAACATTTGTAGGATATTATGCCTAAAAATGTTTATCTACTAAAGCTGGTGCAAGGCAAAGTAGTTCATGCAGCCAGTTGTGTTGCAGCTGTGATGTCTGTTCCACGGTGGATGTCCTCTCTGTTTAAGGTAGTGTCTTTTTGTCTCCTACATATACAGCAGGTGCTCAATTCTGATCAGATGTAGGGAAGCACATCAGCCTGGCTCACTTAAAATTGAGACAAACTCCAACTCCCTGCTGGTGTAAATTGAAGCACTGCTTTGAAAATTGCAGAAGGGCATGCATTTACACCAGCAAAGAAATTGGCTCCTTAGCCCATCTACTGTGACTTGGTAGTTTAAATAAGGGGAGAAGTAAACAATTTTGTAGCTGAGCTTAACTCTTTGTTGCTGAGCAAGCGACTGAAATTGCCCACTAACATGTTTGATGTCGGCATTCCACGTGATAAACATTTAGTTACAAGGATTCTGGTTGCACACCATGGGCTTGACTTACACTGGCGCTGTTTCCATTGACGTCAACTGTCTCCAGAACAGCCACAAACCGCCTTTGTACAGGTGTTACCAGTTGATATTCAGGCTGTGTGATTAGCCACCTAAATTGCATGTTTTTTTTTTCTTCTGTTTTGTAATCGGATTACTGTAATATTAACAAATAAAAGCAGGAGCTGAACAACAATAAAGCTTTAACATGAAATGAGCGGAGAGGGAAGGGAACATCAGCAGGCAAGAGATTTAAAAATATAAAAATGCTAAACTGATTTGTTTCCTCCCCCCAGCTGGAGCATTGTGTTAACTCGCGTTCACAGATCGCAAGTCTCATGGTACAGCTTCCATTTTGAACAAGGGAGGCAAGCTGAAACTCATAAACCAGGGAAAGTTAAGACTTGCTGGATTTTTATTTCGAACTTCATGCATAGAGGGGGAAGCTTTTTTTGGTTTTGTCTTTTCCCTTAAGGTATTGACATTTTTGCGTGAACATGTGCTTGATTTATACAGAAGACAGTCTCTTTTAGAAGTCTCACTTGATCAATATGCCCTGTGCCTGGCTGCGACGTTGCGCTGCCGTCTGCTGTGCGAATTGCCGCTGCACCTATTAGAGTGCGAAGGCTGCGTACAGTGAGCTTCCAACTCTACGTTTGTTCATGCTCGCACAAACATCCTTGAACATGACTAAAAGTATCCTTGAGAGTGAATAAAAGTATTTTATTAAAACAAGCAAATTACGAAATGGGGTTTAACACTTGGCAGCAGTTATTCGCTCCTCTTTCCTTCTGTGTAATCAATCTGAGTTGACCAAGCCGGCTGACACGGGAGGAGTTTCTCTGTTCTCAACATTGTACAGACAGCAAAATGATCATCCTTGGCCCCAAAAGCTTGCAGTCTAGTGTGAGTGGACCTAAAACCACTTACTAAAGTATGGATGACACTTTATTGCTCATAAATTGACAATCTCAGAGCAAAGATGCTGAGATAGAGTTTTTGGTGGGATTTTTATTGCCTCCCAAAGAATATGCTCTTTCCACCATGGGAATGAATGATGGTGCTGGCAAATTACTCCCATTTTTCATGGGTAAGCAGACACTTTCCTATTCAGCAATTCCAGAATTAACTGTGAAGTTATTTACAGTCTTTAAAACAATAAGCATATACCCAAAAAGAGAAAAACTGTCCATGTCCAGGTTAGGTACTGGTCTGTGCATGTGTGCAGATGTAAGATCCTGTGTACTACCTGCTTTCTAGTGACCACAGTAATTACGTCTGAAATACAGAATGTTTACATAGCTCAGGCAAAGGCCTAGGGAGGGGGAAGCAACAGAGCTCTGCTCTCCCATGGCATCAGAGAGCTTCCCTTGGATGCGGGAGCATTGACTGAGCAGGATGAGGTGTGCATGAAGTCTCCTAGGAGTGAAGACCTCTGTAAACTTCCTGGCCTTCTGCACCGCATGAAAAGTGTTTTCTTTGTTTGCCTGCTGTAAACCCGTAAGCATATTCCTGCAGAAGTTCCAAGCGTTACCGATTTTCCACTTACCCAATTCTCTGCTGATGCGAAGGTCAGAGAGAAAGCATCGCCTTTCTTGCAGTGGCACGTTGTAGTCTTCGTAGTGTAGATAGCATTGGAGAATATGTTGTGATCTGTGCTACCAGGAGTGCAGGGGGAGGTGTTGTGTACACCCTTTTGCACTGAATTTTTATTATGCTGTTGGTCTGCAGAGCATGGGGGATGGCGTTCAGTAAAGATGGGCATGAGTAGTGTCAGGAGGGCTTAAAGCAAGAAATACAGAATGGACCTTGATGTCAGCTCTCACCCAGGTTTGTGAGAGATCAGCAGTGAATTTCAGATTTGAGTTCCCTTCTATTAGTAGGAATTGAACTTCCTCTGTCGTCGTCTTAGGAAGAATGGTTAATGTGCATTGTGTTGATCATGTTAAATTAACAATATGCCAAACATGGGTTATGCCAAGATTTCCCACAAAACTTTCTCATGGAATGGACCTATGTTTTTTGGCGTCGTTTGTTTTTTTTTTTTTTTAATAAACATTTCACATTACCGTATTTAAAACTGCTTTCATAGTCCTGCTAAACAGAACTTCAGCATAACTGAAAAGGGTTGAGAATTGAAGAGGGCTGATGAATTATCAAAGAGATGCAACAAGAGGAGATGGCAGGAGAAAAGCGAAACCATTTGACGTAGGCCTGCCATATAGATTGGTGCCGTTGCAGGAACTGAGATTGCCATCAACTTAATGAGCATTGCATTGGTCTGTGTTTGTTATAGATTATTTCTCCACAGCCCTTTGCATTAGTTATTAAAACCTCTCTCCACAGGCAGTCTGTTTTCTGTTGGTTCAGTGCCTATCTAGCAGAGAATAGTTTCCAGAAGCAGAAGAAGGTAACAGACCACTTAGAGTGGATCTTGCATTATAATCTCTTAAATGAGATAATCTAACAGAATATCGATCCCGCGTTGTTAACTTAGTGTGGCCTATTGAATATGTAGCACTGGAAGGCTGTAATTTAGTTGGAGAATTCTTCAAATAGACTATCATTTCTTTTCTGTTCTTGCTGACAAAATGAGTTCACTAGAAATATTTCTAACCTGGAGTTATGTAGACTGGTGGCTGGTAGGTCGTCAGTCCTCGTTTTATTTTAAATTTATAGATGATTAAGCATAAGACTTCTAATATTTTCAACTTTACAGCAGCAGTTGCAGTTTTCTCCTTTATTACTAAGGTCTTCTGATATTTAAATTTGAGGATGTTTCCACCCCTTTCCTTCAGAAGCATCTTTCCTGTGGTGTCGTGAATGCTGGCCTACTGTTGATAACTATACACTAAAAACACTGTGTAGTTAATTTATTTAAAATGAAACTTTAAAGAGTTCACTTTATTAGTCTTGCTTTTTAATGTGTTGCAATTTCATAGAATAAGGGATAATCTATTGCCACTGCTGCAGATTTCTGGAATGTGGATGCTTTTTATCTTCCAGGTTTTGATTTTAGTTTGGTTTAAAACATTAAAACATTTTCCCAATTCCCCCTCCCCACCCACAGAAGTCCAATTTCTATTTTTGTCATCAGAGCACAATTTCAATAGGTAGAACTGTCAAGAAATTAAGGAATATTTTCACTATTAGTATGTAAACCAGAAGAAATTAGAAAGTAACATGTTACTAACCTCGATGTGCTTTTGAAAAAAAAAAAAAAAGGGGGTGGGGGGACTTATTCCTGTTTTTCTTCTTGATATATCAAATAACTTGATTTAAAAAAAAAAAAAACAACAAATGCCATTTTGTCCAGAGAAATGATGTCTCTTCTTTCCCTAGAGGACAGATGTTATAGCATTGTGATCACAAATGGGTCTTAATCCTAAATAGATGAGAGAGGAAAAGATATTTCATGCTTTTCTAAATAGCTGATTTGGGTAAATAAGCATTTGTTCTTTCTGAAAGATTCAGCAATTTCTCTTCTATTTATTAAAAGGATGAAGAAAAGCACTTGTAAAAAGATCTCTAGTCTTCCAACAAGTCCTCTAGGAAAAGTAGCAAAGATGAAGTTTGAAAGTCTTTATGCTGTTCTAAGATTAAAACCATCAAATTATAAATACATTCTTTAATGATATTTTAATACATTACAGAGAAGCAAAGAAGTAAGCTTCATTTTTTGTTTCTCAGTGACCTTTTATTTCTAATCTTACCTGGAACATCTAATTAGGATTTCTTCAGTTGTAAAGACAAGTTGGTTAGTTATGCAAAATTTAATACAAGAATCTAGTAATTGAGGAATTTAATTGGAGATGGATTCAGTCGTTTTTGAGCTGTCCTGTCTAAATCCTGTGTCATGGTGACTCTTCAAACTTTTTGCTTGCCAGCAACGTTTCTTGTATTTCGGGGGGATTGCTCCTAATTTCAAAACTGGCAATGCTCTGAAATTTCAGAGGGCCGTGTATCAACCCAATACAATGGTGTGTTGTGGTTGCCAGAAAATGATTATGAACGAGGAAATGATATGTAGTAATGACTTCATAGAAGAAAAGAGCACAGCAGTCCTAGGCAGGAAGCAGCAAACCCTCTGGAGGTCTTTAATACCTCTTGGCCTTCTTTAATGAAATCCCGTCATGTCAATAGCAGATAAACGCTCCACGCGGAGCAGGGGATAATGCTGAGGAGATGGGTGTCCGAACCCAGCACAATCCTGGAGACAGCTACTGGGCATTTGTGATATTATTGGTAAATATTTGAGGAAGTGCATAACGTATGTTAACGTTATTTCACTTTTCTTATAGAATACTTATAAGAAAAGCAACGTTGCTGTCTCTCTGATCCCCATAGTGTCATGCAATGTAAGAGAAGATAGCTGGCTGCTCAAGTAGAGGAAGGTTGCTAGCGGGGGTTTCATCCATCCACTGGCACCAACCAAGACATATGAGGAGAAATAAATATATGAATAATAATTAGCATGTCCTTATTTTGACTTGTGTAGGAATAAATGCCAAACTCAAGACTTTCTACAAAGAACACTTTACTATTTCCCAGTAAATTAGGTGCTTTAGCTGAAGCATCTTAATTGGTCACAACTCCTCTGCTACTTCATGGGCAGACAGAAGCAAGAACGTAGCTGTGACTCCCACATATAAAAAGTACTTTGTAATGAAAAATGAGTTTATGCATAAAGCTTGCTGGAAGTTAACAGTTACCTTTGTTGCTTTGATTTAATTGTTAATCTTGTACCCACAGAAAAAAAAAAAAAGTGCTACTCTTTCATTTGTGCCATGATCATATTCTCGAGCTGCTTCTCATTGTGTCTATTCATGACAGACTAGATTGTCCCTGGAGTGAGCCCGCGGAAGCCACCTGCATTACAAAATGAATGAATTGAGCTCAAGCGGTCTAACCTTTCTAATAACTTTTCTGTATCAGGGACAGGAGAATCTGTAAAGATATTGATCCAGCAGAATGGTACATTATTAACTTGCTGTGATGGCCTTTGTGACTGACAAGATAGTTGTAATAAGCAAATACTTATCAGCGATCAGCAGGATGAAGGAAAGAGACATCAGGACCAACAACCATGACCCAGCCAGGAAATGGGATTTCAGCCCCTGTTCCCATAAGGTCCATTATGTGGATGTGTCACATATTATGTACTGTGAACTCTGTAGCTTGAGCACAGGTAGTTACTTTCTATTCCGGAATACCTCTGTACAGTGATAAATGTAGATGGATAGGACATTACTATCTACAACTGCTTTACCTTGGTAACTGCTCCTACGCTGCTTATAGGATCTCTTTTTCTAGCTGATGTGGCCTTTTCTAATTCCTAGCTCTGTTCTTGATTTATATCCTCTAATTTTTTTTCTGAGAACACAAAAGAGTTGTTACCCCTTGAATCTCAGAACTGATTGCCTCCAGTTTCATGTTTCCTTGGGGTGTTCTGTACCTTTTGTTCATTGCAAAATGAGGAGAGAAAGCACAACAAAAATCTATTTGGAACAGCATAAGAAACGTTGTCCACATGACCCCTGTAAAGACGGCAATGTTTCAATCTGAAATGTATTGCGGGCTATAAAAATTATGAACAGGTGAACTACGCCTGTAGTACTGTGTGCCGCCTGTGCATGCAGTAGTAAATGCTGACCTCCTTACTCTATAAAGATAAGAATTTCAGCTATATTCATGTACGGTGAGGAATGATGTGCTCATAACCATATCCCTGTAATAGGGAGCACACAGTTCATGTTGAGCCTACTGCAGCGGAGCCCTCTCCCTATCTTGGAGCTCTCGGATGCTATCGTAGCACAAGCCACCCTTTTTCACGTGTGAACTGTGCACACGCTACAGAAATGGAAGTCAGACTTTGTGGGAGCTAGTAATAAAAGGGAAAGAAACCCAAGATGGTAGTTAATCATCCATTTATTCAACTTGGACAATTCCAGTGGCTGAAGATGAGATCTACAGCTGGCGTGAATGAAGAAGCCCGTTGTCTTTGGGGAGTGTTTACAGGAACTGTGGAGCTAATCAAGGAAATTTAACTCTTACCTTAGCTAGCAACGGTAAATCAGGAGCCCAGTTCTGTTGCTGGTTGCGGTCACGTAGCCTCATCTTAAAGAAGAGTGTTTGCTTTGGTCTAAACGAGGGGAGCTTCTCTGGAGGGAAACCTGCCTAAATGACAGTTAGGGTGCTCCAGAAAGCCACGAAGAGCTGAGCTGAGCGACCTCCAGGGGGAATGAGTATGGAACATGATGCTGTAGCCTTGCTGTTAGGAATTAATATAGATGATGATGAGTTTCATGGTATCAAAGTGTACCACTCAGTAGTAAGGGTCTTGTAAAATGGGTGCTAGTAGTCAGAATATTTGGAGAAAATGAAGGTTTGGCGAGAGCTTGCTCAATCGACAAATATTTATAATTTGCTTTACTCCCTGCCACTAATTTTCCTTCCCTTGGTTATAAATATGCAGGTAATAATAATTTTCTGCATCTGAGGATGGAATAATGAGCAGCCTGAAGGCAGCTTTCAGGGCTCAGAATAATGGGACCTGGCTCCCAGGCCAGAAGAGCCAACTGCTGACACGGAAAGCTATTTGTCTCTGCAAAGCAAAGCTGTTTCCGCAGGCTTGCTGTGTTTGCAGAGAGAGGGTCCACCGACTGCACCCAGGCTCACCCCGTGTCCTGCACACGCCACTGCCCTTTTTTCACCTGGGTCCCCTGTCGTCGGTCTCCCAAAGAGTCACGAGTTAGCTTAGAGGTGAGAATTACCCTGGTGTACGGGTTTAGCAATAAGATTACACGTGTACTATTAATCTTGTTATTTTGGTATATTAGTATATTGAGTAAGATAATCTTTCAAGCTAACTGAAAAATACTGAGTAAATCCTAGGCAAGGAGCAAGTGTGGGTGTACTGTAACTCTGACATTTTCTCTGGTCTCTGGCATTTTGTCCATTCCTATATATCATCACCATGACTACAGTGGTAATGTCTAAGAGAACTCCAATGTAAATCTGACAGCACCTCCTTAGCGGTACTTAAAATCATGTAATTAAGTAAGAAAAGGCTGCTGATTGAGGAGGTTAGAGCTGCCTTGCAGAAGATTACAGCACATTTCATGATTAACAATCAGAACATTCTTTTCCAAACCTCTACCTAATTTAGCAGACTAAGGTTTCAGCTGAGAATAAGACTCTGCTCTTAATGCTGCAAAGAGGAGGGAGAACGGTAATTTCCCACCATTTTCACTGCTTTCCTGGTGTTTACTGCAGTGTCAGTCTTCATTCTAATTTTGCTCTCCCGGTTAACTGACTTAACACAAGTACCGAAAAGGCAAAAAGGTCAACGCTGTTGATCATAGCACTATAATTCACTTCAGTCTCTTGGCAGTTTATAATTAGGATGGAAAAATGGTATAAAAACAACTCATTTTAGTGACAAAAACCCTGCACCCATCAGTTAATGTGCCAAAATTAATCTTTTCTCTTTGTGTCCCTAAAATTATAGGTTGGTTTCAGAGATAAACTTGTGTTTACTTACTGGCAAACGCATTTCTGTGAAACTATGTAGTTAAACTGTTTGCGAGGAAGAAAAGGAATTCATATATAGCATATAGGGATATTATTTAGAGTTTTAAATGGAACATGTTGTTATTGTCTATGAAACATTTAAGGTAGGTCACAGCAGTGGAAGGGGTCCTGATAGACAATTCCTCTGTTCAATTGTCCAGGGTGCGATGGAATTTTCTTGTGAAATCTGCTGGTTTTGAGAGCACTCTCAGTGAGAGGACAGTGACGCTGGTAAAGCGATTCAATTCCTCTCCCCCTCCACACCTGCACAGACACTTACAGATGGGATCATCTAGGGAAATCTGTAGTTTGTAGACAAAGCGAGGTCTTCTAGAGGAATCTTTAATGTGACATTGTGGCAGGGGTAAGGAAGGTCCTTAACCATGACATAGTTTTGTGCCAGATACTTTTATCTTCCTTTCTGTCGCTTTTTGATATATTATTGTTCGTGGTGTTCTGGCTGTGTTCCCTAGGCTTTGTTTTCTTCTTTTAAATATGTATAAAAGAAAATAAATATATAAATTGCCTACCTATTTTCTTGGCAGCCTTTAAGAAAAACTTTGCTACTTCTCAACTCTTGATTGCCTTCCATGTTAACTTGAGTCCGCATCAACCTCCAGATTTCTCTGGGGAGTATTTAGCTTTTCCTCCATCACTTGGTAGAGTGCCTGCGTGTCGTGAGTTACAGAAATATTCCCGTTGTCTAATTCCTTTCTACACATCCCAACTGAAAATGTTGGTTTGGGCTATATATATTACGTAGATGTATGCTAAGGACTGGAGAGAAGCTGGAAGTGTTGCATGTAAGGTTTAAAAAAAAAAAAAAAGCTTCATATTTTCTAAAAACAGTATTTCACAGAATAAATACCAACCACATGCAAGAGCAAAATCCCTGAGAAAAGGGAGAGGCCACATGTACAGCCGTGGAATTGGGACTCCTTGCCCCCAGACCCCATGAAGGAACAGGTTTTGTACACTGATGCCATCTTATGTTTGTAATGAATACTCATTTTAATTGCTCCTCCTTTTGGCTCTACCATGTGTAGTTTCTGCAATGTGCTAAGGGTTTTTCCCCCCACAGGCTGTGCAATACCGTACAGATTGACGTTTCCAAGTCCTTTAAAAATGGGAAATGCACTCTGTTAACATCTTTATTCTCCTATGGCAAAACTCAGCATGCTTTGTGGAGAGAATTAAAATTAAAAAATACAATCTTGATCCTAGAGGTCTGGTTTGAGTGTAAATATTGTCAAAAAAGTCCTGTATCTATGTCTGTGTATCCCAGTTGTGGAAAAGATGATGATGAATCTGACTCCCTTAAAAATTCTTGGGGAAGTGCTGGCATAGGTATCATTATTAGCATATGTTAAACCAGAGCAAAAAATATTCTTTACATAAGCAGCTACTGCTGGAGTGATCAAATGTCTCCATTGCTGCAGGTCAAAATGTGCAAATTAACACAAATATTCAAGCATTAAATCACTCCCAGTGAAAGGCAAAAGGTTTACAGAAAACGCGGGCTCTGTCATGTATCTATGCACCAGTCTCACTAATGACAAGATGATATGCAGTCCGAAGGAATTATTGACTCAAAAGATAAGAACATGAAGTAGGCATTTTAAATTCAAGTCTGCAATTAACTTACCTCAAAACGACGTTATGGGATTTATATTACCAGAGGGTTGTTGGGATGAAAAGCTGAAGTTTTACTACTGAGCAGGTGTCATTCAGGTACGTAATTAATCTGAACAGCAAAACACTTCAGTGTTTGGGATTCAGACGCTAGTAATAAATAAAGGAAAAGAAGCTGCAAAACATGGTACGTAATACACGTTATCTAACTCTGTGTGTCGAGAAGGTGAGAGGAACCGTTGTGTATTGTCAAGTTAAAGCAACAAAATGAAAATTTTGCAGGAAGTTTCTTACTGTGAGCAAGCCCATACTTTTAAGACAAAAAAAGATATATAGATGTGGATGTAACTCCAAATTGTGCCAGTTCCTTTAGTGAAAGGATTTCAGTCCTTTTTTGGAACAGAAAACTTGATGCTTCTATCTGCTCTTTGGGCTACCCCGTGCAACCATAACTCTGTTCTTGGGTATGATACAGGCTTTAACTTGGGCATATACTGTTTCATCCTCTTTCGTTCAGTGTGTTGTGTTTATTGGCACCATTCGATACTTGTCCTTTATCTTCCTCATTCAGAGAGCGAAATGTCAGGGAATCTGAAAATACCCCACCTTCCCTACGAGGGGGAGCTGAACCCTTGTGCCTCCGCTGCTTCAGTCTCTCTGTATGAGGAGGAAGGGCAGCAGATTGGAGCCGTGTTGCATACCAAGGAGACGCAAATGAGATGGGAGTTTCAGGGTCAAGGAGCTGGTGTTGAGTTCCCTTTGCTTAAAGACCCAAATGGGGGTGCGCAAGGCGTTAAATGCACGCTGCTGTTGAGCGCGCCTTTCTCGGTAGCGTAACCACGTACGTAGTTTAATGAACTATGCGAGGCTGAGAGGTCCTAGCAACACCTTCCCTGCCCAGCTGGCATTACGTGGCCGTTGAGACACACTCGTGCCGTCAGACCTTTTAGCAGAGCTTTCTGCAGTCTGTCCGGGCACGCAGTCTGGGCTGTCTGTGATTTGATTACTACATTTCCAGCAGGGTTTCTTTCAAAGCAGTATTTGTAGCTGTAGTGAAGACTATATTGGAATGGCTGCAGTTGGTTTTGTAAAGCAAACTGGATTTCGGTTCCAACCAGGAAATCATTTGAAGGCATGCAAGTGGTTTAGTAGCGCACAATGATTTTGCATGTTAGTTACACACGTGCAAAAAATGCTTTGCTTACTCAAGGCTTTAATGTAAGTCAGGTCAGAAAAAGCAATTGTAGTGACTTACTGTGTTCTTGCTCATGGCATCTACTTCCTATGTCTGTTTACATTCCCATCTGTACCTGAGAAGTGCTAGATGGAAATTGGAATTCCCAGAATATGGGAAAAGCTATAATTTTGCATGATTTTCCCATACCATGACCCTGTCTGCCTCCTGAAGAACAAATTATCTTCAAACTCGAGCTTTATTTCAGGCCACTGAAGATGCATGAACCTGTAATGTTTTTCCCAATGTTGCCTTTTTCGTTGATATTATCCCAGAGTTTAAAAAATCTTGATAATACATTTTCAGATTTGAAAATTGCAGCAACTGAACCAATTCTGTTTCGGATGTGTTGAAATGTTGCATTATGATGCTAATAAATAGCTCTTTGCAGTTTTTAAACAAGATTGGAATTCTGACACATTTCTATGGTACTTCTGTTTTGATTAGTCAGAATTATCCAACACAAAAAATATTCTGCCAGGAAGTTTTTGGTTGCCCTGTTCTACCGTTCTTTAAGTATAATTTTTCATTCATCTGACTCCTGCTAGCCCTGAAGCCTAATCCTTGCATTTGTGCATCTCACACAAGAGTAGCTGACTTTGAAGTATTTTTATTTTCAGATGGGATATTAGCCCGGCTGTCCTGCAGTTTTTAGGTCAGTTGGTGAGAAATGTGATTTCTGACCTATGGGTGTGTCTCGGAAGAATAGCCCAGGGACTAGGGAGCTAGGGAATGTGATTTTAAAGCTATTTTTAGGCTTCCAGAACTGCTTCCCCCAGTGGAAGTTAGAATAACCCTGAATATGATGGCTTCAGTCCCCAACTCGCTTCATACTTCCTCTGTCTTCCAAAACGCTCGTCAGGGGATGGTCACGGTCATTTCACTGGCTCTATCCCACTGTGGGATATCCTTTATGGCTAAATGAATCCTGAGAACAAATCAAGCCCTTGTTATAGCCAATGCATTGAAATTTTGCTGGAAACCTTATCCCCAAATCATCTTCCTCATTCAGCCAAGCCTAATCTGATACGATCTTTTCAAGGTTCGTATCTTAGTTATATTCTGAATTGTTTTTCTAGGTACTTTCTTACTCAATATTGCTACAGATGGTTAGCTCTGAAATGTGGATGAAATAACTCTTCTGGAATAGATCTGTAACTTGAAATACGATATGCTCGTTTGACTCACATTTTTATGTAGAACAGCTCACAGAGTATTCTTTTGGGGTTTTTTAATTATTTCCAGCGTGCTCAAAGTGTGCTTTAGAAGTTGTACTTGTGTAAGGACTATATGGAATAGCATGTTCCAGAAGGAGTGGATGGACTTGGATGCTTGTGCAAACAAAACAAACACTTCTGAAAATGTACAAAAATCCAAATATGTTGAAGGTTGGAACTGAGAAGCAAGCAACAGACTCTGTTAGGGGATGCTCAGACACTGTAAGGGATGCTCAGATTCTCTCTTTCTATAGCTGTGAATTTCTGAGATTTATTTAAGTTGATGTGAAATACGTAGTATTTACAGTTAGAGGCTTTGTTGATCCTTCAAATAGTGATATTCTGTACCTTGTTACTCATCCAGAAATAGCTAAAGTGGCTTTCTGGGTACAAATATCGGTCATCTGTATGCTTACGGACAGTCTTTCCTGCTTCGATGAAAGTTCATGACT
Source organism: Pelecanus crispus (assembly GCF_030463565.1). NCBI lineage: Eukaryota > Metazoa > Chordata > Aves > Pelecaniformes > Pelecanidae > Pelecanus > Pelecanus crispus. Next base: position 47,375,406 of record NC_134649.1, read on the forward strand.
GTTGACCTGATTGTACAGCTTCCAAGTAAACATAGTATACATAATTTTTTTTTTTTTCTAGTATAGGAAGTGTCCTTTACATACGCTTGCTAGAGAGAAAAAGAAAAAAACATCTTTTAGTCTGTGGCTGCAGCGAATGGAGCTGTGAGCAGACTAAGACGCTCTGGCCCATTGGCTGAGTCGCTGCAGCTCTGTGAGCGCGTGCTCCACGCCGCCTCGGTCGTGCGGTGGAATGTGGTAGTCTGATACGTGTTCCACTGCATGACTACGTACTGACGAGGGAAACACAGCACTTGTATTTCTTTAGGACTTTCCCCTTAGGTGTTCACCAGCTAAAGGGTTTTAAATCAACAGTTTCCTTGACTTTGCTGTGATCCCAGCATTATTAATAATTTCATCTTCACCATCCCCCACTGTAGACCAGATTTAGGTTATAACTCTGATACTTAAGGGATTTTCATGTTGCTATTCAGTAGCGCAAGAAAACGCCATAGCGGCTCCTCTTTCTTGTGGATCCTTTGTGGAGCTGAACTGATCATGCTTTAATTGGGACTCTGCTTTCTGATCCCATTCTTCATGAGGGTTTCTTCATGAGTTCTGTGAGGGCTATAGCTGGTGAAGCTGCTCAAGAACAAAAAGACCCCGCAGCCACCTTGGGTATCTTTTTATCAGCTCTTCCTGGTATCTTTTTAGTAATAATCTGAAAGAAAACTTGTTGAAGGGTCAGAAATACTGAATTAACGAGATAATACTACAGTAGATTGTAGATTACAATCTAGCATTGAAGTGAAGGGAGCATTGTATGAAATTATGGTCATAATTTTGATTCTCTTTTCCCAAAATTTCTCATTAAAGGCAGGCAGATCTTGTCAGTTAACGTCCAGTCTTTTCCCTCAAGCGTCCCAGCCTCTTGTGAATGTGCCTGCGGGGATGTGATCGCAGAGCCGTGGCCTGGGTTTGCATCTCGTGGAGGCAGGACTCGGTGCTGCTGTGGGAGGATTAGGTGGTTAAGCCAAACCATCTGCCTGTGCGGAGGATGCTCTCCCACACCTTTTGTACGTCAACAGTTTGGACAATTGGTGCAAGATAAAGATTTAGTAACTCACTCAGAGACAGTTGTTTAGAAGGTTGGTAATAATATTCATAGGTTTGTGAAGTAAATGGCTTTTAAAAAGATGGAGCTTCAAAACTCTTTTTAAGGGTCATTTTTTTGTCCTGCATCTCTGCACGCTCATGTGGGAGGGTGCCCGTGGGGCGAGAAGTCGCAGGGTGCCCCACGTCAGTGTCTGGTCTAGAGCGAGCTGGAAGCTGCGGTCACCAGAAGTCTCACAAGGGAGTGGCGAGCAGCTGTATCGTGTACGCTGAAAAGCAGCGTCAGAACTGTAGGGATTGCTGAGCAAACGGAAACTCCAGCGCTGCAATACTCGCCTGTCACTAGAAAAGCAGTTTCTGTTTGTACATAATGGTTTTTCGTACTGGCTTGACAAAATATATTTCCTCAAAAGTGTTGCCTGTGAAAAAAGAATGCAATTGCAAATGTTACACAATACGAATGCTATTGCCCTAAGTGGCCCCCAAGAGAGCGCGTCGAGTTGTCAGTTTGATACAACTTCATAGCAATAACTAAATTCCTAAATTGCTTACATGGTCTTTGCTGTGATAGAAGTGTAAAGATGAGGGATGAGTTAATCAGTGAGTTGCTAATTTACGTTTAATCAATAACATCTTTAATAAGTACATGTTATCAAAGGAAAAAACATAAATTGCTATGCTATACCCCATTACTACGTACAGCAATCAGCGTTCACACTGTTAATAAAATAGATTGAAATTTTATTATCATGTCTTGAAATAAGCTTGTATTCACCTCTGGCTTGAGTTATTTCCATTGTCTTCAATTGATATGATAATGGGGACTCTTTTCAAGGCCTTTGCATCAGGCTTTTACTTCAGACTGGAAAGTGAATTTAATTGACACTACCCTGATACTCAGACTTGCCTCATCCACGTGGCTTACACATGAATTTTCAATTCAATTTCAACCTCAAATGGGAACAGCCACAAATCCGAACACCTTGCTGAAGCTGCACAAAATGAATTATGTGGATAACAATATTTTATCCGACTTGGAACTCGTCTGTGTTTTGTCCAAAGCGGTAAAACTGTGTAAATGGATTGCTAAGTCACTGTAATATTAATGACTTGTATCTCATCCTTTAAAAGCAGGATGACAGGGGGACAGAGGAGAGCATTGTCTCTCACCTTGGTGGAATTTTTCTTTTATTTAAGCCTAAAACCAAATATTTTTTTAAAAAAAAAAATCTAGCCTTCATAGGATTAAGTAATTTCAAATATTTTCTGGCAAAGTTTTTTGTAAAACACAAGAGAGCAATAGCATTTGGGGGAACAGCCTCTGCACCTTGGGCTCTGTCTCCTTCCTTGTTGTAAGATACTTTTGGGTTGGGTTACCAATGGAGCTAGGTGAGGCCCAGCTGTGGCAGCAAATGAGACTCCTTGAGCTAAACTCGCTGCCATTCACCCGTTAGGCTAAAACCTGCCAAAAATCAACCTGGAGCAGCCAGGCTGTTTCTAACACAGGAGTCTCTAGGCTGCTGGAGCCAGAAGATAACTCAGACTGGGGTAACTGCTTCCTGAGCTCTTCTGAATGATTTTCGTTTGCTTTGGGGTGGTGTCTTCTATGTCAAGAGTTGGACTTGCGGAGCCTCAGCTGGGCTTCTAAAAAGCTGCTGTTTTGGCTCTACTGCCAGCTTGGCAAGATATCTTTGGTTGGCCTGGAGCAAGGTCTGTCTCGAGGTGACTATTTCTGAACTTCAGAGTGGCAGGAAGGAAGAACCACGCGGGAAAGAAGCAGGAGTCGAATAAAGCGCCCAGTCTTGCTCAGCACGCTGGGCTCTGCAGGCACCCAGGTTTTGGGTGGAAAGCACCCCCTTTCCATGGCAGTGGGAATGGTTCCTGCGGGCAAGGGGGAGCCGGAGGCTGTGCCCTTCTTGCTCTGTAAACTGGGGTGAGAAAAGTAAAGTAAGAGCCCATAAGGGTTGAGTTCATAGTGCTTTGGCAGAGGAGTCTCTCAAGTGACCCCATGGTGAGAGCTAGTCCCCTCTGGCCTTCTGCTCCCTGGATTTTCTGCTCTTTGTGGGCTTTATTCAAACGCTGTGATTACTCCTCCCACGGTGGGCTTTGGGTCAGTCTTGGGGGTCTCTCTCAACCTTTGTGTTCAGCCAGCAGCTTCGGGCAGCTCTGCCACAATCGGCTCTCTTGGCCGTGACTGCCAACCCTCTTTTTCTGTGTTTATTATCCTTTAATTTCTCCTGCTCCACCCAGCCAGCCCCATTCACTCCCATTAGTGCTCCAATTTTTCCCTACTTCAAGCAGCTTTGAAAGATAAGCTTCAGAAGCAAGCTAACTACAGAAATAAAAAAGGGAGGAAAAAAAAAAAAAGAAAATTAAAAAACCCACCCCCCCTCATATTTGAAAGCATTTTGGTCTTGTTTTTCTCTCACTGCAGTTTCAGGTTATTGTAACGAACTAAGCCGGAATACCTGCATGTAGGCTGGAAGAGTCAGAAACTCTCCGCATTAGCTTTCATTTGCTTCCTCCCATGCTAACATCAGAGGAATTGTTAGGATTGGTTTCCGGGGGAGCAGAGCTGGGTCTGGACTCTGAGCTTTTGAAATTTGTAGCATTAAAACCCTCCTTGGGGCATACACACTGGATCTTAGCAGACTGCCTTATCGTAGTCAGCTTGACGTCTATATCTTGTGCAGCGAGTGCCATGCTATAATAAGTAAGAATACTGTTGCAAATATGGTTTCCTCTAGCTACATGTTTCAAAACCTTGTGTCATCAATAATCATTTTTTCCTGCTTTTTCTCATCAGTCCTAAATTCAATAAGGCTTCTATGGAGCCAGTCTGACCAGCACGTGATTCTGTATCAGACAAATTTCAGTTGTTGTCTACGCATCCTTTTTTCCAGACAACTCCCTGGATGACCTGAAATTGTTTGGGGAGGTTACGGAATGCAGCTTCATATATTTGCTAGAAATTCTTATCAATATTTTCTTGATACTTCATGAAAATATTTCATTACTAGATTCCCAGCAACATATAGTTTTGAATGTATGATGCAAACCGAGGGCTTATGGTGGAAAAAAGTGATGTTACTCCATAAATGTTAAACACCAAGTGTTTTCGGTTCTCGCGTTATAAACTTACATTGGCAGCTAAGTGGATTGCGGTTGTGTAAACGAAGATGTATTCAACGCAGTTTTGTTTCTGTCAGCCCGCTTATCACACAACCTTAGGGCATAGATGAGAGTATTCAAATATGATGTAGGGGTTGTCATTCTAAATCTGGATTTTGCAGTGGGAATCCTGCTGCCACCTGCTGCCAGCCAAGAAATCGGTTGTCTCTCTTTGCGGCACAAGCAAAATTGTGATTCTGACCTATTTTTTAGAAAGTTAAAACTTTTAATTTCCAAATTTTTACTTACGCTAACCATCAAATTTCAAGCTCGTTGCATTTTCTCCCTTAAGAAGATATTAGTTCCATAACCTCTATTTCTAATTTGTTTTCTTATCATAACAAGTCTGTTGAACATCTGTTTGGCATTTCATTTTTAACATTTCAGTAAAATGCAAGTGTGGGTAAATTGCAGGGTGTTATGTTGATGGCTTGCATTTATTATAGGCGGGATTTGGGGAAGTGGAAGGCTCATCAGCAAGTGAATTTGAGTATATGATTTTGTGTCCCAAAGCATTTAAACATGGACTTCAAAAGAGACAGATGTTGATAAAGACGGAGCACTTTGAACATGACTCAGAAATGTTTCTGTCTGCAGTAATGTTCTGGGCTGGAGCATCGGCGGAGCGAGCGTGGGCGCCTCTGGGTAGAAGTATGAGCTGTTGTTGCAACGAGCAGTGTGTAGTGTCAAGTTTTCAGAAGCACGTAGTTGATGTATGAGCCAAAAGGTAACTCTGGTACCTTTTATTTCAGGCATCAAGTTGAAGTGTGAACAGGAATCTGTGCATATACAGCTGAGAGCACCTGAGCTGCCCCGCTACAGAGGGTGCTAATATAACTTCTAAATTCCGCTTTCAAACATGATCCCGATGACTTTGCCTGTTTGTAACAGTCATGCTGAGTGAATTATATCATTCCAGATACACTTTCAAAGCTCTCCTACACTTGGACTAGTTATGCTGCTATAAAAGTTTGGCCGGGAGGTGCAGGTTCCCCGAGCAGGCATAAGCCGTAACAGGGAGAGTGCTCTTATGTTCTAAGAAGTTCATGCTAGAGCTCTGCTATAGCTTCACTTTTATGTGGTGACAAACCACATCTTTCTAACCAGAACCGATAGATAGTAATGGTTTTAAACCCAGACCAAGTCTAGCTGTATCAAAATTAAGACTCCTGGCTCCCGCTTCACTTATTTTTGAAAACAGAAGTTGCGATCCTGGGGCATGTAAGGTATTTTGAAATCATCGCCTGAGGTCAGTAAATCTGCAGAAAAACATAGCCCCGGGTGCCCTTACAGTCCAGCGCTAGCGGGATACAAAGCCGGTTGGAGCTGGTCAGCATTTCTTTCTCTGCCTGCCCTTCCGATGGAAAGGTAATGTTGCCCAAATCCCACTTTCCTGACAAAACAATGATAAATAGCACAAGAAAGCCCTGCAGCCTCTTAGGAGGGGGGAAATGTTTAGATAAACTTCAGGTAATTTATGGCAGCAGTCCAAAACTCAGCGGGGTAAACTGTGAAAAGTTCCTCAGCATCCCTGATGAAGCCCGTGCTGTTACCCAGCAGAAGAGGGGTGCTCGAAGCTTGACGGCTCTAGAGCATCTTTAGAGAGATGCCAGAAATGGTGGAAGCCTGGCAGACTTGAGTCACGTTTGGTCCACTGAACGTTGCCTTCTTGACGTTTGCTTTTAAATACTTCCAGAAATCCTGTGAGGCCTCTTGCTGGAGTTGAGGGATGCTTCATCCCTCGGGCTGAAGGTTTTCCATCACCGGCCGGGGCTGATGCTCCTGGCTAGCGCTGCTGGCTGCCCGGCAGAGCCGTGCTGGGGGGTCATCGTCCATCAGCAGTGCCCACGAGACAGCGCAACTCCATGAGCTTCTCGGCAGCAGCCAGCAGCTGCCTGCTGGGTGGGGAATTTTTTTTTTTTTTTTTCCTTTGTTTGTTTTGTTATGATGCATTAGCAGCGTTTGGTCAAATTTCTTCTGTCTAATGCTGTTGTTAATCACTGTTTTCGGAATGACATTGCAGATGTCCTGCCGTGCTGTTGTGGGTGCCGTGCTGCTGCTAATAGCACTGATGGCACTGCTGCCAGCGCCGCGTGTGCGAAGTAATGACACCAAGGGGCTTTTTCTTACTTATAGGAAAGTGGGTCTTTATGGAGAGATACAAACGTAGCTGTGCTTGCATGCAAATTGCATCCTCAGAACTCCTCTCTTCAGCGTTTAGTCTCTGAAAAGTCTTGACATGCCTGTAGGACTGACTCTGGTCCTTACACACAGGAGCAAAACTGCAGTACCAGTGATCTAAGGAGTAGCAGGGTTCAAGGCTATTAATTTCACATGTGCAAGTTACCTGTTATTCAATACAACAGTCTCTTGCCCACAGCCCTCATTGCCTTCAGATTTAGGCTTTCCTGCCCTTTGCCGCGGTACCACCTCGAGTGGCTGCGGGATTCCAGCTTCTCTACCAGCTCGTGAGTGGGAACAGCCTGTCTTCATGTACTGCTTAAAAATAACTCACTCACCTTCAATGGTATGTGCTGCTAGGTGGGTACCACTGCTCTAGAAGATGGTAGTAATTACAATTGGTCAACATCTTTAGCCATACCTCTTCACGTGACAAGACATCTGAAGGTAGAAATGGCGTATCTAAAATAAACTAAGGCTTAGCTGAGCGTGGTGGCTTGCAGTGGGGATGTAATCTGTGCAGATCCCCGCTGGGTAGACAGGAGAAGTCTGAGTACCGGCAGTATTTCAGTTTAATACAGCATTCCACGTAATTTTCTTATTTATTTATTATTAAACATTCCAGTTTAATACATTCTCCCACGTAGTTAGCGATAGGACGAGAGGAAATGGGCTCAAGCTGTGCCAGGGGAGGTTTAGGTTGGATATTAGGAAAAATTTCTTGACGGAAAGGGTGGTCAAGCATTGGAACAGGCTGCCCAGAGAGGTGGGGGAGTCCCCATCCCTGGAAGTGTTCAAAAAATGGGCAGAGGTGGCACTTCGGGACATGGTTCAGTCTAGTCTACCCTTGATTGGTTTAGTGGTGGACTTGGTAGTGTAGGTTAATGGTTGGACTGGATGATCTTGAAGGTCTTTTCCAACCGAAACGATTCTATGATTCTATGATTACTGCTAATGAGCGCTTATCACCGTTAAACGGTCGCCTGCTCCTGGGCAGGAATCGCGCACTTGTAGTGAACTGGCACGCTGCATTTGCTTAAGCTGCTTCAGGTTTACATCTCGGTGACAGCAGTATATGGTTCCTTGTGTCTTCCCCATCTTCAACGGTGACAGCAGACCCCTGCACCAAACGTCAAGCCTTACACTCTCCTGGTGCTAAATAGGTTGAGTTCATTAGTCTCGTGCATAGACTGCGTTGAGGCTGTAATGTATGCTTTAGTATTTGCGTGTCTCTGGTCAGACAGTGCCTAAGGCCCATCATTTAAAGCTTGGCTTACTTTTATCTTTTAACGCTAATGCCCCATATCAAGGAGCGCTTATTCTATCTTTTAAACAAAGAAGCGGTACATAAATCCAGGAGATGAAAAGGGCGTGTGATAACAAGGGAGACTCGGCGTTGGCTTTATGCACGAGGCTGATGGATGTACGTACGCACGTATGCACCGTTCTGCTCGTGGCATCAGTCGCTGTCCTAAGCAGAACATCAGCATACACCTATCCTGGGGATTTTAAGCTAACGTGAACTGAAAAGTGCTGCAAATCTGTATTGAATTCATCTTTTAGGCAGTATAGGCCTGATCTAGAGCTCCTTGAAGCCATTGAAAAGACTGCCTTTGACTTGAGCAGATTTGGATGAGACCCTGAAATCCAGAAGAGCTAAGTTCTTTCGTATGGTTATCCTAACAAGTAAAGCTGAAATGAAAAAATACTGCCAGTGTTATAGATGGAAGGTACTATTTAAACAGAAAAAGGATCTTCTTTCTCTTTGCCTTTGTTTTGCTCTGATTTCTGATGGTCACTATAGCAACAGGAACCACAGAGATGAAGAACTGGAAAACATGCACTTCACTATGACAAGTTCAATTTACAGCCAGCTCAGCAATGTAACAAATCTATGTCATACTTAATGAGAATCCATGCAGCAGGTAACAGATCGGCGTAAGATTGCGATGTGCTGTGAGAGGTAGGGAAACCTGAGTCTGACTGTATGTATTAATGACTCTTCCTCATTAAAGAGACCAGGATGAATTGAAACGTTATAATTAAGCCTGGACTTTTGTCAAAGTGGCCCCAGTCTGTCATAGACAACATGAATTTTACACTTCATTTTTTTAACTCACCTGGTTTTGACATGCTGGAGGTCTCTGGGTGTGACAGCGACGGGGACGTGGGGCACTGGGCTGCAGCAGGACCGCGCTGCAGCCGCGGCACGAACCTGAACCCGCAGTCAGATGAGGATCCACGCGAGTGGATCGGCAGCCTGGGTCCCAGAGGGATCGTGGGCATTTCAAAAAGCGATTTGTTTGTGCAAACAGCTAAACTGTAAAAACGTAGCCGAAAGGCATCGCTTGCTTTGAAGACGAAGGCGGTTACAGTGCGCACCCATGAGTGCCGGGGCAGCTGCACGCTCCCCATGCTGGGAGCACGGCAGCAATGTCCCAGCAGCAGGATTAAGAGCTTGATCATACTTGAAAAATCTGGCTTAAATTTTTTTTTTGCGTTTGTCACACTTTGATTTATCTTACAAATTTAAATGGAAAGCTCTTTAGTGTAGGAGCTGTGTCTCACTTTGGGAGATAAGCTCTCATTTTGGTCCTCGGCCACCAGTAACTGGCTGGCCCTTGGTTCCCGAGTAGTTGGTGAACACTTAAGTGCTTTCCCACGTGAGGACTGTATCGTGTGACTGGCAGAAGGGCTGTCGCGGTATTAGGGCTGCTGATGCGCAGCAACTATGGGAAGGTGTAAATCGGCATCGCAGAGTAGCTCTGGGAACGTGCTGCACCCTCGTCCCTGCACCGTCCTGCAGTGCCGGTGACGGGATGCACAGGGAGTCCCCCTGAGACCATCTCCCGCTCCGAGCTGAGCCTGGAGCTCTCCTTCCATAGGGCCCGTGTGGACATGTCTTCCAGCTGTCAGTTGTCTGAATATTTCTGTATGAAGCTAATGAGAAGATTGGCCTGAGCAAGTCTATAAAAATACTTAATAGTGGGGAAAAAAAGAAAAAAAAAAAAAAGTGCTCATTTTGAGTGAGAACTGTTTGGATTTAGGCTTTCTGGTGTAGTCACAGTCTGACTCCATGTAATTTTTCTTTAATGCTTTGTTTCAGATGGTGTCCGTAAACTGTATGTTCTGGTTTGGCATCCAGGATAGATAGCAGCAAAGTAATTTGGGTTCTACAGAAGGAGGCTGCAGGGCAGTGAAAGGAAAACTAGCTCTTGCAGGGTACCTGCTAAAGAATCACAGCTCATGAGCTTTTAAAAATGCTGTGAAAAATAATATGCTTGCCTGGTTACTAAAGCTATTTCTGTTGGAATTGCTATTAAAATATTGAGTTAAAATGTATGTAAACAATTTTTTTTTTTTTTATAATAAGCAAGTTGAAGTAATACAATTGGAATGATTTTTGTTTCCATTTTGCTAACTGCTGAGGATATGGCGTTCGCAATGACAGGATATTTATTATTGTATTATTATGCGCAGGGCAAAAATACGTTGGGAAGACATTGCCTCATGCTGTGCTGGGGGACAGGCCAAAATAGTAGATTGCATGTGATTTTTTGGGGGGAGCTATCCGTCTTACATCATCGAGCTGTCATGGGCTTTGGCAGAGAATGGTTCTATTCAAAGCAAATGAGGTGTTTGGGTTGTGGGGGGGACACAGCCCCAGCCTGAGCCCCGGCTGCACGCAGGTACCTGCGCTGCATCCTCGAGCGTGGGACCCCCGGGCTGCGCCGAGACTGCTTGCCCTGGAGGCTGTTACTGCAGGAGGAGGCTATTTCATTAATTACCTGTGTTTCTGCACCCAACATCACTGTCAAGTGCAATGTTTAGCTGTTTCAGTCAATCACTGTGTGTGCGTGAATGTATTTGCCTATGGCTTTGCGTGAGAGCCGGGGGTGAAACTGTCTCCGTCGCACGTGGCCACCCAGAATCAGTCTCCACCAACAGTCGGTACCTGGAAAAAGCGCTGTGGACATTCCCGTTCACGTTATGTCCTTTCCTTTTGCGGCTAGATTGCGTGACTGCAGGTACCGAGCAGGTCATCCATGCGTTGGTCTCGTGGTTGTGCACGCGGGGCTGTGGGAGGGTGTCCGGGCGTGCTCATCTTTGCAGAGTGACTCAGAAGCGTTACAGAAGGTGGACTTCAGCATGAAAACGTCAACAGAGTTGTTGGGTTGTGGAAGGAAAAAGCACCCTCGGATAGCCAGATTCAGAGCTGTTTATTTGCCTGATACATGAGGCTTAATTTCATACTTGGGTATTGTATAAAGAAGATCTCACCCGATAACCTTTTCTTCTTTATTTTTCTTTTTTTTTTTTTCCCTTTATCTTTTTTTTTCCCCTCCTGCAAACACCCTGATTGTCACTTTGCTGATTAGGCCACTTTGTACATTTTTGCCTATTCTCTCCAGCACACCTCTCCTGTCTGTCCAACCCCCTTTTCCTCTCTCTGTCTCCGTGTACTCCCCGTTGTGAATGCGAGCACTACAGATCAAGAGGACAATCAGCTGGAGAACAATATGACAGCAGGTGGGTATTATTCTCTCCCCTCAGCTGTGACTCAAATATGTGTCAGTCGCCAAACAAAAACCTGTTTCGGCTTAGAGGCGAAAATAGATTGGTACATGGGTAAATCTGCAACAATAGGGTTTTTTCTTTTCCCCCCTCCACAAATGACCATTTTTTTTCTAATGCTGCTGTTATGCATCCAACTTTTAGCAGCTGTAACTTCTGTTCCTGGTGAATGTACATAGATTTTGTTCAACTAGATCGAGCATTATGGTTGCAGTAATTACTGTGATGGAGCAGTTGAATACTGTACTGGGTTATGCATCCTGTGAATATTATGCCTTACTAGTAGGACTGTGCTCGTGCAGAGTCTTTATGGGGTAAGGAGTATAATCAGAAGGTAGGAGAAGGGGATTCTCTCAGAACAGGATTAGACAAAAAAAAGGTTTAAAAGGTTTTCCAGGAAAGCAAGCTTGCCTTCAAACCATCAGTCTACCAGACGTGAGGACCTGGGTAAACTGGATCAACCTAATCCCACGTGTAGCCTCTCTCTTGCTGTCTTAACACTGTTGTAAACATAACAAACACAAACTCTCTCCTCTGGAGCTCCTGCTGGTCAGAAGATACACGCTGGCATCACTGTGCATTTTGGGTTTGTCGTTGGATGAGGGAGGAGGCAAAAGCTTCCCACCATCCCGCTGCTGTGTCCACGAACGCTGCTCTCCTTCCTCTACCTGGGCTTTGTAACTTGGCTTCTCTACGTTTCTGTGCCCCGTTTCTTCATGCAAATGGTACCGTTTCTCCGAAATTCTGGTCTTTTCATTCTGCCCATATCTCTGCAACTTGCTCTTCCCCTAACGTCTGGATGACAGTGACACCTTCTAAGAAACACCCACTGTGTCAGCCTCCCTGCCCCGCTCAACGGAGCTGCCAAGGTGCTTTTCACTCCGGCTGACCTTATCACCTCGTCTCTACTTACTCACATTTTCCACTCCAACACACTCAGGCTCCTTATTCTCCCTTTCATTTCTCTTCAGAACTCTTCTCTTTCCTATTTTAATCGTAGAATTTATCACATCTCCTGTTTCCCCTTCCTTCCTCTTCATCAATGGTGCTGCTTTTCTCCCATAGAAGACTTTATACTTTGCTTAGAAATGTTCCTCTTGCTCTTTGAATTAATAGTTTGATTGTCTTCCTCCTCTCTAGTCCATGCCCTGGTGAGTATTTGTTGATTTTACCTTACCTAATGAGTGTTTGATGTACTCAAATAAGCACTGGAGCATGGATTGGGACCCTGTGCCTCCTCTTTCCTGGATGAATGCTCTGAAGAGGGGCCAGATGATGATGTTAAACAAAACAAACCACCAAACCAAAACAAAAAAATCACTCTGAATGGCACAACAAATCTTCAGTTATCCTGTACAAAGCGGAATAGCTTCAGCACTGCCTGCAGGCTGGCAGCTAGGGCTGTCTTTTGGGAAATGGAAGATATTTTGAGTCCAGCAGCAGAGAAGAGAGAATGGAGCCCAAATTGCTGAGCTATTAGGTGAAGGCAGCTCCGCTGTCCTGTCTCACCTCCGCTGTAACACACCGCTGATCCCTCTCCCTCTTCTCATGTTTTAAAGAGAGGTCTTTGCTCCACGATATGAGGAGTCGGTTCAGACCTGCGTATCCTGAATGAAGCAGTTGGCTCCGTGCACTCTACATGCAACATCTAAACCCTTTTCCCCGCTCAGCGTTTCTTCCTGGCTTAGCAGGCAGCTCCTGCAGGCCACGTTTTTAGTTCCCAGCTGTCCCTGCACACGGCCTGTGTATTCTCCTGGGTGAGCAATTGAGGGCTGCAAACTCCCAGGGAGCTCCCAGGCGGCTGAAACGCGCGTTGGGCAGGGCCAAACCTGGGGTGGCCGAGTCCATCCGGGATCGGGTCCGTGCGAGGGATGCTGTGCCAAATTCACGTCCTGGATTTGGGGGAGGCTTAATAGTATCTCGCGCCTCGTGGCTGCAGATGAGGGTGCTTCTTGCATTACAGTAATGTTAGTCAAGTTAGTTGGCTGGGTGGGTTTTACCTGTTGGCTCTTGACGCTACGGACCCAGCGCAAGGCTGGGCACCTAGAGGCTCGTTCGTTGTCTCCAGCCGTATCACCTGCTCAGTAAGGGCGATGCTACCGCTCCCCACAAACCCAGGCTCGCGCCAGTGGCTGTGCCAACCTTGCCTAGGGTGCCTGGCCCCTCCTGGGAGGAAACCCTGTTACTACTTTACATCTGCGAGGGGGTAGGGAAGATTTCAGCTGTGGGGTTTGGGCGTTGAGGCAGAGAGGCTTGTGGCTGGAGCCACACGCAGCGTTTTGAAAACCCACCTTCCGCCAACCTCTATTCTCTGCCCTTCTCTCTGCTTGACGTTTTCCCTTTCCCCCATTGCGATCCTCAGCCTAAAAAAATTGAAAAGCAATATAAACTGTCTTATTTGTCTTAGTTCAAGAGTACCAGCTTGTTCTACCCTTAAATTCTCTGGTGACTTGAGGGCAATTTTTTTTCACAATACTCCTTTTTTTGGGTGAGCAGTATGAAGTTTTCTAATGTATATAAAACTTTTGATTGCTTTCTGCAGTCTCCAAACAGGTGATCACGCAGCCCTCCGATCTTTCACTTTTTTATGGGATATCATCTTGCGCCTTTTCTATTTTAAGGATTTCTTAAAGCAAGGGCTCCTTCTCTGCTGTACTTTCTTCTTGCCAAAAGCTCGCTGCATCTTCTGTATGCCTCAGGCTCAGGACTTGGCGTACCTTGTTTTTCTGCAATACCGTTTTTGGATCAAAGTAACTTTGTCTTAAAAAATGGAAAAGGTACTGAAATTGTTTTATTTTTATTAAGAGAATTAAAAAATAATAATCCCAGCAGTAATCTAGATGGAACATTGCAGCTGGGTTATGCTGCATGTCAAGATTTTGAATTTTTGTCCCATTTCAGGAAGAAAGAGTCCAAAATGTCAAATTCTTATGGAGTGAGGTATTTGGGCTTTGGGGTATTTGTTTCTGAAAAACACTTCACTAATTACTTGCATGTTTTACTCTCCTTAATCTTTTGTTTATATCAGCAATATGTTAACAAAAACCTGTGACATTTTTTGTTTGTTCTTGAACCTTGTCTTCTAGTTGCATTTAGTTTTAGCAGGATACTTTAAATTATATATATGTATCTTGGGATCCTTGGTGCTCCATAATAAAAGCTTTATAATATTCACCAAAGTAAATTGCCTTCTCGCTAAAAATGAAACAAGCACTTTGGGGTATCATACCTCAAGGTTTGTTTGGTTTGCAGTTTGTTTCTTCATTTGCCCCTGGCTTATAGTGCATGAAAATACAAAACTCCAGACTGGTAGGGGATGAAGCTGGAGCAGTGGCTACTGCCCTCCCCTCTTCCACCAGGTCTGGAAACCCCAGGAAGCCCCCTAAAAGCTAAAATAAAAAATAATCACAAATAGTACCACTCAAAAAAAAAAAAACAAAACCCAAACCAACATCCGAACAAAAACCCCCTGCCTTCTTCACTTTTAGCCTTCTTTTCTCTGTCCAAACCTATGAAGAGCAGATAAATCATAGACAATTTCTAGATGCTAAGTTTGACGAAGGAGCCGTAGAGCCTGCATCCTTACCGACTCCTAAAAGTGTGTGTGCACTTCTGATCTCTTATACATTGCTATTTTTTTTCCTTCTTTTCTTATGGCTTTTTGTTTAGAGATGGCTAAGCAGGATCTTTGCCCCATAAAGAACACGTAAAAAAGAGAAGCTGAAAATGAGCCAGGGAGCTATGAAGTGGAATAGCGAAATGGTGAGGTTTGTTAATCACAAATAAAAGTACTTTGGAATGCAGGAAGAAGACAACTGTGTAAAATCAATCATTCAATCAACCAAACTACCATGTGCTTTAATGGCATTCATTCAGAGTCACTTAATAAAACTGTAAAATTAACAACTCAAATAATAAGTAAGTCAGCTCGAACAAGTGAGTTTTCAGCAGGAACGTGGACAGCTAAAATAAGCTCAGTACAACAACGTATCACAGTCACGAACAAGCCAACCTAAGAGAAGTGATGCCCCTAACCCTTGAGTTGCTGGGAACTGGCAATTATACTGGTCTGCACGGAGCCCTACAGACCATGGATATAAATGTTTTGTGGGCTCAGAAGGGGGAGCGGCAGCGGGAAAGGTGTGAGCTGTAAGGAAGGTCCCAAAGAAAGGGCTGGAGGTCCCTGGGCACGCCAGGAGCAAAGCTGAGAGGTGCAGAGCCGTGTCTTTGCAGTGTGTTGCGTGGTGCGGTGCCGGTGTGGTCCCAGTCCTGTGTGGAAATGGGATGCGGGGCAAGGATGGGAGAGCACTCGGGATGTTATGGGAAAAGCAATAGGCATGTAGGATCTGGATTAGGACGAGAGGAAACGGCCTCAAGCTGCGTCAGGGGAGGTTTAGATTGGATATTAGGAAAAACTTCTTCACGTAAAGAGTGGTCAAGCATTGGAACAGGCTGCCCAGAGAGGTGGTGGAGTCACCATCCCTGGTGGTGTTCAAAAAATGTACAGATGTGGCACGTTGGGACATGGTGTAGTAGGCATGGTGGTGTTGGGTTGATGGTTGGACTGATGATCTTAGAGGTCCTTTCCAACTGTAATGACTCCTAGTTTTACTTTCATTAAAAATAATCCAGCCACCAAGACAGGAAACATGAAATTATTACTCTCCCCTTAATTGGTTTAGTGGTGGAGTTGGTAGTGTTAAGTTAATGGTTGGACTGGATGATCTTAAAGGTCTTTTCTAACCTAAACGATTCTATGATCAGCCACATCAGCAGGCTTCTCTACGCTGTGCATTGTGAAGACAGTTTAAAACTCGGATTCAAGAGAAGAACAAAAGATATTTTGGCTACTCTGCTTGGCATATGCTCCACATGCAAGGGGAGATGGAAAGCCTGGAGGTTTGACAGAAGGAGGTTGCAGTGATCTAAAGCAAGCGTTTAAAAAAGAAGAGAGGGAAGAAGGGATGGCTTTTGGCAGAAGGTCAGTGGATTTGGTCACGGTGCGGGTACCGGTGGAAGCGAACAGAGGAGGGGTGGGTGGTAGCCTTTGGCAGCTTTCCTTCGGTGCAGGGCAGCCTGTGAAATCCATACGATTGCCCTGCCAACTTCCGTAATATGAGTTTGAGCCGTGCCATACCTTGCGCTTCCTTAACACCCATGTTCTCTGACTCATGGGATTGGGTGAGGAGCTCAGTATTATTTTTGAGTGTGTTTCTAACTAATAATAGGCAAAAACCTGAACAAGGTAGTCTAAAGCCAGGAAGCAAATTTAAAGAAATTGAAAAGCATTTAGCTAAATCCTCATAATTTGGGGGCTTCATTCACTTTTTTTTGAATACTTCTCTCAAGTATTTCACTTCACCCCTCGGTTTTTCTGCAGCCATCCTGTTTTACCCATGTAACATCCTTTTGACTGTAATTACAGTCGTGTTGTGTAGTTCAGCTTTTGTACACCCCCTCAGACATTCCTTTGGCAAGGGGAATTTAAAATATAAAGCGAGAGTTAATCAGCAGCCAGATGTACGGTGGAAAGATATTGAAACTGCTTGATATTTGTAAGAACTCTGGTGGCTTCTTTATGTGCATTTTAAAGCCTGCTGTGCTTGATGACCTTGTAATGATGAAGTCTGAAGGGAAACGGAGACTGGATCATCACTTCTGAGACTGATGGTTTCAGCGGAGGCTGATGCTCTTGAGCATGGTCACGGAAAAATAGCTGTTGTTCAAAGGTCGGTATGTGGATTTGGCAGGGGGCCCAGATACCTAAAAAACATCTGCAAAGCTGCTGTGATCGCCGCCGATCAGCGGGAGGCAGGAAGAAGTGGGGATCTGGAGCCAGATGTGCTCGTTAGCGGCCGCTTTGCGCCCGAGTCGCTGCGTTTCGGAGAGCCCTGCTATTCCCACCCGTGGCTCTGGGGGTCACAGGGATGTCCCGGGAGCGACGTTAACACGAAACACGTGTCATTAGCTGATCAGAGTTGGGATTGCTGCAGAAATTGAAATCGGAGGCAGTGGGGGGGGGGGGTGTGTGTTGTGTTACAGTCGGAAGTTGAGGAGCTGAGTCCCAAATCCTCATCAAGGTTCAGGCACCGTACCCTAGCTGATTTACAGGCAGATCCCAGTCCTGCGAGAGCGCGGCGTTACCCCTGGACGCTCTGCCTGCAGTTTTCTCAGGAGCACACGGCGTTCGGCACTACCCGTGTGGCAGGGTGATGAGACACTAAGGTACCAAACGCAGCCCAGTCTCCTAAACCAGCCCTCGATTCTGGCATCTGTGGGAGCTTTACGTTGCCGAGTGCCGCGCTCCCCCACGTCAAGAGAAACGGCTGCTTTATTCCGGGCCACAGGCGGCAGCCTCGACCTTTTGCTGGCATCTAACACGTTCCTGGCGTTTTTCAAATCTCTCCCTTGAGCTGCCAAAATCGCCTGATGACACGATGCCGCCTCCCGGCCCTCTGCCGTGCAGAGGGGTCGCCAGCCCCCCGGGTCCCTGCCTAAGGGCTGTACTGTCCCGCCGGGTGCCAACTCCTCCATCCCATAGCCCTGAAGTCCAAAACCAGCTTCTCAAAGCCCTGTGCCAGGAAAGCTTTGTCCGTGCTGAGCTCTCTGTCCCCCAGCCCGGACCCAACGCGAGCAGCAGGGCGGGCATTTGGGCAGGGGCGCGAATTGCTGGCGCAGCGGGGCGGACCTGGCAGCGTCCCAGGGAGAAAGCTGAGGGCAGGGAATTGGGAGCAGAGTCCCCGCAGCTGCCAGCAACACACCCGGAGGAGAGACCAGCTGCTCCGATGGGCCGGCCGCCTGCCAGCGCCTCCGGGGAAGGAATCCAAGTCCCAGACAGCCGCCGGGAAAGGCAAAGATGCATCGCACTGAAGGCTTGTCTTTGGAGATGCTGGCTGCTCTCTGGTCTTGAAATTAAACAGCCTGTTTTTCAAAAGATAGCCGAAATATTTTGGATGCTTGCTTATGTAATTAGCTTTTAGCTGCTCTGGATACTGTGGCTTAATTATTCTGGATTCCACTGTTAAATAATTAGAGCTGTCTTGTTTACTAGCAAATTTTCTGTTTGTTGCTCCGGGGTGATTTGTTTTATATTAAATTAAGTACCCAGGGCAAGTAGCATCCAAGTGTCCCAAATGCCAGCTAAGAACTGGGTTTGTTTTGCCTCTGGGCTGTTTTGACATGTTTCCAGAATGGACACTAATGTCTCCTGGTTTTAAATCCCTCTTTTTCCCAAAACAAAAGCTTTCTTCTGGGGGTTTTTTTGGTGATTTTTTTTTTGTTTGTTTTGTGGTTTAGTTTTTTTTTTTAATGTTTTCTCTTTAATTCTGTGTTTCCTGAACCGTACTCAGAGTTACTTTCAAGCTGAAATTTGACTTAAAAACTTCAGCTTTGCCCCTGCACTACTTGGATAACGTGATGAGATTTGCCTCCCCCTTGGGACGTGTGTTGTCGGCCCCTCTATCTGTTCATTGAGTCGACTGTTTCTTCGTGTTTTGGGATCACTGTTGCAGCCACAGCTGCTCAGAAACACTTTGATGAGATTTGTAGGGAAAAGAGGAAGGTAAAGGGAGGGCCAAGAGTCAAATCATACGAGTC
This sequence comes from Pelecanus crispus, assembly GCF_030463565.1. Lineage (NCBI taxonomy): Eukaryota > Metazoa > Chordata > Aves > Pelecaniformes > Pelecanidae > Pelecanus > Pelecanus crispus. The sequence continues at coordinate 47,394,021 of NC_134649.1, forward strand.
AATATAATTTTTTTACGAAGGTTGTGGGTGGAGAGGAGAGTCCTGCTCCCAGCTCGCTGCCCTTGTGGGCTGCTCTCCGTCTGTGCCGTCGGGGTGGTCTTGCTTTGTGTTAGGAGGCGATTGTGGGGAATGGATGAGTTTGGGACACAGGGCGGTAGTAATGTGGCAGAGCAATTCTGAATCCGTGCCCTCGCAGGGGGAGCGGTTTCGTGGGGCTCTGCGTGCAAACCCATTGCAATACCGTGCAGCCCTCCTCTCCCTCGCAGTGGCCAGCACCAGCTGCTTCTGAGAACACAGGGAAGTCTATAGGGGATTTTTTTTTTTTCTCCTCACACATGGAAATTTGTGTGTCACCTATTTCTTTTTTTTTTTTTTTTTAATCCTCTTCAATATCTATTTAGATGCCTGGGAAGGGGGAGGAATGTGTGTCCTACTCTGGTAAGACTTGGCAGGGAGTTCAGAGTTTTATAAGCAATGTGCGTACTCATTTATTTTTAGCACATTATAACCAGGCTGCTTTGGTTTATTTAACGTACGATATTGACTCCTTCCCCGTCGGGCTGCGAAGCCGCTCTCGCTGCCTGCCATGCAGGCTGGGCTTGCGGGCTTTGCTGGAGAGGAGCTGCCCGCTCCGGGCTGCTGCCAAACGGCAAGAGCATCAGCGATCCCGCCTCTGCCTTTCGCCAAGGCTGATGTTGGGCACCAGTGACGCTAGTCCTTGGTTTCTTGAAGGAATTTTCCCACTCTCAGGCATTGCCTTCTAGTTGCTGGATCCCGCTGATGTAGCTGTCAGAGCTCCCAAGCGAAGTCCTGGAGAGTTACTGGGGCTCCTCTGAGCTGCAATAACTGATTGCCTGTGTCCTCCGGCCGTGACAAATACAGGCTCGTACCCCAGTGAAATACGTTTATGCTAACACATTTTTCTTAATTTGCATTGGGCTAAAAGTGTTGGTACAGGCAGCTTAGTGAAATGTAGTTGCTTGTTAATCCATGGCAACTTAATCATGTGTCTGGGCACTAGCTGTAGCGGTTGGGTAATTTACCATGGCAGATATTTGTTGCATTTATGGTTTTCAGACAACTGATACTGTTTAGCTGGAAGATAAACATTTCAAAACCACACAATGATTTAGGAGCTGTGAGTGAAATGTATGGGAGTTGGGTATCTAAACTCGTTTAAAGATCTTGCTGCATATTCCTATTTCTAAAGTGTGGCCGTGGGCCAGCATTCATAGATATTTAAATACTGACAGATGCACTCAAAATAAAAATCCTACTAGGTGACTATCTGCATCCTTAGACTTCTAAATACTTTTATATATCTAGCTAGCATTTAAAGCTTGATTTTCCAGTCCCGTTTGTTTGAAATCATTTAATGAGTCCACATTGCTTTTAAAAGCTTAAGATCTTAGTTCATACAGGTATTTCTGAAAAAAGGTGAAGTATCATAATCATCAGGAAAAGACCCTAAAATTGAATTTATTTGAATGGGTTTTTTGAAAACCGTTCCCCTTTCTGTAGCAGAGAAATTTTTGAGAGTACAGCTGCATAGAGTGATACTGATAAAGAAAGAACATTTCTGCCAACTGTGTGGCAAAGTGAAGAGGGTCTGGTTTTTCCTGAGAGGTGAAGAGCTTGGGCAGAGATGCACGAGCTTGGGTGCTCTCTTAGCACTCTCCAGTGCCAGTGGATCCATCGCTGGGAAGTTGCGGGGGACAGAACTGGGCTGAAGGTGATGCACCCCATGGGATGCTTGTGGCGGAGGAGCGCCGCTGCACCCCGGCACTGCCCAGAGCTACCGAAATGCCAAGGCTGGACCCGCCCTCGCAAAAAGTTTTCTTTGAGTTTGGTGCCAATAGGAGGATTTTCCCCACATTGGGGGAAAAAAGCTAAAGTTAAAGCAAACCAAGTGTTTTGGGCTGGATGGTTTTATGTGTCTTTTCTGCTGCGTGGGGTTGGGAAAGGGCTCGCTCTGACTGCATGCTATAAACTTCTGCCACAGGCGTGTCTGTGAATTGCAATGGATTGTTACTAACACTAAGTAGAGAGAAATGTGGCTTTTTTATTGCTGTTTATTTTTTAATCAACCCTGCGTTAAGCCTGTGCATACATCTGTCATCAGAGACCCTCTTCCTTTTGCACTTAACGGCATTTCTGCTGCCAACCCGAAGATTGACTGTACAGGGCTGCCATTTTTCCAGTGTCAGTTTTTCTTCCTGTCAGCTTTTCTCTTCTTTCTTTCTTTTTTTTTTTTTCCCCCTCTTTGGTGACAGTATTTCTCTGTTTAGCTTCTTTCCATGCTAGACTCTTCCACACCGCAAACCCTGTGCAGGGACTTTGCTGCGCATGCTAAGGCGAGATAGGAAAGCGTGCTTGAAAGTGGCTTTAAACACTCAAACACATGGGAGACATTAGCCAGCAAAGGAAACGTTTTACTGTGAAGTAATCTACAGTTCAATGAATTTATGGAAGTAAATTTGACTGCAAGTTAGTCCTGAAAGGTATAAAAGTGTGCTGGAAGGAGGAGGGGTTTGCCAGAGGAAAACTGCATAAAATGGCTACTGCGGAGAAGGAACAGGGCAAGCTAGCAGGGCATGGGTTTTTGGGCGTTATTGCATTATGCATTCATACATTGGTGCCATTCATACATCAGGGTCCAGGCACTTTTTTTTTTTCCTCTGCTTTATAACAGCTGTAGCAGCGTTGCTGTTGGCCCGGTAGCCCGTGCAGCTCAGCTCTTCACTGCTGCTGACACCTGCAGCAGCGGGCTGGAGTTTGCTTGCGTGTCCTGCAGTCCTGTGCCCTTCCTGCTGGGCTGTTTATATGGCGAGCTGGGGACTTGCCAAGGCCTGGGCAGAGGATCTGTCTCCTGTGAAGGTCCTGGATGCGGGAGGCTTTTAGGCTCCGCTGAGGCCACGGGGCTGGCGCGCGTGCATCTGGCTTTTCTGCTGCCACGTCCGGGCGCGGGGCGTGGGTTTTGCAGCCTCCGCGTCGTCGCCTGGAACAGAAACGCGATGTCCTAGCCCCGCGGAGACCACGGGCGTGAGGACAGCAGCTCGAAATGATAACAAGGCATCTCGGGGAAATGGAAAACAGGAGCACCTTTTGGGGTTTAAAGATGAAACGGCCAGATAGCACTCGTACCCACGTTTTTCTACCCGCTTCAGACAAGGTAGCGAGCAGGCTGACAGCGTGAGCTCAGAAGACACCGTGAGCTGTCAGCATCTTAATTCACTCAGACAAAGAAAAAAAAAAAAAAAAAAGAAAGTCTGGCTTGGGCATTTGCCTCAGACCTTTCTGGCTTTGCTTTATTCTGCAGGGCAGCCTGGCCAGAGCTGCGTGGATCCAGCACCGCCTGTGCTGGTTCAGGCTCAGCGTGAGCAGCTGCAGCTCCACTGCCTTGACATGGTTTGTGTTTTCCTGCGGTCGGATTTGGTCCCGGCTCCCCCGGCCCCGTGCTGCACGAACGCTGCAGGCAGGAGACACGCTGTTTAGATGACACCGAGTTGTTTTCTAGGAAAGGCGCTGTAGTAAGTGCTAGCAGCTTTATTGGGTGAAATTAAATGTATATCATCCTAAATGATGACGGTTTGTAGAGCTTTACTTTGGCACATTATGGAATTTATGGGGTGTAAAACAATTTCGGAATCAACAGCGCAGCGATTGGGAAACGCTGTTGTACATTTGGAAATGCAAAGCAGCGTGCGAGTGTTGTGCTGGAAGAGGTGCTGTCGGCTCCTGCCCCGGCTGTAAGGGCAAGCAGAGTTGTTGTGGCAAATAGCGATAGTCCCGGTGCTCTGCCAGCTCCGGTGTGGAGCAGCTTGGTCAGTGCCTGTGAATTATCCAGTGAATGGTTCAGCTTTTAATTGGGTGCAAGTGCTTAATAGCCCTATACGGTTATGTAAATAGCATGTAAACAGACACAAATTCCAATAATTGGAGGTAGCAGCAGCAGCTATGATTAGATCGCATTTACATCAAAACAACTAATTGCCTGAGCGCTGGGTTGGTGAGTTCACACCCGGCTCGGAGGATTTGCACATCCGATGGGTTACGGGATTTGCAGCCGCGGCAGTCGACGGCAGCTATGTCCGCTCCCAGGTCCTCCTTCCCCGTCAAGTTCCCCTTCTTACAAAGCCAGCGCTGGGGTTAGCGTTCCTCCATTAGACACACACGCACCTATTTGGGACCCGAATGCAAAAAACATCAAGTTTGCAGCCCTGCTGCTCATTCGGAGGGCAGGGACGGGGCTGCTCCCACGGGGGAGCCGGGGGATCCCGAGGCAAGGTGTGCTGGACACCAACGTGCCGCCTGTCCGGGTCAGCTCCAGCTGGCTGCCCGCTCTGGAGTTGTAGAATTGTTTAGGCTGGAAAAGACCTTGTCCTGGTTTCGGCTGGGATAGAGTTAATTTTCTTCCTAGCAGCAGGCACAGTGCTGTGGTTTGGATTTAGTAGGAGAAGAATGCTGATAACACACTGATGGTTTAGTTGTTGCTCAGCACTGCTTATGCCAGTCAAGGACTTTTCAGCTTCCCATGCTCTGCCAGGGGCACAAGAAGCTGGGAGGGGGCACAGCCAGAAGAGTTGATCCCAACTGCCCCAAGGGCCATTCCATACCATACGGCGTCATGGGCAGTATAGAAACTGGGGGGGTTGGCCGGGGAGCAGCGATCGCTGCTCGGGAACTGGCTGGGCATCGGTTGGCGGGTGGGGAGCAATTGCATTGGGCAGCACTTGCTTTGGATATTGTTATTATCATTATTATATTGTCATTATAATTATTATCATTTTACCTTATTTCAATTCTTAAACTGTTCTTATCTCAGCCCAGGAGTGTTTCTCCCTCTCACTCCTCCGATTCTCCCCCATCCCATCGGGGCAGGGGCAGTCAGCGATGGCTGCGTGGTGCTGAGCTCCTGGCTTGGGGCTACACCACGACAGACCTTTAAGATCATCCAGTCCAACCATTAGTTTTAACTCCTATTCAGTCTCCTCTCGCCTTTGTGGATTCCTTCCTGGCCTTGTCCCTGTAATTTAGGGGAGAAGAGTGATTCTAAGCTGACGGAGATGGTGTGGGTTTGGCCTTTGGGGGATGAGGTCTCTGCCGCAGGTCCTGACGGTGGGAATTCCTCTCTCGCACTTGTTTGGGTCCAGTTGATAAAGCAATGATTCCCTCTAGTACTGCATGGGTGATCTTTTTTTAAACAACGGGAGCTTTCCGTTTCCAAAATTGGCAATAAAATATTTGAAGTGTGGCAATTTATGGAAAAATGGGAGTGTTTAATCCAGACAATGAGAACTGGCAGCAGTATATTGAAATATCGGGCTGGTATTTTCTTGCAGATAAGGTTATGGATAAGAACAGAGATAAATTGATTTTCCCTAGTGTCTATGGCAGTAAAACCTCTTTTCTCTGGAAGACTTCCTTACGCTGTCAGAAACTTGGAGACAAAAGAAGGTTTGCAAAATAGCTCTTGCAGAGTCCTTACTGCACCCTGGACTCGAGCAGATGGGAATGGGTCCTGGTGGGGCGGGGAGGAAGGGCAAAACCAGCAGCGTGTATGCGGCAGAATGGAAAAGATTAAAAAAACTGCTGATTTGGGAGTGTCTGTGGGGTTATGATGTGGACATTTTGGCATTAATAGAGAATTTGAAGACAGTTGCTGGCGGAAAGAAACTTAAAATAGCCCAAACCGGTAAAATTAGCAACAGTGGAGGAAGCAGCAGAGATTTTAAAAGCGGGCGCTTGGGAAGCAGGGACAATAAAACTCAGTAAACAAAATGCAAAGCTGTTTGGAAGGTGGTTAGGCTCTTGAGAGGTGTTTCCACTCTGGAAAGACTCATTCTGCATCTGTTTGTGCATTTAAAATGGCCCAGGGCAAGATTCAGAGGAGGCTTTAAGCATTGCAGCTTAGTTGAGTGCAACAGAATTTAAACCTTTGTAGAGAGCACATCCTCTCCTTGAGCCTGCTGTATGTGGTGGGTGAGTTTTCTTTGAATTTATTGCATTTAATTGTAATTAAATGACTGAACAGATGTCATGTTTTCCATGGCTGTGCTATAGGCCACCTCCAGTCTTCCACTCTCAGCAGAAGAGAGTCTGGAAACATGGAAATACGTCATTTATTGTTCAGCTTTACCTCGCCTTCGACACAGCACCTGTAGGTGACAGCCGACCCGGCAGGAGCTTTTCCTGAGTGAAATCTCACCTAGGAGTTTTCTTTCCTCAGAATGCTCCACTACTGCCAGGATTTACCTTGGAGAAGCAGCTGAAGAGCAGCTTCTTTCAACTTTTGGCAGTAAATAGGTTCCCACCAGCAGATTGCTCAATGAGAATAAATTATTCTAGTTAAAATTCTACAAGAAATTAAGTTGGTGATAAATGAGGATGATTTTTTTTTTTTTTACCCTTGTTTATGCTACATAAGGAAGAGGCTACCTGAACATGCAAATTAAAATGCTTTTCATGTATATTTTTCATGGTGGGCTTTAGTTGCTGTGTCCTTTTCTAGACTGAATGCTTTCACTTCTTCTCCACCCCAGTATCTGCATTTGTGTTTGCTTTCCCAGGGCCAGCTGCCCAAGCCGTATCCCAGACCTTGCTGCCCTCAGTCATGTGGAGCAGGGTCTGAATTCCTGAACTCTCCCACCCATTCCACTGAGGCAGCTTACAGAGGAATCACTGCAAGAAAAGTCTATATTTTCCCTGTCCATCCAATTACCTTCGTGAAGAAAATAGCTTTTTTTCTGAAGTCTTTAAAATAAATTAGTGTAATACTTTGGTTGTTTTTTGGTTTTTTTTAAAGCTGTCAGCTTTAAGATTTATGAAGAAACCCAGAGCTTATTCTTTTCCAACAAACGATCCCGGTGACAAACCAGCAGTTACAGCCCATAATGAATTATTCTCCCAGAAATCATGGACGTAGTCTCATTACTTGGCTGTAGGTGGTAAATACAGAGTTTAATGGCTCAATTGTTTAAACTTATTTGCATGGATACACAACCATATGTATATTGCAGTTGCGTCAGGGGAGGCCTAACAAGGATTGCCACGTGTTCCTGTAGGTGCTTGCAGCGTGAGCTGACTGCTCTTGGGTGCTGGCCAGCGAGGTTGATCCTCTCTTTACCTTTATCCATCTTCACTTTAACGTGTTTACTTCTGATTGACAACGTATTGCAGAATATTAGCTCTAAATCCAGCGCTTTCTCTAAATTCCTGCTGCTGCCTGGAGCCCCTTTCAAGGCTCCTCAAGCCTCACCCTCCACACCTCTTTAAGCACGCTGGTGTTTGGAGGACTTCTACGAGCGCGTTGCATGAGCCCCTGAGAGCGTGGCGAGGTCAAACATCGCGTGCTTGCCTTTGGTTCGAGGCGCGTTTCCGTACGGTCATGGCTGTGGTTATCACTGTGGCCTCCAGCGTCATCATGCGTCTGCGTGTTTCCTTAGGAGCATTCTTCACCTACAGGTACAAAAGTCAAAATTTATTAATTTCTAAGGCTTCACTTTCAAGAGTGAGGGACCCCCGCTGCACTCTGAGCGTCTGGCTGTAAGACCAGCTGAAGTCAAAGGGGTTTGATCCCTACATTGGAAGTGGCTTAACCAGTCCGGGTTATGGAATCATAGAATCGTTTAGGTTGGAAAAGACCTTTAAGATCATCCATTAACCTAACATAGATGGGTCCAGTGAACTTCAGAGCGATTCTGCTATTGTAAATGTTGTATTACCTACACTGAAAAATCCATAGTTGCTCACATTTACAATTTAATTGCTTGTTATTATTATGTTAAGAATTAGTCAAGTTGCTTGAGAATAATGTACTTAAATTGCACTACAAGCACAGTTTTGGCACGGATTCTGAGGTCTTTATTTATGTAGCTGAGTAGTTTCCTTGAATATAATCAACTGTTTGCCTGAGCACAAACCTGTTTTGCAGAATCAAACCCCATATTTTTGTTGTAGGCTTAGAAACTGTGTCATTGCTGTATGTGTTGCGTGACAGCTGTCATTTTTATATTAATGGTATAATCTATTGAGAGCTTTGATATAAACAGCGTAATTGATGTGTTTATGACAAAGAATTGTAGTATTCGGCGCCGGAGGGTTTAGCACTGCGTCTGAGCAGCAATTCTCTAACATTCCCATTTATTTCTCCCACACTCCTGTTTACCTTGTTTACCCACATCCTGAAACGTCGAGAGCAGTACACCTCAGCGCAGGCCACTCTGCCTAGCAAGACGAGATTTAACTGAGGTGACTGAAAGCAAATTCCTGGGCGGAGGGGAGGTCTATGCTGATGCTACTATTTTTCTTTCCAAATCAAGTGGTTTCAACACTGATTTTGCCGACACTGTGTCAAAGGATATTTCAGTATGCCTCTGAATAAGGCGTAGCTGGCTGGTGGCTCGGCGTGGACCCTGGAGTAACGTAGTGCGGCAGAGCTGCAGTGTCCCAGTGAGTTGTTGGTGTTTTGGTGGAATGGCAGGAAGGTGAGAGCTGGGTAGGACACAACACATCGATCCCCTTTTAAGTGCTGTTGAGAGTGGGTGCGTGGGGAAAGCGGGGTGAGGAAGGAGAACGTTGCATTTGCTGCAGTTACAGCTCACGTCTGACCTGGATCTAGGGCTCAGCCTTGCTCCCCAGCTCCTCGCTTGCCGTGCCCGTTAAACACAGGCAGGTCTGTAGGGCATCTCTCCAGAGCATCCAGGTCCCAGGGGTGGGAGGCAAGCGAGCCTGATGGGCAGCAGGAGCAGAATGGCAACTCCAAGATGAATTAGGAAGCCACTCTGACCACCCCTTAGCAGAGAGTTGCCACTTTGCAGTTGAGATGAGGGTCTTGCTCCTTGAGGGATGCAATGGCCAGCAGCAGCAGCCAGCGGCATTCCTGGCTGAGCCCAGGAGCGGAGCTGGGAAGCGCTTCTATGGTTCATCTGAATCCTTCACGCAAAGTGGCAGTTGAAAAGCAATTAGCATCCCTGCCAGAGCTTGGCTGCAGTGGTGCGGAGGGCACCGCCGGGGAGGTGACAGGTCTGCTCTCCGTCCTTGTCCCACCAAGTGCTCGCCAGGCTTGCGGGGAGGAGCCGTGGCCCGCTGCCACCATCCCCAGCAAACCAGAGGCCAATTATGGAATGCTCCTGCTGTGCTCCATCCCAGCGTCGTTGCACGGGCAGATATCAGGGATGTCCCCCTCTCCCTTGCTGGGAGTGGGAAAGTGGCCAAGAGGAGCAGAGAAACGTGTAGAGATTTGACAGTACATGACTTCCCAAATGCACCGGCCAATGTAACTGTGCTCAGCTCTCCTAATCACGTGCGGAGTTTCTGGCGCTCCCTCCAAAGCAGCGCGTTTCCAAACAGGGGCTCGCGCTCAGTGGTACCATCTGTTGCGAAGGGTATTAGCTCCGCTTGCATGCCCTCGTGCCTCATTTGCACACGCCAAATAGCGACCCAGTTGCACTTATGCTACTGCAGGTGAGACTCTGCCTTTAACTTTCTGAAAATGAAGCCACAGATTTTGATGGTTCTCCAAAAGGTGCATTCTGTGCTCGTACCGTCTCGGTGCTGGGACTGGGGAGCGCTCGTGGTTGGAAGGGAGCGCTCACGGTGCTACAGCCAGCCCGGCGTCACACAGCATCACACCCGCACCTGACCCCAGACGTGTGATTGTCGCTGAAAGCAATGTCAATCAGAAGTGCCAGTTTCTGCAATGTTGTGACACCTGCAGATCTGTTTGGAAATAATCTACCGACATGCGAGTATAGGTTCCTAACTCAGAAGGGAGCAAAAGAAGGAACAGAAAATTGCCTTTGTGCTGGATTTAATATTTACATCTCAGGCTTTGCCAAATAGGTTTGTTATTTATAGCAATAGCAGCAGTAATATTCATCAGTTGCCATGGACATACTAAGCTCACCAAATACAACAGTGAACCACAATCTGCACTAGAGTCATTTTAAAACGCTTTCATGCTGAGTGAAATACTTTGTATTAAATTTAAGAGTAAAATGCTAGGTTTCTCTAGTGCCATTTCTGGGATTTCAGATATAAAAATGGAAATACTTTAATGGGAATTTAATGGGAAGAGCAGTGCTGTATACAAGAACCCCGAAGAACTTACTGTCACTAGGCAGCGCTCAGGATCACAATTTACTGTGCCTAAAAAGCAGAATGGGTAATGGGAGCATCTAGAATTCCATTAATAAGGATATATGTTTGAAGAGCTGAAAAACTAGGGGGAAAATAAAATTTTGTAAGTTAACTCTTAATGGAAGCACATTTTGGGGGCCAGTTTACTGCCTTCTGCATTGTTGGCATCTTTATGTGAAGCGGTTGGTCAGCGTCTGACGTGGGAGAGTAATCACGCATGCAGACCGCTGCTCTGATCAGATCCTCCTGCTCTGCATTTGGGGAAGCAATCCCCATTTCTGAAATGCCAGACCTCCAAAATATTGCTCGAGATGCAAATTTTTTCTTTGCTGGGATAATTTGGGGAAAGAAAAGACAAAGCAATTATCCAAGATTTCATAGACAGAGCCTGTGAAAAGGGTTAAATCTGGGCAGGGAGATCTCAGTAGATATTAGTGGATAACCAGTAGATCTATTTACTGGTTATCCACTGAACCTGGCCTTCCCCTTCCCCAGCCCAAAGAACAAATCCAGCAGTAAAAGAGCAGCTGAAGGCTGTCAGGCTTTAATACCTATAGATAAGGTCATTCCTTAGGGGAGGCTTGCTCAAATGCATAATAATATAACCAGGAACTGTAAAAGACACCGAGATATACTAGAAGATAAAATAAAGCAGACTGAAGTTCAAACACGGAAAAATCTAAGCTTTATATGGTGAAAGGTAAAATATTTCCACAGATAAGTGGAAGCTCTTGAGTGAGGAACTGTTTGAAAGACCTGGGAGGCTGGTTAAATCTTTGGGGATGAGGGTTTGAAGACTTACATGATACGGATAATGGAAGAGGCGGGTTATGAGAGGGGGCCCGTCGGAGGTGAAAAATCACCCGCAGGAGTGGGGCTGAAGCCGAACCCGCCTGCTGCAGCGGTCGGGGGGCTGAAAGGGCGGGAGGGACCGAAGCATGGCTTTGGCCAAGTGGAGGAGCTGCAGGTAACTGGGGAGTTCCCCAAGAGCAACCCTAAAAAAAAAAAAAAAAAGCCGCCTAAAAAAGAAGAAAAAGCAGCCTCCTATGAAAGCGGAGACTCAGTGGTAGTGTGGCACATGCGCCGATGGACAAGGCTGTCTCTGCGGCTCTGGGATCCTGTCCAGTGTAGGTTGCAATGTTTTGTGCTAAAATTGAGAAAGTTTGAACTGGATTGTGGATAAAAGCATCTGTTTGGAAGGGATTCCTCAACTGAGCCTTTTTGGATTAATGTTGTTGCTTTGTTGTTGGTTTTTTTTGTCTTTGATATTTTTTTAATGCAGCATCGCTCTGCAAATCCCCTCAGTGGGACTACATTTTGGTGTGAGCCTGGTCTGAAAGCTATGGCTGAGAACAGCGCATGGGTTGATAATGTGGCAATACGTCTGTCTCCACTGGGAAATGAGTCTCGTGCTCACCGCTTTTAGCTGGAGGCCTTAGTTAAACCCTTTAGCACCGTATGTGAGTCTGAAGCAAGCTCTAGCGCTGGATTTCCATAGCATTTTAGTGGGTTCAGACCTCTCTTGCGGCTCGGATCAGATCACGTTAGCATTCACCTGGCTTTTGCAAGGCTGCGTTCTTGAACGCGTTTTGCATTTGAGCTGGTGTTTGTGCAGGGGCCAAGAAACTGCAGCCCACAGCGGTGGGAAGGGGCTCAGTGTCGCCCGCCGGGCTGGCGGCATTTGCTGGTTGCTTCGGGGCGCTGGGTGAGAGTGCCAGCAGTTTGTAGTCGGGACTTAAGTACCTTTTCTGGGGCAAATCCGCTGATTTCTGAGCGAGCTGAAGGCTTCCAGGACCTCTCAGCACCGGGATCGGAGCGGGTTATGCACTGGGAAAGTAGTAAAGGAAGAATTCCAGGATTAGCCTTGCCAATGAAATACCTACACTTAGTCTAATATTGTAAGATTTTAACAGTTCTATGGTTCAAGACACAAAAGTGATTATGAGCTGGCCTCGGTGAAAATGAACTTTCTAAAAGTAATACTGCAAATGCAATTGCAGAGTAGGGACTGTCACAGCCTGTCGGTAACAAGGCAGCCAACAGCATCCTGGCTTGTGTCAGGAATGGTGTGGCCAGCAGGAGCAGGGAGGTGATTGTGCCCCTGTACTCGGCGCTGGTGAGGCCGCACCTGGAATGCTGTGTCCAGTTTTGGGCCCCTCACTACAAGAAGGACATTGGGGTGCTGGAGCGTGTCCAGAGAAGGGCAACGGAGCTGGGGAAGGGTCTGGAGCACAGGGCTGGTGGGGAGCGGCTGAGGGAGCTGGGGGTGTTCAGCCTGGAGAAGAGGAGGCTGAGGGGAGACCTGATCGCTCTCTACAACTGCCTGAAAGGAGGGTGTAGTGAGGTGGGTGTTGGGCTCTTCTCCCATGTAGTTAGCGATAGGACGAGAGGAAATGGGCTCAAGCTGCGCCAGGGGAGGTTTAGGTTGGAAATTAGGAAAAATGTCTTCATGGAAAGGGTAGTCAAGCATTGGAAGAGGCTGCCCAGAGAGGTGGGGGAGTCCCCATCCCTGGAAGTGTTCAAAAAACGGGTAGATGTGGCACTTGGGGACATGGTTTAGTCTAGTCTACCCTTGAGTGGTTTAGTGTGGACTTGGTAGTGTAGGTTAATGGTTGGACTGGATGGTCTTAAAGGTCTTTTCCAACCTAAATGATTCTATGATTCTATAAAACTTATGGTACTGGCGAAGGGGTGGACTGGCCTTTGCAGCTTGCTCACGTTCCTATCCCAGCTCTTTCCTGCTGCAAAAACAGCCCGGGAGCCCGTCCTTCCGTAATAGTTTTCTCTTTTCTTCTTCTTTACCTGAATGGAGGCTTGACAGTTCTCAAATAGACTGAGATATACTGCAAATATTTTATAGTTTTAGCATGTATTGTTGTGCGCAATGCGTAATTGTATTTACTTGCTGGCAATAAAGGAGTTGTAGGAATAATAAAACAACCCCACATTACTGCTGTTATTCTTTTCCCTTTCATACAATACGGTGTGGGAGAGATTACTTCCCTGAGATAAAATAACATGCGAAATCCCACACTGAGCATTTTTCTTACAGGGAAAACACATATGAACAAGAATGGGAGCCAACCTCACTGTTTTTTTTGTTCACTTTTGCTTTTTCTTAGCATGTTTTTCATTTACAAACTTTGGCCAGGCAAAAGAGATGTGCGAAGTGAAAATGGAGGGAGAACTGTTAAAAACAAAAAAATCACTTACACGCCCTTAAAGGCCAGTATGTGTTAGCCCCTCAAATGCTGTTCCCCCTCCCATAGGGCAGTGTGGCTGAACAACCTCTCAGGATTATTTATAATTATCAGAGCTACGGCATTAGCTGAAGGGGGAGGAAACACAGTGCAAACGATCCCTCCTTCGCTGTGCTCACTGCATCTCGTGAAAGCGTCCTGCTGCACTTCAGGGTGCCTTTGTGCAGCAGGCAGGAGAAGCTTCCCTCCCCTGATCCTGTCTGTAGCTGTTCTTTCCAAATACGACTGCATTTTGGCTAGACAAAGCACGCTTTTGACTCCAATTTGAGAGTTCACCTCATTTCAGCTATCCTGCTGTATTTAGCTTAGCTTTCTGTAGGTAAGGGAACCCCAGCTATGTGGAATTTAGTAAAAATTGGTCCTGTGTAAGCAGGGATGCTCTGACTCTCCAAAAAAAAAAAAACCAACCAAAACCAAACCATTATTGAAACCTCTCTGGAAGTAGAGGAGTCGTCAGCGTGCTCCGCGTGCGTGCCGTTATTTTAGCCTCGCACAGTAGCGATGTTTCGTATTCAGAAAGCTTAGCTCCAGCTAGTGCAGAAAAGTTGGGGAGTTATCATTTGCAGATAAATCTTGCAACTAAATTGTACTTCTTGGTTGCTAATTTTACTAATTAAAATATCTATCACCCATGCACGGCCTCAGACTGATTTAGAATAGGAAGATGACTGTCTTCGATTTAATGAGGACTTGTACGTGAACCGCAGATTCTTATCCGAGTGGCTGTGCTGTAATTTATCACCGTTAGGGCCAGAACGTTCCAGTGCCGGAGAGATGCTCAGTGTGTAGCGAGAGGATGTGGGCAGTCACACGCGTTCTTACAGAGGCGTTTGGTAATGCGGTCGCTGAGCCGTAGGGTGCTGTTCTACGTTGGAGGAACCTGTGTCGATAGGACAAGGGGCAATGGTTTTAAACTAAAAGAGGGTAGATTCAGACTGGATATGAGGGAGAAATGTTTTACGCTGAGGGTGGTGAAGCACTGGAAGGGGTTGCCCAGAGAGGTGGTAGATGCCCCATTGCTGGAACCATCCCAGGCCAGGCTGGCCGGGGCTCTGAGCACCCTGCTCTGGTTAAAGCTGTCCCTGTCGCTGCAGGGGCTGGGCTGGGCGAGCTCTGAAGGGCCCTTCCAGCCCAAAGCACTCCATGAATCTAATTCACACATTTGCTTGGGCGCTTCGGACAGTGAGACCACAAAACATACGAAGCAGTGTTTGCCTAGAGCGTTGCAGTTTAAGTATCGTGTTTTTCGTGGAACTTCTCAGATTTCTGTTCACCTACCTGCTCGGGAGGAGGGAGCGGAGCTGTCGGGAGCCGAGCAGCAGCAGAGGTTGCAGACGTCCATGGGAGCTGTCTGCAGGAGACGTGGCTTCGTAGGAAGCACGGCGCGGCTTTCCCCGGGCGGGAGCGGGGCAGAGGCGTAGGATGCCGCTCACCTCGGGAGCGAGGAAGGCGTAGGATGCCGCTCACTTCTGGAGCGAGGAAGGCGTAGGATGCCGCTCACCTCGGGAGCGAGGAAGGCGTAGGATGCCGCTCACTTCTGGAGCGAGGAAGGCGTAGGATGCCGCTCACCTCGGGAGCGAGGAAGGCGTAGGATGCCGCTCACTTCCGGAGCGAGGAAGGCGTAGGATGCCGCTCACCTCGGGAGCGAGGAAGGCGTAGGATGCCGCTCACCTCGGGAGCGAGGAAGGTGTAGGATGCCGCTCACTTCCGGAGCGAGGAAGGCGTAGGATGCCGCTCACCTCGGGAGCGAGGAAGGCGTAGGATGCCGCTCACCTCGGGAGCGAGGAAGGCGTAGGATGCCACTCACCTCGGGAGCGAGGAAGGCGTAGGATGCCGCTCACTTCCGGAGCGAGGAAGGCGTAGGATGCCGCTCACCTCTGGAGCGAGGAGCTCCTGCGGGAGCAGGGCGTCGTTGGCACTGTGGGGAAGGGGCCGCCCCATCTCCCAGTGGGGATTTCCGCCTGGGACACCCGCCTTCACGCCCTTGCTGGCTTCAGGCAGGGGGAAATCTCCTGTGTTTGCCGCTCTGCCTCCGCATTTGAATGGGAAACAGCATTCCCTGCTCACTAATGTGCATCATCAGTCTTTCAAAGATGCTTGATTTCTGTTTGATTCTTAATTATTATAATAGTTAAGGCACTTAACATGCTTTAGTGATTTACTTCATTTAATTGGATGTAGTGATTAGAATATCTTTTATATTACCCTCACTGCAGTTTTAATTTAAGATTATAATCTCATGGTTCTTTTCAGCTCCTGTAGCTTTCATTTAGATATTGTTTTTTCTTTTTCTGATTTCATTTTGTTTATTCGTTTTTCCTGCTGATTCAGTAAACATGCTGCTAGGATGATTTCTCAGGAAACTTGAGTGTGGTTATAAATTCTTTCATTTAGTGCAGACACTAATGAATTAAAAAAAAAATATGAAAATGATGCATGAGACCGTACTCAGCCTCTGGAGTTGTCTGTTGCTTTTTGCAGTCATTTATTAGAATTAAGGGGGAAAAAAAAAGAAAAAAAAAAAAGAAAAGAAATTCTCTTGGTGGGTCCTAGAGGCAACATGTGAAATAAGGAGATGGAAGATGATAGTGTAACACCCTCTTTGTGTGTGTCATGTTCTGCCTTGGTAGATGGGTGATGTACGGAGTAAGATTTTAGGATTATGACCCAGTGTGTGAGATTTTGGTATTATTACCCAGTGTAGGAATTGCTCTGGTGAGGGAACTAAAGCCCAAAGCTGTAGGTTAGGCACCAGCACAGGCACTGGGGAGGAGGATGGAGAGGAAAAGGTGCTGGGAGCCGGGCTGGGAAACATAATTCTGTGTAATTTGGGAAACGAGCAAGCACTTCTCCGGGGGGGCAGTGGTGGATTCTCCAAATTAGTTTGAAATGTAGAGTAGCGTGTTCTCTTTTCCTCTTGGTGATACACAAAATCACACGGATAATCCAGCTGGTGTGTCACTGTAGAAATATATAGTATCTGTATTTTGTCTCCTTTCTGGTGCCAGATCCTAAGTGTCTTCCATCACTATCAGTGCTCCTTTCGGAGGGAAAGGGCCAGCACAGGTATGGGCATGCATGTTAGACTTGGAGCATTTACAGGTCCAGCCGGAGAGAAGCAGTTGCTTTGTGAGAAATTCCCATTTGCCATTAGGCTAAGAGAGCCTGGAGATCCATTGGACAGGCTTTTCTGTGCTCGGAGGTTTGGCCGCCTGAAATGCACGGAAGCAGTAAAGCACTTGATCTGCTTTCTCTTCTCTTCGCCAGCGCAGATTGCAGCACCAGGAATATGGTTTGCTTGAATTCTGATAAAGAACTACCATTCCAGAAAAAAAAAAAAAAAAAAATCCCTATCATTAAAAAGTAACAGCGATCCTGTTCAAACAGAATAAAGGATTAGGTCCCCAGCGCGGTGCTGCTGGTTCTTCCCAAAAGTGGCCGCGTAGAGAAGGCGATCGGGGCTCATCGCCCCCCCAGCTCCTGTGCTGGCGGTGCCCGGGGCTGGAGACCAGCTCGAGAAAAAGGGGCCTCTTCCTTCTTCTGTCCAAGGCAACTAATTAGGCGAGAGCCACAGGTACGTGCAGAGCTTCAGAAACAATCCTTGAAGCGTTAGTTATTCAGCCTGTCTGACCGCACTTGTGTGCCGCTGCTCTGCATTGCCTTCCCAGAGCGTGTGAATGCACCGTCCTCGTGCCTTCCATCACCCCGAACTGAACTTTGTTCGGGGAAGTATCCCAGTGAAATCAATTAGGTGTTGTGCAGAGCGAGGCGCTGCTGAACACAACCGTGGGTACCGGAGCCTGGCCCTGGGTGACCACGGCGCCCGCTCTGCCCGCGCTCGAGCATCGCCGCGCTCGAGCATCGCCGCGCTCAGCGAGGCGAGCGGCGACTGCCGCTGCAGCGCCCTGAAATATTGAAATGGCTCCAGCGCCTGGAGCTGCCGAGTATCGGGCCTATAATACGTGTCCTAAAGCCGTCAAACTGTTGTTGCGAGTGCAAAAATATTAACAAATCATCGGTTATTTAAACGGAATCATTTAGGGCTCATCTGGCTAATGAGGAAGAAAAAAACTGAACCGAACACTTCTTTTCCATTTTACGGAGACGTATGAGATCAGCTGTTCGTAGGGAGCTATCAGGGTATGTACCTCGTTAGCTCCCTTGTGTAAAATCCCTTATCTGCGTCTTATTAGACTTTCATTAATTAAAGCTACAGAATTCAGTATTTTGTGTTAGCTGTTCTCTCAGCATGAAATTTGGCTAATTCTACTATCGGAAACAAAGCTCGAAGATTGAAGTTTATTCTTATTGTGTTCTTTCAGTTATTTATTTCATATTGCTGTCATGCATGGATGAATTTATATGATGCTCTGATGACCTTTAGAAATTCTTCTGATTAAATGCTGTTCTACTTCATTATGACATTTCTGTACTTGTACTACCAGATTTGATGTGTACAGCTTAATAACACAACCAGACATGAATGCTAATAACTTTACAATTCATTGCATTGCTATTTTTTAATGTAGATGAATTTTAAAACAAGTTTCTCTTGCTGCAGGCTTACATGAATCATATAAATTAGAAGGTAACAAAAGAACATATTAGCATTTGTTAGCCTGGATGCACAAATTTTGTGGTAACCATTTTAATATGTACTACAACTTTTCCAGCCTCAAGTTTAATATGTACTACAACTTTTCACCCTCGATTTTTCAACCAAGATCATAATTGAATTGGTTTCCTTCTTGCCTAAGGATAATGATTTTACACTGATGGAATCGTTATTAGATTCTAAGGATTATACTGATGTTGCCTGCTTTACATAGAGCTAAAAAAAAAAAAAAATCCGACTTATTCAACTGTAAAATACTTTTACACAAAGGCTACTGTAAGTCTGAGATAGATGAACTAATTATTATGTTTAGAGTTGTTGTTAATATCCAGCATCCATAACTGGAGCAAACTTCTTGACAGCTCTGTGCAGTGGATGTAGAGCGCTTTTGAAACCCCAGCCCCGTTGCGTGTTCTTGAAGTCTGGCAGGTGGTAGCCTGCTGTTGTGGAGCCGATGCTGCGAAAGCGTGTGTTCCTCGAGGTAGGAGATGGCTCCTGCCGTGGTTCAGCCCCAGGCAGGCGCTCAGCACCACGCAGCCATCGCTCACTGCCCCTGCCCCGATGGGATGGGGGAGAGAATCGGAGGAGTGAGAGGGAGAAACACTCCTGGGCTGAGATAAGAACAGTTTAAGAATTGAAATAAGGTAAAATAGTAATGATAATAATAACAATATAATAATGATAATAACAACAATAATACACAAAGCAAGTGCTGCCCAATGCAATTGCTCACCACCCGCCGACCAATGCCCAGCCAGTTCCTGAGCAGCAATCGCTGCTCCCCGGCCAACCCCCCCAGTTTCTATACTGCCCATGACGCCGTATGGTATGGAATGGCCCTTGGGGCAGTTGGGATCAACTCTCCTGGCTGTGCCCCCTCCCAGCTTCTTGTGCCCCTGGCAGAGCATGGGAAGCTGAAAAGTCCTTGACTGGCATAAGCAGTGCTGAGCAACAACTAAACCATCAGCGTGTTATCAGCGTTATTCTCATCCTAAATCCAAAACACAGCACTATGCCTGCTACTAGGAAGAAAATTATCCCAGCCGAAACCAGGACAGCTCCCTACAGATGTTCGCAGAAATTCCTCGGAAACCACCTAATCTACAGATGCATCCCCTGGTAGTGGGACAAGAAGCAGAGGAAAAGTGGAAGAGGGGAAGAAAGAAGGCATTGCCTAGGGGACAAGTGACTTTCCTGGTAGGGACCTGGTTGCCATTTCAGTTTGTGTTTGGAAGATCTGCCCATGCTCCACCACACCTTCCTCAGTCTTCCAACAATGTTGTAACTGGTCCAGAATAGGCGAGAACCAGCTCACCTGCATCTGCCATTTTCTGTCTGCACATCCAAGCACTGCTGCTTGGATGTACGGAGGGAAAAGATAGTCCAGGTTAAGCATAAATGATAAATTTCTGCTATCCTGAAAAACGTCAACATTTCATGGGTAATTACACTTCAGGCTGAAGAAATAGCTGTTGAATTAATTGATTTTACACTTGCTTCTTGATGTGCTAAGTGGGTGTTGGTCGGAATGGACGTGTCAACATCTTCAAAAGTCTTGGTGATAAAAGACATTTACCTATATCTGTTGAGTAATCAACAATTAAAATACACTATAAATATCTGCAACCTTTAATCAGATGAAGAGGAAGAAAAACTTTATTATTGCCTTTAAATATATTAAGCATTTTTGCAATTTTTACTTGTCAACTATAGAAGTGTCTGGAACTGAAATTAAGCAAGTAGTCATTCTCTGGCTTCCTTAAAGCTGGAGGTTAACCTCAATTAAAAAAAGAATTTAAAATGATATTTCTTTAAGCATCCATTTAAGATCATTTTAAATCATAAGTGAGAGACCAGTCAGAGTAACTCCAGTGGACTGCTCTTCTGCATAATTTTAAAAAGCCTTCATGCTTCATTACTGTGGATGGATGTCACTTCTAAGGCCACGAAACATGATTGCTTTCCCACACCTATGCTTCAGTCGCTTTTATTCACTACAGAAAACAAGAGTAAGGAGCAGCACCGACTGTAAACTTGTACTTACTCAACTAATTGTATACAGAGTGATCAATGTATGAAATCAAACGCTATATCCATGGTGCATTACGATGTTATCAAACTGCTGTGCTTCTTGGCTACTTTAATATGCCTTGAGGTATAGCACACTGCTCCAGTTATATGTGGTTCAATAGTTTCTTTAAGCTGAGATGTAAACATGTCTTTAAAAAAAAAAAAAAAGCAGCAGACCTAAAGCTAATAGAGCTGCATTGAAATAATCTCGAATACATGTTAAATTTTCTTGACACCATTACCCTTTTCCTTTGGAAACTTCAGAGTGGTCTTGGCTAATAATAAAAATAAAGGGAAAAAAACCTGTAAAAACAAACCAAGAAAACTCAGTGGCTCATCTACTTTCAACCTTTTGCTCTTTGTCCTGGGTATTCGCAGCAAAGGAGACCAAATCCCATCAAGCTTTCTTTTCAGCATTGCACAGTGCTTTATACTATTTCCTATGCTCAACTTTTTGCCTGTAACACAAAACAAAGTAATTAAGGTGGTTCTAGCAAAGTTAAATCAAGACGATAGCAGGAGACAAGATCTCTGGATTCCAACCCAGGCTCTGCGACTGATTTGTTGAATAACCTGTGCTAAATTGTTTAACCTATTTGCTGCCTTTAAAGGGAAGGCATGAAGCCTTACCTGCCCGTAGCATCAGTCACAGCACTTGCTGACTTGTATTTGCGTGATGATTTTGAAACGCAACGCGTCGTAACGTTGCAATGGAGTGTGGCTGTGCTGAGACACGAGAGCACGCAGCGGGGAATCAGTCCTGGCTGGGCTTTGCAGATGTTGCTGGCGAGTTCCTCTTCTCACCCCATCATGGGAATGGGGGACTCAGACTCGCTGTCGGCACGTGCCCGTAGCCGTATGACGTGGTGTGAGCTGCCACGTTCCTCAGGACAGTCCCAGGTGAGCACCTCCGCTCATCTGGGCTGAAGGCGACGTGCTTGGGCAACCCAAGGAAAAGATGTCCTTCTGCCACGCACAGAAATGTCCCTAGCAAATCCTGGGGCTGTTTCCAGCCACTTGATGGTCTTCATATGGACCTGGCTCATCCTTTGTGAGGACCTAGTGACGCTGTGGTGCCAAGTCACTGGTGACGCGCCAGTGAGCTTCAGCAGGGTGTGAATTCACCCCCTGTCTTTTCGTTCAAGGTCTAAATCCATGTCTGTGTGGATGCTGGGTGCAGAGCAGGCGAGAGGGCACGGCCCCCCAGCCGTTTCTGCTGTTTGTCTCACTTTCATGACTGGCATCAGCTTTGGCTTTTTGCTCCCCAAAGCTTGAATTCTTCTAAAAAAATTGAGCAGATTTCTGTAGATCTCTAGAGGAAGAGTAAAATCTGTTGTTGTTGCAGTAAAACGTCATTATAGACTTGGTGTTGCGTTTCGTAAGGCATCAGTTCGTGAAGCATCTGTTACTGCTCTGTCGGAGAAGGTGGAGAGCAGAACTGCAGAGAAGCTTTAAGCTGAGTTTGGGGGATCAGGCATAATCAGCAAGCTGCTGAAGACCGGCCACATGCTGCAATCAAAGGGCTGCTGTCTAGGGCCAAGCAGGCGTAAAAATGTACCTTCTGGGTACTGGGCTGCTGTCCCCTCTCGGGACTTCATCTTAATTTTCAACGTTTGATGAAGAATTGAATTTTGAGATGGAAAAGGGAATGTGGTCTTTTAGCGAGACCTCAGTATCTCTTAGTGGTGTTCTGTGGGTATCCAGTCTGCGCAGGCACGGGAGGAAAGGAGCTGGGTCCTTGATGTATTGCTCAGTCTCCCAAATTATCGTAAGGCCTCTCTAGGGGATGTGCTGACAGCAGGAGGGGGCAGGCTGGGTACGTGACTGTAGCCCTGGTTGTTCGACATCAACAACCAAATACGTGTAGGGTTCACCTGTAGCTATGACTGGAATTTCCAGTGGGAGAGAAGCTCAGCTGCGTGGGGATAATCGAGTTAAATACAGAGGTTTCCAGGATGGATTTCCTTGGCAGATGTCAGATTTCTAGGAAGGGAGCACTTGAATTTCTTCTGCTTTGGTAGTAATAAAGCCTCAGAAACGTAAGGAACCTTGGAGCACAAGCTTGTCCTCAGCGCAAGTTGTCCCAATGGGGAGAGGCATCAAGTTTGTCTAAGGGGAGGATGTGCTCCTAAGGACACACGTCAGCATTTGGCAGACCCAAGCTCTAGAAGCGTTTCTGCGTTGCTGCCGCTGTAGCTTAGACGTGCGTTAGCTGTGAAGTAGCTGGCTGGGATCCTGCGAGCAGTTCCGCTGCAGCAGGGCTGAGCTCAGTGCAGTTGCAAAGTCCATCTTGGAAGCTGAGAGGAACGGTAGTGTTTTAGCAATTTCTCCATCCTACAGCTGTATGCTCGGGCAGAGGGAGTGCTATCGCTAGCCAAAACTAATTTAAAACTGTGTAGAGCTAACACAGATTGCTCTCACGGGAGTGACTACGGGATAGATATATCCTGCAGCTCTCTGCCCACCAGGTCAGACCATGCCTTGAATAATTTGGATGCATTCTGGTGGACTTGGTGGTCTCTCTCTTTCCAAAGAACAGGGATCAGTAGTTACAAAAAGAGAGCTAGAAGAAAAGGTTTATTTTCTGTTGTTTTCTTTCTAAACAACATTTCATTTGGTGCAAGTGTTAATATTGACAAGCGTATTTTATAATTTGTAAATGCACATTAGGCTGAGACGGTGCATTGGTTTTTAATGTTTAATGCACATAGTTTAGATGGCATGCATTAATCATATTCCTATTGCCTTTGTTATGTTAATGGGAGAAATAAGCTCTTGGTTTTTTTTTTTTGTTAAAAAAAAAAGAAAACGGGTTGGACTTTTTTTTAAGATGCATTATATATCAGCAGCTAATGAAGAGGAAATAATGGTGACTCTGCACTGTAATATGTATTAGAACACTAATTAGACTATAGCAGAACTGCTTACGGATGTCTTTTAAACACCTGCTTGGTAATTTTCAGCCCCGTGCGTTACTCCATTTAACAATGCATGCATGATGAGAAGACAGAGTTAAGACTAAAATATAAAATGCAGTACGCATCAGCCTTCATTTTTGCCTTTTGTTGGTCCAGCTTTACATATATTTAAGAAAAGCATAATGTGGCTGGTCACCGAATAGCCCTTTTCATTGGCTGGGCTTTCTATCGCCCGTTGCAGATAAAGGGAAAGGAGTCAGATATGTTGTTTTCTAACTCCTCTGCAACCTTACAAAGCCATTAGGGTCTCAGGGCAAGAATTCCCGATTCAGGCTGTTGTCTTGCGTGTACGCTGGGCCAGAATGCTATGTATGGCATCTCCAACATTTGCTTATCATTGATTCAGTTTCAAATGTGTGGTTTTGAGACCATTAAAAGTTGTACAACATCTAGAAATAATGTTGTCCTTAATTTTTAAAGCTGTTTTGAAGTCTCCTTCTTTTGCTGTAGCAAGAAACCACAACTATTTCTACTCTACATCTTGTTTGCTTTTACATTTTGTCCATTATGTAAATAATTGAATTATAAACATGAATTACAAATATGGACCCTCAGCCTAATAGCTTACAATGAGAATAATAAAAAAATCCTAATTATAAAAGCAGTTCTCATATTTCTGTGATGGGCCAAGGCTTCAGCTGTGGGCTTTGAACTTGCACTAAAAGACGTAGATATTGTCAATAACTTGTTCGTCAGAACATCAGTCCTAAGATAGCAAGAGCGATACACAAAACATTTCTAAGCTGCTCCCGTATGACAGTGCTCTGCAGTGAAAACCGTTGGCGTAAGAACATTCATAGTTATGCACGTTTTGTCCCATCTAACCTTAAACTTCACGTGCATGGTGGTACCCCGTAGGGAAGCCACCTTAGGGACGTGGCCACAGTTTCCTTACCCGTTTTCAGAATGGAGCCCGCTCTCAGGAAACGTCTGCGTGGGACAACTCCATTTGTTTAGGCTGGAGCCCGTTGGCTAAGGTTTGGATGATCCCTGCCTTTCAAAGAGCAGGACAGCATATAGGCAGTCACTGTCAACCCAGGGCTTAGCGGGTCCTTTGTTAAAGGCTATCGAATTTTGGTGTTTTCATTCCAAACAGTAAATGGTGGTTTAAACCAGGGATACAAAATTGCCATAGAAAATCAAGGACGTGCAAATATTTTAGTGGTCTCGGACTAATGTACAAGAGCACTGGTTCAGTTTGTGATTTTTTGGTGTTTTTTTAAGCTTCTGTAACAGATTAATGACTCCTGGTGAAGCTTTGTTTGCTAGTTATACAGTGTTGACCCTTACTGACGGTGACTCCTTAGTATTCCCCAAACATTGAGTCTCTGAGGTGATTCAGCTTCTTTTTTCTCTCTGAGGTGATTCAGCTTCTTTTTTCTCTCTCCTCTTTCCAAAGGCAATCTTCCCTGACCGCGCCATTAACGTGTTGTAAGATATGGAGCTGTTTGTGCCTGCAGGCCTGAGCAGACCCCAAATGAGTGTGCTAAAGGTGAGCAACTCTGATTCAAAGCTTTTTTAATTTTTTTTTTTTTTATCTTAACCATGAAAATTTTCAACTGATGCGCTAAATCCTGAGATAGTTACATATTTAAGTGCAGTATGACCACATTTCTCATAAGATAACGCATTTGAAAGTAATATGCAATATTTCCATTTTATAGGTGTGTCAGAGAGAATTTTTTCTCTATTTTGAAATCTTTGGGAGTATCTGCAGTTTTATATAACCCTATTTCAGGTAGCCATTGTGAGCTACAAATGTTCCCATCCTGTACGTAAAATCAGTTTTGCCTTACCTGCAGGGATGCTGCTGCTTTAGGTAACTTCTGCTCTGTACCCTAAACGCAGTAGTAAAGTTTGGGTAAGTTAATGCGTCGTGCACAGAGAGGATATAGTTGAGAAGGAGAATAGAGCTGGGGAAGTTCAGCGGTGCATGTTGGTAGCGTTTGAGTCCCCGAACGGTAGCAGATTCATGACCTGCCCAAGGACCAGGTGAGAGGTAAGAGGTGAATGCGAAGGGGTGCAAAGTAGCATCAGATGCTGTAAGCCAGCACGATGGCCAGGTGTGGATTTGTTGAAGGGAGAGAGGGAAGAGGAGAATCTCTTTTCCTCTTCCCTCCCTCCTCAGCATGTGGTCTGACCCAGCCCGTGGTCCTGTGCTGTATGGTGGATGTATGGCGGGACTCTTGGAGGTGGACACACGGGATCTTTCAAGGTGCTTTGGGGCTGGGAGGGCTTTCTGGTGCTGGGTGACAGATCAAACCTCTGAGACTTCACAGTGTCAAATATTATCACTAACAGATGCCCTGGGGACTGCGATACTGGAAGAAGATGCCTTTGGGTAGGAGGTTTGCAGGCAGAAAGTAGCAGAAAACTTACTCCAAGCATAAGGCAAGGGACTTACCTAGATACAGACAAACAAGCAGCTGAAAAACCCCCAAAACCCCAAGCAATTTTGTCACGTTCATCATCAGGATAAGTCGTGGTCTCAGCACACCAGGTGCCTCAGCACCGTCAGCGCTTGTGGAGGCAACAGTGCAAAGCATAAATGCGCTCGTGCAAGGGAAGCAGGAGGCCAGAACCTGAGTCTTCCAAAGCCCCAGGTGGGTGTTTTGCCTTGCTAAGCCAGTCTGCTCGCCTGCTGACACCAGCTGTATCCACCCTCTGCCCCTGCCTATCGCTGGCGGTACCCCGAGGGTAGCTGCTGCCAGACCTGAGTCGCCAACGAAGCGCTGAACCAGTACATCGAGGATTTCTCAGTAAGGCATGCTCATCTTTAAAATAATATTCTGCTGAGGTTAGGCACTTCCCTTCAGGTGCGTTGGAAACCACCTCTTGGTACCGTGAGAGGAAGAAGAGGGAGGGGAAGGAGGGCATCTTGCAACAGGTCTTTTTAAGTCCCGCTACGTGCAGTTGTGCTGGGAACTCTGAGGGGTTTTTGCCTCTGCTGTCGGTCTTGGGGGGTGTGTCTCGCTGATGGGGGGCTGTGAGAGGAGAGCGGTCCCACCTCTGCCTGCTCCCTTCCTCGGGCCCTCTGAAGTTGTGCTCCACTGCCAGAGGAGATGGGACCGTGTGCTGTCTCGCCAGCGTGTGCGAGATAAATGACCAGTCCAGAAGAACTGAAATAACAGCCCTCTGGAGGGTATCCACACCTGTCTGGGGTTGAATCAGCCTCTCCAGGGCTCCTTCCCGGTGCGTTTCGGGTGAATCCAAAGATCTTAGCTTCTACTGCTATTTAATTGCTCATCTGTATCAGCAGCATACTTAGGCATCAGCCGTATCGCTCTAATCGCAAACCCAAACAAACCAACAATCATTTGAGTCCTTTATATATCGGCAGGCAAAAGCAAGCCCTCACCTCTTATCCGTTCTGCACACATATAATTTTTCTGCAACCTTCATCAGCACCAGGAATTCAATAGCTGAGACCGACGTTTATGTCGGTAAATAGAGCGTGTAGGTCTGCCCCTTCCCCGAATATTCAGATACGCTCCCACATCAGCGTTTCTTATTTGGAAGGCAGTGACAAGGGTCATAATTTTATTCTTTATCTCCCACTTCACCTGCTCCTGAATGCCGAAGAAAGGGAGGAAGCGGCGTAGTGGGGAGCTGGGTGGGGTTGATGACGACCTTGCGGCGCTCGACCGTTCGTCAGGGCGTCACGGCGGGGCGAGGAGGAGCGCGAAGCACGGCTGGGCGTCTGCGCCTTGCGGCCCCGGCTGGCCGGGCTGGTGGCGGTGAGGGGCTCTGCCCACGGCGGTGGGAGGGAGACGGCGGGCGCTAGCCCTGCCCGGTGCAAAGCCGAAGGGCAGCATTGCCGTCTCGGGTAGGAAACCTTCAGCCTGGTCCAGACCAGGTCTGATTTCTGAAGATGAGAAAGGTTAAAATTGAGTTTAAATGTCTTGCGCTTCCATCAGGGCTGCTTTGTGAAAAGGACAGTGGCTTTCCTTCAGTTGCTTTCCACCCGCGCTGCATTTACATGCCTAAAAGGATTCAGCTGTCATAGCCCTGACAAGTGCTAAGAAGCTCTTGTTAAGGTCAGGGGTATCAGAGAAGTGTCTCTCCTACAACATCCCAGTGTATCGGGGCCACCGTCACTGGGAACGGGGGCCGATGTCAGACAGCGTTTGCTACAGACAGGACTGTGACCCCGCACGGCTGAGCCGGCGCTTTTCTCACCTCTCTTCCTAAGCAGAGCTGCGGAATGCTGCTCCAGCTCAGCGCAAAAAAAAAAAAAAAAAAAAGCTCTAAACATGCGTGACCTTTAAATTCAGGCTGAAGCTGAAAGATCTGCTGCTAACTAAAAATCTGGGGTCGCTTTCATGTGTCTGAGCATTCAGGGAATAGATGTAGCTTCACATGCAAATGCAGGGCTTCCTGCGGAACGACGCTGCTTTTCAAGATCTCTCATTTCACGCTGTTACCGCTCCGTGCCCTGCTGTTTCTATGAAAAGAGCCTCTCTGAGGAAAAGTATCCCACAGACAGAAATCCAACTGATGTGGTGGTAAAAAAAACAAACCACCAAACCCAACGCAACAACTTACAGTTTAATTTTTAAAATGTCTGGTGTCCGTCCACAACCTGGCAATCAGCATCTTCTCTGCTGCTGGTGTTTAGAAAACAGCCAGCCACTCCCTCAGTTTTCTATGTATGTACTTTATACGCTGGTCCTCGTCTTTAAGCGAGTGGATCCTGAAGTCGGGAGCCGGGATGCCTGCCCGGCCGTAGGTGTGCAAGAGGAAGACCTTTCCCTCTGTGAAGAGCGATGCTCCAGCGCCCTTTGGCGCGTTCATTTGCGCGTCTGTGTTCGCTGTGTATGAGTTACCGTGCTCGCGTAACTTCGGTGTTCTGAACATGTAGAGAAAGAGGTGTCCAAATGCTTTTTTATTTTCTTATCGCTAATGAAAAATGCCTAAAAAGCCCATGTTTGTCTGGTAGGTTCCTTCCCCGGAGGTTACAGGTGTGATGTGCCACCAGCGGAGTCCGCTTGCTGCAGTAATGGTGATTTGGCACTTCAGATATCTTCCCTGAGCCACCTGGACATCATCATCTTCTGTCTTTAAAGCAAAGTATGATGCATTATTGATGGGTGAAATGCAGAAAAACGTTTGACATTTCTCTAATACCTTACCTTTTTATTCTCTTCTAATTTCAAGTATTTCTCATTCTAGGCCACTACTGTATAATTCAATGTTTTAAGCAGACTCTGTGAGGAACAATATGCTTATATTTTTAAGCTTGTCTGGTTATTTTGACAACAAGAGACATCATAAATTATGTAAGCAATTTCTCTCCTTACAAGCTGGTCCCAGCCCTGTGCTGCCCCGATAAGAGGAGCGAGACAGAAACCGCTTTAGTAACGGCAGGACGCGTGCAACGGCACTTCAGCTGCGCTGTGACCGGAGAAGAGAGCACGCGGCACGTTGAAAATGAATTGAAACTGCATAGAACAGGGGGGAAAAAAACCCAGATCCAGGCCTGGCTGTGGTGTGAGACTCCTCTGAGGTTTGGGAAGTGTGGTTTGCGGCAGCTTAAGTCGTGCAGCTGTGACCACGCCGCGGGCTGTACGTAACGGAGCCCAGCTAGCCGGGTCGAGAAGTCATGGCACCTTCATCTCTAAAAGCTGGGGTTTCATCCCAAACATGCGGCTGGGTGTTCAGGTAGGTGTAAGGGAGGGTTCTAATCCACGAGGCTTCCAGAAAATCAGAGACATTGGGTTAAAACCCCTTGGGCAGGGGAGGGACCTGAGCCTGTCCCACACTTCCGAGCACATACTCCAGGGAAGTGGCCACAAGCAGCAGCATCTTGGTTCTTACTTGAGCTCAAAGAAGAGCAAGAGTTCTGCTGTTCCCTTGAAGGGAAGGCAGGGGCTGGGAAGCGATGCCCTGCTCCTTGTCTCGGTACCTGGACTTTGATTAGACTCCACCATGAAGTTCATATTCGGAGGTCAGTCTCCTGACTCTTCGCTCACCTTTTCCATATAAACAATCATCACGGACTAATTGATAATCTTGAGGACTGGCAGCAGTTATCCAGGACAGATGGCTTCTGCTGGGAAACCTCTGCTTCCGATAGCTCCGAAACATGACATAAGTCTCATCTTTTCAAGAAAGCCTTTCCCAGATGGGTCTAATTTAAAGCACGGCCTTTCTCATTTCATCCTAGAGGATAGCTAATTAACTACAGAACAGATAGCTCTGCTCCTCTGAGGGCAGGCAGAAGTGGGTGTTTGATATCGAAACAGTTATGGGTTTGATTCCAGCACATCAGTGAGGAGAGATGATGAACTCATTAGAATAAATATCAAAAAGTGTATTGAACTTCCCATTAATCTGAATTTACTGGAGCTGGCCAAAAAGAGGACAATTCTTGAGAAATCTGTGGTGAAAAAAAATGTCTCTCTTTTCTCATTGTTATTATTGCTCTGCAATGACTAACCCTAAGTCAATTTGTATTATCTCTCAGCAACCCTATTCGTAGGCTTCTGCCAAAATTTGTGGTCACAGCTGAGGAGCTCAAAGAGCAGCTCAGAAGAGGAGGTTGAAATAAAGCTCTTGTCTTGCTTTCCAAGGGCTGCCTGCACCAATCATGGTTTCTGGCAGTCATTTCCCAATCAATAGCCAGGTTTGTTATTTGATGTTTGAACCTTTGGCTTATGTAGCCGGGCTCCTCACGGTCCTTGGGTTGCCGCTCACCATCAGCCCTGGGCTGCGGGGGGATACTTTATTCTCTTTTCCTCTTGGGCATCAAAACGGCTCCGAGAGATTCTTCTCCTTCAGGCAGGAAACCCTGAAGACTCTGCATCTTTGAAATTAGATGCATTACAAACTGTGCTGATTGCCAGCCTTGTCTCTCTTCTCTTACATGAGCTATAAAATACCTCTTCTCCTCCCTTCCCCAACTGAACTAAAAATGGCCTATTTTATATGCTTTTTACAAGTGTGTCTACATGGTAGAAATGAGGAATTCTGGCTTATCTTGTGTTATGTAAATATTTCTGTGCTTCTAGAAGTTTTTCTTTCACTTTGATCCAGCTTTCTTGTAGTCAGTTTAACCTTCAGAAACAGTCAAAAGAGATTCCTGGAGATTGCCAATGGCATTATTCCTGGGGAAAATTGGAGAGAGAAAAGAAAACTCAAAATTACCAATATAAATAGCTCATTTAGAAATGGATGGCTAAATAAAGGAAAATGTTGTATTTTGGGGTCTTTAAGCAAATTTTTGCTTAAAATAGCTGGGGCCAAATGTAAAAATAGCATTTGCCATGTTTGCAGCATGTTACAAGATGAAAGCGGTGCTTTTCCAGCAGCCTTGGAGGTGGCTGTGCCCCATCCCTGTGCTGTGGGCAGGATCTCCAAATCCCATCCCCTGGGCTGCGGTGGAGGGATGGGGTACGACCAGATGTGGGACGGCTGCGGGGCTGGATCTGCGGCTTTCCCCCAACACACGCACAATAACCAGTGGGGGGCCATCACCAGTGCCCGATACGATCCCTTTCAGCTGTAGTTGTTGAACAGTGTCAACGGAGAAAAGGAAGTGTTTGAGTCTGGTTGTAGATGATTTTCTCAACAAACGGATGTTCCCGGTGGATTACGTTTCTTAAAACGTTAATCATGCTTCTTTAGAAGTACGCCGAGAGGCGAAGCGGCTCCGGTGGGGAGGAGGTAGTGAGAGACCTGGGAGAAGTCGCAGTCTCCAGCGTATTTTGCTCATTAACCTCCGAAGTGGAGGAGGCAGTCTGAAATGCTGCTGATGCATTTTGCCTACAAGCACTGAAATGGGTCTGGAACTTCATATACGAGCCAATGCTTATGGGGCAGAGTACCTTACAGGGACATGGTTTAGTGTGGACTTGGCAGTGCTAGGTTAATGGTTGGACTCGTTGATCTTAAAGGTCTTTTCCAACCTAAATGGTTCTATGATTCTGTAGGAGCATATGCGTATGATGGAAAAGCTGTAGGTGTGGCTGGAATTAGACGAATCGGTCTCCTGAGGTTAAGTGGTGAAGTCAGCTTTGGGTTTGTGGCTGAACTGTGCCCTTTTGAGTACCAACTGCTGTGAAGGTGAGGCTGGAGCTCGGTCATGCCCACGGAGACAAGAAGGGGTCGGTGTGGTTGGAGAGGACAAGGTGTGCCCATCGCACCGTTGCGGGGAGCCCTGTGCCGATACGGCTTTGCTGTGCCCCCTGCTACGCCCCAGGGAAGCGGCCGGGGACCTCTGCAAGGTCCCCTCGGTGCGGAAGCCCCCGTGCGCTCTGCATTTGTCTGGGCTGTGCCATGGGCTCGTTCTCTGCCCGCTGCACAGGGTTACCGCCGCGGCTGCAAACGCTGGAGTCTGAGACGCCGACGTTTCTCCAGCTCGTCACCGCGTGCCCGTCTTTGAACAGGCTGCACGGCACACAGGGCTTCACCCCGTTCCAGCTCCTGTTTAATGAAATAGTTTCAGTGGTGTCAAGTACTGCCGTGTTAAAACCCGGCCCAAATCCGAAACCAGATCATCAAAGTTCTTTAGCCATGATGGTCAACCTTGTGAATATGAATGAGTGGAAAATACTCTAAAATTGTGCTTGGGTTGATAGACAAAGATTAATACTCATTGTAAATGGAAGAAAAGGGACATTTTGCATAGGTCATAAATGAGAAGGATTCCTGGAGAAAATTAAGAAAGATTTTACCGGAATTCTTTTTATCCTTCCATACCTTTGTGGCTGGAGTTTTAGCTGATTGCTCTGGGCTGTGCTGGCAGGGGAGCTGAAACAGTCTTTTCAAAAGAAAATTTTGGGACAACTTCAAACTCCCACAAGAAGAGGTTGATTCTAGTCTTCACCTATATCATAGGGATTTAATAATTAGGACCAAAGCACCGCTACTAATGGGAGGAAAAGCAGCAAGCAGTGTGTAGTTAAAAAATGTTTAATTAACGGTTAAAAATGATTATACAGAAGATATAATAGTAGAGGCTGTTATTTGGCAGGCTTTTGGGCAGAAAGAATGATAGCAGAGGGTCTGGCTGAACTCATGCTTCTGTGCCAATGACCGGGACTATTGGCGTGATTTCCTACCTGGAGAAAACGTATACGTGGGGTTTATGTGGGTCTTGTATACGTGTTTGCGTGGATGTTTATCAGGTCAGCTGCTAGTACCTCTTTGAAAAAAAGGGCACGTATTTTAAAAACCAAACAGATGACGACGTTAACGGTGTGGTGGATGTGAAGGCAAGAAGGAACGTCTGTGAACCACCGCTTTGAGTGTCCGCCCGAAGCCTTCTGGTGACTCTTCTGGAAAGATGGTCAGAAGTAAAACTTGGCTGAGCTTTGCTCTGCCTCGCTCCTCGCCGTGTTTGGAAGGGCTGATCAATCAGTCAAAGCCTGCTGAAGTTGGGGTAAGGGTTTCATTAGCCTTGGATTAGGCCCTCGGCACTGGATACTGTGGTTGCTTGAAAATAGGTAATTAATGGCGCTTTATTCTTCATGTTTCCAAGGCAACACAAAACCCCAAGACATTGTTTTCCAGTTCATGAGCAGAAGCTTTTGGCTGCTGCAAAAGAGTTCCCCTCTGTCTCATATGGAGCTGCTGTAAAGGTACCAAAGCCGTATTTTCTGTCGTTATAGTCGATTTACATCCTATACCCCAAAAGTAATGACGCTCAGATGCAGCTGATGAAACGATCTGTTCTCGCTGCAGAAGAACTCGTTCAATCAGCTGAGAGCTCTGCTGTTCAAACAGATAATTAGTGTTGTGACAAGTGTAACTTTAAATGCCTCAGTTTGGTGGCAATGTTAGGAAGTGTGACAAAAATTAATTTGTCTGCTTTAACCATGGCCCTCCTTGGATTGCTAATGAGAGAAATTCTTGTTAAACACATGTCCTTTTTGATAGACTCCTTTACAGGTCCTCAGCTGGGAAAATGATTTATTATTTGTGTCATAAAAGGGCATGAAAGAGAGGGCTTTCCCTTATTTTCTCTGACTTGTTTCTTTTTATGTCTTTAGCTGATGTAACAGGTCATTGCTTGTGTTCCAGCATAAAAGGGAAAGATCCCCTAAAATGAAATCACCGGGGAGAGCAATCCCGGTGAACGCCTTTCCTGCCTGTCGATATTTCTTCTAAATTAATGGGCACGAGGAGTGCATTTAGGTGCTCAAATCTCTCAGGGGAGCATTTGCAGCACCTTCCCTGGAGGTGACAAAGTTAAAAAAAAAAAAAAAAAAAATCAATCAATCTGCGCTTCTATTTAGGGCTGCAGAGCAATGAGTTCAGCGTGCCTAAAAACAAGTCCCTGTGCACGTTTTGAAGCACCTGCCGAGGCCCCTCAGATCCCGGAGCAGGAGGATGCTGCGCTAAAACGCACTCGGGGAGAGCGGGGAGTCGCGCCGGAGCACGGCTGCCGGTTGCTTTCATTCAAAGGAAGCATTTTTATTAACGGCCAAATGGTTTGGGAGCCGGTTTTAGGCCCCACCTTTGAGCAAGGGCATGCGAACCCTTCCCTTGTGCGGCTGGAGGGTTCCAATCCTGCACCCGCAGCTGGAGGGGGCGAAGAGGCTCTGAGCCCCTGCTCCTCTTGCAGCTGGGTCGCTCTGCATCCCAAGGCGTGTGGGATTTGGGAGGCTGAGCGGGCAGCAAGGGGCTGGGCTCTCAAAAGTTTAGTCTGGGGGTGTTCAGCCTGGAGAAGAGGAGGCTGAGGGGAGACCTGATCGCTCTCTACAGCTGCCTGAAAGGAGGGTGTAGTGAGGGGGGTGTTGGGCTCTTCTCCCATGTAGTTAGCGATAGGACGAGAGGAAATGGGCTCAAGCTGCGCCAGGGGAGGTTTAGGTTGGAAATTAGGAAAAATGTCTTCATGGAAAGGGTGGTCAAGAATTGGAACAGGCTGCCCAGAGAGGTGGGGGAGTCCCCATCCCTGGAAGCATTCAAAAAAACGGGCAGATGTGGCACTTGGGGACATGGTTCAGTCTAGTCTACCCTTGATTGGTTTAGTGTGGACTTGGTAGTGTAGGTTAATGGTTGGACTGGATGACCTTAAAGGTCTTTTCCAACCTAAACGATTCTATGATTCTGAGTTGCTCTTTCCTGATGGGAGAAGATCCCCATCATTCTGGGATGTCCCCCTGTCCTAGGAGCTGCTTTGAGTTTAAATTATTATGGGCTGAATTTATGAACATTCTGAAGTTGCATGTTTTCTGTTGGCTCCTAACAGGATGCTTTTGATTCTTCCTTTTTTCAGCATTTGCCAATGCCTTGATGTTCTCCCACCCAAAGGGAATTAATCGCCGAGATGGAATGAAGAGCACAGCACAGAGAGCAGGCATGGTCCAGACCTCACAGGACTAATTATGCTCTTAAAGTGTAAGAAAGTAATCTTCGGTACATTGGGAAGAAAGCGTCTTAGTAATACTACATCGGGTTACTGGCATGTCTCCTATATTTGTGAGTTTAAAAAAAAAAAAAAAAAGAGACTTTCAAAGATACTTCTTGACCTCAAAAAGATCAGCAAGGAGCTCAAGAAAAGAAATTTAATACCAAATGAGTTTATTAAGTTTTCTTGACCCTTACAGATGGGAAGAAACAAAGGAAAGATAGAATCATAGAATCGTTTAGGTTGGAAAAGACCTTTAAGATCATCCAGTCCAACCATTAACCTACACTACCAAGTCCACACTAAACCAGTCAAGGGTAGACTAGACTAAACCATGTCCCCAAGTGCCACCTCTGCCCGTTTTTTGAACACTTCCAGGGATGGGGACTCCACCACCTCTCTGGGCAGCCTGTTCCAATTCTTGACCACCCTTTCCATGAAGACATTTTTCCTAATATCCAACCTAAACCTCCCCTGGCGCAGCTTGAGCCCATTTCCTCTCGTCCTATCGCTAACTACTTGGGAGAAGAAGATGCACATGAAGCTCCTGTGAAATTCCAATGCTAAAATACTCTCATGCACAAACTGCACAGTCTCAAAACAGAGTTCAAAAGCAAAGCAAACGAAGAGCATGGGATGAATTACAGTAAGTGCCAGGGCAGACGCTGCACCACGGCGGTTAAAGCTGATGAAGAGGACCCATGGCCGGAAAGGCGAGTGTCTGTTTATCGAAATATCAAACTGTCGGGGAGGGCAACTTTGATGCACCTAGCGAGAGGCAGGACAGAGTTGGAGGAGTGCCGATACAGAGTGACTGTCTGCAAGAGGCAAATGGGAAAACAGGCTCAAAAGTGGTGCCGGGCGAGGGTTATTTTAGGCTCCCAGCTCCATTTGCGGAAAGCGTCCTTATGCACAGACGTACACGGCCGCTCTGAGGGTATCTCCTAGAGATAGCCGTCTTCCTCTGGCAAAGACGAGACGCTACCTGCTACGCGGGCCGCGGACGCTGGCAGAAACGCACGGTAGCAGAGCGGTTCCCCGCGGCGAGGCGGGCCGGCGGCCGAGGGTGGGTCCTGGCGAGGATGCCCTGTGCCAAGGGGGCCGCGCCGGTCTGCGGGAGGGCTGCCGAGGGAGCGCCTGTCAGCCTGCCCTCGTCCTGCGGCCAGCGCTTTGATGGGGTAGCGACCAGTCCCGCTGGTGCTTCGGAGGTGCCCGCGTCCTCGTTCGACCTTGGGTGAGCTGTTAATAGCACCTCTGAGAAACAGCTCCCATGCACGCAGGCTGGAGGCAGGGCTCCGCTCGCTGGGGCTGCTGGAATAGATCTTAAGCTTGGAAAAAGACAAATGTCTCTTTTTTTTCTCAGGCTGCGCATCCCGCTTCCCGGTGAGAGCCAAGCTGTACGCGCGCCGGGGAGGCAGCTACGAACTGTGAAAAGTCTTCGCAAAAAAGCTGTTTTCGAAGAGGGTAAGACTGATAGCTAGAGATACAGCTAAGTGGCGTGCCACCTCCCCCCGTCACGTCGCGGCTTGCGCTATGCATGCATCAGATTTAAAGAAAAGTAGCGCCTCTCTTTATCAAGCAGGCTTGATAAAACAGCAGTAACGTACATTCAGTTATCTCTCTGCTAAACGTAGCCTTTTTTATTGCTTTTTTTCAGGAGTTCAAAGCATTAGCATAAAACAATCGAGGGGGCTGCTCTTCCTAAGAGAGCGAGTGCCTGTTTACAAACTCGTTTTATTTTTACAATATTCCGTTGTTACTTATTTCAGACAGAAAGCTGTCAGATGAATGCACTCCCTCATGCAGGACAGCTTGCTTTATTGCCTGTTATTAAGATATAACATATATAACCTGACAGGCGCTGCCCGCGTCTACATTCCACCAGTGAAAGGCAAATTAAGTAGAAAATGGAGATCTCCAGTATTTCTTAGGGCTAAAGTGATACTAGTTTTTAACTTATTCTGTATTCATAGAGGATCCTGCGTGTTCGCAACATGTCCGACAGAGTAAACTGTCCAAAGAAATAGGGTTGAGTTTGTTTTTTTTTAATTCTTATACCGGCTACCTCTGAGAAATTCAGACTTTAGAAGCACAGGAGGAGTTCTCCAGTCCCCTCATACAAACAGTTGTCAGGAAAGAATGAAAAAAAAAACAAACCCATGTTACTCAGGTGGCACAAGAAACCCTTTAGAAAGCAAATCTGGGGCAGGGGAATAGCGGTGCAGGGTGAGAAACTTTAAACCCATGCCTAAAATCACCCAAGAAACAGCCCTCACCCTCCAGAACTCCAAATCCCAAACCACAGCGCTCCCATCGCCTCCGGTACTGGCTTCCAGCGAAAGCCATCACGGCTTCCAGGAGAAGCACGTGCAGTTGCAAACAATTTTTTTTTTTTTTAAGCTGTACGGAATTCCTTTTTCTTTAGAGTGCGTATGCAGCTGGTGGCAGGACTCTTGTGTCCTTTCTCCTTTTCACAAGGACACTTTGAGGTGTTGTCCAAAAGAAAGCCAAACCCCATGGAGTTGCCCAGTTTTGCCTTGCGCCAAGTTTCCACTGGAGCCCCTGGCCTTCCCCGCTCCCCCCGCGCCCCCTCTGCCTCTGCCCGGCTTTTTGGCTTTGCTCCTCGGGAGCCTTCAGCATTACTGAACAGCGGGGAGGAACGCGGCTACATTTTTGGGTAGGGTATTAAAATACATACGCTTGACAATAGCGTTTGCCTAAAAACGACGACTGAAGCCTACAAATGTTTCCTACTGCATTTCAAATAATAGCAATTCTAAGTGACAAAGTGCTGGCTATTTTTGGTGCAGGTATAGAAGTGGAATCGCAGAAACACCTTCCCCATCACCTGCAGTTCCAGCCACACAAGCCATGTTATTCACATTTTTCATTAGCATTGATTTTTTTTTTTTAATTTTTTTTTTTTTTTTCTCTCTCCACAGGACTGAATTGCTAAACTCGATTAGTCACAGACACTGCTCCGGAAAAGCCTGCAAGAGGTAGGCTGCCTCAGGGACCTCTCACTTTATCCCTTACTGGCTCTTCACCTTTTCCTCCTATATTTTCCCAATAACAACTTTTCCCCCCACTCCAACTCTCCCTGGAGAATCAAGTCAGTTTGATAACCGCAAATAAACATTGATAATAACTGAATTAACATGAGATGAGGAGCAAACAGGGAGCAGTTTAAAGGAAGAGTAATCTGAACACTGGGGAAATACAGAGCAAGGCAGGTGTCCTCCTACAACCACCTGAAAGGGGCGGGGGGGAACAAAACACCAACCAAACCAAGTCTTGCCTCTTGCGTATATGCTTGTAAAAATGTGTTGGGATTATTAATTAACCCTTACTGCAGCATCCGGATCAGCTCCCTATTAATGTAGGTAGAAGCCACGTTTTAAAAGCTTAAAATACATAGTTCTGTTTTGTCTGTGTTCCCAGTGAGAAGGTTTTAGCGCTAGACGGTCTCTGGCATTACGGGAAGCTGCAGTATGTAAGGCATAGGCAATTTGCAGGGGAGAACAGGCCATGCAATTCGATGCTAAAAAGTGATATACTAAATCAATTACTATGAAGAACTAACTCTTCTTCAATATAATTACTTTTTTTTTTTTTTTTTTTTTCTTCTCCCCCCATTTCAGAGGAGAGGAAACAGCCTAGTTGGCTAGAGGGGAAACCAAGCCAGGGAAAGGGAGGTGGCTTTTTGTCCATCGTGCTGCAGACCTGTAAGCAGAAGGAGAGCTCAGAGGCTCGAGCTGAGCCTTGGGCCCCTGCCCCGCACGTGTGACTCCTCCGGAGCCAGACCGGCACGTATTTACATCCTTACTCCTCCCTCCTGCCCTGCGTTCTGTAGAAACAGGCCTGGGTCTATGCGTTAGGATTTGAGTCTTAGGGCAGCAAAGCTAAACCACTCCTATCCTGCCAAGACGCGCCAGTTAGCAGAAACGCTATGAAGAACACAGACTAGGCTTTTTAGATGCAGTAAATCCCCGTGCATCCCAACTATGTGTTAAAAAAACCCGCGTAGACGTGGCACTTTGGGACATAGTTTAGTAAGCATTGTGGTTGGTGTTGGGTTGACGGTTGGACTGATGATCTTAGAGATCCTTTCCAACCTTAATGATTCCTAGTTTTACTTTCATTGAAAAATAATCCAGCCCCCAAGCCAGGAAACATGAAATTAATTACTACCCTCCCCTTAACTGGTTTAGTGGTGGACTTGGTAGTGTTAGGTTAGTGGTTGGACTGGATGATCTTAAAGGTCTTTTCCAACCAAAACGAATCTATGATTCTATATAATACAGACAAGCAATGATACTTTGAAATACTCTAGTATCCCTCAATGTAATAAATATTTTATTAGAGTAATAGAAAAAAATGCATACAGATAACCATAGGATACACACACAACTGGAAGTGTAAGGATACATTTCAAACTTTTCAATATGAAACAAGGTCCTCGGTACATATCTCATGGAGATATATAACTAGAAATTAAATAATACAATGTAATCGCATGAACATGGCAATACAGGAACATGGACTAGAATTTTGTGAAACAAGAATAGAAAGAGTCACCCTTTGTTGCATGAAACATAACTATATATTTACTAGTAACGCCTGTTTTTCCATCTCCCACCCACCCCCCCACACCTCCCCCCCCACTTGCAAGTGTCTGAAAACATCACTGGTTAGCCACATTGAAAAGCAACTAGCCATTTATAACTATATATGTACAGTATATACAGATCTTGCTCACTTCAACAGTTAGCACGTATTTTCATCTGGATGCGATACTAATAAGGTAATTTTCTATTTGAATGCGTATCAAGGTATTTTTTTCTACAGTGCTACCATAATTTCATTAATCCCGCTTCTCTCCCTTTCTAGTTCTGTGTGTTGTAATAATACTGTGAGATTTAAAAAAAAAAAAACCCTCCTCTTTAAAAGGATATGCTTTATGTCACAGGAACACTTGCTCTACCGTGTATGTGGGCAGCTAAAAGGCTGCTTTGACTGAACTCACAACTGTAGAAATCAAATGTCCCAGGTTTAATGTTATCTTTAATATATTGCTATGAAAGAAAGCATAGATTTCTCTGTAACAGCAAGCCTGAATTGTCTTTGTGTAATTTTTTTTATTATAACCTACAGTATTGCCATAAACTTACCGGAATCATATGACAGTAACGGGGTGCATTAGCGTGCCAGACCAGGTGCAATAGTTTCAAATTGGTTAAAGAGCAGCAGGAAGGAGAGTTATGAAGGTAACACTGAATTAAGGATGAGTTTACAGCGCAGTGCGGTAGACAAAAGAGCAAGATAACACCACATCACAAGGTAGGGAGGTGGTAGTAGTCCCTTTTCGTAAGGCCATGGTGCAACTGCATTTCAATAATGCTTACAACTGGGCACTTTTGTTAGTGAAACAAACTGTCCAGAGTTCAGAGAAGGGCAATAAAAATGATCCCGAAGGTGAGAGAACCTGGTTATTGAATAAAGAACCTGGTTAAGAAATATAAGGTGGGGATATAAGGAAATTAATTTCAAAATCTATTGATGGAGAGGAAGGTTAGGTGCTTGAAAAGGTACGTAAACGTACGCTGCGATAAAACAGAGAGCCGCCTTTGAAACACGGCTGTGAAATAATTTCTTAAAGAGTAGTAGTGGAGGCCCTGCCTCTTGGACACCCCAACGTGGACTGTGCAAACCTAAAATCCATACTGTGACTTTTCTCTACCTTCCAGCTTTGATTTCTTGCTAGATTTAGAATAACTTATATAAAGGGCACTAAGAAAACTGATCCAAACCTACTGGATTATGACACTGTCTTAAGGACGGCTGCCTGGTCAACGTGTTATCATCCGACTGAAACGCCATGTCTCCGATTTCATCTTTCGTATGTGGAATGACGTTAATCGTAACAACGCAGAACATACCCAAAACAATTCCGTGTTGCTGCAAAAATGAACTTTCTCACTGAGCTAAGCTCTTCCTCATAACTCTGACCACGGTGCCGTTGCTCTCCCTCTCTCTTACATTGTGTCTGAAATATGTAATATGTAAACTCCTTTGGTTCAAGTATTAAGGCATTTTAGATTCCTTTTTAAAGGATTTGCTAAACTTCACGTGATATTTTTACTTCAACCTACAGTGAAATATAAAGAATTTAAAAACACGTCAGGATAGAAGAAAAACATGCATTAACCACTGCAGTTTTTTTTTAAAAAAAGCACTTTTCCGTAGTAACCGATTGTTTTGTTTTTTTTTTTTTTTCCCCCCTCCCAGCAAATGAAATGTATCATCACAACACTGAATTAAGAGTCAAGGAAAATATTGTTGATAAGAAGCTGGATACACTGAAGATATTCAAGACTGATGGACCAGAACCTCTTGCATCCATACCTGTGACAAATGAAAAAGGTCAGGATTAAATGAAAGCATGAGTATCTGCTCTGTCAAATTATTACTCTTCCTAGATGCTAAGCAAAAATTATTGTAATTACTTATTTCTGACAAGCAATTAAAATTTACAAAAATACACTAAATATTTTTCAACTACAGAAATGTAATGCAAAATGCTGACACTGTATGAATGGTCTTTACTTTCGAGGTAATAATAAAAAAAAGGAGAAAAGTTAAAAAAAATCTGACGTTTTTAATACCAATTTACATGGTAATTTACCAGGTCAACAGAATGAAGTTTGTCATGCGTAAGGGCATGAAGACTGTTAATTGCTTTTCTTTTTATTACCTTATTACCATACAACATACAAACATTAATTCTTTTTTGCTCCCTATCAATAAGGACTCAATTCCTGCAAAGACACGCTGCGACAGCTGCTGGGTGTCAACTGCAGATTTAGTAATGATTCATTATGCTAAGGCAGTCTTGTCTCTCTACACCGTGGCTGGTATAAAGGAGGTTCTGATATTGCTTGGGGACCCCCAATATCGTGACAAAATAACAGTGATTCAGCTTCAACCTACTGGCTAGTCTGGGAATGAGGATCTGATCGCTGCTAGTGCCATCTCCGCCATCACTTGTTGCTTTAACTTCTATAAGGTAATCTTCGTTGAACTGGAGCAGAAGTTCAGCGGTTGTCTTGTCCGTGTTCAGCACGTTCACGTTGGTCTGACTGCTGGTCCTGTACAAAACCTGCAACGTGAGCAAAGAGCTGTAGCGCGGCATTTCTTTCCACTAGGACCTGCCCTGCAATTTTTGTGCTCCTTAGAAACGAGGTTTCAGTCTTTAAGAAGATGGGATGAGAGAAAAGATCTGATTTTTGGTTAATGTTCTAGGGCAGAATTACATTTAAAGAAAGAAGGTAACATCAATCAAGCTCTTTTATTCCAGCTTTAATCTAAAATGGCACAATGTATAATGATAACAAATGAATAATATATTCTGTTGAGTGTCTTAATAATACATTGTTCTATAAATTATCCCACCATTTGGAATCTGTCATTATCTAGATCAGCTTCTTACGCCAAGATGTCGTTTGGGAAGGAGAGTACTAATCAAAATTACAGACTATGTTGGAAGATGTTCTGCAAGTGCTGAGTGATTATTCTGTCATGAAACTTAACTGCATTCGGTGTCCTCGGTTTTGAAGAATGGGAGCTACAGCTGAATGTCACAGCCTACCGCTCAGTATGATCAGGCAAGAGGGAGGGATTTCAGAGCAACATCAGCCTCTTCTGTCCTGAAGGCTTGATGAGCCCGAAGGGACCCTAGCGCCAGTGGCAAGGCTAGGCATAGAGAGGCATGTCCTGGCAGAGCTTCAAAATTGGTGGGTCCAGTGCATTCTCCTGGCAGAGCTTCACAAATTTGACAAGCAGGTAAGCGTGGGAGTTTCCCAGTGCAAAAACCAGCAACCCTAACTCCCCCCAGGATAACGGCAGCAATGACGAAATGGCAAAAAACCCGCAAGGCCGCTGGAATTGTACACATGCTGCCTCCCTCAACACATGCTCCCTAATGCCGTGCCTTCCTATAAAACGCTCCCGGAGGGACACGGCTGCATGGCTCGCTTCCACGGCGACCGCGCCACGGCTGCTCCGGTGTTTTCAATGTCATTTGTTGGTTCTTCTCTTCCTGGCAAACTGACTTTAGTTAACTGCACTGCCCTTGCCTTTTGGGACAAAACCGACCCCTTAAGTGCTTTACTTCAGTAAAATTAACCAGCGTTATCAAAATCCACCTTATCCTTGTGTACTTAGCAATGTTTGTGATCCACAGGGGAACCTGAAATCGTTGTGGGAGACAGAGTATGCAGTTTGAAACTACGTGGTATGTTTTTAGGTCAGCTACCATCTATGAAACTAGCTGGCTTATCTAAGCTGTAAACACGTATTCCTTGCCAATACAACTCAGAACACGGCACAGTCAGATCTTCGGCATAAATCTTTCATGCGGGATGTGGGATCCAGCTGTATGTAGCTCGTCAAGAACATCCTCAGCTATTCTCTTAAACATACTTAAGATATACGACACTTAAATACCTGTACATTTGTCCGCTGCTCAGATTTAGAGTAGATGTAGCAATGTAATTTCTATCGAGACAAGAAGTGTGTCCCACAGTAGGCAAGAAGAAAAAGGTTTAAGAATATCAGTTTGATATATGTGGTACTAATAAATATACCTGGCCAGCAACGGAAACTATACCCATCAGTTGAATTTTGGATTCTATGTTATGCGTTTGGCTAAGTGTTATATATTTATAATAAGTGTTATACATGTGCCAAGTGTTTATACATGTTCTAACATCCAAGCATTATACATTCGGATTCAGTGGGATCCCAGGAGCTGGCAGCAATGCCTGCAGCTCCCTGGCTTTGTTTGCACGAGAAGGAGAAGGCATTTAGCATGCCATCAATGGTAAAAGGGCCACGGTTTACAAGACGTTGTTAGAACATGATTTAAATCTATTAAAAGGAGACTACTGAAATGGTTTAGATGTGGTACTGTGCATCCTCTGAGCTTACTGCCTTGCAAGTAGACAAGAAAAAGCAAACTGTGGATTGCTTTCAGATACTTTTCTGGTCTGTTTTCACTCACCTTATAACCAGTCACCTCGGACTCGTTCTCCATAGCTCTTACTTCCTCCCAGCTGAGGACTACCCTGGAGTCAGTGACATTCCACATAACATTTCCTGGCGGTTGACTGGGTGCTTCAAATACATAATAAAAGTATGACTTTAATTAATTGGCATTAGCGATTTATTCTACAGTAGGAAATAATAGTTCAGGTAATTGACTGTCATTACATGTCAGATGCAAAAGCAACTCAAATGCAGCCTTGTCGTTTGTACACTTTATGGTTCAGAGACTAAATTGGAAAAACAGAAGGAAGGAAAAACAGAATGGCCCATAAATGTTATTTCTGAAGTTGCATTATCTGTTGATGGTCCTTCATTAAATACAGCCAAACAAAAGCATATGTCTTAGGACATGGGTGATCAATTAGAACAAACTCTAATGAAACCAATGATGGCAACAGACAATTTCTAGTTTTAGTATACTGCCAAGAATTAGCAGATACTTCACAATAGATTTTTTTTTTTTTGTTAGACAAATTTAGTCAGTGAATATTCAAATCTACACGCTATGCTGGTTTACTTTAATGTGTTTGTAATGTAAAAATACTTGACAGATTTTTTTTGTTCTTCTTTTAACTCGAGGTGTGATTTGGAACTGCAGTCTGCAGTTGGAACAATAGTGGGCTTCAGCCAAGGAAATCTATTGGGGTTTTTTGTTCATTAACAATCTGAGACTGTTATTTTCAAAAGGAGCAGTATGCTTTTGGCTGTACGCTTTCATATGTCTTGGAACTGCCAAGCTTTCAGGGAGGCAAAGGTAAGTACAAACCTCTTAAGATGCC
Organism: Pelecanus crispus; assembly: GCF_030463565.1. Classification (NCBI taxonomy): domain Eukaryota; kingdom Metazoa; phylum Chordata; class Aves; order Pelecaniformes; family Pelecanidae; genus Pelecanus; species Pelecanus crispus. The sequence continues at coordinate 47,438,321 of NC_134649.1, forward strand.
TCAAGTTGGTTTCCCAGAAAATGGGTCATGCAGTGACACAATCAACGATTAAAATCTTTTCTAAATGTGTTAAGGAAAACAATTTACTGTTGCTGTCACCTAGTGGAGGCAAGTGCTGCTTAGGTGGACCGTGCTACGCTTTGATGCTGGAGGTTCCAGTATTAAACACTGACAGGGGTTTTAAACACTCCTATGAATGTGCTTATGGGTTTTTTCCTTCCTCTTTTTCTCCTCTTATTTTTAAACTCTTTCACCCAGGTAGCTCCCTACCTTCTTTCGATGAGCAGTCAGATCAAACCCCACCTGATTATACTTGTACCGCAAAGCAGACAAAAAAATGTAAGAGCGAGACTTAACAAGAATTATTCTAAAGTCAAACAACCACTCGCAGGTGTTTTTCTGCAGTACTTGCCTTGTTCTATATACTAAATAGGATTTAACCTGATGCACTAATAGCCACTTTTTGTAAATGTAAGAGGAGATTGTTTTACTCCTGAGAATGAAGTATTACAGCACATATGAATAGTTTTCACACCAAGATATTAAAGCTGAATTTCAAAAGAAATGAGTCATACTTTAAAATCCACAACAAAATATTAATATGACATCTGAAAAAATGAAGAGTAATTATATATAAAAACTGCAAGCCTCTATCTACCACTTGACTTATGGAAGTGATTCAGAAGGCTCCAATTCGCTTCAGACAGATACCAAAATTTCCAGTAATCTTCCATGCTCAGAACTGCAGAACTTAATTTGCAGCAGGTCAGGTCCTGAACCACTACATCACATAAGTACAGGTCCGGTGCTAAGGATGCAAACAGCTATGCGGATTTCTCTGGGACTCCTCAGATGCTTTAAGTTGGTCATATACACTAGTATATTAGAATACTGAATTAGTAATTCAGAACACTGAATCAGAACCGATGGACAGAACATTTGGTTGTATTTTAAGACTTTCTGAATAGGAAATAATTGTAACATCTTGCCTTATGAACTTGGGTAAGTCTTCCCCAGTTACTTGCCATTTGATACAGCAATATATTATAAAACAAAACTACACTTGTTATTTTGGGCTACAAACACGAGTATTCCAAATATAAAAGCAAAGGTATTTTCATGGTCAGAGACAAAGACTGAATTTTGAATCTTAAATACTTAAATTCATTTGGCAGTATATTTCATGTTTCTTGATATGGCTGATAGTTACTAAGAAGTATCTTGTAGGTCACATGGGTAAAGGTAAATGCAGTGTGCACAGAAATGCTTCATAGTGAAAGAAATCAATCACAAATATTCAAGTTAAGGTAGAAAGAGCGATTAATTGAAAATCACATATTTGAATGAAAAAATCAGTTTCTACTGCAGCGGTACAGAGAATTATTTGTCTTAAGTCAATTCAACTAGTAGTTAGCAAAATCATTCAGACTGACATTATACTGTACTGCAATGTTTTTGCTCTCTTTATTCACCAGCAAGATACATGGGCATAATGCAACTAATTGTCATTATTCCAAATAGCAGCGATCTTAGGGCCTGATCCAGCTCCTGTTCAAATCAGTGGGATCAGGTGCTTGTCCAGTTCTCATTCACGCATCCCAAAGGCAGGTGGTCACTAAAAAAAAGGACTGAAAAAAATCACGGAGCTGACCAGGTGGGCACAACCTCTAGTGAGCAGCCAGTACCACAAATATGATTAATTAGAGAAAACTATTCATCACATATCAGGTACAGGCAGCAAGTTCCTTCGTATCAGCCAATTTATGGTAACTGTGCATGTAATAGATTTAAACTCTAGCAAATGTAAGTTAATTTGAGTTGGCTTAGTCCTCAGTGACAGAGTGACACTCATTTTTGCATAGAATAATTTCTGATAAACTGGCTTATTTCATAATATTGACAATGCGACTACTTTTGGTAGAAGGATGTTAATGACTATTCCAGGGAATTTGACCTTTCAGACAGATTTAATTGTACATTCTTGTGAGTCTGACTGAAATTCTTCAAGATTGATGACCCTGATTCTGAGTTGTATTACAATGCAAGAGCACACTGAAAATATTTCTATGTGTAGAAAAATTAGTGCAGCCTTTGACAATCTGTTCTCCAGCTTAATTTCTCCTTTTTAATAGTAAAGTGGCCTCTTGTGCAATTTGTTCAAGGGGAAACAATGGCCATGAAGGATTGTTTTGCATGAATTGTGTGAGGATCACTGCATTTCAAAAGCCATGCTGCAGAGAATGTTTAAATATGTTCTAAAACCCTGAAAAATTCAACAAGGCTCTGTTTTTTTCCTTCCACATAACAGAAATTTTTCTTTTAAAATTCTTCCTGTCACTACGAGAATAACAAAGGTTCTATGCAGAAATTACCTATCTTTCTTCAGCTACACTGGCATAGTTGAGTTTTACTTACTCATCCTGCTGAAGTAGCAGAGGTAGAAAATGCAAGATCTAGGCTCGATTTAATTGTGTAACTCCTCTAGTCTGAATGAAAATTTAGGTCACTTAGGCATATTATGATTCCCAGTAATACGCCTATTTTTCATTTCCCTGCAAGTACTAACGCACCATTTTGTCTCTCTTCACTTTAAATTCAAGATACTTACGTGTCTTTTTTGTGGTAGCATTTACTGTGGCACTAAAGGGACCTGCTCCAGCACTGTTATAGGCACGGACAGCTGTGTAGTATGCTAAGTTGCTCTTCAAACCTGTTATTCTTATTGATGTCTCATTCCCTGCAGCTTTTACTCTGTTTGAAGATTCTTCTTTTCCGCCATTATTCCAGTACCTAACCTAGTAGATATAAAACAAAACCATTTAAAACCTTGTGTGGAATGGACTGTTCACCCGCAGCATTGCATTTGACTTTTTAAGTGCATTTTTTTTCTCAGCTGTAAAAGGTAGGAATACATTAAAGTTTCAAAAATTTGTTTACTATGTAAAAAAAATTCTTATCCGTCTGCCTTTCACGCTTGCTGCTCTTTTTTAGTGTGACTGTAGGAAAAAGGAAACTGAAATATTAGATCTTGCTTGAATTAAAAAATGACAAGAGGAAAATCATTACTTCATCTAAAAAGTAAACAAGTTAAACTCAGAAAACTGTATCTTACAAAATAGTTTCTTTGGAAGTAAATGTAATTCTGAAAAATATGTCAGTTTGAAAATACTGTTAGACAGACACATGACTATCAGCACAGGAAGTAAAACACAATTTCATTCTTCCTTTTCAAAGATACTTAAAATATCCTTCCTTTTCGTGTAGGTGGGGCAGAAAGATAGATAGATATGCAGTCATCTTTTGTAAATTAGGTATTTCTAGAGTGTGACACTACAGCTGTTTGCTTTGATTTTCACATATTTTTATGAAAAAATCCAGTTTAACAGAATCTTGAGCTCTGAATAGTTGGAAAATTTCTGGGGAGAAGGCTTGGGCTGGAGAGGTCACTTGTATTTGAAGTGCCGAGTCCTGCGGCCCATCAGCGGAGGGTCTTGCAGAATGTCTTCCCCACAGCCTGGCCTCCATTTGCAACACACTCGATACTGGCCCAGACCTAGTGCCAAAAGCCACAGCTATCAGTTGCCCCAGGAAAAGAACGACGATGACAACATTCCCATACTCTGTGGTCCCGCAGAAGTAAAACACGCGTTGGGTGAAATGCTCAGTTGTGCTGCTGTCCAGCAGCCTGCACAACCCTTCTGGGTCACGGCCCTTTACAATACCAATACACAGGGGTGTATTTTAAATGAGCTTACCTCGTAACCCAGTAACCTTCCACTGCTCATCTTCCAGGGAATGGCTGTCCAGGAGACCTCGATGACCGAGGACGACAGACTCGTTGCAGATACCCCGGAGGGTGCTATGCTAGGCTCTGTATTCGGAAATCAATAAATGAGAGAGCAGCAGCATTCACAGGTGACTGTGAAAATAAACACGTCTGTATTCAAAGTGATCTCATGTCTATTAACTATATTCTCTGATAAAACATCTCATGTTTAATAGCTGGAGGTAACTCAATCAATCTGGTGATAACTCAATCACCTACCTTCTTCAGCTGAAAAAACTGTGGTTACTGAACTAAATGGTCCTTCTCCTTTATTGTTATAGACACCAACTTTGACTTCATATGGCGAAAAGGGCAAGATGCTTTCATTCCTAAAGACGTATCTTGGTGTGTCAGGAGAGGTGACCACAGTCTGTATCCATGTTGTGGTGCCAAAGGGGCGGAAAGCAACAACATAGCCAAATCCTTCGCCATTTTGTAATTCTTCAGGGATGGGCTGTGCGAAAAGCAATAGACAATGGAAGTCTGTGATACTACATACAGCACTGGACACGTTTTGCAGGCAGAAAGTACCAACAGACTAACGTACATGATCGTAACCAGGTTCTGGTACTGCATTTGGCATCATTCCATCAGCAAATTAACTCTGGTACAGCAGAGCAAAATGTGTTCCTTTGAACCTATTTTAAGGTTTGCACTTCAAGAAGAGAGCAACTTTCAAGTATATTGTTTTCCACTAAGCATACTGTTTTAAGAGGCTCTTCAGTAAATACAATTTTTTTTTTTTTCAATTTCACAATCCCTAGTTCATAAAAAATTAATAACTGCTTAGTCAATTACTACAGAATCCAATACTACCTTTGTATAGTAGGCTTGTATCTTCCACTGATGTGATTATGATTAGGTAACCACACAGAATAGTCAGTTAGTAACAGTATGTTAACATTTTTTAGCTCATTAAGAACAGGATACATAACATGAAGTAGTTTTTTGATTGTTTGTGTTGGCTAGTGCACGCATCCAGAGTTAACGGTAGGAAAGCAAGAACAGCAAATTTGCACTGAAAAGCGTAATTCTTTGGGTCAACCTTTGAGCAATACCCCTTCCTCTTCCCCTGCCCTCCTGCCCCCTTTTTAGTGTAACATTTGTTTCAGAACAGAAGCAATCTCAGACAGACAAACTAAATCTCCTACTGATTGCCACCTAGCGCAGCAGGAAAAGCAAAAGAAACAGATGAAAGCAAAAGAGGGAAGGCAAACATGCATAGCTCACATTACAGACCGTTACTGAGCATATATACAGCCTAGATGAGAAGCTGCTGCAGCCAGGGAAATTCATCTTTTAAGAAGAGTTTGCATGAAAACAATCATTCTCCGAAGAAGATTGCTTGCCAGAAAACTTACATCCCATGTTATGACCAGTTCAGACCTGCTGCCTCCTCCCCCACTGACTTCAGATGGGGGAATTTCAGGAACTGTGAAAAGGAAACGTATAGCTGTCTACACAGTGTAGATACAAGAGACGGTATCACATAACGTTAACCTCATGCTCTGAAGCTAACCCGGTTGCATTCATATTGCTTTTGCAAACCAAGGCAAATGCTTTTGAAGCAACGTGGGCAGGCCTGGAAAGCCCCTGCCCCTTCCAGCAGATATTTTTCTGAGCGCTTGAAGAACCTCACTAGCTCACAGACTGAATCCCGTGTGCTAATGCTTATGAACTTCTAAAAATTGGAGGCATGCTTCACTTTTTTAATAGGGCTAACTTATGCAGATGTCTTGGGCAAGGGCCTTATTCCAAGTAAACTCCTGGGGTTTTAATTGATGCGCTCTTCTGAGCCACATGCTTGTTAACATGGAAGGTGTACGCTGATCAAACACTAGGAATGAAAAAAAAAAAACAAACCAACCCTGTCAAAATTAACCTCTTTTCATCCATTAATACCTTCAGACTCTGCAGCACTGCCTGAACTGACAGATTTTGGCATACTAAATACAGTTTAAATGTATTTAGTTGTCATACTTCTGTGATGTTTGGTAATGCAACACAAACTGTCCCACAGCTAAATGGAAAAATCATGAACAAAGTAGTTACAGCCTTTTATATTTGATGGCAATTCCAAGCTTGTTTGCAAAGAGCCAAGGATATGAATGCTCCTTTTTTTGTTAATATTCAAGACTCTTGAATTAAGAACAAATAGAAGAACCCACTAACCTGCCTCTTCAGTTCTTACTTTTTCTGAGGGTAAACTAGGTTCTCCACCTCCTATTTTGTTACTGGCAACTACACGAAATTCATATTCAACCCAAGGATTTAAATCCACTACTGTGGTTGTGAATGTTTTTCCATCGATTACATCTGGAACTATTAAAAACAAGAAAAAAGGAAACTAAGAACATGGTGTCCCTGGTCGAAAACATTTCAACAGAGCCTGTAACAAGTATTGTGTTTTACCTGTTGTAACTCGCTGCCAGCCAACTGAAAAAGGTGTCCTTGCTTGTATGGTGTAAGTGGTTACTGGGCTGTGATTATCTGTGCCTTCTTGCCAGGAGATCTGAGCCGTGGTATCAGTTATTTCATCCACTTTCACATGTTCCGGGGGCCCAGGTGAGCCTAGAAGCAGATTGAAAAATAGGCAGAGTTTTGTAAAGCCAGTACCCTGGAAATCATAGCAGTATGGATTCCCATTTTGTCAGCGCTATGGGAGGAAGAAAACAATTCAGCTTGGAATAAGAACACTTGTAATTACTGTTTTACATTCACTAAACTTAAGTCTGGTAATCTATTTCTGAACTACTCTGAACTGCAGCACAGGTGACAGGTTTTTTTTTCTGTTTGTTTTGGGGTTTTTTTCCCCCCAAGTACCTTTGTTCAGCACGAACCCTCTGTCTTTCCAATGTCTTTCACGTTAGTCTTCCATGTCCTCTTGTAATCTATTAATACATCTCTGTGGTCTGCCAATTTGTTATCTACAGCTGTTTTACTGTATGATGCACTGTAGCAATTTTTCAGCACAACATCTGATCAGCACCCCAAGCAGCAATTCAGTCAGGCAAGCTTTCTGCTGCCTTCTGGAAAAATCCTAATTCTAGGCATCCTGGCAAAAATGCTGGGTTTTGTCTCATCTGCACCAGCAAAGGGGGTTGAAATAACTCTCGTTCCCTGTTGTCAGTGACTTGAAGGACCGTCAGTAAAGATGTGAAGTCAAGATTTATTATATCCTTCAGCTCTTAATTTCTCTGGGAAAAATTAGGCTTCATCCAAAAATTGAGCTAAAATTCTCCCTAACTGCAAGGCAGAATCACATAATTCAAGTCAGATGGCTGGGTTTTATAATCTACAGCATTGGTTGTTTCTGTAATCTACAATACACAAAAGTTAGAAAATATGATTCATGGTAACTGAAGCTGAAATTTACCTCGTACGATAAGGTCCGCTGCAGATGCTACGCTATCCACTTCTGTCTTCACCATGCAAACATATTTTCCGCTATGTTTCAGCTGGATGTTTCTAATCATTAAATCTCCTGACGCACTCTGCCGAAATACAAAGTTCTTATTAACGTAAATGTACTACCTCGTAATTTAATATTAAGGTTGTGTTTGTAAATGGAAAAGAAATCAAACAAAAATGTTGGAAGATAAAAAAGTTGCTCAAAAATTGCATTGGCAGACAGCCTGCAGGATAGCAAGCTATTACCCATCAGCTGCTCCGTGGTAATTGTCTGTTAAACATTTTCCTAATAAACACGAGGTAGTGTCCCTCTTTTATGGGAGGAGTAAGCTACAACACGGTGAGCTTGTACTGGGAATGTACCTCCCGACTGCTATTAGGAACCGTGAAGAAAGTCAGTGCCCTGTGACCAACCAATTGTCTCAAAGCCCTAAAAAAGAGAAAAACGCCATTTCTATGGCCATTAACCAATCTGACTTCTACACAGAATTTCTAAGTCTAGTTATGACAGATTTTTGAGGAATTCAAATCTGTAAACAACAAAGCTGAATTTGTTGCTTCTACACATTCTACGGTGTGCGAGCACACTTTCATTTAAAGGTTGTACATTTTGGGCTAAATTCCCCGATTTTACAAATCTAAGTCCTAGTCTTTGTTCTTCACTGAATATTTAATCTTGGGTCATTTTTTTCCCATTGGTCTCTCTCATGTCATAGCATGTGGCTGACTGCCTGAATCAAGGGAAACACATATAAAACTTAAGTGAAAACTGTAACTTCATATCACATCAGGGCTCCTTGTATACTGTTTGTTTTCTGCATCACTGAGTAGAGAACTTGATACTAAACCTTTGGTAGCCAGTGTCACTTCAAAAAAAAAAAAAAATCTCCTCTTTGTGTCAGCTGACTTACTGTTTTAACCCAGTTCACATGGTATTTTCCAGGTGAAAAATCTCTCAGTCAGGCTTCAATTTTTAAAAGTGTTTTGGTATTTTTCTTTTTTTTTAATTTTCTGGAGAAGCAGCATTTCATTTGAGGACAGAACCCTATTTTGTGGGTGTTTTCAGCTACTCTGGCCACATGACTAATTCTTGGACACACAGTAGTTTGGGAGAAAGGGGAAGACACCATTCTGGAGTTTACTTTAGTCTTAGGAAAAAAAATTAACAACCTTTCCAACCATTTGATTCTTTCTCTTTGTTTCACACTCACACCCATTATTTCAGCATTACGATGTCTCACTTTGTTATTCAACACAGGCTGAAAACAATTCTGCCTGATTCCCTTCCATGTGTGTGTAAACACGATGCCTGGTCTTCTCTGAAAGCACAGATGTAAACATTTGCAGGACAATTCAGCACTGATTGCCTGCAATACATCAGAAGTTGAGTCGAAAGCAATCTAAAATCCATCTACTTGACTGGAAGTGGATATTCAGGGAATGACCAACAACAGCAATGCATTCGCACAAGCAAATCATGTTCTACAAACTAAATTTAAAACATATCAACAAAGGGGACTGTCAAATAGAATAATTTTACTTGCAATAAAACCTATCAAAATAGTAACAGTGCATTTAAGTTATTTGTGGGTATTTTGGGGAAGAATCCCAAAGTACTGGGGAAGACACAGAAACCTGCAGCAGCAAAAAGCTACAACGTAGAAGGCATCCTCACCTCCTACGGCTCTGCAGACCGTCAGCGGTATCCACGTTCTTGCCTAGCCAGATTAAATCTCTGTCAGTGCGGACAAGTCCAGGTGACAGTAAAATCACCTTCCTTGCTCCATGCTACACAGAGTACAAATAAAGAGTAGTCCATGCAGTACGAACAGCTGCTGAAATTGCTTTTGCTTCTCCTGACTGCCTGACAACCTCCACCATTGCTGGGCTCTATAAGCGGGTGATACCCAAAACAGTTTAGAGGCAGCCTGTTCAATATTTTGGAATCTGCTTGGTTTGCCATACTCTTTGTATAAATCATCTGTCTAACAAAAAAAGAGCAGTAAGACAGTGTTACATCCTGTATTTTTCTAGCCATCTGGAAGACCAGGTGGTGGTCCCATAACTTTCCCACTAACTACTACATGTCGGAGACCTCAGGCATGCGTGACAGGGACTTCCAAGACATCATTACATAGAAATCTATCCATTGAAAAATTCTTTTCCTTTTCCCATGTTTATGACCAAGAAGGCTGAAGTTATTTCTGCACAGATATTTTCATTTAACAAATACACACTGCAGCTGCTGGAAGGCTTAGAACATATTTATGCTTATTTACTTACTGTGACCCACATATAACTCCAGATGAAATTATTTCACTGACCTTAATGTGATATAAAGCACATAAAATATTTTCGTGGATCTCTTAGTAACCTACAAAGTCTTCTGCTAACGAGCTTCAATCCCTCTTTACACAAATAAGAGTTTAAAAACCAAAAACCCTAAATGTCTCTATTCCATAAAACTCCCTAATTCTGTCCCTTATGACAAGTAAATGTTCTAGATTCAGAGTTCTGAGTTAGCCAATGGATTTTCCTTCAGGACCGACTGAGATTTTTTTGTGAAAAACTACTTTTTTATGTTTTTTTCCTCAGAGGAAGAAAAAAAAACCCCAGCACCTAAACAAGGCTTTGATTTGGAATGATGCCAGTGTTTGTTTTAGGAAAAAGCTGGAATTTTTAGTGAGAAAAAATATTGCATTTTCCCATCAGCTTATGAAGCCTTAATTGAGCCAGTAAAACTGTCAGACTCAGGTTTTGGTATGTTTTTAACCTTTTCTTTCTAATATTACTATTTGTGTATACAACCAGAGTACAGCTGGGGGAAATATTACTAAATAAATAAAGTCCATCTAGCAATACTGGAAGGTAACGGGCTATGAAATCGGAGCATTCCCATTACAGCGTGACAGATGGTCAGTTTGTAATTCTCAAAACATTTCTGTGAAAATGTACATGATCTATGAATATCTCATGGCTCCTACAAGGAAATCTCATCATCTCCACATGCACTTATATTTAATCAATTGCAAACTGCAGAACAATCTGTGTGTTTGGTGCCTACTGATTAAATGCTAAATCTTCCGAGGTTTTACAGGCAAAAAGAAAAAAGTTAGGTGCTGAATTTTCACAGTTTCGCAGGCAATAGCGTCTAACCCACAGCTATTCCTCTAGAGCAGGAGATCTGTGTGAGACTATGTGAAAGGAAACTTTGCGAAGACTTGTAATGGCCGGTTTCATGCTGATGCTCAGCTGCTTGTTTTGTATCACTTGGCCACGGCTTGCACCGTAGTAAGACCTTTTGCTGTAATTGATTTCATTCTCTTGATACAGCCCTCATCTGTCTTAATGCTTTACTTTTCATGTTTTGATTAGAAGGCTAAGTTCGAAATGTCACCACACCTGCCTCCCCGCCCCCAGCAGCATCTCTCCATCCTGCACAGGAAATATTTAATGAGATACATGGCTTCTCACCTGGGGATGCTCAGGCAGAATGTTGAGGGATACACTAGGGAAGCAAGTGCAGGAAAAATAAGGAAAGATGGGATGGTTTTGTTCAGCTTTAGGCTGAAGCTCACAAAGTCTATGTCAAGTTCCTTATTCCGTCATTGCTGTGTTTCATGTGATCTTGGGGAAAATTATGCGGGGCCAGATGCAGAAACAGAGGTAGGAACTTACAATACTTCAGGTCTAAAATACAAGGTGTCTGAACTGCGGGTTATGGGCAGCAAGCTAGCTTAATGAATGATTTCCCTCCAACACACAAGAAAATTCTACAGGCCCAGAAGAGAAGAAACATCCTAGTTTTACAATGTTGGAAAAAAAAAAAAAAAAAAAAAGTAAGCCTGTCTGTGCATATCCTTTGCATATAAGGCAAATGAAGAAAAGGTCTTTGCAACTCACCCCTCCAACCTTCTCAAAATGAGAAGCGTCTTTCTTGAAATCGGTGAGCGTTCCATTGAAATACCAGGTGAAGCTGATGTCCAGTATAGGATCATGCTGAACCTGGCAAGGCAAGATGACACTTTCTCCCACAGTGACATCCATGTTGGAAGGTGCCAAAGTAATCCTTGTTGGCTCTGTTGAGAGCAGAAATATCAGTTATTGGATTCCTGTATTGCTGAGCTTTGCTTGCTACTAATATTCTACCATGTTCTTCAAATCTGATTAACGACAGTCACTTCAAATTATGCAGCTGGACTATAAATGCTCTGCCCGACCCCTCTTGTTGGAGCATTGTGTCCTTGCACATTTACCAGTGGGAGCTGCTCGACACTGAAAAGGTAAATTTTAACCTGCTGCGTACAGGCCAATATACTTTACAAAGCTAAATGCACTGCAACCACAGCAATGAAATTGCCATTCAAGAGCATGCGTGGTTCTCAACAATAACACTCATGTTTTGGAGCAGGAAGCTGTAGTAACAGCCACTGGGAAGATTAAGAGGTGGGAGTGAGAGAAGGAGCTAATAAAATCTGGAAACTACAGGAAATCCACATTGGGTAGAATGCATTGGGTATTTGGGTCCATATATCATATAGAACATATGTAATGTCATTAAGAACAGCTGCTTGTTATTCCAGAATCACATTAATGGAAAAAAATTTCAAAGTACTGTAAATACTGTAAAAATAAAATTTAATTCTAGAAATCCTTTGTATATGATTCTATTATTTGTATATAAAGGGACATGAAACATTAGAAGCACAGACTGAAAATGCAAAGCTGTTAATTCACTGAACAAAATAATTCTGTCTGGATCTATGAGATATATAGGATATGGAATGCAGTAGGATATTAGATAATTCTGAGTCTGGAAAATCTTTCAGATATTCCAAATCTTTAAAAAAGAACGTTATGAGAAAAGTCATTCTTCAGATAAACTTCACAGACTACTGGGCCTTTTAATCCAGTATCTTAGGCAGCAGCTAGTAATGGATGACTTAGAGGAAGGGGCAAGAACCCTTTTAACAACAATTATGTATACAATTCGCTTTTGAAAGACTATTTTACTGCCTGTGGAGTCGCTGAAGGCTCCTGCAGCTGGAGTTTCTACCACATCTTTTTCCATAAGCAAACAGCATATAGTTCCTTAGGGCTAAACAGATTTTGGACTGGACTATAAAATTACCTCAAATATTTTTTTGATTGCCATTTTTTTTTTCTCAACAAATTAAAAAACCTCCCAAACTTAAAAGCATAATGGCACTGTTTAGCATATAGGTAAGGGAAAGAAGGGAGGAAAGTGTTCAGAACTCCCGCATATCTGAGGAATATCTCTGTCAAAGACAGAAAATCCCTCGGTCTCTTTCCTCTCAACTAATAAAAGATCTGCAACAAATATCCTTTTATCTCTATATATTGTTAAATATATGACTTCTGGCCCTCTTTGCTTTCCACCACATTTAGTATTTTTTCAATAAGCAAACTCGGACTCCACATCGTTGCAGACTTCTGTTGCAGAGTTTGCAATTCAATTTAAATCACCTCCCAGATGACCCTCCGTTCCAGCTCACCTACCTGTAACTATTAAGTTCGTTGAGCCACTGGCTGTTCCAAACTGGTTTGTTGCCAGGCACGTGTAGCTTCCAGCATCAACTTTGGTCACATTGGCTATTCTTAGTCCTCCATCCTTTAGTAACATGATTCTAAAAAATTATGAAGATATTTTAAAAGTTGCAGCATTGCTTTGTAGACAAAACGCTTTAATACTCATGCTGTTGTTACCTTACATATATCAAACTGCATCAATTACCAAACTTGATGTTTGAAAATTTTGCAGCCATACACTGACAATACACAATAAATTTGAACCCATCTGTATATTACTCACCATGTTGGACACCAGTAGAATCAATGTTTAAGATACGTATGCGTGCGTATGTACGTTTGTGTGTGTGAGAGAGAGAGAAATCCCGCATTAACTCCATCTTTTTCAGCTGCACCAGTTGAAACTAGAATGATTTTCAACTGCGGTGTTTACCTCATGCAGTCTTGCACGGTAACTCTGAAGTAACTGCGTATCATTCTTAGGATGATGCAATGGGATTTTTCATAAACAATCCACATTTTGCACTTTTCAGTGTTCCTATATACAAGCCTAACACATACTGCATTGACGTCAATAGCTCATTTGCACAACTGACTCTGTAAAGCAGGATTTAGTCCATGCAAGCACAAACTCAGTATTTGTTTAGAAAGCAAACTGAGACTTCACACTGTTGCAGACTTCTGTCTCAGTTTATCACCCACACTGAGCAGGAGTGACCTGCAGACATGGTAGAGGTACGCTTTGTGGAATGACTTGAAGGAAAGAAAATTCCCTCCACCCCACACAAACTCCACCAGAGGGAATCATGCCTAATGGACAGATAGCATGGAACAAAACAGAAAGATGCTTACAGAAGATGTGGACAAAAGATGACTTGCATTAATGATATAGACAGGAGAGCACCAGTATCCCAGCAGTAGAGATGACAACCTAGACAACAGCACTGGCTAATTTGACTCCCTCTTCCTGTATTTCTGGTCCTCCTATCTGTCATATCCTTAGATGCGGGCCCTTCTACCAAGTCTTCCTTGAGATAACCTGGAGCAGCTATATAACTAACTGTACATAAAAATGTCCAGAATAATTAAGGAAAAGAGTAAACAACATTTTCTTGATATGCCTAATTCTATCTCCAATCACATCAATCCATTTCAAAGGCACCAAATGAATCAAAGCAAGGCTATTCTGTTGGTCCCTAAGCACCTTAGCTAGAAGGCATTTTGGAAATGCCCCAAACACCCACATCCAGCTACACAGAATCAACAGAACAGCAAACAGCAACGCTCCAGGCAAACCTCCAACCGCAGTAGTTGGAGCCTTACACAGTGTCAGAGTAAGTATCAGCTGAGAAGGCACCAAATGTCATGATACTTAACATTGCTGTATCTTCCCTTTCGCAGAAGGGTCATGAGGATTTTGCCTTCTCACTTGCATGTACTCCATAGAATAGAATAGAATAGAATCGTTTAGGTTGGAAAAGACCTTTCAGATCAAGTCCAACTGTTAACCTAACACTACCAAGTCCACCACTAAACCAATTAAGGTGAGAGTAACAGTTAATTTTGTATTTCCTGGCTTGGTGGCTGGATTATTTTTTAATGAAAGCAAAACTACGAATCATTACGATTGGAAAGGACTTCTAAGATCATCAGTCCAACTGTCATTGTTAACCTGCTGCTTTGTTCAGTTCAAAATTAATTAAATACTTACCCCTGCTCTTTTTATTTTTAACATACTTGAGGTAAATTAGTATCAATGGATCTCCATCATTTGTCCCAACTGAGATTCAGTTCTCTATAGTTAAATATGTATTACAAAAAGTAGATGGGGAAATCTACTGTGTTAGGTGGGAATTGGGACCACTGCCTTTCTTCTCAAAACCTGTCCCAAGCATGGGATAAGCAGGATGCTCACTTGAAAAACCAGGTTCCTTGCTCTTCCGACATTCACAGACTGTAACTAAAAGCTCAGCGTGGACAATTCTCCATGTCAAGCTCCACATGTGTTACGGTAGCTGACGAAGGATAATGCAAGCTTGAAACCACAGCACTGGCTGCAGGGCAAGCCTGTAGAGACTTTTAGGACCGAAGGCAGGCACGGCTAAGACACACCTGGTGAACGTACCACCTGAGATTTAACTGCATTGCCAAAATAAAAGTTGGCTGATAAAAGGTATATGCTTCAGTAAGCTGCACTGTCATTAATTATTTATAGTGATTTATATTATAAATAATACAGTGTTACAATGGTATTTTTTTTTAAAAAGCAATTCAGCTGAATCCGTATTTCAGAGAATAATTAAGTTGGTAAGTAAGGGCAGCAGAACATGACTCTGGAGTTTGATGGGTTCAGTGATCTTATCCATCACCCTTAACTCCTCTGATCCTCCAAAACCATGTTCACTAACCGCAGACCATGGCAGTAGGAGTCTATCTTGGCTCCGTAGTTATGCTGCTCCTTTCCGGTAATAGCAAGTTCACCTAATCCTCAAGGCCACATGGAGACTGCATTTGAAACGTCTGAAAGCAGGAGTCTGGATTCCTTCCACAGCTGCACTGCTATTTACAATGAAACATACTCTAGAAATAAGCACAACTTTTAATTGTTTTTCTTAATTACTTTGAATTGCATTTTATTTTTTCTTAAAAAAAGGTGTTGCAACACTCAACACTGTAGCTGAGATACATTTCCTTTGGGCAAGGGTGATAGAGTAATGAAATTACCAGACGCAAATTACAACAGAGAACAAGTCACCTTGTTAGAACAACAGACAAAAGCAGCTCATTTGGGGGAGAAAGAGAGTTACAGATAGACAGACAATTTAATCAGTTTACATTTGGAAGTAACCATCGTTGAATTGTTTAGCTCAGAGAAGAGGAGGCTGAGGGGAGACCTGATCGCTCTCTACAACTCCCTGAAAGGAGGGGGCAGGGAGGGGGTGTTGGGCTCTTCTCCCATGTAGTTAGCGATAGGACGAGAGGAAATGGGCTCAAGCTGCGCCAGGGGAGGTTCAGGTTGGAAATTAGGAAAAATTTCTTCACGGAAAGGGTAGTCAAGAATTGGAACAGGCTGCCCAGAGAGGTGGGGGAGTCCCCATCCCTGGAAGTGTTCAAAAAACGGGCAGATGTGGCACTTGGGGACATGGTTCAGTCTAGTCTACCCTTGATTGGTTTAGTGTGGACTTGGTAGTGTAGGTTAATGGTTGGACTGGATGATCTTAAAGGGCTTTTCCAACCTAAACGATTCTATGATTTTATGATTCTATGATTCCAACGTATACTGAGATACCTAAGCCAACGTGGAGGCGTTGGAAGCATATTTGTAAGGCGGATGTGCTGCATCAGTGTCAGCACAGCTGACCTCCCTGAGGCTTATTAACTTGTTTCGGAAAATTCCTAAGTAATATTTGGCTGCACTTTATATTAGATGGAACATTTATAATTAATTAAATCTTACCATATGGTTTATAGTTATTTGAAATGCATTAAAGACATGATTAATACATTTTATAGGTAATTATAACGACGTCAATAAAAGGGATTAAAATATATCAATTATGGCTGCAAGCAAGCTATTGAGTTGTTGGACTTTCTAGCTATCTGTATATTTTGCAAAGGCTTGTATTGCCTCATCTGCTTTGAAGCAGTTTCCAGTAGAAAAAAATGCAAAACCAAATAAAAACCCAACAGTGTTGACAAAGCCCGAGATCAGAAAAAGAAAAAATAGGATTGGGTTATAAACCAGAAAATGTCTATTTAATTAAAATGAATTACATTCAGAATGCTCTGAGCTACCTGCAAGTCTAGCTTGCCTAAAATAATTAAGCAATAGGCTTACTAAAACCGAGATATAATTAAGAATCAAGGTTTTTTCCAGAATTAAAAAAAAAAAATACAACAACAACAAATGAATTTAGAAAAAAATTATTGTCAAAATAAAATCTTTACAGGTAAATTAAAAAGAGAAACGCTTTACTTTTTCAATTACAAAACAGGAAACGCAGTGCAGCCTATGAAAACACTAAACCCAGAAATGGCTCTACCCCCTCCTGCTGAAACGTTAAGACAAACTGAAGCTTTTAGTATACTTAAAATTATTAGATATTCACACACTGGGATAAAACAAATGTACTATGGCTGGCCCGCTGCCAGGAAGTGATCTAGATCTCTAGCACAAAAAAATAACACAACCTTTGGCGTTCCCTGCATCTACAAGTGTTTTTCCAATACATCTGACTGAAGGCCAGCAATTTTCAAAGTGAATTCCGTTTTCAACAACCTGCACACTTTTGATGCACTAGCAAATGGCAGAAACTTTTAGCCCTGTAAAATAGAGATAATTGGTGGAATAATGCTTTGGCACATATCCATTTGCACAACTGGAGATTGATTTAGGACCTCTTTGGTCCTCAGATCAAAACATAATTGACAAAATCATCATCTCTTGCTAAGTCTTGAGCAAAATCATGGGGAATTAATCTTTGAGAAAATTCTTTTTTTCCAATAGTCAAAGAGATGGCACAAAAAAACCCCAAATAAACAAACCTACAACAGCCAAATGTCTTAACTCACGCCCATGCTCTCCGACTGAGGTCAACAGAACGGGGAGAGGGATTAACCAACTTCAGGACTTCAGGGTTCCTGACCTGAGAGGCCCATGTTGGTAAAACTATGAGTCTTCCTGTTCCACCCAAACGAGGAGCATGTATTTGGTATTACAGACCTTCCAGATAGCTGAGAGGCTTCAGTGGGGTTACAGTCTCCATCAATTCTGCCCAGTCTGTCAGGTTTTATACATTACATAATAATTTCTTATTAGTTATCTTAGTCGTAACTGACCATGGAGAAATCCAACTGTGAAATGAGCAGATCTACTTCTCATACTGATAACGTATTTCACTACTGTTACAGACTGCATCAAATTTTCATACTTTCGGATATTGAAATGAGTATCATCTGGGACTAGAGGGCAAGTGGTGCTCCAGGATGCCAGTCAGAGATCTTTCAACTTCAGCATCTGTAGTGTAAGAATATTCGAGCTATTCTGCATTCACTGGCCCCATACCTACTTGCTCAGAGAACTGGGACAGCATTATCTAGAGGTTTGTGTCATTTTACCTTACTGACCAAAGTCCTGTTAAATTGAAATGTCAGTGCAGTACAACCATATCCACACGACTAAGGGCCAGAATACGCCTCAGGATCCAAGACAACAAGGCTGCCACCTGAAATTTAGTGTCATTAATGAAACTGTTAATGAATGCAAATTTGCTCATCTTCCTGCGACAATACTTTATTACTAAAATAACAGACATAATCAAAGTAATCACTGCCTTTTTGTCAGATTATTCAGCAGAAAAGCCAACTATTTTAGATCCTTATTGATATGATAATAAACATATTGCTTTCCAGTTCATAACACTTCAGTACAAAGGAACAGTGGAAAAGTGGGTCAAAACTGCCTTTTTATATATCAATCAAATTCCAACTAAATTAAACCAGATTAATTAACAAGAAGTCAGCAAAAAAAAAGCTCCTATTGAAGTACTGGTAAGTAAATGCATTACTTTCCACATCACAGCATTTCAAACTGTAACGCAAAATGAAATAAAAATACTTAATTCAAAGCGTAGGGAAGATAAAACCAGTAACTCATACTTCTAAGAATCGTGCAACATTTTATCAGGAATTCTTTCTCCTCTTTTCTTTCCCCCTTAATTTGACATCACTTTGCCACAGTTAAAGATGCTGAAACTGGAGATTTTAAATAGAATTGCACTGGAATGTCTTTCAGTGAAGTTAAAGTTTGCAGTATCTTTTCATCGTTTTCTAGTCCTGGTAAATCTAGAAACATCTCGGAATAATACAGGTGAAACACCGTTCCACATGATCTCAAAACCCCTTGTATTAATCTGTTTCCAGTCAGGTATTTGAGCCAGGAGCACAGGACCCACTACAGCCAACATGCAGCAACTCTTTAGTTCTATGTATCAATCAAAAATCATATACATACATAAAACTTCTACAGAAACCTTTAAAGGGGTTATCTAGGTTGCAGCATATTTTGGTATGTCTTCTGTTTTTGATGAGTTAAACTAGTAGCAAGTGTATTTAACCTCTGTTAAATGGCTAATCTTCCCTTTTTGGAGGATAAAAAGAAAAATAAAAGCACATCCATCTGGAGATGGAAGTGTCTTGGGCCAGCTTTTCAACACAGAAGAAGGTACATGAAGGCTACTACAGTTTGCATCCTCTGCTTTCTCTACCTGGAGATGCTGGGGGCTATGGCCTGCTATCAGTAGAAGCTGCTCCAGATTAATCTGGAATAAACAAAACCTAGTTGTGGCTTAATGATGCCAGATAAAACATACTTTAAAGAAATTTTTTAAAGGCGTTATAAATTGAGATGGTTGGCAAGGAACAGCCTAAGTACAACCTGCTCCCAGTGTGGTGGTACACATTATAACCATAATATGGGGTGAAAAATTAACTGTCCCAGGTAATCAGGTATCCTCAGTACCTGACTGGCAGTCATTAAAGACAAGAGAATTCTTGCTAATTCTTGATTATTATGCTCATTACATCACCCAAAATGATTTATTTCAAAGGTCCAAAACTGCATTCTGGTGGGAAGCATATCTTCCTTCAATACCCAATTAATTTAGTCCCCATTTTCTGTCTTTCCTTCTGCATGTTCTACAGTGATCCCTATGCTTCCACTTCTCTCTGTATTCCACTGCTCTTTACTGTCTAGCTCTCTTTATTCAAGATATTCTAAAAAAAAAGTCGCATATTTTGCAAAACTAACAAGAAGCAAGATTGTATTCTTCAATGTTGAGTGATTTCTCAGTCCAGAGCTCATGAATCCATTTTGAATTACATTTTCTTCCCTCCATAAGACATACCTTATTCAGCTCATGTAATTAAAATTTACTGAGTCATTATCTAAATCTTCTACATATGGAAAACGCAGCACCATTTAAAAATAAATTAAGAATACAACCAACAGTCCCATCAAAATGAAAATTTTTCAGGCTTTATTAACATAATGCGGTCAGTATCTCCAGCAAAACGTAAGTTCTCTTACGACGAAATACTACGAATACATTGAGGCAATGGAGTATTTGTGCTTCATTTTTATTACTTAAATGGGAATTTTCTTAAAACATACCGATTCTATCCATGTTGCTGCATCTTATGTGACAGTTTCACTTTTACAGCTGACATTAAGGACTCGTTCTACCCTGATGCTAAGCCATGTTTGGCCTCTAAGCCTTCCAGAAAGCCTGCCCAGTTTAGGTACAGTCCAAACTAGCATGGTCTAACCATGGTATCTATACCAGAGTGCTCATGGAGCGTGCTGGCACATCCTCAGAAGAGGACACGCTCCAACATTTGTGTACGTTTACATGAAAAACAAAGCACTACACTGTCCCCATTTTCTACCAACGCTGAATAACTCCGCTATACCACAAGCAGACCTACCGAAATCAAGAAGAATATGGTTTTAACTACTCATAGGGCAAATAGTCTTGGGAAACTGTATGTTATTTATCCACGGAGACAAAATAACTGGCTGCACTCTTTGAAGACTGTGATTTCCCCTCTTGCTCTTTACAAGCAAGTGGCAACTGTAATGGAGGGGAATGCCAGTCTCCATCTCACGCTCAATCTCTGTCTGTCTCTCCTAAGGAGCGCTCTGTGAGCCTGAACACTACTGTAGGTCTGAGCTCCAAATGCAATTAAGCTCCTTCTGCCTCCCCTACCTCTCCTAGGTAAAGAGCATGCTGGACCTCTGTGGCCAGCATTACCCTGTTTGGAACTCATTCCTCCCTTTTTCTGCAATTAAAAAAGACACCCCCTGCAAACAGGCTTCTCCATTAGAAATGTAGTTAATGGTTGAAAAATCTACTGCTAATTGGAAACACTTTCCTGAATTGCAAGAATTGTAGAACTGCAAGAAATTCATGAATTGCAATTATTCATAGCAGACAGTAATGAACTCCAGTGCTTTCTGCAAAGAATCACATTTCTGCTTTTCTCTGAAGGCAAGTGTACTTCATTTAGATTAATTCAGGATTAGTGGCTTGTTATTATGTTTCCTCTATAAGCCATTTACAGTGTCCTGTCAAAAATATAGCAGGAAACACTTTGGGCCATATTTTGGAAATACCTGCACTTAGCAGAATTAAAAGCCATCATTTATGTTCATAAATCTAAGCAGGCAGCATCATGTATGATCAATACATTTTCAGAACCTAAACATTACTTTCTTTAGCCTGGTACCATCACCACAAATGAAACTGGTGGGTACTGCTTTTGAAGGGCAATCCAAAGCAACCATTAAGACCAGGTCTGATGCCTATCCAGACAGACAGCTCACAAAGCAATGCAGAAGTGGTGGCTGGAATGCTCTTCTCTTGCACATGTGTGGAGCCCTGCAAAGCCCAGGCATGCCTGGCAGCTTTGAATATCACAAATCAAACTGACACAGGTTATCTGGAGGCTGATGACAGCTCCAGCAAGAGACACGCAGGAACAGGAAGGATACCATTCTTCCTGCCTGCCTTTGTATGGAAATGGTATGGGGATGAAAACTAGGGATTTTCCTAAATGGAGAATATCAAGTGCTATGAATTTATGTACATGCTTTACAAAAGTGACCATAAAATAAGAACAAATGAGACTCATCAAAAAGCAACAGGTTTCACATGAGTTTTAGAGATTGTTGTGGCCCTGTGTTATAGACTTATTTATCAGTGTGATACTATGTCATCACAAGACGATGGGAGGTTTCACATAGAAAGAAAAACCAACCAGTGTTATACTGAATGAGATTTCGCTGGCTTGCTTGCAGGCATGCAGCCAGCTAGCGAGTCTGCGGTATCGTGTCAAGCTCTATAATGACAGATGCCTAATCTGCCAAATTGCCACATTTGACAACACTTAACACTTGAACACATGAAAACTACTGCGGTCCCTGCGAAGAAAGAGCCAGAGCTACACCGATCAAGATGACAGCAAGTGTCCAAACCTTTTGGGTACAAGCAGAGACCTCTAGCCTTACAATGGAGCAAATAATGGTCCCAATCGCAGCCTCTAAAAGTTTTGACTTATCTGGTAGCATCTTCTGCATTTAGAAATTTCAAAATAAAACCAGGATGCGGTGTTTTACAGGAATAGGACTAGAAGAATTTCACCTGGTTCAGAAACAGCTTCCCGATGATAGGCTAAGCTTTATAAAACCTAACACAAAGACCTAGAGGAGCAGGGGTACATTCATGAAATCACAGCACATTGCCATAGCAATCCTCCTTCAAAACCAAAATGTTCAGTTTCCTCAGTCTCATGTCTGGACTTCTGGACACTTCAGTGATACCACTGTCCCTGAATTATCCTGCCAAGTACGGGGTGATACCAGAGCGTTGCAGTCATCCTGTCCTCACTGCTGCCAGGCACACCCTATGACTTTCTGTGGCTGTTGCTGTGACTACAGCCTGTGTCTAACTCAGATACTCCAGCAACCAGCTGCAGAAAGGCCGACCTCAGGGCAGACTGAACTCCCCAAGAGTTATTCTGCTCCTCAGTTTTCACAGCCCGTACTGAGTGCTGAAGTGCTGCAGCTGGAACATCCTAAGTACCAAACTGCCTAGTTTCATGCTAAATCAGATATGTAACTATCTTAATTACACCTTTCATCCAAAGGTTTTTTTTTTTCCCTGTCCCAGTTCACTACCTGAAACTCCCAGTCGATGGAAATACTGAAATGTAAACCAGAAAGCTTGAAAAGGCAGCAATCCCTAATGCCGGAGAGATGCAAAGCAAATGGCTGCTCCAAAGTGCAGAGACGTACGCTTTGATTAGACAGTTTAATCAGTAGACTTGTGCGATTTTAGTTTATGACTAATTCAATAATGCTTTAACGGTTATTGCTGGAAAAAATGTTTACATATTGTTGGAAGTCAACAGCTGAGGATATAGGTGAATCACAAACTCTCCGCTGAGAATTACTAACACCAAAACACATTCACTAGCATGTAAACACTAAAGAAATGGCAACATACATTATCATTGGTAGATAAAGTTCATGGTTGCTTGAGAAGAACCTGAAGGTGTATTTTAATTTTCTTTTCCTCTTGTCATCTGAACAACATGCACATAAAATTAAGTATATGTATGAACAAGTACATTCATAATGAGTACACATCTCATTTTCTTTCACACACCTCTTGGTTCTTCCTGAAGTCATACAATCTTAATCTTTTCAATCGCTGAACTGACTAGAGGTCCATTAGTCACACTTCTAAATATTTTCATCACCCATCCGACTTCCACCTCTACTACGTATTTCTGAGAGAAGATGACCAGCACTTAACACAATATCCAAAGGAATGAATTTTTGTAATGGCTTAACAAAATTTTAGAAGTTACTTTCTGTTCTGTCCCATACGTATCACCGCTCTATTATTTAACTGATAACGCATGCAGATGTTTGCACCCACCGGTGCATCGTGACGCTTGTATCACTTTCCTAAGTGTTCCCAGTTAATTTACACCACTTGGATACAAGTGGGTTTACTATTTTACCTTTTCTTTCCAAAGTCTATCACACATTTGCCAATAGTGATTTTCATCTGTCACCATTCAGCTTGGGTTTATGAGGTCCGTCTTGCAATCACCTGGAAAACCTTGCATAGTTCTTTTTTTTGGGGTGTGTGTGTGTGTCACCTACAATTTCGAGTCATTTTTGTAATAACTTTTTCCATAAAAATAAACACAGTACTAGAATGGTAAAAATCAAAATATTAGAACATTAAGAGTCAGCTATTCTGGACCTACCAATTATTAACTTTTGCCAACTGGATTTTTTTTTTTTTTTTAAAATCTCCTTTTTTTCTCTCAGCCACATTATCACCATGGCTGTAACATGCCTCATCTGCCTCCTTGCCAGCATCTTTGGAGTATTTTGTTGAAGGCTTTAAGTACTGTTTTATAAGCTTTGTATTTCCAGTTTTCTATCAGTACCTGGTTCTCTCTAAATAAGGCCACGCTGCATGAAACTGAAAATAAGATCTGCCCCTTTACCTTAAAGAAAGCAATATGCATGTACTCTCAGTGCTCAGATACAATAACAATTAAAAAACTACCAAACAACATGCCCAGCTAGACAGACTTCAGAGAGACTTTACAACTATTTGGATCTACAGATGACACTACTGCATAAAAAGACACAAACAAGCTTTGTCAGATTAAAACAAATAAACCAATATAACTTGATACCTTTCATTTTCGTGTAGCTGCTCACCTCCCTTCTTCCAGGAGCATTTGGCCTTAGGGGAAGCTTTGGGTTTGCATTCAAAAGTAACTGTGCTGCCTATTTGAACCTGGATCAGTTTCTTCATTGGACTCTTGGAAAAATCTGGAGCAGAAGCTAAAACAGAAGGGATAGTAACAGTGAAATAAAGCACCTTTAATTATATTACTGATACTACTATTTAGCACTTACATGACACTTCTCAGCTTCCAAACATAATTAAAAACATGAATTAGTTAATTCAACCGATCTTCTATTGGACAATGATGCATTTCTCCTCCCTATCTCAGTACAAAAGTCAAGGGCTCAGTTGTGCAGAGTACGTCACCTAATGAAGCATGCACAGCAGATCACACCGGCTTCATCTGAGCTAAATTTCACTGAACCCAACGAGTGTTAAGCACATGCCTAACTTTACGCTTTGCTGAATGTCAGCCTACATGACTTGTCTAAGTCCAGGGAGGGCAGTCAACACCAGCAGTCTCATTAAAACTCAAGGAACTGGTAGGCTTCTAGTTTCGTGCGAGAATGCATGTCAGATCTGGTATGTTAGATGGCGCAGAATTACAGCGCAGCTCATTCTGAATGGGTATAGTTTGCATTAACTAACAGTTAAGAAGGCACATGGCTTCTACTTATACTAACAGTGAATTTCAAAAGGAAATGCAGTATTTCAAGAGACCAAGGCTGAAGGAGGAATCTGCTGACTGACTGCAATCTTAACGAGAGAAAGGAAATAACTCACAACCCCAAAACACACTGCTCTTACAGGCTTACTTTTGAAATCAGTCTACGTTGGAGGTAGAAATCACACAAGAATATGAGTGCATAAGGCAGTCACGAGTTCAGTGTTTCCCTCAAACAAACACTTGTCACCATTTTAGACTCAAGCACACCCCGTCTGAACGACTGAATGACAATCCCTTGTCCCCTTGATCAAGAAAGGCTGCACACAAGAGCGGCCTATTGCTTTTAAATGCCACGGCTCCCCTGGGAGCACCGGAGCCACGGTGCAGAAGGTGAGTGCAGCTGACTGATGTGCTGAGCCAGTGCTGCCTCCAGACCACGTGAGCTAAGGTTTTAATCTTCAGGCTTGTGTCCAAGCCCCCATCTCTGCTTTTCCCCTAATTAATAATTTAGCTGTGTTCTCTTTTAAAGCAATGAATGATTGGACTGCAAATCCTCTGGAAGCAGATGAGTCAACTCCTCGGCACTGCAGATAAAGATATTAGGTTGACAAAAATGTTTATTTCAGTGATAGCATCTGAGTGAGTTAAATTTGAGATCACGACGAGGTGGAATAAGAGGCAGGTGGAGAGGGTGTGTGGAGAGGGAGAATGAGGTTTGTGTTTTAGTAAAAACGGAAAATCTTACCTACAACCCTGAGCTCTGCACTCGAATAGATGACACCATGTTTATTTTCAGCTATGCATTGGTATCTGCCAGAATCTGTCAGATTTAGATTTGATATTGTGAGTGCACCATTTTCAATTTGGATCCTTCCCTGAATATTAAGAAAAATATCTTTATTGATGATACATTTCCTGTGAAAAATTTAAAATAATTAAGAAATATAAATAGGACAGCATAAATACAATAAATGGGGTAAATGTAACAGCGTAATCATGAGAACAGTTCTAAAATAAGTGACATGACTGCATCATGGTATGGCAACAGTGATCAAATACAGAGACTTGGCAACACAGTGTATGAAATCAATTCTTCAAACTTGCCCAGTTTCACAGAGGCTTTGCAATCTCAAATACCCTCATATTTCCCCAGAAATACGTGCAAAATCATACTAGGCTCCTCACCACAGACCAGAGTATCCAAACTATACAGATGGCACTGGCATTTCGTACTATTTAGAGATTTCACACATGCCATTTGCTAATGAGCTCTCTGTAATACTATGCAGAAAAAATTCCAACAGTCATTAAACGGAAGACATATTTAAGTGCCTTAGAGCCAACAAAGCTACTGAAGTACAGGGATCTTCTTGCTTATTCTTGGAAAGCTATACAAATTATAATAAGAAGTGACTAATGTGAGGATGGGGAGTGGCAGGAACTGGTGAGAAAAGGAACCAGTGAGAAAGACAAAACCAAAGGGGCTTCTTCTCTGGGGAAAACCAGAGAAACAAGAACAGACAGAAGAACAAACCATTTGCTCAAAAACATTTTCTGATTTTTTTTTTTTTTTTTTGATTCGGACCCGGCTTACCAGGCTTAATACAGTGGTAGTCACTCTCTGCCTTTTCTTAAGGGCACGTACTTACAGCTGGCCCTACTGCAGGGTGACTCCGGCTGTCCATGGGCAGCCAGGACAGCTCAGCTCAGCTCAGCTCCTTCCTTGACAGGTCCTCTCCTAGTTTATTGCAAGGCACTCAGCCAGTTAGGCAAAGGACAAAACAATGCCAAAGAGGAACAAGCCTGAGTCTCCATGTCTTGATCCTCTCTCTAGCACCCCAAGCTGCTCCTCTTACTCTTCCTTACAAAGAACTTGTTCATGGAGAAGGGGAGCTAAGCGGAACAACCCCAGCAGATTTTTGCGGAGGAGACCCAGGATGACGAAGAAATATTGCAGTCAAGGAGCTGAAGACAACTGATCACTATACACAGAGAACTCCTCTTCTGGTGTCTCCTCAGCGCCAGCTTTCAGAGTTAGTCCTATAGTTTACATTCCATAAATATTTCCAGAGTCATGCTTATGCCCTGTCGCCATGCCAAAAGGCTGGACACCAATACTCAAAAGTGGAGAAATGGGGAGACTGAATGAGAGAAGATATTTTTGTACTTACCAGGGTAAAAAAGCACATTACCTCAGTGACTTTGTGTGATACGGTAACAATGCTCTTAAATCACTGAGATGAGATTTTGTACTCCCTTATTTAACCTGTCCACAAAACACTACCATTCCTTTTAGTGAGCATATGACTATAACACTCTGAATGGTAAGAAACGTTTTTCAGTGCTTAGACCATTTTTCACAGCCATCCACTGAATTCACTTGATCAGCCACTCTTTCTTCTTCAACTGCGAGTGCCAGTGTTGAGCACAACACATTGGCCAAGGGCAAAGGGCCTTCCTGCGATGGGCTAGTGCCCATAGTTTATATTCCTGATAACCTGAACTAGACAGTTTTCTCAGTGAAGCAGTGAGATTTAAAATCAATATGGGTATCAGATACTTTTCTGCATTTCTGATCTGGGAGACCAAGTATCTCACCTTCTAAGTACAACCTCTTTTCCCTGTCACCGAATGCATTACTTTTCATTAATTTAACTTAGCAATTGTATTAAAGCAAATACCTATGGTACACTGCTGTTAGTATTTCATTCTTTGCATTGAGTAACGGTGACCCCATGAATTTTTAGGATTTTTGCCTTTTTTCGTCAAGAAGTTTGAATATGTGTTCTTATTACCTTTAATGAAATGCCAATAGCAAGCATAACAAAATCATTTAAGTTCTCTATCCCGCATTTATGGTTCTTAATGTATAACTTTAATCAAACTTCCTTCTCCAGTCTTTCTTACATAATTATTTCTATGGTTCTACCATTCCTTTTACATCTGCTTTTAGCTGGGATTTTTTTGTACAACATAATTTGTCTTTGTGTTTCTGGTATTGCAGCTTTTGAAGTTTCCATCTGGATGCTCTTGACAAACATACATAAACCAGTATCAAATATTTCTCTTGACTAATGGACTTTTGCGAATTCTCATATGAAGTATTGTTAATTTTACATAGCATCATGTTTTCAAAACAGAATGTTACCTCTATTGACAGTTGTTCTCCATTCTTCAGCCACCTATACGATGGTTTGGGCTTCCCACTTGCTCTGCAATCCCAGTACAAGGTGTCCTCTACAGCAACTTCAGTATCTTTTATCGTCTGGATCCAGTGAGGTTTTGCTGCACATGAAATACACATCAACAACAAAGACCCTAACAAGTTATTGTTCTATATGAGAATCAAAGGGTTAATTTGCACAGCACTCATCAGTCTTCTGCGTAGACTGGTTTGTACCAACAAAGGTTCTCCCTGGTTCTGCTTCAAGTCACCCAATGAAACAAATTACTCGCTGCTCCTTTTATACATTTCTATTACAAGCAGTAAACCAAAAGAAAACTGAGATTACAGATGACTACAGCTGAACTAGTGAAACCAATATTAAAATCGCTAAGGATTAAACAACAGAACTTTGAAATTGAGGTAAATGTAAGATAAAGAAATTAGTGGTGATACCAGAATTAAATAATTGATGTAGCTAAATCATTAAATGAATACTGAAGAGAATCCTTTAAGTCCTAAAAAAAAAATGTAATGGCATGTCAGCCTTAATTCTAAATACCATTTAAATTGTTTTCTAATGCTACTCAGTACTTAACTGGATGAATATGCAGATGCATGAGACTGTCTTTGAAAGCATTAGTCTTAGCACAGCATTTGGGTGATGCAAACCAGAATATGGCCTTAAGAAAGCCCATAAAGATCACTAATTTTTAAACAAAGTTTTGATGTATTAATACCATACATCCTTCAGAACTACCTAAAATACAATTAAAACTGTAAAGGTAGAGTTTAAAACATCTGTTACAGCTTTCATACAGTTTAAAAAAAAAAAGCTCACTTGGCAAATAAACATCACGGCATGAAAGACAACAGTAGTTTATTCCTTTAGTGCTATTTCACACAACAGCACAACACTGTTTTACAGCTAATTTGTGTGAATTTTCTTTGGATGTATTCAATTTACTAGAAAGTTTATAATCTCAGTATATGCTATTTCTCCAAGAAAAGATAAATTCTAGACATTGCATATGGAGAAAACAGATCAAAAGTAGGCTGAAACGTGGTTGCAAATATATAGCTAAGGGCAAAAGAATTTTCCAGAGTCAATTTGATTACCTTAAAGATTTTCCTAAATTGGTAATTTAGGAAAATCTCGTAACACTCTCATATTGAAACAACTAGAAAAAAAGAAGTCCCTGGTGATACAGGAAAATATTATTATTTAATAGATGAATTTTGGAAGCACAGAAGGTCAGATTAATTCCTGTTGAACTTCCTACTACAATGGAGCTGCACCAGCAATTAATTCAGATGAGGGAAATTAATGACTCGCCTACGGTCACAAGGGAAGTCTGGAGCACAGCTTAGAGCTGAACCTGTTCCATCGCCACAGGCACAAGACCAGCAGACCAATGTTTGGATGAGGGCTGGTATTCATTTCATTTAGAAAGATTCATTCTTTTGCAGCATACAAATTTTCTATCATATATTCTGCAATACAGCGATAAGATCTCAACACGATCGTGTAAGTACCATACTTTTATGATAACAAGGATTAATACTATTTATGATTTATGTATACATACTTAGGATTAACTTCTCACAGAAGAACCTACTAAAATGCATTCATTGAGATATTAGGAGGTTTTGGAATCCAACCAGTATTTGCTGACAGTGAAACTTCTGTCATTTCTTTTGTTTTACATGTCCCTTATACCCCATGCCTTTCACTGATTTGAGGATGATATATTTTTTACACTCCCTTTATTAAGGTCAGCTCTAAAAGACAGGACAACTTGATCTTGGTGTCACACAAATGTACTATCTTACTGATATTAATTTTGGTTAAATCTTAAAAGTTAATGTCACAACACTAGAGTTCAAGAAAGGGCCACTGCTTTATCTCACATTGTCATTTGGCATATTTGCCCCACATGTGTCAAGGGGATGAAAGCTCAGGACTCCATGTTGGCATGCTTCCTGCACTTTGCATACCTAAATATTTATGCAACAAGCAACAGTGCCTGAATTATTGATGGATCCATACATGTGCAATATTTCACATCTGCTGTGTATCTCCACTTCAAAGTAGGTTAAACATAAGTCTATTTTCAAGTTCAAGATCTTGGATTCAATTCCATTAGTAAGAAAAACATTGTCTACACCATAAATCTTCATTTTAGGACAGAACAATCTTCATGTCAGGCATTCTCCATAGGACGGTTTCCCAGGTCTCCACAGTAGATATGATAAACTGGGTCGTTTTGGAAAGCGTGGGAGCAAGACAACCACTCAAAACAGAAAGGAACAGAACAGAGCTTCCTAAGCCACAATGTGAGAAATTTATGGTGCTTGTTCATTCGCAAGAGAGTGTTGACGTAGACTTTAGTGATTTTCTTGAGGAAGGCTCTTTTTCTCTTCAAATTACTGATGAAGGAATTCAGCAGAAAGAAAAATACCCTTTCAATATGCTACATCTCACAGTCTTTAAAAAAGGCTGTAAAAGTATTAGAAACTCTTTGAAAAAGAACAATTCAACTAACCAGTTCAAAATTGAAAAGGCAGCTAAACAGGGGCAATTCCAGCTGGGAGTGTTCCACTGAATGCTCTGAATCTTGGCCAAGGTAAAGATGTCCACATTGCAGCAGCTGAGAAAAGCGCAGACAGAAGGTCATGTATCAGCTGATCTACACACCCTTCCAAAAGATAAGTATGCCTTTTCAAGTCCCAGCACTGCCCTTTTTATTGAGCTCTGCCTGACTGCACTAAATGATTCTGGATATACAGCTTTGTTCTTCTTGAGGTATAGTCACTGTTAGGCAAATGTTACCTGCTTAGAACATCTGGTTCCACCACCACTGCCACATCTGTGCTCCTGAAGGAAGACTAATGACTTGGTAACAAAGCCTCATTCTCTCATGGAGCTACTGCATTGGCTTGGTGTATAGCTTAATGGCTTAGGTCTTCCTGAGGAGACACCACTCCTTCTTCCTTAAGCAAGAAACAGGCAAGCAGGCAACATATTTTCACTGAGATGAAACAAAGATGATGTCCTGTAAGTTGAGAGGTTGGAAGTTAATTTTAATGGAGTTTGCAGTACAGGGTTTGAGACTGTGACAGGAATCTGTATTGTGTGGTAATATTAAGAATTCTTAGGAACTTGCTGTGCAATCTTCATGAAAGATTCATATAAAGTTCCCTTAGGATGAAATACTTGTAGGTAACTGATTTTTCTAAAGAAGGCTAGCAGTCAGCCTCATGGTCAGTCACTTGGAAAAGCACCAGACTCTATTTTCAGTTGTTTTTGCCTAAAATACTCCTTGCAATACTCATGGTCCCATAGGCAAGAAGTGACACACATGTGTAACTTCGTAAAATTTATCCCAGTGAGAAGACTCGGTCATCTTTTTTTTGGTGGCTACGATCACCCTTTTCTTCCAGCTAATTAGTCCAGGCAGGTGTTCCTGAAGAAAACAACTGTCACTTCATTACACTCTAGGGCATCCCTGTAGGCAATAAGGAAAGCAAGAACCATTTTTTTTTTTATTTTTAAGAAACCCTTTGTGACTACTGTTCCGGGGTTTGATGCGAATGAAGACCAACTGCAATGAGCGAATGCAACAAAGCTCTTGGAAGCAATGGTTGACGAAGCTGATGCTTTTCAGAAGCTGTGCTGAGATCTAATTTGTAAATCATTTGTGGGGTACCATGCATGATGCACGTCAACAGGAATTTTTATATCTGATTTTCTTCAGAGTAGGAGACTCCAATAAAAATCTCCTCCTAATGCTGTGAGCCATAGGAATAGCATGAAGGAAAGGCAGAGCTTCAGGCCCATGACTTTTGCCTAGACACTGTGCTCTCCCAGAGAGTACTGAGGTCTGCCTTGCCTCTGCTTGGAGGCAGAAGACTACGGGAAGCTTTTCCGTAACAGCCCTAATTGGGGCTCGCATGTAAGATGCAGTCTGCTTATACATGTATCTTTACTTTGAAATTTACAGTCTGAAAGCTAGGCTGGAAATCTCCTTTGAAAATACCTTTGGATAGCTCAGCTCAGCAGTTGGGCAATAAATCAGAGTCAAAAGGAACTTTCCATAGTTCAAGAGAAAGCAGCTATGAAGCATACTGGGGAAAAAAACAACCAGAAAATGTAACCTTCATTTTTCTAGGTAGTATATCCGAAAGTCAGGCTACGACACTCATACTGATGCCTACAGCAGTAATGAACCTTATTTTATCTCAAAACTCCAAGTAACTTTAAGCATGAATAACTTTTTTCTGATAAAACAACTGGGCCTAGAGAAGCATCTAACACGTCCCTGAAGATGTCCATTACTTGACTTCCATCCTAAAATAAAAACCTCCTCAAGCAACAGGTAATTGCTACATCATTGGGGAAAGTTTTAGTATGTAAAAAAGATGAACAATTTGTCTCTGTAGCAAGGGAATTAAATTATTCTACAGCATCGACAATTAAAATGTAGGCCGATCAAACTCAGCAACTCCTTGATATTATTTAGTTATTTATACTTTTGTAGTGAATGTTTTGAAGACATCTCCATGAACAAGATAAAATCAGGCTATCAGACAAAAGCTTTACACAGCGAGGCTCTTCCACACACATGAATAATGTAGTTTCAGTATAATTTTGGTGGTACATCATTACCAAAATAATTAACAAAGTAGACAAGTATTTTTTTATATATTAAAAAACTATGTAGAGTTTATGAATTGCTGGGGGGTTTGCCTTTCCTATCACAGACCACAACTGCAGAGCAGAATTTTTTTTCCCTGTTGAACATTTTACCTTGGTACTGTCAAGCATGAGTTCCATTAAATCAGCATGTGCTAATTAAGAATGTATTTTCTTAAATTATACTTTAAATTAATTGCTTTACGTATCTCTACCATGTTACATGTTTAATTGCATCTTAAAATACAAAAATGTAATTGTTTCATCTCTTCTCATTTTTCCATGCCATGAAACGTCTCCATGGATTCTTTCTTCTTCTATTATCTCTTTATGGAAAGGGCTAATAGCAATGACAAATGAATACCCTAATAAAGTGAAAGCAAATTTTTTATATATTCATGTTTTATATTAAATCAAAGTCAGATAATCTCGTCCTATTTTTAGCACTTTCTGAACTCCCCTGAGGAGAAAACTAGCATTAAACAAGTGTCGGAACTGCACAAAGGACAAAAAAACTGAACATTTGATGTTGGGCTTTTCTTGATAAAATCCCTCATGTGAAAAAAAGGAAGATCAATGGTCTGTTAGTAATGTTATGAAAGAACCCAAAATATCTGTTTTAGAGTATCTATTTTAATTATCGATTTCAACTATGGGTTGAGACATTATTTAAAACCCACAATGAAATTAGAAAAAGCAGACTCATTATATTTTTCATAAAGAGAGCTGCAGATGTGCACAGAATTTCTAAACCAAATTTATAAGCACTCTTAAAATGACTATGGATACAATTAAAGTTGAGCCTATGTTCAAGTGCTTTGTGGTTTCAAGACTATAATTCATTATTGGAAGAAGAGGCAGGATAGCACAGAAAACACAACTTTTTTTTTTTTTTTTTAAATCAAACCATTTATGCACTGAAAAACCCAACTTTCAGAATTCAAATTTTACAGTTTCAGCTCATAAAACAGATCAGGAGAATAAGAGTGTTTCGCTTCATAGCAGAACAATGGAGTATTTCAAGCTTTTGTTTAGGACAAGCTGGAAGTTTCATTTACACAGAATCTTTAAAATCTGCAAAGAAAGGAAAACCTTCTATTTTTCAGTGAAATGGAAAACTTTTGTCTATATTTTTTTTTCCTGAAGAGATTTATTTTTCACATTATTTCACTAAGACAACTTGGAAAATGTTAACTCCAATTTTTCTTATACTCTTTCTTGGGTAAGCCAGAACCATGCTTTGTCCTTCTGAGGAGAGAAAAAGAAACATTTTCACTGTTGAAATAAAAAGGAATTTGTCCATTTGTAATGCACATATTTTTCTATATATGATTAGCAGACACGTCTTGCACTTCTACCAATAAAATGTTTTAACAGGAGCCAACATCCACTAACATTACCACATAGATTTGATTCATCCTTGCCAGCATTGGTACTTCCTGGCAGATGGATGTTTTTTATTCTAAGTCTTCAGTATATTGCATTAATTTCCCCCAAATCCTCATCTGCTTTTAGAACAACTTCCTTAAATATTGATCTCTTACTGGAAGACTGAGTGGCATATGGTTAGATTTCTTTACCGGATAGATTTCTGAGCTTTGGTATCAGACGCAGTGACAAGCCATCAGAAGATATTATCTTCAGTTATAGAACATTGTTAATCTACAAACAGAATTAAAATGCTTAAAATTATCAAAAAGTGTTAAAAAGATCCTATCCTGAACACAGACTTGTTGGCATTGTATTTGCAACAACAAAGCAAGTAACAAAATAAGAAAGATTACTTAAATCTGCTTAATTCTGCGGAATGGGTTTCATTAAGCAGAACAAATGAAATGAAACAGTTGGAGTGCCATTAATGCCATTACAGGTCTCATTATTCTTTTTAGGATAAACATCCATATTAGGAATGAATCTAATACGGGAAGACATTTATATTGGAATATGAACTCTATCTGAGGGTTCAAATCCCCTTCCGGATTTGTAATGAAAATGTTGACACTGATTTACTTGTCGCAAAACTGCAACTTGGTTGCTTTTATTGATTAGCAACATCCTTTATTTCAGCTCTGTGTTGTTTAATGAGCAAAACAAAACTTGGAAAGCAGGTCAAGTATCTCAAGATTGCCCACTGTCGTAATTAGAAGGACTAATGAACAAATCTACTCTATTTTGTATGTAGTTTACACTGACGTGTCTTACAATTGCCCCGATTTAAAACTGGAGTAGCAATACTGAGCCAAACTGATGTACAAACCACAACTTGTTTGAAACTTTCAAGTAGCAAATAAAAATCACTTTATACAATCAAATGCATAGTGCCAAGTTTGGAATGACAGATGACACTGGCAGATCTTTTGCCCTATGTTATGCCTAGGATTTCTCAAAAAGTCGTAATTATAACTAGAATATGGAAAATTCAGGTTGCTCAAAGTCCCCCGTCCAACCTAACCTTGAACACTTCCAATGATGGGGCAATGATTCAGTGTAACTATTGATTTGGAAGTTGAAAGGGCAAGAGGTCTCTTTCCCTTCCTCCTTATAAAATCTGTTGTGCCTTGAATTAAAATCTTCATTAACTAAAATCTACACTGCAGCACTCTGTGTGTTCTAATCAACAGAAGCTTTCCATACAGGAGTAGTAAACGGAAAGAACATTTGCTCAAAGTTGCACAGTAGCTATGCTCTATGCTTTTTTATACAACTTTAAAAAAAAATCTTTGCTCAGATATTCCTATGTGAATATTTGGAATGCTATTGCAAAGCACAGTCTGAAACACTCTTTAAATTGCCATTTGCCTAAAGAAAATTATATTTGCTGAGATATAGCTTTAACAAAAATTGTCAATTACCACTTTGTTGCACATCGCTCTAGCTTTAAAACACCACCAATGTGCTTTGCTGATATTCATTTCACTCTATAGCCTCAAATGCACAAGAGACTCTGTCTGTTTCCAGCTATTAAATTTCATATTATTTCATTTCCTATGCTGGATTATATTCTCTCATTTATTTACTCATTTTAAAATAAAATTGGCTGTTTTGAAAGCAAAGGATTGACAATATCCATCAGTAATCTTTTCCTAAAGCAAGATAAAATTTTTATTTCCTGTAAATGTGAGGCCTAAATGATCCCCCAAATAAATCCAATTGACTGAAAATCTAAGGTTTCACCAATGGACCAGCAAGAAGTGTTTAAAGAAAAGTCTTTCCATAATAGAAAAATAAGCACAAGCACTTTCTACACTACTCTTAGCACCCCTTTTGAGCCTGGATGTTTATTACAAGTGTTATGCAAAAACCTGGTACAGAAGTTCTCGTCCTCTGCGAGTAGTTCAGATGCCACTGATTTTCAAGCACAAATGCTTGATGGTATTGTGGAAGCTATAAACCCAAAAGTACCCTAGAGCTGTTTATATTTCATGTGGAAAGAAGGGCGGGAGAGAAGGAGAAAGAAAGTTTCCTACCATAGTAAGTGAGACGTCCTCTTGCAATGTTTTTTCCTCTTGAGTTTTCAGTAATACATTCATATAGTCCTGCATCCTCCTGCTGGAAATTAGGTATTTCAATCATGCCATTGGATTTCCTCAGCTTTATTTTACTTGGAAATGGCAGACCATCAGTTCTTCTCCAGTTAATCTGAGGCACGGGGCTAAAAAGATAATAATGGCATTTTAAACAGCTTTGTTTGAAGTACTTGGTTGTCAAAATTAGAAACTTAAACTAATATACGATCAAACTCAGAAGTGACTAACAGCTTGTGTTAAAAGTCGTATTCATACCGTGTATGACAGATGGTCAGACACTATGGCAACTGATTTGCGTGTAATCGTTCTGTTTCATATGCTATAATTTGCAGTACCAACTTTTTCTTTAATATCTGTGAGAATGTCCAACGATTCTAAAATTTCTTGTAAATCAGCCCTGGCCTCCCCTGAAGACAGGTGAGATTTACCAGTGTCTTCCATGGAAGGAGAATCAAGGCAAGTCTTTTAAAATTCCCATCCTACACCAGCCATTCATTCCCCGATTTTAAAACTTTCACTCACCTAGCTGGGAAACCAAAGCAACAGCATTAAGTTATCAATCTGGCACTTAAAATTATGAACACCTGACAAAGCTGTCTGCAAATAAACCGCAAAGTGGTAGGTAAATACATTTACAGAAACATAAATGTATTCTCAGATCATTTGTGAAAGAGAAAAGCTATCAATTGTGTGTGAAATATCATTCAGAAGAGGAATGCATTTTAATCTTTATTTCCGTTATAAACGAAGAACAATATTATGAAAGCATCAAGTACATTTAACAGTAAAATCCAGACAAAATTTTCACAGACTTCAACAACATTTACTTCTACACAGCAAAAGCAGAGCTAGGTCAAAGGATATAGGCAAAACTCCACTGATCTTATTCAGGATAATTTGAAATGAAATGTAAATTCCTGCGTTGCCAACATATACATTTCAATTCTAAACAAATTCAAAAACCAGGACAGTACTCCAAGACTTTTTGCCTTCTTACTCCAAGGCAATAATTGTGATGATCAAAACAGGGTCTTTAGAAAACACCGCCAAATCGAGTGCTTGAACTCCACGTATCTTGTGCAGATGAACCCTAATGTGCTTCAACTTTCAGTATGGGTGAAGTCAAAAACTTACTTTCCCAGTGCAAAGCATTCTAGCTTTACAGTCGAGCCTTTAGCTGCAGGAAGCGTCTCAGGAAACTGAACTTCTATTTTGGGTTCATATTCTCCCATCACACCTATGTGAGACAATTGAAAAAGGTAATTTTTAATTATTAAAGCCTTTTTTCTCTCTTTAGCATCACATCACATTAAATTCAAAATCAAGTTTATTTCTCTCACACTCCATTTGGAAAGAGAAGCATAGGGACCTGCCAGTGAAATCACTGTCAGACTTAGGAGAGGAAGAACAACATGCAACACAAAATAGTTTATCTTCTTGTAAAGCAACTGATATCCTGAAAACGCATGAAAGGTTATACCATAAGAGGCAAAAACATTCACTGACGACTAGATGTGTTATTTATTTATGGTGTAGAAGGGAAGTCATACCATCCGTGCGCAGCACTAGAGGAGTTGGCGAGCCAAGAACTTGGCTGTTGGTCACAGTGCTGGTTACAACGCAGGTGTAATTTCCTACATCCGACGGCTCGACTTTGGCTATGTAGAGGTGACCGGTCTCTTGAGACACAAATCGCCGACTGTCCTCTTGTACAAACGATGGATATTCATTGAAGATCCAAGCAAATGACAATTCTAGTTCATAATAAAAAAGAAGTAAAGACGTTTGGTAGGGTTTTTCACATTTTCTTCCTCAAAGATCAGTTTATTACTGTATTTTACAGTATTGTACTATATACAA
This sequence comes from Pelecanus crispus, assembly GCF_030463565.1. Classification (NCBI taxonomy): domain Eukaryota; kingdom Metazoa; phylum Chordata; class Aves; order Pelecaniformes; family Pelecanidae; genus Pelecanus; species Pelecanus crispus. Next base: position 47,476,297 of record NC_134649.1, read on the forward strand.
TACTGTATTATGTAACAAACAGGGCCAGAGACCTAATGACTGAGAAAAATAAATTTTAAAAAGTACCAGAAAAGAGCAAAACCAAAAAAAGGCAAACCAAACCACTTTTTCACCAAAGCCATATCTCCTCCAGCAGAAGAAAAAGGTGAAAGGAATTCAAAGTGTTTTACACAAGGATAATTTTTTTAATCTACTTTTTTTTTTTTTTAAAAAAAAAAAGACCCAATATGCACAGAAATAGGAGCAGACAGCAAAAATGAGACCGAACTTTGCTAAAATGGAAACATTATTCGTTCAGTAGCTGCTTAACAACTCGGCTAGATCCTGAGCAGACAGAAACAGCACAGGAGTATGCAGGTGAAAGGAATAACAAAAGAAGCATAAATTCCCAGTAGGGCTCACCACACAGCAAAACTATTTTTTTCATACAAAAATCCATAAAAATTCCATTAAATGGCAAGGTAGCCCTCACCTGCCATTCATTATGGCCATTTGAAAGGAAAACCACACTTCAAAAGACAAACTAAGAGATTTGGCAAGAGCTGCGTTAGAATTTGTTTTTTTCTGAACACCACTCTGAGCTGTGTGTGTCCAATTTTAATTGGCAAAAGCCCCTTCCTGTGTGAGGCCATGCGCTTGTCTCATTCATATCCTACAGAATCAAAGGAAATTAATTTTTAATGGTTTTCCAGGCAAGAAATAATTTTTCACCCAAGTCCCGCTCAGCTGAAAGTTTATAAAAAGACTACAGCTCCTGCAAGTGCTAATTAGAGACGATTATAGCTTGATTGACCTGCCTTCATGTTAGAATATCTTGTAGCATTCACACTGCCCCTACAAAATGGAGATCATCCCTTTTTGCACAGGTTTAATTTGAAAGTGCATAAATTTGGATGCAGTCATGAAATGGAGAGTACGCATTTTCATAACCCTCTCAGCTGAGTATGAATACGCACCCAGGAAACCGCTAAGCCAACAGGACAATTTAACACAAGGTAAGATTGTGCAGATGAAAAAACATTCAATAAATGAAATTATTAAAATATTTATGGACTGGCTAATGCAAAAAGGGCATCAAATGAAATGGCTTATCATAATTCCATTTAATTGTCTTCTATCAATATTTAAACTCCTTCCATTAACATAATTTTGCAGGAGCAGTGTGTATGAACAATTAACAGTCTCAGGACTTTTCTCAAGAGTTAAACTTTTGCCATATTTGGAAATACTTATTGTTGAAAACAGCCATCTACCCTTCTGGACTTGCCACATGTCTCCTCAGGTGCAACAATGGCTTTCACTAAAAGTTCCTTCCTACATAACATGAGAGGTGTAATTAATTTATGGTAAGGCCAACAAGGATTTGCCAAGAAGAGATAGGGTAGTTAGTGCAGTAGGAAGTACCCTATGATCTAGCTCGACTTCAGTAAGACTTTTGAGATGTGCCACAAGAGTCTCATACACAAGCCAAAGAATATTCATACAGTCAACAAAAAAAATATTCTGTACAGCTATTCTCCCATCTTACAACACAAATACCAAGACATAGGTGTCAATGGTTTGCTGTTGAACTGAGAGCGCTTGTTGAGTAAGCACTGCGGAGCAGGGAGGTGGCACCTATGCACTGTTCTGGCTGCAGTCTGGCACTATTCAGTATCTACCAGCCACTTTAAATAGAAAAAAATAAAATTTAAAAAAAAAAAAATTAAAAAAGGAAAAAAAGAAAGCGTACACGCGAAGAGTTTGAAGGGGACTACGACCTCTTTGAGAACAAAGAGTGTACAGTCTTGCTACATGGGAAAGACCAGAAAATAAAGTATAATTCCATTTCTACAGAGGAGCTGGATGAAGAGAGTGATCACAAGGCTGAGGGAGAGGCTGTAGACCAAATTAGGTATCAATTCAGGAACCATAAGAGGGAAAAAAAAAATTTACATTTTCAGCTCTACATCAAACTCAGACATCCACAAGACACAACTGTGGGAAGCCGGGCTTTATTGGTTCTGGTATTTATTGAGCTACTTGTTTTCCTTAGCTCAAAATATTATTTTATTCTTAAAAAAAAAAAAAGAAAAAAGAAAGAAAGAAGAAAAACAACAAAGACATTATTCAAAACATTCAGAGGGATGGACAGATCTGGATACGCAGCAGGAAAATAAGCAGCTTGATTTGGTTCCTATTATATTGGGCTAAGTCAAGAGTAAACTCATTGAAATCAGTCATTATGATTATGAAAGCCACGCAAAGTGTATTCCAGTTTAATTGGATCCTTCAACAGCCTATGAATAAGCACTCCTAGAAACCTAATTTCCCATTCAACATATATTTTCATTGACTCTCTTAAAAAAGGAGCAGGGTGTTTCTTTACCAGTGCCCCACAGCCAATGTTTCATTTCATATTTATTGCACTTTGCAAAATTTTATTCTTATTTTCCAAAAAAATTCATATTAAACAACTTGTTCTGTGATTTATTATGTTTACACCATTTGCCTGTTGCTGATCCTAGGGCACCTCAAGGGACATAATCTCACTCCCTTTCTGTCAATTACAAGTTTTCAGTTGATTTTCTGTTATAAATGGAAATAATATGTCCCTCCTGGGCTTCCTCGGAGATCTAAGCCTTTGCTTTCCACTGCATTTTTTCCTTATTTGGTGACCATACATGGATAAGATATTGGAAATTACAGTTATTACTCAATTTTTATTTGTTTACTACGTCTTGGTTGGCTGCTTCTCTTTATTTTGCATTATTTGGTTATTATTTACTGTGCAGTCTACAAGCCACAACACACTCAGCATGCTCACACTGTCCTGGGTGCTTTATGCTCCTAAGTGTTCAATTAAAAAGTGCCTGTCATGTTTAAATCTAAATTTTTACACAACTCAACAATTAAATCCACATGGCCTTTGAGGTCTACCGTGGACATTTCCTACCATCTATGAGCCTTAAAAAACCCATATTGTCACTTCCTATGTAAGGAAAAAATCAATGTTGCTGAAGGAACATAATGGGGTAAGCCCCACGCATTTAGTAGTTTTAAACTGGGTTCAAAGTTAGGCCTTAAGCTCAGGTACATGCTTTTGAAAAGATTGTTTTTAATTATATTACACATTTCCTCTATGGGAGGCTGCAACACATCAGTGGGAGACCACTGAATGGAACCAGGGCAATTTTATTTATTGTAAACAGAATTTAAGAGACAACAGTAGTTGTGGAAATCCAAAACTATAAATGAATTCAGGAAGTCGGCAAAGCAAAAGCTTGTGGGGTGGGGAAGCACATAGACCTATGACCAAAAGGAGGAGGAGATTTCATAAAGTTTATTTTATCCACTAAATGCACAAATTCTGAAGGTCATCTCTTGCTCCTTTTGTTCTGGACCATCACTCCTATACACCTGCTTAATATGTATCCGCTAGCCCCATAATTCACACCGAAATGAGATTTTTAAAATAGCCAAAAGTAAATGATGTGAACAATATTGTTCTGAAATAGATTTAAACTTATGCACAAAACCAACTGCGTTGCAATTAGTGAAGCAGATGTTTCCATAAATAATCCTGAAAAGAAATGAAAATACTTGATTTTGAGTGCATCAAGCTAACTGAACAATAGTTAGAGGTGTTATGTTTTATTTTTTTAAAGAAAAGAAGTTTCATGTCAACCACTGATACACAAATCTCTATTATTTCAGACACTTCTCCAATTCAGATTTTACAATATTCTGCAATAGAGATACAATGGGAAGCTGAAATATCCTGGTATTTTCTGTCTTCAACTGGCACTCTGTCTAACCCGCAGGATGGTATATGGCTTTTAAAAAATTGTTTGCAAGAAAGTAATCAGACAAAATTTAGCAATGACAGAAACTGCAATTAGAGACACGGAAATTTGTTACAACCAGCTATTTTGAATTATCTACCTTAGAGTTATGAGTAAAAGTAATGAAAAAGTAACACTGATTTTGAGAGGATAATGACGGATTCCATAATTAAGGAAGAAACCAATTAGTTCATCTTTTGGCCCCGTTTCAGCTCAAACTGCGAAGAAACGACAGAAAAACGAGAACAAGCATCACTCAGGAAGGAGTAAGCTGTCACGGCACAGACCCGAAGCAACCGCGTAGTTGCGCGGGGCACTCACACACAGCAACGCCAGCTTGTGAACGCCGCTGAGGACGGCTCCGTACGGCTGTCTGCATGGGAACCCCTGGGAAAGGGCAAATTATTTAAAAGGAGGAAATTAATCTGCGTGAGGTAGACTGCATTAAACTCCCAGAGGATGCTCTTAACCTAGACGTAAACCATCCTTAGTTCACTGCAGCTTAATCCTTAGAGGATTACACTGCTATGGGTTTAGGTCACTGTACTTGTGGATGCGAGTGCCCCCGGGGGCTGCAGCGCATTTTATCTTACACGCGCTACCTTCAGACTTCTTATTCGCTACTTCACTCTTCTTACTTGGGCAAACCCTAGCTACAGGGAGCACAGCTCTTATGAAGAGCAGCTGAGGGAGCTGGGGTTGTTTAGTCTGGAGAAGAGGAGGCTGAGGGGAGACCTGATCGCTCTCCACAACTCCCTGAAAGGAGGGGGCAGGGAGGGGGGGTGTTGGTCTCTTCTCCCAAGTAGGACGAGAGGAAATGGGCTCAAGCTGCATCAGGGGAGGTTTAGATTGGATATTAGGAAAAATTTCTTCACGGGAAGAGTGGTCAAGCATTGGAACAGGCTGCAGAGAGCCAGTGGAGTCACCATCCCTGGAGGTGTTCAAAAAATCGGTAGATGTGGCACTTTGGGACATGGTTTAGTGGGCATGGTGGTGTTGGGTTGACGGTTGGACTGATGATCTTAGAGGTCCTTTCCAACCTTAATGATTCCTAGTTTTTACTTTCATTAAAAATAACCCAGCCACCAAGCCAGGAAACATGAAATTGCTACTCTGCCCTTAACTGGTTTAGTGGTGGACTTGGTAGTGTTAGGTTAATGGTTGGACTCAATGATCTTAAAGGTCTTTTCCAACTTAAACGATTCTATGATTCTACTTTATTCCGCCTCGAGTAGTCTGTCCTTCCTTCAGCAAGCCAGCACAACCAGCTGCAAGACTACTCTTGGTGCCTGGACTTTAGCCAAAAAAAAAAACCCAAACAAAAAAAAAAACCCAAACCCAAAACCCCAGTAATACATTAACTCTGCCATAAAACGAATCACAATTTTCTCATTTTTTTTGGCAAACATTAAAGGTTATTATACAAATAAAAATCTTATACACTGGAGGCGTAAGACAAGGTGTTATATACTCCAATAGGGGATCCCCTAACATATATATAAACTGGATATTATGTCTTTAGGTGCCACTGTCAAAAATTGTATCGTTTTGACAATGAAAAAACTCTAGAATCTTATTGGAAATAAATTGTACATTATTTTCAGGGTTTTAGGGTGTATTCTTGAGCACATTAAATGCTCAGAAACTGAAGAACTGTCCCCAGTATGTTCATCTGGGAAAAACACAGCAAAACTCAGACTGTGTATTTCCGAGGGGGATCCCGAATTGTTTGCATGCAAGTAGTTCTACCACTAATAATGCAAAAATCTTCAGTTGTTTACAAACGCTGCAGTCACACTTCAGAATACGGTCTATCTATAAACTGTAGGTTGGTAGTTTGCTTTTTGTTGATGTTTTCTATATAAAAATGATGACAATTACAAAACAAGCCTCTGTAATAGGGCTTGAATTGTGGCCACCGGGAGTAAGGTCAGACAATCAATGAGTATCTGGTTAAAATAGTTGTAACATTTTCCCAACATGGGGAAAAAAAGTTTGGAGATTTACAAATGCTTCTGAAATTCCCTCCGAACTCTTTAAAATAACTCTCTTCTTTTGGCTGGAGATATTTTCTTTGTACAAAATGTAAACTGCACGATGGAATCTGAGTCTAGCTACAAAAAATGAAGAATGTATCCTGAGAAATTCATACTATTCCAGAGTATAATGGAAACACTCTGATTTGAAACTAATGTATACCATTAATTGTTTTGGCATAAAAGGTGAATTATTTTGTAGATAAAATATAAAAGATCAATTTTCAGCATGCTGTGCAGGTAATTAGGCATGCAACTTCTGTGTATGGAATAACCCAAAACAATGAGAGCAGTGCGAGAGACCTATGTAACATCTTGCAATTTCAATCTACACATTTAATGAGAATATTGAAATGTTTTAGCTGAAATTGCAAGGTTCCTACTTCAGGCTAACACCTAATTTTCATTTTTAAATGGAATATGGTAAGAGTCCACTCGTTTTCTGATTTTGAAATGAGCTAGTGTGACGTAAAAAAAGATGCAATTACTTAAACACAGCTGCAGCATACATTGTATTTTTCTCTACTGGCCCCCCCACCTACACCACAACCATGGACCAGCCAAGCTGTAATTACACACATTAGTCCATTACCTTTGCACGGCTGCCACAGGTGGCAAAGCTCCGGTGATGTAAAATAGCCCACGGAAGGTCTGTTTGTCTCTAGACTCGACAATTTGTAGAGTTTTTCTAAGTCTTTCAAAGCAGCGTCAAAAGCAAAGCACACCATTGTAATGAAAATGTAAACATTTCTACGCTCATCCTTGGGAAACACAGATGTTCAAGACTGGCAGCGTTATTTCTTTATTAATACCACAGAAAAACTCATGTTAAGTACATTTCCAAGCAGCACATCCACTGGAAAAGCAGCTCGGCAATATGGCCTTGCCTGCTGTCTGTCTTTCCCCCCCTCTCCTGTCACACACGAGGTTTGACCATTAGCTAGCGTTAAGTTTCAAACCAAATGTGACCTTGTAATGTAAAAGTGCTCCTTAACTGGCAGGTTAAATGTCCCTTGGTGCTCCGAAGGAAATCCAGACGCTAATGGGAAAGTCTAACAAAATGCTTTTCTACATTTGGGTTCCAGTGCTGAATAAAAACCCAATTTCGTTTCCCCTGTAGCTGTGCAGGATGATGGATTAGTTTCTCTTTATCACATTTCTGAACTAATTGTTTCAGACTAGCTGTGTCATTCAAACCGTACGGGCTCCGATCAAGTTGTTCGTACTCTGGAAGTATGCAGAAAAGTAAGAAACTGCTTTAGGAAGCAATATTTAAATACATACCCATTAGCCATACCCATTTCAAGTGACAAATCGTTCTTTTAATCACCTCCCTAGAACTTTACATTTAATTGCTCAGAGCATTTCTAACAACACTGTTGTGCTTTTTCAATAGTTGAAAGTATTTTAAATTGCTTCCTGCCTATAATAATTTTGAGGATAAAAAGATTATAGTTTAGCTTATTGCTCAACTAAACCACATCTGATTTCTTCTGAATGTTAAAATATTAGTGATATAAACTAACAGAAACTAATGGAAATACCCCAAGTGTAAATTTTCAAAGTAATGTACTAATGTTTATAGGTGGAAGCAGTAATTAGTGACACATTTCATTTGGTAGTCTTGCACTCACTTAGGAGAAGGTACCCTGTAAACCCCTGGGAAAAACAAAAATTACTTTCAGTACTCTTGTTAACAGTGTAACGATCAGCTACGACTGTGTGCTGGGACTGCAGCCATCTCCCTCCTGCCTCTTCCTAATCAATTATCCTGTTTCTAAAGAAAAACTCAAAATATTTTAGTAGAGAAGAAAATAAAGAGCTGGAGGAGAAAACCCCCACAGTAACAATTTAGGGATAAAAATAATCTGGGTAGAGGGCCAAACCCAGTTGTTTTCTCCTCTTTTTCCCCAGGCATACCTGAGATACCTGGGACTAGGTAAGTGAAAAGGCTCAACCTGAACATTTTTCTTGCAATTTGGTTCTTCTTAGTCTACTTCTCCCTCTTTCTTTCCATCTCCCCTTCTTCCAACAAATACTCCACCACAGAGAGGAACAGTCTCCCATCAAAACACTCTTATCCCATATTGCTGCCTCTTTCAGTTTATTCAGGTTCAGGAAAGAGGGCTAATGAGACCAGGTATCAACAATAAAGTGCACATCCATCTTTCAAGGTCTTCTGGAGTGCCCACGTACATTTTGCTGATGAAACTTATGCAGTATTAGTCCCACCAAAGCCTCCTCTACTCTTTGCTCTCTCCCACAACAGCCCACATTATATATGCTACTACTATATGTACTAAAATCTTAGCGAATCTTTAGTGGAAACCAAATGTGCTGCAGCCAGCAGGAGCTGGTCCAGTCTTACGCAAAATTCCTCCTTGGGCTTGGGGTGAAATTGTACCCCTCGCTGCACAGACTATAGCTTCTGACATGCTCCCTCCCTGCGCTTATGAAACAAATAATCTGGCTTTAAAATACTGAGATTTAAAAACATTGTTTTGTCTTCTGATTTGTATACTTGGGAATGCTACTTTAAAAAATATAAATATATATATACATGAAGGATTGAAGGCTAGAATCTTTCTTTAAACACAAAATGATAAAAGGCTGCAATATTCCCATAATCATTTTGCAATGGGTATTCAAGATGTAGTGCAAAATTTACGAGAGCTAATACTACCGAGCATGGATGTTTCCAGGCTTTATGCTCTACTGACTACCTGGCTATGAAGCTATCCTTCACAATCTAGATATAGCTCTCAAAGTAAGACTTACAAAAGGGACAGAAGACCAAATAGCTAATAAATAAAATAGAAATACTAATATATTCATATGCTCAGTATCATTGATGTGCATAATGAAACACGGAGTTAACAAAGAGTTCTGCAGGAATCTGGAGTGATACCTTGCTTCCCCAGTTTGCCCTTTCCCAAACTGGAACCATGCATCTTTTGCTGCAAGGCAAGTTGTACACCTCCACACTAGCTTAAAAACAAGTAAAGTAGCTGCAGATGTTGCACAAATACATAAATAAGAATATATTAATTTTAGTCTGGCTTACTTCAGCCTGGAACAACAAGTTTGTCAGAAGAAAAGCGCCTTAGAAAGACTGCACTCAATAAAGTGCAGAACATGGAAAGCGTCTCTGTAGCATTGGTTTGTTACTAGTGGTGAAAATAATGTTCTGACAGATAGAAATCATTGTAAAATCCAGCTGTGAACATGTATTATTGTCCCTCATATGGACAAATACAAGTGTCTCTCGGGTACCATTTGATTTCAAACTGTCAGCTGAAATTTGTGCAGATGATGATGATGACACCAGCAGGACTATTGCAAAATATATTTTTAAATAAAAATACCATTTCTCTTTGGCAGATTGAGAACAGCTCGAGAACACTACGCAACCATTTTTAAGGCCATTGCTTTTACAATATTCAACATACTATTCTCCTTAGAATGAATTTTTGTGCAAAAAACTCATAATGTGCCTACTGCAAGTGTGATTTATTGTTCATGCCCAGATGGATGTCATCCACAATCTGCAACAAGAGCAAAAAGTAGAGGTGCAAAACCAGGGTGCTTTCCACCTCCTGAAAACACACTGATGGGCAGCAGAAAAGAAAACATATTCTGGAGTTCTATCAGTTTGGTTTTGCTTTGTTTTAAGGGTACAAAATGTTTCCAAAGCCAAATAAGTAAAATCAATTCAATTCACAGTTCCCTGAAAAATAGCATGTTGATATTCAAGAGTTGCGGAAAAGAAATAATCAAAGCATCAAAATATTTCTGGCATTTGAGATACTTTCCATGCCATGCTATTCATGAAGCACAGCCTTGCTGGAACTTGCAGGTCTCCAAATAGCAATACAAGACACATGAGCAAAAATTTGCAAGTCTAAATACTAATTTGCAACAGACGTAACATTATTCACTGAAGTATTTGTCGTATCAAGCAGCGAGCAATAAAATTGGGATCTATTTTTCCATGATCTAATATCATTTCAAGCCAGCATGTCACAACTTCAAAATAATAAGCTATAATCTAAATTGATCCCTATCCTTCAAATACGGTCTCATTTATCAATTAAGTCTACATTTATTAGGGCATGAAAGTAAGAGGGAGGACATCCTCTTGCTGCTTTATATATGTAGAAATATCCTTGCCGTATTGCATGAAATACGAACACGTTATCACATGAGGCTAATCAGGAATATAAGACAAGTAGAACTTCCTCGCAATTTCCAAGCAACAGCTTGTCGGCTCCACAACGTTCTTGCCGTTTACTTGTGGGTTATGGTCGTATTCCACTTAGTAACAAGATCTACCAACATAAAACTAACGCCTAGTTTTTCCACCCAAGCCTGAATTCCTTGAAAAGTTTGAATAACCATCAAGCAAATCTTCACTTCTGCCATTAAAAATCATCTTTTTCTCGGTGTGCAAAGCAGCCCTGAAACTACCAGAGACAACAGAAAAGGACTATGTCTCATTGCTTTCTCCTGTCCTGAAGGACAGGATATACCTCATAAATTAGGAACATTTCCTGGAATCCAAAATCAATGTCAGATTAGTAAAACTGACTGTACTAAACAAATATAAATCACAATATCTAGCAAATAGAAACAGTATCTTAAGACAAGCTACAGGATAATCAAGATATGCATACAGTAGTAACAGTAGGTAAAACCCTAAAGGAGCTTGTAGATTTGCTTTACTCAGGGCTTTGTCACTCCTTAGATACCGATTTTTGGAACAAAATCAATAGCAGAGAAAAATAATTTTTAGCTCTCCATATGCCTAGCCTTTTCCATTCTTGGCAGAAAGGAAAAAAACTAGCATTGCACGAACGTTTTTTAACCGGCTGCATGTTAAGTGTGTCCACTATTAAGTTTTGTATGTTGATACGTTTTGTTACATTGACAGTCCTTTAAAACCATCAAAGACATTAACAGCAACACGGTAAAAAGTCAAAACAGCTGTAGAGAGTTCAGTAGAACTTAATGGTTATAACAACTGAAAAAGCTAGCAGGAGATGCACATCAATCAATTTCAGATGTCATTTTATCTTTCGAGTACGTGGGGGAGATGATTTACTGGCTCGCTATAACAGAATTAAAATTATACACAGAAGTATGGTCATGCAGAACACTGACAGATGATCATCTTAATTATCCAAAAATCACTGCTCAATTATAATACAACTTACATTATCTAACATAAAAACCAGTTGAATTAGTAAAATATCTGGGGGAAAGTCTTCACACACAAAGCTAGTCATTCATTGAATCTCCTGTTCAGTAAATCCCAAACAAGACTGCTAAAAAAGGGAATGCCAAAAAGGGAAAATGCACTAACTCTAAAAAAAAATAAAAAAATAAAAAAAATGGAGTGGTTTGCGATACAGCTCATGTTTAATGACAGAAATATAAAACTGATCTGTGCACCCTCAACTGGAAATAGCGAGCATCATCTTCCTCCCCCCGTACACCAACAGCCATCACAGAAGCAAAGCTAAAATACAAGCTCAGCATATGAGCCAATGTGCATGAAGCTAAATGGGAGTTTCATTGTTAGTTTAAATGGTAGATGTCCATACCCTGATGGAACTGGAACTGCAAACTTCAAAAGGACAAAAGTACCATTAACTGCATGAATAAATTGCTCCCCATTGAAAGGGGATATTCATATTACTTATGTAAATATCTGTGGCTAAGATAAGCAAAGAAAAAAATATGCCAAATTGTAGAAGGGAAGCAATTTCCTTTTTCCATACTATGAACTGGCATTTCTTTTGGGATAAACATTGGTTTCTATTGTAACTGGAATGCTGTATATAGAGGAATAATCACAATTTAATCAAGTCTTTTCTTGAAGGCCCCTCACAGAGAATGTAAGCACTAAGTGCAAATCCCCATCAAGCTAGCAAGAACTTAGAACTTGCACGACATGGCAGAACACAAAAGAACAATATTTCAGGGGCTAAAGGGGAAGAGAAAACAAGGTATTTGAGAAGGCTTTTAGAATTAGTGTTGTCTGGAGTTATTAGATAGCTCAGTGCAACAAATACAGAATCAAAGGCGGGGGTGGGGGGCAACAGATCACCGATCTGGAAAGGGCTGCACAGCCCTCGGAGCCCTCAGGCCAGGTCAGCTGCTCCTAAACCATCCCTGCTATTTCTAAGAAACTACTTCTGCTTATACATGGATATTTTGTCTAAGACTTACTGACCTGCATCCTACTGAGCCAGATCTAGAGGCACATACATGCTTGATGTCACCATGCTATAGGTTTATTTTAGTGAAGAAAGAAAAGGAAGGATTTTTTCCACCTTGCTCTATGTCTCCTAAAAACTTCAATGGTTAATCCTCCAACTCTCAGACAAATCCAAGGATTTTAAATAATTCTGGTACCAAATCTCAATTCCATTTGATAATTCAGGGAGCCCTCAGCTCTCTCTTTTTTGCATAAATAACACAATTAGTGTGGGGGGTGTCAATCATATCCCATCTGCTGACTGCAAAAGAAATTCTCACCTCTTCCACGTGTTGATTTGAACCACCGTTCTTAGCAATATGAACATGTTTTGTACTACCTCCTGTTTAACACCTCAAACTTAAACATTGCAGACTCAGTGCAGAGCTGCAGTCCGTTTGGCAACCACCTCTGGCTGTATACCCATGCACAGGATGCAAGTGTAAGAATAGCTGGGGTAATTCAGACTTTGGACTGCATATTGAAGCAAAATTTAATCATTCTAATTCTTATAGATAGCTGGGTGGATGACCTATTTTCTCAGCAGCTGAAGAGACAAAGCTGTTGTAAGGCTATAAAGATGATTTAAGAGTACGCATCAGTTTAGAGAGAGAAAAATTCTGCAAGCTCAGACAGTTGTAAAATTGCCACTTTATAGCTGTGTCTGCTTGGACTCTGCCAAATTTAAGAGGCCACAATACCTATATTATTGTATTCAAAGTTTAGCTTATATTACCTTGTCTTTGCAATCAAATCTGATGTTTAACGTCATGGCCCTTTAATAATGAGACTCCTTATCAATTAAAAACAAATAAAACCAGTTACTTTCAAATATTCCTTGAGGCTCAACAGCAATCAGTCAAAGACTACAGATGCAGAATAAACGATAAAATGTCCTCGCAACTTTTGGCCCACCAAGAATCCACATATCCAGGTTTCTTGCCCCCCTCGAGATAGCAGCACGTTAAATTATGCCAGCATCATAACATTACACTATCAAATGCCTTGATTGCAAGAAAACAGGCAGATACTAGCATAATTAAAGACAACAATCTACTCTTCGCAATTGTCTAGTCATAGAGAAAACCAGATTCATCGCAGCTCAGCAATTGTGAAATTGGGCAGAATTTAACTCCAGAAGGTAATTAATTAATGGAAATACCATAAAAAGCAGACATGTTAAGTGCACAGAAATCACTTGGTGCTAGAAAGGCATTTCAAGATAAAAGTAAATCCTCTAAGTATTTCCCTCCCCATCTTTTTGGTTTTGTTTTCTCTATTTACTGCAGAAACAAGGTTTCATTCTTGCCCCCTCTGAAAGATCTCTCTCTTCTGCCTTTCCAGGGAAATATTCCACTTTACAGTCAATCAGCTCCGGTTTAGGCACGAAGCCTGGAAGGTCCCTTACCTCCCGCCCGGGGGGGTGGTCCGCAGAGCAGCACGACTCCCTGCCCCTCTCGAACTGACACCGCGCTTCTCATTTTCGTCCTGGAGTTTTCAAGATCTGTTTTTGAAAGAAAAGTGAGCCAGATATTAGGAAAAAGAAAAGACTAAATATACAGGAGTTTCGAGTGCTCAAATCCTGGTATCACATCTCTCAGTATGCAACCAAGTTCAGCGATTTCAGTGGGTCAGTTGCAAAAGAAATGGCTGCTCAACACGAGGGAGGATGACAGAATTAGGACTGAAGCAGACTAATTTACAAGAACATAATTAAACAGATCCTATGGCTAATTTTGTTCTTATACTAGGCTTATGCTACCCTAATTTTGATAACCAAAAAGGAGTCATAAGCATAACTTAAAAATAGGTTCTTAAGCCACTGTTTCTTCTGAAATGAAGGCTCTGATGAAAATAGCATCAAGATCCTACTGAGCTCCTCTAACCAACCGTAAAATAACGCTAATAACACAGCTATTCAGAAAACGGATATATATCTTTTCAAACAGAAAAGAAACCGCGTGACCATCTCCCTGCAGCAGAATCCCTTCCAACATCGCTAAGCTCTGGCGAAGGCAAGCACTTTGCACCTCGGCGTGTTGACCAAGTGCTCTACCCTGCCTGGCTTCGGGTCTTCTGTGATCATTCTAAGCTGTGTAAGAGGGGAAACAAATGCTACCCAGGTATACATAAATGCAAAATTGCAGAGCAGCAGTATTTTATCATAATTTTATATTAACTTTTCCTCTAACTGGTAACTCAAGATCCAAGAAAGTATGGCCTCATAGCCTTGAATTAAGCTAGATATAATGTTCAATATAAACTAAGATTGTGGTTCTACACTAAGAAAGATTTCTCCATCAATAAACCATATATTTTTCCATAATAAAACCAAACAGAAGACAATTAAAAAAAAAAGTTTGTTTATAACCTTGTAAAGGATACTAACACACAGAGCCTTTAAAATAAGGCTGTCTTTATAACCAAGCATAATAGGAGTAGTGAGTTGACCAACAGTAGCTCTTTCCCAAAATATAATATTTTTTAATATTGAAAAGCAACAGCTGTTACAGTCAGAACACTGAACAAGACTGATTAGAATTTCAATGCTTCAATTAAAAAAAAAAAACATTTACTGCTGCAGTAAGATACTGTTCTATTATTCTTTGTTACTAGACATAAAGCTCATAGGAAGGTTTCTTAAAAGGGCTATTTTCAGTTTTCCAACTGAATTTCCGTGCAGATACGTGTCAGGGTCTACATTTTCACTCACACAGTAAGTTTGGGTCTTTCAGGTGGTACTTCAGAGAAGAGGAGACACGCGATTCTACGGTAGAATGAATACAGCTATGCAATTCGGATTTTAAAATTTACGGGGGTGGGGGGAAGCTATTTTACAAACAAAATTAATTTGGAGCAAATTTTGCCCTCTTACATCACAACCACCGTGAGTCATAAATCTTACGCAATACCTATCATTTCTGTAATGAAGATGAACTGGTTGATCGCTGCTTTCTAAGCACGTACGTTCATTTATTGCAAACGCAGTCCTTCAGCAAGCCGGCTGCCTTTGAGCTGTCCGACACACCGCGCGAGCAGGACGGCGCGGGGCTGGGAGCACCTTGGGAAGGGACGTGACCGGCTGGACGCGACGAGGGGTTCCGAAAGGCACGTCCTCCTTACCCCGCGGGTACCCAGCGGGGACCTACCGCAGCTCTGCGGTTTGATCTGTTGCAATTTTGTACTGCAGGAGTTATTAATCACTGATTGCAGATGAAGACTGCTGTCACAGGGGAATAGATTTTTGGGAAACAAGAAGCAATGCAGAACCCATCAGAACATGAAGAATATGAGCCATTCTACAATAAAAGAATAATTTTTCACTAATTAGCAGGAAGCTCTCCATCCTATCTTCTAGAGTGGTTTAAGTACCAGACTAATCACACAGCTGCAGAAATATCATCACTTAATTCATTTATATACTTGTATGTTCTCTTTACACATTGTCTGGCACCACTTTGGAAATAATTCAAAATCACCATGCAAAATACTAATAGAGTTCTCTATTAGCATTATACAATGAAGTCCAGACCTCTAAAAATACTCGCTGCTTACATACAAGATTCTGGTCTGATTTTCAGGCATCTCTGTAACATATTCAGAGTATTAAAAGGTCAAAGCCAGTCATGTTCAGTGGAATAGCAGGAGAGAGTGTTTCTTTTTGGTTTTGTTGGGGTTTTTTGGGGTTGGGTTTTGGGGTTTTTTTTGGGGGGTGCGGTGGTTGGTTGTGTGTGGGGTTTTTTTGTTTGTTTTTCTTTTTAAATAAAGCCAGTATCCTAACAGCAATAACACAGGAGTGCTGTATCTTCTAACAAAACTTGCTGTTACATGAAAGCATTAGGAAGGAACATTAAGTTCTAGAAAACTGACAGGGTAAATAAAATACTGTAAAAGGTGGGCAACTAATGAAGAAGGTTGTTTACTTTCACAGATCGATTTGTATCTCTGAAATCAGAGGCTCTTATTCTGCTGAAATGTCTTAGTAGATAAAATATAACTGTAAACAAAGAACGAAGGTAAGGACAGGACAGAAGATGGTTTTGAGAAGCAACGAGTCAGAACAGGACACGCTTTTCAGTGCCCCATGGGATGACAGTATCTCATTGTTTCGTTTGAAAGAAAAGAAATTGAATAATATTTCTGCATTTTATCTATCGATCTACAGATTGCCTCATCAGATTTTTTAAACATTTTCTATCTACTTTCTCAAACTGGTCACCAAAATGAAGTGTTTTAATTAGCTTCTCTTGCCTACATCTTTTTACTTCTTAACTTGCATTTATTATGATTTATTATGCCCTGCTTTTATCTCCTTTCATCTGAAATGCAACCATTCCGGTAGGAAATGAGCAACTTTACTACTTAACTCTACCAGGCAAAGTCTCTATTCATAACGAAAATATTTTGGTAAAAATGTTACAAAAGCCTGACTACACAAGAAAAAAATACTCAACTTAAAACCAATCGAGAACTGTGTAATTTGCAAATTAAATGTTTTTATTGCCTGTTCATAGTTTGCCATATAGAACAAAGTTTAAAATTAGCAACTGAGACTTTTCTGACTCCTGAAACAGCATTTTCTTCTTCCTTCCCATGCTAATACATGTATTTGCTTCATTGCTTTAGTACCAAGTACATAAAAGTTACATCAACTGAAATACACATGCCATTGCAATAAAATGGAACAAGAAAATGTAATTCAGCTTTATTGAAAAGTCTTTTATTCTGCCCAAAAAGGAGAACAAGGAAACGTGTTCTTGCACATACAAACAGCAAGGATATGAAAACCACATATTCCATTGGGTTGTCTCCTTCCATTTAATAAGCTCAGTTTTAAGTCTCAAGCACGTTGCTAAGAAAGATTTTAAAATATGGAGTGATAGCAACATAAGCATCATTTTCATTGCCTCTACTCTGCAATAATTGTTTTATGCATTTGGAACAGAAGCATTTAGAAGTTCATGTGATACCCATGACAATTAAAAGACATGGATTTGTGAATTCATGAGGGGAAGAGAATACACTACCTGAAGCACCTGTATAAGGTTAAACAGACCTTGTTCTCACCTGATGTCAACATGTGACAAAGAATTTAAAAAATTGATCTTCATCTGCAGAATGCATGCCTGTTGACTGCATTCATTGCAGTTCACTGCAAGTACCTTCTAAAATGTTTCTCGTTTCTGTAATCTTGTGTAAGCAAGGAAGGTAAGCAAACAGATGGTGCAAGATCAGATTAAATATTATGCCTATGCTTTGAAAAGACATAGAACACCATGTGATGAAAAATCCTGAGAATTTTTGATGATAAAGCTGCTCCAGACACAGGACTCCTAGCTTGTGGCTGCCTGAGTTGTATCACGTTGAGCCAAGGAACCTGTGTGATGTTTCACCCCTATCTGCACATGGGATCTTCATAAGATTAGTAGAGGCTGCTAGAAATTCTATCAGCTTCTATTTTTTTTTTATTTTATTTAAAAAAAAAAGTACTGCACAGGACACAGTCACTGCCTGGAGAGGAGCAGGATTCAGTAGGTTTCCAACTCCAAGTCCAGTGACACCCAAGCATCTTATTACACTTACATCAATTGATATTTATTGTCAACACATGTTTATTAGCAATTCTACCATGTTTAGATAATTGCAGAACAAGGGCTCATGCTCTACAAACATAATTGTCCCTTAAGAGCCACAAAAATATTTATTCCATTACTTCATTAGACTCATTATTCAAAGCAGCAGAACTTGTTAAATATACTTTATGTAGAATTCTGTACTGGTAGGATGTTCAAGTACCTAAATGAGTCAGACAACCAAGTCTTAACTGTTTTCTTGAATAGGTAATTCTGAAGTGGGGACTTTGTTCAATGTCAGCAGATAATGAAGTACTAATTCACAACCCGCGTACCCTGGTAAAAGTCACATTATTAAAAAGAAATGAAATACCAGTCTCTCAGGTCTTAAGAAAAAAATAACAGCCTCAGCGTGTTGTAATAGCTATGTTGGTAATGACAACTTCTGGAGAAAACAGGGTAAGACAAATCTGTTTCTTTAAAAAAAAAAAAAAAAAAAAACCAACAAAAAAACCCCAAACACCAACAAAAAAACCCACCACACACAGAAACACCTCTTCACCATCACCTAAACTGCCTACATGCATAAGCAAACCCTCTTCCCCACCACTCTATAACCCAAAATTGGCTACACCAAGGCATTTCCGTGACCACGTACTTTATACTTCTTTAGACAGATACCAGAAACTGAGTGTACACTTGGAGTAGTTTGAAGTTTCTCAAAAATACTTGTATCTGCTCAACAGAATAGTTGCTTACACGGCCTGTTAACCCCAATGCACTGCCTGCAGACATACAGCACTTGGAAAAAGCATAGCAGAGCTACACATGAAGCGGGTGAGACTTTCTCTGCCTTCCCTGGGCTTTGGATCAAGCCTGGGAGAACCACGCTGGGGCAGGAGGGAGGGATGAGACGAAAAATTATGTCTGTGATCATCAATTATTGTTGGAGGTAGAGAGAGGAGAATAATGTTAACAGTGCAAAAGTGAACATTACTCAAAGCACGCAAAGTATCGGGGTGATTTGTCACTCCAGAAGAGATTCACCGGCTACTGGGGAACCATCTCCATGGTTTCATTTTTGTCAGGCTGGTGTTACAGGGAAATTCTATAATTTCACAGCAACCTCTACAAAATCTCTTAATGCTGTGACACACCGCTGAACTTCCATTTTATGGTACCTTTGTCTGCACAAAGGTAACAGTGCAGTGGGGTACACACACACTACAGAGTATTTTTTAAACCCCATTTTATAGAATCACAGAATGCTTTGGGCTGGAAGGGCCCTTCAGAGCTCGCCCAGCCCAGCCCCTGCAGCGACAGGGACAGCTTTAACCAGAGCAGGGTGCTCAGAGCCCCGGCCAGCCTGGCCTGGGATGGTTCCAGGGATGGGGCCTCCACCGCCTCTCTGGGCAACCCCTTCCAGAGCTTCACCACCCTCACTGTAAACAATTTCTTCCTTATCTCCAGTCTAAATCCATTCTTCTCTAGTTTAAACCCATCACTCCCTGTCCTGTCCCAACAGGCCTTGCTAAAAGCTTGCCCCCCCCTTCCCGCAGGCCCCTCTCAGCACTGCCAGGCCGCACTCAGGCCTCCCCGCAGCCCCCTCCTCTCCAGGCTGAGCACCCCCAGCTCCCCCAGCCTGGCCCCGCAGCAGAGGGGCTCCAGCCCTCGGGGCATTCTGGTGGCCCTAATTTTGATACGAGAGGAGCAGCTCCGGTGCTGTTGGTGTACACCTGCAGCCCGGGACAGCATCGCTGCTCCTCCGGGTCGAGAGCCAGCCCTGACGCATGGCAAGTAACGCAGCCCTGCTGCCCACAGCCACCGACGTCCTGGCCATTTCATGCCCTAAAGGCTCCAGGACAGGGCAAGCAGAAACAGCCTCCCACCCTCAAGGCACTTTTCATTCACAAGCCAAAGCACTACTTAGACAACGTTGAGTTTTTAGTTTGAAATCCTGCTCCCGTCTCTGCTCACGTTCCATTAGTCCCATTCAGCAAAGCCCATCAGAGTCTGTGTCTTGCATCCATAGAAATACTGCTAATAAAACACAGCAAACTTCTACGTAAAGCAAGCGGGTGAGGGAGGAGATGCTGCAGGTTGTTTCCATTGCCTGAAAAGCAGAACATCTAATGAGCAAGTCGTGCAGGGACTGAGAGGCTGCCAGAGCCAGTTGCGGTGAACAGCACCAACCAAAGAGCATCAAAAACTTATTTACAAAACACTCACACCCTTCAATCACTTGGGGTGCAGCAAAAAATGACACAGGCAAGACTTAAACACTCTTACACCAATTAAAAGAGAATCATTTAAAAGTCACACAACAAAGTCTGTGTTATATACCTGCAAATAGGAAAAGCTAAAAAGAAACGCGGGGATGCATCAGAGTGCGGTGAACATGAGATGCCAGCATGGAAAAAGGTAGAAGAGTCTGCAGTAATGAGAGAGAGGGAGGGACAGAGAGAGAGAGATGAGATGCTTTTGTGGGCTGTGTGGAACAGAAGGAAGAGACCAGACAGCAGAATAAAAAAGCAGCAGAACATTAACAGCATAAAAGTTGAGTCAACATCTGATGAGCAGGGATTTTTTTTTTTCTTATAACATGCTTTGCATTAGCAAAAATGCACTGAGAGAACTGGAAAAATAGCATTGTAAGGGAAATGTGTGTTTTGAAGGAAAGACATTCCCCAATAAATATTTTAAAAATATGCCTTCCATAAATTCATATTATCTGGGAATTATCACTGAACTCAAGGCAAACACAGCACTGAACAAAGCAATTCAAGTAATTTACAAAATATCTCAGCAGGGAAGGATGTTTGCTCAAGGCAATTATCCTACAGCCAAGTTCTCAGATGCAACACAGATTTTTGCCCCCCTAAAGCTTTCCTAAAAGAAACCCTCAGAATATCCTGACAGTCCATAAAGCACCTCCGTCACTAACCACTTGTGACCGCAAAGCAGGCTTAGTGGTGAAGAACACCAGGCTATTCACGTTCTAACAAACAGATGGCCGAATGCTTTCCTGAATCCAGGTCTAGTTACCTGAAGGGTTGTTTGTTTATTAAATAAGCGGCAATGTTTCCCAGAAGACTTTCTTCAATAAGTAAATCAATGAAAGCCACCCTACAACAGTTCGTTTTTGATGCACTGGGAACATCCTGATGGCAATTGGATTTTTTTTTTTTTCCTGCCACTGACTTCACTCCTTTATCTTTTCAGAGACAGCCACCTTCCTTAAAGAAATGGATGGATTCTCCCACAAATATTACAGAATATGGCTGGGTTGTCACCAGAAAGTATTGCTAGGATATGGGTAACCAAAATCTATCCTCTTCCCCACCCCACTTGGTATGGAGTGCCTGGCAAAAAGCCCCACTGCCTTGATTAGGGCCATGTGGACTATAACAGATGTTAACGATGACAAATAACAGATATAGCAGATGAGTAAGTGTCCTATCAACAGATGTCCTACCACAGCTTCTGCTTCACATGTAAAAATACACTAACTTGTTAGTCAGCATAAAAATCCAGTATTCACAGACCTTCAAAATATTTGTAATTCTCATCAAAATATGTGTCCTACCTGGGTTAAGCAGAATAATATGAAGTGCACAAGTTTATATAGAGCTGTAAACATAGTAAGGAATACCGTTAACTCCAACACACCTAATTAGAAACACGGCCCCTGGAGGAAACCGTACCATCTTTATGGAGCTGCTCCAGCTCTCCACAGTGAGCTTCCAGCTTTCACAGCCTGTGGACCACCTCTTTAAGGACCAGGCTCTCCAAAGCTCTGCAATCCTGAGAGTGTGTTTCTTGCTGTGATTAAAACTCTGAAGTAGCTTTATCTGTTTATGCCTGTCCCTCTACCACCAGCTTTGCAGCCAGCAGGCACCTGCAATGAAACAAGCCATCTCCCCACCCATGAGCTACAATACAAGAGTAATTTGCCTGGAAGAAGAGAACAAATCTTAACCCATGACCTACCCTGCCAAAATCACCTGTGCCATTTTCTTTTCCAGAATCAGCTGGGGTTTATCTCTAGCTCTAGCTGCTGTTTGGCATTTTTAACTTGACATGTTGGGAATCCTGAAGAGCTAACGCTAATGGATTTTTACTTTTTGTTTTTATTTTAGTAACTCTCCAGTATACTGTTTCTCAACCTAAAAACAGACGGGTTTGTCAGGTGCATCAACACCTCAACTCTTTAGTTTAATAAAACAAGTACAAGTGAACTTAGAGAAGATGACTATTTTTACATAAGTGATTTCAGTAACCTACTTGAAGCAAGCCATACAGGGGATAGAGTGCAAGCATAGAAATTAATACTGTATCAAGAACAATGTTTACAGAGGAGCTCAGAAGAAATTAAAACTTTTAATTTTATTATCAGTTACTAGTAGATGAAAAATGCAGAGGCAGAAATAGAAGTAATACATTTTCAGGGTAGCACATTTGCCTGGTTCGCGTAGAGGAGGAGCAGTTGTTTTGCCATATTAACTATTCACATAACAATTTTAAGAAAGAGGTAAGTGAATTCTCACATTGACAAATAAAATAACTCAGACTTAGTATCCTGAATACAGCATATGGTACCGACATTAATTGCCTCTGTGATGTTCAAATCTAACACTTCTGAAACAGGGATACAATATACTCTTCCTTGGGTGCTCCACTACAACTGCAGCAGTATCTAGCTGAGCACAAAGATGTTGCCACAGCATAAAACAGATTCTGGAAAACTGCTGCAAACATTTATGACTACAAATCTCTTAGGTTACTAGCTAGGATTAGACTACATTAACAGGCTCAGGAGGACAGGATAGATAAGAAAAATGATCTATTTCTATCCAGGCACCATACAGCAACACTAAAGTTATAGCTTAATGGATGTTCAGGAGCACATCAAAGCAAACCAGAATATATTTTGCTCATTTCCTTTACAGTAGCTAAAAGTGGCTAAAGCAGATGGTCTGTAGTTGCTTTCTTACAGACTTCAGGGAACAGGGATGCAGTGAAATGCATTTCTTGCCATGATGTCATTTGCAGCTGACAAGCAAACCTGGTATCTTCTACTGCAGATAAGGCAGAAAAAATAAAAGAACACACACATAATTTTAATGCTGATAGTGGGGATGTTTAAAACAGTAAAAAACTGCCAGGTTCACATAAAAATGCAAAAATGAAAAAAAAAAATCTAACTTAACCTCTAGGAGACAGGACATTGTGCAGTCCAAGCGGCAGAATCATTTCTTGAATACTGAAGATGAAAGCCAAATGACAAAAAGTTTCCCACGAAGCTCTATCTCCAACCTGTGCACAAGTTCTTAAAAGAATTATTTAATCAAAAGCTAAAAAACAATGCATAATCTAATTCAGTATTCTTTCGCAAACACATTACTCTGTAGTCCTTAATAAAATTAAAAGAACATACTGAGGTTGCAAACTCAATTATTTGGAGTTAGGCAACCTTAATTCTGGCATTTCCTAAGATGACAAGTAGTGGCCAAGAAAAAAGACCCCAAACAGTAAGATTTCAGCACCAAGGCCTTGGGATGGAAGGATGTATCCGCCCCTGTTGGCTGAGGACACACTGCAGCTGGGAGAGGCACTGAATTTGCTATCTGGAGAGAAGCCACCAGGACGGTCAGGAACACAGGTCCCGTGAACCAGCCACCCAGACTGAAACCCCCAGCTCCAGAGAGCCCCAGTCCCAATGCCATGGTCTCTCATGGGGTCTGGGATGCTGCAGCTTGAGATGCAGTTCCTACATGTTTCTGTCATTCCTCGCCCAGCTTTGTGCTCGTCCCCCCTTTTCCTCCACAGCTTCGCCTTCGGTCCTTGCTTCTCCACCAGTGCCAGCCTCCTCAACTCTTACCAACACTCGGGTGCAGCACATACCTCAACTTTTCTTAAAATCCCTTCATTCGCAGTCTCATAAAACTCGTTCTGCCAATCCCTTACCCCTTAATTATGATCACAATATTCACTACATTCAATTCAGTTCCTTTATCTCCTCCCTCTTGTTTTAATCCAGGGGGATTTCACAGTTTTTGCTGCCAGGGTCTGAACTCAAGACAGACCATCTCATCTCCACAGCAATGCCAGACTCCATTAGGTGAGCATTACAGAGAAACAGCAACAAACAGCAAGCATGGGGAGCAATCAAGAGTTTGGGCATACTCTTGGTAAGTCTTCACATGGGGAAGACCTAGAAAGGGATTTTCTCGTCTATACCTAAGGTACAGGGAGAAGGAGTTGCTGCAGTGAAGCTGGGAAGCTTCAGGGAGCAGAATTTGATAGAGGAATGTCTTAAACAGCAAAGACAGAGACTAAGAGTCAATTCAACCAAAACAGCCTAAAGGCCATCTCAAGACCATCTGGTCTCATTTTGGAGCTGCTCAGTACGGGGAGTTGATGATTCGTACCAGAGTTTCCTACTATTAGAGCAGCCGGTTTCTTGTTTTATCTGGAAACCTCTCCTTTCCCCGAGTGCTGCTGAGTATATCTAATTAGTTTTTGAGAATCTGAATGTTCAGTGGAAGGTGTCAAATTATTTTGCACCTGTGGCAAGCTGCAGACAGGGATCGAGTGCACGGCAGCTCTTGCTGAGCACTGACTTCGCGCTCCCGGTAGGACATTTAAGGAAACCCGATGAGCAGAGATCCTTGCAGTTGCTCCAACACGCACAGCGAGACACGCTGCAGCAGTTCTACTCATCTGCGCCGAAATATGTTCTCACCGTAAGCAACTTTCTTACACTTGTACCCTCCCATCAACAGACTCGCAGCAGTCAATAGAAGAGATCGTTAGAGCGGAGTGAAGGCATACCAGAGGAGCAAACACCACCGTGACCTGCAAGGCTGGTGCTGGCTCTGCAGCAGCTCTCAGCAGCACGCTGCCCGCTCGCCTGCCTATCACGTTTTCACAGGCGCTTCTCCTGGTATCATTTCTTAGGTAGCACAAACCCAAAGGCTGAAGCCAGATAAACTCAAGTTAGAATTAAAACTGCAGACAGTTCAGAAGCAGGAGTAAGTTACTGCATACTGGATAAGGGTTTAATGCAAGAGTTACTGAGTAAAATTGTATTGCGATACCCAGGAGATCAAAACAGATCATCTAAGCGTTCCTTCTGATCTTTCATCTTAGAGAGACATGAATAACCCATGGCATAGCTTGTTTTCTCAAATCTAAAGTACTGTAAACACTACCTTTTATCCTACCAAAGAACTGATCTGTTCCTACCAGCTACACAAACACATGCTGCTCATCCTGACCAGAACTATAGACAAAGTCTACCCACTGCAGTTAAGCCAAAATTTCATTTGCTCTGTCACACATCTACTTCTGCCCCTCACATCCTCTCTGAAATCAGAATGGCCTTTTCAGTGCAGGCACCAGAGCTTCAGCCTGGTTACAAAACCTCTCTTCCAATATTAATCATTGCTCTGACCTAGATATAATAGAGACATTTAAAAACCAAGCAGTATAATCCCCATGCAGATAACAAACCCTACGTTTTGGTTTATAAAAGCAGGAACAATAATCGTTATGCAATTAAACAGGGGGCTAAATAGATGATAAAATTGCATTTGGTCTTGCTCAGAATGAATTGATATCTGATACTGCATCGTCTGGAGGAAGAACAGGCGACTCTTGCAAACATGACTTGGAATAAATTAAATTCATTACACAAAGCAATGATTTGTGATAAGAACTCACTCTAATTTGATCTACTTGGACACCTTATACAGTGACAAATCAATGCAATTCAGGGTGTGTGGCAGACAAGCACCACGGTGTGCCTAAGTGTCTTGCTTTCAACTGAAAACAGTTGCAATGCATAGCAGCCCTTTTCCAGCCGCTAGACCGACATCCTCTTCTCACAGACACTGGGACGCGAGAAATCGATTTTACCCTTGCCATGGAGTCAGTAAATACTGGAGAGTCTGGAAGAATGGTTAGGTCCCACAGTTTAGACACAAAGATCAGAATCTCTAGACAATTTTTTCAGTAAAGAAGGATTTATTGCGAGGCAAAAAGGCTTCTGAAAGAAACAAGATAGTAATTCCACTGAATCCCCATCAGAAAAGCTAGGAGAAAGAAAAATACAGGATGGGTAAGACAGAACTGGCTTAAAGAGAGGCTATAGTTACTTTTAAATGGAAGTGAACAAAAGAGTTACATACAAAGATAAAACGGTAAATACGAGCATCACATGTTAAGAGCTGAAGTTATGAAATACTACGGAGAAAAATGCTAGATCTTGTTAACTAAAGCAGCTGCACATTCAAAAAATTCTTCCGAAAAGAATATGGAATAAAACCAGAAAGAGGTATGTTTTAAGAAATCAGAGGTTCAAAAATACAAATGCAAAGGATTGTGAATAATCGATAAGGAAGTGCAAAACACAACTGTTAATATCAGATCATTAATAATCAAAAGCATCACATCATACACTTCTTTGGTACTCGGGGAACAAGTGATGAAGCCTACTAGCAAATCGCAAACAAGAGTTCAGAGATCAGATGAGAAGCTGTGGCAGCGTAGAACCAGTCTCTAAACCAAGAAACCCAATAAATCACTGACTCATTTGATTGTTTAACTTCATTACCGGGTAAAATAGCAGTACATACAGTAGAAGTAGTCAATATAAAAGCACTAGGAAAATACAAATCATTAGATGTTACAATGACGCTAGTTCCTGAAGAGAAACTGCACCCAGCGACATGGTAGCTGCCTTCTTACACAGCAGGGTTTCAAACAGATGTCCCCAGACACCAGTTTCAGCCCATCATCTACAAACTCTCATTCTCTCCATCAGCTCTGCAAGATCACAAGGTTATCCATACTGCCTGCAAGGTACTAATATAATGCAAACATTAAGATGAAGTTGAGGGTGCATGTGTGTGTTTTTTGAAATGGTACCACTTGTAAATGAGAAATGTCTGTGGACAAAACACTAATTAAGACTTAAGATATTCCCATACATCATTAACATTTAAACGTGGTTTAGCTGGTTTTGGGTAAAGAAGTTTTGACTTGCTTATTTCCATAGGAAGGAGTATTAGAAAAAAATCCATATAACCTTTTAGTAAAATGCCACAAAAATAAAAGTTCTAAGGAAAGAAATGAAGGCATTTGAATTTCAAGTCGTAAAAAGGCCTTCCACTTAACTGGTGAGTTCATCTTTCCAGTTTGCTCCATCCCACAAAAGCTAGTGCGAACAGATTATCCATAGCCCTTTCTTCTTCGCTCTTCTTGCAGCAAGAGAGCGAAAAAAGAAAATGCAGGGATCATTTGAGCACATTAACCTCCCTGGAAAAGAAGGGAATGAGACGAGATCTTCAGAGAATTGCATTCTGTCTGCCTCCGCAGTAATGGCATTACACTCGAATGAAAGCAAAATTATGTGGAAGACTGTTAGTTTACTGAAGGGTCAAAGAGATGACAGCTGTGGCAGGCAGCGGTAAACCTTTAATATGCCATGATGTACCAATGTGCACATCCTTCAGTGGATGAATAAGTGTGGCTGAACAAGGGACTACACCTGAGCAAGCAACTGCATAGATTAATAAATTCAGCATCAGATCATTCGACAACAGAAGCTGCAGGATTGGAGAAAAAGAACTGCCCAAAACCACCTACCTGTTCTTCTGCTACTCTGTTTATAAAAACAAATACAATCCCAGTGCTACTGAAAAGAGTTTAATAGATTGAGACATGTACATAAGGAGAAAACCCTCAAAACACAGTGAGACCTCAAATCTTTTCATTGGTATCTAAGCAGAATTGTTAAGTGACAGATGCTCTATGTGCAGATTGATCTCCAGCCTCAGCCAAATTGCTCTGCGTAGGGTGATGTAATCCTCAAAAGTATATCGTTAACTACAATTTAATAAAAAGCCATGGGCTGAAAAAATACAGTTTCATAAAAAAGAAAGAAGATCTCTCACTGCACAGGGCTGAGAGTGGTAATAACAGGAAAATAGAAAACAGGTACTGCATCTCTTCTCGTAAGTAGTGAGAATTTCCTTGGTTATTAAACGAGAGTCTCCACAATTCACAGCCTGTGCTCTCTGTCACCGCTCACTACCATATTCTACTAGAAACACTTACGTAAATACATTATCGATACAAAAATACAGACAGAGGCAATGCAGCGTAATAGGAGTAGTTCTGCAGGTTCTGTTAAGATACCTGCTTTGCTTAGCAAGTAGCTATACCAACAGTGAACATCAGGAAGCAAAGTAGGCATGTTGGCAGCAAATCGGAGCCCTGAAAAAATACATTTAAAGCAAGAAGATACACAGTGAAGACATTTAAACAGTTATGCTCAATCCCGCCTAAATCTGACATTTATTGTGTTGCAGCCATGGGTTACCTTCAGTCAAAACTTACTATATATTTACGTATTCATTGAGTGTTAGTATAATTCGGTACATCACAAGACAACTGTGCCTGTTATACAACTTTTAGCAAGATAATTTTTTCTATTTCAAAACTTGCTGCTATAGAATGCCTTCAGAATTAAAGTACTTATTTCAGTTTGAGGCGGCAATAGTTCTATTAGCCATGAAGGGTGAAGTACGACGCAGGTAACACAGATGTGTTTATGTTGACTGAAATGTTTATTTGTGTTTGATTTTCTAAGTTGTAAAACTACAGTTGAAAGATCAAAGCATTAGATTCCTACTGAATGTTCCTATCAACTTCAATGGGCTTTAGATCAGGCCCTTAATGTGGTATTAATGTAACATTATCTTAATATTATCTGTAGTATGCTAAATGGGCTAACAAGACCCCATTAGGGTAATTCTGACAAACAAAACAAGGGCTGAAATTCTTTCCACAGCAATGACTTGCTTTGATTTTTCAGTGAATATTAGCTGTTTTCCCAAATAAGCCATATACCAGGGGTTCAAGAACAGTCCTGAAGTGCAAAGAAAACCACCACTCTTGAACAAAACAAACAAACAAAAAATAGAAAAAAAAGTATCTTGAAGAATTAAAATGAAAACATTTTTTGTTTAGAGCTTTACCAGGCAGAGGGAAGGAAATGCCAAAATTCTTAGTTATTTATAGAAATTCTTACACCTACAGAAGTGAAGCTAGGACTTCAAAAGGCTCCTGTTAAAATGATTTCAGAATTTAGGCATGAAGTCTAAATATCTAAAAATATAACGGATCATACCGGTTTAATCCTTGTGTATATTCTCTGATTGAAAGAAAACTTACAGGTTTTAAAAGCCTTAAAAAAAAATAAAACCAAACCACCCCACAAACAACCCCCCCAACCCAAAAAACCTTTCCCCCAAACCCCACCACCAAAACCATCAAAAACCCTTGCAACGCAAGAACTAGACACTGCACGTGCTAAAAAATTTCAGCAAACTACCGCCCTCCAAAGAATATCCAAGTTATCAAAAGTAGTGTTTAAGTAAAAAATAATTATTGCCAAAATGTCGATAACTTCTAGAGATATGAACAAGAGGGATTATGAGGATGCAACACGAATGGGCTAACAAATAGACAGCCCATTCCTCACCCCCGACAATAAATATGCTTTGAACGCATGCAGAAAGTTTGGTAGCAAAGCTGCTCTCAGCAGGATTCTGGCAGTAACTAGTAAGAGGTGGCAGACAACCAAAAGCAGGTGAACAACAAGGTGCACACAAACTGCAGTTCCAGAAGATCCTTATTTCTTAGCGTCAGTACTAGCACTGCCGCAACCGGGTTGCATCTCTGGTTCACAGCAAGCTGCAGCCACCAGGATGGAGGCAGCAGACAGTTAAAATATCTCTATTACAGCTAGGGAAGAAAAATTTTGATTCAGATCAATTTACATAACCATCTTCCATGGCACTTCAGTTCAGACACTTATTATATTAACCAAGTCCAATCAAGTGAAATATTTAATATGAGAAAAAGATGTACAGAGACGAAGCAACAGCTGCTTTTTTCAACCTCATTTGATGCCTTAAAATGGCAAGCAGATGCAACTAACAGAGGATGCGAACCCTTTTGTACAAACCGGTTTTACACTCTGACCTGGGGCCTCATCCCTGTGATAGGGAGGATTCAAAAGGCCCTCCCCATGCCAGGATATTCCCAGCTGTGGAGCTGTGGGCCGCCGCTCACGGACCGGCAGGCAAAAGGGCTGGACACAAAGCCAGGGGTCAACACAGCACCCAGCTAAGCCTCTGCTTGCACCCAACTTTCTCCTGAAACATTCCAAGTTACATGAGGAGCAAAATCACGGCAAGTTAAGACTTACCTTCACTAAAAGTGGCACTTTTCTTAAGTCACATAAGCCATAGTGTTACAGGTCATTAAGTCTGTATTTTTGGCTGGGCATGTAGGTTGGCCTTCAACTTTTTGAAAGTTTTGCCCAGACAGCCTAGTAAGATCGCATGAAAATTTTAGTCTTCCTGAAAAAACTACACAGAAAGTGATGTAATAAATAGCTTTGGGTAAAAAGAAGATTTTTTTTTTTTTATATATATATATACACACACACACATATATATCTATCTCCAAAATATTCTTTCCCTTATTTCCTATGCTAGAAAGTATCTGCTCTCTCTCTCCTCATCATACTCCCCTCCTTCACAAGCTATTCATGCACAAGCTTTGAAAGACAGTAAGAGACAAGCAGATTTACATCCCCCCCAAAAAAGGTAAGGTTGCTATGGGAATAAGGCAACAAAAACTGTTACTTAATCCAACATAAAAAGGATGAGAACTGGAGAGAACTCAAATGCCACCCCAACCGGTACGGTTATGATCTGCAACAGCTTTTTCTCCCTCATTTACCCTATGCTTTTATGTAATTTCATTTTCTCTTCAGATACTATTTACAGAATACAATAATCCAAGTTGAGATCCAAAAAAAATTGAAATAAAGAATTAGAAGTAATATTTTCCAATATGTTGCTCACTACTGTCACTCACTTGTAAACTCTTGTAAAAGCTGAAATATGCCCACTCTGCATCAATGCTATGGATGTAGATCTGGAATTCAAGATGAATCTTTAGATTTTATATATAAAATATACATATATAAGAAAACAGGTTCAGCCATATAATTTTCTTTCTTTAAACTACAGTCTATGGTCTGCAATAAAGTTTTGCATAGGCTAGTAAGTAAATTCAGATTTATTTTTTTTCCACAGCTGCAATCAAAGGCAATTCTTATAAATTTTGAAGGTAGAAAGAACTGTCACACCGCCCCCTCTCCCCAAAAAGTCAAGGCACTATTAATGTCAGTAGTTTATCTCAAAAACCACTGTCTCTTATCAGAGCTTGCTGGAATCGCTTCCCAGCTAGCACAAAACATCATGGGAAGGAATGAACCTGTCCCATTTTTAAGCTGTTGATACAGGATAAATGTTTCTTCGCATTTTGAAAAACGTAGGGAAAATGTATTTCCTTCCATTACATATCCCCATAGCTGCCTTGACTCATTAAATAACATGCCATATGATCTCCCTACACAGTGAACCTTAAAAATGAGAAGTGTGATGAAACCTTAAAAGACCCAATTCATAAAGTCTGTATCGATGGATGATCTCTGGCAACATAAAGAGCAGAAAGTAATCTGGAATGAACTAGCTAAAAAATTTCTTGAACATACAGCAGAGCTTTAAAAGACCTTATTCTTATTTGCACTTCAGCCCTTTCAAGCTATGCAAAGGCCTCCTAAAAGTGACCGAGGAGGAGATCTGAAGCTCCTTTAAGATGCCACTGCAAGATTGATGTTGGGGTCCATTCCCATCAATGTGACTCAAATCCCATGTCTGGTACTAAGGCTGTTGGTGTCACAATTTGCCTTTTATCTTCAATATCATGAAATTTGCCACTCAGTCGTCTACCAATAGCAATACCTTTACCTGCCACCTCTGAATATAGGAGAATCCTTAACCGAATTGAACATTGAACTATCTGGTGATTTTCTGTACTGCTTTCAGAGTTATAAATAGTTGTATGAGGAACCAGGATAAAACATACACTAATTACCGTCGACTATGCAAATTAAGCTGTTTTTAATTCAGGCTTAAAACATTTTGAAGTTCTCATTGCACAACAACCGCCAAAGGCAAAGGAGCACTACATTTTTCTTTGCAGTCCTTTGCCTCTTGCTGCAGAGCACACGAAGATGCACTGAATTATTTTGCGAAGTATAAGCCTTGTGTGCAAGGCGTGACTCGCAGTTCACCGGGGACAAGGTGGCATTTCGAGCCTCTCCAATCTGTGACGGTGGAGGAGTAGCACAGGAGCTGTGAAATTTTCTGCTTAGTTAAAATAAGCTCCTGACATACTCCATTGCCTCTGCTAAACAAAAGCGATGCTAATCCACCCATTCCTCACACTTGGCGCTTCTTAACAAAATGACACTTCGGAGATGTGAACAAACCCCAACGTATATTTGGAACAATGCAGAAAGTCTGCGTTTCGTGACTCTTTTCACATAGACCCTTGCAAGGGTCATTATGCTTTTTCCTGGCAATTCGAATGCAAACTGCTAAATCACCTGCACAAGGTCACAGCCACCACCATTTGAACCCAGGCTTCCTTAAAACCCACGGCCCTGCGCCCTTTGCATTAGGCTATTCCAGATTTCTCATTTTACACCACAAGGAAACATCCAGTTGGCTTCAGTATACAGAGTTCCTTACTGTATAACATTGCATAAAGTTACTCCATACCTCCCCTTCTTCACTAAGGCTTCCTGTTCCCCTCTGTTGGATTAAAATACCATAAATACTTCCAGCAACTGGTTCAAATAAAAGTGGTTTCCCCATTCAAATGTTTCTCCACCGGGTTCGCAGTCCCTGAACATCTGACCCTCGACTATGCAAGAGTAAAGGATAACCAAGCACACGCACACTCACCTACGTGTCGCCATCTTCCCTCTCTTCCAAGAGAGGGTGCAACACTTGCCTAGAAAAACGTCTACATTCCTGTTTGAAATGCTTTTGACTTTGTTACAAGACTCCTAAAAAGTCAACAAGAAAGTCAGAACTATTTGTTCCATCCAAGAAGGAAAAAACATCATGCTACATTAAACAGCTATATTTTAATATTCTGTTTATAGTTACGGAAATTTGGTTCATTTTAGCATCAATAAGTTCTGATTGTGCTAATCAGACAAGAATATAAATGAGCTTTTATTTGCTTAGGTTTTCAAACATGTATAGTAATATAGCTGAGGTTCAGCTTTTGCTTTACAACCTTGTGTTATTTCTTACTGAAAACCAAGTGTAAAAATTGTGTTCTGATCCCTGATAAATACCGATCCCTGAAATCTCATCACTGGTATGTATATCTGTGTTGGAAAAGTTAAAGGCTAGTATTATCCCATTTGTTATAAAACAAGAAACTGAAAGGTTAATTACGGCAAAAATCAAGCTTTTGTCCAAGAGGCTAGCAGCAGCACATTTAATATTACCAAAAACTAAAAATCCAAATCATTCATTTCGAACATGATCATTAAGAACAACAAAATCAGAACAGTTTCTTCTAGAAGGCTTTTTTAAATACAAAACAAAGTATTTATTCTCAGTTCTGTTGTTTTCCTGAACATCTGCCAAATTATTCAGCTTTAGATTTCAACTGCAGTGTGCTTACCCTGTTTTTCAACTATCATTCACAACCACTTTCGTATGTTTTTTTTTCACCGTAGTGTCCTGAGCTTCCCAAGTAAGGGGCTGATACAGCTTATGCTCTGCACAGCAAACTTCTCCCAAAGACTTTTTCCGTTGTGTTCCCCCTCTCCAATGTCTTTTGCCTTTCTGCTTGCAGAGAAAAGGGTTTTCCCCCGGCTGCCTTGGTGTTTCTATAGTACAACCTGCCTGCAGATCTCCAGCCTTCATAAAGCAACGAGCATCACTAGATCTGTTTTGTAGGTAGGAAATAGAAGATTAAAGGTAGCACCCAAGACCTCGGGAATTATCACACTAGATGAGATTACTCATCCACCTTGGTCATCATTTATTCTTCAGCAATAGCCAACAACGGGTACTTTGGAAGGTAGTTTAATCAATGAAGATGGCCGAACAGCAAGCCTAGGATGCTTCTGTCTAGTTTGCTATCAAAAGGCAGAAGAAACAACAGGATGGCTATTCAATAGGATGGCTATTCAGGTAATGAGTGAGAGCTTTATCTTCATTTCATTACACAAACCAGCAGAAGAAAGGCAAAACAGCCAAGCTCTAAGCTTTTATCTCTTCAGTAGGGACAGCCTGGCAAATAAAGAAGAATGACTTTAATAGCTGCTGCCAGGGGACAGGGAAGAAGAGATAAGCGAATGCTTTAAGAGAGAAGAAAGAGGGAACCCAGCTTGCAGACAGTAGATGACACAGCCTCTCCTCGACACAGCTCCTAGAGTCCCCTTGCACTACCCCGGGATGGGAGGGGAGGGCTGCCTGATGTTGGGGTGAAGGCCAGCTGTCTCACAACAGCTTCCAAGACCTTGCTTCTTCTGAAACTCTGCGTTGCCAATGTTGGACCATGCTAACCCCAAAAACAGCTGTGGAGAGGCTCCTGTCCTACCCTCATCACAGGCAGACATGCTGCGTGCTAAGGAACAGCTATGTACCTTCAAAAGCTACTTTCTTGGAAACAGGAGACTGAAGTCATGCAGTACGTAGTCATATACTATAAATACCTGGCAATGATCTACCTACCAAGAAACCCAGCAAACAGAAGTCCCAAGGCACTGGGAGTTACCACCATTCTTATTAAATAAATATTTAGACTGGATTTGTGTAAATATTCTGTTAGGGGTTACTGTTAAATGCACCCAAGCTCCATAACCTTTTACAGAAAATGTATTGGAACTACTTGCAATATTCTACTATACTTGAAATCGCACTAAGCAGAGGAACTGTATAAATACAGATGTACAGCCTTCATGCTCAATGATATTTGCAATAACAAAACTTTATTGCAGGATAAAGCACTTGAAAATTTCTTCTTGGTAATTTAATGTAAAAATTAGAATTGCCACTAGCCCAAATTTCTCCATTCAAATGTCATAAAAATCTGTGATAAGTTTAATTAATGGAGAGAGAGACAGCATTTGTCTTGTTGAAATGAAGCACTAATTGTCTGGAGGTGAGGATTCAGCTTTAAGGTTAGACAGTACCTGCAGCAAGAAGTAGCTACTTTTCAAGAGGTTTTCTTCAGCTTGGAAGACGAAGCAGAAACTGAGGAGACTCTTCAGAGGCATTTAAGGTCTCCCTTCAAAAAGAGTTTTAATATCACAGTATATCCCACACTTAAGAAATTAAATATTGTAACTGATAAGAGTATGCCCACCATCAAAATACAGACTCCTGTAAATCCACTGAACTTGGAGAAAGTCCAGTAAGTCAATGAGAGTCTTTTCATTGACTTGGACTACCCCAGGTTTATATATAGCTAAAAAAAACCCCACAGGGGATCCTGATGAAGGAGACTATATTTATTCCTTCACTTAACTCCAAGTGAATGGATTAGCATCGTTCTCCATTGCTGCTCACCTTCTTATTGCAATATCGACAAAGAACGAAAACAAGCCCTAAAAGCCTTTCTCGAAATGAGTGCTCCACTGGTAGGATGAAAACAGAAAAAGCTTGCAATGCTAAGGCACAAGTATACAAAAAAGACTATAATTGTATTAAAAGCAAGAGTGGCAGCACAGGCAAGATTTACACTGGTTCACAGCAAGAGGTGAAACTGGGTCTCCAGTAAGCTACCACCATCTGCCAGGTTATAGGCAAAGATGCCTGCGGCAGGGCAAATTTCTTGCCTCCCAGAGCTTAAATACCAGGCTGTTTGCTGTATCTTTTGTTCACTGTAACAGAGGAGTGGTCAGACCTGGTAGTATGTTGGGTTTAAGTGCAAAGGGATATCTACAATGGGTGCCTTTTCAGATTTACAGCGGCAATTTTGTTTTCTGTTACCGGCTCTGTATGAAGCAGCCATGACATCAAACAATTCATAGAAAAGCAGAACTCTAAGATTGGTTCCTCATTTTGTAACTAATTCAATAAGCAAACAAAATTTTCTACCAGTGTAATGAATCTTGGTAGCAATATACAAGCAATCCAAGCTAAACAATTCTGACAGTCACTATTGGCATAGATGCATTTTAACATTATGACTATACATGTATAATGTACAAAAAGGATATTACTATTAATATGCAAAACCATTATGCATTAAGATACAGACTGGCTCTGTCTGAATGCTGTAACTCTTAATGAAAACTGAATTTTAACAAGATCGGTGTCATAGTGGTAAGTGATGATAGCTATTTTTTTTTTTTTCTCCTACAAATGGATTCTCACCCATAAAGAAGCTCCTCACCGAAGACTAAATCAAAATTATTGCAAGTTTTTAAGAGCTATACCTGTTTGGCACAGGGGAAGGTATTGTTGGCATTCTGCCAACGTCCAAGAAGCCTACACTGAGAATTACACATTTATGACTGCAAATATACTCCTACATGGGATTAGTTTCAATACAAGAATTCACCAGAAACACATGAGTTATTTCCTCATCTACATTAAATCAACAACATGTTGATGTCTGGTACATCCCTTGTTTTCAAGAGATACCGAAGCCAAAACAAAGCACTCTTATGCCTTCAAAAGATGTTTAGCCACAAGGAAACAGCATCTCTCTACGTAAGAGCATACCAAGAGGAAGATAACCTGTGCACCCATGGATATTGGGCGAGAGACTGAGCTCTTAAACAAACGGACTGCACATACAAATGCAAGCTAGCACAGACTGACACCACATGCATTACTGTGGTCAGATCCTACAGCAGCACTCCAAAAAAAAAAAAACCCCAACCAAAACACACCACCCCATACCCCATATAAACATACGTACCAGTGCATCTGTAAACCCAGCACAGGCTAAAGGCACCGGCTTTCCAGATCAGACAGCTAGTAAGGATTTGACAAAAATTCAAGCCTGTCTCCAATTATACTGGATGCTAGAATGAACAGGAATATTGTTCATTTATCTCATTGATCTTACAGGAACCTGATATTTGGTATCCGGGGTAAGTGCAATGATATTAAAAAGTGGACACGTATCACACTGTTTTCAGTAGGATCCCCTTTTTGCCGCTCCAAATCAATATGTGACAGAAGATGTGGGGTTAAAACAGGAACCTGATGAAGATCCTTTGCACATGCCCAAGCGAGCAAATCGCCCACCATCTCATAAAATGGTATTCCAGATGTGGAGAGCCAAGCTTTTCCTCTGAAGAAGATATTTCTTCTTTCCTCATAGCATGATTTAAAAGCAACAATAAATCAGTAAGAACATGGAAGGTTTGTTTTCATGCTCTTTGGAAAATAAAGAAAAAGTAACAATCATGTGTTCCAATTTCTTAAGTCTCCTAAACTTAATACTAATAAAGAGGAGAGCTGTGGATCTGATACATGACGCTGCTGAGCCTGACAGTTTAACAGAGTTTTTTCTGTATTAGACTGAGAAAAAAACAAAGTGAGGAAATGAAAATTAAAACAATGAAAACGTGTATTGACATAAAGAAATACATATAACATGATCTAGTTTTAAACTCAA
This sequence comes from Pelecanus crispus, assembly GCF_030463565.1. Classification (NCBI taxonomy): domain Eukaryota; kingdom Metazoa; phylum Chordata; class Aves; order Pelecaniformes; family Pelecanidae; genus Pelecanus; species Pelecanus crispus. Next base: position 47,513,582 of record NC_134649.1, read on the forward strand.
ATGGACTCATATAAGGCAATAGAAGGAAAACCTTCCTGTTGGCAAATCTCACTGCAAAGGGCCAGAATAGGAGCCAGGCTCCAATGTCCAAATAGCATCTGCATGTTACAATTTGGTTTGGGTTTTTTTTTTTTGAGCCAAGTTGTGGTGGCTGGAGTTAAAAAATGAGTTTAATGCTAATTTTTTGTTTTGCTCTATTTAGATCGAGTGCAGTCAAGGTAGTGTATCCTAATGCTATTTGTGGTGGCAATGAGTTAGAAGCTTGGCAGAGAAAGTTATTCCAAGTGTAGTCTACAGGTCTCGCCCTGGACATGCTGTTTGAAATGTGCCCTTTCATCTCCTGAAGAACAAAAATTTCATGTATTTACACACACAGTTCTCGTTGTTTCATTTCTTTGAACTTTCTCTTTATTCACAGCTTTCTTTCCCCTTCAGACATGCTTCAAAAGTTGTTTTTCCTCTTAACTCTCAGGAGAAACTTTAAGAAAAAAAAAAAAAAAAAACAACCTTTCCAGGGAGAACAGAGCAGTTTCAGCAGTACAAAACAGCTGAAAGCAGTAGAAAATTAGGAGAAAGCAAAAGAAACTAATGGCTGTGCTTGCACCAGTGCTGCTGGGAAAGGCTGGGTGAGCAAACGCGCAGCCCTCGTGCCAGCCGGGGCGGATGGAGGCAGCGTTCCCCACAGAGCTTGCGCCTTCTCTCCAGCTGAGCAAGGCAACGAAGTGCAGCAGGAAAATGAAGCCAAAATTAGCAAGAGCAGTAAGAAAAGCCAGCTGTCATGCAAACCGCAGAGAAGCGGTTTACACACTCATGTGATAGGTGTTTATCTTATTTATCTTAGAGGTTCACCATGCTCACCCATCACTGCAATAGCAGCGCATCCCAGCCTGCAGCACACTTACCCTCCTGCATTCTGAAAATGAAGGAACTGCTACCCGGTTTATCAAAAAAGAATTGAAATCAGCTGGGTCACATCACAGGGGTGGAAGTCTATACAAGAGTCAGGAGAAGCTGTAACACCCCTGGGATCAATTCATGACTTCACCACAGATCATGGCTTAGTTTTGCACTTTTAACTGTTCATGTTGTTTTGCATATTTTACTCATTTTTATCTTTGAAGTTGTTCTTCAGAGTAATTTAAACATAATAATACTAAAGTATTTGTTTTGAAATTCCTTTCCTAACAAGGCAGACATTTGGAAACTCGATTTATATATATATTTAATGCTAAGTAATCACCTTTTTGCTCCCCAAGGTAAATGGACAAAGAGACCGCAGGATCATTACTCACACAGATATAAGCATACATCAATAAACAAAAACCCAAGGGCAATTTTTTTTTTCCCATCAGATACTCTCACATCCCCACTTTGATGAACTGTGAAGATTCACATAGGATAAACGAAAAGCAATTCAATCTAGGACACTGCAATAACGGAACTAGTTTGAAATACATTATCTGTAAGGACAGAGAATGTCAAGGTTTATAAGCAAAGATCAGCAGCATCTTCATTTCTGTAGCTATGATGTTTTTCATAACATTGAACTGCAGACAGGTCTTAAAAGAACTGTCTTTTGCTTATAAGCAGAGCATTAGAAAAATTGTTTCTATAGAGAGTCAGAATACCTGCTGATCTATCTTAATGATAGGTTAAAAGTACTACTCTCAAAACTGTTCAACAACTTGTTTTACATTTACAGTGTGCTCTTAATAAAATCCGTCTCGAAATACATTCAACTACAGGATTCCCAAGTGAATTGAGAAGCATGCTGTTCCAAAGGCCCCCTAATAATATTCAAGCAATTGAAGCAAACAGCTAATGTTAGCATTAAACACACGCTCAGTCTCCAAATAGCAGAAGATCTCTATGTCAAGATTGAGACCTTTCACAGAGGTCCGAGTGAGATGGGTTATGCAGCTGGAAATGCCCAATTCAGGCTGTTCAGCAAATTACATCTGGCTCAAACTCTTGTCTCTGCAAGCGCTGACTGTAACTCCAAGCAATATTCTCAATGATGGCAATGTAACAACATTAAATCAGGGATATATATCAATTATGGGTGCTCAAGGCTTCCAAACAGTCCTGTTCCATCAAACCATCTGGCTTTTGGCAATGTGAAAAAATCGCTTTTTGCTTGACTTCTGGCTTGTCCTCCAATCTACCAACTCCCCATGGCTACTAAACTGACATTTGGGAGATGAACCTAATTGAAGGGAGATGAACTGAAATAGATACGAAGAAGGACTAAGCAGGATGAACACAGGAAGAGGACAGTCTTACACAAGACCAGAACCATTTGCACTTCAAAATATTAGCAACAGTTTCCTTGTTACTGCAATGGTCATTGGAAATTAAGTATTCTACTAGTAGAGTAATTAGCTGAATAAGAAACACTTCTCTACTAGCAAACTCAATGATAGTCAATGCCAGCTTCGCTATTGAAAACATTGAACTTTGTTTGAGAGATGTGAATTGATGACTCGGCAGCTACCATCATCCCTTTCATATTCTGCCTCCTTCTGCAGTTACATTCGCTGAGAACCACACATTCATTACTACGTTTTTTTTCAGGAAGTCATTTGGTAGACCTGGTCTTAATACGGTTTAACATAAGAAACCTTCCCATTCATCCTGGATCCTTAAGGCTGCCTTTCTTCACAGGCAGCAAAAACAAAACTTGCTTTCATCTAGGTTGCTTTTAAATATGACCCAAAAGAACTGAGGTGACATGAAATAAAAATGTAAGAAAGATTAAAGGATAAAAAAAGTCCTTCAACAGATGGGTGAAAAATCTTTCATCCTCGTAGGAGATGGTTATGTACTCCTCCACACGAACCACTACGAAGGTCAAAGTGATCTGAGCAAAGCTTTGAGGGTGTCGCACCAGTAGTTCTACGGATGTCACAGCTTGTACTCCAAGTAGTTGTTTGCAAGTCTCCAACTAGGGATGTTTACAGCTTTCTCCATACCACTGCTGATAACGCATCAGCAGTGCCGGGAGGCTAGGAGAACCCCGTGCTATTCAAGAGTCAGCCTACCCCCCTGGGGCTGAATGTTACCTCATGTATTATCTCAAAGGTTTTTTCCATTTAAAAAAAGAGCATATTTCAATTCAACACATCAAGACAGAAGATTTGCATGCTTTGCAATTTAAAAAGACACAACTTCAATAAGGGTAGAGTGATTGCCATTTTTCAAAAGAACATTTTACTGTATGTTATCTATGAACGAAATACTGGGTTTTTTAGCCTTCCCCTCTTATACTACCTGTACCTTAGATATTTGTTACAATTCAAAGGATAACCACTAAATTGTACAAATGTAACAAAAAACTATAGCAAGATAATTAGTCCTTATCTTCCTTCATCAACCAAAAAACTTACAGAAATGATTTTTAACAGATTAAAAACCAAGCCTTTTTTTTTAGCAGCAATACTCAGCTAACAGTAACATAACCACAAACATAATGAAATCATTCATTCTACTACAAATAACATGCACAATGCCAATCACCAACAGAAGCAATTTATTGCATAAAAATTACTCATTTTAGTTAAGTATTGCAATGTAAATATAACAAGAAAAATATCCAGCAGATAAAACCAGCAAGACTAGCTACCTAAAGATTTTTTTCAAAGCATAATGATTTTTAAGGTTTAGATTTTACCTGGGTTTTTTGAGGTTTTGTTTATCCTTCGTTACATCAACTAATCACTTTTTAAAAAATAGTTTCATTTGTCTATATTTGAATTAACAAATAATATATCTCCTTTGAATAACAGCTGTACTGAACAGCAGAAATCCAGAATTACGTATGAGAGCTTCAGAAGTGCATACATACATTCTGCAACAACCAATTGTTTTGGTGGCATTTATAACGTCAAATTTTGCCAATTCAGATGCAGCAGTGGCTAATTGGCCTTATAAGTAATTCCCCAATGATAAGAGAGACGTAGCAGTAGATATTACAGAGAGCGGACTTACATCCTTCAAGTCATTTTAAGACTACAAACACATTTTCAGCCTCAGGTATTTCCAGGTGCAGCCCAGAAGAGAGGCACAGCCCTGACTGGGACAGCTCCACTAGCTAACGCGGGATGCTCTCAACTTCACAATCCTGCCTCGTGCAGCACCGCTGCTGCACACGTTTGCTGCTGAAAGACAAGAGCAGCATCGAGGAATGCCACAAAACACTACCTCTAATCCTCCTGTAGGAAAACTGCTCCCTGCCACCTTCTCCCTCGCTGTTTTGGGATTTCCACAGGCTCCAAGGGAGTCACACCTATTGCACGGTTTACACCACAGCAGTGGGATGGGCCAGACTGACACAGGGAAAGCATGCACCCCGCAGAAAGACAGCATCTACTCAAAAGAAGTACTGGAAAGGTAGCTTTGCTCCCAGCAGTTTAAAGGGGAGAAAAGCAAATCCCCTCTCTTTCAACCAATAATTCTGTGCAAGTCTTGTACGATTGTTTCGGCATCAGAAATGCCCAAGACCTCCTTCAGAAAGCAATCTGTAAAGTATTCCTGCAGGAAAAATAATTTATATTTTTAAGTCTCTTGGGATTTTCTTTTTCTGTAGAAAAAAGTTTGGGTTTGATAGAGACAATATTAGCACTTTTCACTTTACAGATTGGTTTAACAACGTGGCTTCCCTTCCTTCAAGGTTTTTGAATAAGCCAAAAGCAAATCCTGGCCTTCTGAGTCTCCATATAAAGCTAAATCCATATACTTCAGTCACAGTTACGTTTCTGTGCACCTCATGCAGGAATTCAATCCTCCTGAGAGAAGCCAGAACATGAGCAGCAGTTACAGGAGGAAGGGGGATGAGAGAAGAGGCTGGCACAGCACACGCTGCAGTATCAGTAAGTGATCACAGCCGCGTGACTGTAGACGCCAGCCACAGCATCAAGGTCTCCCTCTGTCCACCCCTGCGTTAGAGTTGTTGCAAAGAAAACGCATCTATTCACAACAGACACAGGCTATAAACCATATGATTTACATGTTTCAATTAAAGTACATGCATATGTACTACTCTCCTCCCCAAAGCAGCACTGACCATTCTGTAGAGGATGCATGCAGGCAATTTGGGCACTATCAGCCGTGCCTGCTCTTTGCAGCCCTGGCAATGCCAGTGTGCACCAAAATCACCAAGAGTCAACCCCCGAGGACAGAACAGGGGCCTCTTCTCCCCCTCACACGCACCTTGGCATTACTAGGGATGCTCAAGCGGAACACACACTGAACGAAGAGATCACCAAGAAAAGCAAGGGACTTCCGCTGCTGCTGTAAGCATTGGCCTCGATAAGGTAAATAAAAATGGCTCAGAAGAGCTAACATGGCAGGAGAAAGAAAAGACTTCAAAAGCGGCACAAGTTCCAAACACTGAGAATTAGCTGGGTTATTGTCTGGCAGAGTAGGAAAAGCAAACCTCTAAACTGCTGAATCGGTGCAGCGATAACGTAGTGCTACTCCTCATGAACAAATCCATTCTAAAGTAAACAAAGTTTTGACAAAAGCTGCAGCAATCATCCCCAGGTACAGCAAGAATTTAAAGCTTCCAGTTAAAGAAAAACACATATTGCAGCTATTGAATCTATGATGCATGCATTACTAGTAACAACTTTAATGTATTCAAATATCTTCTGCTTGCTTTGACAGCACAGCTCTATGTAGTAACTTTGGAGGAAAAAGGTTATTTTAATCCATTCACCGTTAATATTTTGTATTATTTAAGATACGCATTGCCTGCTTGGTTTCTAAACTCTGTGTGACATTTGCATTTCAAAGTCTCCATGGTTCTATTCCTCAAGTGCGGTTCAAATCTGAAATCTGGAGACTTATGCGTAGCTCTAAACTGGAAGTTAGAGATTACTGTAAATTGTTACCTCCAAGACAGCCAATAAATGATACCAGGAACAGCTGTTTCCACAGCAGCAGCATCTTCAGCCGCCTGAATCCAGTAATTCTGGTTCAGTCTCACGTGAACTGTATGTTTAGTCTTCCAGGTGCAAGGTTTAACCTGTTAAAAGAACAAACATAAAATTGAATCCCATGATGATACCTAAGAACTGGCTTCCTTGTTAACGCACTTTTTAAAAAATACAACGTTGAGAGATCCTCTGATGTTCCTCTTTTTTCCTATGACTTAACCCTCAGAAGAAGAGTACATACATGTATCACATTTAGGTGTGTATATCAGGTGTTAGAAGTTCTATAACCCAGTAGGAGCAGAGCTGACGGGTAAGTCGATTTTGTAGTTCCTACTTCTCACCAATCTCCAGCATTCATTTATTTGTAAGAAACAGTAGTTTTAAAGGGGGAGAGAGTACGTGAGGTGCAGTCACACACAAAGTACAGTGGCTCAATGCATCTGTTACAAGAACAGCTTGCAATGCACTTGCCTTGTATACACTGCGCTAGCAACAATCTGAACATGTGCAGTAACTGATTTAATTAAAGCCATGTCTAACCCATTACTTTTTATTTGTTTTCCATACTAGATCTGTACTCAATATGCATACCAGCATTGCAGAAGTCTGAAGAGGAAGATCTAGCAACTGAAAAAGCCACCAGCGAGCACGTTGCACTCCAGTGCATCAGGTGTAATGACATGCTGTGAACTAATTTGAGAGCTGCTATTTCTACCTTTGTTACTGGCTAGATGATAAACGGTTTGCCAACGTCTACTAGCCTGAGCACAACATTGTTATTTTATTTTTATTTTTTCCTAAAAAAGCTTTACAGTAAATTTTCTGCAGTTGTATAACAACTACAGTCCTTGTATTTTGTGTGTGTCACTTCCACAGCATCCTCTTTCTTCAGAGGAAGGGGAGCCGGGCAAAATTGGAGGTTCTGCAGTACACAGACCAGACCAAATGGCTCCTTCTGAAATTAGTCTACGGATCAATGCACAGAAACATTAAGATCAAGAAAGCAACCATTAATTCTGAGGAACCAAATCTGAGATGTCTGAACTTGATTTTTCCATGTGAACTGTATTTCATGTTACAGTTGAAAGTTTCTAATACTTCTGTAAATCGGGTGTCTGAATTTCAAGCTAAGCACCCCAGAAAAAGAGATCACACACTCCGATACATCCCCACCCCATGACTCGCCAGGAGAATTTCAGCTCCCCAGCAAAACACCGTATGGCCCTTTGCCACAAGAACTCTATCTTTTCTCACCCTGCGATGCCGGCTCGCATCCGGCACGCTATCGGCTTCCGCAGCAAGGCATGCAGCGCTGACAGCGGCATTCTCTCCTCCATGCTGTCAGAGGTACTGCTTTCTGATTTTTTTTCATGCGTTTCTAAAACGGAAAATAAGCAAACCCCAAACCCTCACCTTTCTATCAAGTAATAGGTATTGATCGCTCAGTAGGTATCTGCTGCCAGCAAAGCAGGTACAAGAGGGAAGCTTACTCTAGGGGTACAGCAATTCCCAAGTACCTAAAAATGGAGGGGGGAATATCCCACCCCCAGGCAGCACTCCTGGATCAGACACTTTGAGGAACCACACCCAGTTGTCATCAACCAAAAACGTGAACAAGTTGATCATATGCAACTAAAGCGTTACCGGTTTCCAAAGGCGGTCATGTGAAGTATGATAAATTCTGGTAAGGTTTCATGTTAATAAAACACACAACAGTGCTTTGGCAACATTATACTTCTTCCTTTCCTGGAGCCAAAAAAACCCTGAGGTCAGATACAGATACTAAGGAGATCACATAAAGGAAGGCAGAAACTTGTTTTGTGTCAGATCAGCAGTTCAAGTTGGGGGTTTTTGGGGTTTTTTTAAGAAAAACAAAAACCAAACAGAAGAAGAAAAATACTTTTTGTTGAAACTGAAAACTTGGGTTTGGTCATTGCCCACCCCGTGTTTCCAAGGGCCATCTGCAAAGCCTCCCCCTAAGGAAGGTTATCCGTGGGCAGCCGGAGAGCGGACAACCCAACGCCCGTCCAGGACGCAGCCCGGCCATGCTGCTCGAGGGCCAGCTGCTCCCGTGGCCACCAGCAGCCACGGCCGTGCCAGTGCCATGCCAGCCTGGTGCAGGAGGACAGCCCCACTTTTGGGCTGCAATGCTAAATCCTGCCTAAGCATCACCATCCTAGCCCATGGAAACTAGTGATTTCATAGCTGCAACGTTTGCCCTGAGCACTGAGGATAGCCAGAAGGGCGGGAAGGGGAGAGGGGAGGAGGTGGAGTAGGAATATTAAAGTAGGTCACTTTTATATGTCAGCTTTCTTGCAGTCTTACAAGGAAGAGAAAAAAAAAAAACCCCAATGATGGAAAAGCTAAATTAATTTCATTTTGTTCTTTAAGTGCTCTGGGCAAAGCAGAACACAGTAGATCCATTTCAGGCCAGAAAAAAATGCTTTGGTAGAAGCCAAAAAAAAAAAATGGAAAAGTTTTATATGTGGGTATAAAATCATAAAAAATACATCCCAACCTCTGCCTGCATTATATTTTAATAAATTTGAATATCTAAGAGAGAATGGTAGTTACCAGCTAGCTAACCTTGTAAAATTTAAATTACTTTAAATGCTTCATTTTGTCTCTGTTCCGTAAGATTTTTCTAATCTAGGATCTATTCCTGAACACCCAAAATTTCATTTTTAAAACATGACACTTTGAAACATAAGTGTTCAAATTTCTAGCTTTAAGCCAGATAAACACATCCTTATGCTCAATAACAGGTCAGTTCTTTACAAAGGAAGATGCAAATTCATACGCACACCAATTTAACACCAAGCAGACGCCAAAGTACAAAATCCTTGAAGTTTATCCTCAGTTCGTTGTTGAGCAACAGCCTTCCCATTAAAGAAGAGAAGCTAAAAGGGGGTTTTGTCTGCTGACGCCATCCCAGCGTGCTGCCAATAGGTACACCGAGGGCTGCAAAGCACGAGACCCACCACGCGCTCCCTGCCCTCCTCTTTGGCACCGAGCTCACCTCTGCCAAGTCACAGGATGGGTTTAGGCTGCTTATAGACCCTCAGTGAGTATTTGTCACTGGAATAAGCTTGTTGCTTTGAAATTGCTCCAAAATCAAGTACCGAATCATAGAATCGCTTAGGTTGGAAAAGACCTTTAAGATCATCCAGTCCAACCATTACCCTACACTACCAACTCCACCACTAAACCAATTAAGGGGAGAGTCATAATTTCATGTTTCCTGGCTTGGGGGCTGGATTATTTTTTAATGAAAGTAAAAACTAGGAATCAGTAAGGTTGGAAAGGACCTCTAAGATCATCAGTCCAACCATCAAGCCAACACCACCATGCCCACTAAACCATGTCCCAAAGTGCCACGTCTACATGTACCACCGCAGCTCTGTTTTACTGTAATCTTTTTTAAAAGAGAAAAAAGAAAAAGAGGTTATTGTATTAATCTAAAATTACATCCCCATCAGAGGTAACAAACAAAAATCCACTATATTAGAAAGGTTGCAGCAAGTTACTTTTCATAATATGCATATTCCAATTATCTGACATATGGAAATAATCTGCATCAAAGCTATTCGCTGCCAATGCAGGGATTGAAAACCAGATGACAATGCTGAGCATCTTTGTCACCTTCAGAGCTCCTAGATAACCCCAGTCATTTTTCAGATCATCCACATCCATAGAGAGGCAAGAAGAGTACAAAAAAAGAGGTCCCAGCTCCTTGCCATTTGATTGTAATGTTTCAAATATGTCACATCTTACAAATGAAGAGTAATGTAGTATTAATAGCAAAGAATAATTTTACCTCCCCCTCATTTTGCAGAAGCAAAGGACTAGATCCACAACATCATTTCAGTGCTTTTGGAAATAACTGGACTTAAATTACCTCCACAGAAATTCAGTACTTTATTCTTTCTGGCCTTTACATACAAAGACAAGCAGCACCTGCTGTGGCTGGAAAAGATGGCAAAGAAACAAAGAGAGTAATAGACACAGAATATGCAAAAGGAAATAAAATATGTTTTTAAAATGAGAAAGCTTCTTAGTATTAGACAGTGCTCTGGTTTCAGGAGAAGCCAAAGATATTTCCAAACAGTAAGACAGCAAACCTGTGAAGTGGTACAAACACACCAGGAAAAAAGTAACATTTAATTTCTTTATTACACATTTCTTTGACTTTCAGAGATAAGTAAATTCTCATGAGTTCCTCTGAGAAGTCTGTTGAAGACAACCACAGGACTGTAAGGGGAAAAAAAAAAAAAAAAAATACCAGCCAAACAAATTACGTAGGATGAAAGCACACACATATAAAAAAAATTCAACTTGATTTTTCTTCCTTCAAGATTAGCTTTCCAAAGCCTATGTACTTTCAGATCATATAATATAGGAAGTGATAGACAAGAATGTCTGAAAGAAATGGAAAGTTTGCGAAAGGTTCAAGAGCCAGTGATTTCATTCAGTGACCTTAATTTTTACTACCCAGAGTCAAGTGTAAAAAGCAGTAGTTCCCCAAAGGTGGGATTTTTATTTCTATATATAGAAATGGAACTTGTCAGATCTGGCTGACAAGTTCAAGTTAAACTTGAGTTTGAGCTAGAGGAATTTGTAACGTCACCGAGTCTAAATTAATCAGAAATTCCTAGAACTTAGAAGAGCTACAGAAACCTAGAACTTATTTTTCTGTATTGATCACAAACCGCAAAACAGAAAATAAACTAGTGTACTGACACTAGAGGTCAGCATATCTTTGCAAAGGGAAAGAATTATTAGAATCTCATCTTGATAAATTATGAGATTAACACTCTAGCTAATGATAAAGTCATCTCGACAGGGCATCATAAAAAGAAGATGCACTGATTAGTGTGGAATACCCCTCAGCAACTTCAGGCAGCCCATTTCTATTTTTTGGGGGGGCAGGCTGAATGGAATATCCATTTCTCATTTCCTTCAAAATGAAATTACTAGCTGTGAAAAACTACCAATATACTTTGTTTCAATGAGGAATACCTACATGGTGGACTTATCTTCCACATCACTGAATCAAGCCTCCGCCTCTTATAGTCCCTACTCTAAGACTGAAAGGAACCAGTGCCATGATGAAAATACTCTAGCTTTGTATGGTAACTACACACTTACTTTTCCATGCTCAGTTAAAAAAAAAATTAAAAAATGCTACAATAATAGGCTTTTGAAAATCCAAATGACATACAACAAAACCACTATAAAAGTACTACGTGTGCACATAATCTATCAAGCTAGTCTTTCGCTAATACTAGCTAATCTCTAGACTTTGCTTCAATACCAAGATAGCCCAGTTCACTTGGATCTGTCTCTGTTGAGATAAATCCAGCTCAAAAGCGCTGGAGTATATGGAAGTATCAAGTCAAGGGCAGACCTACCCAATAACTGAGCTGACAACAATTTTTTTAAATTTTTTTTTTGGAAAAAAAAAAAAATTTCAAACATATCTGTTATTGTTCCATTGACAGAGACATGGTGCCAGATCAAGATGAGAACTCAGAAGAGATTTCTGTCATTTGAAGGAAATAGTTAATTGATGGACAAATCTAGAGAACGAGGTATCCAAGTAATGTAATGTTAGAGATTGGAAAGTGGGGGGGGGGGGGGGGGGGGGAATCATAAACCACCAAACACAGAGGAATACTGAATATTACAGAGCCAGCACTGGCAGAATAATCTGAAAGAAATGCAAATGCATCTAATACACCTGAAAGAGTGTAAATAAGTAAGAATTGACCAGTTCGAAGCTAAAGAAGCACGACAAAGAACAGAGTTAAAAAACCCACTAAGCAGTACCGCGGCTTGTTCCAAAGAAAAGTTTAAAATGGTGCTCCAAGGAAAATCCTGGTTGCTCCGACTCCTTTGGGGTCTCATTAGATCTCTGCTGCACAGCTGCACGGCAGCAGCACTTGTCAGCACACAGCCTGTGCGGGCAGCAGTTGCGAGGCTGCCTGTGGCTCTTCCTCAGCCTCCCCATCCCTACAGGGATACCCACAATAGACAAATCATCCTCATCGAGTTGGACCGTAAGCGCAAAAAGCAGGAAGGAAGTTCTAGGGAAACTTCACCGTTACAAAGCACTAAGTAGGATTAAGGTCATCTCCAGTGTGTCATTAGCAGAGACTTAGTTAAAAGCATCATTTTAAACAAAATTAATTTACAAAAGCTTAAAAGAGAAGAACCAGCAACTGTTCTGTGGAGAGTTTCATTACAACTTCTCTTGTCCCGCTGCATTTATTGAACTTTTCAGCCACAGTCCCCTGCTTCACCTGCCCATCCATCCTTTGCACTTGATCTAAATCTCTCCTGTACATGGACCACACAGGTGGTTCTGGTTTACACAGCATCTTCCCTAGCCCTATACTTATTTTAGTCCCTCCTTTTCCCACTGGAACAAAGAACATTTTAGTAATTGAATGCCCACTCTCCCTGCATACTAATCTTCCTAAGAAGAGCGTCACAGAGCATCTCTGCTTTACACCTCTTATTCGTCATGACGTTAAGGTCCTCTCTGAACATACCAACAGGTTTACTAACTCTGTATCTGCAGTTCTTCCATTTAAGAGCTATAACCACTAAAGAAAGCTGTAACTCAGCTGAGCCTTTTACCGCAGGGAGTCATTCCACGTCAACAAAAGCAGTGAAGTTGCAAAAAGAAAATAATTAAGGCATGGCATTTATCGTAAAGTCCTCAGGAATCCTGCTTTATTTTAAGACCACCAACTTCCACGACTCTGTGCATGAACCAGTGCACCAACAACCCGAGAGCCTCTTTAAATCTAGCCAGAGGTCTTTACTTTGCACCACCTGCAGACACAGCCCACCTCAATCAATTTTGGGATGCCCCCGAGAAAACTTCACAGAAGGAACCAGCTTTGCATCTTTCCCTAAATTTACACGGGAATGTTGATCAGCATGATACAATTTAAAACAATTAAGTCTTTTAAGCAATAGTAACTCCATATTCAATGTACAGGAAGACCTACTCTGAACCCAGTGAATAAAGTTTGATGCTACGTTTAGTTACTGTTGTTAAAAACTAAATTATGTCTTTTTTTAGTGCCAGTACAGTGAAGGTATTACGCTGATAAAGTAGTTAATTTTTCAAATTCAAAATATAGATATTAAATGAAAACAGAATTATATTGCTCTTTTCTACATTACTTCAGGAAATGTCCACACATTGGTAAATATGAAAATTGATGAGACAAAGTAGATTTGCACATAAGTTCACTCTTCAGACCTTAAAACTTACCTTGATACTGTTTGCTTTTTCTGCCCAACTAGTCATGGCTTGGATTAACCAGTTTATCAGAAACAAAAAAAAAAATATTTGATATTTTACTTCCATAATATTTTGCACAGTTTAATTACAAAAGCTGCTACTATGAAAACAAACAAGACCTCTGCTCATAGAACAAACAGAATTAAGACACCCATTAGACAAAACACCTGCTATGACCATATTAACTCTGTAGGCATCAGCCAAGACACTTAATCTCAAACGCAAGAGCATGGTCCCACTACGGATGCAAGAGCGGGTTCCGTCCTCGCTGCCAAGGGACAGCTCTCGAGCCCTGAGAAGCAGAGTTGCAGGTTTCCTGCAGTGCTCATCTGCACACAGACTCCGTATCCCCTAGTTGCCATCAAGATCACTTCCAGTTTCCAAGTAAAATCTTATCTTCAGTGCCAAAATTACACTCCCAATTCATACATGAGGAAAGGGCATTTTTCCAGTGTATGGAAACTTTCAGGCTGCAAATTCTCAGTAAAAATTCTTTACGTACAGTAATCAGAATCTTGTCTATTTAACACAAAGAAAAGTTTGAAATTCCCTACAAGTGTCATTAAAATTTAAAAAAAAAAATTCATATTCACTAGTCATTGCCAAAAGCTAACTTCTACTGCTACTTTAAATACCTGCATTTGTTACCATTATACAGATACATTCCTCTATACTTCAATAGATTATTAAACACCTACCCAACTCATGCTATACAACGTCAGTGCAACAGCCTCCCGCATTTCAAAACGCTATGATTAACGTACTGTAATGTTAAAATTGCAATACATTCTTGATGACACAACATGCACTCTTGTCCATTAATTCTTCCTGTCTTAGAATAACAATATTTCAAACCAATAACCAACTTCAAAAAACCCTGAATTTTTTTCTCCACAAGAGTGACCTGTCACAAATAAAGTATTTCCTCTGCTATTTTCAGGCCACTATCACTATAATTTGTATGCCTGAGGCTTTCCCACTGTAACTTACCAATTTCAGACACCCTTTTGATAACACGTATGGGTCATCACCTTCAACCTGGTGTTCCAAGATGGGTACTTCCAGAGGTCAGAAATTCTTTGAACCCAGATGACAAGACGTCACAAATCACTTCAAAATAATCTAAGCGTCTAGCATTATGATAAATAAATCAAAACTATTAGAAAGTCAAATATGAAGTTGGATGAACTATGCCTTGTGTAGCTGCAGTGGGGGGAAAGGGGGGGGACCTGACTGCCCGATTTCTATTTCCATAACTCGTGTGACTCCGATGTCTGCGTTTGCATTACCAGCTCTGCAGGGCTGCCGGAGTGCTTGCTGACTACTAGCATGGCCAGCCTTGGCATGGCAAGAGGTGTTGCTGATGAGCCAACACTTCGTCTCTGAAGGTAAGACAGACCTTTGGCAGTTAGGGTTACTTTTATTAGCCATTCCTCATTCCCGCACACAGAGAGCGGTCTCTGGTGAGGTACAAATAATTCAGTATTTCTTTCACAGAATCATAGAATCGTTTAGGTTGGAAAAGACCTTTAAGATCATCCAGTCCAACCATTAACCTACACTACCAAGTCCACACTAAACCAATCAAGGGTAGACTAGACTAAACCATGTCTCCAAGTGCCACCTCTGCCTGTTTTTTGAACACTTCCAGGGATGGGGACTCCCCCACCTCTCTGGGCAGCCTGTTCCAATGCTTGACCACCCTTTCCGTAAAGAAATTTTTCCTAATTTCCAACCTAAACCTCCCCTGGCACAGCTTGAGCCCATTTCCTCTCGTCCTATCGCTAACTACATGGGAGAAGAGCCCAACACCCCCCTCACTGCCCCCTCCTTTCAGGCAGTTGTAGAGAGCGATCAGGTCTCCCCTCAGCCTCCTCTTCTCCAGGCTGAACACCCCCAGCTCCCTCAGCCGCTCCCCACCAGCCCTGTGCTCCAGACCCTTCCCCAGCTCCGCTGCCCTTCTCTGGACACGCTCCAGCACCCCAATGTCTTTCTTGTAGTGAGGGGCCCAAAACTGGACACAGCATTCCAGGGGCGGCCTCACCAGCGCCGAGTACAGGGGCACAATCACCTCCCTGCTCCTGCTGGCCACACTATTCCTGACACAAGCCAGGATGCTGTTGGCCTTCTTGGCCACCTGGGCACACTGCTGGCTCATGTTCAGCCAGCTGTCTACCAACACCCCCAGGTCCTTTGCTGCCGGGCAGCTTTCCAGCCACTCTTCCCCAAGCCTGCAGCGCTGCATGGGGTTGTTGTGACCCAAGTGCAGGACCCGGCACTTGGCCTTGTTGAACCTCATACACGTGGCCTCGGCAAAACGCATTTGGTTCCATCTCCTACAAATCATAATTTCAAAAGCTTCTTTTATCCTGTATGGTTGCCCAAAGACAACTCATCACTTGCCACTGCATACATATTTTCACTTTGATATTCCTTGGCCGGAACAAAGTTGATCCGTACATCTTGCCTTGTCCCAGCCTGCATTAACATCCACCTCCCACGTGGCACCGCCTCGCCTGGCCGGGGAGCCCCGCAAATGCTCATCAGGGTTTGCTGGCCTGGCTCCAAGGGATACCTACAGCAACTTGTCAGTAGTTCCCTCGCCATTAAAATTTTAAAGACCACTGAATTTCCAATAACCTTATTGCCCACAGTAATACCACTTAGTTCAAATATCATTTTTTTTAAGCAGAATGTGCCATTCTCATTCGTATTTCTCCCATACAGAAGCACAGTACCCATATAAAAATCAGGGTATAGGACAACCAAGCCTCATCCCACCCTTGTGATGGGCTTCAAATCCCAGAAACTGCGATTCAGACAGTTCCATTTACCTGAACTGAGGCATTGAGGGAGCAAAGAATATAGTAATAGTATACAGTAATAACAGGCTGCCTTCGACCGCTTGCAAAAAAAAAAAGCCAAACAAAAAACAAACCCAACACAAAGCCCAAGCATTTCCTAAACTCCCCACCAAACACAGAAAGATTAAAAAAAAAAACCCACAAAAAAAAAACCCAACAAAACAAAAAGCTTAACCACAAACAGACCATTAAGCGCCACCAGAGGAAACAGCAACATAGTCAATCCACTTTAAAGGTGTTGACAATATATTACTCTGTCAGAGTGCTGCAACTCAAAAGCATACAAAACTCAACACAGAAATACTCTCAATACCAGACTGCACCAAAATTTACACCAACAGGCCCCTGTGTTTACCTAACTTTTCCTAAGAAGTTACTCTGATTTACAAAGCTCCTTAAAACAAATATTGCTGCTCTTAGTCCCCAGAACACTCATCAGAATGTACTTACCAGCCTTTCCGGTCTCTCTCACTACAGGAGACTGTACAGAAACTCAATATTTCTATCCCATTAAACTCTTCCTTAAACTGAGGATTTAAACTGCAACATATGAGAAAAATCACTCTGTGTCTAATAATTTTATAGCTGACAAATTAAACAGTCAGTGTGCTTTGGGCTTGGAAAAACAAGAGATTTTGTAGGTTAAACAGTAAAACGTGTTGCTAGCTGTGTACATGTACACACTCCTACGCACACATATTTACAGCTAGCTATATATAAAAAAAGATATAGGTAACAATCTAATAATGTATACTAAAAGACAGGTGCAGAAAAAAATCCCTTCCTTCTCACCTTCTCTTTCCTCCTTCCAAAAGTCTCATTAATGCTCAAGTACCTACAAGAAAATGTATTCAATTTTAATAGCATTTTTGTCATTTGCATAACTCGATACAGGCAAGAAATCCTCAATGCATGACCACCTCTTTAGTTACTTAAAACACCCAACCAAACCTTAAAACACCACCTGTGTATTGTATTAATCAGGCATTTTCCAGAAAGAGCAATACAGTTACTTCTTTTTTCCCCCCAGTGGAAAAGGAAAAAAAAAAAAATTCCTAACAGAGATTTGAGGACGAAAGCCTCCAAGTGCCTGGGCTTCACCAGCACCTCTCCAGTCTGAATGCCACCATGGCCCTTGTGGCTGCCCACAAAGGTCTGGACTCAACTATGCTCTTAAATGGAAAAAGTCTCCAAGATTCCTATTTTAAAGTCTTTAATAATACATTTTAATGCAGACTTTTCTGGCCAATTTACTCAGAGCAAGATAGAACAGCCTTTCCCGCATTATGTTTCAGAGGTCTCATAGCCAGGTTTTCTGCATTGGTTTTGGTGGGGGTTTTTTTGGTTGTTTTTTTGGGGGGGGGGTGGGGGGGGGTGTTTAAGAATTCAGCTTCTTACATAACTCAGCAGGGAGTCATTACAAAAGGACAATACATCAAAAACCCAAACAAACAGCTGTACTGCATGACTCTACGGCAGATGATTGTCCCCTGCATAGGTTCTCTGGCACATTTGTACGCTAACACATAGGTGTGAATTTAGTATTTTACTATTACGCTAGACAACTGTTTCTTCTTGACGGATAATCAAGGAGAGAAATGCCCTAGACCAAAACTGACAAAGAACTGATGCAAACTTGTTGGTGAGACACATTGCTCCACATGAGCAGTGACGGAAAGTTTCTCTTCTTTCCATAAGCCTCACACATAGGTTTCTTTTTTCTCCCTCTGAGCAGAAGCAAGCCAAGAGGAAAAGAGGACCTGTAGGCACACTGACCTGAGACAGACCCCACGGGCTTGTTTTCTGCCTCACGGCTAGATAAGCAGAGGAAGAAGCCTGCAGGTGAACACAAAGGATCCTTTGTTGTTTCTTCTTTAGCTATTAGACATCTACAGTTTTTGCCAGGGTAGGCAAGGGTGAGGTGTCACATGTATCACCGAATCCTTGTTTTTAAGGTCAGCACACATCTCCAACTTCAACAGTCTTTAAACCAGTATGCACATGCTGGACAGATTTTATTGAAAACTCAACTCAATGCTAAGACATGGAGCAGTTCAGGTGGGGAAGCCAACAGCAACAGACTTCTCTGGAGAGTCTCCTGCTCAAGCTCAACGCATCCTTCAAACTGCCTCCAGCGATGGAGAAGCCAAGCCTAGCACCGGGCCGTGCACAGCACTCTACGTCAAGGCAACTAGTACAGGGAATAACTCACATCAAACCATCTTACACGGCTGAAGATAATGGACAAAAACAGCACCGGGGGAACGTGCCGTTGGGATTCCAAGCTGAGACCTCCCTCACCCAGCGAGGTGAAGGGCCAGCTCCATTTCGCCACGTGCTCCAGCCACAACACTTGTTTACAGCCTGACAGCTGACACAAAATGGGTAAGGAGATGTGTTGCCGCTGTTTAACTGTAAAAGAAAAATTAATTCCCAAGAAGTAAGATACCAAGAGGGCAAAACGGCATAAATATTTCAAGTATTTAAGTTAACAAGGAAAAAAAAAGTAAAAAATGTGAAATTTCCATTTTATATACAGTCTTAGCAGCCTTTTCTGATTCTTTTAAAATATCTATAGCCTGGGAATGGAGGAGCTAGATAGAAGAATTCACCAATTTTAGCAATGAACTGAACTTCAGGAGATATGGCCACAGGTACCCTTTATCTATCTTGTCTGTGATTATCTCAAAGTCACATGCAAGAAAATAATCCCCTGCAGCATGGAGCACTGATGTGAAAGGAAAGAAAAGCTCAAAGTCACAGCTGAATGGTTATAGCTGAGCCCATTTCAGCACTTTTTTTTCCCTTCTACTTCTTACTTGAAACCACAGCAGCTTAATGTGCATTGATGTCAATGAAGTTTCACTTTAAAAGTTATTCAGCCCCAGAGACTTTCCTCTCTTATGAACAGAAATAAAACGCTCAAATATTTTTATGCAAAGTTTTTTTTTAAAAAAAAAAGAAACTATGCTATATTGCCTGAAAACTTAAATACTGCATTTCAGCCAAATTTCAAACTATTAGCAGAAATATTAACCCCAAAGTGAGATTGTAACAGAAAAAAACCACTTAAACTGAACTAGCAGGCAGAATACTGCCCACTGGAGAATATGACAAAGCCATTACAGATGTTCAGTTGATTAGTATGGCTGATTAGCTTGCACATGACAGTGCACGGTTTAAAAGAATTGAACCATTTTATGGTTACTACTAAGACCACAGAATATGGGGGGGGGGGGGGGGGGGGGGTGTTAAATTTTTGTTTGTTTGTTTTAAATAGAACACTTCCCCACCTCTTCCCATTCCTCACTTTCTCTCTGCTTTGCCCCACACACCCCTGCTCCCCTTCATTACCGCAAAATGAACTCCAGCATTAGTTTAGATACACACTTGCTTCGTTAACTCACCACTGGAAGAGGACAGTACCCAGACCCCTATGCTGGGAGTAAAGGGGAAGAAGGATAAAACATGATGAACAATGAAATGACAGCAGGTAATCTCAGTTTTGCATAATTTTGAGATTGCAATTATTTGGGTATCCCTGTTAACTCATGTCTCCAGGCAGAAAACTAAGTCTCAGCATAAGACCATAATTTGAAGAAAGCAGAACACTAGAGGTTAAATTTCAACCGAGTTTTCTTCCACTGAGACTAAAAGAGGAATGTTAGGGTCTATCCCAAGATTAATGTACACAACCACAGTTGATCTATGGCCACAAAAAGCAGCAAAGAAAGTACTAGACTTGTTAGCCAAACAACTGTGAAACACCTCTTCTATCCTTCCCACGTAACGAGGACTCACTTTCAGGTAAAAAAAAAAAAAAAAAAAAGGCTTGACAAAAGCAGTGTTTAAATTACTTCGCAAGATCTCTTTAAATATCGGTACAAGGTTAGATGTGATAAAGACCACATTGGCTTCGCTAGATAAGTTTGGTTTTGTTTTTTTTTTTTTAAAACCAAAGCTGTCAAACAAAACTGGAAGGAGCAGAGAGCTAAACTGAGATAACATTCAGTGGTGATGAACCTAAGAATATCTAAAGTACTGAAAAATCAATTTCTTGACTTAAGAACTAAATTCAAATTAGGAAGCCTCTGTCTGACAGAGGTTTGAAAACCATGGAAGGAAAAAAAAGATGGGGAGGGAGGTTAATTGGTTTGTAAAGTTATTAAGAGTACCTTGATACAAAATGCCCTGGCAGGAAAACAAACCTGCAGAAGAGTCATACAGAGAGCACGCATCGTGTTTGCACTAGGGAGAGGGATGCAGAAACAAACCCAAATTTAAATTTTTGAGGTTCAGGAGTTTTATTTCATCCTAATAAACTAATAATAATAATATTGTTCTCAAATCGATCATGGTGCCAAAGCAAGTTTGAAATACATCTTCAGAAAACCTACGCTTGGAGCTTTGCTAACCAAAAAGCTCCACTTCCCAAATATCACTTCACCTTTTCTTCAGAGAAGAACCATTCTTTTCCATGGTGTCTAACAGGAAAGTAGCAACAAGCCCCACACCCCCGAAGATGCTGTTTTTCTTTGGGATCTCCAAGGTTCACTTCATGTCTTAATGCACTTGGCGCTGCTCTCTCTATTAATTGTGTACAGCAGACCAAGAGAAAGTGCTTTTCTAGAAATGACCTCAAACTAGATTCATAATTCTTTAAGAACCAATAAACCCACTGAACCAGAAAGCTCAGCCCTTCTGCAGTGGGCTACAAGCAGCCAAGCTGCTTTACTCCCTTTAGCAAGATTCACTACCACCTTTTATTTAAAGCACTGAGTGGAAACTGTTTATGTAGCTTAACAACATACCTGTGTTTTGAGCCAGGAAAGGAAGGAAGGGGCCAGAAGACACCAGAAATCTTTTATGAACAGTTACACTAGAGACACGCTACACAACTTCAATCTGTCACTGAATTTGTATTTTCGTGTGCTACAGCCAAAGGAGCAAAAGGTCCTGGACACTCCTACCTAATACTTTTTCCTCCTCCTCTAAGACCTAGAGGAGCATCCCTTAGCACTTTCCAAATGTTCCTACAGAAAGAGATCTTCTGCATTACATTTTTCTAGAGTTAACCTCATCAAAAGGGAAAAATCGTCTATGAAGAATGAGTACATGCATGTCTCAACACATATATTAGATGGGTTCTTGCTCTTCCTCACAGGCAGAAGTTATTTTAAGTTGAATATGAAATTTGCATAGTCAGATCTATGACAATTGCAACAAAAGACGTTGCAATTACTAAAATATTTGGGACAGCTCTGCATCCTTCATTGTACAGGAGAGGGAAGGTGAAAATCAGAACTTAAGCCGAAATAGAGCCTTAAAGAACATACCATGCCTGCCTTTAAGTGGTACCATTAAAGCAAGACCACAAAGCATAAACCCATCTACGAAAAACCTTGTACCAGAGTACCTGAAGCTGCGCCATTATGTTTGTAAGTCATAAAAAGTAATTTTAATTCTTCAAAGGCTTTTGGAGCCTTTTTTGACTAACAAGACCGTTAAATTCACCTGACCACACACAAATGAATCCAGGAAGCAGGATTTTTTAAAGCCTAATATTAAAGGGGGGCTTCCAAGAGTTCTTTCACATTCCAATAATGTTAATCGGATCTACATATCTTTGATATAGTGGAGAGGAAGAACACCATAACAGAACTTTGTCAACTGATGATAAGGCCTTGCTGGGATTTTATTTGTAGAAGTACCAGCATCTTTTAGTTGGAAACGTCTAAGGCATGTAAAATACATCCCAGTGAAACAAAAGGGCTGTGGGTTTTTTTGGTTTGGGGTTGTTGTTTTTTTTTGTTTTTTTGTTTTTTTTAAGAAGTCCTCCACACAATGCAGAGGAAACTTATGGAATTTATCAGAATAATACACCAACTCAGGACTCAGGAGGATTCGCAAAGGAACCAGATAAATAACACAAATAACAAGCGTGCCCAGAATTATAGTTGCCTGCATTTGTAAAGTAAACAGGGGCCGGAGCCAGCACTGCAGGACACAGCCTGTAGCTGCCAGAGGGAGGAACCAGCTCCGCGGAGCAGCGGCTGTAGAAACTCAGACCCCATCAGGCTTGTTGCACCCTCCACCAGCTAACTGGGGTTTGCTATTTGCTCGGAACATCCACCCAAATTGAATGCGACTTTGCATAATTCTGTGACTTTGATAGTAAGTGATGGCAAAGGTAGTTCTAACGTGACTGGGAAAAAATTCATTGTTATTTCTGTCGCCAAAGAAAAACCTTACCTGGTTAGGGACAAAAAGAGAAGAAAAAGAAAAAATATACACTAGTAGCACCTTTATACCCCCCCCAGTTCATAAGAGTAACACAGCATATTTCCATAAGTCAATTATGGGTCAAACTTAACATCTGTAAAGCATAAATATGTGTTGCAGCACTGCAAAATTCTTTTGTGCAAATAAAAAAAAACAAAAACAAACCCCCAAAAATCAGCTCTCTGCTGCAATGCCTGTTTGTATCTCAACTTCTTTTCACATGTACTATTCAGCTAGTTCCCAGGAAATACAGGGATAAATTAATCCGAGAATGATATGTTCATTACCACCTTAATTAGGCTTATTGGACAAGTTGCCGAGTCTTTTGGAAAGGCAAAATGTGGATCCTTACAAATTTAGAATTTGAGGCAATCTAAATTAGAATTGCAGACAGTTAACTGTCTGCAGTGCTCATTCCCCAGACTGATGCACTTTAAATTTTTTTGAAAATATGGTGGAAATGCTGATTCTTCCCTCCCTGCTGCAAGGAACCAAGGGGTGCGAGAAGATTGCCTTTGTTACAGTATTGTAAAGGGTCATAAGGATAAAGGAGATTTTCCTCTTCTTTTGCTAAGATACCTGCAGAGAAAAAAATGTGATTTTCCCCTTCCGGATGATGTTGTATGCATCAACTACAAATCCCAAGCCTGGTTCTCTTAAAAACATCACTGTAGACTCTTATCTGCTGGAAAGAGAGCATCCTTGAACCCAAAAGGGAAAGTACATCTATGTTACTAGCGATTTATGAGTTTGAGGCTTACATGTAATTCTTTTCCCACTATAGTGTAAAAAGCTTCAGGGAGTAGCTGGAAACTTCTACCACGACAGTATCCGAGGTTTCCAGAAAGGCAGCGGATACCTGATGAGGAGTTAAGGGGATCAAATGACCCAGACCAGAACTCCTGCTTACTTTGCATTAAGCGATCGAAAGTCCATCTCAGAATAAAAGCAGACTGGAGAAAACTTCAGGTTTAATCTCACCAAATTTGACTACTGTTTTCTATCAGTTTCACATGTTTTTTTGTTTTTTGTTTTTTTTTTTTTTTTTTTAAATCACAGCTATGTGAAAGGTCTGGGAGCTTTTTGTTCTTTCACGATAATATATGGGCATGAGCAGTTAACTACGCAAGTTACTGGAATCTGTAACATTAGGACGTTCAGATGCTGGGGGAAGAGATTGTATGTTAAAATAGCTCAACAGCAGGAAGCACAAGGTGGTGGAGCTTCCTTAAGCTGCTTAGCTTCAGATAAGAAGCTTATGCAACTTTCTTAACTCTGGAGTACATTCAGCAAGTGACATCAAAACAGTTTTCAAGTTAAGTTACGCTTGGGACAGATGCCTCTTGAGTACTGTCATTCTGCACTCTTACCAATGAAAGAAGCCAAAAGAACCCCAAGCCCCCCCAAAAGCCACCTGCCCACTAAAAGCTAGGTACAGTTTAGTAGAGGAGCTAAGCGCCATCCTTGTTTTCCTTGATGTTTCCCTTGCATGACATGGGACATCTGACAGTAAGCCCAGCTTCTGAGCTTTTGCAGTCTGAGCCATAGATTTTTTCACAGTTTCTAAGTGGAGCCTGACTACGAAGAAGCTGCTTTGCAGTCATCTGGAAATACTTGTAGAAATGAGTATAAATACTGCTGTTATTCTAGTCAGAAAAACATATTTACAATAAGTTCTTAAGATTTTTTTCATCTGAAAATAAACCAATCAACCCACAATGGATCTAGTCAAGAATATTCTTGGGACAGGATAGGGACAAGGTCAAAAGCCTGAAGTCTTACAACCGCTCTTGATTAATTTGCATCAAAGCTGGGACTTGAATGAATAATGAGCATGAGAGAGACACTATGCTCCTCTTGGCATTTGTTGAAGAAAACATGGAAAAAGCCGAGAAGCAAGTCCACGATCCTTTTCGGGACCCCAGTGCCTTATGGAGAAGAGACCAAGTGCCACCATCACCACTTCCAGAGGAAACACAACAGTGGTGTCAAACACCAGGTCAGGGCACGGCACTCACCACGGTGGATGCACAGGGGCCGGTTCTCGGAGAGGCTGGGACCACTCGCTTCTCCAACCAGGGGCTCCTGGTGGCTGTACTTTTGAAGAGGATAGCGAGTTTTTTATGAAGATTCACTTATTTCCACTATTTTGTAGAAGGCCAGATCTGCAGAAGGGCTTTCTAGTCTACAAGTGCACCTGATGAAATACTGGAACTTTCTAGTATCTGGATTTTGGTGTGCGAACCACAGTTAAGCGTCAGGGAAGAACTTACTACAAAACAAAATGCCAAACAAAACCCACAATCTTTTGTTAATCTCCAAAGGAGAAGAGGGGAGGAAACCCTACTAGTTCTTCATGTAACAGTCACAGAAGAATAGAATGGTTAGACATAACACCTCTTCTGTTTGCATTTTAAGCTTATCAGGGAAAAAGAATGCTTGAATAGACTAAACTACAGCTTTTAAAGCATTAGAAACACAGCCCTTTACCAGAGCCAGACAGATTTTTATTTTCTTTAGCAATACAATAGGTGATAGTCAGCACGAGATTCAAAATCCAATAGTTACAACAATTACAGTGAGAAATTCATAAACTGCAAGATCTATAAACAGATTAAGCTAAACATATAAAAGGAAAACTACCGTATATATGCAGCCACTTCAGTAATTGTATTTGATTCCACAAATCGTTTGCCTGTTCTCTGTAAGGCGTCATCGCTTTTCCCACTATAATTTCAATAGAATGTTTAGAACAGGAAAGATGCGAGACAAGCAACAAGAGGAATAGCACTGTGTGAGCAGACAGACCCTCAAGAGCAGGGGCAGAAGAGGAAAATAGCTCCGGTTTACATTAATTTAGCTACTGCTGGCACAAAAGCTAACTCTTGCTTAGTCAAGAGTAGAAAACAGACAAACAAATAAATGTCCAAGAATGGGAGAAGTGTTACACATGAGCAGCTGCTGCCCTTTATCTTGTCAAGAAGAAAAAGATATTTAAGTGCACTTCCATCGCAGCTGGGCGATGATGGCAACCGAGCTCATCAGGGCTGCGTTACAGGGGCATTGGGCTCCACAGCTTCTGCAGGCTCCAGCACTGGTCCAAGTACAGGTCCAGGTAAACTGGCACCCAACCCTAACAGAGGAAAAAAGTTTTCATCACAAATTAGGCAGCCACCTTCTACCAGTTTTAACAGGGAGCCGTTTGGTCAAGTAAACATACACACATCTTTCCGTATGAATGATGAGGTCTGTAGTCTACAACAAAACGCGTACTTTCTCTGGTGTGAAAAGTTCAGTACACAAATAGAGGCTTTTCATATGCCACTAATGACGTGCACACAAACCTAATGAGACCTAGAACGTCTCTGTGGAATCAATAAATCTTTATCCAGAGGAGGCGTGCATTGCACAAAACATACGCTTAAATGCTCAAACAGGTGCTAGGGACTGCACAGTTGAAGACCTCACATGAAGGCCTACACAACTTAGGAACTTGAGTTCTGGTTTTCTCCCCAGAAGACTTAAACACTTCAAAATTTGAGGGTTCAGTTACACGGATGCTTTTTCAGCAGCAATGCTGGTTTAGCCTGTACCCTCGCCTACTTATTCACTGCTTAGGCAACGCCAGCACAGCCATTTGTCAGACCTGCATGGAACAAAGTCAAAGAGCTGATGCAGGATAAATTAAAGGGTTATTAAGAGGATAGGTGACTTGATCCTCTGTATGTCTCCCTTAACTCAAGGATTACCGCTCAGAAACAGCTAAGTCACTTAGGCATCTCTTACATTTTTACTCATTATCCCAAAATCTTTCAAACCTAGAAGGGATTAAACAATTTATTTAAATTACCTCTGTTCTTAACCGTATTTCCTTCCTTCCTTCCTGGCTGCTAAATTAGTTTTGTTTACCCTCCTTCTCTTCTGCAAGCTTTAGCTTTGCTTTTTATCCTGTAAACCAATGACTACACATAAAGTAGACTTAAAAACTTATGTCTCATGCATCACTCGGAAACAGCAAAAACGCCAACGCTCATGTAGCGATGCTTTTCCACCACAACTGAGCCTCAACTAATGAATTCTGCAAATTTTTTAGGTAAAACTCTCATTTCTACTGTAAACTCTTCCCCCTCCCCTTCTTAATATGGCAGCATCAGCTGCAACCTCCTGACCTTAGCAGCCTGCTTCAGAATTTAATGGGAAAAGAGGTAAGAAAAATCCTAAAGATAAAATGTGAGAGCTAGAAATTGATATATAGCTGATAAACATAAAACCTCTCCCTGTTAAAGTTGTTTTAGTTTGCCTGTTTTAAATCACATTACAGAACAGATAAAAACGAAGAAATCAATTCAGTTGAAGTGCAGAATCAAACACTTCTCCATTTTAATGTTCTCAGGCTTCATCAAAAAAGCAAAGGAAAGAAAGAAAAATCCTCGCAGATGGTTCAGCAGAGAGGCTCAGCATGGTGTCACACCTCGCCCTCGGAGGAGGCCCGAGAGCCTCCCCTGGGCACCCTCCTCAGCTCCTCCGCCATCCGTAGGGAGGTGCGGATGTCCTGCGGGGTGACCAGACGATAAGAGGCTCTTGGGAGAGAGGGTAGAAGAGGGTCAGGACTAAAATGAAGTGCTGCAGTGGTCCCTGTTCTATCTGCAGACACCAACTCATGATCACAAGACTAATTAACACACTGGTTTTTTTTCCCCCCATGTTCCCCTGGGAGGCAGGATGGGTGACAAGGTGCTGTGAACCCCAGGAATTTACAACACCCCGACTACACCACTGATCATCAGCACCTTCCTTCACCTCTCCAAGTCTCCCCATCCACAGAGATGAAGTGACAACCCAAACAGCTCTTTGCAGAATTTTTGAGCTATGTCTGAGTTCTTTTAAAAGAAGGGTTAAAAATTCACAGTCATCGTTGTAGGAGATCTTAACGTGTTTGAAGTAATCTGCCAGAAGCAGCATTACATAGACCACAAGATAAACATTTACCAACCCTATATAGGCAATTTGCACATTGCCACCAGTTCTGCATATTTCAGTACTCAACGTTTAAAGGGATTTTAAGTATTTAGTTCTTCATATTCGCTGATTTGCATGATCTTTTAAGCATTCACTTCATTCATAAACACAGCGACACAGATTTCTCCCCGATTTCCATTCACTGGTACTCACTCCCACCCCAGCAGTTACACTCAACTTAATATTCAGGATGTCATTTTTAAGGAATAGCAAATATTACCCCGATCATACCCTGAACTTAGAGCAGTAGGTAGCCATCCTCTCCATTCAACATATACATCTACTGCATGAGCT
The DNA here is from genome assembly GCF_030463565.1 of Pelecanus crispus. Classification (NCBI taxonomy): domain Eukaryota; kingdom Metazoa; phylum Chordata; class Aves; order Pelecaniformes; family Pelecanidae; genus Pelecanus; species Pelecanus crispus. The sequence goes on from NC_134649.1 coordinate 47,541,295, forward strand.
GCACTTGGGATACTGTGCAAATTGCCTCCCTGAAGATCCCAAAATATCTCACCCATCACCTTTAACTTTTAGCATTTTCTGATTACATAAACTAAAAAGATGTTGGCCACAGAAGAAGGAATGACACAATCGAGCACACAGATAATATTCGGGATTACTTTTAGCAGAGCTCCCATAAACTTTAACCTTTTATCTATCAGTTAATCCACTCGTTAGTTACTAAGGCAAGTATTTCTGCTCATGAATGGGAGAACAAACATTAAAAAAAAAACAAATTAGGAGTCTGTCTTAACTTAGTTGTTGATTCCCTTTCCTTTGCTGTAAGTTGATCAACTTACTACTAAGCCTCCAATGGGGCTTCCACTAAACTTTCTGGAGGCATTGCTCAGCAGCATTTGCCACTGATCTAAACCACTATACACAGTGCCCAGTTCAGACGATCCAGACATACGAAAGCATGTTTGGAAAAGATAATCTGATATTAATAATCACCTACTGGCTTGATCTGTGGTCTCAGGGAAAGCTTCAACTGCCCGTATCTTGTGGCTTCAGCTTCATTGGAAAGACAGTTACAGGAAAGCACTTAGTAACCCTGAATAAATTACACCCATTACTCTTTACAAGCCATTATGTTAACAGATGATTCAATTCATGTATTTACATGTACCCTCATACAAAAGAGAGGAGAGAAAAGTTACAAAACCTATCATTTCCACCTAGACTACCCAAAGCAGATACTCATTTTGTACATTTATCTGAACAGTCAAAAAACCCATACTCAATATATTTAGTCAACACAAGCAAAAATTAGGACAGATGGAAAGGAAAGAGTTGGAGCCAGCACTAGCGTACAACAAATGCCAATTCATGCACAAAAACATTAGGAGTTTTCCTAAAAAGTCAGATGCAGACCTGAATGGTCCAGAAGCCAGTTCCAATACTCAAAACTAGGGCTTACTTAACAGGCGTCTTTCAAAGGTGACAAGGCTACTCTCTTGGTTTAGCTTCAATCAATCAATGTTTAAATGCATTCCCCTGTGACACAGCACAAGTGTTTTCAATGCAAAGCTTGCCTGTTAATACTCTAGGGCAATATATTCTTAGATTCCAAGGTTAAAAGGAAACTTAATTGATACCATTAACAGTTTCACTGTATAAACCAATGAAATGAACCTTAAATTCAGTACAGATCAATGTGACAGAGAAATTATTAGTGTTTAATAATTTCACACATTTTTCAGGGACAGGTATTTACAATGTGCCCTTGTAATTCGAAATGGAAACAGTGGCCTACCAATTACTTAGTCATATATTCCATCATAAAAAAAAAAAGAAAAAAAGGAAAGTTTAAAAACCACAACAAAAACCCACAAGCCATAATGATTAAAAGGCTGATTCCAGCCTGAACTCAGCTCTGCTCCTGCCCTCCAGTCTCAATTCCAGATTTGCGCACATGGCTTGAAGTAGGGCATCCCACCATCATGCTGGATTGGCAACAGGCTCCTTCTGTGTCATTCTGGATGTTCAGGGCAGTCGAAAGGCTGCGATGAAGGTCAGCCTTCACCAGAACAGCCGCCCTTCTGTGGCCATGCCCTTGATCTGCCCTTTTCACCAGCCAGGGGGAAGAAACACCAGGAGAAGACATGAAGAGCACCAGCTGTTCCTTATAATACATTTCTGCTTTCTCTGCAACTATCATCTCCTTGAGCATTCAAAGTGACCAAATTTTAGGGGAGATGGGATGGAGAACAGTGGACGGAGGGACTTCATAGCCAAAGCATTGCTGGAACAAAGTCCTGTTCCACCACCTCAATAGATGCCGATAGTTAATATAGTACTGACCTCTAATGAAGCTGGTTTAAGAAAGCCCTATTTTCTGCTAGGTAAGCAACAATAAAACACTGTATAATGTGATTTAATTGCTTTAGAGCAAGAGAGAAATGCTCCCATTACAGCCCTGAGATCCTGTCCCACCTGTAGAAGTGAGGTCTCCTCCTGGCATCACTGCTAAGCATCTACTCCAGGGCTTGAACTACGTCACAGCCCAGAGAAATCCTCCTCGCCAGCTAACCATAAGCTTCCAAATAGAAACATATGGTCAAGGAGACAACTGCTGCCAACAGGAGTTAGGGAAGATCCTCACTTAACACAGCTCTCTCCCATAACTGTGGAAATGCCAGGGAAGGAGGAGGGGGAAGGAGGAGGGGGAAGGAGGAGGGGGAAGGAGGAGGGGGAAGAAAAAGAAAAAGGAAGGGGGGGAATCGCACCTTCAAGCCTCCAGTATTTCAATAATAGGCAATAATTACCTATATAATCCTTATCCTACACTACTCATACCATTACATTTATAAATCCTGCTGTTTTAAAATTGTGTATCGATTGCAGTGATTATTTAGAACTATTAAAAAACACCCTCTGGTCTGTCTTACTGCAATGAACAATATCATTTCCTGCATCAAAATATTTAACTGCAGACAGAAAACTCAACAGAATAACCTGAAAGATAAACATATTTTTTCCTTAACACTTTTGAAAGGCTGAGTTAATGTTACCCACTATTTTCCACAGCATTTGGATGCTCAGATTTGAAATACTAAAGGTAAGAACATAAAGGGTCTTCTACTAATCTTAATAATGGAAGGGCAAGACTCAATGTGTATGCACATATGCGATAGCATATATGCTAACAGTTCTTGATCAGTGTGCTATGTTTCCTTCCAGCATTTGTTTTTAACAAGTGCAACAAACATTTTACTGCTATTATTTAACTGTCCAGCAGCACATTCCCAGAGCATAACGCGCTTCAGTGGGAAAGAGGTACTGATGGTCAAGCAGTGACCTAGCAGAAATGTTATCAACCTGTACTCTGCTTTATCAATTACCCTAGTAAAACATACATGCATATACAGCCTTTCCTTTTTATTGTCATTTACAACCTACATCAACACGCTTGGCTGAGATGTTAAATAAGCCAGGATGCTGAGGACAGCTTTCCCCCCCACTCATAACCTCAACTTTGCACACACAGCCACCTGCACTACCCTTGTAGCAGCAAGCACCAGAAAAGCGACCATTTAAATAGTCATCACAGAAAATGCTGACTTTTTTAGTCGTGAGCTTTTGATATAAAAACTGCATGGGATTCTGCATATTTATGTTCTACCAACGCACAGTCCCACCACCTAGACGAGCGTTACTGCCCTGCACCTCCAGGATCAGGACTGCCAAGGGTTACTACCTGCTCCAGCACCTAGTAAGCACCAAGCTCACCCTGATGCTTGTACCCCTCCCAGAGAGGGCACCAGTAAGCGGTTGGGTGGTAGCAAAGACAGACCCTGTTTTCCTGGTTTTAGAAACCTTGACCAGCAGGACAGACACATGTCCAGGTGACTACAATAAGCCTTAAGAAGCCAAGATGAAATCAAAACATTTGATTATATTCAGGAAGAGTAAATGATGGTTTCTGCACCAACCATATGAATCTCTAAAGTATCTCCACAATAGTATGCCATTAAAATAATATTTTTCATCTTCCACGTTTTACTGGGAATGCTAAGAGACACCGACTTCAACAAATGGAGCCTCTTCAAACGCAGAGATGCATGATTCTTCTGTAAATGAACTGTGAAAATCAGTATGCTTGCAAGCTAAACAAAATTTATCATTTACTGACCCGCTCTGGATTGGATTAGACAGGATTGCTCCTTATGTAGTCAAGTAGCGCAACACGCTGAAAATGATTGTCCTGACCTCAGTACAAGTGAAAGGGACCCTGGCCATGCTTTACATTAAGTCAGATGGTAGAAAACCAGTTGATTTTCCCCACCAATTTACTCCAAAGAGAGGTTTACAGCTACAAACATCTGTAATTTATTATATTTTAAATTTCGTAAAAGGCCTAAATATGCTGAGCGATAATACTCTTCAGAATTGTCAAGGCCTACTGAACTGAAACGCACTCCCCAAATGACGAACATGGCCCTGTGATTTCAGCAGAGCTAGAGAAATAGTATGGTACATTTTTTTAAAAAAGTCAATACACAAAAAAAAACAGGAACAGGGAGAAGAGCATTTTTTAAAACAATTAATGCAGGGTGGCCCACTACTGCTTGGATTAAAATGTAAATGGCAAAGTAATCTGGATTTAACCATAAATTTTCAATGAAGCTCAAAATACTTTTTTAAAACTACAGGAAAATTCAAGATTTCTCACTTCTCCATTATAATTCAATGTACAAGTGTGCCTTTTCTCAACTACACATCTCAAAACCAAAGAAACAGCATATAGAAATAGACCTATAGTAATAGATACAAAACCTGCCCGTACCTTATGCCTCTGGCACTTCTTGCGCTGTGTCCACCAGACCTCACTCGAGCAGAACCATCTCGACTCCACAGCCTCCGGGGCACTGCGCTACACAAGCGACTTACCATGGTAAAAAACCAACCCACTTCATTTAGTTTTCCTCATTTAAACACAGTGTGGAGGAACTAATTTGTAACACCTGGACCAGTTTAATCATTTGGGACTTTTGCTGCAAATAAGCTGCAATCAGAAAAGCAGAGACACACCTGCCACCACCAGGCACACACCTGGGTATGGAGGTGCAGGGTAGGAATCTTGCTCCATCCTTGGCTGTTGGAATTTCCACATATTAGACAGCACACGGGCCCCCGGGATGACAGGGAGGTTGGTGGCACCGTCTTGTACGTCAGATTTTACTTGCACAAAGATTTTATAAGCTCCTTCATGCTCACGCTTACTAACTCCTTGTCATCATAATATGTGTTTCCCCCTCAAACTGCAGGTCAGAAATTCAAATAACATGCACTGTATTACGGAGACCCTCGTGCCTGCCCTCTGCCCATCACAGCAGCGCAGCGGAAGGAACGAGCCTTTAAACGAAAACAGCGTGCACTTGGCATTGCTGCTTCACCCACCTGTACGTATATAAATCTAAAGTCATATTAGCATTGCACAGTAAGTGATCTGATGTTGAGACCCTTTTTTTGGGGGTGGGGGGGGTGGGGGGTTTTTGGGGGGGGTGGTTCAGCTGGGGGGGGGGGGGGGGGGTTGTTGTTGTTGGGGTTTTTTTGGGTTCTATTGTTTTTCCCCAGTGTTTGGGTTCAGCTACAAGACTTCCAGACACAAGAGAGAAAGCAGATAACAGCTCAGGAAAAGAAAAATGACAATTCAGCCAACCGTTAGATTTCAAAAGCATGCTCTTCATAACCATAAATGTCAGCCTGACTGTCTGGAATTAGTCTGACAACAACTTGCTTATTTCCAATATTTAAAGGGGGGGGGGGGGGGAAAAAAAGCGTAACCTATTGCCGTGAGAGTAGCTCAGAGCAAACCAGGTAGAAGAAATACTTGCCTGAGTTTGGTGCATTGGGGTGCGAGTTAGCAGCATAACTCTCTCATGTAAAAACCCTGAGATTTATTCTTGTATTTTCCAGCACCCAATAAGTCTTACTGACTGATCAATAATAACCTCCCAGACAAGTCTGGTCATCTCTGGTTTTCTCTTTCTACTATCTAAAGGACTCGTTCAAAAGCCTTTTACAGCCCATGTTGCTGTGTCTCATTTTCTGGGGGCTCACCATGTTGGTAGCTCTGCAGTACGTATTTTAAATGCTTCATGAGTCACAGTTAAACGTCGCAAACACAAAGCTTCTCCTGTGTGCAATCAGGATTAACAAAATACTAAAATACACGTCTTGGTTTCAAATACTGTCCGTTCTCACTAGGTAAGTTTCTCCAGGAGAGCACAAGTAGGCTGCAGACGTGATTGTTCAGGGCTGAGCACAGCTTCAGTAGATCTGACTGCTGTTTCACTCAGCTGGAAATGCAGCAACTTTGCCAGTTAATTATTTTTTGTACACTGATAGACAGATATATTTTTCCAAGAGAAAAATACTTAAAAGTTTGGGGAAAAAAAATATCCCACATCACCTATGCAAAAATGAAAGTATCATTGATTTTAAGGAATAATATTACACTTTATTATATTTAAAAAATGAAACTTTGAGAGTATAGAACTAGCTGCTCTTTCAACTAAAGCCAATGCTATACACATTAGGACCTGTGTTTTAATTGATCGTTTCTCAGACCAAATTTCAACATGCATATTTTAGCTTGACACAAAAAAAAGACCAACTATCTGCATTATTTCACCAGCTGCCCACCACCACCTTTCTTCATTCAACCAAGTATGAGATTGAGAATCCATAAGATTTTTTTGAACTCCTGCCACTTCCCTTCATTCTGTGTTAGCACCTCTTTTCTTTGTATTAGCACACTGAAAAAAAACCCAACACCCAACAACCTATGTATAGTAAATCTAAGTGGACTGCAGTCAAAGCTTTTCCCCCCTGCCCACTCCCATATTTGTTATCCAAACAGTACCCTCCTGGCTACACTTTTCATTTAAAAGGCCATCAACTTTGATCTGTTTTTCATCTGTCTCAATGGACAGAAGAACAATATGGCCTTTTGAGCACTGAATCAGTACCTGTAAACAGGAAAGTACTTCTCAGTTTACGCAAAACTGCAGCCTCTACCTAATCCTTTCCTATGTTAAGGCACATTACAAGGTATCCCTGATGACTCTTTAATTTTTTCCTCTAATGCATTCTCCTGCACCACATGCTACAAAATGTGGATATTCAAATCTACATTGAGTAGTTAGGGCTATGACTCTAAATAGCTTCACTAAATCAAAGGTGGAGATGTTAGCATAAGACAAGACTGCAGCTCTATCAATGTCATGCTTCTGCGTTTTAGTTGTTTTTAGTTGGGATAACCACTGACTGATCTTTCCCTGGTTTGGCTGGAAGAGGCTGCCTCTGAGGGAAACAGCCTGTAGAGAGCTGCAAAACTAACAACTCCCCCCCCCCCCCCCCCCAAAAAAAAAAAAACCAACCCAAAAGACCTGGGAAAGGACTTACTGTCACTGCAGGTATGTTTTGTTAAGGATAGCAGCAACAGAGCAACCATTTCAGAGCATGAGCATCAAAGCAAGTCTTCTGCTCCTCCATTTCCAGAGACAGTTTCTGTGGCACATTCAGTTCTGAAGAACCAAAACAGTAAGGCTTCTAAACCTCTTTAAAACAAAAATTGATTTCAAAGTATCTTGCCATTTAATCCATCTTGACGTCAACTGCGTAGAACATGAGCTTAAGCAACGCATTCATCACAGAAGTCCCTTGAATAAGTCATTTCCCATCACTTGTAACTTCAGTAGCATTCAACTTTAATGCATGCATGCATCTCAGGTGACTGTAATCTAGTGTTCACTAGTTCCCAAATATGAACTAGGAGGTTACATGTTTGGTGTCAGAACAAGACAGACCAAGCTGCCAAAGTCAGCACCAAGAAGGATGAAAACTAACACAAACAAAAAATGACTTTACAGATGAACAGACTTCCCGTTTCCCTCGCATTTTCTAGTAAATCAAGCCTCATCCTGTAATTATTTCTCAAGTCATCCAAAATCTTCTTCATACTCAGGAGGGACACTCACCACCAGCCATAGTCATTCCTCATCACTAATAACTTCTTCCCTCTCTCTGTAGGCTTGCTGGCTCCTCAGACAGCAGCGCCACGCCACCGTGCCTTTCATCGTTTCAAATGAGTGAAAAACCTTGTTTGCAGAGTGCAGTTAATCTGTGTCTTCCAGTATCAAAGTAAACCCTGACAATCACTTACATTCATGTAAAACCATTGGCTTATGTCACTTGTAAGAATCGGTCTCTTCCAGGAAGGAAAGTAAAAAGATTGAACCTATTTGCAGAAGTTTCCCATTACGATACCACAAGAACATAAAGATGTGGCACAAAATGAAAGACAGCGAGCCTTGCTCAAAAACACCCCCAAAACCATCCCCTCTGCACAACTGGTTGGAAATGTTTATTTGTGGGGGGAAACTCCAATACACACATTATAGAAAAGTAACATGAAAGTATGACATCGCTATGGAGCTACAGCGACTTGCTCTTTAGGAATGAAAAGAATAAGTTGTTTTGGTAGGTCTGTAAGTCCGTAACTCACACGTCCGTAAGTCCCCAAGCTCAGGGATTTGCAAAGCATGCAGCCAACTGGATACATGCATGGGTTTCTGTGCAAGACCCAAACTCAGGTCGCCGGCATCGGAGCTGAATCAGAGCTTGCCACCGCTCTGCAGCAGCTCCAAACCCCGGAGGCTTTCTCCAAAAATCTAGTACTATTACTTAACGTAAAAGGTACCAAGATGCAGATTAATTAGGCAACCCCTACCTGGTGTTCTATTCATTAACCAACCGCCCGCAAAATCAACTTTGGAAAAATCCCGTAGCAAATGCCAGTGCCAACTTGCAGATCCTCTGCTCTGACAACACGGACCCGAGGGGCACCTCCTATTGCTTTAGCATACGCAGAAAACACCAACGCTTGCAGCTCAAAGTCCATTCCCGGTGCAAGGCAACATTAAGACTAACACAGAGAATTAAAAATACTACAAAGCCTGCAGGTGCCCTGATGAGCAAGGGAAGCGCCTGTGTCGCAGGACAGAGAGCTCACAGCACAGGGAGGAATCGCAGGGCATCAACGTGCCTTTAAATTGCAGCCCCAACATCAAGTCAGCAGCATTTTTAGTAAGAACTATACACGTTCACTAAACCATTTTCCTGAAATGTTTTCACAAATTCATCTGGCAGATTATTATGGAAACTCTCTTGCATAATAAATAACTTTCTGGAATAATTCCACATGGAGTAGCAATACACTGTCAATGCTTAAAAGTTAGTTCGGCATTTCCATCATTGATTTTAATAGCTTCCCATATAGATTAAAAAAAATTGTATCACTGGACAAACTTGGCATGCAGCTTAAGCTACAGTTCAAGTTTCTCTTGCAAAATACCACAGTCAATAGTTTGGAGACTTCACTTGTCCTTCATAAGGTCTTGATTTTTATATTTTTGCACTCGTAATAAGAACACTGACATTATCTCTCCCTGTATAAAACAAGCACTTTGAGGACAGCTAAAAAAAAAAAAAAGAAAATCAGTATGCTACTGATTTTCTCTGTGTGTCAATGTCATCAGCAAGGTAATCATGACTAACCAGTTAGCACCCAAGGCTATTGCTGGATCATTTCACATCAGAAATGGACTGATCTCTCTCCGACGCATACAACAAAATGGTGCTTGGATTTAGGTTAATCACAGCCAGGCACCGCACTTAATTGGCAGCAAGGTCACATAGTGACAGTGGGGACATCAGCAGCTCGTACCCGGTAAGGTACGAATCATAAATAAAACCCAGAAAGTTCCAAAAGAGAAGGCAAACCACGAGTTAAAGAACAAACACCAGAGCAGACAAAACCTGCAGGGAGGCTTTTGCAGAGAGCTACAGGAGCAGAGAGCAGAGCCATCAGCTGTGCCGAGCCATGTTACCACCGACCACACCGAGCGAGATACCGCTGAAACTTCGTGCCTAGCTCAATCTTCCCCCCCCCCCCTCCGTCTGATGGGAAAGTTCTGGTTTTGTCAGAATTCAGGGGAAACCGAACGCCCCGAATGACGCGCAGAAAGAGCAAAGCCATTATTGAAGAGGAAGAAGAAAAAGCTTTTCAAGAAAGCCTTCACTGGAGCGGTGCGGGGTCTGTTTGGGTTTTTTTTAACCAACACGGTCATATTCCCACCAACGCTAGAGGAGAAAAAGCTCATATATACTCACGTTCTTGAATTTGAGACAGTTACGAGCACTTAATTAAAAGCAAAGCCAGAGAAGCACAGCTTCAGAACTTGACCAACTCCAGATTCACCTAACACAACTGGGGGGGGGACGGACCCCAAACATGCAAACATTGGGATTTTCAGCAGTTTTCACGCCCCGCAGCGCGGCCCCGCCGAGGCGGGGATGCATCGGGAGGAGGAGGGAAGTCAGGCAGGGAGGAGAGGTGCCTCGCTAATGCAATTAGCGGCGGTCGATCAGGCGAAGAGCGGCGGTGCGTTCGCACCCGCGCTGCAGAAGCACGTAGCGAGCGCCCGCACCGCGCCGCGCCGCGCCCGGGAGAGCCCGGCGGGCTGCGCTGGGCTGTGGGTGCCCTCGGCGAGGCGGCCGCACGGCAGCCCCCGCCGCCTCACCCAAACCAGGCGGGGACCCCTCTCCGCCGCCTTTGCAACCGCGCCCGGCGGCTGCCCGCCCCCGCGGGGCGATGCCGGCTGCCATCGCCGCCGGAGCCCTTTCCCCGGCCGGAGCCCTCCTCTCCCCCCCGGCCGGAGCCCTTTCCCCGGCCGGAGCCCTCCTCTCCCCCCCGGCCGGAGCCCTTTCCTCGGCCGGAGCCCTCCTCTCCCCCCCGGCCGGAGCCCTCCTCTCCCCCCCGGCCGGAGCCCTCCTCTCCCCCCCGGCCGGAGCCCTTTCCTCGGCCGGAGCCCTCCTCTCCCCCCGGCCGGAGCCCTTTCCTCGGCCGGAGCCCTCCTCTCCCCCCGGCCGGAGCCCTTTCCTCGGCCGGAGCCCTCCTTCTCCCCCCGGCCGGAGCCCTTTCCTCGGCCGGAGCCCTCCTTCTCCCCCCGGCCGGAGCCCTTTCCTCGGCCGGAGCCCTCCTTCTCCCCCCGGCCGGAGCCCTCCTTCCTTCTCCCCCCGGCCGGAGCCCTCCTTCCTTCTCCCCCCGGCCGGAGCCCTCCTTCCTTCTCCCCCCGGCTGGAGCCCTCCTCTCCCCCGGCCCCGCCGCGGCCCCTACTCCCCCGCGGGCGGGCTGAGGGCGGCCGGGCGGCGGGAAGCGCTCCGCCACACCGCTCCCCTCAGCCGCGACCCCGGCGGCGGCCGCCGGGCACCCAGCCCAACTTTGTTCCCCGAAGTTGCCCACCTCAAGCCGAGCCGCTCCCCACCACCGAGCCTCGCCGGAGCCCTTCCCGCGGAGCCACCCGCTGTAAAATCCTCCGGCTCCCGCGGCGCCCGGCGCCTCTTCTGAAGCGGCGAGCGCCGCGCTTCAGGCGGCGGGGCGGGGCGGGCACGGCACGGCCTCCCGCCCACCCACTCCCCCGCGGCCGCGCCGAGGCCAGCCCAGCCCGGCACAGCCCAGCCCGGCTCAGCCCAGCCCGGCTCAGCCCTGCCCAGCCCGGACCAGCACAGCCCGGCTCAGCCCTGCCCAGCCCGGCACAGCCCAGCCCGGCTCAGCCCTGCCCAGCCCGGACCAGCACAGCCCAGCCCGGACCGGCACGGCCCGGCCCAGCCCAGCCCAGCCCGGCACGGCCCAGCCCAGCCCAGCCCGGCACGGCCCAGCCCGGCACAGCCCAGCCCAGCCCAGCCCAGCCCAGCCCGGCTCAGCCCTGCCCAGCCCGGACCAGCACAGCCCAGCCCGGCCCGGCTCGGCCCAGCCCGGCCCAGCCCGGCACGGCCCAGCCCCTGCCCAGCCCGGCACGGCCCAGCCCAACCCGGCACAGCCCAGCCCAGCCCAGCCCGGACCAGCACAGCCCGGCCCAGCCAAGCCCAGCCCGGCCCGGCACAGCCCGGCCCAGCCCAGCCCGGCCCAGCCCGGCCCTGCACAGCCCAGCCCGGCCCAGCCGCGGCGCCGGGGCAGCTCCGGCCGGTGTGTGCGGGGAGCGGAGCGGGGCAGGCGGCGGCTGCCCGGAGAGCCCGGGCAAGGCTGGCCAGAATTCCGTCCCTGGGGCGGGAGGGGAAAGCGGGGCCAAACGCGCTCCCGCAGCCGGGGGGTGCGGAGCCGGTGCCCCTTCCCGCCTGGGCTGGGCGAGCTGGGTGGTGACGGGGAAAGTTGACACATAAAAACGTAAATAAAAAGTCCATCTAATTTCTGGGCTGGAAGCCCAGCAACAGAATCAGGTTCGCGTAGGTCTCTGCACAGGAGCCGGATGGAGATTTTATTGAATCTGGCTCCAGCCGATCACTCTACTGGAGCTCTGTTGCTGTAATGAAGGCTGAGCAGAATTCCTCCAAGTCCCTTTTTTTATCAGGTTGTATTACAAATGGTAATACATTTCCTGAAACCTCCCTTCTCTTCCAGGATCCCAAAGCACGGCGAAGTATGCACTATAATAAAATGCGCGTGAGTCTGCTCTGCCTCAGTGGAAGTCACGAATTGCACCCAGGATGGATTTGGCTGCGCAGCCCCAGTGAAGGGCTTGGCGGCTGTCCTCTGCTGCACGGAGGACTCTTGGACAGGGGTGGTGATGCATGGCTCGATGGGCAGCCGGAGGAAGGATGAGAAGAAAACAGTTTGCTTCTTCAACGCGTAAGATTTGAGTTGCTGCCACCTCTGTTTCCCTTTCTGCCTGTTTTTATGGTGAAATATTGAAATGTGCTGGCTGGGAAACGGTGGCATCTCCTCTGGGGACTGCTAGAAACTCGCCACAGCATCTGTTGACCCAGACTCGGTGTAGGAGCCGTGACCTGAAGAGAACATCTTCTCTATGCGTGTGCGAGTCTATAATTAAGGAATGCCCAGCACTGAAATGTAGTCACTTCTGTAATGAAATGTGGCACTGGTCTGAGGAAGGGATGTCAAAAAATAAATTATCTCAGAAAAACAAGATGCAGTTTTAATTGGCAGAGCGTGATCACATCGGACTCATAGAGATGATAGAATAACAGTGATTTAACGAGTTACCGCTCATGAGCTGAGCACTGAGATTCATACTGATACGGTCTAGCTCAGCTTTGGCACGGAGCAGGAGCGTGCACTTAGGCTCTTCCTGGAGCTCAGCTGATGGATTACAGTATGGTAACTCCATCACATCTCTCAAACTCCGCTTTGGGCTTTTGCCTAGAAGATACTACTAACTTTTTGTTATTATTACACAAAGTCTTATGACTTTAGGGTCAAGCCTTAGTTTTACAGTAAACTCTAGCACAGGTAGGAGCACGGTGGCTGCGGACACCTCTGCGGGGCATTGACTGAGCACAGACCCAGGAGCAAAGCCCGAAATGCAGATACGGCTTCTCAGAGCTCTGCCGTTCACATATTCACTACACCCGATTCACTTGGGCTTATGAGAGCTGACAAGGTCACGGACCTGTGGCATAGTTCTCCACTTGGAAATATTAGCTTTAGCTGTGCAAGACCAGCGTGAGAAGGATAGCCTGTATTTTTATGCTTGACCGACCACAGGAGCTGTTAAAGTTTTGAAAATGTATTCTGCAGTTTGCCTTCCCTGTTGTCCTTGGTCACCTCCAGCCCAGCTCCACATTTTGACTACTTTGGCCAACTCAAATATTTTTTTCAGTTAGAATCACAGAATCATAGAATCATATAGGTTGGAAAAGACCTTTAAGATCATCCAGTCCAACCGTCAACCCAACACCACCATGCCCAATAAACCATGTCCCAAAGTGCCACGTCTACCCGTTTTTTGAACACTTCCAGGGATGGTGACTCCACCACCTCTCTGGGCAGCCTGTTCCAATGCTTGTTAAGTCAAGGACTTCAAATTCCTATCATAGGTTTCAAGTTACCCCATGTAAAAGATAAAGGGTTTTTTAAGTTTGTCAGAGGGGCACTTCATCAGATTGTGAGGTCAAAAAGATGACTCTAGCCTTTGGGATGACAAGTGAAAACGGACGAGAAGCACTCTTTCCCTCACTTACTTGATAGCAACCCGGGCATGTAGAAATAGTGGTTTTCTAACACTTCTCCTGTATTTATTTCAGAAAACACAGCAAACATGCAGTATCACTGCATATTTACTGAAGATAATCAATCTGTGGATGATATGTTCTCTGAGGCTAGATGGCATGTTTCCACACAGTACCTGATACTACGGTGCCCTTCTGCCGCCTGGAGCTTCTGGACCTCCTGTAATATACACAGAATCATAGAATCGTTTAGGTTGGAAAAGACCTTTAAGATCATGTTCAATAATAACAACTTAATTGCAAGTGACACGCTACTTCCAGCTTAATGATTTTTTTCGTTTCCACTTGTCATTCAAACATCACTGTCAACGTGTCTCAGAAATTATATGAGAAACAGAGATGCTTCTACTCTAGTTTTGTCTAATTAATACTTCCTAAGTACTAAAGTGGAAAAAAAAACCCACTTTAATTTATGAGCATGGGTGTAAGCAGGTAAATGAATATGATATTTAAACTTCCCAATTAATAAATAATTTGGTTGGAAGACCCAACTTAACCCTGTCCATCCCGATGCCAGCTGGTGTAGACCTAAGCTATCAACTCAGCACTCGCTCCCATTTACTCCACCCCCCTCGCTGCTCTCTGCCAACTCCCATAGTTGCTATGCGCGCTTTCAAGTGATATTTCTCTCCCCATGTACACATTTTCAGCACATGGATTGCCTATATAACTGTTTTGTGCACTGCTGTTGTCACTGTCTGCTTTGCCAAACCTTCTTTTGTCAAATTTTAGGTGGGAATTTACCCCCCAGTAACAAGTAGACTCAGATCCACCATAATTTCCTCCAGAAAAATCAATCATCGCTTGTCTCCTAGATGCTTTAGCTTTGGAGGACTTTCTCTTACCACGGGCAGAAATACCAACTAACTCACCTCACTCTTAAATTGAACTTGTTTTGCAAAAGACCTCTAGGACATTGTCAAAATGGGATATAGTCAATGGGACTCAATGGACCATTAGTCTGGTCTTACCACTGACAACCACTGCTATCAGTTTCTTTGGAGGTAGATAAATCAATTCATTTAATCTGAAACAGCCTCTAGATAGCAGAATATTAAAAATTAAAAAAAACAGTTGAAAATCTGGTTTTCTGCCTTTCTGCGTGTAAGGGTTATAGGAGCCCACATTTTCCAAACATACTTTCAGGCATAATAATGTCAATGATGAAAATATATGGACAAAATATATGATGCTTTGGATGCAGTTAAGTGAGTAGAAAATCTACTTTTTCCAGTAATACTTATGGGAATCTTGCTTAAAGATAAGTGTTTAATGTAAATTTAATCTTTCTAATTTTTAAAACATGCTTCTCTCCTTAAGCCAACATTGATATCAACTTATCTGAGGCCTTGATCTGCAGGCACAGTTAATAGATTATGCATTTCTTTCAAGACTGAGGTCAACTGTGGTAACTAGATGATATTTTGAATATGTAGATCACAAGATAGCATGCCAGCCTTCAAAGCACAGGGAGACTCCCTATTGTGGAAGCGGCAGGGGATAAGCCGCATTCGCACTTGCGCTTGGTCCACAGTCATCTCAGCTGATGTTCCCAACGCTGACACCGATATCAGACATGCTCCTCGTGCCCATGGCCATCTGTATTTTGTCACCATTTCATATAATCCTGCTCTCCATAGGCCTAGGAGGCATGGTGTTAAAAAGGATAGTGTTTTTAGAAGCATCCACCAACAGCCTCGTCCAGTTTCACTGAAGTCAATGGTAACACTTCTTTTGGCATCAAATGTGATCGATGAAATCACCAGCATCTTAAAATTTCCATTTCTTTGTCTCCATGAGCTCCTGCTCCTGCTAATAAATGGAGAGCGTAACTGGTGTTTGGAGCAGCAGGAGGGAAGGACCGGGAGGGGAAGGCTAATGAGAGGCCCTGTCTGTATTAAGGAAATTAATTATGTGTCTGGATTGAACTGCAGCACTGAAAGCCTCACTTTGCCCTGACACAGACTATATGCATTAAAGGTTTACGCCGGTGTGATAACCACAGCCGTGTTATTATACGGATGCAAATTTCCTTAATGCAGGCAGGACCTAGATCAGACCACAGTGACTAATACAAAACTGATAAAAGAAAGTGAATTATGTGCAATTGTACTGGAGAGCATGATACAGAAAGAAATTTATAATAGGGAGGTTAAGTGCCCAGTGAGTGCAAACTGATATACAATATCTTGAAATCAGAGAGAGAGAAAATTAAAATGGTGAAATGATTTCATATATAGGTAGATGGAGGCATAAAAGCAATCTGTGAACTATGGGAGGGAGAAGAGAGCGAGAACACGATATTTTCGGATGTACAGCCTTTCGCCTATTAGAAATGAATAAGTGATGGAAGGCTAATTCCAATAAACAGGCAATTTTACTTTTGTTTTTATTTCGTGTTTTTGTTTGGCTCTGCTTTTCTGTGTCATTGAAATATTTGTGTATTAATAGATACTAATTTTAATAGCATTACAGTAATCTGAAGATCTACAGCTACTAGGCATTAAAATACGATTACTTCCCTATATATCAAGTTGTTTTCGCAGTACTTCTGCCTGATTTTGTCGTATCTATTAAAATGCAATGGATCGGTTCTTATCATTACCTATTAACTGGCAACCTTGAGCTGAAGTGTTAAGCAGAAACATGCCTGATACCTGGAGGCCTGGCTAGCAACTCAGCAGAAGGCAAAGACATTTTATGGCTGTCCTAAAAGCTAAATGATAGGCTGCGTAACTTTCCTAATCAAATAGAATTAAATACAAAATGATATTCCCACCACCCCAGCTATCCTTTGTTCAAACAAATTGCCTGATCTACTGTTCAATGGTTTACTAAATATAGAACATTTTCTAGATTAGAGGGTTTAATTCTACCAAAAAAACACCTTTAGTTTATTACAGAAATGAGATATTTTGTTTAGAGCACCGAGGAGCTCTCACATGGCATGAGGGCTCTCTCAGGAGGAGAAACAACTCCTCTCTTGGGCTCAAACTGACTTTTGAAGAGGTGAGCGCCCAGACGATAAATGCATCCAAAGAAAGACGGTGAGCTTGCTGTTAAGGGCTAGAAGACAGAAACCAAAGCGTAGGCAGCTGTTGCCAGTAAAGATGCGGTCAGTAAATTTTTGACCAGCCAAGAAACACTCCTTTTAAAGCACTCTGAAATGCGATCACTGTCACTATCATGCTAGGGAGGAGTGGAAGAAAGAGCAGGCTACTCCTCCTTCCCTTCTTCTTAGCGTGACAGTGGTTTTTCATTCTACTCAAAAGAACTTGGAAAAATCCATATTTCTAAAGTTATTTCTGTAATGGTACAATATTTGTTTCCAAATGTGGTGCTGGATTTTAGTCATCTCCAAAGCTTTCAGTTCTAGCTGGGAAATTCATGGCAGTCATGACACAAATATTAGGAACTGTCTTCATCGTATCAGCCATCAGCTAGTATTTCTTATGCGGCATCCTCCATGCATCCATGGAGTGGTGCTCCGGCAACGCAGTTCTGTATGTAGAACTTTAAAAATCATCTGACATTTAAAATTTTAAGTTCTACATGGTGAAGCAGGTTCAGGTTTTAGTATCAGGCAGTTTCATTCATGAGTTAGCTCAGGCATCCCAAATGTTTCTGAGCTAAAAAAAAAAGAAGGTAAATTCATGTAATCCTAAACTTTGTCAGCAGGATCAAATGCAGCCAGATAAAACAATGATCATAAATAACACTGACCTATGAAGAAACAAAATGAAAAAGAGCATACCTGAAAGATAAACAAGACAAAAAAGCGATCCAAGAGCTTCCATTCGGTGAAGTATTTCAGCCAGTATTTATGTTTGTCTCTATGAAAACGTTTGCTTTAATTCCTGTCTAGGTTAAGAATACTTTGCTAAATCAAAGTTTGCCCTGATGGGAAAGCTCTGCATCTGTAACGAATACAAATGACCCAGTGCAAGTGCACTTTGAACAGAAACACTATGGAAAACAGTACGTCAATGACCTCCAAGCAAAATGTTATTGCATCTCAGCATGAGGGCAGTTGTGGACCTTAACATATTGGAAGCAAATTTAAAAATCTTTAGAAAATTCTAAAATAAAAAGGAAGAGTCTGAGAGCATTCAAGTTGCTACTATTATTGACTACCAGTCGTCGCCCCAACAAACTTATGGGAGTTGTGTTAGAAATCCTTAAGGATGGCATTGCCATCCAACTAACACACCTCCAAATACAAATGGAAGTCACACTCTTTAATCAGCACACAGGTATTTCTTGTTTTTAAATTGCCAGTTGCTTTACCTTCAATACTTTAGTGTTATTAGCTTCAAATGAAAACTTCTGTAAGGTGAATGTTATGGAATAGTAAAAAGGGCTGTAGGTTGGATGTAAGCCATTATGTCTAAGGAGAAAATCCTGCCATTCCTGCAGGGCACGTTGGATTTTATGGCTTGAATCTAAAGGAACAATTCTTATGAATTTGGACAAGATCCTCTGTGTAAGCAGAGAGCTGCTTTCAGATACAGGGAGACCATTCCCATAGTCCATGACTCCGATTCCTTCATCTTCCCAGCGGGTCCCCCTTTCCCAGGGTTTGTAAGGAGCTGGTAGAGGAAGCTCTGCTGATCCTGGGGGGCTGGAGGACTGACTGCCCCGCTGTTTAAGCCAGTCACTGTGCTGATAAAATGCATTTCCAGGAGGGAAGGGCTGTCCAGACGGCTGTTTCTTACTGTTTTCAAGCTAACATTTAGAAAGTCATTGCAGCTCTATCTTGTAAAGACATCTGAAGATTGACGGAATTTGGAGATGTTGGAACTCGCATTTATTAAGCATGCTGTTGCTAACTCTAACTTACCCTGCTGCTCAATTAGCTACACAGAACACTGTAAGAGTAACTGCATGCACTAGGAAATCTGCTCTTCATCTGCAGCACATCAGCAAAAATGAGTGACAAGACAAAAGGCATCGTTTTTAAATTGTGAAGGGAAAAGGTTCACAAACTCAAAAATTACTTTGAAAAGTTTGCACGGTGGCTGCTAAAGCTGGCTCTTTCCTAGTACGTGCGTTACTCACTCTCCGCCTAGATATATTATTCTTATTATCCCTTCTAAGCTCACTACAGAGCCAAGGGTCTCTGGCTCAGTTCCTGGCATCACGCTGAATGATGCGGCCAGAACCTTCCTTAGGATGCTTTGGTGGGGTCTTGGTACTTCTAGCTGTGCTGATCTTTCTTGTGACCTTATCACAGACAATGATTCTGTCCATGGCTGGCAGTTTCCTGCATTCTTCAATAATTTTGTCAAAGTTTTTTTGACAGCGATGTGCTGGTTGACTAGAAGATAATGTCTCTAACTTCAGGGTTAGAATAAATCCAATATTAGGTTTTCTACTGACTGAAATCTTGCACGTAGCTATCTTCAAAAATGTACAGACGTTGGTCAGAAAGTGGAAGAAAATAAGTTACTGTTTTATCTGTATTTTGTTAAACTTTGTCCTACTGGATACTCTTTCTGTTAATTAATTTTTCCTTTACCATTTCAAGTAAACTATTAATCTATTGACTTGAGGATTTTTCAAAGCCTTTCCAGAAATAATCACTAGAATGACACTATCATGCAATATGCATGAAAAGTAGAACTGTTGTTTTGTTGTTTTCAAGTCCATGGTTTATACTGAGCCCTCATTCCCATTACATGGATGCCAGATGGAATAATACAATCAAAAATTACCCCAAGATTTGGTTTCCCATTGCAGAGGTGTTTTTTTACATAAGGTTTACCAAGTTTATACATACAATTTGAATTAAAAAATCCCAAACCTTCCAATCCCTATTATTTAAAAGCAGCTAATTAATGTTTTTTGGTTTTACATTAATATTGGTTTCATTCTAATCATGTGCTACCATCTCTTTATCTTTTGTTCCCTTAATCCCAGTGCCCAAAATATTGCTTTCTGATAGTGAACTCTACAGAAACACTCAAACGCTTTTGCAGTTTGGAATGCAAAATCATTTAAATAGCCTTCTCTTTGCTATTAGCAGTTCCTGGATAATGCAGTCAAACTCCACAAAATGTTCATTATTGAAAATAGATGTATATTATTTTTTTCCTATGAATTTTTAAATTGCCTTTATTACGGCACACTGTGTATGAAATGAATGTGATTTAAACAGTTGTGCCCTCTACTGGCATAAAGGAAATAACAAAAAAGAGAAAGAAATATTCCAGATGTTGTATCAAAACAGAGTACCAAAATCAAACTTTTTGTTGTGGTTTTGTGGTTTGTTTTTGTTTTTTGTAGTATGCTTTAGTCACATTTGAAGGCTAGATTATTTTCAGCATTAAATCTTAGCACGTTACTTGCTTACTTTTTTATTATTATTATTATTTTTATAAAAAGGACCATTTACACTGTTAAGGCAGTATAAAATGGCCTTGCCACAGATGAGCATGATAGTGTGGATGGTATGTTAACACAGGTAAGAGTAACTTTATTTTTATGAGACTTTTAAGGAGCTACACTATCAACTAGAGAGTATGAGAACAAAGCTGTATGACAAAATCCCTTACAAAGTTCATAGAAACTTTGGAGCATTCAACTATTTAAAAGAAAGTCTGTAGGAGTTGATGCATAATGTGAAGTAGAATATAGAATTTCGTATAATACAGGAGAATTAAGACCTCACCCTCTGCTGAAATGCTTCTAGCCAATCCTTCGCCTTCCATTAAAAAGAAAGCTTATAATTTTCTGTCCTATCCCCCACTATTGAAGTTGTCAACTGGCATTACACTTGAATAACAAAGAAACAAAAACATACCCTTTGGTAAGAAACTTGCATACTGCAACTTCCCAGCGTGGGCAGGATTAGTCACGGATGCTAATTGAAATACTAATTGACATATTTATACCATCCTATAAAATCCATTCAACACAGTGGCAAAAATGTTCTTATCTAAAATAGCTGTAGCATCCATGTGGAGAATACTGACAGACTGGAAGTCAGCTCCACGCTTTTCTTTTAGCCTAGTAGGAATGTTTCAGGTTCCTCATTTTTCACCTTTTATAAAATGTGGTAGCTACGGACTACAGATTAAATGGATCTCAGACTACATTGATCAGAGAAGAAGAAAAATAATTACCTTCCAGAAAAGTTAATAATCAGCAGATGAAGAGGCCAACATTCTCTTGCCCCTTCCTTTGGCTCCAACATTGTCCCTCTGTAGTGGAAAGGGAGTTTATTTACCAGCGGAAGCAAAATCATTAATCACAGAATTAAGTTATAATGTACCCTATAACTGGCTTTACTTATAAGTAACTGCATCTGGAAATGAGGGAGGCACAAATAGCATGGGGTCAGCCTTTCAGAAATCTCAGTCCACTATTATGGGCTTCATTGCCAGAGGAAACTACGCTACCAAAATGAGCTGTAATTATACATGAAAGCAGAGGATAGACTCTTGCACTTACAACACAATTCTTTCTGCCAACTTCTCTGTACAGAACTGTGTTATAAAAAAAGTAAATATTAGTATCTCAGGCATAACTATTGCCTTGAATTGCTGTTTGTTTCAAATGTATTTAGCTTTGTAGCAAAATCTTTCTTTTTTGCACCAAAAAAAAAAAAATTAATATTCCAGGTTAAAAATCTACTATGCATGTTTGCTGAATCAGTGGAAAGCAGAATATGTTTCCATGTATTACATGATTATCTTAGAGACAAAACCCAGTTCCATTGCCATGGAGTTCAAATGCGCTCAGAGGGACAGACGCAGCAGTATGGGTGGGTAAAGCAAAGGAGAATGGCCCGGAGGAGAGAACAGGAGGACTAGGCAGAAGGAAACAAAATCAAGGAGGCAGATAAAGGGATTTTAAATGTCAGGGTGGGGGAAAAAAGGGAAAATTACAACATGCCACTGGTACCCACAAACTCAGCCACAGAACTCATGCAAGATGGATAGAAACGCTGCAGATGGACAACTTCATGATGTTTTGCATGAAACTATAGGGAAAGCTTTAACTGAAGTCAAAAAAAGAAGGGGATAAAAGAGGACCAGGAGGCACAGAAAACCACTGTAGCTGTGCACTTAAAAACCCAGCGAGCCTATCGTCAGGAAAGGTGGAGGGGAGGGAAAGGTGCTGAACAGGGACGTCTGTTCAAATGCCTCAAATACTCGGCAGCTGCCAGGTCTGATGTGCTCTGTGCTGCTGCAAAGTGGCAGCTTGGACCATCAGTCATCGCCTGGGCACTCACGGTGAACACTGCCCTGACACATGCATTAAACACGAGAAAAGTGAATTAGACTCCGAGAACCAGGGTCCATCATTGCTCGGACTGCCGCACAAAATGATCAAGGACCAAGAGGAATGCCAGCTGACCCCGAGGCACCAGGGAAGCCCTGCCTGCCCTGGCACGGGTCCTAGGCTAAGGGGAGCAGGGGATGATGCCAGCCTGGCTGTGACCTTCTCCTCCCCCGAGCCCGGGAACCCCAAACACTCTGCATCTCCAGGCAGCTTTTGCAGACAAGTTCACTCCTTGCTCTTGTAATGAGCTGCATGAGACAGTCCGGACTTAGTGGACTCCAACTTATTAATTGGTTACAACAATTAGCCAGGGTGCCTAGGTCTTTAGGCACCTTGGTTATGTGTGTGAGCCAGTTAGAGTCTCATACATATTCATGCTGCTTCATCCACACACCAAGAGCTGCCTCCCCAGCCCTCTGCCCAGCTCCTTCACTCCGGCGCACACCCAGCCCACTGTGAGCCACGAAGGGAAAGAAGTTTCCTTTCCTTTCACATTGCATTGAAATCCAGCATTTGCTGCGGCCATAGTTCATGCAGTGGAAATGGAGAACCAGCTCATCTGAGAGGGACGTGCTAAACCAGCGTCACCAGACCTTGCTCATGCCCTAAGGGGTAGAGAGAGACCATACCGGGTCCTTCTCTGCAGTCACCGGCTCAGTAAATTAACCACGCTGCTCTACTCAGCCAGCTTGACCACCGAAGCATCTCTCCAGTAACAGACTCACCCCACAGAGCCACCTATAAGATGATTCCTCTTTTCTTATCTCCTCAATAACTTATCTGTGATTTTATCTTGCACTGTGGTGAAGCTGTAACTGCAGCTTCAGGTGGCTCCAACACCAGCCACGCTCACGTGGTCGGAGAGGGCAGTGCTGGGTGACAGGTGCTGGGTCAGGTCCTCAGAGCACATACCCCTCAAGGGAGCTCAGGTGAGCCTAAAACCTACAAGCAAACTCAGATCCCCCATTTTGTGACCACTCAAAACTCAACGGATGAACCTAGAAACTGCTGTTGCCATTACCAGAGCAGCCTGTTGCGTTGCCCTGGTACCTTCGGTGAGCTTCAGAGTGCCCGGGCAGCTACCTGGGACCCCACGGCGAGAGCGGGCAATGCACCACAGCATCTTCTAGCACGTTGTGGTCTGTGACTGGTAAAACTTGACCTCTCAACAACTTAGAATCATAGAATCGTTTAGGTTGGAAAAGACCTTTAAGATCATCCAGTCCAACCATTAACCTACACTACCAAGTCCACACTAAACCAAGCAAGGGTAGACTAGACTAAACCATGTCCCCAAGTGCCACATCTACCCGTTTTTTGAACACTTCCAGGGATGGGGACTCCCCCACCTCTCTGGGCAGCCTGTTCCAATGCTTGACCACCCTTTCCGTCAAGAAATTTTTCCTAATTTCCAACCTAAACCTCCCCTGGCGCAGCTTGAGCCCATTTCCTCTCGTCCTATCGCTAACTACATGGGAGAAGAGCCCAACACCCCCCTCCCTGCCCCCTCCTTTCAGGGAGTTGTAGAGAGCGATCAGGTCTCCCCTCAGCCTCCTCTTCTCTAGGCTGAACACCCCCAGCTCCCTCAGCCGCTCCCCACCAGCCCTGTGCTCCAGACCCTTCCCCAGCTCCGCTGCCCTTCTCTGGACACGCTCCAGCACCTCAATGTCTTTCTTGTAATGAGGAAAGAAACTTAATTCAACCACTCAGCTATCTGCAGCTTGCTTGCTTCCTCTTTTGTCTGGTTCTTGTTTTATAATTTTTTCCCTTTCTGTTGCTGCGATTTTGCCTGTTACAGGAACTTTGCAGAAGAGAAAAATAAACAGATCAGTGTTTGATGTTGTGCTTTCTGTTTAGAAGTTTGTTTTCCTTTCCTCTTCCATTGCATCAATATTAACATGTTGATTCATAAGCAAAATAAAGTCTATAAATACATTCTTCCTTTTTTTAAATCGTGAAACCTCAAAGTTACGGTTCCCACAGCAACTGCACAATGTGCACAGACATTAAAGGCAGGGATATTACCACCCAAGGCAGCAATCAAATATGCATGAGGGACTTACATTACTTGGAGGCCCATGCAAGTTTGAAATCCCAGAGCCACGAAGCACCTGAGTTCTGGCCGTGTCAGTACATTGGGAAGAAAAGATCCCGAGGACTTCAGTCCTCGTGGGCACAGTGGAAGTGGATCTTGCCGTACGCCCAAGTGCTTATGGGATAATAGGGTGGCGGTACCTTTACTGTTGAACCCGCTGGCCTCAAAGATGAGAAGTTACTCCAGAGATAAAGATGCTCTGGATGAAATAATTACTGTTAATTAGCTGAAATCCACAGCCAGAAGGTGTCATAACAACCAAAGCATTATGAACAGAAATCATTGTTCACAGTCCTGACGATCCTTCACAATCCTGACGATCCTTCAATGCTATGAATGAACTTCTCACAGTTTGATTGAACAGGAATGAAGAGTGGTCCGTACATAGTTGGAGAAGTTCATGCCATCTATTCACTGTATCTTTTGCAATCCGTGAAGTGATTTCATTGAATAAAAGGATGCTCCGCTTCCTGGTTTCTGGATCTCCACCAACTACTGGCTAATCAAAGTTTATTTTTCTAGGTCATGAATTCGGCGTCTCGGCACCTAACCGTCCCCGGCACTGTCAGCTGGGATCTAAGTTCGCACTGTTGACTGCTCCTTTATAACTGACATTCTCTTCTCTGCGCCTTGCAATTTTAAGCTAAAGTCTTCAAACAGTGTACGCAGTGCTGTCAGCGTACCCTGAGCCAGGAATTCTGGCATCTCCCTTAGCAAGTCTAATGTTGCTTGGTAATCAAATGCATGCCTCCTGCTGGCTAATGAAAACCAGCCCAGAGACCCCAGCTCTCTGTGAGGTGCCTTGAGAGAAGGAAAGTGAATTCAGATTTAAAAATTTAACAGTATAGATTATTTTCTTTTCCATGGTCTATTATCACAAATAGTAGAAGCTGTAGGCATCAAATTTCAGTGATAAAGAGAAAAGCAGCATGCCATCAAGTGACTAAATGTCCTGGTACTATTAATGTCTTATAATCTAGTAATTAAAAGGAACTGGAGGATTCCAGAATTTGAACAGAAGAGCCATTAGAATGTTTAACTATAAGCAGGTGGATATTTTATTGAAAAAAAAAAAAAAAAAAGGGCAAGTTGTTAAATGTCAAATGGGACTTTAAATACTTATAAGCCTATCTAGCCCAGATAACTTTTTGAACAGGTACAAGGCTGGTTAGAGAGCAATCTCTTTGTGATTTCATTGAAAATTGAGGAAGTGAAAAGACATCATATATGCACACAATTTTAGCCAACTTAATCTTTTCATTACTTGAATGACTTGGATTTGGCTGTTCACCTGGTACGGTCAACAAACATCAATCTCTAAATTTGAAAAAATGTTTGAATTTTTTTTTTATTATTTTAAAATGAGGAAATAAATAAATTAAGGAAATAAATTCACATCAGGTTGAGAATTAAGGACAATTAGTTTGTCTTGTTGCTGTAGCTTCCACTGTGAATAATGTGCAATTTAGATTTTTCCTCTCTGTCAGTTTAGAAATGAAAATCTAGGGGGTTTCATAAAGGCTATGCCTTTGTCTTTAAGACTTGCAGCGAAGTGTTCTGTCTTTAGATGGAATATGGAAAACAATGCCGTGAAAAAGAAATAGCTACATAGAAATCAGTGTTACAAATTTGCCACACACACACACAACCACATTTTTCCTCATGGACAGCAAGAGAGAAGGGCATGTACAGTAATTCAGTATCTCTTTCTACATTTTCATGGTTGATTTTTCAAATTATTAGTGTTTAGGCACAACGTGCACATTTGCAGACCATCTCAACTGCAGTATTCCTACTCTGGCAGTATTCCTCCAGAACACATACTGGAGAGAGAATTTATGATCCAAAGGAGAGCGCTATCTTGAATTGTCACCTTGAACTTGCACATAAGGATGGGGTTTTGCATTATCATCCGTATCCCTGATATTAACATCAACATGTGCGACATTTTGTGAGAATACAAGAGCCTATGGTCTGTTTCTGTAGAGAAAGTATCAGATTTGTTTTGTTAGAAATAAGTGTGATTAGCATAAATTTACCTTAGCAACAGTAACAAAATTAGAGAGTAATTGTATCAAAGCACCATCATTTCTGTGGAGCAAGTTTTAGCTGCACTTTTAAAACATTTTTTTTTTTCTCTGAAAAGCAGCAGGTATTGCCAGCCAGATAATTTTTCAAAAATGTTCCAGGATTTCTTACGGATATTAATTTCTGTTTAAGCCTCTCCAAACTTTGGCAGAAAGACAAGTTTCATTTTTCTTTAACAAGTCCTTTTGTTGTGCAGATGTTGTAGCCAGATTGGCAATAAATTTTGCTGTAACAGTTAACTCAACTTAGGGAAAGATGCTGTTACTTAATGTTCTGATTCTGTGTCACCTTTTGAACCTTAATTTATAGGTGATGTGTTTTATAGTTAGCATTCCATAGAAGTCTGCAAAGCCTATTAGATTATTATGTTCTCTGCCAATGAAGGTCTGATTGTTGTTCTAAATAAGTATCTTCAGAAGTACGAACATTAAACACTGTGTAAAGTAAGAAGTCCATTTTATGCCCCATTTCCAAATGGATACATACGTTTTGATTACACCTCTCTAATTTCCATCAGTCTATTTTTGCTTCTCCTTTATTGCCCTGATTAAAAGCCTACTTAAATGAGTGGAAATGAAAACTCTCATTGACTTAAGTGGCTTTCAAGCAGTTTTCAAATAGTTACTTCACTTTGGTTCCTTATTACACTTGAGAAAAGCTGTATTTTCTCCCGGGTTTCCATTTTGCCTTGTCACCAGCATTTTGCCCAAAGATCGGGAATCTATCTTTACACTTTCATAACCTCGAGCATCTGCACTACTCACAGCCCATGCACTGCAACAGTTCATTTTCAGTTCAGAAAAAGACCTTCTGACTTCTCAAAATACGTTTGATATTCCTGCAAAATGCAGTGTGGCCTTTACCCTGGGCAACGTACGTGTCTCTGAAGTCTGGTTTGGCTGTCTTGGGAGCGATGCACAGGAGATGCCTTTTTTTCCTCCTCCACCCGTTCAGCAGATAATCTAGGTCAGCGACTGGCTGCGGGGCGTTCGTGCGTGACTTCTCAAAACAGTAAAGAACACCAAAGCTGCTCCCAGTTAGCCACCATTCACTGTGCAGGCCTCCACACCCGCAGTGGGATCTACCTGGGAGATCCACAGATCCCCAAGCCCTGCCCTGGCTGTAGCGTTCCCGCCCGACTCTGCTGCAGCGCTGTCGTGGCTCAGCCCCAGGCAGGCGCTCTGCACCACGCAGCCGTCCCTCACTGCCCCTGCCCCGATGGGATGGGGGGAGAATCGGAGGGGTGAGAGGGAGAAACACTCCTGGGCTGAGATAAGAACAGTTTAATCATTGAAATAAAGTAAAATAGTAATGATAATAATAACAATATAATCATGATAATAATAATAACAATACACAAAGCAAGTGATACCCAATGCAATTGCTCACCACCCGCCGACCGATGCCCAGCCAGTTCCCGAGCAGCGATCGCTGCTCCCCGGCCAACCCCCCCAGTTTCTATACTGCCCATGACGCCGTATGGTATGGAATGGCCCTTGGGGCTGTTGGGATCAACTCTTCTGGCTGTGCCCCCTCCCAGCTTCTTGTGCCCCTGGCAGAGCATGGGAAGCTGAAAAGTCCTTGACTGGCATAAGCAGTGCTGAGCAACAACTAAACCATCAGTGTGTTATCAGCATTCTTCTCATCCTAAATCCAAACCACAGCACTGTGCCTGCTACTAGGAAGAAAATTAACTCCATCCCAGCCGAAACCAGGACAAGCGCTTCCTCCAGTCTCAGCATCTGCTGTAGGCTGATGCACAGCTGATCAAGTCACACTATTTCAGCTGCCAGTTTTGGCAGCTGCCTTTGGTAATTCAAAAGACACACTTTGAATTTGGGGTTTCGGATATTTGACCCGCAGTAATATAAAATGACAAGCGATGGGTATAATTGTGTCGTAATACTCATGACAACTAACATTTTCAAAGAGCACATCAGACCCTTTAGAGCTGAAAGAACTAGTGGGCATCAGAGTCACAAGGCAGTTTTAATAGCTAGTTCTGCTGCAGCAGCCAGACTTACCGTGATCTCAGGGAATTTTGTTTTACTTCAGCACTTTGGTAAGCACAGAATCTATCCCAAACATCGAAAAATAACATCCTTGCTGCAGACAAAGCAATCCCATTGGAAGAGGATATTTGCATTCCAAACCCAAGCCTTTCTGCCAGAGGAAATCCCGGGGGATATTCTGGCATATGAAAGATGGAGAATGAGACCTGTGCTGGAGGCACGTCAGTCCGGTTACATACAACTGGGTGTTATGGTCCCAGGCAGCCCCAGACTGACCGACCCTGGGGGAGCTCTCCCCGCCTCTGGTGCTTGCTCTCCGGGGGTGGGTACCTCGTTTTGTCTGGGCGAGTGGCTTCTCTCCCCTTCCCTCCCCCTACTCAGGCTTGGACCTGCAGCAGCTCAGGTCGGTGCTCCCCAGCTGCTCCGCAGAGGAGGACTCCATGATACGCTGGGCATTCGGCGCTAGCATCGATCTGTTCTGTGGCATCAATTTTTATTGTGCCGCTGATCCCTCCTGCCAGGCTGTTGGGCATCCCGAGTGACTGTACGATCCCGGGGCACAACGGTCAGTTGAAGCTCAACCAACATTGGTGCTGGATGTTGCCTGAAAATCAGGTGGATCCAATGTTCAGGATATTAAGACTGTGAGAAATCTTGGGAAGAATGTGGTTAAGAGCGAACTTAGATGTTTATATTCAGCTATTGCTATCAGTTACACGCAAAAACTTGCTCAAGGGGCAACAGCACACCCCAGTAAGTGCGTAAACAAACAAATTCACAGCCCTTAGGAATTATGAGAAAAAGAGAGCTACAGTGCTGCTGCAGTCCCTAGCCAATCCTCACTTTTCTGAGGCTCAGCAAACAGCAGCTTCTTGCCTTAAATACTTGTTTGTTCTTGCAGGGATTTAGGGAAGCTTCCATGCAGATTCTGAATTGGCCCCACTATTCATCCTTGCAAATTATAGAAAGTCCTTTTAGAAAGCCAAGGCTAGAGAAAAATAGCTAAAGGTTTCTTACGTGGCAGATAGCTTTCTGTTGCACTGCAGTAAAATTGTTGGCGCTCAGTGGAGCTAAATTAATAAACTTTTTTATGATGGCTTGAAGTTACGGCTGCTATATTCTGGAGTAGACAGATAATTGGAGTGGTCAGAGTTGTAGCTGCAGTGCTGTGAAATTGATGTAATAATTCTGGACCAGAAATTATCTGAATTTAGGAGAAAGCATGAGCATATGCATGATATATCTTCCTGAAGTCTACTGAGGCCTCCAGGGAATTGGATTGTGAGCTAATAAACTGTTAATTAAAATTGCATGACAAGAAAAAAAAAAAAATTCATTAGCTAGGTCTATTGACAGCTTCCATGATAAGGTAAACAACAGTCTATAATCATTAACAGATCGTGCAGAAATCTGCATGGCTTTGCTTATACAAGTTCTAATAGAGCCATTGAAAAGGAATTACAAATACAGGCAAAAAGGACATAGTTCTCATGTGTCACTTTTTATAGTGTTGATTTGTATTTTGATTCCTTTTACAGTGAAGGTTGCTAAGAGTTATGGCTGTCTGAGGGTCAACAAATTTCAGAAGGAACTCGCCCTCTCCATCGGTCTGAAAAAAATCCCAGAACCTTGAGCTTTGAAATTCGTGACACCCATACGGAAAAGTATCATTTGCTGTGATTTATTCTGACAGTTACATTATTGGGTGCATGTTAACCAGGACAAATAGCTGTACGGGAGAGGAGTACAAGGAGCTCCAAATTACACTTTTAGAAACTTTTCTCTGTATGATATGCTGGTAACACAGAACAGGCAATGGGTTTTCAGAGGGTAAGATCTCATCAGCAAACTTGTTCAATCCCTCCATAAAGAAGTGGACCATACCGAATGCCCACTGTCCAACCTTTACGCCAGGCTGTTCCATCGGGCTCCTAAAAGCTTTAGCTACACAATATGTTTGAATGCACGGAGAGCAGAAATAGCAAATATTAATGTGGTGTCACTGTAGTCTCTTCTCTTTCGTTACTTTATCCTTCAAGGCTGTTGTGTAATCTGGCACAATACAATACATTGCTCTATATTTCCTTTTGTAAGAAATGTCCCTTTATGTCAAATTTGTTTTGCAGACTTAAAGCCATAGAGCAATTCCTCTCATCCAGAGAAGCAGCGAGAGAGTGTGAGGTTGTTGGCACATCTCCAATACCATTGTTAACAATTATGACATGACTGTCAAACCTTATTATCAGCTTTTAGGAATCTCTGTGAGATCCTGTAAGCACAGCTGTTTGGCTTTTCTCTGAAACACTGCTCTTGGAAGGCGAGAGAAAGAGGGAGTGCACTTTCCCTTTAGGAGGAATCACTGAGTGCTTGCACAAGGCCACAGCAATCAGGTTTTTTGGGGGGGTCTCTACCTCTCTGTTGAGGTCCCATACCTTCATCTCCAGCCTTCCAACACCTCGGTTGCACTTCAGATCCCTACGAGAGATGTTTTTGCAAGTGACACATAGCAGCAAGCCAAGGAAGGATGCAGCCCCAAATTAAAATTTCTAAATTGGAAAGGAAGGGGAGTGGAGGAGGAGGAGAGGGTTGGGAAAGGGCTGTGTTAGGGCAACCCGCATGCCCTTTTTTGAGCAAAACCAGGCCTGTCCGCCGCAGAACGTTCCGCCCCGTAAGCCAGTACCTACTTTCTGCACTGACCAAAGTGAGTCAATCCCCTTTTGCCCCCATATCACGCCTGGTTTCACATTGCGGAGCACGCTCATATGGCATGAATTGGTTCCTCTCAGATGAAAATAAACTGGAAAATATCCTCGCAGGAGCACACCTAATACACACCGTCAGGAAATAGGCATTCAGCCCACGGGAAGAGACTGGCCCTGTTCTGCAGCAAAAAGCCCCGGGAACTTCCCTCACACCAGCTACGGACCTGCTCCTGTTCATCTGCCCTGCCTGCTGGGGTAGACACAGCCACGTGGACCCGGTCCCGTAGCGCTTAGCACGACAAAAGACAGACCATTGTGGTGAAAGAATAAGAAAACTGCGATCCCTCGCGTTAAATGGTGGTTTCAGAACATAAGCAAACCTACCCATTGTCATATTTTTTGTCGCATTACATCCAAAGGGAGTTTCGACAAGAGATTTGAAAGGCTGCAATGAAGTAGCACTGCAGTGACCTGCTGAGCAGAGGTGAACGTCTGCAGACGTCGCCGGTAGATGGGGAGTGATTATCACATGCATGCGTAAGCTGTGCTTATTTGCTTTGTATCGCCACTGCTAATCTGCCACGGGAGAGAGATTCTGGAGTTTTAAGATAAGATGTTCGGCAGGCCTCTGTCTCACACCCTAATGGCACAAAAAATAATAGATACTACGTTTCACATGCTGTTTCTTCGAGTCTGGAACATCCTTCTCCCGCTGGCCTTATCAAGACTCCCATTGTAATTGGCAAGTTTTCATTTCAGTGGGAATCTTGGGGGGGGAGGTCATTGATTTCTCACAACCGATTCGATCTTTTTACAAGCCTGACTGCCCTAAATCACTACAAGTAGGAAACTATTTTCAAAATTTCTCAAGAGCCCTGAATGTATTGATTAAGTCTAACTTTGACTTCAGACATTAAATTCTTTCTTTTCCTTGAAAAAAAACAACCCCTAACCCTCTATAAGGCTACTTGGTTTTAGGTGGTGATCTGTTCTTGCTTCATTTTTTTATGCTTTTCTCAATAGTATTCAGGTTAAACCTTTGATAGCTTCTTCAAAATTTCCTGATTATCTTCTTCACATTTGCCAAAGAAGGTTAATTTTATCTGAATTTTCAGTCTTTGTGTTGGTTAAATTACTAGCCCAAAACAGTTGTTGTACTTTGTGCTAAATAGTAGCATATTGCCTAGGTACTCACATTTATAATTATTTCTCCTAGATTCCACTATCCCCAATTAAACTGCAAGAACTTTGAAACTTTAGAAGTTAGTTAATGGGAAAAAAAACCCTTCACTGTTGGATAAATCTTTTTGGTAATATCCTCCCCTGCCTTTATAAATATATTCTGAGAGTTAATGCAGTTAGCACGAAAATTAGTGATGATGTTTTACCTCATTTCCCCCAATCTATTACAGTGAAGAGCCCTATTACAATTGTAGATGTGGTCCACCACGTTAAGGACCTCCAGTCTGGATTTTAAGTCATGCAAGTGCTCAGCGCACAGAAGCATATCTGGAGTCTACAGGGTTCCAGAGCCAGAAGCCTTTCAGGCTCAGACCTCTGTTTTGTGAAAAAGAGATTACCTATGTGGAGCTTACCTGGAATACACGGAATAATTTACAAGGGAGAAAAATGGCAGCAAAATATAGAGGAAAATTAATTCATTCCTTCAATTAGGCTAGAGTACCTAATCCTGTCGTAATGTCTTTGTCACTCAGAAAGCTGAAAATTGTTCTCCGAGTCATTATCTTGGCAGTTATTTTGGGAGAAAAAAGGGAATGCCTATTACAAATGGTACAAGGAACAAACATGGAAGAAATCCTTCCATGCAGAATAGAGAACCTTAGGTTGGTCACATTAATTTTTTTTTGTGTGTGTGCCCACTCTTTTCAGTGGAGTTAAGCCAAATCACAATTATCAGCTTTACATGGAATTTTTAAAAGTAGATGCATTTAAAAAAATTAGTTGATTATTTTTTGACAAAAAATAGAAAACATTGGATAGTCAAAGGCTTCTTGCAATATGAAAAATCATAAAATGGACGATTTGTACAAAATAATTTGAAAATCTGAGGAAATACCAAGCTGTTTTAACAGGTAGTACTGGCAATTTTTGTGGTCCTAACTGGACTATGTGGTATAAGGCAAAACAGTCCTCATCACTGACAAAGGACACCCAGGCACATTGCTCCAGGTTGCTTCATAAGTAGAGCTCTGGAGCTTCCTTTTATTCCACGTACTCGAATGGGATGTAAAATGCAACCATAACATTTCTTCTGCCAACAGCTAGTTAAACCTGCTCAGAGCAAACACACGCTTTCACCTTGTCAGTACGCGGACTTGGTGCCACACTCCTCCATTTCAGCACCAGTCAAGTCTCTGACATCTCTTAGCGTTACCGCAACCGGAGACCACCGCGGTGGCATTATAAACAGCTGTGATATTTGAGCGTGAGAACTATGTCATCGTCTAGATGACAGCTTCGCCATGTTGAGCTTTGGGGATGTCACTCCTCCTTCTTGGTACCAAGGCTTTCGTGACAGTTAATAATCAGATCTCAAAATGCAATAAAGCTGTCTTGTGAATAATGCTAGGAAGTGGCCAGTTGAAATCTGAGGCAGCAATTACTGCTGCAGCAAGCTGTACTTTCTGCTCCTGGATCTGCAGCTGGAAACAAAGGGGATTTCTCACAGCGTTTTGCTCTAACTTCGATGGGCTATGAGCGCACGCACACACATACACAAAATAAAGCTGTCAGAGATGTGATACCAACTTTTTAATGATGGTTATTTTAAACAATTCTGTGGAACTCAGACATTGAGCAGAAGTTCCTGAAGAGGAAGGAAGAAGCAGAAAAATTATTTAGTTTTCTTCCTTTTCCTCTCATAATCATATTTATTTATTTATTTATTTAAATATTATTCGAATAACATGTTTTCTTTACTGCTTGCTTTGGTTTCAGATTATTTTGTTTTGGTTTTTTTTTTTTTTTTGAGATAGGGTTATTAGGCCATGAGGTTTCATCAGGAAGGAAGAAAACTGCAAAGGCTGCAGTATCGTCCAGGGACTCCGAAGACGCAGGTTTTAGTCTCTGCCCTGATTGCTGGCAAATCTCTTAAACTCATATCCATTTGTATGCACTGCAGCAGGAAACAAATGGATCCTAGCGCTGAGCGCTCATTGAACTTGTATCTGTAGCTTCAGAAAGTGAAGCATCTTTTGCCACTCGGGCAGTTCTCAGCAGTGAGTCACGCTGTTTGTAGGAAGGTTGCACGTTGCATCGCTTAGTTCTCACATAATGAGGAGCTAGAGAGGACAGAGCATATTTTATGGCATTGGACGAACAGTTAATTGTATCTAAATCACTTCCATCTCCTCCATAGAGAACCAGATTTTGGAGAATGTTGCGTATAAGGCTAAGGCCATTGTTCAGGCATAGTCCCAAAGGCTTGCGGGTGCCTTTGCGTGCAAATAAAAGATATGAGCACACACTGCAGTTTACAGTGCTTGTATTATGGTGAAGCTTGAAATGTACAGAGATCTTTGCAAAAACCGAGTCCCCAGTGGGAAGCAGGTCTTGTGAGCACTGTGTATACAGAGTGCCATAACATTACTGAATGGAGCTGCAATCTAAAATTATTCTGGTAACTTTGATGCAGAAACATAAAGCCTTTAGGAAACTGAACTTCATAAAAACATGCACTTTTGCACACAAACTGTAATTTCCTATGAAAGTTAATCTTTTCTATTACTCTTATTACATTTGTAAATGGAATGCTGGTTTGAATTATGGCCCGGTACAGTACTACTTTTATGCTTCAGTAATCATTGCTTTGGTATTTCAAGTATTTATTGTAGAATCTTGTCAACTCTCATTCATCATACACCTGCATACCAGTCCTGCACAAGGATAGTTCAGAACTACAGCAAACTTACTGTCGGTATATTGTAAGTCAGCGTTTCTATTGCCTCTCTGCAATAAATTAATTACTAAAAAATAACCTGCAAGTACTTAAGCATGCATTCGAGTGAGTGGCATTACTTATATGCTTAAATGAAACTCCTGTTTATGCTATAAACTGAATCCCGTCATAGTCATAAAATATCTTATACAAAATCGAATTTTTCCTTACATATATGATAACATTGGTACTATTTTTAGGATGGATCATCTGCATGAGAATACAGCTTCCTTTTCACACAGAGAGCTTTTTGTTCCATGCTTAGTGTGGAGAATCTTTAAAAGATTCCTGCCAGCTGTCAGTAACTGGTAGCAAATCGATGTAATCTGCATTACAATACTTGCATCATGACTTTGAAGAGGGACTGAACTTCTTCGGCTGCCTGTGCATCCAGAATCACTTTAAAGATACCATTTCTGACATTCAGGGTTATCTTTGGCTTTGTTCCAATTCGTTTCATTGGAAACTGAATTCAGAGGCAGCGAAAGAGTAGTGAGCCAGCGACATCACGCCCGACACCTTCAGTTCATATTACACAAAACGCACAGTAGCACAAGCCACGTCCTTGCACCGGGCTTACAATCCAGCGACATTGCCTTTGGAGCAAGGCAGAAAGGGTTAGAACAAAAGTACTTACTGTATCGCTTAGGCGCCTAAAGGCCTAAGATATGCTGGCCCCATATGAAAAACCCCGCATGATGCAATAGGGAAGTGCTCCAGTTTATCATCAGTCATTTTTTAGAGGCTGATGGGGTACTGTAGCAACAGAATACAATAATGTCACATTTTACAGATATTAATATCCTCCCCAAACCCTGGAAAAATGTGTAAATGTATTTTCATGCACATTCTATAGTCGAGACCGTCCAAGCACAAACAAAATAATGTGTGCAATATTATACTGAAAACAAAGCTATGAGAAAAAACAGTCTTTCTCCTCTGAGTTCCAGCAAGCTAACCAGCTCATTATCATCTTTTCTGCCCTTTAAGCTAGCTGTGTAACCCCATAGCTAAAACTCCCCCATACAATATTCTCCAGCATACTTGAAGGTCCTCTGCAGACAACCCCTCTAAAGATCTTTTTCCATAAGTTGGATTGTTGCCTTGCTGCTCACACAGCTCTCTTCTCCAACCTCTGTAACAGTCACGGGACATCCTAGCAAGTAATTTTTCCAGTTTCTGCTGCTCGATGATCTACATGAAGAGAATTCCTCCCTTGGACCAGGCAGGACTGAGTGCCACATGAACGAAGGCAGTGAGACTGCAACAGCCAGAAAGAACCAAACATGTATGAGCCATTCTCTCCCCCGGAAAATCCTCTATTCTAGGAAACCTCCTTTTGAGAGCTTCAGGTTTCCCATGGCAACGCTTTATTGATTCTGTATAAATAGATTCTTCTTTTCTTCAAACACTTATTATCCTAATATCTCAGCAGCTTTAAGAGTCAACACGTAAAAAGAAGAACCATTAGCCGAATTTAAGATTGGCTTCTGTGTTGGAAATTTCAAAGTGCAGGGAAAAATGGCATCATCCACACTTATGAAGGGGTAGATACTTCTGCTGACAGTTTATGCATAAGACTTCACATGAATTAATGCAGTAAGGAAATATATTAGTGGAATAAAACACGGTAAGGGAAGGTGTCCCTGCAAAACAAAACAAACCATCAGATTTCTTCGGTAAATAAACTAATCTTGGCCTTTCTAGCACTGGCCATGCTGCTCTTGCTTTCATGAAGACAATGGAATAGAATAATTTTTTCTGAACGCTTTACATATAGTAAAGTGGATTTACTGAGTCTGAAAACCTTCTATTGTCTCCTTGCAGATGAGTCAAATGTATTAAAATGGTAATTCTTTCCCATATATTTAATCCTCTCAACATGTTTCCTTCACATATACAGTATGAACCAAAGATAGCAGGATTTAAGAGAACATTTGCAAATTTTATTTTGGCATATTGCATAACACAAGTTCAAGGTAATGGAATAAATTACAGATCCCTGAAGGAAAGAGTGTTGTCATTTCTGAAACTCAACTTATAATTGGGCATCCCAATTATGTATAATCCTGTATGAATTAGTAACTACAATGGTTCCACTGAATAGGTCAAAACTATTGCAAAGAAAGAGACTTCTGCTTGGCATTAATTTATTGCTGCTTTTAATGAAACCACCATGAATAAATCTGGTCCATTATTTATGAAGTTACCTACCTACCCATTTATTTCTTTTAATCACAATTTTCAAATCCTTCTGTCCTCCCATCTTTTCCTCTACCACTTGCGTGGCAATCTTTTACATATGCAAAATTATTCGTTCATATTTCTTGGTATTTAGATTTGCCGTCCTTGCTAATGGTCCCACTTTACAGGTTCTTTCTCTTCAAAAGAACAAGCTAGGGCATTTTGTCCAACATGATAAAATTTTGTTATGGATGTAGGACAATACCTGTTCCTAAAGTCCTATAAAGTTTTTATTATTCAGTGAAAGAGTACAGAACATAGTACACTTTAACATGATACAAAGTCTTTGGGAACCCTCTTCCTCTCAAATAATTGATTGGTTTGATTCTATATCAAGCTACCTGAAACAATGCCATACAGATAGTTTTTAAAAATGTGATCTCAGAACAGTATGCACTAATGCCAGACTGATTAGGTTTGTAAACCTAAAATTCACCTCTTGAATACCATTTCCATTTGCAAATTTACTAAATGCAAGGTTTAGCCTTTTTATAGGGTAGGGACCAGGTTTTCATGATCTTAATGGTATGGAACAGCCTCCCTTAATTAGGAAAGTGTCATGCAGATTCCCAGTAGGAAGGGCAAGAGATTAAATATTTTTCATTGGATTCTCAAACTAAGGCTAATTTATATAGGGACGCCCTTGCCAACAGCAGAATAGCAAGAGTTGCGGGTACTTGCAACTTCTGCTCAATTTAAGAATCCAAGATGCTGGCCCACGTGACTTGCAGGGCTCAGACTGATGCTGGAAGTCCAGATTCTCCGTCTCCCATGGTAGTTGCTGAAAACTGCTGCCATCCCATACCCTAAAGTGTTTTCTGTTACTTGGCACAGCGATACTGCCACTAACGTGAGGAAATGCTTATTGAGAGTGTTTCCTCCAAAGCCGACTCCTTTCAACATGTTTTCATATGGTAGCCCTACCCTACCTTCTGCACCTCTATAGATTCAATTGGTGATTCTGAATTTATGAGGATCAAAATGCCCTAAGCTGTTCTATTCATGTTTTATTCATGTTTTCAACCTCTCTTTTTATTTACCTGATACACTGCCCGCCAGAAGTAGTTTTTGGCAGACAGCAGATAATTCATTTTGTGGACATCTGCTCAAAATGTTTTGTGAAAAATTAGAGAAGTCTGCAGGGTCTATTCAATGGGATTGAGCACCGACGATATCAAGGGATTTCTGATCCTCTACTTCTGCTCTTAATAAAACAAAGGTCGTCTTTAAAACCAGAAAGTTCCTTCAGTATTTAAGTTATATTGCTATAGCAGAGCAAAAGAACTTATGTTAGGACCTGTTGGGCTTGAGTGATCTTTTTGACCTATTTCATTACCTCCACTCTGATGGTGAAAGAGGGAATAACTCAAAGCTATATGTGAAAGAACAGCTTCATAAAAAAGAAGATGGGAGGAAGAGAGCCGACTGCTGTGTGAAGGTAAGATGCCACATTTTAATAAACAAAATGCTAACTTTAAGTAAGGGATAAGCACACGCTTGTTTTATTAGTGTATTTTACTTGCCAAAATAAGCAAATTAAAGTGAAGTTTTTCAAAGTATGTTTGTGCTTACCTATCAGTGCAGTTATTCATGTTCATTAGGTTAGGGTTATCCAGAAACATCTGGTGTAGTTTAGATATTTGCACTGGTTTTGCTCCAACCCAAATCTATCTGGAAAATCACCGTTTGCTACTGGTGGTCTATCTCCATTTCAACCACCTTTGTGTTATGGGGAAGCTCAGAATTATCTTCCACAGTGCTTTAACCTACCTAAAAGCATCCAGTCTCTGAAAAGTTTGCAGATATAGTATACTGAAAACATGTTTCCAACAGTTTGATGCTTTAATTTTTAAGATTTTTTTTTTGCCATGTTTTTAGAATACTTGGAAATAACCAAAATTAGTTGTTTAATAAGTCATTCCTCTTTTTCTTAACTCCGTGGCAGACTAAATATTTCAGATTGTCCTCTTTATTTATATTTCTCTAGAGAAATATTCTCATCAAAAAGTGGTAACAGCATTTAAAC
Source organism: Pelecanus crispus (assembly GCF_030463565.1). NCBI lineage: Eukaryota > Metazoa > Chordata > Aves > Pelecaniformes > Pelecanidae > Pelecanus > Pelecanus crispus. The sequence goes on from NC_134649.1 coordinate 47,580,341, forward strand.
CTTACAGAATGTCATCCAATGTGCCAGTGACACCAAATACCTTTTTTTTTTCTTTTTTTTTTTCTTTTTTCCTGAGCTGTACTCAGGCTCCCAACAGTGCACATCAACCATAAGACTATTTCTGAAGACAGGTCAGTGTTTGTAAATGGTATCGCTCTTGCCAACTCGACAAATAAAAGTTACCGTTTTGGAACTGGAAGCCAATCCACTTCCAGCCTGGGGTTTATGATGGCTGTATATGCTACACAAACATTCTCATCACTGTAGACATACATACAATCATTGCAAGCCATTAACTGAGCCTACAGATGAAACTATGATGATTGTCTCCTACATCAGGCTTTTGAATTGCCTTTCGAGGGTTTGTTCACAGCAAAAGGCACAAAATGAGCCTTCAGATAGTTAGCAATAGCATTGTTAACTACACTTTTACCTTGCTCCAAAGCAATGTTCATACAATAATCCAACCTTTATTTTCTCTTCATCAGCGTATTTCTTGGCTTGCCTGGGCTCAAATGAGCTATTCTGGAGCCATTAATTGGGTCTTTCCCCCCCACCTCCTTTTTTTTTTTTTTAACGGACCTCAACTAAACACAACAAAAGTTCAGGGACAGTTTCACAACTTTATTTTCTTCCAGAAAAGAAAGCTTGTGATATTTTTCTGTCCAGTTCCAGTTTGCTTGCTACAGAACAGAGTATATCCCAGCACAGAGCAGCTGCTCCGGCAGGGCCACCACCGCAAGACATGACAGGCAACCTTTGAATATTTTTTTAATTCTATAGAAGCATTAGTATGTTGTATCTGCCAGGGTAATCCAAGAATTAAAGAAATACAAATAAATACTATCTCAATTGCTTGAACGGAGACAATTGGCCCTAATTCTTCACAGAGTTTGAACTGCTTTGCCCTATGTCCCGAGGTGTGATGCGTATTTTGAACTCTGCCGTTGAGAGCACAGGTTAAGAACTTCCTTCAGTGAACAGGTTGCTAAATCTGTTACCAGCAGTTTTATCTGAGTTGCTTCCTGTTCCTTCTTCCCTTTCTGCTTCTGAATTCTCTTCCCCCCCCCGCCCCCCCATCTTACTTCATGCTTCTTTGCTATATATTTACTTGCTTATTTTTACAAATGCTATAAAAATGAGTAACATATCTGGCCTGGACAGTTTGCTCTGAATGTCACTGGATATCTTGCTTTTGCAGGTATTTCAGTGCCTGCAGATCTTCAGTATTTACACCCACTGTTAATATTTAAGAACCAAGATTTATTGCGAGGTAAATAGGTATCAGAGAAGAGAACACTGAAAATGTCATACCTGTTATTATTAAAATAATATGTGGTCCTTTTTGGACTACACTTCTGAATTTCTTATCTGAGTGAATGGGGTGCATGATCTTTGTTTTACACCTTAAAAAAAGTGCAGCTTAAAAAAAAAACCCATAAATTATATGCACCAAAAGCTTTAAAGACCACAGCACTAGCATTGCTAGACACAGTCTACTAATAGAGAAGATTTGCGGCAAATTTTAAACATAAATGAGGCTTACCTATGATTAATTACATCCTTATTAACTATGTCACCCATCTCAGCTAGCATTAATCTAATCGAAGAATATAGGCCTGGTTATTCCTGTAGCTAAAGGAGAAAGACGTCTACTGAGGGCAACTCATCCAACACGAGGAAAGCTGTTGGAGAGGCAGAATGGGGAGGTGACCACTTTTTACAGCAGAAATCTCGACAGATTATGGATACAGCTTTCAGATGGCCAAATGCAGCTGGGGCAGAGCATGTTGATTTGTAGCTGTATTTATTTCCTTGATAATTATCTGGCGTTTAAAAAGGACTCCAAGTGACAACAGCACAAACAACATTAAGCACGCACTGAGTGGCTCGAGCAGATTCCTGCAAGTATTGTTGACTCACGCTAATTACAAAAAGGGAGAGTATACAAGAGAGGTTACGTGGGAGGGTTCCTCCTCCATACCCAGTGGGCATTACAGGCATGCAAGTAAAAGAAAGCTGGAAGAAAACACTACGACTAAGGATTTACCATAATGGCAGAAGAACTTTAATTACAGTTGGCTCCAGGAGTCTCTTCTTGTAATCACGCACTGCAGCTTTTCAGCAATTGTTCATCAGCAACATATTCAGCAAGAAATAGATGTTATATCTTACTTTTCTCCTTCGTGTAATAAACTACCTGGAGCTGGCGGAAAGCATTTACTGGACGGCTTCATGGAAAGTTCAGGATAAAAGGGAAAAATATATCTTTTCTTTTCCCCTCCCCAACTGAGTATTCAGGGACGTTTCCACCAGGCTGTCTGGGAGCTTTCAGCTATGCGTTGCTTTTGCAGCAAAGTTCACATTCGTGTTAAGCGTATTCTCTTGGAATACTAAAATACAGAGGTGGAGACAGTCCGAAATCAAGCACGCCGATTACTATTTCGGGTCAGTTTGCACCACTAAAATAGCGAGAGTCTGGAACAGCTTTTCAATAGGAGTAATGGGAGCGATACAACCTACCACGGCTTCAGATGGGATAGTGTAATTTTACAAGCTATGGTTGCCAACATAGCAGGGCACAGAGTGTAGTTTAATGCACAGGGTTCCTTCCAGGCCATGTTTCTAAAGGGACTTGACGCAAAAAAAAAAAAAAATTTCTCTCAGCCATTTCCTGGGATGGAGCTGGCAGAGATGAGGTCACTTTGCGGAGGCAGAGGTGACCTCCCCGGCTGAGAAGAGGGGCAGCTGCTGGTACCCAGGCGGGGCGGCAGCCGGAGCAGAGCTGGCTTCATCAGGCAGGTCAGGAGCCACTTCAACTGCTGATGGCACTGAAGCAGCATGGATATCTCTAGTCCAGCCCCAGCATCAGGGACTGGAATGCAACTACCTGGAAGATGAACTGCAGTTACTGTCTAAAAGCGCGCAGATGGTTTAGTGCAAGAAAGTGAAGAGTCGTCCAATCAATATCAAACTGAAAATTGATGTGTGAATTTTAAATAGACAGAATGCAATTACCCAAATAGGAACTTGGCTCAGGCTCCAAGCGATTGAGGGTTTTATATCTGTATTTTAGAAGTTTTACGGGCTTACATAGCCATGCTATGTAAATATCAGAAACAAAATAGTAGCTGTACTAAGAGAGCTGCTCAGACTCTGCTTTTGTGTAGTGATATAATGACGAAGTCTCCCTAGTTTAAAACTGTGCTGCCATAGCATAGAGACTGATGCATTCAGTGTGCTTTTTGCAGAATTAAAAAAAAACCCAAACAAAACCAAAACAACAAAAAACACCAACCCAACAACTGAATGCACCGACAGTTCACATTCATCAAGATGTGAGGTACCCAACTAATATTGAAAAAACGATATATAACCGTAGACCCTTAGTGCAGTCCTTGTTAAAGATCAGTGCACATATCTGGGGGACACAGTGTGCGTTATTTATAAATCCAGAGCAACCTACAAGCTCTAGTACTGTATCACCACCTTCTCCAGAGACCCAAGAGACTCCAAGAGACCTTGGGGAGCTCCCGGCCTGCCCCCGTGCTGCTTTGAGCAGGGTCCCCTGAGAAGGCTGACAAGAGAAATCCCCACACGTGACAAAGGCTGCTTTGTCCTGTCCTGCATCACTCGGTGGTGAACGGTCACTTTTGGCACAAAGACACCTGCTGAATCAGTGATTTGGTTCCTACACCTACTGAATCAGTGAGCTGGTTCCTACAAAAAAAATTTTCAAAGGCTCCTTACAGGTCTCCTCGTAAAAACATAGAAACACACTGATGTGGTTCAAACATACTTTTCGTTTTTCAGCTGAAACCAATATATAATGCAAGATAGCATATTTAAAGAGTTGCATTATGTCTTTATAGTTGCATTCCTCCCCCTTGCAGCACCTTCATAGCATCGCTGTCAGTCTAGCATCCTGCGAGGAATGCATTTTGAAGTAGGAACAGATTTTGGCACCGATGCAGAATGATTTAGCTGTCTGCATGGGAGGAGATTAGTTAAGATAAGACACAATTCCCAAGCTTATCCAATAAAGTTGTCCAAATTATTAGCTTCTGTTTTCTGTCTTTATTTAGAGACAAATGGACAAAAAAATGAAATTATTTCTATTATGGTCTTCTTGTCTAACTACCTTCAGCAACGTTGTTGCCTAAAATTTTAAGCCACTGTGTACGTAACTGAGTTTTCATTACACAACAATTTCTTACTCATTTCAGATAATGAATCCTAATAATTTTAAGTAGTCCTATGGAGAGATTCATTTCTCACTTACATAAAGTCTTACTCAGACGCTATTTCCAGTTCCGAAAAAGCTGAGCACCACCTATTTTCTTTTCTGCCTTTCCTCCATTGTAGCTTTTTCCTCCGTTCCCACCAGTGGTGCCACATTGGGGGGTTTTCCCCTTCTTCCTTCATAGGGTTTAAGTACAGAGGGACTGGACAGGTTGACATCTTAAGGATAATAATCTTTGAAGGTACCCAGAAGAAATCACCCAATTCTGAAGTGAATACTTAGGGGTTTGGTTTTTTTTTTCTTTTTCAATCCTATTCTATGAATTTAGCCTATGTTAATATACTCAAGTCCCATTGCCCCACTGTTAATTCCAGCTTATAAGGGCAATGTTTTTAGTTCCACAACATGCCTTCCAAGGTAACATAAGCTAAAACAAGTAAACACCCTCTCTGTTGGATATATATATTTTTTTCATTTCAGGACATAAGTTGCAAAATAAAATAAATATTGGTTGAAATTCAGAAGTGACATTTGCTACTTTATTGTACGGTACCGAGCCGAAGCGATTTGCAAGCTGTGTGTTGCTTTAGAGGTACACTTTGGCTGTTGTTGACTTCGAGGTTGGTACTTGGAAGCTGTGCTTGGGAGGGCACTCATAGTTACTAAGCAACTCAGGGGGCCAGGGTTAGTCAAAATTTCAACAGCTTTCCTGCCTGCAACAGAATCTATACAACCCTGTAAGACCAGGTTACAGAAGGGGGCCCTGAAGCATTCTCCTAAATATAAAAAAGTACGTGTAGAGCATTGCACAACCCAGCTCACAAATCAGTTTTTTGTTGTGTTTATATGTCATTTGTAAATTCTGTGAAGAGCTCAAAGCAAGCTAAATGTCATAAATCTTGAAAGAAGCTAGTACTGCTTATATCCTATATATCATGAGAGGTATTGAGTAGTGCCACTGAGTTTTAAGAGGCTGAAAAGAAAGGGCAAGCAGCCTGGAGCCTAAAACCAGAAATGGACTAATTAGAGGGGATGATAGATGTTCCTCCATGAGCAGAGGGTGTTCACAGACTGTCACCAAGTGCCCCAGTCAGATAAGGCGGAATAAGCAAGGTAAGATGCAGAGGGCAAGCAAACAAGGCTGAGCCGTGCCATCCTGGGCAACCGGAGGAGCGGGTCACACGGGCCCCTCGAACAGCGGGTGCAGAAAGGAGCTGCAAGATCAGGCAGAGTAAGCCCTGGCAGATTTTACAGGCTTATGAGTACTAGCTCAAGAGGGGTCCCGATGCGTTTTTGCTTTGTGTAACATTGTTCTTTACTGCAAATCTATGGTTTTAAGCAAATGTGTTACTTATCCTTCCATTCTCCCTAGTGATACCATTATTTCATTACTTTGTTTTTCTGTCAAATATACACAAGGGGTTAATGAATCTGTTCTTCAAAGGTGGATGGTAAACGTGTAAGGAACCTGCCGTCTTATGAGCCTTGGATTCCCAAGAGTGCTCAGGATAATAGCGATTATAGATGAGTAACATCAACTGCCGATTTTGGAGACATCTTTTTTGACAAGCAGAAAACCTGTAGTAGAAGAGTGTGAGACTGGGTGACCTACAAAGTAACTGAACACACATGCTCGCAAGCGAGTGCTAGTCCTGATTCTGTGCCAGAACAGAAATACTAAAACTTCTCTAGAAAACTCTGATGGAGTAGGAAGAGGGGAGGAGAAGAAATCTTACCAATGAAATCTACTCCATGCAAGCCATTATGATCAGGAGTAATAACAAAGAGCAGACTCTGCTTCCTGGAGATCATAAGCGTTTTGGCAAGTTTCAGGCTGCATAAGCATAGTCCTAATAGCCTGCAATTATTGGCAGTTACCAGATGATGCTACAGCAGTGGGAAAAGCAGGAGAGCTAGGCGTAAATAAATAAATAAAATCTGCTCATTTCTGGTAGTGTTGCACCGGTCATCAGAAATAAGGGTATTAGTGCACCCTAGAGAAGTCCAGCACCAGCTGTTTCCATATCAGACATAATCAAAAGTACGTACCTAAATGTAAGGTATGATTTACCCCACAGCATTTCTGTATGCAAGCATAGGTGGTGGTCAAAGTGAGAAGCAAGAAGAAAACATCTGTTATGAAAGTCCATCCAGAAAGATTGTAAAGGTAAAGTCTTGCTTCTTCCTAACTTAATTTTGTAATAAGAAATCTATATGAACTCTCAGAAGGTTCCTCTCAAAATAACCAAAGTATAGCAGCGGTTCCCTACACTAATTAATACTTTATTAGTAGAAAGGAGATTCACCACTAAATCCTTCTGGATTGATACTTAAGGATCAAGATTTTTCTGCATACAATGAGATAGTGGTTCCTTACCAAGGATTCAGATTTGTAAGGCAGTAGTGTCAAACCTCTGCAAGTCCCAGGACTGAATCCATCCTCACCAACCATGAGGTGAAAAAAAAAACCAAACCAACAACAACAAAAAAAGCTGAACATCTGTGGACTGTGTAGAGATTCAAAATGTACATCAAAATGAAGGCAGTGATCCCTCTTTAAAGTATCACAAATCTAAACCTAAGCCTGGTGGGTGTCAGAACACACCATCTGTTAAATTAATACAGTTTAATTAATCAAAGTTAAATGTTCTTATATTTTTTTCTCTTCTGTATCTGAATACACATTAATTCTACAGAATAGTGTATATCCTGCAACTGGATCCGGAAAGAATTCAGGATGATTAATGTGTTTACAGTGAACATCCAGCCAATGGAAACGTTGAATTGTAAGATATATGGGGAAATTTGCAAAAAAGGCCAGATACACTGCAGCAAATATTTAACATACCACATAAGGTAACGGACAAGAATAAGGTCTGGGTATGGCAGCTGCCACCCAGGTGACCAACATGTGATGAGCATTCACGTGTCTTATCCATATTCCTTGAACAATCTGCTGTGAAAGATTTTTCCACATGGAGAACATGTGTCCCTGTAGTATTGCCAGGTAATATAACCCATAACTGTCTTTGACCCTAGGTAATGTTTCCTGGTTTTGGATAAAGATTTCCTAACAGTGCCTTTGAAATAAGTACAAAGGAGAAGACCCGCACTGCATTAGAACCCAAACAGATCTAATAACATTGGGCCAACTGGCCTTGAATTGTCAATCCCATCACTGTTATTTGCCTTGTACCAGCGCATAGAGCCCCCATCCCGACGGGCCGCACGGAGTGACATGTGTAATATAGATGCCACGTATAATATAGATGCCTGTCCTTATTGTCCCATCCCCACAACAAAGGTTGTCCAGATAACTTCATAAATGGTTGATCATGTTTTGATTTTATCCATCATTGTACTTACTCACATTGCTACTCAAGCAAAACACCTATGCTGCAGGATATCATAAAAGAATTATCTGATGGAGTTACTAGTAGTTCATACAAAATAGTCACTATATTTAGAAAGATATACATACATACAATCTAGCTTCTGCAAGTGGAGGTTTTTTGCATAGTATAGAAATCTGGATAATATTTTTGAAATTAAACACAATGCTAGATTGAAGCAGAGGATTAACCTTGTCAGTTAAACCAGATGTTGATGTTTCATAGCTACCCCTCTGGCAATGCACAGGACCACTGAGCTGGAGAGCTGGGTTGGACATCCCTGCACTGGAAATGTACTATTTGTACAGGAGATTATGATGTGAACAAAGCTTTTTTTTCCTTCATTGCAAACTATGCTGAAAGACTACTCCAGGGGACACAAATAGATTAAATAAAAGGAGGAAACAGCCGTAATCATGTTAGTAATAAGCAAAAATATGAGCTGAGGTTGAAAGTCAAATTTTAAAGGAAAGCAGGTTAAAGCCCCAGGGGATCACAACAGAGAACTCCTGGATTTGTAGTTAGAAAGAAATGCAGGCGCCGTGCACAGCCCTGAGCAAGGGTTCGCACCTCAGGCCTTCGCAGCTCCTCGCGTGGATGCACAGTCACCACCCCGCCTACTGAATTTGGAAATTACTGGGTGGGGGCCTTCTGCTCAAGCAAAAGAGGGTTCAGGATTGAACAGAAGGTGAAGAGAGGGAGGAAAAAGAGAAAGGGAATAGTGTAGCTCTGCACGCGTAGATGCCTCACGTCCTCCAAGTATTGCAACTCAGTTCTATGAGACAAAGAGCTTGCACGCTTTCTGCTGTTGTGCTGCCTGTAGTGGCTGTAATGGCAGCGTAATAACTTTTTTTTAAGCCTACATGATACATAAAAACGGGTAAGACGGCAGAATTTACTGAGTAGCTAAGTACCACAGAACTAGACTTAAAAAAAAAAACCCACTTTTTTTTTTTTTTCTTTTAGATAAGATCAGATAATGAAACCTAGGCTATTTTTCAGGACATGATTAGCTCTCCTCCCCAGTGCACCTTCCAGGGGACACGCGGGAAGCGTTCCTGCCAGGCAGAAACTGCACAGCTGCTTCTGCTTTCTGTGACCAGTCCTTCCTACCCCACTGTGACATGGCAAAGGAGGGCTTATCTTTCTCTTACCAGAGAGCTGGGAAAAAAACTGATACTAAAAAACTGATTTTTGCTTCGCTGTGTCACTCTTCACATCTTGTGCTTGTAAGATCGCAGTTCACTGTCGCCATAGCGAGATCTCAGTGTGATTCAACAGACACAGATTTACATAGACAGTACCAGAAACATCAAAAAGAAAATGCTAATTAAAATTCTCCTCAGCTCAGCAGAAGTCATCCACCTGTGACTTCTGGAAGCCCTCTGTGCGCTATCATTGCTCAATACCTTTCACCGCGGTCAAGGCGGGCGTAAAGGTGACGCAAAATGAAAAGGCATAATAGTCTAAGGGGTGTAAGAAGAAAAAAACAAAAGAAGGATGTAGAACATCCTCCACCTTCCAGCGGGTGAGGGAAGCATCGGGTATGGCGGCGTTAGCTCCCACCTCCGCGTGCCCCGGAGGCGGCTCACAGCTGCACAGATGTTTCTGTCTCCGGGTGCTCTCAAACAGCCTGCATGCAGCGCTGCCGAGCACGTTCCCTTCAACACGCGCTAGGCCAGGCTTGCATTTACACCAATTACATTAGCAGAGATTTAATCTGGTTGCAAATTGTTCCTGAGATCAATGGAGCACACAGTGCAGTTAGTTATTGAAACAAGGCCAAAACTACAACAAAAGCGAGACCCGGGCTGCCGCAGTCAGACTCACGGTTTCAGAAGTGGCTCCGCGTTTTGCCAGACACGTGAGCTTTTATGCAGGTGTGTCTGCAACCACTTCTTCAAAGGCAGAACAGGTAAATTGGGTTCCTTAACCCAGTCCCTTGTCCTGCCTCAATGACCTGTGCACCAAGAAGCTGAAGGACCTCGTTCATCTACCACAGGGCTCAGCAGTGCCATCACTCACCTTAAGAACAGCCACCTCCAGCCTTCCGTTCAGTTCTTTATCTCATTTCCACCTTATCATTTCTCAGCTCTCCTTAATCCTAGGGCATTTGGGCAAGCCCACATCAGCTCCTGATGCCTGCAGTCTCCACCCAAACACGCACAGCCTCTGTGTTGAGCCAAGGCATTACTTTGGGAGGGTGAGGATAGACAGTACGTGTGCAGGAATGGGAGGCTGAGCCATGAGTACTGTCAACAAGAAAGCAAATTCGTGGATATTGCCATTGAAGAAGATTGAGTTGGAGCAGCAGCCCAATGAAATAATATTTAAAAAAAAAAAAAAAAAAAGGTGCTTTCTTGCCCAGATATAAAGCAGCAGCCAGGTGGAAGCGCCTAGCAGGCTGGTGGTCAGACCACTCTCTCTTCGTCTCTCTAAGTACAGCTGGTTTCCCCACCAAGAGTGAAACACCTGGTTCTTATTGCCATTGCGGTCTACATTTACCTAATCATCAAGAGCAGGACCAGAGTATGGAGCACTGGAGATGCTCTGATGATGGTGATTAGGGCAATCTTCTCAGAGATGTGATCGGGTTTAAATTTCTTCAGAGAGGAAAGGAAATTGAAAATTTGTTTTGCTTTATTCTGCATAAGCAACTACTGAACTGTTGCTTAAATGGAGACACAGGAGAGAAGAAAAGCAGTTATTCTTCCTGGAGCAGGACTGTGAATGTTATCCCTCCAAAGCATGTCATACAGCTGAATTCATCTGGGTGTTTCACTTTGGTAAGAAAGAGTGAAGAAAAAAATAAATCAGTTCATCCTGTCCTATTTTTTTCTCTCCTTTGTGTTTTAGTTCACCTGATAAAGTAATTTAGGTAATAAAGTAAAACAGAAAACAAGTATTCCCTCCACCTTCTTTGTGTTACAGCAAGCAGGAGCAGATTTGGCTGCTCATGCAGCCCCTGCTTTGCACCTTGTGTAGTCATTTGCAGCTGTGAAAAGTGTATTTAATGATACACCTGCCTCGGAAGGGCAGCATTTTGTACGTACTGAGCACAGGCACAGGCGACAACCCACTGCTCGCGGCAGCAAGGTGTTCACTTCTCCATCTGTTTCTCCTCTGTGTGTGAAGAGGCTAATTCAGAATACCCTGACATGGTCGCGCAGATCACTTGGCCAACTACACGTCAGAGATGATTAGCGAGAGAGGGAAGAAGGCTTTCCTTTGGGGACTTGGAAGGCAAGCAGAGGACAGGTGTTAGCTGAACAGTGTGAGTCAGGGGGAGGTTGTTCTATATCTGAGTCACAGCTCGGCTTCTTTAGCCATAAAGTTATCAAAAATACGATGTTGAATTTTGTTTGTGGTTCATTCCCAAATGCTTTGGTGATTTATGACCCTAAGACTGAAAAAAAAGCATTGCTTTGTTTTCTTGCTAAAACTGTGTCCTGAGTCAGAGGGAAGAATAGGTCAGTGGTTAGGATGCAGGTCTGGGACCAGAAAGATCTTGTTTCTTCCCCTGTTCCATCATAAACTTCCCATGTGACTTTAGAAAATTGTTTTCACCTGTATCTCTACTGCTCTTCAGGTAACTAGATTCAGAAGCTAATGAGTCTCTGAAAAAGGTGGAAAGCACTTCTGTCTGTTGCTGGGGTATGGTGAGAATGAATATGTGGGGTTTTGACTAGCTCAGCTATCAGAGTAACAAGTTGATCAATAGCTAGACCAGATTCAAGCAATCTGTTGATGAATGGTGTGAAGGGATATACCAGCCGAGTTCAGCAAAAACTTAATGAAGCTTTTGCACAGCAGGAACTAACAGCTATTATCACCTCTCTGCTTTACGCATTCATCAGTTGATTCTTGAGGTGTGGGGAGGAAGGGGAAAAAACAGATTCCTTTTTTTTTTTCTATTTCATGCTGATATTCTAATTAAATAACTAATTTGATTGTAATTAAATTGCTGAGACTGTGTGCACAGCATTCCCAACTGCTTGTCACGGTGTGCTAGATCGCATTGCTGAAGGACTGGAGCAGGCTTCCAAAAGCAGGCTGTGGTTTCTGAGAATTGCAGGGCCTCCTGGAGATGTCCTCCTGCTCATTTCATCATAGGATCATAGAATCGTTTAGGTTGGAAAAGACCTTTAAGATCATCCAGTCCAACCATTAACCTAACACTACCCAACTCCACCACTAAACCAATTAAGGGGAGAGTCATAATTTCATGTTTCCCAGCTTGGTGGCTGGATTATTTTTTAATGAAAGTAAAAACTAGGGATCATTAAGGTTGGAAAGGACCTCTAAGATCATCAGTCCAACCGTCAACCCAACACCACCATGCCCACTAAACCATGTCCCCAAGTGCCACATCTACCCGTTTTTTGAACACCTCCAGGGATGGTGACTCCACCACCTCTCTGGGCAGCCTGTTCCAATGCTTGACTATTCTTTCCGTGAAGAAATTGTTCCTAATATCCAATGTAAAGCCCCCCTGATGCAGCTTGAGGCCATTTCCTCTCATCCTATCACTAACTACTTGGGAGAGGTGTAAGCAGGCTGAGCTAGAAAGCTCTAGAAGTTACTGGTAGCTGAGCTCCCAAGAGAACAAGGCAATTTTACCCTGCTAACGTTAAGCAGGTTGTTAAAGGGTAAGATTCCTTGTTCCCTTCTTACCAGAGATGGTGATGCTCCCATTGCTTAGTTTTCTTTGTTACTGTTCATTTGCACTGTGCTAGAAAACGGAAGACCGTTCAATGCAGGCAGGTGCAGGGATGGATTCCGCCAAATTTACCAAGGAAGCATGAGACAGTAATGGTCAGCATGATAAGTAGCAGAAGGAAATGGCCGTTTTCACTTTGTCTCACTTTAATTGCTAGCAGTTCAATAGCTTAAATTGCAAAAGTTTGCATTAGGTCTGCAGCAAAGCCTACAAGGCATTGCAGAAGTGGTTGCTGCTATCATTACATCCTGGGAGCTACGACTATATTTCAGACACTCCTGTGCTAAGAGAAGACTGAGCTTCCTGATTTCAGCATCCTCCTGTTTCACCCCAGCTGCTCCTTCCCTGGGGTTACATGCTAGGGATATTTCTCACTTCCCAAAATACCATTTCCCAGACAGTTGTTTACACATCTGTGGAAACAGACATTGCTGAAGGTTATATTGAGATAATTAATATGGAAACCCATGTCTACATCAACTTGAGCCTTGCTCTGCGAGGCCTCTGATGCCAGTTGGATTTGGAAACCAGTTCTGCTAATTTTTGCCAGCTCTGTTAATGTCTTTCGTGATGATACTGCATGGCTTTGGGTGATTTTCTCCCTGGTGCCTCCTTCTCCTGATTTCTCATTTTCTCTGACCAGAGAAATCTACTAAGTAACACTGAAAGTTGCTGAAATCCATGGACTTCCAGATTTGCAGAGGACTGTTGCCAACTCTGCAGAAGTTCAGGATATATAGGTATACGGAATCATAATTAGATATGCAGGGATTCATATGAGCGACGTATACACACACATACATATATGTGAATACACATATATTTTCAAAACAAAGTTTGTTTCCATTTTCTAATGCATACAATATTTGTATTCTCATAAATTTCCCTTAACTGTATTTTTATAAGAACACAGCAAGTTGTCAAGCATAATATTTATCAGCAAAAATAAATTCACAAAGGTAATTTCAAATACTGAATCAATTTCTTTCTGGGTAGTTTTTATCCTGGATTTCTCTCTTAGTGACTATAATTTAATTTCAAAATAGCTTAATGGTGCAGTGCACTGACTTTGGAGATTATTTTGTAAACTACTTAAAAGAAAATGGACCTAAGGTTTTCTTGTTCAAATCTTCACTACTTATCAACTTTCTTCCTGAAATTCCCATATAGATAACATTTCCTGTCCTAGGTGTATATGACAGTAACTATTGAAAGAAACACCAGAAGTAATTAAATGTACAGTTGAGACTATTATTCATATTCTTATCAATTTGTGAATGACACAACCCCGATGTTTAGATTAGTACTCAGAGTCCTAATTTTTCTTTGTTTTTCACTACTGTAGGTAATGGCAACTATGCAGAGCATGTGCATAGTGGGGGAAAAAGATAAATATCCAAGCACTAGCCTTTTTACCTGTGCTTTGAAAGTATAACTTTAATTGAACACGCATAGTTCAAAGCAAGAAAGATAGGCTTGGATTCAGCTTTAGGGCTTCGATGTTCAGATGAACATCCCCATGACTGGATGGCACCGAGTGCTGATTTGGTGTATAGTACAGCCTGTCACTTCAGGTTCGCTTAGAAAATGTTGAGGGGCTGAAATCACAGCTAAAAGCTGGTGACATCAGGCATCATCTGCCCCAGACAGCCTTGAAAAAGCACCATAAACTCAATCCCTTGTGCCATGGGTATTTGGTCTGCGTGCCTCAGCCAGATCCTATGGGCAGATCCAGACTTAATGGTTGCACACCCCAGGTGCCTGCTCCGTTACATTCCCCGTGCCCATCACAGCAGTGGAATAAGGCTCCTCCCGTAAACCACTTTTTGGGCACATATGGGTAAATTTTTCAGAGTGTGTTTGGATCTCTGTGAATTCCACTGTAATCAATAGACATCAATAGATGCTTAACATGTTTACCACTATTGCTAATATTAAATCCACTTGTACTCCTCATGTAAGGAAAAAGGGGTGTATTCAGGCAAGCCTGCTTTGTAGGCTTTGGAGTTGCTCTGAATCTTAGCTACAGTTCTCTCAGACGCACGCACTCCTTGATTACAAAGTCACCATTAAAATTACATTATAGGATGTGAACGGGGTCAACAATACTAGTAAACAAGAGGTAAAAGCAACCATTAAAAGACATTTGCTGGCGGGTAATATTTGTAGTCTTAGAGGAGGCCAGGGAGGTCACTGAATGTGAAATAGTAAGATCAAGAAATATAATCAATTATTAATTGTCATAATGTATTATTTATTCCGTCGGTGCTACAGTTTACCTAGAGCTTTGTAAGCAAACAAAAGGATAGGGGTATTCAAATCAAACTTACTTTCTGACATTCTAGTTGTGTATCATTTATAGCCAGTGTTGTATCATAAATTTAGGGCAGCATTCAAAGGGCGCTCAAGTCAATGGCAAATCTCTCTCATAATTAAGACAGTAGCCAATTAAGGTTTTCTAATCAGCTTTATTCCTGCCATCCCAGCACATGACTGTATCTACAAACTGGATTAACCTCCTGGCTTCCAAACTGTCTTACCCTCCTGCACTCAGCGATATTTTTCAAGGATATATTGTATACAGAGGATTTTAAATTATTTTTTACTTTCAAAACATTGTCTGGAAAACTTGTTCCACATTTCCGGTGGGGATAGAGTGAGGGGATAAGTGCTAACACTGCAATATCTGCAGTTGTTTGGATTGAGATAGTGGAAAATTAAAAGTAAGTCTTGGATAAAAATTGGAGTTACTTGACCCCATACATTTAAGCTTATGTTCATATAGGTATAGTCCAAATTAACAGTCACCTTGGCCTTAAAAAATCTTGTTCACGTGAGGAGTTTTAATCATAAGAGCAATGATCTGCAGATCTAGATCTTGTGTCCACTTGGTTTAGGCTGATATCTTGAAGGGGTACACACACACACGCACACACGTGCGCGCACACACACAATTTTACCAGCCCTTTGCAGATTGGGGTGAGTATTAGTCTCAGTGAAAGAGAAGGGAATTTTTCCTTTTGATGGAGACAAGCATTTCATTCCTGGTGAAAACAATTCAGTATATAAGGCTAGGAAAGGACAAATTTTATCAGGACTGAAGCCTTGGAAAACATTGCTCTATATTGCAAGCTGAATTCTAGAGGCTTACTTGTATGTTTTCAGTGAATTCTGGGGAAAAGGAGTTTTGTTAAGCTTTGCCTTCTGTAAACGATGACTAACCTATCCTTTTATTAACAGTAAAACCAAATTATGTTGGATGATAAAGACTTTTTAAAAAATCTGCTCTTCACTAATGTTGTTCCTTATTCATCCAAAGCCAACATTTCACCTCATGTATTACATCAAACTAAGGACCGATTAATTTGTTCAGCCACAGCCTGGACTAAAATAAGTCAGTGGAAGTTTATTAAAAGAGAGGACCTCAGTGGTCTCATGTCAGCAGAGAAAGCACGTTGTTTTTAAACACGGGAAGCTGACAGAAGGCTGACAGCCACAGCTACGAGAGGTAAAACGCCGCAGCAGTAGATGTGTATGTTATTTATCTGTTTAATTAAAGAGCAAATACATTCCAGCTTGGAGGGCAGGGAACAGTTGGCATCCCCCGAATCTGTTGCCTAAACCCCTTGGGAAGTAAAACTTGTCCAGATACAGAAAATGAAAGCCAACTGCTGGGCTTTTTCAGAGCATCACTGAGGATCCAGAAGCTGGAGGAGTTTGCTGTAAAGAGCATATAATTATTAAATAATACTCTCATTCTCTAATCCAGAATTAGGGTATTAGGTCATACAAAGTGAAAGACTGAGCATTAAAATGCATTGCATGGCAAATGAAGAGGGAGCCGATAATTTTCTTTCTAAATGTTAGTATGGAAAAACAAAAAAGTCCAATATTCCTTAGTTATTAATGAGAACTTTGCTTGTTTTTATGAGTCCCCCTGTACTTCAGAAGAGTGTGCTGGTGATGGAGCACACACCGGGTATTTACAAGCAGGGAGAAATGAATAGCCTGTCTGATTCTGACAAATTATCCTTGGAGAGGAAAATAACTCCATAAGAAATATAGTTGGTGTTAAACTTAATAAAAACAGACCGTGATGGACTCCCCTTGGAATTGTGGCAGACCTTTCCCATGCACTCTATCCCTGCTCCTGTCAGAGAGCCTCCATGAACTCATAATACGTATGAAAAAAATATTCTTTTCAGCCATTAAAACATAATTACTTTTCCCTTTCCCCAGAAAAAAAAAAGAGAAACTTGCAGGTAAGGCCCTATCTGATATTGTAACCACTGGATGAAGAACTTACAATTCTAGCTAAAATATGAGGAGCTTAAGAAACTACTCACTTTTTTTCCAGAGACTCAGCAAGGTATGTTAAGAAGAATTTGCTGCTCTACTGGGAAATCCGTAGAATTTGCTTACCACAAGGAAAAGCCATGCGTACTGTCCAGCTCCATGCAAAAGCATTTGAAAGGGTCATACAGAGATACTGCATACATTAAACTTTTCAAAAATATGCATATGCAGGATACATTGAACGTTAATCTCTGTCGTAAAGAAGATGCATCACCTTTCATCCATTTTGGTGAGCGCTTGTCAAGATTTTGACTATTTTTGCAAGCAGCTGGCGTGTGCTGGGGCTCTGAGAGCCATTACTTGTCCTTAGGAAATGAATTGCCTTTCCAGAGAGACGCAGGGAAGGATGGAAAAATGAAAGTTACTGCAACACGCGGAGAGGTGTGGGGGTGGCAGTGAGAGATGAAATCAAGGCATCCTGGGTTCCAAAGCCACAGGTTGTGTTAAAAATGTGCTTCCTGGAAAGACCATCGGGAAGCGGACAGGTCTTTCAGCTGGTCTGTTGGGACATCGTTGTAAATAGGCAGTGTGATTCAAACCTGGACTTACCTGCAGTTTCTGATTTTGGGGTTCTGGGGTCACTTCGTAGCAGCAGTTGTCACTGCGGTGGTGGTTTGGGGTCATCTTCCCCATCACTGCCCGCCGGCCATGCAGGAGGGTGCAGGGTCCTGTTTCTGTGTGGCCAAGGCGCAGCAGCGCCCATCTGCTACAAGCACGGACTTTATTTTGTGGTTATAGCCACCATCATCCATAGATTATATTAAGCCCTGTTAAAACTGTAAATTTAACAGCAAGTGTGTAGTGGTAGAAACCTCTTTTGCATGGTTTATGGAGGTCTGGAAGGATTTATTTCTTCCACTCAGAAAATTTTTTCACTAACACTCAAAGATTTACAGTCCCCCATATCAGGAAAAAGTCTACTCCCAGCTTTATTTGAATATCTGTTGATAGATCAACAGATCTTTCTGCTATGAAATCCTCCCTTTGCCACTTCCTTGCTTGTCTGAAACATGGACTACGTGGGCTCAAAAGTACCTAGTTCCCATAGCCGTTCTCTTTGGAGGGGTAAAAGAAAAAAAAGAAAGAAAGAAAAAAAAAGTCAGTTGATTTACTTTCTGTATAGGGCATATTCCAGAAGTTGAATATTGCATTTTGTCCACAGCAAGGATTCCAGGCTTAAGCTTTTGATATTAACAGACTAATGGCATGTTATGGAATTGATTTTCCATCAGCCTTTTCAGGAATATCACTCCTCCTTTGTTCTTCTAACAGATAACACCACCTTCTATAACCTCTCCTCTGCATCTATTAACTGGCATGTGTATTCCTCTTCTTCCCCTTCACTTTTTCCATATGCTATAACTTGATATGAATCTAGTTTTTCAAATGGGTGATATCTGAATAATAGACAGGTGAGATCCAGATATGAGCATTTTTCACAAAGAAGAAAAATTGCTGGGCTGAGACCGATGCTTTCATGATACAAAAAGGATACTGGGCGCAGTACACTATAGCCACCAGCCTTGGGTTTGATATAAAATTACAGCTTGGTGTTAAGAATCTGATTTAAGAGAGTACCTCAATCCAGGGTTTTGAAATTATATCTAAGCTATTAATTCCTATTAGTTTCTTTCAGATGCCTTTGCACTAGTATTAAAATATGCATATTAAATAATAATGTAAATTTTAAAATACATCCTGGAAGATTTCTGTGGCCTTTGGGTTAAGCCCTAATTGGTTTATACCAGGAAAATACTTAATATATTTTAAATCATACAAGGAGAGGACTTTTCTGGGACATCTGAATCCTTGCAAGTAAAGAAGCAGCTAAGAAACGGTGGTAGATTTTGAAATGTGTTATTAATATATATTACAGAAAGGGGAGAACCAAACTCCATATATTTTTCTGGGAGATTTTTGGTTACATTTCCATTGCCTCTCCAAACATAACAGAACCTCCAAGTGTTGTACTTATCCCTGAAGTAAACATACTCCCTTATACGTGGGGAAATATTCTGTGTTGAAATTAGCAAGTTGCCAAATTGATGTCACCTGGTCCGTCTTTAATGTATTCTACTCTGTTCGCAATCTGTAATACCATCCAGAGTTATGCAAAGCTGACTGAAGGTTGTGCCAAGTTCAAATGAAGTGTCTATTTATCAATTGTAGGTTTCCTGCTGGAGCCTGAGATGTTAATATTGAATATGCCTAATAGCATTTTTCAGACTCAAACAGTCCTGGCTTATTGCTGAGCATTTTGAAACAGAAATCTCAACTGATACGGGCGTTCTGCATTAGAAAATGCCTACCCAGCTTTCTGTAATTATACGTTTTCATAATACACAGTTCTCCCCTGAAGACTAACCAGAGAAAGGGACCAAGAAGTCCAGGTTGTCCACAAAACAGGCATCAGAGTTTAGTTTTGTATGACCCAAAGAATATGCTAGCTATATAATATCTACCTACGATACTTACTGGAGACCATTAATTATTTACTTTGCTTACACCTCTCTTAGGCGAGAAGTGTAAACTACAGGTACTATAATGAAAATTACTCTTTTCTTCACGTATGCCTTTGTCATGCTAATGCACCTTGAAATTGGACAAGAATTTAAAAATTATAATCCTGTTTGCCTAAAAAAATCCCACACTTATTGAATCCACCTCATCTTGCTGTCCTCCCTCCTACAGCTGTTGAGCTCCATGACCAATTTTAACCAATTTTCAGTGATTGTATATCCATCTCAAAAATAAGATATTTCTCCGACTTCCACAAAAATAGAAATGAAGAAAAGTCTGCATTAGGAACACACACTGCTTTTGTATTAAAAACAGGAGAAAAAAAAGAGGCAAAATACCTTCATTTGTCCTGTCCCTTTCCTCCTATACAGGAAGGAGATGTTATGAATGCCTCCTTTGTGTGAAAAACTTCTGATGGAGTTCTCACTTTATTAGGCACCAGAGAATCCAACTACAAGAGACAGAACCATAAGAAAGCAGGCTTCATTAGTTTCATTGCTCATGGAAGTGCTTGTTAATACAGACACTCCATTTTTAAAATGTGTTTCTCTGAGCACAGAGACTGTCTGGTGGAATTAAAGCTACGTAGAAGATGGGCCCCTTGCCAGTTCAAAGGAACACAAATTAAGGCTCTGATGTTGGTAGCGTTTATGCGCGCGCTTAATTTTACAAACCAGTGGGAGTAGTCATAGATCTGAACTTGAATGTATTTGTAAGTGTTTGCAGACTGGGGACTATGGAAATAAACATCATTTTGCGATATTTGTACTATGTAAGCTGAGTACAGCACTTGAAGATGCACTTTTGGAGTTAAACTGAAAGCAGGCGTTTAAGGATTCTGCAACGAACATATATAAGTCCAGTTTTTCTGATGAGTTGGTGCATTCAGGTTTAGCAGTTACCAAGTCTATATAAGTTGCTGTTGTCTTTAAAAAGAATCATTGGTTATTTTGGAGAGCAATTAGTGGATGCCAAATTAGTTATATTTCAGCAACAGCAACATTAGACTCACAATAATAGAGGGGAAAAAAAAAGATTGTGCAAGGGCGTGTACCTGCAAGATCTGCCCAAATGCAGACTATTCATTTTCAGTATTTTCCTCCATACTTTTTCCTTCTCTTGCAGTCCTGTGCAGCATTCAGAAGTGCAGGAAAAGGCTACTTTCCCCATCCTTGGGAAGCAAGTAAAAATAAGCCGTCAATTTAAAAGTAGAAGAAGACAACCAAGGAACGAGAGATTTGTGAAGGGTGCACGAGAGGCTCATCAGAGCAGACGAGGCAGAGGTACGAAAAGGGCGGCTGAGACAGCGAGAGGATCTGGGGCAGAGGCAGCAAGAGCACAGCTCCAGCTCCCGACACTGAGGTTCAACAAGGCCAAGTGCCAGGTCCTGCACTTGGGTCACAACAACCCCATGCAACGCTACAGGCTTGGGGAAGAGTGGCTGGAAAGCTGCCCAACAGAAAAGGACCTGGGGGTGTTGGTCGACAGCTAGCTGAACATGAGCCAGCAGTGTGCCCAGGTGGCCAAGAAGGCCAACAGCATCCTGGCTTGTGTCAGGAATGGCGTGGCCAGCAGGAGCAGGGAGGTGATTGTGCCCCTGTACTCGGCGCTGGTGAGGCCGCCCCTGGAATGCTGTGTCCAGTTTTGGGCCCCTCACTACAAGAAAGACATTGAGGTGCTGGAGCGTGTCCAGAGAAGGGCAGCGGAGCTGGGGCAGGGTCTGGAGCACAGGGCTGGTGGGGAGCGGCTGAGGGAGCTGGGGGTGTTCAGCCTGGAGAAGAGGAGGCTGAGGGGAGACCTGATCGCTCTCTACAACTGCCTGACAGGAGGGGGCAGTGAGGGGGGTGTTGGGCTCTTCTCCCATGTAGTTAGCGATAGGACGAGAGGAAATGGGCTCATGCTGCGCCAGGGGAGGTTTAGGTTGGATATCAGGAAAAATTTCTTTACGGAAAGGGTGGTCAAGCATTGGAAGAGGCTGCCCAGAGAGGTGGGGGAGTCCCCATCCCTGGAAGGGTTCAAAAAACGGGCAGATGTGGCACTTGGGGACATGGTTCAGTCTAGTCTACCCTTGATTGGTTTAGTGGTGGACTTGGTAGTGTAGGTTAATGGTTGGACTGGATGATCTTAAAGGTCTTTTCCAACCTAAACGATTCTATGATTCTATCATTGTATGCCTGATTTCGAGCGCTCGCTGCCAGTCCAACGGCGATAGCACGGTTCTGAGGGCTCCCTTAGGCTGGTTCCCTCAGGTGAGCAGGACCCTGCCCCGCTGCAGGCTCAGCAGATGAGATGGCATGGGCCGTGGAGGACAAACTGCTCTGTGTATTTATGCAGCCGGGGTCTGCAGCCCTGCGACCACACCAGGCTCTCGTTCTTCCTATTTCAAACTCAAACGCCGGGTCTTGCACTGGCACAAATCACAATAACTACGTGCAGCCAGACTGATTTATACCGGATAAAGATTTGTACTAGAAGTTCTCTTTGGTTTCAGGCTGTGTTACTCCAAAGCATCCACTCTCTCTTCAGGAGCACCTAAGTGGACATCGAAATACCCATTCAAAGAATTAGACAAAATTTGTTTGAAGACTTAATCCAACCTCCTGTAAAAACATGTATACTGGAAGGGGTATAAACTCATCAGAAATTCAGCATAGATGCACTCAGATCATACCTCAAATGAATCAGAAACACGCTGCATGTTCCCCTCCATTTAAGACTCCAGGATGTTATAATTTAAGTCTAAATATTGCAGCACACATTTGTCTGTGACATTGAACTACTGCATATTGTTTGAAAATAGAAGGGGGCTATTTTTCAAACCCTGAAAAGATGAACAGGTAAGTAAAGCTCCCTAGCAATGTTTTATCGCACAAGCTCTTCTTCCAAGCACAATTAATGAAAATGTATGTAATAGTTGTACAAACAATTTACTGAAAACCCCCCAGACTTTTAGCCTGATTCTCCTCTCATTTACATTAATATAGATCAGGAATATCTCCCCCCAAATCCCAAGGTAAATTGTCAGCTGATTTCTGTTAACTCAGTGAGGTAAAATTGATGAAGCAAGAATTAGGCCCTTTCAATTAACTGCTATATGTTCTTTCACATTTGAAATTAAGATTCTACTTTACTGTGATGGTATTAAAAAATTACAGCCGTTCTGCAGTTATTTCACTGACCTTAGTTTTTCTATTAAAAATGATTGCCACCAACACCTGCATCTCCATTTTGAGTAATTTTTATATACGTCTTGCCTGTGGATGCCAGCAAACTTGCCAGTACTTCCTTAACACTCTCAGAAAATGGATGCTGTATGAAAAAACAACGAAAAATCCCAATACCAGCCATAGTTCTTTCTCTGAGGCTTCTCAGAATAAATTCAACGTTAACCAAAAGGAGGAAGAAGAGCAAGTGGGGGTAGGAAGGAGTTGGGGGGGGGAGAAGCTGTAAATCCAGGTGTCATTTTTGCTTGATTAAGAATTCCTTTAGGACCAAAGGGCAGAACATTTTGAAAAAAGCCCTGCAAAATTCAATCTTAGAGGGTTGAGGAAAAAGCTACTGACACTCTCCCCATTTGCTGGGAATAAAGTGAAAAGAAATTTCCTTTGCTATATTTTTCATAGACTGCCATTATTATGTTTATATGCTTGTTTTCCTCCACTGTGTATTTTGGAAAACAACCTCAATCTTTTCAATGGCATCTGCAGAAGGATGCAGAACTCTCCGTGCACACATTTTGTAGCTGTTAGCCTAGTTTGTAGTCCACAGGATTTTCTGTGAGTTTGAACTATTCATTGTGTTGAAGTACCTGTTTTCCATTAAAGTCTGATTAGACTTTAATGCCGAACTTTCTTAGGCTTCTTAGGAAATCCCAGCTATCAGGCATAAATAATTTCCCAACTACTTCAAACAGCCACGACTTGCAATTAAACAGAGCTATATTCAGGATAGCAAAGAACTGCTCAATCCTCATCTAAAATGAAGGTGACCCAAACTTCAGAGAAATTTCAGTGAAAGCTGAAAGTTTGATTAGTTCAACTGTTGACAGCCTGTCCTTCTGGCTACGGACTTAATAGAGGATTTTAAATATGCACTACAGACAGTAAAATATCTAACATCCGCATAGCACGTACACACAAAAGTGCACGGGTGTTGCGGATATTTGGTTAAAACCAGATATTTGGGTCTGAAAACGAGTTATAACCTAACATAGCGTTCCCTTTGCATTCCGTACCTGAAAAGATGCCCGCTGAATAATAAAAAGAAGGAGATGGAAAGTGATGTTTCTGTCTGGGGACGTTAGGAGCAGTAGAGACGGATCCCAGAAGGGAGCGCTGGCTGGTCAACCACTATGTCTCTGAGCAACCTTGATTATTACAGAACTGCTTTACCTCCCCCAGGTATTTCCACCCTTTTGTAGAGAAAAACCCAGAAGCTTAAACACTGAATACATGTTAGTGCTAGAGGATGGCACTTATTCTGACTGGAGGAAACATAAGATGATTTCTGTCATGTGTTTTGGACCTCAAAATAATCTTCCTTAGAAAATAAGAGATGATGCAGTAGAAGGAAAAGAAAACCCAGAGCCAGACCAGTGACATGAGTTGCATGTATAATGCTTCCAGCAAGCCTAGGGAAAAAAAAAATTCGATGTGCAAGTTAAAGCCGACAGTAAGTTTTAACTTAGGGGCCAGAACCAGACAGACAGCAGATTACTCAGTCTCACTCATGCAATCCCGACACTATATTACAACGTCTATATATTTTATACTGGTAGACTGTTCTTTTTGAATGCTCTCTCTGAGGTATTAGGTACTGGCAGCAACAGGCAAGCAAGGGCTGTCTTTGTTTTTGTTTTGTCCGTAATCATCATCATTATGGTTACCTGCATCAAAATCCCACTTTACCTTCTCGTCTCTCCTGTCTCTTGTGATTACAACTTCTTAGGGGGAGCAGGGCAATGTTACCTTTCCTATCTTACAGCTTATTTTAGGGATCTTGCTGCAGCACTACTGCAGCAATAAATAATATTTATTAACCATAAAAGCAACAAAAATTATTATAAACTTTGATCCTGCTTCCAGTGAAATCAGCGGTAAAACTGTCATTGATTTCCAGCCAGCAGGAGCTGGAGAGTTTTTCTTCATCCTCTTTACAAAGTAAAGGCAGTGGAATTATCCTTCACCATTAGCGATGAAATGCAAAACTGAGTTCAGCAACAAACATTCAAGACTTTTCAGGCATGAAACGACAGTAAAATTTAAAATCATTAAAACCAGCATAATATTCTCTCATGTTATTGGGCTAGCTATTACTGTTTCTTTTCCATTTTCTTTTCGTATTTTTCTTCCCTTCTCCTTCCCAGGAGAAAGCTTCCATCATTTCTCTTACTTAGATCACCATTTTCTTCTTAACTGTTGTGCGTATTCTTTCCAGATACTGAAAATGGGATCAAACCAGTTCTTAGTCTCTCCTTAACGTTTTCAGCATTGGAATAATCAGTTGCTGCTTATTCAGAACACAATATTTGAACATCTCCAAAACGACTTTCTAAACTATGGAATATACATGAGAATAATAACCCCCCCTGATTTTTAGATCAAACCACTATAATCGCTGTCTGTCACATTGGATAATGTGGGCTGAACAGCTTTACTCAGTAATTTGTTCATCAAGCCCATACTCTTTGGCTGTACTTTCTTAAAGTCGACTGCTTTTGATTCAAGGGTATTGCAGAGCAGAAGGTCCATTTAATTCCAAGATAAGTTATTTTAATGGCTAGAAATGTTCATTTCAAATTTGAATTAGCATCACTTCAGCAAAATCTTTTTAATATCTTTTTTTTTTCTGCTAGATCAAAGACTTGTTTACCATCACAATTTCCTCATTCATCACTGAAATAGAGCCAGCTCTTAGATGGATGTGAGAAATGTGAGCCTGTAAGATAGCATAAGAAGCTCCTCCTGACACAGAACCAATATTTACGGTGGAGCTATGATAATATGCCCCAATAGCAAATCTGTCCTGGGATATGGATATTATTTAAAGGTTCATTATGTCATTCTTGCGGGCATGCGGAAAGAAAGCCAAAATATAAAGGATCCATGTTGACTCATCATCTTTATTAATTACAGCTCTTTGGGAGCTCTGCAATTACTCGGATGGACTCTGCAGCCCTTAGTTGCTGTATCTGTTGCAGGGCTGCCTTCAGCAGTCCACCTCTCCACATTTAATTCCCCTTGCCTTTTAACTCCAGTAGCGTACTTGTTTGTGTGGTAAAGAAGGGCTGTCTGATGTCTAAATGCACGAGGGGTGACAGAAGGTGCTCCTCTTGTCACACCATCCCAAATTCACCTCGCTATTGAGTCCCACCTGCAGAGCTCTGAGGGAAATGGCTCCCACTGGGGGACATAAATAACAGATCCAAATGCTGGATTTCATGATTCATACTCTTTCTCCAAGTACCGTGAATTTCTCTCCATAACAACTGGCATCTGTCTTATCACGCAAGACCCAAGCAAACAGCTGGGAGAAGCCAATCACGAAACTTTGGGTCAAACATGCAGTGTTTTGCTCACAAACCCAGATCCCAGTTGCTGTGATTCATTGGTCATAAGGGAAGACACAGAAAAGCTCCGCACTATCTTACCCCGTGAGGGTCTCCAAACGCTTCTCTACATCAGTCTACCATCTGTCTCAGGATTTATGGCGGCTTTACTATTGCTCAAGCCAAGGAAACCATAATACTCTTTTTCAAATAAGGTCTTCAATGAAAACAAAACGTTCTTGTCTGTGATTGCGGAGAAGTAATAATACTAGCCCTAGGGCATAAAGTTTTACCCTACAAGGCATGGAGAGGAGGAAGCGAGGTGGTGACGGAGGAGTCACAGCCAGGGAGCAGGGATCAGTGGTCCAGCTGACCGTACCGGCTTGCTCACCCAGCTGGGACATCATTTGCCTTCCAAAGCCAAAGAGGAGGGGGAAAAAAAAAGCCAGCTATAAAGAAAAACACCTCTTTCTTTCTCCACTAGCACAGATAAAAATCATCTGTGCTTGAAATTTCAGGGGCTGCATTTCAATGCGTTTTAGAAAGGGAAGAAAACTACATTTTTTTTTTTTTTTTTTCCTTTTAAATGGGTGAGACTAGTGAAATGAAGGTGGAACTTTAAGTCAAAGACCTTCTGCTAAGTACTGTGCTGGACCAGGGTCCCAGCCTGCAGGTATTTTGAGGACTGTTCCTATGAAGAATTCATATGCAATTATTTTCAGGGAAGGGAATTCTGCTGCGTCTTTACCATTATCAGCTCTGTCTTCTGGTCCGTTGACAGGCAAACTCAAACCCTGGGGAAGGGAATGTGGATAGAACATTTTCTTATTTTGACGTACAAAATATTGCACTGCACCACTATCTAGTAATGGAAAAAGAAAAGAAAAAAAAGATTGTTGTGATATATATGTGAATAAATCAGCATGCTGCTTCATCTCTTTGCAAACACGCTAACTTTGACTGACATGGAGACACCCATTTTAATCAAGTGTTTGCCTCAGACTGCTCTCAACCTTGCTTAAGTAGTACTTAAAAGAAATAATGGGTATTAATTTAGACACTTATATATACTCTTTAAAACTAGAGCAAGAAAAGTGACTGAGGATTTGTACTGGAAAACTTTAAGACATCAGCATTTAAGATAAAGATGAGAGCTGAATTTTTAAAATAGCACCTTCTCTCTTGTGCTTATACTAATTGCAAAGTCATTTATATTTGGAATAATCGCCCTACACCTTTTTTTTTCTGTTATGCACTGCAGAAAAAGAAAAGTAGAGTAAACAGTGGTTTCTAAGAACTAGCCTAAACGCAAAATACAATTTATAGGTATTTTCATGAATGAAATTCAGTTCATGGCCGAGAATTCATTTGCTTCTTTCTTTCTTTGCTGTGTCACACCTTTTTCCTCTCACACTGCAACGATGCTTATGTGCTTCACATGCAAAGCAGTCTGCCTAAACAAGTGACATAGAGCCCAACCCTAATCAAGGAATATGTTAATTTACAAGGATTCCACTTTGACAACACTATGGTGGTGGGTTGACCCTGGCTGGATGCCAGGGGCCCGCCAAAGCCGCTCTATCGCTCCCCTCCTCAGCTGGATGGGGTTGGGGGGGAAGAAAATATAACGAAAAGCTCGTGGGTCGAGATAAGGACAGGGAGAGGTCACTCAGCAATTACTGTCACAGGCAAAGCAGGCTCGACTTGGGGAAAAATTAATTTAATTTATTACCAGTCAAATCATTTGGTCCCAGGGTAATGAGAAATAAAAACTAAGTCTTAAAACACCTTCCCCCCACCCTGCCCTTCTTCCCGGGCTCAAATTCACTCCTGATTTTCTCCCCCTCTTTCCCCTGAGTGGGGTAGGGGGACAGGAATGGGGGTTGTGATCAGTTCATCACACGATGTCTCTGCTGCTCCTTCCTCCCCAGGGGAGGGCTCCTCACACTCCTCCCCAGCTCCAGCGTGGGTCCCTCCCACAGCAGACAGCCCTCCATGAACTGCTCCAGCGTGGGCCCTTCCCAGGGGCTGCAGCTCTTCACACACTGCCCCAGCGTGGGTCCCCCATGGGGTGCAGCCCCTCAGGAGCAGCCTGCTCCAGCGTGGGTCCCCCGCGGGGTCCCCAGCCCTGCCACCAACCCTGCTCCAGCCTGGGCTCCTCTCCCCACGGGGCCACAGCTCCTGCCAGGAGCCTGCTCCAGCGCGGGCTTCCCCCGGGGTCCCAGCCTCCTTGGGGCACATCCCCTGCTCCGGCGTGGGCTCCTCCCCGGGTGCAGGGGCATCTCTGCTCCCCGGGGGCCCCCATGGGTGCAGGGCACAGCTGCCTCGCCATGGGCTGCACCCGGGGGTGCAGGGGAATCTCTGCTCCGTGCCTGCAGCACCTCCTGCCCTCCTCCTGCACGGACCTGGGGGCCTGCAGGGCTGTGCCTCTTGCATATTCTCACTCCTCTCTCCCGCTGCAATTGCACAGGTTGGGTTTTTTTCCCCCTTCTTAAATACTTTATCCCAGAGGCGCTACCAGCATCGCTGATGGGCTCGGCCTTGGCCGGCAGCGGGTCCGTCCTGGAGCCGGCTGGCGTTGGCTCCATTGGCCATGGGGGAAGCTTCCAGCAGCTTCTCACAGAAGCCACCCCTGTAGC
Organism: Pelecanus crispus; assembly: GCF_030463565.1. Lineage (NCBI taxonomy): Eukaryota > Metazoa > Chordata > Aves > Pelecaniformes > Pelecanidae > Pelecanus > Pelecanus crispus. The sequence goes on from NC_134649.1 coordinate 47,608,758, forward strand.
CCCCCGCTACCAAAACCTTGCTGCGCAAACCCAATGCAGCTGTCTTAGTACGCCCCAAATGTTGTATCTGATGTAAGCAAGACTTTGGCTTTAAATTTTGCAGTGCAAAATTGTCTTTTTTGAAGAAATTTATGGCAACGCACTGCCTAGAACTCTGGCTTCACAGTGATATACCTGATTTAATATGTCATGTTTTAATAGGCAAGCCATTTACCTATTTCAATATGAACTCTGTCTACCATGTAATGTATTTATTTCAGCATAGTCTAAGGCATCTCTTGCCCAGGATATATGTTTCAATTACATTTCAGTGCAAAACACATCCGCTGCAAGAATCTTCATACGCCAGGATCTTCAGTAATGAAACATTTTAAGTGCTGGAGAGCCCAGTACTGAAATCTTTATTCAGGCAATCTCCCACAAAGGCAACCATTTCTCTCAGCAACTTTGATCAATACCCCAATATGCCAGACCAAAAAGCTTTGAGAGGAATGTGGATTCCTTCTGTTCCTATCAATAAAATATGTAATTAATTGAAAATTGAAAACTTGACTAATTTGGGTTTGATCTTTTTTTTCATTCAAATTCTATCAGCTATATTTTCAGATATGTATGGATCTGGCTCTCACCTGGCATGAAGCAGGGAAGCTCCAGTAAGCCTTATAAAATCAGTTTGAATCTAAAATCTAGAAGGCAGAAATGGCTGGAAAATGAAATAGCCCATGTATACTGGCTGGTGAATTTACTTTATATGTACTAAGTGCGTCTGGTGCAAGTACTAGGTTAGCATGTTAATTAAATCAGAAGCCTCTAACATCTATCTACCCCAAGTAAAAAAAGTGATGGTACCATGCAACTTTGGCTTGCTTGGACACTGAGGGCTTGTGAGGTCTCCCCGCAGCAGGAGCGATCCCAGCTGGTCCCAGGGCTATCCCAGCACTGCTCCCGGGGCCAGGAGGAGCCAAGGAAATGCAAAACCAGAGGAGTCCAGGCACCAAATTTTCTACCCTCTTACACCAGTTTTATGCCAGTGTAAATCCATGGATGGCTCTACTACAGCAAAAGCTCTGTGTGTGTGGGAAAAACATGAAAAAGACTTAAAGATTCAAACAACTTATACTGTGTCACGTCCTGAGCTGGCTTTAGAGACTCAGATTGAGACAGAGTACTGCATTAATGTCAGGAAGAAACCCTTTATCACCGTAACCTATTAGTGAAGCTGCTAAATCTGAAGCCTGCCAAAGCTAAGAATAAACATGTGTTTTAATCTGATTTTTTTTTCCTGCAGCTGCAGTTAATCTGAAGGGCTTTTTAAGGAACTATTGAACAAAGTTGCAAATTGTGGTGCTGCGTTCTTGGTGTGGCCATTGGATTTTTGTTCACAAAAGTTGTTTCCTACTAGAGTTAAATCCTGAACCAAGTGAAAATAAGTTGTTTCCTACTAGAGTTAAATCCTGAACCAAGTGAAAATAATCTAGGACAGGCAATAGATACACATATATGAGATTTATATGCTTTCCACATTAACAGAGCTTCTATTATAAATCCCTATTAATCAGTCATTCCATCAATACAAAGTTTTCCATTAAATTCAAAGAGGAACTCTAGCGAGTATAATCATAGAGCTTGTTTAATACAATGCAATGATGCCAATGTTTCCATCTCATCTATCTAGCTGCGGAGCTTTTTTCCTACTGAGCTCGTCGCTGGAGTAGCTGAACAACTCAGTGACAGAGTGGAAAATTCTCACGAATATCTACGGGGGGCGTGGGGGGGTGGAAATCCTCCTCTCTGACTTTCACAAGTTTTAAAGCAAAGCCAGCGATAGCAGAGTGGTGAATTACAAGTTTCAGTGCAGGTGTTTACAGTTTTTCTGGGCCCACAGCTCACCCATTTAAAAAATGCCTCAAACGTAGCGGTACAGCTGCTTCTTCATACTTTTGATTTTTTCAGGAGACATCTGGACACTTCACAGGAGCAGAAGTGAAAAGCTGCGGTGCCCTAGATGAGGCACAAATGGAAAAAATGTTTTTTTAAAAAAGTATTTGTATACTTTGTATGTTTTTTGTTGTCCAGTATCAATACAGGAGAAGAGGGAGGAGGCTAAGGCAAGCAAAAGAGACAAAAGGAAGGGACTGAGTAATTCAGATCTTGTAATGAAATGCTGTGGAAGAAAACAACATTTATTTTAAACAAAATATTATACAGTCTTGTTAGAATTAAATAGCAGATATTGAGTTGGATTAGACATGAGAGAAAAAAATGAAATGGAACAGCATAGGGAGGAGGGCTGTTTAACTCACCTGGCTTCATTGGCGAGAAGTCAATGAGAAGGAGAAAGGATCCTCAGGGATCATTAGGCTCCCGGAGAGTTTCTGTTCCCTTGATTACAGGGGGGTGTTAAGCAAGATGTGGAAGTGGGATGGAAGCTTCTCCACCTCAGGGGCCTCCTGAGGCTGGCAACTTCTACACAGGTCCAAGGATTCCCATTACACTTTTTTTTTTTCAAAAAAAAAACACTGATATTTTTCATTTCTTTATCGTCTCAAGCCATTTTGTTGGTGTGTCTCTGGCGGAGTTTTGTCCTGTTCAATCTTGTTTGCTCCGGGCAAAACGTCCAGGGCTTGACTCTCTCCTCTGCCTTGGCATCTGCAGCTTCCCATGACAAAGAGCATTTCCAAAGCAGCTGGATTTTTCTTTCTTTCATCTCAGAAAGAAATGAAAGCAAACAGTGAAACATTGCGTCTTTGGAAAACGAAACAGTAGCTTGTGTTCTAGTTGGTCTTCAGCGAGAAGATTAGTGTATTTTCAGTATCACTGATATTACAGCACAGTCCAGGAAGGCTCTTTTACACCACCTGTTATATTCCTGGTATAGCTGATGCCCTAACCCGCTAGATTGCCAGGGTTGCAAAGTGCATTACCAGTCATAAACATCTCCCTTGGCAGCCCCCTGCACTTTGTTCGGATTGTGCCAGCTCCCTTTTTCACGCGTGCTTCCCAGCCCTGGGTCACCAGCTTCCCCACTTGGACCGGTGACAGTGATGCAGGCCAGAAGACTTAACGCAAAGTGCAGACTTTGCAGGTGAAGTCAGAACAAAAACTTCCTGGGGATTTCCTGGGGTTGAAGGAACATCTGAGGCAGCAGATGAGTTTGCTTACGGGGTTTTTTTTCTTTTGTGATCCAGAGCTCGAGGCCTGTTGCACGGTCCCAGAGAGGTGAACATCCCCACTGTTAGATGAAATATAAACAGTCAGATAGATGAAGCGGAAAATACAGCGGACACAGTGAAAGGTTCAAAATCAATTTATTTTCCACTGCTGAAGATGATCACACATGCCTGGCTTTTTTCGGAGCTGTGCTCCACCACTCACGATTTGCATGCTCACCCTTCAGTAGTGAAAGCTATTTAGTTGGTCCACGTTGAGTTTATGCATTCTGTGTGCAAGTGTGGACAGACAAGAAGAGATACTGGGAGACACATAAACCATTATATGTCCCCTCTGTTAATGTTTTAGCATGGCTGATCTTGGCTGTCTGATCTAATACCCTACTTGTCCCCATCAGGCATAACTGCAGTAATGCAAAAGGATTTTGAGAGAAAGGAGATCCAGGAGGACACAGGGTTGAACAGCAAAGTAAGAGTCTAACATTTTCATACCAGGGCAGAACAAAATCGCCACCCTTTCCTTACATTTGTCTCTTCCTCCTGTGCCAGTTCCATGTCTTTCTGCAGACTGATGCGCAGACAATGAGGTTTCTTTTCAGGAAAGTATAATATTTCTTCCCAAGAACGACTCATGCACTTCAAGTTAGATATGTTCTTAAAGGCATCCTTGACTCATGACCCAAGATATCATTTGTCAATGAAAATCCCTCTCCTTCTATTTCTCTTTTGGAGCTAATAAGGCTGTGCATTTACACAGCAAATTCAATACATCTCGAAAACTCAGTTCTGCGAGCAGTACATTATCTCCTGTCTTTCAAAGGCTTTTTAGACTAGAACATAATAGATTGTCTTTTAACAAGCACTCCCCAAAAAGTAAGAAAAGTCAGTATAGTGTAGACTTTGCTATCAACATGTTAAGCAACTGAGCTGAAACCCAAGTTCCTCTCACGAGCTGTATTTTCAGCAGGGAAAAGGTATATTCTTAAATCATGAGGCAATGAACAGAAAGTTAAATCACAGTGACAGCAAAATGTAGTTTAATTCAAAGTTAGCAGGTCAAGAAGGGCTATGAAGGATCCTCGCATTTACCCCAAGCTATTAATTCAGATGAAAACTACTAGCTGCTGCAGTCCTCAAGGATTTTATTCTTCATGTTTCTGCTTGTTAGCTCACACAAATGAAGAAAGGATTTTTTTTTTTTTTCTCTGAGACATAAGTTTCAATTGACTTGTCTAACTGAATGGCTTGGACTGTATTACTTAGAAAATGTCCGTGTTCGAGCGCCACAGCCAGAAGCCTGGACCAAAGCCTCAGTTTATGTACCTACGTCTCCCATTCCCTCTTTTTCTCCGTGTGCCTATTTCCATTCCTGCACAAGTGGTGCAAAGAGCTGTGCCTGGCTGCAACTCCTTGCTTCCACCCTACGGATACTGTAAGCCCTCCGTGACACACTGCCTTCAGCATCCATGAAGATATATAGCAGCTGCCAGCATCTGTCCCTTGAGTTCCCCAGAGAACAATGAAGCAAATAATTTCTTTAATTATTTATCAAGGGCTGCTTCCTCAGTCAATAAATTTGTTTTGCTGTCTCCTGTAGGCCTGGCTTTCTACTTTATTAGGTTCTTCTTCCACTTGCATTTGAAACATGTTTTATTATTCATACTAATATCAACTGCAAGCTTCCTTTCTTTTTCTACTTTTCTTTTTATCATCAATTTTATGCTATTCTTTTATTTTATTCTGTAAGCTTTTTGTTGCTTTTTTTCCCTGTGCCTGATGTTTTATGAGACACGACTTGACCTTTAATTAACCTTTTAACCACTCTTTTCGTTTGCTTCCTTCCCTCATCTTTACATTGGAAAAAACTTTGCATATGTATTATTTTAATTGACCACTAAGACATTTAATTCCCTTTCTATTGTCAGGATTTGACTTGGGGGAGAACTGGACTATTCTTTTGAGTGAAACTCCTCCAAATAAGCACATTTGCAGTTTTGTAATGAACTATTTTAATCAACAGCTGTGAAATGGCCAATAAAACAAATTTGTATTCAGGGCTTATGCAGTGGGAGAGAAGATTCATGGATTAAAAAAAAAAGAAAACAAAACAAATTCTTTCTAGCCTTACTGAAATGGTGCCTGGTTTTGGCTAAACTCTCCAACTTTTGCCAGGAGGCAAAATGACCTTTTATTTTTTTTTTCCTCCATTTTGGCAGCCATACCAAAAAAGAATCAAGCCAACTCCAAACAAACGCTTTGCAGATTGCTCGGCTACTTTAAAAAGTGGTGGTGGGGGGGGGGTTAGTTATTCTTGTTGGCAGTCAGTAATAGAACTGAAACAGGGGTCAGGAGTGGGAGAAAGAGGGTGTAGGGCGAAGAGAGAGGGGAGGAGCAGAAGGCGCTTGAGTCATTGCTGCTTTTTCTCCCATCCACAGTCTGGTCCAAAATAATTCTAATCACCATCTCTGTGTTCTTCCTAGAAGACTTGCTATTTTCAGGTGCAGTGATACAATCTTGCACTTCAGCGTATTTAACTGGGAGAGAAGTCTCAAATCGTCACACGTATCCTCATCTCTCCATGCAACATTACAGTGCTTTCCACATATTTCATCCCAGCTGAGTCTGCCTTTCTAATCAAAGGTATATAGTGATAATTCAGCAGGGATTATTCTCTGCAAACAGCATGCCTATTTTTTTATCACTACTTCCATATGCAGTTTATAGACTTTGTTTGTTTGCCTCAAAATTGTACGCTGAAATATGAAAGCAGCCAAATACAAGAAAAACGGACACAAGAGAAAAATGAAATTACGGAAGTCTTACAGAGAGACTATAGCCTACTTTTTTTATGCCTATAGAAAAAAATAGTGAAATATTAATTGCATCTTGAAAAATAATGCCATCTGTTCTAATGCAGATGATGGTTTCAGTCATATTGATGTCAGATGTTATTAACAGAATTTTGACATTTTTCGGGTGGTGGAATTTTGTCTTTCATACCTAATGTCCTGCCAGGAGTGCCAGGTACGTATGCTAGCATACCTCAATGGTCTTTTAAGACCAAAAAAAAAAAAAAAAATTAATTTCTAATTGTGTAAAAAGTATGTATTAGTCTAGGATAGTTTCAAACTATTTAATACACTAACTTGTCTAACTAGAATGCCAGCTGAAAACATCACCAGCAGGCTAGACTACGTGGAGTATTTCCTTGCAAATCTCCAGCTCTATTTGGTTATAGTCACAGCTATATTTTATTATTCGGTAAGGTTTGGACTCAGTGCACTATTGAAATAATCACTCACTTTCATAAATTTTAGAAATAGTTTGCCATTCTGAAAATGCAGAAAAATAGAAACAAGCCACATCCATTCCAGCTACCCAGACAACTTGCGCACTTTTCCCCTTAAAAACGTTTCAAAGATTATGACCTTCCTAATGGAATCCTCAAAAGAAAAAAAAAAAAAAAGCTTTTTATTTCTCTATCAGCATTGTACTTATCAGTAATAATCAAATTCACAATAGAAAAAGACAGAGGAGAGATGGGATACACTAAGGGAACTAAAAATTAGTTGGTTCAAATATGCATAAATCTTATTTTCAAATGTAAAGATGAGAAAGAAAAACTGGCTGGAATTCTGCATGGTGAAAAACTATCACTAGGAAAAGAAAATGAGAGAAAATAAGACAGTTTGTAGGAGGGCAGACAGTCATTATACTTTGCGGGTGCAGGACATTACCTTCATCAATGTAGCAACCAGTGGCCGATTTATTTTTCTGATATTTAATAAAAAAAATTAAAGATCTTTCAAGACATAAGAAGTTAAGGACAGTTTAAGTTCCCCTTTTGTTTGTTTCACAGTGTTATGGGAGGGGTAGAAACCCTTTTAGTGAGAATTAGCAAATCACTGTGCTAGATTATTTTAAATTATTTTGTACTAGATAAACCCTGACTTAGAAGAGATTGTCTATGAGCAAGCTTTGCTCAGCCACAATATTTTCAAGAGCACATCTATCACTGCCTTTGTGGAAAAGAAGGCAAGAATCTCTGCACAATTCTTCATTAGTTCCATAGATTTGCAGACTACCAATGTCTAAAGAATTTATGTACAATGTTACACGAGATTCATAATGTATGCTTTAAGGCAGTGTATTTGTACTGAGTAGAAAAATTTGCTTTTACTTAGAATACCTCAAGACATCATTTAATTTCCTATCCACAGCTGAGACTCACCAAGTGATTTGGAAAGAACCACGTCCTGTGCTGCCGTGCTTGCTGCCAAACAAGTCGCACATATTCCAAACTTAATACAAATGTTTTATGCAACAGTAAGGGTTCTTTCACATTATTTTGAATCATTACTTCACAATCCTTTTTTTTTTTTTTTAATTCCCCAAGAAAAGACTCCACTGTTAATTCATAAACAAGGACTGGGGAGGAGAGCGGTTGCCAACACACAGTGTTTGCAAGCCAACATCACATACCTTCTCCAGTGATCTTTGTCAAGCCTGCAAGGATCTGCATATAAATACCCACAAAACCGCATTGTATCTTCCAGAAAGTTCACTTTTCCCACACTACCAATAAAACTCAAAAGATTGTACACTTTTGCAGCCATTTACTGTGATCGCCTCACTGGTATCTTGTGCTTCCCCATCTATTTGAAAACATAGGCTATTGATAACAGCTGCTCCTCTACTTAGTACATTGATTGCTTATCTTCTTGTTCAAGTCAAAATTTCTCTAGTTAGAGTACAAACCAGAAATACCTTGGCACATAAAATGTTTTACTTGGTGCAAAGGAGCAGTACTAATTATTTTATGTTAATTTCTAAAAAAAAAAATTAAGCCACAAATAAATACATGGAATTCTTTTGATTATTGGTAAAAGGTAACATATGAAGTATGCCAACTTCTCAATAGATAAAATGGCATATTGCTACCATAATGGACATGTAATTGAACCTTTTTGAAGTATAAAGGATAAAATAGATTTGAAAAGCAGCACTTGAGTCTTTTTTCTCCCCTAAAATATGTTTCAGCTTGGCAGGACAACAAATTCGGAAGTCTAACTGGCTGCATTTCAAACTCACATCTTGGGCCTTTTCGTTCTAGATTGAAAGTTGATGCTGATAGAAAGCCTTTTACTGAATGAAAACATTTTGGATCAGGTAGCTGGTTAGGAATTAAGATGATCAAAACACTGATCTCAGTATGACTTTACAGCTTCACAGCAAAGATTTTATCATTAGGTGAAACAACAAAGAGTTTCCATTTTAACATCTCATTATGTACCAGCTTCAGTTTTTATGATTTTTCCTACATTATGTATGCTGCATTTCATTATATAGTCTATGTCCATATTTTCTGACACAAGTAATGTTTTTCACATGTTTGCAACTTCATCTTAGGAGTCCAAACGCAAGTCCAAAACACCATAATTGTTGAAGATGCAAGCAATTATTAAAAATTGGTCTAAAAATTTGAGAGATTTAAACCCCTTAATTTTTTACTTCATCTTCTTGTGGAACATTTCTTTACAGGATTACTAGGCAACAGTTAATTATGTAAGTGAAATACACTTAAATATAGTGTATTTCAAGGAGACTCACCAGGGTTTTTGTGGAAATTCATTTAACATCCTTCGTTCAGCTATGCTGCTCACTCAGTGTCTGGTCACTTTATCCCTTTTCATTACTTATAAACAGACTGTAATAACAGATCTGTTTCCCTAACAAGTCTTTCATTTTTCTAATTCCTTCTAAATCACACCCCCAAGCGTTCTGCTGAATGGAGAAGAGATCCTGCTGAAATCAGAAGCTAAAAGACACCTTGCCACAGCCTTCACTGAAAGCAGGGGGATCCGCATTTTAACACCCTCTCTGCGCTCCCACATTAGAGGCTGGCGAGCCGTACGCCTAAGAATTGATCACTCGGGCACCGTCTAGCCCGAGATTTAAAGACTGGTAACAGTTTAAGGAGCACACAGCTTTTTATGTGTGTTAAGCTGTTCATGTTAAAATACCTCATGCCCAGGAGACGTTTCCAGTAGGTTTGCTTCACATATTCTACTGCAACCTTTTGCCCTAGCTTACACAAGACCTTAACAGGGATATAATTCTTGAGCATCTCATGTGAAACTGTTCTTCCCTTAGCACTGCTTGTTTTATTTTCCCATCTATTCTGCTTTGCTAAAGATGCTCAAAATAGGCTGAAATAGCACCAATTATGCAAAGCACAATGCGATATGTCAGTATAGCACAGCAAGGGTGAGCAGAAGACTGGCACATAGGATTAACAGATCAGACCTTTACAAGTTAACCAAAAAAAATTTTACAGTTGCCTCAACAGGTAAAAGAATAGACAAGTTTGCTTCATTTTGTTACTCTCTCCTGCTATATTATAGTAGCAGATTCTTATTTCCACTCCCCAGATTTCCTCAGGGTCACATCTCTCCCATTAACTGATCAATGGAGATCTGACTCTTTTTTTTTTTTTTTTTTTTATTTGGCTCTTTGTCATCATCATTTTGAGGACTTGATTCCAGACCCTAGCTGTCAAAGGATTTGCCTTTTTTGCCCTGCCCTTCATAATAACTTCCAGTCTGTAACTATTTACTTATAATAGACTGCCAGTACATGAACTGTTTCCTGGGAGCCGGACCAAGATGAGTGTGCTGGTTTTGGCTGTGTGGTGCTTAGTTGCTGGCTGGGGTTAAACCACAGGGATGAGTTTTCCCCCTATGATCGCTTTTCTAGCTAGCATTTCATGTGTGGGTTTTTTTGCTTTAAATGGGGCTATGCACAATGGATGAAGCGCATGTCAAATAGTTTACGGATGTTTGGTTTAGAAACCACAGTTAACCCACAGATTGTAAAATATAGTGTGCACTGAAATGTTTGTTACACATAATCCTGAATTCTCTTCAGCTGCTACTTGTGGTTGCATTAAAGTCATAACGAATCATATCAGATATTAAAATACTCTGCAGAACAACATGGATTGAACTAACGACACTGCAATCGCGGTCATCTGCTTCCTTGCCATCAGTCTGAGCCGCGGCCTCTTGCTCGTAATGTGACGGCATATTGAAGGCCATAACTTTCTCTCCCTCTCTCTATATCAAACACAAGCCCTTCTTCCTCCCGAGTGTCCTTCTGTAAAACTTTTATGCTTTTCAAACGGGCAAGACTCCGGGATTACATTTTTTGACAAGATAGATGAGACTACTTTTCACATGAGACCAAGGAAAGTAATGAGCTGTAATCTTCGAGCTGGAAGATATCTATCTTTTTTAATTACAGGTAGATTATTTCTATATTAGCCCCCACGGCAAACAACAGTGCTACATAGATTTCTTAAAGCAGTGCTGCATCAAGAGGAAGGGATTATAAGAGTTTGGGATCTTGGCAGAAAAAAAAAATTTTCAAACTTGAGTCTATTTTAAATTGTATAAAGCCATGCTATTTCTATAATTCAGCAAACAGGTACTTTGATACTGTTATTCACCACAAGTGATAAGATATTGCCGTCACACCCGTGAGATGGTTATTAGATGGTCCCTACAAACATTTCTGCCGTAGTCTGACATGCCTCCACTATCCTTGTCAAAGGAAGCTGCAGCCCTCACATCAGTTAGAACAATTTAAACCCATTTAACCAAAATATCTGTTTGCATACATATTTTAAAATATATATTCCCTTTACCTTATGTCTGAAGGAAGCAAATACTGTCTTACTTTCTGAATGTTAGGCCTGTTTAATCATCCCTGATTTATTCTTCATGGTTTGGCCTGAAAATTATGCCTTAGCTTGTCATACTTCCTGGGGCAGTCCTGTCTTATCTAGCTAGTTTGTACATGAAAAAACAGAAGTGGTTTTCTCGTTGAGCCTTGCCTCCTCACATCCAGCTCCCGTTTAACCACTTTCACAGCCGCAGCTTTGCTAGGGAGAACTATCACAGGAGCTTATGGAAAAAGATCAGATTGTTCTCCAGCAAGGATTTTAGAAGCTTATCACAAAGAGACACCATTCACATGGTCCCATTCTGTTTTGCTGTCAGAGATCATGATGCTCCCTCAAGATACATTTTTCATTTTGTAATAACAACTTTTGCTTTTCCACTCGTGTGTGCCAATGCCTTGGTAATGTCTGGACCCTTGGAGTTACACTGTCAAAGGCAGCACAGCTTGGCCTGCTACGGAGATGGTTATGTTGAGTGTTTCAACTCCTTGTGACCAGCCTAGTGACTTAAAAAGGGGGGCATGACCAAGCGCCTCATCTACCACCTCCAAGAGAGATGCTTGTTCTTGTAGCACAGCTACTTTTCTCAGCCCTGCTCCTAAGGGGAGTGAAATTCTGACTCTACTGATATCTCAGTTGAACCCTAAAGAAAAAAAATCCTAGGATCTAGGAAAACTGTAGCAATGAAGTTATTGGAGATCATGTGTATCAAAATATTTATTTTTTGGAGCCAAATTATGTCAGAGTTCTGTTAATGGCATTTCTCTTTTTGTCTTTTAAATGGAAGTTTATGTCTCGTGAATGGTACTTGTTTTGTGTGGAAAACAGTTAGAAAATATAGGGGTTCCCTGGGATGCAGCACTGATGGGGAAATTTCACACAGCTCTACTCTTTTCAAATTTATTTCTCAGTGCTGACTTCAAAACACCTCCAGGACTGAATCCATGCTGAAACCTGCTGAGCCAAAAGAAAGAGTATGGCTGCTTGTAGGAGATGAAGAATGACATAGACACTTCTACATCTTGAGAAGATAGGAAAAATAAAGGTAACAGCATACAGGGAAGCAAAAGGGAAGTCTTCAAAACAAGAGCAAGAAAGAGTAAAGGGGAAACAGATAAAGAGACAAAGAGAAGTCTAAAAGAAACTTAAAAATTACTTTTGGAAGGAAGTGCGTGACGGAAGATGTCTTTGGCATGCCTCCTCAGTTACTGAATTGAGCACTCTACACCTGGAAATTATTATTATGTGAGCATTCGAAAATAAAGCTGAAAAGCAGAAAGCTGTAACAAAGTAAACTCATACTAAAGGAAACCTTTAACAAGTTTTACTTCCCGTATTGCACCTCACAGATTATATAACTTTACATTTAATGGATATTCTCAACTGGAGTCCTATTTGTGAACTGGAGGGAATGCTATTAGTATGCTAATCAGTTCTGCAGAGTAAATTGGTTATAAGAGTGGGGTTCTAGGGAAAGGTACAATAGGGGAATATTTTTTAATTAGCACACTATGAAGTCTATTCTCCCCTTGATGCCTGTGCACATCTCCTATTGACATTAATTTCAGCCACACAACTTCTATTGAAATCGAGGGGGATTGCATGACTCTGCTCTCAACGCAATCTGAACATCTTCACGGGAAGGCATGATGGCCACTCTCTAATCTGCAGCTATAGAAGTGCCGGCAGATTCCAAGCACAGCTCTTGCAGTATGAAGCATTGCTTATGTCCCATCAGGCACTCCCGTTTGAAGGTATGTCGATTCTCACACACAGGATGTTTAGAAAGGAGAGTTCAACCTTACTTTCAGTCAACTGTCAGTTTTCGTAGCAAATTCCAGATGGGCTTAGTGTTTATCCTGGACTCAGGCTAAATTCAAATTTGCTGCAGATGGACTTGCAGAGTTTATCATTGGCATTTGAAATACCTGAGAGAATTGGTCCTGCAAAACAATTGTGCTCTCTGATTATTTTTTTTTTTTATTAAAAAGTTTCTTAGGTTCACAAGCCTCAAATGAACCTTTAGAAGACTTGATGGAGAAAATAATTAAAGCACCAAGAAAAATGGTGTTTTGGGAATCACACTGTGAATAATGAAAACAGGCAATAATTTGCAGTTTGGTATGTGGATTTTATCACTTGAACCACATTCTTTTAAATTCTTTTCCTCCAATATCAGCCACCCTCAGGAGAGATACAATGTTTTCAAAGTCATTGTGCAAAGCCCAGACTTCCATTTCCTATATAATGTCTCACTGACTTCATGCTAGAGCTTTTCTACTTGATCCCTCAAATTCTTAAACAACATCAAAAGTTGCCTTTTTATTCTAATACTTTTAGTCTGCTAAATTTTATTTGCAATGTTAATATAAAGTACTTTTATCAAGGACCTTGAGGCCTACCTGTTGATGAAGAGTCCTGCTTGAGAGCTGGGCATCACGTAGCCATGAGACAGAGGACATTGTTGAAGGAAAGTCAGCAGCTATAGGATTTCTGCAAAAGCTAGATATATAACACCTCTGCAAGCTCCAAGGTTTTCTAGCCCCCCCACTGGATGGGGAGTAAAATACAGCTGAACATACTGAAGTGCCTATTTACTATAACAAAGCCAGATTTTCATCCTATACTTTCATTTATTTCTATTTTACTATGGAGTAATTCAATATAATCCTAGATCTAAATCCATGAGAGAAAGTTAAGCTGCCTCTATGATATTCTTGACCAAAGTTTCAAAAGATCTCCAGCATTACTGCAAGATCCTCTGGAAAGTCAGCTTTAATTTCCTCTCTTGCAGGTAAAAGATGTGTGACAGTTCTGTTGTATTAATTTCTGAGTAAATTTATTTCACTGAATTAAAAGGTTTTAACATTATTAGAACACAATACTGTCTAATAAAAAGCAAAAGATCGTTGGGGGTTTCAAGGACCTCAGCCTTAATCTCATTGCAATAACCACCTCAAACATATGCCTAAAGCTTATTAAATTGCTGAAGAAATGTTGTATTAGAACATATGAATATAGAAGTGTCGGTTAATTGGTCTACATGTCAGGTGTCCTAAGCCTTATCTCCTTTATCTCAGGCCTAAGAGATATTATAAAGACAACTCTCCGTTTGGTGCTTTTTTTTTCTTTTTTTTTTTTTTTTTTTTAATACAGGCTAATAATTAGTATTTTGGAGGAAATGAGAAAATAGTATGTTCTGGAACTGTCTGCTACCAAACCTAAATCTTGGATATAAAAGAATTCAAGGCTACAGATGAGAACAGTAAATATAAACATAGCAAATACAACGCCAGCCTCCTAAAGCCCCACTGAAACCAATAAACAGGACACATCACAAATATAGCTTCTCTAATTGGTATGGATTTTCTTCTGCAACCTGACTTCAGACCCAGCTTGAAAGGCTGGAGGGCATTTACAGTGCTTTGCCTAACACAGACCATGAGACTCTCTTGAATTAATTCTTGAGAGAACTAGAGCAGATCATCCGGGAAAACTTGAGTCTTGAGCTTGACAGAATCAGCCACGACCTATTCTCCAACAGTTAATCACCTTAACTACAAGCACTGATGATATTTGTAGAGTGATTTAAACTCCTAACCACTACTAAACTAGAAGAATGTATTTCTTATATCTGCGCTCCCTGCTCACATTGAGTGATTAAAACTTCAATGATTTCTTGCATGATGGTCCAAACTTTTCCATTCTAAGGACTACATATTTCTTTTTATGGAGCTTCCACTGGCCAAATATGAAGTTAAAATGCTCGCAACCCACTCTTCCTGTAAGGGCTGGTGTCGACTTGCAGAACAAACTAAGGGATTTACAGCCACAATAAATCATAGACAGGATGGGACCGATGGACATGCTAGATTTGGGCTAACAGTTTAAACCCTCCAATTCTGAGATTATAGTTTAATCTAATTAAGACAAGTTATCCCCAATCTTTTTACAAGTCATCCTTGAAGTCCTTTCACTAGTCCCATCCTTCCCATCTGCGAATTCAAGAACTAGGTATGACACCGTTAGCTGCTTTAGTGCCCCTTGGGGCAGATTAACCCCTTCATTCCCATTTCAGTTTTCCTGGTCGATACATCACTGATCTCACAGTAGAAGCATGTCTCATCTCCCCAGAATATTAGCTCATACCATTCTCCTAGCGGTCGAGCAATCACGATCTCTGATACAAGGGATTCAGCAGAACCATGTGAACAGAGATGGAGGCAGAGCCCAGGGTTACATCAGAGCAAGAGTATTATGAACATGTAACCCAAGCTGGAGCCCTGCCAAGGGGCTGACATTTATTAGTCAGAGTGGAATGCAATGCTGATGGGTTTTGCTCATATGTTAACATAATTTATGTTAGTAACATGGTGTGGTCATCCATACTAAACTGAAAAAAGAAAGTGTGCGGAGCATAACCTTACCCATTACTATGTCAGAAGCTCATGTTCAGCACGGTTAGCCAACATGACCCCTAAGGGCTTTCTTAGAATAACTGTTTCCCAGAGCCCAGCCCGACATCAGTGAAGGTTCATTCTTCCTAGGTATGATTTTGGATATGGTTGTACTAAAATGCCTGTTTCTTAATCTGGATGCAAACAGGTGGTCCATATAGGTTTGCATCAGTGATTTGTCCTCCTCTTTTTAAGCATTCTTCCAAACCCAGAGTAATTTGCAGACTTGGCTCAGTAACAACTATTTTGCCTTTGAAATCATAAATAAAATGTCTAAAATAACAAAGGGATAAGAAATTCATGGAGTCCATCAGAAAAAGAAATATGTGGCTAGTAAAGATCACTTAGTTTGAGCCCTGTCAGCCAATTTTTAATCCATTTTATGTGAACCGTTTATTTTGTATCTCTCTATTTTTTTAATCAGTGTCATACAGTACCAAGTCAAATGCTTTATACAAGGCTATTACATGAACATTATTATGGTTATCAACAAAATTTGTAATCTCATTCACAAAAAAGTAATTTTGACAGGATCTGCTTTCCCTAAGCCCACGTTGTTTGGCATGAATTAGATTTCTACCGTTAATCCTTTATTAATCGAATTCTACATCAGCCATTCCAGGACCAGTATCAATCTGACAAACCTGTAATTACCAGGGTCATCTCATTTTACTCTTTTAAATATCGGAACAACATTTGCTTTTCCCAGCCTCCTGGAACTCCCCCACTGTTCCTAAAGTCATTTAAAAATTCACAATAGCAGCTGGAGGAACTCAAGCGCAGCGCACACTCTTATCAGCCACTTGCAAGACTTGTAGTAGGACTGGGCTGTTCAGGGCAATGCTTTTAGCTGTCTCATTGGTCACAGGCTCGCAGCAATGTTGCAAAAGATGCAGTCTTGGTTGATTAAGCCAGGCTTTTACTAAACAGAAGGTAAAGAGAAAGAGATAAGAAAGAAGAAATAAGACAAAAAAGAAAAGGACATATGAAGCAGAGTTGACAGCAAACCCCATGTTTCATACTCCGTGCCCTGCAGAAAGTGTCCTCATGAGGTCCCTCTGCAGGTCCCCCCTCCAGCCCAGGTGAGGAACCAGATGGCCACACCAAGGCCTGGGGATGATCCGCTCGTCCCCGGTTCTCGCTCTGTGATCCCCAAATCTTGCTATAGAAGGGTCAAGAGTTTCACCTCAGCTTTCACCCAGAACTGCTTTAGTCTTGACAACCAGAGTCTGGAAGTAAGTCGTTCTATGCAAATCTTCAGCTGACTTCCTTGAAGCTTTTTAAAATATCTCAGAGTTGTTGACATCTTCAAAGTGCAGTTCTGGCTTGTTCTTCTTTCGTAGTAAAGAGGTGAGATAGGACAGTGGCAATAGTGGCGTTTTCCGTCTTTACGCATTACACTCTGGCCAAAGCTCTCCCTCTGGTCCTGAGGGTGCACTGGGGATTAACACCTGTATTTTCAAATGCTCCTAAAGACGAAGCTGGTTTTCTCTAGCTATAACCATTAGGCACCCAGCATAAAAGGCCTACAAGTTCGGTACAGACAGAAATGCCTGGAGCCAAAAGCTGGTTTTAAAGTACAGTTCTGCAGGCGCTGTTCCCTGGTGACCAGCTGTGGCTGCTCCAGAGGTGGGCTTAGGGGCCTGCATCTCCCATGCGCTGTAGAAGGCAGCCTAGGGACCACCTCAGGGTTTGACACCAAGCGCAGGTGTTTGTGATCTCCAAGTCTCCTTTCTAAATGCAGCTTTTTTTCTTTCAGTTCACCTTTCTAATCCTCATCCAGAAGCCTCACATCTAAGGAAGCTCCAAGGATGCAATGAGTGGAAGCGTCAATATTGACTTTATTTTGTCACTTAATGAGTCCTGGTGTCCAACCCACCAATTTTATTCCATTCTTTTCTGATCCTCTTCTCTTTTCCACCAGTTATTATCTTAACTCAGTCCTAGGGCAGTCTTGATAGCCCCATTTCTTTGGGCTAATTTTTTCCACCTCAGTTTGTCTTCTCTCAAGCTATACCATTCCAGAAAGCGGAGGATTTATCAAATTTTTGGCCCTTTTCCAATGAGCAAGCACATGATCTGAATAACTCTGCTAGACAAGATTTTTTTTCAAGAAATCCTTTTTGTTTTACTGGTAGAAACTTATCTTAGAATAAGATTAATATTAATCTATAGAAAAGAACAAGATAAAGATAGATTTTGCCTATTAAATTAAAGAATGACAATCAGTTAAGTATCTACTAAGTACTGCTAAATTAAAATGAAACACCAAGAGAAGTACATATGACAGGCTACAGTGTATTAAATGGTTTCATTATCCTCTGATATAATGAATAACAAATGGATTTGGAAATTGATGCAATGTTTTGAAAAAAGTATTCCTGTAGAATTACAATAAAATTAGACTGAATTTATGTTTCCACCATGACAATTTCCACTGCCATCTTACAATGTTAGCTGTGGTTTTTAATGTCTGTTTATGTGCCTTTCTCAAGTAGAATTTGAAATTAGTTGATCAGTTATCATGTAATAACTGCTTAAGAATAAATCCATATTAAATCAGAAAAGCTAGGTAAGATAAGAATGTAGCATTTGTAACATCAGTAAGGAAAAAAGTAAAGACAAAGAAATATGTTTAAATTAGAAATGAACTAATTCAATTAGGTATTAAAGTATCCAGTATTCACAGAGATTGTGCTGCTTATGTATATTCTAAATAAGTTTTCTTGTGGCACAGCCTTGTTATCACGTTAAAAATTTTTTAGTGTGTTATCCCTGAAAGATCACAATAGATTAAATTTTGTTCAATAGATTTTACTACTGAACCAGACTATTTAAAATTCTCCATGAAATGTAAAGATGGATTTAAAATTTATGAATAGGAGCATACAATGACATAGGGCAGATTAAAAAAAAAAGCGCAATTTAACATAAAGTATTATTAGTAATAACATTGCAATCCATCACCCTTCTTATCTACTCATATGCCTTTAGATTATATCTTTTAAAAAGCCCTAGTGAAGACAAATCATACAGTGCTGAGCTGAGCGCTGCAGCTGGGGTTTTCAAAGGACCGCGGTGGAATTCATCACTTCAGTGCCCAACTCCTCGCTGGAGATTCACACAAGCTACTCCTTCTGCGTTTAGAAAAATTAAGCTAGCTTTTGTTCAAGAAAGAGAAAGAAGAAATTGAAGATTCCTTTTTGTTGAAGAAAACTTCAGAACCTCTCTGCTCCCCCCCTGCATTTTAATATAATATGAATGATTATAAAAACTGTTAAAACCAAATAAATACTTGAAATCTGCAATGTTATTTTGCAGAGATTTGTAGTCCTCTTCTAATAGGTTGTTAAGCAGAAGAGGTTTTTGTTACTCTAGCTATTGTTCTCCGTACTGCCTGCTGAGTAATTCCAAGGTCACAGAAAGGAAATACAAATAGAAAAACTGGGGTGGGGGAAAGGCAGCAAGTGGGAATAATACCATTCTCCTTTGCAAAAGAGCACTAGGGGTTGACGAGGAAGACCAACAGACAAATGTAGTTTCAGCATCATTCTCTGTTGTTTTCTCTATTGCTTTATTCTTTCCAGCTTGTCCACAAGAAATAAATAATGTGTCAGAAATTCAGGAAATTAAGAGGTCACAACAAAAACAACCAGCAAAAGAGATTGCAATCTGAATTGTCCAGGGGAAAGACATTTAGAAGTGAAGTGGAGCTGGTGCCAGTGATGTGGAAGAGAAAAGAAAAGCAGCAGAAAGGAAAAAAGTCTCGGCATATAAACAGGCACAGACATTTACTGTAATTAAGCTGATAACACTCAGCAGATAGCATACAGCCTGGTCCCTGGCTGCCATCAGCTCTCCTGCTGCTGCCAGCCCACAAGATTTCTGCGGCAAAGGTTGGGCATGTCACCAGCCCCTTGATGGGAGGCAGAGTGCTGTCAGGAAGGTCTTGTTTGCTGTGAAAAATAGTCAGAGATTTACCTTGAAACTGAGTTTCCCAGCCCGCCTAGTGTTGCAGTTTAATCAATACTTCACTTTGATGGCTCTGTTACATTAGGACTAAAGTGAAGTTTACAGTCAACTCAAAAGATCTTAAATCCTAGCAAACACCCCCGAAACATCTCTTCCACTGTTTTTCCCTGGCCAGCTAAGTGTTAATAAGCACCAGGATTAAGGAGGTAGTACTAAACCACTCCTAATCCATGGCAACCCAGGAGGAACTCGAGGCTACTCGCTATTGTTTGAAACTGTATGAAAAGCTCCAAATAAATTAGACACTTTGAAATTCTCGATTGCTTTACTTTTCCTCTCGTCTCTGCCATCCTCTTCTGTAAGAGACAGCAGACCATGCCAGGAAGATAATACTTTCCAAGCATATGAATATGAAGACACTAATTCATGCACAGGCAGTTCTTTTCCAAACCTATGCTAATATTACATGGAAAAAGCTGCTGGACTTAAACGATAGAATGGTTAGCTGCCTTGCTGTCCTATGACGAGCCCAAAGCTCCTTACCTGATAGATTAAATGAAAATTTTGTAGTGTCTGTGCAGCTATGCGAGCTGTGCAGGCCAAGGTACCTACAACAGTATTTGAGTGGCTAAGAAATGTGTTGCAAGACCAGAAACAGTGGAGCTGAGAGTGGTTGGCTCCCGAGCCAGCTCCCTGCTAGGGAAGAGGCTTACACAACTGCAGAATATTCTTCTTTTCCACTTCCATATTAAAGCAACACTGTAGAGGCTATAGTCTTGCTGCATATCTGTTGTCTGCGAGGACTAACTTGCAGGTGGTTTAACTGGGGAGTGTTCATGTCTTGTCCCACATGAAAGGTATTAAATAAATCCATACAATTGCTTGCTTCAGGTTTGTCTTCAGCAATGTCCCTCTCTGGCTCGAGTATGGATTCTTTAGATATTTGTGCAGTCTCATCTGATCACCTAAACACTCCTTTTGCTAGAGACTGCCTCTGTTCGCTTGAGGTACTGGTGAGCAAAAGGGTATGGCCTCATACCCACCGCAGTCCGTGAGCAGGGCCAAGGGGATCTCAAAGAGCATGTGCAGCAGCAAACCTTGTCTGTCTTAGTGGAAAGATTTCAACACAGCACTGAGAGTACAGTGCACATCAAATGAGTGATATAACCTGTTAGGAGAATGGCACTGAGAAAAAATCTTGAGTCTTATAAGAAATTAATAAAAGGCAATATTGTACATTTCTTTCCTTACCTCATTCCAAAAAAGCTTTCTGCATAGTTCTTTCTTATTATGCTTCAAATTATGCAGCATTTATAAACATACTACTAATAGTCCTTATTCCTACTAGTGCTAGTAGGAATAAGCTAGTGCTTTTGATGGTAATCACATACACAATTAGCTCTTGTATGACTTGCATTTCACTTAGACTATGAGTTTGGGTTGTGTATTTTGAAGATTCACTGTTCTGAAGGAACTTGGATTGATGGCAATCACCTAAACAGATACAGGATCAGCAAATTTCCTCAGCAAAGACAACAGTATAGGGTACCTTTATAGTGTTCTTGTTTATTAGTTTAGAGACCAGAATTCTTGTAGGTCAGCTAATCTAGTAGGAGGTGAGGCGAGAGGTTGGTTGCTATGTTGGCACAAGCAGTCACAGGCAGAGCAGGCATCAGGAATGGAGACACAGGAAGGGCCTGAGTGACTTTGGGGTTTGAAGCTCTAGGAAGCCGCTCCAGGTGATTTTCCACACAGCTGTGGATATTCTGGCTTACTTTGCTGAGGTATTTTGGCCTTCCCATGTGCTGTGTGAAGAGTTCAGATGCACATGTCTGGGCTATGGCTTCCTCTCAGGGTCAGGAACCTAAACCATAAGGGTTGCAGGGCCAAGGCTGGAACTATCCCAGAGGACCTCTGTACTCTTAAAAGTGAAAGAGCAGGAGTGAAAGCTGTTGCTCTAAGGGCTATGGAAGATGTCACCACTATAATGCCAGCAGGAGACCCTCCTGAGTTCACAGCTCCTTCTCACACAGTGCAAACTGAGAAGAGGTATGCCTCTTTTCCCTCACTGAAACTTTGGGGATTTCAGATGCCTTACCCTTCTTTAAGGCATTTTCTGAAATTACGGAGTCTGTGAAAGTGCACTCTCCATTTTGTTATTCATTAACTGCCTTCAGCTCTTTAGTATGCCACAGTACCCTCCTTCTTCTGAGACCCAGGGAGAGATGACAGAGCAAAGGGCAGCACAGACATCAAGAAGACATCAAGAAGCCAGAAAAGCAAGGAAAGCAGGGAAATATTGTTTCATCCTTTTCTTACAGCCACTTATTTCCTGAATGAAATAGCTGAAAGGCAGCATGTGGGCTGAGATGCTTTACTTTGCATTTTACACAGAAACTACAGGAACTCTTCACTTATCACTGAGGGGGAATGGCCCAGTGCAGTTCTAGTCTGATGGTATTAAACCATGACCATTAAAACAACCTACCACTGGAAAGTGAGGAGAAGAACTATGGAAATATTCAGCTTTCAATTATAATGTATCGTCTACTACATCAGATTATTTATCTGGGAAGGAAGGGGCTGGTGTGTCATGAAAATGAGTGATTTGGATCACTTAAAGAACCACTGTCAAAGGTATTAGCAAAAGTGGTTTTAATGTGATGTTGTAAAAGTGTGACTTAACAAAGTTTGACGGCAAGGTTCAATCTATTAATTACTGCATGGGAGAAACATACAAAGGAAAATTGAGTTACACTCGAGTTAAAATGATTCATAGAGAGACCATGGATGCAAAAGGGTAAGGAGGACCCTCCTGTTGAGTCACGAGGTTCAGAGTAGACCCCCTTGCTTTCTAAACTCCTGATGGAGCTTAGGTGCATCTAGGTCCAATCTGAGTCTCAGACTTGGACAACAGTTTATGTCCAAGGGATTGTACATGCAAAGTTTATGTAATGTTTCATTAGCATCAATTCAGCATGCAATCAAAGTTACCAAGATAAAGTCAAAGTTACCATACTACAAGGTTATGTGCGATATTGGTCACTTACCAAAGATGTGTCATTGGTAGAAGCTCTCTCTGCCTTGAGGAGCAACCTTGAGAGGTGTCCCAGCTCAAGGGGAGATCACCAGCATGCAGCCATGCTTCCTAGCAGGGAGAGCTCAAAGAGCACTCACTTAGGCTGTCATATTTATACAATAAAGTGGTTGGCTTGTAGTCAAATTACATGCGATGGAAAATGTATGCATGAGACTCCTTGTACCAACAACTCTCTTTGTTCCTTGATAAATGAGTCTTGCAAAAGCCACCTGCTATTCATGTGTTAATCGCATGAGCAGTGTTCCAAGCTCGTCTGTGTCGATGCTTACTGTGTCACTCTGCTCCTTTGTGAGTTTTCAGAGAACAGATTGAAAGATGAGGAGTTCACAGCCCAGCTATGGCTCAGGCCTTTACCTCTTCCAGAGCTTGCACCACACCACCTCCAGTCTGGTCAAGGGGTCGAGTGCATCCATCACATGGTGCTTTCTCCCTGTTAAACTAGCTTTTGTTCTTCAAGGATGCTCATCAAGATCGTACTTAAGTGACATAAAATACTTGAGAGGACTTTCTCCTTTTCAATTGCTTCTGCTGTTTATTTTCTTACTCTATAAACTCGAGATTTGATGGCCTACTCTGTTTTCCCACTTTCCCTCACCTTTTGTCTACTGAATTTATGAATAGCTGTAAATGGGTTGCTGACGTACCCAGGAATTGCCCATGTGCTCAGAGCCCTTTTAAGATGCAGTGAGACTAGTGAATAAAGGTTGTTAAATGCCTCAAATACCAAGCTGGGATTCAGGGAGCCCAGATTAGAGTGTCCTCAGCAGGTTCCCTTAAGACCCTTGGGGAATGCCCTTTTGCCCTGGGTTTCAATCCTTGTCCAGAAAGCATGGGTCCCTTTCCTTCTCACTGAGCTGCATTGTAGTGGTGACATTCAAACACTGCAACAGATAGGAAATAGCTATATTACCTTGTAATACAGCATTACTCTACTTATCTTTCTAAAAGTACCATAGCTGTCTTCCTGTAAAAGAGATCTTTCTTTAAAATGAATTAAAGGAGTATAAGCTAGGCAGTAGCAGCCCTGTATTCATTACTACCAGAGGTCATAGAATCATAGAATCATTTAGGATGGAAAAGACCTTTAAGACCATCCAGTCCAACCATTAACCTAGCATTACCAAGTCCACCATTAAACCAATTAAGGGTAGAGTAGCAACCCCACGCCTCCTGGCTTGGTGGCTGGATCATTTATAATGAAAGTAAAAACTAGGAATCATTAAGATTGGAAAGGACCTCTAAGAGCATCATTCCAATCATCAACCCAACACCACCATGCCCACTAAACCATGTACCATCTCCCTTAAACCCTTCAGAGGCAACCCCTCCTTTGCACAGATGCACTATGCAGCGCAAGTCATGCAGTCACAGCCTGGCACATCCTCCCCAGCTCCATCAGCACTTCAGCCTCAGCGCCATGTAAGGGCTAAAATCAGCTATGTTTAAAGTCCAGGAATTTTCACAAGGAAACTCATGTTGCTCTGTAAGCTGCTCCATAAAAGAAAGCAAGAGTGGCAGAGTGGGCCATGGAGACAAGAAAGCAGCACTTAAAAAAGACTAATGTGATTAATATATTCCATTTCTACTGTGAGAATTATTATTCACAAATATGTCTTGCAAACACATTGTGACAGGACTAAGAAAGCATACAGGCATGTTCACTTATTCTCAGTGTACAACAAGTTTTGAGGCAAGGACTCATTTTACAGAACACATTTGAACATTTTTAAGATAATTGAGGCAGCTGTTGGTAAAAAACTGCTGTAGCTTGAAAATCACTTGAATGTTTACACTGTAAATAAACTGCTATTCCTGGGTACTTGGTGAAACAGAAAGGAGAAACCACTTCATTTCTTACCTCAGCG
Source organism: Pelecanus crispus (assembly GCF_030463565.1). Classification (NCBI taxonomy): domain Eukaryota; kingdom Metazoa; phylum Chordata; class Aves; order Pelecaniformes; family Pelecanidae; genus Pelecanus; species Pelecanus crispus. The sequence continues at coordinate 47,633,063 of NC_134649.1, forward strand.
TAAGTTTCATGAGTATTGGCTGAGAAGTTGCGTGGTATTGCCAAGTGAAGAGACCAGTTTTATGGTGAAGGAGTTGGGAGAGGGTTTAACATGTTTCAGTTCCTGTCTCCCTGTGACGCTGAAGGCAAGACCTCAAGTCATTACACCATTATAGCAAAGCATTTTTTGCTTCTTCCCCATCCTATGATCACTGCTGTAAACATCATTCTCCACATTTATGAACACACTTCACTTTACACACAGAGCAAAATCCCTGGGGTTGAACAGTCCGCAAATGGTGCAAAAAGCCAGGCATATATCTGAATCTTAAACAAATCAGTACCCCATACTATGTTGGCAGACTACAAAGCCTATAGGCAGGATGTGCCCCTGATAGTGCATTTATATATTGCCTCGCAAACTACAGCTATTTGGTGTTTGTGTGATTCACAGCAGCCAACGGCTCCGCTGGCTACATTATAAAGCAAGTGAATCCAAGTTGTGAGTAATTTTTTTCCCCCCCAGAAATGTGGACATATTAAACAAGCACCTTCCTTAGGATCAACACACAAATAAGAAAGCAGAGCTGACCAGCAGCAACTATCCACGTGCCTTCTCTCAGCTTCTGGCAAATAAGGTATGTCAAATTAGCTTAGCCTTTTATACAGAAATGTTACATGAACTTAAATTACTTTGCATTATGGCAGGGTTTAGAGCTTGCCCACCAATGCTGCTGGAAGGTAGATGGTACAAGGTAACTTCGTTGTGTACCTAAGTCCTGAGCATGATACCTTCATGGTAGGAGAATCAGAGAATGGCAGATCAGAACTGTTGACTGAAAAACGTATTCAAAATTTTTTACCAAACTCTACTATAACATGCACCTAGAGCATGTTTTATACTGCAGTTTAGAATTAGTCCTGTTACAGAGGAGAAACAACATTATATTTCCTAGTTAGATAACATCCGTGTCTTATAACACCTTTGTTATCCCAACACAGAAAAGTCAAGTTTTGATCTATTCTATGATGAAAGAATCTTCCTCTTTGGCCAGTTGTCCATCACCAGTTAAACAGACTGTCCAACTGTCTTGTACTCTACCCCACCTTTGCCATGCCTACAGGTCCAAAGCAAGGCAGAACACCTGTACAGGACACGATACCAGGGCATTCATTTTCCTGTGCCTGTAACACACCAACGACCTCTGCCACAAACTAGACTGAGTCAAACGCGAGATTCCCTTTAGAAATTATATGTGAGGTTGAGACTCTGAACCTGCTCATGATGAGTCAGGATCATCCAAAGTTAACGAACACTGAGCTTATGCTTCTGTATTGCACACATGGTTAACAAAGTTTACACACTGGTACTTGTCTGTCAAGCCCCAGTGCTGCCATTTGAAGAGTTTTTTAACAATAAAGTTGCTATTGAGTAATTGACATTTTCTTTTGCCTGTCAGAATATCTACAAGCTGGTTTTTTGCAGCTAAATTTCTCTTGAAATGTATGCAGGCATATATTGCCTACTTCCAAACTGAAAATCAGATTACTGTCTTGAGTACTAGCTGGAGTTCTGATGAATGTTTATTTGGCACCATGTTCATACTGTTATGCACAAGTGCATAGAATTAAAATAATAATTTCTACTTGATTTCATGCTTCTCTGGCTTAATGGTCTCTGATGTTTTTTAGCAAATCCATTATACATACTTAAATATAGAAAAGACGTACTGCAAGGAAAAAAAAAAAAGAATAAACTGGTGACCAAATTTACTCCAAAGTTAAGTTGGAAAGAAAATTGCAAATATGACTTTTGCTAGGATCTGCCACTGTGCCTTTCCTGGATAATATGACACTGAGGTATTCATAATAATCAGTGGTGTACCCAAACCAATTTTCTGCTTGTCTCTACAAAATCCTGACAACTCCTGTTTTTCCTTTAAGTGCAGTTGAATGTAATTAGCAAATTGCTCAAGGCTTGATTAAAATGTCATTTTATGAATCCGTGGTATCTTCAGCTCCTTTTCTAAAGCCACTTACTACCTGCTCAGCTTAACCCCATGCCAGTCAAAGATCTTGTCACCAAGTAAAGAGAAATTATTATTTTACTCTGCAGCTAGACAGCATCTATTGCTTTCCATTCAACACAGATGGTGAGTACCAGGAGTGGCAAGAAGAAGTACCAAAAGGCCGCTGAAACTTCCAAGCAGAACAGGGATTGTCATTTTGGATGCCACTGTCAAAAGCCATGCCGCGGAAAAGCATCCCTTTGGGGAGTGACGCTGCAGTGCCACAGGCTGTTGACAGGCTGAGGGTGCTCAGGCAGTCTTCTCTGTGCAGGGGCTCAAGAGAGATTGCAGGGAAAGAGATTGAAGATAATGTAAATACAAGTGATGGTGTGTACCGTGCAAGCAAACGTTCCCACCCCGAGCTACATCAGCACTGCTTACTGCTCACAACTCCATCGCCCTTCAGCTTTCAGACAGTGTCTGATTTAAATTTGCTGTTTCATTCAGGCTCAGGTTTAAAAGAGTGGGGTCAAAGCAGCTTCAGTTTCATTTGGAGTAATTGGGAGTCGCAAAAGGGAAATACTGCCATTTTGCATTGCAAGGAATGGACTTCCAGTGGGAAGGCTCAGGCATCTGTGCTGGGAAGGCTGAAGTGTTCATGATCTCACCATCAACCTCAGCTTCCTCAGCTGTTGTCACCATCTAAAGAGATTATCTGGTTAGTTGTTTTGTTTTGTTTTGTTTTTTTAAATTTTTTATTAGCTTTTATTAGCTTCCCTCCCACAGAATCCAAGTTATTTTTATGTCAGTTCTGCCTGGGGAGAATGCATTGATACTGCTTAACTTTACAAGACCTATTTATGCCTTATGGTCTCATAGGATCTCACACCAGGGGAGCTAATATACTCTGGTTATGGCTCTGTAAAACAGACCTCAGCTCTTCTCTGCCACCGTATGTGAACACACACGTTCACACGCTTTAACATGGAAGACATTTCGTAACGTCTGTCCTTTTCCTACTGCCTAGCTTCCTAGCCAGCATTGTTCCTTCTGAGTAGCTTCGTTGTGGTGTTCTGAATTTGGCTACTTTGTGCCGAATTCCAGCAATGTTGGCGCATTAGCTGGTAGAAATAAATCATGGAAGGAAATCGAAGGTTTACCCAAGCACCTGATAGTACAGCTTGTCATGTCTAGCATTTTTCATACGTCCCGCTTTTTCCCCCAGTAGAAAGAAGGCCAGAACCCGAGCATTTGTTTGGAATTCTCTAGCACTGCTATGTTACAAGCAGGAGTATTTTACAATTATGTCTTCATTGTCTCAACACAAATCACACTTTAAATGATTAAATAAATCTTAGCAAAGGCATAGGATTTTCTGCACTGCTGTCTATGATTGATTTGCATGCAAGTGAAGTAGATTTGGACCTGTCCCTGAAAAAATTAATTTTCTAGGGAGCTGTGAGTTTTGCATATTTAATTATTACATAAGTGTTTTTGTTTGGTATTGTTCTGGTAAGTCTATATTTTATTAGGCCTCTGATGATTTATAATAATAAATGTTTGTTCAGCAACAGCTGGTCTCAGAATGTTATCCTACCAAAAGTAGTTTATTTATTTATCCCACCTCATTTTTAACCCTTGTGTGTTTTGTTTTCTTTCTCTAGTCACAACATTTTAGCTGTAAAGAAGTCAAGCTCCCTTTGAAAATAATTCATAGCAAATTAAGGTCAGATGTTTCTGGAACAGACATTGGGTAGTACTTGAGCATGCAAGCTACACCACCTGCAGAATTTGTAGCGTGCTCTTGATGGATGCTGACTGCTCCCATAGTAAGGTACCCTCCGACCTTCCCACAGAGTTGTTAGCCTCTTAAAAAAATAGACTTATTGCATTGGCAGCAGGCTGGATGCTACTAACTGATGTCAGTGGGAGACCTGCTGTTGGTACCGTCAAGGAAGAGAAAACTACAGACTGTTAATGTCATGTTCCTTTGAAGTTTTCGGCACGCTTTACATCTAACACTCCAATGGAGACATATGTCTCTAGTATAATAGGGAATGAAATAATCCCCATCTTAGGTAACCCAGCTAAGGGCTGTTGGTTTAGATGCACAGGGTGGATGCCAGCCTGGCTCTGCTTTCCCACCTGTCATGCTTTAACGCCAGCCGGCAACTCAGCCCCACGCAGCCGCTCGCTCGCTCCCAGCCGGTGGGATGGGGGAGAGAATCAGAAGGGTAAAAGTGAGAAAACTCGTGGGTTGGGATAAAGACAGTTTACTAGGCAAAGCAAAAGCCGTGCACGCAAGCAAAGCAAAACAAGGAATTCATTCCCTACTTCCCGTGGGCAGGCAGGTGTTCAGCCATCTCCAGGAAAGCAGGGCTCCATCACGCGTAACCGTGACTTGGGAAGACAAAACGCCATCACTCTGAACATCCCCCCCTTCCTTCTTCTTCCCCCAGCTTTATGCGCTGAGCATGACATCATACGGGGTGGGATATCCCTTGGCTCAGTTGGGGTCAGCGGTCCCAGCTGCGTCCTCTCCCAATGTTGTGCCCCCTCCCAATGTCGTGCCCCCTCCCAATGTCGTGTCCCCTCCCAGTGTCTCGCCCCCTCCAGCCTGCTCGTGGGTGGGGTGGGGTGAGGAGCAGAAAAGGCCTTGACTCTGTGTCAGCACTGCTCAGCAGTAATGAAAATGTCCCTGTGTTATCAACACTGTTTCAGCACAAATCCAAAACACAGCCCCATGCTAGCTACTGTCAAGAAAATTAACCCTATCCCAGCCAAAACCAGCACACCACCTCTGGAACCGGCCTCTTGGTGGTATTCTCAGGTCCACCGTGCTCTTAGTGGGAGGCAGTGATCATACAGTCCTGAATAAAAGCCACCCTGCTGACGACGACACCATCTACATCTGCCAGAAGGAAATACTGAGGAATACATTACGGCTTCAGTCTTGCTTTTTGGGAGATGAAGTGCTTATCCCCTGACTGAAGGGACATACTTATGCCATTCATAACATACAGATCTGAATGTTTTCCTGATCAGATCAAAACACAAGTGGGAGGAGGAAGGGAGAAATAGAGGCCTTCATTCAGCTGCCCAGGGTTAATCACAGGAATACAGGAGATTTAAGTTCAAATCCATCCTCCTTATTTGAAGCAGAGAATTGAACTTGACACCTCTCCTCATCCCAAATCGGAGTGCATTAATCATGAGACCAGAGAGTCAATCCCTCAGTTTTCCTCTACCTTCATCTCAAACACAATTAAAGTTGACATTGTTTAAACACAGAAGTAATTTCAAGGAAATAAAGGAGAGATTGGGTGCATCTCAGATGTCGTAGTGACTACGGGTTCATTGTGTAGGAGCAAGAGGGGCACCAAACCTTAATTCAGATGAAGCAGAGAAGTAGAAGATGCATAATACTGAGACAGATGTCATAAAGTGTGGGTCTAACTGAAAGTCTAAGAAAATCATGAGCTGTATTTCCACCGAAATTACAGAGCTTGAATCAGCACATGGATATCCAATTTGGACTCTTTTTTAATAATTTCTTCACATTTTTAACTGAAAAAAAGGGAAGTGACTGACGCAGAATTAGAGATAACAGAGGGATCGGTACAGCAACTATTGATCAAAAGGCAAAATAAATATTCCAGCTGAACAAATAACAAACAAAGCATGACCTTCAGTAAAAGTGTTTTGAACCCCTGTTTAAATTGTTGGATATCTAATGCTTTTTCAAAAATAGTTTAAGATATATTCATGTGGAGATCCACCTGTGTTGAGGAGGTGTAACTTAGTATTTAAAAAATTGCAGTCTTACATGACATTTAGTTCCCTATGAAGCTAATATTCCAAAAAAATCAGAAAATCATTGAACTTAATTTCTTATGGTCAGAGGTCATCAGCTCTATAGAGAGAGAACAGCCATACTTCAAGAGGGAAAATTCTGAAATGCAAATAGAAGGGAGAAGGCTTTTTATTTGCACTTTGCTGTTATAGTTTCGTTTTTTAAACCTGGCTTCTCTCTACCATCCTTTACCATGTGTCTGGATGTCTTATCATGAGAAATCCTGTACAACTGGTCTCAAGTGATGCATCCTTTTCTACCCCTACTTTTATCCCTTTGTCATCATTAGAAGTGCCAGATTCCTACCAACACTGAGTAAGGAACTCTTTTATAAAGCATAAGAAATGCTCAACAGGTAATGTATACTATTCAAATTTGCAATTGGTTTAAGCTGGCTTTATGCCCCATCATCCAGAGCCTGTAACTACCTATAAGAAGTCTAAGAATTAGTGGGTCCTGTTACAGTCCAAAGTAAGCAAGCTTATTTCTAGAAGCTTCTGTTATCTTTTTATTTATCCCTGGGCTATTGATTAATGGAACCCTGCTACAAAATGACCAATGCATTTATGTAGTTTTCAGCGGCACGTAGGTTTTTTATTTTGTCTTAATAAAGCTATGGAAATACAAAAGCAAAAGAATAAAGGTGAGAAGCTTTCTCATTTACCCAGAGTTCAGTAACTATAGAGTATTTGTAGAGGGATCATTGAAAAGAAAACCTTGAAAGCGCCCTGAATTGGCAGTCATCTGAAATCCTTAATGCATGCGCTATAGTAGCCATATATTATAAGTATTGGCTTTAGATAGCCTCAATTTAGATATTCAGTGATCACTGGAAAGTGAATAACTGTGCATTTTCAGTGTTTTGTCTTCACTATGCTCATGTGGTTTTCTTGTATTATCTCATGTGAAGGGCACGAACCAGGAATATTTTGAGCAACACGAGGACTACAGATTTAGCCATCCTCATGTAAATCCACAAGAGGCTCTACAATGTCAAGCTCTAGTTTTCAGGGTCCTGGCTTACAAAAGGGAGCATATGTTCTTAAATTCAGCTTCTCACCATTACAGCATGGTGAGAATTGCAAGTCTCCAGACAGTATTTGCAAGAGCCAGCATGCTCAAAGAGGAGCTACCAGCACCAGGGAGCACTGCAGAGGGCCAGACTCGCACCTCTAGCTCCTGCCTTGCAAAAGCCTTTCTCATGCATGCGCACACATACGCTGCTCTCTGTTGCACTAACTCATGCTATTTCATTCAAAGACTGCAAATGTAAACAGCGGTTCCTGCCAGGCAAAATGTCTACACATGTATTTTAAGTGAGACTTTATATCTTTGTGATCTGAAATAGAGCAAGTTTACCAAATCTTGCACTGTTCCTCAAATAGTTAGGAGTTCAGGGCCAAGTTTTCTTAAAAAAACCCACTATTTGCAACAAACATTGAAGCATGTTCAGTTATTTTCCAAGTGACTGGTCAGTCTCCTCTCTTTTATTTCCTATCACTCAGTCACAACTCTCCTCCATGCACACAGGCTATGGCAGCTGAGGCAGCAAGAACCTAAATTGGTGACATCATGTTGCTTTGGCTTTTCTTGCCAGGTCTTATTTTCTTTTTTAATCTCTGCTGGCACCATACTCTCAGCTCTCAGTGCCACCTGCTACAATGATCCCCACTGAACCATTTCCCCGATATATTGTACAGGTTTCTCTAACAACAGAGGAACCCTCCTTGTGAAGTCTCAGTTATTGCTTTCATACCTCAAGCAGTCCCTAAATCCAATTTATGATGATACTATTTTGATTCTCAACATCTTGGTTTGGTGTATTATAAAACTAAACTGTTTGGATGAAGACTCCCAGTATGCACAGCATTACTGGAAGTTTCCCCTTAAGATTTTTAGAAGATAAGAGTGAAGGAAAAAAAGTAGAAGGGCAGGAGAAAGTAAATCTCAAAGTAGAGATCAGTTGTGTAGAGCTTTTAAATGCACCCTCTGGGAATTGCTGCTCATCTTTTTCTATAAAAACCCCAAACTGACAGATCGATTGTCAGGTCTTCTTTCATTGGGCTGATACAAGAACAGCCAAAAGTACTGATTTTTTTTTGCATTTTTTTGGTAAGCATAGCAAGCCACATTCTTTTCTCACTAACACCTTTTTTTAAATGAAGGCAAAGTTTGAACCTGGTTAATGATATTTGTTGATTTTATACTTTTTTTTAAAACAAAGGGTAGAGCAGGGGGGGGAAAAGCAAGAGACCAATCAGGTAAATAAAGATATATTTATGTATTTATGTGGTGGGCTTGAGAAAGAGCAATAAGCAGAAGAATATACAGCAAGTATGGTTAGACATTGCTAAGTCTGCAACCACAGCTGAGATTTGAGAAGCCCTGTGACCCAGAAATACCTTTTGTATGGCCTGGAGAAAGACTACAGGAAGGCAAGAAAGAAATACTTGTGAGATAAGGTTGTTTTGTTTTATTTTGGTTTGGTTTGGTTTGGTTTGGTCTGGTCTGGTTTTGTTAGATGAGCAGCTGCAAGAGAACGGTGAGAGAAATGTATAATATATACATAGTTTGAAGCAATAGAGAGAAGAGGCAAAGGTGACCTGTAGATCAAGAATTCAAGTGACATGGAAAAAATTAAATGACTTCGTAGCAGAGGAGATTTGGAAAAGAAGGTTAAGATGTTACCATTTTGGTTGTGTTTATATTAATGAAGTGATCTAAGAACAGCAGATCAAAAGCTTGAGTTTGAAGTAAATTAACTTGTGCAATATCTTCCACTCTTCTATTTAAAAGTATTTTGTATTCTTTCTCCTTTGAAGATGAACTGAATTTAGAATTTCTATAGAAAGGGCCAACTTCTGTAAGTCAGAAGAAGCACAAGCAGAATTGTGGCTTATGAAATGGCAACAGAAGTGTGAAGTTAGGATGTGCAAACTTCTCTGTAACACAAAGAAATACTCCTGTTCCATCATTCCTCCTTCCCAGGCAGCTCAGATTTATGTACTCAATCTAGTGAAATGCATCTTCAGAAAACTCTGCGGTGTCAGAAGCCTGACACATTCATGAGACAATGCCCTCAGCAATCCGCACAGTGCTACTGCATTATATTTGCTATAATGTATTATGATTCACACCTGTAAGTGAAATAGCAGTAAACCATATCTGACTTCCCAAGCATTATGAACTGGAAAATGTTAGTGTCTTATATATTTACAATCGTATGCACATAAACAGAGCTTGAGTCATCAACTCCTGAGATAACAGGGCCATATCCAATGAGAAGGGACTTGGAACAGTGACTTGGATGGAAAAATACTGAGGGCTGGAATAGGTCCTCTCTGTTCATACAGTTTGCAGGCAGTTAGTCTGATTCAAATATCACTGAAAGAAATGGAAAGGCTCCCCCAGACTTAGGAAAGAAATGCTTAAAGCAATCTAAGGCTAATATTTGCAATGCTCTGTGATGTCCTTGAGAAGGCACAACTTTTAAATTATATGCCTGCATCAATCTGACATCCAGGTACCTTCGAGTCATGACTACTCCATTTTCTCAATATTTGCAAGGGAGCACAGTATCATCCACATGTGAGACAAGGAAAAAGGCACAAGGTAAGTTATTTTGCAAAATCTCACAGGAAAGTCTCAGCTGAGCTAAGAAATAAACATTTCTCAGGACTCTACCTGCTTCCTAACCACTATTCTTCACTTCTTACCTGCTGCCCATCCAGCTCTCCCTACAATGCCAGCTTCCACTGACAAATCACATAACCTAAAATTGTTCTTGAAGTTTCCTACTTCTTCAGCTCACTCTTAAAGTAGATTCATTCCCATATGGGGTAGCTTTCTGCTAGTGGCTGAGAACCTCTAAAGCCAATGTAGTCTCCAGAACAAGATGCAAGCAAGTACCATGGGTGGGATGGTACTCAGGACATTTATGTCTCCTGGCAACCACAAAATCAAATAGGGGAAGACTGAGAATTTACAGTATCCGATACACCACACCAAAATGTAAAAATTCTTCAGCAGGGAGACGAGGCCTGGCTGTGATTGCTGCCTGGGTCACAGGAATCGGGAGTTATCTGGCTGGGTCCCTCTTGCTGTTCCATGTCTGAAAAATAATGCGAAATAGCGAGTACAAGACCTGTGGTAGCTCTTTAAGAAGGTGAGGCATCAGTGCTGATAGCACAGCATTTCCAAAAGGTTTTTGGAGTACTTACCTAGGCCTTCTAAGGAGTGTGAATACAACTGACCAGTTTGAGCAGAGATACCAGCACACAGTGTTATAGCGTTAAATAAGGTATAACCTTCACAATCAGAGTGAACAAAAATGTCAAAACATTTCAGAAGAAATTAATCTGAACAGTTTGCTGAAGTTGCTAAGAGGAGAAGATGGATTTTGGTACAATTTGTCTCACCTCCTTCTGGCAAATCCACATTTTGCTTCTGTCTAACATTGTCTTTGCTTTTTCAAGAGCATATCAGATTTTATTTGAAAATAGAGCAAACAATATATTTTTTTAAAAGCCTTCATGTATATTTTATCCTAAAGCGATCTGTATCATTATTGATTGTTCCTGCAATAAGAAAGTTAATAGGATGAATTGCAAGTAGTTGCCATAGAAACTACCATTGGTCTCTTTCTCTTGAAGAGGAAGCATACAATTAATTTGTCTTTTAACCGACTTTATTGCTGGAAAGCCTATATAAATGCAGCAGCACAGGTCCAGATTCATTACACACTTCTGTGTCATTGTCCTCTTAAATCATCTTTTCGGATCTATTTTTTTAAAGTGCGTATCAGAAAGAAAAGTTTCATTCAATGTATTTCCTGATGTCTAATTTTGCCTAGGATGAAAGCAGAGACGTTCAGAGGACTAGGATTCTTTCTTTTCCTATCATTCATCCAATACTTCACAGCCCATGCCCTACCCTCTCCGCCTGCTAGCAAAACACTTTGGAGCAAACCATTACTTTGACAAAACACATCAGCTCTGAAGCCAACACACCATTTTCGGCTAGACTTGAATTGTTTTACACTAAATTACTGAATGGATTTTATTTTGCATTTTGATACTTATATCATGTCCTTCTGGCTTTATTAATGCAGGTTCTGGCAGTTTTGCCTGAGTAAGGACTTCAGGATTTGGCACACGTTAAACCCGCTCCATTCCAGGTTAATCGGAGGAAAACATCTGTTATCTTCTGCAGGAGTTCTTCTGGGGGCTGTTTCCTTAGCACAGGCATTAAATGACAGAAAAACAGTGGAGGAAAATGTTTCTGATTTAGTTTGCACTCCCTTTATACCAGGGAAACTTAATGTCCTTCTTGTAACTGCTACTTTACAACTGTAAAGCAGAACAGTAAATGCTTTGATATTTCCCTTTATTTGAACGAAACCATGTTTTATAGGGAAACCAGGTTCTTCAGGGCTTTCCTAAGTTTCACCTAGATGGTTTCTCTTTCACTTCAGCTAATACGAGACAGAGAGTAGCATGATGCATAGGAGATACATAATGGAATAGTCTTCAACCTGTGTACTTTCCATTTAAAAAAAATCCATTGTAAATATTTCAAAAGTCCATATGTATTACGCATAAGTCTGTGCAAGTATTAAGCACAAAGGAATGCCACTGCATTATTACATCTTTTCTCTTTTCCCTCCATTGGATCACACCTTCATAACTGTTGATGACCGCAGTCCCACTGCCAAAGTGGTCTGGAGAAAACATGGAAAATGCAAGGACCTACACAGCTGATTTTGCAAAGCAGATCACTATTTGATGGGGAAGGACACACAAACCAGGAGTCACAGGGCCATGCAGATTTGGAAAGGGTCATTTGGACCCTCAGCCTCTACACTGAGAGGAGAAAAAAAAACCACAACATGCCATGCAGTGAAGGACGGCTGCAATGAATGAGAGTACAAATGGGTTTATTCCAAGACACTACACTCATAGTCGTTTGTGAAACACCAGACAACTCCAAGGAGCTTTAGATCAGGTACCAAGGATAAGAAAGGAAAAAAAAAAAAACAGTTTCTCTATGCATAGTTCTTCCCTACCTCCTTATGGAGACCGAGGAAATTATTCACAACTAAAATACCACCATATGCTCAGGTATGAGCTGACAAAGACATATTACAGCTTTACTCCACAAAATGGGAGGTCAACCCGCAGGAAAATTTGCCTATGGAGTGTTTGGGGAAGTTATTCACCACATTCCCATACAAAGAGAGAGGAATAGTGGCGGGGGGAGAGGAGAATAAAGATCTCACAACCTCTGATGTGTCAGAAAGGAGGGGGGTTGAAAATGTTGAAGGCACTGAGACAGCAAAAAAGGTGGATAACTAATAATGCAGAGGTCAGAGAGTGGGATCCTCACAGCCACAGTTGCAAGAGGGGAATTTTAAGCAAATTCCTTTCAGAGGAGAGAGCAGAGGTAAATCCTTGTAGACAGGTCATTCATTTTTACAACCTCCTACAACTTCAAAGCTCAATTTAAACCTTTATTAGATCAGTCTGGGCATGAGCACTTGCTGAAACGTGCCTCAAAGAGTGGTTTTCCTTTTTCCTTTTTTTTATAGTTTATTTTTAGATCAGCTAATAGAATTGTTTGTTATAAGCCTGAGAAGTGAGATCATTCTTCTCTTCTTCTCAAGAAATTACTATAGCCTGAGCAGGGAACGTATGAGAAGAAAGTCTTAAAACCAAAACAAAACAAAACAACTTGAAAGAAATAGCTAAGGATTTAAAAACTTTAACAAATGAAGTGGAGCTCACAAATTAGGAAAGTCTGAAGATTAGTACATGAAAGAAGTGTTAAGGTAATTCAAATAGTAATACAAAAGTGAGACTTTACTAAAAAAAAAAAAGGTTTTTTTTTCCCCCCGCTTCCTCGCCTTTCTTATGAGCCTGAAGTGAATTATTGTTTTGCTTTTTAACAGAAAGCAATGGCTGGATCTATTCATGTTTGTTGACAAAAGCACTTTGACAGCTCCAAGGAAGAAGAAAGGTTGGAAGGAAGCGAGGTGTCAGCCACTTCACTGCAGTAACATTCAGTGATACGTGTGCGGAAGAAAGACTAGAGGAAGAGATACTTGGCATCAGGACTTGCCTCCTGAGAGGCAATAACACAACAACCCCAGACCTAGTTCTCCATAGAAAACTGGATTTCTAGCTAATGATTCTCTTAATTTCAGTACTTAAAAGTCAACCTCTGTACAGGTGCCTTCCCTGCTACAAGCAGAAGATACAAGACTACGACAGCAAGGCTTGTGTAGCTACTTCTGCTAACGGCAGCAGCAAAGACAGGCCATACAAGACCGAACACCTAAAGCCTTTGCCCCCCCACTTTCAGGTGTTTTAGCTAAACCTAGCTTGGGTGTACCTACGCTTCAGTTGTGCCACAGCATAACCTTTAACCTCAGGAGTAATTTAAGATTTCTCAACAGCAGGATTAGACATCTCTGCCTCTTCTCCCATCGCCCTGTAAGCACGTGTACCCAGCAAAGATGAAGTGAATTAAGTGGGAATATTCTCAGCTTTTTATGGTTTTGTATTGTCAATGCCCTGGTAGCCTGCTGGCCTCATTCACCTTTTTTTCACCCACCCAAAGGATGTAGACACCTTGCCACAAGACAGCATTGTCAGATTATTTTATGATACCAAGAGACTGATTCTATTTTTTCTTGCCCCAGTGTGTTGTGATGTCAGTGGAGTGATTTTGAATAACCCTCTTATAAAATAGGTCAGAATCAGGTTCTTTTAGTGGATGAGAGTGCTGTTATTACCTCTTATTAAAATTTCGCCATTGAGCTTTATAAACTTTCTCAATGCATCAGCAGAACTTGTGATGAAAGCTCTAAACCCCAAAGCTTTATTCATTATTATTTATATATTCAATGTTTCTGTTATCTGTCATTCTGTTAGCTCCACCGCCCTGGAAGTCTCATTTCATGGTCTTGTCTGAAGGGTTAGTGGGCAGGTTGATATCGTTACACGGCTTGGTTCCTTCACTGGACTCTCCCAATATCTCCTCCATTGTAACCCTGCATCATTAACTTCATTATAATAAATAAATCATGTATATAACAGCAGTGCTGGCTGAGAACAGAACTGGGTGTGTTAAGCACTGTAAAACTGTGAAAAAGAGACCTGAAGCACAGCAACAAGCCAAGAAGAGGTGTCGGCAGAAAGGTCTAAATATGAACTAGACGGACAACATCAAGGCTGCGACAGGGAAAGGCGTGCAGAGGGAGCAAAGTGATCCTACAGACAACCCATTATTCCTGTGGGGTTTTTTATAATTTCAGTCCTTTCAGTGGGTGGCGAAACATTATTCTAGCAGGATTTAACCACTGGCAAAGTTAAACAAGCAAAGGAGGGGAAGGTTGTTGCAAACAGTCAGCCAGTTTAGGTCAAAAAATATTCAATCTAAAGGCTGCACAGATTTTAGATAGGTCCAATTTGACAAATAAACTCATGCCCCAAGGGCAGCTGTATTGCCTTAAATTGCTTCCTGCTACTGCTGCCCCCCCAGCTACACTGGCACCCTTCACCATTTCAGTTTGCCTTCTCCTGAATCAATTTAGCAGCTCCTTCCCTCATCTTTTTAAAGATGTTCCAAATTGTAGGCTGTTGGTGGGCAATAAACGTTCAATTTTAGACCCAGACAGCATTTCCCATCCAAATTCCACATATGGGACCAGAGTTCTGCGCACAGAAACACCCATTTTGCTGCTTTAGGGCTCCAGAACAGGCATGGAAAGGTTTCCTGGGCTGTAAGGAGGAAGGCAGCAGCATGTGCTGGACCACCCTGCACATCAGACACACCGGATACCAGCAAGGAAGCACAAGTGACACAGAGCCTTCTTTCATCCTACGCTGTATTCTGGAGGAGCTGTGGGTCCAACTCAGGCTGTCTAATTAGTGGGGGGAAAACATCTGGCTTGCTCATCTTCATGGCTGATTTCTGAAAGAAAGACCAATAAGTAACCTCAGAAGATTGTCCCTATTTAAAACTTCTTCTGGAGGGCAATGGAAACTCTGGTTGATTGCCAACTTGGGCCTCGATATCTGAAATTACGAGGAGAGCATGTGCAGGAACATGGCAAATATAGCTTTTTTAAGACCTTGTATTTCTTGCAGTGGGGATGACAAAGCTGTGTGTTCACATTAGAGCAGAAGTGGAATGCTGGAAGACTCTCAACAAAAGTGTAGTGCTGCTGCCTGTGCTGACACACGTTTTAAATAATTATTTTGCTAATGTCATTAATGAAATTGTACAGCCTGCTGCAGCAGTTCAGTTCTATCATCATCCTATTCTCCAGGAAAATGTTAAAAGGATAAGCTGGGGGAAAAAAAAAATCAAACTGATTTCCCAGCCAGAGAAAACTATTGCATCTAAATTGTACATTAACTGGGCTGTGTTCCACACAAAGGAACATGAACTTCTGCTGCACCATTTTTTTCACATTCAAGATAATTATGTATTTGTCCTTGCCTTACCTTGTTCCTTTTTTGCAGCTCTAGTTACTTTTTTCTAGTAAGAACTCATTTAAATGCTCAGATTAATAAAAAGACTGGTCAATGTGATGGGTTAGATGAACAAAATCATGTGCTAAATCCTCTACTGCTGTTAACTGATACAGCTCCCAGTGACGTTCAGCAGCTGAGGGTCCAGCCCCACAGCCTTTCAGAATTGAATACAAAGATATGACAAAATACCTTTGTATCTCAATCATGTGTCCTCACTGGATGATTTTTAAATATTGATTATTGAGTTTGAATACTGTGAAGAGGGACCAGGAGATAGTAAGGGAGTGGTGGGGCCCCAAGGGCACTCAGAGGCCCTGATGGCCCTGACCAGCCTCACCTGGGGCATCCACCCACCCCACCCATGGGCCAGGGCCTCTATTTAAGCACAGCCCTGGGCCTTCAGTCTGGTTTAATTGTGCTGAAGGAGTGTTGGTCTCTAACTTGGTGATGGTACTAGTTTATCTGGACCCTGACCTGGGGCTGGAGTTCCTGACTGGACCTTGGACCTGCGTTGTTACCCTAAGTTTGTCTGATGATCTGGGCTCTTGGTGGAAGCTGCTTGTTGCCCCTGGACCTGCCCTGCTCATTGTGCTCAGGTACTGTGGGGCTGGTTCTGGGTGGTGAGCTCCAGCCTGTGCTTGGCTCCCTGGTGGGAGTTCCCACCACCAGCATGTAGGGAAGAATGCAGAGGTGTGTTGGGATGTGCTGCTAAGGTGTATGAGATGTTGTGGGGGAACGCAGTCTCAATGGGCTCTGAATGGCCTCTTGCAGGGCAGAGAGACCTGTTCTGAGACAGAAATATCTCTAGCAGAGAAAGCTTGTGTCACCTCCGTGCTGTCCATCCCACCCTACATACTCCTGGAGGTCACAACAGCTGTGGCACAGGCTTGGGTAAAATCCCTGTGCCTACTGGATGGGGCAGGGGGCATACTTAGGTCAACACTCTTTGGAAAAGAAAAGGTGAGAGGGAACTCAGGGAAAGCAAGATCTTGGCTAGCAGCAGACTTGAGACCTTCTTCCTTGCTGAGGTATATATGCATTTCCTGTAGGGTTGTAAGGAAAAGGCTCATTGCAAGCCTGAGAAACACTGACTTTAGAGAACACAGTATACTATGTATCTTATGGGGAGGAAAATAAAAAAACAAAAAGGGTTGAGAAGCACTGCTCTAAGAAATGGAAAGAAGTAGGAAGCAGTTGTTACAGAGCAATGTTTACAACCCATGGCCAGGTGCCCAACTTCCTAGGGTGCCTATATTATATTTAAAGTTCTTATACCTATGTCTTAAAAGATATATATATATAAAATAACATGGATGCTACTGATTGCTTATACCTTCTTTCACTAGTACACCCCAGCTTTTAGAGGTCCTCTCTCTAACACCTGAAGGTTCTTGAGATGGTGACTATACACCACTTGCCTTCCTGTTGACAGCAGCTTCACCTCTGAAAGACTTTTCCCCCTTGACAGACAGCATTTGACATTAGCTTTCCTTGGCATTTTCTTATTCTACCTGTGACTGGCTTCACCAGGGGGCATGGCATCTCCCATGGTTCTCTTACTAAAGCTGTTGTTGGAGTATGGCCTCATTCCAGTAGTGCTGTTTGTTAGCAGTCAGTGGGGCTCTTGTATCTCCAACAATAGCTAACACGGAACCACGGAGAACAGTTTTGCATGAAAGTACACAAAAGATTTAGTGAAAAGCAGATTATAAAGTACAAAAAACCCATAATAATCTTAGTCATATTCTACAAAGTAAATTTACTTTCATGTCTGAAGGACAATAAGATTGTCATGGCATATGGGGAAAATAAAAGCAACTCTAATATTGCATAAACTTTCTTCCTTTTTTCTTCTCCCGGTTTGTCTCGAGACTGCTGCAACAAATCCTGTGTCTGAGAAAATCATCCAATGTGACTAGACCTTGGATTCCTGCTTGTAGATGAGCCTAGAGGAGAATGTCCAAGATCTTTGAAGCTGAAAATTGAAAAATGAATAGCAGTGAGAAGCTAGATCTCTCAAAGCTCATGTATAGCATTTCAGAATGCTTCACAAAGCTTACATATAATTCCAGTTAGCATATAAGCTGCTCATATGGTAATATGTTGGCTTCCTTTGCTGTTTCCTTGCAGCTGGTGAAGCAGGGAGAAAAATCAAGTCATAAGCATGTTTTAACCTCTAAATTTCACTATACCTGTAAAACAAGAGGTTGCATCAACCTTTGCAGGAGGGAGTAATAGCTGATAATTTATATGTGCAATTTGAGGAAAGCACAGTTCCATGGGGTGATTACTGCAATAAATAACTGAAGTAGAACACCCTTGTCCTAACATAAACCCAACTTTGTATTTCCCCATACTCTGCATGAAGAACCTGATCTGGGGCTGGGAGATGTGGGGGAGGGAAGGGAAGCATATGTAACCTTCCTGTGGAAGTCAAAAAGAGCAGAAAGTAAGAATTTAGCTTCAGAATTTAAGATCCAATAGAGGAGATCCTAGCTGATCTGCAGCAACATCAGTGATGTTCTCCTTGTGTTATGACAAGCAAAAATAGAGAGGCAGTAGCAAAGGCAATATATGTTATTGTATAGGTGAACTGTTTAGGGGAAGAACTGTCCTTTTGTTTTATGGGAACATTACCTGACACAACCTTGTTCAAACCAATGAGTTGAATTTCAGTGAGCTGCAAGCCAAAATGATGACAATAATATTACACAGCTAATAAGTTGATGACCTTTGATAAATATTTTTGGCTTAGCTTCATTTTAGTTTAAGAATGTCTATACATAGCAGAAACATCCATCAAGTTAAAAACTCCTTTCTAGAACAACTAAAATATTAGTTCCCACTGCTTGCCAATGTGTTTTGAAGCAGGAACCTGAGCAGTATGTGTTTTGCCTTTTTACTGCGGCTTTTGTGATATTTTTTTGTTTGTTTTTTTCTCCCCCACCCCCAGTCTGTTGCTCAACTTAATAAATAAAATATGGGACAGACCAGCAGGGACTCCAGACATTCCAGAAAGGGGATGTGGAGAAGCAGTTGCAAGGTTGCTCCATATTAGTGGAGCGGGGCACCTGACAGAGGGTGTCTCTTTACCCCCTCTTTTCTATTTCTCACCATCTCTGCATCCAGCTGTGCTCATTCCAGTGTTCTTGTCTTGCCCTCACTTCAGCCATGTGCACTCAGGGACTTGGCTGAATATCTCAGCTGGCATTAGCTGCTGCAGGGTGGCAGGAGGAGGGATGAAAGGAGATGGTCTCTCTGGTGAGAACCAAGCCTACCACGAAAAGCTTCAAGGGTCAACAACAGCTTGAGTCCCACCTGGAAGCCAAAGGCAGCCAGCTGATCTGGCTGAGCAGCAATGGGACATGCTCAGAACAAAAAGTTCTGCCTACCGCTGGCTCATCTTCCAAATGGCCTCTGAGGGCAGCCTTGAGTGGGGCTTGCTGCTGTACCCTGAAGTGGCAGTCAGAGGAGGAATTATACCATGTTTCTCATCCAAAAACTGCCTGGCCCAGCAAATGCATATGAAATTCTCCTCTTTGGTCTGGCTGCCAACCGAGCATCCAGCAAATTCCCTAAACTCTGAGCTCAATCTACAAACCCATGGCTTTGTGCTCCCAGCCCCTTGATTTGTGACTGCTACCCTGCTCTGTTGCCTTCACCAGCAGTGACCCAGCCAGGCTGCCCTCACCCAGCCAGACCTCATTATTCTTGTTGCTATTATGGTAGAGCCTAGGTGGCTGTGATTACTGTGGTTTCTTTATTTTTTTTTAATGTTTAAAACCTAGCAATAGATATCTAGCAGACTTGTTCCACTGGACTAGTGCCTGTAGACATAATGAACATCTCTGGCAGGGAATTACTACACACTGCAGATGAGGTAGCCTATAGCTTAGTCCTCATCATGCTCCTGGGTGTATAATCAAAGAGAAGTTGACAGAGAAATTAGAATTGAATGTAGAAATGATTTATTGGTTTTCTGCCCACAGTGAAGATTTTTTTAACTTAAAATATTTTCTTTGCTGAAAATCAAAATGTGTAGTTCATTTTTCAGTTTCTAACACCTTTTTAAACTCTGCAGTAAAGAGTTCTGGAAATATCCTAACTGAAGAAACTCAGAAGAAAACTCTTGTGGGTTTTTTTATTTTTGTCAGATGACTTACTCAGACGTGCCCCACCTGACAAGTACTCATGATTTTGTTCCCCCAAACTGTGTTTTTTGGTACATGAGCTCTTCAGCAAGAAAAAGAAAAACCCACCCCAAAAGCTCACAAACTTGTCCATCTCTGAAACAATAGCACTTAGCTCTGATGTGTGAAAAAGAACAAATATCTCTTAGTCCTGATGGTGCAGATTCATATACCTTTTACCAGTCAAATAATCAGACTGAGCGATCCCATTACTGTCTGGCTTTTCCCTCCTCCTTAGCGTGTTCACTGCACCATCAATTGTTCTGGTACGTTCACAATGTGCACTTCAAACTGCATCGGTGAAATAACGAAGGTTAACAGTATCTCTTTATTTCCTTTTCTCTCTTCCTGCTGTTTTTCATTTGCTATTTATTGACCATGGTTGAGACTGGAGTTATCTGTTACAGAACTATGTATCATATATGCATTTTTTTTGTACCCCAAGTTACAGAGCTCTATGCTAAAACAAGGTACTGTGCACAGATGTTAACTATCAATGTTTGCAATCAGTGCTTTATCACATTAATTCAAGTAACAAAGGTTAAGTCACTAAGAATACAGAATGATAGGAAAAGATGTTACTTACCATCTGGTCCTTTCAAGGATTTTTTTTAGGCTGAAGTTTGGATTCACATGGGGACCGGCATAGAAACTGAATGTCCTACGTAGTGTAGATGCTCAAGCTTTGAGTAGATCTGTAGGTTGAAACCAGTGAGTGAAATAAACCCTAAAGGTGGTGGTTTAGGCAGATGCTAGCTAAACTTCTGTAATCTACTACTGTGACTATAGTGCATGATATAGATTTAAATCACAGACAGAATTGGGTCTTCAGGGCATAAAGACAATCCATTTCCTGTTGTCCTGTCCAGTGTACTCAATGGAGTATGTGAACCCCAGTGCCTGTTAGTAGAAAAAAAATAGCTGGTGACAGGTGATCTTAGTGGAGCTGACAGTAATGTATGGAAAAGAAATGTATCTGACCTTCTTAGATGTTGTTTCTGTCTCTGCCTCCTTTCACAAGAATTAGGGAACTGCTTTCTTACCATGCTCACTGGTTCTGCACTTCTTCATTTTACAGCATTTCCAGACCGCATCCTCTAATTATTCATTTTCTGCATGCACCTGCCTAGCTATATTTATTCCATCTGTTTGCTGCAGGAAGTGGATTGGTCCAGAGAAGAGGAATTGGTGCAGGAGTCAGGGGCTTTAGGTCATAAATGACGATGTGTGGGAGTATGAACAGCTTCATAAGCTAATTCCAGATCCAGAAATGAGCTCTGGACCAGGAAGGAGTCAAAGCAGCCATGTGAGGGTAGTGCAGGGTCCAGGTTAATGAACTCTTCTGAGAAATAGGTTAATTTCTCTGGATTTTGAGAGATCTTGCACAGACCTGGGAACTTTCAGAGGCTGTATGATGAAGCTGGGAGGCCAAACATCAACCTAGATACTTGGAAAGTTATCCTCTCAATGTTTTTATTTTCCAGCAGCTTGTTAATAAAGAGCAAAGTACGTTGTTATTGTCATTCAGCTTCTGTAAAGAGCAGCTAGGAAATAAGCAGCAGAAACCATAAATGAGAACAGTATGAATGCCTTGGTCACTCTCTACTTTGGGAATGTTGTGTAACGAACAGCTAGATAAGCAAAGGTCTTTTAGGACTGAAGAAACTGGGATAAGAATGAATTTGCTGGATGTATCTCATAAGATAGCACCCATTTTTTCAACTAAAAATATATTAAAAATTCATAGAATCATTTAGGTTGGAAAGACCTTTAAGATCATCCAGTCCAACCATTAACCTAACATTACCAACTCCACCACTAAACCAGTTAAGGGTAGAGTAGCAATTTCATGTTTCCTGGCTTGGTGGCTGGGTTATTTTTAATGAAAGTAAAAACTAGGAATCATTAAGGTTGGAAAGGACCTCTAAGATCACCAGTCCAACCATCAACCCAACACCACCATGCCCACTAAACCATGGCCCAAAGCACCACATTACTTGTTTTTTGAACACTTCCAGGGATGGTGGCTCCACCACCTCTCTGGGCAGCCTGTTCCAATGCTTGACCACTCTTTCGGTAAAGAAATTTTTCCTAATATCCAATCTAAACCTCCCCTGGTGCAGCATGAGCCCATTTCCTCTCGTCCTATCGCTAACTACATGGGAGAAGAGACCAACACCCACCTCACTACACCCTCTTTTCAGGTAGTTGTAGAGAGCGATAAGGTCTCCCCTCAGCCTCCTCTTCTCCAGGCTGAACACCCCCAGCTCCCTCAGCCGCTCCTCATAAGACCTGTGCTCCAGACCATTCACCAGCTTCGTTGCCCTATTCTTTACGTTTACATGATCCTGCCATTTAGGTAAATCTTTTTTCCAACTATTCTTATTAATGAGGAGGTGAAACCATTAGAAGTTATCACTTAAATAATGAGATTGCAGGAGAAGACTTGTGTGTGAAGCTGACCCACTGGAGACAAGCACGTATGCGCCCTCACTAACACCACCTCGAGCTTCCTGACCCAGGTAATGGGAACCACAGTGTAGTTGGTTAAGTTACATCAGACTTATGGCTTAATGACAAAGCTTTTGCTTGAAGGAGGAGACCTCTGTTACATTGTGAGTTGTGACTTTTTTTTTTCCAAGGAAGCCTTTTCTTGTTGGCTGAATCGCTATATTAAGATGGCTTGACATATGCTGCTCACAAACCCTGTCAGGACATGCTGTCAGTCCTTCTACCTTCTCTCTGTAGGCATACTTCAAGATGATGAAGTGCTTCATCAAAGCCAATAGGAATTGCACTTAAAAACTATTGTAATTACATCATTTACTACACAAAGCTACTTTGACACATATATTTTTCCAAGGTCTTGTATTATCTCTTCAGAAATACCAATTATTATCTTTTCCAATGAGAAAGGCATATTCAGTACTGCAATTATACATTATGGCAGGGATTACATTAAAGCATCAGCTCCATTTGTTTCTCCTTAGTTTCCTAATGAAAAGGAAAATAATCAGGAAACCAAATATTTCCTGGAAAGATATTTTTTAGTGTTTGTTTCTTGTGCTCTCTGTAGAGGTAAAACAGCCTTGTTTCCAATTGTGGGATAATTTGCGTAATATAACAGGATTTCTAGATTTATTGTCTTGTGTTTTGTTTAGCTCACGACAAAAACATTTTGTTGTAGGGAGAAATAAATGCATGGTGATACAGGCTTGAAAGGGATGTGGGTTGTTTTGTTTGGGGAATTTTTGCTTGCTGAATTTACATTTTATGCACAGTTGAAGATTTGCTCTTGAAGGATTTAAAATTGAGGTATTTGAATTGTTGAGAAATAAGAGGGAGGGGGTACTAGGGCACATGGGAATTTAACAATCAGGTTTGCACTGTTGAGAAGAAAAGATTGGCTATTTTTTATTAAAAAGGTTTGTCCAGGTGGCAGGCTGCATGTGTTCAAATACAGAATACTTCCTTCTATTCACTTGACACAATACTGACTTTCACAACAGATTTTTTCTTTTGCTCAATCCCATAAATACTGCATGTTTTTTTAATAGAAGTTGTTACATAAAGCTAAAATTAGTTTAGATACTGTCATACTTTTGGAAGGAAATCTGAATGCTGTTCAGTAGAAGTGACATTGGGTTATATCGGAGCAAATGAATAGATGATGGTTTAAATGCCCCTCTGGAACATGAATACCGACATTTTGATTAATGTCTTTGTCATGGGCAAAGATTATTTAGTTAATGATTTGCAGTTTCTTTTGCCTGGCTCTAGGAAAAGCATGCCAAATCCCAGGGTGAAAGGGAGGAACCGAGCAGTTTGAAGTCATTGGGTTATTCATGTGTTTTCAGCAAGTGCCCAAAAGCTCTTCTGGATCAGGCCTGAAGCTTGCATGGGAATAAAGCCCATGAAATATTAGAAACAAATATCTTGCTTTCTTTGTACTCTGGTTTCCAGAGCTCAAAACCTTAAAAGAACCATGAGGGTGTGTGGACATGGCACAATTCGGTGCCTTCTGCCAACAGCGCCGCTAGCTCGTGGAAGCAGCAGCAGTGCTCCTTCCAGGCTAGTATGCCCCATGCCGCTGTTGCAGGGCAGCGATCTCTGGACAATGAAATGGACCTCTGTGCTTTGCCTAGAGGCATGACACAGGGCCCAAGTTAATAATTTTTTGCAAACCTGTGGTGGCTTGAGAGCAACTCGGGTGTTTCTGCTCCGTGCAATGAGAACAGGAGGCATTGAAGGGCATGGTGTGGCATCGTCCTGGCTGTCGCCTTTGCCAGCAGGGCTGCAGAGCGAACAGTGTCAAAGCCAGCAGCTGAGGCAGTGGGATGAAGCAGCGGTGGCCTTGTGATGGGGGTAAAGAAGTGGCAGTGTTTCTGAGTTACCTGGGGCAGCAGTCCCAGTGGAGAAGGCACAAAAATGACAGGACGGTGCCATCAGCGTACTGCCGGTTTACTCAAAAGGCTCGGAAAGAATGATAAAAAGTTTGGGACTCTTGTGCTAAATAGTAGTGCCTGTATCTGTAGGGATCTTAACACTCACTTTTATCACAGCTGGTTTTACTGATAATTCTGTACAAGTGAAAGAGCAGCTCTGTTCATGGTGCCTTTTTTAGTTTCAAAGCTAATTTTGAACAAAACATTCCAATGTTTACATGTGAAGTGCTTTGTAAGCAAATTATTTTTCAAGTCCTGTTGTGTACAGCCTGTCCCCTTCTGCTCTATGTGCACATTATATTTTTCCTCTCCTCCCTCTTTGATTCATAGCTTTCACAAAGACTGAAATGAAGAAGCCATTAAAGGTTTAAACAACTTAAGCAGTTACTTTTAAATTATCTTAACATGTTCAAAAACCTTGCCAGATTTACCCTTTGGAAGGTAGTAAAATAATTTTGAATAGAATGTGACCAGATAAAATGAATATGATTTTATTATTCATGAATACTTTAACCTGAATGCTTTAGTGCCTACATCTCTCTATTTTATTAAATTATGGTGAAACATAAAACTGTCACACTGGGGTTTGCAGATTGATATTCCCTATGGATTCCCCTTATGTTTTTCTATAGCTATCCCTGCTGCTGCTAATGGAACCAGTCCTTTGATACATTTCCCTTCTAGTTATGTTCTACCTCCCTATTGACTGCTTCGAAGCACCTTCCTGTCTGGTTGGGAGGTTAGCTACTTCTTTTCACAGTGAACACGCAAATAACCCTTATGTGTTCCCACCCACTCGTGTACTTTTGTATCTGGCTTGCTCTTTCATATTTCTCTTCTTTTTTTTATATGTTCTCTCTGGGCAGATTTTTTTTCCCCAGACATTGCACTTTAGGGTATACTTTCGAAGTGATGTTCAGATATTTAGGTGAGACTCCCATTAAAGTTAATGAGACATGTGGCTAAATGCCTGTGCACTGCATTAACAATACCATTTACTGTTTATTGTCTGGCTTAGAGAAAAGGTCACATTGGCTCCTAACTCCTAGACCTGGATCTTTACCTTCTCCTTCAGATCTTAGAGGTCACTGAAAGAGAAGAATGTAAGGCACAGGGCCTTGCAATGCTTATTTTTTCGGCTGGCAACATTGTTCCTTTAGCTCCATTTTCTTTTTATATGGAGCTATAGAAATTACAGGCCTAAGAGGAGCTTTTATCCCAAATTGTCAAAAGCACAGTGATGACAAGTTATTGCTGAAGCACCACAAGATTCACTACGGTGCTTTGTGCAGAAAATTCCACTGGAACCGGGAAGAAATATCAGATCTTCAGAGAAGGAACTTTTATCATGCTGTGAGTTTACTGAGTCTAGCACAATAGGATTCGGGCTCTTGGCTGGGAGATATCTTGCTTACCCCACTGTAGATAATACATATTAACAATAAATATTTGCTGAGGCACACTGATGATAACGCTGTACAAATTTTCACCTGTGTCCTTGCCTGAGCATTTCTGGTTAGAAATTCTGATGCTGTAGCAGGAGAAGGGAGATGACAGTGAACACAAGTTGTGATCTAAGATGGGAGGAGACAGAAAAAGGGAAAGGATCACAGCTTTGCAGCTGTGTCCCGTGAAGTGAGAGTGCATATAATTCCAGCCCCTTCATCTGGGTTTGGGACAGAGTAGCACCTGATTGACCAGGGAATTGGTATTTCTAAAAAAATGTTATGAAATGTTCTAAATAAATGTTATTTAATTTCCTTTTGCCTTAGCCTTCTCATGGGGATTATGATATTTAAGTCTTGGTAAACATGAGGAGAGAGCCTAAGGTGAAACATGCAGTAAATGTAATCTTTGTAATGCGAGCAAGAGTCCAGCTTTAGATCCTTTTTTCATTCATCTTATTAGCCCAAAGGTAATATCTGTACTCTATTATAATGGAACTTCTCTGGTATAATGAGAAGTTAGCTATTCAATACAGTCCTCATCAACATTGTATTTTTTTTATGTTTCTAAAGCTCAGTAGAAAATGGCATTAACCATTGTATTGAATCAAAGAGCTGAAGTACAGCAAGGTTAAACACAGCTTTTGCGCTAAAAAGGAAACCGAGACTTCGATTAAAGTTCTGAAGTAAAAAAGTTAGGTAAATACATGGGTGAAATGAAACATTAAAATTAAATTACTATCATGGGTGGGTGAAGTTCAGTATAAGGAGGGGTGTTTAAGATGAGAAGATTTTCATCCAAGAGTGAGTTGGCTAACAATGTTGCTAATGTGGGATCCTACAGTTGACAGTTTATTTCTGAAGGCAGATACTGTCCTAATGTTGCTGCTTTGAGAGCTACAATTACATAAAAAGAACATGCCATTCAACAGTGCGTATCATCGGTCATTATACAGGCCTTCTTTTATTGCTCATCTCCGTTGTGAGCAATCTATGGGAGTGGAAAGGAGGGCCTGTATTTGTACAGAAGACAGGCTCAGAGATGCAGACAGCTCAGAATCTGACCAAGGTTTTCCTTTAAATGTTCCTCTGAGGAAAAAAAAAAATCTAAAAAAGCTGATAGATAAAACCAAGTATCCGATCAAAAGGATTTCCAAACAGAGATCAATGTTAACTAACTTTCTCTG
Source organism: Pelecanus crispus (assembly GCF_030463565.1). NCBI lineage: Eukaryota > Metazoa > Chordata > Aves > Pelecaniformes > Pelecanidae > Pelecanus > Pelecanus crispus. The sequence continues at coordinate 47,659,709 of NC_134649.1, forward strand.
GCAGCAAGGTGAACTGTGATATTAGCCTGTATGGACAGAAGTAATATTTTGACTATTTTGCTCTTTATACAGGGAAAGTGCAAGTATTCCATTGCAGAAGGCAAGAACTAAAATTACTTGGTTAATAATGGTCTCATTAATATGCTTATTACTCATTTCCTCCACAGTATCACATAGGACTTCCAGTTGTAGACTAGAGAGCTGATGTGCTAGGCTCTGTACATGCACTGAATGAAATGGTTTTTTTGCAGAAGTGTTCACTAGATGCAGTGACCTTAAAGGGTTCTGATCTTTCCTTCCCTGAAGTTCTCCAAGGGTAGCTGCCCTTTCTGTGGAAAAGGCTATCTTGCATGTTCTCACAAAGCTGTTGTCTTCCTCACATTGTTCAACATCTGTGTGAAAAATACTGTGTAAATTAAATTAGTGTCTAGCTGTAGGTCTTTGATATAAAGAAAAGCATCTGTTTTCCATTTCCAGCCATGATTAGCCACTGTTTGAAGACTGGCTGGTTAACTCACATGCTGGGTGGCACGATTCCCTGATGTTTGCTCATGCAGTAACATATGCAATGCGGGGCAATTCTTTCAGATCCATCAAGGTGACTTGGGAACCTAAGCCCTGATGTGAAAAGGGATATGGGAATTACAGATGGGCAGGTAATGCATTGTGAACAAAATTTTTCTTGTCAACACTTAAAGTTTCACTGTAACTGTAGTAGTGTTTTATTTTTATTAGAATTTGTATTTCTAATCAAACACACATTGAACACTTTTGATCATTCTGAAGCTGAAGTCTAGGGTGTAAGAAGTCCTTGCAAGTGACCTTCACATGTAAGAAGCTTTGAATTACCTGCCAGAAGCTGAGAACCAGTATTTTTAGAGAGGGTGGAGGTGGAAATGGAGATTCAAGAAAAAAAATTCAGATCAGCTGTATCAGGAATGTAAGTGACTTGCCTCACTGAAAATTGATGGAAATTAGGAACTTGGTTATCTATGTGTGTCTGTATGTAATTCTGATCAGAAGCAAAAAAGGAGGTGCAGTCCTCCATTTTTAAACTGTATGAATGAAATTCAGGGAGAAGACTGGGATCTGCAAAGCTGTCTTGGGTCAACTGTGAGCCTACAGGTAGGAGATGTAACCTGGAGGGGGTTTAGAAATTGCTGGAAATGGGTTTACTTGGTCAAGTTTCTTAATTTCCTAGGTCTGCCTCTTTGCTTGAGTAGTGAAAAGCAGATTATTTTGCCCTTTCTTCTCTACTTCTTAATGAATGTAAATTTGCTGCATTGGAAACTTTCATATGTCCTGAAATGTAAAAGGCAGGACACACCTGCTACACAAAAATAAGGAACAATAACAATAATTGCATGAGTAATGTAAAAGAATTGTTGATGAGTCCTCAGTGGAGCTAACAAGTGATGAGGATGCTCAAATGGACTGCTCTATTTGCTTACAGATCACTGTGCTCCTAATTCTGCATTTTAGCAGTTATTGGAGTGTTACATGGGAGTTTGGGAAGCATTTTTGGACTCTCAAATGATAGCTAAAATGTCAGGTATGTTGAAAGATATCCTAGCTCCTCACTTGAGAAGATTTGGTATTGATTTATATAAGACTGCATCACCTTCATTTAGATAGGTATTCTGCACGTTGAATATTTTTCCCAATCAATATATTTTTCCAGTTTGACTGCTGCCCACAGTCAAGCTGTAGCCCTGAGTTCCCTTGTTGGCACAGAAGGGTAGCCTTTAACTGTAAGCAGCATCTGGCCCCCTTTACCTTCTGCTTGCCCCATCTGAGGTACATCCCTCAGATAGTGATAGGGAGCAGCCTTAAATTTGATAAAGAATTTGGCTACAATGCAGTCCTGCAGTTTAAATGCTGTGACATTTTCTAGTTATTAACATAACATTAAATTAAAATTATGTTCCACGGGGACTGTAGCTTTGTATGACTTGGGAGAATTCACTTATTCAAGGAGCTTCTAAGAATTTAAGCTGATTACATTTACAGTTAATACATTCTTTCCAGGGGTACCACTTTGAGATAAAACCAAGAGTCAAATTTTTCTGAGATGCTCTGACACAGCTCCTCAGAGTTCTGCTTAGCCCTTGTGAACATACCTAACCCTCATCAGCTGTAAGCATTCTATGGCTGATTCTTTAAATAGCTAAATACTTGCACCCATTCTCAGCTGGTGTAAATTTGCATTTGGCCTCATTGCTTTTCACAGAATCATAGAATTGTTTAGGTTGGAAAAGACCTTTAAGATCATCCAGTCCAACCATTAACCTTAATTAAGTGTTCTAAGTCCACCACTAAACCAATTAAGAGGAGAGCAATAACTTCATGTTTCCTGGCTTGATGGCTGGATTATTTTTAATGAAAGTAAAAGACTAGGAATCATTAAGGTTGGAAGTGATCTCTAAGATCATCAGTCCAACCACCAACCCAACACCACCATGCCCACTAAACCATGTCCCAAAGTGCCACGTCTACCCATTTTTCGAATACCTCCAGGGATGGTGACTCCCCCACCTCTCTGGGCAGGCTGTTCCAATGCTTGACTACTGTTTCTGTGCAGCTATGATGATTTACATCAGCTTGGATCTGCCCTATTGAATTCTAAATGGCTTGAAAATGAATGCAAATGATGGCTTTGCTGAAGGTCGATATTTAAATGTATATATGCCACTCAATACCGTATGATTAAAACTCATTGCAATTAAACAAACATACATACTCCTAGCTTTGATGTGCAGTGATTCATGCCCCCAAAACTGGAGCATTGGCTTTTAGTTATTTGTTACCATCAGATAATCTAAGAGTTCTGCTAAAACTGGTAGATTGTTTCTATAGTTATTATGAAATAGGATCTGTTGTTCTGCAGTAAATTGGAAAGTATAACTTGTGCTTTGATTAATCTCTTTCTCTGAAACATGGAGGTCATCTCTAACTTCCAGATACTTCTATTCTCCATGTATATTAATTTCTAGTAGCCTGGGGTTTAATACACATATCTCTGTTTCATTTCCACAATTAATGGTTGTAAGACAACACAGATAAAAATGCAAATGAACAACTTATCTTTATGCTTTTCAACTGGATGTTTACAATTGCAGTTACAGTGAGCTTCTAAAACTGCCCAAACAGCTTTTCCTGTAGATATGAAAATTATAAAGATACCTTTATAAATTATGGATTTTAAAAACTGTTGTTGTTTTAAATGGCTATATTTTAGATTTATTGAAACTATTTTGAGTATAAATGCAGCACAGTTTTTGTTCTTTTTTTATAATTCCAGAGTAATACTTGATATTAGCATAAAGAGAAGCCCATAGACATAGAAATATGCATATATATTTTTCTTTTCCTCTGCAAAGATTTTAGAATAGAGACTCATAAGAGTGAGCATTTCTTGCAATGGTTGCCTCTAAGTTCTCCTCCCAGATGTGCTGCTGTGACAACATCTTGGAATCAAATGTAAAAAAGGAAGTAAGTACAAGAAAATTGTGGATCTTGACAAAAACACAGGGCTGTTACAGCTGCAGCATAATAGGGGCACTGGGAAATTAAAACTTTTCAGTTTTCCCTGAGCTGCATTTCTACAGCTGGTAGTGAGAACTTAATTTTTGATTATGTGTTAGTTAAAAAAGAGCTAATACAGTTGGGAAGAGTATGTTCAAACAAGCAGATAAAGTTTTCATTCACCTTCCTGCAAGTAAAACAAGAATTGAACTAGGGCAAATCTAATAAGGAGCCCATGAACACTGTAAATCTGCCACCTTAAATGGACTATGTTTAAAATGTTTTTTTCCTATCCCAGAGACAGGCCAGTCTTCAGGGAGAATGAGTTTTCCTGTCCTTTCTGACAAAGAACCTTGTATTGCTGGGATGGGTTTTCATTTTGGAGGTAACACGTTACTACTTCAGTAGACTTTATGGCTACACCTATATTACATACAAAACATGAGCCCTTGACTCATCCAAACTGGCTTCGTATCTACAGTTTTTGATGTGGCATCTGAATGTGTGTTGGTCGTACAGCTTGAGTTTATGCTCTGCAGGAGTACAGGCCAGAGGCTATGGTGCTATGCCAGAGGCTCTGGGACAGAACTAGCCTGGTACAAGAATCTACAAGTAGACAACATTGACAGCCAGAATCCTTCATAGTCCGTTCTGCTTTGCAATTTTTCACATCCTCAGTACAAGGCAAACTAAGCTAACTGGGCGGCAAAGAAGATTTACATTAGAAGCAGAGGCCAGGCTACCAGGCAGTGATAAGAGAGCAGTAACTTCAGAAATGACATCTGTGACCCAAGTTCTGGGAGTATTGGATGGCTGAACGTGGCGTGTGGTTTGAAGTGTAGGCTCTGTATATTTGAAGAGTTTTGGTAGAATAAATTCCTCGCTTCACTACATTGCATGGTGTAGCTGTATTAGCCAAATTTCACATGTTTTTTTATCAAAATTGTTTTCATAGGAAATGATATTTTACTATCAGTATTTCCAGGTGATTAATTATCCTGTTATGTATTCCTGAATGTCTGTATATTTGCTCATCTTATCTGTCAATCCAAAGTTTTTATGCTTGCTCGGCTTGTCAGTGCAGTATTTGGAAACAGTAAGTAAGGTCCAAGGCTGCGTGCCAGGCAACTTGTAGCTCTGAGTCTAAATTCAGAGGCTAGATATTAATATGCTTTTTCCACATCAGGGAAAATAAGATGGCAATATCCATGAGTGTGGCATGCAGACAGAGGAGCATCTCTGACACCACATAACCTCACGGTCCTACACCTCCCTGACTTGAATATAGGCTCATCTTCGGTGTTCTAACTCCAATGGTAATGTTAACAGTTGAGCTGAAGGTAGAGAGAAATGAAAGCATGCTAGGAGCATTTTCTCTAGATAATTAAGGGGCAAGAAAAGTAATCAAGTGTATACAGAAGTAAATGTTGGCTTGGGCAAGCAGAAGCTCGTGACAGCTCTCAGCGGGCTGTTTTATGTAAAGATAAACAGGCAGTGAATGCTTTTGGAGCGCTGTACCTTTGCATATGGAGCAGTGTATCCAGCACCTTAATCCAGGAAATCAAACCCAATATTGCATCCTTTTTATTTGTCTTTAGACATTAGTAGCAAATGCTATTAGAACTGGCATCAAGGCCACAGGTAAGCTGGCCTGCCTTTTGTCTTGTTTCCTAGGCTTTTAGATTTTATTTCCATGCAAGCTTCCACTGTGTTTATGCTGGCAAGCTTAATAGCCCAGAGTCAAGCTGACACCAAGTTGTTGTTAACTCCATTTGCCTGTGATTCCACTTGTGTTGCAAGATATATGTTAGAGCTCTGTATGATAATAAACAGAGTTCTGCAGAATTTTTGGTACAGATTTCTCATCACCTTTTGTGGCGGCTTCAGCTGAGCACTGAAAGCTGCATTAAGCATGTGGCTTACAGCCACAGTGAAAAGGGTCTAAATCTCCTCTCTTTTCTGATCACATCTTGGCGACTGTAATAATATTTCTAAGTTATGCTCTACTGTCAGCTCCTGCCTACTAGCCTAGAAAAGGGTATTTGTTTGATCTTTTGCATTTATCCATTTTATATACTGAGAAAGGTGGTGTCCTCTGCTCTATCTCCTATTCAGGAGTTGATAACAATTAATAAAATACTTGCTGTTTCTTTCCTATCTCACCCTTTTCATTTTTCTTCCATGTTGCTTGCACAGAGAATATATGTGTTCTGAACTTTTACTGGCCTCTCATATTTATTCTGAAAATAATATGCTCGAACCACATTCGCCCATGGAAAACAGGGAGGGTCTGGTTGCCTTTGTCAACATGAGCTCTGAGGGAGCACAGAATGGATTTGTGGCAAATTTCTCTCTAGCAGTACAGCAAGAGGTAACACCGATGTCTGCTGGGAGGATAATGCCATGGTAGTAGAGCTTTTGTGCCACCCATCAAAACTAAGAAAGTTTAGTCTCTTGGCAGGGTTGGTTTTCAAGGTCTATCATTTGTCTGGTCTTCATCTATCACTTTGGTACCAGGATTCCTATCCAAGATCTGGACAGGCTCTAGACTACTTTTTTTCTGGGATAAAGAATATTCAACTTGCTAAGACTAAGCTTATATCCTGCTAAAATGCAGGTTTTCTACTATTAGTTGTTAACTCAGAAAGGCTTGAGGATCCCTTTTCTCTATCAATATCAAGGGATGCACATTGAAACAGTAATCCCCACTTTTTCCGAGTTTGGCAAAACTGTAGTCCTCAGGAATCCAGTTGCTATGTTCATGGTTGTTGGGGGGAGGAGAAGGGGAAAGGCACTAAGCCCTAAATTTGTGGCAATTCACCTCCATGCATATAGATATGCAGTGACCTTTTGAGAGGTGGGAGAGAAGGAATGGAAAGAAGGCTTTATCAATAAAGGAATCGCAATTCTTTTATTTTGGAAGAATCATTAGAGAACCTGAAAAAGGTACCTTATTGTATTTACTATAGTATTTACTATAATATTATGTTTTCCTTTCTATCTTTAAATTTAACAGTACCATCTGTCAAAAATATTAGTAATGGAGAAATACACTGGATAAGGCAAAAGTAATTACTCACTTTCCTTTGGTCCAATTTACAACAGCTTAAAGTAAAAGAGCAAGTAATGAAGTTCCCAGGCAAAATTTGAGCTTTTTTGTATCACCTTTCCTCTAGTAGGCTCTGCAGAATATAATTAAATCTGCCCTTGGTAGATTAGAAGTAACACTGCTGTTTTGTCTCATACACGTATGTGTGCATTTTGCTTTTCTAATGTTGTTTTTCAGAGTTTGCAAGAGACATCGCTGCTGCTTGTCTTCCTAACAACCTTTGGGTTAACGTTAACACCAGAACTCCATCTATAGATAGCTGCACAGCCTTCTCAAGCTGTCACTGCATTCTTCCCACCATCTGTTTGCCATCCCGAAAGACTGGCAAGGTTCTATGGGCCTTCTGTACGGGAGGATTATGTACTACTTGCTCATCAGCTCTGAAACAAGCTTCCAAATTTGTTTGTCGTTGCTGGGTTTTTCTCTGTAATGCTTTTGAATGTGAGAATGGGAGGCAGTTCTATTTGTTCCGAAGTCCTGCTGCAAGCTTCCAGGTCTTTCTGGTATTTTGTGTTGTGGTGTTACAAACAGTGCGTTCCCATTCAGTGCAGTGATTGCAGAAGTTAGAGGGATGCCCAGATTCTGGAATAAGATGAGTTTGCTGGGAGCAAACAATGAAGGAAAAAAAATATACCAGCTTCCCAGTCTGCTTTTTGCTTTGGTAGTGAGTTGCTTGGCAATGAGCTTTCCTGAAGCTGGGAGAGAATATCACTGCAGCACAGAAATTCTGTCAGGTCCAGCTAATGGTGCAAACTCAGGAACTCTATTCCCCCCCTAATAGGAAAGGGAGCTTGTGTTGGTTTGGATTTTTAAACTTGCAAACTAAATAAACTATGAGGAAATGCCATCTCCTTGGACTAACTATTGGAGAGGCGAGTTCTGGAATTAAGTCCAATAGAATTTATGCTTGAATACTGCTTCCAGTTTCTGCTTCTTGCTGGATGTAAGTATTTAGGATGGTTTTCTGCACACTAAATTTGATGTGCTGGAGAGTATAATGTAAATACTAAAATATATGCTTTCCTTATTGTTCTACACACACCATCATTTATATCACTTGTAATAATACCCTAGTTACATAAATATTTAACAACAAATAGTGTCTGCATTAAGCAGGAAAATTCAAAGCCACTGAAACAATGTGAGGTATTTCTATTTCGTGTTTGTTTTCTGTCAGAAGAAAATGGTGGATACCATTGTAATGATCTTTCTTTGCAAGTAACCTAATTATCTCAACAAACTGACTTTCTGAACAGAACTACTTTTGTCTGGGGGAGTGGAAGGGAAATCAGAACAACAGGAAAGAAAACACTGAGTTCCTTTGAGGTATGCACATCTATCTGCAATGTTATTGCCCCCCCGCCCCCAATTTTTTCTTTGATTTTGTGTAGCATTGGGTGTCTCGTGCTCTTCCAGTTGCTCTGTTTGCTTCTGTCCTTTTCTTTCCTGACTTGACATGGCAAAATAAGATTTTTCTATTTCTAGTAAGGGTTTTTAACTTACAGATTGTAAAATATCATTACAATTTGGTACAGGAAGCAAGATCATCTCCATTGTTTCTTTCTGAACTGTCTTTAACCTCAAAAAGAAACACAATTCTGATATTTCATGAAGCCTGCTGGAGACATTGTGGCTGTTATACATATTATGTGGTTAGCAGTGCCTTGAATCTCCAATAATGTCCCAGTGTGGTCGGGAATGTTTTTCTTTCATACACGCCGAGCTTTGTTTTCTTCAGTTAAGCCGAATGTGGCAGAATGCAGTCTCTTTGTCAATAAAATGGGCAGTCTGTGGTGGTGTACTGTGATCTGACAGTGTGAATGTTTTCTGTATGAACGTACTGGGTAGTTTCTCAGTCAAGAACTGTTAACAACAATGAAAAAGAAAAATGTGTTGCTCAAGGTAGGGCACTGCAGAAATATCTCGCTGTCTATGCCCACTATTTTTTTAATCTTTCTAAATGAAATAACAGTTGAGGCGCTACTGCATATTGGGGTATCTGAGCAGGTTGGCCCTGCTTAGGCAACCATTGCAGAATGGAAGGGGTTTAACTGATACAGTAATGCAGGGAGACGTTCTTAGTTTTAAAATAATTTTCATTTAAACGCTTTATTCCCCTGGTTGAAACAAATAACACCAGTTTAAAGGTGGTATTTTAGCTATTATATTTCCCAGTGGCCACAGACTCAAAAAGGGTAATACATCAGTTATTGATTTCCATCAGACCTACCTGTAAATGCACAGGTTAGCAGTGCGCCAGCCTAGGAGTAGGTGTGGAGCATTGCGGCCAAGAGGCATGACATGTACAGGAATCCACTTGAAGACAAGGAGGTGGTAGGCCGACATAGAACTAGCCTTAAAACCAAAAGTTTAATGGCAAGTTCCTCGGGGGGGAGGGGGGGGGGAATCTCACAAGAGATCCATCTAAGGTACTTTTTATATGGGGGCATTTTGTTGATAAAAATAGCTACTGCCACTACTTGAGCAAAACAAACCATCTAGGCATAAACACATAGCTCCTCTGCTAGGCATAAAAGAATGTAATAAGGCAAAATCACATCCAAAATTATGTTAGTATACTTGCAAAAAAAGTCATATCAAGAAAAAGGAAATAAAAAATATTCTTGAGTAAATTTCTTGTATAGACTTAGTTTTGCATTTCAGCAGCAGGTTCATGCCTATTCACAGTTCTTAGAAATCAGATTATGGTGATAAAATATTGTAATGTCATTATGGTAGAAGTCATATGAAGTAGTCTATACAGCTTTAAAATATTTTATTACCAGCGGTTCATTTAATACTTAAAAATGTATCCTTTGAAAATATTTTTCAACAAATTTAATCCAGAGGCTTAGCCAGTTTTTCCTGTCTGTATTTCTACTATTGAAATACTGCACAATAGGTCATGTATTATTCCTGCAGTGCTTAAAGATAAATGGGAACAGTTTCTGAAATCAGCCAGGTCTAGGTTCACTCCTCTGGTTTCAAAGATTGACACGCATTCTCCAAGTGTCGCAGGGACATGGGACAGAGTTCTGTTACCTGCTGAATATCTCCCGTGTTGTCTGTGACAATAAAATTTTCTCTTTCGTGATGAAAATCCCCTTTAAAAAAAAAAGACAGCCAAAGAAAACAAAAATGACTCCATCATGAAAGCAGCAAAAGATCTGCAGCAGGTTGTTCGCTAGTGAGTCAAAACAGTCTGGGGGAAAAAAATATCACTTTTTATGCTCACATCTAGCTCTTTTTAATTATACTATTACTTTAATCACACCTGCTGTCTGACATCCCATTACGTGCATTCTGGCATTGCCAGACAGGAAAGTTTTTGACTTGAGGAAATAAAATCTGATTTCTGAGTACTCTGGTATTACCTATCATTCTTGTGGTACTGAGACTCTTGTGAGCTGTCCCTGGGGGGGGGGCGGGGGGGGAGGGGAGGTGATGGGGGAAGGAGAAAATCTTTCTTTGCTCTTCTTGATGGGAGCTAGGTATAGTTTAAAGTGACAGGTCCAAAATCTAGAGAGACCCTTGAGCCTTTTTCTTACTGAGCCAATAAGAGATAGCTACTCACAATTAAACAAGTGTGGGGTTGATTTTTTTAACTACAGTTGTAATCCAGCAAATTCTCTCTAAAACATATTTGATTTCACCTAAATCCCCAACACTTCAGATCACTTCAGGCCCTAGGCACCTGACCTGCAGCAAGCTACTTACCTGCTCTGTGTCTGTCTTAATTTGGTAAAAGGGAATAAGAAAATTTCTTGAATATCTGTTTTCTTGAGGGGAGGTGGAAGGAGTGATGTACTATATTACTATCATAACCTGCTTGCTTTACAAATAATTATAATCTCTGGGAGGGTTGCTGTAAATGGAATTCAGGCATTCTCACAGCAATTTGCTAAAATTGAGCCTCATTTATACGTTAGAAGCTGAACACCAATGACAGAGCTTAGGACAGAGGAGAAAGAAACTTCTTGGATTATTGCCACGGCTCCATAAAAGAATCTATATTACAAGAACTTACATAATTATTTCTTCCAAGTCTCGGGAAAGCTGCAGACTTCAGTGACGGCTGCACTTTTGTCTATTTTTTTCTATGTAGACTGTAAAGTCTTAGAACAGCCTGTAGTGCCTCTGTGTAGACCACCTGGTGCAGCTGGGGTTTCAAAGGGCTGCTAGCCAACACAGATCTAAAATAACGAATTTCTACAATCTGAGCTAGTGAGTCTGAAGAGTTTTCTGTTGTCTGTGGCTCAGAAGAAGTTGTGTAATGTATACCTACCAGCGACTTCCCTAGTCTATCCGTAGATAGGTAAGGTTTAGATAATGATCTTCTCAAGGGTTTTGGGAGAGTACGGCACAACCGAGTGGGAAGGTTCTGTTCCAGTTCTGAATTTTCCCGAAATGATTGTTCAAATCACCTTTGTCAAACCTATGATATCTCTCTGTTATCAGACTGGTGTTTTCACTCATGGACAACAGTTTCATTTTAATTGATTATTTCCGTTTTGGGACTGTTGATATATCACTCTGTAGAAGTTTCTGGCACTTTTGAAGCTCTATGAATGCAGTGATGACAAGAGGAGGAACCAGGAAAACCCAAATATTCATGTAGTGCAAGCTTAGCAGTTACCTTAGCAGTCTGGAAGGTACTCACCAACAAGGCCAGGCAGAAGGATATTTGCCTCTAGAAAAGAATGCTTGGTGGGCTAACTCCTAAATGTGAGATACAGTCAGAATAACATTCAGATCTGAAAAGAAGGAGTTAGGAGGCTCAGCTGGAACCAGATTTTTTTAATGCTCTAAGGAATACAGAATATCATATTAAAACCAGTATTTCTGCTCCAAATATAAATGTTATTATACCAAATGTGAATAAAAGAAGTGAAAATCTCCATATAAAGCCAGCCTACCTAATGAAGGCAGATTGTTAGGGAAGGGGTGGAGAAAGAAGAGTAAATAATTGGGGTGATGGATTCAGAGTGCCAGCTGCAGTCATTTGCCTTAAGTTCTATGAATGTCAAAAAGTTGTTTTATTTTCTTTTTTTTTCCTTAACAGTGAATGATCTATTTTGACTTATTTTTCACTGTAGGGTCTTGCTATGATTAGAGTGGTCAGGAGAAGACTGCCTTTTGTTGCAAACTATAAAAGATAATACCACCCTTTAAACAAATTAGTGAGAGAGAACAGAATGAATGCAACACACGTGATCTGAAACCATAAAGTAAACCAAGTGATTTCAGTGAGTTACATGAATATATGTATATATTTTAGCATTGCTATAAAGAAAGTTGCAAAGCAGATAATAGTGCCTTAGTTAATGTGCATAGGTCTTAACTCCACTCTGTTAAACAACCTCAATTATTTCAAACATGCCTGGATGTTTAAAATGGAACAGCTTTACAAAACAGGAATATATAGAAGATTAAATGTTACAAACAACTTTGAAATGCTCATGAGTTCTTGCTGGTACATGCAATAACAACTGATAAAATCTATAACTAGAATGTTTCTATACAGTGATACCCCTGTGGGATGCTTCTGAAAGTGTTTATTTGAAATATTCTAGAAACAATGTTGGAATTATTTTTAGTAAGCAGTGCAAAATCACTTAATTCTTTTCCTCCATTCCTTTGAAATCATCCCTGGTTCACTAATAAATTTTTGGGTTTTAATGATCAGATTTTTGACTCTAGGCTAAGCTCTTAGAATGCGAAGGAAAACAAAACACAAATTGGAGCTCCGTACCCCCATTCCTTCCATGCTGCTAACGCTGGTGTTTTACACGACCTCATTCGTTCAAAAGTCTCCATTTCTCCAGACAATCCAATTTACAATGTCTGCCTTCTGCTCAAGGCTCCATACTGCTCTGCCCTTGCCCAGAGCTACCTCACCCAGCAGCGAGAATGGACCCATGTTGATTCACTGCAATGAGTTGGACAACACGAAGGAAGCAAAAGCTCCTTGTGTTTCCTGGCCATACCACCTAACTACCTGCATGCCTGGCAGTCCGTATTTGTGATGCAGAGGGCAGTTCTACAGAGGCGCACCTGAGCTGAATCACCACGGAGTCCCAAAGGGTTTAGTCCCACCATATTTGCATATTTAATAATTCCGTGAAATTAGCATAGAGATGGAAAGGGAGGAAAGGGAATTAAAAATTGCCTCCAAAAATTGTGGAGCAAATTAGCTGATCCTCTGAATATTCAGGCATAATTAGAAACCAATAACAGCTAGAAAACAAATGTCAGCCTCAGCTGGAGGTGTCAGGAGGAAGTCATCAGTGAGCACTTTTTTCTTCCCCCAATATAAACAGCAGATGAGGTTATCCCTAAAATAAACATAGCCCATCTGCTGTCCTCAAATTTAGCAAAGAGGGAAGGTGAAAACAGGCACAGATCAGCATTGGGTGGTATGGAAGACACTCAGACTCAGGAAGTTGTTAGAGGGTAGTATCCAGAAGCTCTTTGGGACCTAGTGCCTTGCATGGCTCTGTTCCCTCCTGCCACTTCTAGCAATGAAATTGTGCTAAAAGCACCATCGTTGGCCACTTTCCTCCACGTACACTATAAGCTCCACACCTATGAGGAAAAGTCTCAGAAGGAAGCAGACCTTCTGCAGATTCTACAAGGTTTCCCTGGACCTCAAAGGACTCTTGTCCTTTGGAACCTGAAGCCTCTCTATGTCCTTTAAGGAGGAGGTTCCACTGATGCAAGCGAAGGAAATGCTGAAAGCAGAAACTCTGCTAATGTTCTGAAATATCTACGGGATAAACTGGTGCTGAGGAATCATCTGACTGTTGGTGAGCAACCCAACAGCTCAAACCCTAAACAAAGAGGTAGATTTAAGGCAAATAAATTTGACAGACAACTGAAGGGTGGGGTTTTAGTATGGCTAGAATGAAATAAATATTTAATCATTGGCTTACATTTTTCAATTAAGAAATAATTAGAGACAAGTTTTATTTTAAAATTAAATTTCACGTGCAAAAGTTTTGCACTACAAAAACCCAAAACAAAACCCCCACCAACACCAAACCTTCCCCCAAAACTAGAGCTGGAGGAAAAAAGGTGAGGTACCAAGTTTCAGGAAACTGAATTAATATTATAAATTTGTGAGATATTCATAGACATCTAATGTCTTGAAGTTCTACATGATATTCTGTCATTTGTGAATACATGCTCAAAAATTGCATACTATTGTATTTCAGATTCATATTACAGCGGCATCAGCAGCCTTAATCAAAACCATAGCCCCCTTGTCATGGGTACTGCACAACTGTAAGAAACTGTACGCATGTCAAGAATCTCAGTGGGATTATTTATGGCTGTGAAGTTTCTTGTGTGGTTTGGCAAGATGCTGAATTCATGAGAATTGGATATGGTCCTTATCAGAGGGTGAAGAGGTATGGACGCAAAGTCTGTGGCAGTCTTCTCCAGTGATTATTTTAAATCTAGCATAGATGTTATTCTGAAAAAAATGCTTCAGTTCTGTCATCTAAACCATTTAAATTTTATAGTTGCCTAATAATTTTCTAATTGATGCAGACATTTCTGTAGAGGGAATTCAAACATACTGACAATAGACTTGTTTTTTTTTCTCAATTGCCTGTCACAGACTTCTTAGATTCCTGCACCTCCTTTTCCTCGTCTGGTTTCCCTCCAGGATCTATTGGTCCCCAGCAAAAATTAATTTAGGGGAAATTATGCAGGACTCGGGAATTATGCATTGGAAAACCATCAGCAGCTCTGTCATGTTTGGCATCTACAGAGACTTGGACCGATATTATATGACAAAAAGAATCATTGCTCCCCTAGAAAACTCTTGACCCAGACTCTGACTTTATAAAGGGAACAGAATATCCTCTAATTTAGAATATGTAATATAAAACATACTGAGTGGTTGATGATAATATAGGAAACAAAGCTTTTAAAAGATTTGCAATGCTAAACCAATTCTATTAGGTGGCATTGGTAAAATAGTGCATCAAGATTTAATCTTACAAAAATCCTTTAGGTAAAATGTGATGACAGAAATTCTGGACTGAAAGATACTGTTATTCTTCTGAATAAAGAGTTTCAATTTATCGTGCTCAATGCTCTTATTCAGCCTTCTAAGCTTTCATTTGAACTGTGCTGCACACTTCTCGTTCCACCCACTAATGATTCGCAAGGGTTAGAGCAGGGATTTTTCTTTCTCTAAATTTGTTTCTCATCTCTCAATCCCCATCTCAGACACTGACGATAATGTCATTCAATAGGCTATCCTAACCAGCAGGAAAACTAAGCAAACTTTTCTTCCAAGACTACAAACACTTCAAAAAGTGCTTCCCCTTGTCCTATCATTTCAACAAGACTCAAGGAAAAAGAAAAAAGCACTTGCTCTTCTTTCATGAAAGCAGCTGTTCTTCTTCCTTTCAAATTTAACAAACAGATCAGACAGCACCAATGTACCCGAGAGCTTTGTACCACTTAAAAAGCTTTACAAGCCATGAGCAAGTATGTACAGAAACACATTTACAGCAAGAATTGCATATCTCGCCCCCACCCCCAATTGTTGGAATGAAACCGAGTCGCTTTTGGTAACGTCATAGGTCAGATGTTGTAAAATTGTTATCATTGGAACAGGCTGAAGCATACTGAAGTACGTTCTATATATTTTTTCCTTGTGTGTGTTAGAACATTCAGCTTAATTGATTAACTTATCCAGCACTGGAGTTGTATCCTGCACTCGCTGACACTAATAGCAAAAATTCTAATTACTTCATTTGAAGCATAATTATTTATTCATGAGAAATACCGTAATATTTTTCCTATTTGCAAAAACCAGTTTTTGAACTTCATCTGGAAAATCTGACAAATGTTTTCAAATTTCTTTTAATTCACTCTTAGTTAAAAGTTTCTATAGATTTTTGATTTATTTAAAACCTGGATTAAGTTTTTAGAGCTTTGTTTCGATGCTGTTATTAGTGTTTTGTGATTCAATAACCAAGAACTGGAAACTGTTCAAATAGCCCTTTTCTTTTCAGGAATCATAAAGGTATTTGGAAGCTGGGCCCGGGTTCCACTTTTATTTAAATTCCAGGCTATTCCTACAATTTCTACTCTTTCTGTTTTTGCAAAGTTCAAAATCCACATGAAATGTTTCAAATTGAGGCAGATAATAGGAGACTGTGTTTACAATCTGATTTCTCATAAAAATCTTATCAATTCTGAAAGATCTGCTTCATTTAACTTGTCAGTAATTTATGCAGCTGGGTAATTGTGAAAGTTTTGACACAATATTATATCTGAAAAAATCGTCCCTTTTATTGAATAACCTGCTTATTTATATTTATAGTATTCTACTTTTCAAACAAAAAAATTCATATGTGTTTCAAGACTTTGAAATAGATATTTTTTTTCTCTTTACATAAATGTATAGCTCTGTATTTTTTTTTTCCCCCCAAAGATGTATGCTTTTCATTGGGGCACAGTAAGGACAAATCAATGAGACAAGTATGCACAGTGAATCATCAAGGGTTTAAAACTGCCTAGAGATATATTAACTCAGAGTGAGTTATGTATTAAGATATCCATTCTACTAAATATCTGCCAACAAGAATGCTGGATAATGGAAAATTATAGAACCAATTCTGTAATCCTTACTCCATATAGCAGTATTGGGGCCAGAGTTATGAAGACCAGTTGGGTTTTCATGCAATCCATTCATGAAATCACAGCATTCTAATAATTATCAATCAAATTAGAAAGTAAGAATATTTTAGAAAAAAGAAAAAATAAAAAGAATGTAAAGCTAATACGATGGATTTGAGATGTTCATACAATTTTCTCTTGTTTTGCCATCATTTTATGATCTCTTTGAGGAACAAAACTTACAAAGTTTACTTCTGGCAAATAACTGGGGCTGTTATTTGCAAAAGAAGTGCAAAATACCCAGTCTTGCAAACACTGTCCTATGAGAAACTCTGCAGAATTTGCACTGTCTATGCCTTACTGAAGACGTCTCACACAAGAAGTTAGTATTTTGGATTGGGTTTTTTTTTTTAGTTAACACATGCTTTGCCTATGAAAAAAAGTCTCTGACAGTTAGATACCAAGTTCCATTGGAACTCTGAGACTCTTTAATGAGTCTTTGAACATTTTAGGCTGAAACAATAACTTCCTTTTCCCCTCCAAACATGGAGTTTTCAAAGTTGAACATTGCTGTTTGTGCTTATCTGTAAAATGAATGTCATATTTGTTCTCATATTAAAAGAATAACAAGATTTTTTTTTAAGATTTTTGCTTAGGTAAGTATTTTCATGTGTGATTGATGGAACTGAAAAAGAGATATTACTGAACTTCAATAAAAAAAGGTGTGCCAAACCAGTGTAGAACTTCAGAAAAATATCTACTGAAAAATGCCTTGGTCTTTGTATTCTGGAAACCAGAAGGACAACTGCCACTAACTTCACTGTGGCAGTGAGGGAAGTAGAGCAAAAAAAATTAGCAATATTCTACAAGGCCTGATTCCTATATTTATCTCAGTAAATCTTCATAGGCACCCGTTTATACATACATACAAGTAAATCCACAGAGTTATATTTCTTTAATCCACTTTTGGTGTAAGTTTCCCCTTATTTTTAGACTACTACAGTTTTTACACAACAGTTTTAACTTGTCAGCAAATGAAGAGAGCTCTTCCATCCCTTTCTGAAATCTTTTTTGTACTTATCTTCCTCTGCTATGTACTCAAGAAGAAATATTTTTTTTTTCTCTCTAATATTCTCTGAGGTTTTTTTTTCAGCGAGCTACAAGAGTAAGCACTATAATTCTTCATTATCATTGGAATACAAAACCAAGTGCATTTCCGACAGCTAGTCAGTGAGCAGTTCTGGCATGCCGTTGTACAGGGAGGCCCCACACACTTAATTTAACTTAAGGAGTCCAGATCTGACTGCAATTTTTTTTTGTCCTTGAAGGAAAAGACAGCACCATCTGCTCTGTCTACAAAGCTCCTAGTGTAGGAACTCTCAGAGTTCTGAAAATAAGGATGAAAAGGATTAAATTATGTAGCCACCTAAGGTTACATTCACGCCTATGTAAAGAAGTAGTTGAAGAAACAACCCTTGTCTTAAATCCATTTAAAGTCCTCAAAATATAGCTATAGTGGGACAATGTATAGAGCTTATATGCTCTTTGGAGCATAACAGGTGAATGGATAAATTAGTTATATTGCAAATGTTAACTAACTTTTTGAATGTCGCACAACTCGCGCCTTGAAGCTTCAAAGAAGGAGAGAGGCTGATGTTAATTGTATGTAACAACAAAATTCAACATAGTGTGCATCATGACAGCAGTGCAAGTCTTAATATTTCCTTAAAAAGTAGGAAAGTTACCGTGTGTTCCCGAATTGAGGATAGATAAAACCACAGATTTTTATCAAGATACTCATTATGACTGCATATATTAAATTATGATTTCAAGGAAAGTATGGTTGATGTAAGTCAAACCAAAATAAACGCTGAAAGGAATCTTACATAGGGTGCAAAAGAAGAGTTGAAGCATTTCTTAAAAATTAGCTTTTGTGTTTGTACCATGATAAAAGAGCCTGTTGGAGCAAAAACGTTTTTAAAAATGAGCAGATTTTAAAATAATATTTTAAAGTCAAAAAGCAAGACTCAATGTGAATGCTCTCTCTTTGAAACCCAGACATTACTCATGAAAGCAAGCAGATAATTTATTTTAAAGATGAAGGAACTTTACGTTTAAATAGTATTTTTAGCTGGATTTTGGTATTATTATATTAAATTACCAAAATCCTTAAAATATTGATAGTTTTAAAAAATTATTAGTCTGTGCACTTTCATTGTTCATCTACATGAGTCACACTCATATGATTTTTGCCTTTTGTGCATGTAATTTTGAGTGGCTTTAAGCATTTGTGATTAATACAGGGACTAACTGTCATTCTTTTTTTCTCCCCGGTGTAAAATATATATTTATATCTTAAAAGTATGTTTTCAAAATCTGTTCTATGTTTTACCCTAGTTTGGCTCAAAGTATCTTTTCTCTGCAGTTGCTCAGTGTTTTATTTGAAGTCATCTAATAAAAAGCACGGAGTCAAGATTCTCATACTGTAAGAATATTAGACTTTAAACAACTGTCTTTATCACCATTTTGCAGTCAGGGTTCAAATAAATGAATGGATATTTGATCCAATGTTAAATTAAAAAAATATTTGTAAGAGTCTTTATAATGAATTCCCTTTCCTTTCCCAAGTGCCGTGAAAAATAATTCAGATTTCAAGAGACTCTATCCTATCAGGAAAGGGAGTATGAAAAAAAATATTATGCAAAGACATGCATAAATATGAATCTTCTTTAGTGCTTGCAGTTCTGATGCTTGTGATTTTAGCCACTGAGGGAGGAAATACAGCCTGCCTGTAATCTTGGCTGTCTTCATTATTCTAAATCCTACTATGATAAAGTGATCCAACAATAAAACCTACCCCTTCCTCTTAGTTTTTGTATCTGAATTATGAATAATTACCGCCATTTCACATGATTCGGTTTGTCCTTAAAATAAGGGTGGTTGTCAATGCAGACTGTCCCGTCAGATTGCTACTTCTGCGGGAGGCAGAGGCCTTTGCTCAGGGCACCAGCTGCAGGCAAGGGTGCCTGGGCATCCTCTGAATGCCTTTGAAACACACAATCTCCTTTTCCAA
This sequence comes from Pelecanus crispus, assembly GCF_030463565.1. Taxonomy (NCBI): domain Eukaryota; kingdom Metazoa; phylum Chordata; class Aves; order Pelecaniformes; family Pelecanidae; genus Pelecanus; species Pelecanus crispus. The sequence goes on from NC_134649.1 coordinate 47,679,055, forward strand.
AATATGAAACCTTCACGTTGCTGGAGCCAGGGGACGCTTACTGGGCTACCGGGAAGGGAGCTCAGGACAGGCTGTGAGAAATGGCAGCGTTATTCCGTCTGTGTTACGGAATCAGCGGGGCCTGCGGCTGGCTTTCAGGTCAACCTGTTAACGTCAGCATCAGCAACTTTTAGTTGGCTCGTTTCCTGCCGCAGATAAGGGTTCTGAATGCTCAGCAGTCTCTGCGTTTTCATCCTTGTGTTGGGTTTGCGCAGCAAGGTTTTGGTAGCGGGGGGCTACAGGGGTGGCTTCTGTGAGAAGCTGCTGGAAGCTTCCCCCATGGCCAATGGAGCCAACGCCAGCCGGCTCCAGGACGGACCCGCTGCCGGCCAAGGCCGAGCCCATCAGCGATGCTGGTAGCACCTCTGGGATAAAGTATTTAAGAAGGGTGGAAAAAAAAACCCCAACTGCACAATTGCAGCGGGAGAGAGGAGTGAGAATATGCGAGAGGCACAGCCCTGCAGGCCCCCAGGTCAGTGCAGGAGGAGGGCAGGAGGTGCTCCAGGCACGGAGCAGAGATTCCCCTGCAGCCCTGGTGCAGCCCATGGCGAGGCAGCTGTGCCCTGCACCCATGGGGGCCCCCGGGGAGCAGAGATCCCCCTGCACCCGGGGAGGAGCCCACGCCGGAGCAGGGGATGTGCCCCAAGGAGGCTGGGACCCCTGGGAAGCCCACGCTGGAGCAGGCTCCTGGCAGGAGCTGTGGCCCCGTGGGGAGAGGAGCCCAGGCTGGAGCAGGGTTGGTGGCAGGGCTGGGGACCCCGCGGGGGACCCACGCTGGAGCAGGCTGCTCCTGAGGGGCTGCACCCCATGGGGGACCCACGCTGGGGCAGTGCGTGAAGAGCTGCAGCCCCTGGGAAGGGCCCACGCTGGAGCAGTTCATGGAGGGCTGTCTGCCGTGGGAGGGACCCACGCTGGAGCTGGGGGGGAGCGTGAGGAGCCCTCCCCTGGGGAGGAAGGAGCAGCAGAGACAACACATGATGGACTGACCCCAACCCCCATTCCTGTCCCCCTGCGCTGCTTGGGGGGAGGAGGGAGAGAAAATTGGGAGTGAAGTTCAACCTGGGAAGAAGGGCAAGGTAAGGGGAAGGGGTTCTAACATTTAGTTTTTATTTCTCATTATCCTACTCTGCTTTGACTGGTAATAAATTAAACTGATTTCCCCAAGTCGAGTCTGTTTTGACGGTAATTGCTGAGTGATCTCTCCCTGTCCTTATCTCAACCCACGAGCTTTTCGTTATATTTTCTCTCCGCTGTCCAGTTGAGGAGGGGAGTTACAGAGTGGCTTGGTGGACACCTGCATCCAGCCAGGGTCAACCCACCACTGTCCTGCTGCTGGTTACTTGAATAGCGTAGGAGCTCTGTGAAATAGGAGGCATATCTGAGCTCTCGCAGAAGACAAGTGCTCGGGAGCTGCAGATCCATAGGTTCCAGCGGTTCTCCCAAAGATTGAAATGGTGTGTGGAAGGATTTACCTCCATGTTCCTTATGTAAACCTTACACTTTTGCAGGCATGGGATCGCATCTTTTCCATGCCTAAAACAAATGCTGCTGACAGATAAAGTCCAAAGGAGTTTGATGTTAAAAGCTCTAGGATACAAACTTTTCTATTCTTCATTTTCCTCCTCCTTGTCACAGCTTGAAGTGTTTTCTCCGTCATCAGGAGGATGTGATCCCACTGGGAACAGCTTGTTGTGAAAGTGTTAAACTGCTGACTGTGACTTCTCTGAGATGTTATTAAGCATCCATATGTCATTTACCTCATTCTTCTCAAAGCTCAATGCACAGTGTCTGACACATGCTGCAATTCTGTGGTGAAAGCTGTTATTACCAAAATTGTATTTCTGATTATTGTAGAATAAAGAGGTATCTTATGAATCTTTTTCTGTGTATATTCTTGCATTAAATGATAATCTGAAATACTGCAAGTCACAAGTCATCTGGATTTCCCGCATTCCGGAGTTACCTTGGTCAAGAATAGACTGTGAGCTGCCTAGAGTATCTGGACACTTTAATGTGTATAAACCCCACAGATATAAGCGTTGTGTTGCCCTGGTTTATATATATATAGTGATCATTTGCCTCATCTATGCTTTGAGTTTGCTGTACCTTATTTACCATGTTACTACAAACATAAACATGTAACTTTGACTTGATGTATCATCTTGCATTAACTTTCATGCCTTTCCTAGGGTGTAAGCCTGTGTGATACTTAATGCTCTTGTGAAAGCTCCTGTAAGCTTTCTCTTAATGGTTTTGTGAAAGTAGACAGTGACAGTACTTCCCAGTATCTTCAAAAGGTAGTGAACCAGTAATATCCATTTAAAACTCTGACATGGCTACCTCACTTTCTCTCAATTGCTCCCTCTCCAAAATCCAGCACCTGGAAAATCTGCCATGGAAGTGTCCTTTTTCTACCAGGAGCCCTCGTCTCCTTTTAGCAAAGCAAGTCCCATCAGTTGCTTGTGCTCTTTGTAAGAAAAGTCCTTTAGGTCATGACCAATGAATTGTCCCAAGTGAGTCACTATAAAACAGGTAGAAGATTCTGTTGTAATAGCAGCTCCACAGCACAGCTTTGCAAGATGTGTTCTAGGTAGTTTATACGAACTGCCCCTGCTTAGTTTGTTCCAGTCCATGGAGAGAAAATGGTAGTCCAGCTCAGGCATAGACTTGCTTTTAAAATGCAGTTCATAAGTCTTCACACATCCTCAGTAGAAACTCTGGCCTTATTTCGCTTAAATAAGGATCATCATTCAGATTGTATGGGTGGTCTAGAGCAATTCTTTATTGTCTTTTCTTCACTTGGCATGTTGCTTTCTGAGTTACTTAATATTCTGCTACCTATAGGCATTACAAAGAATGTCCCATGATCTCTTCTGACTCTTATTTGAGTCGCCTTGATAAACAGACCTTGTCCCCCAGAATATTTGAAGTTTCTTAGTGTGTGTTTAAAACCAAAAAAGCTTAGCTATAATATCATCTCTGAAATACATCATTCAACTTGAGATGGAGTAGAGGGAAGGTCTGTGACAACAGAGAATTGAAAGGAGAAATTGGCACAGAATTCCCTTGAAGACCCATCTCACACAGTCTTAAAGTAGTCACTAAAGAGTAGCATGCAGCAGTGGCTATAAACAACTACAAGAAACACTTCTAACACTTTATGTATTAAATTTTCCATACTTTCTGTATACCTAGCTCCACTGGAAATCCTGTGGTACCCCAGAGGCAGTATGTGTCAGGAGGGATGTTATGAAAAGCTTTGATAGAACTCAAACTCACAAAGTAATAATTATTTCATTTTACTTGTATGTGAAAATGATTTACTAGCACATCTTCAATAAAAAAAAAACCTCTTGCCTTTAGTGAACACGCTCATCTGTGCTTGCAAACATAATGCTATTTGCCTCATAAGCTCACAATGGAAAGAGAACCTGTTAGAAATTCAGTCAATGATCCAACAGGAGATTAAACCTTTTAAAAAAGGATGAACCAATGGACCAAGAGTAATGGAAGAAAATGCACAAAATGGGAAGAGTGAGTCATTAACTTGATTTAAATATGATTTTTTATTTTTTGGCAGTAAGGCACCAAGGTCTGACATGATTTCGCTTTTCAAAAATGCAGCAAAATGAGAACTTCCAGAATCAGAACTAAACATTGAAAAGATACATATTTTTTTAATTAGAGAAAAGAACAATGCTGTACTGGGCAGGAGAAAAATATCAGAAAACATATATATCTGTGAATCTCCCTTTAATATAAAATCACCATTTTCTATGACTTTTGAGAAGAAAAGGACTTGCTCTTGTTCTAAAATATTTAACTATATGGAAGGATAGGAAAGACAGAAGAAAGATCCTTTACTCTGAATCTGAAGAATTCAGAGCTCGCCAAAAATACATAGTACTGCATGATTCCCACTCACAGACCACACCACTGGCATCTGATTTACCAGTACTTCACTATCATCTTGCTTTAAGGATGGTGATGCTCTTATGACAAATAATAACATATTGTTGAAAGGAAAAAAAAAAAAAATAATTGATATTTGTAGGCAAGAAGTCAGGTCCTTCACATTAACACACAGAGCTCTCCAGAGTAAAAGTCTACTTTGTAAGTGTATGAACACTTTCATAGAAATATATCCAAAATTATTTGATGGAAATTAGTACATTTGTAGCAGTCCTGAATCTCAGGGTATGCTATTTTCCTCTTTGCAACACTGACTTCCATTGCTGCTATAGCAAAGTATGTTTAGCCAAACTGACAAGTGAGTAAAGATTATATCAGAAAACATTAAAGGTCTCTTCTTGTTTTCCTCACCTTTCCATTGCTAAGTGGTTCAAAAACTAATCAATAACAAAAATAAAAAAGTTTCCAGGTACATAATTCCAGTCATTTTTACAGATTATTGCTGGGACATTTGTTTCATGGTAGTGTATTAATTAATCTCAACTACAAGTAATTAACGATGATGTTGCTTATGAAATTAGCATCAAGTCATGAAACTTTCAAAAGTGATAGTTTGTTTTAAGGATTTTTATTTTAATTTGCTTTTTAGGTTTTCCTTTTATTTTTGTATTTGTCTCCGCTGCACCCCATTTTCTCTGCCCATATGGCTATCACCTTTGTGAACTCTTCCTCCTCGAACAAAAGTCTTGCCTAATTGCTTTTTAGGGAGGTAGAAATGCAAGAAAACAGCTAAACCATCATCTGTCTGCCTTTGAGGGGAGTGGTCCTGTCCACAGGAGCAGGAAAACAGAAATATTTCCTTCCAGCCTAGGATCTATAAGACCTGCAGGTGGGGATGAAAATGGTAAAAAAAGAGAATTTACTGGGCTGTAGTCATTAGTGGAAGTGCAGTTAGTGGAAGAAAAGCTCATTTTGTGTATATTCTGTATGTATGCTTTGAGATATTTTCTGGCACTTATTTAGATGATATATGGTGGAAAACACAGTTGTATTAGTGTAGCATTTAAATTTTCTTCACACATACCCAAACTAGTAAGAATATGGTTAGAATAAGAACAGAAGAAAACTATCCTCTAGAGGGAGACTTTTTAGCCCCCTCTTTGCCACTAATCCTGGTAAATTCACTAATAAAGAGCAATAAAAGCAGGGTCATCTGAGTAAAGAGGGAATCGGGGAATCTGTTGGTTGCTTGGAAGTTTAATTCCCAAGGTCACGTCCTGCTCAGGAGCTTTTACATCGTGGCGCCATATGTGGAGCCATACACACCACCAGGTCTGTTTGGAGTTGATGGTATTGCCAATAGGATTACTCCGTAAATGAGATACAGCGATGTGTTTTCAAAGCAATAAACAGAAGGATGCAGACAAATCCTATTAACAATTAACAGGATTTGTGCTTGCACTGTACCTCCTACTCGCCACCTTGAAAATTTACCCCATACTGTCTGAACCGTTGTTTTGCATAAAATCAAGTAAATTATAGTCCATTAAAAAATAAGCTAAAAACCCCCATTGGATTCCACTGAAATGTGAATAATGATTCAACAGTCATCAGCTGTGGTTGCCATAAGAAACAAGATTTCATAAATCTATAGAAGAGACAGAAATGCCACGAGCAACATTAACCTAGTAAAATGATAACCAAAATGGGATCTTATTTTCAGTGCTGGGTCTCTTTTTTTCATCTCCTATGGCTTCTCAACAGATCAACAGAAGCAGCTGCCTGAATTCCAACCGTAAAACTAAACAGTTTTAAGAAGCCTGAAGGCTCAATCTGATTGACTGTATTATCTACCCTTCGTTAATGGTCACAAATGATTTGTTTCTTTTGCAGAAAGCCAATAAGAAATACAAATAAAGGAATTGTATCTGAGTCATAAGTCATTTCATATCACATTCTGCTGTTACACAGTTGAAAATACCATACATAAGACAAAAACCGCTCCAAATATTTGCAGTGTTTAATATTTTAAAAGTTCTAGCATATCATTTTTGGGGAGCTGTGTGTAAATTACCATGAACAGAGAAAGTGTTTATTTTATTAATGAAAGGAAATAAAAAGTAGAGCAAGCAGGGATCTAGCACTGATCCTCAGAACTGGCTTGCTCAATTTAAAGCAGAAATCTCTATTTTCTACACCTTAATTCTTATTTGTATGATCAGTATAAATTACCACAGCACAAGGAGGTCACTGGGTGATCCATGCATGAAGACAAAGTGCCGTATGACACATTGTCAAGAATAAAAAAAAAGGTTGACAAACATGGGGAGTCATAAACTTTGAAACGGGATATAAATTGTCAGAAAGGAAGCAAAAATAAAGGTGTTTCTCTGCAGTCTTTGACAGCTATAGCTTTCAGGAAAACATTGTGTTTAGATCTGCATAATGGTAGGAGCAGAGGAGAGTGTAACTAGTAAGGGCAGGTGATGAACTGCTTGGAAGATTTCTTTGGAAGTGTTTGGACAGGGAGAAAGATTGTTCTGGAGTAAAGGATAACCCATTGAGCTCTCTTTTCTACATTTAATAAACACCTTTGTAGAGGAAGTATGCTTTTGAAATTATATTTTTATGTTTGAATACAGATGTGTTTCTTGATGTTTTCTATCCTTCTAATGACATTGGACATACGTTTGAGGTAGGCTTCCAAGAATGTTTATAATAAAATATAACTATCCAAGCTTTCCTTTTACTTTAATAGTTAAAAAAGGGTTGCAATTAAGTAAGATTAATCTTCTCTGCGTGTACGTGTATAGCACTGTAATAAATTTAAGACACTGAATGTCTCAATCCCTTATTATTAGGGCTTCAGGTAAATAAATATGGAGACAGTTCATCAAATGCAGTAGCAAACTGAGAGTGGAGAAGTTAAGAATACAATTTTATCTCATTTGTTTTATTTAATTTCCATTACTTTCAGACTTGATTTTTTTTGTTGTTGCATAGTTACATGTTTATACACACAGACCCAGGTCTGGGTATGGCATACAGACTTAAAGTCACTGCATGCCCATTTTGTAGTGGACTTGGACTTTATTATTCCCTGAATATTGTTAAAGTCCGAAAAGCAATTTGTTAATGTTATATGTATTCACGTAAAGGTGTTTCTCAGTATCACTGTTTCTGATTCAGACTCTGTAAGACCTCTTCTTGAGGAATGCATGCAATACTTCCAAATAATTTCCATTTGTCTTAGCTACTTTAGCTTGTCAACAAAAGGGTCTGTTCTGATGATACCTGCACACTAGCTTTTGGTGAGTAAGAGGCTGCTCACAGAAAACTATCCTTGAGTTCCAGAAAGTTGGATGAAGTGTATTCAGATGTTTCATTCAGTTAGCCTACGTCTTCCCCCTTCAGTTTCCTTATATGCTTTTTGCCTTCTCCACCTGCGCGTCTTAATTCTTCAGCTCCTTTCCTCTTGAAACTTGTGTGAAATTAGAGTAAAAAATATTTAGGGATGAGAAGTGTCCTCATCTGACTGTAAATTCCATAGAGTGTCCTTGGTAGAGCGAAATAAGTAAGAGTAAATAAAAACACATTATATGGGCTTGATCTTTAATCCTAGCTGTTTTGCAAGATAAATTACATAACAGGGTCTACCGAGGAACTAATTTTTGTATGAAATGTGAACTTGGGAAGCTTGGGTAGGCTGACAATATTGAAAAACTTCTAGCCTTTCAGTTGCTAATGGCTCTCTTGACTATCTTTTGTTCTCGAGTGTCCAGTTGGAATAAAGTGAATCTTCCTACTGTAGTTTTGTGTGACTACTCAATAGCAAATCATGATCCTACTCAGTAACTTGGAAAAACTAATTTATGTATGCTCATTAGACGTTTGTCAAAAAATATAAACATTATTCATGAAGCTTAGCTTTTGTCCATGATTAGTTTAGATGAACAGACTTTCATTATGTTACAAGAAATAAATCCTTTTAAAAACTTAAACCAGTGCTCTTCAGATGCAAAATTATTAATTCTCCTACTTAAGGGAATAGAGCTTTGGTTAAGCTAGTATTAATGCCATAGATAAATTATTAGCATTGCCTTTTGCATAATTGCATGGCCAGGTGAAATGTTTACATATGCATTTATATAAAATGTGTATGAATCTATGTATTGCATTTTAAAGGAAAAAACAAATAAGAGCTGAAGCAGTCCCTTGCACAGAATGAATTCTGCTTTGCATTTTGGAAGTGCTGTAAATCATTGGAGCTATGTAGTCAGAGTTTATGATTTCCATCAAAGAGCACAGGGGACATATTTCACTGTGGTCTATCCATTATTCTGCACATACTTGAAAAGAGAAACTCAAACAAAGCTCTCATTAGGAAACATTGACATAAGACTAGCAGAGAATTCATTTACTTGTACATGGTGATACAGCAAAGAAGTCGGTGAGAGCCATATATTACACTGCCCCAGCAGGTGGAGGGGTTGAAAAGGAGATGTGCATCTAGACATGCATTTTTTGTACAGCTCTTCCAAGGTTTGTGTTTGTTCTTATTTCTGGTAGCTTGAAAGCAAATGAAAATTTATAGCTGAAGTGTCAGGGAGCAGGGAGGGCTGGCTGCTCCTTAAGCAGCAGGAGCTACAAGCTGAGCTCATGTGGTACCACTGCAGGGAGGGCAGGGAGCAGCCCCATGGCGCTCACGCAGGGCAGCCCTGGGGGCAGCAGTGGGGAGCAATCAAAAGTCCTGATCCTTGAGTGGGTCCATATTGATGAGGCAGATCAGAAGGGATTTGAGTCAGGGTCAGGTCCAGCGATGATAACCAGGGTCAGAGACAGGCCAGTGATTGCCAGGCAGGTCCTCAGTGGCAAAGGGAAGGTCAAGCTGGGACATCAGACCCTTGGGTTGGGGTCTGGATCACAAGGTCCATGGCCAGGTGCAGGTGGGTGCTCCTGCGGTATAGCTCACACCAAGACTGAGCTGAATTGGGGTGGTGGAGATCCCAGGTGAGCCTGCTCAGGGCAATTAAGTGCTATTAGTGCCCTCAGGGCCCTGACATAAAGCAGATAAAAAGCTAATGAGAGCCTCCTGGTTGTACAACAACAGCAGCTTTTCTACTAATAGAGGTGATGAGCTTTTCCAAGAGTGCATTACACAAGGGGGTATGTGTGCTTTACATATGTTGTCTTGGCAAGTCTGTACCTATTTCATTGCTTCCCTGTCTAGAAGGGGTTAAGGTTTGGGCTACCATTGTGGTTGAAGTCCTGCCAAAGTAGCAGTGCAGGAAGCACTTAAGGGTATTTAATGGGTTGGCTGGAATAAATGGAGGAATAGGCAAGAAAAATAGTGTCTCAGCTGTACATAATGCTGTTTTGGGTGGTGGTATGGCTTTGTTTTTTATTTTGTAGGTTTGAGAAAACCAGAAAATGTTGTAAAAGAAAAAAATGTGATGTATACTCTGTGTGTGGTTTTTTTTTTTTTTTTTTTAGTATGTCTTGCTGAATATTTTTCTTTATTTTAGTTCCGCAGGTATCATGCAAAATACATAGAGCCTGAATCACATTTAAACTTTAATTTACACTAAATTAAAATGATCTTGTCAGTCTGTATTCACTGGCTTTTATTGAATTTGTTGCTATTGGGATGATGTGATATATTCATTTGGTTTTCTTATAGTACTGATCCTTATTTTAGATTCTCACTGGTGTCATACCCTGTATGAAAACTGCAAATGTGGAAACATATTAATTGTAGCCCTATTTTTTTTCAGAGCCTATTATCATGTTTTTCTCTGCTACCCATTAAGTCTCTACAGTTACCAAGTCCATCAAACTGGCAGGTTTGCCCCCTCCTTGTAGGTGGCTATTCTATTTTTCTTTTTTTTGCTCATTTGAACTTAGATGGTTGGGTTTTGACCACATTCTTGTCGATATTCAAAACATGCCCTTGCATACTTAAAATATCTTAAAAATTAAGAATTCTCCAAAGTAATATTACAGATAATGCCAAAATTCTTGCAATTCCATGTGTTTCTTCAGCTATACAACAGCTGTTACAAAGGTTTATTGAGAGAAGTGCATGGTATGTCTATGATTTGCTTAAAAATTGATCCTGAAGTGCTCTGTGGTCCTTCAGGAGAGTTTTAGTCTGTGAGCCTGGGTTCCTATTCTGTTTCATGGCTCTGCTGTATCTCATAGTTCTTATCGGAGCCAATGGACTTGATAACCTTAGCAACAAGAGAGAAAGTAGTTCATGCAGGTACTGTGCGTGTGGTCAGCCTGGACAAAGAGTGGAGTAAGTGTATAAGTTACCTGACCCATATTGTCCTAAAGCCACCATACAAGCGTTTGTTTAAGAGGCATTGATCTGTTTCTCCGATTAACTAGTATTCTCTCTGGTATCCTTGTTGGGGGGTGGAGGGGAGGAGGAGAAAAAAGAGCAAGAGGAATTTAATTCCCTTTTCTTAATAACTGGAAACCTGAAGTTATGCATCTGTTGTGGGAGAAGGATAGTGCCTCAGAAAACCTGCTCTGTAAGGACCTGTGGAAATTCACAATTTGAGATAGACTTCACAAAACAGCATTCGTTGAGCCGGTCTGCTTTATGTTAATGTGAAATAAGTTAATTCTTCCATGGATTGGAATGATGAATGTACTGGGGAAGAAGTTAGGATAGAAAAGTTTACACCAAGAGGCCAAATATATCATATTTTGTTGTTCAATCTGCAAATGACAGATTTATTGTAATTCAGTTTTGACTGCTGCCATGATTCCAAATCTGCTTTAGAAATGGGTCTGAAAGCTTTTCCATCAAAGTACATGTTGAAAGCAGTTAAAAGCTGTAGTGTGCAGGTATAAAGAACTCTAAAAGATTTTGTCTGGATCAGATGTAGCTGGTTTGTTTTAGATCTGTTTTATATGAAAATCGTTTTCTGGGCATTTTTTTGCTCCTAGCCAAGCCATGGCTTTGTCTGTGGGTGAAATGATTAGTTCCGTGTCAGAGGTTATGAATAGCAAGATCTCTCCATAGCAGCAGTGTACTGCTACTTGGCATATCAGAAGTGAACTGAGAACATTAGTTGGCTTTAATTGTGTTCTCTACAAGTAAGTGTGCTGCTTATTTAAAGTAAAAGGTCAGTAGAAGCTGAACACATTTCATATTCACTATATCAAATTTCAGGAACCTGGAAAATGTTCCTTTGTCTGATATAAACACCAAGAGATCATGGAGCCAAAAGTACAGGTTAGTGATACTTCTGACTTAGTTTAAGATTTTTCTGATCAAATGTGTCTTGATGTAGGGTTAGATAATGGCTTTGCTGCCAAGTCTGTGGGTATATTGATGTTATTCTCAGGATTATGCCATGGATAATTCAACCACACACCTAACTAGGTGTATGAAGGAAAGGAGGGTGAGGTGTACTGGAGCCATTGTGTGTCTGGCTGGTCTGGGCAGAGGATCTGGATTGGAAATGTGATGTGGATCCTGGTAGTATTCTTGGTAATGTGGTGTATAGACCGTATTAGACAGACATGGTCAGGGGCTAGAGTCTCAGAATTAACCGTCTACTCAATGTGAAATGAATCCCAATGGTATCACTGATGTAACTATTTTGGTGATAGAGAAACGCACAGTCCCTTGTCTTTGTTTCCATTCCCCTTTATATACGAACATAAATGTGAAGAAGCATTATTCTTTTAAACAAATGCAATAGAATTGGGAAACAAGATTATGACATGCTTTGAGAACACATTAGTGTTCAAACTGTCAATTATTAAATAAGGAATTAACAGTTATGTTAAATGGGAACGCTGATCTGCATGTTTAACATCCTGGTAGATCTTATTGAGAGAAGCTATTTTGACTTAACAAAAGTCAGCTCTCGAAAGTCCTATGGACCAATACATGAATGAGCACAAAAAGCCACTTAGTACGCTGCTGGCTGGTTGCTGCTTGCTGACTGACAGCGGAGGTGGGGGTAAGGGGTTGGAAGGGGAGAATGAGTTATGCCAAGTGACTTATGAATTTCAAATAACCGATATTTCAAACCAGTGTTCAGTTCTTCATCAGTGAGAAGCATAGCTTGTTTATCACATTCTTAAATGGATGAAAGGAAATATATGCATATTAATGTAAAAAAAAGCTTTATAAATGGTTGAGTGAGAATGTTTCAAACAAACCTTAATGAGGATGGATAATAACATGGATATTTTCTAGCTAAATTTAAACTGTTTTTCAGTCCTGCCCAGAAGGGACACATGGACCTTCGTAGTCTTGCGCATGTGTTTTCTGCTGAGGGGCAGTTGTATCAGAGTAATCTCAAAATATAAGTTTGAATTGCGGAGTTAAAAAATTGTCACCTAAGGCAAGAGTTTAGTTCTATATTCTCTGCCAATGACAGCAGTCCTCAGACTCGCATGGAGCTAGACTCACATGGAAAGAGTTATAAAGCTAAAGGAATGATTCCCAGAAATCAGTAGAGGAGCTAAGCTGGGTGGGAACAAAATGCAGCACTGGCTGCTTCATCAGCTGGCTAGCCTGGGATAATTCCATATGTCTGGCCTAGTAAATATTTCCATTTACATGGAATACTCACAGTTGAATAGTTTCCTCCTTAATAGCTCTGCACCAGAAGATCCTGAGCTTTAGTTTCATCTAAAGTCAAGGTACAAAGTGACCTTTAGATTGTGTTAGTATTTGACCTGTTGTGCGCACATCTACAAATAAAATCGTAGGTATCTTTACGGATCTAAGAAGTTATTGACCAGTGGTTTGAGGATGTTTGGAGCGTTTAAATAATGAGGTTAGTCTATATAGTAGTTCTTGTTGGCAGCCAGGGATGAGAAGCATGGCCCAAGTCAGCCTGGAATTGCTTGTGCTCCTCACAGCTACTGCCCTGAGCAGTGATCTGGCTCCCTCCCCTTGCACCAGGCTCCCTCTACGTTCCAGGTGTTGCCAGGGAGGTTCTGTAATTATTTTTGTGTGCTTTTCCTAGCAATAACCAGGAAATTACATTGCAGGCTGCTGGCATCTAGTTCAGTTCCCAGTCTGCATGTTAAGTGTCCATCAGCATAGGATTCAGCAGTTCCACTGCATCACAGGTGCAGGGAGCCCAGCTTGGTGCTGCCTGGATGGGTGCTGTTTGCCAGGGGTGGATGTGGAAGGATCTGACTTGCCTGTACAGGGAACAAGATGTGTCTCTCCTGCAGAGAGCCTGGACACGAACTCATGGTTGTGCAAGTACGCTTGAATGACTCTGAGGTGCCTGGGAACAAGGAAGGCTATACAAGTATATTTATTTTTTTACAGAAAGTATTGGTCCCTGGGATATAAGGACTATGTTGGTTTAAGGTTCGGATGTTGAAAGATTCTTGAATTTTATCCTGATCCCAAATTTCAGCCTTTTTCTGGATCCTATAGTTTCTGTAGAGTTAGAAAAATGATCAGTGTGAAGGAGGACTAATGCTTCATGTTGTTTAATCGTAGAGTGGCATACTGAAAGTTAGGGTTAGGGAAACTGAAGAAGTTAAAATACAACAGGAAAAAGAAAGAGACATGTAAATGTACGATTTTGCCTGAATTCATGGTGAATTTAGGTGCTTCAGATAACCTTCTGCTTGGTGGTGGTTATGCAGAATGTGGTAACTACACTCTAGTGTTGCAGGAGAGGAGGGGCTAATTATTCAGTCCCTTGAATAGTCAGAAAAACTGTTTTCTTAATGTTGGTGCAAAGTGAAGAAAGTGTGGATATGGATGGAGAAGGACAGATGAGATAGGCTGCATCCTCACTGTAAGGGAGCATGGCGAAGAAGAGGGAGCAGGGCCCGAATGCCAGGTTTCTGCCTAATGGGTATTGAAGTAGTTGGGTTCTGAAGCACTTGGATACAATATTTAATATGTAAGCATTAACTGCAGCTGTCATGCTGTATAGTGGAATAGCACTATCATTATTTTATTACCTTTGATTAGCTGAAATTGTGTCTTATAGCATGAAAAACCACTATAAATGCATTTACCAGCAGCCGTATATATGCCCAGCGCTGGCATCGTAAGAAGATGTTGCATTACAGAGACATCATTCATCACACTTTAGATTTGAGGCAATATCCTCTTTCCAAATTAACGTCATCACCTTATGACAGCTGTGACCACTAGCTCGGTTATAGTTGATGAGCTTGTCACTGTTTCCAATATAAATTCTAACTTTAATAGATTTGTTTGTAAGTTAGATCTACTTAGCTACAAAAACCTGCTCTGGGTTGGAGCATGGTGTACAGGGCTCTCCCTAGATGATTTTCTTCACAGCCCTTCTGTGCTTGATTGAAAACTTTTTGCCAAGTCTAGTCAATCATAATAAACTGCTGGAAATAGTAATTAAGGATCTTGATGGCTGTGTGGCTGTGTTTTTAGCCAAATGGGTCCTTCTGTGGGGAGCAGGCATAATCTATTTATTGATATGATGTTCTGTATCCAAAGGGTGCTTGATGTTATCCTGCCCTAAATAGTTCCTTGAGCAATTTTGGCCTCCCTTCTCTCTCCAAAATGCATATCAGCTCTGTTCCTTCTCCTAAGAATATCAGAAATTTGAACAAGAAAATTTCATACTGGGTTAAACAAAAATGTAGTCCTATGTGTTTATTTTTGGTTTAACATATAAAATCTTCAAATTTAATAACAGTTCAAAAATAAGCTGAAATTATTCAATATATCCAAAATAAAGAAATTATTTATCTCTATTTTTTCTCTGTTTCTTGGGTGAAACCATATCTAGAAAATTCAACCCATAAATACACAGTTTTATTTAGCTGGAAATGCATTTTTGCTAAAATATTATTTTTCTGGGGAAAAAAAGAAATTGATGGTTTTAGTCTTGAGATGATCCTTGGTCACCTGTTTACATAAAATTTGTCCAACAATGCTAAAAAAATAACAGCTGGTAACAGCCACTCACTCAACACGTATTTATCAGCAAAAATTTAAACACGAACATCTGATGACCAGATGTCTTCATTTGTACTGCAAGATAAGACATTTTAGCAATCTTTGTATTTGGGAAACAGGCAATTCATCAGTTATTTTTGCCAGTTTTCATCTCGGTGAATTAAAATTCCATAAAGCCCTCCCATGAGAGGATACACGTAACTGTACGGAGGGTCTGTGTTTACATGCAGGCTTTGGGGGCCGTGCTACACAGCCCCTATAGAAAAGAGAAGTGTGGAACTACATTCTAGCTGCTGTTAATGTAGAGCCCAGAGGAATACGTGGGCTCCCATTTGGGTAGCGCAGTCACTTGTGTGACATCTCTGAGACAGTTCCTGATTCAGCAGACTCCTAAAAGCTTGTGTTCACGCTCGCTGTGCGCTTCTCCCTGCGGTGCTGAAAAAAGAACCACGTCCCCCAGCATATGCAGGGTGATAAACCAGCTGGCTTCAAGCATTGTCTGGGTCCCCCCAGATCCCGCAACGGGTCATCATCTCTGAGAGGACCTCTCTTAAGATGGAATATCCTGTTAGCGGATACAAAGCCGAGGTTCTACTGTACATCCTTCTTCTGCAAGAGACTTGCGTTCCTCTTCCTGGCCGTGATCAAATCTTATGGCAGTTTTATCATGTAGAAAGTTCACTAAATTAATTCCTACATATATTAACTACTTAAATGATATATTATTAATATTTCATAAAGTGAAAATTACTTTGATATTTTATAACTTAAATATTTATGTTAGAACTTTTTATCATTGTAGTTGAGGAAAACATTTGTCCTGAAGCCGAGACGGTTGTTGCTTTCTAGGGTACGGAAATGCTAGCACCAATGTTGATGGCTAAGCGCAGTTACAGCAGGGCGGTCTTCTTGCCCATATTTATTCGTGTGCTGTGCAGTCACAGGGTGACCAAGAGATCTTGCTGTAGCGTTTATTGCCGTGTGGGAAGGGCCAGTGGGTGCCGACCACCCAAAGCGTGGTCTGTGCAGGATGCATGTTCTTCATGTCTTCCTGACTTGTATTTCTACCCTACAGTTTTTTCCGTATCAGAGGAGTTGATCAAGCTTTCAATGCAAACAGGAAAAGCTGTCAAGGCAATGTTCAGCTTAGCAGCTCATTCGCATCTATCTATTGTAATCTGTAATTAGCTACGGTTCACTGAAATGCTCCTGGCACAAATATTTTCACAACTACGCACGTTTCCACTTTAAATTCCATCTCATTAAAACATCATAAAAAGCAGTACCTTGACATGTGATCGTATGATTAAAGCTGCTATTTATTCATTCACCAAAAGCTTTTCCGCACGTACACCTGTGTGTTAGTGGCCTGGAGGGCTGAACAATACTTGAGGCTTTAGGCTGACCCTCTGAGATCAGTCTGATACAAAAGCCAGGTTTTGTAGCAGCGTGAAGGTAGCCTCCCTTCCACTCCTTAAAGTTGGCTTTAATGTCTTCAAAATATGCCAGTGATGGAAAGAGACATAATTCAAATATTCTTGGGATGCTAGGGGAAAATGAAAAAATGGTGAGTTTTTTACAGAGCAGTAATGCAATGTCATATAAGCTTTCTTGAAGCCTGGTAAACCTGTCGGAAACATTGGTGTACTAATAGTTCATAATACCTTGTTGTAAAAGAACTAATCGGCGATTTCTGAATCAAACTGGCAATTCAGAAATGAGTCATTGCTCGCATTGATTTTTTTTTTTTTTTGGTATGTGGTCGGCATCTGTGTCATGAAATACAGCAGCAGTATGTTACCATCCCACTGTCACAATTATGATTCAAGTCTCAAACAATGAGGCATGACTTTGACCTATTTCTTTGCAAATGCTTTCCCAATGTATTTTGATAGTTTAGCAAAACACATTTTGACGAAGATTTGAAAGAAAGGCTACTATTAGAAAGCCATAAGCCATTTAGGGCTGCAACTAATAATTTGTTAGAATTTCCTTACCAAAAACCTGTTCTTAAAGATTTCTATTAAGAACATAGACTTTGGGACTAAGGGAACATATATTTTTGGTAAACTGACAAGTGCGCACCAATGTTTGATACAGGCATGTAAGAACGTTACAGGATATATTTGTAGCTAGAGATAAGTAATATTCCGAGGTGTTATGGATGTCTTCTCTGAGTTTGGAGTGGCATTCAAAGTACTGACAGTTCACCCACTGACTCAGTCAGCTCTGCTATCGTTTCAAATCTCTGGAAAGCTTCAGCCAGCTCTAATATTTTTTTTTTTTTTTTTCAAGTCTTAGAGTATTTCCTTCTTTCACTGTCAAATAGAAAATTTGAAATTGTACAGCCCCCAACTCTGAGCACTGACAGAGTTGTGATTGCGAGTTATATTCCAGGTCTAACACTTCATGACTTATGTGGCTAGAAGAGAGAAATAAAAAGCATGAAGGAACCCTCTGGGTCATGAGTTCCTACGAGGCAGTCACTGAGACCATGGGTTATTCTGCACCACATGGACTCCGCTAGCAGTCCTGTAGGGACAAGAGCAAGGAAGGGAATTGTACTATAGTTTAAAAAAAAAAAAAAAAAAAATTGTCCTTACAGTAGAAAAGGTTAAACTCGGGACATAGAAACATTTTCTTCTGAAGGCTTAAAAACGGCTTCATGGCTTCATAAGGATTTCATGCTCTCCACCACCATTTCTATTGAGAAAATACCGTCTGTGTCAATATTTGCAGAGCTGAGAGTTGACCAGATATCAGAGATAGTCTGTAAAATGATTGCAATCTAAAACCAAACAGGAAACTCCCAGATCTAAAACTGTAATGATAAAGGAAAACATTCCCACAGATGCATGTCAGGAAATAGGTAAAACAGAATAAATAAACATTCATAAATCTATCACAATTTTTGTTTGATTCTAAATCAAAGTGATTATAGAAGTAGATAAACATTGCAAAATAGAATAATTGGATTTAAAAGAAACTGTTGTGTGGACTTATACTTAAAAAGGTATCATGAGTCTACTTAGTCAAAGAAAAAATATTGTTAATTGTCTTTGCTTAGGATTAGTTTTTTGGGGAATGGAGAAATTGTAGATAACATCTTACATTCCTTCTTGAATCATAGTACTCCTTCTGTTCTACCTTTTGAGACTGTTGAAATACATCTATCTTCTCAGTATAACAAATGAGATGTTTCATTATTTTCCACCCTAACACTGAATGACAAACTACAAAAAGTGTTAGAAGATGAAATGATTTTCTTAATGGTGATTTAGGAGTTAGTGAATATTTATTTGGTATCCTAAAGATCAGTAACACTTGGAGAGGGAGCTCAAAAACAGACATGAAACTTAAAAAAAAAAAAAAAAAAAGAGAGAGAGAGAAGGGAGATATTAAATCAGAAAACGTCTCCCCTTGAGATACTCCAGGAAATTCCCATATCTTAATTCTAGTTTCTTTAATATAAATTTTCAGAAGGCTTGATCTTTCTGTGTATAAAGGAATTATCTTTTATTAATACACCCATAAAGCTGTGTGTATTGAGTTGTTCATACTGGTGATATTTCTTAAAACTTTTAAAACCATTTCTGAAAGAGCTTTTCAGTTAAATATATGGCATATACATAATACATGATAGTGTATTGTGCTATAAAGATTTTAATTGGTTTTTAGTTTGGATGGTCTGGGTTAGTTACTTTTTAAGGCATAATTTTCTAACAGAACTCTGTTCCCATATTCTTCTGCGTCTTCTCTTTAAAAGACACGGGAACGCGTCGCTCCTGCACCCACTGAAGGGAAATAGGTTTTGTTATTGCTGTAGGAGAAGCAGGAATCAACTCCTACCCAACGTTCCCCCCCACAGCTATCTGCTTTTTCTTGTCCCCTGCTTCTACCCTCCAATGTTTGGTCTTCAGTCATGTGAAATATATGAACTCAGTGTTCAAAGAGCATGCCTTTGAATCCGCTGGGACTCCTACATAAATAAAGTACATTAAAGGCTGTCAGGGACCAACCCCCAAGGAGAAATCCAGAAGCTTAGAAGAGGAAAATGTAAGTTCTGTTGAAACCACTATGTTTATACTGGCACATACAGCTAAAGATAAGGCCTGGAATGATAAGCAGCAGATAGAATCGGACCACAATGTAAACTTGCAACAAATTTCAGATAAATACATGTTTTATATACAAAGAAATGCTCCCATAAATCGGTAGGGAACTTCATAATCACAGCTTCAGAAGTCAAAGTGTAATTGTTTTATCTGATTTTCCTTTTTTCTCCCCCCCCACCCCCTTCTGAAATGTAATTTCCTGATCTGAGGCGGGGGGATGGGGGTGGAGGGAACTCTACACGCTTTGATTTTTTTTTTTTTTAATTATTTATTTTTGTAATTAGTTTTTCAATTTAATTAGCTTTCCCAAATGACTCTCAGTGGTGTCAGTGTGTTTGTGGCACAATCCGAACTCCCTCTGGTGGTCACACAACACTTTGGGAGCCTTTCACGTCTTAAACCAACGATACGGAGCTTTTTTCCGGAGAAGGGTTGTTGTATCAAGGGTTGCAGAGCCTGCTGAGAATTTTATGGTAGCTTTCTTCTAGTTCTGCGATAAATGTGGCATTTACAAATTTAATATGATACGGACAAAATAACGTTAGCTGAATGACTCCAAATAGAAGTTAATTGGCTTCCAAAATATTTATTAAAATTCATAACCACACCCAGCTATAGAGAAATCCCTTGTGGGGAGGGAAACCTCTGTAAGATTTGCCAGTTTTCACATAGATATCTATAAACATTAAACGCTTCACCATTAACTGTTGCAAAAGTATGGTCCCACAAAACACCTACATTCCCTGTGCGCTCTCCTTTCCAATGAGTGCTACTGCTTAAAGCAAATTATTAGAAGCACAACTTGTCTCCTGAACTAGTGTCGTGGCTCAGCCCCAGGCAGGCGCTCAGCACCACGCAGCCATCGCTCACCGCCCCCGCCCCGATGGGATGGGGGGAGAATCGGAGGAGTGAGAGGGAGAAACACTCCTGGGCTGAGATAAGAACAGTTTAAGAATTGAAATAAGGTAAAATAGTAATGATAATAATAACAATATAATCATGATAATAATAATAACAATACACAAAGCAAGTGCTGCCCAATGCAATTGCTCACCACCCGCCGACCGATGCCCAGCCAGTTCCCAGCAGCGATCGCTGCTCCCCGGCCAACCCCCCCAGTTTCCATACTGCCCATGACGCCGTATGGTATGGAATGGCCCTTGGGGCAGTTGGGGTCAACTCTTCTGGCTGTGCCCCCTCCCAGCTCCTTGTGCCCCTGGCAGAGCATGGGAAGCGGAAAAGTCCTTGCCTGGTGTAAGCAGTGCTGAGCAACAACTAAACCATCAGCGTGTTATCAGCGTTCTTCTCCTACTAAATCCAAACCACAGCGCTGTGCCTGCTACTAGGAAGAAAATTAACTCTATCCCAGCTGAAACCAGACTTGCAGACTGGCGAGCTTTCTTCCTCTGCTCTTGCCTAATCTCCCGGAGCGGCACTACCTGGGTGCGTTTTCCCATACCGTTCCCAGCCATGGTGAAGGATGCTCCTGGCCCAGTCCCACACCCCTTGTCCTTTGCTGCCACAACCCATTAATATTTTATTTTTTTCAGCTCACCCTCTGTCTCCGCTCTCCCCTGCTCTCGGAGAACGCGCTGCTAATGGACCACGTGTGCAGCACGCCTGAATCCCTAATGGAGGCCTACAGCAGAGAAAAGGGACGCACTTCATTTCAGGAGTTCCGCAGGAGGAAATCCATGTTAAGGGAAAATGTTCGCACAAAGGCCAGTGAATTGGATGACACGCGTGATTGTTTAGTACTATTTAATCAAAGGGTCCAAAGATAGTTGCTTTCTACTGTGAAGGTATCAATCCAAACTATACCTAGTGCTTGTACATAATACATGCACCATCTTTCCCTCTTTTTACAGCATATTATAGTTGGGCCACATAAATGATCTGAGGGTCACCAAAATGCCCCGAGGGCCGGAGCCCCTCTGCTGCGGGGCCAGGCTGGGGGAGCTGGGGGTGCTCAGCCTGGAGAGGAGGGGGCTGCGGGGAGGCCTGAGTGCGGCCTGGCACTGCTGAGAGGGGCCTGCGGGAAGGGGGGGCAAGCTTTTAGCAAGGCCTGTTGGGACAGGACAGGGAGTGATGGGTTTAAACTAGAGAAGAATGGATTTAGACTGGATGTAAGGAAGAAATTGTTTACAGTGCGGGTGGTGAAGCTCTGGAAGGGGTTGCCCAGAGAGGCGGTGGAGGCCCCGTCCCTGGAACCATCCCAGGCCAGGCTGGCCGGGGCTCTGAGCACCCTGCTCTGGTTAAAGCTGTCCCTGTCGCTGCAGGGGCTGGGCTGGGCGAGCTCTGAAGGGCCCTTCCAGCCCAAAGCACTCCATGATATTTCTGAAACAGGGGAAAGAACAAAACCCACAACTTACTTGAAAGATTTCCTATGAGCAGTTAAAAAAACGCTGGCACAGAAAACATCTGGTAAGTTGTGTGGATGTCAATGATAAGATACAACAGCAACCCTGTTAGGAAGATCCACTATTAAACTGGCAAATGAAATGAGTTACAGTTTTTCCTGGTATATGGAATTTAGGAGAAGAGGAGGAAAAACTACCCCAGGTATGATCCTGTGCAGCGATACCAGCGGTTCCATAGCTGCTTGCTGTTTACTGTCACTGCAGCTCACCACTCTGCAGCATGCAAAATTATCTCTCAAGCAACCCTCACCTGATGATGAGCCATAATGAAAACACTTCACAGATGCTACAGATACTGATGAATCACTAAAACAGCAACAACCAGGTCTTCCCACGCTGCATATCAAAACCTGTACAAGTCTGAAGTTCAACACGCAACTGTTATAGGATTTGTTGTTGCTTAGTAAATGCTAAAAGGAGTATTGTCTTCTCAAAGTATGTGTTTTAAATATGCCTTAAAGTTTAGAAAGCACTTGTATTTTACTTAAGCATCTGCACAAATTACAGTCACCATTATCTGTGCTGAACAGGACTGAATAGCTTAAACCAATCATAAAATAAAATTGTATTTTGACCTGTTTGAACACAGCTTTACCAACAATCTTTACAAACAAGGTAAAGCACCCGACTCAGTGAATGCCAGTCTAGATGTAATAGAACCACAGGATCATTAAGAATTTCATTGCATATCAATAATACTACAGACTGTGTTAACAGATAAAAAGGATTTCTGAGAATATCTTTATGCTCACTGACATATTCAAGCCATTCTTAGTCAATAGCTCCCTCTTTAGTCCTTCAGCAGAGATCAACATTAATTTGTCTTGGCAAATAAAGTCGGTTGTTTTATATGAACAATGGCAAACACATTCATTAGCTTTTGCAAAGAAATTTAGTCCAGAAAAGCTAAACAAAATAATGTGCTGATGAGTGTAAGCTTCGTGACAAACAGCATTTGCAGCTTTTGGAGTCTGCTTCTCCTTCTTGGGTTATTTTTTGGTTTGGATAATTTGTCCAGGATGGAATATAGTGTCTTTGATCTCCGGACTAGAAACTGATGATGTGATGTTAGCAAAATAATTGACATGGAGGGAAAACACAGATGATGTAAAAAACTCGATATACTGAACAATATAGTATGCATTAAACTGGCAATGGCAAAACAATCAGAACGTGCACTCATGCTATAGGTAAATGCAAAAACATCTCCATACAGAAACACCTAGAGCAGCATGATCATAGTGAAGAACAAAGCTAATCCAAAGTGAAGGATGGCAATTTAACCCATTTTATGAGATTATTCTCTTGTTTGATTAATATCAGCTGTTTTCTCCCGTAAGTAAGAAAATGATGTTTAATTCTAATGGCCACTTAAGTCATTAAAACAATATGATTAGAGTAATAAATACAACTCCATGTTTCCACAATTAGAGTAATAAATACGATGTCCTGTTTCCATAATTTATCTGATTGTGATTTGCAATTTTTATTATACCCTAACACTTGAGGGCCTAGCAAGCAGTTAGTGAAAACAGACCAGAATGTAGTCACTAGCCCCCAAATTATCTTGACTCTGGGGGGGAGGAGATAGGTGGGAATGGGCTAGAAATGTCTCTGAAGGGCATGGTATCTATCGTATGCCAGATGCTGCAGTAATGATGGAACAAGTGAAATAATAACAGTAGAGACAATAGTCATAGTTTAGAAAAACTGCAGACTTTGTGAAATTAATGATGCTCTCAAATCTACCAATATTTATACCCTCCTCTTACTCCCTTGCAACTTCCAATCCTGGTTTTCTTCTTGTGTAGGCCTAGAGAATCCTCGGGGATTTCGTCTTGCATAGTTAATGTTCCATTATTCCTATGAGGAATTCAGTATTGTTTTGACATATCCCTTGAAATTCACAGGCTGTGGAATTATGAAGTTTTGTTTGTGGTTTTTTTTTTTTTTTTTCATGTAGTGTGAAGTCACTGTTAGTTAAGGGTTGGGTAGTTGTGGGTTGATATTTCTTTTTTTATAACGCATATGAGGAAAGACAGGTCTGTATGTGATGCCCAGACGGTAGATACAGAGCAGTCGGAAAGGAAAAACAGACAAATTAAAGCATCAAGTTCAGAGAGCTGCTGCTTCTTCCATCTGCTGCTGTCAGTGGGATTGGCCTTGTTTTAAGGGACAGATATCCAGGGGACACTGTCAGCCTCCATATTCTAAAGCTGTTTTAACATATCTGACTTTATTGATAAGCATTAGAATAACATAAAGAGGTGATGTTGTGCTAACAGTGAATATAAAATTCACTTTGTATTGTTCTAAATCAGTAGCCCTTTCTTGGTGGTTTTTTTTGTGTTTGTTTTTCAAGTTCACCTTTAAATACTGCACTGTAGTACTTGACTGTCATTGAGGCATGTTAGCTATACCTGATAAACACACTAACATGAGCTGGGTGTAAAAGTGTAACTTCTAGGGTAAATTCTAAATGCTCCAGATGTGCTAAAACTGTCCAGACTAATTTAGATAATTTATGAACTGGGAGTCTGCCAGTGTTTATCTGCATCAGTGTTATGTAGCAATGCTTTGCACCTGCTTCTGAGCTGCTGGGAAGTAACAACAAATTTATTAGGAAGTCCTGTGACTATTTTTTTTTTTTCCTTTTTGTGCTAAATAAATTATTTCCTACTTTTTTTTTCCTTTTTGTGCTGAATAAATCATTTCCTATATATTCATAGGCACAACATGTCCATATCAAGCACTGGCCTATAGAGTTCTTCTATAGATGTTATATTTTTGTACTTGGAAGTGACAAAAGAAAAATTCAAGTCTCCCACTCACCCATTCCTTGTCTGCCTTTGCCTTTAAAGTCAGGAAATGATTCAGCAGTGCTGCTGCTGAAGCCAACACTTTGTTCAGGGAGTGACACATCAGATGCTTTTTTCTGTGGTTTTGGTTGTGGGTTTTTTTTCCCCCTCCTGCATTAACGCTTTGGTTGGGTTTTTGCACTGTCAAGGCAAACCAGTCAGCAATGTGTTTAAAGAAAATTAGGAAACCATAAGCCTCCAAGGCAGATAATTTTCTGTATTCATTACAAAAAGGTGGTGTCATTCTCCCAGTGAGTCCCCCTGAAATGGCTGAAGAGGTCATCTGCAGGCACTGACCGTGGAGAACCTTCATTCAAAATCTAGCAGGCCAATTCATGCAAAACATTATTCAAAACAAAATTATTCAGTAGCTGCTGAAAAAATGTCAATGATTTACTCAGTGTGTACTATTTGAAAACCTAAGCAATAGCAAAGTAGCATGAAAACATTATTGTCAAAAATTTATGAGATCAGTAGTGGGGAAGAAATTATTCATATAAATCCTATATGACATTTCAACAGTTCTAATTCAAGTTTTTCTAAACCTTTAAAATGGTTACACTAATTGATTAACCTTTGATAACTGCTTATCTTGGGCCAGGAAATGTGTGGATCCTTTGTGGTGGGACACGGTTGAGCTGCAGTGCTTTCGTTTGTGGTTCATTGGCCTTGTTTTCTGTTAGCTCCATGGGTGCTGAATTGCAGAAATTAATGCACAAGAGTCCCTTAGGTCTGATCTTTTCATAGATTTCCATTCTCAGAAGGTGGAAAATCCTGTGAAAGGTGTAGAGGTTTTGGCTCTGCTTTAGGCAAAAGCTAAAATAAAACAAGAGAATGTTAATTAAATTGATGTCACAAAAAATGAAGAGAGCACGTTAGTCTGGACTTTACAGTGTGTCAGTGCTGGGATCAGTTTGAAAAGAACCCTGATCTCATAACTCGTACCGGGGAGCTGGAGAGAAAGGGACAACTGACACACCTAAACTCATATGGCTGCAATTAGGATCCACCTTCCTTTTACTCTTTCTCACTTGCTATACTGAGACTGGTTAGGTTTTTTGTTTGTTTTCATGGGATTTATTTTTGGAGGGTTCTTTCAAACTGTGTTAGGTGACCAATATCTTGACAATGTCAAGAAGTGCATCAAGTAAGTGTTTCTCGTGCTTATAGGTTACATCCTGACAGTATATTAACATACGCTACTTAATCTTTATTTATATCCACCCTACATACCACCATACAACTACACCTCCCTATTGCATTTACCTTTTTGGCCAGAATCTCTCATGTGACAGATTCTCACATGAGTTAAGACTGTTTTATAAAAAGTCTTGTGGGGGAGGACCATTTCGTAGGGAAGCCCCTCCTGCACAGCTCTCCTCTGCATAGCCCTCATTGGGATGGTGGCTGGGGAGGGTGGAACCAAAAAACCTGATATGAAGCCCACTGCCATGAACCCTGCTGCCCCGTTTGCTGGGGAGATGTGCTCTGTTGGGTGGTGGGCATTCCTGCTTTGTAGGTTCCTGCTGACTTTTGGGCATTCAGGCTTTAAATAAAAGGATCCTGCTCCCAGGGCAGGAAATAGCAGCTCCCAAAACTGGCAGTCTAATAAATGGAAGCAGTAGTCCATGCAACATGAATTGCAAAACCCGTGAAAATTTGGTTTTGCTCTAGTTTTCAATGTGTAGAGTGCTTCACTTAGAGCATCCTCTTGTTTTATCCACTTAGGAAGGGGGCTGGGGCTTTACCCAGCCATTTTTTTATCTCCGAGACCAATAATGAACACACTGTGGGCAATAACCCCTCGATGTGTTTCTGTGACAAACCGTTATTTGAAAGCTAGGCGTACACATAGCCCAGAAATACAAATCATGTACGTTGGTATGTGTAAAATATTGGTAGCATTTTAAATAGGTTTTTTAGATTGGTATTTAATTTGCATTTAAAAAGCGTTTATTACCAGTTAATGAATCGATTGCTCAAGGAGCACTTAATGAGATTTATTGCCTTATAAAAGAGAAAGTTAGCGGCTAAATAACAGCGAATGTAATTGTCACTACAAGTGTCACTATATTTGTACCAACTCAGAAATGGCTTATGGAGAGGGTAGGTGTTGTGGTGCTGGTTGTTGGGTGAATATTGGTAGGAACCTCTTTAAATAGAGTGCTGAGATGCAAGAAAATTGTACATGGATGAAATAATTGCAAACACAAATGTCTGACTGGAGCAGTCAGCTGATGGTCCCCAGAAAAAAAAGAGATCCTGTTTCACAATAGATTTAGATTCAGTTTGGTTGTAAAGAAAGAAGTGGAAGAGAACTTTCTGCACAGTATCTGCAAAGCCATCCTAAAACTCCGTTCTAATCTTGGGAGAAAGAAACCCCCATGAGATCTGCAAAAGACGTCTAAGTTGTGCAGCACTTAAGCAAATATCCAATAATTTCTTTGATAAACTGCTTTATAGATAGCTTTGCTCAATATTCCAGTTCCTCCCACCCTACTATGATTGTGTTGCCTCTTCAAAGTAGTTTGTTGTCTTTTCCTATCCATGTTTAAAAATAAAAGGGAGTTCTTTTCAAATTCTGATAAGTAACCTATTAAACATTCTGCCTCTTGGTTTTTAAACTTTCTCATACTTTATAATTTCAGAATTCCCTTTGAATGTTACTGAGACTAGAAGAGAAGCTCAGCTGTGCCTCATTCTCTACAGCGATTGCTGCATCCCAGAAATCTTTTTAGGGAAAACTGCTGTCTGAGTTTCCTTCTTGGTTTTCCTTCGGGAAATATGAGCCAGTTTGCTTTACTCTTCTTTAGTGTAACTCAGCTGAAATGACATAATAAATTAGTATTTTAGTTCTGCCTAAAACACAGGGGCTTTCTTCTTCCATTTGCCACATCTGCTTCTTTGTATTTCTGTTTTCACTTGCTCCGCCATCAGTTTTTAACAATACAAAGATTCTAATTTTCAATTTTCTATTAAATAAAATGCCTCAGGTGTTAATTCATGCTTCACTGATATAATCCTCTAGTTTATCAGTGCTAAATATGGATCATTGTCTGAGTCTGCATCCTTTTTCATTAGACAGTTTATTATTCTGGCATGATTTGATCTACCTTATTGGACTGGAAATAATGACCACAGCCTGATTTATGTCTAAACCCAGACTACAGGGAAAACTGCTTGAACTTCTGCATCCTATTTTGAATCCCAGAAATATCACTTTAACCATGTCTAGCATTTCCAAATTGTGAACTTAATTTCATTTTGGAACAGTTCATTTTTAGTGAAATAGAAATACCATTTCTACTCATTACTCCCATCTTACATTTTTGCAGCTGAAATTCCAGGTTCTGCAGTGGAATAATATACAGTTTATTCTGCTTCTTATGTTGCAGAACTAACATCTTTTATTGAGTGGTTGCTGTGGTGTGCCCCCAATAGTACCTTATGCACCTTAAGTTATATTGTACATTGTGCTGCAATTATTTTGCACCTTGTGTTGCTGCAGTATGCATTGTGGGTAAGCAAGCATGCGTAGATCCTGCAGAGGCATAATACTTTTATTTATTTGAGGGAAGTAACAGAACTTGCCAACATAATAATCGAGGCAGTTTATAAATATCACCATTTAAAAAAATAAAATCTAAAACCACCGTTATTTTTTTTAGGAAACCATCTATTTGTCTAGGAGATCAAATAAAGTTTCTCTCACAGCTCAGTACTAAGGTTATCTATTCTCCTATTCCACTTTTACCTCTGATACTGGAATTGTTCAAACAGAAACAGTGATTTTATTCAGAAAAACTAGACATTTCAGCTTTGGCCCACTACTGGGCTATAACATTTTTATTACAGAATTAATATTTATTAGATCAAAATGAACCATTACCAATATTGCCTCTGATGTCAAGAGAAATTGCCCTCAAAATTGCCCATCAAGCTGTATGGCTCAGGGTAGAAATGTGGATGTATGTGTATATATGTACACACACACACATATACTCGTGCACATGTGTATGTATATTATGGAGGTACCAGGACTGTATGGTTGAGAATATGCTTTACCATGCCTTCACAGTTCTGGAGCTGCTCAAGAATAGTACAGCTTCTGGACTACTTTAATAGCTGAGGGACTCTTTTATCTGCTCTTTCACAGTGCCAAAGGCTCTTTTAGATTTTGCCACGTTATGTTATACGTTCTTCAGTCATCGAGTCCATCTCTTCTGGCACCTGATGTGCTTTGGTGTCTGGCTGCAGGAGTCTGGTGCAGCTCGGGAGGGGTGAGCTCTCCAGCTGGAAGAGTGTTGCAGGCACATGTACACAGTTGTAACTCCGGTTTTTACTAAAACAATGTCTTCCAGTTACTTTGGACTGAGAGTGATTTTTTTCTTTCCCTGTGTTGTTTACACAGGGAAAGAGGTGAGGCGGGGGAGTTTCTGACCGTGTCAGTGACTTCCGCTGCAGTCTTGTGCTGACGCTGTAGTTGAGGGATGACTTGTTCTGCCTGTTTCTTATTCGCAGTGTTCGCCTGTACAGGATGGCTCTGAAGGGAGGACATGAGGGATGACTTGTTCTGCCTGTTTCTTATTCGCAGTGTTCGCCTGTACAGGATGGCTCTGAAGGGAGGACCTGAGGGATGACTTGTTCTGCCTGTTTCTTATTCGCAGTGTTCACCTGTACAGGATGGCTCTGAAGGGAGGACATGAGGGATGACTTGTTCTGCCTGTTTCTTATTCGCAGTGTTCGCCTGTACAGGATGGCTCTGAAGGGAGGACACCCCAAGTTGCCCATCCCTAGGAGGCAAATATACCACGAGGTGGAAAAGAAGGCTTTTCACAGCTCTGGCTTCAAGTTAGTGGTTCCTATTAAAACCTCTGTTTCACAGCGGTTGCTGCACGGTGGTATCATAGCAGAGTTGCTTATTATTCTAAACTCTTCAAGTCTTTCCGATAAGATGATGTGGGAAATGACAGCCTTTGAAAGTGGCTGTTATAGCACAGCATTAGGGAGTTCCTCTTGTTTTGACTCTTCCTCTCCCTAAAGTAAAGAGTTATTTGTTCTGTACATATTCAGAACGTCGTCTTACAGAAAGCACGGAAATCTTTTGTAATATTGCCTAACAATTCACTCCCAAGATATGCACTTTTGTAGCAGTATATAGTAAGTGGAGGTATTAGGAGAAAAGACAGATGTGTCTGGCTGAAACAAAGGATGCATTACTGAACTGGATATTTTTGTCGGTTTGTTTGGGTGGTTTTTGTGGTTTTTTTCCCCCCAGGTCCAGTTGGCTTTGATCTGTTTTTTTTTTTGTTGTTGTTCTTCTTGGGTGTGTGTTTGGGGTTTTTTTTTTGTGGTGGTGGTTTTTTTTTTTTTTTTTAAGCCTTATCACACTTAACATCAAAAGAAGTGTTTGTATTTTAGAAGGCAGATGCTGAGTGTATTTAGCTCTTTTGAAAACCCAGCTACAAGAAGAGACACTGGTCTGTACCTCCCGGCAGACAGCTGTAACTCCCTGTCCGAATGGTCAACCAGTTGCTCCTCCACTCAGTCCCTGTATAAAAACTGGTGTGATCTCTATCCTACGGCTTTTCTAACAGTCATCTTGCCTTCTCTCTGTATCACACGCATATGGACACACCCACTCCATAACCAAGGAGGTCTTTTCCAAAGGAAAAGTTGTAGATTTCTGTTGAAAAGTTAGCTTGAGATATCCTTGTTTTTCATTGGGAAAAAGGTGCTTTCAGTTAGTTCCTTCCTTCCCCTGGGTACTAGACCGTTGCTAGCCTGGAGTAAATCAAAATGCTGACTTCAGCTTCTCTGAAAACCTAAACTGAAAAGTTCTTTCTGACAAGTTAACCTTTTGAAAGGCTAATGCAAAACACTTTCGGGGGAAAGTTTCTTTTTTAACTACTTAAAGTTTTCAGACATCTGGGTTGTTTTATATGTAAAAATATTTCCAGCACATTTTTATTCACCATCTTTTTTTTTTTTTTTCTTTTTCCCCTTTTAACCAAGTTTTTCTTGTGGAAAATATAGACAAAACATACCTCTCTCTGTGTGTTCTTTCCAAGATAAGAATCTCTATAAACAGTTATCTAAGAACAAGGCAAGTGATGATGTGGTCAAAAGGGTGTGGACATCAAGATTTTTACCTCAATACATAGCTAGTATAGAACAATATATCAGTTTTAGGAAAAAAAAACCAGACAGTTTTTTTGTATGGGCATTCATGGTAACAAGCTTTTTCAATATACTCTTCAAAACTGAGGACATGTAGGAATCTGGCTGTCTTCTAAAATATAGGACACCATGTAAACATTCACTTCTCTGAAAATGCTCAAATTTTCCCACAACTCTGCCTTCTTCCATCCCATATCTCTGAGTGAAAGCGCTGTGATATCTCTATCTTGGAAGACAGGTGATGCTTTTGGAGAAGGAAGATAGGGTCTGAGGTGGGACTTCCAGGAGTCACTGTGGTGACTTCATGGCAGTAATCCCTGCAGAGATGTAAAGGAGCTGGTGTAGAATACCTGGCAGCCCTTACAGTGGATAGGGCGTCCCTAGAGTTCATGTTTCTATTTTATGGCCAGTATTGTGTTATTCTTGCACAATTAATATCTGTATTCAGTGGCTATCATTAACAGGTATCTATATGATAACACCATTGAGTTTATTGGTAAATACAGGTTTTGTAATAATCATGTTGAAATACAAATCCAGACCATGCTGCACTGCAGGATGTACTGAACATCTCCTACAACAAACCTGTTGCTTCCCTTTTATATTTTTAAGCAGCAGTGAATCCCCTGTATTGTAGAGGCAGTCTATAATTAGCTTACATACATTTTGCCTCCTGGGCGTAGTGTCAGTCAATGAATTGAGACCACTGAGAAAGTCATCCTTCCAGGTGCTTTGATGGCTGCTCTTTATACTGTGGCTGATGTGTTCATGCTCTCTGTTAATTTCTTTGGAGAAGTAATAGGTTTTGAGAATCGGCTGAAAGAGATGTCTTTGTGTTTGTGTATAGCTGCAGCTGACAGAATAATTTAGAAGCAAATGGGTCGCATATCAACTGTTGTGTCAATCAAACCCTTATTATGACCAAACTCAGTGTCGGAATGAAATACCATTAGTCCTCTCCACACAGAAGTGCATCCTTCTCTGCATTTGGCTTTAAGTTTATTCTGTATTTTTTTGCTTTATCCTTTTAAGCTTTATGTTCCTTGTCTCTTTAGGTGATGCTGAGCAATCAGTTTGTACAGACACCACAAATAGAGGCCACAAAGGAAAGAATGAATGTATTCTTGGCTTATAGCACAGATAAGACTTTGTCAAGGTAAACCGTAAAAAGAGCGTAGGATGGATTTGACAATGAGATAGCATGATGCTGACGTTGCTCATCCTTTACAGGAGTGTTCTGAGATGAGATATCTGCCCAAATGGTTCAGGTAACTGCGCTGTGGTACACTTCTCCGGAGACGACAACCAAAAAATGTGTCTGTCTGCATTTTCTGTGCATAAGAAACCAGATAAACCTTTTCTAGAAATCCTAATTCCTGAACTGTAGGTAAAACCATTATCAGGCTTCAGTGAAATCTCTGCTCAGTGCCCTGAACAGTAATAATGCTCTGTTTCTTTACCTTAGCAATTTGGTACCTACCTGCAGCTCCCATTGCATCCTGCAGACTGATAAGAAGTCCTGTACATTTTCCTTATGACTGCTATCCTAGGAGACCAAATTGCTTTAAAGAGCACATTTCTGAAGCTTTTAAAGCTTTGTTTTCACTTGCAATAGCGTATTTGAAACTTTCATGGGTTTAGAAGCAACCACAGGGAATTGCTTGCAACATTAATTAGTTTTCCAGACTTCGTTAAGTATCCACACTGCTCCATGCTTTCAGCAGCAATGTCTTCAGTTGCCTGACCTAAGTAAATGCAACTAAAAAAGCACAGACTATAAAAGCTTCTTGGCTGGCCATGCTGCAGCATGATAGGCAAGATATCCAAAGTGCCCTGGGTGAAGTTCTCAAATATGAGACTTGATCCTCGTTTTCCAAGTTTACCACAGAAGATCAGTTGTTTCCTCCGCTCCTGCCTGTGAACTGCAGCATGCCTGAGTAACGGCTGGAGAATGAACTTCTTCAGATACAGGTGGTAACGCCAGCCTTGACCGACGCACTGACAAATTCAACATTAAAGCCCATGTGTTAAAGCCTAGGCAAAAGCTCAGGTTTTAGAGCGGCTTTGACAGTCATATCCTCTGCATCTCAGATGCACAAGGAGACCTGAAATAGAGCCTCATTACTAAATTATTTTTCTCTCTTACTGTATAATTTTAGACTTTATGACAGGTCTGCAGAATCTGAACTCCGCTGGCGCAATGAACTCTAAAGGGATGGATCTTGGCTTCAGGGGAAAAACTCTGTGCCTTGGAGTGGACTTCTGTACAGTTGTACAGGTTTTTGTGATATTGCGTAACCTGTAAGGGATGCTATGTTAATGACTATACAGTCTATAGGAACTCTTCTTACAGGAGGAACACACTGTGATAAATTTGGAACAAAGTGCCTTCCAGAAATGATTTTAATAGCCAAGATAAAGAGCCTACTAGTTAATAAAAAAAAACCCTGGAAAACTGTTGAACATGAATGTCAACATTTTTAATGGATTGCCTTTTTTATTGCGTGCTGCATGTTTTTGTCAGGGGAATACGATAATTATAAACTAGTAACAATAATGAGGTTTTGAATATTCATAGGCAATTAAAATATGTCTCTGTGCATTTTATTGGTACCCAGTGGGAAATGTTGCTCGTTTTTTTAGAAATAACTGGTTCACAATTCTTGGTGAAAAATGCAGGACAGAAATCAAAACATGAAGCAGGGCATAACACTAACAAAGTTCAATAGATTGGGAAGGAAAAGCAAATGTTACAGCATTGATTAAAAACATATATTTGTAGTCCTGCCTTCTCATTGACAGTGAATTCTCACGTGGAATAAGAGTACTGTAATTTAGGTTTTAAAATGTGGAAAGTGTCCCTACACCAACTCTTCTATGAATATTAGATATCTGTCTAGAATTAAAGAATAAGTGTAAAAAACACCCCCAAACCAACCAACCAAACAAAAAAAGGGGGATAACCCAGTAGCAGACAAGAAAATAATAGGGAATTTTAACTAAATAACTGGTGGATGTATGTACTAAAAATCTTTGAAGCAGCATTTAAAGCTTTTTCTCACAGATTCATCTTAGTTCAGCTAAAAGTTACTGGATTTGTCACGTAACTAAATGAACGGTTTGGCTTCTGTTATTATTATTAGCAGATGATAAGGATCATTTTGCTGTTGAAGTTGTATGAGCCCATGTTTTTCATGGATGTAGCTACACTTTTCAGTGGCTTTTTGTAATATTGTACTTATTTTTGAAACTTAAATAGGGATTACTTTAGAATTACTTCCTCTTGTCTTTTGGAAATGTATTTCTCATGAGATCCTTTTTTCTGATTCAGTGTACTGGAAATATTTATGGCGTGTTCATGTGCTGTGACATTGAGTTGTCATGAGACCAATTTTGTTGTCATGCATATCAACGCATAATGAAAGCCTTTAGTAACTTCATTAGCAACTCCTAGCAACTTTTCAAGAGGGATCCTGAAGAAAGAAGGCAGCATCAGCATGTACATTTTGGCAGAAATCTGCCTGGTTCCCAGCCTGACGGTCCCTATTGAAATGACACTGGGAGTTCTCCTGCAAACAACATTGCCTGCATGGCAAAAAATGAAAAGGAAAGGTTAAGCATGATATTACTCTAGTCTCAGATTTGATTGATGAGCCTGCAGAATACATTGGAGAAGAGTTTTCCATAGCAGTTGCTATAATCAACTTTTGAGTGCTGTATTTCCATGGAGGTGTGTTTACAGACGATGCCCTCTCCAATACAAAGAGGTGACTGCAATGAAAATTTGAGCATCCAGAGAAATTAAAGGCTATTGTGAAAACTGATTATAAGAAAAACATAATTTCTAAAGATAATTAGAAAAAAATTACAGTTACGCCAAAGGACTAAATTAGGTAGCTTTGTCTTGACTTTACAGCTCAGCAGGGTAGGGCAGTACTTGCACTTAGTACTTCCAAGGTGATCTTAATTAGTCTCTTCTGATTACTGGCAGCATTATGAGGCAGGAGCCAAAACAAAATCGAAGGAGAATAAAACAAATGCTACGTTTGCTTCTATGAATATTTCTGACATAGGCTTGCACTCCTATTTGAAGCCCAGATGTCTCTAAATCGGGTTTCCTTGCAAGATGTGGGCACCCGTCTCTGTATCAGCCGCGGTTGCAATACCGGTGTTCCTGTATCTGGGAACATGCAGGGTCTGACTGTTGTACAGTGTCTCATGATACAAGCGGGAGAGCCTTGGGTATTTGGGCAGCTTTTTATCTTAGTATTTTAACTATATTTTTCCTTGGATAAATCCAATTTTAAAAATGAGATGTGGAGAGCTGAAATGGCTTGTTGTGTATGCCAGAGGACTTAAAGCCTGTTCTTAAAAGAACTGTATTTTGCGTCTTTCCCACTGGACTGTTCAGACTGGGGCCATATCCATTTCTTCTCCAATTGACGAGTTGTGACTGTGCCTTCCTTAGTCCAGGATGGGTTTTTGCCTAAATTTTTTCCTTTTTCTTTTTCCCTTTCACCCATTTTAAACCCAAGACAGATGATTTTTTTTGGACTTCTGTTTGTGACGCTGCAACATGAGGGAAGTGAAATATTGTTTTTTCAGTCTATCTGGCTTTTCAGTCATACAACTTAAGCTTTTATTTGTCTTTTCTTTATGGTCAGGTTCATTTATCGATTCTTAGCGGGATTATTGTAGTAAGTTGCATGTGACTATGTATGGCAATGACAAATCTCTGAACAGCACAAAGAAGTAATACTGTTCCAGCAAACATTAACATTTTGTCATTCATACATTAGCCTGAATTCCAAGTATGGATCCAAATACTTGTTAAGTTTGGCTCCCAAAGCATGGAGCTATATAATCTTTATATTATCGCCATTTTTTTGCCCCTTTTACCTAGGCATGTAGTAGGAAAAAAAAAAAAAAATTATAAATAGCAAATTGAAATTCAAGCAGGAAAACACACAATCTAACTGTATCCTTGATCCAAAATGAAGCATTGGCATGGAGTATGAAAGCTTTTTTTTTTTTTTAATATGCCAGCTTATTTAATAACATATAGTAGGAATCTTTACCAATCCAGATAAATTTTAATTAGTTCAAGCATTTTATGTAGAAAAAATTAAAGCTGAATGTTTTAATATTTTTGACACTTTCAGGGTTTTTAAAGCAACAGATTTGTCAAAACCAATGAGTGTATGTGAGATATTTTGGCATTGCCAAATTTGCATTTCTTGATTCGGAAATGATAGAAAAGTATTCCCGGCTGTAAAGCTGATACAGTAGCATTATCAGATTTTTTTTTTTGTTCATCTAGCCAATTGTATGTAAATAAATATTTATCGTGTATGTGTTTATATTTAGGATACCCATCAGTCCCTGTAGCTTGAAGTCAAGAATAAAAACAAACTTATCTAGGAAGCTCTGACCTGAGAACTGTGGAGGAAAAAAAACCACAGGCAACACATACAAAAATTTAGTCAAGCCAAGCTCTTCAGATAGGTCTTTAGGGTTTGGCAGATTGTAATTTTTACTAGTGATGCCAGAACAAAGAGGGAAATGTATTAGCATAGTGCAGTCTGTGTACTGTCTCCAGCTTTCCTTCTTATTGCATGAAATATATAAGCAAATTATTACAAAAAATATAAGCCAAGTCCAAATACTGATAAACTGTTTTAATTTTGTTCTCTAATAGTTTCCATCATATATAAATAATAAGCCTAAAAGCTATAGCCATTTGCTTCACAACTTCTGGGAAGTAATTTTCTAGCTCACCTTTCTTTGCCTACTGCAAGTCTGAAATCATCTGCAAAGCCAACCTTTTCCATTTTGCTTTAAACTTTATCCTTGATGCTTTGGCAAGGCAGCTCTGAAGTAACTCTCATTTTGTCAGCAAAAATGGTAGCGCTCTCTTAGGAAAGAAGCAGATACTCATAAACTCACCAGGGACTAATTTCTTTAATATATTATAATACATTTTTACATGCCACAATATTACATTGTTCTTTGATGTCCCAGCATGTAGCAAATGATTATAGTTTCATTGTGGCTGTTTGCAAGATTATGAGTGATAAGGTAAGCTGTATGCTTTCTACTTTTTTGCTTCTGCTTCATAGTCTCTATAAATAATTCATGGAGCAAAATTACTGTCCCAGAAAAATGCAGTCTGTTTCATCAGCCCTTTCACACTTTATTGATCAGCACATATAATTTTTTAATGTGCAACATCACTGGAGTTTTGAATACTAGTGAGTTTCTTTCTCTATTTCACAGAATGCTTCAGCAAAGAATTCAAGAAAACTAGGGCATTTCCATGCAAATATTGTTTTAGGCCACAGAAGAAGAATACACCCAGCAGTATAAATTATGCTGTTTAGGATCCATTTTAAGTTTCCTGTTCATCAGTTAATAGAAGAACATACGAAAAATCACTGAGCTATTTTGAAGAGTAAGCACTAGATTCGTAGCTCGTGTAAATCTTCACACTCTCCTTACACTCAATAGCATGATGCTGATTTTTACTGGTTGTAAATCTGCCCAACTGATGTGTAAAAGGAGTGTGATCTGTGATGAAAACAGGAAAATGTAGAGAACGTTTTAAAGTCATGCATGTTAGCAAGACTTAAAAGGCAGTTTAATATGCTGTTCTTAAAAGCTGTTTTAAGGTAAAAGCCTTATAAGCCATTAACTTCTGAAACTTGCTCCCAGACTTGCCCCTTAAAGCCATGCTATGTCTTTTTCAACCATTTTGTTCAGCTTGTTTGAGGTACTGCTTATCTAAAGAGGAATGTTTATATGCCGCTTTTAATTTGTACGGTTCCACCACTTACTAGATGTAGGGTAAATGAATGAGATTGGTTCCGTAATACAGCAAACAGATTATATCAGCAACGGAGCTGGGGAAGGGTCTGGAGCACAGGGCTGATGGGGAGCGGCTGAGGGAACTGGGGTTGTTCAGCCTGGAGAAGAGGAGGCTGAGGGACAACTGCCTGAAAGGAGGGTGTAGTGAGGTGGGTGTTGGGCTCTTCTCCCACATAGTCAGCGATAGGATGAGAGGAAATCATCATAGAATCATAGAATGCTTTGGGTTGGAAGGGACCTTGAGAGACCATCAAGCCCACCCCCCCTGCAGTGAGCAGGGATTGAACCTGTGAAGTTGGCCTCAAGCTGCATCAGGGGAGGTTTAGATTGGATATTAGGAAAAACTTCTTCATGGAAAGAGTAGTCAAGCATTGGAACAGGCTGCAGAGAGGTGGTGGAGTCACCATCCCTGGAAGGGTTCAAAAAATGGGTAGACATGGCACTTTGGGACATGGTTTAGTGGTGTTGGGTTGATGGTTGGACTGATGATCTTAGAGATCCTTTCCAACCTTAATGATTCCTGGTTTTTACTTTCATTAAAATATAATCCAGCCCCCCAGCCAGGAAACATGAAATTATGACTCTCCCCTTAATTGGTTTAGTGGTGGAGTTGGTAGTGTTGGGTTAATGGTTGGACTGGATGATCTTAAAGGTCTTTTCCAACCTAAACGGTTCTGATTTTACCTGCTTTGCTCAGAGAGAGCAACCAGAACCAAGGCTCCTTACAGCAGCACCTGACAGTCTCTGTAATTCTGTTGATCTTCAGAATATATTCATTTTTCTTATTTACCAAGTAGAGCTGTTTGTTGGTTATTCCAGTGGATCAAATTATTCTACCTTTTATTTGTGCTGTGATCCTTTACCCCACAAATCA
Organism: Pelecanus crispus; assembly: GCF_030463565.1. Taxonomy (NCBI): domain Eukaryota; kingdom Metazoa; phylum Chordata; class Aves; order Pelecaniformes; family Pelecanidae; genus Pelecanus; species Pelecanus crispus. The sequence continues at coordinate 47,717,262 of NC_134649.1, forward strand.
TTCAGCTGTTATCAGTGGATCTCCTTACATGGCATAAAATGCCGTTCGTTGTTATTAAAAGAAGAAAACTAGCTCCTTTGGGATTCCTATGATTGATCGTTGTGCAAGTACTGAAAGAAAAAAGTAACCTACTTTCAGATTGTTGCATTGTGTGAAAAATTATAGAAAATGTTCTCCCAGGTATTATTCGTACCTCTACAGCATTCTTTTTGATGTGGTAGTCTGAAACCTATTTGAAAGGAGATTTCAAATACTTCGGGGTGATAGCTAGAAGAATAGGTGTAAACCTGGTTAGGGATGTTTCAACAAAGTCTTTCATCGAGGAAGAAATGGAATTTTTGAAAGGGAGCATCCATTTTGACAAATATATAATGCAAAAATTAGAAATATTTTGGAAGTGTCAGAGTAAGTGTTTCTAGCATTTTCAAAATAAAAACAATCCGTATCTGTTCTGGAACTGTTTTTATTTAAAATGTAAACTCATAATAATATATTATATACTAAAGAAAAACCTTGGAACAGCTGAAATTTTGGGTCAGAGAAAGTGACCCAACATTAGCTTTATTCTGTCTTGCAGAATGTTTTAGAACTTTAATTGTAGTAGAAATATGATAATTTTAAACATACCAAAATTTTTTTACTGGTTGCTTGAAATATTTCTCTCCAACTGTGTAAACATGCTTGAATTTATGAAACTAGTGTAGTGTTTACATTTTGATTTATGAACATTCAGAATATAGATTATGGCACTTTCTTTTCTAAAGTAAATACACTGATGGAAAAAATAAAAAAACCCCGCAGTCTTTTTCTCTTCAAAATATTGTGTAAAGCATGAATTGTTCAGTTACTGTAATGATGTCTTTGCAGCTCTCTGCTAATATCTCTAATATGGAATCACTGCTGTAAATTTCACATCAACATGTAGTAAATGGGGAAAGGATGAAATTTTTATGATGGCTAGTGTAAAAGATATATTATAGGAGTAATAATAGAATGATCTTTGGAAGTTGGCTTTAATGAAAAAAGGGAAGGTATTCCTCATTAATACATTCATTCTTGAAATGAGAAGGGAAGACATTAAAAATAAAGACCACAGTCCTGAAGGCCAGTGCTGAGCAGTTAATAATTGCCCTCTAACTGCAACCCATAACATTTTATTTTTGGTAAGTTTCTAGTTGGATAATTTATTGAAACAGCTGGAAATAATAATAATAATAATTAGCTAAGGAAGACTTCAGGCAAGACAGACGATGCGCATTGCCACTGTATCCTTGGTGTGGGATACTGGCGAGAGAGCGAATTCCCGCTAACAGGAATTCTTCTCACGTGTGCACCAGAGGTACGTGACATCCATTTGCTCTGTGTCTTTGCCACTATGAGCCGAGAAGAAGGTGCAGTTTCTCTCCCTGAAACCCAGATGGACGAAGACCTTGGGCACAGAGGTTAACAAGACTGCTTATTTTATATTGTCTCTGTGGACCATGCAGGCTTAGTCTGGGAGTAACTGATGTGCATTTACTTTCTGGCAAGCATAGTTTGATCGAGAGCAAAATGCCCTCATGTACTGGGAGCAAGAAAAAGCTCAGTAAAAATCTGTGCGAAGCTTGTAAGGAGTTGGAGGAATTCAGTTGATGGCTACTCCTGACTTGTCTCACTTTGCTCACTGCTGCTTTTACCAGGGATGCGTGTAACTGTCGTGGTGTAGCACCACCCAGCAACCAAGCACCACGCAGCCATCGCTCACTGCCCCTGCCCCGATGGGATGGGGGAGAGAATCGGAGGAGTGAGAGGGAGAAACACTCCTGGGCTGAGATAAGAACAGTTTAAGAATTGAAATAAGGTAAAATAGTAATGATAATAATAACAGTATAATAATGATAATAATAACAATACACAAAGCAAGTGCTGCCCAATGCAATTGCTCACCACCCACCGACCGATGCCCAGCCAGTCCCCGAGCAGCGATCGCTGCTCCCCGGCCAACCCCCCCAGTTTCTATACTGCCCATGACGCCGTATGGTATGGAATGGCCCTTGGGGCAGTTGGGGTCAGCTCTTCTGGCTGTGCCCCCTCCCAGCTTCTTGTGCCCCCGGCAGAGCATGGGAAGCTGAAAAGTCCTTGCCTGGCATAAGCAGCACTGAGCAACAACTAAACCATCAGCGTGTTGTCAGCATTCTTCTCCTACTAAATCCAAACCACAGCACTGTGCCTGCTACTAGGAAGAAAATTAACTCTACCCCAGCCAAAACCAGGACAGTAACTCATAGTCTGCCTCTTAGAATTTGATTAGATGGAGGTGCTGCTGTAGATTCTATTGTAATATACAGCGTTTGCACCACAGAAATTCACATAATCCATAACAGCTGGTTGTCAACAGTATTACATTGTTTTCAGGGTCTTCTATAGCTATTTCAATAGTTTTGCCTGATGAAAGGCTCCCTCAAAAAAAAGTCATGACAATAAGGTGATGTTAAATATTTCACACTGCAAAAACATCAGGGGCAAAAAATTGGTAGGTGCCAATTTGTAGGGTAGATACGCTACAGGTAAATGCTTGCGTACCTAGCAACGTATTTTGCAGTTTGTCACAAATGTTAGCATTGCAATGGTTAGTATTGCAATGATTACAGATTTACATTCCATCAAAAAAACCCCAAACCCTCAAGAATGTGTGGATTATTTTAGGCCTGTTAAATTTATTCTAAGAATCTCCAATATGTTTTTTTTTATTGAGGACCATTTGCAGTTTCTCTAGTTTTATATCAGTATCAAAATTGATACCCATTAGAATTTGATAGCAGACTGGAAGATAAAATAGAGTTATGTTTGAATATTAAATTGGGCTATTAATTTAGTATTTATCATCAGATAATAAAATATTTTAATTTATTTTTATTTCCATTGCAAAATCTAATATTAAGAAGCAAACATTGTGGGTGACTTTGCTATTAACAACACTGATATGCTCTCATCCAAACTTCTTGCAATTAAAATTTAGTTCTTCAGTTTGACAAAAGCGGAATGATTTGACTCTGTGAAATCCAAACTTACATTCTATCACCATCTCAGTAAAATTAATCTCAGGTTAGTGGAAGTCATCTTTATGTACCTGTAGTAGACAAGACTCAGTAGAGATAAACGCCTGCAATATGTCACTTTACAGTGTATATATAATTAACATCAAGAAGACCACCTTAATTTCACTTCAAATTTATTTGCTTTATATATTTAAAGGTGAGCCTGCTGCAGCAACACTAGATTATCAGTCCTCTTTTTTTTACTACCAAAAATGTGTAATTAAAAAAAAAAGAAAAAGAGAGAGAATAAAAATTATGTTATATGCATATCATGCTCTGTATTTCTAAGCAGAGAATGAACAAATGTGTAGTTTATTCTAGATGCATCTAGGCAAGATTCTGTTGGTCTAAGACTTGGGTATTTATTTAGAAGAATGAAATTTTATTTACAAGGACTTAAGGATGTATTCCACTTCATAAAAAGAAATTAATGTAATTTTGAAAGCTAGAGAAAATAACTGTAATTGTACTATGCATGTAATAGGATTCTTATGACAAAGCATCTGTCAGGTAATACTATAACCCCGTTGAAGCAGGCGTTTTCTGAAATGGATTGTTACATTGTGCTACACTAGTTTTACTCGATTCACCAGTTACAACCCAGTTCTAATACTGCAAGAATAAGGAATAGCAGTTCTACATATACCTTAACTGTTGTTTTTATGATTCTGTGATTTTTTTCTTTTTAGGATTTATGATTTTTTTTTATGCCGTGATCACATTCTACTCCACATCCCCCTGTAAAATTTGTTCTCCTGAACATTTAGACAGCTGTTAGATTGCTGGTTTAATAATGGCAATCTGTATTATCTACTTAGGTCTTCATTTATTATTTCAGTGATGTGTGGGGTCTTTAGTTTGTGCCTCTGGAGTTTCCTATAGTAATTAATTTCTGCACTGCAAATTTATTTTTAATCATGTCAGGACAAGAAGCAAATTAATGGTGTTTGCTGGTAAACATCTGTATTCCATGGTATGTTGGGTTGTCAGCACCTACCCTTAGCAGCACCTGCATGCTATTGTTTGGTATGAAGTGCTACTATTATATTCGATCCTGTGTAAATAACTCAAAATTATAAACAATTTTGAAAATATTATGGTGACTTTGATCACCTGGCAATAACTAGCAGTGCTACAGAACTTTACCATGTCTTTGAAGAGCAGTAATTGGATGCTATGCACCACTTGCTTATTTTTTATTTAACTTTGATCAGGCTATAAAGGTATAATAAAATTAAATATAAATAAACTGCGTTGAAGTAACAAATATTTGACATTGTGAAGCTCAGACTTGAAACATTTGAAAAGTCTCTCAACTTTCCCGTAACGGGAAGGAGAGGCAGAAATAATGCTTTCTAACTAGAAGGCATTAGAGAGGACAGGTATGCACTACGTGACGGCTGCAATAATATCCTGCTTTGAATTAAGCCATAGCTTTGACTATCTCTTCCAAGGATAATCTCATCTTGAAAATTAATTTTTAGTATAGTACATAATATTTGATCCTAAGTACAAATCTTTATTCTTCCACTGACCATAACATTCAGCCAGCCCTACTTATTACTGTAATGAGTTTTTACACTTTTTAAAAGTAGTTTTCTAATGTTTGGGATCTTTTTGATATTTCATTAGCAAGCTCAAAAATCAGCCTATTTCTACTGAGGAGTTGAACTTTGTTCATTTTGTTCTGAAACTGGAAATGTCTCCCTGTGTATAAACAAAATTTATTGCATGTGAACAAGACATTTCTGATTTTAATAATGCTATTTCAACTCAGACTTGAGAGGAAACATGGATTTTTGAATTTTTTTTTACTAAAATTTTTTGGTAATAACAGTAATACATACCAATAAGGGGTTTGGGTCAAAGATGTTTTTCATCTAAGTTTTGAATTTCTTTTGGGTCTTTTGGGTTTAGTAAATATTAATTGAACATTTTTACGGAAGAAAAAAATGGAAAGTCACTTAAAGGTAGGAAGAGAAATAGAAGGAGTGCTATGGAACAGGTTTTGTGTGCTGCTTAGATCTTCCTTTATTAGAAAATCAAAAGAATAATTGAAATGATACACATTTGCTGAAGATGAGCTGATTGAAAACCAAATCTTGCACTGTCAGACCTGATCAAATAATAGAACGTGACCTAAAGTTGGCCAGAAAATTCTCTCATCATAATGAATATTATTCTCAAGAGACTCTTTTTGTAGTTCAAGAAAATATAACAGGGATTATAACATAATAACTAATGTATGTTTTATGAGGGGAAATTTTCCTGAACATCTTTGTTAGAGACTAAAGCAGCTCTATAGGCCTGTTGCAAAAATCATAATGAGAAGTCTTATTTGCTGGGGTTAGGGACCCTGATATTCTGAGTCACTGATGATGTCCTAACTCAAAAAAAAAAAAAAAACCAAACCCACCCAAGCCCAAAAACCTACTAATGCTTGCAATTTTGTTAAAAATTTGCCTGCAAGATTACTAACAAGCAGTTATGACAATGTTTTTTACCTTCACTGTTTTTTTTGGTTTTTTTTTGTTTTTTTTTTTTTTTTTTTTTTCTCCTGGTCATTCAAGTAGACTTTAGTTATGGTATAGGTCACTTGTATTCTCCTGCCATGCATGAAAGTAGAAAATTCAAGTTGTTGATTTACATTACTACAGCTTCATTGGAGTCAGTTTTGACACCTATTATATTCTTTTTCTTTTCAGAAGATCTGCTAATCACCTGTCATACCATAACTGAGAGAGGACATTGAATGTCTGTAGAAAATGGTTTAAAGTCTTTGTAAATAGGTGAATTCAGAAGGCAATTTTGGGTGGGTGGGTGGCTTTTTTCTAAGGTTCGGGGTTTTTAGGTTTGTTTGGGTTTGCCTTTTTTTTTTTTTTAATCAACATGATTTGATAAGATGGATTTTTACATTCAATTCATTTTCAACTGATCAAAATTCTTCCAGGAAATCAACTGTGTCAGAAAGTTCTCTGGTTAACAGATATAACTAGATCTCATTTTGAAATGTGTGAAATGTTTCAGTCCAAAACCACATTAAGTGTATAGTGATCACATATTCAGGTGGCATATTTAGTATCATATTTCAAAGAAAGTGTTATTTTGAAATCTACTGCCAGTTTCAAAAGGAGATATAAAAGAATGAGAAAACATCTTTGGCACCACACAATTGTATTTAAATAACTAAATATATCACAAATATTTAAAGACTACAGTTTAAAATCTGTCATGGGCTCATCTATGTAACTGAGGAATGTGTTTGGCTTCTGAAAAGCAACGGAGTAGTAATATTACATTAGAGCTGTTAACATTCTGCTTTTTTAGAACAGCAATGCAGAAGGTTTTTCTGGCCTTAATTTCAATTCTGATGTAATCCAGTCCTGTCCTTTTCTCACGCCTGGTAGAAAGTCTGTGACTTTGTCTTCCTTCGCCTCAGTTGGTGCAGCTTTCTGGACTTCCCTCTTCTCATCTTTTCTTCCAGAGTCACTTAATCTCATCTTTCTCTGCTGTAGCCCTGAGCCAAAATCTAATTCCGAAGAACATACTGAGGTTTTGGTTTGTATATTGATTTATAAATTGATGCTTATACATTTATTTAATTTTTTATCTGATAAAATTCATGTAATCCTTTTCCATCTGTATCTCTGATTTAATTTTCTCCTGCTGCCCTACTCATTCTTGATCTTCAGACCACGTCAAGCCAGCAAACGTAATAGGTTTTTTTATGGGGCAGTAACATTTCTAGAGGAGTTTTATGTACCCCTGGGTTTCCTGCACTTGTGACCCAGGTGAGCAACGTCAGATCTGCAGCCTGCGGGGTGGGTTGGGGTGAAGGACAGGCTCACCCAGCCTTGCTGCTCTGGGCCATTTCCAGGTCTGTGCCATCTCTCAGTTGCTCTGTACAATGCGAGCTTGCTTCAGTGCTGAAAATTTCAGAGCTTTTTTGTCTTGAATTGAATGTAGTTTGGCAGAGAGTGTTTTATATTAGTTATAAAGCACTATGTAGTGATAATGACCTACTCAGCTGTCACTGAGCTTCTATTTCACATGGTTTTAACATGACCATAACTGATCGTTCATAATTTATAAAATAGTGTTGGATATTGGTGATAGTTATGCAGGTCACATACTGGCTCGGTATTTCTAGATATGACGACTGAGACATTCATGCTTTAACCATGCCAAATTACGTGACACTTATCCATCATCTTCTGCTTAATTTTCTGCTGATGGTGTGAAATGCTGGCATTTTTTATAAGTGGTAGCACTAAGTTTGTAGTTAAATCAGCAATACAAGAAAACCACAGGTTTTTCTTACTCTTAAAGTAACGAGAAAGAGAAATCTGTTTAAACTGGAACAAGTATTCTGTACAGCAGATAGAAAACAAATGCTTTCAAAATAAATGGATGACAAATCTCTTTGTCTTTTATAGTATATCAGACCCTGAAATTGAAGTCATTATGGCTGGTGGTGTGGTCATCAGGCACGCTCAATCAGTATTGGGGGGGGGGGGGGGCGGGGAAAGTCCTGTTTGGTAGTTGAGAGTAAATACAGGTAAACAGAGTGTACATATTTCCACTATAGGTAACATAAAGATTACCTGGCTTGAAATACCAAATGCTTGGTTTAGACAAGTTTTAGTTTTGAAGGATGCAGCTCACATATTTTTAGATCTACTGTTTCATCATCGTGTGAACAGGAAGAAGATTGTCAATGTCTAGACTACATCTTGTGCAGAATCATGTCTCTCTTGATTAATGAGTAAAATCTGTAGATGAATTGTTTGAATTTTGTCCTTGAAAACTGCAAGAGCAAGGTTGCCAGCAGAAAACGGTATTTCTTTCTGTTAGACATGTTACTTTAAAAAGCTGATCTTCTTCTGTAGTTACTGAAACAATATTTCTTTGGATTTTATTGCCCATTTATGCCTTTTCCTTGAATAAATGTGTCCAGTTCACATTTTTCAAGGAGAAGGCATAAATAGGTGTAGCACTTTCAGTAACACCCACCTGAAGTTGTACCAGTCTCATCACTGGACCTCTCATGCGATCACCTCAGCCAGGCAGAGTAATCAAACTAGCTATCAAATCTAATGATTAGAACTCGGGACATAATCTTTCAAAAAACTTAAGATTTATTGAAGAATAAAATCCCTGAAGCTTCAAGCATATTAGAAACTGGTACTTCAGCAGTGTGAAATGGATAAAGATCATGTTGCCATTGCTATCCCATAAATTAGTCTAAGGAATAGGCCCTTCCTTGCAAGTCTCAGTTAATCAGTTTTTTTAACCGTTGCTTTCTCAATATACTAAGCTTCCTCGGCATGAGTATAAATCATTCTTCCAATACAAACAGATTTCAGTTAAATGTCATGTTCAGATGAATTATAATGATCAGTGAAAAAATACGCAACAGAAAAAACGCTGGAGAGGAAAATTCATATAATGAATTCATTCTAAGCTTGTTTTATGAAATTAGAACACAACGTAGGAAATATGAAAGTCAACTTATTCTTCATGGTGGAAAAAACTAGTATCATGCCAGGAGACCACAATGGAGGTGGTAAATATAAATTGCTGAATCTCTAACCATTTACATACAAAGGGAAGTCTGCGTAATTCTGCTACCACTGTTCTTAAGTAATGCTCTAGAGATGACTTGATTTAGCCTTGTCTTCAGAAAGAACTAATTATAGTTGCTTGGTTGTTTGTTTTTTTTTTTTTTTCTCTTAGTAAAATTAACAGGCACAGATCAGTAGTTTTTAAGGGCTAGGACATACTTTATTTTTGCAGTTATGTAGCCTGAAACTCTTTATGGATATTTCAGAATACAAGTGCAAGTAGTCATCAGTTTTGAAAAATAATTAATTTATAGCTCTTTACTTATACTCTGATCTTTTATCACTGAAATGTCAAGTTAAGAGACTTGTAACCTATTGTACTGAATATGTGTAGCAGAAGGAAAAAATGCTGGAGTTGATGGTTTCTGTATGCATGTGTGCCTCTGAGAACAGTTCCTGAAAACACTCCTGTGAGTAAAAACACTGAAAACCAAAAGAAGTATCTTCTCTTGCTGACTTCAGTTAAGAAGGAGTTACAGATATTTTTCCAGATGTATTTGGTTTGAGTAACTGTGACGGTGTGCTTCATCCCCACCTGACCTTTATCTCCTGTAACCCTGCTCAGGCGATATAATGGATGTGTCTGGTCATGATGGCTGCATCTGGCTCAAAGTGGATTCAGGAGACAGATAACACAACAGCCAAGGGCTATTGTGCAATGCGCCCACCTAAGCACAGTGAAGAAACTAAAATCTGTGGTCGGTATGCGAATACGGCTATGAGTCCATCAACTTACCCCATAAACAGTGAGCAGCCCAAGAGCCCTTTGAGCTCTCCTGCACGGCAGCAGGCTGCATGCCAGGATCTCCTCTTGACTAGGGATGCCTCTCAATGTTACTCCTTGAAACTGAGAGATTCCTTGCTGTAACGGATCCTTGGTAAGTGACTAATAGCATGCTAAACTTTGAAGTCTTAGTTAAGTGATGTGAAGGATTGATCACGCATATATACACCTTTAGACACCAACCGTTGACCAAGTTTGGGACTAGGATTGGATCCAGCAGCACCTAGACTCCTCTCTGAGAAGTTTGGAAAGCAAGGGGGTGCTTTCTGAACCTCATGACACAAAGGGAGGGGTGTCCCTGACAGCTTTGTCTGACCCTGTCCTCCATGCAGTAAATAATCAAGTGGACCTTGCCATCGAAACTTGTTAATCCACTGCCGCATTTACCACTGAACCTCGTTAACTCACTGGTTTGTATCAATAAAGTATGTTTTTGCTTCTCTCACTCCACCCATGACAGTAACCTCATTGATAACAACTATGGGTAGAACATTATTTGCTTGTCACTTCCAGTGAGAAAACACTGTCCCACATTTCAGACGTGACTATATTACATGTAATACAACAAGTTTAATATATATCTGATAAGGAAGGGTCCAGGCAGATTAACACAGATGCTTCTACAGATGCTTTGGTGTCAAATATGACTTAGTCTTAGACCCAGTACAAGCTACAATTCTTAACCACTGCTCTACTCTAATTTATAGCATCTTTATAGTATCAATTCCCACCTAACAAACAGTAATAAAGCTCTCAGAAGATTAATGAGCACAATACATGCACTGGTGGACTGAAAATGTGAAGCAAATCTGGCACTTGGGTATTGCAGTTATAGAAGAAGTTATAAGTATTCTTATAAATGTTTTCATCCGACTTACAAACTTTCAGCAAAGTTGCAGCTTTTTCAAAAAGCATTTTAAAATATCTTCCTGTTTCTTCTCATGGATGATGTAGATTGCAATTCTCTTCTCTTCGTTATACATGGGGGTTCTGTGTGTGAAGAAGTGGGGACAGCTGGGGCTGTCAGTGCATTGCCTGCTGTGGAGCTGTCCCTGATCCTGAGGAGGGCTCTCGTGCGTGCTGGCGAGGCAGGGCTGTGCGCCGGCCTCCCAGCCCTACCAGCGCCGCTTGGCTCCCAAGCACGCATTAACGGAGCAAGCTGGTGATCTGGAAGTGCTTATCAGATCTGCTTTTCAGTATTTCAGATTAAAAAGGGGCTCGGAAGGTATTTTCCGGGCTTCTTAATGGTGATTTCCCTCATTGATCCTTATTTAGAGTAAAAGTTTGAGCTTGAATTTTAATAATCTGTCGTTTTGAGTTTTAAGGATAAAATGTTGAAATAGGAGCGGGGAAGTTACCACCTTCAGTCTGGGGGAGCCACTGCTGCGCGAGAAGTCTGTTTTTACACACGCCACCACGTGTGGCTGCTTTGCCGCATCCCTGCTCTCCTCCTCTCAGGTAGTCCTTTTCAGAGCCTTTCAGAAACAAAACATATTTTACTTGATCCAAACCACTGATAGCTCAGTAGGTTACACTGAGCTGCTGTGCATCCAGATGATCAATCTCCATCATTCCCAGTGCCACTTCTGGGTTTGCAGCTGATTCCAAAACCTCCTTTTTTTATTTCTCACTGTCATCATTAACAACTAATTATCCTTTTAGAAACCACTCATCTCTTACAAATATTCAAGTATATGTTTGAGCATGTTCAGAACTTCGTAAACCTTTTTTTAGCATATATGTATATGAGGAGGGAAAGAGAATAAAAAGGGAAAGAACTTCTTTTGTTAGGGCTTGAAAAAAAAAAAATGTAACCCTCCCTCCCTAGGTCCATTTGGGCAGCTCTTGCTGTGCGCAGACTGCGAGCAGGCTGTACACAACTTGAGAGTTTGAGGCAGGAGTTTACTCATTAGTTCTGACAGCAGAGCTGGGACTAACAGGCTGCTAGGCTAAATCCTGTACGCTCACCACCTCCAGAAAAGCACCCGGATAATCCTTGCTGGCCAGACAGAGGCGAGCCAAGTGCAAATGGGACACAGTGAGTTATCTCTTGGAGCAGGCTCCTTCTCAGTGCTGGTGACTGTCCTGGTTTTGGCTGGGATAGAGTGAATTTTCTTCCTAGTAGGAGGCACAGTGCTGTGGTTTGGATTTAGTAGGAGAAGAATGCTGACAACACGCTGATGGTTTAGTTGTTGCTCAGCACTGCTTATGCCAGGCAAGGACTTTTCAGCTTCCCATGCTCTGCCAGGGGCACAAGAAGCTGGGAGGGGGCACAGCCAGAAGAGTTGATCCCAACTGCCCCAAGGGCCATTCCATACCATCCGGCGTCATGGGCAGTATAGAAACTGGGGGGGTTGGCCGGGGAGCAGCGATCGCTGCTCGGGAACGGGCTGGGCATCAGTCGGCGGGTGGGGAGCAATTGCATTGGGCATCACTTGCTTTGTATATATATTATTATTTGTATATATACATATATGATATATATACACACACATATATATGCATATAATTATATGTATATATTATTATTGTTATTATCATTATTATATTGTTATTATTATCATTACTATTTTACTTTATTTCAATGATTAAGCTGTTCTTATCTCAGCCCAGGAGTGTTTCTCCCTCTCACTCCTCCGATTCTCTCCCCATCCCATCAGGGCAGGGGCAGCGGGCAAGCGGCTGCGTGGTGCTTGGTTGCTGGCTGGCGCTACACCACGACAGTGAGCTGCTGTTTTCTGCCCCCTGCTTTTTTTCTTCAGGCTCTTGTATCTTTTCAACTCAGTGTTTTTCCCTTTAAGTCCTTAACCTGCTGACTGTTCCCATCTCAGTGACATTACCTCTGCCTGCAGCGTTACCTCGCCCACCTTCGTGGCTCTGCTCCGTACTTTCACGCGGCTCTTTCTCTCAAGTCACTAATTTCCTCGGAAACCTGAGCCAGGGCTGTGCAGCCATGCTGTATGAGAACCCGGCCTCCGATCGCTGGCAGCTGAACCCTGGGGGGAGGATGGAGGGTCAGAAACATTTGTTCTTTATTGCATCACTTCTGTGGATATCATTCTGCATTGTGACAGCCTATTTTCTTTTGATTCGTATTTATAAATAATCTGTCAAAAAAATTTAGAAATCTTATCAAGGTTCAGTGGGTTCCATAATCCCATTATATGAGAATCATTACTTAGTAATAAGCAGACAAGCAATAAAGAAATCAATAGCTATTCCAAAAGCACAGTCTATGATAAGAAAATATGCTTTTCCCTCTCATAACATTAATAAGAACGGTGGAGTGTATTTTGGTAGCATTGTCCTACATGGTAATTATAACCTTTCTGCCAAAGAAAAACCCACTGTGAAGCTGTAGTGTAATAGAAAGATGGGGAAAGGTGAGTTGTTCTCATGTAAACCCCTCCCTGTTTCCTTTTTGCAAACATTTGAACCGGCAGATTTGTTATTTTTGCATGCAAATGGTCCTAAAGGTCTGCAGTACTATAAATGCTCACAGAGAGACTACACGTTGCTTTTAGCTGGACTTCAGAAGCATCAAGTGAAACGGAAACAGATTAACCATCCTTACATGCGTCTTCTCGAAGACACTGAAATACCCATCTATTAAGTGCGTCTCTTGAAATGGCTGCAGGATTTTCCGTAACGCCAAGGAAGAAGGTGTAGGAAATGGGAAGGAAACGCCATGAGAGCACCATGTGTTACAGCCCCGGGGCCCGCGACCGCCCGAGGGGAAAGCACGGGGCAAGGGTCCCACTGGCAAGGGGGGAGTCAAAGCTCTCCCTTGCTGCCGGCCGGGGGCAGCTTCTGGGCACGGAAGAGCAACCGTTGCCTGGAGTTATGGCTTAGCTCTTTGTCTCCCAAAGGAAGTTAAAGTACTTTCCGATGATTCTTAAGTCGTCTTTTTTGGATGCAAGTCATGAATATATAGATGCATAGAAATTAACTTGATATCTCACATAAAGGGTTCTTTAAAATATACTTGTTAGAAGCTAGTATATTTTAAGGAATACATAATTTTAACTGCTTTATAATAGAATAAAAAAGATATAATTATTTTGCTAGGGGTTTTTTTTGTGTTCTTAATCAAAATGATTTGTTGCCTGAAACATTTATATGTTAATTTATGGTTAGTACTGATAGGGATGAAGGGGTTTTTTTTCCCCCCCTTGTCAAAATAAAATCTGTTTTAAATAATAATGAGATTGTCACTTTTCCTATTTTCCCTTTACTTCCTCTTTTGTTTCTCCTTTTGCTTCTCCAGAATTAATGTTTTCTGATACTATTATTAAATACAAAACTGAGCACACAGGGGGAAAAAAAAAAAAAAATCAGTCTCATGAATTATATGACAGCTTTGTCCTGAATACATTAACATTAATGTCTTATTCTTCTTTCTGCATTTTACACAGATTATTTGCATTCATGGAGATGCATCAACAAGTGGTGGCTGAGGTGGGATGCATAATAGCAGTGACGCTGACCTTCTCTTATATAAAAGAATTCAGACAAAGAAATGGTGAAGTAACCATGTAATGCCAAAACTGATCATCAACCTCTCTGTTGAACATTGGCAAGGTATCTATAGCCGTCGTCTTTAGCTTTGTTACAGCATTTGAATGAATCATTCAGAGAACACCTGTTTTGAGACTTCTGACAAATTACCTTCAGCAAAAAATAATCCTTTTTTTTGTTTTGTTTTGTTTTTTGGGTTTTCTTTCGTGGTTTTGTTTTTTGCAATGATTCTGACCTTTAAATGCACAGCGCTTGAAAGTCGTAATTAATACTTTTGTTAAATTAGTGACAGTGTTCATTTGAATAGTTGTGTTACAGGCCCAAGCCCATTCTTCTAGGTGCCGCAGTCATCAGGAAAGGAACCAACACTGCAAATATAACACAAAGTGAATATCTATATTTATCCGTCTATCTTCTGTCAACACAGTGGTCAGAATGGGGAGTTAATGGCTGAATCTTGAGTTCTGCTATTTACAAAGTTGAGGACTTTTCTCAAGGGTGAGCTTTCAGTTTTTCTGATTTTAAGGGAGACGTGGCACGTGAGGACACGAAGCTGGTGTTGTGCCTTTACAGGGGCTCTGGGCAAATCTGCTTTGGCGCTGATGAAGAACACAGCAGCTCTGCCTTAGCTGCCTGATCACCATCTCCCAATCAACTTATCAGCTTGAAATGTAATGCCGTACATGCATACAGCTGTTTGAGCTCATAGTTGGAGGAAACAATTCTCCAGTGCTTCTAGGATCTATCCCATGGATCCTCTTCTGATTGAAGTCCCAAGTAAAAAAAATAATTTGTGTTTTGGGTTGTTGTTGGGTTTTTGTTTTGTTTTGTGTTTTTGTGGGTTTTTTGTTTGTTTGTTTGGTTGTTTTTTTTAAATAGTCAAGGCATTCTGAGGCAAAGACTTGTCTTGTGGTTGTTTCCCCCCTAGTTCAGATGCCATTATGTTGGGTTTTGTATTTTTGTCCAGGATCTACAGTTCCCTCTTTTGCTGTTTCTTAATATTTACTATACACCTCATGTACTATTTAAATAAATACATTTTTAATGCTCCTTTATTTTATTATGCTTATACTTTACCCAGATATATCCAAAGTTAGAACCCCGTAAGTGGATATATTTTTGGTTCAGTGGTAGTATGATTGTGACGTAAATGTTATAGATCCCGTCCTATGGAAACAAATTCCATGGAAAAACACTGAAAATTTGTTCTATAGAGCCTTTTTGCAAAATAGCTCCAGACACTATATCTTGTGTGCTTCCTTTAAACACTTACTAGGGAGACAGACAAAATTCATACCTCCTTCTTGCGAAGATGAGATTTTAGGTAATACTACTACTGCTGATGATCACACATGTCCTTCCTTAAAATAATTCATTTTGATTTGGATATCTTCAAGTTCTTTGATCTCATGATTTACCTAACAGTGAGCAAGGTTAATGCTTAATAAAGTAGGATGCCCTTTTTATAATCACTTCATTAAAAGTGAGTAGCAAGAGGTACATTAAATTAAAGTGTTTGTGATATGGGATCAATTTTGTGGAATCCCAGAGGTCTCTATGTGCCTCATAAAGAGCTCTCTACTTTGAGCATATCTATAAGTGACCCATTGAGAATTTCTGTTCTCTTTAATTTGAGAAATTTAAATTGCTTTTATTACCTGTAATGGTGTTAAGTACCGAATGAGGTATAAATTGTCCTGGAAAAGAATTAGACTGCAGGTCTACAGCTTTAATAATTCATACCCTCACAGCATTTATAAAATAAACTACATGTTACTGGGAATAAAATTAATAATTATATACTTTAGGAAAAAAGTTTCCTTTCACCTTGTAAGTGGTTAGGTTTTATAGGGAGACTGTAGAGGCATGAATGAGCATATTCTGGATTACCCATGAATTTGGAGAAATATGAGAGCCCTGATTCCTTGACCACGCTGAATCCTTACACCTTACTCTTTGAACCCAAGTTCTAAAAGCTTTTAAGTGGCCTGCTGTTTGCTGAGCAGGCAACTTAGTTCCCTCCAGATATTACAGTAGTTTTGCTACTTCTTAAGAGAAATAACAAACAAAACCACACTACATGTCTGTGGTGATGTTGTGTTTTGTCCTTTTAAAAAAAAAAAAAAGTGGTCCAAAGATTGATGCACACATATAATAGAATCAGTGTCTCTCTTCAGAGCTCTGTTTTCAATAAAAAATGTTTTTTTTCCTTGCAGTTGGATCACTTTTGGTATATGGAACATTAAAAGAAAAAGCCAAAGTACAAAAGCATATCTCTTACTTATGGCTCTGTGAACCATGGAGTTTCTCAGGCAGGGTTTGACATTTATGTGCCTTGAGTATATAGACATGCAGCAAGAGTTTTAAAACTAAGTAGAAAACAGTGGATTGTAGTTCCTCTGTAGGAACTCTCTCAGCTGGTTTATGAGCAAGTGCAATGGACCGTTTCGGCCTCTGCTACTCCTGTGATAAACATTCATCTAATACTGTGCTGTAATTAGTGGTTTTATACATATGAGCAGTACAGCATACTTTCCATCCACAGAGGCAGATGAATCTGTCTCGTCCGTTGTTATGATATCACTGTATCACAGTTCATCCTTATTTCTGTAATTAAAAGTACTTTAGATGCTACCTCGTTTCTTTTGGATATTTCATACTGGAAGACTCGGACAACTAGACCTTGCTTTGGCCTTTTATATTTTCCACTAACTCATTTTAGTTATGACTGTAAGATGTAATTTATCAAATGCACAATGAGAGGTTCTCAAACTCTTGTTTCAGTAAAAGAAAGAGGAACATTACCCTCAAGAGATAAATCATTCATTAAACTTTACAAAGACCTTAAGCAGTTTCTACCCTATTTATCTTTTCCAGTTTTTTTTCTTTATGCTCCAGCTGCCAGTGTTTAGAAAGCAGCACAAGGCAGACAGCCAAACTAGGAGCTGATTTCCTAGCCAAATGGATAAATTTCCTCCTCCATAACTAACATTTGACTTCACCTTAGGAAAATGCTTTAAAAATTGCCTAAGTTTCAGAATTTATATTTTCTTTAATGTCAAGACTAACTAAATTATTGGTCCTGTACAGGCCCTTATTTTTAGGACACAGAGAAGGTCAAAGACCATTTTTATTAGAACACTAAAGACCAATTTGGTGAGGAGTAAACTCATCTGATTTTTTTTTTTTTTTAAGTTTGGGGTTTTTTTATTTGTTGCACTTGCTTGTTGATGCTTGAGGAAGTTAATGTCTTTCGGCATTTGATAGAGGGGATATTAATTGTCTAAGGAATTATATCAGTTTCATCTTGTTCAAGAGGAATTACAGAGACAGCCTAAGCAAGTATGGAAAATAAGTACCTTCTCACCTACTCAGCTTCTCTGAAAATCCAGTTCTTTTTTGATTATTGATGCTTTTTGAATTGCAATGCTTCTTTTCCTTCCTCACTTTTTAAAATATGTTATTGAACAAGGAAGAAGTATAAATAAACTAGGCAAAAGTAAGGATGGCAGAGGAAGCAAAATCATGGAGTTGTGATTTATCCAAGACCTTGGCTGTGATTAAATATGAATTTGATTCTTCTTTGTAGAAAAAAAGGTAAAATATTTGGCAAGTCCTGACTCAGGCAACACTAAAAAGCAAGTTTCTTTCAGATCCAGTAAGTTTCTTCTCACCCCATGCTTTTGGAGGAGGATTACATGACATCTTTTTACTTGGGAATTTCAGAGTCTCTTTGCTGTGCTTTACACATTGGCAAATTTTTGAGCCATGAGACACTAGACACGTATTTTTACATGCATACGCGCAAACACACACATACATTTTATGCCATTTTATTTACTTATTGCAGTTAGTCTCCCAAACTCTTTGTTACACTGGCAAGTGTCTGTTCAAAGGCAAAAAGTGTATTAATATCACTCAAGAGTGACTATTGCTCTTTTTCTGCCTTTTCACTCAATCTCCTATGAACCTTCATAAAGTGGTCTAATTCTTTTTTATTTGTACCAGCATTAAAGATATTTTCAGTAGGGAAACGAGCACAATATAAGCTACTTTGGAGACCAAGATATGGGATGAGATTGACTCTTTTCACTGGATACAATGAGCATTCTTGATTTCCCATCAGAAATAAGACGTACAGTTCTCATTCTCCTTTATATATAATTCAAGGTGATTATGTTCATGCATAATATGGATTGGAGTGAATTGCGGAAAGTGCCCTCTCCTCTGTTGCACTTTTGCCATGTCTAATTGGATACTTGATATGGACAATTCCCAAGCTAATGATCTTTTTTTAAAAGAAAATTTATTTTCCCTCTCACATAATGATGAAATATTTCATGGATCTGTATCTCCTTCCTTCTGTATGGGCTCTATAACAAGTGTCTGAAATTATAGCAAGTTGATTAATTGATTCTGTCATGAAGTTGTATGGAATTACATTTCTTTTTAAAGTCTCCTCTTTTTCTCTGTTTAACAGTGATTTATTTAATGGCTGTAATGTATTCTGGCAAAATCCATTTAGTGTTGTAATATCTATATTGAAATTCTCTAATTTATTCCTAAAAAAGAAGGCTCTTCCCCCTTTTCAAGAATTTCAGTCAGAAGACAATTGAAGCTTGACCTCTGCTTCTGCATTGAGCCTTTTCAAAATTTATGATAAATTTTAATATTTAAGATCAGAAATGTTTAGTTTCCATTTAAGACAATACTAACTAACCTAGCAATGGTTAAAAAAGAATAATGCATATTAAGTCATTTTCAGTTCTGTAATGCCCAAGACGAACAGATGCCATATTGGTGCCTGAAATACTATGCTCATTTCAGTAGAAGGAATTACAAGAGTCATAAGCACCAATTCCTGTAAAGTTATTCTCAGGAACCTTTTAAAATGAGGGCTGTTCAATGTGGTTTCTCTCATGGTATCTATTTTGCCAAAATTCAGTATAGCTAAGTTGTAAACTTGCAGGAAGAGGAGATTTCCAAATTTGAACAGCAGCAAGTACAACGGCATTCTGCCGTATGGCTGAGGTGCCGCAGCGGTGACGGTGGCACAACCTCTTCTTGTCCCTGTTGAAGAAGCAGCAAGCTCACGGTGCAAATTGGGTATGATTTTCTTGTTCTTACCCTGGTGAATATTTTGCCACTGACTTTACTTGGGAGTTAGGGGAGCTAAGTCAGAGTTGAAAACCGGTTTCTGAGTTGCACAGTTTTAGCGTAGTGTCCTCGATGGGATTACTGTATGCTTTCCCTTAGGCGTGTACTTGTTGAGCCAAAGCAACAGGAGTGATAATATAATTCTGAGTTTGTTTTTCAAGCAGTAGCTGCAAGAATGGCTGAAATGAAGTCAGTCTCTCTCTTTGTTTTTTTTTTTTTGGGGGGGGGGGCGGTGGGGTGGGTGGGTCAGGAAGTGGCTTTAATGCATTTTTAAAGCGTCCCTACATTAAAAGAACATCCATTAAAATAACATCCAAGGTAGTGTTTCTACTCTGACTCCCTGCTCTCCCCGCACTTGTCAGAATATATTTCTGAGCTACTTTTTTGTGCCATTTAGGTAAGAAGATGTTGTTTCCTCCATCTTCCCCTCTAGCTTGCCACATTTACTGGACAATGCTTGTCTCCTGAATGGCTTATAAAATATTTTCTCTGTCATTTGTTATGCTCTGGAGGGAATCCCATAACACAGTGCTGGTTCTGCAGGCAGGAATGAAAGTATATCTGGTGGTGCGTCTGTTTATGTGAACTCATAGTGATAGTTTCAGTATTTCGGGTTTGGGAGCAGAGATGATGGTGGCGTAATTTAAGGTACATTTGTATGGTATGGCTTTCCATATTCTCACTAGATGGTATTTTAATAGTCATTACTATACTACTTCTGTCCCCAGGGAGTGAGACTGAGATCCCACATACAGAATAAGGAAATCTCTGGAAAGAGATCATCTGAAGAGAGTTCAGTTTAAGAAACACTTAAGAGTGTTACTCGCTGTTGTGGCAGAGGGATGTAGTAGAGTCACAGCATCCTTGCAACTTGCTTTTTTATGTACTGGGAAAGGAGGACAGCCTTGATGGCAAATGTGGGCCTTCAGCTGAGAGGAGAGTGCTCCGAGACCTTGCTTACGGGGAAGCCAGCACTGCTTTTGACATTGGGGAGAGGTGAATCTGGACGAAAGAAGAGAGCTGGAGTGAGGTACAAGAGTCCCACAGAGCCCGGCAGTGGAGTTGTTAAATAAGGGGAGTATCTACAAATAGCAGGAAACAGATTTTGAAAGATTGTGCCTCTTGGGATGCTTTTATGCAGGTGGTGGTTTGTTTTCAAACTCTTACAATGGACCTAAAGCAACACAGGTGGGACTGTAGAAAACACTAAGAAATGTCTTCTCTAAAGCCTTCTCTCTCCTTCCCTCTAGGAAGTCAGTGGCAAAATACCGCTGCCTGCGACAGAAGTCACAGACCAGTGCTATGGTTTTGAAGATTTTCCCCTCAGAGCCCAAGGCAGGTGTAATTCGCCGAAGATAACTTTGTAGTTGGTCTCTCTGAATAGCTTACACATATTTTCAAGTGTGAACGAGGTAGCAAGTAGTAATGCTTTGGCTGGGAGCGATAGATAGACACAATTCCTTTTCTTAATGACTTCCAGATGGACACATATGAGTTAATTCAAAATCCAGTGACATTAAGAAAAAGATTATAATAAGCTTCAGAGTGCTTTGAACCTTGTTCTGTGAAAATTTGGTACTTGGAAATATTTTTCTGTGGAAATGTATGTATAAAAGCTCAATTTAAAGTAATAAGTCTTTACGTCTCAAAATGAAGCTGATAAACTTTGTGTACCATATTTTTTTTTTCTTAGGCCATGAGGTAATTTTTTAACTCAAGTCCTTTTTGTCTTGATGCAGCTGCTATGTATAGTTCCCAGATAAGCTGAGAACAGCCTTATTAATATCTGATTAGACAGCTAGCTCTTTAGTTTCTACTGAAAAGACTTAACAAGTGCAGGAAGCCAGCAAAAACTTCAGCAGAGTTCAGAGAACGAGTTGAATGCTTTACATAATGAGCTTCTTAAATAATATCAGAGGTTTTGCCATTGTCAAATTAGTCCTTTTTCCATGCCTTATTTCAAATACAGGGTATGTAAAATACTGCAGGTTTCAGTTACTGAGTCCTTTTTCTAAAAAAAGGGAGGGTGGGTCTACCTAAAATAGGTTCTTTGCTTATAATTAATTACAAGGTAACTTTCACAAATCCACAAGAATAGAAGCACAGATATGTTAAATATTACCTTCAAAAGTAGGTGATGACATAAACATTCCAGAACCGCATTTTTTTGTGTACATCCTACTGTTTTTTAGTTTTGCGATGTTGATGGCATTTTTTATGACTCCTGTTCATTATTCATATAACAGTAAAGACCTAGAAATGTTACTATCAATTTTAATATATAGTTGATTTTGGTGGAAGGAAATGTCTATATAAACCTTTTTTAGTATTTAAGATAGACTGGATGAAATTTGAATATTAGAAACCAGATGTCAAATTTAGTAATATTGTAGAACAGCTCCAAAACGCATGGAAGCAAAAATATAATTTTAAGCACTGTGTGCTAAGAGATTTTGTGTGTGTGTGTGTGTGTGTGTGTATGTATAAATTATTAGGACAGGGGGAACTGACACTGAAGCTGGGGAGTGGTCAGGCTGGTAAGAACCTCCACTGTATTTCTTGATGACATTTCAGTGAGGCCTTAATTAATGATCCTGCAAAAAAGAAAATTACACACAAGCCATTTTTCAATGCTTGTGGATTGCTGGCCAGGTTTGTAATGTATAGTCCTCCCAATGGTAAACTGAATACTGATCATTTTTTTGCAAGTTATAATCTTAGACTCTATGTCAGCAAAAAAATCAGAGTTACAGAATATCAGGATGAGAAAGGAAACTTGATTACTAGCACGGCAGATCCGCTGCACCTCTTAAAGTATTGAAGCTCCTATTTATTTACTGTTTCCCAATAGATACACTGAAAAATGAAAATACAACAAACTCCTACTTACTTCTGCAATTTTGGCCTTAAGACTAAGGTACCATAAAGACTGTATAAACACTTTGACTTTTCACTTTAAAGAGTTCACAAACATTTCTTGTGAAGCCCAAGAAGACAGCTGAAGATGGAAGACCCGATGGGTCATCTATGAACAGCCAACAGCCTGACGGTTCAGAGCGGGAGACCATGCAGGAGGTGAAGTGGATGGCTATAATTTACACATTAAAAAGGTAAATAACAACAGTATATAAAATATATAATAATATAAAATGACAAAAATGTATAAAGTATATAAAATGACAGGTGCAAAAAATAAAATGTGACCCTTTTAAACTTTTTCTAAACAAACAGTATTGTGGAAATTTTGAAGGACAGTTATCTAAATAATTTGAATTTATAAATGTTGAGTTGAAATGGGGTATAGTATGCAAATGCTAAATATAGGATTATTTCCCTTATATTTAGTTACTTTCTTGTGATACTCAAAACTAGTACTTGTGCACCTGTCTTCCTTGAAAGCTGATAATCAGGAGATTAATTTTTATGTACTTCAGCTGAATTATATACTTTGAGATTCAACTTCAGCAAAATGCAAATGAAGGTATAACAAGACCAGTTAGTGAGGACTTTTCTGTAATTCTGTGGTGCTAATTCAACCTGCAGTGTTGTTCGCTATGGTGAAAAATTACCGTGTAATACAAAGCTGTACCCAAGAAAGTCTGTCTTATAAAACTAAGAAAGAAGTCAAAGTAGGTTTAGTATGGATTCCAGCTCTGCAAAAAGTCAGGAGGAGGAGATCTGAGCTCAGGTGTTTTATAACATATGGAGACAAGCAAAATACAAATCTTTGAACTGGCTTAAAGTTTGGATCATTATTTCTGTCAATATTTTCACATATTTTCTGAGACACCAATAGGAATTTCAAGCATGTATTTATTAGCTGCTTCTGAAAGAGTTACGATTGATTTTTTCTTTCTTTTTTTTTTTTTTTTTTTTTTTTTCCTGGATATACCCATGATTACTTGCATCATTCACACTAATTTTGGAGGAAAAGGAGAACATTTTGCTGTACATGTTGTTCACTTGTTAACTCAAGGGTATTTGTACAACTTCTTGTTGGGCTTGCATCATTTAGATGTATATGAAAAACAAATTTCTCTTGCCAGAGGTTGTAGTCTAAAGCCTTCAACTTGCAAACCAGATATTCCTTCTAAATGTGAGCATTTGAATGCATGCAAATACTGAACTCAGTTGATGCATATTGTAACAAATGATTGCGTTTAAGGATTTTTGATTCTGCACTCTGCTTTGGATTCTTGGTCTAGAAAGGTAAATTACCTAGCATGGCTGAGAATTTACCTAACTTTTATTGTCAGCGATTGGCATAGGTAATATAGACAGGCTTACAGGTTTTGATTGCCAGGGAAAAATACAGAGAGACAAAGAGATGGAGAAATGCATCTTCAGATAGTTGGGTGACTGGCCAAGAATGAATGGGAGAGCAGGACAATATCCTGCCAGAATGCGGATGTTTTTTCAGCAAAATGTTTTTAAATCTTGACTTGTTCTGCTGCAGAGTGAAAAACTGAAACCGCCCCATTTGTGGAGCTGTTGTTTTCTGGCCATCAGTCTTCCCAGCGTGTTAGTGTTTGTGTTATGGCATCATAAATGAAGAGTGCAGAACACATGCACAATACCCACCGTAAAATCCACAACTCGTTCTAAACTGGGCTGTGTGGAAGCCTATACTTCAAGGGTAGAATATACAAGCCTTCAGCCTGAGAGGAAATCTGGCCATAAATCAAATTGCAGAGAAGCAAAAATTCTTACAGTGCATATTCAATTTGGTTTTTAGGTCTGTGCATGTTTCGTACATTATTGCATAGTCTGTTCTCGAAAGCTACAGAATCAAATAGTCTCACATTTTTGCTACTGCAACGTGCCAATTTTATTTGTCCTATTTTATGATGCCATAAATAATTTTTACAAGCAATTTAAAAAAATATAAACCTTGCATAATGTGCTTAACATCTATTATCTCCAATGAAAATTTTACTGATTTGCATTATGGGGATTATGCAAATTAATGTATAATCAATCAAAATCAAACTTCTGTTATGCCCTTCATGCAGTGCATCCCAAAGCACTTTAGAGGATAATAAAATTAGTAGCTTGGCTAAGTAGGAGTAAGCTAGGTCAAACAAATAAGTCTTTAGCTTACACTTAAACAGTGAAATATGGTGGTCATTGAATAGCTTAGGATAAGCTCTCTTATATTTATTTTATACCATAATTAAAGCTCTTATTATAAAAGTCTTTCATGGTCAGAGACTAATCACACCAGAAACAGAGAGACCTAGCAATATTAATGCAATGGCAGAACTGTCCTGAATTGCAATCATATTAAAATAATGGCTGCACAGCTGATACTATCTTCTGGCTTTGCATGTAATTTTTCATTTCAGTCCACTTGTGGTTCTTAAAATGGTATAATTTTTAAAAGGTAGTAATGCATGTAGTTATAAAATATTGCTAGAATAACATAATGGACCTAGGAATAGTAGAGTGCTTGTAAGTCCAGCTGTACTGTCTAGACGCTTTGCAATTGAGCATAATTTCAATGGGTACCTTAGTGCCATTTCTTTCATTCTATTCAAATAGTCTTCATCTAAATGCATTACTCTTTGGGAAGGATTGAGTTAATACAACGTGCTTTCTCGTGACTACATGGAAATGTGTTGCATACAAAGAGAAACATTACAGTTAGTAGGATCCTACTGTTAGTAGGATTGTGCCTTTGAGAGGTTCTGCTTCTGCAGTTTTAGTTCAAATTAGAACATAGCAATTTGAAATTTCATTTATGTTAACTAAACCTTCCTGACATTTGAAGACCTGACTGCTCAACAAATTTATATCTGGTTTACTCCAAGTCATGGTCTGGACACATGTTTTATTAAATAATAACATATGTTGTGATTGAAGATATATTTATGGACCACAATTTATTTTTCCTATTTTAGTTGACTGAGGAACTTCTGAATAAAATCTTGGGTTTAGAGGTTTATTTTTGCTTTAGATGAGAGAAGGATAAGAATCAGTCACTCTTATTTTCAGAAATAGGTAGGAAGTGGAGGTAAAAAAACAAAATGCCTCTACTTGGCTCTGATCATCTTGATTTAAACAGTCTCAACCTTGTTCTTCATACTGGGCTTCATGGATTACATCAACCTGCTACAGAGAAGTGATGCTGCAAACTTTGCAATTGTGTGGTTTGTTCTCCCTCTTGTGTTCATTCACAACCTGTTACTCTAGTTAGATCAAGTAAGCTAATTTTTGAAGCTGAAGTGCTATTCCCACTGTGATTAATTACAAAATTCCTATTGACATGGGTGAGAAAAATAGGGTCAAATTCTTGTTGAGTTGTTTACATTAAATAAAGTTTCCTAAACTGCATGTAGAAAACTTATATTAGTTTTCTATACTAAACTATTTCTCTGCTGAAGGAGAATAGTATAAAGAAGAAAGCAGAGGAAGGGAAGTCTCTCTCATACTAAGAATCTGCTCTCATAAACACTTTCTGTCCATCCTTGTGTGTTTTCACTTTGTTCCTGCACAAATAATGCTTTTTAGAAGTGAGAATTTACATAGACGTTACATTCAGGACAAAGTCAGCAATTTGGTTTTGTTTGTTCTCTTAAAGTATGTAGCTAAGAGAAATTTTCCTTTTTTTCCCATGTCATTTATTGTGTATGCCTTTTAGCTGGCTCATTTTGAGACACCATTTACTTTCTCTTCTTTCTCATTGCTTCCAGCCTCCATGTGGCCATCCTAGGAAGCATCCTGCTCATTGTGTAGCGACTCTGGAGTGGTCCATTGAGCAATGTGTTAGATGTCAAGCAGTCTTGACAGATGGAATTCTCCCAGATAGAATAATCTGCATTATTTCAAGTTTTCATTAATCATTTGGGATCTATAAGAATATCACTTTAACCTGATGTTTTTCTCTCACAAAATCTAGCACTGTCCTGGATAATTATGGAAACACAGCCTGACTAAAAAATGGAGAGGACCCTCCCGCCCATGGTTTTAGTGTTTAGAACATTTTCTGAAGAGAAACAATGTCTACCTAATATATTGCCTATTCCTTAACTGGAAAAGTTAAATCTGTAAGTTTTTAAAATTATGAAAAATCTAAATCAGTCCAATTGATTACATGAACAAAAGACAGTCAAATTTTTTCTGTGTTAACTGATTGTTTGCTGGATTAAGTGAAATACTAAGAGTAATATAGGCATGAGTAAGAAGCATTCAACTAAGAATTTTACCATTACCCATAATAGCAAGTAAATTAGCTTACCAGGTGTAAACCCTGGGAAGTTTTGTTATTTGGTTGAAGGAAAAAAAAAAAACGTAGTTGTTGGTGGCATAGCTATTAAGCTGAAGTTATATGTAACAAACGACCAAGAGGGATTTAGTACATGTCATAAAATCCTGTATCTGGGACCCATGACAAGGCCAATAATGTCAGAGAAATGAGAGGCAATAAAGCTATGCTTTAATTTATGATTTACAAAACATCTGCTCAGATGAGAAACATAAACCACAGGGCACATGAATGAGTAAGTGTGTGTTGTGCAGAGGCTGTAATGAAAAGGCTAAAATTTGGTGTCTTCAATCGGTGATATAAAATGTTGAATGACTTCCAATAATTCTGTTGTATGGCTGCTCATTTCAGCTTGCTTAAGATTGTAACTACTAGTGCTAAGTGGTGTTTAGGTTTGTTTTATTTTTAGGCTTGCTAAATTCTTTGTTTCTACTGTTTCCCTAGCATGACTGATAAATCTGGATGTTTATTTTCATTATGTGTGCTAGTGCGATCACTCGGGCAAAGACCATTTTATCTGAAAAAGAGGTAAGAGGAGGTTTATAGGTTAGCATGTAAAGCTTCCCCCCACCGAAAAAAAAAGAGCAAACACAAGTTATAAAACTTTTTCATTATTTGTATGACAAAACTGGCATCCACAGCAATGGTGTTGCTACCCCGCTGTTATTTTATTCCATTCTAAGCAGGGTATCCCCCGCAGAAAGGACCACGATAGGATGCATCCTCGTTCAGGTACATGACGTGTTTTATTAACAAGCCATGAATTTGGATGGATTTTCAGGAAAATTTCTGGACACGCCATGTCCTAAGTGTAGCAGCACAAGCCCAAAGCCATTGCCTTTGCAGAGTTTTGAATTTTATATAAGTGCTTTAGACCTTAGCCTAAATAGATATACACAGAACTCATAAGATCAGTGTTACTGTCTGAATAGTGTAGAAAGTCCAAAACATAAATGGGATTTAAGAGCAGAATCCATCTTGGGTTGTTACCTGCTTTCCATAGCTGTATTTTACTCCACATTCTTCCAGAGTTATGTAAATGTCACTGCAAACACTATATGCATTTGAAAAGGCAAAAAAAAAAAAAAAAGGGGGGGGGGGGAAATATATTCTTCAGCTGGAACACCTGGAAATGTTGTGTTAAATGGCAATGTGGAAATAGAGAGAACAATAAAAATTTTGTGTAGAAACTGGTTTTATTCCCCAGGTATTAGCTCATGAGACTAAATCCTGAGTTTAGAAAAAATATATTTCAAAGCTTTCTGTGAAACGAGGTTTCTAAGATTATTGATTTTCTTATTCAGCTTTGGGGGATCATGTATTAAGGGGATGTTTCTTATTGCCTTTTCCTCCATCCTTTCTACCTATTTCTGTATATTTGTTACACTCTGGTGAATACAATGCAGTTAAGGGAGAGAATCATCAAGAATTGTGAAGGTCACCTTTGGAGAATAATTAGTATGACAGTAATTGCTCAATTTGTGTCTGGAGCGAGAATGTTTTGAGAAAAAGCAGTTTCATTTTAGCATTTTTTCCTCATTCCCTGCTTGCCAGAGCCTCTGAAGTTACCATTTCAGGGGATGTGCTCCAGGAGCTGAACCCCAGCCTGAGGGGAAACATTCCAAAAATGGGAATGAAATAAAAGCTGTGCTTATCTTCCCCACAGATCTTCAGGTAGACTTTTGGGATAAAAAAATCAGTCACTCATCAATTTGTATGCATCTCATTCTGCTCCACATGTGAAGGTGGACTTGCGGTGGTTGTAGATGTTGGACTTGTGGCTATGGAGATGTTAGTTCATCCAGTCTGACCCGTCTGACCAAGGTCATGGAAGGCTTTGGACAGATGTAGCATGTAGCACAGATTGCTTCAGGAGTGGAGAACTTAGAATTACAGAATCATTTAGGTTGGAAAAGACCTTTAAGATCATCCAGTCCAACCACTAACTTCTTGATTTACCCCAGTGGTTTGTTCCAGTGACAGATTGACCACACTTTTAATGTTGTGCATCTAATTCCCACTTTGATTTTCTCTGACTTTTAACTTCCAGCCTTTATTTATTTTCAGTGGCAAACAAAGACAACCCCCCCCCATGGCTCCTGCCACTTTAACCTCATGAAGGTATTTATGCACCATGACCAAATCATCACATTTCTTTTGTGATAAATGAACAAGACTGAACGTCCTTACTTTTTCCCTGAGAGGTATTTTTCATGTTCTTGAGTAAGACAGATATTAATGTTGAAGGTGGCACTTGCTGAATGGATGAATGACAATTTAAAATTCAGATAAGCGGGAGGGCACCTGAAATGTTGATGGAAAATGACCCACCTGTCTCAGTGCGCCAGTGGCATGGGGAATACTGTTATTAATACTGTGGCTTCTGTTAATTCGAGCTGTGTTTTCGTTGCTGCATAGAATCATCAATAAAGACCGAAAACCAGACGCTAAACATGTAGAACTCCTGCGAGCCAACCCATTGGGCTGAAATCATTGGTTTCCCATATTTTTGGCTCGCTGAGTGCAGGCAGCACATTGCCCTGTGTGTGGCCCCAGGCCTTTGACCAAGCGTGTCAGGTGCAGCGTCTGTGCTCGGTCCCTAGGGAAATCTCTGTTAGGAAACTAGCACCAGCTTCTCCAAATGCCCCCAGTACCTCTGGCATAAAATCAGACTTACTGCATTTTGAATACATGATCATGTAGTGCTGAGGGTTTTCCAGTTTATTTCTCCTTTCTCTGGAGATCATATGATGGTGTAGACAAAGAGCATTACTACCTTTGAAACGTGGTTTAAAATTTTATTGCTCAAATCTGTGATTTTAAATGTCTTTAAAAAAAATGTTGTTATGGTTTGCACTTTGGCTATAAAACCCTGGGGAATCAGTAAGATTATCTTTCCGGTACCATTGTAGGCAAATATAGAAATAAATTGTAGATTTCAAAGGCTTACATGGCATTAATTACTGGGGTTTTTTATATTTGGTTTAAAATACTAGCTATTGTAGAAATAATAAACATTATGCTTAAATTTGGGCTCCAGTTTACATTTAAAATGTGACAATTTTTTTTAGAACTAATGTTGGATGAATACTATCTGATTAATAGAAGTATTGTATTATCCATATGTTCTTATAGCCCTATCTTCAGTATGTAGAATCCAGATAACTGAAAGTGGTGCTAAAATGCCTAAAATAACACTAGACACCTGTGTTCCTGCACCTGGATCTTGTATTTCTTCAAGTGTTGCATTATTAAGAAGAGGTTGATTTTCATAAGCAACATAGAAAAGGTCCCTGACAATAGAGAAATATTACTTACTAATCAACAGATACCGAAGGATGGAGATCATCCTGTATCCTCATATTTCTATATTTTGTTTCTCCTGCCCAGAACAAACATTGCCATAAAAATTCTGGCTAGCTCACAATGAAATGGGATGCTCTTCCGCACATTTCTCTGTTTCTTTTGCCACTCTCACACATTCAGAATTATACATAGCATTGTTTCAAAAGCTTTGCATTTGAATGGTGTCAACATGTAAAAGTAAATTGTATGTAACAAGAAGCTGTATTAAAAAGGTACCCTGTTCTGAGCAGATACTTTGCTCGTCATCCAAATCTCAAAGGAAATGGGAAAACTTCAAGAAACGTATATTCCATACAGAATTTCAGGTGGTATGGAAATAGGGAAGGGGTGCAAAGAACTGTTACCAGTAATGTTTCCAGTTTTCCCATAGCATGACAATGGACATGTCAATTGAAAAAAAAAAAAAAAAAAAAAAAAAGGT
This sequence comes from Pelecanus crispus, assembly GCF_030463565.1. Lineage (NCBI taxonomy): Eukaryota > Metazoa > Chordata > Aves > Pelecaniformes > Pelecanidae > Pelecanus > Pelecanus crispus. The sequence goes on from NC_134649.1 coordinate 47,747,473, forward strand.
AATAATATTACAGGAAAATGACAGCTATGACCATAAAGACTTATCTGTAAATATTTAAAAGGATTTAGTTCACTGCATTAAACTCTTGGTCAAAAAGTCATTACCTTCGAGTTGGTACAAAACAGTTCGGTTAACAGTTTAAAAGAAGTAGTTTTATATAAATGACTGCCAGTTCCTACCAAGCCAGTCCCACTTCACAGACATCAGTAAGTCTTTGCTTTGCATACACCTGAAACGTGGCTGCTCAGTGGTGGCAGGTTTTCTATGAAATGGCTTCTGTCAGAGATGGTTGGAGATAGATGGAGAAAAGTAGAAAAAGACCCAAAGATTATTAGAAAGTTAAGATTTCTGAATGTGGCCCAGAGAAGAATAGATTGCAGGGGTGAAATGTAACTCAAACCTAACAGCGCCTTGTTCTACAAACAGTCCACTGACTTCAGCATATAAAATATTATTAAGAATGGTTTGGGATATCAGATGGTTGCCCTGTTCTCTTTCCTTATGTCAGTACATGAATTTCTGTAGATACAAAGTCATGGGTATACTGCTTTTACAAGCCTTGAAATATGTTTTTTTTTTTTAAAATAGTGCTAATCCTGTTGGGAGAGATAGCTAGTTTTACCCTGTGACGAACATGTTGTATGCCTTTTTCAGTAGTATATGTGCTTATTCTTCTATCTACAGTCTTGTACCTCTCAATGCTGTGTATTATGATGCAGATACCTAAACCAGAAGCAGCCATATTTTCAAAAGATAATTGGGTGTTAAGATGCAGAGGTGAACTTCTAGGCAGCTGTGAAAAGTCCCTTCTGATGCTTATCTGCATTCCCTCTGCACTTAAACATTTGGAAAATCTAGTCCATAGTAAATTGTACTGAGATGATGGTAGAATCCAGCAGTGAAAGTCACAGAAGGGCAAAGAGGAATAGTTATGAAAACAGCCAATTCATCAAGTTTTTATTCATTAAATTTTTCAGGAAAGATTTGCCCTCCTGAAATAGAGAGATACGTGATAAGCGTAGTACAGTCTGCATTTATGAGGTTATTCTTACTCTTGCACATTGCATAGGTGGATAATTAATGACTATGCATTTTTACTGGTTTCCTTCTTTCGAAGTTAGGTGGTTGGGTCTGGTGTCACCCATTCTGCTTGGTTTGGTAGGGACGGGAGGAGGATGAGCCTTTCCTGATGAATCACCACTATAGCTTGAAGGAACTTGCACTGTTTTACATCTGCAGGTAAAACACAAACGTGCATTTTTCTAGTCACCGGTCTTATAGCAGAATGAGGGAGGATGGAGACACTAAGACTACAATGAGTAGTATAATCATTCACATCAATGCGAGTCTTAATTTCAGTGAGCACAGATCCAGCGCTAAGAGCTGCATGCAAAGTGCATTGAAGTTATTGGTAATATTTTTGGATGCTTGTATTTGTATAAAGCCCTCAGGCCCAAGCAAATAAATTACATTTAAATATTCTTATTATCTAATGTTGCTCCTTTTCTTCTTATCATCTCTTCTCCCACCCTCTCATACTCATTTTTTTTCCTTGTGTCTTCTATTCAAAAGAAAAGATCACCAAGGGGAGCAGTAGATTTTTGTAAGGTTGTATTTGAGGTAGACTGCAAAGAAAGAAGTCCCCATTATTACTGAAAACAATTCCCTACCATTTCCAGAGATCAGAAGAATATTATTCTTAGATGACACGTTCTTAGTCAGTTCTGCACTTTATGTATCTCTAAGTTAAAAAAAAAAAACAACAACCCACTTGGTTTAAAAGAATAAGAGATGTTAGCACTGCTGCTAACAAGGATTGGGTCAGAATTCTCCTGGTCTGTGTGCACGTACACCCCCGCCCCGCCCCGTATGTACGTGTCGGTATATAGTGATGCAAAAAGGGAAAGGCTGAAGGATAATGGTGGCCGTACATATGTGTGTGAGTGCTTACATTTAGATGCGCATACATGCGGCCGTGCGTTCTGCACCTGATGGACAGGTCTGCAGTTTCTTTTCCGTAACTGCCATGATGACAACCCGTTCTAGAGGAGCTGGCAGGGAAGGGTTGGTACCCAGGGGAGTGCAGAGGTTGTAGCTGCAAATCTCAACCCAGCCTTTATTTTTATGTGGATATGGGTGAATTATCTCCTGATTTTCCACGTTTTCTTTCCCCAAGGTTGTCAGAGGTTGCTGTCAGAGGCTGGACCATGTGCGTCATGCACGTCAATGAAAAAGGCAGTTCCTCTCTTTCTCTTGATTCCAGCTGCTGTAATCAAAGTTATCTGCCTCCTCTTTGCTGCCAGTATATTGAAACAGAAGCCACAGGAGGGCATTTTTAAACCCACTGATTCCTGACAGTTGTGTCGGCTCATTGCACGAGCTAAGAGGTGCAATTTAGTGCAGCTTTCAAGCAGCACTGTGCTGCACTGGACCACCAAAACATGCAAAAAACGTGCAAATGGGGAAATTATTTTTCTGATATTTTCCCTTAATTTACAGCCTACATCAGAAGAAAGCATATGACCTCTTGATTTTTTTTTTTTTTTTGCAAACTGATGAACTATTTTAGTTGCTTTAATTGAAGAAATCAGTTTTGATAATTTTGAAACATTTCAATTTCTTTTGCTATTGTCTTTGATCTGTCATTTTCCTAGTTAGCTCAGATTTTGAAGGCAAAGGTTGCTTTGAAATGGAAAATCATATTCTAGTTTTGAAAATATCAAACCAAGATGTTCTCATAATTTTTCCACCTTAAGAAAAATTCGTAGTTCTGGAACTTGTTGAAATTGGTCTCTTTCTGCAGGCAGTTTCGGTTTTGAGGGATCGGTAATTTTTCATGCAAAAACTGGATTTTTTTTTTTTAAAGCTTATTTCCTCACTGATGACTTCATGTTTTCCTGCTGAAGTGACACACTACAAAGTTTTAGTGAAGGATCTCAAATACTGTCTTTAAGGCAAGTGGACTTCAGAGCTTTAGCAGAGTCTGACTTCAGAACAAGGCAGTCTCTTCCCAATTTTTTTTTCTACAATTTCCATATAGTTATCTGTTTTTCTTTGTTCTCGAACATTCAATGTACTTTTCAAACTCCTAGTAACTCTCACCAGATTGCTTTGCAAAAAGAACTGAAGAACATACAGATTTATTTTTGAAAGAGAAATACTTTCTCTAATTGGTGCTGCTACAGAAAGATCCAGGTTTATTAGCATATGATTGCATTTTGAAAGTCTGAAGTGCCCTATTAATTGGGAACAAATTTGACAAAGAGGAGGACAGACACATTATCTAAATTAAGAAGCCTGATTTTAAAATAGAGAAATAAATACACGGAAAACAAAGTACTGATGTTTAAATTTGGTAGGAAATACACTGATAACAATCTCAGAATATTTCAAAGAAAAGGTATTGCTGAGAAGCACCAGCTGCGTCATGTAAAGACTCTATATCACAGCTGCACATCTATTTAGAACAAATAGTATGTTTCCCAGAATATATAGGCATCATAAATTTTATTTTTAAAAATAAAATGCACTTGACTACCATTGCTATCAAATATCTACTTCTTTGGCTGCTGAACAGGCACAATATGGATGTGTCCTCGCTGCTGAAATCGTTGAAGCTGCTGTTACTGGTTCTGTTGGAGGTACACAGGGACCTCTCCCTGGGTCCGGGGAAGTGGCTCCCACCACAGGTGCGCAGTGGTACCCGGTGCACGGGCTCCCTATGGACTATATCCTACGGAATCAGTCACAGCCAGAGAAAAATGCCCCTAGTCATCTTATCTGCTGGTATAAATCAATTGTGAACCTGTTGAAATCAATAGGGTAATACTAATGGAAAAATGGTGAGACAAGCTTTAAAATTAAACTGTATGGCCAAGATAAATGTGCCTCAAAACCCTGGGCTTTTGCCAGCCGGTGTCTGAAAGATACTATAGAGTTATCCTATCGGTCCCGAAAGATGAAATACCCGAATATTTTCCCTATAGAACAACACATCCCTGAATGTTGCCCATACCAATTAATCATCATCTTAAAACAGGGTAAACCATCTCCACGATGGTGCTTTATGGAAAGCTCTCCTTCCGTTTCTGAGCTATGGTAGATGAGGAAATATATATATTATATATCCTCTCATATATACATTTATTTGTGTGTACGTGTGTGCGTATAAAAGTCTTAAGGAAAACTTCTCAGGGAATGATTGAACTCTTCTGGTTTTGTAATTCATCACATCCATAAATATAGCACAGAAAAACTGGGTATTTTAATATGCTTTGGTCATATTAACATTTTGAATGTTTGCTTTCCAGGCATGTCCAAGAAATCAAATGTCACTGACAAAAATGGTGAGAAGCAAAATTCAGACTAGCCCATAGGACTATGGGTGAACTGTAGAGCAAGATTCGGTGTCTTTCAGACAGACATAGTCTAAGGTTGCATTTGAATTCAGCGGCTTGTGTCATGTATGGGACTGGAGTGGATCACCACACTCTTCCCTTCTGGTTTTAAATCTCCCTGTATTTCTGAGACGCGCACATACGCACAAGGCTTCCTGAGCACTGACCTCTGGTCATTCCTTATTAACTGTTCTCCCAGCATGTCTTTATATACATGAAGCCGACTGTAAACTGAGGTCTGGCATCTGCTGAACCTGCATCGGGTGTTGAGTCAGTTCTGGTTGTCCTCTTGGTTTCATCCGAGGAGCTTGCTCTGCTCTTTGGTAATGCAACTTTTTCCTTAAAACCAAGTCAGACTTGAACATTTTGACAGTATGGAATTTTTGTTCTTGTTATTATTATTATTACAATATTTTCTTTCATCTCATTTTATTTTGCTCCTAGAAAGATCCAGGGGATGCAAACTCCCAGGAACAGAAAGAAGCTCCTTTCTTCCTGCATCTCTGTGAGCTGCTGCCGCCAAGTGTTGGGACTCACAGCAAGCGCTGCACCCCAGGTTTCCTCTTGCAGAACTCCTCACCAGGTACGAGATGCTATCCTCGCCCTGTCAGCAAATCCCCTGTTGCTACAGGGCACCGCGTATCATTTCCGTTAAGGTTTGTCCAGGTACTTTTTTTGATATTTACTATCTCTAAGAATTCTTCCGAATAATTTTTCTTTAGCTGCTTTCTCATGGTATCTGAAAACAAGAAAATTAAAGCCTAATTCTTAGTTATGCTTTCTCTGGCCTGGAAATAGGAACAAGGAGGAGATGACGACATTTTTAATGCACTTAAGTATGCCGTTTCCTGGCGCTGCCAAGGCCACAATATCCAGTTTGCGCCCGCGTGTATTCTGCTCTCCCGTGCGAAACACAGCTGGCTGCTTGTGGCAGTCAGCAGGCCAGCGGGCAGCGTTTGTATCAGCCAGAGATCCCCGTCTGCAAGATGAAGTTTGAAGGGAAGTTTCCACTGCCGCTATAGCAGTGGCAAAAGATGTCCTTAACATACCTAAGAACCAAGACACCTAATCTGCCGTTTTTATTTTACACTCAGCTAGGAAGAAGTTCAAGTGTGAAACGGTTTCCACTAAATCTCTTGAGAAGTTCCCCTTGATTTCTTTTGGTCAGGATTCCATCCAAAATGTTTTTCTACAGCCAAAAAGTTTATTTTTCTACCAAAGACTTCAGATCTAAGAAACAAGTGCTTCCATTTGCTCAGGAGGATGAGTTAGCTGCTGTTCCTAGCCCTGATCTGGGTCTTGCGGGAAAAGTTTTTAATGTTGGTGCATTTAAGTGATTTAATTAAAAAAGTTAACTCGAAAACTGATTCTGATTCATCTTCTGTGCCCAAAAAAGTCTCTAACATTATCTAAAAGTGGAGATAATTACCTTCCGACTTTCCAGTTCCTGATTCATTAAAAGAATTGATTGACTTTGAGTGGCTGCAAAGCTGACAGCATGTAGTCTGTTAATGGATTAACTCTAAAAAGGTCCTGCCCTCTGTTAAATAACTACTGCTGCCACTGAATGGGACCTGTGGCCGTGTCACTAGGAGCAAAAAGAGACCCTGGCAGAACAAATGTCAAGTGAGCTCAGCACTGTGGTCTGCAAATTCAGTTCTTCCTTATAAATGATGCAGAGTCAACATGCTAAAATCTGCCTGTGCTACTCCTGGTGCTGCATGCATGGTGTCAGTGCTTTTGCTAAACAGGTAGTGTGGGTAGCATTCTACATGCTTGCGCTATTGCATTTTTTGTGTGTGATGTCTTACCCCAGTAAAGAATAAGAAAATATAATCACTTGTGGAAACGGGCTCCCAAGACTGATTCACAGAGGACAGGAAGGGAGAGCTGCTTGCTTTGGTCACCTTGGAAGAGCTCATGCTGGTATTTGTAGAGGTGTTTGTAGAGCTGACCTGCAAGGCAAGCTGCCATGCAGGGTTTTTTTCTGAAGTAACCACCGTAAGATCTGCAAAAAGGACCAAAAAGAGACTCACACATCTTTCTTTGCCTCCAAAGAAAATGATTACTGCTCACTGCGATTTTTGGAAGCCCAGTCCTTGAAAATATCCTTAAATAATATTGCATCAGCGTTACTCCTGCAAGTGCCATTAATGCAAAATAGCACGACTAATAAGAGCTACAAGGAATTAGCATAACAGTCCCTCTTTGCTTTGTCTTTCTTGCTGGGTTTTTTTTTGTTTGTTTGTTTGTCTTTAAGAAAGGTTAAAAATCCTCCAGGTACTGCAAACTTTAGAAAGTATGCAGACAGATACAGAATGCTTTGAACTTCTGTAAAAGGAGGCTGTTAAAGTCAGTCTCTGTTATAAATTTATTCTACGGTGGTGGCTGTGAATGTCCAAAGCTAGACTTGGACTAGATTTATGCATAGTCATACATTATGTATCAGCTATAAAAAAAAAAAAAAAAAAAAGAAAAGGCTTTATGATATAGCACTAAATTTTTAGAAAATAAAAATTCTGCTGAAAAAGGTGGTGTGCAACATTAAAAATGCTAGGCTTGTGATCAACACCTACTCCGCCTCTCAGCTGTCTTTTATGCATTTCTATTTAGACTCATGCTGGTATGGGTTGTTAAATTTACATTTCATGTCAAAGTGAAAAGTCAACTCCAAAAGCTGTGGAATTAGAATTTAATTATGAAACAGTTAGAAAAACCAAGAGAAGTAGGATGTCAGTCTTATTAAGCTGGAAGACTAGAACCAGTTATTTGCAAAAGGTTGGTTGATTGGACTCCATTGCAAAGATATTCAGCACTTGGAATTTTCCACTCCACGAACATCTTTGATACTTGCGTGTCTTTTCTGACAAAGATGTTTAATTTAAAATAAATATTTAATAACATTTTCATTTTAAAGTTACTGATTGATAATGTCATTAAAATATTATCCTAAACAGAAACATATGAAGATGATCCATAGCTGGATCAGATATATCTGTAAGCACAAATTAAAACAGGACTAGTCAATTTTGAACTTTACCGCAGAACTCAAAGCCGTAATGAGGTTTCGCAAGGGAAAAGTGGTTCTACAGCTGGATGTTTGGCTTTGGTTTAGAGTACCTAGAAATAAATCAGTGCTATAGGTCAGGTGTGACAGCACTAAAATTTAATTAAATTGTGTAATTTTCTTTTCAAATTACAGAAAGCCCCATAAATTGGGTAATCGTACGACGTTTCCACCATGTTGATTAGAAATCTAAATACACACAGGAATTTATATTAAGCTGCAAGCAGAAAACTAGAGGACGGTGACAGAATAGCAAATGTGAAATATTTGGAGTTGGGGAGTAAGACGCGTGAGACCCAGCACGTCGCGGGACGCCAGCGTGCAGCGTGGCTGTCGCGCGATATTTTTTCTGCAGCGGCTTGAATCTGCTTGGCAAGACTGGCTAATAATTCATCTTACTGTAAATAGTGCGACCTGACGTGAAAGCTCGAAAGAAATTTCGGCTTTAGTCTAGAAATAAGCGCCAAAAGTCATGCGGTTTTCTCACTTGGTGAGCAAAGTGTAAGCTTATTTGTATTACAGGAAAATAACACAACGCGGGGATCTTCAGTCTGAGTGACGTTTTCTCCCCTGGCCAGCGCTTAGAGACGGCGACCGCAGCCCTCCTGCTACTCCTACCTTCTTGGATTGCTAATTTCGCACGTAATTGGAACACTATGGCTAGAAGTTTTTTCGAAAACTGTAAATCAAGCTGTCAGTGGTTTTCACAACCTACATGGAACAGGCCGTGACGTTGCAGGCATTCACGGAAATCGCGGAAAGTGTGCGGAGGTGGCTGCTAGCCTCTGCTTCTCTGAGCCTTTCTGTCAGTTCGTATTTTGACGGCTGTGCGGCTCACTGGCACGTTGGTAAGCAGCCGTCTGTTTTGATGAAAAAAGTGGTGTTACACCATTAGAACACGAGCGTAGCATTCACTTTGTCGAATACGTTTCTGAGGTCGTATGAGTACTGCTTTGCCGGTCAGATTGGGTAACTTCAGCTCTTTAAAGCATCAAACTGAGGAATAATAGTATGCAGCTCTTAAAAATAATGAATACATTGGTTTGAAAGGGAACTTCTACATTAAGCCGTGTCTTTTGGAAAGAAGGGCTGTTTCCCAAGCGTTCCCATGAACTACAACCACTCGCATAAAGTGTTATGAGTGTTATTAGCAGGCATCAGTATCGATAATGTGACTACTTGGGATCTGAACGCGTCTGACTTGTTTTTGCAGCACTATAGCCCCAAATAGTACCTGAATGGTAGGCCAGGATTTTCTCAATCCTAAAAGCACTTAGAAACATTAACCAATGCAGCAACCCTGTAATATTATTGATTCCATTTATAAAGGGAAAAAGACGACTTAAATTGGCTTGCACAAAGTGACATTTCTTAAATATTCTAGTGCCTTTTCTATAAAGATGTATTTGTCTTTTTTGTCTTGGTGCTTTTTCACCTGCTCATTCATTCAGAAATATATAGAGCTAAGATTACAGCCTTGGTGGCAGTGGTTTGTCTAAGCATTTCCTAAACTTTTCTAGCTGTGAAAACATTAAAGAGTGGAGAAAAAAAAATGTAATTTTGACTCATCGTTTCCCCAAGGAAAAACATCTGCTTAAAAAATATGGTGCTAACTTAAACAGCTGGAATGAAAAATCGCTTTGAAAAAAACCCCCACGTTTCCATTGACATTTTAAAGTGGGTGTTTCTCTTTGGAAAACTCTTCAGTGATAAAAATATTTCAGTTCCATCTCTAGGTTTTACTTTGTCTCCACAGACACGCCAGCTACCACCACTGAAATTCTCTAGGCATCGTTGCGGTGCCCTTGAAGAACATCAGCCACAGCCCCGTGGACTGTTGTTTTGCAGTCATTTCTGGCTGCGTGCTCCTCTGGATGACCAAGAAATGCAGGCTGGAGCTGGATCGGGCGCGAGCGTGCAGCAGTATTCCCTTCAGGCTAGCACAGGGCACACCACAACCCTTACATCTGTATGAACGTATGAAAATGAGCGGGCTGCGGTATGACTATGAGTGCCTGATCCGGCATGAAGACTGCCTTTAAAAAGTGGTTTTGGGGTTTTTTGGGTTTTTTTTTTTTTGGAACGGGGTTGAACACAAAGATCAGCACTTCATATCTGTTTTTGATGATTTAGATTCAGTGCTAACACCTAAATCAATTTTTATGGACTCATCAACCTCAGCCTGAGTATCTGGCAACATCCAGGCAGCTTAAACTGAGAACTGCCAGATCTGTTTCATCCTTATTTAATTTTCAGAGGAAAGAAGACCTGGGCCCACAGGAGAGGGTGATAAGCGGGCTCTTTGGAAGAAATTTTGGTGTTGCTCGTCTGTGCTGCATTGCGTTGCAATTGCGTACACTGTGCATGAGACGTGGGCACTTCAGATAGTAGAAAATAGTTCAGCGGCTCCAATGAACATCTGCGCTACAGGCTACCTGTCTGAAATGAACCTTTCTTTTTAAGCACTGGGTTTCATCACTCTTACATGAAAAGGCCGTGATCTTGCCATCTTCTTCTTGCATACTTAACATCTGCGCTGCTTTTGGATCAATTACCAAAAAAAGAAATAAGCACATTAGTCCAATTTATCCATGCCTCATACGTGCATAACAGCTATTCGGTGCTACACATTGATAACACTGGGTGAGTCTAAAGTACAGTTTGCATTTATGTCCCACAGGGTTTTAATAGGAGTGGTATTTGCTAATGATGTATTTTACTCTTAAGAAGTGTTCAAGCAGTTTACTATGGGAACGTCGTGAAAAAGGAAAGAAGAAAATAACCCTATCATGTTACACTTGGAAGCAGCTTTTCATGGAAAAGGTTTAGAAATTTTCTACCCTCTTTGGTTTACAAAAAGGAAAGTTATGTCAGATTTGTGATTGTCTAGAAATTTAAACTAATGAAAATAAAACTGTAAAAAATTATATTCCTCATACGTACTTACTGGAAACCTATACTTCGCTCCTGTAGTTGTTAGAAAGTTATGCCAGAGAGCAATTACTATATTGTTTAGTGCTTGGATCTAATTAATTTTCACAAAATATTACTTTCTCAGCCTTTTCATTGGTGTAACAAATTTGCATTGCTTTTTCTGTACCCTGTATATTGCAGCTCACATAATTACTGTTCCTCCTGCTGGGTAATTAGCGGGAAGGAGTCCCAAAATTAAACTAAAAAGAACTCTACAGTTGCCCATGAGTTCTGCCATGTTTCTGCAGTTGATACTAAGCAATGTCTTTCATGAGGACAGCAAATCCTTACACATCCTTCATATCAAAAACGTGGGCTTGATTTTTAGAGTTCCCTTAATATATTTTAAAAAACTAGTGAATTGTTAGGACTTCACACTTACTGTTAGCAGCAGTATGCATACTTACACTGCACAAAGATCATAATGTTTATGGCTTGTGTACATATACTATGCATTTTCATACGGTCATGGTTGCGGCATTTTTCCATAATCGTGTAGAGGTCTGAGGGTTTTCCAAGGTTGAGCCAATTCCTCTGCTATCTACGAGGAATCAGACTCCAGGCTGCCCCGTGTAGGTTAGATTGCAGTGCAATATAGTGCAAGAATGTGCTAAGCCCTAACTGTCCAAAAACCAGTGCCAGCCTGCCCAATCTCAGTCTCCCACTCCACCTGCCTTGGCCCAGCTAGAGAGGAGACCCAGCAGTTTGCTGCCAGGGCATGGCTGGTGCTGATGGACAAGACCATGTACAGCAAGTCCATCAAAATGGCTTTGCTCTGCACGCACAGAGGATTTTGTATCACTTCCGTGCTAGTTCAGAACCACTGCTCCGAATTCTGCGGTTCATGCAAGCAGCTTCAAAGAGATTTCACGTGATTCAGCCTGCCACACAGGCTTGGGGAGAGTGGCAGCTGCCTGGCTTCCCCAAATGACCCTGCCGTGGGCAAACCTAAAGCTTCTGGATAACCCACTGAAATGTAGTAGTAATTCTTCTTTTCTAGCAGTGGCACATTTGAATTGGAGATACAATCAAGCAAGCAAGAGACAGCAAATTATTTTCATTGCAGAGGTATTCTCTTGTTCTTCTCTCTTTTTTCTTCTGGTTAATAATAACAAAATCCTTACTTGTTTTTGTCATTTCAGGGTTGCCTTTTTTTGTTAACCTGATTCAACCTGATTTGACTCTAACCAGCAATCTGCTGTCCCTGAAGGAGATTTTCTAGTAGGTCTGGAGTTATAGTAATGAGTATACAGAGAAAAAAAACACACAACACTGAATATAGAAATGTGTACATTCGGTAAAACTTTTTACCAACTAAAATAACCTGGTTTTAATCTAATAGGCTGTTCAATTTGTTACTTATCAGCATTCCCTAAACAATATTGGGGATTGGACTCACTGCGTATTTTTTTTTAATGTCCAGACATTTTGTATGACTGGATGTTTTTTACATCTCGTACTGTACAAAAATAAGTATTAGATAAAAATAGATACAGAATTTTATTTTAATGTATCTCTTTAAAAAGCTTGTCTATTCTTCCCATGTTTACCTTTTAGCTTTATGGTTCTATTTTTCACAGTTTACTGTCTGATACTTCACTGAACATTTAGTGGAAGGAACTTTATGGATGCATAAAAGTAAAGCTAGACTATTTCTTTTGAACTGGTTATCTAAATAGGAGCCGGTATCTCCTAGAAAATTTCAAAAACTTATATTTAAAAACACATCTGTGAATGTCTTTGTAAAATTTATTCTCTTCTTGCATGCTATCTGTTTCATGATGTGTGGAGAAATACAGGTTTTCTTTTGTTTTATTATGCTGTTCAATTTTCTTCCTGAAAGCCTGATGCCCATTTGTGATACACAGTTTCCATGATGATATCCCAGATGAGGAATAACTTTAAGGTGAGGTGCATATTTTGAAGAAAAGATGAACTCCACAGTCCAAAACTGATTCTTCAGTCATTTCAGCATAAAAAGACATATTAAAACCCTAGAATATTTTAAGGTAGTAGCTACAGCTGCCAAACCCATGGTTGTCTCACTTTTCCTGGCTTCCTATAAAGACTTCTGCATCTCTGGCTTATGAGTCAACCCATCCTGGGTATAAATTTAAAGTACGCTTTAGACTTTGTTAAAGCCAAGCTGTTATTTTAAAATTGAAGTTGTTGACTGATACTTGCATTTGTAATACTCACATATTTCACATTTATTTCAGTGCAAACCCATGTTTGAAAGTAAATTTATAAGGTTTAATTTTTCACTTATAGTATGTTGACATTTGCTTTTGCTGTTTCTGCGAGTTAGAAAACATGGTGCCGAGATTCAGGAATATCCATCTGCAAGGGGAAGTGGCTGTTACAGAAATTTGGTGTAAGGAGCCTTGGAACATGCTGATTAAAACCTGTGGTAGGTATTTTTTTTTTCTTCTCCGCTTGCTTTAGCTCTAACTCTGGAGTTAGCAGCCTCGCTGCCTCAGGGACATGCACTCCTATCTTGTTGCCTCAGAAGGGCTTTTCTTTGTAGTGTTGGTAGTCTACCTGTTACATGAAAAATTCATCATTCTGGTTCTGTTAATGATCACTCAAAAAAAAAAACCCAACCCCCAAAACCCCCAAACCCACAAGTGTCTCAAGCACTGATTAGAAGAAATGTGCATGTTTTCATTTAATCCCCCTTGAAGACATCTGATACGAGGGAAATTAGGATTTATCCACTTTGCAGTGAAATACTGGGCAACAAAAATTGCAGTAGTTAGTGCAACATGTAGCAATTGTCAAAAAAAAAAAAAAAAACCTCAAGCCAAATATTATTCTTGCTATCGAAGAGGAGTGAGGAGGCACACCGAGATACTCGAGTGAGGTGATGCAAAACCGGGGGCCAGCTTACCTGGCGCCCTGAGCTGGGCAGTGCGCGACAGCAGGGAAGTCTGCGGATGGCCTGGGCAGTGAGTGCTGTTTGTCAGACCAAGCCCCGACTTATCTGAAGACAGCTCCTTTGAAATTGCCTTATTATAACAGGAAATTGGCTTGTTATTTCACTAATTTTCTCTGACAAACCGCTCTTCCTAATGAAAAGGATGTGCTTTCTCAGTTACAGGGAAAGTATTAATAACTGTAATTGCCACTTACTAGCAATTTTACAAGATGCTGAGGACATAAGTACACTTTCTAAGTTTTAACAGTCTATAAAAAAGAACAGCATTAAAGATAATATGATCACTACTAATCATTTTCTGACTGGAAAACAAGATTTCTACAGAAATATTTGAACGTTTCACATATGGTTGTACGGTGATATGGAATGAGATCAACGGTATTAGTATTTGCAGGGCAGAAAGAGAGTGAGAGAAATCATCTGATATAACTAAAAATTCTCCCATTTAAGTCTTTCTGCATCCTCACCAGACTCAAAGCCAGGACTTGAACGTTGCCCCTCCATGTCACCCGGGTGCTCCTCCAAGCCTCTGCCACCGAAACCTGGACTCCATGTTCTTCTTGATAGAAGCAGTTGTACAGACATACACTGTATGTAGATGAGGTACCATCTTTTTAAAAGCAATTTGGCACACGTTTTGCATGAGCATTTTTTTGCAGTTGAGTCCCTTCAATGGAGTTTTTTGTTATTTGGGGATATTCTGGTTTTACTTTGCACTACCAGGTACCTATTTCTTAATGACAATTCTGGAATGTGGCTTTGCAGACAAAACTTAACTTTTTTTTTTTTTTTTTAAAGTCTTTTATGAATTGGATAAGAATTGCCCTTTTAAAGCCCAAATGCTTATTTTCTAATAAAACTACATGCTTTTGTGTTGGAAAAAGGGGACATGCTAATAGGTGTGTGTATATGTATACACGCTATATATATCTATCTCTCGTAATACCAAGCTCTACAGAACAATATCTCCAGTGGATGAATAGATTTTGATACAGATCTTTCATAAATGGATTTGCCTTTGTAGTAACATCAGGCATGGAAAATTTCTCTAGAAAGTTATGAGCATGAAAAAGAAAGTGTTGTAATAGACACTAAACTGTGCCTCGCATGCGTCTACTGCCGGTGAAAGTTGTATATCTCCTATTATGATCTATGATGGTCCAGACCCTTCAATTTATCCTTTATGGCCCATCAAACCCAATATTTCTGTACACAAAGTTTTGTGGTCCTTTTAAACTGATACGTCCTTGGATCTGATATAGCACTTTGTTACCTCTTAGAGTCATGTTGGAAGAATTGGTTCGTTCAGAGCATTTTGAATAGAGTACATAAGTACAATCCTTTACGGTCCTTGAGAACTGATAATGTGGGAAAGGATACTTTATGTCAAAATGTTATGGCTGTATTATCGTTACAGAAAAATATATTTTCCAACATTGATTGAAGTCGAAGAACATTTCAGGAAATGTACCTACTCAATCAGATGAATAATTTATTTCATACTGGCAGTGTTGCATTAACATAGGGAATTTCAAAGGGGCATAAAGGAGGTAGGCAAGCAGTCAATGAGAGCTGAGTGCCTAATGAATTTAGCCATTCAAATGTCCAAAAGTATATTAATGGATTACTTATGAAAATCAGTGGTGCTAGTTGTACAGATTGATAATAAATTCTGTTTCGTTACAGTGACCAGTACTTTAAGATTTAAAACTAAGACTGATTAAATCAAGTAAAATATGCATGTAAATTGTCATTATGTGGATGGATACACCTCACTATATTAAATTTGGATTTTATATTTGCTCCACACTTTATTTGGCGGCTCATTTTTTATGATGGTTCATTCCTTCCACATCACAGATTATAAATTCAGCTGTATTTTAGTTCATGGTAGCCTTTGGATGTAACGGTTGGGGGCGTGGGGGGGTAAACTTTGTTTCTCTCTTTTTCCCATTTTCCTGTGTCAGTATTTTATACAAGGTCAATAACAAGCTTCAGTGTGTTTACAATTACCAAGAGGATGGGATTTGTTATTGTGCACAGACAAATGTGCTGATGCTTCCATTATTTATGGATAGGAGATAAAAATCGTGCAACGTACTGAGACAAAAGTAAGGTGTATGTTTTATATCTATATTTTTGATGAGTTCTCTTAATAGACATTGGGCAATGCATGGCTCTGTGACTGTGTAATGTAAATTTTTCTTTGTAGTAAAGCTGTCAAAGCTTTGTGATGTTTTTTATGACTCACGTTTATGGAACTTGGAAACAAACATCTCACTTCCTATAGTATTTAAAACCAGAACTGATTGTTTTGAACTGCCTGCGGTCCAAAGGGGTACGTAAAAACAGGACAAACGTATTCCCTTAATACTGAGGACATTTTCAGGAAACTTCTGCTATGAGAATTGAATTTTTTATTTAAAAAAAAAAAAAAAGGCACAATTTATTTTAAGACAACCCTGAAATGTCCTTAAGATCCAGATTAGTGTGGACCTTGGGTCAGCTGGCGGTGCTTAATTATGCAGTGAGCATTTGGGAGGGGCTCTTGGCGAGCCCCATTCTGCCTGGGGAAGGTGAGCCAGGAGAGGAGCAGAATCCAGCTGTTGCGCACAGTCTTAGAGCATCCACCCCGGAAAGGGCTGTGGAACAGCTGTGCCTTGGGTCTCAGTCACCTCCATTCCCTGCTGTGGCACGGTGGGATCAGCATCTCCTGCACCGGACTCGGGTCATTTGGGGTGTCAGAAGTCTGCATCATATCAATGCTTGTCTGTTGGGTAATCTCAGTGTCCAGTGATGAAACAGAAAAAGCCCAATTTCTACCATTTAGGAATGGGTTTTATTCCAATCAGATTGCATTGGATAGCACAGAATCATTTAGGTTGGAAAAGACCTTTAAGATCATCGATGCAATAGCTCTTTTCCTTGCCTTGATCCATCACCTCTGGTGTTAATGGACCTAATCTTTGTTACTTTATCTTTCAATCCCCATTGTTTTCAGCTGGATGTTAAACTGGTTTGACAGCTCTGTCTCTACTAATCTGTAACACCTAGAAATGCCAGTGCAAGAGGCATAAATAACGGGGGAGTATCTTTACGTCCTATTTGTAGGCTGGTCTTACAGTCATATCTAAAGCTCACAGAGTCATTATAGAAAATAACCCTTTATAACTGGTGGAGTAAGAGGGATTTTTTCCAGGAGAAACCCAGGGCACCTGTCTTAGATTTGCATTTTGAATTGCTCTTGGGGGAGTGTCCCTCCCATTTCTGTGAACTGAGGGGAAACAGAGAGTGCCTCGTCTCCTGTGCATCGTTGTGGCCAGCATTTGGGAGGTATGCATCCCTTCTTGTGTGTCTGTGTGATGAACAATTGTCCTTTGATCTGCAGCTTGTAAAGTAGTTAAGAGTGGAAGATTTATTATACTATGATTGCACAGTTTGGTGATGTTACTTGAATATAGATCTTTCCTAGGACCAAGGGTTCGTTACTTTACCTTCCTCCAGCTCTTATCGCAAGTTGCTGATTAGATCCAAGCAATACTATTCTTTTTGTCTTTATTATGATATGTAAAGGTAGAATCCAAATTTGCCTTGAGAATTTATTTTCTACTGTGTATTAACAACCTGATTTAGATGAAAAATGTTTGAACGTGTAATTTTATTGAGTTTTTCTTTGTGTTAAATTTGTGACACCTTACTTCATCCATTCGCTAGCTAACCTGAATAGTGAAAACTGGAGTGACTTCCAGAATCACACAAAATCTGTAAGCCATTCTTGAATGTTATCTCTCACAGTGAAAGGTGGAAAAGGAAGAAAATGTATTTCTTAGGGCAGGGAGAACATTTCTATAATTGAGCAGTGGCCTTTATCGAGGGCTGGATGTGTTTTCTGTAGAGTTATTTAAAAGATCTTGAGAAGTGCAGCATTTTTATAATCAGATGATAACTGTGCATGTTGACTAGAACAAGGCTGTTTGTATGCCTTTTTTCTCTCTGATGCCGCTGATAGACATAGACAGTAATTATATTTGTTTTAATACTGCCAAGCTATTTAAATTTTAACTTTCATGTCCATCACATGTGCTTCAGATCTACCTCAACTGCTAACCATGATGTGCAGGAGGGATAACATAGTTTCCTGGTTACATACTCAGCACTGTATTGTGGGCATATAAGTGGTTCCTGAAAGCATTTATGACCATGTACCTATTTTTCCAGACCAGAAAACAATGAACATTTAAATACCTTATTAATAATTTCCAGTGTTGGTTTGGTTTTAGTTGAGATATAATGGGAATTCTTTAGCTAGGTGCCTCTCAAAACAATCCCAGAATAAATGCTTACTAGGGGAACAGGTTGCCCAGAGAGATGGTAGTAGATGCTCCATCCCTGGAACCATCCCAGGCCAGGTTGGCCGGGGCTCTGAGCACCCTGCTCTGGTTAAAGCTGTCCCTGTCGCTGCAGGGGCTGGGCTGGGGGAGCTCTGAAGGGCCCTTCCAGCCCAAAGCACTCCATGATTCTATGATTGTAAACCTTTATTTCCAGTAAAATTTCTATATTAATCTCAGTGCATCTAGGATAGGGATGCACTCGTGTAAGGGGAAAAAGTGATGCCAATTTGAGGTCTGGGTGAACCTCAAGGACCTGTTAGCAATTGTCAAGACTTGAGTAAGACGGGAAACCAGTGTGAGCTGAAAAGGAGAAAAAGGTTAGGATGAGAAGAAGGTGGATGTGTTACAGCCTGATGGCAAAGCTTGGTGGGATGAGCATGGCTCAGACCTCAAGGGCGGTCCCAGGGCAGAAGGAACTTCCCCTGCAGAAGGGAGGAGGCACAGGGAGGGTG
This sequence comes from Pelecanus crispus, assembly GCF_030463565.1. Lineage (NCBI taxonomy): Eukaryota > Metazoa > Chordata > Aves > Pelecaniformes > Pelecanidae > Pelecanus > Pelecanus crispus. The sequence goes on from NC_134649.1 coordinate 47,765,691, forward strand.
GTGGTGCCGGGTCTCTGCTGCTTGAAAGGCATCTTTGAAGCTGAAGGTCGTGCCCAACTTACAGTTTTGGTTGAGGTACGTTCTCCTTGTATTTGTGACCTGCATAATCATTACATTACTGAAGTCCCTATAATAAAGATGTGTCTGGAAAACTGCTGTTACCGCACTGTACTTCCCCTCTATCCAGGGCATCAGGCTCATAATTCCTTGCAGTAGTCATCACCAGCCATGTTGCACAGTGAGAGACTTAAATTCTGCCTTGTGTGAATATGAGCACAGTGAGGCTTCCACAGAGTTTTTCGTTGGGGGGGGTTGTGTTTTGTTTTCTTTTGTTTTTTTCCTTATTCCCAGTTTATCAATGCTCAGATGAGACTGTGCAACTTTTATATAACCCAACTCTTAACCAGTCAGCTAAAATATTTATGTATTTTGTGATGACGGTCTTGAGGTGTAAAATAGAAAATTGATATGCATTTTTACTCTGATTTATGAAAAATTAGATGTTGGTTTATAGCTTCTAAGATAAAGTTAAATCTCCTCGTTCGGTGCAGTTTCCTTGAAGGAAGGTTAATTTTGGTCAGTTGAGTTTAAAACACTGAATTTTTAATTTTTAAAAGCTCAGGAGGGAACTAATATCTGGCATATCCATTCAGCTTTTGCTGTCTGGACTCATTAGAGGAGATATATGAATTATTGAGCTATTCTCCTCAAGTTCCACTATATCCAGATAGCAGATCAGATTTACACCAGATCTCCAATATCTTTAAGGTTTACTAATAATTTTCTGAGCTACAAGTAACAACTGTAGAAAACGTATGTTCCAATAAGGTATTAAGCAGTGACATGTAAAGACATTATTCATTTTAGAATTAGTGGCTTATTCTATTCCAGTTAAACCTATAATACGGGAATGAAATATTCCAAATGGAATAAAATCAGGTTTGATTATTGCTTCTTAATAATATATTCAGTGCATTATTCACAGGTTTAACTTTCTGACTACCCTATAGCTTTTTTTTTTTTTTTTTGTAATTAGATATGAATGTAATCTACTCAGTAAAATGTGTACACTCAGTAATTATTTCAAATCTGTCTTTGGCTAAATAGTGAGGAATGTAATAACAATGGGAAGAACACCAGCGTAGCTTAAGTTTTACAATTTGTTACTATCTTGTTATTTTTAGCTTTACAAGTAGCAGTCTTGTAATGGTACAGGGTAATTTCTCTCTGGTTATCTGTAATCACAGTAATTGGAAAGACTGCACCGTCATCTCAAAGGCAGGATCTCACTGCTACTTGAATGTGTAATTTTCTGCTTGAATTTCTGTCACATGGAGGAATAGGAATTAATTTGATCTTTTCATACTTCCCCAGCCCACTTTTCCTGCATCTCCGTCTGAACCTAGATTTTCCTGGTCCTCTGCAGCCTTTGGGGGTCTACAGGAGCAAATTTGTTTTCGGAACATGCCATGTTTAGGGTCTTGTGATCAAAATGGTTGTCAAAATGCCAATTGAGTTGAGGAAGCATAATAAAAAGGCCGAACACAGTAATTCTATGTTTCTTTTTTTGAAATCAGTGTGATGGCATTAAATTTTCTATATGTTTCAAGGCTTCTGAACTGAAAGCAGAAAATGGAGGAAAGCAGCAAGGGGAGGGGGAAAAGAACCAGAAATTTTATTAACGGGGTGAGGTAGCCTGAAGATTAAAAACCCAATAATAATTATGCAAGCATTAAGCATTGCTAATTGTTTTAATCAGCTTCTAAAAGAGGTCTCGAATACAATATATCACCACTGAAGTTGAATCAGTTTGAACTTGGAGGCTTAGCACCTGCAGTTGGTCTGCAGTTCTCCTTCACAGCCTTGTGCTGGGTCAGCACTGCCACAAACCAACCAACCCACTCCTAGAAATTTATAAATCACTGCGTACATCTTATCTTATAGGTATGGAAGTGTCACCAGAGAATAAAGCAAGAAACTTGGGTCTAATAGAGGCCGGTTCTTCTAAAGGTTTTAATTTCTTTTTCTCACGTCATTTCTGGAGGGCTATTTATTGCTTTGGATAAGTGGTAGAACATTCATGTGCTGCTATATTTTGGATATGTATTTTAGACTTTTCCCTAAGATAAATCTATCCATTAACACACAAATTTCAGGTATGTAGTTCTAAAAAATTCCAAGTGAATACTCTAATTTCCTAGCTTCGTTTTCTTTAATTCCCCCACTCCCCCAACCCCCACCCCCAGTTCCAGTTTGAGCCCAAAGTTCAAGTTTCAGTCATTTATAGACTGGAGAGATGTGCTGAAGAAACCCACAAAGTTAATATTTTGTTCCTGTTACTAGAACATATTTTGCTTAATTTCTCATGGCAGAAAAAAGTTCTTAGTACTGGAAGTCTTTCTTTAATGTTAGTAATTTTTCCTTATGTATTTGATAAATAAATACACTTTAAGAGAGATTACTTTGCAGCATATTGGAGCTGATGAAAATGGGTGTGACGTAGAAAGCAACATTCCTTTTATAGAACTTGTTAAGAATTTGTCTTCCAAATATTTTTGTAAGTTATAAGCACATCCTCAACTTGTCAGTTGTTCTTGTGTATGTATGTCTTAAGTCTTTAAAGCCAAAGTTTATTTGAAATACTGAGGGTATTTCCATTAACTTTAATGGGTTTTAAATGAGGTACTGCCAAATCTCTTGTCTGTAGCCTATCTCTGGCTGTTGCCTCTTACAGACCAATTCTACTGTTTTCTGCCTTCTATCTAGAATTACAATTGGTGCTAGAAAACGCATACAGTATTTTTACCCACCGAGACAGCTTTGATTGTGGAAGTAGTCCTCATAATTGTATAGTCACACAATATTGAAGGAATACCTGAGAAAAGCGTGCAAAACAAAGGTGATTTCAAGTGTGCTGCAGTTCTCAAAAATCATTTTACCAGCTCATCATTTCTTTTGTTAGGTTGGTGGTGGGTTGGTTTTTTTTGTGGTTTTTTTTTATCAGATTGAATTTCCAATCAGCCCTCACACCTAGTAAATTATTTAGCTGCAGCTTATATTTGGCAGGGTGATTACTGTGTAGAATTTAGCCAGCTGGTATAGCATTCACTGAGAGCTTTACCTACGTTAATATACCTAAAACAGACCAGCATCTCTTCAGAAAATGAATATGACACTGTAAATTTTTCATAGTAAGCGTATCTCATTCTTCGTTAACTTTCTCCATGAAGGTGTAACTCTTTATTGTGGTCAAAATTCTAATGTTGGTGTTTTGGAAGGGTTTGGCTGGTGCTAGAGATAGCAAAGCAGTATCATAACCAGAAAACAGATATTTTAAATCTTTGTTGCTCTTCCATTTAATACAGTGAATACTTGGTTGAAAGGTAAGGGTCAAGCTGAATTAGGCAATGAGCAATGATAGTGCAGAAAAGATAAAATGTGTACCTGCAATTAACCTAAATAAATAGAGTAATAAATGAGCAACCCTTTTGACTTGGCAACAGCTCTGCTTCGTGTTTAAAGAAAACAAACAAACAAAAAGTCCCAGGAAAACCTGTAAATTACTCTTCAATATACAAATTGCTATCCAAAATCTACTTTTGCTGAGCAGGGATGAAAAGGGCTGTTCAAAGACTGACACAATTTTTATGCCTCTCACTCTAGGAAAGACTATTTATTATTAAAAGACATTTTTTTGCCAGCATTGCAGCAAAAGGAGAATAAGCTTCTTTGGAAAGCAAATATACACTGTAATAAAGATCATTACAACTATCTTGTACATAGAAAGGTTAGTGACAAAGTGCAAGAGGTTATAAATGTATGCTTATAAATTCTAAAAAATTAGTCATTCAAGCATTGCCTTGTCATAAGGAAAGCAAACTCCTTAAATTTATAAAAGCAATTCCTTGAGTAAAATGATGTTTTAGACCTGCCATCAGTTTTTGCTAGCTATTTTTCAAGCCTGTCACTTTGTGCTGACTCAGATACGTGCAATGCAGTGTTGCTACTGCAGAGACAGTTAAAAATTTCCTGGGCTGGGTGGGTGGGATGACAGTCTAGTATCATCTCAGGGAGAAGAAACATTTGCAATGTATATTCCTCAGCCGTGGGCAGGCAGAGACTATCTGGGACTGGAAATTAAGTGTTGTCTTCCTGCTTTGCTTTGCTGTGGATTAGATGCCAGGCAAGCCCTGCAAATCCTGTGGAGCATCCCATCAATCCTGGGGGTAGCAAATAGTCTGGTACCCTCTATAGTAAACAGTTTACTCGTGAGTAAAGGTGGAATAACAACTTTGGAGAGAAAAGTTGTTGGGTTTTTTGGGTTGGTGGTTTGTTTTTTGTTTTTTTTTTTGGCACCTTTATTATAATATTGAAGTTTATGTGGATTCAGGAAAACAGGGAAATTATCATTGATCTAAAAAGTGGATTGAAATAAGGCAAAGAATACCGCTATATCCCTACTTCTTTCTTTTTTCCCCAGGAATGTCACTGGCAGCCTCTGTAGGATCTTCAGATGCATATATATTAATATTGCCATTAGGGTGATTTTAAAAAAATGTGTGCTCTAGAAATAACTGAGATATGTGGGTGTATAACCAGAAAATGTCTGTCCTACAGTGCTGGATTTGCAAACGTTATAGCATGGTGATCAATCAAATTGAATCATACAGTTAGATGACTGACTCATCCATAAAGAAACCTGGTAATTATAGTCTTGAAGTCAATGGTACTGAAATCAGTCGCATGCAGCAGCCATAATTATGGAATAAGATGCTCACACGATGCTCCATCATCAGAAAACTTCCCCTCCTCTACCTCCCAGAAATAACAGGAAAGCTAACAGAATAAAATGCAGGTAAATTAATGAATCCTTATCAACCACTTATGATTCATTCTATATCATGCTCACAAGGTCAGCATATCTCTCTCACAAACAGTATATTTTGCAATGCCAACACAAATGGGCTGGAACTTCAGAGGGGAAAAAAAAAAAATCAGTTCTGAAGCAGTGCAAGATGTCTGAATTATTCATACCTCAAGACATGTGTACTGTGAATTGTTTGTTTTTTAATGCAGTTCACAGATTCATAAACTGTCTTAAAATCCAGTGACTTCTTGGTATGTCAAAAGTAGTCTCAAACTTGGCCAAGAGCCTGCATTACCAGGCCTGATAAAAAGCCTGGGTAAGATCATGGACCTTTTGCACAGGAAAAAACCTGCAGGAAGCAGAATAAAGGGAACAGAACAAGAACAACCTTCTTCTAAAGCATAATGCTGGCTCATAAATGTTTTACAGCATAAAAGTGATAATTTATGTTTGTAATTTATCCTGATTGTAGCTCATGGGTTACAAGGTAGCTTTTGGGTCAACCCTACTGTGTTTCAAAGGCTCTGGACTAAAAGAGAGAAAGATAGAAGAGAGATGATGACAGATGTATCAGTATATGGTGGGGCAGAGCGTTTGAGGAAAAGATAGGCCTAGAGTTGGATCAGAATGAAAACGTTTTGGATATTTTTAACAGCATTTCCACTTTGTTGCTGTTGAGATAGGTTGGAACTGAAAAATGCCTTCAACCGCTTTTCCCAGGGAAGGCTCTCGATGGAGATGTTCTCAGGCAACAGCCATGCATCAGCCCGTCATCGCTCTCTGGTCTCCTGGGGCTCTGCGGTGGCAACTTCCAGTCCTCCCCTGCCGCTGTTCGTAGCTGGCAGGCTCTCCCATGGGTAAGCACTCGCCCCCGTTTGGACACGGCAGCTCTTCCTTTCCATTTCCCTCTCTGCTTTTAGCCTGACCGTTCCATAATAGGAATAAACTAATGGCCTGAAAGGAGGAATCTCCTGATAGCACACGGACAGACCTGTTGAGAATGCAGTCCTCTGAAACCCGTGCGACAGACAGGACTATTGAACAAGAGTCTTCATAGAATCACAGAATCATGGAGTGCTTTGGGCTGGAAGGGCCCTTCAGAGCTCGCCCAGCCCAGCCCCTGCAGCGACAGGGACAGCTTTAACCAGAGCAGGGTGCTCAGAGCCCCGGCCAGCCTGGCCTGGGATGGTTCCAGGGATGGGGCCTCCACCGCCTCTCTGGGCAACCCCTTCCAGAGCTTCACCACCCTCGCTGTAAACAATTTCTTCCTTATAGCCAGTCTAAATCTATTCTTCTCTAGTTTAAACCATTTACTCCTTGTCCTGTCCCAACAGGCCTTGTTAAAAAGATTCTCCCCAACTTTCAAAAAGATTCTCCCCATCCTTCCTTTCTCCTGGGGGTTCCCTGTACATCTCTGGAGCATGCAGACCTGAGGACTAACCTTAACTTTTTCTCAAGCCTCAGCCTTGCCTCTAACCTAACTCGGATTTTATCACAGCAGTGGGGCTTAGTGATGCTGGAAGACAAAGGGTGACAGCTGGGAATGTGCCCACCCCGACTCAGCTCCTGCAAAATTCCAAGAGCCATAGTGCTCCTCTTCCAACTGCAATGCAGTCCCTGACCCGGACCTGAGCCTCCCATCCTTCTGGGAATACATCTGTAGCCAGAAAGATGGAATGATTACTCCAAAGCTACTGATTTCAGCCCTCGTGGCTCTTCCCTAGGACATGTAAAATGCTGCTGTCATTCTGCATCTGCAGTCTCGGGCTTTCGCAACCTCCCAGTGAACCCAAACCCTATCCTTACCCTGAAACCTGGGCTAGCATAAAAATACGTGGCTGCCAAAAATAGAACAGAAACTTAGGAATGTTCCTCAGTATTGAGGAAAATCCCTCAACAGAGGAAAGCAGTGTTGTTGGGAAGAGAGAATAACTTGAAATGTATTGATCAGTTGTGTCGTTGCAAATATCCAGAAGTTATGAAGAATGTGCAGTTTTCCTAATCCAAATCATAAATCCTGAAGAGGAGTTTGTGTCAGCCCAGGACATGCTGCTGCCTGGCAGGAGGGGATGGGAGAGAGGGGTGGGCTGCAGCCACAGCCACCCATGGGAGCTCGCCGAAGGGTGCAGTTAATCCAGCCCAGGAGTCCCCGCTCCTGTCCTGACAGCATCTAGGACTTTGTTGTTTCATAAAACATACTCATATTTCAAGTCCCCATCCTATTCTTGGATATTTGTTTAATTTCCCTGCTTTCCTTCTGTTTTAAATTAACATACAGGTGTGCTGGGCGTTTTCTTTTTTTACTGCCTCGTGCAATGGGACCTCTAGGTGCTGCTGTGGTGCATATAAAGAATAGGAAATAGTGATAGGAAAGATTTCCTATCTGCTTGCCTAGCTCGGGAAGGACAGGGCTGGTAAAACAATGGAGGATAAAGGTAAAATATAATGTAACATATTTGATTTCCCAAGTCTAATAAAGAGAGAGGAAAGCTGCACCTTCCCCTTGATTTGTGCTGCTGGAGCGGCTCTGCTGAGCTTGTTCTAAATGCCTGAAATTGAAATTCTGGGTAAATACAGGGATGAAATGCACACAGACGATAAGATCGATGGAAAAACGGGGATCTTTTTATCAAAAACCCGTGTGATTACCAGCCCTTCGGTACCGCCAGCAGGAAGGCAGACGGAGCTATTCTGGCCCGGCATCACTAGAGGGCACTCAGCAATTGCATTTTGCTAGTTTGCCAGGCATTTCAGAGACCTGGAATGTTTCTCTTCTTTAAAATAAAAGCCAATACACGTATTAAATACAAAGGTTTCTCGGGCATCGCAACAGGATTTATTGCTGATAAATAATTCTCAGCAGAAATGTAAAACAAATGTTGTGTATAAATAGTGCTGTAATACAGCACTTTGGGGAGTGAAGGAAGCTTTAATTCCAAATAACAGGTATTTATTTATGTCTGAGGAAAGCCAGGATGCTCCAGATTCATCCTTCCATGATGACTCCTTCCAAACACGCTTACAGCTGAGCAGGGCAGGAAGCAACTCGGAGCAGAATATTCTCTGAGCAGAAAAGGGCTGGTAGAAAGGAGGTTGCTGGCTGCGTTTTTGCATCGGGAATGTGTGGAGGGAAGATAAGATGAGAGAAGAAGTGGGCGGGTGGGTGGCATGGCTGCAGTGCAGCACTGCGTGCCCGGGAGGACAACTCCCAAACGGCGGCTCATGAACTAGCCCTTTGCCTTCAAATATATATTCAAATACAAACCAGTTAAATATAAACCACTCTGGATAACAAGTGCAAAATTAACTTGCAAGCACCAGCTGTATGCCGTGCTCGTTTTCCCCTAAAGCCAAGAAAGACGGGACCAAAGTTGTCTGGAGAAAGGCTTAATTTTTCCCTGTATGGCTGCAGTTGTGTGTAACTTCCAGTAACGTTTTCTGATGAGTGGGGAGTTCTGCTGCTGGACAACTGGAGCTCTGGCAGCCTGTCTTGGGAAAGCCGTGAGAGATTAATAAGGGACAGTAGAGAGGCACCTGTAGGGCAGTGTAGCATCATGCTGCTGAAGGAGCTGCCAAAGCAGAAATATTGTGGCAGTACTTTGCCTAGACTAATCAATAAATTGTTTGGATGAGTGAATTAAACGTCTTGAGATTACCTTTTTGGGTATTGTATTGTTGATTTACAGATAAATTACTTATTGTAAATGCAGGCTGAGCTACAGCCTTGTCCTGAGCCCAGCTGTCCTCTCCCCTCTCAGCACTGAGCAGGACTCCAGAGCAAGTCTACTTTCAGGGCTTTTCATAAGTCCACATCTATTTTCTGGCTAAGAAATTGAGACTTACCTCTTTGGAACATCTCTTATCTCTGTTTCCGTATGCCGTAAGCTTAGTGGTGAGCTCTGCTGTTTAAATTAAGCCCCCCTGTTTTCACCAGAGACTTTCCCGGTGTGAGACAACTGTCCTGGCATCCTCTGCCACTGTCCTCGCAAGGGAAGTCCTGAGCAATTAGGTGTGATCTGAGTGGTCCCTCCTTCTCTGCTATCAGCAGAAAACACAATATGCTTAGCAGCCGTAGGATTGCAAAATTCTCTCAACTATTCAAGCCTGTGGCAGAAACCAAAAGCCAGATACAGCAAATCTCTACATCTGCCTTTGAACTTGGCTTAGGATGCTTATGGTGATGGCTGGTTGAGCCACAAAGCTTTAAAGCAAAGTTGAAGGCATAAACCCAACGTTTTTCATGCTTATGGGGACGTTTTCTTCTTTTATTGAAAGTCCATCATTTGGCTGCTGCCAAAATGGATTACTTTTTTTTTTTTACTTCTTCTTTTTTTTTTCCCCCACAGGAAGCCTATTTTAAGAGAAATACATTCTTCAGAGGAGTGTATTATAAAAAGACAGATACTCTGTGTAATCTTCAGAAGGTACTAAAAAATATGTGTGCAAGCTCTGACCCCAGAAATGAGCATTACTGTTTTCCTTGCTATGCTGTTCCTTTTACTTTCAAATCAATTGTAGTAAAAAGAAGTGGTTTCTCTTTTCAGAAAAGAAAGGGGAGCTAGAAGCTCATTTATATTGAATTGTGTTAATGACTTAGAATATTCTATATCCTTAAATACTGTAAAGTATACTAAATCTGAGTTAGCAAAGGGCTGCAGTATTGTTTGAGGTCTCAACTTCTATTAAAATGCTGCTGCTTCGTTTGTACCATCCTAAAAACCACAGAACTTTGAACTTCTGTGTTCTGTATTGCTGCAACATCACAGATGGATGAATATACAGAAGATGTTGGAAGTGTAAGTTCATGGACCAAAAAGTTTGCTTGAGTAGAGCGCATATATCAGTGGTTCCTCTTCAGGTCAAAAATCACGGTGGCTACAGCTAGGAATTGCCAGTGCTGTGATGAATTTATTCAAATGAGATTGCTTTGTACTAATGGAGGATGTGTCACATTGTTCCAGAAGAGAGCCAAAGGTCAGGCAAAGGTTTGGAAAAAAAATTTCAAAGTGCTTAGTCATTCTGTATTACTTCTGAGAGCAACGACATTCTTTCCTGGTTTTGTAGGCATTGTATAGCAGAACATCAAACACATGAACCAGAAGACAGGACTGATAAAAACACAAAGGTAAAGAAATCAGGTGGTGAGCTGCCAAGACAAAACCTCACCCTGCTAAAACCGCATTTCTCTGACTGAGTTTTGCTATGATTTTTAACTGAACATAATGAGAAATAACAGCCAAACGTTTGAATTGGCCAGTGGAGTATAGCATAACCGGGCTTGAATGAGGGCCTGTTGTAGTTTGTTTTAAAAGAGATTTCTTTTTCTGACAGTGAAAAGCACTGGACAAACACAAATTAATGGGTGGGGGAGATTAATTCAGACAATTGTGGCTTTCCTGAGAAAGGATTCAGTAAGAGGTTGAAGGTAGGAAAGTAAGGAGGAAGAAAACATTTGAAGGTTTGTCCCCAAACTTTCATCCCTTGGTGCGTCTCAATATCAGAGACATTGTATGTGTTCAGCATGCAAAGTTCTTAAAATCTGAGTTGTTGCATTTCATCCATGCTCTGTAAATCACAAGAGGGAGATTTCTCTCGTGTGGCATGCAGTAATATACCAGACCCTCAACTCTCTCGTTATACCTTGTCAAAAGCTGGTTTTCCAGCCTGCTACAGCTAATAATCAATAAAGGAAGACAAATAATTTGATTTGGGAAAATGCCTGATGGAAAAATCTTATTTAGAGATCTTGTGTCTGTCTCTTCTATGTGGGCTGTAGCCGCCAAAAATAACAAGATAGAAAACTAATGCCATAATACACTAATGAAGTTTTCTTTAGCTTTCCTAGGTATCTCGCCCAGGGAGCAATATATTCTCACATTTTACTTCCATTGACATAATTACAGGTTGAGGTCTCTCTACAGCTTTTATCGCAGCACATGTTGGTTATCTTAGGTGTTATCTGGGTGCCTGATGATGCAATTTGGCAACTTCAGACATAGCCATGGGAGCTAACGGAGGTGGTCCATGCCAGCCTGTCTCTGCCCGTACAAGGCAGATACCCAAAAGGTAGGCTTTCCTCCTCCAAGTGTTGACAGAAAAACAGAGTGGTAGATTGATTTAATAACTGCTGCGGAAAACCCAGCCATCCTGCTGCTTTAAACACAACCTGTAAGTGTTTAATGCCTTCAGTCATCAGATAGTTTTGATGTTGGTACCTGTGTGTAGATTTTAGGAACTTGACTTTAGGTATGCAGGCTTCAAGACTTTGGCAGTTTCAGATGAGTAATGGTGGATAATTTAAAGGAATGTTTGCAATTGTTATAATCGTCTCGTTATATTGGGTTTTGCATTGCCACAGCAAAAACATTCCAGTGTGACTGCAGTGATAACAGCAATGAACTAGCTCAGAATAACAACTCCTAATAAAGATCAGAGAAATGAAGAAGACAATTACTTCCCATTTTTTCTGCATCCTGGCATGATGTGAAAATTCATAGTCATTTCCCTGCATAGAAATCAAATCTAATCAATACGTTTGAATTGCCATCCCAGCAGCTACAGAAGTAGGTTTCAGGGTTAATTTTTTCAGCTCTGAGGTTCAAACAGCCTTCCTGTTTAATTGTGCTATGTATTTCAGTACGCAAAATGCTGTATTTAAATAGGAACTAGATTATTTCATTATTCAAGTTAATTAAGATGGGTAATTAAATGCTACAACTAATGTATTATGTATCTTACATTTTATTTCCATTAAAAGTGATTTTTAAGTACAGCATAAATTAATTATTAGAGATTCCAAATCAGCTTTTCTAGATTTTTCTGTATTGTATTGCCCTACTCCCCTCTTCCCTCCCTCCCCCAGTATTTCCAACTTTGACACAAGAATCAGAACAAGCATTTGTGGAAACCAATGCAAGTTCACAAATTTCCAGTTATGGTATTTTAATCCAGTATTTTAATTCCACTTTTTTCAGTTGCCTAATATACTGTGAGCAAATTATCCCCAGCAACTTACCCATATTTTCTAATTCTTCCCATAATCATCTTTTTATATGCTACTGATTTGTGTTTTGGGCTTTTTGGGGCTGTTTGTGGAGTTTTGGTTTTTTACTTCATTCCCTACTTTCAGAACAGAGAAATTACCTGATTTTCTTGTAGATAAACTGTTAAAGAGTGTTACAGCTGTCCTCTCTGAGAAAGGAGAGGTCCATGTCCAGCCCAAGTCTAAAGCCATTCTTTACTCAAAACATAAAGGCGTTTCTCTGTAGAAACATGATATTGTTTACTCAATATTAGTTAATGTAGAGAAGTCGGGGGAAAAAAAAGGCTGTACTGTTGCAAGCTTTCTGGAGTTTTGTCTGCCTTATCATGCCATCGTTGAGACTAGGCAAGTAAATAAATTGGAAGATATGAGATGGGCTTTCAAAGTGGCACTTTTTGATGCCACACCATTAAAACAGAACAGGCCTTGTAAGGCTCTGACGTGATGGTGAGGTGTTGGTCAATAATGAGCTGGAGGAGGTGTCTGTCGGAGCTTGAGCCCATGGTTAGCACAGGGATGGTGACCGTGTGTTTCTCTGCATGTATCGTGATGTTGTTGTTTCAAAACAGCATTGCAGTGAGTTACTGTGAAATCCCAATGGCAAGCTGATGGTCAAGTGCCATCGTGTCCCCTTGGGAAGAGTGGGTAGCTTTGGGTTCATCTATTTCTTCATGTCTTTTCTCTTCCTCAGCTGCTTGAGCAAGGAGTCTGTCCTCAAGAGCAAAGTTTCAGGCAGGCTTCTGCCTCTGGCTTCTCTTTGGCACTTGCTAACAACTAGTTAAAGTTTAGTAACTTCCAGACAGACCCAAGGTCTCTATGGCTACCAGAGGCTCAAGTTGTTTTCTACAAACAATGCAAAATTGGAACTATAAAATATTACAAAGATTCCTTGTATTATGTCTTGTATGTAGGACAGTGAAATCCCTTCACTAAAGAAACTAGCAGTGCTTTAAATTTATAAAAAAACCCCAAAGATCAAAGTTAGGCTGGGGTTGGGGAGAGTGTTACGCCGAATGGCGAACACTCCCTGGATCCAGTGTGATAACATAAGTATCTCCTGAAGTTTTCTCCTAGGATTTTCCTGCTCTATCACAAAACTGTTCCGTTTCCATCCTGGCCATTATACAACTGCCAGTAAACCGCTCTTTGGCACATGGCATTTATAACGTATTTCAGGAAGGACATAGGAAGCCGGGTGCTTTAATAAAAGAAATCTTTGTAGATGTTGTAAGACAGGTTTCAATGTACTTCAGCGCACAGTGTATCACAGCAAACATGCTCTCCTTTTCTGCCGACAAGGATGTTTGCTTTGCATTGTACAGCTATCACCCCCTTGGCTGACAGAAGCCGTTGTGACAGTATGGTGCCTATCCAAGTTTTAAGACTGGAAAGTAAGGCTGATCTCTTTTGCATGAATTGAGTTTCTGTTTGAATTTTGGCCCACTGCAAAGTTGGCTGCTCATTTTACTAAAGCAAACCCAGAATATTAAACAGGTAATTAATTTGTGTTCTTTGCCAAGAGTCAAAAGGCAGCGTTCACCAGGCATCGAAGACCGGCAACGATTTTCGTGAAACTGAGCATTTAAAAAAATATATAACTAATATATTATTAGCATTTGTATGGAAACTATACAGGCAAATATTACTATGAAATTCACATTTTATTTTATTAGTGCCTATATTTTCTATTTGCTTACTTAAAATGTTCTTTGTGCTGCAGTTGCATTTGTTAATGGGCTACAAAGCACTCAAATGAGGTTGGGATGTCTGGTTTACTTGTGCTAGAGCAGTTTCTTTCTTGCAAGTGAAGGAGAGTGAGGCAAGCAGCATTAGAAGACACTGCCTTCAGAGATGTAATGAACAACCTGTGTGTTTTCTTCCTAGCAATAACAGGAAGATGAACCAAGTCATTCCAGATTGCCCCAAAAAACTTCTCAATCCAGTCTTGACAGTCTTGGCCATATTTTTTCTGTCACAAATCTGTTGGGGAACAGAGAGGAAAGGGTCTCTGGCCTGGCAGCCGTTTGAAGAGCTGCTCCCATTTAATGTGGGGCTGCTCAGAAAGTCATGAAAAAAGGTGAATCATTTCTAGTCAGAGAGAGGGACATCTTAAAGAGCTGCAGGCAAGCTGGCCATTAAGTGAAGCCCCTGGGAGCAGACCAGGCATGCTTGAGCTACATGATGAGGGGCAATCTGAGGGTGACGCAGGCCAACGCGTTGAGCTGAACAAGTTATTTGCTATTCCAAGTAAATGAGTGAACTGGACGTCTGAAGAGGTGCTAATAAAGATAAATGACCTTGTTACATGGCCAGAGTTTGCAAATTAAGGATTCCAGTCCTCTGAAATGGTGAATTAAAGGCTCCAGGCTGAGGGAGGACTTCTTGTCCACGACACAACATTGATAAGATAATTAGGTGGTTTAATGGAAAGAAACTCAGCCACTTGGTTTGATTCCTCCCTGAACTGTTTCTTGTAATAAAGTATCCCAAACATCTGCTGGCTTCTCACTATCTGAGCTGTTATATGGCCATCCGGCATATGGGATTTAAAAGGATAAAAGAGAATTGGAAGTCCTAGATCTGTGATGTGCCCAAATTTCTGCAATCTTTGCCTCAGCTGAGAGAGAGGAGCTGACAAGACAAAGCCTCCAGGAAGCACAAATGATCCAAGAGAGTCTGTGCAGCAAGGCAGTTTTTACAGAAAAAGTCAAAACTAAGAGAACTCATACTCGTTTCACTTCTTAATTTAGATTACAGGCTGGTGTTTCTAGAGGATGTGTTTCCTTGTGCTTTACACTCAGGATTATTTTGACATTCTCCAAAGTGTATGTGCAGATTTCTAGTACCGTATTTTTATCAAAAACACTTTGGCTGTAGTAGTCATTGGTAGGCACCCTGGCACAGATGCCAGTCAAAAAGGAAGGCAAAGGAGATGCTACAAAGCAGCAAGGAAATAGCGATCCAGCCCAATGCGTTCAGGAAGCACCTTCATAGCACAGAAGAAATTAAGAGACAAGCTAGGTTTATCTTACCATTTTAAAGTACTAAATGCTGAGAGAACTTGGAAGCTGTCAGTATAAAGTGTTTCTTATTCCACATCAGTCGTTCTCTGAACTATACGTGCACTGAAGTATTTATTAATTTGCCTTAATAAAAAGAAAATTGTTGTCTTAAAACCTCACTAAATATCTGATGGAATATATAAACTGAATTATGCCCAGTATTGATCTAATCTTGTGAATATATACTGACGTCCAGTCACTTAAAATGCATATGATTGACTGTATAAGTGCCAAGCGCATTTCTGGAAGACAGGTTAATGATCTGATGAAGTGATCAAGCACTTAGTAGCTTTTGGTGGATAAATCATTTCAGCTCTTTCATACATATGGCATTTAATTATGGTCATTTAAACCTGTTTATTGTTGTGCTGTTCTACAAACTACAGCAATCAAAACATTAACTGAAATGCGTAACAGAAAGTTATTGTATCCACAGCCTTATCTTTCCTGTCTGAGCAACACTGCCAGCTAAATCAGGGCAGATTTGGCTTTTGGAGGACAGAACTTCGGATTTTACACAGAACTTATAATTTTGATTGGCTGTTAGTTTTGGGGGGGGGATCCTAAACTTCCTACCTATTTCTCTGCACACAGAATGATCTTCCTGATACAAGATTTTGCAAAAATACCCAAAGGAGGAACTGAATAAATGCATCCTGCACCCACTGGAGAGGCTGAGGAATGGCTTCCCTACGGAGCTGCAACCCCTGCAGCTGCACTGGCGTCCCACAGCAGGTCTCCTGCGAGTGCGACTAAACCAGTTGCTGTCTGGCCACTTGGGTATGAATTTAGAAATGTTCCTCTGATATTATTCTTCTTCTGCAGACTGAGAAACCTGCACTGGAACCGGTAGACTAATCAGTTTTAGCCCAGAAATACTAATTCATACTCAAAGCCCCTAAACAAATAATTTTTTTTTCTTCCCCCTGGAAATCACTTTTATCTTCTGAGCAGCGCAGAGCTGGCGGCAGGTTCAGCTCCTCCCTGGGGAGGACCTGCCTGTGCTGGAGATAGAAAATCCTCCTTCCTTCCCGATTTCTGCGTTTGCGTTTGGGAAAATTGCCTGCCTGTTTAATTTCACTACTTTCTTTCTGCTAAGCTCCGCCTTGTAAGAACTTGTAAAGAAGTTCAGAGGAATGATGGAGGTCTACACCAACAGTGTAAATTGAACAGCTTCTTTTTTTGTGTGTTGTCTAAATAGTAAATAAGATTAAATATGGCTGGTGGCTGCCCTAGCAGCTCGGGTGGCGAGAAGCCAGAGGCAGCTCGGGATGCTCCACTACCTCTTCATAACCCCAACCTAATCACCCTTCCAGCGTGTTGCTAACCTTGCTTGACCGACCTTCGCCCCGCCGCTCAGTGAATCGGGCACTCAATCATTCTGCCCCCTTTTTGGTTTTTAGAAGGAAAAAAATCACAGCAATTGCTGAGGCGAGGTGAGACTATTCCACCCAAAAACCTCACCGGCGCTGCTGAAATCCAGTTTGAAAGGAGCAAATGTTACGCAATTCTCCTGGTGTTTTGGGGGGTGTTGTTTGTTTTTATGGGGCTAAGCCAGATGCCAGTACAGCCAGTGGGAGGCTTTCCACTGACTCAATTCATTGTTGGAGCAGGCCTAGGAGACTCTCGCCCGTCAGTCAAGGACTTCCTGATGGCTCCTGATATCTCCATAGAGCCGGTGCCAGTCGCCTTCAGCAGCCCGAGCTCGCTTTTGTTTTTGTGCGGTGGACTCGGGTGAACCGCAGCGGCGTTGCTGCACTGTCCCTCGCCTTTACGGGCAGGCGGGAGATGGGTTTTCCCTCCACCTTCCCGGTGCGTGTTTGTCCGCTGGCAGGGTCTCCGCTTATTGAACTCATCTCCGCAGGCAACCGAGGGAAAGCCAACGCTGAACTTCTGCAGCGAGTCTCCAAAGGGTCTGCTAATTACGTAACATGAAATTTCCTATTTTCATATTCTATTCTGAGTGGATAAATATAAATAAGCAAAACAGGCAACGTCTCCAAGAACTCTTTAGACTTACTGAGTCTCCTTCCAGCTGCACCCTGGATTTGGCCGTGAGGTTTGGAGGGCACCGACGAGACCGTGCTGGCAGGGGAGGGAGGCTGCTGGGCGAGGAGGGGTCTGGCAGTGAGGCGTCGAGCTGGGTTTAGCTGGTGATGTCTTGCACATTAAATCATGGGTTGCTTTGCATAACCTTTTGCTGCATATGGTCTTATACCACTTGTGCTAGAAATCTGCACTTAGCACTTCTGTCCTGGTAATATAAACATTATCTCTGGTCTTTCTCAGGTTCACACAGAGATACCTTCATGTGCATGCTGAACGCTGCTAAAGTTAATGTGCTGAACTGAAGGATTACAAATTATAATTGGATATTTGGTGGGGAAAAAAAAAATCTCAAATACTGGCATGGACTAAAATAAAGAAGGCCAGATAGGAATGAGGGGCTGTCTATCTCCTTTTCTCTTGCTTAGGGCCAGTCTTTCATGGCTTCTCTTAAATGGACTCTCACTATTAATTTCTGCTGTAAGCAGGGGGAGGAGCTGTAAAGAGTGTGGCTTTTGCTAAAATGTCATTGCAAGCTGTTACTATTAAGCAAGCCTGGAGGAGGAATGAGGGGAAACAACGCAGTGGCGTGCAAGGCACTGCAATGCTTTTGTTCTGTGCCAGTGCAGCTTTCAGAGCCGAAGCAGAATTTTAGCCATGCTGCAGTGACATTTGTAAATGAGAACATGGCAAGCCCCTTAGTTTGGCCAGAATAAAATGCTCTTTTTAAGGGTGGGGGGAATAAAAAAAAAAGAGAGAGTCTGGCTTAATGAAAAAGGGGAATCAGTCCAGGGGGAAAAAAATTAAAAGGTTTAAGGAGCAAAACAGAATTTAGAAAGAGCATGCGTGCCAAAAAACAAGAGTAATCGACACAGGAGAAAGGGTCTTGCAGAGGCAGAGTACATAGGGCTGGCAGGGAAGGGACAGCAGAGAGGGGGGAAAGGCTTCTGGAATGGCACAGAGGCTTAGAAAGCTAAAATGAAAACAAAAGGCCAAAGGGGCACATTCAAATGGATATAAGAAAGAATGAATGGCTGTAAGGCATCTCAAGAATGCGCGTTACACTCTCCGAACTGAGGATCTTTTAAAATTTGTTTGTTATGAATTTCATCCTACATTCTGTTCTGCCATTTGGTACGAGACTGTTATGTGGAAAACACAACCCCCATTTCAGGGAGCTGACATTATTCCCTTGAATTTCATGGATCTGTAACGTTGCTTAACATTTCCTTTCATTTCACTGAGAAGGCGACAGATTGATTGTGGGCATCTTTGACCCCCTGTTTGTGCACGAGGTCTCTCTCTCTCTGTGCTATAACAAGTGCAAACTGTAAAAGGTATAAGAAAATTTTTAAAAATGCAGGCATTCCTTTAAAGACCGAGACGAGCAGCTACGCTGAGCCCAGCGCAGCAGCCGGTCCCGTCTCGCTGGAGGCAGGACTGGGAGCAGAGGTGGGCTATCGCCTTTGTTTTTTCCTTTCCAACTCTCGCTGCCTCTTGCCTAATGAGGCGCTGGCTATTTGTGAGCACTGAACTGCTCAGGCAGAGCTTGAAGTCCCCTGCAGAACTGACTCTTGCACGTAGCGATTGTCAGTACGGCGTGGAAAAAGCTGTAGAGGAATGCCAGCACATCCATCCTGGAGGCCAGGGTAAAACTAACCCATTAGAAATAACCCCTAAGCTTTACTAGATTCCACATCAAGGGGGAAACACCTGAGGCTTCATTTATCTTTGCTCTCAGAGGGGGTTCGCAGCCTCTCTTGCCGTCAGCGGAGCTCTGCCGGATGAGGCGCGTGCCCTGTGGGCACGGCGGAGGGGAACGGTTTAGCCGTCCATGAAATGACGGAGCGAGTCTCTGCGTGACTTGCTGCTCCAGGCACTCGTGGGTAACCCCGGCTCCTTGGTCCTGCCGTGCTGGTGGGCCATGAGACGCGGCTTTAGGGCACCCTGTGTGACCCGCATTGCTTCCCCATCCTTCCAGGCAGGTCGTCCCATGGTAGAGGCTGGAAATTTGGGTAGAAATGGAGTCCTTGGAATTTTTTTCTGTCTTAATGAGGATTAGAAAACATGTCTTCTAACACTAGACCTTAAAAGCAAAGGCTTTGACTGTCAATATAATTATAGCCTGAATTGATTATCAAGTTATTGCATTTTTGTCGGATTGTGCTTTGACGTTTAGTTACAAGAGCTGAACACGCCGCTGGTCTGCGCTGGCTGGGGTTTTTGTAACCAGTTCTTGCAGTTTCACTGCAAAGATTTACACTTTTACCCAACAATACAGTGATTTCATTAAATACGGGGTTTAAGTAAACCTCCAAACCGAAATTCATCTGCTCTGACATTAGATCCATGCAAAAATGGGACACACGGAAAACAGTACATGAAATTGGGCTATTAAGAATAATTAATACTAAATTTAATTGACAATTACTTAGCAAGAGTGATATTTGGCTTTAAAAGGCCATCTATATTTATGGTGCTACATAGTACAATAAAAAATAACAATCTGTATTACTGAGATGAACATAAAGCAGTAACAAATGCAAATGTTGGGCTCCTTTTATCTGCAGGCAGTGCTTTCTCGCTGAGCTGTGCAGGTAGACGATGGCTGGTACACATGCATTAATCAAAACTTCAGAAGGCATCTTCTAATTGTTTCTGCATCAGTACAGACTGGATTTTAATCCTTTTGGGAAAGGAGGCAATAGCTTTTTAGACTTGGTGTTATTTACATATAAAAGATTCATCTGTTCGTGTTACCGGGCTGTGTAGTGCAACCACTTATCGGTGGGCAGGTGACCCGTATAGGCTGTGTATACATACACACGTTTATTCTTTCCCCGTTACTTTGTGATGCCTTTGAGTATTTTCTATGCTGTTGCCTGTGTATAGTTTAAACACTGATCCCGTACAATCTCCTTTGTTCCCATGTTCACGATATTACTCCTGACACACTACACCCTGCAGCGCATCGCTTTCTTACCCATTGGTTATTTTCCCCACTCTGTGAAGCCTTTAAATACAGGTATAAAGGAAAGGAGATGGAGATGGACAAAATAACTAAAGAATATGTAATGGAATGAATTTGGAAAAAAACCCAAAAAACCAAAAAAACCCCAAAACCACCAAACCAGCAACATAAGGAATCAGTAACTAATGAGTAGGAAGTACCGTACAGTATGTCATTCATTTAGCCCTCTCTGTTCTGGGTAGTACCAGATGGTGCCCTGAGGGACTCGGATGTTCCCATCTATGCTCTAACACTACTAAAGAGGTGAGATGAGAAAAGGAGATGAGATAGATAGCACCAATCTGCCCAGCAGAAAAATGATTATGATTACATAACTAATGACCCAGGGAATTAGACAATATCAAAAATAGGAAGCATGCCAATTTGTGCTGTGACATGTCTAAGCAGCAAAAGCGATATGAAGACGGTATAAGAAGAGTTTATTTGAATGTATAGCGGTTAAAAAAAAGGGGGGGGGGGGGCGTTCTTTATAAAGCATTCAAAACTGTTCTGTTCATTTGAGAGCAATTTCTCTAGACATTAGCTGATAAAACTCCACTATTGTGTATTATTGCAATAATACTAACTAGGATGTGCATTTACATGTTCTCTATTTTTTTTTTTTGCAGTACTTAGCTCAGCTGGGAACTTGTTAGAATCTGATTTTCCTCCAGTTACGTTAAATCATTTTCCTGTTGAACGCAGTAGTAACAGGATTGAGACCTTAGCACCGCTGCTGAAGAAAAGCAGCTTGCGCCTTGTCTGTGCAAGAACTGTCAAACGGGTTCTTACTCTGCTTTATCGCATGCAGTTTAACGCTGAGGCTCCTGGTCCTGCAGGCTTTATGGCACGAGGGAATAGCTGGAGGACTGTGTGTCATGGAAGTGCACCTGGTGTAGGGCCAGGCGGAGGTCTTGGTCATAGACCTTAGGAAAGGATGGGGTCATGGCACCACAGGCAACTGAAATATTCCATGTTGGAGTATTCTGGGGGAGGAATATTGGATGAAATTTTAAGTTACTCAGAAAAAGGCTTTGTTTAACCAAATTTCCCTCCCCCATTGTTCTGATTCTTTTTATTTTATTTTATTTTATTTTATTTTATTTTATTTTATTTTATTTTATTTTATTTATGTCCAGGAAGGGATTGCAAGCTCTCTCTATTTCTGCTGTAACATCCTGATGCTAGTATCTAAATACATGTCTACCAGATATTTTGATTTCTAAAACTAACTTTGGTGTGCGATCCTACAGCTTAGAGGCCTGGCTATAAAATGTGGAGCAGTCCAAAATGATATAAAATGCAGCTTTTTACCATCTGTTGGAAAATGTTAATGAGCTGGTGATCTCATTCCATATTTTAGACAGGTGTCCACATCCCCAAAAATGTGACTAGAAATGACAGCTTTGTTGACAGTCTCATCAGATTAATTGGACTTCAGGACTGAGCTAATTCTCACATCAAGAGGCTTGAGAACATACTGTTGGAGCTGTGTGAAGAACCTTGAACTCCTGTTTCTTGTGCTGTCACCAGATCATAACAGCTTTGATGGACTGGATTAGGAAATCAATATACACACATTGACATGCTAATCCCTTCAGGGACACTCATTAAATAGCATTCAGATAAAGGGGCCATAACAGTACGTGTAGACTCAATGGCTACAGCAGGGTCTAAGATTTTGTTTAGTTTGGTTCATTCAAACAAGTTAACATAAGAGCATATAAAACATTAAAAATACGTATTAAACTCCCAAAAGCATGAAATTTGGCATTAAAATGGACCTAAAGCATTAAAAGTATGAAAAAAGGGTCAGGTTTTGATTGTATGTACACATTAATGTGAAGAAACTGCCAAGGAGTGAGAGGGATCTGCTGGGTCACGAGTTCAGTTCTCTGCTGTAGGAGATATCCGTGCCATGTAATACCTTCCGTAAAGTGATCAAGCACCGTTTTAAAACTAATTAGAATTTTTCTCCTCTTGGGACTCTGCTCTGTAACCTTTCTCCAATAATGGGTAGAGACCTTCATCTAATTTCAGACTGAATTTATTCCTGGCTAATTCATATTAATTTTTTCCTCTTAGAGATCTTTTTTTCCTTGTTGTTCACATGGTGTATTTACAGGCAGGGGCATCTACTCTCAGCTTTTGCTCTCTAGGGCTGAACTGGCAAAACTTGGTGAATATAGAATCATAGAATCATCGAATCGTTTAGGTTGGAAAAGCCCTTTAAGATCATCCAGTCCAACCATTAACCTACACTACCAAGTCCACACTAAACCAGTCAAGGGTAGACTAGACTAAACCATGTCCCCAAGTGCCACATCTGCCGGTTTTTTGAACACTTCCAGGGATGGGGACTCCACCACCTCTCTGGGCAACCTGTTCCAATTCTTGAACACCCTTTCTGTAAAGAAATTTTTCCTAATTTTCAACCTAAACCTCCCCTGGCGCAGCTTAAGCCCATATTGTCTCATTAAAGCATTCCCATCCTGTGTTCATCACAGTAGCCCTTTTTTGCACTTGTTCCTGTAGGAGTTTGGTCTTTCTGAACATCAGCGACACCGCTTTTTTTTGTGCTCCACATGGCACGTCACCGTCACACTTCACCATCTTCAATTCCTTGCCTTGTACAAAGCATACTCATTTCTACAGGTCTGCTACAAAACAGGAGCTGAAAGATCAGACCTTTCCAATAGAAGGCAAAATCTAAACCCAGGAGTTTAGGCTAAATGCTCTGACATCTGCTAAGTCAGGGAATCCAGGATCCACAGCTCCTGCGATGTTCTGTGGGCCAAAGCTTCCAGTCTTGCATCAGGACAGCAGATATTTCTCCAATGAACCTGCCAGGGAGGTGGCTGAAATCCTGCCAGTACCAGTGTTTTGGTAGTGCTACATTTGCCTGAGGCATTCTGATGGCAATGAACCAATGTTTACCAGTGGGTAAAAAAAAAAAAAAAAAAAAAAAAAAAAAAATCACTGAAATATTCTGGGTAAACTCGGATTTGTATTTTACTTTTTGGACTGGATTTTCAACCTGTTATAAGTTGCTGACCCTGTATTTAAATAGTTTTATACCGTTCTAGAATTTGCAGCAGAGATTCAAATAATTGTTACTGTTTAAATATTTTGTAAAGAAGAAATATGCAGCATCATATTTTCAGATGGGATATTTTAACCCCTCAAAACATACTTATTTTCCCCAGCCCGTTTATATGGACATAACAGTGTGTGTGATGCTGAGTGTGTCAGTTTTACTCTGTAAGTTATGCATAATTTTTTTTTTTTTATTTAAAGGATATCTATGGAGAGCAATAGTTCTCATGCAGCTCATCTGAAGTACCCAAGCTGACTGAATGCCATATTTTGGAATTTTTAAAGGTTGTTGACCAAAAAGCCCCAGTGTGCTGCTGTTAGGTAGGTGTGTTCAGTGTTCTTATCTAGCCTGTATGAGATGGGATGTGGATTCTGCCCCTGGCTTTAATAGTCCTCACTTAGGCAAAGTTCTTTCTTTCTCTTTAGTCCCATTTAAGCTCCTGCCAGTGCAACTCACCCGCTCTGCGAACGATACAAATCAGAGTATCTTTGCACCATGTCCAGCAAATGGGACGCAGTGTCAGACAGGGTCTGGTGATAGTAATGGCTAACGGTGGGGGGAAGACGAAAGAGAGAGAACTGGTGTAAGGAGTCTGAGAAAAGTGAAAAAGAGCTAATCAGGGCATTTTGGCAGTCAGCCCCAGGCCCCCAGTCGATTGGGCCATGTTGTGTGCAGTGGAATATTTGGCGCGCTCTGTTCACGTGGGTGTTGGACACTAAGCTCCTGCTCTTACAGAAACCGCTGTGACTGAGGTTGCATCCAGTCCTGCACCTGGAGCGAGGCACTTGAGGCTTTTCGCAAGTAGGAGAGGATCATTCGCATCCCTCTAGGATGCTGATTGTTCCTGTTTCATGGGATTACGTTATCAGTTTTGACTTCAAAAAAACATCTTACAGAGTTTCCCCAACTGTAAATTATAATTTTTTTTTCTTCATTTGATCTCTCCACTCCTTCTTGATCCTCAAAGTAGGTATCACATGTCTCCATTTAATTGATTATTTTGCTGCTATCTGTTTCATCTAGCATTACTAGCAAGTGCCTTCTTATCTCATTTTGGAAGGTTTGTTAACTGAGAGATCAGCTGGATCAACATCCACGTAATACAGATGCTAATTGCTTCGTCTACAGCTATGTTAACTTTTAGTCCTCCTTGCCAATCTTGCACGCCACCGTAGCGTGAACTTTTGATAGACTCTCAAAATATGCTGCATATTTTAACTCATTTTGTTGCTGTGTATTATACATGTAAGATTTAGCCTCAACTGAGAGAATCCCTAGAGTTTTGGAGAAAATCTGAAGTTTCTGGGCTCTTTTCTGATATCAATAACAGACTTGATCTGCTGCTGTCTTGCATCCTGTGGTGTTGAAGCATTGGCAGAATGTTGCACAGAAAAATAGGTGATCCATCCTGTACTCTGCAGTTCTGCCCACTCCGTTTGTACAGGTTTCATAAAATTGTTTTTGTAGGGCCAATGTAGTTAAATCATTCTTGATGGCTATGTAAATCGTCTTACTCTGGGTTTAAGACTGACTTATTTTAATAAATAGGTGGAAACTTACACTTGTTTTCAACCTGATTTAAACTAAAATATTAGAACCTTCCTGCATGAATTATGTTTGAGTTAAGTCATTTTTTTAAAGTGTATCTTAAATATTGTTCAGGTAAGGCGGAGGAGGAAAATTGTTCATAAAGTTTCTAGCAAGCTGCCATGTAAATAATAAAAGTTCACTGTTATCACTGGTGAGGAGCAGTAATTTATGAAAGAGAGAGATTTTTTTTTTTATTTTATAAGGAGAGATTTGTATGTAGTCAGATAGAATATTTGGTAGAGAAAAATAGCGGATTATTTTAGGTGCAGGTGACAGGATGACAGATGGTATAGAGAAAGTTGTGTAAATATTAATACAGATGTGGTCAAAGGCATAGGAAAAGTTGAACGGAGAGTCTGGAGGAAGAAGAATAGAGACGTGGGCCAGGTCAAGAGCATGGCAGGTTTTCCATGTAGTGACAGAAATTTTTTTTTTAATGTGCTGAATACTAAGTCACTGGTGAAATCAAAGAAGAGGTGTTAGAACAGTAGGAGAAGAAAGTGACTAGTTTGTCAGCTCATGGGTTTTGATTAATTGTCTTCTTTTTATCTAGATCTCTCCCCTTTCACACTAGTTGCAAACTCATCAGTAAGGTATTTAATTCTGGAGAGAAGTATTTTGTTATATTAAAAAGGATGGATCAACTGATTATACTGCAAATCTTGTAGAAAATAAAAGAAATCTCTATTTTAACTTGAAATATTGCAATATTATCTCGATACCCTTTGGGATGGTAGCTTTGATTATGAAATGCCTATACTTTGATCTTGCCTTCTCATAACAAACCTGGGATCACTGAGTAAATATGAATACAGGGAACACTGTCTTTGTCTTTTTTTAGTTTGTGTTGTGCTTAAACAACTTATCTTTGTCTCGATACAGAACAACTGCTAACTTTTAAGGAGGGCAGAGAAAGCCGCAGCATTGGCTTTCCTCCCTTTCCCCATTTTCTCAAGCCTTAGGTTTGAATAGAAATGTGTACATAACTGGTCAATGAAAGGGAGGAGGCACTTGCTGACAATCACTCGTAAGCAGTCTTTCAAGGTCAGATCTGGAGAAAAACCAAAGAGATCTCTTGTGAAATTTGCTATCTCTCTGTTCCAGCATTTTTCTCCCTACTCATTTTTTACTACTGTAGAAAAATGGCAGACCTAATGTTATACATATATACGTATGTGTGTGTGTATTTGTGCAGCACAGAGCTTGTGTACGTGTACACTGGAGACAGCATTGAAGGCAATGATCAATTTGATATACTGTATCATGAAACACATTTAAAACACTCCTTGTTCTTGTAAATGATAATTTCTTCTTTTTTTTATCTATCCTGAATAAATTGCGCAGACACAAAGTGTCATTAAATGCTCCTCTTTTACAACTTACCATTTTAACATGTCCAAAATTCAATATTAACGTTGTATTCCTCTGTGAATCGAGCTTTTATTCATTACATTCCTCTTTAGTCTAATAGTTATTATTATGCTGCTCATACTTTAGCTTCACAGCTAATTATAGTCTTCGGCTATCTCCTTCTGGAATATAGATACTGATATATATTAATAACATGTACCTTGCTCTCCAGCCAGCACTCATTTCACAAGGATGCTGTGATTTTGTCCTCTTACACTGACTAAAATGCCCCAATTCTTTTTACATTATCATTTTGCCCTACTGAAAGCATTATCTACTAGAAATCTCTGCAAAGACAGATCACAGCCCCTCCCTCCCCCCTATCCTTGGAAATCCCTTAATATAGCCATGTACTGTCAACTCGCACATAATGAAAATGTCAATAGTCCTCAGATTGGAACAGTTAAGGTACTGAAACAGATGTAGCCCAATACAAAATAAATCTATTGAGCAGATGAAGAGGGAGATGGCTTGGTCACACAGTCATTAAAAAAAATAATAATAAAAACAACCCTCAAACCTAAATTAACCATGAAAATCCTGCTGGCAACATCACGTTGCGAACAATGCGAAGCGATAGACTCTGGCCCAGAAGAGTCATGTTTAGTGCGGTGCTGCAGCTCGGATCCAGAAGGATCAAAGGGAATGAGATCTCAGTGCCTGCTCCCTGCTGACAGGATGGCAAACCTTGTAATTCCCATTTCATTTCTCAGCTCTCCTGACCGGAATACGGGGAAGAATTGTAATTTTGTTCAACCTTCACCTTTCTAAATCCTTTGAAGGCAAGATAGAAGTTAGGGAGAGGAGTTCTGATACATGTGCTAATTACAGACACAATTCTAGTAGAGCAGCTATGAAATGTTTAGATAAAATTATTGAAACTGTGGGTAACACTTTTCTCAGTGTGTATCCCTGAACTGTGAGCAGGAGAACCTAAGCTTGTCCTTTCATATAGCATTCGTGCTTTTGGATTAGCTTCTTCACATTAAGATGGCTCTCAATCAAGAGACAAGGTCGACATCTGAATCTGCTTGGGAAATTTAATATTCTTTAAACAATGTTTTGATTTTGCATTTTTTCAATTTTAGATCAATGTGAGCAATACATAATTGGTTAATACTTGCAAAATAGTCACAAAATTACCTGAAAACTACTGTTTAATAATCAGTGGAAAAAGAGCTCCCATTAAAGTGAGTGACCAAAAGGTCACACACATCCCAGGATTTATGAACAGGGTAGTATTCACACAGTTTATGCAATTTAGAAATTTCAGGGAGTACAGAGAAGACTCAGAGAATGGTGAAGTGGTTAGAAAATTTGTCTGTCAGTGGGAGACTGCAGGTGCAAAGTGAATATTAACAATTCACCAAATCAGTCTCTGCTTTTCCCTATGAGAACCCGAATCTGGATAATCAGCTACTTTCAAAAGTTAACATAAGATGCTTGTCAGACAAAAAAATAAGAGTCATAGCCTTAACAGGCATAGCAGTTAACCATTTCAACAACTGAATATTTTTTGTGGATTTTCTCTTAACAGCAATTTTTTTAAAGAAAATTATTCCACCTCCTGCAAGGTCTGCTTTAGCTCAAGCAAGGATTCATTCAAAAGGCTTCCAGGGCTAGTATTAGCCTGTGAGGTAAAATTAATGACTACTGTAGACATCATCAAGGTTTCTAAACTACTTGTAGTCCTATAGAATTTAACAGTACTCATGAATATATTTCAGGTCCTTCTGGAAAGATGTCCTTTAAATTCAATGGTATCTGAATAAAATTGTGGTAAGAGGTATTGCTCATACATGTGTTTACAGCATGTGTTTTTTACTTGACAGAATATAGGCATCACCAGTAAGGATCATGTTCTAAAACATATGTATCTCAGTCCCACGTCTTTGCTTGTACTTAGAATGGAAAGGGAACGCTAATCCCATTTTTCCATGCATTCCTCATTTCCTAGCTCGTCTTGCCTGCACACGTACATGGAGATCATGATTTTCCTCAACACTTCCTCTCTGAAATGACTGAAATCTATAGACGGTTTGTATTTACCTTCTCAATGGCTGTTTTAGTCCACATTGTATTTTGTATTTATCTTTCAAATCACTTTTAATTCAAAATCCTAATAGTTCTATTTATGTGGTGACTGCTTTGTGTTCCTTGAGCTATGTGGCATTGATATCCTGCAGGGATGTCTAGGAAAAACGCAGGCGATATCTCTGTTAATGTGAGATAATCTTATTAATGAGTGAAAAAGAAATAAATATGTTGTTCAAAAGATAATAATTAAAAGACAAGTAATGCCATAAAGAAGTGTAACAGCATTGGGGAGGTTTTCTTGTTCTCTAGAAATTCTCATCTTTTTGAAGAGTATTTACATGACTTACTGGATAGCAGTAAGATTAAGTGCCTATACCATCAAATATTTCAGTTCTGTGAATGGTATATGTTACTCATGAGCGACATTCTTGTAAATTAGTCTTTGCCAGATGCTTCGTCTTGTGGCCTAAATTGCTGTAAAACCCATTAAGATATATTATGCACATAAAAGGGACGGAGTAGTTGTAGAGTCATTGCTATAAGGGATTATGTGTTACTTGATTGTTACCCATTAAACAAAAAGAATTTCCTCATCCCACTTGAATCTTACTTTAGATGCTTGTGTTTGAATCCATAATGAAGATTAAAGGCTATAGTTGCAATCTGCCAATGGAATTTCTCCTGTCTTATGTTATTGTTCATTAAATACTGGTTGTTCCTTTGTGTTTGTGTTTCTGTAGAAAAGTACCATGGAAGCCCTGAAGTATCTGCACCGATATTTTAAATCACGTGTCTGGGCAAACAGGCAGCTGTCATGGAAAGGGGTCCTTGACCGTGCCCCTGACCCTCAGATGCTGTCCTTGCCCTGCCTTCACCCGTGTGGCTGTGCCACCGTCTCCCCAGTGAAACACACTCCAGACTTAAGCAGGACAGAGCTTATTTATTAGCAGATCAAAATGATGGCGTATTTACTTTGAGATTCAAGGCTCCGGTTTGGCATACATTATATGTCTATCGCTATTTTGCAAACACTTGATTGCAAGCTGGTGTAGGCTGGCATTATTTAGAAATTACTGGGACTTAGAGAGTCTCTCAAGCGCTGAGTCAGACAATAACACTGCGAACCCTGGGCTTGTGTAGCACGAAAGCGTAACCCAGCAACAATATGGCCTTAGCACATGCACCCAGTCTTTTCTTTCTTTTTTTTTTGTGAGTTACACTGTTTACTTCTTTGGCTACTTGGTATAGATTGCAATAATACAAATAACATTCTAAAAATAATTTTCAAGAATATTCCCCCAAATAATTTCTATGAATATCAGCTTTCTTCCCTGGGAATCCATGCTAATTAATTCCTGTTACATTATGTTTTGAGTCCTTGGATCACAGTTGAAAACCTCAATGAGTGTAGGAGAATGAGTGAGTCTAACGTACCCTTGAACCATGTGCCTCAGTTTTCCTTCAATTGGTTTGTTTTCACTTGAAGATCTGCAGTTTCCTTCCTTAAAACCTTGGCATTGTTTAGCTCTGAAGAATGTCTCTGGGAATTGACAGCATTGATTTTTGCAGGTATTTCAAAATATCTTCTTTTCACGTAAGTGGTTGCCGAACATTTCACCAAATGTTGCTGAGTTGCCACCAAGTTGGCTGAACTCCTGCGAGGGGTGATGTGGCTGAGGAGATGAAGGACTGGAACTTTTCAGGCTATTTCTGCTATGAGGCAGGTCACCTCCTCCGGTAAAAAAGAGCTTGTGAAAATAGACAGGCTCAGATTTAACTTGTTCTTCAGACTCCCTTTTTCTCATCTATTTCCGTGATGGTGGAGAGCAGCATTTCCTTGTCTCTGAAGGATGGTTGAGCTCTCCTAAAATCAGGGCAGGGGATCTCTGGCTCCAGCAGTTGGGGTGCTTGGCTTCCTAGATAATTCAAATTAGAAGGACTCAGCTTGGCTAAAAGCCACATGGTCAGATACCTCCAGGTCACTCCCAAGTAGTTAGTGATAGGATGAGAGGAAATGGGCTAAGCTGCGCCAGGGGACGTTTAGGTTGGATATTAGGAAAAATTTCTTTACGGAAAGGGTGGTCAAGCATTGGAACAGGCTGCCCAGAGAGGTGGTGGAGTCACCATCCCTGGAAGTGTTCAAAAAACGGGCAGATGTGGCACTTGGGGACATGGTTTAGTCTAGTCTACCCTTGATTGGTTTAGTGTGGACTTGGTAGTGTAGGTTAATGGTTGGACTGGATGATCTTAAAGGTCTTTTCCAACCTAAATGATTCTATGATTCTATGATTCTACCTGATCATGTCACCCTGGCACAAGTGGTTGCTTTTTAGTCCCTTTTTTCTCCTGAAACTACTGGTCCGGTTAGTCTGAAATGCAGGCACTGTTTAGCATCCTGGCTCTGCATATTGTTGTACGGTGTGTTGAGGGAAGACAAAATCTTCCTTTGCCTTTCTCTGTGGTTCACTTTTCCATGACTAAATTTTCCTTCTCTCTACATTTTTTAATAGAAAAAGTGGTAATGATACTCTCGCTGGGGTACCTGTAGGACTGGGACCGAAGATCAGTGCCAGCGTCACACGTGTGTCCTTGGAAATGCAGCCTCAGCAGCGCGCGAGTACTAGATGTGATGGTCTTGTGTCACTGTAAATGGTAAGAAAATGCTTTGAAGAGAATGTAGATTGAACCACTTTCCTGTCCTCTCAGGTAGAAAGCGGATAATACCTCAGGGCTTTATTGTTATTCCGTTTTTCTAGAAACAATATACTAGGGAACATCTGTATCTGCTGTAACCCACCTCCTTTCAAGTTCAGTCTCAGATCTCTGTTTCTCTGGGGAGACAATGAAAGTGTGGGGATTGGTTTTAATATTAATTTATAATCCCAATATGGTTTCTTTTCAAATAGAGAATTGCTCCTTACGCTGAATGTTGTTGAAATGCAGGCAGGGCTCAGAAAACAGGCTTGTATCTGGTTTAAGCTTGGAAACTGGAAAAATATTGAGAAATGATGACTGCGCAGACTTCCCGATTCTTTTTGGCATGTAAGTCCCTTAAAAGATTAGATGTCGGAGTGATTTCATGCTGTGCAATATCATGTCATTGACAGGGTTTCTTTGGTAATAGAATTCAGATTTTGCAAAGTACAGCAGCTGCTAAATCAGACTGCTTGAAAAGCCAGGTTTTAGGTCTTGTAGTTGTGACACTTCAATGAGAAGCTTAAAAACTCGCGTTAAAGGTAGTGCTGCTGCCTAGAAGAGTCTCTCAAGCTACAAAGGTGTAGGACAGAACTGTTAGTGGAGGAAAAATACCTTAGAAATAAAATCTGGTTACTTAGTATTTAAACCAACTACGTCTACAAGCAGCAGGATAAGATCTTTCCCTCACATGTGAATAATCAGGAGGAAAAACTGGTGACTACCCTTTCTTTCATTTTGACTACCTATTAAAAATCATCTTTACTAATACAAATGTAACCTTCTTTGACTAATCTGTTGTGGGCTTTTTACAAAAGTAAATTTTAAGTCAGTGTTTGGGTACTTTACAATAAGTTCCATTTTGGGCAAAATAGATTTCACTTCAATTGAATTTTTAAAAAGCTTGGGAAGTCTACTGAACATGGAGATAGATTACATTTTTTTTCTAGGATTTTTCTCCCCAGTGAAATTAATAACATGTTTAGTAAAACAGTAGCGAGTTCATTGCAATTTTTCATTATTGGTTTTGGTTACTTGTTGATTAAAAGCAAATACAAGCTGTTATGAAAACAACTGACAAAAACTCCCAAGTCTTAGGGTTTTTTCCATTAAAAAGTATTTTGCAATGATCGTGAATGAGGAGCCAAGGCTATTTCTGCATGTGCTGAGGACGCAGTGATTAGATAGAGATCCTGAATGTGGTATGTTAGAAACAGAGAAAGAAAATTTAACCAAGAAAATGTTTGTTTCTACCATTTTCAGGGGGATAGAGTTCAGTCACCTTCTCTCACAGAAAAAAAAGAAAAGCCACAAGCTGAATGTGACAGGGTTTGAAATGTTATAGAGATGCAATAATTGTCCCAGACGTACCCGGAGAGGACAAGTAGATTCATGGTGTTGTTGGGGCACTTGGTGAGTCTGATAAGTCACTGTGGCAGAAATGTGCTTGACGTGCTTTCTATTTATGTACCTGAAGTTTCTAGACTGTGCACATTGAGACTGTATAAATTCAGATTTAGATTTGGATGTTTGTTCTACTCTACCCTTAATTGGTTTAGTGGTGGAGTTGGTAGTGTTAGGTTAATGGTTGGACTGGATGATCTTAAAGGTCTTTTCCAACCTAAACGATTCTATGATTCTATGATTCTTGGGATAAATATCCATCATGGATCCCCAAGGCCTCAGCCTTCTGTTTTATGCAAACTCACTCTTATTAACTAACGATGTGGGCTGAATTAGCGTTGTTATACTGATGCTGTTCGGCTCCACATCTCCTGTGTTCATTTTACTTCCTCGCTCAGCCCAGGCTGTTCAGTGCAGTGGTACCTGTTTGCAGCCTCCTGCTTTGAATTTGAAGCAGGAAGCCTCGCAGACAAGAGGTGTAGAAGATTGCTGTATCTAGGAACACCGACACTTTTATTTTCATATGAAGTTGCTTGAGTTAAAGGAAGCAGTTCTGTAACTCTTTCTAGCGATGCATGACTTTTCCCTGAAGGTAGTTTCCTTTTTAATTTTTTATCATATCCTGCAGATGGTCATATGGGCTTTCAAGAGGATGGTACAGGTGTTTTCTTACGTTTATGCAGAGCATATGCACCGAGCCAGTTATTGCCCTACACAGCAAATGTACGTGACCGTACTTATTTTTACAATCTGCAAATAAACCCATTGAAATTATTGGGACTGGCTGGCTGTGTTGAAATCATTAATGAGTCCTTGCAAGACTGGCACTTAAATATTTATGCAGTGGGCTGACACAGAGGTTTTCTAGCATGTAAAATAACACTTATGGAATGATGGCACGCAACCCCTGCCTCCACTTGAGCAGAGGAGTTGAGTAGGTAGGCAAAAAAATGAGAGACCGAATATTTCTTCTGACTTTGTAAAAACGATGCTGACCGTGGCAATAATAGCGTAGGCGCATCTTCTCATACGGAACCCTTCTTCACTGGCCTGGGCAGGGGACGCATGGGAACTGTGAGTGCCTGGGCAGTTTTCTCTTCAGGATGGCTGAGAACAAGGAAGGGCAGAGCTACGGCAGGTTTGGGTGAGAAATAAAAAGCTACTAAAATATTTGTGTTTCCTCGTTGCTCCAAGACTGCCCTTGCCTTTCCATAATAATTTCTGAAGGACTCTGTTGGCTAGTAGATGAACTTCTTGTACTCTCTTAAAGCCTTTCCAGCCCTTTGCTGGGAAGGGGGGATGAGAACTGAGGGAGACTGTGGTTCATTTGAGGTGCCCTCAATGGGCACTTACAATTAACAACTGAATGCATCACTTGCTTTAAATAGCCTGACTACAGTCATTCATAAGAATAACAAAAGGCGGCGGACTGATTAACATTTGGTGGAGTTTGAATGTTGAACTTTTTTCAGATTTATAGGGGTGAGTTAGGAAGTCTTTCTCTCTCCCACACACACATCTGTTTACAAGTTGGGGCTGGCTATTTAGGAAGAGTGACACGGGATTTGGCCCAGACTGCTCAGTCCAGTAAGCTTTTGACTGTTTTAACTGCTTTTATTTGTAACTGAATTATCAAAGTGAGATGAGCGGAAAGCAGCACCAGCCTGGATTTGGGACTTGCTAATATTCCTTTCTGGGGTACAGTCAGTCTGAAGGAACTGGCCCATGTTTACAGCTGTTGAGCTGTGGGGCATAGCGTTGAATAGAGTACAGTGAACGGAAATCTCAATTTTAAATGAGTTCATACAAGACAGAAAGGTCTAATTCAGTGGGAGAATGTGGATAACAAACTTGCCCTGTTCATTTGCCTTGCAATCTGTGGATTAGATGGATTTCATGTGTGACTAAATATTCACGTATGAATGGCAATGGTCTGAAATCAGAATCCTGCCCAAAACATAACTACATCTGAGCACTCTCTGCAAATTTGAACTAAGTAGGAAATGCAGCCATGCACTTGGGGCATGTACTTGTTTTACAAATCAAACTAAACATAAATAAATAAATAAATGTTTAAAATCAGGTTTTGATGAGAGCGTCCCTTTTAACAAGGTCTGTGAACAAATTTGGGGATTGTGTTGCTACGTTTCCTGAAATGAAAATGTTCATGAACTGAGGCAATTTTTGAGCATGACCTCTCATTTCAAATGAACAGATTAAAAAAGCTTTAGGAAAGCAGAAGGTGTGGATTTAAATGCAGAATGTAGGAATTGCTGCTGTGAAATCTACAATTCAATCTTGGTTTATCATCCTAAGCAAAAGACGGATTTCTAGTAATGGCTTGTCAGTTTTAAACTGCACTGTGTCTTTTTGTAATAAGCATGAGTAGATTCTTGTCAACTCAGCATGCGATATTTTTCCACATAAATGTTTTTCCTTATAATATTCTGTCCTGGTACCTGTACGTTTTATCAAGAGACCATGTTTTGTGAGGTTTTTTTGCTCACATCACCCATCATGAGTGGAGAAGCACTGGAAGTAAAATGCTTTTGCAATTAAAATTATCCAGTTTCAGTTGAAATCTTCCTTATTTATGCAGGGCAGAAGCTTAACATAATTTATTCAGCGATTTCTTCTTTTGCACCTGAAGACAGGCCTTGCAAGTCAGAGGTTATAACCCTGGAAAAAGAAGCCAGTAATTACACCTGCCAGCATTTCCCTCTGGCCACCGGTACAATTACCCATCAAGGATAATTGACAACTAGCTAATAGGATAAGCTTTTGTTTGTTTGGGTTGGCTTTGCTGTTTTCCCCCTGCTTAACAAGGGGAAGTCTATTAACTGGTGAGGCTCCAGCAGGGAGGAGCTCATGGGCACGTAAGGGCAGTACTTTAAGCAACCTGAAAGGCACAGGCGTTTTTAAGGAGCCAGGACAGAGGAAGAAATAAATGTTTTTCATCTTATCTTTGACATTAAAATTCCCAGACTGCTTGCTGCTATAGTGCTGCACTGCCTGGAGCTGCGCCCAAAGGAGCAGGCAGCCATATGTCCTCCTGAGCCGGGTGGGCTGAGATGGGCAACAGGTCTTCTCGGGGGCCAGCCCAACAAGCCACAGCTTTGCTTTCAAGGTGGCAACAGCAGTAGTTGTGTTCTGTACAATGACACAATGGGGAGACGAGATGAGACCCCCTAACGCTGCCTTGCTCTGAGAAGCGTACGCTCCGTATCCTGAGAGCTCAGGGATGAAGGGGAGCATCCATCATCTTTTTTTCCTAGAGCGGTGGTCTGCTCACAGCTTGTTCAGAGCAAGCAGTGCTCACTGCTCGCAGTTGGCACAGCAAAGGCTGCAAGTCCTGAGGCCAGAAGAAAGGAGAAAGTCAGGGAGAGAGAATACTTCACAGCTCAGGGCACTCACTGGGACGCTGGGAATCGGGATAGCCAGCTCCAGCATCGCTGACCGGGTTTAGAGTTTACACCCCATTGCTGCCTGGCAAGGTGTTCTCCTCTGATGTGTGTGAGGTCCCGGTCAGACAGAAAGGGAAAGGGAATGTGGGTCTTTCGCTTCTAGAGGCCAGCAAACTGTAAAATAGATCAGATTATACCAATTTCTCTGCACTTCAGTCAACCTCTGAGGATGAAATTGGACCCAAAATTGCAAACGAAAGGGCCATCTTTCTAAGCCAGACAGCAGCACGAGTTCGGTCTGTGTTTAGTGTTTGCTGATGGCTGACTCTGAAACCACCCCTCGATCAGCCTGTGGATGATTTTTATGTATTTTGCCAAATGCCTGATTACCTTGATGCACTTTCACTTCTAGAGTCTACCTCTGGCGGCTGGCATGGCAGTGAAAGCGTCTACATCCTTCTTCTGCTCCCAGCTGCATTTATTCAAGTGTAGCAGTGCTCTCCGGATCTCCTTCAGGACTCTCCTAAGTGGCACATTTCTCTTGTGCCTGTTCCCTAGTGATTACAGTTTTGTTCCACTGTAATCTTTCCTACACAGCTAGATGTCTGCATCTCAAGGTACGTTTTAATATCTGAAGGGATGTTATTAACTCATATTATTTGTATTTAAAATATGCAAACCCATTAACCCAAATTACCTGCTGGTTTCCTGTTGAATTTGGTTTTCAGAACAAATCCTGTTACCTTTGAAAGAGCGCAAAAATTGGGTTCTAAATAGCTTCTGTTATAAAAAATTAAAACTATGAATAAGGATGTTTTAAACTCTTTAAACCGTCTGCATGCTGCCAGCTTACCTATTGTGCCCTTAATTTAAAAGGAATGCTAAAATGAGTGCAAACACTGAAAATGATGGCTCTGTGTGGAATACTAATCCGCAATATTTGCATGTTTCTGACATTTTAAAGTTCCCCAGACTCTCATTCCTCCAAGTTCCCATTACGGCACTTGTGAGGACATTTTGTAGTTACGAGTAAGAAACGAAAGCTAGAAGGATCTCATCAGGGCTGCTCCGCGTGACTTTGAGAACCTCATGTAATTTTGGGATTCATCAGATTAAAATCAATGCTTCTTCCCTTAATACTAAGGGAGGATATACGAACCATTATTCCATCTGGAATGCAAT
Organism: Pelecanus crispus; assembly: GCF_030463565.1. Taxonomy (NCBI): domain Eukaryota; kingdom Metazoa; phylum Chordata; class Aves; order Pelecaniformes; family Pelecanidae; genus Pelecanus; species Pelecanus crispus. The sequence goes on from NC_134649.1 coordinate 47,802,536, forward strand.
AGTATTTTCTTTAATTGTTCTCTTCCTATATCTTAATTCACATCACTAGTGAAAAGGACATTTCTTCTACAGCCAGCTCCTAAAGCCAGAAGGACAAACATGATTCTTTCAGATTTGGATATCATCACCCATTGTCAATATTTTACCATTGGAATTTAATTGCCAGTCCTACTGATGACACACAAACGAGAAAGAAGTGCATCCCTCTCTTCTTGAGAGGGCACCAGAGAGCTGAGGAGTCACAGTGAGCACACTTTCATGTCTTTCATTAGGTGACTGATGTGATTTGGAGTTGTGAAGATGAAGACAAGTCAGGATCAGACTGTAGCTATGCTCAGCTGTTCATAAAATGCCTGGATAGCATTGTCTGGAGACCATAGGGTGAGAATTTTCAGAACTTGAGACTTGTGTTTGAGGCCAGATTTTCCAGTTTCTTCTGCCTTAGGTGACTGTTGGCTACTGTGCTCTTCCCTATGTACCACAGAAATCACGGGTTTTGTAAGAGTTTGGTGTGGACAGAGCCTTTCTAAAAATTGGTGCCTCCAAAATTACCTCCCGAAATATGTTTAGTTACATGCAAAAAATAATCCTTTTGGATTGTTAATATCAACTTCCCATATCCTACATCTGGTGTGTAGGTAGGCAAGGAACTTGGCTATATGTTGGTTGCTTGGCCTCACTCTAAGGTAGTGTCGGGATTCAGCCCCAGGCAGCAGCTCAGCACCACGCAGCCATCGCTCACTGCCCCTGCCCCGATGGGATGGGGGGAGAATCGGAGGAGTGAGAGGGAGAAACACTCCTGGGCTGAGATAAGAACAGCTTAATCATTGAAATAAAGTAAAATGGTAATGATAATAATAACAATATAATAATGATCATAACAATAACAATACACAAAGCAAGTGCTGCCCAATGCAATTGCTCCCCACCCGCCAACCGATGCCCAGCCAGTTCCCGAGCAGCGATCGCTGCTCCCCGGCCAACCCCCCCAGTTTCTATACTGCCCATGATGCCGTATGGTATGGAATGGCCCTTGGGGCAGTTGGGATCAACTCTTCTGGCTGTGCCCCCTCCCAGCTTCTTGTGCCCCTGGCAGAGCATGGGAAGCTGAAAAGTCCTTGACTGGCATAAGCAGTGCTGAGCAACAACTAAACCATCAGCGTGTTATCAACATTCTTCTCCTACTAAATCCAAAGCACAGAACTATGCCTGCTACTAGGAAGAAAATGAATTCCATCCCAGCCGAAACCAGGACAGGTAGACATCATAAATTTGCATAACTGGATTTCTGAGGAATCCAGGGTGTATCATGAAATGCAGCATATGAGTAAAGGGATTACGCTATCATTCTGCTGTTCAACTGTGAATGCGTTTTGAGGTGTATACCGTAGTATGCAACTAATATTGGTCCTGAGACTGCTAGAAACTGTGTTATATGCAGAAACCAATTATGAGAACAGTAAAGTGGTATCAAGCCGTGTTTGGCAGTTACGTTGGCCCTGCTTGGCTGAACTGAAGTAGCTTGCCTAAAGAACAGCTTCCAAGTTGGAATAGAAATATTGATATTTGCTCTGCCCTCACTTTGCATAGATGTAAACGATGATAAAAATGAAAGGCAAACCAGACTCACTATTTTGGAACTCCTTCTAAACACTAAGTCCACGCAGTTGCAAATATTCCTTATTTTACCCATTTATTTCCACTGCAGAATAACCAAGGACTAGAACTTCTGCTGTCTGAAAAGGCATTTTGTTAGACCTTATCTTCATCATCCTCTCCACTAGCTCAGAAGGATGTGACTATAAGCCATTAGCATTTTGATGCACTTCGCCACACAATTGCTAGCCTTTATTTTCTTCCCATTAAAATCGTTGGCTCAGTTTACAGATGGCTTGGTTTTTTAATCTGGTCCTTCCTATTCATATCATAATGGAACTCATTCAATTAACATTGTGTTGTGCAGAGGGGAATATCAATTATTAAGTAGTGCCTATTTGCCCTGGCCAAACATGGAGGGGGGAGCTGATTTTTGCTCTGTCAGAGACAAAAAATTTTGGAATTTGGTGTTGTTAGGACTGAATTTTGTGAGCAATCCAGGTAATTAATGAATTTCACTTAGCTGTTGGTGTGGGTAGTCTCCGTGTTAGGATACTTGAGTCCAAAAGAGACAAGCTTGTCTTTGGGGTTTGTTTTGGGGGGGTTGTTTTCATGTGTTGGGGTTTTTTTTGTTGTTTGGTGGGGTTTTGGTTTTTTTTTATTTTTGGTTTGGGTTTTTTTTTTTCATTGAGTCAACCTTCTTTTGTATAGCAAAAGAAGCATAGAGGAAAATGTGTTAGAATTCTGCAGTACTTCATTGTGAGTAAATGAATAGCATGAAAGAATAGTGCAGAAACCAGTGAACCTGAGGTAGACTTGAACTTTCTGGACTTCTTTTGTTGTGGATTTCTTTTCATTACCATGGAAGGCATCTTACCATTGGTGTATGCTCCTGCAGTCATAATAACCACCCTGAATAGGCTCCGTCACAGCACTTGAGTGGAATCAGACCTTTGTTAACACTGGAAGCAAAATATTCATAGAATTTGACAAGGATAAGGAATCTTCCTTCCCAAGACTGAAGGAAACACAGGAGGAGAGTGCCAGCCCTGGGAGGTGCCTACTGTTGGGGCACAATTTATTTAGGGAGTTAGCAAGCCTCCCACCACTGCCACACTGTTCTTTTCTTTCCAATCAGTTTGAAAAGGGTGAGGACCATGGCAAATGTCCTCTTCTCATCTTCCTGTAGTTCTCCTTTGCAGAGCAAGGAAATCTGGGGGATCAGACATTCTGGTACTTTGGAAAACAGTAATGCAAGAGATAGGAATAAATTTTCCCTGCCTGAAATCTTGTTTCAAAACATGGTATGGTCTACCGTTTTGGTAATTATGTGGAAATGATGATATTTTTCCTGGGGAAAAAGAAAACAACAGACAAACTAATCAAGAAAACTGATAGTATAACATATAATGCAAAGTATTTTTTGTTTTCAAAAGTCTTTTTCAAGCAAATCTCAATGCATAATTCGGAACAGTGTTGCATTCAGACCAAGTACACAACTGGTGTGCATTTCAAGAGGAAAACACACAAAACGGTTGCTGTTTGTCAATATTAGTAAAATCTGGGATGAACATGATCTGATTTTCTGTTTTTCCATAAAATGAGAGACCCACAGTCGCATGGTCTGGAATTTTTTGGTTGGAATGTTTCATTGCCAGAGGGGAAAAAAAAGCTAAACAGCCTGTTCAATTAAAATCAATGGAAATTTTCCCAGTGACTTCAATGAAACCTAGCATGGGCACAAGATCTGTGAAGATGACTAGAAATGGTCTGTGGAGAATTTTAAGGCAGGCAGCTTTGAACTGGGTATAAAATAAACAGGAAACCAGCGTAAGTGTCTGCCAGTGGGGCTGCGATAAGCAAATGTGCAAACACTTCCTCTGATAGCACTGGAATTAGCTGCAATTAAGTATGATTTCAATGAGGAACACATTGCATTTCCAGTTCATCACGGCGAGAAACATTTGTGTAAAATGACAGCTGCAGCTAACTGTTTACGAGTCTCTGCAGGCGCTTCCTGAAGTTGGTGAGCTAGTTTATTTGCGCGTACAAAGCCAGTGGAAAATTCAGGCTTCCAACAATGGGAAGAAATTGGGACACGCTAGAGCAAAGCCCGGTAGACTGCAGCGCTGTCTTTAAGTTCAGAGCATGCTCTTCTGCACTAGTGCACAGGTAGCCCTGAGGTTATGCAGATGTCTGCATCCCACCAGCCCTGTCACCTACCCTATGACCCATCCGTGACACTTGTTTTACTAAAACTTGGTGAAGGCTTTAGAAAACTAGAGGAACAGCCCTAATGGGTACATTTGATTTTATCAGTCCTACTTTTGGATGTGTCCTTTTTTGCCCCCTATTATTATAAAAGTAGAAAACAGCAAGTCAGGAGAGCAGTCCTTTAGCTACAGACTTGGACTGCAATTTTTTTGCCGAAAATGAGTTTGATGAGAACAATGAGAAACTGAAAAGTAAGGAAACGTCAAAACTTCTGTGAGAAACAGAAAAAAAGAGGACATGTGGAGGGCTGCAGACCGAAACATGGCAGTGTCCCCAGCCAACATCTGTCTTGGGTGGATGCTGTTTGTAGGGCAGTCACTGAGGGACCTTGCTGATGTCTGGTTTACTGCTATTTTCAGAATTATGCTCTGGTTCACTTAGTGGAAAAATCAAGGATTCGACTGAAACGGGTAGGTACGTAGATGCCAGAGCATTTCCATGCACTATGACGGCGGTATGCACTGTAGATATAGTACTAAAAGAACAAAATTTTCATATTTCTTCTCTCTGTGGCTTTGTTTCTTCTCTTTCATCCCTATTACCTATTATTTTGGTGTAGGTGGGATGGTGTTTTGCCTCACTGATTTAAAAACTGCTCTGTTTGCATGTTTCTGCTTATGCAGCGCTTAACTTAGGGGATAGTATGGATCCCTTAAGGAATTCCCTAAAAGGCAACCTTAATTAATGTTACCAGCTGTATGGAAATGTGTCTGCCCTTGGCAATGTAGGGGAATGATGCTGAATGGTGACAACGTTGTCCTCCTCCTCTTGAGCATAATAACTCTTGATCTTTCCTATTTCAGCACATGGAGGTGCTGAGCCTGTCTTGTAATGTAACTACGCGGCATGCATTTGCTTGCCCACATAAATTATATCTGTACCAATCATTTTCTCCGTAATTGTGTTTTAGGAAAAGGTGAAGAAGTTTGTGCACATAATAATGGCTTTAGACCCAGAAGCATGGTGATCGTCAAAGGTGCCCTGATTTTTAGAAAGCCTTCCAGGGAGTAACTGAGCCATGGCATTTGCAGTCAGAATTTCACAGAAATGAAAGCAGTTGAGCTATGTGGTATGAATATGTCCAGGACTAGCTGTATAGTGCTACTGGCAGGATGGCTTATCAGCGTAGGTGAGTAATAGCAGGGGAAGCTTGCCTGGCTGCTGTGACTGATTTCTGCCCTCAAGGTACTTGTCAGAAAATATTGTCAGCTGGTTGCACTTTGCAATGACAGGATTTGTCTTCATCCCCCCAAATCATGTGCCTGTGTGTGGGTGCATGTGTGTTTTAAAACCGGTTAGGGAATATTTTATTTTGTCGCACAGATGATAGTTTGGTTCATTGGTGGGGTTTTTTTTGGAAGAAGATTGAAACAAAAATGATGTTGCCTAAGTCCAGACTAAGCCTCTAGATGTCGGGTATTTTGGAGCTGAGCTGTGACCACGCAGCAGTCGAGCCTAGGTTTGAATGAGCCTGCGGACACCGGGCGATCTCTCGATGTCCTGTGGTACCATCAGCCATTCACTGTCTCTGCTGCCGAGACAAACTTGCTCACGTGCGGTTGTGCTTGCATTCACAGGTGGCTTTTTATTGAGAATATTTGCTGTTTTCTACCTCCTTTCTCTTCCTCTGGTCTCTGACAGCTAACTCACTAATCCTGTTTCTTTTTCATTGCCTTTCCTACCCATAGTAGTGTCTTTCCCTTTGCTTCTGTTGTGTTACGGAGGTGGGCTCTGCCACCACTGATGATTAAAGAGGGATTGATGCAGACTACCCTTAACATTAGGTTGTACAGTTTTGTGTGTGGACAATTTGTGTTTTTATTTTTAGCGTTAGTTCTTCCGTAGTCCAAACTGTTCCAAAGGTGGGGAGCAGACTTATTGCAGTCATAGTCTCGCAGGAGTTTACGTAAGCTTTAATTCTGCATACCGCAGGACTCCTAAGGAAGTCGGAGACTGGGTATGTCATACATACATGTGGACACATGTAAATCTGCACGTTTGTATTTGCAAAAGTCTTCATTAGGATGCAGTAACTTTTTAGTAGAACTTAGTTAATTTGGGCAGCTAAATCTGCCTAAGCTGAAGTTGTTTGCCGAGACGAGCCGTGTCTCTGCTAGGAAGGCGTTTTAGGACAGTTTTGTAGTTTAGACAGCCCTTACACAGATACGATGAGTTAATACAATCAGCAGAACTTCATGCATTCATACACACTATTTAATCTACAACTTAATCTGATCCCAAGCCTGCAGTGGCTACAGACAGTGAGAAAACTTTTGTTTCTACCTTTGGCAAGTTTAGGAATTGCTCAGTGCTTCCCTTTTGTAACTCACCAGTGTGAAAACCACTGGGGAAAGTGTCGTCTATAAATAGCTGGAGAGCAACGTGGTCGCTGCACGGTGACTCTCAGCGGTGGCTCTTAGTTCACCTCTACGGGAAGGAAGAAAACCCAAACCCCGCGCTCTGTACTCATCTGCAGAGCTACAGTGTTTTCATGAGTTACTGCAAAGCTCTTATAATGCGAGAGGGTCATGGAGGGTCCTCAGTGGAGATATTCAGGAGCATTAGAACCAAATGCCTTTCAGGGATATGTAATTAGGAGCGTGATCCCACTTCTTTGATTCAGTGAGATCACTCAAGTGAGCAAGAGCTTCAAGATTTAACTTTCTTGCTTTTCAGTAACAATATAATTGTATGTGTGTTTTGGCAGGAGATCCATGGAATGACATTCAAAACAGGAACATTTTTCCTAGACCAAAAATATCTTGGCAATAATAATTAAAAAAAAACCAAGCAAACAGAAAAGTCATAAATGCTGACATCCTTAAGTTAAAAAACCCACATATTTTTTGACAAATCTCTTCACCTAAGCCATGCAAGGTAGCTCTTTCTTGAGAGATACTCAGCATGAACCCCTTGTCAGGAAAGTGATTTTTCTCAGGAAATGTTGACTGCCTTTTGAAAAGAGTCTTTTCAAAGGGCCTGAGATGAGGTCACCCATTAAAATTGGCCAGCTGGCACCGTAATTTCAATGCACACCATGCATGCCTTAATTCTCAGAGATGTATCATTCACTCTTCCTCAGTATTTTTTTTTTTTTTCCTCAGTGGAAAGGCAACCCCCAGGCAGGCAATGAGGGTCATACCTGCCTCAGAGTGACATGGAGGTACGTGGGCTATACTGCTGGCACGGTCTTACACAGTACTTTTCTAAGGCAAGATAAATTATGTATCTAGCTGATAGGGTTGCATCTGCCAACCAATGAGAAAAATGTACAGTGGCCACTTTCTCAAGAAGATGGATGTTAAATATTTGTGCCGTTCCTTTTGCGCTGGTGATATTGTGTAAGAAATCGTGTTCAGAGCCAGTGTTCCTCATAATGAAGTTTAGAGACAAAGATCTGGGTCATTTGTGGACAACATTATCAGCCTTTCTTGGAGGGAGAGTCTTTCTTACAGCAGTATTTCCATGGTTGCTGCTCAGTGTCACTCCCCATGAAATGTCTCGGTTTTGTCCAAGGTTGCTGAGAAGTTTATGGCAAAAAACCCCAAGCCATAACATCTGTTCATCTAGGGCTGAGAGCAGGTTGAGTGTTTGCTGTGTAAAATCACAGCACTACACAAAGTCAGATTTTACCAGTGCAATACTTTTTGATTTGGTTAGTGTGAGATTAATATGAAAATCCTTTTAGAGGGGGAAGATCAGCTGGTTCACAAAGCCCAAGCATTTGGCAGTACAACAATTTTTATTGGTAGCTTCAGGCTACCTATATTTTTTCTTGACAATTTATATGCTACTCAACCCAAAGTATGTGATATAATCTGTTTGTAGATTCACGGACAGAATGAAAAGTTGGCTTCAAACTGTATCTCAGGGCTTCAAAGAAGGACCCTTGCTCTGGTCTGGTGCAATGTTTTTCTTTTATTAGCAGATTTGAGCTGTAAAACTCTTGGTTATAAGCGGTATTACTTAAATTCCATTTTCAGTGTTATTTATCATTATTTCTGTTATTATTTGATGCATGATATTATTCTTCCTTTAGACACTCAGCAGTCCTAAATACCACTGTCACATCTGAGCATGAAAATGTTAACATGCAAATTGCTTATATCTGGCACTGAATATGTATGTTTAAAACGAAACTCTTTGATACTTGTGATAATCATTACTCTTAGCTCTAAAATCTCCAACTGTTTCAAAGACAGAGTTCATTAAGTTAATTACAATTTCTTGATGGCAAATCGTCTTGTTGGCAAAGTCAATCTCTATAGGAAACCTAAACAGCCGAAACGTAATCAGATGCTGCTACAGAAAGTGGTTTAAAAAGGCAAAGTGATTGAAATTAGCTCATTTTTAAACTCAGGGCAAAGGCAGAGTGTGTCAATCCTGGATTCTCTGTGTCTTTCCTTTAGTCAAAAAATTGATTTTTCTGTATTGTTTTCAAGTCGTCCAGTACAATAGGTAATTCATCATCACTGTGAGATATAAACTCAAGCAGTCTCCAAAAATAATTGAATTTTGCAGAAATTCTCTAAGGGGGTGAAAAATCCATAACAGCCATTAAATTCTACTCTTTGTAGAAGGAATCTGAAATATTACAATTATGATCAAGCAGAAAAAAACCTCTTTAATTTTAGTCGCTGAATCTAGCAGGAATAATTTGGTGTTTTGTTATGCTGTTCTACTGTTTCAATGGAATTTGTATGAAAAAATGTGATAACACATATCAAAAGATGTAATTTACAATGGGAGGGGGAAAGCTGTTTAGGAATTCTAGTCTGACAAATGCAAGAGATTTTAGTCTTGATCTGGAGCTATGCTTGTATCTGCACTTGAATTGGAGAACAGCTTGTTGCTACATAAATTAGGAAGTGTTTGGTGCCTGCCCTATTATTCCATTTCTGTGGGATCTATCATTTTTAGAGAATCTCCAGGTCTCATTTAAACTGTGCCTGCCCAGCTGTGATTCCCAGGATCAACCCCTTCACTACACAACTTCAGGCCATGCGAAGGAGTAATACTCAACTTGGAAAACCCGCCTGTTCTCGGTAACACCACCACAGGAATGGCACAAAGACCACAAGTAGGATTTAGGGTTGAGCTCTTTATCAAGTAGATATTTCAAGGGTAGAGGAAGTATTATGGAAGAAACTTTCCGAAATTAGGACTGCATCTCCCAGGGATTTTGTTCCCTTCCTAGTAGCTGTAGCATTTGACTTGCTCATCATCTTCAAAGATGGATGAAGATTCTTATTAATGACAACGTGCATCATTAAGACTCCAGGTCTAGTGGTCATTCACTGAACATTTGCTATCCAGGAGAGATATCACAAGATCTTGTGGTCCATGCTTATAAAGAGCTCACAAAGATTAGGACATGGACCTGTGTTTTTGTAAATGGACTTATATTGGCATGGGTTAAATGTGAAAGTAAATAGATACTGCAAAGTCAATAGATGCTGTGATAATTTATTACAAGCTAGTTTTTTTATATATGCATAATAGTGTGCTGTAAAGTAATAGGTCATATCAGATGAAGCCATAACATGACAAGATGGGTCATTTAATATATTAAATGTTGCTGTTCTGTGTACTGTTGTTATCAAAAGTATATTAAAAAAAAGTATCAGACGGTATATTTTTTCCAGCCACCCTTGTATGCTTAGATCTGGCTTAGTAAATCTACTGCATCATTAACTTCTGCCTGATTTCAAATTTTAGAATGGTTTACAGTTCTGAAACCATTTCATTGTAAATTGTCATTTTATTGGTGTTTGTTCATGAAATAATCATTTGGGAACAAAGGAAAGACATGACCATGCTGTTTAATAGGATCTGTACCCAAATCTAGCAGGAAAATGGTGTCGTTTCAGTTTACGTACAAAGATATAATTTTGTGTTGGTTGTCGAGACGCTTCCCCTGACTTCTGCGAGGGTTTTCTCTCTGTCACCTCTTGAAGAGGGGAGAAAACCAAACCTGAGTGTGGGTCAGGGCTGTGGCACGCCATGGCAGCACTGCAGCGCGGTGTCTGCCCCGTGCCAGGACCTGCCACAGCTGGAGCACGGACAGTCCCTTTCCTTGTCCTCCGGCCATGCTCCGTGCTTATTTTGCAGTGTAAATGCATTTTAAAAAGCGATCAAGGCAGGGGCACAGTACTCTGCTTATACTCAGTTCCTTGGGATAACCTAACCCAGCCCCAGCCGCAACCTCACTGCTCAGGGTAGTAGATGTGGGTTGTCCCAGACTCATGAGAATAAATGGCGTTAGTTGAATGTTTCTGATCATGCCCTTTACAGCAGCTCTCTGGAGATTAATGTGATCTGTGTTGCAATATGTTCTCTTTCCACGTGGTCCCATGGCAGTAAAAGGCAACTTTAAGTCTTTGTAATATATAAAGTTATTTATCCATATTTTTTCTTTCCTGGACTGAAAGAGAGCAAGCAGGTTGCTCCAGGCCTTTTCAAAGCACAGGAAATGGAATTCTTAATTTTTGTCCTCTGCACAGCTCAAGCCAGGATCAGAGACAATTAAGTGTCAGGATTAAACTCCAAGGACACCTTAGGGTTTTTTTGTTTCTACAAAAGTGAAGTAGAAAACGGTCTGGGACCAGATGTGGAGAGGGAATATAACCGCACCGCCCGGGGGATTTCTGAACGCCTACAGAGCCCCTGAGAGATGAGGAAAGGTTTCGCTGGGTCGCTGAGTCCTGTTGCTCACTTGCAGCTGAATCGATGCGTCCCTGATGCCTCCTGACAAGCGCACATGTGCACTGCGACTCGGCGATTCCCATTGTGACCTATACCTTTTGATTCCCCGTACGTATGGAGCCGAGACGGACCCTTCTCGCTGAGCTGGGTGATGGCTGAGCGCGCTTGCCAGGTGGGAAGGGGGCCAAGGGGAGAGGAAGAGAAGACAAGCTGACTGCCCGGGGATGTCTCAGGTGGCAGCTTGCAGCCCAGGGAATTGAGAAGAAATTGAGAACAAATAAAGTTTGTAAAGGGGCTATAGGTACCCTGACAGAGCTGGTACAAAGGAAACCTGCTCAGGACAGAAAATGGATAGGAAGACTTTAGAAACAAGGGATGGAATGAGTTTTCTAATGGTTAACATTTGATTTGTGCTGTTCATCACATCTGGCTTTGCAAGAGTTTTCTGTGCAGCTAGTGCCTGGGTGTCTGGTTCTGGGTGTGGTTTTAACTGGTGGGCTGATTTAAGGCCAGGCTGCATTAGCTCCTGATCTTCTGCTCAATCACCTCTGGTAATATTTAGCTGAGACACATTGCTGCTAGTCTGTGCTTGGACATTGGTGATACCTGAGGGCAGGGCTTCTGGGCTGGGTATCGCTGTCACCAGCGTAAAGATGATGCCACAGCAGATGGTTGTGGCTATCCTAACAGTTTGGTTTAAACAGTAGAGTTGCTGGTGCGAAAACAGGACTGCAGAAGTAATTTTTTTCACAACCCACTGGCAAGTGCAAGTATTAGTTGTCAGAATGTGCCACAATATTTAATTTAATTTAAACCCAGACTTATTTATGCGGTAGCTAAGACAGCATTCACTGAGCTTGATGTTAGCTTCCCAACCTTTCCCTAATCAGGACTCTCAGTGCTGTTTTGGAGGGACTGTCGCAAAGGGAGGTTCACTGAGTTGCCATCCTTGCTGCCCCCGGTAGGAGAAGGGAAGAGTGAGTGCTAGTAATACCATTGATTTTATGAAGTGGAAACATCTTTATTCACAAAGGGCACTGTGATCATAAATTTTAGGTGGTGTTGATGGGGGAGATGAGCTGAGTTAGTAACCTGAGGGTAGAAAGCATTGCATACTTCCAGCTATCCAATACCCAACTGAGCTTGGTTGTAAGACAATGACTGTTTTCTCTTTATCATAGCTATGACTGTTTTCTCTTTATTATAGCTATGAGCTCTTATTTTTGGCCTTTTCCAAATTTTTTGATGACTGTCTTGCCTGTTATTGTCCTGCTGCTTCTGTCTTACAGCATTTTGTATTTCTGAGATGCATTATGAGGGGCGGGATTGTCTTCCACTGAAGAATTATCTACTAGCCAATGTTGAAAGAAGGATATAGGATTTCATGGACCAGTGAACTAATATGATGTGAAATCCTATTTTTCTATCTTCCAAGTGTCTACAGAATTCTAAGTTAATGTACTTTATATTATATGGTTGCCACCTGTTTATATTATCAGTAGTTTGAATATTTAAGCATTACACACTCCATTTCCTACCAATTTGTCCGTATTTCAAGAATGGTTTCTCTTAGTGTTTCCATACTTAATTTTTTTTCTCTCCAAAAGGAATATTGTGGCCTAGCATGATTACATTTAAATTTTCATTAAAAAATTATATAGTTCACAGCACAGATTTAATTGATCACATGCTTACCTGGTGTAAATCAACACAGCAACATTAATTCTAACAAGATTTTTCACCAGCTGAGGATCTGCTTCTATGTATTTTTATGTTATTCTCAAAGCCCAGAAGAGCACATCTTCAGAAACTATCTTTGAGGCTGGTTCACTTTTAACAGTTCAAAATTGTATTTCATTATCATAGGCACATTTGAGAAATGTCATAAATCTCACATAAACAGCCTATAGTTTCAGTGAATATATTTAAATATATGATGATCCAAGAGCCTATCGCATGCTGGCGCACAGACGTGTGGGTGGGTGTAAACACATCGACTCATAAGGGGTCGTTGGATCATTTCTGCATCTGGACTAATAAATGGCAACTGCAGTTAATGGAGAACAATGAATCTTGGAACAAAGGGAAAAAATAGCGCATCTGCTAAAAGGGAAGATGTGTCGAATACTGATTAGGAAAGAGATCTGGGAGTTGTTGTAGAAAATCTCTAAAGCATTCAGCTTAATGTGCAACTGCAGTGAAAAGGGCAAGCAGAATGCTGGCTTGTATTGCTAGAGGAAGGCAATATAAATCAAAGCAGCTGGCTTTGTTACTATCGGGCATTGTTTTGACATCACCCAAAGAACTGAACTTTATTTGCTATTGGCCACCACAGCTTCAGAAGAATGTATTTTTTACTGGAGGGGATTTTCTGTATAGCAAACTAAATTACCATCTTCTGCATTTTAAGATAACGCAGAGGAAGAAATAGGAAAAGAAAAAAAAAAAAAATCAGCTCATCAAGAAGTAAAGCGTATACTCTGATAAGTACAATTGTTTGTTGCCAGCAAAGAACAGTCTACAACTTGACCTGAGTTGCAGCTTCAGAAAAAACGATGTGGAAATATTACCTAAAACATGATGAATTCACATTGAAAAATAAACGTTTTGTTGAAAATCTCATTTTATGACAGCTTTAAAATGGTGTGAGTTATCACTACAAAGACAGCAAATGATAAAGAAAAATGTAACCGCTAGTGAATGAAAGGCACAGACATAATGAGCTCAGTGCTCTTATCTGCTTACAAGCATTTGAATTTTGTTATGTTTTCATTTTACAAGATTCTCACAAAGACCGAAGGAGGTGTTATGCTAAAAAATAAGAGGAATACAAAAGTTATAGCAGAACCCATTGCAGCTTCTGTGGGCTGTTCTCTGTCAGCATTGCCATCCTGGTTCCCTGCCTACAGAAGTTGATGATTCAGCAACAAATAATCACTGCTAGTTGGAAACTTGGTATGCAAAATTCTAGCCAGAATACAGTCATAGAGTCTGTAAAAAAGCCATGTAAAGGAGGTATTTTAAACAATAACAAAAATTTGTCACTTTTATTACATTCGATGGGAATATCCGAACCTAACAAAACATTTTTATTGGATTTGAAAAAAAAGATCTAGAATATTTACCTACTTTTTCTCTTTATACGCTTGGAACTTGAAGTCCCTCCCATGGGATTGTTAAAAATGACTCTGCTTTCTCCAACTCCTTCTCTAGATTCAGTGGGAAAAAGCAAAGACATGCCAGGTACAACACCTCCGAGCACCCTTCACGGTTGCAGTGTGTTTGCAGCAAAGCCGTGAGAAGCGCAGCAGCCCTGGCTTGTTCCCTGCTCCCTGGTTAGCTTTTCCCATGGGCCATTTCTAACAGGCCCCAAACACTGTCAGAACAACTTAATATCACCACAAATTCCCAACATCTTCATGAAGACAGGTCAAGGCTTTTCAGGCCATGGCACTTCTGGATATAAACCTATCCCTAACCAAAAAGGCCAGGGGGGGGAAAAAAGTACTTTTTGCATAGTGAAGTCATTTTGTGCTTGCTAGTAACAGGCTTCCCGTCCTTTTCTCTGCAGATTTTGGAGCAGGCTATGCAAGCAGTCCTGTGCTCATGCGTCTTAGCCACGTGCCACAGCTGTACTTTACCTCGGCAGTTTTTCTGCGCAGGTCTCACACGATCCAGTGAATAGAGGCTGGACTGGGGTGATTTGGTCCTTGTTCCCAGCTCTCGCACTGGTTTGCTGTTTCACTCATACTAGTTCTCCCAGCTGCATAGTAACCAGTGTAATAGTCAGCAAATTGTTTTGCTTCCCCACACCCCAAAGTAAGCATTTGTAAAACGTGGATTAATATTTACTTACTTTGGAAAGGTCTCTAGTGCCTTCTGATGAGGAACACTGGGCGAAAGGCAGGGGTTTGTAGATACTAGGCATGTAGACAGGAACTAGCTCTTACAATACAAGCTGCACCTAGTTCTAACTGCAAACCATATACGCACACTTGTTACAGAAGGTTTCCTATAGCGCAGGAGTGGGCAGTATGAAATAGCAGCTGGTTCGACTGGGACAGAAAGTCCATCATTCTTGTCCTCAGGGCCATGAGCAGAAGTTCACTCAGTTCCCAAATCTCATTCCATTCTGATCTGAAAAGAATTTGGAAGTAGTATTTTCAGGCTGTGATTACCTGTCAGGTCAAGTGAGGTGAGGATAGTTAAGAAAGACGCCTTCTTATCTTTTCCGTTAGCTGTACCCAGCTCAGGATGGGTGATGTTCACCTTCTCCCTTACGCCTGTGAGAAGGTGATGCAAACTGATAGTCCCCTGATCTTGGGAAGTAGTTTCTGTCCCTTGAGCCTGGTGCAGTGCAGCAGATCCTCAGGCAGTCCAATGCCAGCTGAACTCCAATGACTCCAGCGCAGTCTTCCTGACTCAGCCCTTTGCTTGCTTGCTGGCCTTCCTATTCTGTGTCTTATCTGATCCTTACTTTGTCGAAACTACTTTTTTAAGCTTGTGTTTCTGCATCCCTGATGGCCTTCCAGAGTGTTTCCCATGCTGCTGCTTATCAAAGTAGTCCTTTCAGCACCATGACTTGCTATGAACAGTGCTAAACCCTTTTCCTCAATAAATTTATGCACTTCCTAAGAGACAGACACAGGAACAGATTGAACACCAATATAGCTGGCAATATGTGTAGTTGTTCAGAAGGATTCACAGAGCAATGGCTTCAGTAAAACATAAGAGGTGCTTCCTGCAATAATTTTAGCACTTAAATAGTTTGTGTATATTTTCCCTATCAGACCAGTGCAGCTTCCCAAGGATGCAACCGACTTGTCAGCAGGCAATGTCACTCTAGCAGATGGGCGTGAGGGTGGGCAGCAACGGAAAAGTCTGTATCAAGTGCGTTTATTGAAGGTGGATTCCCCAACCGGGAATTTCTCAGCATGTGCCACCCTCAGTTCAAGGGGGTATGGCACTACCAATGCAACTCTGAAGCAGATCTACTCTCCAGAGGCAAAATCAACCTTTCATGGCCATGTGGCCCCGGTGACAGTTTGGGACCCTAGACCATATCTGTACAAAATATAAGGATACACTCAGCCTTCTCAATAGGCCACTTCTCCTCACCTTTCTGACTATCCATCCCGTGTCTCAATTACTGGAAGCAGATGCATTATTTTGCAGTTATATTCCACTTGAAATCAAACAACAAGAATAAATTAGAGAGAAGTGTGGTGAGCTGAACAGTTTTCACCTTAACAATATTTTAATAATCAGGAAAGTCACCCATGTATAGTAATGATAAATTGCTTTGCTACAGGGTAGTATAAACTTTAACAAGTATAATAAATATTTCTGCTTAGCCAAGAGAACGGAAATACTGGAAACTGTTTAAATATGTGCATCAGAATGAATGAAGAAGAAAAACTAGTGAATATTTTTAAAATAGCGTATGTTTTTGTAAATTAAATCTCAACCTGTCTTTACAGAAACAGGAATTTGAGGCGATATGTTTATGGTCTAGCTGAAATCAATGAGATTTTGGTGTCACATAGCTGCAAAAATCAGATTCATTTCTTTTCATATTTCTGTTAAATAAGATGGGATTAAAACATTCAAGGTTATTTAAAAGAAATGTGTCCATTTTAGATTTTTAACCTAGAGATTTCTTTGTGGCAGACTATGTTGTTCAGTAAATAAACCCTTTTTTTTTTCACAGAATCATAGAACCGTTTAGGTTGGAAAAGACCTTTAAGATCATCCAGTCCAACCATTAACCTACACTACCAAGTCCACCACTAACCCAATTAAGGGGAGAGTAGCAATTTCATGTTTCCTGGTTTGGTGGATTATTTTTAATGAAAGTAAAACTAGGAATCATTAAGGTTGGAAAGGACCTCTAAGATCATCAGTCCAACCATCAACCCAACACCCACCCCCATGCCCACTAAACCATGTCCCAAAGTGCCACGTCTGCCCTTTTTTTGAACACTTCCAGGGATGGGGACTCCCCCACCTCTCTGGGCAGCCTGTTCCAATGCTTGACCACTCATTCCATGAAGTCTTTCCTAATATCCAACTTTCAGAGGAAAGCTCCTTTTCTGATACTTACAGATGTGATCCATACCAAAGGCAGTATATATTGGTGATACTGAGACAGAATGAAATTTTTTGTAACAGCCCTGCAAAGTTAGTTTCCCATTTCCCATCAACAGCCAAGGGATGAGGGAACTTACTATCATGGGACCATGAGCCAGGAATAGCTTGTCTGTATGAAAATACAGGTTTTAAAAATAATAAAAGGTAATAACTTTATTAGGCCCTTTTGTCCCATTTGTGATTAGTGGAAAGTTAACAGGGATCAGAGAGCGAGCTTTGCACCTCTTGAAAACTGGGATTTCAAACTTGTTTCAAGCTTCGTTTTCAGTGTTTGTGATACCAGTCTTTCACTCATTCTGTAGAGGACATTTTCTAACTTTATTTAATTTTCTTTCCAAACTTACTATATTTCTCTCCTGCTAAGAAATGTCTAACTTCAGTCAGAGCATCCAGCTGCAGTAGCCTGGTTTTCATCTGTCTTTTTTCCCCATAGATACTGTCAGTCAGTTCCATCTGAGCAATCCTTTATATCAGACACATTTTATCCAGGGTTTCCTGATATTTTAGAGAGGGAGACAGTTTTTAATAGGACCTTGGTATAAATGCCTGGGCATTCCTGAATCTCTCTGTGTATGTTTCCAACTTGTTTTTCTCTTTACTGACTTGCACTGATTTTTCCTGTGCATCTTTTTTATTTTGCTTTGTTGGTAGGAGTGGTAGATGGGGGAAAGTTAGACTGCTTTCCAATTTCTGCTTCTATTTTAATTTCTTCATCACCTTTTTCCTTCTTCTTTCTCTTTGCTTCCCAGCTATGTCTCAACAGGAGTGACAAGGCGTCACTGAGGGTAGATGTCACCGGTATTTACACTTCCTCTGCGAGGGACGAATGTCACGGAAACAGGTGCAGAATAATCTTCTGACAACACCATAATCCCCATTGTGGCAGATCATGGCAAGGTCAAATTATAACAAAGAACGTATATAATTTCCAAATCTAGCCCTGGAGAAGAGCGGCATAATTCAGCCTATCATTACTACAAAAAGAGCTCGAAACCTGAAGCTGACTTTTTGATCTTCAGGCTGTAAGTTTAAAATAAAATCTTGCTGATTGTCTGCTCCAATTTTGTTTTATATTTCTTTCTGTATTCTCCGATGCATGGGTGTATCCTCTGGAGGTGCAATTCATGCCAGGAAGAAGCAGCATTCTGTCTTTGCATGAAATAAAGGGAGGATGTTGTGCTACAGGAGGGTTTTGGATATCGCTCCTTTTTGGTTCACTACGCTGTCTTGTCCTGACTTTTCAACTCTGCTGAATAATTTCATTTGTTTCTGATTTGTGTAAACACTGCGGACAAAAATTATTTTCTGAGACACAGCAGCTTTCTAATTCCTGCGTGGCTGCTGTGCGGCTTTATAGCAGACATTTCAAAACACAGGCAGTCAGATCTCGGTGGATAAAAATAAAAGAAGGTTTATATGCTGAGGTGAGCAACCTGAATGTAATGGGACTGCAGCCGTGAACACAGGCTGTCTGCACTGACCGCCTTTTTATAACTGTTTTGGGTAGACAGTGCTCAATATCTTTTGTAACTCAAATTGACTTACATGTATGAAGGAGCGTATCCAGGAGTCTAATATAAAAATAAAGATGATTAAATGAAACACTGCGACCCCTTCGCTCCTTCATTTTGTAATAGTACACATAGACGTGAAGCTTCATTATCAGGGATGCTTAAGAGGTACTTAGAGCAGCTGTAAAATTGCCTGTGCGTGCCATTGATGCTCTTGGGATCAAACCAGCTCCCAGTTCATCTCCGGGCAGCCTGGAGGTGGCTGCAGAACAAGCCAGGAGATCCTGCCAGGTGTGGGTCAGTTTTGGTGTCTGCTTCTGCCCCTGCCCCCTCCAACCACAGAGGTTACGCGGCTCTCTCCTGCCACGTGCCTTGTGAGCCGTGGTAGGTAAACCCAGGGTTCATCCATGGGTGAGTTTTGGTTTAAGAGAGATCTGTGAGCCTACAGCAGAATGAAGGGGATTTACTAAGAATGCAAAGTTTAGCTTTTTCTGTTAGGATAAGGAAAGGATTTTATGAAGATGTCACCTGGCATAAAACCCAGGGATCTCTGTATTTTTTCTTAGACAAGCGATTGAATTCATTGCTGGGAATGTCCTGGTGGAAGGGAGGCAGGTCGTACACTGCTCTCTCTAGAAAAAGCCTGGTACGAGTTTTATAACAGTTTTTCCACTTGCAGCGGCCATTTTGTTAATATTGCTGACATAAATACTGCTGCTATTCTTGCTTGGCATAGCATAAGCATTTCCTAATAGGGAAGTAACAGGTTCCTACAAGAAGGAATTTGCAACGACCACCACCCGTGTTGGGAACACCTCATGTCCCTTCTCCTTTATTTGCACAGGAGAATCGTGCAGGCAGTGGGGAGTAATTAGGATTGATTTCTGCTGTCTCAGTTGCACACATGGATTCTCCTATAATTGAGAGAGATTTCACTGATAGAATTGAGCTGATTAGCCTGAACAAAGTAATGTTGCATCCACATGCATCCTGCCTTCATGTAATTATAATTGTTGGTCTTCCAAGAACAACTGAGAGCAGAACACTGTGAACTAAAGGACTCTATAGATATGTAGTAGGAGATAGTTCCTTCTCCAAAGTACTTCCAGTCTAAATGAAAAATTAAAGGGTAAGAAGAGCAAGAGAGAAAGAAGGAGGCGAAATAGATTGCTGAGATTATATTGGCAGGACAGTGACTGCACTGAGTAGAATGGAAATGTCCAGGGTCTCTGATCCCACATTTTATCCACTGGATCACATTCAATGTTTTCCAAGCCAGTGTAGTACAGGCACATTTTAATTTTTATTTATTTTTTTAAAAATATACACCGTGCCTTTAAAAGCAAAATTAAATCTAGTGGCTTGTAAAGGGGGACTGAAAGGATGTAAAACACTCCTGCAGGTGCATCCATCCCTGCATGATGTCACCTCTGTTTTAAAATTAGCAGATTGTCAGTGGATACATAATGGAAGCCTTCTCACACAAGCACATGCACAGATAAATTGATATTTATTTGCAATTTACTGCTTAGGAAGATGCTAGCAAAGCTCCTTTTTTCCCTGAACAGTGCTGTCCCTCATCAGTCCTGGACAGGTGAAATCCCATTGCAAGCCCCCTTAAAAGAAAGATTTTTTTTTTGTTCTTCGTGATTTATTGAGGTATTTGAAAGGTTTACTGCAAAAGGAGCTCTGCCATCCCACATTTACATAAGCTGCTTATGCCAGACAATACCTTTGTTTGTTCCTGAATACACCATGTATTTTTCCTCCATGTTTAAATTTGGATTCACATTTAGGGATGATAAAAGGGTTTGAAATTAAGTGGTTCCTGAGTTAACTGCAGCACCTTCTTTCAATTAGGCTTTCAGACATTATAATAATCCCTATTTTGAAGACTATTCCACCATGTAAGTGAAAGATTATAAGCAAGAATGCCCAAGAACAGCACCTCTCCCCTACCCAATTAATGATTTATCCTCTGAATGTTTTCATGTAACACCTTTTGACCTACTTGGATCTAGTTCTGCCTTTACCTCACTAAGTCTGCCAAATGTTGCACACTGATAAAATCAGTGCCCAGAAATTTTTTGAAACAGTTGTGTTTTGGTAAAATGTTTCTGTCCTCATCACCACCTGGGATGCGAAATTCAGTATGATGAACTGTTAGAGCAAGCTAGATAATGAGCAGCTGAAGAAATGGTATATGGTTCCCTGAGGACCTTTTTATTTTATCAGTACTTTCTGGAAAATGCTCACACTGAATTTACTCTAAATAGAAAAAAGGGTTTACATGCAATACCAGTCTGTGTATCCAATTTGGTTTAAGTCTGATTAATAAAGGCAAAAAATTATATATTTGTTAGGCGCTACTACCTAGTATTTATGGCCTTGTAGAGCCCTGTGGAAGGGAATAAAGCCCCGTATCATCTTGTCTTTCTCCTTTGCCAATTTCTTTCTTTTCTGCATTCAAACAGCTTTTATTGGCGCAGCTGTAAACTAGAGACCGTCTTTGCATCTGCTGACTGGTGTGGATGAGGCTGTATGTGTTGGATAGTGATGTACTGCCCTGAAGTAGAAAAACCCAGTAAATACATGATACGTGTTCATGTTGAAGAGACTTCCTCCTGGAAACGGAGGGGTGAGTTTGTGAGAGGAAGACTTGAGGAGGCAGCATGAGCTGCGGGGCGGGGATGAGACTCTGCTCCCTTCCAGGTGTCTCGCTGACCTGCCGAGTGGTTGCGTGCTGCCTGGCATCTGCTGCACGTTGATGGTGGGACGTTTCTTCTACGTCCTACAGACATGCTGTAGAAAGACTCAGGTCGCTATGCAATCAGTGAAACAAACAGCTATGAAATGATAAAACACCGCACATTAATAAAACGCCTCCTCATCTTGCACACAGCTCTGCTTTCTCCGTCTTTGGTATTTTTTCTCAATACATATTTAATGTCAGCTTCATCTGTTTTTAATTCATTCCAGTACTCCAAAACAGCAGCAGCTGAAACACCAATTTCTCCAATTAGTGCAATCTTGCTCCTGCATGATAATCTTTCCTCCGAGCTGCTGCCTACTAGTTATAGTAATGCTCCCAGCTGATTACACCAAATCTTTGTATCTTCTCAGGAATGAGAACACTGCCTGAGGAAAAAGCTGGCGTATCCTGTAGGTAAGGACAGAAGAAGTAGGCAGCACCTAATTCTTGTCAAGGAAAGGTCTTCTCTAAGTTTTCTTTTGTGCCCCCAAGACCCCTCTGTCGCTGATATCTACACTAAAGGTCTAAAGTGTGGGGGTTGATTTATTTGCGAAGCCCTCCTCAATGACAGTAGCCCAGACTGCAAGCCTGTGTATCCTGTTTGTGAGACTCCTTACACAAGCAGTCCCTTCCAGAAAACCTACGAGTAGGAAAGGGGTTTGGTTTTCTCTGCATCAGACAGTGCAGAGCAGCGCAAAGCTAGCCTTGAAGAAACCAGCTTCAGGTCAAAAGAGATTATGTTAGCTAAAAACCTGGGATCATCTCATGGACCTGAACATATAGCTATGGGACCCGAACATATAGCTCTAGTACTTCCACAAGCAAGTGATATACCTGTGTGTCACCGCAGTATCATTCATTTGACTGGACAGCCTTGGCATGGTGAAGCATCTTGTGTCTTTGCTCAAGTTCCTTTTCTCACAGTGTATTAGGTTCGCTGATTCGAACTTGGAGACTATCATAGACACCAGCAAATCAATACCAGTATCTAGTGTCAGCCTACTACCGGTAGACCCTATTGGTGGCTCCCCTGCTACGGAGGAGATCGTGATGCTACGGGACCAGGAGAGGGCACCAGAAGCTCTGACTCTATTCTAGTGTGCCCCAGGACTGGAAGTGCAGGGGAGGACGTTTCTTACAATACAACTGTTTCTCTTCTGGACATATTCCTTTGTTCCCAGGTTCAGAGATAGCTCACGGTCTAACTTGAAAAGACTGGGTTTTTTTACCTACGAGAGCTTGCAGCGCCTTGTGTGAGTTCAATTTTTCTACAGGCAATACTGAATGGACAAATGTTCATATACAGAATAACATTCAGAGCTGGCATTATCTGGTACATTGATTAGCGGCTTTAGCAAAGAGCTGAAGATATAATTGGGAGAAAGAGCAAACTGCAGATAATCTCACTTTTACTACAAAGGTGTGAGGTTCATTAGTGAAACAGTGTTGGAGAATTTGTCTTTCCTCTTTCATCCTGTGGAGACTGTGTGAATTGGCTTGTGATGGTTTTGTTCTGTGCTTAAATATTGCTGTCTGATTTACAGACTTTGAATAGTCTCAGGCAGATTGCGCAGCTGAATAAATAGAGAGGGAGCAGCGAGTGCTTGGGGGAGAAGCAGAAAGGCGCTTTCTTCCATTGACGGCCTGCAGAGAAGGTGGGATAGAAAGCCCGCGGAGGGACTAGTCATCTCTTTTGACCTTTTTGCAATCAGACACATTTCCCTGGCATGTTCACACGAGTGCATGCATCTAACAGCTGCCTCTTGCAAGTTCATTCTTGAAGGAAGTAATTGAGTCTCTTGGAGAAAACTGTCTCACAGGCTGAGAGCATCAGATTGACTATACAAAGGACTGTAGGTCCAAAAAAACAGTCTGGTTTGCCAAGCAAGGAATTGGAGGCAGTGGCTCGGATGATGCATGTTATCCCAGATGAAATAACACACTTGGAATTATTATCTCCAGCCTTAGAGCATCGAGAGTTGCTGAATTGTCTCAGGTGTCAGACCTCCTCCTATCTCCAAAACACCGCTGTTATGCTGGCATGGTTTTATATCTTCAGGTCTTTGCTCCTGCAACTTCAGGTTGGATACAGCTTTGAAATTAATTGGAGAAACATAAGGAATCTCTTCATGAAATTTGCACCACGTACAATTGTCTCTGGGTATAATCAAGCGTCTCCTTAGGCAAAACCTTTGGCATTCAGCACAGTGATGCTGTACGTGCCTACAGGTGGTTACAGAAATTCACACCAGCTGGCTCTCTTATGAATATTGCCATCCTAGAAATGCCTCCATGTTAGGGCTTTGACTGTCTGTGTTTATTTAATATATATGTAAAATAATATCCGCATCTTTATTCAGCTTTGAAATTACACATAGTGGTCCCCTATCTACCTGCCCTCATTGCACATCCAGGATTCAGAACCGCAGCAGCCCTTCGACAGGCTGTTTCCATAACAACAGAAGAGAAAATAACCTGAGAAGTAGTCAGTAGCTGCATGCAAGGCTGGTCAGTGTGGTCTCCGGAGGTCCACGAGGCCTCCTGAACCCCACAGCTTCCTCCAGGCTCAGGGGAGATGCCAGAGACTTCCCTTCTTCCCCAGGCTGAAATGCCCTCTGAAGAGAAGAACCAGCCCCCCCTCAGGTCCCATCAGGGAAACCTAAATCCTGTCATCATCTGAACTGAAATGAGAAACTCAGCTCTGCGGTGCGGATCCACGCCATCACACAAGAGGCTAATGCCTCTCAGCTCAGCCAGTCAATTTTTATCTGTTGTCCTTTTGCTGTGCATCCTCTTTCATCCTGTCTCCTGAGGCACTAATAGACTTAATTGCCCTGAGCAGACTCACCAGGACCTCCACTCACACACCTTCTCCCTAAGGACCCAGGAGCTGCATTTAAGCTCAGCCCCAGGCACCCAGGCAGTGCGTGGGACATGGCACTGGTGGTGCTGTGCTCTGCTCCATCTCCCATGGACCTGCCTCACTGACCGCTGAGCCGTGGACCTGTGCTATGGGTGTGTCCTGGTTTCGGCTGGGATAGAGTTAATTTTCTTCCTAGTAGCAGGCACAGCGCTGTGGTTTGGATTTAGTAGGAGAAGAATGCTGATAACACGCTGATGGTTTAGTTGTTGCTCAGCACTGCTTATGCCAGGCAAGGACTTTTCAGCTTCCCATGTTCTGCCAGGCGCACAAGAAACTGGGAGGGGGCACAGCCAGAATAGTTGATCCAAACTGACCAAAGGACTATTCCTTACCACATGATGTCATGCTCAGTATAGAAACTGGGGGGGTTGGCCGGGGAGCAGCAATCACTGCTCGGGAACTGGCTGGGCATCGGTCGGCGGGTGGTGAGCAATTGCATTGGGCAGCACTTGCTTTGCATATTATTATCATCATCATCATTATTATATTGTTATTATTATCATTACTATTTTACTTTATTTCAATTCTTAAACTGTTCTTATCCCAGCCCAGGAGTGTTTCTCCCTCTCACTCCTCCGATTCTCTCCCCCATCCCATCGGGGCAGGGGCAGTGAGCGATGGCTGCGTGGTGCTGAGCTGCTGCCTGGGGCTGAGCCACGACAGGGTGTCTCGAGGATGGACCTGAGTCACCTTCTGGGTAGCCTTAGCTAGTTTTGTCCTTGACCCCATCCCTTGCTGGTCCTCAGTGGACCTTCTGGATGCCCCAGGCCTGACCTGCCACCTCACCCTGGGGCTGTCCTGGGGTCTGTCCGTACCCTCAGCCCCGCCTGGGTGCAGTGGGACAGCGTGATGTTGGCCCAGGCAGCGCCCCTGCTGCCACTCACTTCTCATCCACCCCTGCCCTGCTCCTCTTTTACCCTTTTTCTCTCCACACTCCTTTTCATTTTCAACCTCTTCATTTTTTTTTTCCACTCCAAAAGAGCCCTTCCCCTCCTGTTCCCTGAGTTCCCCTCCATTAGGGAAAACAGCCCAAACCAGCCATTATGGTGTTACAGTATGAAAGGATGAAACAACTTCACATTATTAAAAACAATGCAAGAGCATTAATCTGTGAAGCATACAGCCCGATTGCCAAAAAATCCCCATTACATTGTCATTGTTTGTGCCATTCTTTGTCTGATTTCTATCTTTTTGAATGTTATCTCAGGAGCGTGCACCCAGCCTGATATAACACTGAACACATAGTCATTACTGCAATAGAAATAATGATAAATTATTCTGTGAGCAAAACCAATCCCGTGCAAATTGGATGGCAAAAGTTGTTTCTCAAGCAGCTTTAATTTAAGGCAGTGTTATGTTTCTGTCCTGATTCAGAAGTAACTTGTTCACCTAATGAGAAGGAGGTCTCATTCTGATCACATTTGCTCCTGTTTCACAGAGCTATCACTCCATTGCTCGTTGGCATTACTCCTGATTTATACCAGCAGTCAAAATGTGCTCTTCTCTTACTCTGTCGTCTTTTTTTAATTAATTCCAGCTTGTCTTTGCCCTTTTTGGGATCCATAACTCCAGCAGGCACAAGTGAGAGCACTTAGATAGTACAGGTGAAAAGGCGGCTGCCAATTAAAGCCCCATTATTCATTGTCATTGCTGCATGAGATAGAGGCAACAGCGTTAGAGCAATCCATCTTATCCGCTCCTTGGGTCGCAGTCCAAGCCACTAACCTCATCAGTGTAAACACCCATAAGCCTTCCTTATCCTCTCCATCACAGTTTAAGCCATATTTTACTTTCTCTTGCCTTTTTGGTGGTTTGCACGCTGAACTTGCAACGTGAATTTCTCCATCGCCTTGCGCAACTTATCACACTGACTTGCATGCTTTCCAGCTGCGAGATGCTTTTTCTCAACCTACAGAGCCAGTGGAAATCTATGGCCTCTCCCATTTCCACCTAATAACCTTATCTTCTTTGGTGGACCAAAGCAGCATTTTCTGGGAACCGCGTAAATAAAATGTCCCTTGTCGTGAAGGATAACATGCTTAGGATAAAGATTAACTGTGTATCTTGAAGGCTGAATACTTGCCATAAACCAATACCATAGGGAAAATAGGTTATTTCTTCCATACCATTGTCTGTTATCACTATTGTATTCATGCCATTTGTAATGAGCTAATACACATCACAACATATTTTAAAGAGACAGCATTTCGTATTTAAGTCTATTCCATTTTTTAACTACATTAGTCAATTAATGCATTAGGAACCATAATAGATGCCCACAGGGGTTATCTGGTATGCTTGACTTTATTACAGAAGTATTTAAAATCAGCCTTGGTTGAGTGGTCTGTGACCACATCTAGATCAGCTGTGGTTTAAAAGAGGCTTTGTCAGCACAGGGCTCGTCACAGTATTCAAAACTCTCTCTGGAGATCCACAGCCATAAATACGCTGCAGCTTGCTTAGTAATTTAAGTTCAAATAGCATCTTTTGATGAGAAAACATGAGTCAAAACACACAGTAATGCAAATATTTCTCACTGTTGTTTTTTTTTTCTCCCAGTGAAGCACAAAGCTCTATGAACCAGTGACAGCATTCACACCTTCAGCCATTGCTTTGAAGTTTTCAGTGATTTTTTTATTTGAAGACAAATTTTTTTTTCTACTTGAGTATCTCTCAGCTGCTCTTGACAAACATAACTTGCTAGCCCATTTTACATTTCAACACCAAACATTAAAATTGCTCAACTCTTTATGGTAAGTCAATACTGTCTCCTCTTTAAATATATAACCCGTCCTAAAATGTGACTAGCTTTTTAACTTTTGAGAGATTTTTAACCTTTTAGAGATTTTTAACCAGCACTACTAATATTTAAATTAGCAGTCAAATAATATCAAACGGCAAATCATTCTCTTGTGCATCCCCTGGGCTGTATGCAACACGCACAATCAACGCATCACCTTTGGACACGCGATGACACCCACTGCGGGCCATTCTGAATTGTCAGATAAGTCCCGCACAGCAACGTGCGTCACATCTATCCACTTAGCGGGCAAATTTACATCTCCGGCCTAGACACTATAAGAAGCTGACACATAAGGCCCCAAATCTTGCCAACTCATTGGTCTTTCAGTTCCTCTTTTGAGAGCGTGGGCTCGGAGATCTGCCAGAGTGCATTGGTAACGGGATAAATTAAATTCCATGGCGTCCTTTCACCCATCTGGAAACAGCAATTCTGGCTGTTTCCCATTGACCTCACAAGATTAATTGGCAGTTGATAGCCTTTATATTCTAATTTTCCACCTAAGGGCCCTGTTGTATTTCCACTGCTGTGCCTGAAGAAATGCATCTTCATGTAGAATTAAAACTTTTATGACTGCAAAAACTGAGGTCAGAGGAAGACATGCCTATTTTGAAGTCTTCTTTTGTCTTTCCGTCCCTTACTCCCACCTTGGATTCACAGTTTATCTTGTAAGGATTTCCGTTTTTTTAATGGTTTGTGTTCGGGTTCTTTTGGCTTTACTTTCGCTGCAGTTGCGTTATTTAACATTCTCCTTTTTATTTACGGTCAATCCAATTTCTTGGCAATAAGGGTGGAGAACAAAATCATCCATTTTCAACAAATATGAAAGATTATATCTCCTGACTATTGCAAGAAGAGAAAATACAGTGCCTTCTACAAATTAGGGGATAAATTAACCAAGGAATCCAGAAGATAACTATATAGGTTGGAATGAGATGTAGTCACGTAGAATGAAGTAAAATTTGAAACAGTTTGTTGTTTTATTTATAGTTTGAAAGAAAATGGTAACCTCTTCTCCCTTCCTGCTCCCTCTATCAAGAAAGTGCGTAAGCCTTCTAATGTATTTCAGTGCATCATGGCCGGCACTGGGGAAGGATACTCATTCTAGCAAAGGTAAGAGAAACATAAACAGTTTGGGTGTTCACAACTTGGACAGAGAATTGAATACAGCTTTCTAGAAACAATTCCTTTTAGAAAAGTTCCTTTTGTATGTTGGTGATTACTGTCATCATGGCAAAATGATGGCTGACTTGCATTCCTGTCCAGAGTTGGAATGTTGGCATGGGGATTTCTTTCTTCGGTGGTTGTATAAGGGATGTGTGCGACTCTTCAAGTGTGGAATATATGCCAGGCTGTGTTCACAGACCTTGTAAGACGTTGGTTTTGTCAGCAGTCAGTGAACACTTTGCAGGGAAATTCATACCCAAATGCAGATGCGTTGGCTTCTACTATTTTTTTTAATCATTATGCATTTGTGATATAAGTGCATTTAACTCCCAAATGAGGCAAGACACTTTAAAAATATACTCTCCGTTGTGCTTTTCACTGCTTTAGTATGTTCTACAGAGTCACTGCCAGAGAAACACATATGAGCCCAGCAGAAAAGCAGATGGCAGAAGGACTGAGAAAGCAGTTTCAATGAAGTTGAAATTTGGGAGCTGTTGGAGATGAAAGATATATTTAGAAAAGTATATAGGATAAATTTTCAGCTGATGGAAAGTGTCACAGCTATATTAACTTCAAGGAGCTGGAAGTCAGCTCAGCTTGAACTTCATGCTAATTCTATATCATTAAATCAGTGTGTAACGTAGCACACCCGCATGAATCTAAATACAGGTGAATTTGACAGCGGTTTTTCTCTGGTATTGTTTCCCCTCAGTGCTGGATTTAACATCTAGCCAAACTAGTATGCATGTTTAAGATGACATATACCTAGTTTTGCTGTTGATTTCTGAGAGAGCATATTACCTCTTCGAGACACTTTTTCAAGCCCTCAAGCCAGGTGTAGCTCTTGTAACTGAGGATTTTTTCTGCTCCATCTCAGAGCTGGACTATGCAGACAGGAATAGGAGGATGACAGAGTAGGATAGGCCTGTGTAGTCTGCTACAGCTGCAACCGCTTCACAGCTAGACAGGTCTCAAAACCAGTTTCTTTCTGCTGACAGGACTTGGATTCATGGGTTTCTTTTGAGGTCGTCTTTGCAGCAGCGCATCCTTGGTTCTTTCCAGGGTCCCACTGGCGTGGACCTTGTGGTTAGTTGTGTTTTCCTCACTGCTGGGCATCAGCAAGGGCTGCAGTACAACCTTTGTGATCAACTAACAAGAATTTCTTGTATTATGCATTCCCGATTCCATGTTTTTTTCTTGAGCTAAAAAGTAATCTTAAGAAAAATATGTAGTCTTGGTGGTAGAATGGCCCCTCATGAGTAATTTACCACAACTATGAAAATTTTGCCAAAGGGTTAATTAAAATCACTGTTTAGAAAAAAAACTAATAAACAATTTTCTTATCTGCCAGTCATTAGATCTTGTTATACTTTGTCAACTGGACAGAGGAGCCCTCCATTACAAAATACCTCTTCCCTCTGGTACCGCAGACTGGGACCTAATCACCTCTTCACATGCTACTTGATGAATCCTCATTGCTCACTCTAAGATGTACTTTCCAATGCTGCAGTTGTTTGCCTGACTCCTTTCTGAATCCTAACAAGTAGTTTGCTATCCATCCGGAGCTGCAGATGGCAGAACTAGACACTTTAATTCCAAAATACAAAAGCAATAGAGACTTCTGATACCAACTTAAAATCCTCTGCTTACACAGCAATGGATTTTGTAGCCCTCCAAATAGATAAAAAAACAGGTAGACGTGGCACTTCGGGACATGGTTTAGTCTAGTCTACCCTTAATTGGTTTAGTGTGGACTTGGTAGTGTAGGTTAATGCTTGGACTGGATGGTCTTAAAGGTCTTTTCCAACCTAAACAATTCTATGATTCTATGATAAGGTTCAACCTATGGTGCTTAAATCCCTCTCAGACTTATGTCCCACTCTGAGTACAGGTTCTCCATAGGGATGCTTATTCTATGACTTGCATTCCTTGTTCCTTGCTCCACCACACTGCATTTACTGCCTATCCTGAATAAGTGTACTGCCGGCTTACAGCCAGCTCACCGAATGGTTAAGGTCACCCTGCACCACAGACCTTCATCTACCGTTAGTTTTGATTTGAAAGTTTTGGAAATCTTTATCCTTTTAATTTAAATACTGAAAAAATGTTAAGTACTGCCTGCACAGTCTACTAAAACTATGAGGGTATATACTGTCATACCTTACAAGTATAATTCTGACCATTTTGGTAATGCCCAGACTTTACAGGGAGTCCTTAGTTTCATTCTTGTAAGAATAATTTTTGACTCATACTCATCACTTTGGCCTAGTGACAGTATTTCCAGTATTTACTGAGTGATGCTTATTTTTAACAAAATTTCCTGGGTCTCCATAACATCATTTTTTTATATACATACATATACACATAAAAAATAATGTGTGTATATATAAAGTTGAAGGGTAAGACAGAATTATGCTTGTTTTTACAGAGTGTTTTCCCAATTATTGTATCTGATATTCACAGCACTAATTTTTTTTTTTCCTTGAATGTCTTGTCTGAAGGACGCTGAAGAGGGATAAATCATTTATGTGCTCTGTTACATGAGAATTGCCAATATTTTAAAAAGAAATCTTTTGTTGATGATCAAGCTATTGCTTCCCTGCTTGCATTAATAATTTTGTATAACTGCTGGTAGCTTGACTGGGCAAAAAAAATTGTTTTAATATACAGTTATTTGTATGCTGTTGTTTCCTAAGCCTTCTGTTCTTCATATAACTTTATCTGTCTGGTAGAATTTAAAAGCAGTCTGAAATGTAATTGGAAAATGTGTATCATACCATGTAGTATTTAGAAGCAAATTGTCTGGACTGAAATTGCTGATGTGGGTGACCTATTGAACACCCCGCAAACCAGCAGTCAGATTAAATTGGTAAAGGAACACAGGGAGCACCAAATGGTTCAGCAACAACCCATCTAGTGTTTTGGTTTTGATTTGGACTTTAATGTAGGTTATTTTAATAAAATCGGTTCACTCTATGGACACAAAAAATGGAAGAATACAGACGATAGCATTAGCCAAGACCACTGTTTGTCCCTGTCTTAGAAGATCAGTGTCATTTCTTCTTTTCTCATGAAAACCAAATGAATCTCTTAGTAATCATTTTGTTCACGTGTCTGCAGAACTTGGAAGGGGGTCCTGGTAATTCTGAATTAGCTGTTTGTGTTCATAACTGTGACTGGTGGGTTTCAAGGGTAGCTACAATAATTCTGTAAATGTTACCTGTTACAATCCAAATGTGTTTGACTCTCAGTGGAAAAATGGGCTCAAGCTATTTCTTTAAAATACTTGGTTTTATTTTTTTATAGGGGAGTGTAGATAATCAGGTTGTGTTATATCAGTGTAGGGTTTTGGCAGTAGATGTTTTGTGCAAATTATGCCAGTTGACCTTGATAGAAAGCAAAAAGGAAACATTTTATTCAGTAGTTGGTGAGCGATAGGTCTCATCTACATCACTGAATACGTTATGACTGTGTTCGTCAGTTATCCAGACAAAGGCTTCGTTCTACATATCCCACCTCCGCACTAGGCAAGAATAAGAACAGCCATGGGGACCTTGTTGCTGATGTTTTGTCCAATGACTAGCAGTTATTGTTCAGGAATTAGAAAATCTTTATTCCTAGGCCTCTTTAATCTCTTCCACAAATGAATAAGATCAATGCCATTGCCCTGACATGAGTCACGATTCCATTTCTCTAAATATTGTGGCTTGCTCTTTCTGGGCTTCGTGCCAGTTCTGCGCAGAGACCAAAGATACGTTTTCAGATAGCATTTTCTGTGAGTATGGTACTTACTTTTCTTTATAAATGAACTTGTCTTATTGTGTGGTGGATGACTGGGCATACGTTGGTTTGCCATTCAGGCACAGCCTTTCTATTTGACTTCCAGTTTTGTAGCTTCATCCCAGAAACTGGTACACGCCAACTAGATAACTGGGCAGGCTACCAAAGTAGAGGGTGTCTATGGTGGAGTGGCCAACTAGACTTGACATGGCAGATCTGTACTTTTGATACGTTTGTACTTGAAACCTGTGCTACAGAATTCTGCTTTGAAGTGTTGTATCTGGGAATGTCACTACTGCGCGGTGCAAGAAACCCCCCCCAAAACCAAACCAATCCAAACCTAAAACCTGGAATGATAAAAGTCTCACTTAACAAGCAATGACATCAAATATGACAAATTACAAAGATATTATATTATATTATATTCATTCAGAAAGCAGCTTTCATAGAATTATCAAATCATAGAATCGTTTAGGTTGGAAAAGACCTTTAAGATCATCCAGTCCAACCATTAACCTAACACTACCAACTCTACCACTAAACCAATTAAGGGGAGAGTAATAATTAATTTCATTTTTCCTGGCTTGGTGGCTGGATTATTTTTTAATGAAAGCAAAACTAGGAATCATTAATGTTGGAAAGGACCTCTGAGATCATCCAACTGTCAATCCAACATCACCGTGCCTACTGAACCATGTCCCAAAGTGCCACGTCTACCCATTTTTTTAACACCTCCATGGATGGTGACTCCACCACCTGTCTGTGCAGCCTGTTCCAATGCTTGACCACATGAAAAAGCATGAACAGTCTGTTGTGTCACAACTGGAGATCAAGCCTTCCTTCCATAAATGCCCTAACAAGGGTGAGGTGCAGGTTTTGCTTCAAGTTAGGTCCAGTGAATCTTTAATTAATTTCTGCTTGATGAAATATGTTCTACAGAGCTCAATTTCTATCTGTCCTGCAGTGGAGTGAAAACTCATGTGGAGCTTTCTGGTACAGCTGGGAATTAAATCTAAATCCCCATCTGCAGGCTAAGCTCTCTCATCTCTTGGTGTGCCTGTTTTTCAAAGAAAAGAGACCACGGCCTCTTTTTTGATGGAAACATCTGGTTGTCTTCAAAAGCAAGTTCTTACAAGCTGGCCACAGGAGATGCATGGGTCAGCTGGCGTGGTGACTTAATACTCTATGAGTTGGTTGTTTTTCACCCTAACCTTTGGATTTGAACCTAACTATGGAGGAACCCAATCGTCTACCTTGGGCCTTTAAGATTAATTCTGAGATTCTTGCTCCTAAGTTTTGTGGGGTTGCCTGGGTTTTGGTTTTTGTTTCTTTAAAGTTAGACCTTACTGCTCTCTTTCAAAAGAAATGTAGGAAACTAATTGGAAAATAAGAACCAAATATTTCACTGAATTGGACCCTAAATTTATTAGTGTTTGCAAAGCAGATTGGCAGCTCACTGTATTTTGGTGTCATTTTTGTTAGTACGGATTAGATCAATTGTCTAGCTACAGTAGCAAACGTTCCCCTTGTAATGCACTTAGTCGGTTGTGAAATCGTGTACACAGTAGTGGGAAAAAAAGAAAAACCTCCATAGCCCCTTCAAGCAATCAATTTATGCCCTGAAGCATGAGATTTGATTACCATTGTTATTATCTTAGCTTGCATAGTTACAAATGTTATTAGCAGTCATAAAATTATCCAGCCTTTAAAAAATTGTATGAAGAAAAATATCCCAACATTTCACTCCAGGTTCTTCAAAGCCTAAATTCCTGGGATTGATTCGAACTGCAAAAAGTGGTAGTTCCTTTAGTTCATTTTAAATTTGCTGTCCTTTGATCACGTGGAGTGTTCCTGTATTCTCATTATGAAGTAATAGATGAGCATTTTCTAGCATGTCTGTACCTTCCCTGCTCTGGTCAAGACCCATCTAACTTTCAACATTTCAAAGCTAAGCATTGATGATGTATACTCAGATACATGTTTAATAAACCATTAATGGGATATGCATCGCTCACTCTCTCATCTATGTTTTTCCCTTTACATCTGAAATCTTTCCCTGTGAGCTGAAAGTTTCTAACACTGCTTTGTACTTCTCAATATACATCTCAGCTGGTATAATTTAAACAGTCTAAAAATTCCAAAGTTAATGAAAATACTGTGAAATGTTGCAGCAGGACATAATTTCCAAAACAAATTTTGACATAGAAAAAATGCTAGTTGTCACGATGTCAATTATTTTAGCCATTTAATTTGTCCAGGACCAAAACAGATTCCCAGAAACTTATCCTTTAAAAAAAAAAAAATCAAATTGTGGCTCTTGATATTCAAGTACATTCACATTTTTGCATATCTACCTATTCAAAAAATTACATCATCTTTATTAACGAGCTGTGGTGGTGGGATATATGCTGGCAATTACAAGCAAAATGAATTTTCTCTAAAAAAAATCTGGCCAATTTGTTCTTTTGTCCTGAGCATTTCATGTCTCTCAAATGGCATTTAAAGTAAGATTGGAAATCTTCTGAGCATCCCATCAGACTCTGGAACTGATTTTAAAATGCTAGGTGTTACTTGAGGGAGTACATTCAGTGAATTGGGTAACAAGTTAAAGTTGCAATAGGCACAAACACACCCTCTATTCCTTCTGATTTCTTTAGACAATTCCCGAGATAAATGTTTTGAGCTTTTTTTCTCACACTTGATTTGAGAGAATATTATGCGTTTAACGTGCATTTTAAGTATGTGATCAGTATGAGCCTAGAGACATTTAATGAAATTTTCCAATGTTTCTAGCAGCGCTGCGCTCTCATTCTCACATCAAGTGGCGGGTTTGATGAAAAGGCTCCTTGATTTTCAGCAGGAAATCCCAAAATAAAGAGCGGTTCTGTGGAGACACAGAGAGGACTGAACTGTGCTTCTCTGTCCTTATTTTTGTTCTGTGCAGACTTAAGTGCTATGACATTTGCCCTGTTTCATTACCCAGTGAAATCCGAAGCACAATGGATTATGTCTATTTACACTTTACTTAAGGCAACCCCTAGTCTCGGAAATAGATGTGATTAGTGACATGTCTTATTACGAACGTGAACATGTTTTATTTTGGAATTGTGGAGTTTTTGGTAAGCTGATGTACATCAGATGACTTCCTGGTGGAAGGAAAACTATGTGCATGATCCTGTGTCAAAAAATTAAAATAATTTAATGGTTTCCATATCACCGGCTGAAACCTGAAAATGTGAGAAGATCCTGGGGAGATCACGTTGCCAGAGAGGATCTAAAAGTTGGGCCAGCTAGGCAGGGGAGTGAAAGTCTAGGCAATCGCTGCATTTTGCAAGCCCAGCTTCTTTCTGTTTGCGGCACAGAGTATCTGGGTAGTGGATGCGGCAGCGTAGGTATGGGCAGCCTAGGAAGTTGACTTTGGCAGCAGTCCCGCCTCAAGCAGTCACTGGAGGTAATGAAATTGTTGTCTCTCTTCTTTATGTCACAGCCCTGCAGAAATCAACCTGGAAACTCCTGGTACTGCTGAGGCATCCCGGGAGGAGGGCAGTATTGGCCCGACGCAGCTGAGAGTTGTTGCCCCCGTTTTTCATCCTCTTGGCAATGGCAGGAGGGGCAATGCCAGCTCTCCCCAGCTCTTCCCAGCTCTCCGGCCAGCCCTGTTATCTCTGCTCCCAGACGAGCAGCACGCAGCTTCCCGTCCTCGGCGTCTTCAGTTTTTGCCAACGCTTCAGTAAACCTCCAGTCATCTCTGGATTTTGACTCGACCTCCGATGGCCACGTTTATGCTGGGTCAAACGGCTTTTCAATACATCGGCAGCCCTGACACGGTCGAGACATTCCTCTACGTCTGTGTCCTTTTCCATTTATTTTCAGAGGTTTCCGCTGCACGGGGGCGCAGCCCTGTTGCTTAGCTGTTGGTTGCTTTGGAAAGCAATGTGCTGTAAATATAGCATTTTACTGTCTTTGGATGGAACAGTAAGTCAATTCAGGATTCGGCTATGAGAGCGGGATTCAAAGGGAGAACTCCCGTTTCCTTATGTGTGCTCTGGGCTGGGCCTCCGCTGCACAGAAATCCGACTGCCCAACGTCAGAGCTTTCTAAGCAACCACAGCACACTTTCCTTACATACTAGAAGCTTTTCTCCATGCATTTTGGTGAGAAGTTTGGCATTTATATCGGCGCAAGTTGACTTAAACGTAGTTTAATATGAAAACTATATCTATGAATTGCCTGACATTGCATGACTAAAATATCAAGCATAACATTGCTTTAACAGAGTTTTGCATTTGCTTTCCTAACATGGAACAAGTGTATTAAATTATTCTTCCCTTCTCCCTACTAGTTTTCAGACATTTTTTTCCTTTTACTGCCATCTTTAGTTTAGAATGCCTTTCCTTAAATTTAATTATTTACTTCCTGTCCAAAAAGTAAGCTCACCTACCTAAATCTGCCAGAGAGGAACGACACCAGTTGACAAGTACATCAACAAATTCTGATTGCTACTGTCCGAAAAATCTTTAACCTAAATGATAATAATCCCCATGAGTGCTAACTGTGATTCGGTAGGGTGGTTTTATGGTTTAATGTCCGTGAATGTTTCTTTATGATTATTGTTCATTGCGTTAGACAAAGCTCAAAGAAGAACACCCAAAGGTCAGCAGTGAGACAGAAAACTGTCTGAGAAGTCCGAGTCCTCATGAAAATGATTATGTCTGACCCTCGCCACCTCCACGCAGTGTCTCTGGATGGAGTACTTAAGAAAATGACTGGCAGATTTGTGACGACTGTCTTCACCAATCACTTAAAAATGTAGCCCGTTCCACAAAGGGATTACGGGAGGAACCGAGTGTTCAAACACGCGCACAAACCTGATTTGGTTTTGTGGTCGCATGTGCTGTAGAGCACACACAGCAAAAATTAGGGAGAGGGGCATTTGCAAAAATGAGGAAAAGAGATTTTCAAAGGTTTGGGTATACGCAACAGCAGGTGCTGCGATGATGAAGGCATGGGGTTTTTAGGAAGGGAGAGCGCAGAGGCGGACGGGGCAGGGACGACCATCCCCATCGGAGCTTTTCTGGTTCCTCATCCTTTCCTCCGAATAGCAATGACACTTCTGCGCCCCGAGAGCGGGGTAAAATGGGGGCGGGGGGATCGGCCGGTTCCCTGACCGTGCCTGTTCCCTCCTTGACCGGATTTCGGGGCCCCCCGCCGCCACGCCGAAGGCAGAGCCGCAGAGGGTCTTACCGCTGGGAAGGTCCCCCCCGGCGACACGCACCAGTTGGGCCATTTCCTCCCCCCCTCCCCGCGCTCTGGCTCCGGGCTGTGCCCCCTCCGCCCCCCGCACCTGCCGCCCCTCCGTGCCCGGGCCCCCCTGCCCCGGCCTGCGGGGCCGCTCCGGCTGCGGGGCGGGAGGCGGCGGCGCGGCCCCCCCGGGCGGGGGGCGGCAGGGCGGTGCGGGCGGGCCGGGCAGGGGGTCCCCTCCCTTCTCCCCTCCCTCCAGCCCCCGGTGCCGCCCGCAGGAGCCCGCCGCTGGCCGCCGGCTCTGGCCGAGGGGGCGTCGGAGCGGGCAGGTGGGAGCCGCCGGGCGGGGCGGGGGCCGGGCGGGGGCCGGGGGGCGGCTCGGCCCCCGGGGAGGCGGGCAGCGGTTTGGGGAGGTGCGGGGCTCGTTGCCATGGCTCCCTGCAAGCTCCGCCGGAGGAGATACTGATGCCAGTCACGGAGGGACCCCTCTTCCTTCTCGTGGGTGTGTAGCGGGGCTGGCTTTGGGGGTTGGTGGGGTTTTTTTTTTTGCCCCCCCCCTCCCCCGCCCCCTTTTTTTTTTTTTTTTTTTTTTGGGGGGTGGAGCGATTAATTTGGAGAGCCGGGACGGGGCTGTGGAGACGCCGCTGCGACCCGCAGGTCCGGCTCTGCCCGCGCCGGGCTCCAGGTAACGCCGGGGGGGCGGGGGGCCGGGACCCCTGCCCCTTCCCCTGCCCCTTCCCCTTGGGGGCTGCCGGGGGCTGCAGGGCGCTGGGACCGCGGGTGCCCCTGCCCCGGCCGCCCCCTCCGCTCGCCCTGCCTTTCTACTATAATCCTCTTTAATGAATTTTTTTTTTTTTTTTTTTAAATCTCTTTTTCCTTCTCCCTGTAACCGCGCCTGGTCCCGCACCGCAAGCGCTGGGCTTCGCCCTGCAAAGCAACGAGGAAACTGAGGCGCTGAGCCCCGCGGAGGGGCGAGCAGG
Source organism: Pelecanus crispus (assembly GCF_030463565.1). Lineage (NCBI taxonomy): Eukaryota > Metazoa > Chordata > Aves > Pelecaniformes > Pelecanidae > Pelecanus > Pelecanus crispus. Next base: position 47,840,415 of record NC_134649.1, read on the forward strand.
AGCCCGCGGCTCAGCGCCGGGGGAAGCCCGGGGGGGCCCCGGGGCGCCGGTCCCACCCGCCCCCATCCCCATCCCCGTCCCCTCCGGGCTGCCCCCGGGGCTGGCCGGGCTTCCCAGTGCTGTGGAAGCCGGTCCCGGCGCGGCGGGCGGAGCAGCCGCTGCCCGGGGAAAGTTTGCAGGGGGGGTGCGGAGCCCCGCGGAGCCCGGGGCGGGGGGCAGCGGGTGGGGGCGGCCGGGCGCGGAGGGGGGTCCCGGGGGGGCACCGCCACGGTCGCAGTGGGCTTGGCTGGGGGTCGGCGTGCACAGCCTCGTGTTTTAGGTGGGTTCAAGTTTGCAAGCCTGGATGTCGTGCATCGGTGGCAAACACTTGTTTCTTCTTTCCTTCCTAATGATTTTGGAGACTATTTTCTCTCTTTTTTTTTTTTTTTTCTTGCAATACCTAAATAATTAGAAATGTCCTCATTTTTTCTTTTTTTCTTTCCTGGGGAAGTGCTGTGATTGTGTTGTGCTCCAGGAGAGCTGTAAGAATCTTTAAACCTCAGCGTTGTGTGCCGTGCTTTATTAATTTATGTTGCACGATCAGAGCATTGGTGGTCTCAGCTAGGTTTAGGCTTTCATAATTTTCTAATAGACGTAGTAAGCATAAATAGACTTCTCATCTATCACTTCTATGCCTAATGTTACTTTGCTTCTTATCTTTGGGTAGAAAGGAGCTAAGCTATGGTATGTTGGATAACCTACAGGTATTGAGCCATAACTCAACAGATATAAAGCAAGTAAATTGGTTCTCAGTGCCGCCTAGGAATAGTTTTGCTTGAAACGTGTTTTGGAAAAAATTTCACCAGAGACTTGACAGGTGGTATTTGTGTTTGATTGGCAAGGGTTCATTTGATGTGACTGAGTTAACGAGTAGTTAACTAGTAGTAATGTGTTATGTAGCTCTCCCAAATACCATTCCGTAAGCAATAAATAATAAATATTATGAGTTTAGTTACAGGTCTGAGGAAGGGGGATGGAGGGGAAAAACCTGCACCTTAAAATGAATACGTGAATTTTGCCCATTTGTAAACACGCGTGTGACACTGCTTTGTTGGAGCCGTGCACATGATCCTTCGCCTGTTGCTTCCCGTGATCCTCTGCTTGGTTTTTACCGACGTGAAGCGTGAGAGTGCACGACTACTGCTGTGTTAACGCTTTTCTGTTGCTTAAAAGTAATGCATTTTCTTTGTCTTTCAAAAAAAACCCACAAAACCCCAAACCAACCCAAAACCAAACCCAAACCAACCCAAAACCAAACAACACCTCTCCCAAAGGGTCTTCAGTAAAACAGAAGATTTTTCTTAGCCAGTTTCTGTGGCCCTTCCTTAGGCCGAGCATCTGCTGTCAGTGGAGTTTGGCTTACAGAAGAGCTACAAGACCAGACTATGTTACATTAGAATAAGATGCAAAAGATAAGATACCAAGGTATGCAGGAGGTAATGGAGTTCCTTCAGGAATATTGCACAATATACATGAATGTATCATTAAATATCTTTATTAAAAAAAAACAAACCCTGTCCACAATCCAAGAATTGTAGAAGTTTTGTCATATGCAACACAGAGCTTTTAAACCAGTTTGTTCTCTTAAACTCTCGCAATTTATTACTGATTTTTGTATCCAAATAGGAGTAACATGAATTCTGAATATGGAGCTGAAATAAAGAGACGGTACTTCAGCTATATACACTTTGATTACATTTAACTCTCTCTAGGTGTGAGCAAATGTAATTATTATGGACGTTTAGTATGTGTTACTTCAGTAATTAAACTTAATGAATGAAAACATAACAGTCCACTTCCTTATCCCCAAAAACCTAGCCGATAAGCCTTCATTTAAATGAAAGATTACATTATACACATTATTTATGTGTACTTTGAGTGGCTAGGATTGTAGCCACCTTGTTTGCCAGTAAAAATACACTTTGTCACTTATGCTTGGAAGGAAAAATGAAAAAAAGAAATAGCTATACCTTCCATGAAATGATGTTGTGGATGGTTACTTCTGTGATAAGGAAGGATCCGCTCTTTTCCCCAGTGGAGAGGACAGGGCCTACTTTAAACACTACCAATTAGTTCAGTTTATCTTGCATGCGTTACAATGGTGCAGTTGGTTAATTATAGCTTTTCCCATTAGCAGTATGATAAGAACAATGAATTAACATATCACACGGATCAAAAGAACATCTACAAAGTTTATCTTGGAGGAAAGAAAGTGTTATTGTGTGGCAGGAAGTCCCCGTGGCTTTCCCAAGGCGCAGATTTGTTGGAATTCCTGAGCTGGTGCTTCAGAGCCTGATGAATGACTTGAATTGATCACAAACAAGTGACACTGGAGCTCTTGGTTGCTTAGCAACCCACCAAGATGCCACAATTTCTTCTCGTATATTTGTCCAGTAAAGTAGAAATTCTGTTTTGTTAAAGATCTGGTTTTTAACGAATTTTTTTTTTTTTTTTTTTTGCTAGCACAAAGCCCACCTTATAACAACCTTAGCTTATGTCTAATTAAAATTGATGCCTGGGTACAGAGTCTGGGGAGCAGCATGGGTGTGAAAAAAGAGCAGGAATCTTACTTGTAAACCATATTCTGGTGGTGATGTGCTCAGTGTTCTAGAACAAGTTTCAATTGTCCTTTCTCGGTTAGACTTCTGTTCAAAAACCAAAATCATTAGTGGGACAAGTAAGTCTTAACAAAGACGGTCATCTACCAAATGCTTTTTGAACAGTTCCCCTCATGCTGTCTCGAGGTGTGAGATCCTGCAAGGTCTTGTGACGTTACCCCACGCTCCATCACGAGTAAATGAAACGCAACACAGAACATGCGGTTTGAGCGTTGTCGGAGTTACGTTGGGGCGGTCTGGCCCATCCTATAGTCCATATGGCTGGAGATCTCTGCTAGGGTGTCCTCACAGAAGGCACTGGTTTCTTAACAGATCTATTTTGTGTAAGGAAATAACAGATTTAGTACTCAAAGAGCAGAAGGAGGATAAATGTTATCGTGGTTATATATACCCAAAGTACCAATACTGGCTTTAACCAGCTTGTGGCATCCTGCATACAGTTCATACATGCTGAATTATATTTTTACGTCAGTGAAATCTTTATTGTTGCCCTTGGGTCCCTGTACGCTGGCATCTTAGTTCTGAAGTGCACCTTGGAAGGGAATCCTGCAGTTGTCCTATCTACGCTTACTGTGCTTTGGTTTGCATTACAGGGGGACCGCACAAACCGGATTAATTTGAGATGAACCTAAAGCAGACTATCTGTTTCAGGAGTTTACTTGGTGCACTTCAGCTGCTAATGGGCTTTTCATCCGTGGCCTCCTGGCTAGAGCTAAAGTGAAGCCTTTGCAACGTGTGTGGGTGGATTTGGGGTTCCCAGCACTGTTTTGCTCTACTTACCTACACCCTTTTGAGCTCTGCTACTTGCTAATATAGACACATCCTTTTCCTTCTAAAACTGTAACTAAGAAAAAGCATACTGGGGCTAGGAGAACTGCAGGCTGTCATGGCATTTATTTTACTTAGCTAGTAGTTGGCGTTCTGGAAGATTTCTTCCTCCCTATTGGTGAGAAGAAGGAATCCAGGTATTTCTCCTCTTTCCTAGACAAAGAGCTTGGGTATCGCATGATTCACTGGCGTGTTGGACTAGAAGGGGATGTTGTAGCAGTGCCCGTGCTAACTGCTGCCATATTTGGACCACAGTGACCCAAATCTCAACTCATTGTCAATATTCCTAGGCTAAGATTATATAAAGGTTCATAACCTGTGTACTTGTAATTGCCTTTCTAGGCTTAGACAGACTTAGGTGAAGATTCAGGTACCTATGAACTTGTTTGATTTTCTCGTGGGGTTTTTTTGCTGTTGTTTCTGTGTAACAAAGTCAATGCCCAAAACTCAAGGTTGTTGTATTTGTTGGGTTGGTTTTTTTTTTTTTTCCCCTGCAGCTACTCTCCTTGTGTCTGCTTTATGCATTGATTTCTGTAAGTGCATTTGCATACCCAAATGTTGATTAGTGCTTGCCATTGTAGTGATTGCCTCTGCATTATAAATAGATGAAGGTACACGGTAATATTTGGTGTCTCGGGTTTATACTCCCGGCATGTCCAGGCACCCCGTATGAAATGCACAGCGTGGAGCTATGACGGCCGTTGTGATGTGTTATTTTCTGACGGTGCAGCATTTCCTTAGCAGATGTTTCTGTCTTCCTTCGTTACACCTGAATGTATAAAACTCCACAAAATGCAGATGGAAAACAGTTTATCATTAAAATTAGTTTTATCGTTACAGCTGAACTAGTGTTAGTTGCTTTGAGCATGACCTCCAGGTACAGATCCTGCTCCATGTAAGAAGGACAAGATTTATGTTGCTTTCTCCATTAGGTCTTTTAAGTCTACGTAATTTCTTTTGACCCTCGCTAGCCCTCTCTTTTCTCCATTTATCAAGAAAATTGCCAATTTCTCTTTTCAGGTGTTTTTTTCTCCTTTTGCTGAGTCAGCAACAAGTTGGAATTAAATTAGTGGTGTGGTGGGGGTATGACTTGGGTTAGGGAGGGTGAAGGGGAGATTGGGGAGGACAGGGATGAGGCTGCTTGGACTCATCCTCATCTTTGCTCCTGAAGAAACAGAGATGTCTGGATCCGGGCCTGAGCAGCTGGGGGAGAAGGAGCCAATGGTCGAGGCTGGGCAGGGCTGTTTCTGTACGAGTGCGGCTTTCGAGGATATTTTCAACAGATGGTTCCTGGTCTGGCTGTGACAGTAATAGCCAGTCTGTCAGCCAGGCTGAGCTGCCTCGGGGACAGCCCCATGCCGAGCTCCCACCAGGTAACCTCCACACAATCGCTTTCGCTGTGGCAAGGAAGCGGAGCTTCTTGTAGCGTCCCCGTTTCATCCTCCCCTCGTTTGCAGTCGAGGAGATGGGGGAACGGTGAACCTTGTGTACTTGCCATGGACTTCGTTTCCCCTGGGCTGCCGCAGGTGGTTCAGCAGCAAGACGTGCTCGAAGCCTTCGTAACAAGGCCAAATGCCGGGTCCTGCACTTGGGTCAAAACAACCCCATGCAACGCTACAGGCTTGGGGAAGAGTGGCTGGAAAGCTGCCTGGCAGCAAAGTGTTGGGGTGTTGGGGGTGTTGGTAGACAGCCGGCTGAACATGAGCCAGCAGTGTGCCCAGGTGGCCAAGAAGGCCAACAGCATCCTGGCTTGTGTCAGGAATGGCGTGGCCAGCAGGAGCAGGGAGGTGATTGTGCCCCTGTGCTCGGCGCTGGTGAGGCCGCCCCTGGAATGCTGTGTCCAGTTTTGGGCCCCTCACTACAAGAAAGACATTGGGGTGCTGGAGCGTGTCCAGAGAAGGGCAGCGGAGCTGGGGAAGGGTCTGGAGCACAGGGCTGGTGGGGAGCGGCTGAGGGAGCTGGGGGTGTTCAGCCTGGAGAAGAGGAGGCTGAGGGGAGACCTGATCGCTCTCTGCAACTGCCTGGAAGGAGGGTGTAGTGAGGTGGGTGTTGGTCTCTTCTCCCATGTAGTTAGCGATAGGACAAGAGGAAATGGGCTCAAGCTGCGCCAGGGGAGGTTTAGGTTGGAAATTAGGAAAAATTTCTTTACAGAAAGGGTGGTCAAGCATTGGAACAGGCTGCCCAGAGAGGTGGGGGAGTCACCATCCCTGGAAGTGTTTAAAAAATGGGTAGATGTGGCACTTGGGGACATGGTTTAGTCTAGTCTACCCTTGATTGGTTTAGTGTGGACTTGGTAGTGTAGGTTAATGGTTGGACTGGATGATCTTAAGGTCTTTTCCAACCTGAACGATTCTATGATTCTATGCGCTTGGTCTTCAGCCCGGACCCCACCTACGCTGCTCTCACCTGCCTGGTGATGCTCCTGCTGCACCCACCACAGCCGCTGCCTCCTCTTCCTCCTCATAGCAGCATGGAAGGCAGCATGTGGGTTGTGTTTTCACATGTGCTTGTGGCTGCTGGTCTGTTTTTTAGAGGTGGACCGGGCAGTAGCTGTAAAGTTGGGATGAACACGCGTGAAGGGGGTCTGGAACTGCTGGGAAGTCTCACTGCCCTTGTGAATAGAAGGTTTAACTCTAAACAAGCCAAGTAGTGAAAGCACAGGACTCCAGTTCCACAGAAGTGTATCTAAACATTTCAGTGAGCCTAAATCCTCCTACCTTTCCATATAGCTTAGCCAGATGACTTCAGTGCTTTTAAAAATCTCATTTTGAGTGTCTCCATTTTTTTGTGAGACCCTAGAGACGACTGCAAAAGGTTGGCAGTTGCAATCTGGGACAGCCTCCCAGTTAGGCTGTGATCTCCTAAGAGAAGTAGGGAAAAATAAATTGCAGAATCGGGCCCATCCACCTTTCAGTCTGTGTCTCCTTTGGTGACTTTTCGAGTGTGACACAACCAATTCCCTGTCAGCCTTTCCCGCTGGCTGACACAGAAGAGGTGGCTCTGAATGCTGCCTGCTGTGCCGGTATGGCACTTGAAAGGAAGAGAAGACTGCCTTTAAGGGCTGTATTCCCACAGCTTTAAAGTATATTTGAAAAATGCATCATTCAGGTATGTCGTGTGTATTGCAGTATTAAAACTGATGGAAAGCTGGAACAGTGTTTCAGTAAAAAATAGCTGGTGCCATTGCTGTATTCCCAGTGCTTGAAATAAAATTAGTCTTGATGAAAGATTGCTCTGCTTATAGGAAAAGTAAAATTATTATTCCAGGGCAGATTTTTTTCTCTTAGAAAATCCCATAATAATGCTTTCAGCTAACAGTACTAATTAGCTCAATGGTGTGGGGCTTTTTTGAGACATACTCATGGAATACACTGGTTTTTTTGCAGTTTATTGAAATCAGAGAATATTTAACAATAAAAGATTGTCTGTAGATTTTTGGAGCATCTACAAATTTTTCCAAGAGTGGTTTCATAGCCCAGTGTGGTCTGTCTGTCACATCACTAAAATCCTTCCCTCTGCGGTACTGGGGCGGTTTGTGTTGGTTGATACAGGTCTGTGTGCGTGCTTGCACCCATGCCTGTTTGCCTAATTTTGTTGGGTTTACTTTTTCATAGGCAAAATACTCCAAACCATAATATGTTTGCTGATTTCAGTGAACTTATTAACTAAAATTGGGGCTACCGCTCAGGTATTTTACTGAATAAGGGCCCTGTGCTTTTATTTTTCACAGGTTATTCTTTCATATTACTCCACCAATGACTTTGTTCTAGTAAAATTTCATTGTAGGGAATAGACTTTAGAGGATTTCTATTTTGCCCTGATATGAGTCAGAGAAGGTCCCATCTGATCTTGGTCGTGAGACGGTTTTACAGCTGAATAAACTGTATTCAGCTCTTACTTTGTATGAGTTCTGCTGAAGCATCGATCAAAACTGTAGCTATTTTAGTAACTAAAATCCAAAATCCTTTGAGAGAAGTATTCCTTTTGTTACATTTGAGCAGAAGAAAATAACACAGAACTGAACTACTAGTATCTGCATGTACTGATGCAAGATTTTATTTAATATATTTTTAGGGAAGTAACAAACCCGGTACACTGTGGTGACTTCCAGGATTAATATTGCACATGAAAACCGCTGGTGAAGTCATGGCGCCACTGAAATAGATGGTCAAACTCCCACTGACCTCAGCAGAGTCAGGTTTTTGTCCCAGGAGTGATGAAAATCTAATTTACAACCTAACCGGTTTGAGAAATAGGCATAATGGCTCAGGTCCTCGACTGATACAAATTACTGTGGTGCAGCCGAGGATGATTGAGTTACGCTGACTTATGCCATCTGGGCTCCTGGAGAATCGTGTCCGACGGCCGCACGGGCTTGTCGTGTCCATCAGCAAGCGCGCCGCAAAGGGCTGTGCGCTCGGGCTCGCTGCAAACAGGCATATTGGGAGCTTTATAACAGTGTCTCCTATCCAGTAGCATATTCTCGTCTCGTATTTTGACTGGAAACAAATAACAAGGAAGCAGTAATGAATATTCCCGTTTACTCAGTCATACAAATTACCAGTGTACCGTAAACTATAGAGGAGCAGTGATTAAAGGACTGTCCCAGCTGTACAAAGCCAAGGCATACCTATGTCATTAAATTTAAAGGGTTACCACTGAAATCCACAGTAATTGCTCGGGGTTCGCTACCTGCATGGCAAACGCACCTTTCTATTATTGACTGTACGAGATTCGACCTCGGCTTTCACCGAAACCTGGGATTTTTGTTGGCTCCGATTACCGTGTTGAATTGCAGCATCCCTGCTGTTTGTGTCTCTGCAGCACTCAACCGCTGATTTTGCCCACCCCGCTGGCAGGTGTTTTTCGGCTAATACCTGCCCAGACGGTGCCTACCTGCTGGGAAACACTCAGGCTCGCCTTTTCAGCTTCATGTTACAGCCCAGGGAACTGCTGAAAATTGAGAGCTGTTGGAGCTGTATTATGGCACAAAGCTTTATTAAAGTGCGCTGAGTGTGGTGGCACCAGAAAGTAATACAGCTGGTCTGGTTATGCAGCCCTTGAAGAGAAGGAAGTTTCTCCCATTTATTCCCACGTGTGCAGGGTCCTCCCTTTCGGAGCATTGTTACTAATTATCCTGCCAGTGCAGCAAATTTTCACTGTCAGCCATTCCCCCTGTCAGGCATCACTGTACGGTGAAACCTCACATAATTCCAACTGCATAGAAAGATTAAAATTTCATAAGAAATATGCCTCAGTGTTTATTTAAAAAAAAAAAAAAACCAAAAAAACAAACCCAACAAACCCTAACAGGCAACAAACATCAAGGACTATTCACAAATCTTATCGTGTGTATCACAAAAAAAAATATTGGAATAATCTTTGTATTCAGCAGATAAGCAGCGTTCTCCATACAAACCTCTTCCACTGTCATCCTCCGAAATGTATGCTAGGCTTGTCTGTGCACAAAGCTCCTTGTAACGGGTGGTGGTTAGGCCAAATTTTTTTATCCTTACCTAGGATAGGAAATAGGCAGGAGCACTATGTATTTGTAGTGTTAATTATATAATACTCTCGCTGAAAAGAAAAACGTATGCAAACTTTTGAAGCTCAGGCAACGGCAATCCATTTAACTATTTATAGCGTTATGTATTTTATAATCCCCAACCCCAAGTGTCCCCAGAGAGGGAACGCGCCCTTAAAAATTTCAGGCCTTTAAATGAATTTAAATTTGCTCATCTGCATGCTTTTTTTTTTTTTCTTTGTTCTGCCTGAATGAGATATTACTTCAGTAATTGAACTGTAACTTCGCTACAGGTAAATAACATAAGACAGCTTATATTCCAAATGCTTGACCGCATTAGGCTTGTGCGGTGCTAATCTGGCAATTTGCAGGGCACCTTTGAGAGGAGACGGTGTCCAGTCCACTTAGGATCACCGAGCGCTGGGCTGGCGCTTGAAAGTTCAATTAACGTGTGGTGCTAAATGTGATTCTCGAACAGGGACTTGAAAGGATGCTGTGGGGTGACGAAACAGCCATCCCTGGAAAAAACTTCTTACGGAGTTAATATCGTATAGATAGGCTAAAGCTGAATTCTCCTAAAAATCAAATTTTACAGCTAAAACATAATACTGAAGTGTCTGAAATGACTTTCGTGAGCAGGCTGTGGTGATAGCCTTTGTGGTCCGTATTGTTCTCGGCGGCTGGATTTGGCATCTCCGTACCTGCGCGACAGATAAACTGGGGTGGGTGGACAGAAATGGTGGTGGGAGGGAGAGGCGAGACTGATCAAAAGGATAAAATGTCTATTGGAAAAAGTCTTGTTTAGTACCTTTGGAGAAGGCAGGGTGATATATCATACAAGGACGACGAAGTGGTTTTGGCTCCATTATCCCATGTGTCTTGGCGTACTGTGGAATATCGGAGGAGCCCATGTACAAAGAGGGAAAGCAGAAGGAGGTAGGGGATGATTGTCTGGAGAGCTTGGCACCAGTCCCAGAAAAATAATGGGTAAGTTGATAGAGGACTGAATTAATATAGAGTTAAAGAATAGAGAGATAATTAAGGCCAGTCACTATGGCTTTCTGAAAAGGGAGCCCATTCCTGATGGGGTTACGGGTTTGATAGATATGGGTAACTAAGCATAGTGGCAGCGTTTTCTAGGTGTTAGATCTGGTATCTCGTGAAATCTCAGTTAAAAACAAACCAACCAACCCAACAAAGTATGTAGAATTAGTAGCAGTCTTGTTTAATGGATTAAGATTTAGCTAACAGAGCTGAAAAGGGTATTTGTCCGTGGGGATTATTGATTGCAAGATGTGTGGGTTTAGCACAGTTTCACAAGAATGAGAACTAGTCCTGTAACTGTTTAATGTTTCTATCAATAATCTGGACACAACAAATAAATGACTGCTGCCAAAGTTGTGGATGAGGCAATATAGGTAGTGTGGAATTAATAATAATAAGTTTTATGGAGCAGACTGACCACCTGGCGAGATGTTGCCTCTTCTCCTGTCCTCCCAAGAGTTTGTGCCTTAACCAACGCACTGGAAGAGGGTATCCTTGAGAAGAGTTACTGTGACAAGGTGTGGAGGGGTCACAGTGGACAAAGAAAGGAAGATGACTTTGTAACGGGATGCTATGGCTGAAGGACTAGCGGGATCCTTTGACACAGGGTTTTTATCTGAGTGCAAGAGAATGCTGGAAAGCTATGGCCGGTTTTGGTGTCAACAGCTGAAAAAGAGTTCACAAAAGTTTGCAAACAAAAGTTTACAAAAGTAAAGAAAATAACCACAGTATTTATTTGACGGATGGAGAAAATTCCCTGCAGTGAGAGATTTAGAGAGCTCAATCTGCTTAGCTCATCAAAAAGAGGATTGAGACGGGCCTTGATTACAGGGACAAGTATTTTCATGGGGAAGTATATCCAGCTTTTTAATCAAGAAGAGAAAAGAAAAATAAGATCCAATAGCTGGAAGCTGGAGCCAGACAATTTTAAATTAGACATTAAACACAATTTTTTTAATCTGTGATTAACCAATGGAATGAACTGTGGTGTGTTCAAATCGAGACTGGATACCTTGTGAGATACGATCAGTCAAACACAAGTTACTGGATGTGATTTGCAGGCGATAGGGAAAAGCACAGCAGCCTGTGACATACAGAAGGGTGCAAAGGCCTTAAAATCTGTGAGCATTGAAAGGGCAATGAAAGGAAGAAGATAAGAAAACAGAGGAACATACATGGGAAGCACAAAAAGGAGAAATAGAAGCACCAAAGGGCAAAGAAAGGAATTTCAGCTGGAGAAGGAGCTTCTGTTTCTAAATATGGGAGCATATGTCTCAGCAAAGTGAGTTTTGGCATTGGAAACACCTTGAGTGTTGGCAGAGCTGGAGTCATCTGTTCCGTAGTCAAAACAGCAATTTCGGCCTCTATGCTTTGTTAATGATGATGAAGAAGCCTCCTATTTGTGGTTTGGGCTTTTGGCACCATTGGCTCCCTGCTCTGCTGCTGCGAGAGAAGACGGCGCAATCAGCTCTACTTAGACGTGATGGAGCTGAGGGCTGTATCCCGCCATGAGAGCCGTGCTCCACGGAAGCGAAGGGCATGTCACGCGTCGCCTGGGCTATGGCACGATTCACCTTTTCAGCAGCGAGCTGTCACTGCGGTCTCTTGTGTGCCCTTCGCTTCATGGACATCAGTGTTACACATACGAGTTTTAAAAGAAATCATGAACGCTGTATTTATACCATTAAAACCAAATTTTTGGGAAATCCAGCAGGGAAACCTATGTGGTCTTGGCTGTTTCTGATGAGTACTGTCTGTGTATGTGCTTGTCCTCTTGAAACAGTTTCACCAGATCAGTGACTGTGTCTTCTTTCCTCAAAGAAGAAACATGCTATATTTCAGGTGCCCACAGTGCCTAATAACCAGGTAATCATTAATTTAAATGTAATATTGTGTTTCTTCTCTGGGGAAGTGCAGTGGTTCAAGTCAAGATGATGGTCCAGGTGAATTTGCTGCTGTTTTTTTCTGTGGATCTCCAGTTATAGCGGCAAAGAAACAGATGCCTTAAGGGCTGTAAGTCACTTTGCTGTCGTGGAAGCTCTTTAGCCAGGACTGAAAATCACTTCTCCGGAAAAATTTTCAAAAGTGCTGTCTTACGGCCACAGTAGAGGATACTACTGTAATTGTTAAGTGGAGAGAAATAACTCACATAAGTTATTTTTTACAACTCCATCACAAAGCTATTACCTTTGTTCAGCAACATTTCCTGTATTGTTTTTGGATTTGAAGACAGCCGTTATTTCAGGATCTTTTCAATGGAAATTGGCAAGGTGTTTCGTTTGGACTGTTTATCAGAACCATAAACTCTTTGTGATCCATTAGAGCACCCAATTACCTACAGCTCTGCATGGGACAACGCTTTCTGCCTCGTATGGCCGTAAACATTTTACATTGCCAACAATACCGAATATCAATTTTCTGACTCCTGGGCCGGTGTGGGTATTTTAAGGACTGTGCTAGAACCTGGGCTTATTATGGTAATATTCTTCTTGGAACTAGGAAGACTGATAAACTGTAAGAAACAGTTTTCTTGTGAAAAAAAAAAAAATATGCAGGAATGCCTGCGCTACCTGTAATAATTGACTAACTGGACAGTAATTATTCCAAAATACTGTTGCAACTCTGTTGACCTTGATGATCATTTTCTTTCTCAATGGACATCTGAATAATTGCCTTTGCCTAAGGATTCCCTAGAAGCTGTTCTCAAATCAGAGCAGCACTTCAGCATTTAACTCATGACATTGTGACATCCATTAGGAACGCAGAGAGGTAGGAATTACCCTATTCAATCCGATTAAAGATCCAATTAACTTAGAATCCTATCTCTGTTAGTAACTAATACTAGATGACTCAACAGCCTGGGAAAAAAAGAAACCAAACCACCAAAAAAACCAACCCCAAACCTTCCTCCCTCCTCCCCTGAACTCTCATTATTGCAATTAAGGAACAAAGTGTCCCTGAAAGATTTTTTTTTTTAATTTTTTTTTTTTTTTCCCCTCACCCCCTGCTTCTTACCAAGCATGTGTTGCTTGGCTTCCATCCTGAAACATGAGATCGATAGCCCTTATAAATTCTTACCCTGGCTTGGGAAAGTATTATTATTAGCACTTTAAACATCTAATCATTCTCCTAATCATTACGCCCTTTGTATCAATAACATTTTTGTGTCAGAGAGTTCACAAAGTTAATTATTCTGATTTTCTTTCCCGTTTTAAATTTGCTGGCTCTTAATTCCAGTGTGATCATTAAAGTGACTATTTGACCTTGTTTCACCTGTTTTCATAAATACTTATGTCTTGTCATGTTCATTCCTTGAAACACTTCATCTGTACACAAAATACTGATAATTCTTTTCATTCCTTTCTTAAAGGGACCTTTAATATTTCCCTTATTTTTGACCTCTTTAGTCCTTTCTATTTCTATAATTTTTGAATGCAGTTATACTTAGTGTTAAAGGTAAGAGTATATTAGCAACACATCTAAATTGCTAATCTTGCACCATACTTATTTTTAGTCCTTTCTAAAGCATTCTGTACAGAACCTCCCATCTTGGTTGCATCTTGACCACCTCAGCCTACTGAGCAGATGCTTTCTATTGAAGCGATTTTTCTTTTTTTGTAGAAAGAAAACAATCTATTAGAAACACTATTCTCTTTCAGCCCTCCAAAGGCCAGGGGCTATTTGGCGAATTTAACTTCGGTTAAATAAAATGAAACAAATCTATTATGACCCTTGAGAAAGTCTGATGTTTTAGAACATAGGCCGTTTCTAAATATAGGGATCGGAAATTAATGTCTCCCTGGGTAGATTATTCTGTAACTGCCTCCTGCAAGGTTTTTCATAGTTTCTTTTGAACTGAGTGTCCTGGCCATTTCTTAAGCAATAGTAGGTAGAGTGGACAAAGTGTTAAGATGATACACTGTAAGGTAGAGATATAGAGATATATATATACACACTCTCACACAATTAGTTAAATTGCTTACTGAATGTGTATGTTTTTGCGTGGAATTGTTTAACCATCATGGCAGTTCATGGAGAAAAGATTTGGGATATATATATATATAGCACACATATATATTTTCTAAACCATTTTGTGCAATGGGCGATAAATTTTGCCTTGGGCTTTTGAACGTGATGTTACTTTATCTTCCCTGAAAACAATTGGAGTACCAGCAACATCTGATGTGACCGAAAGGGAAACAAACAAAAATGAAGCAGCTCAATATGGAGCATATCAAATTCTTAGTCTTATTTTGGAGACATGAATTTTGAAACTTCAAATTATGCACCTATAATGAGCGTGTGTTTGCATGAGTATGCATGTACAAGCGCACATATACCTTCTGCGTATAAACACATACATATGCAATTCGGATCTTTGTCTTGTGCAGGCACGTGAGAAGTGCTGGAAAGCTCGTTTACTGCTGTTTATTGGTTCTTAAGATTTAACAGTTAGGTCTTATCACAGGTATGGAGAAGTGATTCCGTTTCCTTCTATTTGGGGGCATTGCTTTTATTTGGGGTCTCTTCTCTGTAGAAGAACATCTTCCCGTATTTGGCTGCAGACACTCACTGTAGCAGATGTTATGACTCAGAGCAGACAAGAAGATTCAGATTTTTTTTTTTTTTTCATAAGTGACTTGCCCCCAGGCATGTTTTGACAGGGAGGATATCATTTCAAATTAAATGTGAATGTGGAGGCTTTCCAAAGCTACAAATTGCAGAGATTTCTCAGCGTGACTCAAAGAAAAAAAAAAAAAGTGTTGTGCATGCTGATCATTTGCTGCGGTGGGAGGGTGCTGCTGCGGTGAAGCTCTGGGACTGAAACCCATAGTTGATTGCCTTGTTACAGATTTGGACACAAGAGAGGCAGTGTCCATGAGTGGGCTGCTTTGACTTCCTTCCTTTAATAACCATTTTCCTCTGTAAACTTGCACAAAAGCCAACACGGCAGAGCTGGTTTTGCCCTGCTGCCTTCAGGTAGGCTGGGATGGTGACTGGTGGTTTAAGATCTCGTTTCCCCTACCTGTTCTCAATGGTCAGGCCAATCTCTAGCATCAGTGAGCAGAAGATATTTTGAAGAGGACAAACAATTCTTTCTGCAGGTAGGCGATCCAGAGGATGCTTCCTGCTGAAGACTGCCAGGGGGCCATGAAGGGCTTTTTGTCTGTACCAGGATGATTGCTTTTCCCCTTTGGAATGGGGAGAGGGGCAATGAGGAGAGGATTTCCTTCTTACTTGTCATGGTGTTTGGTTTTTTTTTTTTAAATATTTCAGGAAAATTAATAGAGGGAACATCTATAGTTCTGAATATTATCCCATGAGCTATTGGTGTCTGTGATCCGTGTGTCTTTTGAAGTAAGAGATCTTAATACTCCAGATCTCTAACATTTTAAAGTGGGGTTTGGGTTTTTTTTTTTTTTCCCCAAGTTTAAGAGCAGACCTTTTTCTTTCTAATGAAGAACTAATGAATTTCTAAATCTCCAGATTCATGGCACAACAATAAAGGTCAGATTTGCATTGTTTGAAGCCGGTACTCTTTGCGTGGGTTCTGACTTTATGAGGATATTATGTCTTCTCGGAGTTTGTCTTTCATTCTTCCCACCTTTATTCTCTTTTTCACCTTTTGTTCCAGCTTTTGACCCATGTTTCATCTCTTTCTCTGCTTCTCCCTCTTTGGTTTTCCTCATCCCCCACTGCTGGGTCTTGTGGCAGGCGTACTTGGGCACAAGGTGTTTCTGCAGCCTCTGGGACAACCCCGACCACAGCATTTTGGTGTTAACACGGCGTCAGTAAAAGGAACGACGCTGATCAAGGGCTGTTTTCATCCATGTGTGACTTCACCTGGCATCTGTTAATTTACACTTCTCTTGGAAGCTGGTGGAATTGTGGAAATTTATATGCAGGCAGGATCTGGCCCCCTGCCTTGGCTGCGCTAGGCTTTTAGGGAGACATGGACATGAGCTTCCTTTGTGTTGCTGAGTTTGCAAGGTTTTTCCTTCTGCGCTGAGAACACAGCGTAGGAAAGGAACGAGAGCGAACTCTGATAGCTTTAACTCGTAATAAGTCCGATGTCCTCGGGGACAACAGAGATTAAAGAGCCAAAATTCTCTAGGAGATTGTCACTTGGCTAATGATGATAGTAGCCTACGGCAGCCAGGGATGATATGGCTGATACTTAGCAGAGGTTGTGAACCAATTAGTCTGCTCAACAAAATACTTGGTCCATTGGGTGCAAACGTTAAGAATATTTATAGGGCTGGCTACAGAGTCAGCTAATCAAAACTGGAGAAAGCTACTTAAGAGGCTGTCCCAGGCTCTACGGAGGCTATGAGATTACACAGCTGACATAAACAAATGGTTGTCGTGTAACTATTAGGACTTAGAGATTGTATTTGAACTGTTTTTCAGTTTCCTAGCATTGTAAAATCAATTAGGGGTGCTTAAACCGTGCTAGAGACCGCTTCCCTGTGGAGACTTGACTTCAGCGGTGGCTGTCCATAGGTGATCTCCTGCAGGCTGGCATGCTCCAGCTTTGCTTTTGGTGCGTCTCAGATGGTCCAGGTAGGAGCCCGTTCCCATGATGGCAGAGGATGTCGCATGAGCTGGTCCAGGTAAAATGGCAGCAGCACAATTATAATTCAGCATATGCTAGCAGGTTGGTTTGCATTTGTTAACTGCTTAAACTCTTTCACCCATTAACTCTTTAACCTACGAGCTTGCTGAAGAATGAAATTATTGCAAATCAACCTTGGTATTGCAGCCTTGTCCATTGTATTAGCAATGGCCAGCCCGTCATACTGGTGACGTAGAGAGTTGGTGCTTACATAAGGTCTAATAGTACAGCTGGAGAAGAAATGCAGTAATTCATCTAAATTTACAGGGCGGCTTAAAGGTTTATAAGAGTTTCTTTCTTGGCTTTTTTATTCAATTGCACTTCATGTTAAGTGCAATTAATAAAATAATTTTTCAGGTTCCCCCCCCCCCCGTTATCTAAGGCATCGCTTAGCAGAACCACTTCTGTTAAACGGGTAATACCATGGGAAAAGTCCACAGGCTTTGCTGGAAAAGCTTTTCAAAACCTGAGAATATTCATTCCTCAGATTTAAGACATAAGTGTGGTTATACATGTTTTTACAGAGAATCTCCAAGTAGAGCAGCAGCTTCTAACCGTACTACTAAGCTTCTGATCAACATATTCTGCCGTGCTATTTTACAGCTGTTATTTTATAGCAAGCAATCAGTTTGAAATACAGCCATTTTGAATTTGGTGCTGAAGGTGGTTTTCTCCAGTACTTATTTGAAAAATCAAATGTTAAACTGGGGCATTTATTGTATTTAGCAAGCTCTACACTAGGTCTTTACTTAAAGAAAAATAAAATATTAATAAAAGTCAGGTTGCAGATTGTTCTGGTAAGCACTATGTGATTTTATTTTTATTATTATTATTATGGTTTTTTACACCCCCCTGTGTAAAAGCTTTCCTTGTGCTGCTGCTATTCTGGCTGTAAGTGGTTGTAAGTGCAGTGGATTTTAATATACAGATGTTACTTCTGATGGAACTTATATATTGAAAATGGCATAATGTCTTTTTTTGATCCTGAGAAGCATAATGATTATTGGTACTGATAATTGTGTTAATAGCTTTTTTCTTTTTTTTGTTGTTGTTGTTGATACGTGTATCAGAGATGCAACATACTGGCAGTTAAATGGGGTAAAAATGGTCTTTTCAAGAGGACGATCCAAGTCCATGGAGACTCTCTAGGGATCTCATTAAAGCGCTCTTTTCTTAATATAGTGTACTGCAATAACAGCTATCAGAATCCCCACAGTGTGGTTTCCTGATAGGTTAGTTTACACAGAATTAATTGTCTAATTTTGCAAGCAACCAGTACAGTGCACACTGATTTTTTTTAAATGTATTTATTTATTTATTGTCTGATGTGTTGCTCTTGTGGTTTCTGCTTCATATTTTAAGATAGTTTTTACAATCTGTCTTTACTTATACCACTTTGTCATAGCACATATTACATAGGTATCATGATTTATTCTTACCATTCTTCTTTTTTTGCTTCCATATATAAGAAATTGCTGTTACTTTAAGCAATACATTTTTGCATAAAGTGGTTTTTACACAACGCAAATAAAAGGAGGCATCAGAAAAGCAAATTCAGATTTTATAAGGCTTCTGTGGTTTAGATGCTCCGGAGACCAGTCCTGAATGAGGAGAGTGGATTTCCCTTGTCCTCAGAGGCCAGCTTGCTGGTTTGTCTGGTACAGGAGTAGCAAAGAGAAGGTGAGCCTTACGCGGAACAAAGGACCGGCAAGTTGCCGTCAGTTGATACAGAAGCGTAGGCAAATGCATTTGAATAAAATCGCATAGGCTGTGCTGAGAATTTGGCCTGAACAGGATTTTAAATGTATTTTCGGGCTTCCTTTTTAAAGTGAAGATCTTGAAATATAATTTGCACACAAACAGAAGACTTCTGTCTTACTACCTGTGTTTAGGCACGTGAGAAAGATGGAGTTATGTGGAATATTCTTCAGCTCGGTTTGGGCAGGACGGCTGCTAAAACAGCTGCTGGTCTCGACCAGCTGCTAAAAACTGCCTTCCAGCCCGACTCGTCATCGCCGCTGCCCTCGGGAGATGACTCTCCTTCCCTTACCTGCTCAGACTCGTTCAGGTGGGGAGAAGATGATGGGTTCATGCTGATTCCTCACTCCTGGACCTGGCTGTGTTCCTGCAGCCTGCTGATGTTTTTACCCTGAGGAATGGCTTTGCTCTGCGAAGCCCGTTGCAAAATGCAAACATCGCTGCTGAAGCTATGGCTCTTCACTTGCGATCAGCACGTTGGCTGGAGGAATTGGTGACCTTGTCCTCAGCTACTGGAAACTGGAGAAGTTATATGAGTAGCTGAAAGAGCTTTCTGCGCAGAATCTGGAAGCCATATAGGAGGCAGGGAGTGAGCACGGGCTGGATGTGAGCTGGGAGAAACATGGGAATCCAGAGGCAGCCAGAAGAGATGTAGCCTGAGGAGACTGCAGAAATGAAAGAATAGTCCTGACCCAAGCACGTGCGTTTGTGGCTGCTTGAGTACCCGCTGTCCTGGTGTGGTGATGGCTTATTAGAACATCTCCTCTTTCTATAGGATGAAGAGCTGGGTGGAGGAGGGAGGGAGGGCTGAGGAGCAGTGCAGAAGAGGAGCAGGTCCCCACTGCTCCAGTTGGGAGTTCAGGCAATGGGGGTCCTCCACCTGGGAGTGAAAGGATGCAAAAGTGAAACACTTTGATTAATGCAAGTGAGCTCCCTAGCTCAGTGACAGGGCAAGTCAGAATAGCTTATTTGGGGGCGGGGCAGGGGGAGGAACCCAAAGCAGCACAACTGTTTGCAAAGTGTGTTGTACTTTGGAAGCAATGTGTTTGTCAGCACTTGAATTTTACCTTTCCTTTCTCATTTACATACATGACACATTCTCCAGGTGAAAACTATGACTTTTCCTGTAAGAGGTGAGCATTTTGGACAGTGCTGCCACCCTTCTTGCCAGCATGTCTAGGAGGGAGAAATAGGAAGGAAGTCAGTGAAAGGTTGAGATTCCTTTGCCTTCTCATTCATCGCCTTTTTAGCTCTTGCCTCGGTTAAAGAAGTGAAGGTGCAGTGTACGCTGTGAATTTATAATGCTGTAGTTATTCCAGACTGCTTTTGTAGACAGGGATTGTGTCTCCCTGTTAGACACTAGATATGAGAAAGCCAGCCTACAGGCTGCGGTATGGATCCAGCCCACCAAGCAATTGAGATGTCTCCATCGCGCTGGCACAGTATGGCTGTTCCCAGGTATTACAGACCATGTTGTGTGCACTGGGCTCGACCAGACGTGAGGCTGTTCTCTGTTGCGAGGCACCCGAAATGTGAGTGTGCCACCATCCTGTCTGGTCCTGCGACAGGGAATTGACGGTGTGCAGAGCCTCTGAATGCTGTGTCCCATCCTGGCACCATTGGTAATGTGCATGTTGTTCTCGTGTCAGTTATTATCTCAAAGTGTTGACATCATATACTAAATAACACTTAAGCAGGTCTCTTTCCATTAGAAGCTGAATTCCCGACACAATTGAAGTCAGTGGAGCTTTTGTCACTGACTTCAATAGGCCTCAGCTTCCACCTCGTAACTCCATGCGAAGAAGAATAAATTGCTGCCGAAAATGCAACTGTCTCTGACATCCAGTGGGAAAGGATAATTAGCAGTCAGTCATGGAGCTGCCATCGTGGTTGTCTGATGAATAATAGAACTGAGTACAAGTGATACATTGCCTTCCAAGTGGGTAAAGTGATTTTAGCAGATTAGCAGGAGTGTAGGCAGCCAAGAAATACAGCATGAAAACCAAGTGTGAGATGAGTTCTAGACAGTAGACATCAACTTTTCTGTCTGGTTGGCCTCTGAAACGTACCGCCTAGTTTTATGTAAACACTAAAACAGGAAGATGTTGGGGATCAAGAAGACAAAATCTTGTGTTACCAGGCTTCATTTCTTTTTTTGTTGTTGTTGAATTGGGTTAATGTTCTTAAAAGAGCATGAGAGAGAGGTTTCAATGAAAGCCTTTCTCCATTTGTGCTTCTTGTCAAAAATGCTTCTGGAGCTGGTTAGAGCATGGTTGGAGCTCTGGTGTAAGGATGATGGTACAAGGGTGAAGGACCATGTTTTATGGACGTGTGCAGCTTCCATGCACTGAGGAAACACTGCCTTGGAAACTCTGATTTCTAGCAGAAAGACAGTTAGACCAGCTGGTGCAGCAGGTTGCTGGGATGAAGCACAAAGATAGGTGCTGGGTTTGTGGATCTATACCCTTGGAGCAAAATGAACCACAATTAAAGCAGAAGAAAGCAAGCCCAATGTAGTTTTAATCATTAGTTTCAGTTTGTAGTTGGTCTTAACGCTGCGTGCAGCTTTGTGAGAGCATAAAGGCGGCACTGTAATGCCGTGGCTTTCAACCAGGCCTGTTTATGTATTGTGATTGGCGAAGCTATTGACTTCATATTCTTTCATGTTCTTTATGTTCCCTTCTGTTTTGATGTTATCGTGCAGTCATCTTAGCTACATATTAAACAAGAGACTACTTCAATATAAAATGATCAAAGGGGTAAGGGAACACAGGGCCATAAAGAATATATGGAGAGCTCTGGGAGAATGATAAGTTGAATTTAAAGGCTTTTTCAAGCTGCTTAATTCCTGCTTAGATTTCTGGTGCCACCAATAGGCAACAGTCCCTTTCTTTAAATCTTTTACTAAGGACTGACTGGCAGAATCACTGTTTTACATGGGGTTTAGAGAGTAAAAGGCCACCCTGAAGGTCAAGCCCTAAGAGATTTCCTCTAAGAGCTCATTGATTCTATGAGATTTTTGACTTGAAAAAAAGACCACTCCTTCCTAGATCTGTGCTTGGATACAAGTGCCTTAGTATGTGCCAGCACAGAAGGCAGGAGAAAAAGTGTAAGCGCAAAAAAAAAAATAGGGAAAGATGCTGTGGGGCAGACAGACAATGATTTCAGTCTCTCGCTTGTACGATTCAAACTGGTGACATTATTAGCTACTGGTCCATGAAAAAAGAAAGTATTATTTTATCGGTTTCAGAAATGGATTATATTAACAGTGAAATTGGGCAGAATAAAGATTTATGGTCACATCCTCAGCTTGAGTAAACAGGCTGCAGCTGAGGAGCTGGGGTGTAAATACTGGGGGTCTGGTTTTCCTCACATATAGAAATGAATGCATGGCTGCTGTGAATGCATATGCGTGTAACTGTCTTTATTTTGCACAGAAATTAAGATGAGCATGTTTTGCCTCTCTAACCTCATTATAATATTGGCTTTGTAAGTTGCCCAGTGCTGCGGTAGTGATTAGCAAAATGAATCTGAAAGCCTACCCCATAAGCAAACTCTGTATTTGCGCTATTACCTACTCCTGTGATATTTCAATCTGATTCATTAGAAAAATTAGCATTTTTATGGACTAATTAGGGGAAAATGTTGCTTGTATTCTTTCTGATACACAGAGATTTTAACAGCTTAGTAAAGCCAAATAGAAGTGAAACGTGATTTCCCCCCCCCCCCCTCCCCAGAAAAGAAGAAAAGCAAAAGGATTACTCAAATTAACTCAAAAAGACTGCGGAGATTTGAACTTTAAAAAGGAAAAAAAAAAAGGAATTAAGAGAAGATTAGATTATTATACTATTGGCAGTTTTTACAGTTTTTTGAATTCAAAATTCCAGATCTCTTTCAGCTATTTTGGTTTTTCAGGCATAAAAATATTTTAAAAGCTGTCAGTCAGTCACCATATTTTTTGTGACGGTTGCAAAGTGAGCAGTAATGAGAATGAATAGTAATGAGTGCATTATTCAGTAGCTATAAATACCGGTTGATTTTCATTGTAAGTTTATATATTTCAGTCGACATACATGTTAGGTTTTTTTCTTCTTTTTAAAACCAAACTCAGGTTTTATTAGACCATAGCTGTTCATTCAAATATGTCTTAGTTTTTATCACGTTACGCTAATGAACCACTTGCTTTTGAAGTTTAATTCTAAATATGCATGTGTGTCACTTGCTCCTGCTCACATTCTCCATTTGCCAGGAGGGTAAAAATGGGTGTCTGTGACTATAAACATCTGAGGTCGTCTTTTTGCAGGGGAAGTATTCTTTTTTTCTTAGAGGTTGGAATACCATTATTTTAATCAATGCAGGCATCTCCTGTTTTGATCATTATGTTTTGATAATGATCTTCATTTACAGAGACATGGAGCAGTGAACCCCTTATTTTGGGCTTCTGTGGAGAAGGCAAAAATATACACCTTGCACAGAAGGTAGAAGTTCAATTAGTCATTTTGCTATCATGGGAGGTTGATTGTGCTTTAATTGGTTCCAGCTGACTGGCTTTTAGGCCATGATATTCTTTATCTGCAGTTGGATGCTTCTCAAATATGTATGGAGTTTTTTATTGCATTTGAATATGTTGCACAAAGTCAGAATAATTATTTCCAAATGATACTTTACAAGTGAAAGCCCTATGATAAATGCAAGTGAAGGAGAAACCTTTAAAACTGTAGCATAGTTTAAGTTGGAAGGGACCTTTGGAGGTCATCTGGTCCAACTCCCTGCTGAAAGTAGGAGCAACTTTGAAGTTAGATCAGGTTGCTCAGGGCTTTGTCCAGTTGAAAACAGTCATTAGCCTTCTCTTCTTCAGGCTAGACAAGCACAGTTCTCCCAGCCTCTCCTCGTACATTATGTGCTGCAGCCCCCTCATCATCTTGGTCTGCTGCTGAATTTTTAGCAGTTGTCAGTGTCTGTTTTGTAGCAGGGAAACCAAAACTGGACACTCTGTTCCAGATGCAGTCTCACAAGTGCTGAATAAAGAGTAATTGCTTTCCTTGACCCGCTGGCTGTGCCTCTGCGAATGCAACCCAGCGTGTGGTTGGCGTTCATCACTGTCGCTGCCGACTCCTGTTCAACCCCCAGGCTGTCTTCCCCAGAGCTGCTTTCTGCTCCATGGGTTTCCATTTGCAGAGCTTCATGTCTGCCTTGGCTGAATGTTGCAAGCTTTCTGTCAGCCCACTTCTCCAGCCTGCTGAGGTGCTGCTGAACGGCAGTCCCACTGTCAGCTGCTCCCTAGTTCTGGTGTCATCTGGAAACTTGCTGCGAGTGCATTCCCTCTCATTGTCTAAGTTGTTAACGAAGATATTAAGTAGTTAAACAGATTGCCTTCAGGAGGATTTGTTCTGTAATCTTCTCTGGGACTGAGGTGAGGGGGAACAGGTGGTTGGACGGTGTGTGTCGTTCCTTCTTGCCCTTCTTGAGGATGGCCATGACAGTTGCCTTTTCCGGTCATCAAAAGGATCCCTCAATTGCCACAATATTTCAAAGGTACAAAGAGCAGCCTCAAAATGATGTCAGTCTGTTTCTTGCACATTTATAGACCTGGGTACATCCAGTTTGATTAAGTGGTCCCTAATGAAATCTGCCTCTAGGGTAGATAGGACTTCCTTGCCCCAGACGAAGACATTAGGAGCATGGACCTGGGCAGCCTGAGAGCAGGCCTCACCAGTAAAGACTGAGGGAAAAAAAGTAATTGAATGCCTCATCCTTCCTCTGTACCCTGTCAGTAGTTCTGTTGACATATTCAGGAGTGACACACATTTTCCTTGGTCTTTTGCTGCAGAAGTATCTATGGGTGAGCCTTGCTTGTTGGCCATACTATCCCTTGCTAGTTTCAACTCAACCTGGGCTTTGGCTTTCCTAATTTTGCTCCTGCAGTCTGGGCAAGGTTTCTATAGTCCTCCTGGGTAGCCCGTCCCCACTTCCACCTTCTGTTCATTTTCTTTTTGTATTCGAGCTCAGTCAGGGATTCCATGTTCAGCCAAGTCAGCCTTCTGCCACGTCTGCTCCACTTCCCACTCATCAGGGTGGATTGTTCCCATGCTTTGAGGAGGTTTTCCTGGAAGATCAAGGAACTCCTCTGTGCCTTTCTGCACCCCAGGGCAGCCGTCCATGACATTACACCTGCTGGTTCCCTGAGCAAGCCAAACTGCTCCCCTGAAGTTCAGCGTCAATATTGTCTTTGAAGCGCTCATGAAATCTCAGTTGCTTGTGCACCACCAGTGGCCATCTTAGCGGATATCAGAGTGCTTAAAGTCCCCCAGGATGACCAGAGCCTTTGGTTGTGAAGGCTGAATAAAGATCTATCCGCTTCCAGTTCTTGATTGGGTGGTGGGCAGCAAACACCCACAGCAGTCCTCCTTGTTGGTGTCTCTGATTCTGACCCATAAACATTAACTCTCAGTGAACCTGTCACCTATTTTACAGCAGAGCTCCATGCACAGAATTCTTGAGAAATAAATCTGACTCATTAGTGTCTTCTGAGGAAGATTCTGTTTTCTGAGCATGTCTTTTAACAGCTTTTAATCCTATACAGTGCCTTTTCCAGCAGAAACATATTTTTTCTGATAGGCGAAAAAACCTCTTGAAACTCTTTCAGACTTTAAACGTTTGGGGTACCGTAATAAGTTAAGCCCGTGGTTAATAGCATTTCTCGATGGGGGAATTGTTTGGTATAAAGTCTTTATGCATGTGTGCACAGAAGGAGTTAATAGCATTCTTCAAGTCTTAAGTGCCAATGTAAAGCACTCCTTGAATTGATGTATTTTTTTCAGTTGCACTTTTCTCTTTGCGCTTTCAGCAGTTCAAAAGTTGCGATACTGAAATCGCCCATCTTGACCTCGGTCGTCTTCTGTGTTAACAAAATGCCCTGTGCTGTTACTTATTAGTTAGGCCATTACCCTGGGACTCGGAAGTGTTATTTCTGGCTCTGCAATTATCCTACTGCTGCAATTTCCCTATCTGAATTGGGGACAACAAAACTCTCCTTCTTTGCAGAACACTTTGAGATTTGATAATGAAAAGTGCTATATAAGGGTTCGATATTGTCATGTGAACAAATATCACTTTGTTTGCATGGCTTGACCATCTTGTAAGCAAGCAGAGAGCTGATGACCAAATCAAGATTAGAATTGAACAAATGAGTTATAATGAACAACTTCAGTCTATTGACTTTATTTTTTCCTTCTGTTTGAAAGTCATTAGCTTTTATAAGTCCATCTCTAGAGAAATTTTTAGTCTGTAAATCATTTGCCAGTTGGGCTTAGAAATCTTTTAAGTTTGCTTGTTTCGTGGTTTTACTTATCATTTTAGAAGCCAAATAAGTTACTTATTAGTTTATACGATCATTAGCAATCTGAACATAGAATCACATATTATAAGGTTAAGTTTCCAATTTCAGCGTTGGACATTTTTCAAGTGCATTTAAAAGGCATTTCCAGGAAGAAAAAAACAACCTGAAAATTACAGATTAACAGTGAAGAATCTTTACAACAGGAAAAAAGTATACTTTCACTAAAACTATACTCTAAATCTGTTGTGAACAGGGCAGCAACAAAATTGCTCATTTTAAAAATAATTTCAAAAGCCTTTTTACCTTGTTTGCGCTTAACTCATGGGTTAAGCCCTTCTGATCTTTCTGAGTTCATGTATCATGGCAGTTTGCATATGATTGACTTTTGTGTTGTAGAGTGGAAAAAAGCATCCTTGGTTAAATTTGCATACTGCATGCATAAAATTTTTATCCAAGAAACATTAGGGAAATAGTTTTTTCAGATGGTATAAATAAAAATAACTTCAAAAAAACCTACTCTGACTTATCCTGGTTGAAGATTTCCTCCAGAATATCTGAGAATGGCTGTGCGTTTTGGTACATGGGTGTGAATAATTGAAATTAATTTGTATCTGGAAAACACAGAACTAAATTTTCTGGCTGTATTCTTTCCTGAAACCCCAATATTGCAATAGAAATGCATGGGTCTCATGAAAAATGGTGGATCTTTTTTAGCTGGCACATAGATGCTCATGACGCTGCCTTACAAGTTCAGGAGAAAAGCTTTTCTCAGCCCACGTGCCGTTCAGTTTGCACATACTCCATGTTGAAGAGCGCAGGGAGAGGTTGTAATGCGGCGTTGTGTTGTGTGTTAGAAGGTTATTAAAATCAAGTGAAAATGTGCTCTATACCTTGGGGACTTCAAATGCAAAATCATTCTAACTAATAAGCAGATACTAAGTGTGCCAAATTTTACCCCAAGGTACGCACAGGCTCCTGTGGTGGTGTCAGTTTTGCTCGCTGACTTTTATTGACTATCAGGATTTATTGACCCAGGAGGGAAATATTGACGGAGGTGATTCTTACCAGTCACAATTTCCCTGAAGGGACAATAACACCTGGTGTTCACTGTAAATTTACACTCAACGCATGCGTGCGTGTCATGGCACGGGGTTTAACCGCTGAGCGTTTACCAACTGTGATCGGGTGGCAGCGCTCTACGTTAGACCTGAGCGCTTTTGCACAGACGTAGACATTTTCTTTAGGGAAAAATATCTGTGGTGATGTGCCTGGCTAGTGACAAGCCTAAGAGAGAGAGCGTGTGTGCATATGCATGCATTGGCCTTTGTAGGCATGTTAGAGCCAAGGAGACTTTCTTCCAGTAACCGTTGTAAAATGCCATACCTCCATGTTGCTAAGCTCACTACAGACCTGAATTATCTATTGGCAAAGCGCTATAACGTTTCTTATGCCTGAGTAATTGTGGACCAGAATTTGGCCCAATATGCTTGATTTACAAAAACTTCTTCGTGGCTGCCTTCTTTTATTGGTACAGTAAATCACAGAAATTGTTGGCTAAAATCACGTGATGGTCTTAGCGATGATTAGTATTTCAAGGATCTCTTCGTATTCCGACAGCCCTTTCAGTAATTAAATAAACAGATATTTGAGACACTTGCAACATTGTGCTTGCAGTAATTATGAGCCACCTTATTCTAAATGTGAGACTGGCCTGAAACACATTATTTTATTCTTTTTTTTTTCTTGGTGGGTATCCTGGTTTTGGCTGGGATTGAGGTGGGTTTTTTGTTGGGGTTTTTGGTTTTGTTTTGGGGTTTTGTTTTTTTTTTTTCCTTTCTAGTAGCTGGTATAGTGCTGAGTTTTTTTTATTTACTCTGAGAATAACGTTGATAACACACTGATGTTTTGGTTGTTGCTGAGTAGTGCTTACACCAGTCAAGGACTTTTCAGCTTCCCATGCCCTGCCAGGTGCACAAGAAGCTGGGAGGGGGCACAGCCAGGCCAGCTGCCCCAAACTGGCCAAAGAGATATTCCATACCATACGACATCACGCCCAGTATAGAAACTGGGGGGAGTTGGTTGGGGGGCAGCGATCGCTGCTCAGGGGTGGGCTGGGCATCAGTTGGTGGGTGGTGAGCAATTGCATTGTGCATCCCTTATTTTGTATGTTCTTTTATCATTATTATTATTACTACTATTATTATTTTCCCTTCCTTTTCCATCCTATTAAACTGTCTTTATCTCAACCCATGAATTTTACTTTTCTTTTTTCTTTTTTTTTTTTTTGTATTCTCTCCCCCATCCCACTGGGGAGGGGGACTGTGAGCAGACAGCTGTGTGGTGCTTAGCTGTCTGCTGGATTAAACCACAGCAGTAGGAAAACTGAAATATTGGCAAAGCATGTCTACTAAACTGGACATCTTAATTTGATTCCTGTAAAATTAGTGCTTTCCTACTGTTGCTACAAAGAAAATAATGTGATTATTTAAGAAGTAGAAAAACTGTTGTACTCGCTTTTTTCAGCAGCATTGCAGCTTTGTTGGGTTGTGTTCATGATGCACATGGGTAAAATTACATCTAAAAATGTTTGTTTCTTTAATAATTAAGAGCTCCTTCTCTTTCTTGCTCTTTTTTTCCTCAACCCATATTAATCTTGGTACTAGTCTGAAGATGTCATTGCAAATACTCCCTTTAGCACACTGGCACTTGTGTGGGATCCATAAGCTGTAAGGACAGCAACCTTTTGCTGTGAGTACGGTTTATCCATTTCATCCTGTGCTATTTATTATTATTTTAAGTGTTCAAAAAATGGGTAGATGTGGCACTTGGGACGTGGTTTAGTCTAGTCCACCCTTGATTGGTTTAGTGTGGACTTGGTAGTGTAGGTTAATGGTTGGACTGGATGATCTTAAAGGTCTTTTCCAACCTAAACAATTCTATGATTCTATTCTATTTTCCAAGCTGGTTAATGCATCTTTTTATTGTTTGACAAAAATTCCTCCTCGAAGAACCTTCTGCTATTAATATGCTCAAGTGAAGCTGACTCCTCATCCGCGGTGGTGCTGGAGCTGATGGGAACGCTGCCCAGGCCTGGGTGCTGGGATTTTGGGTCCTTTCATCCCTTTGCCCCCCACGTGTCGCACGACGCACTCCGCAATGGGATAAACCTTCGTGGTCAGCGCCGCAGGGCAGAGGCGGGCGTCAGGAGCTTTGATGCGCAGAGCGCAGCGGGAGCGGGTTGGCTTCAGGAGGGCTTTGCTGTGGGAGAGCGGCCAAAGCAGCATCAGAGCTTCATCCTGGCCAGAGCTCCCCTTTTCCTACCGTTCTGCTTTGTCAAGTCTTCTGGGCGAAACCTATTAATTATCTTCCTCAGCGACGTGGGGATCTGTGGCAGGTGCGATTCAAGTAACGTTTAAATATTTAGTTTCTCGTTTTCAGAACGTTAGCTGAGCCTGACTCAGAGGCTTGTGCTTCATCGATTCATGTATCTTTTAGAGAGAAATGGATGGATGAAATGTGAAGGTCACATTGCAGCAGGGACCGCTTGTCCCTGCTCCGGTCTGTTCTTCCTCTGCTGTCAGTAGCTGGGGGAGCCCGGGGAAGCCGCCCGTGCCATCTGTGGCGTGGCCAGAGGCAGCGGGTGATGCCAGCCCTGATCCTGGCTGCAGCATTTGCTCCTGGTTCTGCTCAGAGACCGAGCAGCCCCCGGGTAGCTCAAGACAGGGATCAGAGATGCCTTAAAGCCATCTTTGTGCCCTGCTGCTTCTCCCCTTCTCTGCGCCATGTGTAACTTGGCTGAAATACAGTGTTAAATTCCGTGAATGACCAGCTGAGTGAATAAAAGTGTGAACTGCATTCCCTCAGTTAGAAATCTGTCAGCTCCCTCTGACCTTCTGGAAAATTGAAAGACCAAAGTGACTGCACTTGCAGAACATCACAACACTGAAATGCCATTGCGAAGCAGAAGCAGCGCTGGGAATCCAGACATGCAGACACTTTGCTCATACCCACAGAGGAAAAAGATTTTATTTTTATTTCTCGTCTTTAAAATCCCAACAGTTTTACAAGACCAGGGCACCTAACCGCTTTGATTCAGGCCACGAGGTCTCTAGGACAGTCCTCATAAATCCCAATTTGTAAGGTTGCAGATTTTTCCCCTTGTAGTATGCAAGACATGAAAAACCAAACAGCAGGTTAGCTTTTCAACATAGACAGAGACATAGATTTTCAACAGAGACAGCTTTTCTCACTAAGATGTGCCTTGTTTCAGCAATTCTTTCTTTTCCAGTGTAGCACTACATGCAGTCTTTCTAGACCTTTTTTGCAGGTGCAAATTTTCTGCAGCCTAGAAATGGCCATGTGGCTACTTCTGCGCACAGCAGTGATAACGGCACGTAGCCCGGAGCGCCACAGATCTTCTTATCCCCCTGTGAAATAAGCCTCATGGTTGATTTTTAAACTGAAGTAGCTTGATTCGGGAGAGAGGGCCATTCACCTGAGCAACGGAAGCAAGAGCCGTCTGTGCCTGTTGCGTAGCTGTTACGCAGGAGGAACGGCTGACGTTTCCTACCGGCAGCATCGCCCCAGATGGGAAAACCTGGGACAGGGACCGCAGAGTCATAATTCTTCCTTCACGTTACAGAGGAGACTTGGGCAAAATGATGGATAACCTTCACCAGGTGATGCGTGTTGCCAGGAGCTCAGATCACCTTCCGTGGGGAATTGCAGTATCACCGCATGGAATATTGGATCTGAGGTGGAGGAGGATTGTGGAGATTTATGGTCAGCTTAGTTCCTTCAGCAGGACAGTCCTGATAGCTCGCTGGTGAAAGCCTAAAGCAATACCCCTTAGCAGCCGTTGAGTTGAAGCCACAGTACGTGCACTTGAGCACTGAAGTCAGCTCTGCTCCTACTCTGCCTCTTTAATGTTAAACCTTTTTTAATGTTTTTGGGGAGTGATGAATTCTTACTGTCTGATTATACTGTGCCTGAAACCACAAGAACTGCTATAAATTGGCTGGCTGTAATAAACCCAATAAAAACACCCAGCAATACAGACCAGCTTACTAATATTGTGCCTTGTATTTATTTTTTTTCAAGTTTTCCTATACTTTGCACTGGCAGTGTTTTTATTATAAATCCTTTCTGTCGGTCTGTGAGCTCTATTTACCCTTCCTCTCTCCGTACAGTGCTCTGATAACTTCAGTCCTACAGACCTTCTCTCCAGGAAATTCTATTAAGATTTTCTTTTAGCAAAAGTGAGTAGCCCTTCAGAAATCCTTTATCAGGTTTGCTCTTTCCTGTTACGGTTTGTCTCTGCTTTTTTTTTTTTTTTTCCCCCATGGATCGCTGTAATTTAAAGCTTACTAGATCGATAAGTCCAAGATGCACAGCATAAATGGGAGAAGCAGACAAACAGCTGGTAAAGATAGGAGACAGCTGATTAAAAAGAATTCAGCTATAAAGCATTTGAGTTACTATTCTCTGCTCTGGGTTTTGAGTTAGGTTAAAAAAAGGGAAGGGGACATACAAATCATAATTCCCTCCTCCTTCAGAATCTCTGATTAAAATAATGGTGAATTTCCTCTTTTTTTCATGTCTCTAAATAAAAAGTGGTTGTTTGGTTGGTTTTGGTGGGGTTTTTTTGGTTTGGTTTTTTTTTTTTTTTATTTGGAGTAGATGTTTTAATCAATTGCAAGTTCATTGGTTTAATACAGAGGTAGCTGGGGGAAATGTAATGGCAGGGTGTCTGGACCTGATGTAGTAGCAGCATCTTTGGTCTTGAAGTCTAAATCTGTTCTGTGGTAAACTGAAATCCTGAAAACAGCCTCTGTTTTACACTGATTCACGTCACAGGGATTTTCTGCTCCGCTTTGCAAGCCCTGGTGATTGTGCATGGGACTGAGTTTGGCTTTGCGGTGCTTTCTAGCTGAGGCACGTCTTGCAATCCTTGGACCAGGCTGCCCCAGCTTTGTTGGGTTACACCCAGCTGGCATAAGCTGCAGATCAGGCAATTTGCATTTGGCATTACAAATTGCAGTCGCGTTACTTTGTGAAGGTAAAGGCGCTATAAAAGGCCAAGTGTATTGCCAGCAGGAGAGTAAACATGTCTAAGCTAAAGCCTCAACAGAAGTCAAGAAGGATTAAGGTGCAGCTGAAAGTAGAATTGAGGTTCCTAAATCACTGCAGAGCTTTAGAAAATGTTTTCTGTTCACATTGGAAACCATAACTTAATGACAAAGGGGTTTAATTTCAAAACAGATGTGCTAGTGAATTGTGTTTCAGTGAAATTCAGTGACTTCTTTTGACAGGGAGGTTCATATAAATGTTCTGCATGTGCCCATAACCACAGCAACTATATGAAAGGCTAGAGATGTGTGTGGCAATAAGCGTGTACATCTTATACACGTACATCTATGTATGCTGAATTTGGCTATATATACACCAAAATGGCGAAGAGAGGTTACAATATGAACTTGAAATGCTGTGGGAAAGGAGGCTCCTGTGCACGGGTGCGCTTTGGAAGAAGGATTGGGTCTGTCCATGGGGAAATAAGTCTGTCTGCAACTGGTGAAATGAGACCAGATAAAGAGATTATCAAGTGGTGACAAGAAAGAAAATAGGTTAGCTGAATTTCTCTTTATCACTTCTTTTCCCTTAAGACATTTTGCTGAATATCTTGTCATTCATACAGAGAGTCTTGAAAGAAAATCACTTTTAAAGGTGACCCACAAAGGAAAAAAAAAAAAAAAAAAGAAAAAACGGTGCTTGTGTGCTTCTTTTGCTCCTTGGTGGTGGAGGAATGTGGCCTGGTATTTACACTGTGTACGTGTACTCTCTTTTGGGGGAGAGCAAGAGAAGTGGGCTTAAAGCTCCACAGTCTTCCCGTTGCCTTTGCTGCTCCCAGCACGTAGGAGAGCATCCTCTGGTACAGAGCGGGATGCTGAACAGAGAGTGGAGGCCCTGCTGCACCACGGCTCAGCCCGGAGCCGCTGTCGAGGTGCTAGCTCAATAGCAGCGCTGTACCGTGTCCACGTACGCGAGAGACGGGTATAGAAACGCAACTCTTGGTCAACGTGTTTGAAGTGGGGGGAACGTTATTGGGGGGGAAAAAAAATAACAGTTAAGGAATTTGTTTCCTCTTAAATACGCTTTTCTTTCATGGGCCTTATTTATTTATTTTTAAATGAAAGTATGGAAACTAATTTTGAAATCATGTGTCCCATTAGTGGACTACAGGAGGGCCATAACGTAAGTAGTGGTTGGTAAGATTTATTGGGTTTGTTTTTGTGTTATCTAGCGATTCCATTGAAAGCTGAATCTTACCTGTTTGGTACTATATAAACACTTCACAGGCTTTAGAAAGCTTGTCATGTAAGTAGTCAAGAAAAGCAAAGAAAGAGAAGGGAAATAGAGGTGCAGAGAAATGACTCATTCCAAGGTCACAAACCAGATTTAGAATAAGAATCAGATCTTCTCACTTCAGCCCATTTTTCTATTCCACGGGGTACGTTGCTTCTGTTATTCAAATATGGCAAAACCTGTCCTTTCCCAGTCAAATGGAGGGCAAAGAGAATGAGATCAGACATAAACTCAGTGATACGGGCCGGGGGAGGGGAGAAAACAAAGGAATTGCACTGATAAAGATGCTATTCTTAGATAAGTTCAACACATGACATACCATTACTCAAATCACAAATTTGTCTTTCTCTCTAGATGCAGTAAAGTGGGGAGGACGATTCAGATGTAAAACAGCAAATTGACCATGCATTGATGAAGAAGCAGCTGCGTGTACTGGTTAGAAATGAAATTTTTTTTTTTAATTATTTGTGTTTTGGATGTAAATTTTATTTACCTTTATTTCTGAATCGTAACATTTTGCTATAGAAGCATAAACATGTGTGTGTATATTTATTTGTGCATGTTTGTATGTTCTGGAATAATTCCATGTGATTTTAATTACTTGAAGTATGTGAGCATGCTTTCAAAGTCTGAAAGCTCTCTAATGTCAGATGGAACTCGTTTGTCTTCTCTTTTTACCAGTGTAGCAAACAGTAATTTGTTATTTTATGTGTAGCTGAGCCCTAAGCTAGGCTTTATCCAGTTGTAGCATGTAATTGGTAAGGAGCTTGCGATTTTTACATTTAAAAAAACCCCTCAAATCTGTTTGGTCCTTCAACCTATAGGAGAAGGTGCTGTAATTATTCTATTCGGATTCTCTCAAAGGAAGTCTTCCATTCCGCTTTCCAACAGCAGTCGGTGATGGAGGCCACCGGGGCAGTGGGTTACCCCAAACGCCTGAGGGGCTGGATCCAAAGTGGTGGATGGACCCTTGGGGCGTGCCAAAGAGAAATAGCGGAAGAGCAGGGCCTTAGCGGTGGCATTGCCAACAACTGGGCATCAGTGAAAAAAGGTCTTGGAGCCAGGGAGTTATTTATGTCTTGGGCTTCTCTAGGATAGCTTGTTACCAGGGGATTTTAGTGCCTGTGGACTCTTCCTGTAGTGAGATGTGCTTGGAGGAAATAATCACACTGGCAAAGGATTTCTATCTTTTTTTTTTTTTTTTCCCCTTAAATCCTATTCATAAAAAAAACTCCTATAATTTTGTATTCTGTTTCTCATTTGTGGCTGATGAAAAGGGAGTCTGTGCTACCAATATGTGGAGTTTAAATATGCGCTTCCCATTAACTTTTATTAATAGGAGCTCTAAGGCTAAAGCTTTGTGCATAATGGGAATTATTTACACCGTAACTTTCTTTTGAGATACCATTTATTGGAATTTTCTGTATTCTGCTCACTGGCCTTGACTACTGCGGAGAGCAGGGCTGAGGACATTGCTTTTATGTCTCTGCTGCTGAATTTCATTTTACATATTTTTGTGGTCTGTAAAATTATCAAGTTATTGATAAAATGTAGTCTGCCTGAATAGTGCTTTAACTTTTTTTTAGTAAACCATTTTTTTGTTTTGTTATACCCATTGATCAATTTATTTTTCCTTACAGCCAGTGATTGTTTCAAGTGAAGAATAATTTACTAATTTCTGATAAACCCCAACTAATCAGGCAGTGCTATTCAGATGCTGTGTGAATCTAGATGTCCATAAAATCTGGTCATATTTTGATTCATCTCTCTTTAGGAGCAGCTCAGAACTGAAAAGCTTGCTTTCATGTCAGTTTGTAAGTTAGTTTATAAACTTCCCCTCTTTCAAGACCAGCCATCTGGAAAGGTCACCATGTGAAGGCTGGCTATTTTTTAGGTATGCATGAGCAAAGAATAAAGATTTACTCTTCTTTTCTTGTGGGACACTCTCTTGTTTCTTCTTACACACCCAAAAAAATGCATAAACGTTTTTCTTTTTTTTTTTTTTTCCTTCCCCCCCAAAAAAAAAACCCACCCCAAACCTTGTCCCTGTATTCTTTGTGAGAGTGTCCCATGGGCTGAGCTATTCCATTTCAAGGGAGAAATACTGGAAATGTAGGCATAACATTCCGAGTGTAGACTTGAGCAGACTTCTATATAGCATCACAGAATCATTTAGGTTGGAAAAGACCCTGAAGAACATAGAGTCCAACCATCAACCTAACAATGCCAAGTCCACCGCTAAACCATGTCCCTAAGCGCCATGTCTATGTGTCTTTTAAATACCTTGACCTTCTCCCTTAGCAAGAAAGGTCGCAAAGTGATGCAGCCTTTGTAACCAGCTGGATGCTTGGCGCTCGGTGCGGCAGGAATGTCTGTGTTTGGGAAATGTGCTATTTTCTTCTCTTTGGTTCACAACTTTATGTACACCCAATTTTCTAGTTAATATGCTGTTTCCTCTCCGACTGAACGAGTTTCTCAGTGCAGGGATCAGCCTCGTGACCTCTTTGCCCTGCGTGACCAGAGAATGAACCCGAAGCCATTCAGATGGGGCTTCAGACTTAAGTTAATATGTGCTCCAGTGTCTCCCCCACAAATAACTGCATTTACTCCAGATCTTTTTATTTAAATGTATTTCTCCTCTTTGTCAGATAGGGGAGTTGTAATTAAGACTTCATTGCATTTAACTGTGTGATAAAGTTCCTGTATTTAGAGTGTGTGAGTCTATTACATTTTAAAAGATATTTGGCAATGTGCAAGATGGTACTAATTTGTTTTCATTTAAAATTCAGGGCATGATATGTGAAGCTGTATTTATAAGGAGGGTACAGCATCGTGTCATTTTCGACTTGCTTAAAAGCCAAATAGCTGGTTAAGGAAGCTCCCGTCCGGAGGAGAAGAAAGGCCTCATTAAAAACATTAGCTGATCTAGAACAAATCGAGCTTCAGTGCCCTGCATAAAGATTATAATAACTGTAATAATAAATGAATTAATAATGCATTAAAGAAGAATTCCTCCAGTCAGATTGTCACACGCTTATCTCTGAGAATTGACTTCAGTGAGGTGTGTCACATGAGCTAATGACCCTAACTGATGGATTCAGGTTTTTTCCACACTCCGAAATCCACTTAAATCCATATTTCTGTACTTTTGACAGTTAGTCTTCTGGACAGACATGAAGTAAGTAGGACTGTTTGGTGTTGCAAGCCAGAGGGTAGCCTTTTGCTGAAACGAAACTACCTCTGCTTTTAACCTCAGGTAATCAGAGTTGGTTAAATCCTGACCGCTTACAGATGAAAATCAGGTTAGCAATCTCGTGCTGCGGGCTGCACAGCGACACCATAGGCACGCACGACTCGGGCCGATGGGCGCTCAAAAACTTGTACCGTCTCCATCACATGAAGAGCTTCCATAAAGTTGAAGATTTTGGCTGAAGCTCATGTTTGTGTGTATAATCAGCAAATCTTCTCTCCCAAAACTGCGGATGAACTATCAGCGCACCACTGCTGCGTGGTGTGATGGGGCTGTTCCTGCGCTCCGTGGGGAGTAACGTGGTCCCAGTGCGGCTCACTCTGGCATCTTCCCATGTGCTTCAGAGAGGGCTGTCGTGGTTCAGCCCCAGCCAGCAACTAAGCACCACGCAGCCGCTCGCTCACTCCCCCTACCCCGATGGGATGGGGGAGAGAATCGGAGGAGTAAGAGTGAGAAACACTCCTGGGCTGAGATAAGAACAGTTTAATAATTGAAATAAAGTAAAATAGTAATGCTAATAGTAACAGTATAATAATGATAATAATAATAATGATACACGAAGCAAGTGATGCACAATGCAATTGCTCACCACCCGCCGACCGATACCCAGACAGTTCCCCAGCAGCGATCGCTGCTCCCCGGCCAACCCCCCCCAGTTTATATACTGAGCATGACGTCATATGGTATGGAATAGCTCTTTGGTCAGTTTGGATCAACTCTTCTGGCTGTGCCCCCTCCCAGTTTCTTGTGCGCCTGGCAGAGCATGGGAAGCTGAAAAAGTCCTTGACTAGCATAAGCAGTACTCAGCAACAACTAAAAACATCAGCATGTTATCAACATTCTTCTCCTACTAAATCCAAAACACAGCACTATGCCTGCTGCTAGGAAGAAAATTAACTCTATCCCAGCCGAAACCAGGACAAGGGCTCAACTGGGACAAGTGGGCGTGTTCCCAAAGTGCCTACTTAGGTACTAAACGTGAAGTAACCTGAAATAGCGTTGCGGCTGAAAATCCCACCGAGTTATGGGTTATAAATATCACGAGATTATCAGGATTTCGGAAGAAATGGTCAAGTTCATCACTGAATTACAGGTGTCAAGAGGGTTTTAGTAGTGGAAGTGTAGATGCTGAGGCATATCACTAGACACAGCAGGCCAGTGAGAGTTGGGGGATTTCTGCTGTCTCCCCTGGGTAAGGGCTGGGTTTGCAATGGTTATGAGGCACCTGTCCTATGCTGGGGAAAAATTCCATTAAGGGAATTGATTATCCAGACATCGTAAACCCATGCTGGATATAACCGCATATTTAGCCACCTAGTTACCTTTCAAATGAATCAATTAGTCACTTCGGAAAACCAAAATGGCTCTCCTAAACCTAGGTGCTGCTGAAGATGGAGTTTGCGTGAGTCGTGAGGTGGTTAATTTATAGAACCTAAAAATAATTGAGGCTGGAAGGGCGTGGGGAGGTTGTTTGGGTGCTTCACTTCAAAAAGGAATCTGTGGGTTCCAAACAGCGATTGTGGGGAATGCTTGTCCTTTTACTCTATGTCACACTGATGCTTCTATGTGTCCCCATTTATACCTGCAGACAGGTATTTGCAGGTGTTAGTTCTCATGTGCAGACACTGAGCTTTGCCTGTGAAAGATATGAAAGCAAAATTCCTTCTGGCATGCTTTTTTGGGAGAATCATTGAAAATTCATCTTCCTTTCTTTTAAAAAAAACCCAAAGTCTCATTCAGCATAAAAAGGCAAACAAAAGGACAACATCAATGGGTTTCTTATCAGTGCTTTGCATCATGTTAATACTATAACCAACAGTAAATTATGTAGGCATTATACTGGAATAAAGGAAATTATACCAGGGGTTTTATTCCAGAGTTTGCTTGTCAAATCATTCAATATGTGCTTTGCTTTATTTGCTGGCTAATGTGAGGCTAGCTGAACAGTTGCTTTAGGCTTTTCTTTCCCAATGCATTGCTTTATTTTGGTACATTATTTGACACATCCCAGAAAAATGGTAAGATATCAAATAAAGGTAATGCATTAACGTACCAAATTGTTACGGCTCAGACGAACGAGCGGAGTGTTGCCCATGCGTCATGTGAAGCGATCACGCAGGGAGCTGAAAGCCCAATTCTGTTTTTCAACCCTCCAAGCAATAAAAGACACAGCAGCGCTGAGGATATTGAATTTTGGAACAGAACAAACAGGTGCCTGCTAGGAAGTGGCTAAAATAGCAGTAGCCTGGGGCTGGCAGCATATAGCAAGGGAAATACAACTTTGCCTGCCGAATTGGATCTGCTGCTCCCTACTCTCTCTGATTTGTGTATTGACTGCTGTCAGAGGCAGGAGAAAGGACTAAATGCTAAGGCTATTCTTAAATTTTTAGTAACGAGACTAGGTTCATTAGAGCTCCCATCAAATGGCTTTCAGTTACTATCAGTGTGACTTGTATTTGAATTGATGACCTTGAGATGAAAGGCTTTTTATTCTATTACCCATCTCCTGAGCCATCAAGTCTTTAATATGCCGTGTAAAATCAGTTTTCAGATGGTATTTCTTTTATATAATATTGTCATTTATTATTAACAATGTCTGATTTTGAGTGCTACTAGCTATAATTGTGCATAATACTACTTTTGTTATTCCTATTATTTCAAATATATCTGCTTTATTACTATATACTCCTAGACACAGAGAAAATAGATTGGTAATAGACTGTAATTCAGCTTTATATAAATGAGTTAATAAAATCGCATAAAAATACAAAGTTAAAATAAATTCAGCATCAGCAAAGCTCATGTATTACTTCAGTGAATTGAAATATAAAATTCTGTTTAGATGCTGAAATAAGCTTTCCTGCAAAGTACACTATGGGACTACCAAATGCATAGTAAATTAAGAAAAATGAATAAGAATATGTAATGCAAACCATCACAATGAAGGAAGTATATTACATGCTGCCCTTTTCCTCCTGAATGGCTTTTTCCTAAAGGTAATATAGAGTAGACCATGTTAAGAAACCGATGTATATTGGAGTGCTAAACAGAAGTGCAATAAGGTAGCTTTTTCTATTTTGGTTTTTATTTGCATGTATTTCTTAGGAAAACCTAAAACTGGCAGCACTGGGATAAAGAGGCGTCTTTTGTGGACAGATTCTTTGTAAACTCTCAAGTATGGATAGCTAATCACACATATTTGATCCGACTTGCAAGTATGTAATATGAATTTAAACAGAAAGATAAGACGAAGCTGGTACAGTGCTGAGCAGCAGTAGTCCCTTGTGTCAGATTAGATGATTCTTTTACCTTTATTTTGTTCCAGATGAGATAACGCTCCTTTAAGATGTTATTTCTTGGGTTTTTTGACACCCAAAGTGTTAGAATGCCAATCTGACACAAAATCCTAAGGGGTCCTCCAGTTCAGCCTGCTGGACCACACTGCATAGCCTGTCTCCAGGAGAGATGTTTGTGTCAAGGTCTTTTTAGAGGCTTCCAGTGATGGGTCCCAACTGCCTTCTTGGAGATAATGTATTAAAATGATTAACTATCTATATAGCTCAGAGAGCTTTTCATAATATCTGCCCTTAATTTTCCTTTCTGTGAATTAAGCCAATCGCTACTCATGCTCGTGAAGTACCACTGATTGTTGTTTTCTTAATTAAAACCTGTTATGTATTGGAATATTGCTGCTATGTCTACTTTTTGGTCCTCTCTCTCTCTCTAGAGTGAACAAATATCCTTCTTTCTAGGTCACGTTTTCTAAATCTCATATGAATAATTACCTCCTGTGTCCTGTGGTTAACATCTGTTAATATTTCCCAAAACACCACTTGTCTTTCTGGCAGCAGACTCATGTTGCTGACTCATGTTTAGGTTTTATCCTTGATAACCTCCCTGTTCTCTCTGTGTTGCTGCCTACCCGATAAAGCAGTATTAAAGTTTGCGCTTGATTATTTCCAAAATAGGTAGGACTTTGCATATCTTTTTATTAAATTATCTTCATGATTTCATATGGGTTTTTTTTCCAACATGTTGAGATAATTTGGTATGCTAGTGCTATTTTCCAGAGTGCTTGCAGATCCTCCACACTTCATGTGACCTAAGTTACTCATGAAGATATGGGACCACCTGCAAAGACCTGTGGAGATACACTGGTGTGTTCCCTCAATTTGGAAGTGGACAGTTGAAAAGCGTTCTTTGAGTGTGTTTATTGTTAGTCTAAAATAAGAAGTTGGCAGATCTACCTGACTGTGATAGAGGAATATGTTTGTCTATTCAAAATGTATCACATGTAATTTGTTCTTATGATAGGGTAATTATCCTGATTAAAAAAAAAAAAAAAGGACAGGGT
Source organism: Pelecanus crispus (assembly GCF_030463565.1). Classification (NCBI taxonomy): domain Eukaryota; kingdom Metazoa; phylum Chordata; class Aves; order Pelecaniformes; family Pelecanidae; genus Pelecanus; species Pelecanus crispus. The sequence goes on from NC_134649.1 coordinate 47,881,147, forward strand.
TGACATGATTAGTTCTTCACAAATACATTTTGGCAGTTTCTTCTCACTTTATATTCCTCTGGGTGCTTATAATTTCATTGTTTAATCATTTGTTCCTGGGTCTTTCACTGTACTGAATCTAGACTGTGTAGTCTTCCTTTTTCCCACTTCTAATAACAGCTGCTATGTTTGACCATCTCTTACCGTCTGGGACCTCAGCCATTCCCTGAGAGTACTAAAAAGTAATTACTAATACTTTAAAGAGAACTTCAGCTGATACCTGAAGTATTTCAAAAGACATTTAATCCTTAATGACTTCGTCAGCTGTATCTTACCCACTCAGTCTTTAACTCGCTGCTCAGCTTGTGTTCCAAGCTCCTAGTTAAAATGAATTATATTGAGAGTTTGGTCACTGGAAAACATCTTTTTGTGAAGACATAAGGAAAAAAAGGCATTGCACATTCCAACCTCTTATATGTAGAGCGTGATTTTCTATTCTTTCCCTGTTAGATAATGGGCTAATGTTTCCCTTGATCTTTTAAATCCCTTTCTGCAGGCAAGGTAGTAAGAGGGGTTCTTGTCATCAAGAGTAAAAGGTTCTTTAGTAAATTGCCGTCTTTATTTTTTTGATTAATTACAGTTAATTCAACTACTGAAGGGTTAGAAAAGCTCATCAAGATTTATAAGAAGTATTTTTTATCGCTTAATTAGTCTTCATTAGTTGAATGAAAGACTTGAAGATTTGTATTTTTGTATTATTGACCAAAAAATGTTAACTGTACAGTATTAATATTGTTTCCATAAGTGCACCGTGGTTGTGGTTATGTTCTCTTATTCCATTTCCTTCCCAGCTGTATTTTCAGCACCTTCTTGCAGTCCTGGTGTCCGATCCTTGCTCTGGCAGGAGTGCTGCAGGAATGTCCTGCTTCAGCAGCCTTGCTTAGGTGATGGGTTAGTCACTCTGAGATGGTGCTTCTCAACTCTAACAGCAGTAGGACTGAGAGGGATGAGGAGGAATTGCTCTTTCGGCAGCTTGAGCACCCGAGACATGGGGGTTTGAGGAGTGAGGAGGGTTAAGCTGCAAAACGTCGCCTAAGTTGGTGCGCACCGGGTTTTTTAGAGGCTTACAACTCAATAACACTGCGATGGTTTTTCATGATGATGGTAAAGGGCATGTCCTTGAGGCAGGTGGCATCCTGTGCTGAATTTGGAGGGGAAGAGAGACAGAGTACTTCCAGGAAAAGGGCTTAAGGATTTGTAATATATGCAAAAGAAAGCAGTGTGGTTTTGCTAGTCTTCAGCCTGGGGAAATGCAGAACCATTTTGGTTGAAATGAGTCAGAAGAATCTGCCCTAAAAACCAAAAATTTGAGAGACTGTTCACTCTTTAAAAAAAAAAAAAAAAAAAAAAAGTGTGGTAGGGAAGGAGCAAGTCCTCAGATGTACAAAAGGCAAATGTAAGGGCCAATTCCCATTGTGGATAGGGAGGAAGGCCAAAATTGTGGCATGAATGGGTGAAGCTGAAGATTGGAGGGACACTCGCCAGTGACCAAACCAGCAAGCCCTGCCCAAGGCTGTTGGGGTGGCTGCTGAGGCTGCAGCTGCTGGGAAGGAGCAGACCCTTGGGAGATACTTCCAGGAACAACAGAGCTGTAGTTGAATCTGCCAACAGACTAGATGACTTCTTGAGGTCCTTTCCAACACTCTGGTTTGATGAGATAATAAAAATTAGATTAGGGTTTTTTTTTTTTGGGGGGGGGGGGGGGGGGGGAAATGTGTACAATCTTGAGACTTTACCACAACATTATATATAAATGAGGCTGCAATAAATTAATGTATTGGTTGCAATGTTAGTTATAGATTTGGGCAGTGTGTAGTATAGTACTGTCCTTTGATGTCCACTGTGACACAGAATAGTAGAGAGTATTGGAATAATAAATATATGGTGAATATAATAAATGTATTAAAAAAGCTGGGATAAATCATGCATTACAAGATTCTCTTGAAAAAGTACAGCCTGTTTTTTGTTATGTTTTAGTAGTTTATTCTCTTTGCAAGTCCTGCCCCCATAGACTTGAACGTTAATGTACTTCATTCTGCTGTGAAGAATACTCGCCTTCTCTGCAAAGCCACTTTCCAGTTAGGTATTTCTGAGGCAGATTTGATAACAGGGTGCCTACAGTTCTGTACTTTGGAATAAAGGAAATTATTAAAAAAACCAAAAAAAACAACACAGTACCCTCCATGAAATGAAAAGATAAATTAATTTGCTGAAAGTGACTGAGCTATTGAATTCCTTTTCTGAATTCATTCTTTGACAGAATAGCATAAGTAAATGCTGGAGAATGGAAAGTGATTGAAAATGTAAGAATTAATAGCAAAAAGTAGATAAGCAAATGTTATGTGTACAGATTTGCATCCTGTGGCATAAAGAGGATTAAAGAATTAATTTACCACTGGCATTTATTTTGGAAAAGTCCTGAGGCCAGTTCACATAAATAGACTCCTAATGTGCGAAGACCCTAATGAAGTCAATGGGGCAAAACCAAAATAGTCAGTTGAAGAAGAAGAATAGGAAAAAAAAAATTAAAAAATCTGTATTAATTTTTTTTTCTTATCGGGTAAAATACTAAGTTAATAAAAACTGTGAAGATGATCAGGGTAGAAATTGGAATTACAATTTTCTCTGAATGTAGTTTGTGGTAACTAGGAAGACTTTGAAAAGAAAAGTGATTGTATAAAGAGATATGATTTGTGAACCAAATTGTTAATATTACCAATATTTTATCTTGAGGCAACAGTAACTCGGTCTTTAAGTGACAAGGAATTGCTTTATTTTCTGACAGCCTGAAAACTGATTCTGACACCCTGATCCATCCTTGATTAGATTAACAGAACTGACATTTTTCCAGAAAAGAACAAACAAAACACACGGCATCCATCCGGTGATGAGTCGACAGAGGCGGTGTTCACAAATCCCCTCCTCGTCAACCCGAGCCGTGGCGACGTGCCAGCTCTTATTAGCATCAGCCCGCCGTTTCTCTTCCCAAACCGCATATGCTTTGCAAAGTGCTCGTGTCTCCCATGTATGACAAGTGTTTAGGGTAATAACGGGAAAATGTTTGCAGAAGTCAATGTTGGTCTGAAAGGACCGCTGCTTTCTCCTCAGTCATTTTATCATGCATTATGGATGCATGGCATGTGCCCGTATGGATTCCTGCTTTCCATGCCACTGGTGTACACTGAGTAGACTTACGGAATTATACCTTAGCTGACCACATCGACCACATTTTAGAAACTTAGGCCTTGAAAGTCGTTGCAACTACAATTTCTAAAAGCTGATGTCTCGTTACAGAATGACTTGCATGCCTGAATCGGGCTTGACAGAAATATGACAAATTACTTGGGAATTTTCTTTAAATGCTGCTATAGTATTGATGTGTTTCCTCAAAACCCATCCTGTCACGCTAGATCAAAAACTGTTGCAGTCGAAGTTATTTCTGTGTAGCTACAAGATAGATTGTTGTTCAATTGTACTGACAGCCCGTGTTTAGTAATCTGTTTATTTGGCTGCACCATCTTCCTTGGCTGTGTAGAAGCAGGATTACCAAGCAGGCAGATAGCTCTTGCAGATACCTCACTTTGCATATTTCCTCACTGCTACCTTTGAAAAAAGCCATTTGCTTCTAAACGCTTCCCTGCCAAGCTTAGCATTTTATATCCTGCCAAAAAAAATTGCTGATTGTGTCTGACTATGGCAAAAGAGGAAAAAGAGTTATTACTAAGTGGCCTAATGCACCTTTTTCCCTTTAGTGTAGTTGCTGTTTTGTCCTTGCACGCAGGGCTAAGGGTAAGTGCAGTATACCAGCTACTCGGTGCCTGAAATAATTTGGATGGAATTTATTATCATTAGCGTGCAGAAAGGGCAAAGCCAGTTGCCGCATGAGTTCATTACAAGGGAATTATTTCCTTATATGCATTTAGTAAGAGTCAGCCCTAAGTGATGTTGCCTCATTAAATTCAAGAACTTGGATACTGTTATCGCTCCTCCAGATTTAATAGGCATGCTTTTTCCAAAGGGTTGCTTTTCTATAATCTGCTGCATAGCATGCGGACACCTGACAGATGCTCAGTAGATTTCTGCATCTGATGAGGGTTGGAGCTTTGATGAATGTAGAAGAAGGGCTGTTGGAAAGGCCTGAGGTGTGAGGGCACAGGGATGCTACCACGGCAGATTTTGCGTGTACGGGGAGCTTGGAAGAGGCTGCTGTGAAATAAACATTTTTTGTTAGCTGGTTACCCGACAGCTTGCGTTGGCTGGAGGTCACCGTGTGGTTTCTGTCGTCATACGAGAAGTTCTGTCTCGGAACGCGGGGTGAGGAGGACACCCACTAATAAGGGACTCGGCGTTGTATCCTCAGTGTGCCACGGTGGAAGACAAAGAGACACTGTCTATGCTCATAATCCCTCATTTGAAAATTAATGAACAAATGGCAGGCTACAGATGTGATGGCTATGAAACCTCTTATATTGGGCAAGAAGTGCTTTCCCACCGAGTGCTTTCTGGTTAATGATTTAGTTTCAAATTTGAGTTAGTCTTTGTTGCTGTGCAGTGGTTCTGGGCAAACTAGTTTTGGGGGAGGGATAGACCTTTTGAAAGATGCTTCATGCCTACATTAGAGAAATACTGATTTTTCTTAATTCTTTTGAAGGCAGTATCATGAAATCATGCAGATTAATGATGCAAAAGGTCTTTTTGATCGTCTGTTGAACTGCTCTGTCCCTACAGGGTGGTTGTTTTCATTAACCAACTTTGGTTTACATGTCTACAATTCAGATTTACCTAAAAAGTTAATAATGCTTATATAGCACAGAATAACAGGGGAAGTAATTCTCTCCAGGTAAGTAAAAATTGAGCCTTTCTTTCTAAACAAGATATTCTGTGACCTGCGAACCTAAAAGCCTGACTTGGCTTTCTACTGACTTGCCTTCCCAATTGCTCTGCATGGGGCAGTGCTCGTGCATTTTCTGTTTTCCCCAGCAGGCAGGAGATAATACTGGGTTACTCACAGCTTATGTTATGTACAGGCTGACAGGCTTGCCAGTAAACATACTGAGATTTGCCAGTCAGCTGCTCTCAGACAGAATTTGCAATGTCCTTTTTCTCAGCGGAGTCACTAGTTTGAGTTTTTCCTTTAAACTTCCCCATTCACCAGCAATTGAGGCGTTTGGATAGATGGGGGAGGCTGCACAAGTGTAAAAAGCCTCCTTTCCTCAATAAGCTGTCCCAGAAAACAGCATTTTTTTTCCTTTGCCAAGAAAAAAAGTAATTCTCATCAAACCCATCATTTTCAACATTATAACCTTTATCCCCCAAATAAAGATGCACAGGTTTTGCCAACCCCCTGCTCATTACACCGGATTTTCATTTCTCTCTGAAGGGCTTGCGCTTGAGTTTTTTTTGCAAGCGCGGTGGGTGAATTCCCGGGAAGGGATTTGTGTACACAGGGTCCCCCAACGCTCCTGGGGTGCTCCCGTCCTGTCCCCAGGGCTGGTGGGTGAGGACAGCGGCAGCCCCCGCTGAGGCGGGACGATGCACCTTCCTCGGGGGGAGCTGGAGGAGAGTGGGGGGCTACGGGGGGAGCTGGGGGCTACGGGGGGGGGAGTTGGGAAAGTTGAACATTTTTCAGTAAAACTCGGAAACCCCAGCCTGGCATCCATTGAATAACTAACTTCACCCTGATTTTTCTCAAGTTGATAATGGAGGCATTTTACTTTTTTAAAACAGCATTTTGGGAAGCAGTGGCTTTATCAAAGATTTCAGTGCGTTAGTGTTGTCAAGGCACTGGTGGAAGCGCTGAAATAGCGATATTAAGAAAGCGCTTGCAAAACTTTTTGCTTGCTGTTTGCTTTGTGACTAAGAAAAACGGAGGCCAGCTCTTGACGCCACTAATTATTAAACGCTTTCTTTAACAAATGGGCTTGAATACATAGTCATTCATCTCCCTCTAAACTGCTAATGCTTTTGACGTATTTTTTTGAAGTTCCCATCATGAGCTGTACCCTTTGGACTCCCCGTGGTTTGCTGGCAATGTCCTCCTTGTAGTCAGTATTAAAAATAAGTGAGAAAAGGTTGGTTTTGGTATTAGGATTAACTTGAGCTTCACTTTCCCTTCATTTTCTGTTCAAAGTCATTTTCACACTTGCAAATTAAGTGACCTGTCATTTAATGCTGTGTCTGATGGAAAAGTATAGAAAATTTGCACCAGATCCCATAGGAGTCAATAGCCGTAGTCCAGATGCAGGTGCTGGGAGGATCTTTATGCCACAGATGAGTGTTGTGCTGTCACTTGATGAGAAATATATGAAAAACGGGCCATGTTTCTGTGAAAATAGGAAGAAGCAGACAATAATATTTTAGATGAAAGGTTAAAGGAATTGGATTTATTCGGGATTTTTTCTCTCTGTGTGTGTGTGTGTGTGAAGGGGTAAGAGAGTGTTTTACTGCAGACTGGTAGATCTGCAAAGAATAAAGATTTTCAGTCATAAAGTGTCTAATTAATGGCATTGATTCATCTTCTTGATGTGAGTTGTGTCCTTTACAGATCATATGTGGATATCATATATATTTATATTTTATATACATGTGATAGAAAGAATAAATATTGTATTCTATACTACCAGGTAGTGAGCTCTGACATCCAAAGCGCAGGTTAGCACTCTGCTCCTTATGGACTAACGAGGTGTTAATCTCTGCACCGTATACACTCTGTGTATATATAGGAATATTATTTTGGTACTACTCTCTTCAGACTTCCAGGATTAGTCGTCATACCTCCTTTTGTTGACAACAAGTAATCATAACATAAGGATTTAGATTAATAAGTGATTATGAATTGTTATTTTTGGACTGTTTCTATGTAGGTGGTTGCTCAGCTCCCTGCTGAGTTGTCCAAATTAGTGATCCAGATGCATGACATAACATAATTTACTTGTTTTAGACCAAGACATGAGACCAAAGCTCTTTTCTTCCTATTTCCAGTGATAAAATCCTTGGTTTTAAACAAACTGTCAGCTTTCTCTGACTCAGTTAGGTTTTTTTCTGTCCTGAAGTCTGCCACTTTCACCCATCTGCAACCCATCTCCATTGCCTATTTGAAAAGAGAGCTAAAAATACTTACAGGCATTATCTCAACAGTTGGCTGCAGAGAGACAGCAATTTGTTGACGTATCAAAGGCAGGTGCACGCTGACATCCGCTAGAGAATTTACAATAATAAAAAATAATTCACTGACTGAAAATTTAATTAAAAAGGTGCCATGTCTCATAAATTGGTGTAGAGGGTCTTCTGGTGGATCCTGAGATCTCCCTGAAAGTAACCTGGTCGTCTCTGCAATACAGATTTGCAGCCTGGATACATTCCATGTAGAAGGTCTTTTCATATTGCTCTAAAAGAAACTCTGTTAGAGGCCAGCATAGCCTAGTACGTACTTGTTGGAAGTGATCATACTTGAGTAATTTTAGTTAATTACACGCTACACGGAGCCTCGTGGTACTTTACGTTGTTTGGATGTATAAAATTTATTGTTAGGCCAACTGTCCCAGTTTGAAGCTGATCTTAACAGAAACCCTCCTAGAAAGTGAGTGCAGATGTAGAGGATAGGATGCTGGTAACTGCAAAAAAACAAAAAAGCATTGCGAAAGCTTGAGGTTACTATGACAGTCAAAGACAGAAATGAGCTGAGTTTGGAAATATATTTTAAGAATATTTAAAATATAACTTGCTCATCTGTAACACAAGATAGTATTTAAAATCTTTCTTGTTCAAGTTCAGCTGAGTTCTTTTAAAAGAAGAGTTCATTGAATAAAGGGCAGAAGGACAAACCCAGGTATTTTAAGATCAGGCTTTGCAAGTACCACGCATAGGAAAATATAGCGCTAAATGCTTTCTCCTTGACAAATGTGGTTCTGCTGCCATATGATCCATATTTCCAGCTCTGGGATGTATCGCCCTGAAAATTGCAAAACTAAGTATTAAGAAATATGCCTTGAAAATGCGCCAGCTAAGTTCCTTAAAAGGATCTGAGAAAGGATGACTCACTACTTAAATGGCCATTCATTGCATCTGCAGAGCATTTCAGGTTAAATTCTCTGAAATAGTCATGATTTCTTGCGGAGGCTCCTCTGTGTTGCAGAGCCGGTGCTGCAGCAGCAGCAGCCCACTGCTGAGGTCCTGGTGAGGCGGGAGGAAGGGAGGTGGCATCAACCTGGAAGAGGGACGGGGGGCCAAGAGACGCACCTACAGCCATCCTGAGCAGCGAGGAGGAGCAGCACCGAGGCTGCCCCTAAGAAGGTTTGACATTTCTGAGTTGATTAAAAGCTGATCTAAAGCAGGTTTTTGGGTGTCAAGTGGCTGGTTAACCGCTGGGGTCACCAGAAAGGAGCATATGTGAAATATTGTCGTCTTGCCCCACTGTGTTGCTTATGGTGTGTGAGGCAGGGCTTGGGCATTACAGTGATATATCAGACCACTTTGAAATGTTTGCAACCTGTTGATGCATGGGCTGTAGTTGGTATTTCATATCTATGGCCATCTCTCAATCTTCCGTTGGTCTCTTTGCTGTTTTGAGTCACAGAGCCTTGTTTACTGCACATCTCGGTATAAGATCAGTTGTTTTTTTTCTATTAAGTCAGTATTTCTGAATTTCTGTCTTAGCCCAGACATTTTGTGGGTTTTTTTCATTTTGTTTTTCTTTCTTTTTCTTCTCTCTCTCTCAATAAAACCTGCTTTCTCAATCTCTCGCTGCTGTTCCCCTGCAAGCAGCAGGCTCCTAGGGCACAGCCATGCCTGACATCTCTTCATAGCTCAGTATGCCGACGGGGCAGAGCTGAAGTGGCAAATGTTGAGCTGGTGCCAAGCTGAGACACCTGAGTTTATTCTCAAGTGACTGGTGCTTTTGGCTCGTTAAAATAACCTTTATTGGAACAATTCCCTTTAACATTTCTGTCTTCTTGGTCATACAGGAATTTGATTTTTGCCAGTTGTTTTTCTTGATAAAGTGTATTTCTGATACGGAGTGCTTCAGTTTTGAAGAACCGAAATTCAGGTGCTCTGTAGGAACCTACCTTTCAGCAAACACTAACTTCACCTGCTGAAAAGCAGATCCTTTTAAGCATTTTATCAGATTTTTTGAGTATCCTACTACAACTATTTGCAACCTTGAGCAGTCTCAGCTGGCACAGGTAGGTAAAGCCACCAGGAATATGCAGGTGCTCATGCCTAATGAGCTCTGTGTTTAACTGCTTTGGTATGTGCCGGGTTTTGATTGACAGCCTTTTTTCCCTCCTTCTGAGTGGAACCGGCTTCTTTCTGTCTTCTCAATAACCGGAGAGAGCTGCACATCAAGGTAGTGTCTTTCACGGTTATTTCTTGTGGTTTCTGATCCATATTTGAGGAATCTTTACTGAATTTTTCTGTTTGGTTGGGTGCACTGATACATATTTGCTTCCTGTGTTCAATTATTCATTTTTCTGTTTCAAACCTTGAGAGAAAAATAAAACAGGAAGAATCCAGTTATATGTGCTTCTAGTTTTTGAAGACTCATTAGAACTGTGCTATAGTCTCTTGCAATTCCTTATGGAGGAGGGATCCGAACTCTGCTGAAGTCAACGTGAATCTCTTGCTAACTTTCACATTACCTTAGTGATCATTCCACATTTGTCTCTATATGGACACTCAGTAAAAGCAAGCGTCAATGATCTTTTCAGACTGAGGTGCTTGTAGAGATACCATACTTAATGGGACTGTTCTAGGTTGTTCTCATGAAAGCTCAGCATAAAGGAACTTAGGGATAAAATATGTATATTTAATTTATTACTGGAAAAATCTCATGTTAAGAAGTTTAGGTGGGACAGGTGGAGAGGAGAAGGAAGGAAGGGTGAGGAGGGCAAGTAATCCATTGCTTAACAGTGGTTGAAACTGGGAGGGCAGGAAAAATGCAGAGCACTAAATACACGTGAAAAGAAAAAAGAACATTTATTTTCTCATAAACATCAAAATAGGAATTCAGGTTGACACACTGTCATGTAAATCCCAACAAATTTGGATGAACTCTCTTCTTCTCTAGCATGTCCTGTGGCAGCCGGTACAAATAAAGTTCTCACTTCACCTGATCTGAGGCAGAGGGACAAAATCCTTGAGTACCTCCCAGCACATTTTTGGATTGCAATAAAAGGATGTGGTGGGGAAAATGGATGTATATGTCGATGAATATTATACATGTTGCTGTGAGTGTGTACATATTACTCATGTATGAAACTGTGTGGAAAATAGTTTTCTTGCTATCTGCTGTTAGGTGTGATTGAATAGAAGAAATGCTGTGATTTATTTAACAAAGTTTGTATAATGGCCTTATTTGCCCTGAGTTTGGGAGAGAAGGGGAATATTCTATTTACCGATCACACAATCAATTTTAATTTTAGATATTGATTCCTTTGTCTCTGTTAGTGTTTTGTATTCTTGTTCAGTCTCCACCCTGAAATCTGGGTCGTTATGTGGAGCATGTCTGTGTATGTTCCACAGGTGTGTGTTTTGCAGTGGTAAACCAGTATTTTCCTTTACAAAGTACAAGCAGAGCAATTTTGCCTCAGGTAAATTCTTTCTCCGGGAAAACCCATTCAATAATGCTTCAGGGCTTGTATCTCAAGATAAAACAGAAATCTGTCTTGCTGGTAAGATGTGAGTAAATTTTCATGTCTATGACATCTGAAGGAAAATTAGCAGGAAAAAAAATTATACTCTGTAAGGTGGGGGGAAAGCAACCAAGCCCTCAGAATATATCTATTTTTCTTAGTTCTTGACATGAATTTCTGTCTCCTGTGAACTGCACTATGCAGCTCTCACGGACCCATCTTAAGCCTTCCCCTACTTGCTGCTGGTAAAGCTCCCAAACCTCTATCGGATTTCTTCCTCCATCTCCTTCTCTCAGCCTTTGTGAAAAGACAGGGTTACGGCGAGGCCGTTCTTCTTGCTCTGGGGTCTGGCTTTGGCAGTGCCAAACGATGTGGGGGGATCTGAGGGTTTAGTGAGAGTTTTTGCCTGCCCTGGGGGTTCCCTGGCGCGATGCGGGACCCCCACGTGTCCAGTGCTGCTCATTTTGGTGGCCAGCGCTGTTCTGCTGTCTTGGATGTATGCATTAACTAGTGGGAGTGGGTACACATTGGTTGTCTTTAGAAGGAAAAGAGATATTTATGGTGGGGAATTTTCTTATTCTAAGGTAGATGCTGTGTTTTTGAGGTTTGACTATTAAAGACGACAGACATTTGAATTTCTTCATTTCTTTTTTTTTTTTTTTTAATGTAGGGTCAGAGGTTTGACTAAGCTGTAAGGTACACACCTGAACTTTTAATTTGTTTATTTTTCTGTTTTGACAGCTGCATTTTTTGTCACTATATGGTATTAATGAGGTCTGGTCTTCCTCCTTACTCAAAGCTGGAGGTTTGGTCCGCTGTAGCTTTCCGATCAGCATAGGCAGCAGGATGGCAGTGTCGGTCGGAGGTGGCTATACATCATCAGCAGGGCACGTGACCGGCCTGTAATTAGTTTACATTTCTTTACAGCTCCTCTTTTAAGCAGGGGAATTGCATAACTTAACGTGAGTAATACTAATCATTTTGGACCCATCATTGCACAACTGATGATGAATAATGCAGATACTGCTGTGACGCTAAATGCAGTTATTGGGGATTTTTTGCTTTTTCCCCTCATCATCTGTCTTGAAGTATTGTGACATTAGATGACACAGATAAACCTGAATTCTGTAATTAAGTTTTATTTTAACGATCCTGGAAAATATTCAATTTTGCGTGTTCTCATAGTTTAAACGTGGCTTAATGAGTCTTCCAGCTTTCCTGTCTGCTTCATACACTGCTGACATTTCTCCATTTGGATAGCAAGATTCAGTAGGATAAAACTATCTTCAAAATGCTCTACACTGGCATATGTACATTTTCATATTAATGGAGATATTTTTGTGCCGTTATATCAATGATTTCTTTCCATTTATCTATGGAAGGTCAGGTCAGGCCTATTGCTAAGCAAATAACATCAAAAGTTGAGGGAGGAATTTCAGTGACAATGAATTTGATTTTTCTAAAAGAATTCACTTTATTTTCCATGAACATTGGTATGAATAGGATTTTTTTGTACTGCTGCTTCCCGAAAGCAAGCTTTAAGCCTCCTTGTACAGGCTTTTGCATTTGCAAAAAAAAATTATATTTGATGAAAACAATGACTGAAACCACAGGTTTCTCACCCCCTCACTGTAAACTGTGCACAGAGTCAATTGAATATGTAAGCTACATAGAAAAGCTACGGTTGGGTGGGATTTTCTCAATTCTTGCCACAGTATGCCTGCGGAGCTGCTGGCTGCCTCGCTAAAGAAAAGGCGGCTGTGTGTGTTGGGTGAGGTATTTGTGTGTGTGCAGCTTGGCTGGCTGAGCTGACGCCCGAGTTACAAGAGCTCTGTCCAGAGCACGTCCAAACGGGGAGATTGTTAGAGTGAAGTTGATCCCCTTTAGGCACAGATACTTATAAATTTAACAGTCTTTTTTTTTTTTTTTTTCCCCTCCCTCCCCCTCCTTTTCTTTTTCCCCCTGTGGCTGTTTAATATTAAAAATACTGCATCTTGTGGTAGTAAAGTCAGCAGGGATCCTCCTGCTGCAGAGGAGAGCTAGATGTTAATTATCGGCGGTACAGGGTTCCCAAGCCCCTCGCCAGAGCGCTGCCTTTGAAGCGGCTGAGCCAGCCGGCGCGCTTGCTGTGCCATTGCACCTCGCCACATGCTCTCGGAGGGTTTTGGGCTCCCCAAGGGTGTGCGCAGGCCCTGTTGGCTTTCACAGGCTCTGCGAGTTTGTCCGAGTGGAAAAGATGCCCCAGATTTGCTCTGGCAGTACGGAAAGAGCTTAATTTTCAGTGTTGATTCCTGTAAAAGGAGGACACACTGATGGCCAACTCTCTCCCAGAGGCAAGGGTTTGAAGGATGCCTCTGGACTCCAGAAAGGTGATTTTATTCAATCGTAGACTTGGAAATAAAGCTGAATGTATTTCTGTTTTATCCAGCTATGTCAGAGTGCTTGGGAGTATGAATGACACGTTTCCAACCATAGTCTTCTTCCTCAATTGCAGTTGGAAAGGCTGTGGAAAAGGACTAGGAAAAAAATTGGCTTTTTTGATGATACTTGCTATAGAAGAGTCCTTTAAGTTAAGCAACTTAACTTTCCAAAAGCATGAGCCATTTAAGGATAATGTGTGTTGCTCTACAAACCAAGTTGGTATTTCCAGAAAAGTGAATTCAAGACATATTTATTAGCTCTATTGCTTGAATTCAGAGATCTTCATATGAGAAAGAAACTGTTCTTCAATTTTCCCAGTAGAAACATTTATAATGGCAAGAAATAGTTTGAAAGATTGGCATTTAATTTCTAGCCTAAGGCCAAAGAGAGCAATCGCATACAGACGTATCAGATGTATTCTATGTATAGAACGGTAGAAGAGTCTGTTATGAAGCATCAGTTAACACTATCCCATTATGATTTTTATGTATGTAATTACAATCATGATGCGTTTAGCAAGTGTGAACACTTACATTCCAGTGATTTGTTATCAAATTGGACACGGGGCTTAATTTAGATTAAATTCGGAAACTTTGTGTTTGAAAATTGTTCTGTACTTTATGCCTTTGTAGAGACGAAGATACACTTATTTTTCTTTTTCAGTTTACAAAAAAGGTCTATGTATGATAATAGAAACAAATCAACTTGATGTAAATCCGTTGCAAACCAGAGGTGCACTACATGTATCAAAAGGGAACAGTAAGCACCCTAGCCAGAGTCCTATGGAAGTTGGTTTTTTGGCATCGATTATTGTGAGACTGAGCCTAAGTAATAAGCATGAAATGTTAATTAGGCTACTGGTATATTTTGAAATAAAGGTGTTCTAGCATTAGGAAATGAAATTGAACCAGATTTAGAAGAAACATTTCAGACTGTTTTGTGCAATAGGCTAAAGCAAGTATTGACTCACTCGTACATTAATGCAAACAAATTAAATTATTAGGGATTAGTGAGCAGTTTAGTCTGTAGAGAATCCAAAGCAGAAAGCTTTAACCCTTTCACTAGTCTTCCTTGACTCTTACCTTTGGCTGGAGCAGCAGTCATGTCTGTCTTCTGCACCGAAGCGCTCGTATTCTCCAGGGTGTCCTGGTTTCGGCTGGGATAGAGTGAATTTTCTTCCTAGCAGCAGGCATAGTGCTGTGTTTTGGATTTAGTAGGAGAAGAATGTTGATAACATGCTGATGTTTTTAGTTGTTGCTGAGTACTGCTTATGCCAGTCAAGGACTTTTTTCAGCTTCCCATGCTCTGCCAGGCGCACAAGAAACTGGGAGGGGGCACAGCCAGAATAGTTGATCCAAACTGACCAAAGGGCTATTCCATACCATATGACGTCATGCTCAGTATATAAACTGGGGGGGTTGGCCGGGGAGCAGCGATCGCTGCTCGGGAACTGTCTGGGTATCGGTCGGTGGGTGGTGAGCAATTGCATTGTGCATCACTTGCTTCATGTATCATTATTATTATTATCATTATTATACTGTTACTATTATCATTACTATTTTACTTTATTTCAATTATTAAACTGTTCTTATCTCAACCCAGGAGTGTTTCTCACTCTTACTCCTCCGATTCTCTCCCCCATCCCATCGGGGTAGGGGGAGTGAGCGAGCGGCTGCGTGGTACTGAGTTGCTGGCTGGGGCTAAACCACGACACAGGGACATCTTTGGCCAAATTAGTCCATAATCTTTCATAATACACTCTCCAGAGAGTCTTATTACTAAACGCTCTTGATAAGTAATAGTATATGCAAAGTAGCTCCGCACTTGTAGGTCCTGTCATGTAATAAATGAATGTGAAGTACAGCGGGGAAGTGCGCTGTAGTAAAACCTCTATTAGCTGAACCCAAGTTAGTAAAATTGTTATCATCTGAAATTCAGACATGTCCCCCAGGCTTGCTTATCCACACAGCCCTGGATTTTCAGCAAGCCGGGATCATTCTCCAGTGGCACATCATTTTTGTTGCCTGGGTCCTGGTGGAATGAGAAGAAGAGGGAAAAGTACCAAAGGAGTAAGAAATAGTGAGCATTTGTGCTCCCTTTGCAAGGTGAAGTTGGTGAAGCCCGTGAGGAGGTGGAGAGGGGTGAGCAGTTGTGCCACGGAGGTGGGATGTTGGTATTGGCGCTATCAATGTGACCTTGTCATGTCTTTGAGACCATGTGGGGAAGCAGGAGGAAGGAATCGCTGGAGAAGTTCTGGTTTTTGTCATTGTCACTGATTCCTCCAGAAAGGAAAATCCTGGGGTTTTCTCTTGGTTGTGTTTTATTGCACGTGGTGTATAGCCCCTGGCAGCCACCTCCGTGACCGAAGCTCCTCTGTATGCCCCGAGCCCCTCCAGTTCCCCGGTTTTTATAGCAGCAGTGAGTGTCAGGAACCAAAGTAGCAGTCACTTTCACTTATATCCTGGTTTTCTGCTGTCATTTCAGTGGAAAGCCCACTCAGTGTGGAAGCTGCGGGCTCACAGCACTGTGCAGGAGCAGACGGTGTCCCCCGCTCTGCCCTTACAAAGTGTTGAATTCCAATAAATTCACCTTGCTGATTATCCTGGATATTTATTGATATTACTTGGGTTTTGTGCACTTTAACTCATCCCTGTTATAGGATCCCAGGCATTGTCAATTCTTCTAAACCTCCGTGTAACTTTTTTTAACTGGTACGGGGCTGATTTAGGTATTTTTTTGTTTGTAATTAAAGGCCTGGATTTCCTTGCATATTTGGAAGAAATGCACCTCAAAATAAGGCTTAAATAATACTTTCAGGCCATGATTTTAAGGTGTTGTTATTAGAATAGACCTGTGTATCCTATGGGAAGTCCAGAGACTATATTCATTGCACACAGGTCCCACCCTGAGAAACTTATTGTATGAATGGAAAAGGTGTCCAAAAGATGGAAGAAGGAGGTACGTCGTGGCTGGACACAAAAAGGTTCAGTAAAATCACATGTAAAGTCTGTCAGAGCTGGGATCTGAATTTCTGCCTCCAGTCCAAGACCATCGCCTTAATTAAAAGCACGACAGTGATTTGGGAAAGCAGAGGACTGCAGTGACAAGGTCAGATTTGAGATTTGTAATCCACATCATCCTTTTCCAAGCTCACGTTCTGCCCTCGCAAGCATTTCGTCGAGTGCAGGAGAAGGGCTGGTTTGTGTGTGAAGCTGGCAGAGTCGGAACGCGGACTGATGCCGACCTCAGCTGCCCGCTCCTGCCTGCCCTTACTAGGGAGAGCCTTTGGTTAGGTCCAGCAATTTTGCTAATGCGCCGTATACAGCGTTAGGAATCACTAGCCTAATTTCTTGTTTCATTATGGATGACAAAATAAAACATTCATAGGTTTTTTAATATGAACTGGAAGTTAAATATTCATTATTTCTTACGACTTCAGTGTCAGTAAGCTTTTAATATGCTGTAACTCAAAAAAAGTCCTCTCTCCGCTCTCTATTTGTACCATTTTAATTTACGAGTGTAAAGGTCATCTGAGCATTGCTTCTGGCCCATTTCATTGCTCGGCAGCTCCCAGCTGTACGACACGTTGTACACTGAATTCTGGTACGCACTTTGGCTTTGGGCTAACCTCTTCCTAAAGCTGGACCCGTCCTCCACAACTGCTTTTTCAGACGTGTGCCATGTAGAAGAATGGCCGTGTTAGATGGGGAAGGAGAAACATCAGGCCGGCCATGTGCACATAGCGTCCCAGAGGAATTTGCTGTACCATGTTGTGGTGGCCAGGGAGCTGTAAGGGGAACGCCACGTTCATAACATAACAGCAGCCGAGGGGAGAGGGACCGGCTTTGCAATTTCTTTCGTAAAGCTCTTCGTGTCCTCCCTTTCACCTTCACAGCCCCTTGTTGTGTTTGGAAGGTTATCTTGTTCCTTCATCCTCCCAAGGCAACTTTCATGCAACCTTCTATCCAATTCTCCCCTTCGGATTTGATTTTGTTCTGATACAATGTGTTTATGTTTGTTTCTAAGTGAGCGTGCTGAAAATATTGACTGCCCATTGTGCTTTAATACCAAGTATTTTACATAAAAATTGCATTTGAATGCCGTATGCGTTTTTGTGGCATGTGTCCACAGAATAGGAGCCGAATCTGCGTACACATATATGAAGCCTTCTTTGTGTCTTAATCTTACTGAGAACCCAGTCATAACCAAACCCTGCTAGTTAACGCCAAAATACCATAATCATTAGTTGTGCAAGTCATTGTATGCCCCTATAAGCATGGCCTTTGTTCTGCTGATTAAGATAAGCAGCAATGTGAAAATAAGTATTCAAAATGGGGGGGTTTAAGATGAGGAAAAAGGTACAAAAGTTGATTTTATTTATTATGACTAACCAGTAATTATGAATAATGGGATACGTGGGCGTGTAATTCAAGCTTCTTGTCATGCAAGTTGCATCCTGTGAATCTGGGGACTGAATTGGCAGTTGCTAGCGCACGATGGCACCTCTGCTACCCTCCTAAAACCAGAGCTGTCTGTGGGTGCTCAGTGCAGGTCCTGCTTATGGGTCCCGGTCTCTGCCTGGCATCAGCACAGTCCTCGATGGCGAGTGAGCAGGCTGCTGCCCTGCCGCTGCTGTCCTTAACACCATGAAATTCCTCGTTGCCCTTTTGGGTTCAGCTCTTTTAGATTGCTGAGCGCAGCGATCACAAGATCCTGGGACAATAACGGTTTCATTTCAATAATCTAAATGGAGTTAGTTGCAATGAAGCTGTAACAACGCACATACTGCGATGTTATGGTTTTACGCTATATTGCATCTGGGTATTTTCAAGTAGTCAGTTCCTCACATCCAGGTTAAAGAGAATTCTTCATTAGATACATGATCTCTCCTGAAAGGAACTGCACACTTTGTTTGCTGTCTGATTAAATATTTTGCTACCAAGAAGAGCAAACTAACTATTAAGTTTGTGCAGCGACAGATCTGCGGTACAGCAGTCGCTTGCCTGGTGAGGTGATTGCTGTTCTCTGATGGACTGGATTTTGTCTGTATGCAGTAGTATGCTGAGTAGTAACATTAAGCTGTCACTAGTGATACAACCTTAGAATGAAAGATATTTCATTTCCATACAAACAGACTTAGAATTCCAAATTTCTGGTACAGGTGAGACACAAATGCTAATTTCTCACTACTGGGTGTTGTGTTTACTACCATGAGCAGGTCCATGGATGATTTCAGCACGGTAGAAAGGAGCTAGAATAGCAATAGTCCTAGAGAGAAACTCCAGTATTTGATGAAAAAATAATACAATCAATTAATAGATAATCAAGTGTTAATAATTTAAATGAACTTGGGGATGAATGTTGTTAATAATTAAACATTTTTCTGATAGGTTAAAATTAATCACAGTATTACCTAGCTATCTGGAGGCATACTGGGGGTAAATTCAAGTCTGCCTCCTGATGCAATGGATTTCTGTAATGCACTTCAACATCAGCTTATGTTTTGTGATCCAAAAGATGTTGAGCGTATTTCCTATGGGTTATCTACATTTCTACAAGCATTCAGGGAAAAGAGTCTCAATATCTGCAGTGAAAGGGCGGAATTGATTTTTTTTTTTTTTTTTTTTTTTTTTTTTCCCTTTTTTGGGGTGGGGAAGAATTCAGAGCGTGTTGCTTTGCTACCGTGCCTCGGGAGTTGCTTCATGTAGCGTGCAACCTGTCCCTGGCAGTAAGCACGGGCGATGTTGGGGTGCATGACCTGTGCCCCAGCTCTGTTGGTGCCATGTCAGGTGCCTCTGGTGCAATTTTGGTCCATGGCATCGGGTAGGAGACTCTTGCAGTTGATATGCTATTTGTGTCAGGGTTACCCAGACTGGCTGTGATATTTGAAGTCTTGAAAGAAAAGCAAGTCTACATGAAGGTGCTCCTTCAGGTGTATGAACTGAATGCTTTAAAGCGAGAGTGCTCATGCTGAATTTATAAAGTGATGTCTCTTGATTACTCCATCTATTTCTCCAAAGGTTCTTCAGCACATGTCCCTTTTCAATGAGTTTTCTTGCAGCATTTCAGTCCTATAAATTGCTCCAACTAACACTGCAAAAAGCTGGATGATTACAGTTTTGTCATGTATTTTATTCATAAATCCTGAATGCAGTAATAGGATGTTTGAATTCCTTACTTGGCTGTGTTTTTTTGCTAAGGGCAATGTCTGTTGTATTACAGGAGGAAATGTTTCATCTTTTGTGATCTTTCCTTTCCAGCCCTCTGCCCTTTTCATATCATAGCTACAGCTGCAGATGTTTTGGGGTTATTTTATTTTATTTTATTTTAAGATGCAAGTGAATTCTCCTGAATCATCTGTGGCATTACAGATCAAAATGGTTGGTCCTCATGTGAAATGGCAAGAGTGAGAGGTCAGGGAGCTTGAGGAAAGAGCTAAAGAGCTTTGGTTGTACTAAACTGGGTGTAATGTTAGCCTAGGTGGGCCAAAGTGGTCTGGGCAGAAAATAAGTTGGTTTCATGCACTAACATGCATAGAACTTTGTAAAATTTAGCAGGTACTAAGTCGCCAAAGGAAGCAGGGCACAAACTACACAAGATTATATTGGAATAATGAAGTCTGGACTCTTACACGTGCATTAATTTTCCAGGTAATTTTAACCTCATGGATTCATAGCAATGAATGTGTTTCAGACTTGAGACATGGCAGTTCTCCAGGTCCTTAGAAAAACTTGTTTCTGTTGTTGTCATCCCCTTTCACAGTTCACCTTGCAACTCTAAATGCAATAATTGATTGACAGCATTTTAGATTCCAATAGTTAGTGCTTTATTCAGTGACTCTGGAAGAAAGGCAAGGAAAAGAATTTGTACACATGAGAAGATCCAGAGGCTCCTCACAGGTTTTTGCTTTCATTCAAATTCTTCTGCTTCAAGGCACCAGATTTTTTTTTTGTTTTATGTCATCTGGGGTTTTGCTGTATTTTGCTTCTGTACATTATTTGCTATAACTCATACCACAACTGTATATTGTTTGTAAAACACGTGGTCACTCTCTGTTTAAATGCTCTGACCTCTAATGCTCCATCATCTGGAGTTAAGGTCATCTTCACGTCACATCAATGTTGGAAGAAAGTTCAAGTCTTGGGAAGAGTAAACCCTATGAGCAGCAGATTGCTCACGATGCAGTAGTGTAAGTGACTGTTGTTCAAGCTGATTTATTCCAAAACTACAGACATACAGATAGGTGAACATCAGACAAAGATAAGGGTTTTTTTTTCATATCTTTAATTTGTCATGGGCTTACATGCTGGAAGTATTCGTTGAATGTTATAGAATAAGATACTGAGATTTGGATATATAATACAAAGAGTAAGATTTAAATAGTAATTAGATTAATAGAATCTTTTAATTACGTGTATCATTCACTTAATCATCTACATTAGATTTTGAAGCAGCTCTAAACCAGGAAGCAGGTCCTCCTAGAAGATCTTGTTGAGATAATTAAAACAGGAGACGGATTTATCACAGTCAACATTACAAAAAGGAGAGAAACAAAGCCCGTTTCCTTTGAGGTTGAGGTGCTTATCTCTCCTGCTTTTAAGATGCTTGGATGGAGGGCAGTTTCAGGGCCCCAAAGGCTGTTTTTGTGCATGCGGCAAAACTGAAATGTGGAAGTCTTTTCATCGGTGGATTTGAACAGGAGTCGCTCAGATTTGTATTCCAGCGCTTGCTGGATCTGGCTGGGGAGGCGCGGGGGGAGGCACAGTCAGCCTGTGGCTCTGCCAGCAACACTGGGTGGGAAAACACTTGAGTGATTTTTCTTCTTCAGAGCGCACTGTTACATACAGAGGGTTTGTATGTCAAATCAATACAGAATTACTTTGAGGAAAGTTCCCTGATCGTTTGTGTGTATGTAATTTTTTTTGGTTTTAAATGGGTTATGATTTTCACTGAAATGCACTTGATTCTTTCTGGTTTTACCGAAATCCCTGACATCCCATGGATCTGTTGAGATGAGAATAGTGGAATATTCTCTTACCTGTTCAAGCAGTTTAAAAGGTCTGTGCTCATGCTGCAGACGGCATTGCTAATCACAGAAAGGCCTGGAAGAGGCAAGAATGTAAACTCAGATAAAGTAGAAACTCTCCTGCACATCACTTTTCTAGGAAATTTTCCTTTAGAGAGGGATGCTGAAGCATCCTGTGCGATTACTGCGAGAGCCATGTTCCCATTTGAGCATGTTACGACCTGTGAATCAAGAGGTGCTTATGGCAGCTCTTCTAGCTTAAATATATTGACTATCCATGTTTTAGGTGTTGTCACCTTACCTTAGAAGAGTTGCTGCTTGCGAGAGGGTGGCGACTAGGCAGCAATGGACAGCAGTGCTCTTGCCTCACTGCTTTTGACAGCTAAAATCGAATCTTTCTGGTGAGGACTAGTGAAGGCAAAGGAGTTTGTTGCTGTCCACCTTGGTCTCTTCTTCACGTTCATGCACGTATGCCTACATACATTCATGCATGTGTACTTACAGGTGCATGTTCGACACAGTGGAGAGCTCCAGGAGCCTGCACACGTGCTAGAAAGGATACAGAATGACTTGAGATATTATGCCTACCTGAAACCCTCATACCATTGCTGAGCTGTGTATTTGCTCGCAAAAATATCTGCTCTGTCTCTCAGCTTTCCGTCTACCTAATGGGGAAGAGCACTGCGCTCTCTCTTAGCATTGCTTTTGAAGACAATTATATGAAGAGGTGGTTGGAGTAGTTTGGAAATGAGGAGTGTGGCCAAGTGGGGAAGGGATCTGAATCTCTAGAAATAATTCTCTATCAAATGGCTTCCAGTTTCAGGGCTTGTGTTCTTCATTTTCTCTCCTGACTTGTTTTAGTATGTTTTGGGTTTGGGTTTTTTTTTGGTGGGGGTGTGTGTGGGAATGAAGGTGAGCATTTAATAGACAATAAACTGTATAATGACTGTGATTAACATTTACACAAGGTAACTCAAGGATGGGAAAAAGACAGCTCGGCAAGTCTAATAAGTGCTTTCATAATTGGATCTGCTTCCTCAGTGCTTGGGGAGGATACACAAACCGAATAAAGAAAACCAAAAACCCACTCTGGGATTTTCAAATTACCCCTAGAGATTGGGCACACAGATTGCTTATGGTATGAAAGTGAACAGAGTATCCAAATCCCTTGAAATCTTGGTCTCAATCATGTCGAATGCCTGGAAGAATTGGTCTCCTGGAGGGAACCGTTTCTGCAGAGAGTTGGGAGTTTGTGCTCTTGCTCTGGGCTTCAGCAGCTCAGAGGTTTCGGGCTGTTGAGTCCCAGGGTTTTAAATAAGCTGTGCTGAGTAAAACCCTAAAACTGCGAGTGAATCATGAATTAGGGAATGGTTCCTGCGCTCTGCAGAAGGCAAAACTGTACGAGTGAACTGGATTGGATCTGATATCTAGACAGCTTTTACCAGGACTGGCCCCGTTACGGACATAGGCTTATACAGAAGTCACCTCTCATCTGTCTGTTCTGTGTACATCATCTGTCAAAGCTGCTCTGTCTGCTGGGCATCCATGCCCTTTTGGACAGATTTATGTTATACACCATACTTGCACTATGACCAATATAACAGGAAACAATGAAGGAGGCAGGTGCATGCTATTTCTTAATTTTTTTTTAATTTTATTTTGATGCAAAAATAATTCCATTTTTACTCTTTCATTTTTCTTTCCTTTTTTTTTTCCTCTCCAAGAACAGGTTCCTATTTGTTTTCCTTTTTTCTTGTTACTGTAATGGGCTGTCTCAGCTCTACAGCCATCAGAAATCTTGGTTTGATGAGGCTGCTATGAAACATTTAAAGGTTTAAATTACAAACTCAGAGTGAGAAAATCAGTGATGCATGATTAGTTGGAAGTTTTAAATATAATAGTCATA
Organism: Pelecanus crispus; assembly: GCF_030463565.1. Lineage (NCBI taxonomy): Eukaryota > Metazoa > Chordata > Aves > Pelecaniformes > Pelecanidae > Pelecanus > Pelecanus crispus. Next base: position 47,904,170 of record NC_134649.1, read on the forward strand.
TTTTTCATATTCATGTACAGAAATGGCTTATGTCAAATGTAATGTGGCTTTTAATACATATTAATAGACTCTGTTACGATATAGATGGTTTGTACACCTTTTGGCAGATGGCTGTGGCATTAGAGTCTGCACAGTATAAATTAGTAATTTAGTAAAAGAAAACAATACACGAGCAGTAAGGTCAATTCTGTTCAGAGATGCAGTTCCAGTGCATCGCTCCTGCAACCGCAAGGATTAGAAGCAGGATCAAATTTGCCAACGAAATCAAATAAATTAATAGATAAATTCCTATGTCAGAAAGGAGCTCACTGTTGTTACAGCTTGTCCACGTCCCCGGCTGTGTCTCAATCTTTTTGCTCCTGTCTTCTTAGAGGTCAGATGGTGCGAAGCCAAGGCTTTGGCTCAGCTCGCTCCTGGAAGGGTTGGAGTGGAGCAACATCTCCCACACGGAGCCACGCGGTTCGGGCAGCTCAGGCTGCCTCACCTGGACGTGTGTAAGGCAGTCAATAGTCTGCCTGAAAACTGGCGCAAAATATAAAAGGAGTTGATGCCTGAGCATTGCCTCCTTTTTTTGTGCTGTTCAGAAAACAGAGTTAGCTGGGGATCCATCTGCGAGTTCTTTAAGTGTGTTACACTTTTCAGGGAGCGGCCCAGCAAATGATATGGATTTTGCAGGAAATCACTTTAGCAAACACTAAAGGGCACTCACCTCTGAGCCGAAATGCAGCAGCTGCTTTGGCAATTTATTGCTGTGCTCAAATACCTAATCGAGTCGATTGTTTGTAATCGCTTTGACTTGGTAGCCTTGGCATCACTGAAGTGGTCTATAGAGAGATATTTAAAAAAAAAAAATCTGCATTTTCTTTGTTGGAAATCTTTTGCACCGTTCTCGCTCCTTAAGTTTTCAACAGGAGAGGCAGTAGCTTTTGGCTTATGCTTTGTCAAAATGATTGTCAGGGCGCTTAATGAGCTTTGTGCCAGAGCGACCGCTTTAGTAACATATGTCTCCAGCAAGAGCCTTGCTCCCGCTGGCTGGGCACGCCGCTCCTCTCAGCAGGCAGGCCCCATCTCCCCGCTTAGCTTATCCATGTAGCATTTAAATGTTTCAAGACACCCATTTTGAACTAGGACTTACCATCACCCTTGCATCAAGCCAGTCCCTTTGAACGATTGCTTTGTAGTGAAGGAAAAGCGGAGACAATTTCTAGCACAAATCTCAAGGTGCGAGAAAACTGCCTCTTTTTACCATTTGGGATTGTGTTTTCTCTTTAAAAGAAAGTGCAAGAAAATTGCACTTTAATTCTTCAAAAAGAAACCTTGCGAGATAAGGTGGTAACTAACATTAGTGCACAATAGCTGCCTGACAGGTTTGCACCGTGCACCGACACGTCGTGACAGAGTTGCTGTAGAGGAAGCCGAGTTCTTTGCTGGAGATGCAGCAGTTGCAGATCAAGTGATATATAATTTACTGAGCTGCGTGTTAATTCGATGATGTTATGAAGTCTCCTGGGCATAGAATTACTACAAATGTTTACTTGACTTTACCACATAGCTTGACATTATACTGTAGAAGTTTGTACTCGGCTTGACGTTATACAGTAGAAGTTTGTACCGGAATAAAATTATGGCCTAGCTATAAAATGCAACTATTAGGCAGCAAAATATTAAAGAAGTGTGGATGAGACTAAAGGCATTTTAAAAATGCTTTCTACAGCTTGGAATTACAAACATTCATCCCATCTCCCGCTGATTACACGCTTCCTAATAGCTATTGTTTCCACGGCTGGGGTTTAATTTTCCGCAGCACGCTGCCGGCGCTGCGCTCCGTGCCGGCGATCTCGATAGCGATCCTCCCAGCAAGGCTGCGAGGGCTGCAGGGAGGGCAGCGGGGAGGCAGCGTGACTGACGGATATTTTAAGCCTTTTTGCGGTTCAGGATTAGTGAAACATTTACAGGCAGACCTGGTTGAGTGGGTAATACGTGGGCTGGCGGCCACGCTGGGATCCGGGCACCCACGGGAGGCTCCGCCGCCTGCAGGGAAGCTGGGGATGACTTTGGGATCGGGCCAGTGTCACCCTTCCTGCAGGTTACATTTCAGCCCCGGGTCTCTGCGAAGCCTGGACCAAAGGTAGTGCCAGCTTTCTGATGAAACGCAAAGCCGCCCTCCTGGCTACTCATTGCTAAATTGCTGCCGAGAGGCTTCCCAATTACGCTGGTTGGCTGCCCGGAGTAAAGGCACGGGTTTGAGCTGGGTATTTCAGGGTGTCTGCTTCACCTTCGGCTGTTTGACAGACTGCTGACCTGCCAGGTTACGCAGGCCTTGGGGTAGGCTTAATCTGCTGCTGAGGCCGCACCTGGAATGCTGTGTCCAGTTTTGGGCCCCTCACTACAAGAAAGACATTGGGGTGCTGGAGCGTGTCCAGAGAAGGGCAACGGAGCTGGGGAAGGGTCTGGAGCACAGGGCTGGTGGGGAGCGGCTGAGGGAGCTGGGGGTGTTCAGCCTGGAGAAGAGGAGGCTGAGGGGAGACCTTATCGCTCCTCTACAGCTACCTGAAAGGAGGGTGTAGTGAGGTGGGTGTTGGTCTCTTCTCCCATGTAGTTAGCGATAGGACGAGAGGAAATGGGCTCAAGCTGCACCAGGGGAGGTTTAGGTTGGATATCAGGAAAAATTTCTTGACGGAAAGGGTGGTCAAGCATTGGAACAGGCTGCCCAGAGAGGTGGGGGAGTCCCCATCCCTGGAAGCGTTCAAAAAACGGGCAGAGGTGGCACTTGGGGACATGGTTTAGTCTAGTCTACCCTTGATTGGTTTAGTGGTGGACTTGGTAGTGTAGGTTAATGGTTGGACTGGATGATCTTAAAGGTCTTTTCCAACCTAAATGATTCTATGATTCTATGCTTCGCACCAGGACATGTTCTGCGACACCGGTCCTGTCTATACAGCAGTCCATTAGGTCCAAAACCAGATGAGCTGCACTGTGTGCCAATCCGGATGTTTTCCGGAGTCCTGGATTGTCCCTTTTGAGATGGAGAAGCAGTGCTAGAAATAACGGCTAGCTCCTGGGACGGTTCCTCCTGGCCTGCAGCTTGATGGTAGCAGCCCCTGAGCTGATTTTGCAACTAGCAAGAGCCGCTCCCAAACGCTTGGGATGCCCAAACTTGTCCTGGATTATAGAGGATTAAAGTATTTGTTGAAAACACTGATTTCTTTGAGTGTGCAAGCGGTATTCCCTCATACCCAGCAAGTTCCCGTGAGTCCATTTAAACATTAGGCAAGTTGAGAATGCAAGCAACTTTCACTCTAGTAAAGCAGAAGTTGCAAAATTAGAAACGCTGTTACAAAAGAAAAGCAGACAAAATTAGGAAAGAGAAACTTGACATTTACCTGGGGCAGGTTAGCAGCTGCCAAAGGCGTTACCTCCAAATGAGGAAACTTGTTTGTCTTTACTTCGCAGCTTCCAGCCTGATAGCGCTCAGATTTTGGTGAAGACTATTAGAGGTGGGAGTCTACCTGAGATTTTGCTCTTTGTTTTTTTTAATTTTCTGGCTAGTCCTAAATGTAAGAGGCATTTTATAATAGCTCTCAGGCTCTCCCCGATTCCTCTACTGATTTGAAGGACCTGTGTGTGTTGACAGTTTGCCTTTACCTGCCTGGCACCCAGGAGAGTGCGAATAACTCGGATTTATGGGCGAATGGATCTGAGGAAAGCAGCGGGACTTGGGATGCTGCCCTTTTCTGTTCCTCTCAGGAAGCACGCTGTATTGCAGTTATTTGGTAACGTTTTATAAGCCATATAAATCATATTAATATATTCCCCCAAGAATGGTTTTCCTGAGACAGGTAGCAAAGAGTGGCCACAACCCCAGCCCTGCTTTGCTTTACTAGTTGCTTCTCTTAGCTGGAAAGAGAGAGATCTGGTGCATGAGGGGAGTTTGATAGGTTTCCCGTAGAAACAGAAAATCAGATTTTTTTTCTTTCTGTTTTTTTTTGGTTTTTTTTTTTGCCAGTGAAGGTGATGTCAGTTGGGAGCATCTATCCTGACCTTAAAGGATACAGTCTGGTGTAGGATGGAGTAAGCAAGGGCTGAGTCCTCTTGTGCCAGTGTACTGATGCAACCGAACAGCTTGTACAATCTTGTCTGTCTTAATATTTCTCGTTTATATATAGATAAAAATTGCTCGCTGCTATTAGTCTTTCTTTTTGAAATAAATTCCCACTGTGTCTCTCAGCTTGAAGAGTTCAGGCAGGTTTGAAATACTGTGTTGGATGAAGAATTCGCTGCTGTGCTCTGCCTCAGTGAGCTGCTTTTCTCCCCGATCCCCGCAGACCGCCGTAGCCATCGCGGCATCTCCAGCTCCCTGCCTGGTGCTTTGAGACCCAAACTCTCTTTCATTTCTTCCCCAGTGAGTTACTGCTCCAGCCTCCCAGATTCTCCCAAGCCCTTGCCTGTCTCCGCGCAGCACTGATCCCTCGCTCATCTGCATTCCCTGCTATTTTGATCCTCTCCCAGGATCTGTTCAGTCGCTCATCTACATCTAACGGCAGCTGCTTCTAGTCTCCGCGTAGCTGTACCAGGCTTGTTGCGTCTGGTCTAATTTCCTCATGTACTCTTCTTTCTGCCTCTTTCTTCCTGAAACCTTTCTCTCTCCATCTCCTTTTCACGCGCCGAGTCCTGCGCTCCTCTGTGCGGCTCCACAGCACTTTGCCCATCCAGCTGCTTTCTCATTTCTGCACGGAGGGGTACCACAAGTGTCCGTGCCCACTGTTGAAACATCTTGGCTCAAAAAGCGTTTCTTTTTTTTTTTTTTTTCCTTTACCTTTTCTGCCTCCAGTGTCAGACTGGGTCTGATAGATAGGGGTTTTTTTTTTTCACAGTAAGTTGACTCTCTTGTTTCCAGTATGGAAATAGGTAAGAATCTCTGTGTTCTGCTTAGAGCAGGTCAAGATGAGTCAAGACACATGTTTGTTTTGTGCGATATCAATAGGATAGGAGTTTTTCCCTGACAAAGTCAAGCCTTTACTGGTATTTGGTCAACCCAGTTGCCTTTAATGCCATTCCTAGGGTTACCTGCTGGGAGGAACACAGTGAACAATTCTGTTAATGCATGTGGTAGAGTAAACCCAGTGCCTCGCTGATCCTGGCTGGGAAATGCCATCAAGCATCACAGAGGCATGCTGTACCTGGCTGTGCACAGGAAACTGCTCGGTTTCCTGTGCAGAAATTCTAAGAGAAAGAAATTTCTAAGAAACCTGCTTGAAATCCATATTTCTCAAGAACTGTCTTATTCATGTCCATTTCCATCCTCTGCAAAAACCTGCTTAGTACGTGTCATGATATCATTTACCTGATCTACTTTTCAGTTATTGGTGGGGGAGAAGGAAGAGAAGGGGGGGGGGGGGGGGAATCACTTTTTGAAGCGCTCTCCCAATTTACCATGCCATAAAAGAGACATGTGATAGTTATTACTAAAGTCTAATTATGTAAATGACATGATTTAATAATGATTATTAAATCCCAGCAAGTTTTGTTTCTTTTCCTTGTTGTTGATGGTTGTCCTTGATAGCAAATGTCAGGGTGCATATCATAAAATTAATTTTTGTGGAGACTTTGCATCATTACAGGGACTTGGAGTGCAGGAGGCCTCGCGGGTGAAGGTGGAGGCTCAGCAGACCTGTTATCTTTGGAAGAACAAACGTTGTCCACAAGGATAGCAGGGAGAGAAAACTTACACAGCAGCAAATATTTAATTAAAAGAGCTGCTTGGGCTGACTAGTCGTGGCAGCAGCTGCTTAAACAGAGATCTGTCCTTTAAATAACTTCAGCTAAATAAAGCGAGAAAAAGGAGAGTGGAGGGAAAAGTTCAAAGGGCATGTGCTGTAATTGCAGAAGTGGTTTTCATTTTTACATTGCAATGTCTTTAGTAGCCACTTGCTCCTTCTGTCTGTCTTCGGAAAACCAGGATGCTTCAATCTCTGGGATTTTTACACCAAAAAGTAGAGAGGGGAGCGTCAAGGAAGCCAATGCATCACCTGCCAGCTCCTGTTGCCTGTGCTTTAGATGTACGAGGTCTAATGAGGAAGGCTCCCATTGGCTTTCCTGCCACGTAGAATAAAACAGAATTTGGTAGGTACAGGATTAGCTCTTTCCTAGCATTCGCTGGCTGAATTATAGATAAGTGTGTGGCTCCCCGCTGCAGCAGGTTTGGCCTCGTGCCCTCATGCCAGGGAGCTGCCCTGGCTGTGGGCAGTTTTGTGCATTTCGTATCAGGCTCTCTGTGAGTTCCCTTTGCGCCGCCTCAACCTGTCACGCGGTGACCTGGACCGCCGAAGAATTGATGCTGCTCATTTAACATGAAATAGTATTTATAACAATACAGCCACATTTTTCAGATAATACCTAAGAGCATCCATCAAGCTTCCAGATGCCGTTCAGCTGTATCATAAATGATCTGGTTTGCCCCACGGATGAACCTAATTGACACACCAATTGGGTTGGACAAGGAAGAAGAGTGTGGGGCATACGTGCATTTGTATGTGTTGGGGAGAGCTGCTTGAAATGCTCAGATGTGTAAGGGGTGAAGCCACGCAGCTAGTCTTTCCCATGATCTGGGGACCTCTGTAGGCTCACAGCTGGCTGCAGGGAAGCATGAAGAAGCAGGAGATAAGTCAGAGATGTTTGGGAGTGAAGTGCATGAAAGGTACTGTGCAGTTCTTGTCTTTTTAACAACTGACTGTGTGGTTTTCTTAGCCATTTTCTGGTTAGTCTGTCTAAGGTGCATAACCAGTTCTGTGAGCTAACGATTAGAGGGCAATAAAGTGGATCTATCCACATGATGCGATACAAATGAGATTAAAAACCAATTTGACTGACAGTATTTACAATTTCTCCATTTTTTTGCTTTTTCTTTAAGAAAAAAACAACACGTGTGATGCTATAGAAGCTCTGTACAAAGTGTATAATACAGTTTTCATGTGTGTGACATGGAGAGCGCTTTTTCCCAACGTGCATGTAATTGATTAGTACGATACATCTGCAGACAGGCTGGCGAGCAAAAGTCACACTTGTTCTGAAGAACATCGTCTTATGGACAGAATGAGTAATGAAGACCATGGCTCTGCGTGTTTGACATTTAACATTAGGATTCTCCTTACAATTTTATGTAACTTCAACAGATTTTAATTGTTTGAGCAGAATTTCCCGCTCCTGATGTTTGTTGTACTTCTAATTTAATGTTTACTTTAATTTCTATCAAGTTCACGTTTTTCCAAAAATAGGATGGGAGAAAAACATCGTGTGTTTGTGCTCGGTGTTCGTACAGTCACATCACGGGGAACTGGCAGCAGCTCCAGCTTTTGGAAGAACGACTTAATATTTGGTGGTGTAGTTTAGGTGCGTGTGTTTTACTGTTCCTGTAAAAAGCAAAACCCCAAAAGTAAAGAGAAAGGAAAAGTAATGATGTACCTGCACTTGTGTAGTTAACGGGCACTACCTCCAGGTTGTTTCCAAACCATACTTCTGTTTGGTCTCGGGAGATACTTTACCAAACTCCCACCAGCTAACTGAGGGAATGGACTTAGTTTTGCCCAATTTCCTTCCATATTCTTTTCTCCTGGGAAATAGGTGAGTAATCTTATATATTTCAAGGCTTGCAGACTCTCTGGATAGTGGGCGTGCTGCATTTTGCTTCCTTGTTGTTCTCTGCTCAGGCACCTAGTTGGTGTCAAACTGTGTCTCTAAAGATCCGCTGTTCCTTAAAACATAGTATGTGTGTATGTGATCTGTCTAACCAAGTATCTTCTGTGTGATCACCTGAAAATAGTGCAGTCACTGGCAACTACTTTGCAGCATCTTGTCAGTAGTGAAAGGGATGATGAACGTGGATACAAGGGAGAGAGAAAGAGAATTACAAAGTCTTTTCCCTTTCTTTCGCAACTACAGTAGATATATTCAATATATTGTCAGTTAACTGGCTTCAATTTAGTTGACTGATGTTTTGATTCAGTGCTCTGAAAAAAGGCATTAATGGAGAGAAGCGGCTGTTGCAGCTAAAAAAATCATTGGGATCTGGAGCATTTTGAAAAAAGCTTTTCTCTTACAATGGTAAAACTACACAAGCGAGTGCAGAAAACTGCTGCCCATGCTCAGAAATAATCTTCACCTTATCAACAATTCAGTTCCCATGAAAGCCTTGGTACAAAACGTTTCCATTAACAGAAGCTATTGAAACAAAATGATGACCAGATAAATTGCAGCATTATGCTACTTAGAAGAATGTCTCAGGCACTTCCATTAAGATTCTAAACTCTTCCCTCCCTGGAGATCCCAGCCAAAAACTTGTCCCATCAATTTCTCATATGCCTCCGCTGGGATCGTAACAGCGCCTAAAGAACATAGGTGAAACAAGAGCATCTCCCATATGGATGGGCTTTTGCATGTGTGTTTTTCTTTAAGCTTCTTGGGGTTTTTTTTAGCTGTAAAGTTGTTCACGGAAAAAGGAAATTACTGTAGACTCCAGCATGTAAAGTAAACTCAAGGAAAGTAGGAAATGCAGAATCAGGATGAAATATCCATTCCTCTCTTAAGCTATCATGTTTGCTCTAATGCTTAGACTTCCTAATGCATAGAGTGGGCCAAATCCTGTGCTTATTGCCCTAAGTAAATTCTTCTGGCACTTCTTCCTTGGTAGGCTGCAAATCCCACTGGTAAGTGTGGATTCTCCTGTAGAAGCAAACCAGGATACCCAAACTGAGAGGCGGTGCTCCCTGTCCAGGCAGGGCATGCCAGGATTTCCGAGTTTGTCCTGTAGTGACATGGATGGTGTTTGACGGGTATCCTCAAATGCTTTCATGCAGTGTCTGTGGTTAAATCATTACATTTCACTTTTTACATTTTTTTCTTTTTAAGTAATCCTTTGTATCTCTGGTAACATGGAAAATGTTGGAAGCTTAATGGCCTTGGCTTATTAGGGAAAGCAAGCGTTGTGCGATCTTTCCCAAAGCTGGAAGAGCTAATCTCTTTTATTGCACAGAAGGAGGAAAAATCAGAGGAAGGCAGAAAGTACACGAGATTGCTTGCCGTGAAGCTCTCTGTTGTCATGAGTCGCTGACTGCAATTTAAATTAGAAACACAGTGGCCCAATGACTTTCACTGTCTTGTAGCGTTATTGCCCTGAGATACAAGAATAACATTGATATAGAAGCAGATTTGCTTCAGTTTTGATGTTAGGATTTCTTTTTTCTTGTTTTAAGATTTCATGTGTGAAGCCTGCCAGGATTTTCCTCTTGGGATCTTGGGAACACGCTGAACCTCCCCTGAGCTCGTGAGGGAGAGAAGCGCTGTGAGCGTGCATCTTGCATTGCATGGATGAAGCAGTGGGCTCAGATTTAGGGGGTTTTTATACAAATATTTGACAGTATTCACCAGTGTTGTACACTGTGAATGGGTTTACCTGTCTGGGATACATCAGGAAAAATTGATCCCTGATGGATCAAGTGGGAATAATAGCTGTTTTCTGCTGTTTATAGAGGTAATTCATTTCCAATTAAATGCCTTCCCCCCTACCCCGTTCATATTGTCACCTGGCTACCAGCACAGGGCACTCTCAAGTAAACACAAACCCATGCTGTGAAAATCACTAACACAAAGTGGAACCCTTGTTGCTCTGCAGTGGTTTCTGTTCTTGTCGGATGATTTTCCTGGCACGGGGATGGCTCCCGCACGGTGAGCATGCCCCGCTCTCCAGTGGAGTCCCTTAGGTGCCGAGTGCTGTACATTTTTTTTTCCCCCTCCTTTACTACCTGATAGAGTGCGGCATTTCTCCCGTGGCAGACTTTTGAGGAGCCCGTGCGTATGCGTTTGGGAGGGGGCTAGGCAGTTTGCACTGAGCTTTATGCTGAATGAGCAATCTCATTAGACCCCAGGTCTGCAAGGAGCTCTGCCTGGCAGATTCCCTGCCCACATTTCCAATTCAACAGGGCTCTGCCTGGCTTTGTGTCTGCTGAGCGATGTGCTGCCCAGCAGGAGCCGGAATGGCTAAAACTAACTGTGGCACGAGCTGGTTTTCAGGGTGAGGCAGGATTTCTCCTAGGAGGTGTTGCTTTACTAGAATGCCTTTTTTTTCATTGTTATTAACATGAGAAAGCTCATGATTTTGCTATGATTTTGTGCTTTGCGAGAGGGAGAACAAATGTAAAAAAGAAGACAGCACCTTTGCTGCAAATTCATGTTGAAATTCAGGAGAAATGGCATTGCTTCCGTTGGATGGAGGAGGCTGTCATTAGCAGTCTCATCTGAAAACAAACCGCAACCTGCTTTTATTTCCTTTGTGCGTGGCTGACGTGCCGTCATCCCCAGTCAGCCAGCCCAGTTGCTACTGTACTTTGCTTTATGCTTCATGCTTGACCTATGAGCTGAAATGCTAAGTGCTGATGAAAATTTCAATTAATACAAAGCTAGTTTCAGCCAGAAATGTGGTAAGCTCATTTAGGAGATGTAGTATCTCAAGGAAACATATAATGGCAAAAGCCTCAGATAATAGTTTAAATTTTAACTGGGTGCTGTGTTTTTAGATGTATCTGCAAGGCTCAGATCTGTGCTGTTTTGTTACCAGCAAGGGGGAGTGATTGTCATTGCATATTTGTAAGTCTGCGGAAAAGCCATGTTCACAACGTTCCTCTACTACAGCGTTATCACCTTGTGCTGGAATAATTTCTCTGATTGCATTGGTGAACAAAAAATGAATGAATGTAGGGCCGTACCTTTTAAGAAAAGGAGATACAACAGATGCACATGGGAGGATTAAACTCTTACATCTGTAAAGGTGCATATATATCTAAAGCCAGGAATCTTATTTTATGGTGACTTGTACAAGTTTTATGAAAAGTAGTACACTTTGTAGTGCAAGGAAGAAATAGAATCTAAAATTTCATCATGGTATCTTTAATTCAACTTTAACTTTAGGTACCTTAGAAAATTGCTAATTAAATAATTTAGATTTCTCAGAGGTCTGCAAAACATTCACACAAGCAATTTATGCTGCAGGATGTGGTATATACAGATCAAGTCCACTATTGTAAATCCAGATTTTCCCCTGAAAGAGAGATTGCTGCTACAGTAGAACTGGAAGAAGGCTAGAAGAAGATGAATGTAAAGATATGGACTGGTTCCCACTCAAGGAAAGACGAAGTTTGTGTCTACGGACCTAAACTCATCTGTTACAGGAGCTGCTGTAGTGGCCCAGTGCTCCCACTGCTCAGAATTGCTGCCCAGTTGACCTACTCCGAGAGTGGACTGGGGAAAGAACAATTTTACACGCAGTGGGGATGGCCAGAGAAGCAGGACCTGAGACCAAACCAGGCAGCTGAGTTACCCCACCGCATGCGCATGTTCTGGTTAAGCTGGTGCTCTGGTGGGGTTCGGTTTGGTAACGGGATTGCAAGGGGGGGGTTACAGGGAATTGAACAATCACAAGGGAAGTGGAGGGGAGGACCCATAGGAAGTTGAGGAGAGCCGGTGAGACAATTAAGCAGCAAGTTTAACACCGCACATATTGAGGGACTCGTTACCTCAGGTGATGGAGGTCAAAGTATCTCATCAATTAAGAAAAGAGAAGGTACTTAAATTTGCGGAAGAAAGGCCCGTCGGTAGCTATTACGGACAAAAGGTTAGATGCAGCATCTGCCTCGGGAAGTCCCCACGCAGCTCTAGGAGGTGGGGAGGATTTCTGTCCCTGGAGAGGACCCTTCCGTGCTCCCTCTGCCGCTTACCTGCGCCTGCCGGGTCAGGGGGGCTGAGCCAGAGCGACTTTGGCGTGACCTGGTGTCCCGCTTGTTGCTAACCGCTGCTGTTCTCTTGAAATCAGTACAGATGATGGTGTTTATTCACATCTTTAAGAACATCCGTAATGGTGGAATTTGGCTGCAGGATAAGGTTTATGTGCCCCTAATGCTAGGAATAACCACATCACCGGTTATCTCCATTTACTCACAAGTGCCGTGTCAATAATGTTACAGCTAAAGTTGAATGAGGTATTCATTGTAAACAGCGTACTGTTGGCAGTTAACATTTATTTCTTTGGTTATGAAAAAGCTAAACCAGGTATTGATTTCCACGCTGGATTTGATTTTGAGTCTTTATTACAAGTGCTGCTTGGAGGTGTTTTGAGCTACAGCAGAGCTGATCTGATGGGGCTGGCAAACGTCGTCTCCTGAGCGTCCTCGCAGGGCCGCTACCTTGTGAGTAGGTTTCCATTACGAATATCCACAGCTGCAGAAGTGAACTTTGTTTTCAGCAGTTGTGTAATGTGTATTAAGTTTGTTGTTTTATCAAATGTTCCAGGTTTTAAGCTTGGTCACCCAAATTTTCACAGGAAGCAAAGACAGAAGTGGGGCATTTTATTTAAGATTGCTTGACTTCAAGTGTACAAATGCTGCTGGGCTGAGTCAAGTCCACTTAACATTAGATGGGTTGAACAGATAGACCAAAATCGGTACTGACAAATTATTTATTAAGTTGAAATATCATGTGTTGCCAGAAACGTTGCTCAGTTCCACACTCTTTTTAAAAACCAAACTCTTGCTGACTTGAAAGGAGCCATCCAATGGGGCATGTTGGAAGATGTAATGGGGGAAAAAAAGAAAAAAAAAAACAGTAAAAATAAAAAAAATCAGATAATCTAGTTTATAAGAATCATATTAGTGAAATGACAATAGGGAATCCTTTTTTTTTTTTTTTCTTTTTTTTCTTCCAGGAAAACCTGAAGACCTCTCGTTCTTTGGCAGCAAGTACCTCTAGGTACCTCCTAGGAAGGAGGCTTCACATTGGCAAATGTCAGCAGACAGCTACTGACAAGCAGATCATTTGTACTGATTAGAAACCACATTTCTTTAGTTTCCAATCATCGTGTGTGTGTGTAAGACACGCAAGGCTTTACAAAATACGGTCCTTGTACTCTGTGATTTAGTAGTACAGCGCTTCAGCTACTAGATGTATGAAACAAATTAAATCAAATCTGTCAGGTGCTGTGCCATTATATGGGCAGAGTGATGACCCGGAGAAATCATTAACCATTTATAGCCAGCTTTTAAATGGCTTGAGAGCACAGGGTGCGATCCACTGAGGCTTCAGGGGGAATTTTAGGATTTTGTTGGTAACAGCTGGGAGTAGATAGGGAGCGTTTGCAAAAATGGATAGCTGGTGCCAGCTGCCTTCTCCTGGGGTCGGGGAGCTGCTCGTATGCCTTTTCAGCTTCCACTCGGCTCAGGGTAGCTCTCAGACAGAAATGGCATAAATTGAGTTTGCACACCATCAGCACGAACAATCGAACTAAGACTTCGTCACAGCCGGGCGATAGCAGACCGACGGCTCGGGGACCGGCACCGGTCATCGCCCTGTTGTGTCTGCCTGCCTGGGGAGCTGCCCTGCCCGGCTGGTGTCTGTCTTCTCTTCCAGAACACCAGGACCTGACAAGCCGGGCTCCCAAAACCCCTGCTTATTCCTTAAAACCTTGTCCGAGGGAAATTAATTCTAATACTTACACCGTTTATTGAATTGAATGTTTTACTGCTGCTTGTGCTGCAGTAAAACATTTCGCAGCCTTGTGTACGTATTTCTTTATTATTTATATTCATTCTATCACATTTTTAGAGGGTTTTTTTGTGGTTTGAGAAACTGAAAGATTGATGGATTACAAAATTGGGAAGGCATAATAGTTGCAATCATATTTGAAACATAAATTTTGTGAAATAATGCTGAAGTTGTTTAGCTGCACTAAAAAACTTTTGCTTTACATGTGCTGTCCAGTAGTGTTTATAAAGTCCTTGGCAAGATAAATAATACGTAGACTTCTCTCACTAAACCTCCTGAGAGTGGAATTGCATCTAAAAAAAAAAAATCTCCTTGCCTGTGTGCTACAGTCTATTTGGAAATATTTTACCACGGAAGGAAGAACGCCTTTCTGATTTGGATGATTATTTTAATCACCTCCAGCATGTGCATCAGTGGCTGCTTTTCTGAGAACTGACAACATCCAAAAATAGGTGATTGGGATAGAGTCAAGTGAAGGTTATCTTCTCCCTGGTACTAACACTGGGATGTCAAAAAGCTTTTAGGGGAAAAGCTATGTATAACGTTGACACCTGAAGCAAAACGATGGGCCCTCATGAATATTCCTTCTCATCTTTTCCAAACACGAGTGACTCTGCATGTGGTGGGGTTTTCACAGGGGGGAAAAAAAAAAAAAACAAACCCAAACCTATAGCTGCATAAATACTGTTGCTGTAGCATTACATTTAAGGTTTCACTAGAATAAATCTCAACCTTTTTTAGCTAATTAGTGAAGTAGGGAGGTATTCCTACTTGTGGCACGGAAAAGCGCAGAGGTGATTAATGCTGCGAGTTCCCTGGGGCTCTGCCTGTATCCCAGGGGACTGTGGCCCCTCTTCTGGGAGCTGCTGTGGGACGACTTCGTGGCAGGCTGAACACTTTTCCTTGCCTTAGGAGCGTTTTTTGTCACCCCTTTGCTGGAAGGCTCTGCAGCGGAGGGGAGGAACGGGCACGGAGGCTCAGTGGGGTGGAGATGAAGACTTTCTGAGCAGAAGTCCTTGTCATTCTAGGTATGACGTGCCACATCCCCTGAACCAGGGCGTGCAGCTCGGGGTGGAGATGAAGACTTTCTGAGCAGAAGTCCTTGTCATTCTAGGTATGACGTGCCACATCCCCTGAACCAGGGCGTGCAGCTCGGAGCAGTGAGGATGGAAACAGGCAGGTGGAGCATCCCTGCTGCCAACCGCTCTCAAATTCCTCAGCACCCGAGGTCACTCACTATGATCTTTGATTGAGCCTCATCTTCTCTGGGTTTCATGCCACCAGCCTCTCCAAAGAGGCCTTCAAAGGCGACAGGGCTTCAGGAAGCTTGCCTTCAGAGGCTTCAGGAAGCTTGCCTTCAGAGGGCTACGTTGGGTGGGAGCCACCAGCCTGGCCGCCGGGGCCAGGCTGAGCTCGGGCTGCGAGCCGTGCAGGGACGGAGGCGGAGGCATCGCTTCTGGGGCACCGGTGCTCGCCAGGCTGAGTGCCGACCGCGCCGCCTGGGGATCGCCGGGATGCGGGTAGACGTGGTGTGGTTCACAGCCCGACTGTCAGTTCGGTACTATCCAGCCATCGCCCTGTGTTTTGGGATGGGGGGCATTTTTGACTGTGTCTGGGATTTTTTTCTTCTTCTGTGATTGCAATTGAGACAGAGTGAGAATACTTAATTAAGCTCCTGTGCTGCATAGTCACTTAACTCACAACATATGGTATAATTAAATAACCAAATTTTTATTTCTCATACCAGGAAGCAATTTTTTTCCCCGAGTTCTGTTCTGTTATTCTGTAACTGCGGCCACACCGAAGGCTGTAATTTCTAATTACCAATGGCTTTTAGTTAACAATCTTGTAACGTGTTTGTCACTGAGAAATTAAATCTGATTCTAGCTAATGAAAAGGTCAGCCCAGAAGTGTACCAGTATTAAGCTGTGGGAATTCAGTACGTTCATGAATGTTTGCGCTGTACAGGACTTATACAAGGACTAAATCTTACATATTTTAAGAGGGAGCCAAATAGCTGAGATTGATGCCATAGTTAGTAGTGCAATATAATTTCTCTTGGAAGCAGTAGACCAGTAATCTGGGAATTTTGGCTGTCATCCTGCTACTATTTATGAGCAATTTTAATGTAGTAATTACATATAGGGAAAATTGTTCACTAGGTTGATGAGATAAATGGAAATTTAATTTTTTTTCTTGTTTAGTTGTCCAATATTTTTATTACACACTTCTGCAAGCAATGGTATACAATAAGAGAATCTGGAACTGCATCACTCCTTAGAAATACTGATATTTTGAAAGATTTGCTCACTGTAAGTTAAAGGCAGCTCATTAAACAAACAAATGAGCTGTCCTTAGAGCAATCAGTATTTACTATTAACTGAACAGCACAGTAAATAATGAATTGCAGGTAAGGAACTACAGATAAGTATTTGCAGTGAATTCAAATTACTTGACTTAAGCCTGAGGCGGAGAAAAGTGAACATAAAGCTAGAAATGGAGGAGGGGGAAAAAGAAAAAGGAACAGGAGGGATTTTAAATGTAACATTTGTTGTAGCATACATGTTCACGCATTGGGCCAAGGAAGGGTTTTCTTCGGTAATTTTTTGCCCTCCTCCCTGGTGCGAGGGATGCTGCAGCTGACTTCTTGAGGGAGCAAAAGAGGATGGGGGATTCCTGGCAAAATGCAGGGGTCCAGAGCAAGCTCTGAGCCTGATCCAGCACACCAGCTTGGAGAGCGGAGCTGGTGTTTTTACCAAGGTCAAGATTTTGCAAGTTGCTCTCCGGCACTTACTAGACCCCAGGAGAGCGTTGTGTTTTGGCACCACTGAGACCAAAACCTGCCTGTAGCCGCCAAGTGCTTGCGCAGCTACCTCATTTATTTCTCCAAATTGCTTAAGCAGTTAAATTGTTCATTTGCTAGGAACTGGCAGAAGATGAGAAATTTGGGGTTGGAGTTTAATCATCACAGGAGTGAAAGATCGTGCTGCCTGAAGTTTGGGCACACAGCCGCGTTTAAGGCGGGGATGGGTGGGGTGTCTGGAGGATGTCTGATGTTGCTCATCTAGGAAGGGGCTTGGGGTTGTTTGGGTGCTGGAAATGAGAGGGAAGGTGGGTGATTTAATCAGGGACTCCGCAGTTTCAGCTAAGCTATGGGCCTGAGGCTTGGTAGGACAGCCAGACGCGTGACAGCCATACAAAACGCCTAACGCTTGGCGGCCCTGCTTATACATCACCTTAAATAGGGTTAATCGCTTGACACAGGTCTCCTTGCGGGGAGGACGTATGTATCGACCTGTCCGTCTGCTGAGCACTCTCACTGTCCGGAACAGGGCACAGAAGAGCGACCGGTTGGGTGGGGCACGTCGGCGGTGATGTGCATTAAATGTTAGCTTTCCATAATAACTGTTGTTGCAGCTGGCACAGCCACGGTAACACCTCTGCTACTCCGTAGGGGTAGTATCTATAACATACGAGCAGGAGGCTTATCTTGCAGGATAGTTATCACTAGGTAAATACCTCCGCAAAGATACTGTTGCTTAATTCCCCTCACCCCGCGACTGTACCTGGTGGGAACTGCCACAGAGTAAAATGGCAGAGGTTAAATGCAGCTGCAGGGAGAGTTCCAAGTGGCCTTTGGAAGAATCCGATTGCTGTGCTCAAGTCCAGCGCCATCGGTCCGGAAGAGCTCGCTGCTTCCAAATGCTGGTGTTGTCAGCCCCCTGCATTAGTATTCAACACAGGGAAAAAGAGCGAGGTGCTAGACAGGCCGACTAATTACAGCAGCCTGCAGAGGCAAGTCGTGCCATACCACATGATAAAGGATATCCTTTTTATTTAGTACATTTCTTCTTTGCTCTCTGTCACTTTATTAAAAAAAAAAGAAAAAAGGAAGTGTGAGCTAATGGGTTTGGTTAAGGCATCAAGCTGTTTTTTCTTGTTTTTTCTTGAATTTAATCTGAATCTATACAATGCTTTGTAACGTTCATATAAAAAGAAACTTCCTACTCCTCTGTCTGCAACCTTAGCAAGCTGCACACCTCCTGTAATCTTAGCTCCCCTTCCTCTGGTTGGCATGCTGACACGGGCTGCTCCCGTCCCCCGAGCTGGGGAGAAGAGGGCTTCGCTACCACTCATGTACCATCTGCAAGCAGCAACACCGGCCAGATTTTCATGAGCTTCAATTGCAATCGTGTGGCTAGAGGGTTTGCTGTCAGAGCATCTGTTTTACCATCCACGACACAGGTCTGGAACTGAGCATCTGCCAGGACCAGCTAAGGCAGGGTAGGAGAGCCCAGTCCTGCAGTGGCAGAAGTTGTGCAGCCAACAGGTAGCTGCTGGCTGGGGCCGTTGTGCGGCTCTGGCTCGTGGGTACCCCCCCGTGCTGGGATACAGCCCGCGTTTTATTGCACTGAGGTTTGGAAAGGTCAAGTCAGAGCTAGGAGAAATCAAACTGAGGGAAGTATTGGGGCCGCAAACCAGAACTTACTGATCTTGCCCGATTCTGCGTGATTTGCACCCAGACGCAAGCTGGGGGTGGCAGCTCGGCCAGCGGGTCCCTGTCCCCTCGGTGCCCTTCTGTGCCGTCCCCCTCTGCGGAGCGAGGCGCTAAGCAGATCAGTCAGCTTCTTCCATCAGCGAACACTCGGTGCCTAAGATACTTACAAGACATCTGGTTTTTAGCCTCATTTCTTTAGAAATGAGGCTTATGTGATTATAGCGTCTGTCTCTTGTCCCCTCGTTGGCCAATTTCAATCTTCACCCGGGGATTTTGGTCTCAAAGACGCTAACTTCCAGAAAGTTTTCATGCACTGGTGACCGGGTGAGCAGAAATTCTCCTGCTAATGCCTTTGGAGAAAAGGCCACAGCGCAAGCTGTTGCTCACCTCTGAGAGCCAATGCGAGGGGGAGCGTGCCGGCTAAAAGGGAAATTTCTGCTTTATGCCTGTGTTTTGTAGAGGTCCAGCAAACCAACCATCATGGACCGGAGCGTGCGGGCTGCGTGGCTCGGCGCTGTCTCTGCTCCAGCTGCAGCCAGCTGTGCTGGGCCAGGGCGAGCATCCCCAGGGCGCTGCCCGGGTCCCGCCTCCTGCCTGCCCCCGCATGCCAACTGCTCTCGGTGATCCCGGGATTGCTTTTCTGATCCATGGATTAACCGGCTGGTACGTGCAAAGATACAAGGGCTGTGCGTGAGCCGGGCTTAGTCTGGAAATGTATTGCCACGGTCGTGCTGCTCTGCTTGCGAACTCAGGGGCTTGAATCAGAGCTCGCCGTGCCGTGCAGGGCTGGGCTGCCGGTGGGTTTGTCCTCACCTCCATCACAGCAACCTTGTCTTGAAAATTGCTCTTGCAAAATTATCTTGACAACTGAGAGCTAACTTCTCTTGAGACTGATGTCCCGTAAGTGCTATGTGTTAGAAGATGCAGAGGTACAAAACTTATCTTATACCGGTTAATATTTCGTTGAGATATTGTGAACCATGGTGAAGACTGAAATCCTCTGTATGCTCATGTTTGCAGAATTCTCTCTCCTTTACTCTTCTGTGAATTACACTTAAATGCTCATTAGAGCTGAATATGTCTCCTTCTGGCAGCTGCCTGACATTTTTGCCTTGTAACGCAGAACCTAAGAATGTGTAATGGATTGTGTAAAACCTACGTATGGTAGTTCTGGGATTATGGAAGAAAAGCAAAGGTTTCGTGTTCTGGTCCTTATTAACAAACTAAACTATATCGTGTCCTTTTTTTAAACATAAATGAAAGATAAAAGACATATGAGATTTATGAACAAAGTCATTAGCCTACCAAATTTCTCTCATTAGCTCCATTGCATTACTTTCCAACTTGCACAACTCTCATTAGAAAAATTTATGAACTGGAATGATTACAAATATACCAACTTTTAAACCATTCCCACTTTTAATTGCAAAACAAAAAATAATTATACTTCTGTGCTATAATGGATTTGTACTTCAGTGCATGTATTTTTTTGTTAGAAATTTAATAGAGGACCTTCCCAAAGCCAGGGGGTGGGGAGAGAGGAGAGGAAATTGTACCATTTAGGGCAATTTGCAATTTAGCTGCAAATCCTGAAGCATTGCTTTAATTTAGTAACCTTATTAGAGCCAAGTTAATATTGCAAGCTAATATGGCTGTTTCTTCTTCTTGCTAGACTTTCAATTTCACATCCTTACATCTGATTTGAAGTGACGGTGAGAGGAAGCATAAGGTATCTCTCATTCTGTTTGGACTCCTTGTTTACAGAAGAGTGATGGAGATGCTATTAAGCACAAAAGGCATCACCATATGCCTGTTTTTCTTTGTATTGAGTTTGGCAGCAGCTATTGAAATACCATTATCAGGTGAGTTGTAGCTATTTACTGAACACTTTGCTGTTTTGTTTTGGTATCCTTTTTTTTTTTTTTTTTTTAACCTTTCCCCGAAGAAAAAAATATTAAATCCCGCTTTTCAGTTGTTCCATTTTGAATTTAATTCTGCCACAACATGGCCTTTGGGAAATTCAGATGTGAGAAAAATGTAAGCTACTTTGTTTGGACCCGTTTAAATGTAGCAGTAAACTTGTCTACTAACATATATCTATGTTTGAGATCCAACACGCTGCTTAGCTCCGAGGGTTTGGTTTTGTCCTTCACATAAATTCCTCATTTTGGTTCCGAGTCTCCCTGAAGCTTGTTTGCTGTACATATACCCTTACTTACTTGTCTTACAACCTGCCGTTTCAGTCTGAAAAAGGAGCAGGTGTATGTCTCAGGGTGTACATTAGTCCCCGGAGAAGTATTTCCTACGCCTCGCATCCCGCCCTGGGGAGCACCTCCTTTATCCCTCTCTAGCTACGATGCATTCAAACTGCCTGTTTTACACGGTCCGTGTGGTTTCAGGACACGTGTAAAATATGGGATGAGGCTCACGGGGCACAATGCAATGAAAGCCAGTGGACCCCACTGCCTGGAGTGCAGCCCAGACCTCCCAAGCTTTGTGTTTTTCAAACATAAATGGACCAGGAGGATCACAAACTACAGGGGAAAAAAAACTCCACAACAAAGCAAAACGCAACAATATTGGGGTTTGAATGAATTATGGTGGGGATAAATAAACAAATAAATAAATAAAGCTAAGGAAAAAGAAATGCAAAAAAAAAAAAAAGGTGCTGTAGCCTCAGAGTAGGACACGGGCCAGTTTCAGGGCGTCGTGTGGATCTGCCGTGAGGTGTTAGCACTCTGGGGTCTGCCAAGAGCCCCGGCTGCAAAGCAGAAGGCAATCAAGCAGGTTTATAAGATATTTTTCTAAAGCTATCTGAACTTGTTGAACAGCATTTGGAAGTAGAAATTTTTTAGAGGAAGGTACCGCCGTGGCTCCTTGTGTTTAAATAAAGCAAAAGTAGATCTGTGACTGTAAAATGCAGGACAAACTGCCTGGGCATCCACTGCTTTTAAGTACCTACACGGGGGAACCATCTAGCCTTTAATTTGCTTTAATGAAGCATTTTATATTTTAATAAAAAGGAATTATGTCTGATCGCGAAGCTGGTGGGCTTGGAAGTGTTTGGCTTTGAGACCACATGGTATGGCAAGACCCCATGATTCACTCCAGCTTTGAGCTTCCTGGAACTAAAAGAGAAACCAAAGAGCATGTTAATTTTCTTCCTGACTGTTTATAACAATGTGATGATCCTATTATCCCCAGCTCCACTGCAGGGAGCATTCTCCCTCGTGCGGCTCGGTTACACAGACATTCGCAACACTTTAATTCCTTTAGAAAAAAAAATGTTAGTGAAACATCATTGCATGACCGTGTGACTGGTAACGGCTCTTCCCGTGCTGTACCCTGGAGGGGGTATTAAGTCATCTTTGCAGTCCATGGATTTGCTGGCAATTTCATCCAGGATGGAGATAGCAGTTTGCTACTTCACGTGTGTGTATCTGTGTCTGGATTAAAAAGCCAGTTATTAACTTCACCACTGAGTAAATTTACCAGTCCACGCACCCATGCTTTGGCTTTAGCTTGGGCATGGCCCCAGCCCTCCTCTGTCCTGGATGGGTTGTTCACACATGGAATTGTGCACTGGTGACTCCCCTGAGCGACTGGCGAACACAGGCAGTGCTGTCAAGCCTTCCTCTGGCTGCTGGGGCCGTGATAGTGTTCAGTTTTGGGAGGAGAGATCACTGTCGATGCCAGGAAGATGACGATCATCATCCTTTTTTTAAGGCAAGCCTCGCTCTTTGCAGGGGTAAGGCAATCCTGACATTGTCCATTCCGAAGAAAGGACCTGAGCGGAGCACGGTTTTGCTTGAATGGTGTTTTAACCCGGTACCTCTTTGTGTTCAGTTGTGCAGCTTCCAACAATCACGGAGCAATCTCACACCCAGGTTGCCTACCCTTTTGATGAGGACTTTACAATTAAATGTGAAGCTAGAGGAAACCCACAGCCCACGTGAGTACTGCTTTCACCTGGGGAAGCAAGCAGAAATTGAGTTTGCTGTTAGCCTTTGCCAAACGCGGTTCTGTTTCTGAGGAGGGGAGGAATAGCTCATGTACAGTGACCTCATCGTTGTAAGGGGAGGTTAAGGTTTGCGTTTCCATTTAGGCCATTCAGCTTTTGTTGCTCGATCACTTCCAGTCACTCTGTGAATAGATATCAAGGTGCTTTTTTCTTGCTGGGACATGTTCCATTTCTCTAGCACGTGCTAAGTTCACCCCATGATTTAAAAGAGCTTGTCGGGGCTGTGCTGCAAAAGATAGGAGGTGTGTAATAGTGATCAAAAGGTCCCAGCTGTTCTTCCGCCTTTTCCCCAGCAACCCTAAAAATACCAAGCACATTAAACCGTGTATTCAGAGATCACATTTGCATTTTATCAGGTACCTTGTCTGTAACTTGACATCATCATGGTCATGGTGATGTTGCAAATATACACGTAAGGAGTTACTCAAGTAAATATCCAAAGATAAGCTTTACGTATTTTACACCAATGTAAAAAGGAAAAAGATTTTTAATGAAAATGCAATTAACAAAAATGTAATAATAACACAGTAAAAGCTCCTCCTGAGACTTCTCATCACTGGATGGTCTCTGGGCTAAATTAATAGCTGGTTTGCATGTCGGTTTTACTCTTTAATCCTTCCTCTCTTTTTTCTCTGCAACACAATTTACCTTACTTGTTTTAAAAAAGCAACTGTTATTTTTATATCAAGATGATGTGATCATTTTTAATTGGGGTCTGAATGGAGATTTGTAGTTTTCCTTTGTTTCACTCTGTCAGCGGATCAATGAAAAGTTTTCTGGTATATTTAAATGTATGCGATAGAGCTGGGTAAACGACAGGAACCCATATTCCTCTCCATACAGTCACAAGGCAGTTTTCCTCTCTGAAGTGCCAAAGCATACATTTTTTTAACATTAATTTAGTCTCTTAAACATTGCAAAACGTTGAAAAAGGCACATGTTCCACTAAATGCATGTTATAGTGTAATTTTCAACTGTCTCTGCTTTTGAATCAGTTTAGCCCAATTTCAAGCCATCTTAGACTTCCAGAGAGATAAACTATGACCAATACTTCAGCATTCATCAAAATCACACACCGGTAGCATCAGAACTACAAGTGATTCTATGTCAAGACCAGGTTGAGTCATCTCAGTTTCTCCTGGGTTCAACCATGGGATCTCCTGTAGGTTGTGAGAAGAGCTCCTGTCACTCCTTGCCCATCAAAAGTAGCAACTTTCCTACAGACACAGATTTTTCGCAAACCTCTAGTTCCTTTCACTGTGTGGCTATTGCTTTCACGGATGGCATCTCTCATTTATTGTCCTTGCCTTAAGCTTTGTAGCCTTGTTTCATGTCACAGTCAGTTATCCAAAAGTAAAGTGTCCAACAGCAGAGACATGCCCAATAACTAACACAAGTTATAGTAGCACAGTGGTCATTTTAACATTCAACTCTCTCCTCTCTCACATCAAGTTTTTCCTTTTGTTTTAATAGTACACTATTGGACACATATTTACCACTGGTTTTGTACCATAGTGCTCTCTGTTCTGTGACCTGTCCTTGTAACATTCGTATTATTTTTCAGCTTTAACTGGACTAAGGATGGAAAACCATTTGATCTATTATCTGACCCGAGGATAGTTGCATCTAACAACTCTGGAACATTTGTGATTCAAAATCGAGGAATCATCACCAATTTTCAAGGGAAATATCGTTGCTTTGCATCCAATGTGCTGGGAACTGCCATGTCAGAAGAAATTGAACTAATTGTTCCAAGTAAGGGCTTTTGCTTTGCTTCTGTTTTGGTTTTTTTAAGATGAAAACATGTGTTTCCTCAAATTAAATGGAGAAGAACTAGTTACTAATAGGGTATATGTAAAACATGCGTTGTTTGCTATTTGGTGAATACTGGAAGGAAAAAAATCTGTGTGTTCCCTGGAATGATTTCATTTCATTCCTGGTTTTGAGGACAGAAATCTAAATGGCCGAATCTAAATGCAGGAGTTCAGACAATACGACTGGACTGTCAACCTCTTACAGGTTTCCAAGTGCTGATGCTGATACTCCTTATGAACTTTAATTAATACAAACACAACTGGGTAGATTAGGTATGTTTTCCTGGATATATTAATTTGGAAAACAGCTATTGCTTACTTTTGCTTTCTGAGTATCGTCTGCCCCACTTTGCCTCTAGAGGGTGGGTTAGCGGGTAAATTAGTATAGACTTTTTAATAGCCATCTCAGGAGAGCTGAATGGCAGAAAATTAGTATTTGCTTTGACTTGACAATTTAAATGCCTTTATAAAGCACTTGCTTTGCCTTTGCCATAAACCCCCTAAGAATTCTTTTCTAATTTGTATTTGGTTAGAGTCACTATTTGCTCTTGTGATGCTTCCAGTTCTAATACATTTCTCTTTCTGTAAAGAAGCAAGCATAAATATTGATGAGAGTTGTAGTCTGGTAAATTCTCTGCCTAATCTGGGCAGGGACAATTTGTTTGTGAGCTGATGGCAGCACATCATGGAAATACTGAAATTAAAATATTTGGAGAGGTAAAATAAATAACAGAAAAATGGCAGAGTAGCCATCTTGCAGTTATTGCAAGTAAAGTACCGTTATTGAAAGATATCAGCTGTTCATGAAAGATAGAAATAATGGCATACATGATGAAACAGTGTTAGAAATGTATTAAAAATGTAAAGTGTAGTGGGCAATAAAGGAATAGGAAGTCATTGTCAGAGAAAACAAAATCCGTTTGAGTCAAATCACTTTGGGGAAATGTTGTAAAAGACATTTTGTGACTTTGTGGAAACTCCTGAGTTCAAGTTGGAGTGATGTCTCCAATAGTGGAGAAATTTAATTGATAAAGAATTAGGAATCATGTGATGCTTTCACTTTCCAAACATTTACTGGAAAGCAAATGCTGTTAAGAGTCACAAGACTGTAATATTTCAGCTTGGCAACCACGACTGAGTGCCCAGAAACTGGGAGGATAATATGGTCTCTATCTCCGAGCAAGGAACATGAAATCAGAATCTGGGGGGAAAGATGGGAGAAATAGCAGTTTATTACTGCAAAACAGCAACCTATGCAAATGTTTGAAAGCTCAAGGGGAAGTGATCCAATCAACTGTGAGTTCATTAGTCTGATGTCAGTAGTATTCAGGGTTTGGTATAAATATTTACAGGGAGAATATTAAAGACCCGGAACGGAATGGAAAATGAGCTCAAAAATGTAGTAGTGAAAATTACTGATCCTAGAAATGTGTCCTTCCATCATGAGCACAGAGGAAATGGGTGATTTTGAGGACCAGGGTTATAAAAATAGGAAGAAATTTACTGATTCAAAGTTCAAGGTCATGATTAGGACAACATTGATACAACCGGCTTTGTACCAATACATTTAGGCACTTGTAGTTTGGAAGTAAGATAGGAAGATGACGACACAATTGGTCATAAATTCAGGTTTGAAATATATGAAATTAGAAGAGGAAGATTTGAGGCAGAACCTTCCTGGTGGGAGCAGAAAGGATGAGAAACTTCACCGGCTCCATGATGGAGCAGAGTGAGAACATGAAGCAGACTGCACAAGGTAGCCAAGTGGCATAGACAAAGAAGAGAATCAGCAGTGAAGTGGAGTTTTTGTTCAGACTAGATCCTGCATTTCCAAGTTCCTACAATATTTTGTTATCAGGGGATCTGAAAGCACGGTGCTCATGTGGAAATGGTGCGTCCACGTGGAGGACGCATCTCCAAAGTTCTCAGCCTTTGCAGTGACTGAAGATGGCCACCTAGCTACAAAAAGCTACTCCTAGCAGGTCAGCGCAGATGAAACAGTCTAGGAGAAACATGCATAATAATTTCAGTCGTGTTTTTATCATAAGAAATAATCCTGTGAAGTATTTTATGCATAGCTGGGGTGGGAGAGTTATGGCGCTGTGGTCATGTTGGAAATAAGACACATCACAGGGGCTGGGGGAGTTCCTGGCTGCTAAGGATGCCATGTAAATGAATTGTTATGAGTGCTTCTCATGAAAGACAGGATTTATTTTCCTTCCAGCCAGTTTTATGGTTTTTTTTTTTTTCCATGGGAAATTAATTTCATGTTGCGTTGTACTGTATAGTATTCCCTAGTGCACTAGCTTGGCGTTTGGTGAGGAATGACCAAGATTACATGTATTGCTATATGGTTTAGTCTCTACCAACATCCAGTTGCTAATAGGGATTGCTAATAGGGATTGCTAATAGGGATGCTAATAGCATTCCTTAGTAGAGGGGAACTGCACAGAGTTTCAGGACAGCAAGTTGAAGTTTATTGAACTAATGATGTAAGTTGGCTCCACAGGTAGGACAGTGCAGCTGATGTCAACTGGAGTTTCAGGCAAGAACAGGAGAGTGATGCAGTTACTCAGAGCTTTAGACAGGACATAATTATTCACTATGGACTCTGGCCAGGGCAGCGGGGTTAATATAACTTCTCTTAAGCAAAGTGTCTTAGACTCAGTAATTTTCAGAGGAGTTCAAGACATCAGTGTCATGTTTCAGACATCAGCAGAATATTCTGATACTCCATTGCTACTGAACGACAAAAGATGCTTAAAAATGGAAAACAAGAACGAGTTGATGTCTGTATCTGGGATTATTGGATCTGTACTCAGGGCAGACAATTTTTGCTTTTAATGAAAAATTGTCTGTACTAACCTGAGTAGGTATTAAATATACTGGGGGTAGTTAGCAACAAATTAATTGAGAAGTTACAAACATGGTTGCTATCAAATGCGAGAGGAGTTTTAGTGCCAATACAGGCAAAGCCCTAAATCCAGAAAATAAACAAATGGTATAGATAATATAATTAGAAGGATTTACCCAACTCCCACAACTTTTAAGGCAGGTTTACTTTTATTCATACTTTTCTGTCATAAATTCTTTCATTTAATGGTGCGATGTAGATGCTGCAACTTAAATCAGGATTCAGAGAGTAATAGAAGACACCTTTGATTTTCTAAAGTGCTATATAGTCTACAACTGCGCTCAAGAGAAAGAGAGCTGCTGGTGCACAGATCTGCTGTAAATTAGGCAATCGCTGACACAGAAGAGTTTGGGATAAATTACCTCTATTCACCCACAACTTTTGAAGCAGAGACTGGTACATGTGAGATCACTACATGTATTCATGATAATGATGCAGAGGTGGCAGTGCTTTGCCAGCTGTATTCAAGTAAAATGTAAGCTACTTGGCAAGTCACTATGCCAATGAAGGGAAGAAAACCCCAGCAAGTCAGACGAGGCCAGGTTTTTTCATAAATCACATTTACACTGCAGAAGGAGAATACTGGGTCTGTAAGGAAAGTAAGGTTGCTGCTGAAAAGGAGAACAAAAGACTGTTTACTCGCAGTAGTCATTCCAGGAAAGCAACAGAAATGTCAGCAGAAATGATCATTAAATGTCACCTACATAATGCAAATACCACACCTCCCCTATATATGATGACATTAAGGAGGGTGGGGAGGAATGGGGTCTGTGGATCTCTATATGTTCGCATTGTTTGCAAAGTCCAGATTGGTACAAGATCCAAGCAGCAGGAAAATGCATTTAAATGGTGAGAACACAGACCTCAGCTACCCTCCTCCTGTATTTAGAGAATCTGTTGCTTGAATTACTGAGTAGGCTTAATGCCAGAGGAAGAAGTAGTACGGTTTAAACTTCTTTAATTAACTGCAGTGTAAAAGGCTCTTCATGGTAGACTGCATTAAGATTTATGCTCAGTATTTCTAAAGCAGTTGCTCTGAAAGACTGAAGTTCTAGAGATGGAAACATAGCGTAAACATAAAATTGTCCAGTAGCAGGCTATGCTATGCCAATGATTTTAGTTCTCGCATTCCCAAAGAAAGCAAAACCTGTATTAACATTCAAAAAACCAGACGCGAATATTGTGAGATCATTAAAAGATATTGAGCTGATGCTGAAACAGGAGGTCTCAATAACACACTTTGTGAAAGCTTCAGTATAGCCTTTTTGGAAGAGAAAACAAAAGAGAGTAACTCACCAAGACTTTGCAGGCGGTGGGAATAAAATTCAAACTTCTTGCCTCCTAAGCCAGTGTCCTATTCCTTTGATAACTTTTCTGGCCATCTAAATCATTGGGATCACTCTGACTGTTGCCAGTGACCATCATTTGGGAAAGGGTGGTAGAGAAAGATTTACACAGCAAGAAAGACTGTCACTGAGTCCATCATAAAAGCTTCTTTGAAAGCAAGTGGACTGACAGCCGCAGTCTTCCTGACAGCCAGACTTCCCTAACTTTTCCAATTTAATGCAGCAATTAAAAAATCCATAAAGAAACAGGATTGTATCTCATAAACAGTTCAAAGGCTGCGATGAAAATTGCAGATTTAAGTACTGCAAGTACTATATGGATCAGAATATCAATTGATGTACTGAGATGAGTACTGGAAGCTGCTCAAGCTGTATTTGGTACAATTCATGTGATCGGTGACTGTAAGTCATGTTTATGGTTCTTTGATATGTTGGGCTGTTCACTGCACAAGATATAGATCCGTATAACAAATCAGTCAGCTACTAATTAAAGTGTCTGAGGAGCTGGGAATTTCCAGGATATAGAAATTTCTTGATTATTTCCACTTTTCCTCACTCTTGCATCCTTTAAGGATTTATTTGCACGGAAGAACTTAAGAATATCCATGATGGGTCAGGCTAAGCATCCATCTAGCCCTGGATGCATCTCCCAACAGCATCCACAGAGAAGGTTATAAAAACAGACCTAGTGTATAGTGATGTTTTCCTACAATAGTTTCCCAAAATGTTTGGTAATTGCTGATTTAACATAATGAGTTGACTCCCATTTTACCTCCCATCTACCAAATACTGGTAGAAAGCAGACACAGGGGTCTCAAGGATTCTACAGTTGCCTGGAGAAACCCTTTTCCTTCAGTTCAATTTCTCGACACTTTACCCAGAAACACGTAAAATATCAGACTGAATGGGCTCCATTCTCATATAAACTGGTATAAATTCCCATAGTCGATACATGTACGGTTGTGTGAAGTTACTATAGTCAGCAGTAGGACAAAAACTAAGCTGTAGGACAAAGTGTGCTAATAGGTATCTGAGTAAATCTGAAGCAATCCTGTTGGGGACTGGAGTACCCCAACTCTGGTTGCTGTATTTCTGAATCTATACTGCTAAACTCAAGTTTAGATTTTATATTGCATTGTATTGGTCTCCCTCCTGTTTGCTTTTCATTGAGATATTGCATTTTCTGAACAGAAGTAGGAGGGAGTGACCCGGCCTCCTTTCTGAAATTTCTCTCAGCCAACCTAATTTGCCAGTGGTATTGCAGCCTAATCTCAAGTACAGTTCAGTCATTAAACTTTGAGTTACCCCAGGGATTAATCAGCGTGCAGTTCTTTGCACAAATGACTCTGGACACTGATAATCTTCCATTTCCATGGTTTACACACTGCCCAAGCACTGTGATTCTGTTTTTTGAATGATGTACAGCATTCACAGTACAGCCTTGTCAGGAAATAATACTTGGGCAATGAAGCCTTCCCCAGGACTGTTTTGTGAGCCTCACATGTCACGGTGGGCTTTTAGAAGATGTCTCCATAAGAAAAGTCAAGCGTGCAGTTTTTCATCTTCCCTATGGCTGTTTTGTACATGCCACTTGATTGCTTGTGTTGTGAGAGCCATTCTGCTGGCACTTCAGCAAACCTTTCTCGGTGTCATTAAATAATGTTGTTCTCCCCTGTGTTCTGGATATGTGAGAGGTAGCACTTGGAGCTACGCTGGATTCTGTCCCCTCTCATTACATCTGTGTGTGGGGAATTGCATGAAAGATTGACATGACAGTTTTAATGGTATCGCTGCAAAGAGATCAATTGGTTTTATCCATGTGCTGCATTGATAACTCCATACAGTATTAAATACTTCCATGACACAGTTAATCTTGTATGATACTTTCGAGCCTAATTCAGCTGTGATAGTTTCTGTGATCAGCCACAAATCAGTAGTGATTGATTCTGGAATATCTGCTAATTAAAACAAAGGAACACTGAAGAAAAAAAAAGTATCGCCTACATATACATACTGAAGACAAATGTGCAAGAGCCAAAGTCTAATGTGATATTAGCTTCTTTGTTTTAATAGATCTACCTCATGCAGAATTCAGAAGCAGTTATTTTTCTAGCCTTTGAGACCAATGGGACCCCAGCAAAAAAATATGTTTGTCGGAAGGTTTGGTTCAGGAATTTGTCAAGAAAGTTGAGTTTTCCTCCCTTGCAAAACTTCAAGGGTTCAAAACACTCAAGGTTATGCATTGAGGGGAAAATCAGTCTTTCCATGTTTTTCACAATGAATAAAGTGACACAAACCAGCCAGCATGGAAGAACCCAGAAGCCCTGACTGCCTGTAATTCAAGTACTTGTTCGAGATGGAGGACACTGGGGTTCAAGGTGTTGCTTCCACCATTGGGGACCGAAGGCAGACATCTGGGCCATGCATTCGAGATGAATGCCTGTGCTACCAGCAAATGACACCAAGACCATGCTTTTTCACTCTCTCCTGGTGGAAATTGCTATCTTTTTGTATAATTCTGTAATTATTGGCTACAGAAATTGACTGAGAAGACCAGTGGTTATGGCACCCGACTGGGATATTGGTGACCCAGATTTAGTTGTGCCAAATGAGGCAGAAAATGGGTTTAAACAAGAGTTTCCAACGTCCTAGGTGAGTGATCTCACTATTAGTCTATTTGCTGGTCTCTTCGGTTGTCTTAGTCAGAAATCCCTTCACCTGATCCAGCTTTCTTAAAGTTTTGTTGACAGTGATGTGTTTTGGGGAATAAATAAGCTTTAGATCAACAAATCGGCTTTTTCCTACTGGAAAATGTTCCACTTCTTCAGCAATCAGTAGATGTATTTTCCAGGGCTTGAAGAGTATAGGTTACTGAAAATACTGGATTTTAATACATAGTTCCCTTCATTATATGAAATTCCACCTACAGGGTGGGTAATGCTCATTAGCTCCAATTTGCCTCTCCTAAGAATTCATAATGTATTAATAATCCTCCTGGAGATAAAATCTATGCACAATCTGCATTCAGGCAATCAGCATTACAGTGATTGCTTCTTTTTATGTTTACTAATCCCACAATGTGTAAAGTCTCCTCGGAGTCCTGGCCTTGCATTTCTCACCCTCCTTCTTCAGTTTGACTCCTGTGATGTGACACCGCAGATATCCTGCAGATCTGCTGGATTTTTCAATTCAAATTGTTTATTCGCTATCAGAGTTCCCTGTCATGGCTTGAACACTGGGATGGCAACATTTGCTGTGCCAGCTTCTTCTGCACAGCCAGGATGCTTTCATTCCTTTGCTGTTTAATTGCTGTTAATTTTGCTCTTTAATGCAGTTGCCTGAACAGAAACTTTCGCTAGTTTGAACTTGCCTGGAATGAAAGCAGAAGACAACGTCTACCCTGAAACTGGCTTAGCTAAATACATTTAAGGAGCGGTTACATTTTGCAGACTAATTTCTTTCCAATAATTGAGCTGCAGCCTCCCAGCGCTTGGTTTGGTGTGGGCTCCAGCCCAGCTCTGCTTCCCCTCTTGCTTGGATGTGCTCCGGTTGCGTTTTGGGCTGCCAAGACTGGCCAGGCTGCCCAAGTTTGCCAAGTGTGGTTCAGGCTTTGAACAGCCCGCTGGCATCAGTGCTGATGCTCTAGGTGATTAAGCAAGTCCTTGATCCATTAGTTATTTAATCTATATTTAAGCCCAAAAAACTGCAGCCCTTGCGCAACCCTGTGTATTCTTTTGTGCAAATCCTGTCTGTGCATCCCGAAGGACAAGCTTGCTGAGAAAGTCTGCAGGTCTGCACAGCAGAGGTTTTACACCTGAGGGGGTGAGGAGGCATTAGAGTCTTTAAACCAGACTTCTGCTTCATCTGATTCTGGAGATGGATAAGAAGTGAAGTGGGACAACTTCAGGCACAAGGCGGAATAGCTGGCTGATGTCTGTTCTCACCCGCGTCGTCTTGCAGTGGCTTTTTGGGAACCACATTTTAGCCAAGACTTCCAAGAACATACTGAACTCCCAGGCTGGTTTCTGATCTCCCGGGAACAGCCTGGGACCCATGAGTGCACAGTTCTCTACCCCGATCTTAGCCTCAGGCTTTGGTTCTGTGTGGCTTTGAGCTGTCCCTTCCAGACAGCACAAATAAACGAACTATAGAAAGCATTTATTGAAAATAAATGCATTAAAATAAAGCCTAAGAAAAGCTCATAGACATCACAGAGAACACCACCGTTCAGTTGCCTGACTCTCAACACTATGGTCTGTGCACTTTATGGAGAATGCTAGCAGCGACTTCTTACTCTTAATAAAAAGCATTGTTACTCCATATCACTTCATAAATAATAGTAGTAACTAAAGGCGGACAATGCAAAGGATGATGTTAAAGTAAATATTTTATTAAGAACTATATTAAGGGGGAAGCAAAGGGCAAAATGTCAAAAGGTAACAATAAAAGAGGAACTCTTTTGTGTTTGTACAGGTGTACCAAAATTCCCAAAAGAAAAAATTGAGCCCCTTGATGTGGAGCATGGCGATTCTGTGATTTTGCACTGTAACCCCCCAAAAGGCATCCCACCTTTGCATATCTATTGGATGAATATCGGTAAGTAAACAATTTTTACGCAATTCATATGAGGACACTCAAAACATTTGTCTTCCAGAGCAGTTTCATTACAGATTCGTAATTGATGGGAATGGTAATTGTGCAAGTGCTTAGGAAAAAGATTGGGATATTGAAAAACAAAATTGAAAAATGGAAAAAGGAGATATGTTTTTACATAACACAAAGTTAAATTGTAGCGTGCATCGACACAACATATTATTAAATATGAGATATCAGAAAGCTTACATATGAGTAAATGAGTCTACCAGTAATGAGGACTAATACATTTACAGTAGAGAGGATAAAATGTGTCAATATATTATTTCTATCATTACTATTTTCCTCTTTTCATAAACTAATGGTTGATTTATGATACTAATACAAAAAAAAAAAAATCTGTCAGGTATGTACAATTCATTCCTTGTGGGTTTCTGTCCTGTTATTCTTCAGCATTTGTGTTCTGCAGGAGTTTCTGACTCTTGGGAAGCAAAGTAACCGGCATTGCCTCCATGACACGAAGGCTTTGTTTCTGATGCTGACCAAATACTCGCAGAGACAGGGGGCCAGATTAAACCTCTGATCTTACAAGGCAGCCTCTCTACGTCTGACATACGTAGTTAGCACAGACTTGCATTGGGCCGGATGAACGACGAGACAGTAGAGCAACCTTAGGTCATGCTAACACTCCCCCGCTGTAATCGGTAGTTACAGAAGAGCAAAGTGCTTGGGAGACTGGCCGTGGGGGACGTCTGTAAATGGTGACCTCCCTATCATCAGTACAGACCTTCGTATCAGGGAGAGGTGCTGGAAATTTCCTTTGACCTGAGCAGGAACTTTGTACTGAGTATTATTTTTACTATCAAGTTTTCATTATCAATTATTTTTCCTATATTTAATGTATACATATATTATTATATATAAAATATTTACTATCAATTATCAATCATACGTTAAATATTGGTAAATAACCCATTGGCTATGCTGGGCCTTCTGCCTCTTTCGCATCGAAGTTATATTTTATATCTGGAAGCAAATATTTGACAGGAGAGCATTAGTAGTCATATTGGTGAAACAGCTCAGTATCATTACCATATCATAATTATTTTTTCTTGCTAGATTTGCAGCACATTCCACAAGATGAAAGGGTCTCCATGAGCCTTAAGGGAGATCTCTACTTTGCAAATGTGGAAGAAAATGACAGCCGAAGTGATTATTGTTGCTTTGCAGCATTTCCAAGACTGAGGACGATTGTACAGAAAATGCCAATGACGCTGAAGGTTTCGCGTTGTAAGTCAGTGCATGAGTAATTTCTTGTTTTCTATTGTTTTTTCTTTTTTAACTCCCCAGGCATCAGCGAATGCAGATGTGTGCCCCGTGTCTCTGATGCGATTGTCTCTGAAGAAAATGCATGTTACTGTGCTTATTCCTGCATTATTAACCTTACTCTAAGGGCTAAATTCAACTGATAAAAGCTTTTTGCAGCTGTCGGGCCCCAAAAGTGCCCCATTCTTCCTCCTGTTCTCCCCTCAGTGAAAGGCACTGATGCATTAGGGATATCTGCTTCTCTTGCAGTCCAGTGGGTCACCGATGGATGGGACATCACTGGGTCTTGAGGACTTTATGTGGCCACCTCCTCCTTGGGTGCAGGCCTGGTTTGGTCCGGGTGCAGCAATGCTGTTGGGAAGGACGGTGCTTTCCAGGTCTTTGCAGGCTGCCTTGAGCATCAGTAGTGACACGCAAGGCATTTTCCATTTCCTTAATGAAATGTTGAGCAGGGAACATCAAATTTTATTTATTTATTTATTTTAACACCTCTGTATTCCTGTAGGCTCCGAGGGTCTTATACAAAAGATGGTTTCAGGGGCTGCCCCTGCATCTGAGTCTCGCTGGGGCAAGTTGGGTTTGCTGTCCCGTTGTCATATGCGTGCATACGTTCAGTGTATACCTACCCACTGCGGTATCGAACCGCTAATTCAAGCTGCGGAAAGCCACTGAATACAAGAGGTGTACAGGTATCAGTGTTAGAAACAGAGGAAAAGAATACAAATATCCAAGGAAAAACAAACAAACAAACAAAAAAACCCCCAGCCTTCTAGGGCTTGCTCTCAGCTGCATTAAATCAGCAAAGCCTGGCAGAAACCTGTGGAACTAAGGCAGCTTATACCAGCTGGAGATCCATCCCACTTTGCTTGAATCTATTTTGGCTGCAATAGTTTCTGGTGTCACTCGTACCACTCGCTGAGGCTGCCTGTGCCCTTACTATCAGTCTTCTGTTTCACTAATACTTCTGACCTTTCGGGCTTATGCAGCCCAGAAAGCCAAAGAGATTTTTCTTCATGAATGAAAGTCTAATATTTAATATATGATTTTGAGAGTTTTCTTGTTGGGATAAAAAGATAAAGGGTTAGTAGTGGGTTTGTATATCTTAATACATGCTTAAAACGTATCTTGGGATGGTAATTGTGAGAAAAATATCAAAATGAAATGTTGCTCTCCGTAGCTTTTCTAATGGGTCCAGTCGCACACACATGCGCACACAGATTACAGAAATATGCGATGGGGTTTGATTGTGGGGCCACCGATAGCCCTGGCAGTGGCCCAGCAAACTGCTTCAGCGCGTGCACCTTGCCATTGAAGCCACGAGACCGGGTGCAGGCAAAAAAGCGAGGCACATACTTAAAGGTTTTTGTAAACTCTGCTTGGGATTGCCCACTCCTCTCCGTGCCAAGTACCTGTTGAGGGACTGTATAAAAAAAAAAAAAAAAACAAACATAGAAAAACATAGGCAATAAGAAAAAAGAGACTGGATAAATTTTATAAAATTTCTTTATAGTGGATACTTAGGGCTTAGTGATTTTTTTATTATACTAGGTAGCTAGGATGAAGTCATGATTATATCAACCATGAAGTATTTTGCAGAATAATACATATCTTTGAAGAATTTTCTTTGTATTTTCAGAAATTTGTTGTTCATCTGTTGCTTTATGTTTTTCTTTGTTTCTTTCTTTTATGGCAGAAATTGGGGGGAGCATGTTTTTGTTTTGGTTGATTTATTGTTTCTTTTGATTCTGTATCAACTACGCATGTTTGTGTTTGGTTGTCACTTTTATTTATTTCAGTTAAGCATGCTAATGACTCAGGCTCACCTAACGCTGCGGTTACTAAGGGTGAGTTGAATGCATCTGTTATTTAGCCTTTAAACTGAGAATCTACCGGCTGAGATGAAATGTGAGCTTCTGCTTAGGGGGAGAAAAAAAAAAAAATCATAAAAGCCTTTTTATTGCAATAGGATGGGTTTAAGTGGTCCATGGAGTACAATTTGCTCATCTTGTAATTTTTGACAGAAATCTGAAGGGTTTTTAACAAAGAGGTAGTTTTCTACTTGAGAAGCGAACATTCACATTTCCTAATGCGATGTAAGTAGGGAGGCTGGCGTCCTGGGTTTCTCATCTTATCAGTTCAGAGCAGGAGCCAGAGCTGGATGCTCCGAATCTCCCTCCGGCAGTTAAGGAGACACTGGCGTTAGGTACCCACAGTTTGAAAGCATGAATTCATGTCTAAAGGGTCACCCCGGGGCTGCATTACTCCAGGGTGAGCCTAAGGTGTGGATTTACAGAGCTTTAGGCGCTCTGTGTTAGATGTCCCCATCTACAGCTATGCCTCGCGGTAGATGGGAGGCGGTTCTCGTTGGCCGTATATTGCCCTGCCTGGTCCTTGCCGCAGGTGAGCACTGCAGCGAAGCGCTTCTCATCCTGGGATTCACATCTTCCCTCGCTTTGCGTTCCCCTCTTTGCGGAGCAGTATCCCGCGAATATTCTGCTGAGGCTTATGCAGGCAATCGGATAAGTCAGAAGGCAGCTAGTGGCTATTCCTGCAATTCTTCAGCCAGTTAATTTTGTTTGAAATACATAAAAATGGTAGTCTTGGGTTTTGTATGTAGCTCTTGACTCTGATTTATTTGGTTAAATTGCTTCCGAGAGCCTCTGTTTTTTGAAATGCCCAATCTTAAACTCCGGAAGGACCTCATTCTGCTGGATGAGGACTGTAGTTTTCGAAAAAGGGGTTCTCCTTCAGCGTTTCGGGATGGATAACTCAAAGCAGTGATCAGTCCTCAAGCCTTGGACCGCGGAGGCTAAGCCTTGTGAGCAGAACAAGCAGA
Organism: Pelecanus crispus; assembly: GCF_030463565.1. NCBI lineage: Eukaryota > Metazoa > Chordata > Aves > Pelecaniformes > Pelecanidae > Pelecanus > Pelecanus crispus. The sequence continues at coordinate 47,941,102 of NC_134649.1, forward strand.
GCTTGTGCGGAGTGACAGACAACCAAGAAATGATCTTTCCCTCAGAGAGATGTCTGAACTCCTCTTGCCGCTCGGGAAGGGGGACTGCCTGCCTTTGGCAATGGGAGGTGGAGGGCAGATGGAAAACGTGCAAGCGTATCCAGAGGCACCAAAGTGTTTTGCTGCAGCTCTGAGCACTTGTGACACAGATTCGTAGAGTACAAAGCAAAGGGAGGAAAAAAAAAAAAAAATTCGAAAATGGTGCAAAGAGATACATGTGGTCTTTTACCAAATCATCCGTAACCAACTATTTTTGAAGAACTAGTACCATTTGGGGACTTATTCATTACTGTGCTAATTGTTATTATAGTGATAACTGGATAGCCATTTAACTCTATGCATATTTCATCATGAAACCATTGTTTGGCAGGCTGGAACAAATGGTCCGTTGAAATCAAATGCAAGTCAATCTTGTTTTATTATTTTAACAGTCTTCCTTACAAATTGTATCCATTACTGTAGATTTAATAATTGTAGCAAGAAGGACAATTCTGTGGGATATTCAAGTCGGGAAAGATGGGTTTTCATCTGAGATTTAAAAGATGATGGAGTGTCAATGCAGAAGAAAGGTGCTCAGAAAGATGGGGCGCACCAGAAGATCAGCGATTGAGAAGACCGCTGTACCAAGCCTGGCTGAGGTGTATGAGAGACAGGGCCATTGCTTGCAAAGCAGGACATGAAACCATAGGCAAAGGGGCTTCACCAGCACTGCTGCCTGTTGTTGCTGCTGTAGCCATCTTCTGACTGTAAGCAGGAGAAATAGGAGAGTCCTGGATTGGTCTCAAACTGTATAAATAAATAAAAAAGAAAACTTACAAATCGCTGTCCAAAACCTTCTGACAGAAGTAATGTTTGTGGCATTATTGAAGGATAAGCAAAGGCTCTAAGATTTCATATCTAACTTTTATTTTATTTTATTTTATTTTTTAGCAAATTTTATCAAGGAAAGAAAACCCAAACTGCTGATCCCTCCTGAATCTGCTGGCAGTAGCTCATCAGTCACTGTCATCAAGGGAGGTGTCCTGCTACTCGAATGTATTGCTGAAGGGCTGTGAGTAATGCACAATACTGCACAAACTTAATCGCCTTTTGAAATAGAATTGAGGAAAGAAAGAGCTATATTAAAAATTATACAACTACAGATGAATATACCTACCTGCCCAAACAATTTTAAATTGAACCTCTATGCAGAGTTTTTCTAGAGTATGCATACTCCTTGTAAAGCAGCACAGAGCCAGCATGCAACATCCATGTATTAGTTATTGCTGTAGCTTGTAAACAAGTAATTAAAATCATATAGTGGTAAGTATTGATTTTTTTTTTTTACTGTTATATTAAAAAAAAACTATTATGGGACATTTTTCAGTAGTGCTACTTTTGAGATGTTGAGAAGCTGAATAACATCAGAATTCAGCTTCTGTGGTTTGGCTCACAACCTGTAATGTTTCTTTTCTAGTTTTGCCAATTCAGTTTTGGTCCAATGCTCAAAAATTATTCAGCATTTTCCCCAAGATCTCAGGTTTTTAAAAGGAAAGCTCTTGAGTGACTTAATACAAGACATCTACTAAGGAAATGCCCTGTTGAGTGAGACTGGTGGCCCACCTATCCCAGCAGCAGTGGGAGATGCTGGCTCGGGAGTGCACGTGATCCTGGCTGCTTTCTGTGGTCCATTCCCCAGCATCCAAAATTTCCATACAAAGGATGTTCCTTCCATGATGTTCTCACAGATGACTGTATGTCAAGGAACGAAGACCTCAACTATGTAAAAATATAGTGAACCAGAGTGAACCATATGGGATTGATCCTACTAAAACTGACAGTAATGGACTAACTTCAAATTTAGTGCCAGTCCCATGTTTTCTGCTTGAGCCCATTCCTGTGCATGCCTCTGGTGCTTTGTGCTGCATGGATATCCCAAGCTTGTTACTACTACTAGCATTTGCGTTGGAGCACTGCTCAAGCTCTAGTCACGGATCTGGCTGTGCTAAGCGTGGCAGAATATCTCAACGAGGAGATGCTCACTGTGATAATATAGGGAAAGGTTAAAGTAGATGGTGTGTGATGGTAAATCAGGACAATTTTATTCCTTATTGTAAATAACACAGGACAAAATAAGGGTAAGTAAGGAAACGGAATGGCTAAATAAATGTTAAGTGCAGCCCTCACAGTGAAGCTGTGAATACCTCTCTCAGACCTTGTTCCTGCTGCAGTAACTCACAGACATAAGCTCCATTTTGCCCTCAGTTCAGTTTTCCAGTTTTTACTGTGTGCTCGTAGATGCAATAGTCTGCTCCAGAAGAGTTGCCACCAGAGAAATAGGTAAAGCGAAAATCTCTCCAATGACTAAATCCACAATGAAAGCACAGTCGCTTCTGGTTTACTTGTGATAGAACTTTTTGTTGAATGGAGACTTAAATCATCGTCTTCTCGTGCTGTATGGTAGAGCTGCAGGTCTGTGAATGCAGACTGTGGTTAGCAGATAGATAACTCATATTAAAGGCTGTGCAATTATATCCCCTCTATAAAATTCCAAAATCATGATATTTATCTGCCTGAGCAAACATGTTTAGGGTATTTTGTTTTTCCATGTGGGCTTGAAAGGGCATTGCTCATTTGAGCTGGCAAGATTACGCCTCTGCAGTTGGTTGCCATTTCTGAGAGAAGGTGAATTACTTTATTGGATTCACTCCAAGTATCTGCAGTGAGTTTTAGTTCCCTGTTACAAAACTTCCTTGTCTGATTCACTACCCATCAAGCTAATTCGCAGGCGCACAAACCTCCACAAGTCCACAGTTATGAATTTATAGTGTTTTCAAGGTATGTAATAGGCAAATCATCTTGGAAATACAGAAATATGAATTTTCACGTGCAAGAATTAATATCATGTACAAGAAAAGAAAGTCAAAAAAGGACACTTTATTTGGAAAATAGTAAAAAAAAAAAAAATTGTTTCTCTCAAAATTTTCCAAGAGACTTTTGTTTAAATTATTTCAAACAAAAAGGTGTTTTTTTTAAAGTAGTCACTTTTGAAAGAAGATGAAGTACTTCTTTGTTTGATCACCAAGCATTTTTCACTGAAACCCTTCAAAGATGCAACATTTAGGCAAAAATAAAACAATTTTTTTAGTTGTTAAAATTCCCATTATTTTTAGCAGAAAAATGATCAGCTTTGCCTATATCTCTGCCAGTCTATCCCACCAAATGTCCACAAACCACAGAAGCGGATAGACTGAGCCAGATTTCAAGTAACTAAGATCAAGGGCAGCCAACTGCAAAATAAGGAATTAAGTACATTTCCAATCTGTCATTTTTGAAGACTTATATTCTGAGTAATGACAGTGTCAGGAGGGCATTGCCCCGATACAACACCACGGCAACACAGTGCCTGACTTTGGTACAAGAGCAGGACAAGGACTCTTGCAGGAAATAATAGGATATTTGCATGGCTGTACTCACTGCTCGTGGAAAACCATCATTTCTTGGTACCTGGGGCTTTGAGTAGCTTGTGCCCGGGCATTTTGCCACAAGAACAGATGGACACAAGAGTAAGCAGATATGACACTGTGTATGTGCGTCGTGTACGGTGTCGGGGTGGCGAAGCCCAGCTGGAAATGTGCAGACAACAGTCTGTCCCGAATTTCTGTGTCACTGCCATTTGCTTTCTAAAAACGTAAGGAGCATTTTCAGCCATCTCCGATGGCTGGCCACCTTTCTCACCAGGCAGGGCACCGAGTGAAGTCACTGTAATGAAGTCTTTACCTCCTTGTCTGTCCTCAAGTGCCCTTTTGGAGTAGGACAAAATGAGCTCCGCTCCCGCAGTCCATGCCAATACGCTTACAAGGAATGCAGCCTCATGCCATGGCCTGGTGTTGGCTGCAAAGAACCTATTCATAGGGGCCCTTCAATTCAAGAAGCAGTATAGACTAGTTGTAATCTATAGTAGAACCCTTAGTGTAGCCCCAGTGTTTTAAAAGGGCTCAAGAGACTCTGAAAATTTCACCTTGCAAATCACATGCAGGAAGTCCAGCAGCTCTGCTAACACGAAGCGTTACACCAGCCTATTATTCAACTCAAAATCTTTTTTCTTTTTTTTTTTTTTTTTTCCTTTGCTATTAGCCCAACTCCTCATCTAAGCTGGGTCAAGGTCACTGGAAACCTGCCCAAGGATGAACCAGAAACAGAAAATTTTGGGAAGATACTAAAGATAGACCAAGTGACTGCAGCAGATGAAGGAACATACCAGTGCACGGCAAGCAACCCCATGGGGAGAGCGAAGCATGAATTCCACGTTCATGTGGAAGGTGCTGAGTACAATTTACTAAGCTTATTGATTTTGAACAGAGAGGTGGTCAAAGGGAAGTGAATAAGGACCTTTGCTGTATCAATTGCTATAATGCATGAACCAACTCTATCAATTTATGCTAGCCAAGGACGCACCTTACAGTTTTGGGAAGCTTGTGGAAAGTAGCACTTTAAAAAAAAAAAAAAAATAGAAATAATGCAGGTTTTTTCCTGAACCATGAGTGCTCTACAAAGTGGTGAACAGGAGTACAAATACCTGAGCAGATCCAATACACTAAAGACGTGAGTTAGTCAAGCAGAGATATTGATGGAACGCCTTGTATTAATCTGAATGACAGACCAAAAGATCTAATTATTCTGCTTGCCCTTAAAGGATGTGAAAATGGCTATACTGGGCCAGATCAGAGGTACATTTTGCTCAATTTCCTTTCTTTGGCTTCCACTAAAAGTGAACGCCTAAGGAGGATGGTAAAAATGCAGTGAGCAAACATAGTACCACCCCTCTCTTCCCCTCCTTCATGTGCTTGCTATCATTTTTGTATAGGGACAACCTGAGCTAAGAGTGGTTTCTATAGTCCCTGAAAAGTATCATAACTTATGAAACAAAGTAAAAAACCCACTTCCTACTAATTTTTAACAGTTTAAAAAAATTGAATTAGGACGCTTTTTGTCATCCAACTGAGTATCCAAGGCCCGTTCTCACCCTAGCCTGCGTGCTTGGAAGGATGACCAATACTGTATTAGCAGAATTCCCAAATAGTCTTAGGTTACAGTCGTGCATATCGTACACTTGAGCATGCACACGGGTCTGGTGGCTGAACGGGGGGTGAGTGCTGGCTGCTTGTGCTGGCCTAGCAAACCAGAGAACCTGCTATCTTTGTGCATCTGTTTGGTCATCATCACTTATTTATGTTGCTGCTGGAAGAAGGGAGATTAATGAAGCCAGCCAAGATACCTTCATAAGAGGCATCTTGCAGAGTGCAGATAGAGGTGCGCGGTGCCTGCTTGCCCTCCATCCTCCTTTCTCCCTTCTCCTGCTCCCCAAGCCCCGAAGGTGTGAGCCCTTCACGAGGCCGGTGCAGATGCTCTTTTCCAGGAGCAAAGCAGAGCTCCAGTGAGACTTAGCAGAGACTAGCGAGCCTTGCAGAAGTATCACTGCCCCTGCAACTCTTTCAGCAGTGCTGGCCACAAATAGCTACAAAATGAGAATCCTGAAGCACAGCTGAAAAACTAGCTGGAAACATTTTCTCTTTACTGATGAAAAATGCTCCAGCCTCTGGTCTGCAGAGTAAAAAAAAAAAAAAAAAAATATCGCAGACAGTATTAAACTGTTGGAGCCTACCAACCGCTTCATTTTAATCTGTGCTTCTTCTCACTCCGTGGTCACAAGGAGTCCTCACGGGAGGAGAGGCACTTTCAGCTACCTGCTCTGTATTTACTCGTCAGCTGAGGAAAAGCCTTTTCTCCCAGTATGTGATGAATCATCCCCATTCACTTGACACAGCCTTGTGTCTTACAGTCTTCTTTCCCTTCCTGGAAGTGTGGCAGAGGGGGATACCAAGGCATGGCAAGTTTTCAGCTGCGATGGAGGGGAAGTGCTGACTCCTAGAAATCATTCCAGATGGTTTGGAGCATCTCTGCTGTAGCTGAATATTTTAACAATCTGGCTATGATTTTCTCGGCTGTAAAAATTGAATCCTTCAAAGAAATTGCAGGAGCTGCAAAAACTAAAATACCAGAGAAGGAACATTAATTAAGCAGTTCAGATTATTGACCCCCTTTTCCCCCAGTCTCTAGAGGGAGAAAAGCTTTCTGGCAAATTGCTGCTCCTGCTCATTAACAAACAAGTACTTTAAAAAAAAAAAAAATTCCATTCCAGCCATTGTGATGTAACAAATGCTTTTGCAATTACTATTAAATTCAGTTTCCATGTGTGTAACTAATGATGGCTACTGTCACTAGCAGGAATTCTTCCTATTAGGAGTCACCTCACATACAGGGTATCAAGGTAAAATTGAGCCCAAACACCATCGTCTTCGAGAATTTCTAACCAGAAAATGTCACTGCTATTAATCAGAGATGGGCATGTTCATCATTCTTGCAGCAGCTCCTGTGTGCGCACTCAAGGGCAGATCTTGAGTTGGTGGAAGTGAGCATTAATTGCAGTTGGTTTCAGGGAGGTTATGCTTACGTAGGGCATCCTCGAACCTTGACAGGCTCTTCTGGGCATCCTCTTTGCCTGACAGGCAAAGGATGCGTGCAGGGAGAAGAAAATTAAACATGGAAGAAAAATTATCTCGGTTATTAACCGCCAACCATTCTCAATGTAGCGCTGGTGTATAAATCAGCATTTTGCTATCATTTCTGCACTATGTCACATTTTCTGTTCTTCTTTCTGGTATTTGAGGATTTCAAACCAATACCCCAGCCTTCTAAATAACAGTCTTAATTAATGATATTTGCATGCAGCCCACTTACTAATCCTACAGTACTCTGAGGGCAAAGATTCAGGCAATTACTACCAAGCATATGAAAATATTCAGCTAGCAAATTGGTTGGCTGTTTGAGCATTTTAATCTCTCTTTGCGAGGAAAGATGTAGCCTGGAACATTGGAACAGGCACAAAACCCCCATTGTTCTTATTAGAATGAGAAAGAATTATTAAAAAAAAAAAATGCAAAGCGAGTCTGCAAATTGTCTTGACTTCAAATGTTTGTTTATTTGGTTCTTGTATATAATTGCCCAAACTCAATATAAAATGTTCATATAACCTCAAAATCTTGTCACTATCACAGCGCCTGATCTCATGGTACCTTGATCTTGACTGAGGCTCCTAGACTGTGTTTAATAGAAATAATTATTACAATATAATGATTAGTTATAGTAATGATATAATAGCTAAGGGCCTTTGCCATTAAGTCTTATAATACTTTCATTACTCAGCTAGAGAAAAATAAAATAGATACAATTAATGTGAGGCAGAAACATGGCTGGTTGTTTTAATCAGGCTCAAACTGTAGTTCTGGGTTAAAACTGCTTCAACAGGGATGCAGACCCCACGGTGGTAACTGCAGCTGAAGCTGCCGATGATGCCCCTAAAGTGGGATGGATTGCCAGCCCTTGGGAAGATGTGAGGAGAATTTGAAATGATCTTGACAAATTGGGAAAATGGTCTGGAATAAAAAGGATGGGCTTCAGTAAGCACAAGTTCAAAGCAATTCTCATCAGGCAGCACTAATTGGCTTCATAAGCACAGGATGGAAAATGTCTTCTTAGACTAGTCTGGAGGATATACTGGATCACAAGCTGAAGACAACTTCCAAATACTAGTCTTGCAGAAAAAGCAAAAATCATCCTGGAAAGTATAAAGTGTTGTAAGAGAGAGTACTGAGGACTGCTAAGGCCTCGTGTAACGTAACCAGTTTTACATCATGAACTTCATCAGGGCTGGCGTTAACTCAAGACAGTTCAGGAGAAGGTAGCAGGGGTAGTCACAGAGCTCAAAAACATGGCGTTTGAGAACAAATTGATAGATATGTTTAACTTAGGAAAGAATGAATCTGGGGGATGCATAACAGCCTTCAGATGAACCAAAGTTTCTTCACAAAGTTCTCTGGGGATAATGTAAGATACAATAGACTTAAATTGCAGCAAGGCAGGAGTTGGTTAGATGTTAAAAATTTGTTCTAGTCGTAGGAAAAAGCATAGTGCTGCTGTAGACAGCGTGGGAGGCTGTGGTGAAGGTTTTGATACATCTGGGATGTTTTAGGTGCAGATGATCCTGCTCTGTTGCAGAAGGATCAACTAGATGCCCATTTTAGATCCCTTCTATTTTTGGACGTGTCATTATATTCCCATAAAGACACAAATCTCTTCATCAGGAGCCTACATTTATAATTCTTACCAAGAAGAATATATTATGCAGTGAAATATTTGCCATACCATAATTCCTCACCCAGATTAATTATTTGACTATCCAACCCCTGGTTTTTGTAGCTGCTAAAAATATGTGTATATTTTGTTATCCCTATATTTTATATACTTATAAGTCGTATAGCATATCTGCCACACAGAGAAGAGATTCTTCAGCCTTTCTGTGAAATTACATTTCATACTTGGCAAAATCTTGTTGCTTACGGCTTCACAGCTGCATCACTTTCTTGGGGGAACCACAGCAATTCCCACGCTGAGAAAGGAAAGAAGTGGCATAATATATGTGCAGCTCACTTCCAGAGCGTGTGAACAGATAAAAATAGGAAGGGGTCCTTTGGGTGGTTTGTGTTCAGTCTGTGCTTGGTGTCTCACCTCCTCCAAAACAAGAAAATACCTGTCTCAGGTACTGTGCTTGTGGCAGACCTAGAGGAAAAAACAAAAAAACCCAAATTAATCAGGACTGTTACAAACCTTTTCACCTTCATGCCTTTGACCTGTCTTTTTCTGAGGAAAGCATAATGTATATGAGCGAGAGAGAAGGAAAAAAATCTGCAAAACCAAAATGTTCTGCTGCTTGCTGAGTATTTTCCTAGAGCCAAATACTACAAAGCATAACAAGTATGGTCACATCACACCCTGCACTATGGGAGGGCAACCAGCACTGCATGAGGAAGGCGGTAGAAGAAATCTGTACTGTGTGAAGGAAATGCAAAGGTGTCATAATTTTAGATAAGCTTCAGTGTCTTGAATTTTACTTTGGTCTTTAGATGTTGCTTAATGATGTCTCTTCATGGGTACTTTACTGTGGAAATGGTGGACAGTGTGTAGAAGCTCTTGTGTATCACACTTCAGGGGTGTTTTTTTTAATATATCTGTGTGAATATGAGCAATGATGCTTTGTTTTAGCATATCACACTGATAACATCTGGAGATGTATTACCAGGCAACAGCTCTGTTAATCTTCAAAGCGTTTTATGAGCATTAACTAATGAATCCTCATGTTTCCCATACATTAGCTCATCTTTTTCAAATAGGAAAAGAGGCCCAGTGATCTGCCGAGCACATGCAAAAGAGGTAGTGTCAGGTCTGGAATTAAAATTTGGAAGTTTGTTGCTTCTCAGGGGGGGATAATGATGAATTCAGGGCTGTGTTTTAGATTGAAGCTGCCCACTGAAGGGTAGGCAGGCTCAGGGACCTGCATTCGGTCTATAGAGAACAAATCATTCATCAGATGAATGTTATTTTTTTCCCCCTCGGTTCCCTTCCTTCCCTTATGGTTGTGTTTTTCCAATGAGGTTTGGGTACCTGATGCTCAGGGGCTGCTCTGCAGAAGAGAGGGTTTCCCTAGAGCTTACCCCAGTTTAGCTGGCAGTGCTGGGAAAGAGGAGAGCACAGGGAACGCAGCAGCACACTGCTGCTCCTCTACCACCACCCTGTGGGCAGCCTTTCTGGACCGCTCCTCAGGACCACGGTTCTCTCATCCCCAGCCGTGAGAGAATGTTTCGTTATTCCTAAATACGTTACAGATCAGCCTCTCATCTGAATACATGATGGAAAACCAGAACATCGAAAAACACGACGCATTTCCTCAGCAGATGTAGATGAGCAGATGGAGGTGCTGCATGCTCTCATGGAGCTCTGCTCTGCTGCATCGCCATGCTCTGCCCTCCGGCCACTCCTGGGCAAGTCGGTGGAAGCCGCTTGCTCGTGCATAGTGAGGAGGATTTGAGCTGGATGGATATTTGCATCTGGTTGGAGTTGCTGGAATAGTCTCACTTCATTTCACAGACCACAGTCCCATGTCTGAGGGTCCCCGTGAAAACACCGACCCGTTCAGGTTTACCTCCTTCCCCAGCCTCCCACCCCCCATTTGCATTTGTTTTCCATTTGGATAAACACTGCCCATTCCCTACACTCTCTCCCTGATGCTCACATCGCACAAAGTCTCAAGGACAGAAATAGATGTGTGCTGATGCTAATTTTACCTTTTGTAACATCAGCTTGCAAGAAATACAATAAAGCTGCACAACAGGCTGCCAGGAGCTGGCTGGGAACTGTTGGCAGCGTTTGCCATCTCCTGGAGGACCACAGCAATAGCAGAGTTGGACTCGTCTCGCTCTGCACCTGATACCTGCTCTGTCCCCTCTTTGCAGAGCCTCCTCGGTGGATAAAGGAGCCCGAAGGTGGTGTCTACAGCGTAGGAACCAATCTGGTGCTGCTGTGCGAAGCTATTGGCAACCCAGAGCCAACCATTCAGTGGAAACTTAACGGGATGCCCATCGATAGTAAGTGCAAGGTCCAGCATCCTCCCTTAGGTGGTGGTCGGGTGGGATGTGCCTGCGTGGCGCCCAGTTAGAGCGAACGCACAAATCCGAATGCACCGAGTGACGTCTGGTTTGACATCTATTTCGACATGAGTTAATGTTTATTTACTTAATAAAGCCCATGTTTAAATGTGATCGTGAAGGGAGTAGGGGTGAAAGCTGCAGGGCTGTGGAGCGGTGGTACCCGTGAGTTACTGCCTCTGCCTCACCCCGTAACGCTCCCGTCTTTTGGGGTTCTGGGGTAGCTTATGTGCATTGAGCGCCCTTGGTCTGTGTGGGCGGGGAGCACAGGCCCTGCTCCCTGGTGTAACAGTATTCTTGCTACCATTTTAAAAAATCCATGTGGGGATTTTACTAGCAATTGGTGCTCTAGAGCGCTTTCTTTAGGCCACGGGACTGCTGGCAAAGGCAGTGCTCTGCAACTTGCTCGCCGGCTGTTGAGCAAGGTCCTGGTTTGATCCTGAAGATGTGCTTTGCCTTTGACTTTCAAGCAGCGAGGAGAGACTGTGAACTCCACAGTCGTGGTGTTTTCTCCATCTCCTGATGTAGTCTGGGTCTTTCCAGGTAGGACCTTCAGAGGGAGAATCTCTGCCAGAGAGATCAGCCTTACCAACCTTCAGCTTCAGGACAGCGCCGTGTACCAGTGCGAGGCCAGCAACAAGCACGGCACCATCCTTGCCAGCGCCAACGTGAACGTCCTCAGTGAGTACCCTGCCAGCCTTTCCCGCTCATGAGAAAAGATCTAACTGTGGTGCCCCATTCTGCTCGTTGAATGCTTCAGAACAGCTTGGGGATTGTAACCATGTCACTGGGGGCATTGGCCCAGATTTTAAGAAATATGTCATCCAAACTAATGCAACAAGCCTTATCATGGGCAATATTATATGCTTAGCATAAGTGCTCATGATCTTCAATATATTCTTTATTTTAAAAGCATGGTTGTCATTGGGCTCAAAACCTTTTGAATTCAAATGTACTAAAACCACTGGGGGCTGAATTGTGACCACAACCCTGGTTTTTAATTATTAAGTGTATTGTTAATCTTCAGTTTCAGTTGTGATGCTCAGCCTGTTCTTTGAGGAAAGAGAGTGATGGGAATTTATTTAATAAAGAACATCTCTAGGGGAAGCAGAACCGCATCTGTTTTCTCTCCTGGACCACACTGATGTTTCATTTTCTGACATGTCCAGCAGTCAACCACTGTTATCTTTGTCAGTGAAGCTTATGAGAGCTCAGTTGCTCCGTGCAACTCAGTTCCAAAAGGCAGTGAAATGCCCATTAAGTGGCTAAGCCTTTGACCTTTGCTAGAAAAGGGGATGAGGCAGGGACAGTATTTATATTCCCAGTTCTGAAATGCGGTGCTGCTCATTTTGCATTCTCTTCTGCAGATATCGCTCCCTTAATACTGACCTCAGATGGTGAAAACTATGCCACAGTTGTGGGTTACAGTGCCTTCCTGCACTGTGAAATTTTTGCCTCCCCTGCAGCAGATATTAGATGGTAAGCCACTGAGAACTGATGTTTTCATGTGAAACAAGTTCATACAGCCTCCCCAAACATTGGAAAATGTGCTAGTTGTTATTTCTATGGAGTTAAAATTAGAAATTTGTAGCAAAACTGTATATAAGTATTCTGTGTTTAAATGCACTTCCAAGGACCCTGAAGAACTGGTTTATGAAAAAAGGTTCATGATAGTCCTCAATACCTGTGTGAGACAAATGCTGGGATATTCATTAAACCAAGCCATGCTGTATATAGCCAAATCCTGCCACAGCTTCATCGGCCTTAGTTTCATGTTGGCAACTTTTAAAGTTTGGACACATTATTGAGGTGGAAACGCGATGACTTACAGAGCATATTTACCTGGAAATGGTTCCATATGGCTGGAAATCACAGGATTGTCATAGCACTTGACAGGTGCAATAAAATTGCAGATGACAGCTATAGATTAAAGACTCAGCCAGACTGGTTTAAAGGCCCTGCTAGATGCTGTCAGTGTGGTTTTGGTTTGCAGGAAGCTTATGCCCTTTTACGATTCGCTGCACGTGGGTGAAGTGACTTGCTAATCTTGACTTGATTGCTCAGTGGCAGAGCTGAGACCAGCTCCCAGAATTCCTGTGTCCCCTGCAATATCTGCTAATCGCGAAATAACAGCTCCTGCAGCCCTAGAAATAACCCATAACTGATATTATCCTCTTTAGGACTAAGGATGACAGCATAGAGCCACTTTCAACATTACGCTATGAGCTAAATAAGAATGGCACCCTAGAGATCAAAGAAACAAAGAAAGAAGACTCAGGATCATACGCTTGCTGGGCTGCAAACTCTGTTGGAAAAAGAGCAATCACTGCTAATCTGGATATAAGAGGTAATGTCTCACGAACAGAAAGACCTTTGACATCTGCCAAGGTTTTATATTAACAAATTTTCAGTAAATAAGTAATTAGTAAATACTCAGTCTGAGATACAGATTTATTCTGTGAGGCTATAAATTCTCTGTATACCAAGACCTGAAATTGTCTCTGATTTCTCCCTGCTCATACATGATGTTTACTTTCTTCTTGACACTTCCAGAAGCTGCATAAACCACCAAAACCTTGCAGTTTACTTCCCAGCTCAGTTAGCTTTATTATCTCGGCAGGATTTTCCCTCCTCCTCGCCATCAGTCCCGTTACACTCCGAGCAGGTTCTTGGCTGACCCTTGGGAGCCCAGAGCCTTCCCTGTGCTCGTGGGCTTGGTGGGGTCCTCGCTGAGCCAGCCAGGGTCCCTGCATCTCCCACGGCCGTGGGCTTCCTCCTTCCCTAAAGCTACTTCCCACCTGTTGATCAGAAGGAACGTCCCAAACTGAATTAAAATCTGCAGCGAACACTGAGCACGTTGCAACAGGATGAGTTAGGGGATGCCGCTGGTTTGAGGGTTTTGCAGTGGGCCTTTGCCTGATTGTCAACTTGACAAATATTTGTAAACAGCGAAAAAAGTTACTGAAATGCATTCGCTCATACATTTCAGATACATACCTTGTGCTCTAATTCTGTTTTAAGGGGTTTATTTGGTTGGTTGGGCGGGAGGGGTTTTTCACTGTGGGGCTGATGGTAGTGGACAGCTTCTGTTGAGCACACAGGTTAAATTTAGTGGGTTGCATACAAATTTATTTGGACTTTAGGGCTTGCCAATAAAAAAACCCCTTCAATACTCAATTAGCAGAGTCCTCAAAAGGACTTTCAGATGCAGGTTTTCTGTGACAAACTTGAGAAAGAAATACTTTTTGTGTTCTGTTTCCACCCATTCCCTTTGCTTTGTAAATTTTACGGTGATAATAAACATGAAAATGCACAATGAAATTCTAACAGAGCAACCTTTCAATGTAAAAAGAAATTCAGCCAACTGCTTTCTTCTTACTTATTCATCTGTTTCTGCATTCAGATTAGAGTCAATTAAAAGAACAAACTTGATTGCAATAATTTTTTCTCACTTGACTTTAATAAGCTTGTAATTTTTCTTGGATCATTGCCAAAGCCTATTTCAAATGGCAATTGGACATAAAAAAACATATTCAAGCTTTTTTTCTATCATCCATTTCATGTCAGTCTGCTAACAAGGATTTTCACCTGTGACTTTTTTTTGTGGGTTTTTTTTCTGGAGCTCCTTGGTTTGGAGTGAACTAGAAAAGCATTTTTCAAGACGGAAAATTAAATCCTGGCAAATATCTATTTCAAAGACAGCCATCCTTCACCTGAAATGTTTGTATATATAACAAAAAAGACATGATCATTGCTCCTAAGGTTGATTTTTAGATATGAAGTGCTTGGTGAAATTTTGATGTATAGTCTCTCTCTCTCCTAATCAAAATGTTTTTCTGTGATCAATCAGATGCTACAAAACTTGTTGTTACTCCGAAGAACCCCCGAGTGTTGAAATCACATTCAATTTTATTGAAATGTCAGTCTGAGTATGATTCACACTTGAAACACAGTTTTAAATTATCCTGGAGGAAAGATGGAGATGAGCTGCCAGTCAACAGCACGGAAGATGGCAGGTAAGCAGGGAAGAAACAAGAGTTTTCTTGATCTCAGCTGAATAATGTTGTATGGTGCGGGAACACGAGTTTCAATAAACATGAGACTTAATAGCTTGAAATGCAAATTTATGTATGCAAGAATTCTTCATGCGATATGTGAATAGATCTGCATTTTATATACATATAAATATAAATGCATCTATATGAGTTTTGAGCCATGGCTGGCAAATGATTTTTTCTTTTTTAACTCTCTCATCATCACAGCAGAATACTGCATAAATGTTGGGTCAACCCAAAAACGTAACCCTAGCCCCAGTGCAGTCAACCGGGGTTTTGTTTCTTCACTTCAGTGGAACTATTATTTTCCCGTGTTTTATACCTGTTTGGCCAAAGCAAGTCCTTGTAATGTTAAAATGAATGTAAAACAGATTTCTGGGATTCTGCCTGAAATCGTACAGATGAAAAGCAGTAATTTTTTCTTACGTATGAGTTTAGGACTTGCAAGTGCAGGCTGAATTTTACCCTACTCCTGTGTTTCCACTGACCTTAAGGGGAAGAAGCTCAGCCTTTATTCCATATGAAGGGTCTCACAGTGGGCTATCAGATGTCTTTATTAATTACCACAGAAGAGAGATGCTTTCCTAAATACTGCAGTGCTGGAGAGGTTGAAGATCCTGCTGAGGCCACGTAGTGTGGGGAGATAGCGCCAAGCAAATGCCATGTCTGCAGCAGAGCCCGTGTGCTTGAGTTAATGCCAGCTTCCCCTGGTGCATTGGACATTACACAAGTGGGCTGGGAATGCTCAGTTTTACTCAACCCTTTCAAAAATTCGGACATAAAGCCCATGCGTTTGCCTCATTAATGATGTGCCAAAATCCTATGTTCCAGACACTCAGCCGATGCATATCAATGTGGCTCTTTTCAGACCAAGAGAGACATGCCAACTTCCAGCCATGGAGGCTAAATTGCTACAAAATACAAATAATAGCCTACAGCACAGTGTATAATACAACTACAATTACGCTTTAAAGTAATAGGCCGAACGTGCAATTACATTATTCAAAATGCCCTGTTACCAAGTTATTTTATGAACAGTTTTTCTGGAGGACCATGGTGTCTGTCTGTCATACGCTTATCTTACAGATTTTTCTCTTCCTTATTTGTGTGTACCTTCTTTTTTGCCCCGTAGGATAATTCTGGACAGGGATACGCTGTTCATATCAAGCGCGATACTGCAAGATCAAGGAGTTTACACGTGTGCGGCTAGCACTTCTCTGGACAGTGTCACAGCCGAATCACAGTTAATTGTTCTTGGTAAGAGGATATTTTCCCGGTGTGCAAACAGCTCCGTGCAGTACATAACGCCATGGCAGCACTTTTGCTTATTTGCTTCTTGTGCCCAATGCAGTTACAGAGCCTCGATAACCCAATTTCACAGAGGTGCAATGTGCCTCTCACTCATTAACCTCAGTTGTGCTATCCTTGTATCTCCTGGAATGGGGTTGCTGACGCAAACTTTTCATTTCTGTTTAATCTTTGTTATACCTAAGACGAGGCAGTTTTTTCTCAGTTCAGGAGTCACCCACAGCGGCTGTAGGAGCTCGCCCAGGCTGGAAGGTGTAATAGCACATTAAGAATGGCTCTGCTTCTGCTTGGAAGTCCTTGGTCAGTCCTTCACCCCACTTTACTGGAGATTTACACACAAATTACTCCTTGGACGATGTTTTGAAGAAGAAAGATGTAAGGCCAGTATTTAGATGTCTGACTCCTCTGAAGATCAGGGGAAGTTAAGCACCTAAAAGGATTAATTAACTCTGTGAATCTGAGCATAAATTATTGTCCAGTGGCAAAGAGCAAGTCCACAGCAGAGAAAAGCCTTGACCCATGGAGTCTGAAGCTTGACCTTGTGTGAGCATCCTTACAAACCACCTCCCTTCCTGAAGGGCCCCTTGAAATTAAGGGGGTGAACTTGCGGAGTGATGTGCCGTCCTTTGCACATGTACCCAAGGGCATCAGCCAATAGCTAAAAATCTGTTTTGTGGACAGTTTTGCATCATTTTAATTTCATTAAATTTTGCTTCAATTTTACATTTCTATTTATTTCTGGCAGTGATTGCAACAAGAACTAAGACAATCTGACCTTCAAGACGTTTTCACACTTTAGATGAATGGTATTTTTCAGTAAATAGTAAATTAAGAAGATGCTATGCACAATATTCATGGTACTGTGTTCTTTAGTGCTGTATAATTCAAAACGTTTGTAGACTATTCATTACATTACCTATGAAAATTTCATGAAGCACTTTATTCCCTTTTAAAAAGGTGATTTGCAGAAGAGCAAGAACAGTCTTGTGCTCTTTTCCCCTTGTTTATTTTATGTAAGATATGTCTTGGTGGAGTAACAGTGTCTGTTATTTTCCAAATGAAAAATTCTGGCTGCTTCTTCAATGAAAGACTTGTGAGATGGCTAGAGAACTAAATATGGCACAGATGGAGACATCAGAATATGGGCAACTAAGAGCAAAAGAAATACTCAGTGGGAATACTTCTAAGTATTTGTTCTATGATTAATGAACAGATAGAGGGGTATCTTTAAGATACACCATTGCCATCTTTAAATTAATATACTGACTTATATATATATAAAACCCCAAAACCCCAAACCCAAACATAACTTTTTAAACTTTTTGATCTAATCTGAGATACACAAGAAAATTCAACATTGTTATTTAAAAAATTCTGTACAGACACAAGTAATTTCTTTCACAGTGACAGAGAGAGTCTTGGTAGTTGAGGTAGCTGTTTTTCCTATAAGAAATTATAGTGTCAGCCAAAAATAAGGTTGGGACATTGGGACAGGAGAAGGTGGAAGAGCTGAAGTTGTGCAATCTTGTTTCCTTGGTCTGTACATTTTTTTAGATTTTGAAACACCAGCCCTATGTTTAAGGAGGGGGAGCGTGCATGTGACTTTGGAAGGATGGCGGGTTACCCTCAGCCCCCTGCAGTGAGAAATTCCTCTTTTACATCAGGCCCAATATATTTCCGTTACCAAGCTAATCCAATGCAATCAGACTGCAAACTGTCAAAGCAAGCCTTAAGGAAGAGAAACATCTGTCAGTCTGAATCCGCTAAATTTGAAAGCGTTCCTTCAATTACAGGCAATTTGGTGACCGCCCCATGCCACAGATCACCTCTTCTGCCCCTGATGCTGTTGAGCAACCAGGTCGTGTTGCAGACGTGTGTCCCCCTTGCCATCTCCCGGGACTGTGAGGGGGAGCAGCCTATTTCGGTGGTGCTGGTAACCTCAGCCCTGGTTAAACCACGTTCCTGAAACGTGTTGTGTCCCTGACAGCGGCAGGGTAGTCCTGGGCTCGGGGCTTGTATAGTCCCACACTTGGCCCCAGGAGGTGCACTGAGTGCAGTTATCATACCAACCACCACCAACTCTGATATATTCTCTGGACAGCATTCGATGAGCTGGCAGGTAATGAATTTTCTTGTTTCCTTTTAATATAGATCCCCGTGGCTGGGATAATGAATGTTATTCTTTCATTCATACTCTGAAAGGCCAAGTTCAATAACTGTCGGAGCTGAGTCACCTTCTACCGCTCTGGTTTGCACCAGAGTAAATCCAAGTGATGCTAATATAACTTTCTGCTAAGAGCAGTGTCAATATCTATTAATGATTAAATAGATCTTAGTGTTGATTTGAAAAGAAGAAATCTGTTGCTGCAAGCACAGTAATGAGAGTAGATGGAAACGAACTCGAGAAGGGATATTGCGTTTATTAAGGGAGAAAGGAGGACCGCAAGATTCAGCTTGATTTTCTGTAATAAAAAGGATCTTTAAAAGCAATTCCCACTTTCCTAATTTTGTCCATTTTGAAATCAAAAGATGTTTTATCACCTTCTTCACTGAACTTGCTGTTGCAGTCCTTTGGAAAATGCCAAGACAAACAAAAATAGCTTGCCGGGCTCCTGACGCTTGTTCATTATTTCTCAGATGTTCCTGATCCACCAGAAGATCTTCGGCTCTCAGAAAATCAAAACCGAAGCGTTCGACTATCCTGGAAAGCCGGAGCCAGTCATAACAGCCCTATTAATGGTATGAAGGATTTCAGTAGCATCATCTTGCGCTATTTAGCGTTATGGCACGTCATGGCTGTTAGAAGAAACAAACCGTGCTCACAGCCACACTTAATCGTTTTTACTATGACAGTTAATTTGTTGTAAGTTCATTTCCAACCCTGCTACTTATAAGCTGTTTATACAGGCTCGGCCTTTTTTCTTTTGTTTTGTTTCTTTTCCTCCCCAGAGTCGGTTATAGAGTTTGAAGAGAACCGGTGGGAGCCGGGGAGGTGGCAGGAGCTAACGCGAGCCCCGGGGAATGACACCACAGCCCTTTTGTCACTCGCCCCGTATATGAATTACCAGTTTCGCATCGTGTCTGTGAACGCCGTGGGAAGGAGCCAGCCTAGTAAACCATCGCTGCGCTATGCAACACCTCCGGCTGGTAAACACTGCCATCTAGTTTTCTGAATATTAATATTTTTAGTGTTTGGCTGGGAGTAACAGTGCCCTCCTGTGCTTCAGAGGGGTGTAAAGAAGTCAGGCGTGCTTGTGCTGCTTTCGCTGCTCAGCTGCAGCCCTGGGATGCCGAAGTGAGGAGTCTACGCTGCCGTGGTAGGCAGGGTGTTTCCTACCAGGGTACCGATAGCATACAGCTTTCCTGAGCTCTGCTGATTTTGCACCTTTAAAGCCCCTTTGTGGACCAGCAGTTGCTGCAAATGATCTTTGAGGTTTGCAAGGAGCCTTTCAGCAGCACCAAGCTTGTCAAAAATCTCCATTCACGGTGCATTTCTCACTGTGACAGAAAATGTTGTGTCCCTGAAAATAATTTTAGAGGCCAACTGTTCAGCACAGCATTTGCATTCCCCGGCATTTTTCTTTCTTTTTTTCCCCTTTTACTTCAATTTCAGGTCCTTCTTGAGCTTTTCAGCTGTGTGCATCCCACTAATGACGTACCTTCTGCTTACTATCCCCATAGGGGGAAAAAATCTCTTCCTCGTAATCCCCCTACATCTGGTGCTTTGAAATCCAAAAGTCACAGTTTCATGTTAGCTGGTGGCTCCAACCAGCAAGGGCACTTAGGAATCAAAACTGCATAAACAATGTGTTTTGGTCACAGCAGCTTTGCTGATCTAAGTCATTAATCTCACGAACGCTTTTCGTTTAGGTGCCTTTCACTTTCAGTAATAGGGAAATAAGAAAAGGGTTTTTTTGCATCCTTTTTTCACATTTAAATAATAAATGCAAACAAACCCCAGGATATGCAAACTAACCTCATCACCTCTGTGGTTCCAGCTCCAGAAAAGAACCCAGAAAACATCCGAGTTGAAGCTTCTGAACCAAATGAAATGGTGATGAAATGGGAGGTAAGGCAAACGTGTCTGTCAATGCTACATTATTGGAAACAGGTTCTCCCTTCAAGCAGCAGCTTCTAAAGCAGCATGGAATTTATCAGGATGTTGTTTTAATATAAATACATTTAAAAAAATGTATTTTTTTGGATCTCTTGACTTTGTCTCCCCTTCCCCTACCTCTGTTTTTTAGGAAATATTTGCAAATTCCATAGGTAGGACCCTTTATGGTACTAAAGTCAAAGGTAAAGTTGTTATTGACTTAAATGTGTTCTGGATTTCCTCCCCTCATTTAATTTGGATTCAAAAGTCAATTTTTTTACATCTAACTTTGCAGGTTATGAAGAAATATGAAAGTCCTGTAAAGCACAGTGAGAATCATCCAGAGTATGCTCTTCTTCTGTGCACCTTGCATACAAGAAAGTGCTTAAAATAATTGTGGTCTTACCCTGCTCTGCAGGAGGAGCAGCCAGGCCCAGGGAGGGGATGGTTTGCACACAGCTTCGGCCCTTCCAGCGTGGAGGTTTAAAAATGACGCAGATGACTTGGCCAAGAGAATGTGGGCATGAATTTTTACACCAAGAACTAAATGAGTGTAGATAAAGCTGCTGAGCACGAGCGTCAAAGGAATTGTGTAAAAGTCTTGAGGATGGTTTCCAGTCTTCAAGTTCCCTGGCTTTTAAGCTTACAACTTCTGTGCCAACATTTTAGAGAGATATATGTTCCTTCATTTAACACAAATTTCAACAACTGTGGAAGGAAGCGTATTTTTTTGTGGCTGGAATTAAACACAATTTACATGAGATTTACTTCTCAATCTGCTGCTCACAGCAAAGAACAATAAATATTTCCCTAGTGTGAATTCATGGTTTAGGCTATAATTACGCCAAAAGGAGATGGCCCTCTAGATCTGTTGACTTGGATGTGAATGGGGATTTTTGCTCTACTACATAGCCCAGGGTCAGGGAAGACAGTCCTGCCTCTTGGTAGAAATGCAGTGTGGTAGTTACCAGCATGCTACTATGACCAACGCTTTGTTGAACGGAGAACGAGCGCTTCCCCTCGCCGGGAAGCCCGTAATCCGTTGCTCAGACAGGGCAAAAGTAGACGTGAAAACTGAGACTGAAGGGAGACAATGGGATGGACAGGCTTTGTTAAATCTTGTTGAATCATTTAAATGTTGTAAACAGGATATTAATTTATTTATGGTGTTCCCTGTATGCTTTTCAGGGGAAATGCTAGGCACTGAACGTGCTATTTCTGGCAGACAAAGGCTGCAAAACGATGTTAATCTGCCTACTTTGGATTAAGAGACCAGATGAGTATTACTGACTAGCTTTTCAGCCAAGGATTTGCAGCATTAAGGGAGATCAAAATACGAGTCAAGCAGTGCTGCAATTTAACTCTAAACAAGAAGTTATTTTTGAGTAGGAATTTTTTACTTCTTCAGCTTCTCTTGCAAATCCCATTCCCTGGGATCTTTGCCATGGAGGTGATTCTCCCAGCGGTGCCTGTTAGAAAGCTGCCCAGTCTACCGGCTCCTTGGCCACGGTCATCCCAAAGGTCCTCATACCCTCAGAGGAGACAAATGGGAATTTTTGCAGATCCTCCAGACCTACGTCCCCCCATGCATGAGGATGGGGTGGTCAGGTGGATCGATGGGGCACTGCTTTCTGCTGGCACTTGCAAGTCAAAGCTGTTTCATTACAGACTCTGTGTGCAGCTTGGATACATATCAGTTACTATATATTTGAGATGTACAATATATCACTTAAATATTATTGTTAAAAGTAGGCTATGTGGTGGGAAATACCCACAGCTGTTTCAGTGGACTGAAAACCAACCCATTATTTTTGGTAGTGCAGGTGACCAGTCAACTTTATTAATTACAGAAGTATATTTTCAGAGAGATAAACTCAATTGGAGACTGTCTCATGGCAATCCATTGCTATATGTCTTCTAATACTTTGTAAAATAATGTTAATCAGATGGGAACCATGCTGTGATGAATTTTTCAGCCAATTGGTAAAAGAGAGTAGCACAGCAGTTGCACATTAAATGTCCAGGCATAGTTTCAAGCATTCGGTGCATATTTAGAACAAATATAAATTTTAATGACCCAACTTGCTGTGGTACATAAAATTCTAAGACAAAACACAGATTTTAGCTGTACTAAAAGACACACAGAGTCTTATGCCAAAACATGCATTTTAGAGGTGTTAAAAGGCATGCGGTTTTACATCACACAAGAAAACAAAGAAAACCTGTCGCAAAATAAAAACTGATATATATACTGTGCAGAAATATGTCTACTACCAATTAATCTGGTTTTAATCCAACTGTTTCTCTGCCTTTCGCCCACCTTTCTCTTGAAGTCATGACATTTTTCTTCCAGTCATCTTAAAATTAACATGACAGTGAAAAGTTAAAGCTTTCTTTTTTCCCCCTTTTCTCTCCCAGTGTTATAACACGCTCTGCAAAATTATTTTCCTCTCCCCTCAGCTGCTGTTTCGGGATTACTGCAACAAAGGCAGTCAGCATCTCTTTTAACTTCTTCCGCAGCCGTTGAAACCCATGGAGAGGAACGGGCCAGGGCTGGAGTACAAAGTCAGCTGGCGGCAGCGGGGAGTCGAGGCGGACTGGAACGAGGAGACGGTGAAGAAGCATTCTTTGACCCTGCGAAACACCCCCACCTTCGTGCCTTACGAGATCAAAGTCCAAGCGGTAAATAATTTAGGGTCTGGTCCTGAACCAAACGTTACCATCGGATATTCAGGAGAGGACGGTAAGTAGTGGAAACTTTCATGTAAAAATATGCTGTGCGGGGCATTCTTGCGGTGCAAAATGATCGGATGTGGAGTGATGGATTAGGCAGCCCATGGCCAAAACCGCTTAAATGCCAGTGCTCAGCGTGATGGGCTACATGAGATGCAGATACGACTGATGCTGGGTGCCGTGGATGCCAGCTTGCTGGAGTTTGAGGGTTTTTTTGGAAAGGTCACTTCTGCTTTCATTAATCTCGGTTGCTGGTTTTATCTGGATGCTTGTTTGAAGGCCACAGTCCGTACGAAGTCTATGAAGTGTAGCAGTCATTGTGTTGTACTTGGTGGGAAAAAAATCTTTAGCTTGTCTGGGGCCAGATTCAACAGTTTAACACTGTCAGGAGTTAAGTACTCTGGCAATTGAGTACCAACACTCAGGCACTGAGCATTGGAAGTGAATTTATAGATGTTGCCACATTGCCACGTATGCTGGGTGTTACCTTATCCATTGAGTCCTTGAAGAACGGTTCCTCTGCTCCAGCCTGGGTTTCTGTCCAGTGGCTTTCCGTGGCTCCTGGGTGGCACAGCCCCCTCTCAGTCCTCCTTGTGTCTCTGGAGAAGTCTTCTTCCACTGTAAGGCTTTGCTTTGGATCTACTTCTGCTCCAAAGTCCCCTCCCTGGCTCTTCTCAGTGCCTGCCCACCTCTGACTTTGGACTCTGCCTGGCCCACAGTGCAACATCCAGGCCAGATCAAACAGAGAGGCTTTCTCCCCTTGCCACCCGTTGTCACAAAATAGATGCCCTGGGCTTCTCTGAAATCACAGCGACTGCTGTGACACCCACCCTTTGCACATGCTCTTTGAGCTCCAGCTTCATGGTGGGCTTTGATAATCATGTCTCGTTAGGAGAGATGAATATGCGGGAGGATTGCCCTGCTAATAGGATTAATGCCAGTGCCGTGTGGGATGCGATAGCCCGGCTACAGCCATGGGACACTGGACAATGTCACTGCTGAGGCCACCCAACGTCTCTGAACGGCAGCCTGTCCCCTTTGGTGTTTACTGCATGGCTACAGAAAATGTTTGGAGGACTGGAAATGTATCCGGCTGCAGTAAAGAAACGCCGAGCCTCACTTTAGGAAGCAACCCAGTTAAGCACTAACACCACCAAAAAAAAAAGCATCTTTTTTGTAGGAATTAAGGATTTAAATCAACAAGGGAGTAAACAGCATGGTGGCTAGCTAGCGTTGGGCGCCAAGCTTCCCTGATCCCAAATCCAAATGCTTACTGCATTTGCAAATGCTTAGCAGCAGGGGCTGGGAGCAGTTGGCAAAGAAGGGCCAGGAGGGCCAGCGAATGGTCCGTGTTTTCAGACCTGCAGATTAATTTTATTGGTTAAAATCAGATAGTTTTCATCCCATGCAGAAGCTGAAGCCTTTAAGTTGTTTTCGTAAGAACGAAATACACTGGCAGTTTGAATAGCCTTTGAAAAGTCTACAGTGGATTAGCCGACTAAGACAAGCAGGTGTTTTGCTGCTTATTAAAATGACCAAACAGCCACATCTTTGACTGAGCCCACCACGTCCCGCAGCAGTCACCCCCCACTAGCAGTAGTATAGGTGCTGCTGCTCCCACCCCTCCGCTGGCTGCAGCTTCTTCCAGAAGCTGTTACGGAGTATCACGATCCATGGTAGGTGATAGCAAACAGTAAAGTTACTGTGATAGCCTCAGATGTAAAAAAAATGTTACCGGCTTTACAGAGGGAAACAAATCCTGAGGCGGGCTCTCTGGAGCACTCCTCTCATTGAGGGAGCACGCTGAGATCTGCGTTACCAACCCCGAATGGACCGGTTTGGTGTTTGCAACCCACCGAGTGCTTCCTGGTGTTTCACCAGCGTTAGGTTTCGGTGCTGGGAATGGTCTTGGTGCTGCTCAGGCAGGAGAATGCCCACGGCGCACCCAGAGGTGGGCAACAGGAAGGTTTGGTGGTGCGTCTTCTCTCCTCTGTAGAGTGCATGGCAGAAGAGGTGGTGAATAGTGAGAAGAGAGAATAAGAAACCCCGCAGCATGTTTATTTTCTTTCTGTGTTTGTGATGGATCTAATTTTATATCTATCAGTGGAAAATCTTGGTTGCAATTCAGTTGTCAATGGATCGGGGCCTCTCTTTTTCAGGCGCTATAATAGCTCTCTGTGTTGTGTAGTGATTAAAATCCTACTGTTTAATGAGCTTAGTTGTAAAATGAAATTGATTATAAAAAAAACCCGGCGTGATTGCCTTCTTGAGTGCTGTGTTAATAATTTTTTTTATTCTTCTCACTGCTGTAAGCATTACTTGAAACAGGAAATCATAAATACTGGTGTAGAAATTCATATGTCCCAGTGCACCTGTATTCCAACCCTCAGCAGAAAGCCCTGATACGGCAAAATAAAGTTTATTGGCCCATTTCACCCACTGGAGGCAGGTGGAACGGCTTTTTTCTTGCCTGCAGTAAGACTGCATGAACCGCCACAGCTTGAGCTGGAAAGCCAAGCCCTGTAGCTGTGAACAGTGTGAAACCGAGCTCTTCTAAGTGTCTTTAATATGCAGCACTTTTGTTTTTACAGTTCCAGATGCCGCTCCTTCCGGCGTGTCGGTGGATATTGTGAACAGCACGCTGGTCAAAGTCTTCTGGTTTGGAATACCAAGGGACAGAGTTCGCGGACATTTAAGAGGCTATAAGGTTACGAATTTCTCTTCAAATAATTGTATGCAATTCAGTAAACTATTAAATGAATCCCAGATAAAGGACAGGTTGCAGTCTCGCGTTTCTGGGAAGATGAGAGAAATCAATATTGTGCTCAGCCCCATAAAACATAATTTGTTATAGAAGTGCCAATCTCCATGCAGGTCAGTTGGTGGAAAACAAAAAGCATGCTGGATGGAAAAAGGCATCACCCAGAGAAACACTTCCTAACGTTTGTAGGAGACAGAAACTATGGGATGATTCCCGGTCTAGAGCCCTTCAGTGAATTCCGCTTAACTGTTTTGGCCTACAATGCCAAAGGAGACGGCCCGGAAAGCTCCCCCATTGTGTTTGAAACTCCAGAAGGAGGTAAGACAAAATGAGAAGGTGGGATGGAGGGACATAAATAGAATTTTTCCATGTAACAAGGCAAGTTTGGTTTCCTTATTTAAATGATTGTAAAATTTCCAGTATTCATACAACCTTTCACTAGAAAGGGGAACTGTAGGTTTTGAGCTAAACTGTATCCTCATTTAAGAAGTGTGTGTAGAGACAGACCTGTCCAATCTTCTTTGCTGAAAGCTAATCCCTGTATCTTCCAGTCCCCGAACAACCACGTTTTCTAAGGATCCTGAACTTCGACAAGGACTCTGTCACTCTGTCATGGGGACTTCCCAGGAAAGCAAACGGCCACCTTACTGGCTACATTTTGCAATACCAGATAAGTATGTGCTTGTTTTACTTTGATTTTAGAATTTAAGCTTTATTAGTTTAAAAAAAAAAAAAAGGAAAAAAAAAAGGAAAAAAGGTTTACATGTGCACAGTTATTTAAAACAGAGGCTGACGAGCAGGGCTGTTTCTGAGATCCCTATAACAGCCATAGAATGAGAACAGTGCGTTTTGAACTGCGATGTGCGCACAGCCTGCTAGAGGGCAGGCCAAAGTCATCTTCCAGAGCAAGAAGTTTTCCATGTACTTTTCCGATGTAAGCTCACATTGCTGCCATGTCCTATTCCACATTTATACGCTAGTTCAATTATTCCATATTTGCAAATTATACCTAACGTAGTAGTTACGAAGACCCATAAATTGTAGTCGCATTGTACTGAAGTGAAACTTACTGAACACAAAATAATTTGTAATGAGAGCACTTCAGCCACATTTATTCAGATGTTCACATCATGTCAGTGAGCACCTCCTCCCTGTGCAATGCCTCAGCAGAAATGCAGACAACTACTACCTGAGCCATGTTATTGAGTAATCACATCGAGAAACAACTAAATACCAGGGGTGTTTCTTTCCTGCCTATGAAAGAACTGAGTAGCTGGGAAGAGACTTTGGGCAGATGACCTCAGGCAAGATCCAGTATTGGTCCCAGACTGCCACAACACCACCTGTGAGGTGTGGCAACAATTCAGGGTACTTTATAGGTTCTTTGAGGATGGAAGAGGATTAGACTGTGTCCTATTTACAAAAAAAAACCCATGTACTTTTCACTTATCTCTGCTGACAACAGAACTGCCCAGTTGCCTTTGCAAGCAGAGGCTGAAAGCTGGATCTTCCCTTTGGTTTTGATGACTATAGGCAGAGAGTGGATCCGTCTATTTAGGCAGTTTGGGAGTAGCAACCCCTCCTTCAGCTGCCAACTGTGCCAAGGCAGAGTGGAGCAAAGCAGAACAACCATCCGTTAACTTGCTTGCAAAAGTTTGCAGATGTTTGGAAGCAAAGCAAGAAGCAATTCATATATATTTAATGATCTAGGAGATAGTAATTTTTCCCTCCTGCTCAGTATGTGCATATCTAGAATCAGAGAGCTTTTTAAGAACAGTAATAGCTCACCAAGTAGTTGGGAGATTGACAAGGACAAGATAAATCCCATTTAAGCACTTGGCAGGAAGGTGAGATATGCTTATTCAGACTTCATCCTTCCTACTTACCGCAGAGTGCCTCCCTTGCAGGAGTGTTCATGACATGTTTCATGTTCGTAGCCTTTAGCTGCTGGATCTGACTCAACTGCCTTTTCCCTTTCAGTAAACGAAACGCATGAAATCGGACCTCTGAACGATGTCAGTGTAACCAACCACTCCACGCTCAGCTGGAGGCTTTCAGGTCTCAGCTCCAGTACCAAGTACAAATTCTATGTAAAGGCTTGTACAGTCAAAGGCTGTGGGAAGCCGGTCACGGAAGAAGGACTAACAATGGCTCAAGGGAGTAAGTTAATAGGCAATATGTTTTTATGTGGAGAAGCTCTAACAATAATGGAAAAATCTATTGAGAATATTCCAGGCTTGACATTTCCTTTGTAATTAGTGGAAATAAATTTGTTTCTCTTTCCATGAGAACAATCAATGAACTTTTTAATGTAGCTATGCAGCTCTTCAGAAAAGTAGAGCTTATCTGTTTCATTTTGCTTTACAGTACTGTGTTTCTATTCCCACCGGTCAACTCTTTAAGCCGTACTAGAATAAGTGAATTGCATTTAGTCACGAACAGAAAATTGAAGATCTAGATAATCTGTTCTCAGTAATATTATAAAAACAAATTCTGCCCTTGCATGAAGATGGGGGAATGCCAGCAACATTAGGAGCAGGTATTTGACATGGAAAATCCAGATGAACATAAAGTTAACTGCAGCGCATTGGGTCCATTAATTTATTATTATTTAATCAGAGACTGGAAGTGAGCATTTGTGTGCCACTTATACCCTATCCTAGAACACTCATGTTCAGGGATTTAAAAGAAAGTCGCAAGCACTGTGTGATAGCTCATCTTTCATATTCAGCTGAAATGAAATAAAATGTACTGTGCTCAGCAAGTCTGAAAACTCTACAATACCGAGGAACAAGTCCTTGCTATTAATCAGAAACCATTGCTCTGCACTTACCATGGGGAAGGAGAAAGAGAATGTGATAAGCAAAAGAGTCCTGGCTTCATCATTTTTAGCAATGATAACAATGGAACAATGTTAATATAAAATAGAAAAATGGTCCTTGTTGCACAGCATCCTGTTGGACCTCTGAGTTGCAGAATCTCTTCAGTTACTGGTAAAACGAGGAAAAGGTGCTTTAAACTCATCACGCCCCAGCTCAGGATCCAATCATGGACTACCATCCGTTTTCTCAAGTAGCGAAACTCCTTCTCAACTGTCGTGTAGCCTCCAGTCTCACTGTAGCATACAGGTACTCAACGTAGTAGTAACAATCTATCAGTAGGGTTTAAATTTTATTCTTCATTAAGGAAAGTAAAAGATCTTTTTTTTTCCAAGCTAAAAACATACAATTTCACCTCATTAGTTACCTTTTCTGGCCTTCGTTGGGCAGCCAGAATAATGTACTTTGGCCACTTGAAAGTCTATAACTTCTTTGAATAACCTTGTCAAGTTTTACATAATACATCCCTGCCTCATATGCTTAAAAGGATGATAGTGTGGCCATTCATTTTGTTCTCGTTCTCTTCTTTCCTAAGACTTTGTTTCAGCAGTGGCAACAACTGAGTCTTGTGAAATGCTTGTAGAATAGTGTAGTGTAATTAATAAAAGCTGCAAGGGTGCAGTTCTGCCATTAATGTGCGCTCCTTGCTGGTTGTCAGACCACTCTAAATTAGGACACTG
This sequence comes from Pelecanus crispus, assembly GCF_030463565.1. Taxonomy (NCBI): domain Eukaryota; kingdom Metazoa; phylum Chordata; class Aves; order Pelecaniformes; family Pelecanidae; genus Pelecanus; species Pelecanus crispus. The sequence continues at coordinate 47,970,233 of NC_134649.1, forward strand.
CATCTGTCACCGAGATGCCATTAGAGTTTTGTGTCATTATTTGCTAGCTAAATTGTTTGGATATTTTTCAACTAAACATGATAGGCTGAAAAAAAAATCACTCTTTTCAGTGACCTTCTTGGGGTTTTAAGCTGTGGTCTGGGAAGCAAGGCGATTGCTCAAAATTAAAACAATCTCTCTTTTTGAAGAAAGGGAGTGATTTTGAAAGTCAAAGTTTATCATTTAAAATGACCCACAAAAATGACAGATATAAGATGTGGTGCCCTCTGAAATGAAACTCCGTGACAGAGCACTCCAAGTTTCTTTGGGTTTTGATTCAGTGATTCTATATCCACTATGTTCCAGTTTTAGTAATAAAAACATAAAGCTCTCGTTGTTCATTTTAAGACTTTGAATAGCTTCCACCGCTGTAAGATAGCCTTTGCAGTCGGTGCCATGGGCATTTCGGAATCTCACGATACCTTCTGCCAGGAAGGTGGAGATGTTGAGGTGGCAGCTATGGATTCATTCATATTTTATCATTGATATACTTGATCTGCATCACTGCTATTGCCTTCATTTATTTGCAGTTATCCCTGCTGCTATAGTCAAGAGAAAAGAAAAAAAAAGAAAAGTAAATCTCTTTTTTTAATATGTACATATGCAAGTATGCACGTATCACCACTAAAACCAAGTCTGTGTAGGGAAAATTGTTGTGCTCTAAATGATAATTTTGCCAGCCTGTAATTTATGTGCAACCCATTTCCGGATGATGAGTTTGCAGTGGCGTGAATGACTGAATTTAGTAAAAAAAGTTTCAATTAAATAAATATAACGCCCTGTATAGATAAATGGGTAGATCATGCCCTTTCTCTGCAACCGCAGCATCTTCAGCTGTGAAGGAACCGTTCAGATTCAGGTTTTTGTTAGGAGTAACACATTGCTGTGAGTTAGCAGCACTTTACCCAAAGGTCAGCGAGTGGATACTGATAGGAAAAGACCATCTCACGCTCACATCTCTATCTCTTTGTTGTCCGGTGGAGCGGTGCCACGTTCTGCATCCTGTGCGTGCCCGGCAGCGGTGGAGATCGAGCCCTCTGCTCTGCAGTACTGCCTCTCTCAGAAGGGGCTGTTTCTGTATAACTACTTACCAGAGGAAAACCACACTTTAATATTCGTTTCTACGATTAAACGCAGGCCCACTGGAATTAGTGGGATCTAGCAGTAGGCTACATAAAAGCTTTCATTTACAGCATCCTTGTTGCATGACCCACCACCATTGGTGCTGGCAGCTGATACAAAGTCAATGAAATAAAAGGCCTCTTTCTTATGAAAGATCTTAAACATAGCCAAAATAACTCAGATATGAAATGCTGATATCCAACCGGAGGTCTTTATCAGTTGTTGATAAAATACCGTGGACATCATGAAGAACCTGGGCAAAAGGATATCTGCGTTGTACTGCAAAATAAATAATAGATTAATTGTTGTGGCTTTATCTTGGTTTCATTCCACAGAAGAAGGTATACTGTCTTTAGAAAATTAGTTTTATCTTGAATTTTCCATTTGCAGGCAGTATTTCTTAAATGACCTACAAACTAATTAATTTTCCCCTTGAAAATGTCGATTTCCCAATGATCATTAGCCCTCAGAAGCGGAAGACAAAATAATGTTCTTACATAAGTGAAAAAAATTAATTTAATGTAGCAGTCCTTCTTTAACACAAAGCTTCTTTTCATCCAGAGTTAGCAGTGTTTCTCCAGGATTACTAAACATGTATTACATGTTGAGAATGATTACTGTGTGTCCAGAAATTCAAGCCTTAATGAAAAATTCATCCAGAGGAAGCCGTAAACTGTAGTTCTATTTTTCAGAGAAGCCAGAGAATAGAAGTTCACCAGTTTCATTATATTTCAATGGCGATTGGCACGTAACTCCCACAGGCTTTTTGAAAATCTTATCCGGAGGGTACCAACCTTCATGACACACCATAAGATGAGGAGAGTAACCATTTGTAACAAAACGTAAGGTTTTAGTTCTCTTTTGCCACAGGCACGGTGAAAAAGGGAAAATACAACTGCCTTAGCCATATGTAACCACTGGTATTGTGACCAGCAAACCCCCCAAATAGACCCTAGCTGCTCACAATCAGGAGAATCTGATGAAATCTTGGTGGAAAGTTCCTTTTTTCTGTCATTTATGCCGCTCTACTCTGTGCCTCTTCTTTGTCCAGGGGACCTGTAGCCCATCAAACCCTCTTGCTAATGCCAGGCAACGAATTGTCCTGCCAGCCTGGGTGCTGCACGCAGGCTGGGTGGGAAAAGGAGTATGTGACGTATCGCTGTTTCAAACCCCTACCATTCTGAGCAAGAAAAACAAGCATGTTAAATATACTATGCTAAATATATCAGCCTTGGAGCACTTCAAGCAAATTTGTGATTACCTGTTTGCCTTTGCTATTTTTGTTTGATTTTTTCCTCTTCTATCAGCCTGCCCCAGCGTAGCCAACACAGAGAGCTGAAGAGAAGCAGCAAGAGATGAGCAAGCTATAACCTGTTGTCTTGAGCTCAGATTTCTCCTACAAATGACAAACAGTACAACTGATCACTAACTCACCTATAAATTCATCTCAAGAGGCTTTACACACAGCAGGTTTACTAATCTCTATAGCTTAAAATAGTCCCAATTCAGCATGAATTGCTTCCTGCACTAGGAAAGCCCAGATGAAGGATACTTGTGATGCATATTTATACACTTTTAATAGCCAGGCAGTAGGGGAAAACTAATGAAAGTTCAACTTTCCATTTATTGCAGCAGATGTATTTAGGCAGGTATGGTTATAAATTAAGAAGTTGCCCACAATTAGTATTTCGCTATTAGGCTGCCAGCTTTTTTATATAAGTGTGTTTTATAACAGATGTGCTAACTTTTGGAGAACTAGCACTCTTGTAAGTCTTTGGGGGCAGTTTATATTGTTTTTCCCTTTATACCATAAGCTTCTATAAAAAAATATGTGTTCTGTTGTTCTCATAAATCTCGAAGCCCAGTAGGAATATTGTAAAATTGCAGTTCAGTGTTTAATGTTCATGTGAGTCCCATGGTATGGCTGATAAATAGTGGGGGAAGATGAGAAGTGCTGGTGATATGCCTTTATTACTAATGTTTCTTCTCCCTTACTGTAGATTAAAAACCTAACCCAACTGCTTTCAATTTTCTGAAGCTAATTTCTGCAGCTCACTGACCTTTCAGTATGTTGAGCTTTTCCTTATCTGTGTATCTTTGCTTTTATTTTTCAGGATGCTACACTGCTTTTTCTATTCCAGCCACCAAACTTGCCCCAATTAGCAATGCTTTCTCCTCTGTAGGTGCTATATTGAGTGTGTAACACAGACCAGAAAGAAATCGCATGGAAAGAAACCTCATAATCACCCATCACTGGACACCTCTACCAAGTTTTAAAGAAAACAATTTTGTTTAGTGTTTTGGGATAGGTGATGTTAAACAGCCTGGAGAGCCAATGGTAGATCCCCAGTCCCAGGTCAGGCTGGGCTCTAAGCCTCATGCCAGTACGTGCACCCCAGCCCTGCGCTGCTCCATGTGCCGGGGCAGCGGGAGGGGCTGATCCGGCTGAGCAATAACCTGGCAGAAAAAGGGGCTATTTTTCAGCCATATCAGTTCTCCCTTTCTGCTTCTGTAAGGAGCTGACCGTTCAAAAAGAAGAGGCTGGCACAAGCTGGAAATAAATAGGTGATAGATACGGACTGGTTAAGTTGGTTTAAGAAAATGCGCGACGAACCACAGCTGTAGGCTACCGCTGAGCTCAGGGTTAAGCATTTTGCTTACTACGAGTTCAGGAGAAATGCTTCCGAAGGAGACCTGTGTTGTGTGCAAGGTGGACCATGTGGTTATCATGTCATGCATAAGGCTTGCACGGTATTCAATGCATAACGGCTTTAAGGTCCGCATTCATTCTCGCGACTTGATGGATAGTGTTTCCATTAAATACGTTTTTCTGATGTCTTGATTTTAGAACATGTAATTAAAATATACCTGTGGTATCCTGTTGCTTAATTTGCAGTTTGATTAAAAATTACAGCGCAGTTTCACATACGTCATTTAGCAAAAATTGCCAATAGATGGATTAATTTATGCTAATAAGCTGTGCTTCAGTATCAGCAGTATTTCAGCTGTATGTGTTCTCTCTGGGTCCCAATGGTCTACTAATTTAACTGCTTATTGTAATACATGTATAGTTGCTTTGGAAAACTTATCTTGAACTGCTGCTTTGATTGTGTTTGGATTCATCTTAATCTTTTTTTTTTTTTTTCCTTCAGCTGTCAACTAAGCCTTAGTCTCTGAAAGCTTCTTGCTTTGCTTGTTTGCTTGTTTCAGTATTAATGAGCATTGTTTTACTGTCAGTGCTAATTGGTCAAGTAGTTTTCAAATTATACCGTGTGCTCAATCCTTAGTTTAGACGACTTTGGATAAAGCAGGCAAATTAGGCAACGGAACACAATTAGAGAGTTATATTTATTAAGTGCAGCCCCCAAAATGTCTCTCCTGCCATCGAGGGCAGTCCCAGTCCCATGTTGGTACCCACTGGTTGACTGAAGAGATCCCCCATGTCAACCCGCAGCTCGGAACTGGCTTGTATGAACAGGCTTTTCATGCTCAGGCAGCGACTGCTAACCTCTGTAGATGTCCTTTTTTCCATTATCCACAAATGCTATTTTAAAAAAGCTTATTTAATACCCTGTAATCTTAATGCAGACAGAAATTACAGTAGGTGTTTTGCAAGTAAAAAGGCACTAAAACTAGGGCTACTGGAATTTCCCTTCTACCTCTAAATCGAATACTAAACCTAGCAGGAACATTTAAATGCCTAAATATCAGTTTAAAAGCAAACTTCAGCTGTATCTAAACTAGTGTTTTGTGCAGGCATTGTGGAATTTAAAAGGACATGGAAAATCACTGTCAGGAGAGAAATGAGTACAAATCCCAAAGTTAATTTTTTCCATGAGACACACAGGAATCCATTTCCAGATAACAAGCTGTCTGTGCTTCCCTGCTGAGTTCCATTCAATGGCAGAAGCATCAAACCCCAGATTATCTATACAAAGCAAGCCCATTTTCAAGTTGTAATTTTTTAAGCATGCATTAGTTAAAGCAGATCCATAATCCCCCATCAATATTAACTTTCATCCTGGGAAATGTACAAACCCCTTCATAAACATCAGGATTACTTCAGTCTGCTGTTTACTTTATCTGATGGAATATTAAAAATCAAATAGGGAGAATGTTTTTTAGTTTACTGCCTGCTTTCGAAAATCACATTATCTGATGACAAACGTTAAAAATCCTCGTGTGTCGTATTTCTGTGTTATTTACATTATTTATAACTGTGCATTTCACGGGCCTTTTGTTCGATGAATACAATTAATCGATGTGACTTGAATATGTACATTCCGTAGGTAAAGGGATCGGCAAGATTTCAGAAGCAGTAAACCCCACCCAAAAGTTTCACCCCATTGAGGCACTTGAGCCTGGAACTGAATATACAGTTCGTCTAGTGACTAAGAATTGGGTTGATAACAATAGCATTTTTGAAGATGTAATTGAGACAAGGGGGAGAGGTGAGACATGAAAACCTTCAAGGTGATAAAGATTTATTGTGAACGTAAATAAATGTTGAGGTTACATCTTACGTTGCGCAGTGGAAGTGTACCAAAACCGTAATTTTGTTCTGTGATTTTTAAGTTGACCCTGGCAGTTGAATCCCATGGGAGCATAAACGCATCCGTGGTTCTCGGCTGAGTCTTATGCTTTACTTGACGCACAATAGCCTGGAACAATTACAAACTCTACAAAACCGTTTCCCCTCCTATGCGATTTTGAAAGGGTAGTGCTGTGATTTAATCCATTTTAAGTGTGCCAGTCCAGTGGTTTGCATGTATCGGGTGCACTTTTAACTCTTATTTCTTTTGCAAAACTGCTTTTGCATGAGAGGCTTAACAATTCTCTGTTCAGCTTTCCGATTTGGCATTAATCCTTTGAGTCAACTACTCTCTCAGAATTACCTTTCCAAAATGTCTGTATTGTGCCTTGTAGACCGCACATTCCCCTTAAGTCTATAAATATCACGCTCTGGACATATTTCTCTCTTGCATTTCTTTAAGTTCAACACAATAAATAGTGATAGTCTGATTCAATTAAGATGTACTGATGCAAATGTTATCTATTCATGTTATAGTAGGGCGGTGGCCTTTTTCTCTGACTAATTTTCTTTTTTTTTTACTTCTCTTCTGCTTCACAAAGCCTATGCTGGCATTTACGATGGAATTTCCACCCAGGGGTGGTTTATTGGACTGATGTGTGCCATCGCTTTGCTCACCCTACTGCTGCTAACTATTTGCTTTGTCAGAAGAAATAAAGGAGGAAAATATTCAGGTAAATGGATTTATTGTCCTTCTGCTACGTTCACATGTTAATAACAAGCATCCCTCAGACTTTCGTCTCTGGCAGCTGCAAAGCCGCAAGCAGAAACATCCAGTTAGGATTTGTAGCTTTTGATAAATATCTGCAGAATGGATTCTAATGAATATAAGTGAAACTGTGCTCTCTGGGTGAGATAGTGCTGCGTGCTGGCCAGAGATCTTGCTAAGGCCTTTGGTAGTGCTCGTTGAATCTTCCAGTATTTAACCCATCCGTAGAGCCAAGGTCCTTCACCAGCTGCACCTCTGAGCCTCCGTCGGCAGGGCTGCCAGCTCACTTGCCACCTGATAACTGCTTCTCCATGGACTGACACAACTTCCATGGCTAGCCAAACTGCTTAACAATAGAATATTTTGCTAAAAGGAATTCTGTCATTTTCAAAGCAACGAGTAACGGTATTAAGTATAAATATTTAAGTATAAAGCTGGTTGCCCAGAGAGGCGGTAGATGCCCCATCCCTTGAAACACTCAAGGCCAGGTTGGACGGGGCTCTGAGCACCCTGCTCTGGTTAAAGATGTCCCTGCTCATGGCAGGGGGTTGGACTAGATGACCTCTAAAGGTCCCTTCCCACCCAAACCCTTCTATGATTCTATAAATTCTATAAACACTTGCTAACTTTCTTAAAAATTAGGGAATGGCAGCAAACCCTTGCTGGAAGCATGCTGGTTGTGTCCAGCCAGACATGCAGTGCAAGGTTAGGCTGTAGGTGATGACAGGTGGTTTTCCCGTTGCACCTTCAAAAAGAAAAGTCCATGGCAGAACATGGCATACAGATCTGTGCTTTATTTTATTTGTACAGTGAAAGAAAAAGAAGATTTGCATCCAGATCCCGAAGCTCAATCAATAAAAGATGAAATCTTTGGGGAATATAGGTAAATAGGACCTGCTTTAACAAGCGTTTGTGTTTGTTGGGGTTTTGTTTGTTGCCAGATGTCATCATTAGTTAGGACATTTTTATAGCATGCAATTAACGCTATTTTTCATTTTCAAAGCAAACCTTATAGGAGTGGATAACAGTAGGAATATAAAGGTATATCCAGTATACTTAAATCCATCCAAGTTGGGATATAAGTAAATGTTGATGTATCAGTGGCTATTTTTCACTTTTTTTTTTTTTATTTAACATTGTATGAATAATGTAAATATATATGATAATTTGGGTTCCTGCTGTGCTGTCCATTGAAGTCAACAGAAAGACTTTTATGTCTTCAGTGGGTTTCTGAAACCCAGTCAGGCCGAAATTGTGTGATATGGGGAATGTTCATTTTGTGGAAGAAAACAAAGAAAAGTTTGAAATACAGTAAGAGATGGCAAAAACCCAAATGAATCTCACTACAGAAGTTTCTGTAGGAGAACTGAAATAATCACTTTGGCCGCTTTAAAGTAACTAAAGCTGACGATATTATGTAACTGTGGTATGAAGAAAAATACATCATTATAAGAACTGGAAATGCTGGAAAACTGGTGTCGCTTGCCTTAAAGGCGTGAAATTTCTGTTGAAATCCCACTTATATATACTACATTATTTGTACTGAAACAGGGTCTTTTTTCTGCATAATTTCATCTTTATTTAATTTTTAATGCTTTCTAATGGGACAAATATTTAGAAAGGTAAGAAAGTCCTGAGGTTAATAACTTTGACCCCCTCCTTTCCCCCCAAACTCCACACTTGTCTGTTTTTATAAACAGAAATGCCATGTGCAGAGAAGTAGCAAATATTTTTACTGCATTGATTATACGCGTTATTGATTATATGCTGAAGAGGTAAAGTTCAGGTGCATTTCTCTGTCATTCCTCAGATAACGTTACCAAAGCTTTGACACCGAATTGGCATTAGCAAGGACCATAACTGAGTACTTACATACCTTCTTCGCAGGCCTAATTTGATTTTTTTGGTAATCTTTTAATCTATGTTCCCAGTCCCCCCAAATGTTGTGTTCAGTCAGGAGAAGTCAGGCTGCTTTGGTTCTTCTTCTGCAGTACCATTAGGAGGAATGGCCACTGGAATTTCCTTTTTTTCCTGAATTTTGGTGGTGGGTCTGTCCTTTTTCATGAAATTGCCGTTGAACACAGACTGCCTGTGAGCGGATACAGCCACTCTGATTCTGCTTTCGTTTTTCCCTGTTCTTCCCCTTTAGCGGAGAGAAACTCTATCAGTTACAGTAAGATAGCAGCAGAACAAGTGAAAAAAGGGGAAAAAAACCCCTTCATTAGTCATCTAAAACCAAACAAATGCTCACAAAACAGTAAAAGATAACTTACAGCTTATGCCTCATCTCACAACTTAATGTCAGTTCACCCACCCACCTTGAAAGAAAAATGAAAGAAATAGGCCCTGAATATTGCCCATTGTTTTGTAAAATGAAAATGCCTCTTTCTGTAAGGTGCCAAAGACTTGACACCAGCACTGATCGCTGGAACGGATCCCTCAAATCCTTTCCATCATTTAATTCTTGCTTTTCTTTCCCCTTCATTTTCTTCCCATTCTTCTGTCTGTCCAAGGCGAAAAGGGAAAAAACCAAAACACACGTGTAGTTTTCACAGATGTTTGCTTTTTTAACCAATTCCATTGTTGTAATAATCACAAAATCATATGTGGGGAATTCAGGTCGGTGTAGCTGACCTGTTTGAGGTGCGCTGGACGAAGCAGGACTCATGGGGTCAGACCATTCTCAATGTACAACCCACGTAGAAATGTTGCCCTCACTCTTCCCTTCTCCTGCTTTCTTTCGAAATGGAAGAGCAGTTTCCATGCTTGCAAATAAAAGCTAGATTTTTGGAAAGGCATTTCTTTGTTTTGTAGTGACAGCGATGAAAAGCCGCTGAAAGGCAGCCTCCAGTCAATTAACGGGGACATTAAAGCCACCGAAAGTGCTGATAGTCTGGTAGATTATGGAGAAGGGGAGCATGGGATGTTCAATGAAGATGGTTCATTTATTGGAGCTTATTCTGGATCTAAGGAAAAAGGATCAGTGGAAAGCACTGGGAGTTCAACGGCAACTTTTCCTCTCCACGCCTAAAATATTAGCAAGAATGATTCGTGTTTAATTGTGATATTTATCTTGATTAGTACTCCGCAGTCACCACATGTGATTGGAAGCAGGTTGCCAATTGAGCCAGTCAGGAACCTGACATCCAGGTAATATAAAAATAAGTCACTGCCACTAAAAGATGATTTTCCATCCTAATTTCTAGGAGTTTTCTTCTAATTAAAACACATAATTCTTTACTATATAAAACGTCTTAGTCTTGCCAAAACAGAATTTCTCAGTGTTGCATCTGTATAGTTAACTGCTACTCCATGTGTTTCTGAGGTTTGGAATATGTTTCTCTGTGTGGTATTTTTTTTTTTTCTTGTATGGCTGTTGTCACTTTGTGCATACATTTATATGGAGTATTCCCTCATGTATGGTGACCTCAGCATTGTAGAGGGTTATAACACAACAAGAAAATCAAACAAAACCAACAGGTTACCCTGCAAAGTGACACAACGCATCCCACTGAGAAAAACGATAATTTAAAATACTGGAGAAATATATTCTATGTATTGTATAATTTTTCATGAAGAAATAAACTCCTTTGCTTATGATACTCTAAAATTATTTTAGTGGTTACAGCTGACTGCAATTACCGATACTTAGAGATGCAACTTTATCCACAGAAAAATTGCTCTTAAAAGAGAAAGCTCTGGCCTTGTGGATGAATCTTCTGTCCAGTAGCTGGCACTATTTCCTTAAATAAGTTAAGCTGCAGTATCTTTCCTGTGGCAAGGCAAAACAGGGTTCCCATCCACCATCATTAGAAAATATTTTGTTTTCCCGAGTCTCTGCAAGCTGCATTTCTAAGCAAAATGCTTGTTGTCTGTCTCATATCTGTATATTTGTGCGCTAGCATACATTTCATGGAGACGTTGTACATATGATATTAATATTGACACAAGTAAAAACCAGCCTTGTTTTATTTTGAAATGAGACATGTTGCTAGCATGAGTCTGTATAGCTGTGTAGAAATGACTAGAATTGCTTCTCAATACGAGTTTGGACCGGCAAAGCTAGTTTTCAGAAAGAGCTGTGTGTATCCCAGTCATATAAACCTCACATCTTTCTAGTATCACATAAAATAGACTTACCTGGCTTTCAAGAGATCATTTATTATCAAGCTGTTCATTCTTAAATAAACAAAAACGCAAGCAAAGAGAAAATATTATGGTAGAGCTTCTTTTATGTTTCGTGTGCTGAATGCTGGTTTAAATCCGGTTCTTTTCTCTGCATTGCCAACACTAACTCAGCAAAGCTGTACAGCACATTTTTTTGGTCTTTTTGTATTGGAATTTCCTGAATGTCTTTAAAAGCGTTTGTATTTTTGAATAGGCTTATTCGAGTAGAGTATCAATACGGCTTCATTTCTTCTTGCACTTACAAATGACTGTCACTTCAATTACAATATTTCTTAAATAGTTACTGCGGGAGGAATAGGTCCTAAAAGCCATTTTGCATCTTGGTAGTAATTAGGAAAATATCCCCAATGGCTCCTTCATGGTCTCCATTACTTCAGTGGAAGAAAGAGAGGAAGCAAGAATTACTCACATGGTTATGAGTTTCCAGTAATGCCTACAATTAAGCCCCGTTAGTTGCCCACAGAAACGCAGGTTGTTACCAGTAGGAAGGTTCGCGCGCAGCTCCCTTTACGCTTGGGCTCCGCACCAGGGCGGTTGAATTCTCAGTTATGCTCATCGATTTCCGAAAGCAGGAAGAGACCTTTGGGGCTCGATGCTTCTGCCTATCTGTTCCTCTATTTTTATTATTTTTGCTTGTAAGGACCTTTCATCTAGCCTCTATTTGGGAAAAGCAAACCCCAGCCAGCCAGCCCAACAGTGATGCCATGCATATGAGTATAAAAGGATGGATGGAAATATGCCCCGAGTCAAAAATCACCCCACTCCGTGTCGGTGACCCTGTGGTGTGAAAAACATTATTTATAAAGTTTTATTTTCTGTATTTCTCTCAATCCAAATGCTGAAAAAGTCCAAAGTCATTGTTATTTTTTTTTAAAATAATCATTTTAAAAGAAGTGAGTGCATAATTGGAGAAATGTGAAAATTGGCATCTTGTCAACAGAGACATTTCCCGCCAGGATCTTTATCTGCTGACTCGTCGGCTGCAGCCCAAACGAGATAAAGTCTAGGAGCTGATTAGGCTTGTGACAACCTTTGTTGCAAGCTTCGGGCTGTTTTTAACGCATTTCCTTTAGGAATCACTTGCGCTAGCGCCTGCTGCCGCAACGCCGATTGCAGGCGAGCGTTGTTTTGTTTGCTCAGTCATTTTCGTTGAAGTGTTTTGTGTTTTCAATGGAGATATTTCTGCTGAGACTTCGTGAGTGTTAAAGCCAGTCCCCTAATCTTGTGTCTCCCTGCCGCTGGGAATCTCCAGTGGCCAAAGCAGGGCCACTTGCAGCTTTCCCCAGTACTTGGAGAAACCCTGAAACGCCGTTCCCATACCAAAGTTGCAGCTCTCTCCAGCATTCCGAGGGGTGGCAGGTCTCAGATTGCTGGGCAGATGCTGTCTGAGCACCTCCCCAGCCTCCACAAGCTAACAAAATCCCTGCTCCTTATCCCTGGCGGGGCAGCGAGGAAGTGTCATTAGTTCAAGACGTTCTTTGAAAGAGGAACAAAATAGGGAACAAAATAAGGGAACAGAATCGGGGAACAAAAGCGAGGCGGGCTCCCCCAAAGCCTCCCAGCCCTCGCTGTGCCGAAGGTTGTCCCAGCCCGCCGGAGCTCTCCCAGCCGCAGGACTGCCAACCCGGGCAGAGCTTTGGGCGGGCACACACGGATGCGGCTGGATGCGACCCGTCAGCAGGCAGAGCCATCCGTTTTCTCGTACTTTGGGTCGCTGCAGATCAACCAGGCTCATTGTCCCAGAAAACGCCTACGTTAAACAGACACAAATTTCAAATTGTATTAGCGAGTGTCAAATTATCGAGTAATGAATATAAATCCCCTGTGCTATCACTTGCTCTGTTGCTGCTAAGAGATGTTTATGACATTCCTGTGATGTGCTACTCATCTGTGCTGGTATGAGTGCTTTTTCTATTAAAATTTAATTCGGATCCTTAAATCTTAACGCTGGTGTTTCATGATGCCTCAGGGCCTAAAAATCGTACAGTGACAAAAAGATGTGCAATGGAATTTGTACAGCGCGCACTGACTTTTGAGGAATATGCCCAATGAATATTAAACAAATGGCTACAGCTCCTGGGGGATCTCCCTCACCTGAGTTTTTCTCTCTTTCCCAATCATTTCTTTTCCTTCTTTTTTTTTCCCTTTTTTTTTTTTTCCCCTATGGTAAGTCTACCACTCATACAGTGTACCTTGGAAAGTGCAGGACACCAATGGTTTTTTTTAGAGATTTGCTTTCAGAAGTAAATCTTACGGAGCAAGCTCGCATTTTCCTGAGCAGTTTTTTGTCATTGTCACTGCATTTTTCCCAGGGCAGTCTGTTACAGGTGAGAGGAAGTGCGGCCGTGTAGGCTGAATAATAAACCATCACCAACTGTACTGCGGTTCTGAAATAGTCCATTAAATCAAATAACTTTTTTTTTATTTTTCCTCTGGCCAGGAGTATGTATTAAAATTAGTTGGTGGAAATCTGTGGTGATTTCATTAATTAATACCTAGAAGAGAATTTCAGACTGCCTGCTGGGAGGAGGGAGCCAGGGACAGCCAGCCGTGTGAGCATGCAGACCGGTCGGATAGGGAATTATTTGTCACCTACTGCCATGGCTCTTAGTTTGGTTACATTTGGTTACGATACGCCTTTACGTTTTGCTGGCAATACCAGTGTGAGAGGGGAAATGCCACTTTCAGATTTGATATCTCAGGCAAGCCGGGATGCAATTTCATCCAGCAAGGAGGAGGCATTTCCCTGGCCCCAGGAATCCTGGCTTGCGGATTGAAGCAGCCTCCTCTGGAACAAAAGAGAGATGGATGTTTCTCAAAAAGTTGTGTGGTTTTGAATGCGTATAAGATTAAGCAAATAAAATCAGCTCTTCCTAACTAACGGGAAAAATCTCCCATGTGCTAGCTCCCGTGCAAGTGAGCTGTTTGCCTTCACAGAGCAGCATACTGTTGATTTGGTATGGATTGTAATCTGAAACCTAAATTTTTATTTAAAAAAAAATATATAATATAATTGCACAACCAAGAACTTGTAGAAATGGCCCCAGCTTCATTCTCTGGCAAAATTTGGGGTTCCAGTCTCAAGAAATCCTCGCTTGCGCTCAACTCTGCTCTTCAGCAAGTCTAATGGTACAGGGCTGGGTATCGCAGCCCTTCTGGGGCTGGAACTTTAGGAAGAGCAAAATTAGGAACCAAATCAGAAAATGACTTTCCCCTCTGGATAAAAATGTATGTGTATGTATAATAGATGACAAAATCCCTTCTTTGTAACTCAAGTGTTAAATGGATCTAATTAGCGTATCATGTAATGATTTATGATATTTGCTCTGTTGTGTTCTTATTTCAGAAATTTTAATGAGTAGCTCTTTTTCTGATACCTGCTTCCATTGACTGAATGGGTCAGGTCCAATGCACGAGAGGTTTTAATAAAAGTTTTCTGGCTGACATTATTTTTGAGACAAAAGCAAATACTAGCACAATCATTCTGCATAAAAAGGTGTTTTTTCTGACAGTAATTCCACATGCAGTTTTGTAAACACATTCGCTGATCCTTGCACATCTCTGAAACGAAATCTCATCATAATTTTTTTCTAGTCATTATTTTGCAGATGGGTGGTAAATCTAGATTATTTTACGTACTTGTAAGAATGGATATAAAGAAGTGAAATTCTTCACGGCAAGAGAATTTCCTTTGTTTAACAATGGATCAAGCCCTCCACCGCATCTCTGTTAATGTTTAGTATTTCAAAATAAGGCATATAAACCATGTTGGAGTACCAGAACATGTTTACATTGCAGCTCCAGATCTCTCGCGTCAAAGTTTCAAGTGATCTGCACTGATTTGTCCAGTTTTCAGGCAGGAACCAGTAGGTGGGTTTGAGCCAAAGCATACTGTCTGTTTCGGTTTTTATTATTATTATTATTATTACTACTTTGGACAAGATACTTTGTAATTTCATGAGAAAAGATCAAAGCAAATGTGGTGTCACCGTTACAATGTTACTTTTTGAGCTAAATGTTAGTGTGCATTTATTAAAGTTTAGAGAACCGTGTTGTACTGTAGTTGCTGTTTGTATCATGCATATGTGCACGTATGGTTTTAAAAGAGATTTTCATTTTACATGAAATACAACTTTGCTAATAAAAGTTTGACTTGATGTAATCTTCAAAAGCCTTAGCTGTAATTAGCAAGTTTTTCTTTGGTTTTGGGTTTTTTTTTTCTTTTTTTCTTTTTTTCTTTTTTTCCCCCACCCCCCTCCTGATACTGTTTCTTTGTTGGAAATTTGTTTTAATTGTCATTCATAACCCTCTCTAGCTTGTGGTCTCTGGTGGGTTTTCTTGGCCCCGTGCCGAGGTTGAGCTGCCCTTGGCTTTCGCTGGGACTGTCGGACGCCACGGACAACCAACCATCTAGATGTGATCTGCACCAAAGCAGGGATGAACCTGAACTGCAAACCCCCTGAATCCCAATGCCTCATTTATTTCATGGTATGATCATCTCCTGGATCAAACTATCGTCTGATATAATGTTAGCATCTATAACATGCTTTATAT
This sequence comes from Pelecanus crispus, assembly GCF_030463565.1. Classification (NCBI taxonomy): domain Eukaryota; kingdom Metazoa; phylum Chordata; class Aves; order Pelecaniformes; family Pelecanidae; genus Pelecanus; species Pelecanus crispus. The sequence continues at coordinate 47,985,436 of NC_134649.1, forward strand.
ACTCTGATTGTGTCGGTTAACATCACGTAACCTCCCAAGCACACAGAGCTTTAAGTTAAGTGGTATGTGAAGTACCCGCAAAAATAGCATTATCCAGTATTAAAATACACCTAGCCATGAAATGGGAGGAAAAAACTCAACAAACCAGGCATGAACGGAGGTGAAAGGAGCTGATCCAGGTACCCGTGGTAGAATACAGCTATCAAGGTTAGCAGGGTGAATTTCTATTCCTCTTCATTAAAGATCAGCAGAAAAATGGCAATTTTATAAATATCCAGGCACCTAGAAAACCAGTACTACTCATTCTTTTCTTCTTATCCCCTAGTTAGGGAAAAATCCACTTACGCTAAAAGGCTGAAATCTATATGTATTCATTATATAGAAATATGACAAATGTTCTTTGTGTGCCAAGGAAAATAGGAAAAGACAAGAATACCTTAGTTCTTTTGTTACTGAGTATTAAAATGGTCATCCTGTCTTCCCACCCCCCCAAATATTCACTCTTACATGATTTCTTTAATTCTACTCTGCCTGTCCATGGAGAAAGGTTAACCGGGCAGGGCCCGTGCGATGCACACGGGTACACCCATCCGATACGCGAAACAACAAAACTGCTGCTACTGAGGACTCATTACAAGTCAGCAGACAAATCCATGGCAGCTGATATTGCTGCAAAATCCATTAAAAAAAAAAAAAAAAAGGTATTTAACAGAAATTTGAAAGATCTAGGCAGTGCTCCAGTGTGAGACATAAATTGCTCACACAGAGAATAATCCCTGGCTTCCAACCCTGGCATGTTTTCTGTGTCTCACTGAGGGAAATGCTCTCATACATTGTTTTTTTCCTCATGTTTTTATCTATTTCACTTTAGCAGGAAGGTTTCAAGACTTTTCTAATGCATTCTTCACCTGCAAAAACTCTTGAATACATTCAGTGCAGATGCAGAAGCAAGTAGGACTGTGCTAACTAGCATTCACCTTTCAGGAAGGCATCAAGGGCATCCCAAGTCTTTTTTATTGTTTTTCATATTCTGGAATAATGAGATTTACACTTTTCTCAATACCATGATGGAGAGAAAAAGTCTTACAATCATGTGCTTCACTGGAGGGAGAATAAAGATGCTGCTGCCACCGTCAGGTGCATGGGCTGCAGATCCCAGCTCGCTGCATCCCACAACCTCTGCTGACACACAGCCGACAAATCCCTGAGCAAAATTTTAAGGAAAAAGTATGGGACCAATATACCTCTTTGATATTTTGCTTTTAATACCAAGTTGGCATTATTGGCGCTATTGCAGGGGCAGAGCATTATTTCTAATGTTCAAACATTTCATCCTGTTCTTCAGTATTACAATGAAATGTCATCGCTTTTGGACTTTTACCATCTGTTAATAAGCTTGAAATGCAGAGAAGGCAGTCAGTCACCCAGTGGAAATGCCAGCAGTCTCACTCATTGGAAATGTGTGAGCTCTGCAGATTTATAAGCCGTATGTAACAAGATCTGTGCATTGGTTTTGCCGTGCTCGAGGCCCTGATGGCGTCACCGAGGCCACGTCCACATTTGATGTGGCTAAGCCTGCACAGAAGAACTGTCTCACCCCATCACTGCCTGGAGATACAGGTATTTCGGTAAAAACCCACCCTTTCCTGCTGCCTGGCAGCGCAGGGTCCGGCTGGCAATTCCTGCTGTGCTTCTTCCTTTTGCGGAGCATCTCTGTAGCTGCAGGAGATATTGCTGCCCAGTGCAGGACCACAACGCTCTTTGCATTTCAAAAAAAAAAATTGCCTGTAGAGTTTATACTGCTAGGGTGCATATCCAGCCCGGCTTGGGGGCTGCAGCATGGTCCTCCCCATTTGCTTGGGACATCAGGACAGGAATATTTCAAAACAGAATACATGCGGCAGTATGGGTTTTTTGGGGTTTTTTGCTTTGACAAAATGCTCTTGGTTTGGAGTTCCACGGCTTTGCGCTGCTGTGCTTTTTCCGCATGTTTGCAGCGCTCTCGTTGACTGAAACCTCTGGAAACTGGTGGCTTTGACAGCTGCTCTTCACCTGGGATGGAGGGGAGGAGGAGTGGGTGTGAGGAGGAGCGGGAGGGTGCGACACCATGGGCAGCTGTGGCTGGCACAGGGCGAGCCTCTGCTCACGGCTGCTGGGGGTTACACACTGTGCACATTCCCACCCCGTTTGCCATTGCTCCTCCTGAAGGAAATGACATGCAGGTGGTGCTTCTTTACTAATGATCTTGGTAACAAGTTCGTAGCCTTTCTTTCCAATCTGGGATGCAGTTACCTTTATGGCTGCCAGGTGTTTCCATCCCCTCCTGATGGCTGAGCAAGTACTGCAGCAGTGCTACAGCTCCTCGCACGAGAGCAGGACTTGGAGGTGAGGCCATGTCTCCCCTGTGTTTGCTGGGGCTGCAGGAAGCCATGTGGCTGGGGGGAGGTGACCCAGGCACCCCGGGGAGCACGTACCAGTGCTGGGAAAATGGGTTTGTTCCTGTTTTTACCCGAAAGAGCAACGTGGGAAAGTCAGGAGACCTTGCTGGGGAGATTTACGAGGCTGCGATCCCTGCCAAGGGGCTGTGCCGCACGAGGGCTGGGGTAGAGCCCGTGCTGTGGGGTTGTCCCCTTCCTCCTGGCTGGATGATGGGGCTGGTCTTCTGTGCTTCTTCTGGAACAGGTTTGTTGTTATCCCTGAGGCAGCACAGCTGCCTCTCCTGCACAAAAGATTTTTTTCTTCTTCCTCCCAACTCTCTATCAGGATGTCTCCATACTGATCCCTCAACTTCTTGGTCCCCGGGTTTAGAAAATTTCCAACCTGTTTGCATCGGTGCTGTGTTGGTGCTTCTTCCTCACCATGCATTTTTCTCACTGCCTGTAACCTCCCCTATCTCTTCAGGGTGGAAGACATGTTCCACTTGTAGATGCACCCAGGATTTCCAAAGTGCTGTGGATGAACATGTCTGAACTGTTTCAGACTTGGGTTTTTTTTTTTTATGTGTTGGGGTTTTTTGAAGTTTAAAAAAAGGATGGGGTGGGATTAATCTGCAGGTTTTAAGATTTCATGTCACAAATGCTCATTTCCTTGGAGAGGAGAGACTCAAAGGGGAGTGTGACCTGTGCCGCGTCCCTCACGTGGGGCACGTGAACCTGGGGAGCGCTTGGATGGCTTCCCCAAAGGAACGTGGTTCTCGCTGGAAAGCAGCGGGCTGCTGCTGGGTATTTAGCCAAAGATGCAACAGTTAGTCCAAAATGGTTCCTTCAGGGTGATGTAAAGAAGATCTGTGCAGGTGTCAAGGTCCTCACCAGTATGTTACTGGTGGAAGACCTTCCTGAGCCCAGTCCTGGTGCAGGATTCAATCCGGGAATGACTTGCGCTGCTCCCTCCTGTGTGCTTCTGCCATGCTGCATCTCTGCAGGTGGCTGGACACATGCTAATTGAGATTACTTATATTTTTAAGTGAGTTCTTTTTATGATTATTTATTAAATAATTAAAAGCACAAATGCATTTTCTAATAAAAATAAGCTTACCATATAAGAGGTATGTTATCCTTTATGACTTCAGGCAGTCATCATTCTGAGCATTTATTTTCCTCTAAGTGGCAATTTATACAAAACATGCATACCAAAAAATTACTGGGCTGTTTAGACTGACAGTGGAGTAGCAACTTCCAATGGAGCAGGAGTTCTGGTTAATTATTTATCATTAAAACAAAGACTACATTTTTCCTCAACTCAGCATGGAACCGAGAGGCTACTAAGTAAATAAATTTACATAAAGTGCAGCGAAATTGGATCATTTGACACACTAATTCGCATAATGTAAAAAAAAAAAAAATTAAAAAAGTGCTTGAGGAAAAATAATTATTGCAAAGAGTAGTGTCAGCAAAGGGATCTGCAAGTGGCAACGACAAGTGGAGAGGGAAAAGCTCTAGAACAGGGGTCCTGAGTGTCACAAGATGGGGGAAGCATCGTGGCGGCTACTAAAGCCACTTGTTTTCATGCTTTGTTCATCAGCAGCAACTTCAGTGATTTTTGTCACAAGTTTGGGGAGGGGGGGATTTTTTTGGTGAAAAATGGTTTATTTCTTTTCCCATAACCATCACTTACCGAGGATTTTAATTTTTCTCAACATGTTTTGTGAAACATTTTTACTTAAAAACCCAACCAAACACCACTTACTTTTTTAATTGCATTTTTTCACAACTCCAAGTATGCAGATGAGATAATTCTTAGTGATGGCATGGCTGAGGTCACAATGCCTCTTCGCTGCCGTGTTTTACGTGCTTTTCTGGCTTTTCCTGCATGCGGTTAGAGCTGAGCTCTGCCAGGCTCAGCAGTGCAGCCGCTCTCCTGCGCAGGGATTCAATCTCCCAGCAGCAGGGTCTCTGTGGGTTTGCCCAATTCTGACTTTTCTGAACCTCCCAGCTCCTGGAGTCCCAGGACTGCAGGATTATGAATAACAAGACGAACTTAACTGTTCTGCTTTCAGATTGTTTCAAGAGGGGATGGAAAAAAAAAAAAAAATACAGTCTACCTCAAGGAAGAAAGGTCAGCAAGCTCAATCTATGGTTTATTGAGAACTTTACATTTCAGACTTTTTTTTTTTTAAGAAATAGTTACCAAAAAACCCCCCTGCTCTCTAACCTTGTGGACCTCAAAGCGTGAACCCGCGAACTGAAAGTTTCAAACATGGGTGGTGAATGGAAGAGCACAGTAATTCTTTAAACAGGCAGGATTGTGACTCTCTGCCTGACTCTGACTTTCAAAATTGAGAGTTTAAATGTCTGAGTGAGAATCTCATGTTTTGACTCATTTGGGCAAACCTCGTAAAAACACGCATTTCTCAGTCCTATTATTTATGAGTTTAAATTTGTCTACATCTCTCCTTGCCAAATGTTCTGAACATTAAAATTTTCTCACATCTGCAATTTCAGTTTCCACTTAAAGAAAGGAAACTTTCGACTCAACTGGCTCATTTCATCAGCCTGTTATCAGCGCCCATTGTATTTTCAGGTTTCTGTCAGCTTGACAAGACATAGCTGAATCGGTTTCTTCTTATAATCAAGATAATAACTACTAAAAATTGATGGATTTTGCTGCAGTTGAAAATACAGACTAATTCTTGCCATAATTATCGAGTCTTTAAATGGTAATTGCAGACTGTTACCATCTACCTGCTGTCAAATTTATTTCAGTAATTGACCTCCTAGTCCAGAAATTAGAGACAGGCTTTGATTATTGGTTCAATTAGTCTTAAAACCTCATGTCTCCTTTTTTTTTTTTTTTAATTTTTAAAGGTATTTTAAGTTATCCAGTCAGTTGAAGAAAGTGCCAAGAATGTCACTAAATATTTCTTACCTTTATCACTTTCTATCGGTTCTCACTGCGTCTCATTTTAATGGGTGTGTATAGATGCATTGATGAGATTTTTTTTTTTTTTAATGAAAAATTAGGGACTGGATTTGTGCTTTTTCTTAGTTTCAACTTTTAGTGACACTTCTTGGGCAAGGGACTGGGCTTTACTGCAGTGGCAGAGCCCATAGCTATTTTCTGACAAAGGCAGCACGCTGGCTGTTTCTGCGCGGTGTGGTTGGGGCTGTTCCCATCGGGGCTGGGGCACTGCTCCAAGCAGTCTTTTGGTTTCCTTCCAGGGAGGGGAAAAAAAAAAGTCAGGCATAGGTCCAATAGACTCTGTTGTACCCACGCTTTCTAATATGAGGAAGGCAGAAGAATATATATTTTTCTAGCATCATTGTTATAAGAGAGGTTTTCCACCATGCAAAATGACCAGGGCTGGGTTTGGGGGAATGGAAGAAAAGGAATAGTGTGTTCTTGACATCCACAGCCATGTGGAGGTGGAGAAACATGTGCTGCTTTATTTGTTCCTTGCTTTGTGTAAAACACGAGTAGCGCCTTGGATTTAAGCAACAGTTTCTGGTCTGATTTTACTCATGAAAATGAAAGAAAATGCATGTCAACAAGAGCCAAAAGTAAGTGTGGCTTTTCTCTCTTGTAATTTATTAACTATTTAGGCAAGTTAATTCCTTCTTGTAAAGGGGAAAAAGTCCTTTATTGACTCCCTGACGAGGAAGCATGCTGTTTTCTGTGGCAGTGCTTATTTTGTAGCTGGGAGAGGAGGAGGGAGGAAAGAATAAGGAGAATAAAAGTCCCGTCCAGGTGAAGTGTCTATGCAAACACCATGCAAGTCCAGCTTAGACTTTCCAGCCGAATTAATCACTGATTTTGTTTTAAGTTGTATGTATAAAGGTGACTTTTGGACAAAGCCATGCCTGACAAGCAGCTGAAAGGGCAAAGAGGTTTGAGGTGGAATTAAATCAGTATTGGACCTGACCTTGTCATGGAGGGAGGGAAAAAAAAAAATACTCTCATAGTCTTAACCCTGCCCCTCCCTCCCTTCCCCAAGCTCCTTTCCCCCACATTAGCATTTTGTTTTTCTCCCCTCCCTTGCACATTTTCCTCATGGAAATTCAGTGTATTCCATCAGTTTGGGAATATATTTTTCTGCTTTTGTTGCATGTACACAAATGAGTGTTCATGCAGCAATGGAAGAAAATGAATGAAATAAAACAGAAACCTGTTTTCTGGTTTCCACCCTAAGATGAGCAGTAAGCAGTAAAATAAAACAAAAAAACCCCACTTCCCTTGTATGTAACAGATACATGATATAGACTTTTTAATTATTTCTCTACAGTGATATTTTATTCTTTAAATTCCACCCTAATTTTAATCATCATCATGAGTCATCCCTACATTACATTTTACAATCCACATCCCTCCAGGCTGGTAACGAGAGCAGTGTAGCACAGCTATCCTTCATGCAGCCGTCTTCTGCAGACCGAAACATCTGCTGGTGATGCAAACAAAAGTCACACTTGGCTTTTTAATTCCAGCTGATCACCATTTGATAACTCTTTTCATAAGAGCAAACAACTGCTGAATATAAGCAAATGCAGTCCGGAATTTCATATTCTGCAGTATTCACCTGGCGTTTCTGCTCCCTGCTATTATCCCAAATCCCTTCTGTTCTTTGCCAGTCGGAACAGAAAAGCAAGTGTTGCTGTGGTTACACTGGGGAAATAGGCAGATGCTGCAACATGCATGATGACTCTTCCAGGAAATGCTTCAAGATAATTACAAGTAGCAATTGTGCCAGGGATATTGCTTGTTCCTCTGTCTCTTCAGATAATAACTTTTATAACCTCCTTGGCTGTGTCCTCTGGAAGGATTTGAGGACACAGTGATTGTAAGAAATCACCTGAGATTATTATTTCCCTGTGTCTTCTCCCTCCTGGACTGAATGACAGCCTTCCCCGCACCTCAATAACGCGTGCTCTAACTCTCTCGCCTCCAGTTCTTGAGCTTTAGCTGTATTTCAGCATCTATTTTTTTATTCTTGAAACTTTTGCTGCTTGAGAATTTAAGACTAGACCTTCAGAACAGCTAAAGCACCTGAGTTCAGTGCTTAGCTGCTGCCTAACCTGCAAGTGCTCGACATGAGTGGGTCTATAGGTGCAGCTGTGTTTTAACACTAAACTTTACCATCTCCCTGTAGCTCCTTTCCTGGGTGTGTGTACCCCGAAGCTCTTGCTCTTAACAACACAAAGCACCTTGTGCAAGAGCTGGGGGATGGATTTCATAGAATCTTTTAGGTTGGAAAAGGCCTTTAAGATGATCAAGCCCAACCATTAGCCTAGCACTACCAAGTCCACCACTAAACCAGTTAAGGGGACAGTCATAATTTCATGTGTCCTGGCTTGGTGGCTGGATTATTTTTTAATGAAAGTAAAACTAGAATAGAATCACTAAGGTTGGAAAGGACCTCTAAGATCATCAGTCCAACCGTCAACCCAACACCATCATGCCTACTAAACCATGTCCCAAAGTGCCACGTCTGCCCGTTTTTTGAACACCTCCAGGGATGGGGACTCCACCACCTCTCTGGGCAGCCTGTTCCAATGCTTGACCACTCTTTCCATGAAGGAATTTTCCCTAATATCCAACCTAAACCTCCCCTGATGCAGCTTGAGGCCGATTCCTCTCATCCTGTCCATTTCCAGCAGAGTTCGCCTGTCTCCTCATGGCTTCACTTCTGCAGGTATGACCAGGCAGACCTAGCTTGATACTGAAGGCAGATGGATAATGGTATATATTTTTCTCTAGCATACTTGTACAGGTGGGACTGGGCCTCCAAGCGAGGTAGCCTGGGAGCGAGGACCCTGTGACAGGAGGTGGGACATGGAGACCTGACCCACCAGAGGCTGGAGGATCCCTTTCCCAAATGGGGGCTTCAACCAGCACAGGTGGGCAGCAAGAATAGGATACTTTAAATAAATCAGTCCGATAGTAAAAGAAACATCCTTTAGTCTTATTTCAGCATTAGTTGCTACTTTTCCCTAGCAGTAAAATGCAAAAGCTCCAGAAAGCCACAAGATTTGAGACACTTGAGGTGTCTTGAGCTTCAGTGTTCCCTGTTTACTGGGACCTGGCTCCTACTGGGGTGCGAAGGGATGTGCCTGCATCTCTCCCGATATGTTTGTGAGGAGCCGCAGCATTGTACCTAAGCTTGAGAAAAAAGCAGTGGAAGCACCGTCTTTTCCAAGTCATCTGTGAGAACTGGCTTTCAGTCAATTCATTCATTACGTTATTAAAAACACATAAACATTTGGGGAATTCAGAATTCCCCCTCTCTGTAACTTAGCCATTGCCTCAGAGTTGCCAAATATATGTATTTTTTTTTTCCCTCTGTACAAAACAACAAGCTTAGCTGCTTCTCTGAGACTATTCATTTTCACCACATCAGGAACTTATTAATTCTTGATGAGAATTCAAGCATTAATCAATTCTTGATTGAATTGTCCCCAGAGGGAAAGAGGAGAAACTGGGCCAGATTTGCCTTTTGGCTGCTTTGAGCTCTGTCTCTGACTTAACACACATGGCAACAGTGGTATAATCAGTCTGCTCAGCTTCAACTCCATATCAAATGCATCTTCACAGCTAATGTAAGACTCTGAAGACAATCTCACTCCTACAGGTACTGTCTGATGAAAAGGAAGTGGCCCCCGCAGTGCTTTACCTTTGCAGTTCTCCTGTGGCGGCCGCAGCAGGTAGCAGTGAGAATAGCCTGAGGGTTGCTCCAACGGAGGTCAGGCATGCACAGAGCTGCAGCAAGACCAAGGCAATTAAAAGGAGAGGGGGGGAAAAATAAAATAAAATAAAAATATATAGCTTGCATCAGCTGGGTTTTGTGTGTTGCAGCTATACCTTGGGGTCTGGCCAGCAAGTAAGGATGCAGGAGGATGGAGCGCTGGGAATCCGAGTCACGTCTGGAGTCAAAGAGTCTCAGTCTTCTGCTGGTCTAAAGCTGATTTAGATGCAAGGATGTCAGGTTTCTGCAGTGGGGTCTGAAGTCAGGCCCTCACTTGCTGTTAAGAAGTTCTTACATCGAAGCTGTTTGCTTCTAGTGCAAATCTTACAAGTAGACTGCCTGCATTAAAGACAAATCAAGTCAGATTTTTAAACTGAGATTTCCTCGTGGTTTCATTTAGTCATGGTATACCGAGGAATTTACATTTAGATTTATACAGCTGACCCACTTCCTTGTAACTGTGTTTAGCAGAAGAAGGAAGTTTCCCTGTGAGATTTTTAGAGCTGTTTAGATGAATTTGACTTGACAGCTCCATGTCATTTCTTTTATGACTCCCTTGCAATGAATTAGAAATAATTTACCCTTGTGCTAAAGATTTGCCCTATTTTCATAGGGACCCAAACTTCCTTCATTTTTCTTACACTTCTCATGAAAAGTAAAACATGATGACTTTGGTTCCAAGGTGAATTAGACGTGGCACAAACTCTAAAGGGATGCCTACAATACACTTCATTTGAGCTGCACTTTCATTGTCAGCTTGCATATCTCTCAACTCAAGAGCATGGAATTATTGGGTTTTTTCAGTAAGGTTACTATTGTTTCCTCAGAAAAGATTTCTCTCTTCCCTCCGCTCCTCCCTGAAGGTAGAAGTCCAGTCAGACTGCATTCATAATCAATACATTTCCAAATTCTAGTGTTTGCACTTCTTTTTTTCTTAACTATCGTACTCAGAAATTTGGCATGATACATCAAGCACAGAAGTTTTGCATGGGCGACGTTGTGTGAATTTCCTTGACAAAGCGAATGTTTTTGGTACAAGCTCTTACTAGAGGAAAATGGCAAACGAGGCAGGAAAGACAGTTTTCTTTCTACGTGGATTCTTGTCCCCAGCAAGCCACTCTGGTATCTGCAGATACAGCCAGCACTGATAGGGTCGCTGGAGTTGATAGCCATAGCTGGTGGGTTTTTTGCAGTTATTGCCTGTTCCTCTTTACCAAAAAAACAGGTTTATGTAAATCTTTTCCTTTGTAAAGTGCTTTGAAACCTACAGAAAAAAGTGATCTGTAAGAACCGCTGCTACTATTACTTTTCTCCCTCATTCCAGAAAAAAAAAAAAAAAACAAAACATAAAACATTATCTTATGAAAAACATGTCAAAACAACCCAAGAAAGTTTTGTTCCCGTTATTTGCAAGAGAACCGGTTGTTGAAGTCCCCGTTGGTGGCTGCTCTCCTCACCGGGGAGCGTTGCGTGGCAAAGGTAGCGCACGGTGAGATGGGAAGGAGCAGTGCAATGAGCATCCTTAGTGCGTGGTAACTTCAAGGCAGTTCCCCGCTCTCTTAGAGCGGCCGAGCTGCTCTCTTACTGCCCAGTGTCTGCACTGGAGCCGTCCGGCGGCACGGCACACGCTAACTCATTTCTGAGCACAGGCTCTGAGGATGGACCTGTGATGCTCAGCCCCGGTGGCTTGTTCCTTCCTCCCTCCTTCATGCTCATGCAGTTGAAAATTGTGTTTCATTTTTATTCCTTCCAACCCTTCAAAGGCAACCTCCGCCGCTTTGAAGTGAATGCGGCTGGAAGCAGTAACCTCGCCTGTATTAGCGTAACCCCACTTTGAGCGCTAACTGGAGGATGTGAGGGCTGTAGGAACTCTCCTCCCCAACCCAAAGAAAAGACAGGTTCAGAAGGGAACCAGAGCCTGGGACAAGGACAAAACATTTGGGTATTTCCTCAGGGCTTGGGCAGAGAACTGCGTTAACCTAGGAGAGAGCTACTGAGAAGCCACGGAAGAGGAATGGGTTTTAAGCTGCTTTATTCAGATTTTCAGGTTTCTGACTTGCAGTGGAAGAGTGGTCCTGGCTGCCCTGGGAGAAGCACACAGGAATGGGCTGAGCTTTAACCTCGGTGCTGGAGCTTAAACCTCCGCTGGAGGAGCAGAGCCGGAGGGCTCTGGGTCGCACGGGGAGGAGCAGCTGCCCGTGGGTCAATCCCCTCTGGTTTTGGGCTTAAAGTAGCAAGATGTTTTGTTGTTCATTTGCACTGTGGAGAGCACTGCAGTGCTGGGCACCACCAGCAGTGCCTGTCCCAGCAGGCACGGTGGTGGTGGTGATCTCTCAGGGTAATGGTGTTGCAGCCTCTGGTTTCACCTGTGAATGGCTCTAGAGGAGTTAAATGGGTGAAAGAAGAGAAGAGCCCAAATTTTGTTCTCAAAGACCCTTCATGCTCTAAGCATGAAAGGAAATACCCTGGTAGTGATAGAACAAAATGGGGGAGTTTGGGTTTTGTGGATTGCTGTCCTGCCTCCTCTGCAAGGAGAGAACCTCTAATCCAACCAGCCTCAGCTAGGACAGCATGAATAGCTGAGTGGGAAAGGTACAAAACAGCTTAAAAATTAAAATAAAATTTAAAAAAAAAAGGCAGTAGGGGACTGAGGGAGCACTTAAAATGAAGATGTCAGCAATGAAATGGAGATTTATCAATTCTAGTGACCTGTATAAACAGATGAGAGGAGTTGTAGCTGGTCACTGATAACCATGTAAATTTAATTAAATTGGTATTGCTTGCAGGAAATAGAGTATTGAATACAACAATTAGTGGCTCTTTCTGCTTTTTTTGGAAGAAGCAAGTAGGCAGGAGGCACGGGGAAATGGCACTTAGACCGGAGTGCATTACCCTTGTCAGTCACAGGTAATTAATACAAATGAGCCATTGGTGTTTGAGTTCAATTTTCTAACAGCTAAAATACAAGATGGGGCACTTGGTCGTGTCTGCTAGGAAAACAAATCCCCCAGGATCTTTTTCACTCTCTGTTTTGCAATGTATGTTTGCAGGGTAGAAGGAGGTGGGCTTATGGGAGGAGCAGGAGGAGAACTGCGGCACTGCTCGGTCCTTTCCTCTGAGAAACGGATGCGGAAGGTCTCAAGTGGCTGCTATGAGATTGCCCTTGGTGGTTCTTAAAAACTGCAGTTGACGTTTCCCTAACTCAAGATGCATTGCACCCAACAGGAGGGAGCTCTATATTAGATCCCATCTCCACGGCAAGAGAGTAATTGATCACTGAATGAAAAGTTAGCGGTTGCTTGGTGCAGGGAAGCATGGTTTGATTACGTCTAGTATGTGCTAATGGGAAAAAAGTCTCAATAATTTATTTACTGTTCTCCAAAATATCCAATTTCAGAAAGATGGAAACAATAAAATTCCCCTAATTTCTCCCCCCATCCCTGCCCCTGGCAAAATACTCTGCAACAAATGGTGAGAGGGGCGATTAGGAGCATATAGCAGGGAATATAAATGAGGAGTTGGACACGGTAAGATTGACAAGCAAAAAAGCATGAGAAAATGAACGGCCAGCAAGTTTAAACCTATTTCATAACGTCCTTTAAATATGACAGGAGTGAAAAGAAGTTTAACAGTTGCACCAGTCCATTTGCAGATGGAAACAGCGTTGTCAGTGCGTCTGTCCTCTCCCCAGCGGGGAGGGAGGAGGGTGATGCCGCTGCCTCACAGGAGGGAATAATTTATATCCCAGCAGTGATTAAGAGGCAGTTAAACAGCAGCTACTATCGTCGGGCGCTGTTAAATCAGTAAGTCTGGGTAACTGGCACCTAAAATTTTTAAGAGCCAGCTGAGCTGCTCTTTGGATCATTAATGTTTATTTTTAATAAGTCCTGGATCATTAGGGAAGTTTCAATAGGCTGGAAGAAAGCTCGTGTTCTGCCATTATTTAAAAAGGGTAAATGGGATGACCTGAGTAATTACAAGCCTGTCAGATGAGCATTCAATCAATATGTGTTTCATACCACCAAATGTAAGGTCATATATCTAAGAATAATGAATGTAGCTGATACTCGCAGGATAGGAGATTTTATCCTGAGAAGCAATGTACAGTCGGAGAATACTGAATAGGTCTGGGGAAAAACTCTCTTCCTCTCTGTCACGGGGGAACTCCGCGCAGCAATGCTGCTGTCCTCTTTTGGTGTCCACGATGCATGAAGCCACTTGGAAATTCAGAGGGAGTTCAGGGAAAACTCAGCAGAATGATAAAAGTTTTTTGCAATCCAGCCATATAAAACTAAGTCTGTTTAAGCCACAGAGAAAAGGCGAAGGACTTCCCCGACTGGTCTCTAATGATCTGTGCTGGGATAATACCAGCAGAAAAGGTAGCGGCTGCAACTCCAAACCAGAAAGCTCAGGCTGCGAACGATGCGTGCAGATAAATTAGGATTGCGGCAAATTTCCACCACTAGATTTCTTTGCAATAATCTCAATTTGTCCAACCGTTGCTAGTGGCCTTTGAACTGGAAGAGACCTTGGTTGGTCTTCCTACCAGGCAGGCTTTGCCTGGCGTGCAGCATTGCAGCTGATGGCCATTGCAGGTCAGAAAACTTTTGGTGTTGACTTTGGTGAGGATGTGCAGAGCAGGTCGCGGGCACGGCGGGGTGTCTGCATGGGCACAGCTTTCAGCAGGACCTCCGGAGTTGGAGCAGCCACCCTGGAGGAATGAGAAACGAACGTCTGCAGTAAGATGTAAAATTGATAATTGATCCTTCAGGTTGCCAAAATGTGTTTGACCACCTTGTTCAGAGATGATTCTTACATAAGCTCTTTTATTATTTATAGCTGTCTAAATAGCCGTGCAGCCTACGAGGCTGTTTTTGGAAGTGCAATCTAAATTTTTTTTTGGAGGTTCAATCTAAATTGAAGCCTATTTTTAACACCTCTTCTGGAGGTCAGGATGTGTGCAGGTGTCGATGGACTCTGCAAAATCTAGAAATATTTTCCAGATATAGTGTGTGTTTTAACTCTCTTCAGAAGCTCATGATTTTCCTCGTTTTAAAGCAACCACTGAAATCTTGTGCTGTCCGTGTTCTTTTCGAACGTCCTTTCACTTATTAATCAATTGACAAAATTAGCAACAGTATCTGCCCTGTTTTTCCCCTTTAGTTATTGGATCTTCTGTATGAAAACACCGTTGTATTTTTGGAAATAACTTGGATTATACATTACCAATTCAATTTGTATATTTATATTGGGTTTGTAAATTGTTTATGCTAAAAAAAAAACCCTGCCAATGCCTTTAGGGAAGGAAAAGAATCCTAGAGTCCTGGAGGAACTTAGTTTGGAAGGGCTTCTGGAGACTGCAGAGCAGTTAGCTCATCTTGGGTACTACTACCCTGATTTTCTACCAGGAGTTAAGGAGATGTGGAAATAAAATGGTGTTGTGGGAATAAAGATGCTTTTGACAAATTTCCCCATTAAAAACATATATATTTTTAAAGTATTGTTTGACTTTAAGTGAAGAGTTGCATGTGGAGGGTTTAAATGACATTTTGGGTTGGAATTTAAATCAATATCCTATATTTTGAGAGATTAAACTTGAATGAAGTCCATCAAATAGTTCACTAGGGGAAAATTCCAGGTTTCAATTTTTGTAGTACAATTCCCCTCTCCTTTTTACCATTCTTCCCCAGGTTGAGCTTTTTACCTTTCATTTAATTCCTAGGCAGGTAAAATTTAATATTGATATTTCTCACAAAACAGGCCGATATTTGTTTCCTACACCTAGCTACCAGTAAAAAACACTTCAGGAGGTTGAAGTCTCTTGGTGTGGCAGACAATCATGCTGGTACACGGCTGTTCTGAAAATATGAATGGCTCCTAACGGCTTTGACAACCCATTCGTCTCACCCCTGCTGTGCTGAGGTTACATTTTACTGCAGCCTCTAGAATATATTTGTTTCCTCAATTTCACTTTCACAGACTTCCCTTTGACTTTCTCTTCCCCTTTCCTCATAATTCCATTTTTTTTTCCCTCTTTCTTTAGGGAAGTAAGCCTTTGAAGCTTTCTCTGTTTATTCATAGTATTTGTAAGTTTATTAAAATATTTACTGGATACCTTCATGAGGTATCAAAACGTCTATGAGGAAGGTTACTAGAATTAGCATGTGTTTGGAAGTCTCATTTGGCTCTCCCTCGTGACTAGTAAATCAATTTCTGCTCATTTGAAGTTGATGAGCCTGATTATCAATGTTCCTCTAGCAAGCAAATGGAATTCTATCGATTTGGGTGGAACCATGTCAGATTTATAAGTTAACTTTTAATCAACAGAATCTAACTCAATGGAATATAACCGGTAGGATAACATCACTTTCAACCCAAAACAATTAATAAATACCCCCCTCCCCGAGTACTCACCATTTCTACAGATCTTAATTTAATGGTTTTCTTAATGTGCTGTATATCTCTTTAGTGTTTAAAAATAAGAAAATAAGTGCCATTTTAATTCTCTAGCAGTGCTTGGTTTGTTTTTTTAATGAGTGCTGCTTTGTTTTTATCACTAAAGAAACTACTGACAAAAAGGTAGTGTCTTTGCAACTGCAGTGTTGTCCAATGAGGCCAGCAACGTTCAGGCTATTATTGATTGACAGAATTTTGTCAAATAGTAGTCAGTTTGAGTTATTGTGGGCAAAAATTTGTTCTCCGATCAGCTGACACATTGTCTTCAGCTTCCAAGTCCTAAAAAAGATAAAATATACTCTAACTATTTTAATGTTTGCAAATGTGCTTTCCATAATTGAGCAAAACCAGAATCAATGAGCAGCTAACATCCAATTTTTGTGAAACATATGGAACTCACTTTTTATAGGGTTTCTAATGAAGTCTTCATTACTGTAATATGTACTTATTTTGAGTGTTGTCAGGCTGTCTTTCATTGGTGTTAATGCTAACATACATTAATTGGCAAATGACTATGAATTACATGGAGCTGTAATTTCGTTTAGGAGTTCTGGTTCCTGCTTGAATCACTTGGGAGTGAATTATCAGAAAGTTAATATGAAATTTTGATCACACGACCTCATTTGTTCCTTTTTTTTTTTTAACTTCATTTGTTCCTTGTTTTAACATTATGGGAAACCACAGCCAAGGGAAACGAATAAAAAAAGATTACTTCAGAGAGTACATTGACCACCAGTAAATGAGTTTCAAAGGAGAATCCCTGCAGCATCTCTGTGTTGTGGGCTCCGAAATTGTGATATTTTGGAACTATAAATGGGAGATAAGGGAAATGGGAGTGGAGGGAACTGGGTGTCTGTGTACTGGCCACCATCAGCATGTACCACCATGCGGTCCTCTGCCGCTTGCTAGGGTGAGTTGTGGGTCTCCTCTGTTGTGCTAAAATGACAAAACTTGTGGTCTCCTTCAGTGAAGAACAAGCTGAGAGAGAAACCTGGCATGAAGAAGAGAAAGAGCAGAATTCCAGCCCTGGGATCCTGACCCGGACTGTGGCTGAGCTGTGCAAGGTCGGTACCGCATTCATCTCTTGCTCCTTGTGCAGGCGATGCCTCCCGGTGAGGGCTGTGCTGGTGATCAAAGCACATGCAGTGGGTGTGCAGCTCGGGTTCAAAGGCTCTAGCCTTGTCACTTATACCTTAATATAGTCCGTATATTTTATTCTCTACAAGTTATTTTTATCATTCCTATTTTCCCTTGAAGGTGGTAATTATTTTATATTCATGCTTCAGTCATTATCAATTGATGTGATCATTTCACGTTCTGTAGCTTTGAACGCTACAGAAAATTTCCACTTGCGACATCTCTGTTTTACAGTACCTATTTGCGGCCAGCGTAACTGCGATGAAAGGTATCATGTGTAGACATGTGTTTTGGTTTACTGTCCAGTGATTTATCTGGGTTGTGCTCTCAGCATCTCATGACTACTGTTGCACAGATAAAATAATGACGCATCCTGATTTTTGGGTATGCCTAGCTTTGTTTCACCTGTATGTCAAGAGAGACTTTACAGCCCAGGACACCTGGGGACAGCCTCAGTCTGTGCTCCCATGAAAAGGAAGGGTGTTTGTAGAGATCCCCCTCCTGCCTGGCCAGGGAGGCAGAGGTGTGTATGGGTTGTCTTTGATACCTGTGCACATATGTGGTTGGACTGATCCTGCAGTTTTGTCTCCTGGGTCATGAGATGCTTGATGCTGATCCAAACCTTTTGGGGTTATCCTCAGTCTTCTACAATATCTAGTGGAGAGAAAATATCTTTATGGTAATATTATTTTTCAGAAGAACTCTTTTTTTTTTTTTTTTAAAATGATATAGAGGTGTCATTACAAGGCTCAGCAGCCATCTTGATATGGATTTAGTACCCACAAATATGGGACAAGGAGGAAATACCAGTTACTCGTTTCCAATAGTTAAGCTGAAGTATGCTAACAGAAATATTATTGATTAGCTTTCAGGGTAAAAAATTAGCTATGCTTGCAGAGATATGTTCAGCATCATTGTATATTGACTAAATGTATTAAAGATAGATAAGATACAACTGTGATAGGCATATCTTCTTGTCTGAAGCAATGGCTTTCATTAACTTTATTATTAAAGTGAGCATATTAACACTCAAGCGCTAGAGCTCTTCTACATATGTACCTGGGCGATCAGTATTTGAATCTTACAGTTTACTGATATCTGATTCAAGTTTTCCAACAATATCACCTTCAGTACGGCATGTTTCATGCTCTTCTGAGAGATGGCTCATTCAGGGAAACACAGTGCAGAGAAGGAGTGAAACTACTTGCCGGATCAATTTTAACCAAGCATAAGAAAAACCTGTTTCTTTCACATTAATAATCTATTATTAAGTTTATTTTCACAGTTGGTTTGAAAATGTGAAAATCACTTCATTTTCCAGATAACACGATTCATCTGCTATTTGTTGTGTATTGCTTGAGACCCAAAAATGCATATTTAAGCAGAAGTGATGTCACTGGAAGAAAATGAGAATGTGCTTACTCTGTGGTTGTATTTGCTACGTTGCACTGAGGTTGCCCGGGCCAAGTCCATTTATTCTAGACTTTGTGTGCGGTGGAATCTGGCTAGTTACCGTGATGAATTAACGGGCCAAGAAGATGAAGTGCTTTAATCATAGATTCATGTTCATGAGCCAAATTTCAAGGCAAGGATTTAATATCTTTAAATGCAAGAGATAATAATGGCAAAAGTTATATTGTAAGGAGTAATTTCAGTTTCTAAAATCATTCTGAAAAGGCAACCCCACTCAACCAAGTAATTTGTGTAGCTACATAAATATTCCCTGTGTTCCTTAAAGCATTTCTTTTTCTCCTGAAGTCTGCAAATTACACTTTTATGAGATGCTGTACAAACTAACTACTATATCTATTCAGAGTATGATAATATCTCCTTGCCTTTGAATGAAATATTTGGCCCTTGAGAATCTGGCAGTATCTTTCCTCATAAAATACCTGAAAATTGAATAAGATCTTAAGCTTTATTATGTACATATAATACTGGTACCTGTGGGATTATATGTAGTAACCTTATTTACAGAACCTTAAGATGTATTTGCAGAATATATTTTAGGCTGGGGCAACTCTGTAGCATGTGTTTATAATCTCTTCTTCTTCTGCGACTTGATCTCAAAAAAATCCCCAAGGTCTTATCTCAGAAGAAGTATACGTTTCCCCAGTACAATCCGAGTATAACTTTACATTGCAACATTTCAGAGTATCAGGAATAAAATGTGTACCTGATGCAATATAAGTAGTCAGTCTCTTGGGTTATGTTGTTTCTAAGTCCTTTTTGCTCAAAATGCAAAGAAATCACAAGGAAATGCAGCTTTTCTTTTAAGAGAAAACATACATCATGGATGCTGCGTCCACAGAGACCCTTCTTTTGAAACTGGAATAGGGCCATGAATTTTCAGGTACCAGAGAAATATGTTAGAGACCTAATACTGACGAAAAGTCTTAACTTTCTTATTGCAAAAGTGCATTCCCTCTACTCTGGAGGCAGGACTTCCTCCGGTAAAGCGTAAGGTGAAGAAGCTGCTCCCTGAAATGCAGGCATAGCCCCAGGGAGAACGGATTCCTTGCTGGGGAAAAGTCACATGCGAGGTCAGAGAAATGTGATTTCCCAAGACAAAATCCACTCCCTCTGGAAGAAAGGAGGACAAAAAAATCATGCCACGTACAAAACAAATTATAAGAGGGCCTATATTTTCATATTGTGAATGAGTTTGAAACCCTTATTTTTTTGGGAGGCAGCTGAGAAAACATAGAAGCATTTGCTTTTCAGAAGAAGTATCCAACCCATCTGCTCTGTGTGCATGAAATTCTTCTTGGCCAAAATGGATACATGTTAAGGCTTTGCAAAGCAGTGTTGTGGTATTATCCATGGGGATGCTGATGTAAAAGTGCTTTATAGAATCTTTTGAGAAGTCAAAATCCAGGACAAACCAGCTTTTCCTCTTAGTTCAAGAAAAAGGGAGGTTTCCAAACATTTTCTTTTTTCCCAAGGTCCTCTTAGCAGTTCCTTCACAGATAAATAATTCTATTATGTTTCCATTTGAAACACACAAACGTGATCACTTTGGTGGTTTTAGTTATTGTATTTTTCTTTACTAAGCTGTTCTTTACAGACCTTTTAAGGAGCTGGAACTGAATCCATGTCCAATCAAACTGATCAGCATTTTTGGACATGAGTTTTCAATCACAGCATGATGTACAGTCATTTAATGTAACTTTATACAACAGAGCTGTTTGGATTATTCCCTAAAGATCATCTGCAAGATCTTAAAGAGCACTTTGGATAGCTCGGAAGTCTCAGCACTATATATATTTTTCATTACATTCCCGCTGCTTTTGTAATGTTTCCAAAGTGTCAGTGTCGGGTACAGTAACAGAAGAGGGCTTGCAATTTACTTCACTGAGATAGCAATGCTGTCTAAGGTGAAATTAAAATAGACTTCACTTATTTGTGGAATTAATTATTAAAATGCGCTCAGCAATCACTCACGTCAACCCACTATGCTTACAGTGCTTTTTTTTCTTCCCTTGTGCAAATGCCACCAAAACAACATTTAGTGGTACCAAGTTTCTTTGCATTAATGATAGCCAGTCCCTTCTTGTAGCTGTTGTATTATTTAAAATGTTACTTTCATTAGTTATCCAGTACAGTGCATTTGTGGGGGACAAAGTAACCCTTATTCATTTTCATCAGCATCTAAGCCTGCAAATATCAGTAAAATATCAAAGACTTAAATTGTTGGGCTCTTAGTTTTCATCTGGTTGTTGCCAGATGTCAGCTTTTGAGTCAGGCTCAACAAGTTTTCCTGAATTTTGTTCTTGGGCCTGATTGGTTTTTAGGGTCATCTTCTGTATGCGTGGGGCAACTCTTGGTTTGTCCTGCATTGGGTAATTTGGGAAGAGGTCCGTGGTGTCAGTGGGTAGCACTTCCATGAAGATGGCAAGGGAAATCTTAGCAGAGTTTCCTGAGATGAAGCCTCATTTAAGGATCACTGAAATGAATTATGCGTCAATGATTCTCACAAATTGCACTTACATCACTCAGTGGCTTCATTTAAAAGCATGTATCTGTTTGAATTTAAAATTGAAGAATTTGGGAGTGGATGTGAAGCGGGACATTTAGAAGGCTCTCTGCTGTGAAGCAGCAAGTTTAAAGGTCTGAAGTTGTGGGATTTTTTTTTTTTTTTTTCAACAGAGATGATCTTTGAAATCTTTTCCATCAGTTCTCTCCACATTCCAATTTCAGTTTTATAACACCCCTCACTGTGCAAGTCTTGGCAGGAAACTTGCCCATCTTGCGGAGCCTTGCATGAATAATTCATTTAAGTGTCATGCTGATTCTCAAAAGGTTGGAATATTTCTTTGGAGAAAGTGTTTAATAAGATTCTTCCAAACAACACTAAATATAGCTTTGTATGAATTTTATGGAGTAGTATCTCTTAAAAGGTTTTGCACAATCAAGGATTTAATGAACTGAAACCCAAAACATATGGTAGTCCCTTCTACCTATTTGCTTCCTAGGTTGAAGTATGGAGATGAAGCTGCTCTAATTGGGGTCAGAAACTTGAATCTCTCGGATCTGAAGGCATAGGCAGAAGTTCAAGAAGTAGGATACAACTCCTATTTGGCTCCTTCTATTTACGTCTTCATTTGGGTGATGCTATATGACAAAGACAGAGAATGAAGCAGCACTTCCACTTATTTTTCCAAGCCAACAGAAAATGTCACACGGCTCCTGCAAAATACTGTCACTCTGGAAGACTCCCAGCTGCACGGCGTCCCAGCCGTTTTGTTCAACAAGGTGTCGTTTAGCCCATCAGATGGAGACACGCAGGCATTTGCAGTCGTCTGAAGAAAGAGTGAGTTCCATGAGAAATGATGGATATTTAGAAGTTAATGAAGCTTATGAGAATGGGAGGGTATTTTTTCTTTTCTTTGGTTTTTGAAGACAACTTTTTAACGGGCTTTGGTGATCTAAGAGGCTGGTTTGAAATGGGAAGTCCCTTGAAATCTTTCAAAAGAACCTTTTCTATTTTTTTTATTTTTTATGGTTTTTTTAGCAGTATTACAGTTTTTAATGGGCAATATTTTGCCAGCAAAAAATAAAAGCAAAGCCCAAGTCAAGAACCATCCAATGTCGTTAGAATACAACATCACATCAATCTCGTCGGTGTTTGCAGGAACACATTCCAGTGTGTATTGGGCAGCTATACAATTGGGATAAAATATTTTGTGTTGCTCTGAGGACGGCAGACTATCATGCTTTGAGTAGGACTGTTTGTTAAGAAGGAAAATAACTCACAAGGGAAACGTTCTTGGTATATAATTGGTTCTCATTATTAAGTGAATTAACTAGACAATCATTATATTGTCATTTCAAGCCATTTCATCAGAAGAATTTGGCTCAAGTCTAAATTAGGGCAAAGGCTCTCATTGGTGTTAAAGTGGTGACACAACACACTTGAGCTGAGTGTCGAGGTTATGGATCTGACCTTGTCAGCAGTGAGTATAGATGAGGAGACAGCCAGAGCAGTTTGGGGCACGTTGACTTTCATACTGTGACTTTGCCCGCTATACTATTTCAGTATAGAAACTGAGGAGTGAGTTACAAGATTTCTTCCAGGTCTCCAGTTTAAGAAAGGATGGGGAGTCCTTTCTCCCACATTTTTCTCTGGCAGCACTGGAGCTGGCTGCCTAGGCAGTTGCACAGTCTCCATCCTTGGGGATTTTCAAGACTTAGCTAGAAAAAAGCCATGGCTGACTTGATCCAGGATGAAGAGATCCACTTTGAGTGAGGAAATTACAATCTCTTGTGGTCCCCTCCAACCAAGATTTCTATGAGCCTATGAAATCTTCAAGGCAAGAGGCACTCAGAGCTTCAATGAGGCTTTGAAAAACACCCAGTTGCATGGGACAGATCATGGCCCATAGAGTGGGGTCATAAAGTATAGCTCCTTGAATTTCAGTGCAAAGATGCCAACAAAGCTAGCGGGGCCAACAGCCTGCCTGTGTGCGCGCGTGTGTCTGGTTCCCCCACCTCGGGGATCTAGCCGATTTCACGGTCAAACTTGCAGCTTGACAGACTTGAAAACTTGCATGTTCATTACTGCTGAAATGTCTTCCTACGCAGATATTGCTCTTCGTAGTGCCTTCCAGGGAGCTCATTTAAAGATTAGATAGGTGATCGGTGATTTTCAGTGTTTGTGAAGTAGTCTTCATAATCAGGATCTAAGAGAACTGAACTCCTTAAGCTAGATGATTTTTTTTTCTTTTTCCTAGTTGTCATTTAAGTTGAAATTAATATTGTAATTGCTTTCTCAGGAGACTCTATAGCTTCATGCACTCTCATTTATGGAGAGAAATATGGATGATGGGTGACTAATGCTGCTTAGTTAGGCATTTTTTAAAAATAAATACAGAAACTGTCAATCCATTCTCTGTCAGAGATAGAGAAACAGCTCCCATTTTCACACAGCTTCTTCCTTCAGGGGATTCTGTCTTGGGAAGTACTATAATAGGGAGAAGCGTATGGGTTTTGACTTCTTCGGCAGTTTTCACCCTTTCCTTTGCAAACACCCTCCCCATTTTCTGATAACATTTATGGGGGCTGAGAAGTGCATTGCCTACCGAAGAAGGTAGAGCGAACTTCTTGGAATGACATTGACCACAGCATGTCGAGTCCATATTCTCTAATGTTATAACTAAGGATAATAAAAGTTGAACAAACAATATCTTTAGCCTGAGAAACTCAGCTTAGGTGCATTGATTAGGATGTTGCTATGTGGATTTAAATTAGCTGAGTCTGTCCTTAATTGTTTAGAGGAAGTGGACTGGTATGTCTCGCTCTCCTCCTACATCCTTTGTAAGCTGCTTGCCACAAATCATTTTTTCCCCCCTATCAATAGTCTGGTGATTGATTAATTTGGTTCAGATTCCTCTGACTGCAAGGTTCAAGAGGACACATTCTCATTTTACTCTTACAAATACAGAATATTTTATTTCCTTCATATTAGCTCCTCACTCTTCAAACATTTATTTCTTACATTTTCTCTTCTTGTGAACGGTCTTGTTTCCTGCTGCTTAAAAAAGAAAAAGAAACAATCTACTTTCTAAGCCTTCTTAAGGGACAACCTCCTCTGTTTGGAAAAGTAGTTGTGGGGTAGAAGGTGCAGGGGAACAGAGGGTGGAGTATGGCAGCACGAGCAATCAGCTTGGATCCGAACAGAAAAATTCATGACCTAAACGAAGTATCTCCCTCCAGATGTCAGAACAGTGAATAAATGTTTCATAAACTTTGCTTTCCACGTCAGCTCCAAACTGTGATTTTATGTTTGTGGTTTAACCCTTACTGTTTAGTGAAAGCAGCATGGTGAGACTGGGCAAGGAGCAGGGACATGTTCCTGGACATCCCCATCCTGGGGAGTAGTTGCATCACTAGTGCCTCCAGCCAGGAGAAAAATTGTGCAAAACTGATACCCCAGTCTTGAGGATGAGGAATAATATCACATGAGTTTCTTGTTGTAGAAAAATCTGAGGAAATCCTCTCCATACCCCATTAGAGTACATCATAGCAGGTGTAGCACCCCAGGGCAAGAGCAGCCAGCAGTGACTGCCGACTCAGCCGCTGCAGCTCCTGTGGGAGCCAAGCAAGCCCTCTGTGAGGTCCAGCCCACCCCCCTTTGCACAAGAGAGCTTGTGTTTTTACAATGTGATACAGGAAAGTAGACGGCAGGTGACTGTGTCGAGGGCACAAAGCCAAAATTATGTCTGTAGGGCAAACGCTTTTCCAATGACTCGACCCTTGCAGCTTGTTGAAGCACCTTTATCTACAGGTGAGGGGAAAAACCTGTTTGTTACTGCTGCTGCAGCCTCAAAAGTGGAGAAGCTTTGGTTACGTGAGCTAATCCTCCACCGTTGAGCAAAGATGTCTGGCACCGAGGCTTCGCTGTATGCAAGATTCATCTGTGTACTCCAAATTGGCCCCCGCGATTTTCGTGGCGTGGGGAACGGTATCATGGCAACCTGTGTCTGAAAGCCCAGCCTGAGCTGGCTGTGCCTATTATTAGGAAGCCAAATGGGACTGCACACCACACATTTTTAAGTGGAGCATGGAGATTGTCAGCAAATTCTGTTAACAAGTGGCAGAATTTATGTGCTCGTGGACTAGTCCCTACATTGGAGATTTATGGTATTCTCCTTTCATGCTGTGCTGTTGCTGCTGCTTTACAATTACAGAGAAGGTGGCATTAAAAACATCTGCTACCCATGTTGGCCCATAGTTGCCAAACTTTTCACTCTCTTTCTGCCAAGTAGTACCTTGCCAGCAATACTGTTGTGCTTAAATGTTAGCTCCCAAAAGCAATGCTTGCAGACATTAGTGCCACTGAATCAGCACTAATACTGACATTTCACTTAGGGAAGGGGAAGGATTTGTGCGGAAGCGGCACCTCCAGGAGCTTCATTAGCAGGGAAGTGCAGGGAAAAAAAAAAAAAATAGTGCATCCTACACAAGAGCGTGGTAAGAGGTTATTATTTCCTGTGTTTTCCTGAGATTTCCCAACACCTGCTCTGGATATGTTACGTGGGAACGGGTGTCTTGGTTCCAGGCTGTGGTCCTGCACTGAGGTCCCTGCAAACCAGGGCACACAGACCCCCAGCATGGGTGTCCCCATTGCTGCCAGAAGTACAAAATCTCCTACTGTTCCCAGCCCCTTGTTCATTCAGCTGCATTTTGGGGAGCTGTCGTTATAGTGCTGACATTGTGGTGAGCTGCTCCAAGCCGGTCGGGGGCTGTGCTAGGTGGTGTGCAATCACGTGCTGAGATGAGATCCTTGTCTGCAGCATCCTGGTGTCCTTTCCACATGTTTTCACTCTATTTAAAATAATTGCCAATAGATAAAGAAGTTGTCAACTATTCATTTCCAATCTTCACTCTAATGGTTAGTGTTTTGGGGTTTTTTCCTATTGCTTCCTGAGCAATGTAAACGCCCTGTTGTAATATGTGTAACACATTTTCAAAGCACAGAAAGAATGGTGGCAAAGTGCTAAAAAGACTGCACAGGAGTGCTGAGCTGGGGAGTGGCAATGCTCGTGAATAACATGAACGCTGACCCTCTCCATCTTCTCGCTATATTTTGAGATGAAGTACCTCTGGGGATAGCTACGGATATTCAGCAGCCAATATGTAATGGGATTTGCTTTGACCACTGTAATATGTTACTAACACCAGGGAGCAAGGCACTGTGTAGCTCCGTGCTTTGTGAAACTGCTGAACCAAGTGATGTCTCACAGGGGAAGAGATGCCCCTCTGAAACACAAAATCGGTGTCCAAATTCACCGGCTGTTGGAGAAGACAACACACGTGCGCAGAGGTGTGTGCTCGTGCGGGGAATATGTGGTTGCAGAACCATTATCAAAATATTTTTCTATTCTAATTTCTGTGAAAAATATGAAGAGTGAACACTAGAGCTGAGATTATACATCAGTAAAGCAGCCTACAACACGTCCCTGGGAAATGGACTCCCAGAAAAAAAAAGTCACTGGTGTTTTTTTTCAAATTTGGCTGAATCCTGTTGGTGCATATAAGCTGAAAGGTCAGGCTAAAAAGGAGGAATTAAATGTAAATAGTATTAATAGACTCCAAAGATTGCTATGTGCATTTCTTTCTGTTCTTCATGGAACAATGTGTTCCTTCCTCCAGGCAGCATGTAAACTTAGGCTGCTGTCAAGTTTCCCAGCTCACTATTGGATTTTTTCTCTTTTTGTAACTGCTCTGCTTTCTTGTAGTTATCTTTCAGTTTTTTTAAACTAATAGAGCCTTTACACTTTTCTGCATCTTTATGCATTTGTGACATTCACTCAATTGCAGCGCGAGACCCTTATTGCATGAGCGTCCCCAAGCATAATGCTGTTTCTAGCCAAGATGAAATTTCCCTTCCACCCGTATCTGCTGGAAGCAAGGACGATGGTGTTGAGGACCAAGTCCATATATGGTTTCTTCCTTTAAATGTCAAGTCACATACTTGGAGTGTGTTTCAGGTGGTTGTGAGCTTTTTTGCTGCAGGAGTAGCGTGCGGCCGGTTTAATCCAAGCAGTGATCAGCAGAGGGCACTGATCTAACAGGAGTTGGAGTAAACTCAATTGTCATTTTACTTCAGCGCAGTCTAAAAGGACCCAAGATTAATCTGTTAATATCCTCTCATTCCTTTTCCCTCCTATATCAGTGTTAATTGCCAAGCAAGTGACAACTTTCTCCAGTATATTACACTGGTACATTATACGCTACGGCTCTAGATACGGTTATTTGCAAATTCGCTACAGACTCCTCCACAAACTTGAGAGGTTTTTATGTTGCTTCCATATGTATGAATACAAATAAATAGAGGCTGCAATTTCATCTATATCAAATTTAATCCACATGCTATTTAAAGCAGTCTAAATATTAAAAACAGATTATTGGAATATTCCACAGGAATAATTTTATTTATGAAAGTTTACTTTCAAATAAACTCATCTACTTCCTTTGGGTTTATTTTCTTCCAGAAGAGGCATTCCTCTCTGGATTACAGTATTTTTTTTTTTTTACCTATGCATTCAGAACCATATTCAAGAACTGATTTACACCTGTTGTCAGCTAGGCTGAGAAACGCAATCAAGCCTGAGACGTGGCAGAAACGGCAATCATAAACCCGGCTGCATAAAACGGCCCTGTAAACCGAACAAAAATCGAAAGTAAAAGGCCAACACGCTTGTGTTGGGGTGAAGGAGATGGCAAACAGGGGCATAAGCTACTGGTGGCATTTCCCCAGACCCAAGCGCACAACAAACCTCCTGCGTGGTGGCAAGGGATCACGGCGGCTGCAGATAGGGTTGTAGGCAATCCAGTGTCAGCAGAAGTGATGAAGGCTGGCATGTCTGGAAATTGCTCTGACAGCCAGGGCCCTATAAAATTTTAATTTGAGAAATGAACCTGTTCTAAACTTTGAGAGTCAAGCCCTGCAGCTTTTACTTGGGCAAGATTTTTGCTAAGATAAATGAAAATAGACTTAAGGACTTTGACAGTAGCCAGTGGGCAAGCTCCTGTCTTGTGTCCAGCACATAACCCTTTGCAGCCCCGACCTGTGTCACAAGATTGGGGTCAATAAATAAATATCAGTTTGGTGGAAGCATGTCTTGAGTGTCACAGCATTATTAAAAGCCTTTCTGGTTGAGCAAAGGGCAGTTTTGTAAAGTTAGTCTCAGAAGTGTTGGTTTCCTACAAATCGTGTTGCCTTTTATGTATTAGTCTTACTAAGAGCATTATAGCAAATGTAACTATATCCTGCAGAATTTTCTGAGATTTGTTTTGCCTGGTGTTTTTAGAAGAGTTTTGAATGAAAAAAAAAACCCAAAACTATTGCTGAAGGTACAATTTAGATGTTTCGTGAACATCATGGCCCAAAACAGAAAAGGGATCTCAGTCTTAGCTATTAGGGATGAAAACCCAAAATGAAACCCAAGTGAAGACACCTAAGTGGGACCACTAAAGCCAGCACTTTCCTGTTTCCTAATCACTGCCACATAACAATTATCATGGGCAAATCTCTTGAATGGCTGGAAAGGGGTTCCCCCACATACCCCCCCAATATATGCTAAAAGCAGCATGTTTAGCATTTGTTTGGGGAAATTCCTGTCTAAATACAGATCGTGCTGTTAGGAGTCAGCAAATAATTGTCAGTTAAGGACTCATCTATCTAACTTTGTAGTCAGCTTCAGCAGAACAATACCAAATTAGTGTGCTCTCAACTGATGACAGATGCTCACTTAATACGTCCAAACCGGTCGGTCCGATAGACATTATTTTCAAATATGGATGTAGCATCTTCCCAGTTGATGGGTAGTGCATCTTTGTGAGTGCTAACTGGTTTTTTTAAATACAGTATTCATATTGCATGGTCAGTCTTTCAAATATCTTTTTAATGTAAACTGGTTTAAACTTAAGTGTTGGGCCCAGTTCTGCTGTCCTTTTCCTCACCAGGTGCTGCTTTATCCCATCAGTATGAAGAAGGCTGGGTTTGTGTTTAATTCCATTTTGCATGTGGCTTAGCAGTGCCCATTTGACAGAGAAAGCTTATTCATAACTGTGAACGTTAAGCAGAATCTGGCCTCCGTCCAATCTGGGATGCAACAGATCAGACTTAATCTGTGGCAGCTTTCTGTTTTGTTTGTCTGATTTACTCTTGTTTAGCAAATGCCTAAAAAGAATTTCATAAACTGAATTAGATCATCTCAAGTGAGGTCAGTCAAAGTGGGCTGCCCAGAAAAATCCCTGATTTTAAGCTGTGTTTTAGCTTATTCATGGCAAAGGGATACAGCCCGGATTTTCTGCTGCATACAGCTGCCGCTGGGCACCAGCGCTGTCCATGAATCTCCGCCCAGCTTAGGTCCTGCTGCCGGATCTAATCTGGGCTGAACTTGCCAAAAGTGTACGCAAGTCATCTCCTAACTTGTATATTCATATTGTATTAACGTGAGAGAAGCAATAAGTCCACCTTTTTAATGCTTGAGCCGAAAAATGAATGTAGCTATATCTGCATGTATAATCCTGCTGAAAAGAGATGTGTGGGAGACATTTAGCAGATATAGCAACTTCTGTGGAAAAAGAAACAGTTCTGTACGTCTGAGTCCAGCAGCTGCAGCAAAGGAAACATGGAACTTTACCCATGATCCGAAGAGGAGGGAAGAACTGGGTGTTTCAGGTGTGGGAGGTCAACCCAATGGAAGGAGCAGACGGGAGAGAGCAAGCCTAAGCGAGCAATGTTTGAAGTGCCCTTCTTCCCTATGTTATAATCATGGAATCATGGAATGGTTTGGGCGGGAAGGGCCCTTTAGAGCTCCCCCAGCCCAGCCCCTGCAGCGACAGGGACAGCTTTAACCAGAGCAGGGTGCTCAGAGCCCCGGCCAACCTGGCCTGGGATGGTTCCAGGGATGGGGCCTCCACCGCCTCTCTGGGCAACCCCTTCCAGAGCTTCACCGCCCTCACTGTAAACAATTTCTTCCTGATCTCCAGTCTAAATATACTCTTCTTCAGTTTAAACCCATTACTCCTTGTCCTGTCACAACAGGCCTTGCTAAAAAGATTGTCCCCATCCTTCCCGTAGGCAATCCGCTAGGAATAATTGCTTTAGCCTTTAGTTTTGAGTGGAGTTTTTTCTTTTCCTCTGCCAAGCAAATAGAAAAAGCACTGTACTAGCTTAACATACACTACTATGTGAGAAGAAGAAAAATTCAATGGAGATGAAGATAACTTTATTTCTGTCACCAAAGCAAAATATATATTTGATCCAATCTATGCTAAACTTCTCTTTGCAGTTCTTGAGAAATACAAAAAAAATCTATATATCACACTCTTGACCAGTACTTGACGACAGTTTTTCCCTCTATTGTCTTGCTAACAACAAAAAAAGGTAGAGTGTAAGCTTATGTATCAGTAAAGGTAGAGTAGCAGAGTTCCCATGCACCTCATTTTACAATTTGCTTTGACATGAAGTGAGAAATAACTGAGCACAACCTTTACTACAATAATTGGATTTTTGCCATCAGGAAAAGCTTGTTACAATTGTGTCCTCTGAGAAATAATACACTTTTTAGGTTTAGTTTTATAGAATCCATTCTCTGTAACCTTAGAGGGCTCAAATTCCAGGGAGAGAGATGTGATGTACACGGGCTGGATCCTTCCCCACCTGAGTCAATAGTCTGTCATCGTTCTGTCAATAGCATTGGTTGGTTTACACCACCACCACCTAAAAATCATTTTGTGAGACACATCTTAAAAACACAGACTAATTTTAGAGCAGTCTCCTTTGTCTTCCTCTTTTTATTTTGCTTGCTTTTTTTTGTTGTTGTTGTTGTTGCTTCAGGTCATACTGGTTTTTTTAGTGGTTTTTCTCCCTTTGTGCAATTTCCTTGAAGAATTATAGGAAAATATAATTAATTATAAAATCTGCATGGATATTGCACCTGAAAACACATCAGTTAGGCTATAAGGGTCAGAGCCTAAGGATGAGTGGGCTTTGTGAGCTGGGGATAGGAAGTTCCTTTGGTTTTAGGATCTCAAGTGTTTTAAAATTGCCTGTGGTGCATCTCTGCATCATACCTGGGCTCCCCCAACCCAAGAAACTGTGTAATTATATGCATCTCATTACATACGTAAGTAATTTCATGGATTTCATTAGTACTACCAAATACCACTTTACTATAAACATTGATTATCATCTACCAGTTTTTCAAAGACTATTTTTGACATTCTCAAACCTACAGTTGAAGCTGAAATGAAACTTAGATTTTAAAAAAATTTAAAAATTGTTGCTTCAGATTTTGTTATCGTACAAGTCTATACTCTTACTAACATTGCTGATACACTCTTCAGAACTTTGAGTACGAGTGGTGAAAAACTAAACATACTAAAAATATTCTATTAAGAATGTATTAAAAAATATTCTATTAAGATTGTGTTATTTAAGGTATTTTAACTGTTTTAAAAGTATAACAGGAGGCCATTATGGTAAGCTTTGGATTATTATTTTTAAAAATAAGTAGTAAACTATTCCACTTAGACATAAGATGCTGTGTGTAAGGAGTTAACAGGGCTACCTACTCAGTGTGTGTGAGCTGAGGGATTAAAATCTAACTGCAAGGTACTTGTTAGGACAGCGGGCCATAATAGCTGATGGAAGTACGAAAGATCAGTGGAGAATACAAGTGCTTCATTGTCTGCCACTGCGGTCTCTCTGTCTTTGAGCTGCCATTTTGGCCAGTGAAGCGATGGCTGGGATTCGGCAGAGACAACTCCAGAACAGCCCTTTCTCCAAGGAAAGCGATCCCAGCAAAACCCGGCCAGATGTAAAAAACCAGGATGACTTCAACAGCCGTACCGTCTGTACCTGTGGGGACGTAGCTGCTGTACTAGGGAATCCACCCCATAGGAAACAGTACCTTCAAGACTACTATTAGAGTACCGGAAGGGAAAGACCTGAGATGGATCCCCAAAAGAAGCAACAGGAACATCGCATGTGAGCATCACCGCTGATGAACTATTCGTCTCTCCAATGTATACACCAGATTGCCTCTTCAGCTTCACCAGGACTAAGTATCATATGAGTAATAATTCTGTTTGAGAAAAATATATCCACAAAATTATAATTATCTGGTGTATTCTTGGACTTTCCTAACAGTAAGATCTCTATCAGCGCTCTGAAATCTTTGGATTTTCAGAAACTGACAGCCATCTAAGGGAGCAAATCTGATGACGCACCTATCACAGTCACACCTCTTCCCTTTGGAATCATAGAATCATAGAATCGTTTAGGTTGGAAAAGACCTTTAAGATCATCCAGTCCAACCATTAAATAACAATTTAAGTCAATAGCAAACAGCTCCCATTGGCATTAATGGGAACAGGACCGGGCCTTGAATTATTAACCACACAGAATAATAGGAAGCTGTTTTATTTAAATATAACGAATGTGAGATTGGAAGTGTGAGGTGGTAGTAACGAGCCATTTTGAGTGGAAAGAGATGCATATTAAGCTAAAGTGCCTTGTACTCAAAACCAATTTGAATTTACTTCAGACTTTGCATAACCTTCTCTTCAGTGCTATACAAATGTCTTGATAGACTCATTAAAATCTGGAAAATGGGAGAGAAAATCAGAAGATCAGAGACTCATGAAAGAGCTGAAATAAAAATCTGTAACTGAAGTGTGAAGTTACAGAGTGGATCAGTGAGAATTTTAAGTTTCAATTTCTTTCACTTTGTGGGTTTATCACATACTAACTATTACTCCACCATTTTTATGCGGATGGAACATACACATTACAACCTATTCAGATTTGCTTTTGCAGGGTCTTCCCTCTGCCGTTCTGCTTGTGTCGCTCACGGTGAAGACCCCCATGATGTCTTTGACAGAAGAGAAGACCCAACATTAGTAAGTCTGTAGGAAACAATGATTCTTGTGTGCTCCATTCAATACGTTACCTTGGAGGCCAAAAGAGGACAGTGCTCTGATTTGGAGGAAATCCTTCAGAGCTAAATGGCCATCTCTTCCTTCTAGAAATAAATTGCAAATGCAGTTTACTTCATCAGGGGATGTGCATTTTTTTTTTTTTTTCAGAATGCTCTTCTGACTTGCTGCTAAGCACCATGTCTCTTGAATGCACATTTTATCTACCTGTTCTTGTTTATCCCCAAATGGACAATACAACTGGTAGCATTTTATCTACTGCTACACAAGCAAGCCAAAATCGCTTTCTCATATCTGCTGCACCGCTGAGGTTAAAACTGGGTTCCTGTCCTTAAGGATACCTTTAAATGTGACTTCTATTCTGACGAAAGATTTTTGGTTGAAACTCCTATTTACACCCGAATTTGATAGAGAAAAATTGAGATTTTCCTTACCATGATGGTACAGTATGAAACAAATTGCTTCAGATTATGATTCCCTCCACTTTAAATTGTTCCATTGTTTCGACTAGAGCTGGCTGACAGTTTCTTCATTTATCTTTCGTAGACTAATGCTGCAGTGGACATATTCGAGGCATTAGGCTGGTGCTGATTTGTCAACCTTGACCTTCTGCCACATTAGCTCATTGCAAACCTGACACTCTTCATTTCTGAGCTGTAGATTTTTTTCTGAGCTTTCTGAGTCAAGATTAGCCACCATTGCTTATGTGAAAGATATATGGACACGTATCAAAAGCTGTCATACAATGGTTTTTTTTCCACGTTGGAGCCCTATTCGCCAACTTGTGTTCTATATTAGAAACACATCTCATTGTTCACAGCTTGTAACAAAATTTAATTGCTATTTGTCTGAACTCTGATTTATTTTATAGAATTCATCTGGCTTAATAACAGCTTTTACACAATGGACCAGCCTATGCTTGAAATACAGGCCACTGAAATTAGCAGTGAGTTCTTGCTACTTAGTGATCAGAACTAGTCTGTGTTGGATATACTGGTGCTTTCTTCTAAAAATCGGCTTTGGTCAACTTTATATTTCAGCTTCATCTTAGGAAAGGATTTCAGTTGTTGGAGCTGAAATCTGAGGAACCAGTCTTGCAAGTTTGCAGCTAATGCAACCGTGTAAGTACTTCCATGAGTGCTGGAAGCTGATCCCACGTTCACTTTAAATTGGATAAAACTAACCACTATTTCAAAGCCACCTGGAGAGGCAGCCAGCATGGGCTGATCAGCTTCTTTTCACCAGGAAGCTGGCCTTCCTTCTTTACAACAATTTCTTGTGAACTTCGTATGTTCAAATGTTGGACCTCATCTTTAGTCCTAACAGGAATTACTATTGCCATTAAATTCTCACAGCAATTGTCCCTTTTAAAGGAGTAAGGTGTGACTCTCACTAAAAGTTGCCTCTCTGGTTTCCTTGCAGGTAGGAACCCCCGGGGAAAAAAAGCACTATTGCAGAAACAAACAAACAAGATCCACAATGACACTACTCACAGGTAGGGACGGTGGCCTCCCAGACCACTTCATTTTCATAACCTAACGTAACTCACAGACCTTTAAAAATACTGCTGCTTGAAAAGAAGTTCTCGGGTAGATTGTGCAAAACCAGTGCATTTGGGAATCAGCTGCCGAGGGAACATGAAAACAAAGGTGCTGATTGCAAGTGGTGTGAGAAACGAGGCTAACCTCATCACATCAGGGAGATTTATCAGCGGTGTCGGCTCAGCTCCTGTATGAAGTGGAGCTCTTGGAGGAGAGGGAGGTCTGTGGCACCCTTGGCTCATCACTGAACCCACTTGCAGCTGCTCGGCTGCCAGATGTTCCGGTTTTAATGGATAAATCACAGCTGCATCACTGAAAATGTAGTGTATAAGACTCAAATCTATGCCATTAAATCCTGATGTCTCATTTCCAGTTTACAGATTATTTTTCTTTTCAGTTCTTTAGAATTTTTTGTTTAGTTGGTTCTTTCCTTTTTTGTCCTGTGTTTGTAGAGAACTTTGTGAGCTAGTGGACTTAGGCATGGTTATTCAAGAAGAGTTCAATAAAACAGTTGAAGTAATGCAGTCTTTACCTGAATACCACTCCCATTGAAGTCAAAGAGAATGTAGTATGTTTAAATACCACAGAATGTAGCCCTAAACTTAATTGGCTATTGCAAGAAGCTTAAATCAGCCATGTAGGAGGGCTTAGGAAGCCTTTTTTTGTCCCCTAGGATAAGCATTGTGTTTCATATAGTGATAGACATCCGAAGTGAGGATAAGGGTCACCTCCTTTAACCTGGACTACTGTTTCATGGATTATTTACCTTTATAGCATTCATCTCTTAGTGTAGGCTGATCTGACAAAATGTAACAAGACGTAATGATAACTTACCTTCACCGACTAAAAGTTACAAAAATAGAACAATCTGCCTTTGATGAAACGCGTGAATTTTTTAAACCCTTTTAACGACACTCTTGACCTGCACAGTCTTGCAAATTCCTAGACTTCTGCAAACAAATGTCATGAAATGAGCTACAGCTATTCCACGCATGTGGGTATTTCAGTAGTGTTATCCAGTCCACAAGTTACAGTTGTTGATTTTGCGCTGCTTGAGTGGCAGTGACTAATATTATTTGCTTCGTAGTCTGTGGGGAAAAAGTAAAACTATAGGATAATAAAATTTTGTTGGGTTTAGTGTGAATAAGTGTGAAGCCAGGAATAACTCTCAGAACAGAGCCAGGATCTTGCGCTTGGCAGAGGGTTTGAGCAATGAATCGTAACAAGGAGTTACTGCTTGCTACTTTTAGGGTCACCTTTTGTAATTGTGGTTCTTATTTACGAACAGAGAGTTAACATGGTTCTGTCTGTTTGTGGTATTGCTATTCTTAGGGATTGCTACATGCCATATAAAACCCCACCAACATCTTGACAACTTGTTCAGATAAAGAGGAAAGAGCATCTGTCCTTGGCGAATCGCAAATAATAAAGGAAGGTTAGTAAGATGATCAGGAAAGACTTGAGTGAGAATCAGGAAACAATTGGCAGATTATAACAGCGTAAAGTCAGACTGACTTTCAGATGGCACAAGGCCTGGGCATGTCCAGAAGATGAGTTTCTCATGACTGCACTTGCTGTGATGATAAAATGTTGATCTTTATCAAGTCTGAGCTATCTACATAATCTCCTTCCCTGACTGCTAAACTCTCTGAACAAATCCTTCAGCTAAGGGGACAGAAAGGTAATGTTTTCCAACTTGTTTTAAGAAGGAGCCTTCTCACCCAGCACTGCAAGTGGTGGAGGAGGCCACGTTCACCAACTTTTTGTCTTCAATGGAGCCCAGACTTCATCCTACTGCTGGAGCACGAGAAAGCTGTGATTATCTGACAGCCACTTGTTTACATGTAGTGGGAGGTGGGAATGATAATTTCCCTCAAGAGCACTTCACATCTTTTTTTCTAACTTGAAACTACATAACATATTAATCTTTATTGCCATTTTATTCCATGTAAGACACAGATCAGGCCACGTGACATTTTACTCATCTCTCGTACTACAGTAACTGTAATTTCTACCAAGAGTTGTAAATTGCCAGACAACTGGAAATAGCATGAAGTAAATGCTTCCTGAAATGCTTTCACGTGAGAGCTAATAGCTATAATGTATGTTGCTTGTAACTCAGTTGAGTCTTAACTGATAGTTAATCGGACTGTCATACTTACATGGGTAAGTATTCAAACATGTCTAAACTTCGTAAAACCTCCTGTACAGAGAGAAAGACAGTATTACAGCAAGATCAGAACCAAACTTTTAAGCATGTTTGCACAGCAAGCTCAATAGGCACTCTTGCTGGTCTGCATGAGACCTGTACAATTTAAATGCCGTTATTCTTTTTGTCAATGTGCAGGCAAATTCTAGTACTAGTGGAAAACCTAAAACTATTAAGTTTACTTAATAAAACCTATTAAAATGGGTGGCATGAAACTGAATTATTTCAACTGGAATATATACACCGGGGAAAAGCAAGATCTTGAATATTTACATTACAGCTCATTGAAAAGGCAATGGGCTATGCAACAAGATTGACAACAAAGGGAAAAATGATGAGGAAAATTGCCTTACTTATCTGCTAGAGTGCTCTTGACTGCCAACTGTAATTTTATGGTTCATTATATAAAAAAATACCATTAATGTTAGTACTTGTGTATCATAATCATGCGAAGAAGGGAAAAAGTTCATTGAAATGTGCTCCATTTTTAATCAAGACACTATAATTGTGTGTTTTTCAGGCATCATCAATTTCCATCAATTTTACTGCTGCAAAAATAATGTGCTGCTATAGTTCTTCCAAAGGTCAATTCCTGCATAAGGTACATCGACTGCAGGGATGTAAACTGTAAATAAACAGCAGCATAATTTATCTTCTCTGATATTACTTGATTCATCATGAGCTTTAAGTTGATAAGTGAAGAAAACGGTATGGCTGGCTTTAAATTCTGTGGTGCATCAGATAACTTAGAAATTACAGGAACTTTGGTTATATAAATGTTGTTATATAAAATGTCAGGCAACAGCCAATATTAGCATTGCAGAGCCAATATTACATAGCAAATGTATCTGTCAACCTATCTGTGTGCTTTCAGTAGTTTTGAAAATCACAGAACAGATAAAATTGTCTGAAACAATGACAGGCTCTGCACTGCAATGTGTTGCGTGCCTTATGCAACCATCTCAAAACAACTTGGACCATCAGAGAATTTGGGTTCCTCGCACCTGAAGAGGAACGGTGGTGTAACTAACCCAAACACCCCATCTCTTGTTTTTAAAAGGGGAGACAGGGAAAATTAGTGACACATTAGAATATGCAGAAAGTTTTGTGCGGAACCAATTTTCTGAATTGATGTTTGTATTATTCCAGGACGACGTCAGGGAGCAAGTCTACAGCAGAGCCTCAGACCCAGTGCAAACCCAGAGCAGAGGAGAGTCCCTATCCCTGGGACTTTCTTCTTGACAAAACAGAGATGATTCCTGGGTGATTTTTTCCTAGCTAGGGAATGCTCAGACTTTCTTTATTCCGTGACTCTGTGATTGAGACTGACCTTGAGCAAAAGCTGCTCTTTTGTCCTGGGAATGCGCTCTGAGTTTTGAGGCCTGGGCATGTTAAATTTTGTTTAGAAGTTACAACTGGCCAGTGAAGTATGAAGAATTCATGGTAGATCTGTTACTGAAGTTTTTAAAGTCGTTCCTTCATCTACTGGTGCGGAATACCAAAAAAGAACTGATGTGCTTTATGGGCACACTCCGTTGTAGCTGGTCCGGTATCCTGTTGAACGCATCCCTTCTCGCAGAACTACTACCAGTATTACTTTTCACGCTCAGTCTTGTAATCGCCACCTAAATTTCTTGCAGCGCAATCTGCATATAGATGCCCGAGACTGAGGGCATCTCTCTGCAGAGGCCAAGTGCTGCCTTTCCACCCTCACAGAAAATCCCAAACGCACCAAGTCCCTGTCCTCCATGTCAAGCTCCTGGGGACTCCGCAGACTGGGCTACAGTGACATATCCCCTTGAGCAAAGCCAGGAAGGCTGCTTTCATTTTTATTAGCCTTACACACTACTTCGGTCACAGCTTTTGTTGCATTACGTGAAAGGAGCAGTGGTGCACACCGCACCCAGAAAGAAACATATTTTCTATTCTCCATCTGTTGAAAGATCCCTCTCCTTAAATAAAGCAAGAAAAGCCAAGTACATTAGAAAGGGCTTCTGCTGGGTAGCTCATATTAGGGCAAAGAGATCATAAACCCAGCATTACTCGGGTGATATATTTGTGTAGTATTTCATCTGTACTAGTGTAATACACTATCAGACTTGTGTTGCTTTGATGATATATTACTTGATAAAATAAGGTCAGCTGTCAAAAACCCATTCCAGTGTCTGAGGCACTCAAAGTTTTGTTGGGGGAAAAGAAAAAGAAAAGTTCATTTTATTCCTAAAGAGCACATTCTTCAACATGGTGAAGTGAAGGATGGGAAGGCTGAAGCTGAGAGGCTTTACGGAGGCTGACAAGCCCTCCAGAAATCCCATCACTAGCCAAGGCGGTAGGGCCCAGGGCCCTGGGAACAAAGCGCAACGGTTGCTGCCGACTGAAACCTCTCCTGCAGCTCAGCAATAGGCCTGAAACAGCCAAATAAATACAGGCATTATGGCTATTTTCAGATAAATGTGGGACCATCCCGCAGCGGATGCGGAGCAGCTGGGCGGTAAGTGGTGGAGGAGCCTCTCCCTTCTCCTGCCCCCAGCAGAAGTGAATGTCTGGGATAACACTTTGCAAGTCTCACTGTAAAAACATGGCATTATTCATAGCGTATGATTAGTCTTTCATGCTTTCCTTGTTATAAATATGTAACACATGCTACAGTGCAGAATGTGATAATATATTCTAACGTGATCTTTAATGCTGGTATTTAAAAACCTGTTCCTGAATATGCACAGTTTAAGTTTCACATGAATGTACATCTACCATTTTTTCCTGTTTTAAAGCATGAAGTCTTTTAGGCAAAAAGTAGGTTTTATGTCAATCCATTTTTACCCCTTTCTTCAGCTCATCTCTCTACAGCTAAATATTTTCTTCATCTTCCACAGAAAAAAATGAATTATGCTAAAGCAACGTGTGCTGCAGCGTGTGCGCATGTGTTTGTTGGTAAGTCAAAACACAAACACTGGGAGAAGATATTCTCATTTGTTTTCCGTTCCAGTTTTTAAGTGATACGTTAGGAAGCAATCATAATAAAGAGGAGCTGAAGGAGCTGAAGAAATTATTTCTCAGTTAGACAGCAGCCTGCTGTTATCTCTAATCTAAGAGGCACTGGATAGAGGTCATCTTCTGATCAATGAGGTGAATTTCATTTTATGATGCTGAAAACAGACAGAGAATGGTACAATCAAGTGCTTTCAAAGAGAAAACAGAAGCAGTCAGAGAGTGATGGAAGAACCATAACGAAAATAAACAGATTTATTGCTATATATAGCCTGTTTTACAAGGACTCCATAGTGCAGAAAGAGAACGTTACTCTACTTTAGCCCCCCAGATATACAGAGTATTGCCAAGATTTATAATCACTTTACCTGCCCAGGACAGTCTTCTGGACAAATGGGGTTAACATGGTGCACTGCTACGTTCAAAGATTACCTCTCATAAAGGAGAAGCAATTTAGTTTCCAAGCCGAACACTTAGGCATGTAACGTAACGCGACTTTCGGGAATCCTCATGCACAAAGAGCACCAGCAGCTTTTTCTGTTGGGCAGCGTCCAGCAGCCCCGGCGCAGCCGAGCTCCTCCCACGTGCACGGGCTCCGAGGGGCCGCGCTCTGCCGCGCTGCGGCGTTTGCCCGCGTTTTGCTTCTCAAGTGCTATTTGACCTGGCCAGGTTTTACTCGCAGTCCTGCCTGATATGACTTCGGGTCATTAAACAAGATGAATTGCAAGGCCTGATTAAAGCGTTTGCCACTGAAGTTCTACAGAGAGTTTGGAATATTAAGCGTGGACACGTTGCCATGGTCCCTGAGTAATTATTGGCTGTACGGTCTGGCCCGTGCCATAGGTGAGCCTTAAACGGTGTCTGCTGTTCCATTCAAGAACTGGGGAAAGGAATGGAGCTTTAGCACGCAACGGTTCATTGTGCTTTAGAGAGTTTGCTTACAAACGACCGTCAAGGAGGAAGTTAAAAATGCTTTCCCACAAGAATACTGAATTTCACAGTGAGCACAATTGTCTATTTGAAATGATCCGTCATGTAGCAATCTGGATAATTTTCATGGAAAAGGAAGCAAGATAACCAATATTGATAAAAGCAAGTTGATTGATAAAGCAAGATGAGTAAGAGAAAAGGATTGTTTAAATACAGAAAAAGATGAAGAGATCTGAAAAATGTACGTACAAGGACATGGACAACTGCGTATCTGTCACAGTGCA
This sequence comes from Pelecanus crispus, assembly GCF_030463565.1. Taxonomy (NCBI): domain Eukaryota; kingdom Metazoa; phylum Chordata; class Aves; order Pelecaniformes; family Pelecanidae; genus Pelecanus; species Pelecanus crispus. The sequence continues at coordinate 48,026,107 of NC_134649.1, forward strand.
ATGGGAAATCGTCCATTTCTGAGTGTCTGACTTGGTGTTTGCTCTATGAAGTAAACGAAAGTCGGACTGGAAGTATTCCTTGGTTAAGGTTTTAAAAGTGACATTAGACCTACACTTGTACCCCATGCAGCCGTGGATGGAAAGGTGTCGCTCAGCCAATGATGGCAACGAGCAAATGGTTACGTACATTCATAAACCAGTCACGGAATAAAACTGCAAGAAGAGAGACCTAAAATGGCAGAGCAGCAGCGTGCAAGGGAGCCCGGAATTTTAACTGATCTGCTGCCATTACATCTATTGAAGGGTGCACAAACAAGAAGCAGGAAAAGGTGAAGTATTCTGCTGGCAATGAAATGCAGAAACAACTGCCTACATTTTTGTATGCCTCATCCAAAAATAGGGACTTCTGCATATACATATCTGAAAAGATAGTGTTTGCCCCAAGTAGCAGACCTTACTTTTCACCAGAACATATAGCAGAGCTTTATTTTTTTTTTCCCCCCAAACCTTGCAAGCTGTCCCCACAATCAATGGAAATCTAAAGAGAGCCCTTGCTGTCAGTGTGGATTAATCTGGAATTCCCTGGCATCTTCAGATCCTTGTGCATCAAAACATTAGTTTGCACCAAAAGTTTGAACAGTGACTCAAATTATTCACAGTTCAGAAAACAAGAGCAAACGAACTAAAATGCCTCCAATTCCTATGGTTTGCAAACTTCAAAAACTGTAATTGTGCTGGAAGTCTTTGATCTCAATATTACTCTTCTATTGCCTTTGAAGCTAAAAGCATAGGGCTACTGCAGTGGGATCCTACGGTGCCAAATGTTAACTCCCTGTAGCCACATTTAAGGTGCATCGTATTAGCCATTGACTACTAGGTGCTAAAGAATGCGGCCATATGCAGTGAGTGTCTTCTTATTAAAGAAGGTTTCACACATCAGTAGTTTTGGTGCAGATTGTTTTTTACCATCAAAGAGGTCACCGCAGACCACTGATGCACAGGACCTCTGGAAGATGCTTTCTACAACAAATGAGCAATGACACATTTTTAATAATCAACAGTTACAGCTGAGCAGGAGTTAAAATGATGTCAAAAGTTACATGCTAACCAGGAGCATATGTTATTTTTGGTGCTGAGGAGGGAGCCCTAGAAGTGGGAGGCTGGTGAAGGGCTTGGCTGGAATGCCGGGAACCTCTGCCTGCCCCTGAGATGGGAGCTTAACGCCGTAAATTGGTACCGCGTCTGCCTTCATACAGCAGAATTGGAAAAGAAAAATGGAAAGGGCTGCATTTATATGACTTGTAAAATATTCATTTATGTGCTGTGCTTGAGGAGAATCGATCTCTGGAGAGCGTGAGGTTTCTCCATCACAGTCAAATTAGATTAGAGGTAAGAGCTGAGTGGGATAAAATGTCATGGGGACGGGAATGGGGTGAAACAGTGTGGGCATGCGCTCGCCTCTGATCCCCTGAACGGGACGGGGGGTCATTAGGAAGGGCTGAAACTGCAACAGGACTGAGCCACAGGCTTGCCCCTGAGCAAGCGTCTCTGGGTTTTGATTTCTCCAGGTGGCAAACTGTTGAAATCTTTTTTGTAGATTTGGTCTTCAGTGACTTATCTGTCAAATCATAGCAAAGTTAAATAAGGTCAGCATTGAGGGAGGCAATGGTTTATTCCTTTTATTTACGGTATTATTTTCAGTGTATGGTGAAGGCGAATGCAGCAATGGGCGCAGCAATGGGCGCAGCAATGGGCACAGCGGGATTTATGCTTTGCTCCTCCGCAGATGTTGTCCTTGCCTGTTGTCCTTGGCATTGCTCAGACACCGGGTGTGCTGCAATGACGACACACACAACTCCAGAGCTTTGCGAGGGGCCATGTGGCTGGATTGCCTTTCCAATTTCAGCCTCTTGAACATCAGTTGTTGAGTAGTTTCCTCATCATCAAGAGCTCGTCAAAGACAAAGTCTGAAAATACGCTATGATAAAGAGGAATCAGTAAAAATTGTGTGTTTTGGGCCAGATGTTACCTGGGAATTGTTAGTCTTGTTAAAAATCTGTTCTGAGTGACTCCTTTATAAATGCAAGTGGACCACCTGTGCAGTGACATCCACCTTATTTCTGGTTTTCTGGGGAAAAACCCCTAAGCATCTCAATGTCAGTAAGGTTTTCACGGTGTACCGGTGGTGGTTTAGTAGCTAACTGGGTTTCTCAAAGACTGTATGACCCCCAGCCAGGGCTGTGCACAGGGCGTGAGACGTGGTGCGGGCAGTCGAGCTAGGCTAGCCCATGGCTGGAGTGATTAGTCACACCAACCCAGTGGGGGTTTTTTCCAGTTAAAATGCTCTTTGAAGGCTTTAAGTGCGATGCGCTATTGTGAATGGGGTGCTTTCAGTGTTTTCCTGGTGTTAAAGAATCCTGAAGAGTTTCTAACAACAGACTTTTACATAGTTAAACTGAGAAATATCATATATACTGTTTTCAGCTACTTCTGACAATAACGTCTTTACCTCGGGAGCAAAGCATTCATGATGATGTCAGTAAAGACAGCAGCTTTGACAGCAGTTTTATATATCAGCATAGATGTAGGGTGCTGACTATTACCTGTATTATCAATTGGCTAACACTTTCCACGAGAAAGATGTCTCTTTAGAAAGCTGTGCTTTTTATGAGTGTCATCAACTTCTGTCAGGCTTGACACGGCTGGGTTTGACTGGGTTTGAGGTTTTTGCTGTTGTTTAAACTTGTGATAAAATAAGTGAGCATTTTCTGAGAAATGGATGTTGAAAAATGTGGTATGTTCAAATAGAAACGGCTTCATTCTACTGTTTTTTGTGAAAGCTCTGAGATCCGTGGAGGAAAAGACTTAAGTAATTGAGTGATTTGCCGTGCTTTTAGTATTAAAATGGCACAGGTACAGCTCGTGCAGAGGCAGTGACTTATTACAGCTCTAAATATCTCTCCTTTTAAAAGCTCTGGGGTTTAAAAGCTTTGTGCAGAGTCTCCATCGGCTTTCGAATAACCCAAGGGTTGAGGAAGAAGAGCAGTGAGGGCAGCGAGTGCAGGCAGGCAGCTGCGAGCACACTGCATGTACAAGTGCGTAGTATCATACTGATAGGAAACAACTTATTTGCAAGTATGAGGAATAGTTCTTTTTCCCCATTATGAACAAAAGATTCTCTGTATTTCTAAGTCAGCGCAGACCAGCATGGATTCATAGTTTATTATTTCAGATGCAGTCTCTTGATGGATGCAGAAAGAGGGCAGGCGTACTCACAGATTTCTACCATTTCAGCTTTCTCAGTGTTTGTGGGAGAGCACAGCGTAGGGAGGGGACATAACACAGATCATATGTCACAGCTCACCACCGGCTTATGTCTGCAACTGGTGGCTCCTGAAAAGCAAGGATGCATCAGTCACGCTTCCAACTGGTGACACTAAGTGTTTCCCAAATGATTGCTGCCGGCTTGTAAGGTGCTGGTATGAAGTACTGCTCCCAGCTGCGAGCCCTGGGACAACTCGTGGAGGTGTGCAGCGCTGTTTCAGACCGCACTGCTTGAGCCACCTTCTTTTCTGCCTATAAACCACCGGGCACGCAGACCATCTGGCGGCCGCGTGACCCGCCGGCGCGCCCTCCTCTCGCATTGGCACATTGAAGTGAAATGCAGATAGGATCATAGAATCGTTTAGGTTGGAAAAGACCTCTAAGATCATCCAGACCAACCATTAACCTAACACTACCAAGTCTACCACTAAAACAATTAAGGGGAGAGTAATAATTTCATGTTTCCTGGCTTGGTGGCTGGATTATTTTTAACTGAAAGTAAAAACTAGGAATCATTAAGGTTGGAAAGGATCTCTAAGATCATCAGTCCAACCATCAACCCAACACCACCATGCCCACTAAACCATGTCCCGAAGTGCCACATCTACACATTTTTTGAACATTTCCAGGGATGGTGACTCCACCACCTCTCTGGGCAGCCTGTTCCAATGCTTGACTACTCTTCCCATGAAGAAATTTTTCCTAATATCCAATCTAAACCTTCCCTGATGCAGATGGAGACCAGCAAGGAGCTGCTTTCATTACAGGAGGCCTCCTTCTGCATATTTATGTCTGAGATATAAATCATGCTTAGCACATCACTCAGTGTAATAGGTTCCTGTAATTAAATGAGAGCTTTGTTGAATAAATTACCACAGTAGTAATTATATGTGTAATACTTTTGCTGTATCTCTGGCAATTCCTTTGACTTTATTGCAGATAAAACAATGACCTTGTCTATTTTCATAATGCTTGATAATTTAAGAAGACTGAAGAAATGTTAATTTTGAGTTGTCCAAGAAGTCTTTAGAATTGTTACCATTAATAGTATTAGCTCCATACTGAGACAACATTACTCCTAATATTTCCTGCGTACTCACAGTGCCACCCGTTACCTTTGGAAACACAAATTTACCTGTGCGAGCAATGGAGCAACACACGCTGGTAATATAGAAGGAAAATGTTGGTTTAGCCTGTCATATCCCCAAATTGATTTTTCTTGACAGAGCGGAGAGCCAGAAATTATCTGCATCCAATCAGCAAGGATCTTTACCTAAATTAATGCAAAATTAGAATAGCAGAGTATAACTTGATGACATTGGCCTTATTTTTTGTATATTAGTCAATACTTGCTAAGTTTACAAATTTGCCTTTCCTTTGGCCAAGTTATTTATATATGCACACAAGTACAAACTCACCCATTGGATACTTAAATTTAATTCCAGTGAGGCCTTATTTTTATTTACTGCTTTCTCCAATATATGCACATCTTTCAAATCTCTACAGAGCTGCATCGATTCCTGTAGTATCATCTCCTAGTTTATTGAGTACAAGTGGTGACTGATTGTCCCTTGATACTTCAGGAAGACCTAAAAGATACAAGAATGTAGTTTTAAATAGGCTACGACTTTATTAAGCTACCACCACATCTGGGAAATTATTTGAGAAGGTTGGGAATTTCTTGACAATTTTTTTCCCCACTGGAAAAAAATGCTGATTTGCTAAAATCAAAACTGTTTGCTAAGCAGAATTTGATTCAACATATCCAATTAAGAAGAAAAAGAAGCCAGTGCAATAGCAGGTTGACACTGTTAACCGAAGACTGTGCTCTTTCTTGTGATGGCAATTTTTCAAAATTTGAATGAACTTCTACTTAAAAAGAAGTTGAAACCAATTAATTTGACTGACCTGACAAAAAAAAGGGAGGAGGGTGTTGGTGGGTGGAAATGTGAGATCACAGATTTACACTGTCTCGCACACAACTTCTCTGCAAACTGTTGAAAACTTGTGGGACAAGGAAACATAATCCATGCTCAGTGGGGAACCTCCTTGCCATGCTGTCACACTGCTGATAGCATCCGTCCCAACCACTGTTTAGAGAAAACTTGGGAAATTGGAAGAAAAAATCAGCATCTCAATGTAGAAGGCATTAACAGCCTGTTTTCCTCCGTCTTGGTGTCTTCTGGTTGGTGTCTTTTCCTTTCCTGAGAGCAGCTGCCTTCCATCACCCTGTGCCACAGAGCTGAGCCTGGGGTCCTGCTCGTCCTTCAGCTCTTCGTTAGCCTGTGCCAGCCCATCCATGGTTCTGCTTCACTTGCTGGCATGTTCCTGAGCATCTCCTCTGTGCCTTGACCCTACTGAACGTCGCATTTTCGTGACAAACTGATATCGATCCATTTCTAATAATGGTTTTGCTTCAGATTTGCATTACTGTGCTACCAGGATCCTGTCAGGTTAGTTTGGAAACACAGGCTAGTCCAGAGAAAACACTTGAATTTCTTTTAAGTAAGATCAGAAACTATCTTCAATTAGTAACAGTTTAAAAAATTAATTTGCACTTGCGCTCAATAGGGTGCAGGAAGGATAGCAAAGCTTTTACTATGCTTTGAAAAGCCATAGCAAATAACTTCCTCAGTAGAAGAAAAATAACCTAATAGCAGCTTTCTATGGAAATTCACAGTATTTCTCTGTTCAATGGTGCGTGAAAATACATGTGCTTCGTATGAATACAGAAATGAAGAAATAATTTATCAAGCAAACATATAGGTACTTCTTCAAGAATTTCTATTGCTTTGGAAACCATTCTTTTTTCGACACAGCTTTACTGATCTGTTGTCTGATGGATAGATCTGCAATGGGAGAGGAAATACTTTCCTTCATTTTATGATAAAGAAAAGGGAAGGAAGAAAAACTAAGCATTAAGATGCCAACATGTGTTTCATCTACTTCAGTTCTGCCTGAGAGAACTAGATTCAGCAGCACAGTTTCACCTTCGCAGAAGTTATTGCCTTACCTTCTCCGCTTCTTCTCACAAGTTTGCCCATTTTTTCCTTAGTTTCTTCATATTTTACCTTTCACAAGAGAGTAAAGCATCTGCTCTCTAAGGTTATAAAGAAGTCAATGTCATCGACTACTGAAGAATCATAGAATCATAGAATCGGTTAGGTTGGAAAAGACCTTTAAGATCATCCAGTCCAACCATTAACCTACACTACCAAGTCTACTCTAAGCCAATCAAGGGTAGACTAGATTAAAGAGCCCCAGGTCTGCCAGACTAAGGGGAATATTTTTAAGGGTGATATTCTGTAAATGCAATTAGGTATTTGTGTACCTCTAAAACTTATATAGAGCCTAGAGGTATCTAAACACCTTTTAAAAATCTGCAGGTAGATGTTTATTGGTAAACACCACGAATAAGTCTTGTCATGGAAGATCTGCCCCAGCGACCCCCTAAGCTCGTCCCCTTCCGCTGGGGCGGGCAGGGGCAGGCATCCTGGTCCGTGGGCACCCCAGCTGCCCCTGCCCCGTGCTGGCCTCTCTGCCAGGGGCTACTGGATGGGTCCAGCTGGGGAGAAAACCAGGGCTCAGAAGTCTAAGACATTTTTCTAGCTGTAGCTAGAAACTTTGCACACCTTAACTGTCCTCTGCCTCAGGGCAGGATCAGCCACGCTTGCAATGTTTTTGACATCTGTTTGTCCAACCTTTTCTTAAATGCCAGTGATGGAGATGGAGATGCCATGGTCTGAACTGGCCTTGCAGTTAGGCTAGCCTAATCCTCTCTGTCAGTATTTGTTGCTTAACTCTCAATGGCCAAGAGAAGAAGTTCTTTCCTTCACTTTTGCCGCTACCTTTTAAGTACTTGAAATCTGTTATCATGTCTCTGCTCTGTCTTTATGACAGATTATGGCCAAAAAAAACCCCCAATATTCCGTGTAGATGATACTGGTTGATCTCCAATTATTTTCATTGTTTTCTCTTGCCTCTTTTTCTCTGGCCAAACAAGATGTGCATCAGACTTAGACAAATTTAGGTAACACCGAAGTTGCTGCAACAGGAGTATCCTCATTTTGTGGAGCAGAGACTACTCCACCATTTCCAGAAGCGGCATTTGGTACATGCACCAGGTATGACAGTATTATTGTGACGTACACATCAGCATCTCGTTATGAGAGCGTCATTACATTTCTCAGTATAGCCACAACGTTAATAACAGGCTGAGTAATCTGAGCTACTGTTATCCCTTTACATTACTGCTATACTCCACAGGAAAATCAGCTAAGACTTTTTGTGACTATAATTATTCTAAAGTCTGTATTGTTAACACAGCAGTGCATTTAGGTTAGGCTGAGCAGCACACTCATTTAGGTTAGTATTTGCTGGAGGAAAGAGATGGATGGACAGAAAGAGGCTGACAGTTTAGGGAAAAGATATGATTATTCATTTTTCCTTAGCAAAAAATAAGAATCATAGTAATTCTTAGTATTGACTAGGAGCCAAAGGCTAAAGTTGTCTTTTAGAAAAAATAAAATGCAGTGTCTGTTGGGAATTATTTTACTTTGAACTCCATGGTCAGCTGATATCCTTGACCCAACAGATGGAAAGGTCATACTTAAAATATAAAGTAGCCAGTATTTTAAAAAGCAAATATAAAAGACATGTAGCTCACCAAAGTAATATTTCTAAGCTTTGTATACTGGCAAGAAATCCAAGAGTTTCCTGTAACCTCTTTGTAGTTGATAACATAAACATCTTTCTTCTGATGCAAATAAGAGGGGTATTTTTAGTATAGATTATATGGTATGGTATTTCTAATGCTTATTTACTTTTTGTAAATACATTTTCTAAAAAAAGAAAATATACTGCCAGCAGACTTTTCATAGAATCATAGAATCATAGAATCGTTTAGGTTGGAAAAGACCTTTAAGATCATCCAGTCCAACCATTAACCTACACTACCAAGTCCACACTAAACCAATCAAGGGTAGACTAGACTAAACCATGTCCCCAAGTGCCACATCTACCCGTTTTTTAAACACTTCCAGGGATGGGGACTCCCCCACCTCTCTGGGCAGCCTGTTCCAATGCTTGACCACCCTTTCCGTAAAGAAATTTTTCCTAATATCCAACCTAAACCTCCCCTGGCGCAGCTTGAGCCCATTTCCTCTCGTCCTATCACTAACTACATGGGAGAAGAGCCCAACACCCCCCTCCCTGCCCCCTCCTTTCAGGCAGTTGTAGAGAGCGATCAGGTCTCCCCTCAGCCTCCTCTTCTCCAGGCTGAACACCCCCAGCTCCCTCAGCCGCTCCCCACCAGCCCTATGCTCCAGACCCTGCCCCAGCTCCGCTGCCCTTCTCTGGACACGCTCCAGCAACCCAATGTCTTTCTTGTAGTGAGGTGCCCAAAACTGGACACAGCATTCCAGGTGCAGCCTCACCAGCGCCGAGTACAGGGGCACAATCACCTCCCTGCTCCTGCTGGCCACACTATTCCTGACACAAGCCAGGATGCTTTTGGGATGCTCCAGGCCATATTCAGCATCACGGCCTCTTGTCTTTCTGGGGCTGGACACACACCACTTTCTGGGATGTGCAATTGCTTCTGCAGCCCACAGAGACCCTCCCCGGTGTCACCGCGACCTGTGCGTCCTCTGGACAGCCGGCTTTAAAAGCCTGCCACCCAGCTGGAAGCCGTGCAGCCTGCCATTTAGTTGGATAGCTGCATAGCTCCTCCACCCCGTTCCAAAACCCAGCTAGTAAGCTTCAAGCCAAGCACACGCCTTGCACACTCATCCAAACGGCATGCTCGGAGCATTCTGCAGAGACCATTCCACGCGTTTCTGGAGCGGTTCTTAGATTGACAAGACACAAACGGAACTTGACATGAGGCAATAAAGAAATATTTGCCTGAATGTGACAAGACACTGTTGTGGCTACCGCTAACACACGTGAGCGCAGCGGTTGGGTTGGTATTTCAGGCAATTGCCCCTAAGGAATGGGAACCTGCTGAACAGCGAACAAGGGGAGAACGCACAAACTTGCGCACACACACACGCACTTCTGTGATCTCTGCCCACTGCCTTCCTTATGTTTAAAGCACAGCAGAGCAGATCTTCAGGACTGCAAGATCATTACTGAAATGAGGATTACGGTGACCCTGACCCTTGGGAACGTGTGCCAGAAGCTGTTGATGGGAGCTACAGCTCCTGAGGGTAAAGGGAAAAGATGCTTGAAAGTGAACTTTGTGCTTTGCAAATACCTGGCCTATCTGGAGAGGTGACAAATTATGTGGCCTCTAATTTGTGCCGGGCACAACCTTCCCAGGAATGTCAGTCTGTAATGAAGGCCCAGTAGAGTGCACGAAAATATCGCACCTTAGCAGGCTGGTGAGTACAAAACATCTGCTTTGCGATTGAGACTCTGATCTTCAGACTTTTTAATTTACTTAGTGTACTTAAGCAGTCTACTTTGAGGGGAATATTGATCAGTTGCCTATTGCCAATATTATTCTTATTTCTCTGGGAGATGTTAATAGAAAAGACAGTGCCTTTGTCTAAATACAGAGGTATTATTTATTTTAATCCTCCCACCCCAATTAGGTTTGTGGAAAGCTATCAGCTGGAGACATATGTCAGAGTAGCAGGGGTATGTCTCCTTGATTGAGTTTCTACTCCTACATTTCCCAAAGCAAATAAAACCAGACTGGAATTGAATGAAGGGGGTTCACACGGTGTTTTGTGTTGGTCAATCTAATAGGTATAAAATTCTCCTAATTAGTTGAAGCCATGCAAATATATGTCAGTTTGAAGCTTCCTTGTTATGTATACAACAAGCAATGTGTCTCTGTTACATGAGTTGTGGTTTTCTGAATGTGATAAAACATGATTGCTTTTTAAAATATTGATCAAATTTGATTGTGTCCATGTTTTTTAAAGAAAATTCTCTTTGCCCACAGGTTTTTTTGGGGGGATAAGGGAAGAAAACCTTTTGGATGACTTGATAGGCATCTATCAACAGAGGCATCCCAAATCACTTTTAAACTATTTAGTATTTTTGTCTAATTTTACAGTTGGACTCTTCAGAGGCATCTAAAGAAATCAGCTTACCAGCTCCCATTGATCTTCAGTACCCTTTAAAGCCTACAGGAACCTCAGATTTTGAGCAGTTTTAGGAAAATAGTCAGATTACATTAATTTCAGGATTAAGAAGCAAGGATGGGAAACATTTATTTACTAGATTCTGATAGTGTCACTGTGATTAAGCATGATTTTCTTTATTTTCCTTATCTTCTTCACAGTTCTGGCAATTATCAAATGGACACATCAGGGGCATGGACGACGACACACAAACCAAAAACTGAAACCACAAAAAATGAATGCCATGAATGTAACACAGTGTGATGTGAAATACGTAGAGAAAACTAAGATGGGGTTTTGGTCCCGTGGAGTTCCTCAGCCCTACATTTCTCCGGGTGGGAAGTGAAAATGATCTCTCTTTCTCTTCCTGTTTTTAAACAAGGATTCAGTGCAGTATCTGGAATTCTCCTGTCGTACATCAACACACCGAGACTGTACAAGAAATCTCAGTGAGTCATCAGCTTCATAAGCATTTCCCTCTGCTGTACCGCAAAGGGATCTGAATTCCTCTGTATGTCAGTAAAAATGCAAAGTCATTTTCCATTTAAATATTTAAGTTAAGCAATTTGATAACCCAGGCAACAAAGACTGGTAAATCTCCTCTACTATCACGAAGGTAACGGTGACAAATACTAGTAATACTTCAAAGGAAGGTCAGCACTCCAAACAAATTACAGTGGAGCCTTCAGCTGAGGCGTTTGCTCTCCAAAGCATGAATATATGGTGGATACAAAATTTAAGGATATTAAGTTATTTAGCCTCAGAGTTTGACTTCATGATAGACAGTAGCACTGAACTCCACAGCTTGCAGCTTGATTGCAGACCATAAATAGTGCATGTGTGCCATAGCGAATACATGACCTAATTTCATTTGTATTGAGAATACATCTAGAATAGGAAATAGACGAAACTGAGAACTTTTTTTTTTTTCCTTTTGTTTCTTTCTAAAGCTTTTTTGGTGGAAGAGAGGGGATGCAGTTGAAACAAAAACTTTTTTTTTTTTTGTGGAGATTTCTCAGCTTTGCTGGAAGTTTCAAAGACCAGCTCGCCGATCCATGATATTTTTCTGCTTAGAAGATAACATCCTCCACACGGGATTATTTTCCTGGATAAGGCAAGAAAGATCTGTTTTCAAATGCTTGCTGTGAATCAAATAAAAGAAAGACTTGAAACTATCAAGTGGCAGTGCAAGCTATACTCGCGGTTGACAACACCATCAGGTTAGCAATATTGCAGCGATAATGATGGTCAGGTAACTTTTGGCTCATTTTCTTAACTATATTGATTAGCTGACTGTGCAAACATGTTGCAAATGTGTGGCACGAGAAAGCCTCGCTAACGTTCATGAACTGCAAGGTGCTCGGGTCAGCGAGCGTCACAAGTTGATGATTCCCAATACACACTTTAATGAAGTTTGACATATAACTTCAGTGTGACCTTGTTTTGTAGAAGGCCAGTACTATTGTGAGTTACATCAATAAAACCTGAATAAGGTTGGGTGGGGTTTGGTTTTTTTTTTTTTTCACTGAAAAGAGTCGTTGACACCTGCACTACTATAAATATTAATTGGAAAAACATACAAAGTGGTGTTAAGGTTTAATTTAAGGGACTGGGGGCTGCATTTGAGTTTATGCCAGAAGAAACTAAACCATTTAGGATGTTATTTATGAATACATAATAGTAGAAACAGTTGTTAAAGTTGGAGTTACAAATGTAGATATGGGAGTGTTTCCATATGCATTTGCTGGAGATGTTTAAAGAAGCTCGGCTCACCCAAGAAGTTACGAAGTACATTACAATGCACTGGTGCGCTTTAACAGCTCTTGATGAGATGCTTTTATAGGACCTGTGCTATACTCAAATGCTCATTTTCCTTTGGAATAGCCCAGGATATTACCTGGGATAAGAGCAGTATTTCGTCCTTTCTTAAGAAGAGTTCCCTGATCAGGAGACAGCAGTTCTTGTTGGTTCAAAGAAGTAATATCTGCATAGTCAAAATATGATAACACAGCTTTTAAATTATTTTGTATCATCTGGTGGGTTTTTTTTTTTTTTTTTGTCAGTTACACTTTTATTTTCTTTTTCTCTGGAATGTAAAGATTAGGACCAAACTTTAATTAACTTTAGTTTTGGCTGCTTGATGGTGGCCACAGGGATGTGAATACAGGTGCTGATTGAAAGACTGTGCATCTCTGTTATTTGTTCTCATTTTTGCCTCCCTGCTTGAACTTTATGCCTCTGTTTTGTTCCTGAGAACACTTGGGGGCAGTGGGTAGTCTGTTCCACAATGAACTGCTTATTTTGGGAAAGAGGGTAATTACAGTGAAGCAACAAAAAATAAATCTGGAGCCAGTTCACTTCATATGGTTCTCATGTTCTACTCTTCAAAAAGAAAAAGCCTTTAAAAATGAAAAGGATACTTCTCAAATATATTCACTGAAGAAACTCATTGAAAGGGAGGTGGAATTATAAAGCAGAACCCTCAAATGAAATCTATGGGGGGTTTTTTTTGGAGCATTTTGCACCAAGAACTCTGTTCTGATATCTGCATGTTGAGTGAATCAGTTCACCAGCTCTATCCAGTTCCCCCCACCTCGGTCATAGGGGACTTCTCCCCCCCAGTCAGTGAAGAATGAGTCTGGTGGAGGAATCTCCTCTGGAGACATAGCCTCAGCTAGGCAGTTAAGCTGATAGGTTTAAGATGATAGGTCTTATTACAAACTGAAGATGTGATGGGGCCAAAAATCTAAATCCAAGCTCTGGCTCTGTGCAAGGAATAGCAAAATCCACAGCTGCATTAGTAGAGTAGCAACCATTGCACTGAAGATGAAAATCACTTCACCTTTTGTTTCTTTAACACTATTCCATATGTATTGAAACCAGAATATGACTTCCTGGGAAAAGGCCATGAGAGCCTTCTGAGTGTACAGATAGCATAGCAGTCTCAGAAGCCTGGCAATTCTCAATGCACTCTTTACTAAAACCTGGCGTGCAGCTGTAGAGTAATCTACCCAGCTTTGCTCAAGAGCAGTAATATTGTGGGTTACATCAGTAAGGTCTGAATTGGTCTTGTCATGGTAAAGATTGTCTTTTTTGACACCTGTATGGCTCCACTCATTGGAAATTCATATTGACTGGTATGGAGTTGTATTTCTTGTTTGGATACTCAATAGAATCTCAAGAAGATCTTCTATCAGTTATGCATTTAAATACATCTGCATATCTAGATCATTATAGCAATCAAATGTCCTGCCCAGAGTCTAGCATGCAAACCCTGCCTCAGCCCTCTTCTGCATGAAGGGTGGAGCAGCTGCTCCCCGTTCGGGGAGATGAGACCGGCACATCCCAATTTCAGCAGCAAGCGCGCTCTAGCCAAATGTAGGCCAGCCTCCGCTCTTCTGTTATTAAACAACATTCATCACGGCACAGCTAATGTGGCACAGCTGCATGTGGTAAAGTTGGTATTTGTGTAAGCATGCAAAGATGTACGCCTAAACTATTTTTCCAACATCGTTATTTTTAGCATTTATCTATTGCTGAAACTTAATACACAGTCAGGCATTGCTATTTTTAGAGCGGTTTTAACATGCATTCTGGACACCCTGTAAACAATATTTTTAAAATATCTACATATCTTAAAAGAAATAGGCACCTGTGTTTCCTGGACTCAGTAACAGCCCCAGTCTGGCTCTACCTTCAGTGCTGTTCCTTTACTATCTTAATGCTGCAGTTTCCATCCAGGCAAAAACCAGAATGACTTTGATGTGAGCTTTGTGCATATGAATATTATTGGCAGAAGCCCTTTGTTTCGCCTTTAGTAAGAAAGGAAGAAAAATATGTAGGAAATACCATAGCATTTATAGGTTAACAGAATCAGGATTTTGCTTTTGTTTGTTTTTCCTGACACGTCAGTCAGGGGCATTTTTGGCTCACCATGCGCTGATTTAGCTTTGCAAAAGGCTGCGGAGTGCTTTTAAGTTACTCGACAGCCTGTGGTGATGCTGGGAGGGGCACAGAGAGGTTGGTATGGGTAGATGTGGGAATTATGTCCTATTTTGTATTCAGACAACCTGCAGTTGGAATTCTGACATCATTATTCAAAGTCACACTGTACCCAGCCCTTCCCTACGAGCCAGCAAAAAAATGCGGTTTCCCGCGCCACTCTCCTGATGCACAGGGGTTCGTGCAGGGCCGGAGCTGCAGCGCTGGGGAGGCATCTTGCAGATCTTCCTCCTACCTTGGAACAACCCTACAGGACCAGTGGTAGGTTGCCATTTGCCCATTTACAGAAATATGAAAGATCGCAGGCAAAATGAATATGATTTCTAGATTTTTCCAAGCATATGCACTTGCTTAACACAGATTTTTGTCTTAGCGTGCTGGCATTACAGGTTGAAAGCAACTGAGGAATTAGCCTGGACTATCCTTCCATTGACTCTAGATGTCATTTTGGGGAAATTCTGCATTTTTAGAGAATTTCTAGATGTCGTTTGATAGAAATTCTGCATTATTGGGTTATTTGTACTTGATAGCATTTTATTAATACACCACCCAAACAACAAAAACTGATCTGGTAGAGCTGTAAGTGTACAGCACAGGATGGTGGGTGGTTTGAGGAGAAGCTGGGCTATCCCTCTTGGAGACACAGTATTTTCAGGTCTAAAGGGATAAGGATTTAAAGGACTCCAGCCCCTGATGATGTGCTTATGTGACTATAGAATAGGACCTAATTTACTAATCAGACACAATGACGAACAGAATCTCTAGAGAGAGAAAAAGAGGAAATTTAGCACTGAAAAAGGATAGAGAATAGAAGAGAAAATGAGTAAAGATGCAGAAGATGCAATCTAAGTTCAAATAAAATATACATGCTTGTCTTATTGCTAGTACTTCTCTTTCGCATGCTTTGCGGATCTCCTGTAGTCTTCACCATAAAAAGTTGCCCACAGTTACAGTGATGCTTCTAGAAGGTGAGTATATGTATGTCAGGAGAAAAAATAACACTCGCATTGAAGGATGATTTAAGATTATTCTTCCACACTTCTGTGTGAGATTGGATCTATTGTAACCTTCCTAAACCTTTGTTACCTTTGTAATTTAAACTGACAGGTTAAATGCTAATGCAATTGATAGGGGTGAACAACTGGTCAAGGAACAACCTGATCTGACTGTATAATGCATAAGAGAATTGCAAAAATATGCAGGTCAGATGTAATTTTGACAGAAAATGGTTCGCTGCAAGGGTTTATGTTTCCCTGGATAGTCTTAAAAAGAGTTGGACTATAGTAAGTACCACATTGCTTGAAAAAAAAAAATCAAGTTAAACTTAATGGAAAAAATCCAAGTTCTCAATATCCTCAGATTTCATTATCAGTTTTTATTGGAGCTAGGATAATAAGATTATAGAATTAAAAGAAAAGTTATACCCATTTTCTTCAGCTCAGCGGTCCTAACGTGCAAAAAGAAAGCGACACTCATTTCTCACCATAAATACACAGTGAAAACTACTTGGAAAAAGAAGTGGTCTCTGGTCATATACAGCCTGATTTGGTCCTTACCAAAGTAGAAATTCTGTTACTTCGGCAGGCACTGGGTCATGGCAATTCCGTGTAACAGTAGGTAAAAAGACATTATCTCGTGAGTTAATCCTGAAGTTAATGGTTTTCCACTTGGCGTAAGACGCGTGACTGTCGAGTGAGATCGGGATGTGAATCAAGTGCCTGGAGCAGCTGCCCCCAGGCGCAGCCTCTCTTCTCCAGGTGTAATGTGCACTTAAGTGAAACAGTAATTCCCGGGAAGACTGAAGGCAGTTCAACCTAGACCATCTTATTTTCAGTTTAGGGAGCTTCCTGAAGAGTAAGAGACTCACATTTAAACCGCTCTGCTGACTGGTTGGGATCAATCTGAAGCAGAGGGAAAGGGCTACATACTCTGGAAGGGAAAGTTGGGCAACTTTCATCGTGTCCAACAATACTCTGTGAATCCCACCATTATTTCCTTCAATTAATATAACGCTTAAAAAAAGAGCAGTGTTTTGGGATACAGATTAATTTCCATTTGGGGGCATTATAACAAATTGTCTACTCCAGTCTGAGAATTACCTAGAAAAACCCCTTCTACCAAGGACGTTGGAGAAGTATTCGTTCTTCTCTGAAACCTTTCTGATCAAGAAAAGAGCTGGTGAATCCAAAATCTGTCTGCAGTGACATTATGCCAATGTATTTTTGGTACCATATTGCTTAAAAGAGTGTTAGTTTGTTTGCCTTTAAATTCTGAAATGCCAGAAATTGCTCAGGCTGTTGCCACTGCCAAGCACTCACCAGCTCCCCACTCCAACAAGAAGCCACAAGCAGGTTGTAAATGGACCAGAACAAAGAGAGGGAAAATAAATATACAACCCCTCCTTTCAAGAGTTAACTTCTTGTTAATATTTTACTGATTTTTTTACTATTTTCTTTTTTTTTTTCGCTCGGAGAAAATTTCAGGGTTGAATTTGCCCTCTTGCCTGTGCAAATGTTCATTGTATTCTTCATCTATATAAATGTTTAAAAAGGAAAATAGAAATGTAAATTGCCTCGGTGCTTTTAAAACCTTAAAAATAATAATTCAGTGACTACTCTACGAAATGGAACTATCCTCTCCGCTTTAACCTGCGGAGTAGGTTAGCATAACATGAAATCAATTATTGTACTAGACATATAAAAGCTGTCAGGTTTAATACTTAACTGCAGTATCTCCCCTGAATGTTTGATTTCCGATCACCTGTGTGAAGCTCCAGAAATACAGAGACATCAGACAGATTCTAGGGTAAGAAATGTATTTGACTATCTTGAGTTACAAAAGTGAAATCTGGAATGAATAATGCACCCTGTGAACACTACTCCCTTTTTAATCCAACATTTCCTACTCCCCTAAAGTAAAGCAGAGCACAAACTACAGGACAAATACTGAATTCCTATTCTGCATTGTCATAATTGTGACACCATTTTATTTCTTTTTCAGCTTGTCTGGAACCAGCTCAGCTTTAGCTGGAACATTATTCTCATCCTTGTCCATCCTTTTCCTTGTCTGTCTTTGTGTTTCTCTGCAGAGGGAGAATCAGAAAAGAAATGCCTTGACTTTCACAGCTCTTCTACTGTCTACTACTAAACTTTATTATATACAATGAAAATTATTATTAGTCTTTCTTCTGATATGTGCTTTATTACGTGACCTTGTTATGGCTAAGATTCCAATCTTAACAGTTTGCATTGGTAGCAGTGACCACGGACAGCGAGTCCTTGATTTGAGAGTCCTAAAAATGATGGATTAAACAAGCATTAAGGATTGTGAAGTACTAAAATTATACTAATGGGCACTGTTTGAAACAGAGCTGGGACAACGGCCTGGTGTGGTGGGGAAGGAGTAAAAATTGTGACTCTGACTCCTTTCTCCCGCTCCGTACTTCTGTAGGGAAGGGGAAGGCTGGGATTCACTTTGAGAAAAGTCACCTTAGAGCCTGTGCCCTTCAGACGGACAACGCTGTAACCCCCCAGGCAAGGCTAACAGCCAGGACAGGTTTCTGTGAGCTGCTCCTTTGCACATGCCTGGTTAAAGTATCTCAAAAGTAAAACCAAAACAGTCTGCAGGGTCTGGTTTGAAGGTCTCAGTCACTTGGCAGCTTTGGTGTATGGCTTCTAACACCAGGAACATTACCCGCCCGTGGTCCATAATAGTTCAGTACAGAGACTGATAAAAGCATGGAGCAAGAGAGATCTTTATCTTGGCATATTTCAAGCTAGAAATGATCCTAAATCGAAATCGATTTCTTCTCTGAAATACAAACTCCATGTTTAGCTCTACTTAACAAAAAAGACAAAGGGAAAATAGAAAAGAAACCAGGACTTATCCTCAAGATCAACTCTCATTTTCTTTCAGAAATTACATTCTAGACAATAAGTAATATCATGTGCCAACAGACCTCAGAATCTCATTTTAACTTTCAGGTAACATATTAGGGCTATAATCAAATCTGAGGACTATTATCATAGCAAAATGACGATAATGCTTCAAGGCTTTAATAGTCATCACCTTTTTATCATTCATATTAACATCAGGCCCAGAAACAATGAATTTCTTTAATGTTATGCTACCATAACCTTTAACTATATGCATTATTTCAAGCATCTGAAATAATCCTTTATATGACACAGCAGAATAATACATTTGCCACTCGCTGCACACGACAGTTTGCTAAGACCAGATCAGTGCAAGAACTTAAAGTCTGTTCTGCATATCATGAAAACACATTCATTCTTTCAATCGCGCTGTGCAATGGCCTCTAAGTGATACAGAAGTTGAAGGGACACCAGGAGAAAACATAAGGTTCATAAAAGTCTGGGAATGCTCTTTCAGTTATATCACCATTGTAAAAGTGTCCTGCTTACCTAGTTTTGGGAGGGCTTTATTTGGCTAGCTCATGCATATTTTCTGTGGAATGCACAACATAAATATTCCATGGGTTCATTATAAAACTGCGCTTGTGATATACCTTTCCAGTGTCCTTTGTGTTCTTCCATGAAATGTTTATTCCTGGTATATCAAGTAGGTGCTAATGCATAACACTAGCACTATACATAGACCATCTTGATAAATAATCATGTGTATGCTCCAGTGATTTTGCGCATAAATGCTCCTATATCTAAGTTACTACAGCCCTAGGCCCTGAATGGATCAAATTTATAAATACAGCACTATATTTCTTACCTCTGTTGAAGTGTATTATGATAGCAGTACCGGCATTTATCTAGACTGTTGATATAAAGGTTTCTAGCCACACAAGCAATGCATATTGCATTACAGAATTTCGTAATAAACTGCGTGAAATATTACCAGAGATAGAGGATTCTGCAAAACACCAAGGGAGCCCCGAGGCAGAAGGAGTCCTACTGAGTGCAGAGTGCTTCGGATCAGCTCCTTGGAGAATACCACCTCTAAAATAACAAGTTTGAAGGATTTAATTGTGACTTCTTCAATGTCATCATATCACTCTGAAAACTGGATGCTATAGTTCAATGAAAGGTCTCAGCAACACAGATCAGCTTTTTGTTAAAGTTTAACTACTTCAAAGAATTTGAAAATGTCATTTCTAGGACATGAGGTATGGCTTTCAGTTGTACTAAAGTGCTTAAAATAATTGTGAGCATGCAAATAGGATACAAAGGCTTTGGTTCTTCAGCTTAGTAGGACTGGCTTGTGCTTCTTCTGTAGGAAACTTGCCCAAAAGATCTTTGCTTCCAGAATCTGTTTGGAGCTTCAGCCTCCGCTACCAGTGAAGGCTCCAGCTCAGGTCCCAGGGAGGAGACCCATGATGTCAGGCCTGAAAAAAAAAAATAGCAGTGCTCCAAAGCTCAGTTGTTCCACGTCTCCTCTGCTGCAGCACACAGCTGGTGGTGACATGGAAATGTAATCTTGGCAAATTTAAATTTATTGGAATATTTCTAAACTGCATTAAGGAGAAGGGATTCAGATATAAAGGATTCAGGTATCGGGTAAGGGACAGCTATTCTGCAGGGGGGTTGGGCTAGATGATCTCTCAAGGTCCCTTCCAACCCAAAGCATTCTATCTATGATTCTTCTCCTGAACAAGCAAAAAGTTATTGGACTTTAGGTCTAATTTTTCTGTGATTTCTCGTGTGACCTTTTACAAGCCACACACAGTCTGCCCAAGGAAATCACAAAATTATTTTCATTGGCTTCAATGGATGAGAGATTAAGGTCCTAATTTCTCTTTGAATCAGTTTTCTCATTAGTAAATTACCAACCTCAGAGCTTAATGTTTCCAATGCTCTTCAGTATCCTTGACGGGAAAGTGATATTGGAATGTTAACTGTCCTTACTGCCAACAGTCACACAGCATACAAATCTACATTAATACCAGCATTTCAGTGCCGATGACAGCGCTGTGAAATCTGTACCTGTGTTCCTTCTACCCCAGAAGAACTAGGCAAGAGTCAAAAAGATTAAACATTATAGCTAAAGAGAAAGCTGGTTTCTCAGCAGGTACCTTGTATTTCCTGCAGGTTTTACTGTATTTTAGGACAGATTTTCATTTGCTGTCATCGTAGCACTCTACTAAACTACTCATTTCATTCACAGAGTTAATCAGCAAGTTCACTTCACCTGGATTTGAAATTTCTGGAGCTGAATGTTCACCTTGTTTCAGTATTCAAGGGCTTACAATGTTCAAACAGAGTTATGCATGCAAAGCTCAGGGAGAGGTAAAAGTTGTTCATGCTGGCAGTAGCCATCTTTAAATACAAACATCTGAAGGGAAAAGGTGAAAATTTCAGAGTGTCCTTCGGTGGAGAAGAAATAAAAGACCGATGGCGAATTTGCTGGTGAGCTAAATATTTCAAAGGCGGCCAAATCTGAACATTAAAAAGGCCCAGCAGGAAATCATTAAATCTGAGTGATTAAATGGGTTTATTTTAATTTGCTAGCTTGGATGTTCATTAACAATGAACGGATTGTGGAAAATATTCATCTATAGCTTGCAGTATGACTTAGATAATAACTGTATTAACCTAGTCAGTGTTCCCATCAGCATTTTCCATTGGTTTTTATCATATGCTACTTGCATCACCAAAAAAGTAACTTTTTATATTGCTTAAGTGCCATGGGCTAGACCTACTAGAGTATTTCAATCTCTGTAACTGTGATTTTTCATGCAAACATTTAAATGAATGTCCTCAAAACCTCAGCTCAGATATCACCAAGCCCTGGAGCTACTGGCTGCTGCACTGGCCATGCAGATGAACCTATGTGAGAGCAGGTATTCCCCATCTGTGACGCCTGAAGGACCCAACTTAACAGATTCCATGCTCTGGACTTCATGAAAAACACAGCCCCTGCGTCTTTCCCACCTAGAAGGCCGTTAATTGAATTGCTGACCTGGGAAGTGGCAGACTGAGGTTGAGCTCTGTGCTCTGCTTGAGGGTTGAATTCCTGCCTCTGAGTGTCCTCCCTGGACCGGGCCACCAGTTAACCATCAGGGATGACTTCTCAGTGTTTCTTTTAAAGTTACTCAACTTTGAATCATAGAGTCATAGAATCATAGAATGGTTTGGGTTGGAAGGGACCCTAAAGGTCATCTAGTTCCAATCCCCTTGCATAAACTTAACTGCTACAAAGTCTTCATAAACTCATTGGACTAGGGGTGGAAATCAGATTTTTTCCTTTTCTAAGGTGGGTGCTTTAACCTGTAGTCACCATGGCCATGCTCACCATGGAGCACTAAATCTTGCTTTGTGCCTGTGCTCATGTGCAAAAGTAAAGACTAGGTAAATCTAGTCTTAGTACAATCCGTTATTTGAAATAAAAGCCTATCTCCCTCATCCCCACACTCTGCTCCAGAACAACCTCATTTTACCATCACCAGTCAAAAGCCCATCCTTGCTCTGTCTCATTCATACCCATCCTTTCACACTATCCACATGATTCCAGTATACTCTTCTGAGCCCTCTATGCATATGATTAACCCAGCCTTTGACTCAGTAGTTATGCAAAACTCTCCAGTGGCAGATTCAATTGTATCCTGGGTGAACAAGTGATGGGTGCTATGCATAAATTTTGTATCCAATGACTCCATCCCTTTATTGTTGATAACTAGAATGGTAATTCTTAGACTGTGACAGATGGTACAGATAGTTTGGAAGGCTTAGATATCTAAGAGTTTAGGCAGCAGATGAACAATAGTTGTAAATATATTAGTCATATCTAAACAGGAGATTTAAATTGTGTGGAAGTCAGGACGGGCTTCCAAACTTGCCCAAGGTGCAAGATTAGAGCATGTGAGCTAGGTAGAGATACACAAGTCTAGAAAGATTGAAAGCATGTCTGGCATGCCCATGCTACTGTCGTTACTGGGATTATAGGTACCCACCAGCCTACATGACTGTTTTATTTTCTCTTGGTCAAAATACACCTCGGGGCACAATCCTGAGCTGAGCGGAGCGCAGAGCTGTTCCCAGGAGAAACATGTAGAGGCTTGAGTGAATCTCCCCCTTTTCCAACGGCATCATGACATGATATAAATCACAACCCTTCTTTCTTCTTACTATTACATGCTATCGCCAGTGATGGAATATTATTATTTTCAAAAACCATTCATGTACTGCCTGCCCAGCCTGAATGTCCCAGCTGGAACTGCACAGGTTAAAGCCCTGAATCAATCCTTCCTTTTAACAGCCTGGGGAGCAGGCAAGCAGCTTTCTGAAGAAAGATACAGAGGAGAACTCCGACCAGCTAAAAGGATAAAAAGGGTACAGGCTTAACACTCAATCTTATTTATTCCATTGCTTCCATTCCTGATTTTATCGATGTTGCACATTAGGCACTTATTTTAGCCCTAAATTGAACCGTGCACACACGCATACGCTGCATACCTTTTACAAAAATTTTCTTCATAAATATCTCTGTCCTGCAAACACGAGTGAGGGGGTGGAGGTGTGTATCCAGTAGCATTTCTTGGCAATGAGTCCTTAGAGCTTCATCCCTGTGAGAATAGAATGTGCCTTTTCAGTAAATTAAAAAAGAAACCTCCATCTTCGCTGCTGAGTATCACCTGACATGCTTGTTGATTTACTCAACTTATTTTTCATTCCATAATTCTTCCAGTCTGTGTTCAAATGATCTCATCCTGCATTTGTTTGATGAAGGTTACCAATCTGGAAAAGCCATCTACTTCCACCTTCATTATTATGACTGATATTTCTGCTGCTCTGTTTACTTGCCTTTAATTTACTCCAAGGCTAACATTTATTTTTGGTCTCAGCCATAAGGAATTCAGCAATACCCTCCCCGCTATCCCCCACCTAAGTAGTGAGATACGCATGACAATGAATCCTTAGCCTTACATTATTTTAACATTTTAACTCCTGATCTGGTGGTGCATCAATAGCTGTGGAAATACCGCACGGTGTAGTCAGAACAACTCTGATTCCAGCCGCAGCCTGAGTAATCGGTCACAAGAATCATTTCAAATTGGTGCAAGTGATCATCAGCAACTGCTCAGCTTTATTTTTTCGTTATCCTAACAATGGTGCTGGATTAGTTCCTAGTCCCAGGGGCCAGCAGGCACCATGAGTAGGGCAGAAACATTCCTATGCTATTTTAAAAGCCATCAATTTTCAAAAGTGGGCTGTGTTGAATTAAAGTTTGTCCAAACTATTCAACCTGGTCATATTTCTTCGCCATCAGGGTTGTATATGTCATCTGTTGTTTCACCACCTGTTAATCTGGCTGTGCTCTAGCTGTAGATTTGATTTATAAAGATGCCTATATCTTACTTCTTTGAAACATGCGACCAATGTAGCTATTTTTTCCATCATTGTTTGTCTTTTCATGCTACATCTGCCTATTAGTCTAAATTCTGAAAGACAGGAAAATATGAAAAATTTTATTCCTACAACTGTCATTCACATTTTTCTACCTTTTTATCATGACTTATTGAAATCACACTGACACAACAGGACATTGTTCAAGTACATATTTTGCTTTACAATTTTTCACTGCCCTCAATTCATTGCTATCAAAAATGAATTTTAACCATGAGTGATATGTATATAAACCTGATGATTTGTATTCATAATCAGCTAAAGTTATAAGGAATCTCCCGCTGTGGTTAGTCAAGTTAATGCAGACATGAGCAAAATTACTTTACTCATAACCTGCAATAGTTTTAATAATGTTATTTCTATTTCTTTCAGAATTCTGGGAAACATTATAAATGATGCCTTTTGATTATCAAGCATGTTCCCTTCTTCAGACATCAGCTTTGGACTGCAAGCATCAGCTCCAATGGGGTTTTTTCTTAGGTTTTTTTGTTCTTTTTGGGCTGTCTTAGCTTTGTGCTATGTCTGTATATCTGTTCTTCAGTTCTACTGCTATGTTCCAATATGCTAGCAATATTTTTCCTTTGACTGCCTCATTTAACCTATGCAATAAAGATGCTTGTCATGCCATAAGGTAAGTATTTTCCCTAGAAATTGCTATAGAAGTTCATATCAAACTGGACATTTCTATTGATTTTTGAATTGATATTAGCAGGTTTGTTTCTGCCTTCTTTTTAAAAATTGACTTTTAGACCTTCACATCTCTTGAAAGAAATATTGCTGTAAATTGTGATGACCCAATATAATCTTGACCTGCTTTTTCTTCTCTTATCCCTCAGTGCTCTACTATTCTAATTGCTTATGCTCCTTAAAATTAGTTCACAGAAAATTAGAAGAGATAATGGTTAATGAACAACTGCCACTCACTGTCAGTGAAGTGCTACAAATGAAAAGGCACTTTCAGAAGTCAGAGAAATGAGATAATAATACAGGGACAATGAACTCTAAAGAGTTGGGGAAAAAACTGGGAGGAAACTGAAATTTTCCTTGATCAAGACCCTTTTGAGACCCTGAGAATATACATCTCTGTGTGGCCCTCACTTGGGTCAAACCTTGAAAAACTTTTCTATCCCTTAATACATGCAATGAAGACCCCATGTCAAGTTAGGCCAGTGGTATTGTTAGAAATAATCTCGGTCTTTCATAAGCTTGTCTCAGACTCTTTAAAAGATATATATATAAAAAGGTTCCCATAATTAAACCTGTGTAATACTAAAGTACCAGTACTTATACCCTCATCAATGAGTGCCTTCACTGACGTGGTCAGCATGCTGAAAAGGCCAGTTTATTCTTACTTTCACCAGCACAGAAATCCACAGTTTCTACCACATTAGGATAATGATTTTCCATGTATGATTGTTGCCATCATTCCTCCAAGAGGAAACGAGCAAAAAAAGTAATGAAATAAAATAATTTTTTAAATTATTGCATAATTACTGAACAACATATATCTCCTTCAAGTGATTAGCAGTAATATTTTATGACTGTATTTCTGCAACAGTAATTTAACTGGCTTTAAAATACATGATTCATATCTGAGCATCTTTGAGAAGTGCATGGTTGCCTAACTAATACGCATGCCAGCTGTCATCTTTTTGTTTTCTGAGTTTACGTATATATTAATTTGCATTCCAGCTACACTGTTCAGCACTTTGGGCCTTTCTTGTGAGTATGGAGATACATTTTTTGCCACTGTTAAGTTGGTTAACCACATTTTTAAGGCTCAGTAATAAGAGTGAGCCTATGTAGACATTATCAAGTGGTGGGTTTTATACCTGCAGTTTGGAAAAGTCAAAGCTGACAGTTTCATTATAAATAAGATTGACAGAACAGGAATATCGCTTTAGGAAGAGGCATTTCAGGAACACTGGAGAATAATCCCGCTTTGGTAGACTGCCTATAACCCTACCGTGCACAGTGAAAATGGAGAATTTTTTGTTCTACTTTTCTTTTGGATCTAAAAATAGTCATATCAAATTTAAAGCGGTTGCTTTCAGAGTAAGATCCCATACAGGGTAAAACTCTCCAGCAGGAAATTTCTATTACTTATTTCCGCAACCAAGCTTAGTCAGAAACATCCCCAAATGCGGTTTAGAATGCTGTTTGTCTTCATCTAGGAAAAAGATCAATTCTGTTGTGGAAACACAGTGCACAGCATGGGATCACACTAATCAATTCGAGCAGGCCTTGGTAAAACTATCTATTACTCTGCAATCCAGCAGCATCAAAGCTAATTAATACTTTACTCAGCTTTAATGAATGTATTAGTGGTTAATATTTGTGTATAAACTACTCATAACTCAATAATCCTATCACACTTGCATTATTAATAGGACAAGTGTGTGCCTTTGAGTTGATTGATCATAAAACCTATTAACCTAGATTTGTAATATGTCTCCAGTTACCTCTAAGAAAGAGCAGTAATTACTATGGGCACGATAGCAGGTAACAGATTCAGTGCTATAAGGGCCTTTTCAGATTCCAGGTGACAGCGACTGCAGAATTACAATGAAAGATGCATTTTAAACCACATGTGAGCTGATCTAGAAGGTGATAAATATCTAAAACCAAGGACTAAGTGCCCTAGATTATGAGATTCCCAAACTCTTTCAGCCCAACCCCCCTCTACGAGGGAAGCAGTAAAACTGGAAAAAAGAAAAAAAAAAAAAAAAAAAAAAAGCGCTAAGCATGGACTAATCCACTCTGCACAAGAGAGAATCTCCCTTACTCTCTTTACCCCACTCCAGACATAAAAACATACTGTGTAGTGCAAACTTATTTATTTAAATGAATCTGTGGGTTGTTTCAGGTGGGATATGAGTAAATAAACCAAGTAGTTCTCTAACACATATTAGAGAAGAACAATATTTTGCAATTTCCCTCCTACAGGCTTTGTGTTCTACAAAGAGAAATAAAAAAGTACTTCATCCTCTTCAGCAGCCTTGAAAGCTTTTGCTTATTCATACCTCCTTACGATCGAGGACAGATAATCATCCTGAGAGGGGAAAGCAACATTCAAACACTGTGGAGAGAATATGCAGTTAGATGAATTCCACGTGAACAATAATAAAAAAAAGATATGAGGAAAAAGCACTTCATTCCTTTGGAGACTCATCTTTTTAATGCACTATTTCCACAGGATCTTCTAATTGCTTCTTGTGGGATTGAAGTGTTTTCTCTTGCAACCTCAGTCTAGAAATTTGTTACACTGGCTGGTAGGTTGTTCTTCCGCTTTTTTATTTTTAGGTTCGAAGAATTGTTTCCTTATCCTTTTTTCCCTGAGATATTTTCCCCATATCTCACATTTTCATGTTCACGTAGTTACTATCAATGAAATTTAAGCTTATATGATGCTGTGAAGCTGAATCTTCTTTTATTACCATACTTTTTTATATGGTGGGACAGCAGTGAAAGCTGCCAGTTAATCAGTTCTGAGGTCCTACACGTGGGCAGGAAGATGTGCTATTAATTATCCAGTGAGGTGCACCTGCGTGATTAACGTGAATTCATTTTCCATTCTGCACTCCATTGCTTCTCTAGTTGCAATATCTTTGTTAGAACTATATATAAAGGGAATTAAAGGGGGAAGAAGACATGCTGTGTAAAACCTCAAGCAAAGGACACAGATGTGGCTAAAAAAGGAGACCAGATTAGGCAGCAGTGCTACTGTTCCTGGTTGTAGTACCAGATGTTTCTCATCTTTTCAGGTTTCTTTAATGTCAGCTGCCACTTGACAAGTTACAAAGTGAAGGCGTAGTAGGTAAGTAAGGCAGGCTGCCATGAAACAGAGAAAAATGAGGAAAACAATACACTTTCACCTCTTTTCATAGAGCTTTGATTCAACTGGTTAAAAATGTTCCTCTATTTTGCATAGGGCTGAGCAAATCACTGACCATAAATAATGTATTGACCTATTTCATCACTTTTACTCTGTGAAATGTTCCTGAGTAGATTTAAAAGTATTTCTTTGAAAAGGTATTGGTGCTTGAAAGCAAATTACCAGATATTTTATCTGCACAGGATGGTTACCTACAAACGGGTAATACTGTAAATTGGGAAAGTCTAATGTTACCCCTCCATACACTACTTGCGAAGCATTTAAGAACTAACTTCAAAGAAAACATTTATAGGTAAAATTAGTATGTTAAGAATATTTTGTGCAACTGAAGGTGACTCATACAAGTGCCTGAGGAAAGTCATTGTGAAGGACTCAGGCTCAAATAAAAATTAATTATTTCTTAACATGCCAGTAAAATTATTGCTATCATTTGATCGGTTTTAATTAACAGAGTCATAGCTTTCTGGGATAGACAATATCATCTCAGGTATACAAAGGCCATACATTTATATCCAGATATTGAACTGCTCTAAGACAAATTGCCTATGTTTAGCTAAAACGTGTCTCAGGATTATATCAAATCTTTTATTTCCCTTGATGCAATTCTGTTATTTCCCTTGAAGGTCTCTGTGCAGAAGGTTCAAACAGCAGGAAAAACAACTACTGAGGTAATGCAGGAAGATCCAAAATGAAAAGTATGTCCAGATCTCTGCTGGAAAAGAAATTGCATGTCTGGTAAGCAGCAGAGATCAAATAAGGCAGAAAGAGCCTGACTGCCCACCAGTCTATTAAGGGCAACGAGAGTCAATGGAGGATCAATATGTGTTGGGTAAGGCCTTGAAAGAGACCTCTAAATGTGCATAATTAGCCATTCTTGTCAGAATAGTTCACAGTAAAACACTCTTGCATATGTGAAAACACGTGGGAGTACAGCCACTGCTTATACCCGCATGAAATCCAGGCTGACCACCACGTGTAAGAGCAGCTACAAAAGCCAGAAGAATGACAACAACTGAACCCTAGGATATATTATATCAGTCATTCACACTTTGGACTTGTGAGAGCATGAATTAAAAATTCCATGTGACTGCTTGACAACCAGCTGGTCTGGCCTTTGGGATCACGAATGTTTTTTGGGGTGAACAGCAGCAGCAGAGGTTCAGTCTGCTTGTAACCACGCATAGGAAATGCCCATTAATCCTCTACTACATCCAAATAACAGAGCCTGACAGACCTTACATTTAATTTGAGTTTTAGGATAATATTATACTGTAAATAAGGGCTACAATTACACTGTAAATAAGGACTAGCTGCCATCCAGAAGGATTGCATAGACTGTAAGGATTCAAGCAAAGAATGTTCTTCACTATTGTTTCCTTTCTAAAGCAGTATCACAAGAGCTTTTTCTGCCAGGTCCTTTGTGAAAGTTTGGGGTGCACAAGTCTGGGATATGGCGAGTTTGGACGCCTGCTTCAGTACATTGTAAATGAGGTTCTGCTCTTACATGGCACTAGCTCTAGCTCTGTCCTCTGTGGGGAGGAAGGCTGTAAAGTGTGCTCCTTGCCACCAGGCAGGGGATAGGATAATTTCCATTATTAAATTGCAAGGGAAATTTAGGTTAAACACTAGGAAAGAAAAAAGTCCGGCCTACAGGCTAGATAGGTAGTGGAATAAATAATGTAGAAGTCTGTGGAATTTCCATCAGTGGAAGGAGAGGTTAAGCAGACATCTGTCAGACACGATATAAGTCTGGTTTATGCTATCTTAAGATAAAAATGATAGAGTGGGTGACTTTGTAGAAACCCTTCTTCCCGTATCGCTGCTTTATATGACTCCCATTTTTATTTTTGTCCTGACATCCAGCTTAAGGTTAGACTTAATTAAAATATTTGAAGCCAAACAACACATCTATGATTTTTGTGTTTCACTACAAACCATTTCAATTGGCAAAATTGATGGCTTTTGAGTAGGCCACGGTAGAGCAACAGGTTTCAAATGCATCTGGGAAAAGCCTCCCTGGCTTTTCTTTTATTCCTTCATCTGATCATCCCCAGCACGAAATCACCACTGGTGCCTTTGCAATCATACTTCAGTTTGCTGGCATTTGCAACAATTCTTCCATGATGGCTACAGCCTCTTCAGGAATCCTCTTGTAAAATGTATTTCCCCATCATCTTTGTTCCAGGAATCCTCTTGTAAAATGTATTTCCCCATTTTCTTTGTTCCAAATACTGTGTCTTTTTCACACACTCTTTTCATGGTGATTGTAGTTGAACTACTACTGTTTTTCAAATGTCTTTCTGCACTCAGGCCCCATTCTAGCTAATGTACCATATGCCCTTGAGTTAAATTAAGTCAAAATACATCAACCCCCGAAAGTTTTCACAGGCTTGTGTGAGTTCTTTTGAAGTTCTGCACAGTTTGCCAACATATTGCTTATAAAGCATACACTAAAAATGGTGACGATTGGAAATAGAACTACATTAATTCTTCTGTTGTTTGGAGTAAAACACAGATTATTAATATAAATTAAAAGTTCTACCAAAATCACAGACGTAAGAGTATTTTAAGATGATGACATACCAGAGACAACAGATGTAACTGAGACACAGTGAATTATGAATGATTCTTAGGAGAGCCGATGATCTCTGATTGTTGGTTTTCCTTGTCCCCAAAACCCTACAAAATAAAGTGGATGGGATTAAAATTTGTACTTTTTTTTATTCTAGTGTCCAAATCCTGGAGATGACAGCCAAGGAAATAATCTGTGTTCCACAGGGGTGGTGGACAGACCAAGTGATAGATTTGCATATGAGGAAAATAATTCTGAAAGGATGGAGAGTAAAACATTGGAACAAGTTGTCCAGAAATACTTTGTAACATGTGTCCAATATTGTAGCCTGCAGGAACAGAACAGACAAATATCTTTTCAGACATTCAGACAGAGCAGAAGTATGGTTGATCCAGTCCAGGGGCAGAGGGGATGGGATGCAGATGGAGGACTTCTTCATGCCCATTCTCTCTTATTTTACTCATTGTGGGGATAGGAAGCCATACTTTGTAAGAGCTTTGTAAGAACTATAGGTTTTTATAAACAAACATAGCTGGAAATAATGCATTTTAACAGGAGTATTACAAACCCGTGACTCCCCATTTCTGTTCAAAGGAAAAAGGCTTTGCTACAGATTCTGCTGACTGCATAAAATTTCAAACTGGAATGCGTGGAAAACTCCAAACTTTGGTGGAAAGCTGTAAATATTCATGTTTGAGTATTTTGATTGAACCAGTATGCAACTAATTCGTATTATTTTCAAGCTGGTCAAGAGGTCATCTCGACAGCTTCTGGACCATGACTGTCAGGAGCTGTCTTCAGAGAGAATTAGTCAGTTGGAAATGTTGGAAATGTATCACACAAATGTTGGAAATGTATCACACAAGTTACCATAAAAGTGGTGTTGCTGCACACACATACTTATTTCAACAATAATTAATTAAAGTGAAAAGCAGTTCTATATGCAACACATTTTTAAGGAAAATATAACCCTTGGCTCACAAATCTGAAAGCTAAACTTTGTGAGGGGAATATGTATCACCAAAGACAAAAAGGAAACTTCTCATGCCTGTATTGCTGATGAAACTATGAAGGAAAACCCAAGCACAGGTATGCACTTGCCCTGCTATATTTTTACCCAAATGCAAGTTGGTAGGTTTTAATGCATGGTAGCTGAGTGAAATTCCATGAGACAGAGGAGATCAAACAATTTGCCAGTTGTTCCAATTCCCATCTCCCTTCCAATTTTAAAAGCCATGAAAATTTGCCTGTTGAGTGATAGAATCTCCTCTTCCTCCTATTCACAGCTCATTCCCTGCATCAGTACCCAGCCTCCCTGCAGAACCTACCAGCTGGGGCCATCTTCCACCCCTTAGTTCTTGATACCAACAGTGATCCAAAAATTATTTTCAGGGGTTTTGTTGCAATGTTCCATTATTAATTTTTTTGTTTTTTTTAATACACCAAACTTTAAGGAGAAAC
Source organism: Pelecanus crispus (assembly GCF_030463565.1). Lineage (NCBI taxonomy): Eukaryota > Metazoa > Chordata > Aves > Pelecaniformes > Pelecanidae > Pelecanus > Pelecanus crispus. The sequence goes on from NC_134649.1 coordinate 48,057,868, forward strand.
TCAAGAGCCACCACGTTTATTTTTAGTTGTGAGAATCAAGGTCCTAGAAAAAATCAACCACAGTTAAAGACATTTGTCTTAATTTTCTGATCCCAGTTCTTAATTTTTGAGAGCAATGAAGGCTCAGGTATGATCTTGCACTGTTGATTCTGTGGACATATCTCCAAGTGTAAACATCTGTAGAGTCACAAAGGTTTCTTTAGAGTAGATGCTCAGTAGCCAACAGATATTTGTTATTATTGTTCATGAAGTCCCATTCTCATGAGATAAATACACAGAGGCAACTTTTATATTTCACTTTGTTGAATTTGTTTTATGAGATTTTCAGGCTTAGTGGTGCTTCATTGTTTTTTGTGGATTTTTTTTTTTTTTTTTAAGATTATGTTTTCATCCAACTGTCCTTCTATAGATTTACTGTAAAAACAACTAAGGACACTTTGTACCTAACCTTTTCATAAAAAGTGATTGAAAAGTTCAGCTGAATATGCTCAGTGCATTTTTTTTTGCCTGTCATCCTTCACAGATTTACTTCTTTCCATTCCATCTAAAAATATTGTTTTGTTTAAGAAGGAAAAAAATCTATCCTTGTGACAATTTGCATAATATGTTAATGCTGATATGCATCTAGACATCTGGATGGCATTTTAATATCTCATTCTCATTCAAACAACTAGAAACCACACAGATGGTAGAGACAATTTTAAGAGCATTGTTGTAAACAAATAAGGCAGCCAGGAAATCAAACACGCTCTAAGATAGGCTTTAGAGCCTCTGCTGCTTTCTGTGTGAGAACATGCATATGACATGTTTTGACTGCAAGAGAGAGCAGCCGCCTTCAGTTTCAGATAAACTAAGAGGTAAACGCAGAACTTTTAATTGAGATTGGGGATCATTTTATGGGAAACTCCTTATACCCTGCCCAGCATAGCTGGCACCACAGATTATACTCAGCACTTGTGAGACTAAGTTATTTGAGGCTCAAGATGCTGCTGGGCAGACTATGTGTTTTGTTTTATCTTATTTTCAATTAGCAATAGAAATACAAAAAATCCTGATTGCTTCAGGAGAAGACATGTAAATTCTGTTTTCATACTTTACATAATAATGTACCCTCTAGTAGTTATTTGCTCCTGTTGTTAAAAATCCATCTCCGTGAAGTTGTACAGGACTCAGGAATCCCCTGCAGTCCCCTCTAATCTGCTTCTTGTTTGTACCTCTTCATAGGTACGCAATCTTTGGGAACTAGAGCAACTACTGCAAGTGCTGATGTTTTGGATGTCTGCTCAAGATGGTTATGTAAAAGCTATACAATGGCCTTTTCTGTAGGTGGAGCTGACGTTTTAGCTGATGCTGTAAATTGGTGTATCTCTCTGGTTTGCATTAAAATTACTCACCTCTATCTTTATCAAGTAACATCATAAACTATTTTTCCCTTAACAATTGTTGCTCTTGGACCTCTTAACAGTTGTAGCTACAGATCCCACACAATTAATTTCACTGACCTTACAGAAGTTTCAGGCATTCGGCTGTACTCACTGAAGTACATAACGCAAGGCTCCAGGACCTCCTTCATCTCCTGTAACACAGATGAAAAATTACCATTTAAATACTACCCCTTTCACTATGTCATTAGAAGTAAATAAAAATATTATGAAAGCTATTGAATTTTACATTAGAAAACAAGGTCTCTAAGCCTCTACTGGTAACCCAAGGAACATTTCAGGTAGTGAACACCAGCGAGCTATTTGGAAAACCAGTTAAAAATTTGTGCCTGATTCACTCTAATTAACTGAAGACCGTGGGACTCTCTTGAATTCAAGAAAATAGGATTAGAAGCTCATGGAAAGCTCATGGTAGCTGCCTCAGAAAGCAGTTTATTAAGGGAACTTATGAAAACAGTAGTTCCTAAAATATTTCTGCTTTTCCTCTCATCTCAGAACTGTAGATTTGCATATGGTAAATGCTAAGAATGGAATGGAAAACAACTCACAGAAATGAAAGACAAAGCTAATGGAAATTCAACACAAACAAGGCCTTAAGTCATCTGTCAAACCTAGGAGTAAAAACAACACTATAGCATAAAATACCCCAACAGACGCCTTTCAGAGCGAGCGCTGAATACACCAACTTTCCTTCATGACTGCGACCTGCTCCCAGGCTGATGACCGTTCCCATTTGCCTGCGGGTGATGCCCACTACGGGGGGATATTCTTCTTTCCCATAGGTGTTTCCCTCAGTCTCTGTCTCTCACACTTTTCCTTCCTTTAAGAACCCCGCTGCACTGGAGTTTGGTTGCCCTGACCAAGCTGTGAGCCAGGTAGCCGCAGTGGACTGAAGACTGTCACCGTAATTGAGATCAGGAGCTCTCGGCAGGCGAACTGGAGGTGGCAGGAGTTGGAATCTGGGCCAGGAAGTCTTCTGCAGTCTAATGCAACTATGAAAACTTTATGTGCCATATTTTAAGTTTGCCTTAAAAAAAAAAAAAAATCAATAAAACTTTAGTCCTAAGCATGCTTACTTTGACAAATTTAGTTAGTGTCTGGCAGAACAGGGAGGATAAAAATAGTCATTTAATTTTTAGTCTGCAAATTGTAAGATTGCAAACAGCATTTGCTCTCAAAGATGATTCTTTACTTTGTTCACACAGCTGGATTTTTGTGATGTCTGGTACATGCTTAAAGAAAATCATGATCTAATTGTTCATACTTCAAGCCTGTTGATGATGGAGCTATTGTAGCAACCAGAATGGATGGAAAAAACATTAATAACAAATGGTGCAAGCACTTCCCTCTGATCACAGAGTGCTGGAAGGCAGGAAAATGCTTAAATAATGATAGAAATAGTCAGAAAGCAAGAGGCAGACACTTTTAAAGCACAGATTTATTCTTTGTTCCTAGGTAGATGGGGCTGATGCATTCTCTCACCGGGCTGAGCAGGTTGGTAGAGGAGGAGACAGCTCCAGCAACAGGAGTGCTTGACTGAGAGGTCATGATCAGTGCCATGAAGCTTTAGGACATGCCTCCACCTTTCCTTCTCTGGAAATTGCACTTTCCACCCACCCTGGTTTTACAGCAGCGTGCATTAGTGAAGCAGGTCAGAGAATCCAAAGTTATTTTTGAAGTCCATCATTTTTCCAAATATCAATCTTCCTGCATCTCAAAACACACAACAAACAGGCATTTTTATAGGATTGCAAGAGCTTTTGGTGAAAGGTTTTCATAAAATATGTATGAGTTCATTGTATATATGCAGTAAAAAAAGAACAGATATAACACAGAAGATCACATTTTTGTGTTATCTTTGGTGAGAAAATATAGATAATCGATTCTAAACTCTTGTTTTGCTGGTACGGAAACAGTACAAAAAGCACTGAGGTAACTGATGTTGGCACCGCAGGAAAAGTTATTATCTAATGAGTTTTCTCTATTCAGATCTGTAACTTCGACAATTCCATACTGAAACAAATTCATTTTGTTGTCTACTATTCTTTATCAACTTATGAAGAACAGAAAAGGTGTTCCACATCACTCATTTAAACCATAAAAACATTAAAGCTTTTCAGCTGAAAATTTATAACAGTCTTTATGTAAAGAACACTATGTCTCGTTCCTTAAACCTGTTTCCAAAATGAATCGCTTGTTTCAAAAATTTAAATTTCTCCAAAAAAGTGCAGCTGATCATTCAGGCTGCATGATTAAGTTTGAGGATTTGAAAGCAACTGAAAATAAGGTATTAAATCAGGTAGTATTGACCTGCTTCATGAGTATAATCCCCACTGTTTGAATAGGTGGAGAAAAGGAATCACAATGCCTGAAGATGACTTAAATCTGTTACTAATTTGTGCAGCCCTACTTACGTAACAGAAAATCAGTTGGCAAATTGAAGGATAATGATAGCCAATCTTTTAAAGAATTTTTTAAAATATTACGAGGAACTTGGATTCCTTAATTCCTGTACACTGCAGGTATGCACACAATAGCATTAGATGGAGATATTAAAATTTCTATCAGTGTTATGATGGTGATTTCAAAAGCTACAGTATTAAAAAAGAGGCATAATTAAAAGGGAAGGGGCTCCTTTCAAGTTGTTTCAGGCTTTAGTTATTTACCTTAATTACAAAAAAAGGTGGGATTGTCTCCTCCATTTGCAAGCCTAGAATAGCTCTTTTGGAATTGCTCCAATACTCTGTGTAATTTTAGACTTAGGACAGCTGCTCGCTCTAGTCAATCTAATAAAATTTCACAAAAAAAATACATCACTCTGTGTGCAGAACTAGATGGAGGCAAAGAAGTATCAAAATGCTTGATTTATCTCACTACCTTGCAGCAAAGCTACCCCTGCTCTCAGAAATACTAAGATGTATGGTAACCATGGAAAGAAAGTCTTTGAGCGTTACAAAGTGCCAAGGGAAAAAATGGAAATGAAAGGGAAGAGATGCACTTTCCCTGATGGGATTTAATTGTGCTGTTGACTCTCTCTCTCCAGGATCCCATCTCCCAGCCGTCCTGAAGCAAATGGCATACAAAATGGTCTGCGGTGCACACTACAGCTGTACGCGTCAGCCTAGCAGTCAGCTGTGGAGTCCTAAGGATGGGGTTATTTAAGCTCTGAATCGGGTTTATTTGGGAAACGGTTTACTTCTAGTATTGTGTCTTTGGCATTTGTGGAAAAGTCATCTTTACGATCCTGCCTCCCACCAGCTGGTCTTCCGTTGTTCTTCAGACACGCGTGCATGTGTGTCTGCCATGGAGCAGCCACCTGCGATACATTCACAGATCAATTTACTGTCAAGTGGTTTGGAGTGATTCTGTGCTCAGTTTGAGATGCAGTTGCCCTAAGCAGCCGAATTTCAACGACTGTTTCCTAGAATTGTACTTACAGTAAATTAAGCCATTTCAAAGGTTTTTCATTTAGACACTGGCAAGTGTTTCTGCACTTAATGTTGTTTTGATGGGGATCTACTCTATAGGACTTCTGTGTAGCTCCTGGTCCTCCCTGCAAGCAGGTGGGGGAGCAGAGGTTTCTACAGCATATCCTAGTTCTGTATGCAGACATCGCAACTGAGCCAGGGTGATTTTTAAGTCACCCCTTCAATTTGGGATCAGCTCTGGTGCAACCAGACTCACCTCACCTGTGCTTCAGTGGGAGCCCTTCCTCTGATAGCACTGAATCTGTTTGTATCTCTCTCAAGACTGGTTTTTTTTTTCCAAAGCCAAAGATAACAACACTTCCCTACTGATGTGCTTTCCATGTATTATTAGATTTCATTGATGGTATATCCTCCCTTTTTACAGGCAAGTTGACCAGCCCTCGCACCTCAAGGGGCAGAAAAGACAGATGCAGGCAAAGCCCTTGAAGTCCAGCAAAAGGGCATCTCAGCCTGCTAATGCTCAGTAAATTCCTCTTTCTTTTGTTTTGTGGACCATGTGGCAAGAGACCTGCTGCTTCCTTCTCCTCTAACACCTTGTCTTATTAAAACTCCTGCACTCTTGATCACCGTGCAAAATAGGTAGTGTCCGAAAATGGTATCAATGAAGCAAACTCATCCTGAAAGCACAGGGAACATTCCTCAGGAATCTGTATGAAAAGTGGCTGATCTACATGGATGAAACGCCAAGAAATAGAATAGAACACAGAATAGAATAGAACACAGAATAGAACAGAATAGAAACAATAGAATGGAGTGAGGAAATGCTTCATTTGTATGTGTGCGTTATGTGTGTACGTACAGTACTTGTAATATAACTTGTACTTTTGAATTTTCTTAGCTGTTTTTTTTGTTTAGCAAGGTCAGTTTTGCCCTCCTCCTTTGGGAGGTGGCTATCTTAATCATATTTATAACGTTTACAAAAATCATTCATACCTTCTTAGATTTTATGAGATCTGAGGTACCTAGTAAATTTCTGGAAAGAAACCTCTTTTTTTCCCCAACCTAACAGGATAGGACTGCATTGGATTATATGAAATTTAAATGCATTAGCTGTTAGCCAAAATGAATTTTCATATAAATTAATATTGTTATTGTATTTTAATAACGCAATAGCATTTATGGAATTATGTAGACATCAATCACTTGAGGTGTCTTGGAACAATTATTGACTTCATGCATCATCTGCTTCTTCACTTCAAAATTTGTTGCATTCTTCGTAAATACCATATATCAGCGAGCCATAAAACAAATTTTAAATGCCTTCTAGCCCATCGCAGACACTGTTGTTAGAAAAAGCCCCCTGAGCCGATGACATCCTAATATGTGACTGTGTAATTAAAATTTTGACATATGCAAAGAGTTGTAAAATAGATAAAAGAGTATGTATTGTAAATAGAAGTGTAAAGGCTCTGAGCAGATGGTTCATTTGTGAAAGAGGTACGGGGAGTGCCAAGAAATGACAAACAGATGGCTTAGGTGTGAAGGACAGGCAGGGAAATTTGGAAGAGTTGAAGATGCAATGGACAACCCTCTGGATTTTTGCACACGCTAAGTGAATCACGAGGTTTGAATAGAAGGTTAAACATTTTACATTCTTCTATTCGCATTTATATAAATGTGTCAGTGGAAAATGTCCAGCAATAAAGCCTGATAATAACAATCAAGACAAGTCATGCTTTATAGGCTTTAGGAATACAAAGTCTGTTCAAACTGCAGATATCACTGGAGTGATAACACAGCCACTTCTATCCCAAATCATATGTGTGGGCTGAGTTGTCTTAATTCAAACAGAAATATTCAGAATTGTAGCAAAACCATATTGCCAATATTTACAGGTGCCTGAAAAATAGTTTTAGTAATGTACTAAATGAACTAATGTTTGCCAGCTGCTGCTCCTTGCCTGTCTGCTAACTGTTGCGTTAGCAGTAGGCTGAGTGAATTCTGTTCAAATTTAGGTGATTATATACCAAAGTCATGACTAAAAAGGAATCTTGTTTGGGCAGAAAGATCAGGTCAAATATTTCTTATTTTTTTTGAAGCAATGGCAAGTCTTAAACCATGACCAGATTAAAACTATGATGCTGCTAAATCTATCTTTGAGTCTAACTTTCTGTTACTTTTTGACTCTCTCATATTTGTCAGGCAAGCTTGAAAAATACATCACCAACTACAAAATAGAGGAATTTCTGCACACAAATGGGCAAAAGATCACTTTTAGTAATCAAAACCAAATTTCCTAAGACCTGTGAAAGTGCAGGGATTTAAAGAGTGCTCTTTGATCAGATTCTGTGTGAAAACTTGATCAATGTAGTAAAGAGGGGATTATTTATGAACCATTTTGCAGAAGTCAGTTAGTTTTGTCAGCAGGTATTCATTCTGAAAATGGTAACTGAAACCAGGAAAACCTTAGGCATAGCCAAATAAACGTCCTCATTTTATAGCAATGACTAGTGCCCAACTGAGAAAATATAAACTTACAGGCATCACAAAATGATCCTCTATGTAGCTTTGGGAAAACTTGACTGAACAGATTTTTCAAAGCTATGAAGAAAGATTTTAGCAATTACTCCAGAGAAAAAATAAAAGCAAGACAGAGACCTCGAACCCTTGAGGAAATTGTGCACTGCCCACCTTGCCTGGACTGAAAATCTCACCACAGCAAGTTAGCCTAGCAGATTGTATTAATATGCCTTAATATTTACTGATGGCCAAGCATTCAGAAGCGCTTAAAGCTATTGTAAGGCACTACATGTTTTTCAAAACCTAGCTTTTACAGGGCTGAGAGGAAAAAAAAAATATAAGTCTACCCAGTACAGACTGCTAAAAGGCCACCACCCTTCTGCAGGTAGTTGCAGAGATGTAAAAGTCTTCCAAAATAGCTTAATTTTGTAAATTATGTAATCAATATTTATTCTTTTGTCTTACTACAAAAGGTTATTTACATTTAAAATGGCATTTATGTTTATGAAAAGTACATTTCTGCAAAGCAGTTGTTAAGTGGGAACCTTATTTAAGGTTTACCTAAAGTTTACCTTGCAACTTATTAACTTGCAAAAAACCCAACACGATCATTACTTTTGCATTGAGTAGTTTCTTGCATAATAGTAATACAAATGGAATTAGTAGCTGTGCACAGCGTAGATGCTATGGTAGTGGGGGGAACACTGGAGTGCTGATAAAAAACTGGTCTTTGCTAGCTACTGCTGCATTGTATAAAGGCTTGGCGTTGTTTATTACAACTATTTGAAAGGCAAGCAGAATACAGTTCCTCCAAGAATCAAACCGGAGCTTTCCTACAGTGTCCTGTAGTAAATATTACTGAAAATAACAACTACCTATGCTTGTCTTTGAGGAGTTCCCATAAACTGGTTAAAGCTAATTCCAATTTTTCTGCCTTACAAAGCCCCAGGAGTTATTCTAAGTCTGACCTGCGGAGCAATCTGCCTTCTGAGGTACATGTACCTTTTAGATATTATCTGTATTTTGAACTTCATTTGCATTTATTTTGCTTACTGGATGGTCTCTTTAATCCCTGCCATACTTTTCCTCAGCAACCTTGTTCTTTTCTAGACGTCTCTCTGCCTAGTTAATTTTGTCTCTGCATTTCTCAGGCATGCCAACAGTAGCTAGCATCCTCCCAGCCGTCACTCCTCCTTACGGTGACAATCCCTTCTCCTGCCAGCTTCTCCCTGATTTTCCTACTCAAAACCTTTCTATTGCTCTGCTCTCCATTCCTGTGGTACTACAGTTAGCTATCACGCAGCATAATGCTCATCATCGATCCATACTTTTTTCCCAGGATGTTGGTAAATTTATCTCCTTTTTGCCTGGAGAGGAGCTGCGTAGTTGAGCTATATGTTATTCTCGGAAGGATGAACTTATTTGATCTCCTTTTTTTTTTTTTTTTTTTTAAGCTAAGAGAGAGACTGTTACTTGCGATGTTTTTTTATCTCACTCCTGTATTCAAGGCTATCCTGGTTCTTCTCCTTGATTTCTTTTATCTGCTAGGTATCACACTACACCAGCTGTCCAAAGGAGATGAATTTTTGTAGGGCTGTTTGTGCTATGACAGCTAAGGTTGTGTCAGAAAAGTATTACAAATGACATCCTTCAAAAGTTTCTAGTAGCCATAAACATTTGCTCTAAAAATCTGTGTAGGTTTTTGCTAAGGATATTATTTTTATGTTTATAAATGTAGATGTGATTTATATAAATAATTATGAATAATCTGCAAATAAAATATATTGGTATATTCTAAATGCTGAATAGAAACAATAGAAGCATATCATAAATCTCTATGTAACTACAGATTACTGTTATTTCAGTGGAGGAATTGCTCTTATATAAAAACGTTATTTGAATAACAAACAGCATGCCTAATGCGGTATATGTATTTTTCAATAAATTTAAAGCATTAAAACTATATTTAGATATGATTTATCCTCAGAATTAAAACAAAAGCTCACCTCTACCTCGTGTCTACATATGCTTCTGAACTTCAAAAAATACCTTAAAACAAACCGTATAGAAATACCTCCTTTCCGACTGAAGCACAGAGAAGGTAGAGGCATTCTTCAAGACAAATATAAGATTGCTGATGCCACGTCATAAGACTGAGAATTAAAGAAAAGGATTAAAGCAAACCCAGTCAGAGGGTATAGAGTAATTAAGAAGTAATTGAAACTAAGCGATAGATCCTCTCTCTCCCTTCCAGTCTGTACAGTTGCGAGTAGATCAATGCTTCAACCCTTTGTTTAGCTTGTTTTCTAGGACTACAAGGACTAAATATTGAGGTTTGTAATACAGAAGGGAATTAGAAGTTGTAGAGCTCCCTTTTCTCCCAGGTGGGCTGTTCATAGGATGCACTGCAGGAGAGCAGCCCCTGCGCACCTGCACAGGCGAGGGATTGCTGCGAGCTGGAGGTGGCTCTGCCATGCCGGCACACCGGGGCCAGTCCCTGCCAGGTGCAGCCTGGGTGGGTTGCGAGAGGAAGGCAGATCCAAGCAAGAGAGAAAAAAGGAACTTTCTTACGGATGTCTGACGGTCATAATCTTTTCTTTCTGCTTCTAGCAGGGCTGCGGCAAAATCATAGTAAATTTTGTTTTGTTCTGTTCTCCTCTGTGAGGATAAAAATCTGAAGCTCGTTCCAGTGAGGAAGGCTGTGCCTTCATTTACACTGAAGTCAATGATTTCTTCAGATGACTTCAGATTTATAGTGCCCTGAGTGAGAGAAGAATCTGACCCATAATTTTTTTAAAAATAGTTATGGTTTTTTGCAGTCTTCCTTCTGAAGACTCACTTTCTCAGCCATCAATATTCACACTTTAGAGGCTTATTTCCATCAAATTCCATCAATGACCTTTAGAAATTGGTCCCTTCAAATAAGAAAAAAGACCTCAATTACAACAACATCTGCCTCCATCTAGCACTTTATTTGCCTTAGAGAAGGGATGGAATGATGATTAAGTTAATGGATAGGTCATTTTCATTTTTCACATTTACCATGTAAGTGGCTCCATGAATCACCATTCATCTGGAGCCCAATCGTGGAAGGCAGTGGCAAAACATCCATTGACTTCCACAGGCTCTTTTCCTGCACACTTCAGAGAGGGGAAGTGGAGTACTGGCATTAATCAACCTTTACAATCCATACGATAACATATATCTTTTCTTAGGGCTGGAAAATAAACACTACTGTCACTCAGGCTCCCGTTTCAATAAAATCTCCATTGGCTACCTCAGCTTTTTCTATCGGCATTCCATTAGGCAGCACCACAGCCTTAACGTGGCCACTTGCAAGCAGTAAGCTGACAATTTTGCTCCCTTACCTGGGACAAAACAGAGTGAAATGACAGCTGAAGAGAATAATTTCTCTACCAACTTATTATTTTTTACTAGTCCGATGCAAACATATAACCAAAGTGACATGAGCAGTGATGGAGGGAGACATTAGAGTGTCCCTGTCCGGGTACTAGTCATGCTGCAAAACATTGCACAATCCTGCTTGAAGGGACAGAAAATTGCCTTGTGTGTGTGGACGGCTGATGCTGACCATGGCAGTGAACCCCCTAGGTGGAGAGGATGTAAAATATGTGTATAACGTAAGAGAGGATACGTATAAGACACAGACAGAGACGCAAACAGAACAAGTTTAGGATTTGGGGAGGAACTTGGCTTCGGTAGAAAGAGAAAGCCATAAAGCCAGAGGGTAAGCCCCAGCTACTCACCACCGCAGCAGCTTACCCCTTCCTGGGTCTTCTGAAAAGACAGCCTGCAAGCTGGCCGCCTCGTTCCTTGGTCCAATTATATCCATATCTTTGCAGACTTGCAAGGATCTTCCTCGAAGGGTTCAATTCCCCGTCCTTACTCAGCTTTGCTGGTCTGTTCTTGGCCTTCCCCAACATAACGCTGTGAAATTCCCTGTGTAGATACATGCATTTGCATGTGAACATATGTATATGCAAATGAGTGTGTATGTAAATATACACACACACACAGAGGTCGAGATTGAAAATACAGATTGAATCAAACCAGTACATTTTAAAAGGGAACAGAAGCTTTTAGCAAATGAAGGTTAAAAACATTAGGTTGTCAGTGAGAAAGAAAATAGGCCCCTACTAGCACATTTAAAAGCAAATAAAACATCAGTACGTACATTACCGTTGTGATTTGTTTTCTGATATCTCGTGTATTAAAAAAGAGAGAGGAAGCAGAACAACTTGTGGTAGTGCTGGAGATGACACTGAAACTTTAAAAGACTGAGAGTGCACTGCAACAAATTGAACCAAGTGGGAAGCAAATACGCACAAAGCACGGCTCTCTTTGGAGCAGAAACGCATTATGGTGAGAGGCTGTTTGACCATTCCATTTGTTGACAAAGTTATAAAGATCACGATCATTAGACTGATAAAGTAGTCAAGATTTACAAGAAAAGAAACAGTAACATGGAAAAATAGAGATGGAGATTTTTATTTGAACTGACAAATTACATTTATTATTCAAACACTGTAACCGTCAACTGGCTTAACACCAGAAGGAGCCTTGAAAGATAAGATATAAAAACAACTTTAAGACAGGGCTGGAAAGAACAATATGATCAGCATAAAGGCAATAAAAAACAGCCCAGGAAGTTGTATTCTGAAAAACTTATGCGACCTATAGAGAAGACACAAACTGGGCTGAATGTTGTTGACCTCAGAGCAAGCAGCGGCTGGACTGTGAGGCATGCAACAGCAGCGTCTTACTGGTAGAAAATGCCAAAGGCAGGAAGCTGCATAGAGTACGTGCATTTGGTTAGCAAGCACAAATTCACTTGTGTCACAAAGCAAAGAGAGAGACATGTAAAATGAAGCTCCTCTACAATGAACATGCTGCCTGCACCACGGGACTAACAGCAGTAATATCATAGAATCATGGAATGGTTTGGGCTGGAAGGGCCCTTCAGAGCTCGCCCAGCCCAGCCCCTGCAGCGACAGGGACAGCTTTAACCAGAGCAGGGTGCTCAGAGCCCCGGCCAGCCTGGCCTGGGATGGTTCCAGGGACGGGGCCTCCACCGCCTCTCTGGGCAACCCCTTCCAGTGCTTCACCACCCTCGCTGTAAACAATTTCTTCCTTATAGCCAGTCTAAATCCATTCTTCTCTAGTTTAATATCCTCAACAAAGAAATACAGAAGGCACGTAATTTAGCTGCATATAAATGCACACTCAGAAAAATGTCCTTTCATCCTTAGAGTTTTGAGTGTACACGCATAGGTATAGGTGCATTTTTTCTAATGGCAGAAGTTTGCCCTCTGATAGCATGGAATACTAAAATAATTCAGTATCATGTTGGAATATATCAGCTGTAAAAAGGAACACATCTGGGGATGCGATAACACAAACAATTCTAAGCAAAATTTTATTTCTACAGAGAATCATTCTGTTTAAGCCGCTTTTCCTTATTCTTCAAGGATATGTCATGTAGTTGCCTGAAGATAACATATATCAACTCTAAGCCACATTTATGAACTTCATTCAAAAGCCAGGACTCCTCTGAGTTATTAAACCATTAAAGGCCTCTGTCACTTTTCATACCAAGGTTAATAATAAAATGATTAAAACAGTTAAAGTTAGAACTGCAGCAGTAAAAACGCAACATTGTCACCCATTTTATGAGATTCAAGAACAATTCTAGATGGTTTTTGATGTGAAAACTGTGTTGAGCTGTTTGTAATTAAAAGGTAGCTGCTGGAAAAGGAACTTAAAACGTTATTCATAATGCTATCAAAAGGAAGTTGTTTGATTCTTCTTCCCAGTAAGGAAATTTATCTTGCATTTCATTTAAATATGTTACCTTTAATTTACCTGAGTTTGTTCAGATTAGGAGTCTGAATGTGCTTCCAACATCAGAAGTGCCTCATCAGGAACAATGATGCATTTGCACTGTTAATTTGTTGGATGAACAGCAAAACGTACCATGCGCACGGTTCCTTTTTGACTCACGGGCTTGCCAGCACGCGGGGAGAGCGCTAGGAGAATAATCTGTGTAAAGGACCATGCCTTGAGGCGATGTTAACTCCTGTGTAGGACCCACTCTGCTGTGAAATCCTCGGTGTGGGGGGCCATTCCATGTGCCAGGGAAGACGCCTCTGGGATGGAGCACCCCAAGGTCCAGGGAAGGTGACAAGAGAGCAAATTGACTTCCTTTTGACTTCTGTGGACCTGCAACTTCAGTGTTTGGTTTTTTGGTTTGGTTGTTTTTTTTTTTTTTCTCTAGACACTCATGGCCTCAAGTACACCTAAGAGCTATGACTTACCAAATCTTGTTTCTTGGAGAAGAAACATTTTGGGCTAGCCCCCACCTGCCATTTTCTGTCTCCCTCCATGTCTTGTGAAGGGTGACCAGTCAGATATTGATAACTCAGTCAAGTGATGCTAATTCAGTAACCATCACTACTGCTTCATCTTGTTAAATTCTGGATTTGGGCATCCTTAATTACTTTTCTTACTGAAACTAAAAGAATTATTCATGTGCTTGTATATGTGTTTGAGCATTCTGCTGCTTAGAAACTTATTTTTAAAAGGCTAACCAACAGCTGGAGTTAATGTTACATGAACAATTTTCATCTAACTCACATTTTCAGTAACTTAATCTTCTGAAATTCTGCAGTTGGATTTGAATCATCCAGACACGGCATCTTTAAGTGCAAGCTTTTCTGGGGAAACTTGACAAAAAATGTGGATTCTTCCACAATTATATGTAAATATGTATACACACACATATTTGCAAGTTATTTTTAATAGACAGTGGAAAGCTGATATTTGCTGTAGAAACATTTGCTATAGAAACACTTTCCTGGAGAAGAAATGTGCTGAAATTCCTTCAAGAAATCTTGCTGACAACTTCACTGAATTCTATTGCTGTTTCTATTTTGGGACAGTTTGTGAAGGATTGATCTGGTCTGAGAAAAGCTAAAAGATGGTGTTGTACATTGTATGATGATACAATGAATTTAGCCTTCACGTTACCTTTCAGACTTGTGCACTATAGCAATCTTTCAGTTTTACAACTGGATGCTGTGTAACAAACATAACTGTACAACACTGCAGATTTCTCACACCTTTAGTTAGCTCTGTGTTGCTCTTAAACATTGCTACGACATCCAAATGCTGAGTTCTGCTGTGATACAAAAAAAAAAACCACTAACATGTGGGAAATGATAGGACCTCTAGCCAAGATAGTGTCCTCATTTAGGCCATAAGAGTACATCATATGAAAACCATTTATCTAAAACATACGCAGCTGAACAAAAACCAGAGCAAAATTATTCCAATAGTTGTGTACCCAATCATCTGAGTTGTGTTTAGAGAAATCCAAATGAAAAAAAAATCATGCCCTTGAATGAAAACTAGGCTTCAGTGCACACCAACATGAAGTGATAATTAATGTAACGGGTAATCTCTCCTTTGCCACAGCAAAAGATGCCCATTCGTTACCAAACTGCATCACTTGCACTGTGCTTCTGTGTAAGAAAAATAGGCTCCCTTCATTAAGGTTCAGGAAACAGGAAAGAAAGAGGAAAGATAAACCCCGCTGCTCAAAATCTAACTTCAATTTGAAGTAGATAATGTGCGTGTAGACATGGCAGTATTTGTGTGATAATTTGCTAGAAACAACCTACTCGAATTAACTTCTCATCCTATTAGCTTGCTCTTGTTGAAGATAGCAATATAACGTTGTAAAAGTCACTCCCTCAGTGTGTATTGTTTCTTTATAGTAAAATCCTATGATTTATTATTTTTATTTCTCATCGCCTGTGTTTTGGTTTTTTTTTTTTTCCTCTGGAAGAAAGAGCTGATTAGTCTCACTTCAGGCTGTTTCACCCGGAAATAGAGAAAAAGCTAAAACAAGCTAGGAAAAAACACTACAGGAGCTA
This sequence comes from Pelecanus crispus, assembly GCF_030463565.1. Classification (NCBI taxonomy): domain Eukaryota; kingdom Metazoa; phylum Chordata; class Aves; order Pelecaniformes; family Pelecanidae; genus Pelecanus; species Pelecanus crispus. Next base: position 48,073,213 of record NC_134649.1, read on the forward strand.
TTTTGCTCTATCCGTAATTTGAAAGAGCTCTTCAGCCACTGTGCTGTTAAATTCCACCGGGTTCTGCTGGAAGAAAGAGAATGCTGCAGGCAAGGCGCTGAGGAATTAACTTGGGGTTTTTTCAGCTGCGTCTCTCTCCTTTTTGGAAAACATTTTTAGATGAAATCCTTGTCGTAGCCTAAAATAAATCTCATACTTGAGATACATAACAGCAAATCTTATTTACTCTGTGTGGTAGTGAGAAATCTGTTTTTCAGGCAACATGAGAAAATGGGATTCTACTTGTATGGTAAGATGAGGATTGAAGATGATGCTACTGGAGCAAGGGGACACGGTGTCTTCTTACTGTCCGACACACTGGTTACTATCTGTGCTAGCAAGCAGAGCTCAGGAAGAAGGGATCTCTGGTCAAACCAGTCCTGAAGACCTGCTGTTCACAACATTTCAGGGCCATGCACGGAATGCTCTACCCTGCAGCGCGTGGAGCATATGGGGTGCTGCTGGAGCACATCTTCCAGAAGAAACCCAGTGCGGGTACTTTGAGATGGCAACCAAAGTGCAGTGAGTAACCAAAGAGCAGCCCTGCGGAGAAGGACCTGGGGGTGCCGGGGGGTGAAAAGCTGGGCACGAGCCGGCAATGTGCGCTGGCAGCCCAGAAAGCCAACCCCATCCTGGGCTGCATCCCCAGCAGCGTGGGCAGCGGGGCGAGGGAGGGGATTCTGCCCCTCCGCCCCGCTCTGGGCAGACCCCCCCTGCAGCCCTGCGCCCAGCTCGGGGCCCTCAGCACCAGCAGGACATGGAGCTGCTGGAGCGGGGCCGGAGGAGGCCACCAAAATGCCCCGAGGGCTGGAGCCCCTCTGCTGCGGGGCCAGGCTGGGGGAGCTGGGGGTGCTCAGCCTGGAGAGGAGGGGGCTGCGGGGAGGCCTGAGTGCGGCCTGGCACTGCTGAGAGGGGCCTGCGGGAAGGGGGGGGCAAGCTTTTAGCAAGGCCTGTTGGGACAGGACAGGGAGTGATGGGTTTAAACTAAAGAAGAATGGATTTAGACTGGAGATAAGGAAGAAATTGTTTACAGCGAGGGTGGTGAAGCTCTGGAAGGGGTTGCCCAGAGAGGCGGTGGAGGCCCCGTCCCTGGAACCATCCCAGGCCAGGCTGGCCGGGGCTCTGAGCACCCTGCTCTGGTTAAAGCTGTCCCTGTCGCTGCAGGGGCTGGGCTGGGCGAGCTCTGAAGGGCCCTTCCAGCCCAAACCATTCCATGATTCCATGATTCTAAGGGGAGACAACCAGGAGATGTGTTTCCAAAGGGCACTACTGCTGCCTGGGCTGAGTGAAACCACTGATGCAGATGCACTCATTTTGGATAAGAGGGCAGAATAACAACATGGTAAACGAGTCAGCTGTTCAGATGCAATGAGGATACCGTGGCACTGGCAGCAGAGTCTGCTGAACAGTTCTTTACTCTCAAGTGAAATGACAGTTTCATATGACCAAAAAAAAAAAAAAAAAGAAACCTGCTTTGCAAGTTCCCCAGGCGAGTCTGGTGGGGAACCAGCTGACTCTTCGTGTGATGGGCCTGGGCGAGGCGGCATGGCCCATTTGGGAGAAGCTCAGGGTGGAGGTGCAGCATCCCCAACCTGCGTCTGCAGGAGCCTTGAACCCACTGCCAGAAAGAAGAGTCAGAGATCCATATGCTGCAACTTCTAAGCAGCATCTGAGTACCTAACTGCTCCTCCGTAACATGCACCGTCTCCTCCTTGTTACAACCTTGCTTTTCTATGAGGCTGTGGAAGAGAAAATTTAAGTTATTTCAATTTCTTCAACAAAGCCCACTCAGGGAAACAAATGGTAGCTAAACAGAACAAAACCAACTCTTCTTCCCAAAACCTCAAAATAAGGCCATGGTAGGGATAAAATCTTCATGTTATCTATTATAATTCACAATAATTACATTTATTATTGGCTTATTTTAATCGTCTTTAGACACACTAGAATAATATTTTCCTTTCAAATTCAACAGAACACAGAGTTTTAGATTACTTATATTTATGAAAGGAATTATATGATGTGATGTGCCAGTGGGAGACAGGATATGCCAACCCAGGAGATCTTTTCCCACTTCTATTTCTCTTTCAGTGTTTCCGTGTTCCTACTTAGGAGGCTGGTATAATAAAAGTGCTACTCATAATATGCCATATATTTTTTCAGATTACTTTAATAGTGCCAAAAAGATAACCAATGAATAATCATAACAAAATACACGTAAAGGGGATCACAAATCTCACTGATGCAGAACAGGAAGAATTTATTTTCAAAGTGTTGCTAATGACTTTCTGCCTGCCCCTTTGAAAATTGCTTTGAGCTTAGTACTATCCCTTGGAAATCCAATTCATAAATTCACAAGCAGCATGAAATTCCAGTAGGAAATAAACCACTTTTATTCAAATGTATTACAGGATGTTAATGCTGTTTCTTAGAACATAAACTGCAGTAAACACCGCACTGAAATACAAACGAGGAGTGACCTTACTGTATGGGTTCGAAAAGTTTCTGGGTTAAAAAACCAAAGCTCAGCACACAGACGGCTAACAGATTATAAAAAAAAGGATCCAGATGATATTCTATGGCTAATGCAATCAAAGAGAAAGCAGCGCTCCTGCGAGCAGCGTATCCCTTCCCTGCATCAAGGAATCGATACGGAGAGCTGGTGCTTTGGGGAGCTGGAGGGACAGGCACAATGCTTCCCAATGCAGCGCCAAAAAAAGCAATATGCAGAGAGCAGGTGCTGCAGACTGGTGCTTTGGCAACAGCGCTGTGTCATTCAGCAGCTGCTGATAAGTGATAATTTTTCATGGGAGCTATCTCAGAAGCGTTTCTCCAAGTGGCTGGTTCTCGTGACTGCCTCTGCTCTCATTTTACTCTGAGTGCTCCTCTTAAGCACACTCAACTGATCTCCTCTGCCTGGAGAGCGATAGAAAGTTGCTGAAATTCTATATATTGCCACTAAACACATGCTGGTTTGTAACAGGACTCTGGAAATAACGGGTAGTCTCCTTGTATCATACTCTCCACAGCTCTGCTGAATATTTTTTCCTCCATGCAGGTGGAAACGGCTTCTCATACTGCCCAGCATTGCCAGCACTTATTTGGCAGCCTTGTGTCAAGAGCTGCTCACTCCCTTTTCCTCTCCTCTTTTTTAAGCGAAGCCAACCCATATTCTTAGAGAATCATAACAGGAAGTGATAGAGGTATCTAAGACACAGAAAAAACAGGGAGCTCACAACTTCCTTAGAAACTGATGGGTGCGATGGGTGCCCAGGGCCTGGGAGCTCCCATCCTGCAGCACCAAGAGGCGTGAGACCGCTCGGGGACTCTGCTGAGCACTCGTGTGAAACCACTGGTGACACCGCAATGGAGTGAAATGGTGCCTCTTTGGGGGGGGGGGGGGGGATCCTTAATTGCAAATCAGAGTAATTACCTTTGAAAAAAGAAAAGATTAATCAACTGCAGCTCCTGTAGGTCCTGGGGAACAGAAGGTTGTCAAGCCCAGTCCGGTTCTCGAGACAAGAAGTGAAAGATCAGCCACCTGGAACAGCACCACCGGGGAAGGCTCCGGAGCAGCGGACGTGGCTTTCGCGGGAAAGCTCATGTCTCTCTCATCTTCTGCAATTCTCTCAAAATATTAAATGGTAAATGAAAGTGACCTCTGCTGCATGTCAAGACCTATGCAAACTTTTTCAGTATCCAAAGAATTCACCCCTACATAGCTCACTTTTAATCACAATATAGTATTTTTTAAGAATTGTGTTAAGTGCCTATAGAAGAAGAAAGGGCAACTTCATCGACTAGGGTGACCAAATTACTGGAAAGACAGAAAGACTAAAAGGAAAGGAGGAAATATCAAGAATTGGCCGATTTGGGATTAATGCTCAAAAAAACTATACTTATCCATAAATGCTGTCTTGAGATCTCTATAGCTGTATGATGTATCTCTATTATCAGTGTGCTGACTTAGAAGAAAGGTTGTTAAAGCTGCTTCTAAACAAACATTTTCGTAAGTAAAAAAAAAAAAAAAAAGTCTTGCTGAGTTATAACCTTTCCTCTTACAGTTTAAGGATCTACGTTCCACAGAGTAAGCGGGCAATTTCCACTCGTGTCAGGGAGCGTATCTGTCTCCTGGGCTCAGCTCTCAAGTGCTCATGCGGTGCAAGGTGTCTCCAGCGACTCCGACCACCCTTCCTTTCAGCCCCTGCTCTACTACCTGAGGCCAACAGCCTACGGCCCGTCCCTGTACTCCTCTTCCCTCCGGGATAACTTGCGGCCAAACAGCCTCTTTAAAATACTCTTTATTTTAACAAAAGCACCGTAGAGAAAATCTGTTTCAAAACCCAATACGGAGCTAAATCTCCCTTCAGACAGCACTCCTGGGATCTGGGAAAGGTCAGTTCCTTCAGGCTTTTCCACAAGCCGCCACCGCCGGGGCTCTGAAGCTCCCCCAGCCCTGGCCTTCTTAACTCTTTCCTTTTGAGCTCCAAGATCCCAGACTGGGTAAAACACGATTGTCACTCAAGAGACAAAAGCAGCAAAATCTTCAACATAAACTGCATAAGCCCTTGCCTTGCTGAGAAAGAACCTAGACGTTCCTAATTCCACTTTGATGGCAATAGACCAATTTTTGTATTTGCCACTTTACTTTTTTCTTAAAACGCTAGGAATTCAGTGATCATGATGAGTAACAAACACTCTGCTGCATTTGACTAATGGCCTCTCTTAATAACTATATTGTACTTTGGTATTCTTGCACTGTAGCCTCTGAAGAGTTTAGTGCATTATTAAATACCAATTCCAGTTCTGTCATTTCAGGCTTAATGCAGCTGAAGCTGTCTTCATATTCAAAAACCAGGTCCTAAGACAATCACATGAATATCTCATTGCTTAAAATTAGACATCTAAATTCACCTTAAACATCCAAATAAAGTCAGATGAGTTCTCAAAAATGCTAAGAATCTGCAGTGTTCACAGAAAACAGGGAAACTGGATGATACCCAGCATCTTTAGGAATAAAGAATTCTGTTTTATACCAAAATGTACAGGCTTACTTGCTATATGTCAGGTACCCATACTTGAGTATCTTCTTCAGCGAACTCTGTATTTCATATCCAGAAATGTTTTCATTTCCTGGAATAGCTGTGTTTATTACTTTAATAAACTGAATTAGGAAATACGGTTATTGGTTTTCTAACTAGGCTGAATTAAGTTTCATTAAAAAATAAAGTCTAGGATTCCAGTTTATACTTGACAGAAAGGCACTTAAAATGTTAAAAACACCATATCCCTTTTCCTTTCTCTTAATATGTAGATAAAGAAAATCCTTCCTGCATTAAACCTAGAGCTATTCTCAACAAATGGACTAAGGTATCATAAATAAAACTTTTAATTAAAATATCTAATATATAATATTTCTATACTTATTATGTGCATGATTTTTTTCTGTTTGTAGATCTCAGAATAAAAACTGTAAAATGACTTTATTAAACTAGCAGGGTGATGCTCCAAAGCTCTCACCTTGCCTCTCCTGCAGGAAGGGAATTTACCCAGCCCAGCTGCTGTGGGGTGCAGAAGGTGCTGCTGCTGCTGGTGGCCACGATCCTTTCTCTGGAAGTAGGTGAGTAACATGGACATGGGCTGCAGCATCACAGCGAAGTAAAACCCACCAAGAAATTGCGTGTCATTCCTAGATAAAATTAGCTTGTCTCACACACAACCGATTTAATGGCCATGTTAGAGGCATGTCTCAGTTACGAAAGGAAATACCAGGTAGTAGCTTTTTTGGGGCTTATTACTTTCAGATCTAGCACTGAGACAGGTAGGGCACGACTTTTTCAAAGCAGATATCAAGTTAGTTGTACAGCCAGCGATAATGCTCCTGCGGCTCCTGCTGAGGCATTATGGTACCTCGCCGCCTGGCTGGTCTCTAATGGGCATCAGCTGACGCCTTTCTGAAAGCTCTGCTGCAGCATGATTTACTGTGCAGCGAGTGAACGGGGGTACCTGGGAGCAATGCAAACAGGTACAACGTGAATACTGGATGCTTCAAAGCAGTTTGCCTACTGTGAAAGAGAGCCAAAATAGAACAGTGACAAAAAGGTGTAAACGAGTTTTTTCCTCCCGTGTACTTACCTTCACTACAAGGCTGCAGCCTGGGGCCTCCCCATGCCCATGTCCCTGCAGAGACTCTTTGGGAAACCCACCCAGGATCCACGGATGTCCATCTTGCTAGGACTCGAGCCTGTGGCATGGATGGCCCACACGCGTCTGTTCCCGTGGACAAGAGGCCAGGCAAAAGCTGCAGGATCGAGTGCAGGACCAAGTCCTGAGCAGGAATGAACCAGCTCGACACAAGTCCAGCAGCGCACAAGTCCAGCAGTGCATGGCCCTTCACTGGCATCATCTCACCTTACCTGTAGGTCTCTTACCTGTTGCAAAGCTAGTGTAGCAACATTGCTTTTTTTTTTTTTTTTTTTTTTTTCTTTTTGTTGGAAGTCTCACAGTAAGAGAGAGTTCCACCATTAACCAGAGTCCCCCTATGACGGGACTTTGTTCACACTGAACTTGGCAAAAGCAGTAGTCACTGCTATGTGAAGCGTCTCTCAGCTTTTTGCTTGTCACGTCCCTTGCAGACCAATTCCAGCTGCATTTATTAATGAAGAATCACTGAAGCACGAGCTAATTCTTTTATCTACACTTTTGTCCCAGCAAATTGGTGTTTAATTGTCTGAATGAAAAAAATTGTGGGTGGACAATGTAGCAAAGATAAACCCATGGATTCTCATCACAGAAACAGTTAAAAGCTCTGTTTATTTCCACACAGGAGCCCGTTCAGTATATTTATAAAAGCCACAGAGCTGCTTTGGACTGTGGGTGGGTTATTGTGTACTAATTTCCACTTGCAAGGCTTTCAAATGATAGATTATCTCCAACAAAAATGATTGTGGAGCTAAGCTGAAAAGGTTCCCTAAGCTGAAAAGGTTCACTTACCTCTAAATATAATGGCAGATTCAGTACATGTTCATCTTATTCCATGAAAATTACTCTATGCGAGTTAGAAGGAAGTACTGAAAACTTTTTTCCCAGATTCATAATTAAATCACTGCACTTCCCACTTAACTTGAACGTTGCAAGGTTATAGTATGGGAAAAGAGAGAAAGCATTAAATACAGTTTCTGTGACAGTAGCTAATAAAAGGAGAAATATTGAAAAAGCTTTATGAGAGGTTTAATAAGTAACTAAATGACCTAAACCAAACAAAGTACTTACCACTGGGAAGTCAAAACTGTGCCAAAGCCCTATTTGCAAATGCTGAAGGCTTAATGACACAACCATTTAATTCTTTGTCTTCACTCAGACTTTTTTAAACTCAGCTGAAGCGTACAGACAATATAACTTAAGACAAAGCCACCTTTATGCAAGCCAGGCAAGCCAACCCACTGAAATCAGTGAGAGGATTTCTGGCATAATGCAGTTTCAGACATTAGGATGTAAGAACCATACTTTTTATTTTATAACGAATCTTATGATCTTCCTGGACCCCAATCCAGCCCAAAGCACATTCTTTCCTCTGACAGTTTATCAATAGTTAAAAAAGGTAATTAATACATCTGAAGCTATTAATCTGTCAAAAAAGTGTAGGTTCAGAAATGAGTGTCTTAAAGAGCAAGAGCGCGTGCAGGTTTTCCCGAGTCTCTGAGTCCCTCAGAGAAAAGCAGAACTTGCGTAGGCAGCAGCTCAATCCACATTCACAGGTCACGTGCAGCATAAACAGAAATGCAGTAGAGTAAATCCCAAAGAAATAAGATGACATTGAAGAACAAAGTGTTTTTTTGAGGTTTGCTCCACATGGGACCATCATAGTGCACTTGGATGAGGGGTTGAGTGTTTCCTCCTCCTGCAAGGAGAGGAGGACAAACCCGTGCGCCCTTCCTTGCCTGGTATTACAGGCAGGCATTTTTGCCTTTTGGCTGTTGTTACCACTGCTGCCGTGCCTTTGCAGGCTTCAATCTTGAAAGGATAATAATTGAAATGATGAATAGTGCTGAGAGGAGCAGCAGTGAATGACTGTCAAATTACAATCTCAGGTTTTGGTTTCACGTCCGCTCTTCACGGAAGTAATGAGAACAGAGCAGGACGTTCAGTGCCACCAGGCAAGAACAGAACAGTAAAATACGAATTAAAAGTAAAACAAACCAAAGCTGCACTATTGCCTAGAGTCTCAAACCATTATTTATCTTAACGAGGGAAATAATTCAATAGGGCATGCAATATTGTCCATTGTTGCTGTCTTTAGGAACAACTCAAGCTATAATCTCCCCACTGGCCCACTGGTCCAATGCAGACATTCCCATACAGAAGTTATATCCTCACCTCATTTCTCCCAAAATCTTGCTGCAATCAATGGGAATTTGGTGTAAGAAAATATTGCAACATATCACATCATAATCTTTATGTTACAGCATGTCAGACTAACATGACAATAAATGGCTGAGTGGAAGGAAACAGCAGTTTAAACCCATATCAATATATAACCCTTAGCACCACAAAGCAGTTTTAGTAACTCCTGCAATGGTAATTGATTAACGGTAACATGTTAAAAAACCCACATAAATAGATGCAATAGCTAATTACGAAAAAATCACTTTCTTGTCCAGTTGCATGAAAAGCACAGGAATGATTTCCCAGCTTGTGAAGTTAGTAAATGAAAGAATAAAAAAATCAAGCTGCATGTGGCAGAAGCCAGTTAGTAGAGACAGACCTGTGCTGCAGAGGTAGAGATTTCCCTGCCAGTATAAGGGTACGGCCAAAGCCCAGACAAAGGGAGGCAAAAACTGGAGGGTTTTTTGCATGCATTATATTAGCAGACATGTACCTGAACAGAAAAATAGATTTTTTTTTTTTTTTCCTAATATTTGTCCCCCGCAATGTGTGTGTCAGCCTTTCAGGCATCAGGTCCTCACTGAGCTTGATGCTGTCTGCCTTAATTCACACGAAGGACAGAGGCAGTCAGAGAAACAGCCAGGTAAGCGGAGGTACCCGTGCTGCCCACCCAGTGCCAGGCTGTTGGTCCCTACGAGGGTGATGGCAAAGCCACGCTGGGGTTTGGAGGGGAGCAACGAAGGAGCTGCGGGGGCTCTTCCCACAACGGAGATGAGTGCCGCAGCCGGGGGCTTTGCGGGAAGCGTCAGAGATGAGCAATGCCTACCGCTGTTGTTGGGCCATGAAGCCAACATCGCAGTAATGAACTGAGAGATAACCGAGTGAGCAGAGGCCATGGAAATGAGAGCAAGTAGCTTACGTTTGCTCCGACACAAAGAGGAGCTAATGGCAGAGCACTGCTGGCGGGTGAGGTGCTCAGATTACAGAACCAAATATTCATTACTGAAATATTTTGAATGCGTACGAGTGGAATAAGATGGGATTTGTCAAGGCCAGAAGAGAATGGTGCGTCCTTTCTCTACTCTGTCTCAGGCAGAAATCCCTCTGAAAATCTGAAATACTTCCTTGGTTTTTTTTTTCCCCACTGAAACAGAACCTGCTGCATTGATCAGGGGTTACTGGGAGCTTCTGTTTACACAGAAACCCTGTGGCAGGGCACATACAGAACTAGAGTAAATGGGCAGTTATAATCAATATTTTGATTACAGGTAATTTGTTAGCTCCAGCATGCAAACAGAAGACTAATTAGATGGGACGATGCAGCTCACATAAGCAAAGTCAAGATACCAGCTGTTAGAAAGCAAACTGAGAAAGAATTGCCAGGTTTTATATTTTCCATGACTTAGAGAAGCAAAACTGCTGCTGATCTGACGTTTCACAAAACTTGCTGCGAACAGCGTGGCACAGAGGTTCAGGCAAACATATTGTAATGAGAGGATGTAGAATGCAAAAATAATTAGTCAAGGTTTATGCAGCCTACCAGCTAAACACAGGACACTGTGAAATTATCAAAGACACTGTACGGGAGTATAATAATATGAAAGTGTTGTATGGCAGATTCAGGGAGTGGATCTGCAGGCCTTCGTAGCACAACTAATACAACTTCATTGCCAGTTAGTCTTGTGATTAGTCACTGGAAGTACAGCAAAACATGGATAAAATAGCTTACTTGCACTGTATCATCCACCTCCTTATTTGCCTGATAAACTACTTTCTCCATTTCTGCTCTTAACACATTTTAGAAAGAAAGACTTCTTGAAAGCCATCTATGGGACTCAGATGCTGATTTCCCTTCAAACAAGTGGGCTCTGAATACCAAAATCACAGAAGTATCTTTGAAAGGGTCTGCCTTCATCTTTGCCTTCTCTCATCATTAAAAATATTCTTCCCGCATCGCCAGTAATTTTCATCAGCCAAGATCAGAGAATTCTGCATGCTGGGGAGGAAACACGGAGAGCCACCTGAACAGCCAACAATCACCACAAGCTCCTGGCAAGGCAGCTGTATTACCGTACAGGTAATGCAGTGAGTCACGGAGTGCAAAATACGCACCTGCAGAAAGCTTTAGAGCAAACAGCCATCCCAGGGGAAGGTGAAGACTAATTAAAACTAGTGCTACAAAAAGATGTTACTGTTCTAACGTGTTAGTAGGAGCTAGTGCATGAGAGGGCAATAAAAGAAATGTCAAGGGAAGTGAGCAATCGTGGAAGAGCCTGAGCTAAAGGATGCAAAGACAAGTGTCTGGGGAAGCAGGGCAGAAGCTCTGCTTATAGAAAATAGAGTTCTCCAAAAAATTAGAGGGTGGGGGAAAGAATGTGCAGATGAGTCTCTCTGCCACGGGGACAAGGCATGATCTGTGCTCTCAGAGGCAGATGCTCATACCCGAATAGATGACATTGCTAGATGAGACCATTTGATTTCATATAATCATTATCCAGGACATGGACTCACCTGTATGTGATAGTCCAAGATTACTTCTCAGAGATGGTTGGAACTGTGCTGGAATAGGAAAGAGAAGACTTAGATTTCCAGCTCCTTGCTCAAGGTTCAACCTGCAACCCACAAATCACTCCCTAGTGCTGTTGGTCAGCTATACAACTCACACCGTGCACACCTTTATTACAGATGTGCCTTGGAAAGCCCTACCGGCCCCCCTTGCGAGCGTGGAAGGCAGGGCTTGTGTCCTTGCCTCTGCCCCTTCTGGCTCTGAGATCCCCAAGGCAGTGGGCAGACACCTGCCTGGAAGACATAAGTTCTCTAGCAAATATACCTCAGTACCTGACGGACTGAATTCATTCCTGGTTCACATCTATTATGATACAGAGCATAGGAGGATCTTTTACAAGAGAGAATTTTAGGTGGCAAAGTCATCTGGGTTGCAACCAGTGTGCTGCAAACTGAAGCCTAATGAGCACCTAACCCTTCTCATAAAGGAACAAAGAACTGTGAGTCCACCTTCCCCTCCTGTCTTCAGCCTCCTGGAAAAATAAAAAAAAAAAAAATTCGCAAAGTGCCTGAAACTGGGCAACGTGCAGTGCCTGAGCCTCTGAAAGCAGTATGATAAACCCTTTCCCATCTGGTTGGTCTTCAGCTAATTAACAGACATGGTTGAAAATGAGCACCAGTTAATTGGAGCACTCTGTTCTCCCTTTCCCTGGCAGGAATTAAATGGATTCCAGATGATCAGCGGTTCAACATTTTCCAAGTAATCCCATTCAATGCCATCAGTCCTGGGCCAGCCACCCAGCAACTTGCACACAACCTCACCTTGGGCTATGAATCCAAAGAGCATCACTGGAAAGGAAAACTTGCTAACTATCCTGAAACGGCGGGCAGATGTGTGCAGTCTCCAATTCATGAGACAGACTGGAAAACATGCCACCTGCAAATAGGAAGAGGCCAGCTGAGCTACAGGCATGCCTTTTCTCTGAAGCCAAGGGAACCCTCCAAGCTAGCCCACGCAACCTAAAGGTGCAAAGGCAATCTTGCAGTGCTGTTTGCAAGAGAACTGCAACGTTAAGCAGACGGTTCTGTGAATGCCCTGCAGGTGACTGGTGCCAGATCTCTGAATCTGGGGTCCTAAGAAGTAGAAAAAGCACCTGCATGCTCCCACTGAGGAAAAGATGTTAAAGCATTAAAAAAACCCTCTTGCATTACCTTAAGGACTTGCAGATACCACCTTCACCAAGATGTGCCCTGGCCCACCTGCCAGGCAAAGCAGCCCAGGACATCCGCAGGCTTTTGGGAGCAGTGGCTGGGCAGTCCCCGTGGTGCAGCCTGCCAGCCCAGCCCCACTCTCCTCCAGACCGTCGCAGTTCTTCCCACAGCTACATGGTTATAGAGAGACTCTGTACTCCAAACAAGTGATCTGTAAACCCCAGCTGTCACGTCGCGTTCCTCCAGGGAACTCCTTCCCTCGGACCTGCTGCCATCCAAAGATTTTATTTCTCCATCCTTTCCTGCTCCAGCTCCTGCTAGTATTCTTCTCCTGGCCTCCCAGTCCCTTTTCCAGCAGCTTTCACAGTGACATTATCCACGCCCAAACACAAGGAACAGCTTTTAATGACAGAAAGACATCCCTTAAATACTCTCCATATCTCCCAATGTACAGCATTAGTGGAATAAGTTAAACTGTGGCCCCTGCCAGTGATGAGCCAGTGATGTCTCTGTCCTGTTGTGGTCGTTTGCCCACAGATGGTTTAAACTCCCCCATCTCACAAAACACAAACAAGCAAGAACAAATCACCTCCCCAAACACATAGGTGAGCGAAACTGTAAAAATACTTGCAGCAACATGAGCACCAAAATGAAGATCAGGCCAGATGTTGCGATTCAGCTGTATCATGAATAATAATCCCCAGGATTTCCCTGAAAACTAGGGATGACTATTGTAACATCCATGTGAACATAATAAATGCAGAGATGTCCTTTAAAATATACCATATACAGTGACGAATGCTAAACCCGGTTGTTTTCATGTATGCAACTCTGTACAACACACGAGGGGTTTTATTTTGTTCTCAGTTGCAACACTGTAAAGCAGGGCTAAGCCCACTGAGGTCATTAGATGGGCTGCAATGAAACCGAGGTATATGAGAACAGACTCACATCTGATGGAGGTTTTCTTTATTTCTCCGCAAGATGAAATTTTTAAATTCTCCTGGCATGTCTTGTTTTCTGCTCTTTAGTGGATTTAAAAAAAAAAATAAAAGAAGCATATTTTCACTCCCAAACTATGATAATTTCAAGGATTTTTCTTCCTATATTCATCTTAAATAATTAAATCCTAGCAAAATTGCACTGAAAGATGGATTAACTAAGAGGAGTTCTACATGTCTGAGTTTTAATTCTGTGTTTATCAAGTTTGGAAATAAGAAAGCATAAATAAAATATCTCCATGGGATGCTAATTCACCTCTCTTTCTTTAATACATGAAATACAGTTGCGGAATACAGATCACCTTCTCGCTAGAAACATCATTTAATATTTATTACTACACCATTCGGCTCTGCAGATGTAAGGAGGGTATCACCCCACTTCTTGATCTGTGATCTTTTAGGGTCCTGACCTCAGCCACCGCTAAATGGTGCTGGAGCAATGTTTATTTTACCCCAGCAAGCAAAGTTCATTTTAAACTACAGAAGTTTGGACGTTTCCGAGTCTCAGACTTTTAGAAGCACCAATATAAAGTCCATCTTTCTTCACTGTAATACAAGCGAACAGCTTTGCGAAACCAGTTTAAGGAATTTCTTTTGCTGTGGAAATGGGAGCCTTATCAAAGTGGAGCCTCATCAAATTGGAAGAAATCCCGTGATCCTGCAAGGCCAGAGTCACGCTGAAATTGCCTCTGCAGCAGGCTGCACGGTGGTTTCTGTTTCCCAAAGGGCTGCACTCATTAGGCTATAAAGAGCTTTCCAGGAGCTTCCAGGAGAAAGCAAATTTCACATTGTGATAAAAAAAGTAAACTGTACTTTTCAGAAAAATGTAAATGTGCTCCATTCTTAATAAGTACTGACATTTTCTGTGGATTTTATGCATGCTGAGCAATTTGGGTAGGTGGGTGATACCCTGCATTCTTCATGGATGTTTACTTGTCCTGGCTTAATGGGTTCAGCTCTGCTGTACGTATGTGTATAAATACACGCGTACATACATGAGTCATATCACATCAACGTAACTTAATACAGTGTGATGTACCTATATGATAAGACTAATAATAGGTAGCGATTTTTAAGTATCGGTCACCTGTCTCCTTATTTTGCGCACTTCAAAAAGTGACAGTTAAAAGAGTAAAAGCTAATTTGCTGGCAGTTGTCACCCTGGAGTCACTGTGTGCTCTGAATCTCTAATGCATTTTGAGTTATGGTGATAAACTTAACAGTATTAAGGGCCCTGCTCCATCTCTCGGATGGATATGACACAAACCCCAAGCACGTCAAAGGAAAAAACACTGTTGATTTCAACAGCTTTTCAAGAGAGTGGTTTAGAAAACAGTGGGAGCTCTTGCGTACTGAAAACTTTTGAAGATCTGGCCCCTTTGAACAGGCTGTCTTAAATACCTGTGCCTTTACGCAAACCCTTCAGGTGGTAACATATCTTCCTTCCAGCACGAGAAATGTGTGCTAATAGGAGGGTATTTTTAAAAAGAGCAGTCACCCCAAAGCTCGACTGCATCTCTAGCAAAGATCTGTTGTTCAATAGCCACTTTGGTTCGTGGTTCAATAGCTACTTTGCCTGCCTTCCTATTTATAATACTAAACAAAATGCACCAAGAATTACAAGGTTCCAGGTGAGAGCCAGTACTATAAAACATCTTCACCTCCTCATTCCTACCAACACCAGGCAGAAATGCATGCTACGCTTTCACTCACTGTCGTGGTGTAGCCCCAGGCAGCAGCTCAGCACCACGCAGCCATCGCTCACTGCCCCTACCCTGGTGGGATGGGGGAGAGAATCGGAGGAGTGAGAGGGAGAAACACTCCTGGGCTGAGATAAGAACAGTTTAAGAATTGAAATAAAATAAAGTAAAATAATAATAATAACAATATAATAATGATAATAATAATAACAATACACAAAGCAAGTGATGCCCAATGCAATTGCTCACCACCCGCCGACCGATGCCCAGCCAGCCCCCGAGCAGCGATCGCTGCTCCCCAGCCAACCCCCCCAGTTTCCATACTGCCCATGACGCCGGATGGTATGGAATGGCCCTTGGGGCAGTTGGGATCAACTCTTCTGGCTGTGTCCCCTCCCAGCTTCTTGTGCCCCCGGCAGAGCATGGGAAGCTGAAAAGCCCTTGCCTGGCATAAGCAGCACTGAGCAACAACTAAACCATCAGCGTGTTATCAGCATTCTTCTCCTACTAAATCCAAACCACAGCGCTGTGCCTGCTGCTAGGAAGAAAATTAACTCTATCCCAGCCGAAACCAGGACACTCATGTACACATGCTTAACTCACTATGGTCTGAAGATTTGTGGCATTTAGCCTTTGAATTTCTTTTCATCTGACGAACCGCGCATACAGCACATCCACTCTGGCTGGGGCTCTTGCAGACCCCCATAGGGCAGCACGAGCAGCAGATCCAGCCCACCACCAAGGCAACAAAACATCCTGAAACTGTTGAAATAGAGGTTGATCCACCAAGGTCCTCCGTGGACACCTCAGGACTGCTCGTTACACCTGTACAGCCCCCTTAACCTGTGCGTCTTCCAGCACAGCAAGGTCTTGAAACCAGGAGAGATGACCGCCTTTCTTGAATCTGCTCCATGACACTGACTTTGGTCTTTTGGATACAATAGCACCCAACCTTTGAAATATAAATGATAGGCTGGATCCCAGTTTAACCCACAGGTATAAAACTGTATGCTGGTGGCATAGCAAAGCTTGGGGCAGGAGTTGTTGCAATAGTGCTGAGCTTATTGGGGGTGCCCGCGTGAACCGTAAACCAGATGTCGGTGCTATTATTTCAGCCTCTAATCGCGCTGTCATTAAGCGTGTAAGAAAAGAACGTACATGAAAAGAAAAAGGACGTTTCTATGAAAAAAGGGTTAAAATAGTCTCATTGTGAATTTCCATCTCTGCACCCCAAAAATGTTTTATTTTCTTAAAATCAAAAGCAAATTTACATGCCTGGCTGCTCATTTACAGACCAAGGGAATTGAAGCAATCATCTAGCTCCTTCCCACGGGAAAAAGAAAAAAAAGAAAAAAAACCAAAACCACACACCAACCAAAAAAACCCACAACTTTTTCCTCATTATTAGAATATTGGCAAGGCAGACACCAGCCAATTACGCTATGAAAAAACCATATCAGCACCCTTCCCCCAAAACAAGGCAGCCTTACGTTGCCAGGTGACAGAAACAACGCGCTCCCAGCTGTGCACAGCACTCGCTACAGCCGACAAACTACCGGCTATTTCCATCATGCGCAGGAACTGAGCATCCAGGATCCCACCGCATTCCTTTCATTTCATTTTAAAATTCCTACCAAGCACCGCGTGCTTTTGTCAGAAGAAGCAAGGATGGCAGGTTTCAAACCTGCAAGTAGATGGAGGAACTAGGACTGAAAGAGTACATCCTAAAACTGTTGAGATAGAGGCTGATTGAGCTACTGCCTCCAACCAGCTTTAACCCTGAGCCTACAAAGGGTCCCCTTGACACCCAGATTCAGTTGCTAAAACAGACTTTCCAGAACACTATATATACTTAAAATACAGTCATTTCCAAGGCAGACCTGGTAACCGTAAAACACTACGTGCTGCACGACAGAAAATATAGAAGGGGAATACTGAAGGTTAGGACACTACAATAAACTTGACTTTTTTGAAGGACCGACACGTGAAGTTTATAGTCAACTCTGGGAGCAGATTTTTTTCCTAACAAAGTGTTAGAAACTTCAAAATGTTTTCCATTTTCAGAGGCATACGCATCCTTCAGTTACCTGCACCAAAAAAACAATTCCTGGTTGCTGTTCACCTTAGCTCTTGCTTACCAAAGTTACACACCTGCAAATATTTTTTTACTGCTTTAATGCAAGTCATTTAATACTAGTAATCCCTTGGAGCGCTGAAGCTGTAGCTGGTGAGGTGCAAACCCTGAACAAGAAACCCAGAAAGCTAAGCAGAAAATAAAAGGCAGCAGATGGGTTCAAAAGGGGAGAGGGAGCGTGGGAGATGGGGGAACCCCCTGCTCCCCAACAACTTTTGTAATTAGGGTGTGATCTCCTCCCTGCCGGTGCTTCCGACCACGAGGCGCCCAGAGCTGCGTGCACAGCTCCAGCTGCAGTGGGACCTTACGCAGACAGGAAGGGTTTATTTTCTCTCTACAGCCAGATTCCACTACGAGCAGAAATTTGCAGCAGTCGTCTTTGTAAGCAAGATTTCATTTCAAGCCATATTTGGTTTGAAGTTTATCATAACTCCATAACCATTTTGTATTATCACTTCTCTCTTTTGGTACGTGTTTTAGATTCCCCTTTTTATGCTCAAATTCAGCATCAAAGGAATTCTGGGACAAGGCCATGTGCTGAGCTCCTCCAAACTTCCATTTTCATGTGAAATGTTTCTTCACAGGTGCTACTTGCTCCCGAACAGATTAGGATCAGTGGAAAATGCTCAATATCCTTTAGGATATCTAGCATTCACACTGTTACATAATTAACTCTCAATTACCACCTGCATTTGTCTCATTCCAGCAAAAACAACTTTCTTGCCAGTGACCTCGCTTTTGGAAGAGCGAAGAGCACAGTGACTCAGCCTGGGGGTAGGTGAGAGCAGTCACTCCAGCACAAAATTGCTATGCTTTGTGTTGAAGATATTTATTAGTAATTGGATTGCCTCTGAAATTACTACAACAGTGGATAATCTACCCCCTAGAAAAAACCTGGGTATTGTTGGCTTGCTCCTTTATAGCAAATGAAAAGAAGGTAATTATTATACATGCCAAATGCATCGGCCCTAACACGTGCACGTTCAAAGCACTCTGCGTGTCATTTATTTTGTTCTTACGGTGGTTTGGAGAAGGAGTATCCTTTAGAGAGCAAGTCTGCAGAGAAGATATGAAACAAGTCCTTCTTATCTTGCCCTAAAAATTCTCAACTGCTTTTAATGAAACTAAGCAGAGGGTGGCAAGCCAGGCAACATTTAGAGTACTGGGAAAAAACCCTCCCTTGTTCAAAAGGTGCAGTGGGTGATGAGCATCCCTGCTTTGCACCAGCACAGCCCATACGCGGGCTGAAGGCCACGTCTCCAGTGTGGTGCTGGGTGGAATAAGCTGCAAGGATGGAATTTGGCCCTGAACGGATGTGGAATGTTATTCCACATTTCAGAATGCATTGAGAAAGACTCTTCTTTGTGCTCGCATCCTTTCTTTTTATGCTTATCTTTTGGCAGAGGTGCTACAGAATGTGTGGCACAACTGAGGAGATTTTCTGCAAGGACATTTTAAGCTCCCAGGTATGAAAGTTGCTCAAAGTATACTATTATTATTGCCCTTCAGGAAAAACATCTGTGAACACTGTGATTGCATTCACTTTTAGGCTTGCTGTTATATTTATAAACGGAACTGGTGGTGATTTGGGTTTCTCAAGAGCCAATTTTGCTGTTTATCTGTAGGAAAAAAATATAGAAGAACAAGTACATTTCAGATGGATGTCTTAAACAGTACAACTAGAAAAAGTTTCCCACCTGCCACAATTCCATTAAATGCTAAAATGTGCAATTTTCAAACTTGTGTGATTTGGGTGGTAAAGGCTTAAGCAATTCTGTTCACATTTACAGTTTTCATCCATCCAGGCATAAGGGCATTGTTTATAGATGCCTGAAAAAAGCCTAAATTTGTAAACGCAGACAAGTTAATTTTTATTAATGAATCATATTGACACTTAACCCTCTACTTGTATGGCACAGACTTCTGAGCACACAAACATCTTCTGATAGGGAAATATTCCTTTATTAAACAGACATTCATTGTAAAAGATAGTATCATAAAAATAGCTACTACATGTCTCTCACTGGTATAAATTACAGTACTTTGAGCTTATGCCTGCCTTTATAATCAGTTTAAATTTCTTCAAGAATTAGCTCAGTATAAAAACTGAAAGAATCTTTAAGAAATGTGTTCTCTCTTGGTTCCAGTTACATATTGGAATAGTCTGGCATGGTTAGTGGGTCTTTTCATTAATGGATACCCTGTGTTTTAAGCTTACTCCTACTTACCACATCTTCACCCAGCTTGTTCGTAGTACAAACAGCACAGTATGACCTGCATAGAGAATAATTCCGTTCGACACTCATAATACTGCCAATAATTACTTTCCACAAAAAGATAAGCTATTTTACCTCTTCGTTGTCAGTGGAGGACAAGGCATATCCTCAGAAGACATCGTATGCACTAAGAGAATCCCCCAAACCTGCCCTGTTTGAACAAATGAACAACACTTGAGCCTAGAAACTGAACGTCCACAGCAGCAGGTGCTGATCTGTAAGCTTGTGCTGATGATAATAGTAGGGATTTATGCTTTTAAACAGAAAACTTGCAAATGGTTCGTTAAGTTATCATGTGTTTTGCAGATGAACATATCACTTGGTGAGCTCAAAAATTAGTAATGGCAGTTAAAAGAGATTAACTCAGGTAGGTATACATGTGGTAGGTACACTTGCGGTACTGAATTTTAAGTGCAACTTGCGTCTCCTCATTTTTTGGCAATCTCAGCTTTTCTTCTGACTATTTTTAAATGATGAATAAAATACCATCTTCTATATAACAGGGAAAAAAATCCCAACTCAGAACAGTCCTGCCTGAAGTTAAGAAGTCATAGTTCAGTGATAATAGGGACCTAAACAACTAAATGAACTTTTAATGGCCAACTAGGAAAATGAGTTTCATTTCAGGATATAATCCTTTCTGGACTTCCTGGTAATTAAATGCAAAAATGAAATTGCCTTCTTGTTCCTTTTTTTAAAAAATTTTTTTTAACTTTTTCTAGTGTCTTTTATTAAGTTTTGGTAGCTTGACAGTTCTTCAGTTCTATTTTAAATAAAAATTTTTCAGAAATATCATTATATATTACGAGATACAGTTGGATATTCCATGCCATATAGTATAAGACCAAAGAAAAACCTAGCAAAGGTAGATTTTCTGTTTCTACCCACACTGCAAGTTACTGGAACAGAAATCAAGTGTGTGGAAGGTTACAGAAACACATTTCTTTTCTTCCCTCCACGCTTCTGAATAGCTGAGACAGCCCCCGAAGCTCCCAAATAGTCAGAATTAAGGCAGGAAGGGAGATGCAGTCCTCTCAGGAGCTTTTGTGGCAAGAAGGCTGCTATGGCAAAAGCTGTCAGAGAGATGCAAGGTGAGTGCACGCCTTCTGGCAACGTTTCCCCTGCGGAGATGCTAATTGCAAAGCAGAGATGGGAGGGAAGCGAAAGGAGCGTGTGCTTCAAGACAACAAAGAAATTATTAAAGAATGATATGATTAGTGGAGTTTTCCTTCCTGAAAAAACTACCAAAAGACTCCAGGTGTGAACAGGCTTGTTCTGCAGCCAGTGAGCTGAGCTCCACTCTCCCAAAGCAACGCAGGTGGGATAGGAGTGAGAGATGAAAGGGATTTATCTTGATGCAGCGACGGCTTTAAAGGACAAGATTGCGCTCTTGTACTGGTAAGGAGGAGAATTGGGTTCAGTGAGTATACAGCTCTGCAGATGCCAATGTTATGCCCTTCGTCTACAGCAATTTCTGTGCACCTTACTAAAAGCAAAACAGAGCAACAGTCTTGACAGTCTATTTTCCATCTCCTCCTCCTTCTGATACTTCATGCATCATTTGTACATTTTTGTGCTGGAGGCAAAAATAGAAAGCCTGTTGCTTATGGACTTCGGTTTAAAACAAAATGTTATAAATTCAGTTATTTTTCTTACAATCTCATCTGAAATTTCTTGACCCTTCACATCAAAGATCTATTCTTGCCTTGCCCCAAAATACCTGAAAAATCTTAATTGGATTAAATTACCTAATGTTTACTCCATGAGGTACTTATTCAGGGTGGCGTTTGCAAAAACATAGGAACACCTGCAACGTAGTTTTCTTTTGATTTAACTGCAGCATAAATTTTATGAAATTTATGAGAGGACACATGGCAGTATGTATACTGAGGTACTGCAGAATATACAAAACCAGAATAAAAAGCCACTTCCCCCCCTCCCCTTCACATTTTTAGGGAATAAAAAGATATAAACCTTGTGACATTACTCCCTGTGATAAAAGCATTTAAATTACAAATCCCATTATTTTAATTTCTACCTCCCTGCACCCTGTGTCTTTCTACCTGCCCTGGCAAATACCTTTCCACACTCTGTTGTCCATCAGATATATTGGAGGATGTGCTGGAAAGCTACGATACCCACATACAGATTCACTAAGCCTTAAGAAGGTCTTACTGTTATCCCGTTATCTCAAATTACAATCCAATCCCAGCTAAGGTAAAGCGTAGATAGAGGTATTTATAATATTGAAAACAGACCACATGGTAACAAATGACATTGGTGAATAAATAAAAGAAAAACTACTTTATCTCTCCTGAGGTGCACATCTCTTGCACTTAATTTGCACAACCCTGCTTCAGAGAAGTGTGCATTTCTTCCTCCTCCTCCTTCTTTTGGTAGGGACGTTTCCTTCTTCTGTAAACCATACATGATACCAACACCTGATACCAAAATACCAATGATACCAACATTTGGCTACTGCTGGCTCTTGAGAGAAAGCAGCGCCTGCAGCAGCCAGCCACTCTGCAGCATTAACAGGTTTGGGGCAATGGGTATTTCATCTCTTACACTGCACGCTGGAATGCATCCAAATAGCCTTTTAAAATTATAATTGAAGTTTTATATATGTAATAACCTGACTACTGAAATGCAAATTAAAAATAATTACTATTGCTGTCATATATCTATCTTCTATAGGCACGAGTTGTCCTACAGCATAACAACTGGGATCTACTGGGGATGTGGGGGATCATTTCAGCGTCAATGCCTTATTTCTTCAGAAGAGGGGAGCAGGGGGAAAACAGGCTGGAGGAACATTTACCCCCTATTTCCATTTAGCCGTTCAAGCTTAAAATCCTATTCCTGGCCTTACAGGAGTTTGCTCATGGAGCCCTTAAACACATAACTGCAGATTCTCCCAGGACTGAGAACGGCAGTGTTCTTGTTTCCCCTTAAAATGCAGTGCAATC
Source organism: Pelecanus crispus (assembly GCF_030463565.1). Classification (NCBI taxonomy): domain Eukaryota; kingdom Metazoa; phylum Chordata; class Aves; order Pelecaniformes; family Pelecanidae; genus Pelecanus; species Pelecanus crispus. Next base: position 48,095,434 of record NC_134649.1, read on the forward strand.
AGCTGTATTTCACTGTTTATGTTCCCCCATCCATTTTATTATTCCATTTCAGATACAATGTGCTCAAAGAGGGATTTCCAAACTGCGTTACATCCCTCACCACTGGTGATACAGAATTGCTTCAAAGCATTATGAAAAGGCTAACTGAATGGCTAAATTTCTCCTCAGATGTGTGCCCGTGCCCTATGTATGGAGCCTGGCACCGCAGTAAAACAGGAACAAATTCACGCTGGCACTCCACGAGTGTCGATGATGCAGGTTGAAGATGACAAATTTGTGGATTGTTGTGGCAGAGCCCTGCTCTGAAAGAAGAGGTAAAGCGCATTCCAGAGCAGCGGGTGAGAGGCGCCTTTAGCTAACCTGATGCCATCTAGTTATCCAGAAGCCTTCGCAGCACTTGAGGAACAGAGACCGAGCACTAATGTTCTGGCTGATGGTTTAAAGCACTTTGCCTTTCTCAACAACATCACTTTCATCTTTCCTGAATTCAGCCTGTGCCAGCTGCTCCTTGTCCATGAGCTCCTTTCCTCCAGGCTCCATAAACCTGACGGAGAATGTGAGAAGTTTGCCGAGTTGATACATAAGCTCTATCTTTCCAAGAAAATGCCATCTGTATTACATGCTAAAATTAACCAAGGCTAATTGGTTGCCACACACAGAGCATGATATGCTCTGCTTGATAAAGTAACAAACGTATTAGTAGATTTAAACTGTTCCATTATTCTCTATTACAGAAAGTGTGCTCATCCTATTAAACCCGTGGCATTAGAGCCGCACTGCTGACTGCACAATGGGAATGAACGAGCCTGCTCGTACATGCTGAATAAGGTGACCCAAGCTGGCCTCGAGAATCATGGCTCCAAATTAACCACAAGGAAACAAACCTATTTAAAATAAAAATTCTGACCTTTCACATCTCTCAGAAGTTATTTGCAAATAAAGCTTCATTTCTCTAAGTCTCGGAGAAAGCCACAGATATCGAATCATACATCTGTTGTATTTACTTGTGCTTCCTATGACAACACCGTTATTTTTCTTCAGTTCCTTTATGCAGAATGACCCTGGTCACCACCAGAGCTTCACAGTTGGAGAATTAGGACACCGTAATCAGTTATTTCCCCCTTTTCTGGATAAGGCAAGTAGCGAACCAGAGACGACGCAAAGAAGAGTTGAAAGGCGCGAGCGCTCTGTGCGATTACCCCTTCCGCATCGGCACAGGAAGCTGCTAACACGGGAATGGAGCCTCTGGTTCATCCCTAATCCCTTCAGCAGCCCATGGAGCAATCAAAGAAAAGGTCTACTTTCCCTAAAAACCAATTTCTCACAGAATTGCACGCTAGCACATTTGGTATAAAATAAGAGCGGAGATGTGCATCTGTTACTGTAAAGAAATACAACAGAACTCTTTAATATATTAAATACTGCTATATTGGATAAGATTCCATTTTAATTTGAAACTCATTTGATATTAAAGGCAAGTTTAAAAAGTTATTATCTAAGGTTTAATTGCATACATTATGTTTGTAGCCTTAGGTATTGCAGGTAGTTCTTTAATATTTCCTGCAATATATTGAGATCATGGAGCAATCATTTAATTTTGCTTGAAGAATGTTCAGAGATAACTATGGGAAAGAAACTTTGAAAATTCAAAAGTTTTGGCCATTGAATGAAAGATGTGTACACACTACTTGAAAGAGGCACGACTCGGGTTATGCAAAACCCTCGCAACCTTTCCTCTAACAGCAATGGATTTGGGCCCATTTACAGGGAACTTTCAAAGTTTTAGCTGTAGTACGCTGAAAGCATATGGACCGTCATCAGTGCGTTACCGAGTCCACTCTTGACAGTCAGGATATCACATTAAAAATAGCAGTCCTTTCAAGCTGCAATATGGGTGTTTGGAACGGTATCAGATCTTTTCCTTCAAAGATGTAAGATAGCAAATGGGCCCAAGCATTTCAATTGGGCAGCACCTTCCCTCTACCTCCTGTGGTGGAGGAGGTCTCTAGTATGAGTTGCAGCTGTGGAGAACCTCTGTCCTATGCTATGTTAAGCAGAGGGTCTGCAGGCAAATTGCAAGCATAGGCTAGGAATAATCACATTTCCAGTCCTGTGCCAAAAGAGCTGGAGATTTGGTGAGGAGTAATGACTCCCCTTAGTTCCCTTGGCACCTGCCTTTCTACAAATGTCAAGGTATCCAAAGTTACCCAGTTTCAAGAGACCAAAATTCACCAGTCTCTATGAGGCTGTGCAGAGCCAGAACCATCTTCCCCATGATTCAGAAATCATGTCATGTTGCTCAGTTCCAATCTGGGGACTGAAGTCCCCTTGGCTCCCCCTTGTGAACACATTTTTTAAGGCCAGTGGGTCAAGGTCTCAAGCAAGTGAACACCTTTGTACACCACCTAACGCTGCTCACAGGGGACAGAAGGGGTCACACAGCTGAAGCGCTAAAGACAAGAGGTGAAGAATACCCTTAGAAGATCTAAACCGCTTCACCCTCCCACTAACACACACGCAGGATTTCTGCACGTAGACAACCTGGGGACATTTCTCCAGCCCAAATGTTTCTCACACCAGTCGCTACTGAAATACTACATGAGTGATCTGGACCTTGCTTCAGATAATTTCACCTTTCCAATCTCACCGTATTACCCAGTATAAGGAGTGTTTGACTTTCAGTAAGACTTAGTCTCCTACAAGCCAGTTTTCAGTTTTCTGAAATTAGTACTTAATGATGCAATTCATTTGCTAAATTGTCTAGGAACTTTTAGAAAATACCAAATGGCTTCTACTCCCCCCAGCAAATGAATTCCTTTAAAAAAAAAAAAAAAAAAGCCACCCTGATTTTCAGGTATTTTTGAAATTACCCATACTTTCTACTCTGATTCAAATGTTACTACCTATGGTTTTCTTTCACCTTTAAGCAGGCAAATCCAGGAAGATGCACTCAAAGCATATTCCACATCTCACTTTGATACCCTCTGTATGACACAACTTGTGCAAACCCAAGCCTGATCAACACTAAAGCTGAATAAAACTGCAAGTAATGCACAAAAAATTCAAATTCTTAAAAATGTCTTCCAGAAAAGTATTAGATGGAACAATCCTTTGATCCAGCACAGGAAACATAGTTCCTCATTTCCTTCAATGCACATGGAAGAACTTCTGAACTAGGGCTTCTGGTTTTGCTAAATGGCCAGAGACCATGATGGCAACTGAAATTCAAGCCTGGGAAGGACCAGCGCAGTATCTTTTGACTCCTTATGTTCAGTTCCTCTGATTACTTGGTAGTGCTGTGGTGGCCAAATGTTTGTTTAACTTAGAATGTTTGCTTAATTAAAAGCAATCTTTGCAATGTGTATTTTATTGTGAATTGAGAAGCGGGGACACAAGGAAGCCAAGCTAGGCTATTACAGAAATACTCTACACTGAGCAAACAAAAAGAAACAGAGTTTTCCTTTTTGTTCAATCATTTTAAATGAATGCAAACTTTTTTCCTTGTCATTTAGTTTTAAATTAGTCTAATCAGACATCTGCTAGGATCTGTCTGAATTAACAAAAGTGAACACAAATCTGATATGAGCACTCGAGTACTGCTTTGCTCAAATTGCATTAACTCACATGGACACTCTGTGGAACTAATTGAACATCCCTAGCACAATATTCTAGACTTTCTGATTTAACTTTATTATAGTCAGAAGAAATAACAGTATAGAAGGAAACATGTTGCTAAGGACTCGGCAGCGTACAGTTCTGAAGTGATTCAATAAAAGCAGGCTGCTTATCCTACTGCATTATCTTTATTATTGCTACTTTAAGATGGAGAGAGAATTTCCTCACAAGTCAGAAAAACAGAAAGTTTGTCTCAAAGGTCTTTGTTTTCTTCTGAATAGCAACATACAGTTCACTTCCTAGAATTCTATGGGAATTTTATTCTTGTCGGTACAGGGAAATTTTGATATTGTGCTGATCGCCTCTTCCTGCAACGCATTACGGTCACATTTTTCAGCATTTACTAAAGGTTTTGAAATTGCTCTGCAATGTTGAGGAGTATTCTGCTGACTCTGGACATTTTCTGAACTAAACATCTGTTGCAAAACTCCTGAAATTATACAGGAGATGCATTCAGTAACACAGGTGGTCTTTTCAGGTCTATGTTCCTGCCCCATCCAGTAGACAGGACTTTCTAAAACAGATTACAAAAATTGAGGGACTTCTTTGTGTGTCTGTTTGCGGCCTTGATATTCACACCAACGTAAAGATCATCTGAAAATCCCACTAATTTCAACAGACTGCCAGTTTACATCTATATCGAGTGATACTTCAGCACTGGTTAAAAAAAGGTTCTGAATAAAAAGGCAAGTTTCCTTACTTATTTTTAACCAACAGGGTTTTTTTTACCAAGACTTTTAAAGGTATCTAAGATGTCAACTTGCAAATTCTACAGGTAGAATAACCTCAAAATTCTGCGATAGAATTTTGAATTCTGAAAGAAGCATTCACCGAAGAGGTTTAAGCTCCTGCCATCTTTATCTACCATTGAGTGTTCATGGGTTTTAGAGGATGAGCTAAAAGAGAAACTTTCATTCTTGGGGCATTCCTATTCCTTGAGGTTACTGTCAAAGCTGTATAAGGAACAACTGTGAAGTTTTCATTAATTTTTCAGGTACCCATACCTCTATCATCTCTTAAAAACCAACCAAACAAAAAACCCCAAACCCCAAAAAAACGAAACAAAAAACAAGCCCAAATGTCCCTTTTTCTATGAGTAATGGAAAATGAGGAAGAATCAATCACTGGCAAAGTAAAAGATGTTTAATATTGATTGTTCTTCTGAAGGATGAGGAAGCTTTTCTAATAGTCTTTGGGGGACATGGGGAGGGGATAGCTTATAGATTTGTTTTCCTTTCTGTATTCCCAAAGGAGTAAGGAAAAGATGAGGCGATGATAGATTATAATTCTGCAGGGAATGACTAATGAGTAACTGAACGACCTTTGTAGCAGTAGTGAAGGAAGTAATAACCAGAGTAATTGGGTTTATTGGGTTTCTGCTTAGCACACATCCAGTCGTCTCTTAAACATCCTGTCCCTTCAAATCACTTTTATGCTCTATGTCTTTCCTTTTATTTTTATTATGCCTGACTTGAGTTATTTCATGAAATTTGACCTTGTATTCTTAATCTCATCTACTTGTTCTGAATAGTTCAACTTCTTTATTTTCCTTCAATAGCTGTTCTGTCAAACAGTCCACGTAAACATAGCATCTTAGTCTGTAATGCCAGGCCCTGTCTGATTTAGAGAGTGGATATACATTCATATAGCCCCAACAGCTCAATTTCTTCTTCTCAGAGAAACTGGCTAAAGAAATAATACTCTAGGATAAATGTTGTAGAAGTGCATTACCCTCTTGCATAAATCACAATGGTAACTCCATGTTAAAATTAATCACAACTTCCATTTTCAACTAAATGTTATTTTCTTAAAAAGGTAGGAAACAGCAAGAGTTACATGCAAGTTCAAAAAAAATAGTTACTGTTTGCTATGATTTTTTTTTTTTTCTAAAAGGCTTTTACACTCCTGCTGTGAAAATATCTCTCTGCAGAAATGTATTCTTGCAGGGAAGAAAATCCCACATTTCATATTTCCTGTCAGTGACATTCCACTTCCAATTCCCCAAGAACAAACTAGACATTTCATTCAAGCCTAATGACACAGTAGCTGGTTGTTCCCTAAAACTGGGTGGTTTGCATAGCGAATTTATTTCTCTTGCAACGTTATGTCATGCTGTTTCAACGGGATCTCCCTTTGGGAAGCATTTTCAGACCCCACTCATACTTCCAGCATATTTGGTACTTGTATTCACGGATTTCCCAGCAGTGACTCATTTCACAGTCACTGCAAAAGCATGGCTCATGCTTTCTTATTTCCAATACATATGCTCTAGTCCAGCTGGCATCATTCCCTCTTGAGAAAATACTGATCATCCAAAAGATGTTTGGTTTACCTGTTATTGTGTGTCCCCCCAACAATAATTTCAATGCCTTGCATAGCAGATGGATTCTTTTAGAGAAAAAGAGACACAGCTGTAGAGCCAGTCTGTATCTTCCACCTATATGAAAGGGAAACTGTGTTGCTTACCTCCTTTCTGAAAGGCTGAGATGAACTGACAAAAAATATTGCTAGAAGAGCTAAGCACCCTTTTGATACTCTGTTGGTTTCATGAGTTTATTTTCCCCGCATCTTTGCACAAAGGAAAAAAAAAATAAATTAACATGAAATCCACCCAAGGCCTGACAATTGCCACTTGACCTTCTAGTTACAGACTATGCAAGGCCACTTAAATAAGGCAACCTGTAATTCAGTGAAGGAAGAGAAAGGAACAAAGAGAATTTCAGAATGTTTAGAGCGGTCACATTTGCTCTTCACCCTTCAAAGTGCGGTCTTTTGGCACGAGCTCAGTTTCCATGCAACAAGATACAAGGCAAATAGTCCTACAGTGTCTGTGTAATGGTTATGGAAATCTTAGCTGAAAGTTAGGCACCTTCTCCAACTATAAAGCATGTTGTTTCCAGTCAGGCATAAGAATACACATTTGCGTTTTCCACATAAAGGCATTTGAGATATATAGTTTCAGTAGGATGAACTAACAAACATATCAGTGAGTCAGTCAACTATGACAATCCAGCGTTTTTTGAAGATTAGTATTGCCCTGGCTGTGCCTGCAACTGTGATGACAATCATACTATGACCCTATATATCCTGCTATAGACCTCCTTCACTTAGGCTATGTATAGTCTCCTGCAAATTAAGAAGAATAATGGATAGATAATATAGTAAAAAACTTCCAACATGCAGGCATTATTAGGAGGCTTAATTCATTCTAGAACATCACTTTGAAGTCAGTAGGTGCAAAGAAGGAAGGGCTCTGAACATGGGGTGGCGAAGCCCTGCTTCCCTGAGGAGTCCCAGAGGGGTCTCATTAACATCGATTTCCCCATTACAGAATCTAACACTGGTTCTGTAGGTTTTCAACCATTTTGTGTTATATCTCAATGGTTATGTGCACATCATGAGACACAGAACAGAAAAAAAAACAGTAGTATTTCTAATAGAGAAAAATTATATACAATAAGAGATTAATCAACAGTCATGTAATACAGATTATTCAAGGTTTTTATAATTCCTAGATCCACTGTAGCTATCCAGTGAGTATAGTCTTATAGTGGCCTTCCTCCTTTATCCGCTAAACCTTGAACTGAATCCCCTTTGCTTTGTGCACTAACATCCTCCAGCTCTGTTAATAGAAAGATCTTGGCACTTTTCGAATCCACAGAATCTGGCTGCAACAGAAATAATACGTACAAGAGTGGGTGCCTTCAATTACAGAGAATAACCAGCAAAGGTAGAAAAGGGACGGATAATAATAAGTATAATAGTAACCGTATTAGGCCAACGGGGTCAACAGCTAATCTTGCTGCAGTCTGAAAAAGGTTATTTTAATTCCAGTAATTGGCCCCAACCACCAGCAACAATTGATGTGCTGCCACTTTTATCTGCTTGCTGCTTGCCACGTTCATATGCAGCTGCACTGCAAGATGAACACAAATTACCTGCTCAAGTCAATGAAAGTGATTGCTTCTGCTCACATTATTGATCAGTTGTGTTGCTTATACAAAGCTTCAGTCATTGGACCATCTCTGGCTTATTGAAGATGAGTTGTCTGTAGGTACCAGAGTATTCAGAAAGCCAGGAACAGGCTAATTGTTATTATACTGGCGATCATTACTATGATTATTTTTCTTAATGACTAACATTTATATGATGCTGATCATGCAGTTGCCCTACAGCAGTCTGCAAGCGTCACAAAAAGATTTTACAAACTACATTTCTCAGCCTGAAAACATTATTATTATTTAGCGACTACTTGTAACACGGCCTAGGGCCAAAAGAAAGATGACAATTCTCTTTAATAAGTGTTGCACAGCTTCTTTGTGATCACAGACAAAACATCATGCCTACCTAACTTTAAATACACAGACCGTTCGATGGGACCTATGGCCACACTGGATACGTGGGGAGTCACAGCCAGTGAGGGACATGCCGTAGGTTTCCAGTTTACCAGCACCGTAACTGAAAATCAAGAAAGTCACCGAGAAGGGCTGCTGCAGTTCAGAGGCGTTCATGGGTGTGGGTCACAGCCATCCAAAGAACGACCCAGCCACCATCTCAGAAGGCTCCTTTTCACTTCTAACTTTCCAGGGAGTATAAAGCTCCTAACACACACATTCAGTAACTTTGTTAAATGGAGCGGATGTAACACAGAATTATGCTTTTGGGTGAATACTTGAGTTCCACATCAGAAATACTGTTGTCATTAACATTTTCTACTGGATTTCAATTCCTCGGAAGAAAAAAACGGACAGAGAACCATATACACCCTCTTCCTTTTGGTGCCCAGGCGACTTTTGCGTGAGCTAACTCGGTGTCTTTACAGTGCGTGAGCTTTACGGTGTCCTTACAGACCCATCCCTGCCATCCCAGACACGTTTCTTAGGTACCTGTATCTTCTACTGGGATCTAGAGCTTAGCTCCCGTTCTAGGGAACACACTGTTACTTAGCTTTTCTACTGCTTAGCACTAGGAAAAGAACCCAAACATGTTTAAGTGCTTTTAAATTTGAGGCATTACCTTATGAAATGCAGAGTAAAAAATAACCATATTTTAGATCTATTATATTTAGATAAAGTTTCCAGAACTGTAATACCTCAGGGAGAAAAACATGATATATAATAATGTGTGGCAACAGAATAAGAGTCTGAAACCAGGGTGTCTTGAAATTCAGGAAGCTCCACTGCACAGGGGTTTGTCTGCCTTCATAGAAGGCATCTCCAGTTCAGGGTCACGTGCCATTACGTCCTGTCATTTAATAATTCAAAAATTTGAGCTTTTGACCACCCTTTGTCCCACAAACAGGAACACAGGGAGTTAGCAGCAGCCTCTTTGAGAATCCTACCTTTTTCAGAAAATTCAGACACCTCTAAATGTCTTTTCTTCCCAGTGCTTTAACTTCACATTTGTGTGCTATGGTGGAAGCAATTAATTACAGAGGTTTCAGCAGAGCTGAGAGCTCTTCGCTGGAAAGCACCTCACTATCGGGTGTAAATAAAGCAATCCAAGAACCTTGGACCCACTCCAGGAATAATGCTTGTCTCCTTTCTTTATGGATACTCAGAAAGAGCCACTCAAAAAAATATTTCAGGAAATTATTTTTTTCCACCTGATTATTTGGCCAATTCCCCATAGCAGAGATAAGAACCACAGCATATGCATTTTGCAGATGACTGACTGATCTCTGCTATCCTTGTACTCATAGAGAGGGACTCACTTTCTACAGGAGAATTTCCACATAAACAGCTGGAGTACTTTTTTAACCACATAAAAGATAAATTAGAAAGTTCTGTTCAGCAAGGAGAAATTTAGCTGTCTATCTTCAAGCTACACATGAGATGGCACAACTTTTTAATTTGACTTGTTAAACTCCTCCTCACTAGCTCAGCTGGGGGAAAAAAAAAGTGGGTTTTGTTGGTTGTTTTTAAAAAAAAAAAATCTAAAAAAAGTAGCGACTGGCTAGGAACTCTGCCATGAACCCCTGCAATTTCATGTGCTTTGGAAGTAAGATATAAGAACTGCGAGTGAAAAAGGTAGGTTTGTGTTGCTTCTATGCCATTTTCCAAGCTATTTTGTTTGAAATGTTGGGGTCAGAGATAGAACTCCCACCAAACAAAGTATTGATTTCTATGTTTAGAAGATGGGTCTAATCTGGGAGAAAACCTGACTAATTTCTCCATTGACTCTGAGTAAGACCCATGACCTCGTAACTAGTCCCACGTATCAAAGAACAGAAGTTATTTCCAAATTTTGGTAGTTAGCCAGTCCCCGGTGTTTCAGGGATTGGTGTCCAGTTATTAATTTTGAAGCTGGGATGTACTGAAGGCCTGCAGCAAAGATGTCAACGAGAAGCTGCTGTTGGGATAACAACGACTGATCTGCACTAAACCTTTCGAGCCTGTATTACCTTGACTTCTGTGCTGCTCCCTGCCAAGTGCAGCCGATTTGGTCTGGTTTCAGCATTCCTGATGGGAAGGTGGGAGGTGTCCCTGGGTGCAAAGGGGGCCCGCAGCAGCCACACGCCCCACCGGTGCAGCCGCTGGATGCCGACAGGCACATTGTCTGCCTCCTCCTGCACACCCTGACAGGATTTGCTAGCATTTTTTTATTAAGAGAAAATGGACTTACAGCAGCCATACATTTCTTCAACTTTACAATGACCTTCAGAATGGTTTGGCTAAAGCTGGAACAAACAAGTACAGAAAGGCATGTCTTTTTAGGAATTAATATCTACAGAAAAAAGAAACGAACATGTTTAGTAAAGCTCCTCTTCAGATCTGCTTCTGACTACAGTTACCAAGGCAAAATCCCAAACTCTCTCATATACCTTGCAGAATGTGCAAGAGCGGAAATGGAAAGATAAATTAAGTTATCACCTTTCTTTCATGTTTAACTGTGGGTTTGTTTGTTGTTTTCTGCCTAATTGAATGCAGATTAAAAAGCAAAATATGTCAGAAGCATTCACACCAATCAGTTGGGTAAATAAAGGTAACAAAAATGTATGTATTTTTGCTAATTACTCATGATAACATGGGGGTTTGTTATCACTTCTGTTCTTTCTCCAGATAAAAGGGAGCATGTTCCAAACAGCAATGGATATGCTATTATTTCAGTCACATAAAACGTGGTTTGAATATGGTCTGGGGTTTAGATCAAAAGCTCAATTTATAAATAGAATTAAATGGCTTATATGTTAGAAGGTGTGTTCAGTCTTGCAGTTCTTTATAAATTAACTGGGAATAGAGGCTATTACAAGTTTTATATATAAATGTTCCAGGACTGTTTTCTGAGCTCCAAGAGAAGGGGAAGGAGGAAGGTGCAATTATTTAAAACAAACAAACAAAACAACCCACAAAAAAAACCCCACACCAAAAAAACCAAACACCAATGATGCACTATTCAAAAAAAATTGAACAGTTAAGAGCATTTTCATGTCCTTTTCTGGAGGACTTTTTCCTGAAGGATGGAAAAAGGGAGATATTTTATAATTCCTTCCAATTCCCCAATTTCCGCTCTTTATATAGCACATCCTCAGGTTGCATAAACTAAAATAGCTCTGGTTTTGCAAGTTGGCCTATATTAATTTTTCCTACCTTGAGCTTTGGCCAACTGGTCTGTTCTAGAGATCAATACCAAACTCCTCATTGCTGTCCACAGCTTTTTGTTATGATGGATTTGATTTTGCGTTGATTCTTTCCAACGGGAGCCCTCCCTAGCAGCAGACAGGCTACATCGGCGTAGCTGGCAACGTTAAATTTGGGCCAAGGCTTTGCTCAAGGGGTAGATCGCTGCATCGATGGCTGCTATTGCAAGTGCTATGCTTAGGACTGTGAAGGGTATCAAGTGTGGGAAGGATATATCAAGGGCATACTTTTATATCAGCACCAGGAGGCAACTGACAGCTGGCAAAATATGAAAGAGTTGTTCTAAGGACTAGACTTGTTGCGAATTTTGCCCCAAGTCTCTCTATGGAATTGGAGTCTTATGAAAAAACAGACATAAAACAATCTTTGTCATTCAAAAGGGTAAGTTGTCTGATAGATCATGAAGATGATGGACAGTTATCTCCTCGGAAAAATCTGAGGCCTGACAAAATGATGGACATCGTCATTAATGACACGATGGGATTACGGCAGGTTAATGAGGTAAGCCTATCTCACGCCACGAGCAAAATATCATTGTGATTTTTTAGGCAGATGAATAGCAATTCTCTTCACATGCTACATTTACACTTTTTATTTTTGCAAGTGAAAACACCCTTCAAAACAATTACAAGTTTTATCTGGCTACTTAAATTACACTTACAAATCATCCACAAGCTTTCCCCTTGGCCTTTAATTGAATTTGTAAAGCCAAATATAGTTTCCACTTTTGATCAGGCAACCATCTTTAAGTCTCTGTCCCCAAAACGATCCCCCAAGACCAATGAATGCTTTCTCTACATCACTACGACAAAAGCACGCACTCAAGCGGAGATTTACAAGCTGTGCAAACGCAGGCGATTTGCCCCGCTCAGTGCCCCGTCCTGCCCGCTCAGCCCCAGCTGCTCCCTGGCACACAGGACCCGCTAACTGCTCCTTTCCAACAGCAGACCTTGGTGGAAGGGAGAACTTCCATTAAACAGGCAGGGGAAGCAACCCAAACAGCTGGTAGAAGCTACAGACAAACCTTTGGTTAGGAGAGCTTGGGACATAGCGTTATAGAATCATCGAATCGTTTAGGTTGGAAAAGACCTTTAAGATCATCCAGTCCAACCATTAACCTACACTACCAAGCCCACACTAAACCAATTAAGGGTCAAGTAGACTAAACCATGTCTTGAAGTGCCACATCTACCCATTTTTTGAACACTTCCAGGGATGGGGACTCCACCACCTCTCTGGGCAGCCTGTTCCCATCTCTGTTTACACTGGCATATATGCAGTCACATTTCTTTTCAATGAAGTTATAACTTAGCCATACTCAACAAACTAGAGATCTACTTATACTGTTCAGGCTGCTCAGTTTAACATTGGCTAAAAACTCTTAAATTATGCATAAGAGGTGTATGTTTTTCTTCAGATATAGTATCAAGATAAAACAGCTTGTGCATGTGCTTAAAAGTGATACGAGCTAAAGTTTTGTGCCGTTCTGAGGCTCAGTTCAGGTTGTATTGTGATAAATATTTAAGTAGAACATAACTCCCAGAATTTATTAGGTGAAATTAGAATGAAGCATATTATGACACTTCAAAACAACAATCTCGGAAAGCACTCACAATAAAATGAGGTAGTTATTAGAAATATAAAACAGTTAGTGATTAAAGATTTAACATGTTGTCTTGGACTCACAACACAGCCATTCTGAGAATCACTAACATGCTTGTAGGATTTATAATTCCTTATGGAAGGCATTATAATTCACTTTGAAGAAATTAAGCCCATTTGATCTTGATATCATTTCAAAGAATTTATTGAAGCTTATTAAGAAGAGAAGATAGGTATTTTTTTGCCATGATATCAGTGGTAGATCTTATGAAAAATAATGAAAAGTATTTCTTCTGCAAAAGCATAAAATCTAACAAGAATAACTATGAATTTAGCTGGAATTTAATAAAAATATCTTTGGAATATGCCTTATCAATCAAGGTGCTTCTAAAGCAACCACATTTGAAAGAGATAAACAATAAAAACCCCCTTAATCCACAGTCTAGAAACTGTTCTGTTAACATTAATATGCCTTTCCATTTACCATTCAGTATATCTATTATTTTCATCTGAAACCATTTAGAACTCTGGGAAAAAAAGTCTGAACCATAATTTTAACATAAAGCACATCAAGCATTCAGATGCATATTTGCATATAAGTTGAAGTTAAATTCCTTCCACATGTTACAACAAGCTTGAATCTGTCACTTTTATTCAAAGTAAGTAATCATCTAAGCCTAATCTTCCAAGATATCATGGCATTAAAAACACAGAAAGGTACTCAGTAGGACTTTCAAAAGCAGCTCCCTGATTAAATCATTTTAGCATCAGTGCTGTTATTTGAGTAATAAAAACTAAATAATTAAAGATATACAGGCAACCACATATGCAAATAAACATGTCATGACAGTGCTCTAGATAGGTGTAATGCACCTCAGCTCCTTTGAAACTTCCGTTTGACAGATCTTTATATTTAGGTGTGTGACTACTTTGAAAATTTAGCTGTTAGGTTCATGAAAACACAGAAGCCTATCTGCAAAATAAAGATAATCCCCGACTATTGTAAAGTTTCAATACACTAAAAGACTGTGCTGTGCTCAGATGCTAGAGCAAAAGGTGCGTTAGCACCAAAAAGATCAGAGACAAGAAACTGCAAATGAAAACATAAACTGTATTTACTGTGTTTTACTGTATTTTTAGGAAATTAAGAATTGATATATAACAGAGTTCAGAAATGGGAAGAACTGGAAGTGTTTCTGAATGAGAGTAGTTATGTTTTTTCCACCAAATCAGGATATTCCAAGGTAAAATATTTTAAGTCCAAAAACAAACAAATTTTTTTTTTTTTTAAACAAAATGCAATTCAGTCAGACTCTTTGTTCTCCAAATATAAGTAAAATAATTGTTATTTTCACCTGTTGGGTCCTTCCTCCACTACACTGCTGATACAGCAATGGGCTGATGTAGCGGCTTTCCTCCCTGTGCATTTTCAAAGTCAGCCAGTAAATGCTTTCTTTCAGATGTTCTGTTAGCCCCAAGAGCAGAAGCTGGAGATGTCAAGGTCTTTGGAAAAAGGACAAGCCAGTGCATTACCTTGAATCCCCACAGATCTGCCACAGGCCTTGCTTTGAGAGAGAAAGGATAATAGAAATGATGGTTACGAAGGAAAAATCCCTCCGGACGTTGGCCTTCCTGAAGCTTAAATCCCTCTCCACCTCCCCCTCCAGCCTCAAATCACCGAGGGCTGGTTCACCATCAGTTTCTGTAAATAAATGTTGTAGGGTGGAAGGAGCAAATCCTTCATTACCTTTTATGAGTAACTCATTCGGTGACCTTGAAGCAGTTACCCAACCTTGCTTCACAATCGCACTGAGCCAGAAACGGGGGTGAAATGAGGACCACACTCAAAGCCAGCTGCTGTAATTCATCTTGTCTTTCTCTGGCAGACTGATCGCAATACATGTTGCAAATAGATTAGTTTGTCTGAGAGCAATCTGGTTTTGGTTACCAACTTGTAATCTGAAATTACAAAAATATTATTGTTTAAGGGAAATGTGAAATGACCAATGCAGGCTGCTGAAGTGTGATATTAACACCACTTTGGTCCAAGTCGGTATTATAAAATGAGATCTCTCTCAGGCTTTTGAGAAATGGTTCATTGGAAGTAGTGAAGGGCAAGCTCAAGTGCTTTGGAAGCTGACTCCGCGTTAACTATAGAGGAGGAGTGGTGGATATAAACTTCATCATATCTCTCTAGAGCTGCTACATCTGGCAAATACGTCTGAAGCTCGTGAGAATGGCCTCGCCTGGGACTACGCACCCTTCCTGCCTCTTGTTCAGCTGCCATAGCTTCCCAGGATGAGCTCAAAGTAGCCCGAAACTTAAGCATCTGGTAACCAGAGCGCAACGGTGTGTGAACGTGATCACTGCCAAAGTAAAACATCTGAATATTTTGAATAGAGGAAATTCAATCCAATCACATGTAATGTCTATCACTTGAAATTTCATTTACTCTGGCATTCTCAAGCACTAAGAATAGTCAAATCTGAACTATTAGCTCCCATTTTCTGCCATCTTAATTTTGGGTATTTTGTGCCACAGTGAATACTTAGACATCACACTATTTTTAGGCTCTGCAAAATAACATAACTCTTAGGCAATGGCATGAATATTTGCATATTGAAAAAAGGACAGGTGCAGCTGAAGCATCAGCTGCAGGCACAAAAACTTGTGGTATCAATACCTTGAGAAATACTTTAAATATTGTGCTAGGCCTGGCTGGTTCTAACTTCTTCATATTGAGTAGTCTCATAAAAGTCCTTCACGGTAATCATTTTCCAAAAGTACCATGCTTAATCCAAACCTTACTGAAATAATCCTTTTGCATGAACTATAGTCACAAAATCTCCTATGAAGACCTTCAATAATGTTGCAAAAAGTGTACTTGAATGCTCGTAATTCGATGGCACCCTTGACTGGCCAACACTGGTTCCTCACTGATCGCTCTGCGTGTCTCTAAGGAGAGCCATAAGGACGTAAAGAGCCACGGTTCAAGTCTCACTGCCACCGAGACAGCCGAGTCGCTCTACCGCTACTCTGGCATTACTTAAAAATCAAAAAGAATGAGACGACAAGCCCTCGAAGCTTTTGTTTCTCTGGTTTGCTTGACTTTGTCATAGTTGGCTGAACATTAAGACAAAACTCCACACTGTACCAGGCAAAAGGATATAACTGATGAAAGATACCGCCTGAAGCAGTGGTGCTCCTGCCTTTCCCCACTAGATGCGGTTTTTGCTGTCAATATACCTTATTCTACTTTTGTACATATTCATTATAACCACTTCCCTGAAGTCGCCGCGTTTTAAACACCACACGTTTTTCACTTCAAAACCCAGAATAAATTGAGATTTATTCTTGAATACGGAGCTTTTAGTCTCCAATCTTTGTCCTAAGTGAATAAATCAATTTCTATTTAAGTAGTAGTGTCTTTCTCTCACTGTTTGAAACTGCAAGAACAGTTACACTTATTCTACACAGGAAAAAAAAATTCACCTCATTGGGTACTTTATAGACTTTGGTGCTGACTGGATCACTAATTTACTCTGTCAAATCAAACTAATCTTGTCTCAAAATTCACTCTGCTATGTTCAATGGATCAGAGATGACTGCAAGTAATTCAATGGAAGGCCGTGTTCAGATAAAAGAGTGTATTACAGAAAAACAGTTGAAGAAATTAATAGAATTAGTTTGGCTATGGGGAAAGATTTCCATTCAGAATTTACTTTCAGAGAAGGGCCTGGAGTTCTTCGGCTTTACTTCACACGTCCCATCTTTACAAATCTTTGGTCATAGAGTTTAATTATAAAATGGGACTGACACATCATAATACATATGTCCAAAAGAAGTGCTGTCTTAATTGTACAGAAATCAGTATACTCTTTTGAAATTACAAAATTAGCTAAGGCAAAGCTAAATCCTTTCTACGAATCCTCTTCTACAAACACTTAAATGTGCCACTTTGGATGCAATGCAGCTATTTCTATTCCAAACAGTTTACTGTTCTCAGATTGTTTTCTCTTTAGATCAGTAAAACGTAACAGAATAAACAGAGAAGGTAAAGGAGACCAGCTGAGATAGATGCTGAATCATCCATTGATGCAAACAAGATCTTTACATTATTTTTAACACTCTGTACCTACCACCAAGCTTAATACTCTTAAAAATTCAAGCAAGAATTAAAGAGAGACACTGCTTTCTAAGTTCAGGGTTATCTAATTAAAAAGTTTACTTTTTCCTTTTTGAGGGAGGAGACATGAAACCAACATGCACAATTAAAACCTCATCTACCATGGCAAGCCTACACTAATATTGTATAACAGAGCTTGCAGGATACAGATAAATGGTAAAGCAATGTTGGGCAGAGCAGTCCTCAAGTTCCTTTTTATTAGTAACATTTCTTGGCCTTTCCACTTTTGCAATGAATTAGATGCGCTCATGTCTGACACTTAAGAAATTAGCAAGACACAAATCATCTGTAAAAGACTTTTACTACAGTGACAACTGATTTCAGCTGTCTTCACTTGCAAGGAAGAAAATTAGTCTTTTGTGAGCAGCCCTGAAAGCACTGAGCAAGAACCAACCTTTTACACGAGAGCTGGGAATTTAGCAGGAGCACTCAACCCTTCATAGAATCAGACCTTTAATTTTTATTCTGCAAGAGGAACTTGGAAGAATTTGCTTTAGCAGAATTTATAGAGATGTACTTTATATGCACAGTCCATAATACAGATGAATAGCGCTAGATGTTTACGGTATATTTAAGTACACTCATGGGATCCATCCCAACTCAATTCTGTAATATCAATTTTGTTATATATTTGCTGTGGGGAAGATGTTAATAGGCTGTTAAAACAGTCACTAGGAAAAAAAAAAGTATCAACTTCATAAATCCTAAAGCATCTGATTTCAGTTTTATGTTTATTCCTTTCACTAAGATATCCAAAAGAAGAGTTAGACTCCCAGTAAATATTTTATAGGTTACACTGTTTTATCGTCTTAAAATGATGGCACTCGGTAGTTAATTTTGTTTCATTAAAAAAAAGCAAAAAAAATAAAAGCAACATTATACCTGCATCACATCCTCAGCTTAACCGCACATTCTGTACCCATTGCTCTTTAAGGAATCATAACTTAAAGCCAGGATTTTCATTTGCCTCCCTCTTTCCAGTTTCCTTGAGCAAAGCACTTCATCATTACGAACCACATAATATATTATACAAGGGAGATTAGAGCACAGGGTGGATTACCCTACTCAGGTCAGCAGAATCATTGCCCTCTACCCACGGTAATGGGGATGAGAAAAACGGCCCAGATACAGCAAGAATACAAAAACCAAAAAAAATACAGAAACAAGACAGCGAGAACCTGTTCCATAGTTTCACCTTTGAAGAACTCCTATGCACATTTCTACCTACGCCAGGCAAATGCAACTTTACGCAGAAGCATGCAGACGGGCGAGCGCAAGCAGCAGGTTTGCTGTGGCAGGCTTGTGGCGTGTGTTGAATCCAGGGACGGTGGAAAGAAAGGTCTACTTAATTCACAGTTTCAGTAGCCACCTCAGGAAAAACTGAGCTTTGTCTCCCTGTCCATTTACACCAGCTGAGGACTTGACTTTTGGCTTACAGGTTTGGCTCAGGATGAATGAAACAGTGAGTAAAATACTATAAATGTACACTGCAGGCTTACATTACGCTCACAATACCTTATAAATTGCACAAAAGGCTCTTGGCAATGCTGTTAGGTTTGTTTTCAAAATTCTTTCAGGTCTTTTTTTGCAGCAATACTTACAGATAACACACAATGCATAATGTATGTAGAGTCATGCTAAGTCACAGGTTTAGTCAGTAGTAACGGAAGGATCCCTTGAGGCCAGATCATCCGCTCCTTACTTGCATTACACTCCCCCGAAATCTAATGTTCATGGCATTCTCTTTTGCTGCAGACTCCTTCAAGATGTCTGATGAATTTAATTTCTTAGTTGCGAAGATTTAGAGCACCTCACGCAATGCAAACCCAGGTGAGATTTGCAAAGCCTTCAAAGTCAGAGATTGCCAAGAGCCCTTGCACCCGTTTGCTCCCTATGGGAGACATACATACTACAATAAAAAGAAGAAAACAAAGCAATTCCACAGCCAAGTGCCAATAAAACTCACTGAATCAGAGCTCACTACATCTGGAAACAGTAATGAATAAGAGAGATAAGTGCTGCTAAAAGAGGAGGAAATTTAAAATAAAGCACGCTCCTTGTAGCCACATGGTCCAGTCTCTCCTGGGGTACCAGCTCCCTGTTTGCAGAAAGGAACTCTCACTTTCCACCTTCTAAGTGAAAAGCTCTTCAACAATTTCCTTTCCTGTTCCAAAAGCATCTCAAAACACATTCAATGAGATTGTTTGCTTTCGGAGTTAATTGAAGGAATTGGTCTGCGAGGAGGCAAGTCTAGCTAAAGAGTGTAACTGTCTTGCCTTTATTTCCTTCTATTGCAGAGCTCTGCGAAGCTGCATTTTCTCCATCTCCTCTGCACACAGGCTCCTCCTTTTCAGTCTCATCACAGAACAAGTAGCAGCTCCAGTTCTTTGGCCAAAAGGATGCTAAGGGCACTGCTACATATTTGTAGTTCATTCCACTTTGCATTGAGCTATGGCCATAGCTGTCAGGGGATAACAAGTTTAAATTATGATTCAGACTCACTCCCATTTTGAGACACAATTTATTTTGTTGTTTTTTGGTGGATTGTTGTTTTGTTTTTTTTTTTTTTTAAATTTTGACTCCATGTCAGCAGCCCTTTCCCAGCTGCACAGAAAGGCAGGACCACCTTCAGTGCCGCAGGTAATCCCCGAGCCTGGCTGGTGCGTGCGCAGGTTCCCTGGGCTGGGGCGTGATTCCCCAGCCACGAGTGCTCCTTGTAGCCACATGGTCCAGTCTCTCCTGGGGTACCAGCTCCCTGTTTGCTGAAAGGAACTCTCACTTTCCAGTAAAACACCTTCTAAGTGAAAAGCTCTTCAACAATTTCCTTTCCCGTTCCAAAAGCATCTCAGGGGTGGTCTGGCTTTCCTGTCCCTGGCCTACACCTCTGCTCTGGGGCAGCCAGTTTGCTGCGACCTCGTGTCATCTCCCAGGAAAGCATGAGCAGGCCTCCACCTGGGCACTTTTACACCTTCCCCCCTCACCAGATCGGGGATGCTGCAGCTGAGCCACTGCTCCATGGACCTCAAGTGTTGGGGCATCCCTTCACACTTGTGTTTTGCAAGTTCTCTCTCCCTTGCATGCCTACACTAGGGAGAAATTATCAGTACTTTGGACTAACCTTGTCTCCTGAGCACCAAAACGCTTGGCTACCACTCTAGAGAGATTTAAGTATTTTTGGACAAGTTTATTCCTTAAACACAGCTATTCTATTCCTACTTCTCTCAGTTTACATTGGGGTAATCCCAAGTTACTTCCAATACATGCAGGCATAGCCTCTCCAAATTCAGACTGTGCCCTGTCTGCCTATCACAGGAAAACAGCCAATATGGTTGGAATCAATATTTATTTCTAAGGAAAGCAACAATAACTCCACAACCATCAAGGACTTCGTGTAGTATTCATTATTAATAAGTATTCGTGTCAGTAGTGACAGAAGAACATGCAACCTTCTTTGAAGCTACAAACTCCAGTCCCTCAAGCCAATATAAAAGTCTCATTTAGGAGTGTTTGGCTGTGTGACGAATTGGGGGAACTTGTCTAAATATGATTTATGAATTCCATTGTACTTTTATGAACTACCTGTACTCTTATATCTTGTGACTCTCTCTACTGCCTTATGACTATCTTTTATTGTATTTTGCCTTATGGTTCTTATGCTAAGGACACAAGAGAATAGTTTTGGGACATCTGCTCTTAAATAATTGATAGTTAAGGACTACAAGTTGCTGAATAGACCTAATCTGGGGAGAACAAATGACTTACGACACTCTAGATAAGCCAGTTTTCTCCAATTTCCTTGCAGAGACCTGGGATTTGAAAGGCTGCGCTTTACCCAGAAGCAAAACAAACAGATGAGATATTAGAGAGATTTCTTAAAAAACACATAGTCCGAGCCACTCACTGAAGGGACTTGGAAAGCAAGTCATAGAATCAAGTCCACTCAGCAGAGATCATTTCTCACTTCTAAGCTGTGCTCGCTAACTTAGCACAATACCGGGCTTCATAAATACGTGGGCTAGCTTCAACGGAAGCGTCCTCTGCCCCCGAGCCCCCACGGCTCCCCAGCAGAGCACGTCTCCTAACGCTGGCTGTGCTGCCCCCTCGCCCCAGCCGCAGGACAGCCGAGGAGAGCCCACCAGACCCCCCACAGCACCTCCTTCCGCGGCACCCGCTCTGTCTGCTGCTGAGTCCCGGAGCTCGCCCAGCCGTTCCCTCGCTGCTGCTGCTCTTCACGTGGGCATCTCGGCCACAGGCGGGGGAAGGAGGAATTCAGTCCTACTGAAGTCACGGCCTTTGAGAACCTAGCTTAGTTTGCACACTCCGAGCACGAGACATGCTTCAATAAAGTCCACTGCGCACCAAAACCTTTTGGTTTTGTAAAATAATTTTTTGCTACAGGATTCAGATCCGCAACTGAAGTTTCATCAGCAAAGTCATAAGTGAATAGGTTTTTATAGAACAAAGAGCAGCAAAAAAGCCGCAATAATCAGAAACTAATTTTGAACATCTACAATCAAGAACATGTGTTTGCATATCTTTCATTTCCTAACTTGGCAAAGATATAGTAAAGAACGGCAAGAAAGATCCAGCCATTATAACTGATAGAGGGTAACGGTCTTTAAAAATCGCTCAAGCGTGTTAATGCTGGACTAGTTATATGATAGGACTTCCATGGTTAAAACAAACAAATAATATTTATTGCTGACAATTTATACAGGATTTTATGT
This sequence comes from Pelecanus crispus, assembly GCF_030463565.1. NCBI lineage: Eukaryota > Metazoa > Chordata > Aves > Pelecaniformes > Pelecanidae > Pelecanus > Pelecanus crispus. The sequence goes on from NC_134649.1 coordinate 48,117,264, forward strand.
TCCTAACAAGATCTCCAAGCCTTATCGTCAGCTCATGAAAGAGGATGAGCTGACAGTACAAAGGAAGAGCAACAGCAGAAAACAGAGCATAAATGATAAAACAGAGTTTGAAGCCAAGCAGCAGTGGATGGCTTTGGCACAAGCATCTCTTTCATGAGGGAACGTTCCTCTTTGTAAACTTAGCCAGGAGCCTTTTCATTTCAGCAAAATGGAACCATCTCTAACATCTTTATTTCCTTCTCTGTAATACAATCATTTTGCTTCTCAAAAAAAAAAAAAAAGCAAGCCCTGCTTACAGTTTAACTACCTTCTGAAAAAAAAAATATTTAGAAAACAGGTGGGTTTGCTATCTTACAAAACAATAAGAAATTCTGAGTTTTAAGAGACATCCACATTGAGTTTTTTCAGACTACTTTGCAGACGCAAGAGAGGCCCAAAGATGTGAATCAAAGACCGATATGCTCCATGGAGGAACTCCCACTGACTTCAACCCCATACAGAGCAGATTTGTCAGAGTACTGTGACCTAACCCCTGAAGATTCTGCCCTAATTTTGCTTCGTCAGAGAACAAAAATGGAATGGATGTGCCTGTCCACCACGGGAAGAACGTTGCAGCTGTAGAGAAGATTGCTTTATCACTGCCGCGTTGGAGAGTGCCGTACCACAGGCTTTTCAGGGTGCCTCCCCTCCCGCCCCCTCCGTGGCATAAGACTCAAATTAACTTGACTAACATCCAATGCACAAAGCAAACTTATGCAAAGCCTTTTTGCAGGCAGAAGCTTCAATTCCTGCAGCTTCTGTGTCATCATTTTTATAACTCCCGAAGCACTTTAGCTCTGTGAAGCACCAAAATTGTTGAAAAAGTTAAATGAATAAAATACATACATGTATAAATGAGTGACACCACCAATTTTGGCAAGTTTTACTCTGGATAGGCCTAAATTGATTCATAAAAGTGCAAGGTTTGTTTTTTTTTTTTAATGCCATAAAATAAAAATAAAGGGGCTTTTTTTCAACCAGTGGGAACAGTAACAATCATTAGAAAGCACATCTTTTTTACCAAGAAATGTGTCTGCCTTAGTAGAAGAAAGGAGTGAACAAATATTGTCCAGTAAACAAGGGATGAACGTCTGCATTTTTAATGTTTTAAGTGTTGTAGTGGGAGTGCAATTTTTCCTTCTACCACAAGGAGAACACATTGATATCTTTATACACTTTCATAGACTTCCTACCCTGTTCTGCCTAAATATAGCAAACATTCCAAGAAAAAGCTAGTGGAAGGTAAACAAACAGGGCTGGGCTGCTGTTAGTCCAGTTGATAACCTGAGCTAAATAAGAAGTTTCAAATCCATAATTCTGGTAGTTTTTCTTAGATCTGCTGCAGCACTCTGTTCCCATGGGAGGGCTGTAGATAAGATAGAATTCTATTTGTATTTGTAATTGTGTTTTGTACAACAGGTAAACAAGAAAACTCCCCCCAAAATATAAAATTGTCTCTCTTATAACAGTATGTTAACAGCTAAACCAGCCAGCAGCTCGAGATATCTGCATTTCAATGAGGAATCCAGCTAATAGCACCTGGATACTTTACCATCAAAAGTGTTACTTAAAGTTATTTAGATAAGCTTTTGAAATTAAAATTCCAAAAGTTTAAAAAATGAGTTCTATCAAGACAAGAATCTAACAAGATTGCTGCAAACACCTTTTAGATAATTTTACGAGTTCCACACAAAGAATCAATTTAGGATGTTTAATTTTAACAGTTCCTTTGTGTACCAAAATTCAGAAAATGAAGTGACAGAAAACTGAATATGAATAGCAAATAAAAAAGATTGGAAAAGGACATAAAGACAGCTTTAATAGTCGGGAAACATTTTAAAATAGTAAGTTAAGACAGACATCTTCTGTACAAAAACCCACTCTCTGCAGGGTGACATCAGCTTCTGCTAGAAAGGTTGAGATATTCTGAAGCTATTTATAGTCTGTAAAGTGATTGCAATTTTGAGACAATTTTAGGAGAAAGATCTGACAATGTTATTTTACACTGACTTTGTTTTTGTTGTGTCAAATAATTCCTGCAGATATAACAACATGTCTGCTGTATGCTGGAACATTGCAGTTTCTGTGCTATTACTGGAGTTTTGATTTAGAGAGCAAATGCAATTTGTCAGAACTAAAAAACAGTTATTCTGAAGAGAACCTGGAGTATATAAAAGCAAATTAATGAATTCGTTACTTAACAATTTGATAATTCTGTTTCAGTAGGTCAGTATCATTGGGATATGATTGACTAATGTTAGTTACATGGATGTGTAATCACTATTCCTTCAGTATTTATAATGGAGAACTCATATACCAGTTTCAATTGTAGGTGAATGCAGTACTTGTTATTTACCACTAATGGATGATTTTACTACTAAGTTCCAACACTGTTTAGCCCAGAACAGTAAATTTGTCCTTTTAACTACGATCCCACAATAGAAATCAGTAAATAACCCATCCTTTCACAACAGAATGTGAGCAGAGACACCAAGGTCATTGGCAAAGAGCTCTCCTTTTCTTCACAATTTGAGAAATTATTAAAGTAAGCATGGGAAGCAGCATTCTGGCCTCTGTAAAGTTAATGGAGTTTTGATTCTGACTGCATAGCACAATGGATAACTATGCCTTGAGCTCTAAGGTACGCTGAGCTTTCTGCCCCTCGGCACAAAGGGGAAGCAAACAGTGACTGTCTCTCATGGTGCTGCACTGCAAATGAGTGGAAAACCAGCCACCCAGCTGAGCCTTTCTTTGGTTGGAATTCAGACTATCCTTTAGACTATCCTAATGAAAGCATGCACAAAACATCTCCTATTTATCATGTCCCATCCAGGATCTTGCTGCGATTTTTGTGGCTTGTAACTCATGCCCAGAAATCTGGTTCCATTCTGAAACCACTGAGCTGGCAATCAATTTCCCACTGTTATTTGGGTTGAAAGCTAAATCTAAACATGAAACTACTAATATATTACAAGTATGTACGAAATCTGTTAAGAAGGGGCTGACAGATCACATTAAAACACGCGCCCTTAAGCTCTACGCGGCATGGCAAGTGACTTGTGATACATGATACCATTATTGACCTTTGAATCGTACAATTTGTAAGAAAGCAAAAATCAGGGTTTGTTTGGCTTTTTTTTTTTTTTTTTTGCCTTGCACGTAAGCTAAACCAAAAGGGGAAAAGCTTCACGCTGACATTGTAAGAAAACTTGTCTGTAAAGTCTGCTAAAAGTTAATATTGTGTATGAATTCCCCGATACTAATTTAAAAGCTAATCCTATCATTCTTTCATTGCTTTCAATTTTTCTATCTATGTATTCCATACAGATGAGTCAATCTGCAGCTACTGTCATTCTTGGTGCTATAACAGTGTTCACATATAAATACACTTCAGCTCTCAACTGAGGCTTCAGGACCCGAGGGATACGTGTCAATGCCTGAAAATCCTGCCACATGATCCTTCTCATGGAATGGTCAATCCTGGTTTGAAGGTAATCACCCAAAAGAAAATATTATCTGTGATGTATGAGTTTAGTTTACTACAACGAATATTTACTGCTAAAGTGAAAGAAAGTCAAGAATGAACTCCTGGGAAGTGGTTATGTTGCAAATAAGTTCAAGTCCCTTACAGCTAGTTTTGGCATGGGAAAACTTGCACAGAAAAAGCACAGAAAAAGCAAACAATAAGCAATTTTTACGGATCTTCTCATTCTTTCCATTTATAATGCACTAAGGACTGTGTTTTAATTCATGTTTCTCCACTAGTTGAAGTGAACCATCTGCTTTCAACAACAGAGGAGCCATTCGGAGATTGCTCTTGGCACTGTTAGGATAGCGATCCGTAGGCCATGGTGGGGAACCCAGTGTCCTAACCACCTTCTCCATAGGCTCAATTGACCATCACCAGGCCTGCTCATTATTTGCTTCTTCCTAGAGAAGAACATCAAAGAGAGGAGCCAAGCCACAGAGGCTATGCAGATGGCAAATTCATCGTGGCTGAGGTCCAGAAGTCAAATGTGCAGTCGTACCAATAGCAGGGGATGTAACGTGGAACAGTTTCATAGGCATTACAAGTGGCATCAGTAGAACCAGCAGCATTAGCTAACAACTGTCTTTTCGATTAATCATTTTACAGAATGCAATTGTGATCTTGTTATGACTCCAAGCAAACAGAGAGGCATTTACTGAAAAATGTATTATAACAAAAAGTTCAGTTTTGGCTTATTTTTAACATTAGAACACCAAACAGTAGGATATTCTCTCTGATCATACTTCAGACCTATGCCCAAAGACAGAATCCAAATGATTAGTGATGCTGGACTTGATTCTGTTTCAGTTCACATTGATGTAAACTGGGAACATCACCATTGAGTTTCATCAGTGAAAGACTAATAAAAGTATTATCAGAATAAAGCTTATGATTCGGAGTGTATTTTAAAGGCTGTGCACGCTTACCCTACTGGGTCATATTTTCAGCAGCAGCAAACTGGTACATAGTCACTGAAATCAGGGAAGTCACAATAATTTTGACCAGCTGAGCCAATGGCCTGTATTCTCAGAAAACATTGATTTGAGAGCAGGATCTGAGCAGTTAATCACACTTCATTCTAGGGAGAAGCTCTGCTTCTGTCAGGTTCCCTGTCTGCAGTGTTTTTACAGACCCTTTTGAATTTTCTTCCTATGTTTCCTGTTTTTTTTTTTTAAAAACATATTTTCCAAGCCACTTGCAGATTTTTTTTCTGACTGTGAAGCCAGAAAAAGAAAAGGATTGCAGAGAGAATTCTCTCAGATTGGTCTTCACTGGATTTAAAAGCCTTCAGGAAACATTTGAGGTAATCCACAAAGATTGAAGAGTACAGATGTACCTCCCAGGATGCGAGGACTAATGCATGTAATAACTGTATTTCTTTAAAATTACTTTCTCAGGCAGAGTTAAAGGCATAGATGTAACTAAGGGATTGGACTCAGGCCAAGTTGTAATGGCTCTGCTGTTTATCTTTTTTCTTTTTTTTTTTTTTTTTCCCCTCCAGCAGAAAGAGCAGAACAAGCATTTTACTAAGAGATTTAAGGTTTGCTTTCACTCCCTTTCTTACTTAGACCTCCTGCCCCAAACATTCTTGGATCACACAAATCAAAAACTAAATTGACTAAACCACAGCAAAACCAGAAAGCCTGCTGCCTAGGCTATTTTTACTTTCTTTGTCTGCTAGGAAGAAAGGGAAGATAGATAAGCCAAAGTATTCAGTATTTTAGTATTAATATATCAAAGTAGGAAGAGTAAAAAAAATTGGAGGTTATACAAAGCGCAATTTAGCAGCGGCCACTCTGTCACCAAGGTGACTAAGATTTGTCTTCTGTAGAAGTTATTTTCTTAACATTCTTATCAAGAGACCATGGAGCAGATCCTGAAATATGTGTTTTTATTTTTTTCTCACTGCTCTTCATATAAACACAGATTTTCCTGCTTATACATGAATCTTGTCTGAACAGACCAAAAAGGATACCGTATGCTAGAATCATAGAATCGTTTAGGTTGGAAGAGACCTTTAAGATCATCCAGTCCAACCATTAACCTAGCCTTACACAGTCCACCACTAAACCAATTAAGGGGAGAGTAGCAACCCCATGCCTCCTGGCTTGGTGGCTGGATCATTTATAATGAAAGTAAAAACTAGGAATCATTAAGGTTGGAAAGGCCCTCTAAGATCATCAGTCCAACCATCAACCCAACACCACCATGCCCACTAAACCATGTCCCAAAGTGCCACGTCTAGCCATTTTTTTAACTCTTCCAGGGATCGCGACTCCACCACCTCTCTGGGCAGCCTGTTCCAATGCTTGACTACCCTTTCCATGAAGAAATTCTTCCTAATATCCAATCTAAACCTCCCCTGGTGCAGCTTGAGCCCATTTCCTCTTGTCCTATCATTATCTACTTGGGAGAAGAGACCAACACCCACCTCGCTAAAACCTCCTTTCAGGTACTTCTGGAAAGCAATAAGGTCTCCCCTCAGCCTCCTCTCCTCCAGACTAAACAACCCCAGTTCCCTCAGCCGCTCCTCATAAGACCTGTGCCCCAGACCCCTCACCAGCTAGATCCATCCTCCCGCACATGAAGGCTGGCTCTCTGCCGTGCTGATCTACGCTCACAGCGAGGTGGTTAAAGGCTTAATCCATGCTGCGCTACAACCTCTCTTCAGTTCACACCTATGGCCAGTTATTAAACAGAAAAGGAGCAACCTTTCTCCTTAGGTGGCTGATATGAACAATTAAGTACTTACACAGAACTTGGAAGAAAGTTTTGGGGCCCTGTTCTGGATGTTTTGAATAGTTCAAGTGGCAATAGCAACTGCTTCTGCCCCTCTCCCAAACTCTGTCTGGAGACTACCCTCGTGCAAAGCACACCTTACATCCTATAGAAAGATAAACATGCCTCAGCCAGCACACAGGACACGGTAGAAAGAAAGGTGTGTGGCTTTCATGCCTCAGTATTTTATACATTTCTAGTTGTTAGGCCTTTTGCAGCCAACAACCTGTTATACCTGCCTTTAGGACACTAATTTACAGATACATTCCTAAAAAGTCTCAAATGCCTAGCACAGAAGTGATTCAATACTACTTTTGCTACTATCTTTATTCCAGTCTATACTAAAAGAGTACAGCAATAGGCCTTGAGCTTTGACTAAGAGGACAGACCATTTTTTCTCCTACTCTTTTTACCCATGCAATTCCAGCTTATTTTCCAGTGCCTCCCCCTGGGCTAAGTTCTGCTGTTTGAAAACGCTGCTGCAGAAAGCAAAATTTGGCCTCTTTCCATCATCTTACAAAGTAATTTTCAAGGTTAACCACAGGAAAGACAGATGAATTATGTGGAAACAATCATCTGCAAAGACCTTTCTTCAGGTACTCTTCCCCATCCTGTCTATTTGCTCAGCTTGCACTGTGGCAATGGACAGGCACAACACACTATTGACCAGAAAATTGGTCAAAGAATTTAGATTTATGCAGTGCAATAATAACTAGGTTCACAACGAGGCTTACATGGCGAAAATAAAGAAGAAAACTCAGCTACATCCCTGCCAAAATCTCTGGAAAACAAAAACAACCCTGTAATACAATCCTGTTTGTAAAAATGCTTCAGGGTGCCTGTGTTCCAGAGCTGGGAGCATAATAAATTAACTTAAGTAGTGGATGCCTAGGACAAAACCCTGTGGGATACCTGAGCCAACCCAACAGGTGGAGAAATTGAAAACAAATTGATAGCCTTGGGACAGGAAATATTAGAACCAAGCAATTACAATGCCAGACTGTCTAGCATGAAAGGCAAGGAAAGCCAACAATGATTTGCATTGATATAGCACCATGAGTGGTGCACGTCAGGTGATGTCCCAGAGCTTTTCACAGCGATGCAACATCATAGTACACAACAGCTGAAGGTAAAAAGGAAAAAAAAATCCCATAAAAATCCAGACCAAAACAACAAAACCAGGAGCATTTTTTTTTTTTTTTAGACCAAAAGAGAATGTTTTCTGTCGTGTGGGAGGAATGAGGCAGGCAGCTGATTTGCATGCATGCCTTCATAGCATCTATGCTCTGAGAAGCTCGGGTAAAGCAAGTTTCATTTTGCATGATTTCCACAGCACCCCTGGAAATCAAAACTTGCCCAACGGTTTTGTTCTCCAACATGAAGAGATAAAGCAAAAGGAGGAGATCCCTTGTTAAACATGCTACTCCTTTTCCCTATTTTCACTTTTTACCTCAACACTCTTCCAATCTGCACGCTATCTAAATGCTCCTCTTTTGGCTCAGTGCGACAAAAGGGGATGGTAGACCTTTCATTCTAATTTTTGTTCTATATTATCTGATGCAAACAGGCACTTGGGCCACTCTGCCTCTCCCCTGAAAGCTACATCTGAGATATAGATTCTGCAGAATCAACTCTTGACAGCTTTAAGTAGCGACCTTTGGTTGAATACACCTTTCCTAGGAGCTGCTACAAATCTATAATTAACTGCAGGTCCAACATCGCTGCCAGCTCTGTGCTCTTCTCTCTCAATTGTTAGACTCTCTGCTTATATGTGCATTATTAGCATTAAGATACAGAAAAATGACACACTCCATGACGGGCTGCTCAAGGCCCTGTTACAGGAGAGAAAAGTGACCACATGGCAAATTTTCCACTTTGCCCTGTAGGCCAGAGCTATCACAGGGCCTGCGCTTGAAATAGCGTGGCTACCACCTTACCTCTGAGCTCCTGGTGCACAGCCCATCCCTACCTTGAAGGGAAAAGGTGGTCCTATGGTAGATATGCAAGGAAATGGGATTAGAATGCACCATTTCAAGACATGATACATGCTGTTTTCTCTCATAAGGAGCCAGGAGCTTCACATAGGAGCTATGATAGGAACCGTGCGCCTGAAGTTTCCTCAGGAAAATCTTCTTCACAGATGTATTTGGAAGGCTTAATATTTTGAAAGCGGCGATCCAATAGAAAGTGCCAGAGAAGCACTCTCTATAATTACAATTTTACCACTTGAAAAGCTTGGCTATGTCATAGCAGTGGCTCAATTAAGTTGAAATGCAGGACTGCTCCTGATGGTGCAACGGTTGTGAATAATATCATAAAACATTTGCTAGTCTCCTGGAAACATGCTGATTATGGGCACAAAGTACGCTCTATTTTCTTTCTGAGCACCGAGGCTCAACACATTTACTTATGTTTGGAATCAGGACAGCTACTGTCTTTTTTAATACAACTTTATGTCATTTATGTTTCACATCAAAATAGCTGTGCTACAGGCAGCACAGGAGTAGGTGCTTTCGGAAGTCTGTTTACATCCCAGAACAAAGTCTCAGGTAAAACCACCGCAGCTCTCCCAGACTGCTGCAAAATTCAAGGCGTGGGTCTTGGTGGGACAATGGGGAACCAAATCAAAGGGAGCCAGGAAGCTCATGGAGTAATGCTGATTAAACAGCACTAATTAAAAAAGCCTGGGATCCACATGATCCTACAGGAAGAAACTTGACTACAGACAAGACCTGATATAAACAGATTACTTCTGCAAGCCTTTCAAGACATTTAACTAGGCAACTTCATGCAGGAGTGCATGCAAAGACCAGATAAGCATTTCTGGATGACAATCTAAATGCAAGAGCAATCACCTCATCTGCTGAGACAGGTGAATGAGGGCAAGGGAACAATTTAAAAATCACTCCCCATGATACACAGCTCCTTTACATAAACTGTGGAAGGATTAGATTCACCCTTTCCTACTCTCAAAGCACAAACCAAAGACAACAGAAAGAATGTTCATGTAGTTGCTTGTCCATGTAAGTAGCAGACTACTTTCCCGTCTTCTAAGCAATAGACAAAAATAGTGGTCAACTGTTTTTGTCAAAATTTACAATTTTTTTTTTTCCTGGATTTTTACAGGATTTTTTTCCAGGATAGAGTGGCTCTATCCTGGAAAGAAGTTAGAGGCTTTGACTGAGGAATGTTTCCATCATAAATAAGGATTATTCCCTCATCATAAAGAGTGTAAAAATAAGCAAATACTGTGGACTTTCAGAGTAGGCCTTTTAGAAAGTGTTAGCTCCAGCTGATTCCTTTAAGTACGCTCATTTTAACTGTGTTATTTGCCATGCTACGTAGCTGTGATGCTTAACTACTACCTCAGTAGGGTTGTCTGCACTTACACTCAAGAATATAGCAAAATTATACTTAGCATAAAATAAGAACAGTTACATGAACTGTACAATCAATGCCAGTATTATTCTTTAGGTCAAATGCTCAGTGCCTCCAAATCTGGGCTTCACACAAGGATACCTGAAGGTCATATGCACCATGCTAAACATTTCCTAACTCCAAATGAGAGTAGTAGTGAGTGTACTGTTCAGTAACCCCTCTAAGCCAATATTTTTTTGACAGAGATATCCTTCATCCTGTATCCAAGTGCTAGCACAGTGTCACACAATCCTCTATGCAGCAAAACCACCAGTTCTGACGGTTCAGAAGAGGCTCTGAAAACAGTTTCTTGCAGGCAGGACCCTGCACGAGATTTGCTGTTACAGCTTGGTTTGGCATTAGCATTATCCTTGACAAGATGTATCAGATACAAATGTGCAAGTAGCCATTGGGTCTATAGTTTGCTGTAAGAGAGAGCACTGAACATGTTCATTTTGGCCATTGAGCCGGACAAAGGACCCTCGGGGAGCATAAGTACACATTAAGCTGTTGTAAGGAGATATAAATCTCCTTTGACTGGATAGCCACTAGCCATTAAGTGGCTACATAATAAATGTTAATAATTTTGGACCTCATTCAGGATTCGAAGAGTCAGACTTACTTTTGTGTTGCAAGTTGGGAAAGGCTGAGGATGCCCCGAAATTGATTGGTTCTGTGCAAGAGCCAAATGGATGCTGTAGTTTGAAGTAGGATGCATGCAGCCCAGAGCAGCAGTTACACCACTACAGAAACTTAGAAACTGAGTTTCAAACAATACCCAGAACTTTCCTGAAACACACTCCTCAGTTTTCCACATTTCTGCATCATGGGTGGTATTTTAGCTCCCTTTACATATTTACGTTTTAGTGAATTCGGTACCGTAAAGCTATCTTTAAGGCAAGTTATGAGCTCTTTCAGGGACAACAGTGTAGCAGAAATAGGATGTGGTGGTGATCTGGATGTAGTGGGGCAAGCTCTTCCTCCCTCTACCTCCCCATTCCCATTTGTGGCCACTTCTTCAGTCCTTTCAGAGCACAGCTCTCTTGTCCTCTAAAGGACTGACATATTGACATAGGGAGCTGGAGAGAGCAGCTGAATGTCCATGCAATCACTTCCTAATTCTCATTTCCCAGCACAGGACACGTCATGTAGAAGGATCTTTGTAGGCATGACCTGTGCTGTTCTTGTCCAAGTTTAGCAGTTGGCAGTACAGAATAGATGTACTAGTACTGCCAGGCTTTACCCCACCTGATCTGCATTATGCTCCTTCTCCTCTGTATTTGCGGACATGTGCTACGTGCTTTAAAGCCTTTCAGAGCTGTCATGCTCGCCACATGTCATAATCTCACCTTCTCCCAAAGTGAAAAGGCAAAGGCTATTCTGGCTAAACCCGTAAGTTCTTTTTGGGTGGGAAACAATGCCAAGTACCAATACATGGGTCACCACCAGCGAGTCACTGACCAGCCTCTCTGGAGCTACCTGCTTTTCCAGCATTGCCACTATACCAGTCCTTCTCGTCAAACAGTAAATTCCATATACACCGCTTCCTTTTTCTGCCATAATTATTCCAAATTTTTATGAAGCGGTAAGTGGCTAAGTAAAAAAAAAAATTCTCCCTCTGGGCTGTTATGCTTATAAAAATATATAATGAAGGTGACATTTTCATTCACGTCATTATTCACCTTATAGAATATAATCTATCCACAGCTTGAATTATCTATCAGACCACTCTTTGGGTAGGACCTCCTTCATATTTCTACAGTGACAATCAGCTAGATTCAGTTAGTCCCTGAACACTACCTTTCTACCTATGGTCAGTAATTCGACTGTTCTTGGTAACCGAGTTTCTTCATTTCAGTTATTTTAAAGCCTTTATGCACAGTCTACCCAAAAGGAAGTGTGATGTTAATGTGAACAATGTATTTAACCACTTTGCTTTAGCTTGGAAGTGACAAATACTCCTTGTTTCTAACATTCCCTCAAGCCTTCTGTAGAATGCGATTTCTTATTTTATATTTTAAAGCCTTAATCTCTGTTCTTTTACAGCTACAAATGAATCTCTATATATTATGCACAAACATGCACACAAAATTGTCAGTCCAAAGCTGGAGGCAAAAAATTTAAATTTTATTGATAAATGATGCTAACTAGATTTGACATTTGACCAAACTTGTTAAAACAATCAGAATATTTGATATCATTAAACCTAATAAAGATGAAATATCCAGTATTACAAATTATACCATGCAGTCCAAGACTTATCTTCTGCATAATGATACTAGAACAGACTGCCTTTATAAACTTTTAGCATGGTGTCAGAACATGGGCTTGCGTCTAGACTAACAGCTACTGCAAACACATTTAAGGGCTAAAAATTAATTCAAGGTGCATAAATGCTTTTTTTTAATACTAATTCTGGAATCTTGTAGCATTAAAAAAAGGAATAGGTTGGAATCATTCAAGAATCCAGAGTCTTTTATTTTTTACTAAGATACTATGTCTCATGAAAAACCCTGAAAGGAATCCATGAACAAACATACTTCCATTATGCAGGATCACATAGGTAATGAAGAGGTCAAAGGACTTGGCTAAACTAGGAATTTCCTGCAAAGGATGTCAGGAAAATTAAGTATCATTGCATGCCAGACAATGGATAGTAGATTAAAAAAAACAAACCAAAACAAACAAAACCAACCCACCCCCCACAAAAAAGCCTAGGTATACACTGCAATCAAAGTTAGGAGGAAGAGACCAGAGTCAGGAGACAGGTACCTACAGGCATACAGTTGGACAGATCAGCTGTTTAGTTATCCGGAGAGAGAGAAAGAGTAGAAAAGAATAAAGATGAAAAATTACTTTAAAACAAGGTTGTAAAAGACCAGGATAAAACACTGAACTTTATCCCTTTCTTCTCTGAAGCAAGATGGTGGCCAGGACAAGATGACGGAGGTGACACAATGAATAACTTCAGTGCATTTGGTATAGTTTTAGTTTCCAAAACAAGATTTCCAACTGCAAATACAAGGATGACCAGTGAAGGCTGGATTACTGAAACTTCTTAAAGACGCCCACTCTGATATCTCTTTTCCAACTCTTTGCCCCAGTGCACACTGGGGATGTTTGGACATTAACATCTATGCCAAATTTCCACTTTCTGCTAAAATTCAAGAGGAGGGTTTTTCTGTTTGTTTTGTTTGGAAATAAAGCAATGTTCTTCCCAGCTGAACTAGGTAATACGTAGAGAAAATAAACAGAACTAGAACAGCAGAGAAAGCATCCCCCCTTGAAGCCAGTGCACTACCTCCTACTAGAGATGTCTGCAAATTATCCAGGGAGGTGGCTGGAGGAGTAGTGAAAGGTCTTGCTTGTAAGGCTCTTGAGATAGACAGCAGGCAAAGATTCCCAAAGTCTTAACCATTTCAAGATCAACTTCCGTGTGTTGCTACTAGAAAACTTTGTACATCAGTTCTTCCGAATTAGAGATGTTGGCCAGAGAAAACTAAGACCTAGAATAACAGGAATGGGACTTAATCATAAAACCCGTGCAGATCTGGACTAACTTCAGAAGGGCTGAGCTGGACATTGGAAAAGAGCCTGAACAGTGGCCAAAATAATACGGTGCTAGTATAGTCTACTTTAAAGACAAACTACTCAGGGCAGGACAATGTTAGAACCAGCAAGTCTGGAGAAGCTGAGTGGGCGGTGAAGAGATGAGGAGGGCTCTCTTGGTATGGGCAAGGACCCACCAAGTAGCAAAGCAGCCTTTTTACTGGCAAAGCTTAGCTCTTTCCTTTCTACATAAGCACTTCCTTAGTTCTTGTTTCCTTTGCCTCAACCCCTTTACAAAATTTTATATTACAAAATCAATTTGCATGGAAACAAGGTCTTTGTTTTATCGGAATCTATCAGTTGCAGGTGTTTATCCCTTGTAAAAGTCATAATCCTTTCTTTGTCATCATCACCATTTTGCCACAACCAAATGCAATGTCACAAATGAGATTATGACTTCACACAGAAAGCAAACATCTGGATCCAATGAATCCCTATGGAACAAAGACCCTGCTTTCATGCAAATCAGTTCAGTAATAAAAATTAAGGGAAAACATAAATCCTCCAGAAATACACTGTGATGTATGATCAGAATTCCCTCTAGATAGAGGGAATTGTAGTCATGTGTTCCCATGCCACATCAACCAGTAGATTTCAAAAGAACAGATCTATTTTCATAGAAGTGTGAAATCCTGGTAACTATACACATTAAAAGGTATCCATTTAAAACAAATTTGAGCCTTTCATTTGGTGGCTGCTGCCAAGAGATTTCTGCCTTCATTGCCACTGAATTTGAATGATTTGCATGCAAAACTAATTGAAAAGAAAACATTCGGGATATTTGGGGGTTTTTGTTTGTTTAAAAACCAAACACACACACACATTACCATGAAAAAGAAACATTCTGATGAAAATCTGAAATGTGAATCTTTAGGAATTCTTTTGCACTTTTTACTAAACAGGCATCCCTAAAATAAACCATATTTTTTAAAGTGTTAAGAAATGTTTCTTGATGTTTTTAGGGGTGATTATTATGAAAGGGAACGGAAAGAGTTCCAACAGAAGTTTTCTTCAAACTGCATGTTTTAAAATGTTTCTAAAAAAACTTAAGTACTTTAGCTCTGCACATGTGTACGTAACATTGATTGAAAACCATTGTAAAACAACTGATTACCACTGTAAATTATAGTAAAATGGTGGATGCAGGACTCTCCTCCCAAGATCACTCATTTCACATGAGATGTTTCAGACATGTTTGCCAGTGGAAAGCATATCAAAATGCTATCCCAACACACAATACCGATATTCATAAACTCAGTTAGCCCAATGGATCATGTTAGCATATAGCTGCTACAAGTGAAAGTTAATGAATGCACATGTCTTTTCATAGTTGTACTAGATTTATAGTCTGTGCACACTCTTCCAAAGCTTCAACTAAATCAGAGATGCAGTATACAGGCAGTGAAAATCTGACGCTGGTTTTTTTTGGTTTTTTTTTTTAACTGTATTACTTGGCATCAAACAAATCTGAATTTTCCATTTCTTTGCAGCATTGCATTTATTGGAACGCTCCCAATGTTTTCTGTGATGCAGCTCTAGCTCAGGTGCATTCACATGAGCAGTGGTGATGTAAATGAGTCTCAAATAGAGACGAGTCCAAGTGCTCTCAAGGTGCTCCTGACTTACCCCAAGCATAAAAGGCTAATATCATCTCCTCTGATCAAGGGCCTGTGCATGTTCAGACTGGTAACAAAGGCAAACATGGCGGTGGAACAATATAGATATGCACATCACACAGAAAGTTGTCCAATTTATCTACAGTAAAAGGCTGACTGTAAAACAATAATCTGTGCAGCAAGTTTACAAGCTTGTAGTCACCATTTACCAGCCTGCAAGTACATGTAAAGGAGCTAAGTCCCGCATAATCAGTGTGCCCTGGAATTTGCTCACAAAGTTCTCTTTTCTCACGTTGACAATTCTCATTAACGACTGCCTTCCCTACATGCTATGATGTGGAAAGGCCTATGCGACCTGCATGCTTATACACAGGAGGAAAGCTCATTGCAGTCTGCAAAATTTAAATTCAGTACAAACATTCATGGAAAGAGGAGGGAAGGAAAGAGAGAGGGAAGAGCATTTCAAAAAGCGTTAAGGAGCTAGGCAAACAAGAGTGTAATACATGAACCAATCTCTGCAAAGAATATTAGGATGTCCTCGTTAAGAGGATCTGCCCATGAAAACAGTGTCCTTCAGTTTCTACTATTTTCGATCTTAAACCTTGCCTTTTCCAAGGAAAATTTTGAACATTAAAAAGGAAGCTTTGAAGTATTTTTTCTTACTATCTAGTATTACTATTTTTGCTAATACTTAACATACTAATATCTAATAACATACTATCAGCTCTTCTCCAAAGATTCCATAAAGTCCCAAAGGGCCAAATCTGACCTCGGACGCTAAGTCGGGAAAACCAGGTACACAGCGCAGCGCACCATGGTACCATTCAGCTCATACTTTACGCTGACTGAGGATTTGGCCAAAATTAAAAGCTTTAAGTAAGCAAGTCTGAGTTTTGGTTATTTCTCAATCTACTCACGTAACAGAGCACTGATGAAGGAAACCATAAATTAAGAATAGGTGCTCTTAAAGATGAGGAGACAGTTCAGTCTAACATGGAGGTCAGGGCTATGTTGATTTGACTTTTTAAGAAAACCAAAACTGAACAAACCCACAAAACCACGCTGAAATACCCTATTCCATCAGTTTTTGCAGACACCTTAATACTAGAATTACCATGAATTTATTTTCCTGTCATCCTCTCCAATTCTGTAAACTACCACTTACTCAGAAGCAGTAGTTGAGGACAGCATAGGCTCACAAAACCTTCCTCCGAGGTCCAACACGCACAGCTGAAAGCACTAGATACCTCTCTGTGATATGGTACCCCTGGCTCAGCACCAGATTTCTCTGAAAAGAATCTCTCAAACATTTCTCTCCTGAGTGCCTAATGGCTCTTCACTAATACTTGCTTTTATTCCAAAAATGCCACTCTGCTGCACAGTTAATGCCCTTTCAATCATCTTCTAAAGCGTATTTATTAAACTTCAGGGTGCCTGTTCAGAACGTGACTTCCCCAGACTCACTGTGGACAATTTTTGACTTTTTCTTACTGACCATTATAGACACCTGCATTCATTTTACAATGGTGCTATAGCTTGTACGTATAATTGCTCTTGGTTTTAAATATTGATAATTCTTGAGATAAAAATAGATCATTAGTTCCCAAATGCTGAAATAAAAATTACTGGGTGAGTACTTTTGCAGACGCGGCTCTTAAGTACCTCATCAGCAGGACCACGAAATTTAAGCTAGTCACAAAAATAAATGCAAGCTGGCCTCCGGCTGTTCTAGAGGCCATTGAAACTTGTTCAAGTCAGGAGGTTTGTGCTATGATGAATCCTCATTTATACAGCCTCTCTTTTAACATAGTCTGGGCTGAATTTAGAAAACAACTTAAGCAGTGAAGCAAAATAGCATGCTGCTACCAAATATATAATAAGCAGTAAAGCATGCATTTTCATCTGAAAAAGACTGAGCAGTAAGTGATCAAAACACACCAGAAAGCCAGGGATTCTCCTTGGTTCTTAAAGCATGTGCATTTCAGATGAAAGAAAGTCTGCTTAGACTCGAGAATGATTACTGCAAAAGAATATAGACTAGAATACTGTCCCTGAATGTTCTGATTTTATTATTAATTAGTAGTGTTTTCCTAAAGCACTCACGTGATTTTTTTTTTTTTTTTTAAAAGCACTTATGCGGTATTTGTCACTAATGACAACTAATTCAAACTCAGACAGAACTTACTATTCAGATATTAACACTCTCCCTTGATTAAACATCTTTTTAATGAATCAGAGTAATTACGTTACTCTGACCTGCCTGCCCCCGTGCTTTTTTTATTTTTAAGCGACTAATGTAATAAAATATGAACAATTTAGGGTTTTTTTAAATGAACACGAAATCTACATTTTCTATTTCAATAGTGTGGAAAGGAAGTACACAAATCTGACAATTCTTGATTTGACAAAATAAATACTGTGTTTTCTCAAGACCAGCATACCCACAAACATAGATTATGTTTGGGAAAACCCTAATCAAAACTGTTATGAGTAACACCACATCTGTTCTTATTTACAGACATAAGAAGAGCCAAGCAACAGCTCCCAATCAAAAAGAAGTGGCATTAAGTTTGATTTACTCTTTGCAGGCTGTAAAAGTAATTTAAAGGACACCCCCTCCCCATACACACAAACTCTCTCCCCCCACATACTTTCTTTCCAAAAACCCAGACAGATATTTATTCTGTCCTTGGCCAAAATCTTCTTGTTAACTTTTTCAGCTCAATGACTGCAGATACTGTTTATGCCTTTGAATTCAGGTTGCTTTACATTTTAAAGTGGTTTTGTGTACATCATTAATTCAGGGGGTTCAGACCACAGGGTTAAAGGCTCCTCCAATTATGTTACAGTTTTTCACAAATTGAAAGTGTACATATAGGAGTAAAGCACAAAAGCTGTGTTTAGAATTAAAAAATGAGCAAAAGTTGAGAGTCAAAGTTAAACATTATGTTTTTCAATCAGTCATCAGGCAAGTGGCACAAATTGCAGGCAACTTGGTACTATTGGGTTTTAACCACACCACAGTGAAGTACATGATCCCGTTTGGTTCTTTGCAGTTACCTTTAACATCACAGGCTTTACTTTATGTAATGCCCAGCTCACTTCACAGCTAGTGCAGTCCTGCACAACGTGGATGCTAGCTGCTTTCAGCTACATTAGCTTCAAATGACCAGACTTCATTGCCCAGCACATTTGCAGAGGTTCATCCCTAACCTTGAATCTAAATGCCATGCTTCAGAAACCATCTCTGGGTATAAGACACATGAATACTTTGACTTTTTTAAACTGCTGATAGAATTTATCTAGTGCTTGGGAGATAATCAGGGTACTTCTGGCTCAGAATTTGGACAAGCCGTTAGATGTAGTACTTGCTAGAAGCTTTATGGTATTTTTAATGATCACCAATGATCAATGGTGGTTCTTACTCAAGGCACAGCTCCTCCAGTCACATCCAAGTAACAGCTAGAAATCCACTGCTGCCCATTCCTCACCTGATTCAACACAATTGTACACTGACAGCATGAGTGAGGCAACATTTGAAAACATACTTCAGAATTTCTCTTGGTTTTTCCACCAGTACAATATGGTTAACTTCCAGTGACCCAGGAGTCCCTGGGTAAGGGTATTGAAGATGTTTTGGAGATGCATACGCTGAAGAATCAAAATAAGCAGCATTTACTAATGGTTGTAGAGTAGATATTATTGGCATGCATGTTCCAATTTCTATTAGACAACTTTGGAAAGGCATGACACATGCCTCTGCCCCACCAACTGGGCAAGTGTTTAGCTTTAAGTAATCCACAGAGCATTAGCTTTAACCCACAAAACACTACATAGTTCCAAATCAAGTGGAAGCAAAGACCTTTACAATCCCAGTGGAAAGAGAAGCTGTGAGTTTTGAGAATTTGGAGCTTGCAAAGAAGCAGAGCAACTCTGTTTAGACTCATTAGACAAATGCGGTCTCCACAGACACAGCCCTGCATAGCAGGTACATTAGGTCACAACTCCACATGAGACTGACAAGTGAATCACTCAAATTTACTGCAAAGTACGTAAATATTTGTGAGACTGGCAGGTATAGGAAAATTATTTACCATAAACAGGAGGAGGAATTAAACAGCATGCCCAAAATGGTAACACAGCTTGCTGAGCAGGAGTTAATACAGTAAACATTTGATGCAGTTGGTAAGGATTTGATGCAGTAGGTAAAAATTGTAAGACACCTCTCTAGCATTATTTTTGCTCATCCCCTTATGGCAACAAAACTGCAGAACCTGAGGCTCTTACTATCATGACAGTCCTTCTTGGTATGCATGTACACACCTATCCCAGCCCAAGGTCACGGCATTCCCTGCAAACACCTTGCTCTGTTTTTCCAAGCGTGAAACTTATGGCTAGAAACGCATCAAGACTTTTTGACAGCACATAACTTTCTACCTCCTCTCTGAGGAACACCCCTTCAGAACAAAAACGTAACATAGCTCACAGTGTCACTGGAGCTGTTCTAAAATGCACTTGGGCATTGTGAAGATTCATGCTTAACGCCTTCATATAATTTGTGGGAATATGCTCAAAATCTCCACTGCATACTAATGATGTATTATGCAGAAAAGCAGGATTGCATTAAGTAAAACATTTTTAGATGACTAAGAGGAAGAATGAGGAGCAGAAATATAAGTAAAGATCCTTCTACCTACCTACGATCACAAAACTGTTAGTGAATGGTGATGCCAGTTTCTGCTCCGGCGTAGACTCTACGTAACTCTGCAGGGATAGCCCTAGTTTCAAAGGTTAGCTCGTTCTTACAGCAGAGAGAATGATGGGCAGTCAGTGTACTCTAGCAGATAAAATACGAGAACTAGTACTCAAAGACCAAATTTGCCCGATTTCTGTGACCTCTTACATTCACCTAACATTTCTACCTGTATTTCTTGGTCTAATACAACAGACAAACTACACAATATTGAAAGAGAATTACCATTTTTGCACCTTTTTTCCCCTGAGATATTAAGTTATAAGTACGGCTGCTGGCCTTTAATAAAAAGGCTGAAAGGTTGTAACCAACATTCACTCCATGGCAAGACAGAGGCATACTTAACCATCTGGCTTAGCCTATCTTCTGGAATCAAGAGTGACTTAACTAATCTGGCATATTCTTACAAAGATGAGCCAGACGTTGCATCCAAAGTTTCCTCTTTTGTCCTGCCAGGTAGCTGAAATGCTGTAGGTAGTGAACACTATAAGCTTTTAGAAGAGGAGAACTAGGAAACAGCTTTTATTATTATAATAAATATCATTTGCATTCAGACAGCACTAAATACTGTCCACAAACATATGAAAATAGAGCCACTGGCTGAGAGCGCTTAAAACGTAAAAGACAAGTTTTATTTACTTTTTAGAAACCTTTTGGTTCTTTTAAGCAGCAAAATACGATTTCATAATTATTACCTTACGCTGTCCTGACATTTACACTACCATACAGTGCTGAAAGCCAGAAAATACCATCTCTTCTGCAGAGGATTTTGTTCTTTGCAGGGTAAAAATCTATTAAATTGCATTCAGACCTGTAAATCTTGGATTGCAAGACTGGGAGTTTCGAGTCCTGAACTCTGTGTGGAGTAGCATATTACAGATCAATGAATGACGGTAATTTGGGAAAGGTTAAACAGGTTTTAAAGTCTCCTATTCAGAGGACAGGTGGCACGTACTTACAAACTGGGGGGAGAAGGGGCTGTAAAAAAGTAGCCAAATTTAAGAGATATATATCCCTGCTCTCCTGTATCTGTAAGTGTCAAGATCTGAGCACTTCCTGGAAACGTATGGATGTCTGTATAATGACCAAAAAGATTGTCCTATATTTGTGTGGTTTACTGAAATGTATACAATGTGCCCTTGAAACTGGGAGGTAAGGTGAGAGTCAGAGACTGGGGCTTAATCCAAACCCCTTTATATCCTAAGGAAAGTCTTAACTTCAAGGGTCACCAAGAGCACTATTTCTATACAGAGATTAAATCAATCCCCTCCTCCCCAGACTTCACACCTTTACAGCATCCATTGCTCACAACAGTGACATTTAGTAGGGATTGTGCAGGGCTTAGAGCAGCACTAATTTTTCCAATTCTCGCCGGACTGATGAATGACTCCTATAAAAGGTTAAATCATCACTTATCCTGCCCCTCAGAATTGCAGTGCTTCCTAATCTAAACTGTGCTGTAAGCACTAAAAACACAAGGGAGAACAGTGTGAGTAACAACAGCTTTTACCTAATAGCAAAGGCAGCGCTCCCCAAAGCCCAGCTGCCTTTACTTTACGCTGCCTTTAGCATGATGGTCTCTGCTTACCTCTCGTCCACGTGAAGTGAAGACTGAGGGAGGAAAATGGATGGAACGAGTCAGTCACGCTGTGTCTAAGGTTTGCCCTAACCTTCACTCATGACACGTGCAGTTTGCTATGACCAACTGATTAGTTTCATAGCTGGTGACGGGGGTTCCAATACCCAGCTGCTTCCACAGGGTAACCCCTGGGGACTCCACAGCACTGCCTTATGTTGCCAGAAGACAGGAGGACCCTTCCTCTGCACTAGACAACTGGCAAGCAGCTGAGCTAGGAGGAGGACTTGGTTAGGCAACCTCTGCCACAACAGCTTGGTCAGTTCCATGGCAGCACCGCTCTTTCAAAAGGATGTGGATGAGTTTCGGCAGCCCAGCGTGCAGCCTGGATGCCACTCTTGAAGCAGCATTTCTGGATAAGGATTGCCGTTTCTGTGTTTCATATACTACCCATAGCATGAAGGAAGAGCTGGGCTGGGAGCCTTGTTCCCTACTGACTTGATAGGCCAAAAAGTCTAAAGATGACATTGCCTTGGTACTTCTCCTCCTGTCACTGGTGCAAGATTGTACCTACATATCATCAAGACACCATGCAGCCAGGTAATGTGTGGCAGTTACCTTGAAATTAGAAAGTAATTTAAAGCTGCAGTCTCTATGTTCAACCACACTATGGGCCGTATAGCACAGCCTAATTGTAGATAAAAATCATAAATTAAGATGTCTCCTCTCCATTGACTGAAGAGGGAGCAAGGGCTTCCTTCAAAGATGATTCAGAACAGAAACTTAAATTGTGCGCTCTGAATCACTTATGAAGGAGTCCTGTCCCCCTTCCCATCACTGCCTGTTCTGGCAATAGCGAGAAATTATCCATGTAGCATCTAACCTCTACATCTGTATCTGTATCATCCACACCAAGCATCAGTATGACATCAGATTTGCTTGTCCTCTTTCTCTATTGAATAATAATTAGTTGGACAGTCAGAACAATGAGGTTTGATGTTCCATCGTTTCCACAGGATCTCAGTCTAGATTGAGACCCTGAGAGAAATGGCTCAGTTTGTAATTTAAAAGCAATATAGAACTTTGTGAAAACAAGGATAAATGAAGTTTTCCTGAAAATTAAATCCCTAAGTTAACAGGGAGAATGCCAGTTAACAGGTAAAGATGATTTATGTCATTAAAATACTCATGTACTATTAATAATCCTAATTTGCATGAGTATTAGGTCATTTTTATGTAATTAGCTGAAGCAGGAGGTTTTTTGTCAATTAAACTAATTGTTTTCCACACTAGGTGTAGATTGAATATTGATCTTTTTTATTCAGCTCACTTACATAAGCAAATTAGATCTAATTGCACCCTTACCACATCATTACTCAGTTATTGTAAATTACAGAAAATATATTCTCTTGTAAAATAATGCTTTCTTTGTGGTATTGATGTTGAAAAGAGGCTAGTTAATTTAAGAACATCAAACTATTTTTTTCCATCTGTCAACTTAGTAGGTATTTGCATCATACAGTATGTCTCACTATCAGTTAACTTAACATAACACTCAAGTTCTACAAAGCTACAGGAAATGCCTAGAAGAATAGTTGTTTCTTTTGAAAAACTGTTAGAAGAGCGATCACTCAAGCAATGACAGCTCACACGTACAAATAATGACATGACTTTTTTTAAATGCGATAACATTACAGAATGAATTTGTTCTTTTGGCTTAAGAAAGGTTCAAAAAGACAAAGACTTTCACAGTTTTAGGTTGGGAGTTTTTGGTGGGTTCTTTTGGTTTGGTTTTTTTTTGTTTTTAAGAGAAAGGAACACTTAAGCTGGGGGGGGGGAAGTTACTTGTCATGTTTTACTTGCAGCAAATTCTAGTCTCTCAGTAGCTTTACTGAATGTTTCACTTCATACCTGCTATTTTTATTATAATGGGATAGAAAAATGATGATCTCTAGATTTACTTATACATTTCTATTCTGTATGATCTGTTTGTTACACATTAGCTCTTGAAGGAAGGCTTGTATTAGAACAGCTTGTATTAGAAACTTAAAACTTTGGGGACAGGGCAAGTTTAATCCTCAGAGCACCTCCTACTAGAATGCTGTAGAGATGCAAAATTTAATATACTCAAGCCACACACTGGTTTTTGTGTTTTTTTTCAATTCACACTGTTACTTCATTCCAAGCCCTGTATTTATAGTGCTTTATACTGCATATCCTTCAAGTAAAACAAAAACAGTTTTTGTTTCCACCAGCTTTTATCTCTATGTACAGATTTACAGATGATTTGTCGTCGTTGTTTTTGCAGATACCCAAAATGTAGAACTGCTTTTGGTAGTAGATATCGCAGCTAGCTATCCCATCTCTCTCTCTCTTTTAAACGCTTTTTCTTTGTACTTCCAAAGGAGTTCTTTGACTCTGCAACAGAGACCAGAGCCCAATTGTTCCAATCCTGGTACACACCCCCCTCATCTCTCCTCTGTACACTGCTCATGCACACACCCTGCAATAGTCCTCCTCCTGACAATCCTCTATGTTAAGTCCTGATTTGAACTGGTGCTGGTATGTATTTAAGCAGCTTACACACTACGCCTGTCTCATCTTTCAACTTCCAAGTTTCTCAGAAGCTTGTACCCAGAGGTACATGGGAAGAATCCCAAATTGCCTCCATGGCATAAGAAGGTCTTTGTTCAATGTGAACAGCTGAGAACGCAGTTCTTTCTGGACATCACTGTAGGGATCTATTTGCACTCACATGAATCTCCAGCCTAAAGCTTGTACCGCTTAAATGATTACAAGCCATTTCTGTTTCACTGTAGCAAGACTCTCATGGTAGCTTATAGGTACAAACTGCATGGTGATAGACATTTCCACCTCATTCTGTTTCCCCATCCATGCAGTTCCCTCAAATACAGGATGGAAGGAAGTAGCCTACCTACAGTACCATTTTTTTTCTAAGTACAGCTGCTGGAATTGTGCTAGGCATCAACTGGCTAAAACTGCTATAGTCACACTCTTGCTCAAAACCACTTTACCCTTGCAAGATGGGATATGGACCACATAGCCTCTGGACAGATTTGCCATTTCAAACGCATTACTTCCCTTTCCCAGATTTTTTGCAGATTAAGCAAGAGAAAGAAAATACAATTTTCATTAGAGTCTTTGATGTTTAAAATGCAACTATTCCCTGTTCACTGAGAAACCAGAAGCCTCACTACATTGCTTCCAAATTTCACTCTCCAAATATTTTGTTACAGAGAGGAGTAATGCAGCTATTGCCTACGCAGACACACATTATTTTCCTCAGACTATCTGCAATTTGATTGACTCATCACCTATAAAGTGCTCAGCTATAAACCTGCTCTAGAAATACTGGGTTTTGACCCAAAAGAGCTTTGAAAGGCCAATGTCACAACTGTAAAATAATGAGACAAACACAGGAAGAGGAAGACATTGAAACTAGGAAAGTTCAGGGGTTTTTTTGTATGTGCATCAACTCATATAAGCAGAAAAGGGATGCATTAGGTCTTCTGCAACTAGTTACTCTATTCTTGGGATGCAAACGAAGAAGTTTCTGTTGAACTCAGATGGGGAGGGTTTTCTTCACCTGACTGGGAATCCCCCACTGAAAGAGAGCCGATGTAGTTACACCAGATCACCACCCCTTTCAGATTTCCACACCCAGGATAAAACACGTAACACCACTGCCCAGGTAGCTCATAGGTTTCTCAGCTTTGGTAATAAGAATGGTTTGTTTCTCACAGCACCGATTCAGAGTAGTTGCAATCTGCAGAGCAGTGCAGCAAGGCCCATTAATGGAAGTATTTACCACCATAAGCATTTCCAGTAAGAAGGAACATCCACACTAAGGATGGCTACCCGGCACTGCATTGTGTCTGCTTCACAGAGGTATGAAGAAAATCTAGCTTGGGCAGTGCTAGCAGCAAGCTCCTTATCATGCTGGTTGGCCTCTGCTTGTATCTCAGCTGCTGAGTGGAAGCTGCCGTAGCCCCAGTCAGCCTCCAGTGCTTATTCAATTGTGGTGTTAATTTGTGTATTCTATAATAAAAGAGAGAAGTCTTCAAGATACAGTCAAACTTGTTATTCCAGCAAAACTTTGAATATTTTGCAAAGGAAATCATATGTGCGTTTCTTCTCTAATTCAAGCTAGAAGAAATCCTCCTGAAGAGGACTCACTGCGAACAACAATGCATCTTAATGCAGTACAAATTGCTCTCCTTAAAAAATCAGAAATGAACAGTACTTAGGCTTGATGGATTGTTTGTCCTTTTCACTTGTTAAAATTCTCTGGTGTTAAAACTGGGCCATATGGAACATAGTTGTTGGTGTCAGAGCCCAGATGCCAGCTGCCTACATTCTTATAGCAACTGCATCTGGATTTCTCATCACTCCAGATTCAGAGTTAAAAGAAAAAATGCTAATTTCCAAAGAGAAAACACTTTTCCCACAAAATTCAAGCAACTACAGTCCATCAAAGTTGAGGCAAAGGCACAGGATTCAACACAATTCTCCTCTGCCTGCTGAGCTGCCTTCACTAATCACGTGGCCGGTACTTGCCCATTGCAACTCTGAGGTGAAATACATTCACTTTGGCATTGCCATAGATGGCATAGGTGAATGCATTTTATTGCTCAGTGAGGTAGAGCTAACAGCACTTGCAAAATCAGTGATGGAAGCTCAGCTGGCAAGCGGGAACTTGTTAAACCACTATAAAACAGTCGTGTTCAATCTTGTACCAAGAGCCTACACAACAAGGCGGGTGGGAAGAAAAAAAACTTAAGAACAAACAGTCTACCGTCAGCTAAATATAACCACCTCAGCAAGCTCATAGTTGGGGAAAACAGACTTCACATGAGTACAATGCGTCTGGTCAAGTTATTGAAAAAGCCACTATCTTTTTTTTTTTTTTACATGTTCCCTAAGAAATGCAAGTCTCTGAATATAGGCTCTTGATATAGATCTGCAGATTCTTATTAAATGTGCAAAGAAAGTATTCTACATTCCCGACTAAAACATCTAAAAACTCATTCAAATATTTAAGCTGATAAGGTTAATTGTGTAGAAACATAATACTTCTCTTGAACACCGAGAACAATTCTCAAAACCAGCTTCGATAAGTCTGATAAAACATGCTGTCAACGAGCTGCAAATATTTAAATTGTTCCAAACCATCTTTAAACTTATCTGTACTTAGGACACCAATTGTGCAATGCTTTTTTCCTTCTGTTTAATCAGAAGTAGAAATTAAGGGACCTCAAGGCCTGTGATGATGATTATGCAGACCCTTACATGTAGGGCATTTTTCAGAATTAGGGAAATGCCTTCTTAAGACACAGAGTAAGCACAAAGTGTAAGTACACAGTGCAGAACAGGGAGCCGCACATTACTTTAAAGAACACCCACCTACCTGACAACTTCAGGTTCACAATAAATTTATTCAATTTTGTTCACTGAGGACTACACTGACTGGGTTAGATACAATTCATATGAACCATAATACTTTTTACATTCAAGAGCAGAATGAGAAAGACTCCTTTGTTAGCAACATAGAAAAGTGCTGTTAGTCACAACCGGTCCCACAGGCCAAGTTTTGGAAACTCCTCCTGAATACTTCACCAACAAGATATACTTGGAGCCACAAAGTATCTTAGGTATCTGTTTTGAGGGGCCTATGGATATGGTTTAAACAAAAAGTTAATTAGCATCTTGTAGACCATAATAAGATTTACTTCTTGACCTACCGTTAGTATGTTCAACTTTTAATGTATGCTTAATTTATACTCTGGACTGGAGCTTGCTGACTACTTGCCTACTTGAATATTATTTTCTAAAACTCAAATCTGGATATCCTATAGATGTATTTATACAGGTATATAGAGCAATGGCAACTATTTCACTACAGCTAGCTTAGACAGTAAGAAGGTTTTATGTGCCAGTAAATGAATTTCAGCTTCTTCACCATTTTTTTGCTCCATAACATGGTTATTTTGCATATTTGAGAGCCCACAATGAGAACACGTCTTAAGTCCACATTCTGACACTCAGGAGGGATTGCATGTAGAACAAGATCATGCTATGCATTGTCTTGAGCTATAGCTTTGAATACCTTTCTACATATACCTAGAGTGAGAGGTAGGGAAGCTTCCTTTGAAATCCATGGCCCTTTGCCTTTTCTCTACAGAAAGAACAGGCTTTTGGTACCATTTGCTGCCAGCTAGCTTTGTTTCAGGCACACTGGAATGCTGAACATAGAGAGGAAGGAGAACTCTGTGGGTAGTAAAAGCAATATCCAAAAAATAGGTTTACTGTAGATTTGGGACCCTCTATGAAGAGCTAATACTAGTTATAGAGAATCAATGTTCAAGAATATTTGTAGAAAATCCTGTGGGATCTCTCTGTATCACTATAAATAATAATGTAAAACGACTACCTAGCACACCATGGGTATTTTTCAATTCTAATTTACACCAATATTTGAAGTACTCTATCTTTTTATTTCTCATAAATTTTAATGCTGGACATCAATCTTCTGGAAGATTATACAGCAAGGGAAGAAAAGGCCCAATCCATACTCCCCCAAGCATCTTTATATTTACCTCCACTGGAGTTAACATGCTAAAGTGGTACCAATGGATACTCATTTAAAATATTTCCTCTTAAAGTATTTTTTACCAACTGTTGACAGTGGAAAGTACCGCAACACAGCATATAGTCAAATATTCAAAGAATAACTTTCTCCCTTCTTGAATTGTTTCCTTTGCACACACAAAGCCTTCTCTGGTACTAAGAGGAATCCCACTGCAGTCAATTAAAACAAGGCTGCTCATGGACAGAAAAACCAGCCCTTTATGAATCAACTTGCAATTTTCTTTTTGTTCTGTGAACAAAAGCAGAAATGTGAAGGAATGGAGAGCGTTAGAAGCTAGAAAACAGCATGATCATTCTTGTTCATAGAACAGGTTGAAGGTTTCAGCAGGATAATCTTTCCTGAAGTGTCATATTTTGATGATCAGCAGGTAAAAATATTAAAGGAATTTTTCCTTAGTCCTAGCTTTTATTAACATATAAACAGTACCCTGTTTCTCAGAAAGTTTTGTGAATATCTGAAAACACCTAGAGTTTTTCAGTGGATTAATACTCAAGTTGATATTCCCCTTGAGGGATCAAAATAAACGGTAGAACCGCAGTCTTTCTTGGCTTTCTGAATGAGAGTGTTCACATGCCTGTCTTTTGCTAGATAATTTCTTAAAATTTATTTACATTGTGTGAGGTATTTGCACAGAGTCACTACCATCATAGTTAAAAATACAAAATTCCACCACCACCACTTCTCATGACTGCTAGCCACTGTTAGTAGAGCTAACTAAAAATGCATGGAATCCAAGAAGTTAGATGTGGTTGACTTCAAGCCTCAATAAATTTTGAAAGGCCCTGGCTGATTGAATTCTTGTCTACAAAACCCTTGCATTTTATAGGAAAGTGTTTAGAGAAGCAGCAACTCCTGGCTGACTTTACAGAATAATGTAACTCTGTGTAATATTCCTACCTCACTATACTCAAACCTCCAAGGATACTCATTGGGCATAATTTCATTACAAAACCTACATCATGCACTTCTAACAGTCTCGATATATATATGAGAAGGATGATACGCAATCAAGAACAATTATTCGCTACACTTGGGAAGAGCAAGTAGCATTAACTTCTAGGGCCTGACATTAAGGCATTCAAACATGCAGATACCACCAAGCGTCACACGTTAGAAAGCACTCTACTCCATATATGACCTTTTCAAAGTAGAGACTCTTAGCATCTCACCTAATGCTTTCAGTTTAATCCAAAGCCTATTAAAAGCACACTGCTCACCCTGAATGATGCTTAGCATTTTTGGATAGTCTCACCAAGTACCTTCAGCTGCCACTGAAATCACCAGGAGCTGCAGGCATTCAGCATTTTACGCTAGACAAGCAGCCACCATGACCAAACAGCTTTGAAGTAATGTTTGTCTCTCCTGCTGTGACTCGCTTGGTGCTGCATCTGGTGTTCTAACCTTCCTGCTCCACAAAATCCCTCTCTGGGGAACACCCTGACTCTGAGAATCAACTGACTGGCCCTTTTTTTAGTAGTTTCTTAATATAGGTTCAGTCTTCGTTCCTGGAGGAGGAAAAGCTCTTCTGTTCTTTTTGCTTTCTGTGCTATTTCTCTAATGTACATGTGTGTTATTACAAAACCTTCCTTGCATCATTATTTTTCCTGGCAAGGAAAAATCTGGCATAGAAGCTCCTTTGGTTTATGGACAAATTTTCACTCCAGGTGAGGGGAAAAAAAAAACCCACCACATCTAGTGGCATTTTGTCAGAAGACATATCTTCCATTACTCTCCTCTTTTCCCTTTGCTATTATGCTTAGGCTTGAATATAGATTAAGAATTAAAAGTGAAATGAACCCAGTAAAACATTCACCTGCAGATAGCAAGCTCAGACAAAAAGAAAAAGCCAGTGAAGCTTTCTCCCTGTCTT
Source organism: Pelecanus crispus (assembly GCF_030463565.1). Taxonomy (NCBI): domain Eukaryota; kingdom Metazoa; phylum Chordata; class Aves; order Pelecaniformes; family Pelecanidae; genus Pelecanus; species Pelecanus crispus. Next base: position 48,147,121 of record NC_134649.1, read on the forward strand.
GCTCCCTTTTTCAATTTTAAAAAGTAAAGTCTCCTGGAATGGTTTTCACAGTTTTTATGACTTTTGTAAGGCTTCTTTAATGACCCTTCCAGGTGATAAAAAGTACAATTAAAAACTATAGTTCCCTCAGTTAATTCATATTTTCTTCTCGTGGCACTAGCATGATCAGCTTTACAATCCAGATGGTACACCTTTTCTGTGGACCATAATTAGGTTCCTAAAAGTTTCCTAAGCTCTTAATTTCATGCCCATCCTTTATAAAAGACAATTTGCAAGAGAGATGTCTTGTCTCTTAAAGGTAGAAATACCGAAAGAGACTACCCACTGTGCTTCAGTTATTAAATTAGCAAAAGAAGTGCTTATGTTCGAACACTCAATTGTGAGGCAAGACTCGCATAGCCGTTATCCTGGTCTGGAGGTATATGACTCGCTCAGCCTCACGTCTCGCATGGGGCTTGCAGTCAGGCACTTTTTCCACAGCTGTGCTGCGTACAGTTACCGAAATGCTAGCAGTCTCAAAGATGATAAAGCTGGTTTAGGACATTATTTTAAGGAAAAAAAATCTCTAGAGCATAGTAGCGTAGGTCTACCTCAGAAAATAAGGTAGGTATTCAGACAAAGACTAGCTGCTCCCCTAACGCTGAGAGACTCGGTTACAGGGAGTTGTACATAAGACAAAAGATGTAAAACTACTCAAATTTAAGTTAGAGAGTAGCAAGATCAAGGGAACTCAAAGGTGACTTAAGTCACTGGCCATCATTCCACAGCAAAGCTCTGACAAGGACCAGGACTGTGGTCAAGTTTAGATGCAGAGTTTTACTTGGCCTCACATCAGATCGTGGAACACAATGTTCATACTTTTCATATTTTTACTCAAGCCTGAACAAATCTTTTGCTTCCTTAGGTAGGAGTTAAGATAGAATTGAAATCCTCTGGTTGGCCTAGGAGAGCTCCAGGACCACTGCTTGCCACTAGACACTGCATAAGTTTCTCAGAGTAACAAATACAGTGTTATTTCAGTGTGTTACATGGACTTTTATCTTTTTCTTACAATGCAGTCACTGTACCTTCACCGTCTTTCTCATTAGAGCACCTTTCTTCTCTCTTCACTCCTGACTTTCCTTACACTGTTTGCACTTCTTTATTCTTGTTCTCTGTCCGTGTATCAAAATTATTCTGTAGAAGAGCAAATGTCTGAGTGAAGGGTTTTTTGGGTATCGAATGTGCTTTTTGATGCTCAAAGTGCAGCACAAAGAATTAAGATTAAAAGAACTGAGTGATACAGTGGAGATTAGAGAGAGCAGAGAATGCTAAAGACACAAAGAGTGCAGGAAAGCTAAAATCACTTCAAACATTAATATCCTTCTTTGTGCTATATTCTACAAAAAGTGTTCTGTATCTTAAGCTTGAATCTTTTATTCTTTTTATTTTATTTCAAGCAGTTCTCTGATAAGATGAACATCCAAACTTTTTAAAAATTAATGTTGTTATATAGATATGTGTAAAAAAATATATATATTTCAGGAAAATAATACCCTGTGAGGACTTCTGTTAAACCAATAGTTAGCACCTGAAAAACAGTCATGAAAGTTTTACTACACAGGACAGGGGGGGGCGGAACTAGATATCATCTTGGAAATGTGATGAGACTATAAAGAAAAAATGCTTTGCCTCTTTCCTCCTTTCTTTACTATTTGAAAAAGAAGTATGTTTTCACACACTACAACCACTAGCGGATGCTATGACACAGACAGGGATATGCAATGAGATGTCTCCTTAAGGAAAGTAAGGCAGAAGGAAAGGTTTAGGGCTTGTGGGTTTTTCTGTTTGGTTGGTTGTTTTTTTTAAATTATACAACAAGGTTGGAGATTTTCACAAGTTTTCTGACAAGCTTTGCTTAGACCTTGTCCAGCTGTTCCTAGTTGTGATCTATCCATTATGTATACTGCAACCAGGAAGAACCTGATGAAAAGTACTTTAACCTCAAAAAACAAAGTAAAGAAAATTTAACCGAGATTATACAGTTTTGCAAAGACCTAGAAAATTATGAACTTCAAGCTAAGACAGTTCAACTATCATGTCTACATTCACAAGAGTTTTAAACCAATTTCTGTCTTGCAGAAAGAACATGAAATGGGATGCTGAAGCAGGCAAGCCTTTCCTAGAGAAAATGGGCACCCTCCGCAGTGGATCCAGTTCAGTACACAATATTAACATCCTCACAAGCTTCCAAGGAAAACGTTTCTTTGTCGCAGAATGAAGGATGAATACCAATAAACTCCTGGAAATGACATGTAAATATGGAAAGACAATATTTTCTTGCTTACATCAAATTTATCTTCTCTGCTTCTGAAAACAGAGTGAAGACATACCCATTGTTTGCCTGCCATGGAGCACAGTGAAGCAAATGTAACATTCGAGGCAGAACATAGGCTTCAATTGATTCATCCCTTTAGCTTTTTCCCTTCAATTTTTGCCTGCACTTTTTAATGATTGCAGTTGTGTGACTATATGGAAGCACTTCAGGTCCTTAATGCCACACAAAAGGTTTGGGCCATAGCAAAGGGCATGGACTATTTTCCTCCATCTGCCCCCCACTGTGTTCTTACGCAGATATAGAAATAAAAAGGTCGGCTCCCCACCAGGCCAATTTTGTCACATCACGGCAGCCACCATAGCCCAGATGTTCAACTGGATGTTCTCAGTACAGCTGGCTCCTACAGCTTTTCTCAGAGCCCTGGCCCACAGCCTCATCTGAAGGATTTCCAGAGCAATAACGGAAGCCTGACAAGATAAACAGCTACTATTTGTAACTGGGCAGTAGCACAAGCCAAATCCAAGTCTTTCAGAGCAAATAATACAAGTTTTGTCATCACAATGTTACACTGGATGGTTTTTGTCAAAGGCTAGCTGTGGGGAAAGGCAGTGGCATTAGGAAGAATAGCCCTGACAGTCTCTTGTCGGACCAATATACATGAATGAATAGGGCAGATGCACGATGTAATTGCCACTGACACAAAAAGTCCCAGTCACTTATTACAACCCAAATCTCCAGTTTAGCATTCCTTGTTTGCTTACAGACCTCCTTATGAAGAATCATACACCTATTATGACAAAAGACTTAGCAGCCTTGCTAAATACACTGGATTCTAACAAGAAGAATTACATTTTGTGGGCCTTATTGATTAATTAAAACATCACCAGGGGAAGTCTCCTGTATGGACTGATGACAAACAGACCGTTCGAGCTGTCCGTCTACTCGCATGCTGCTATCAGACACAGCACTTTAGCTTTTGCTCTCAGTGTTACCTGCACAGCCTCACTGAGCAACCTTGCACACTCTGCATACTTCTAAAACTCAACAGCAGTCTTCATGGAGACTACAGGAGGCAATTGTGCACCTTTATGCCAGATGTGCAGTTTGTACACAATTAGGTGGTTTCTTTAGTTTAGCTACTCCAGAATAATCCCCAGAATAAAAGTTGCATTATCAGAGCAGCTGAATGTATATTGGGTAGATGCCTGGGAATCATCACTGACTTCAAACAAAAAAAGCAACACATTAGATCAGGGACAAAACACAAAACTGGGCTGTACAGTTGACACTCCAACAGTACAAAACACAGAAGGCATGACTGAAATAGATGTCACATCATTATTACTACATTAAAGAGACCTACATCATTAGGAATCCAAAGCTGCCGAGTATTAACTTATTAAGAGTCACACTTACAGTGGAAGGCAGGAAAGAATAAACGAGAGATTAAACGATCTTATGACTTCTATCACAGCAGACGGTACTAAATTTGCTCTGGCCAGAGTCACTAAATCAAAACACGCAACTTCCTCCAAATTGAGTGGCTGATCCACTGGGTCAGAACAAATGACAGGTTTGTAAGAGAAGAGATCAGAGGTGAATGCAAGGTGGACGTTACAGTTGAAACCCTAATGCATTTCTAAACCAACACGACAGGAGCTATAAAATAAGCAGGAGAGCACCATAATTTTCTTTGGGCTGGCTTATACTGCATACCATTATTCAAAGGAAAAAAAAAAAAAGGGAAAAAAGGAAAGAAAAAAGACATGCTTTACAGGTGAACACTGATCCACAGCATCTGAGAGTTTTAAAAGAATAATTAGAAAGAAAGATACAAATCCTGCTCGGACCACTGCTAGGAAAATGCACTCCTCCACCCCAGCCCATTGCAGCAGGCAAACTCCCTTGAAGAAAGCACTGTCATTAGTCCCACACGGTTCTCCTAACACACACAACCTGCCACTATTAAGAGTTGCTCCCAGATTTCCTTTGCTTAGATACAAAGAGAGACAGTTGTTCTCACCAGGCGAATATCAAGGTGGCAGTTTCCCTAGCAACAACAGCTTAAGAACTCCCCCCCACACCCTTAATCATGCAAATTCTCTGCAATTCAGGACAAGTGCAGGAGAAAGGATTCAGTCTGAGCTTTATCACTAGAAGACAGTCTATACAGTCACATTCAGTAGTTTTGCTACCTGTACAGTGTTAAGGGTATAGGTATTAACAAAGAGCCCAGTCCTGCAGTTTGACTCCTTTTCTTTTTAAATAGCCTGCAAAGAACCCCACTCTGGTCAATGCTTTACCTGAATTTAGAGGACAGTAAAAGCCTGAGCTACTTTAAATTCCTAACCATGTCTACACTTCTCTTATTTTTCCCCTCGCTCTAAATGATCAGCTTTGGCAATGAAGTTTTATATTGTTTAAATGGGGCAAACCCTGCTAAGATGCTTGCGTGTTTTATTAAGAAGTAAAACCCAGAGGTAGGAAACGTCTGTCCTACATCCAAAATTTAGAAGTTTCAAGACAGATACAAGAGCCTTGAAATTGTAGCTTGTGATTAGAACTAGCAGAGACTCTTTCATCCCATTAAACATCACCTCCATCCTATTTTTCCAATATCATGTGATTATGTACTTCACTAAAGAAATTACAGCATATTTACGAACAGTCCCCTGTCTCTCTGAGCATGACTGCCAAAGGCGGGGGGGGGGGGGGAGCGGGGGGAATCTTATTTCTAAATCTTCCAAAGCTTTTTTTTCCCTCTTTCTGTATTTTAAAATATTTTAATTAAATCCCTGGGCACAAGTAGATACAATTTAGAAGGCAATTCAGGTCTTTAGGCCTACACAGATGTCACTTAAAATCATCTTTGAAGGATGATTTCAGAAACAACTAAAGCACCATTAACGAGAGTAAATTGGAGGTGCATGAGTAGCAACCACTATTATTTTGACAGCATTCAAGTTAAACAGCAGTCACAAGGAATGTCTGCCCATTAACGCTGAGCTAATCAGCATTCAGGAGAAGAACTCATTAGAATATCAGTCAAATTTTTTGAACTTTTTTTTCAATGAAAAGCCTCAGTACAATGAAGAATTTGCAAGACGCAGATAAAAACATGAATTTTCATAAAGCACTAAACATGTAGGAAATGAAACTGATTCACAAGGTTAAATCTGCCTACTGAGATCTTTTCACATGTGGCTATGCGCTGTTGAATTATTTGCAAGAGGTATTTGATGTTTCTTTCAAAAATGAATGGCGTAGCAACCAGAATCTCGAAGATAAGATGGAATCAAATATAAAACAAGATAAAATTCAGCTGCCATCAGGTTTCTTTGCAAATTGAAACTGGATTTAGTTAGGCATAAGGAGGACAGAGTTTTTCCACAGACTTTTGAGCAAATCTAGACCCAGGTTGGTGTGAACAGAGAGCAGCTTACTCTAGGAGGCAGCAAGGCTGCTCAGTCCTTGGGTACAAACCCCACGCTGGGGCAGTTTCTGATGGCCTCAGGTACCACTTGTCCTCTGTGACCCATCGTGACAGACACCATTTAGCTGAATGCTCTGGGTAAACAGCTACAGGCTCAGGTCTGTTGGCAACCCTTTCACTCACCAGAGGCTTCAAAACGAGCTATTTCAGGGCAACAGGAACATGTCTTCTTGGATCATCATTTCATGGTAATATCAGAAAAACCTCCAAACTCTCCTAGATACAAGGGTAAAATCCCTTCTAATAATTTCTGCTTCACAATGCCGCTCATGCCCAGACACCATGGGGAAAGAAACAATATGGTATCAGAAAGCAAGGGTGCAAGTTCTCATGGCAAGATCAACAAACTTAAAGTACCACAGCTCCCTTTCTTACACTGAGCAGAGTAAGGCAGAGAGCAAGTGGCTGCTAAATACAAACAAATCTTCACAGCATCAAGATTTGCAGCACCCCTCCACATCCATAAAAATGTACATCCGAGATAAGCACACACACAAAATTATTTTCAGGCTGTTCTGTTTCAAAGCGAGCACTCTTTAGCAAGCATCCCATTTTTTCAGTAGATGCCTCCCATAGTCTTTTATGCTTGAGTCTGCTGGGTCAGGTAGTAGCAAGTAGTCGGAGAAGTCAGAAATAAAGAACAACTTACTCCAATTTGCTTAAACATGCAGAGGGTACATGGCAGTGCAGAACCTACATAATTGTGTCATTTTGTGTTTGTGAATATGCTACTGACAAAACTTGGAGCAGATAATGAAAATACTAGGAATGATATGCAAAAAGGCAGTGCCAGGGAAGGCATGTATTCCGAGGTAGAGGTAACACAAGGCTTCATTGCTTATAAAATTCTAATTCCTGCCTGCCTTGCCTTTCCAGTTATTGTCAACAGGGTCATTAATCCCGAAAGAAAATAACCAGGATGCTGCCTCCTGTAGCTACATTTTCTCTCATTACCTTATAAAGGAGAACATTATAGTTTTTAACCTCAGGGGAATCAGAATTGTTACCCAATCACTTTGAGAGTGGCACATGAAAAGCAGGCAGGAATACAAAACATCTTGCAGCCTCCAATTTAACAACAAGCAGGTCTACTAGTCCAAGGCTGAAAGTTTTCTTTAAACAGCTCCCCAAAGGCCAAACAAAAATCCAGACAGGCTACTCACCCATCAGTGCTCCTCTTCTCAGCAGGAGAACCAAACCCACCTCACCTTCAGGAGCACCTCAAGCTACAAATGAAAACAGTCAAGGATTTAAGAAACCACACCCCATCCACCCTCTTTCCAGACTTTTAAGAGGGTTGAACTTCCCTTTTGCCCTTAAGTGACAGCTGCACAAAGTCTGTGAGATAAAGCCAGGGTCACTTCCCAGGGAGTTTGTTAATCCTCCCTTTCCCCACAGAGATCTCAACCTGCTGTTGCAAATTATAAACACATCTTTCTGCAATTACACTCTCAGGTGCCTTCCTACTACCATCATTATCTTCTGAGGCCAAAGGAAAAATGAAGGTTCAAGAACCTGACCTGTCTCAAGTTTCCATGTCACTTCAGGAAGTTTTGTCTGCAAGAGAGCAAGCTGTGCAAGGGTTTGGTTCCCCCCACCACCACCACTTCTTGAAACTAAAATAAAACTAGCTCCTTTTTTACTTGTTAATGAAGTCTGGGGCCACTGCTCAGGCATGTATCTTGAGCTGCAGGTGAGAGCTGAGAAGAGAGAAGATAATACAGAGGGTTGAGCTGCAGGGTACTGGTAGAAATTATAAGAACTGGCTCTACGTGCCATGCTCCTCAGGCAGAGCTGGGTTGGTGGGATGGCTGGTTACAGCAGAAAGGGGGTTTTTATTTTTTCCTGGAGCGTACGCAACCCCTCCTGTCCCTGTGTTCATATCTGGGAGCTCGCTGCTGAAGTTTCTGAAGAGAAAGGCAGGCCAGGGCTGCCCGGGCGAGGAGCAATTTCTCTCTGGTGCCCCATGGAGTAACCTAAACTGCACGCGTGTGCAAACACGCCATCAGCAGCGAGTCGCCATGGCGGTTTGCGCAAACACCGCAGTCCCTGCCGGCTCCTGCTACCTGCCTTTCCATCGTACAGAGCCACAGCAAACAAATGGCGAACCGCACGGCCTGGGAAGAAGGGAAATAGCAAGGGGTCCCTCAGCAGCCAAACAGCGAGGCCTGCAGGGCTCACCCATTCCCCCCGAGCTGCGGGCTGGCCAGGACTTGCCCCAACAACCCGCTGGCAGCTGCCATCCTCTCGGCCCCCAGCACACTCTAAATGATCTCAGTTTTCTTAAAAACCTAGAGAAAATGCCTCAAACGTAGCTCACCCTTTATTGCAGCCCACAAACCGTTTTAGGCACCTGCAGGGGGACTGACGGGGGTGATATCGGCCCTGTGCCCCTGTTCAGCAGCAGTCCAGGCTGCGGGGGGCGGACATTTTGTGAGAACCTCCTTTATCACCGTAAGGAGCTGGGAGTTTTGAACTGCGGGGGCTTGCTGAGAGCAGGAGGCCTGACCCTCCCCTACCCCTGCTGTGGCCCGAGGGTTTCCTACCAGGAACCAGGCATTTCTGAGCACGCAAATATAAAAGAAAGTGGCTGTTTCCCTTTAAACAACAGCCAGGTTTATGTCTCCCGTTTACAAAACTCCTCAGCATTTACAAAAGTTTATTTGCCTAAGAAGATTCAAATACCTCCTTCCCAGAGCACATCCTAACAAACGATTTAACAAGTATACAAAGGTGCTGCTAGTAGTAATCTCGCTCCTCCACTATTGAAACTCTTCTGTTTTGTGGAAAAGAACAGAAATGTCAGAAGACTGGGCAAGGAAAATGCCCATCACCCACAGTCAGGATGCTTAACCTCTCTGCAGATCATTTCTAAACTCACGTCTAGTAGCCTGCTCTGAAAAATGAACATTACTCGATACAGCTTCTCAGGTAATCGGAGGAGACAAACCTTTCCTATTCCTCGCTTTTCTTTCAGCAAGAGCAGAGCATGTGTCTGCTTTTATCAGTCAGCTTACCCCAACGAACGGCCCACGGAGACGCGGCCATGCCAGAGGTGAGACCTTTGGGGGAAACTGGTATCAGCCCTTTCCCCTCCTCTAACAGCTTGCATTTCTTTTTCTATTGAGCTCTTCACTTTCGGCATCTTCTTCTTCATCTGATCTATCTTCTTAGGCTTTTGTACTTTAACTGTTGGGATGGAGGAAAAAAAATACAACAAAATCAAGTTTTCGGGCTCATCTAAGGCTATGTTCAAGTATGTGCCTGTTTGCTAAGCGGTCCGCGCTGGATTGTTGAATATCTGAATGGTTTTTGGCCTGCAGCTAGGTTAAGCTTCTAGGGAGACAGCTCAGACAGGCAAGAAAACTTTTCTGGAAGGGAAAAAGAAAAGAAATCCTAGCGGGAAGACTCAGGGACGGACTGCTGAGGCAGGGTCAGGGCTCACAGCTCTCCCTGAGGCTTCCCGAGAAGGACAGATGCAGTAATCACCCTTGGTCAAGACATCACCGCATGTCAGGATGTATGTGACATGACTAATGTAGCCCAAAATACATTCAGGCCCCTAAAAGGAGGGAAAAAAACACCCAAACCTCCTAAAATAACATTTTTCCCCCTAAATCTTTGCAAAATATATCAAGAAACGATAAAAACATTCTCTGCGCGGTAAACTAGAAAGACTATGTTGGCTCTCACTGGATTTTAACTAGTAAATTTCCTAAATACTTTAAAACAGAGCACAGAAGCAAGATTACCTGCAAATCAGCTGGCAGTTTCTAGAATATCTGTTTTTCCAAGTGCTCAGGCTATTAATCTTATGGGTAGTTAGCAACTTATCTCATTCTTGTCTCCAAAACACTATACAAACCACTGTGTGACACGTAACTTCTCTAATCACTGAACGCTTCAAGGGTGAAATCCAGGCAGAGATAACAGTTGCCAACTACCACATCACACCACAATTCAAGGTGGAAATAGCTTCCCCTGGCAAATTAGAGAGCGAACAAGGACAAAAAAAGGGAACAGGGCAGGTGACCAGGGTTAATAACTCACAACTACAGTGGCTTGGGCCAGTCAAGAACTCAACTAAATACTTAATTGCTGCAAGTACTTAGAAGTCAGTCTTCATTATTAATGTGCATTAAAAGGAGATTTCTTGGCTACGCTGCACCGAGGGAACACCTTGTTTGAGGCTTCCAAGCCTTGTTTGACCCAAATTGCTTAGCTGGGGCCATGCTCCAGGGCAATACAGGCAACGCTGACAAAGACTGATCAATACTAACTGCAAGTACCACATAACATCTCCTCAGGAGGCTGCCACTGTGAGATTTTTTTCAAATTCAGAATAGTAGAGAAGCATTTTTTTTTCAGAATTTATCAAACTATATGTCTCTGTTTCAAGGTAAGCAAGTTGTTATGGAATTGGTTGTGGTTATAAAGTGTTGGCAGCTTTGAAGTGCACCCCGATTTCCAGTGGAACGAGAAGTTCTTTTGCAAATGTTCTTAAAATATGGGGGGGAGGAGAGGAATAGAGAGGCCTACATCAGCAAGGCCTGTGTTTTGGTTGTGGGGTTTTTTTTTCCTCTCTCTCAGCCTAAGTGCCCAGAGGATTCTGAAAGCCTGATTGTTTTTCTGACCTGAGATCTGGAATATTCAAGGTCGAATATCTTCCACCTGTAACAGAGCCTGTATTTGAACCTGTTTCTCCTGTAACCTTTTGTTCCTGAATATTTTGGGAGGACTCTCCCTCTTTGACCAGAGGTTCTACTCCAGCATGATAAATGCTTAGAGAAATAGCTGCAGGAAAGGAGTATTCTTCTTTCAGAAAGGATGCTCACACCAAGAGAATCTGTGTCTTTCTCTTTACTTCTCACTGTCTCTAACAAGGTGAATAAGGGATAACAAAAGTTTAAGTACCTGGAGATCACCCTCTGATGTTCTCATTTTATTTTCACAATATTCTTTGATTTAAAAAAAAAAAAAAGTAAAACTATGAATAAAATACTAGCTAATTTGAGTTCTTTATATTCCCTGCATGAATGGAAGCACCATTCATGTATGTCTTTTCGTTTTCAAAAAAATACAAATTAATGTTCAAATTTTTAATTTCCTTTGTTGGGACAGATGAAATGACATTTTGCCAGTTACATATGCAAATGGATGCAATGAATTGTTTGACTTCTTGATCATCTTGAGAGTAAGTGCTACTGACATTGAACTTGCAATACTGTGTTATTAAAAAAACCCACACTTTGGGGTAGCAAAAGGGTTTTTTTTTTCCTTCACGTACAAGCAGTGCCTTTGTTCCCAGCAGACAAGCTAATAGTGTATGGGGGGAAAAGGGGAGGAAAAAAAGCTTTAAATTTTTCACTCAGACCAATGATATTAAGGCAGAAGGAGTAGGGCTCACTTAGAAACTCGTTCAATATTAAACTCACAGGTCTAAAGGCAAACATGCCTTTAACTTCATACTGAGCAGAACGTACTTTTGCTGCTTTGGCATTTATCACACGTTTGACAGTGAAGAAACTACTGAATCACAATTAGGGATGGGAAGATTTCCCAGGGCCCGGACATTTTGAAGATTTTTTTCAAACTCAATGCTTATTCAAACTTTATTAAGAATTTTAGATAGGACTTTTCCTCTAAAATGGGTCACAGAATGTCTGAAGGTCTAAAAACCTCTCGGTACCAGAATACCAAAGGTTAGAGCCAACTCTTATATTTCCCTGAACATTTCTGTTGTCCCCTAATCATAAACCTGTCATTCAACACAGAGATATTAGAGTGTGGAAAAACTGAAGATAAAGGTCAGATTTAGCAGATGAAAGGTCTGCTAGAAAGGTGCATTTGTAGAATTGGATTCCTTCCCCTGTGTCATGATGTAGATTAGGAGTAAACCCCTTGAAATCAAGGGAGTAAGAGCAGCCTCCTACTGATGGTGGTAGGATTTGGTTCCACTGTCTTTGTGCGTGGAGACAGGACCAGTGTGAGCAATGCAAAGGTTGAAACAACACACCAATTTATTGCTCAACAAAAAGAAAACACTTAATTCTTGCTTAAAAGCTTTAATCTTTCTCTAAGAGCCACTTGATAGGGCTTTCGTGATTCAGTTACATGCTTATAGTGTTAACTATGAAACATGTATTTCGCCAGTGGCATAGCTGAAGCAATACATTTAACACCTTCCATGTAGACTTGTGATACCGTGATGGATAACATTTCTAGAAAGTGATGTTATGTCGTCTTCAGATTTCATCCCCTGCTGCATATGCTTCTTCTCAAATCGAGTAAAGACAAAGCAGTCAGATCAAGCCAGTGAGATCTCTGATTCACAGGAAGTGGTTTTTATGGGCATTCTGCCAAAACTGTGTTTGCAACAGGGTGATCTAAACAGCTGACTCAGCAGAAACCATACCTTTGAGTTTTTTCTCAGAATTACAATAGTCTATTGCTGAAACAAAGCAATATCAGATACTGGGCTAAAGACTGATGGGTTTGGATTCATTTAACCTAACTTCATCCATTTACAAGTCTGGAGTCTAAATTACTCCTTCCTCCACAGTGTGAAAAGTCTTCTGTCGTGGGTGAAGATAAGAATAAACCCTCCAGAGTGATTTGTTCTACCCTAAGATGGAGAGGTGATCTGTGCTGTTAAAATGCTTGACTGTCTGTTGAACAGGGTAGGGCTTCCCATTTACAGAATTCAGTGTGTTACATCCTTTTACAATGATTCACAATGGGACTTGGTTCTTCTTTCACCCTCATTGGCTAAATCTCGATAAAACCCATTTAAAACCTTGACATAACAGCAATTGCTAGAATTGAGTATGTTTTTATAGTTAATAGAAAAATTTTCAAAAGGAAAATACCTTAAATGGCACCAAATCCAACACAAGAAAGCTGAAAACTTTAGATGTTGAATATTTAACTGGTTTACCTAGAAAAAAAAAATAACAACTGTTTAAGATAAAATTAAGAAGTATGTTTAAAACACACAAATATTGATTAGAGCTGAAAATCAGAATTTCTATTCAGCAGGGAATTATGAAATGCCAATATTTTTTCACATTCCAGTACAAACTGCTGAAGCCCCAGCATATTTCCACATATGCCACACTTTTTATTAACAATTTAATTAACAGTTCTAATTAAGAATTCCACTGTATCGCTAGCTAAATGTGAAATAGCTGGAATGGTGAAAAATGATACCAATAAATAATTTTAAAACTCAATAAAGCTTTCTTCAAATCTTCACTGAGGAATGTCTAGATGATCTCTGCAATCAGGGCACTCTTTTCCAGTGCTTTATAGTGATTGCTTTTCTACATGCTCCTATGTACCCTTTTCCATAGCAGTAGGATCTACAAAATTCCAAGAAAACTGGACAAAAATAAAACATTTAAATTACAGCTTCAGCGCAGAGAAATAGCAAATAGATTTTTAAAGCCATTTAGGCAATTACAATGGTAGGTAGTTACCCCACTGAGATTTGGCAAGTGAGTCTATGTCTAACTCTATAAAACTTGTGACATACTCGGAATGCCAATGATGGCGTACAGGTTTAACCCACCAAATTTAGCCATAGCATTACTTCATCTGATGTATTTCTAGAAGTATTTTTCCCAGTAATATTCTTGTTGCATCAAATTCTCCATGCATAAAATTCTTTTTCCAGTACTATGTGTAGTGTGGTTTCAACAAATGGAAAAAGAACTGTTGTTGCTGTTATCGGCATCACACTTCCATCTCACTTCCTATGCTTTTAAACTCATGGCCTGACCTGACTGCTAATATATTTTTACACTATACATAGTCTATACTTTTCTCAATGAAACATGACCTACTTACTTCCATTTGTGTGTCCCAGCTTATCCATCTAACAGCTGTGAGTTAGGTTTGTTGTGACAGATACTGCACTTCAGAGCTGTCAGTCGTGTGTTGTGGGAAAGAGCATTTTGGAGGAGTCTTCACCTGCATTTACCAGTGGTAAAACTTAAACTGCTTTTGAAGACGTAAGTGCAGTTTGATCACAGCATTTTCTTTGGACCCAATTCCACTACAGAGAAGTATTCCTCTGCAAGAAACTCCTGTGAGATCAAATTAGACCTTTTAATATTGATATTACAAGTTTGAATGTAACCATTTCTTTGAGGTAATGCAAGAGGGTAAAAGACAGACACTTTCCTCTTCCATAGGCAGGTACCTTCCAGGAGGGAAAGAAAAGCTTTGTTTGACTGCTGCTGCCATTACTACACATGTATGGAGACAAGAAGAAGGAGCAGTGAAGAAAGGTTATGGATGTATGGAGACCAGAGGGAGGAGCGGGGAAGAAAGGTTATGGGATCTCCAGTGTTGGCCAACTCCTTGAATGCAGGATTCAAGTCCCTGAAGCCATGAGATGTATTTCAAAGTAGCATACGCTGATTTCGCTATTTCAGTTCTGTGTAGTTCAGGTTCACTTGCTTTACACATTGAAGTTTTTGTTCCTAGGCTAAGAAGATTAAAAACCTACTTTTTTTTTTTTAAAATGGTCCAAAATCCTCCTATCTGTTATCTCCAGCATATGCTGCAGAAGCTAGCTAATCATACGGAAAGAGTGAGGAAAAGAAACTGGCAGTGTGAAACGGTGAGAGAGAAGTAGTATTTCCTGCAGGGTCATTTTCTTCAGCTAATATCTTTTATTATGCCACTAGAGCGATTCTGTTGCACACTCTACTTTCATTAGAGCTGGGTAGTCTATGATGTAATACTGCAGTGCTGGTTTTCTTCCAATTAAAAGCAAAGCCACTGGCTCTCTGCAAAAGGAACTGGAGCTGTACCAGTGGCTCCCTGACTGCATCCTTGGAAGGCCTGGCTGTGCCGGCCATGATAGCACGGGAGACTGGAATCCCACCTGCAGAGGAGTCGAAAACCTGCAAGGCTTCAATAGAGTTTAGAGGAACTTTGATAAAAATGTGTGTGTATAAAACATTTGAGCTTTGACCCACAAATAAGTTCCTCCCTAAAAAGGTTTTTTTCAAAAAAATTTTAGCTCACTGCAATTTGCAATGGCGAGACCTGTGCGCTGATCTCTACTCCCTGGCAGAGAGTATCGACTGTAAAGACCCTTGTCTACACGGTGACACAGGTTGACAAACAAAAGTAGGATGTAATCAACTGTGTTTTGAGTAGATCTTGAAGACCCTTCATGATAAAATGAAAGTCCTGGGTTTGAAAGCTTCTGAAATTTGAAAATCTTCAGAAGGTACCCTGAGACCAGACCTAAATTTTGCAGCACTGCTTTGAGAAAATTATGTAAAGTTACCCTTATTTCTCTTTCAAAAGTAGATTTGTTTTGCTAATGTAAATGAATCCCTCATGCCCAGTTTCTTGGAAAACTACCTGCTTCCGAAAATAGTTGTTTTCTTTCTTTTCTATAGTGAATAAATAATACACATCATCAAAGAAAATTGCCTTTTCCATTGAGTAAGGATACTGAATCATCAAAATGAGGCACTGTAACGATGAATTTCATTAAAACAAAGACTGTTGACGTACAAGGTCAAAGAAAAGTTTCCATATTAAAAGTCAGCTGCCTTTATGGCATATGAGACGCTACTTTTTGTACATGGTCAGACACTGTGACTTACACATTATATCTCCTGGCAGAATGTTTGGATTGCCATGAAATGTAGGATAGTTTCTCAGTGAGAGGATAAGAAATATGTAGAGGTAACTCATATTCCCATAATGTGTATTTCTGTACCTGCAGGACTGTACCCTACCCTGATGCAGCACAGATGTTACATGGTAGCTATGCTTAGTATATTCTCCTTGACATCCTATTTCTAATGAGATAATGGATTTTTTTTTTTTTCCATGAGAGTTGAATCAGCTTAGCTTCCAAATACATTTTATCAGCGTTACTGGTCAAAGTATATTGCTGTCATTACTCAACATATCACAAGATCCTGAAAGCAAACCTGTTATTCTTTATGAAGAAGAATTTTCAATGGGGCAATTGTATCTCAGCTCTGAACGCAGGGCTGGATAATCGTAGGATGTGGGAAATACATACTAATATTCCCATAACTGCAGTGCTGAATCTGGTTATTCCATTTTCTTCCCAGTGCTTTTCTTTACCTTACTTTAATTTTGATTTCAGTCTATATTCTATATTCATAAATATGTGTATATCTTCACACATGCTTGTAAAAAGCAACTCATTTATTCAATATATACTCGCATAGAGGAATGGACTTATGTCAAAAAATAAACCATGGTTTGGAATTTAAAATTGAACTGAAATTAAAAACTAATGTGTCAATAGAGGGTTCAATTTTGATTTAATGTTTCAGAGGAATGTTGTTAAAATACTACTGTGAGAACAAAATAATGTGGGTTCTAGGAAGAAGGTTTGTTTCTTATTAGCTGGACTAGAAATTAATAAAATAAGTAATAATTTTATGTTCTTTTCACCGCTGTTCAATTTGACTGGAATTTCTCAAAGCCAAGTATAAGGTGCTCTGGCTTCTGCTCATGTTTATACACAAATAAGACATGAGATTGTCTACATACAACTGTGCAGTGTATGACTGCAGTGCAACCAGGGTAACAAAAAACTCTCTCTAAAGGCAATCTGTAACTTTTGAAGTTAGTGAAGTCTGAAAATTATGTTTCAAATAAATCTCAAGAATCTTTCTGAATCAAGCAGCATACAACTATGTTATGGGAAGTAATTTTGAAAATGTATCTATTGATTATTCATTTTAAAGAACATGGGAATTCATTATACAAGAATCTCTGTACCTTTAGTATATAAATCAGTACTGAAAATTTATATCAGGACATACAGGAAAATCTAAAGTTGATTAAAGACTGACTAGAAACAATTTAAGTAGCCCTTCTTGAAAATAATTTTGTTTTACTACAAATCTCAGAATAGAGAAGGTGGTTTACAAGAAATCTGGACGTAAAAAGTCATGCTACTCTGCACATTTCTCTCTACAGAAAGAATAAAGGTCAAGCAATACAACTAACTCTCTTGTGAATGCAGTTAACTCCTTTGATTTAGCTGATGGTAGAATCCCCTTCCAGTTCCTGATGAGCCAATAGTTAAGAACAAGCCCAGACACCCGTATAACTTAGAAAGATTATGCATCAAACAAGATTATGCCCTGTGTACTAGCGAATGGTTAAAAAAGGGTCAACATGCAGTCCTGTCCTTGATGTTTATAAATATTTAAAACAACAGCAAAACAGATTGTAGTCATGAGTCTTCGATACAAAGGTATTTATGAATGACTAAGTGATTTTTTTTTTTTTTGTACTTGGCCAATTTCATAACCAAGATTTTCAAAATAGAGTGGAAAACTGCAAGTACAAGTGAGAAAGAAGTATGCCCATTACCCTTTCAGAAACCAAACTCTGTCACCACCACGAAGCTATTTAATGTCATTCAAGATCTCGGGTGTTACGATATACAAAAGCTTGATTTCAAAGTTTTCATCCCATTTTTATATCAGTTATGATTATAAGTTTTAAGGATGATTTACATAGATGGCCCGGCATGCCTACCCTCTTCAGATCTCATGCGAAAGTCTTTTGTCCCTATGAGCACATCACTGTCCCGGGGCGGGTAAGGAATGGATTCACTCCATTTACGTTCGGACATGGTTGTCAGACTGGAACTGTGCAATGTCTAACCAGCTCGGAATGAAGTGCTGAGGTTTGCCTGTACCCATCCCTGTATATACATATATGTCGAATTTTTGCATCCTCAGTCACTGTATAGAAATTAGTATGTTTAGTTTTATTTAGGTTGGATCTTTTTTCTAGACACTTACACACAAGTATGCACAAATGTTTCCTTTTATAGGAGGAAAAAATGACGTAAACAAGTGGATTATATTGTCTTTACATGATAAGATAGCTTTTAGCAGTAAGCATCCAAAGTTTGCAAAAGCCATATAACCTGTGGTATTTATTTTATCTGTTTGTATTCAATTAATATGATCTTAAGAATTACTTACTATTTGGATAAAACTGGGTAAAACCTGGTCCTGGTCCCTTTCAGACAAGCCCCAACAAGAAATAAATCAGAAGTCAATAGTGTCATGCTGTTCATTTTCAAATCACTCTGAATTTTCAGTCTGAACACCTAGGTATCTGTCTCAAGTGCCATATTTTTAACCTCTCCCGCTCTTACCTTGCATACTGACACCATTCATTTCACTTCTTACTAATTAAATCCAATTAGATGAAAGCTTGATATTTGGTATACTTGTGGATTAGCAAGAAAATAAGGCTCCAGCTATGACAAGAATTTGCAACACAGTTTTAAACCTCCAGGTAAGCCTACTTGAGGCAGTCGTATTACTCATACGCTTAAAATTAAGTACAGATCCCTACCTCTGCAGAGTTATGACTTTGGTTTCATCATAGGTTCCATCACAATACCTGATAAATTAGAAGCAGAACACATCAATATGAATACAGACATAAATATTTTCTTTTCTTAGAAACATGTATCATTTTGCCTCTTGTCCTTTGTTGTTATGATAAGTGAAAGGAATGTTTTAAAATTTACCATATGATTAGTGAATTTGTTTTTTTTTCTTTCTTGAAATATTGCATCAATTTATAGTCATGGATATTTTCTCTTCTTTTACTAAGAAGTTTGCATAGCCATGCCGAGAAATAAATACTGTGTGTTGTTAATCCATCCAGGAACAGATGTCTGATAGAGACTAGCTCTGTAAATCAAAACATGAACAAAAGCAACTTTGTGCACTGCCAAAGACAGAATGAGGCATATATTTCATTTTTCTTTTAGAAACCAAAGACTTTGGGTCAAATCCCAAACTTGCTTAAATCTCCAAAGTCTGCAGGAAATTCCTGGCAATCTGAGGCAACAATGTGTCTTTGCATTCTTTGTAAAAGTCCCTTTCATCATTTTCCAGTTCTTGAGAATTACCAGAGAATAATGATGCAAACCTCAGTCACTTTCTCATTTTCCTTCCTACTGAAACATTAATGCTTAGTTTTTGATATCCGAGGATGTTTTCTCCTCAGCCTTCACACGTTCCAAGTTAAAGTATTCATTTACTGAATCTTTCATCATATAGCACCAGTCAATATATCCCTGTTGTAATTTTTCATTGACTGTGACAAGTTCCATTGGTACCTCTAGATGAGCCGCAGTAGATGGTTTTTTCTCCTCCTTGCCAATACCCCTGAATTTCTCACCAAGACAAAACGGTCCCAGCGCAGCCCCACGCAGATTGCAGCACTTCAGGCAGGGCGAAGTGTAGCAGGATTCACATGCCAAAGAAATGCTCCCACTGACATCTCCTAACTCCATCAATTCTGCGTGCTCATGACCTACCTCGGAGCTAAGAAACTCACATGTGGATTCATAAATGAGAAACACCAAACTTCAGCTACTCTTCAGGTTACTTTTCTCCCATTTTGCCATCACTACCTCAGTCTCATCTGCTTGGAGCGACCTGCCAGGAGTTCAAAATCATGAGTTCCTACAGGCACCATGCCCTGCACAGGGCAGGCGAGAGATCCTTAAAACCCAGCCATGGGGGTGTATAAGTGACAGCAGACCAAGAACTTGCTCCCTTTCCCCTCTGCCTCCAAAGCTTCGTATCTGTCTCGAACAGGGCGGTGCAATATGCACTCAGAATGGCCTCCCGGCAGCTCCCCGAGGCACTGATAGCCCAGAATCAGCCAGATTTTCCCATTTGCTTATAGCTCGACTTATAAGGGAAACAATTACCCTTCACCACCATTTATTTCCTAATAAAGTGAAACTGTAGAGTTTTATGTCCTACTTTTCTTCCTCTGGTCAATCTTTATTCCAGATTGTGTTTACCAGCTGTTTATTTCCATTTATTATTAATATCTCCTTTCATTTGCCATCACAAAGATAGACAAGTATATATGGTACATTAATCAAAACAAATAAAAGGAAAGTAGTACCCAAGCTCATCTTTGTTTACTCATTAAAAATACAGAATGAGAACTGACTGCGACTGAGATTTGCCTGTTGGTATAAGAGTGGTGGCAAAAAAAAAAAAAAAAAGACAACAAAAGGATTTGCTGGATGTGCAAAAGGTATCACCCAT
Organism: Pelecanus crispus; assembly: GCF_030463565.1. NCBI lineage: Eukaryota > Metazoa > Chordata > Aves > Pelecaniformes > Pelecanidae > Pelecanus > Pelecanus crispus. The sequence continues at coordinate 48,167,045 of NC_134649.1, forward strand.
GTGAATCACAGAGACTGTATTTGACTGCACCTGAGGAGATTTTATATCACAAGCTTTGATCATTTGATTTCTGAGCTTTCGTTTTCTTCAAGGATTTCCTTGACAGAAAGCAAAACAAAACTCTAAAATTCGCCAAAGGCCATTTTCTTTTATTATTCATAAGTGGTAGATATTACTAACGATGGCTTCATAAACTGAAAAAAGTTTTCTCAGTCCCATCTGCGTAGTAACATTTTATGAGAGATACATTACACACATTTATCCAGTATTGAGAAAACGGCAACATAACTTTAAAATTCACTTATCAGTGAGGGGAAAAAACCCATAATAAGCAGCATTTGGGAGGGAGGGAAAAGGGGAGGTTGGGAGGAAATGTCTATAAACATCCCTGTCCAGGGGATACTCGTTATACACATGCTCCGTCTTAATTCAAGTCATCTAGCACGACTCCATCACACATATCCACAAGGGCCAAGAAGTACGTTTTCTGCTCTCCTTAGTTTTTATCCAGAACAAATCTATTTCACAGAGCTAAATGTTGCTGCTGGTTTGGGAATATTTGTTAAATGGCTATAATATGATACAGCTAAGTTATTTACTACTTGTGACTGGTGAGAAAAATTGAGGCTTTTCATAATGTTACATTTCTACAGCAAAAAATGCTTTTCTGAAAATAAATCGTTTGGGTCTTCTTTGACATTCTATATTTTTCATAGGGTAAAAAAGATGCGTTAATGTGCTTTTAATGTCATCTAGAGGGGTATGAATGCCAAGTTATTCATATGGGAGTGGCTACACAAGTAAGGACATGTGCCAACAACCAGATAACACCACTAGGAAAACACTACCCATCACTATTGGACACTGATTTTTTTTCCAGAAGTGTCAGAAAATGTGTGTTGGTGCAGTTTATAACAAGATGTATGTGCTTTCCCTTCAGCTAATCCACTCCGTCTCCTCAGAATCTGATCCAATATTTATTAATTCAAAAATCTCTCTTCAGCTTCACTATTTGTCGGGCTCTAAATTTCACCAGAAAAATAAGGTAAACAAAACCCAGAGCTGAAATCCCCGTAACCATGAGAGCGCTACACTGCCTAGTATTAGTTCGCAAGATACTGTCACATCCTAGGCTTTGACTTCATACCGTGACGAACATTTAACGCTGTTTTAACACCTCTTAACACCTTTCCACACCTTTCAAGTTAGTAATATTTTTAGGCCTGATCATTACTTAATGCTTTACTGGCGTTATTATGCCAGTAGAGGCATGCATTGATACACCGGCGCCAACTTATGCCTTACCATGCCTATTTTATCATCATCCTATGCCTCCTCATACGGTTTGTTTCAATTCACCAAATCAGAATAGGCTGCAGCAGGTTAAGCACTTCTCTAGCAAAATGGTTCCATCTACATACAGAACGTGGTGTCTTTAGCAATACCGCTATAGTCACACGGCTTAACCCAGCCAACTGTTAGTATGGTTTTATGCAAATGTCAAAGAATCAAAAAAACACACTTAATCCCACAGCCGTCATGCCACATTGGAAAACAGCGATCCTTTTTCGTCTTTTTTCTTTTAATGAAAGCTTTAAAAATACTGAATATTTTGTCTTATTTATCTGCTAATTCACGCTTTATCCAGATATTTTAAGCAGCTGAAATGGAAACAGGGATGTGTCATCAAATGTAATGACATTTCCCTCGTTTGGTTCATTTAGGACAGTATTTCTCGTGCCTCCAACTGCCGTAGTGATCGCAGGAGCGTTGCAAGGCAGTTTTTACCATCTGTAGTTCGCTGTCATCTTCCCCTTCAGGGCAGGGGACTGAGACCTGGCCACAGTGACTGGCTGCAGCTGTAAAACAGTCGGGCTCCCAGCGCAGAGGAACTGAGCTGCTGCCAGGGATGAGGGTTTGCAGCACTTCCCCGGCTCACCCCGACCTGTAAAGCCCAAGCTGCCAGCCTGGCATTTGGGAAGAGGTGTGCCAGACCACAGTGAAATCTAAAAGGTCACTTTGACAGGGATTTTTTGAGGCATGCTGAATACCTGGGTGCAAAATGTAAAATTACTTCTTGTTTTTGGTTAACCAAGCAGAAGCTTTTTAATAGTCTTAGCTGAAACCTAATGCTGTCATGCTACAGGATCAGAGATAGGAGTGTAAGGGTCTGCAGAGACAGAAGGGCAAGAACCACTCACAGTTTTCACATTTTGAGAAAAAAATTGATTTAGAACAGCAGCAGGCTTGGACTATGATGTTAGTTGTTTTGGAGAAACAGAGCTAAGCAACCTTTTAATAGAAGTTACTGGTATTTTTGATAGAGATCTCCTAGGTTGGTTTGCTCTTATAAAAATACATGTGATGGCTTCACACAAGTTCACCAAAGCAGGAGAGTGAAGTCAGAAACTGAGAGAAGAAAACAGGTCAAGTATTCATGCCTTCCACCGAAAAACAGTGCTTTAATGAGAGAGAACTTTACCAAAGCTCCAGTTTTCTCTATCTGACACTGAAAACAACAGCAGCCTGGCAGTCTGAAAAGGCTTTGAGAGCCAAGGGGAGAAAGCTTAAGGGTTATTTCAAGTTTTCTCTGCAGGGAATGCCAAGGGAATGATTGAATCTCATAACTGGCTGAACTGTAATGAAAGATAGTTCTTTTGATGAAGAATGCTTTCTGTTGGTTCCCCTATGGGTGACTTGCCCTGCAGAAGTATGTTATGCATCCCCCATCATCCACTGAAAGTCATTGACGTAGAAATTCAGCTTTATGTCACTGATACTGACAACCCAACCTTTTTTCACAAGTTGGTGAAAAATTTAAGGGATATTGCAACATAAAGAGCAACTTGGGGGTTTTTTTCCCCAAAAGGCTAGTAAATACATGGACCATAAGTAAGCTTTATGAATGATCCATTTCTTGTATTGTGGAGTAATCTACAAGTGAGCTAATCTTGAAGTCTTCCTATGGCAGCAATCTGTTTGCAAAATGGGTAAGAGAAAATCCTTGTCTTCATCTTGACCAGTTTATTGTATCTTAGAGCCTGCACTGTCCTACACCTCAAACAGCCTCATAGTTAAGAGGGTATAGAGGTAAAGCAACAACTTTGCCTTACAGCTGTGGATGTACAGCTGGTCTAATGTAATATAGAGCAGTTTAAATCACTGTCAAAGACAGATAGCTTGTGATTGACCAAACCCAAAGATTTTAGAAATGCATGAGCTTGGGCATGATGGCTAAGAACAAACCCTAAATCCTTGGCAAGACAACCCAGAGTATCCCAAAAAAGCAATGACAAAAAGAATCTGGTCTTCACCCCACAAATTTGAAGAGGTTGCACAGTGGTTGTGAGGAACCAAGTATCTTCCACCAGAGTACAGCACTAACTAGGCAGCACAGAATGAGCCCTGAGTATTTACTAACACATCTGTTTTCTGAATTGAGGATAACAGTATTAAAAAAGAGATTGCTTAGTAAATGCAATAGTAAGATCAAGAACCGAAATAACAGAACAAGACACATAATTCAAACTTCCTTAATAGTAAAACTGAACTCAAATATAAAAGTGTAGTGCTATCAGGGTGACAACTTCTCAAATTTAATGATATCTTAAATCTAATGGTTTAAAACCCAGTTCTACCCCATTTAGATACTGAAGATTTCTTAAGTTATATGTTTCTGCTTAAATTTACCTTTGGTTATGTGAAATAACTGAAATGTTCCAGTGATGGACTCCAGGCAGAAGACAGTGAAGGGAAATGAATAGCTGAGGCATGGAAAAATAGAGGAAATATCTGGTTATGCACATCATTTTTGTTCATCTTGCTTTTTTCCTAAAATTCCTGAGAATTTACATTACACACACACAGAGGCTAGACATAGTCTTATTAAAAGACAAACACAAAGAAGGCTTCAGTCCAGGAAAGACAGAGCTGGGGCTGTCAGCCCAGCTGTGCTGGACACACAACGGTAGCATCTGTAATGACATTCTCTTCTCTTTTCCTCCAAGCCTTCAAGCACACGTGTAAAGGAACTACAAAACTCATCTCAGGCTGTGATGTGAAGGCCTAGAGTGTCTAGAGCACTTCACTGATTTTTCAATGAAGTTAGCAGAAACAAAGAGGATGAGGCAGAGGATTTGAGGAGGAGGAAGGTTGTTTCTGTGAGGAAGGAGCACAGAATAACTGTGTGATGACAAGCAAATCACTGAGACTAAGTTTTGAAAGATGGCCTCCGATTACATATTCTATATTGTATGTGTTCCCAGCTTGATCTCTGAGGTCATATTTCAGAAGAACAGAGCAACTGAAGCAGACTAAAATTATTCCCACAGCCCTGGGAAATGCTAAGTACTCTGAAAAAATCATGCCATAGACCTTCTACACTGGCAATCAGGATTAGAGTATATTTTTGCCATTGATGTCAAAATACTGTGCCTCAGTTTCTGGACTGCAAAAGGGAATAATACGGCAAACCCCCCACCCCTCACCTTTCCTCAGCAATGTGAGGATTTGTACTACCCCAGATTGCTGCAAAGCAGTCAGAAAGATGATAAACACCAAGTAATTTTGCATTTGGAGTTAAATTACAATCTACACAAAGCCTGGAGCCGCAGATTAGAGTGAGTGGCTGTTAATTTTATGGGCTCTGTCCCTTGTGTTCACTGAATGAAGCAGAAGCCCAGCATGAAATACAGTGTGTGCACAAGGTACCGTGTATATACTGCTGACAGTAATGCTGACAGTAAAGGGTTCTGAAACTTTTGCAGGCTGCAAGCGCTTCTCTGAAACGTTAAACTATTTCGATATAAGTAACATAGAATATGCTACAAGGAATTTCATCCTAAGAATGCTGGTGACTGAGTTTTTGTTTCGGTAAGGATGTTGGTTTAAGTCAAACATAAGAAAGCCAAAGCAAATGCGACTAGTTATGTAAGAGTAGGTTGTTAAACCTTGCTTAATACTGACTGACTGAACAGCATTAGCAGCTGACAGCTGAGGTGCAGGTCTATTGTAATTTGGGTATTTCTAGATTGGAGCAGCTCAGGGGTTTAGTATAAACCACTGAGCAAGGTTAGAAATGAACTAGGTGATTGATACTGTTTTTCTGAACTGAAAGCTGTGTTAAGGATGTCGTGGTTTAACCCCAGGAAGCAACCAAGCCCCACGCAGCCGCTCGCTCACTGCCCCTGCCCCGCTGGGATGTGGGGGAGAGTCGGAGGAGTGAGAGTGAGAAACACTCCTGGGCTGGGATAAGAACAGTTTAATAGTTGAAATAAAATAAAGTAAAATAGTAGTAACAATAATAACAATATAATAATAATAGTAATAATATACAAAGCAAGTGATGCCCAATGCAATTGCTCACCACCCGCCGACCGATGCCCAGCCAGTTCCCAGCAGCGATCGCTGCTCCCCGGCCAACCCCCCCAGTTTCTATACTGCCCATGACGCCGGATGGTATGGAATGGCCCTTGGGGCAGTTGGGATCAACTCTTCTGGCTGTGCCCCCTCCCAGCTTCTTGTGCCCCTGGCAGAGCATGGGAAGCTGAAAAGTCCTTGCCTGGCATAAGCAGTGCTGAGCAACAACTAAACCATCAGCGTGTTGTCAGCATTCTTCTACTAAATCCAAACCACAGCGCTGTGCCTGCTACTGGGAAGAAAATTAACTCTATCCCAGCTGAAACCAGGACAAGGAAAAAACAAAAACAAAAAAACCAAAACAACTGAGGTTCTGCAATGGTTTTCACCTGAGTTATTCCCGAACTTCCCGCAAGTTTTGGCTCGCCGACGGTATTTTCTTCACTTAATTTTTCGAATTAAATTGAAAAATTTGGCGCGGCGCCGCTAGAGGGCGTCGCGGCGCCGGGAAGCGGCCGGAGCCGCCTGGAAGCGCGGCCCGAGGGGTGGGCAGAGCCCTGCCTGCACCCCTGCCCGCACCCCTGCCTGCACCCTGCCCGCATCCTGCCCGCATCCTGCCTGCATCCCTCCCTGCACCCTGCCCGCATCCTGCCCGCATCCCTGCCTGCATCCCTGCCTGTACCCCTGCCTGCACCCCTGCCCGCACCCCTGCCTGCACCCCTGCCCGCATCCTGCCCGCATCCTGCCTGCATCCCTCCCTGCACCCTGCCCGCATCCTGCCCGCATCCCTGCCTGCATCCCTGCCTGTACCCCTGCCTGCACCCCTGCCCGCACCCCTGCCTGCACCCTGCCCGCATCCTGCCCGCATCCTGCCTGCATCCCTCCCTGCACCCTGCCCGCATCCTGCCCGCATCCCTGCCTGCATCCCTGCCTGTACCCCTGCCCGCACCCCTGCCTGCACCCTGCCCGCATCCTGCCCGCATCCTGCCTGCATCCCTCCCTGCACCCTGCCCGCATCCTGCCCGCATCCCTGCCTGCATCCCTGCCTGTACCCCTGCCTGCACCCCTGCCCGCACCCCTGCCTGTACCCTGCCCGCATCCTGCCCGCATCCCTCCCTGCACCCTGCCCGCATCCTGCCCGCATCCCTGCCTGCATCCCTGCCTGCACCCCTGCCCGCACCCCTGCCTGTACCCTGCCCACATCCTGCCCGCATCCTGCCTGCATCCCTCCCTGCACCCTGCCCGCATCCCTGCCCGCATCCCTGCCTGCATCCCTGCCTGCATCCCTGCCCGCATCCCTGCCCGCATCCCTGCCTGTACCCCTGCCTGCACCCCTGCCCACACCCCTGCCTGTACCCTGCCCGCATCCCTCCCTGCACCCTGCCCGCATCCCTGCCTGCATCCCTGCCTGCATCCTTGCCTGTACCCCTGCCTGTACCCCTGCCCGCACCCCTGCCTGCACCCCTGCCCGCACCCCTGCCCGCATCCTGCTTGCATCCCTGCCCGCGCCCTGCCTGCACCCCTGCCCGCATCCTGCCTGCACCCCTGCCCGCACCCTGCCCGCACCCCTGCCCGCACCCCTGCCTGCACCCCTGCCCGCACCCCTGCCCGCACCCCTGCCCGCCAAATGCACACCCTCTGGTGCTCCGGTGCTCCCGCTCACCTTCCCTAGGGCCCGCTGCTGAGGCTACAGTACCGTAGGACACCTTCCCCTTTTCTACCAGCACAAGGCACCGAAAGCTGGCGTTGATAATCCTATTAGCAGCTTCTGTGTTTATTGCCTGTAATTAAATGTTGCCATTTACAGTGCAAAGTACATGAGACAATAAAAGAGTTAGAAAGTGGTTAAACCCTGTCTTAAACCTACAGCCTTTGACAAGAGGAAAAGCATCTGGGTTTTTCCCCCTCCTCATATACTTCAGACTCAGGAACGTAAGACTCTTAAATGGATTTAACAAAGCATAACAAAAATATTCGGAAAAGCACTGAGATCCTGGCCAGACAGGTATTGAAGACGATTTCATAGAATCATGGAATCACAGAATGCTTTGGGCTGGAAGGGCCCTTCAGAGCTCGCCCAGCCCAGCCCCTGCAGCGACAGGGACAGCTTTAACCAGAGCAGGGTGCTCAGAGCCCCGGCCAGCCTGGCCTGGGATGGTTCCAGGGACGGGGCCTCCACCGCCTCTCTGGGCAACCCCTTCCAGAGCTTCACCACCCTCGCTGTAAACAATTTCTTCCTTATATCCAGTCTAAATCCATTCTTCTTTAGTTTAAAGCCATTACTCCTTGTCCTGTCACAACAAACCCTGCTAAAAATTCTCCCCATCCTTCCTATAGGCCCCCTTTCAGCACTGAAAGGCTGCAAGTTTCATTTCTTACTTCCTTTGACTTCACAAGGGACATCAAGATGGATCCAAACAACACAGGCAGACGCCACATCTATCAGAAAGTTCTCAATATTCATGAGCGTTTGCTTACACGGTTCCAGTTTGCGGATTGCTTATTAGCTTTGCTGACATAAACACGGTGGTGGTGGGTTTTGTTTTTGTTGGTTTTTTAAGTGAATAGCCTGGGTGGAAAAACAACGATATAATTAAAACAAAACAGGACATGTATGTGTTGTAAACAAAAGGACTGGTGATCTTCTTCATACAAATCTTCACTGAGCTGCCATCTGTTCAATATAACAAGCTTATATTTCTCCAGTATTCGCCGTCATTTTAATTTCTGTGTAACACTGAACAAAATGAAGGGAAATTAATTTCTGCACGTTCATGAAATTGTTTGCTCATGGAACAAATATTCTTCTAACCCCATTCTGCCTGTCTCAGCCCCCATGAGGTTGTAGTCTGAGACTTCCAGTGCAACAACCATCCCCAAGCCAGAGCTGTCCCCACCTCTTAAACTCACCAGGGCGCTACCCAGCATCAACACTGGGCAAAATTCTAACTCCAAGCAGGTTCATCATCTCCTGCACCAAATATCAAGATGCCTTGCCCCTATCCACAGCTCCAGTCCAGCTGTGGAGAGGCTTTCGCTGATCTACAATCCCAAACCACGCTGTGCCTTCAATCCTAACCACAGCAGAAACAGTTGTCTCCTGCCTCTGGAGCACTAGTCTCCAGCTCTTACTCATCTGCAAAGATGTGATGACTGTCTGATGACAACCTCATTATAAACCTGAGAGTATATATTTTTTCCTAACTGCTGCTCAGACCCCCATCCCTCCAAATCCAAACCATATGAAGGAACCAGGTTAAATCAAGCCTGCAGGCAAAATTCAGTCTTGGTTGGGTGGGTAGACTATCTCCAGTCCTATTGTGGTTCTACATCTAGGTGTCATCCTAATCCTAACCATGCCTCTATCCAACTATAGGACTGCCATAGGACTGTAGCCCGAGCCCACCTTGACCATGCCTCTGATCCAGGACCGCTGTCTGCTTCCAAACGAGTACAGAGTCTCAGTCCAGTTTCAGACATCTCCACCCTTAACACTGTCCAGCCCTAATCTTGGCTCTCATCTGCATCAGCAGTGTCACCTTCTAACTCCAGCCAAAACAACCATCCGTGCAACTGCAACCTTTTTTATCATCCAGTTTACTTGTGCATTACCAAAGCTTTTGGGTCATAGCCAAATGCTTTAATTCTATGCTTTAATTTAATGCTTTAATTCCAGCATTACTCTGGGACAATATTCTGTAATCTCTGCATTTCTCTGACCTCAGCTACTTTCAAGCATATAAAATGTGATACAATTTTTTTTTTTTGGCTGGTGATCTCCGACTGGAGCAGGTGGGAGGTGATGGCCTGAATCTTTTTTCGTGTGGTTAACTATTGGTACAACTGACCGCTTTTTAAATCAGAAGGATCTGTTAATACACATAGGCACAGCATTATGCTTGTAGTACTGGGCCTATATGCCTGTACTCTCTCTAGGTAACATGAAAGACCAGTATTGGAGAGTTGTTCAAGAGCCATGAGATCTCTTCTATCCCGTAGAAAACCAGGATGCAGGCTGCATTGGGATAGTCTCATTTAAGGACCATTTTACCTTTTAAGACAAGGTTGAGATACAGTTTAAAAAATACATAATTGAATTTTTATCAATACAAGTAGAGCACAATAGGCTTGGCTGCAAATTGGAAATATACTAATAAAAGCATAATTAAAATGAAAATTCCTCGAAGATCAGGTTAAAGCTACCTTTGGCAGTAACTGTTCCTAATTTAACTGAAGAAGTCTATTGCATTTTACAAGGATATCAAGAAAAATAAGAATAATAAAAACCCATCATACAGGAACCTGTCTTAGGCTGAGTACAACACCAGAGAAAAAGCGAAGAGTAAGTGCAAGGCAACTGCTGCATAGTAAAGAAGAGGGCTCCTGGTTTAGGTGTGGGTCATTATTTCTACTCCTGTAGAAACAAGAACGATTACATAGAGATATTCCCCTGGGCAGTATGTCACCACTGCAGGCCTGTCTTTGCTCTCAGCAACCCAATAGAAAGCATTTATTTGATGTTTGGAAGCCAAGGATTAAGGAAACCTGCTGCCCAAGGTCATCTTTCTTCCACAGGCATGGAATAACCTTTCGGATATCTTCAACTGAATGAATCTCGCTTGAAGAAACAATGAAATTATGCAGCTGTCTCTTTGGAGGCTTATTTTATATTTTGTGTCCCTTGTGCAGGTATGCAGCGAGTATCTTACCACGGCTTTTTTTGCCAGGCTGATAAGAATTGTTTAGAGGGAGCCAAGCTCCTGTGACCCAGCCTCGAAGGCCCCATGTTTTCACACTGTTTTCAGAGAGCTTTGGAGCAGAGCATCTCATGGAAATCTTTAGCTTCCCAGTCTACTTCCAGTTCTTCCCTGAGGAACTCTCAGTAGAAGGATAGCAAGTCTCCTCAGCAAGTCAGAAAAAAACCAAAAGACACTGAAGAATAATAACTTGCTTTCTGTGAATGAAAACTTCTTTGGAAGTTTTGGGAAGTGAAGGTAAACCTGGCTCAGACAGCTTTTCTCTTTGGAGAATGAGAAGTTCAGCAGTTTCCCAACCTGGAAACTTGGGCTGTTGGCATCTGGCCGAGAGGCTGGAGGGGAACTTGCTCAGCAGTGAACCTGGTGCCCTCCTGGCTGTTTTGCTCCTGCAAAATGAGCTCACATCTCAGTTCCTAAGGCTCACCCATTAAATAACAGAGCTTACGCCCTGTTGTTACTGCAGATTTGGGAGGGAGGGATAACTCTCTGACCAGGACACGGCTCCTGACCCACCCTCCCCACCAGCACAGCTCTCCAGCAGGACTCCAGCCATGACTGCAAGGCAGATGTATGTGGAAACGGTTTCTTCATCAGCATGAAACTCACTTTAAAAACTTAGCTTTGCGTGCACAATGACAATCTTGGGAGAAGTTATTGTTTAAATTTTTTTACGCCAGATCGACTCCTTCACAAACAAAATGACCACGGGATATATAGAAGAGCTGACAAGGGATGTGAAAACACAGATGGCAAAAATGCAAAAGGTAGCTGACGCTTCCAGGAACAATGTGCACCGCCACTGATAACATGGGCTGTCAGGGAAATAGGTTTCGTATTGAACACATCACCCAACTTGGTACGGATGTGGTGAAGGGCACACTGTGCCCCACCAGTGAAAAGGAGAGCACGTGTTTAAAAGAGTCAGCCTCTCCAACAGCAACGTCCAAAGACAAATCCTTGGCAACCGCATATCACAAACAGCACTGCAGTAAGTTTAGCACAGACACATATAGTGCGCAATAAAATATTTCCTGCCCAGTAACTATGATTCTAAAAGTTTCACACATCGATGTGAGAGCAGGGAAGACAATGAGAAGTGTTTGGGCCTCTGCTTCGGCTAAGGGCATGTCCTGGTTTCCCTGGAACGCCCTGATTTCAAACCATCTATACAGCTGCACCCATGAAAAATCTTGGAGTAAAACGGAGGTGTTACTTGTGCTCCTGGGGATAATTCCTGCTTGAAACTAGACCAAAGAGTACTAGCATGGTACCCACAAGGAAAAAAACACATGCAAGTTATATAGTAAATGAATCAACAGCAAAAATCATTCTGCAAGTGCTGTTTGTCACACTGAATTTAATTACAGTTAAGGATTTAATTAGAATTTTTCTGTTATTCTACTATCTGGTTCTCCCACTTTCTTTGTTTTTACTTGACTGATCGTTTTGTTGTTTCACTGATGTTCTCTTTATACTCTGGACTTCAAACAGCTTCATGCCCTAGGGATGACAAATACTTTTAGGCTTGATTACTTGTAATGATGGATGCCTACGTTGCAGGTAGAGGAGGTGGGGAGAGAGATCTCTTACGGTGCCTGTTCTCCTCCTCTGCCGAGCAGATTTCTTAGAGGCAGCTGCCTGACTGGCACTCTCACCTACCTGATCCTTGAGCAGTGAAATGTTATTAATTAATGACTTGTTTTCTGATAGTGACTTGTACCATATATTTTGCACACCACAGAGATCTGGCAAGGGTGGAATAACTATCATTTCAGAAGAGACCTGAGTGCCATCTGTTTTTTCCTGGCACCAGTGTTTCTTGGGAGGTTAGAAAGGTTGAGGACCAAATATTTTCTCTTCCACTTTTCTCTAAATCATTGTCAAAGAAAAAATGATAAGTTTTGAAACACTCTGCCGCCTTCTTTCTCTCTTAGAGTACACACACAGAGGTTACATGTACTTTTCCACAACATGATCTTAGATATTTTTTTCTGTTGTCTGACAAAATCCATATGTTCCAGGCTCAGACCATCTGTCACTCTTGATTCTTTTGCACAAAAGTTTTTGATGCATTTCTCTCATGATTGATTTCTTTCTATAATTTCACAGGGGGGCATTTGACAGAAAGAATTTTCATACCTCACCACCCCAAGGTAATCTACATGCACAGGTCTCCTCAGTGACAAAAGACTGGATGAATAAAGAGCTTTCAGTTCCCAAGCAGAGCAGGACTGGGTTTTGCTTGGTTGGGGTTTTTTCCTCCAAGAAAGCAAAGTATCCCAAGAAAACAGTACGGTAGTGAAAGAGTTGTTTGCTCTTTCAAGACTAGTAGTTCCTTGCCAAAGCCAAGAGAATTAAGCTACTCTGGTTGTAACTATAACCATCTTCACAGGGCTTTGAAAGGACTAGATTCAAGTGGCCTAGCTCACAAATGTTGGAGACCTTTAGCGACAGAGCTGTGGGATGCACATCGGCCTTAAGTACCAAGCAGTAACTCTGGTGTTTGTTCTTACTGCTGGAACATGGATTTATAAATTATTTTCTTGTTGCTGGCTAGCTAGAAGTAGAAATGGAAGATCTGAGTGTGCTTCAAATGGGAAGTAAATCATACAGGTTTATTTTGGTTTCTGGTCTGTGCTATGGCTGTTTGCAAATATCTGTTTCATAGTCCGTGTGTTGGTAAAAGCATGAATGGGTTCCAGCACTGAAAATGAGTTGACTGTGTTAAAATCAGTGATTTGCTGGTTGCTACTCACTCTCTCAGCCATTTAGGCCATCCAGTCCTTCGCCAAAGTCATCTTCTGCAACAGATGACCCCATCTGCATTCTAAGGTCAAAAGTAAGTTTACAGGGTTTGCATTTTTCCCCTCCCCGTGCAGAACATGACAATGACAAAAATCAAATCCGAGATGATATTTTCTGGGGGGAAAAAAAACCAAACCCTGCCCCAAATGCTATAAAAAAATATACTGAAACCAGTTTTGTGAGTGGTTCTAAATATTATGACAAAACAGAAAAATTTTGCTGCTAGAAAAAGTCTTGACTGATCACCACAGAGCCTAACCCCTAAAACTAAAGCCTTTTTTCCACTAGCAGCATTGTCAGAAGAGGAAATTAAAATCATATCACGATCCGGATCCAAACTTTTCCAAAGTCAGAATTTAATGGCTTTCTTCAGGTCCATTACACAGCACTAGTGTGTGAAGCCAAGATCTGGAAATCAGTCTGAAACTCACTGAAATAGAAGCCATGAATATGGACAAAGTGGATGTGATGTTTCCATACAAGCCTACCTCTAGTTTCCATAGGTACCAATTTCGCAAACCCATGTAATGGAGAGCTTGATTGTACCTCTCCAAGAGCAATTGCTGCTAAGAGCAATTGACTGAACCCCACCGTCTCCACATTGTCATATTTTGCTCTGATTTTCTGCAGCTGCTCTGTAAAAGGGTGTTTCAGTGTCAGGAACCTCTGAAAAGACCGGGCCGTGTGCTGTGCTTGCCAATTCTGTCTGACAGCTCCTGTTCACAGGTCTTCAAATAAACAATGCTCCATATCTGCAATTCTTGACAGCCTGCTCTACTGTCTTGTACAAAAAGTTAGTCTTTTTTTCTCTTGACTGTAAAAATAAAAACTATGCAATAAACAAATAACTCCCTTATGGATTCTGCTTCACATTATTCAACAGCGTTAGTCACATTAACAGATAAGACATTTTATGATAATCCAGTTCTGTAACACTGTATTTGTTTTCTTGAGCTGTAGATTTCTTAGTCTAACTAAATGGAATTTGGGGTATCTCTGGGAAGCTTCAGTATTCAGCGTTGCTGAATACATAGTTTAGGTAAGGTAAGAACAACCTTTTTTTCCATGTTGTTTCTCCTTTTTAGGGGATTTAAACAGTGGGGGTTTTGCTTTCATTTTTTGGCAAGTGTTTCTTGAACGTTCATTCCATTACAACTATAATTCCGCTATAAACACGTATTTGGAGGAACTTGGTAGCTGGCATTAGGTCCAGCAGCAGGGAAGAGATTGATTTACTAGAAGTTTGAAAATTGTAATGACTTTACTTTCCTCTCACCAAGGCTTGTTTTCTTGCCTAATCCACTTTCGTTTCCTTGCAGCATTTAACATGCGCAACTTGTAGAGTTTGTCGAGCGCGACAGGAACACCAGGTCATAACCAGCGTCCTGGATGGCTGCAATTTCTGTTTCATCATTAATTCAGCCATTTTTTTTCCTTCCCAATTTTACTATTAATAAATGTGCTCAGCTTTTCTTTCAAGGAGAATTATGATTATACGTTTGGCTTCAGGTGAGCTTGCCCTTGACTTTGGCTGTGTTGCCTTAGATGGCTTGGTATGGTCTGCACCGAGGACAGCTGATGGTGCAACAGATGGGCATGACACAAACTATACCTCACCGAGGCCTGGAAGACAATTGAAAAGAGAAAGTCTGTGAGAAACAAATATGAGGACAATCTTAGGAAACAAGGAATGTAAGAAAGAAGCTTTTCATCTTTTGTTCTTTTATCAAATATGATACTCTCAAAAACAGACTAGTCCAACCACTTTCAGGAATTGCTCTGTGCGTGCCTTCAGACCCATTTTTATAGGTTCTGAGAAGTCTTTTACTGATGTCAATGAAAGCTGTATTTTTTAATTAAAAAAAAAAAAACAAACCAAAACAAAAGATTTCTTAACTTACCATGATGGTATACTAAAGGTTCTGAATACTTGGGAAACTATCCCAGTCTTACGGATGTTGCTTTGTAAGGAGACAGGGAAACTTTCCTTAGTTTTAGTGTCTGATAATACCAGAGATGATCTGTGTTTCACTGGACAAACCACTTAGAACAAATTTCATGAGTTATTAGGCATGTTAAGATGCTGGTAAGTGCCTAATGGGATTTTTGAAGGAATCCAAGTGAGACAAAAATATATCCTGCTATCCTGCCATGGTCCAATTTCCTTTTTTCCAGTGAGGGGGGGAATATCACTTAATACTGATAAAACTGAGACTTGTTGCTTCAGTGTGTTGCTTGCATTGCTCTTAACCTAGCCTTATATATCAGCTGAGTCCTGGTTTGTTTGTTTTTTTTTTGTGAATCTGCATGGGATTTTTCATGCAGTAACAATAATTGAATTATAGCTTTTTGTAAAATAAATTAAATTATAATGTATTTATTCCGTACTCATGTTAGCTTCAGTCTCTGTAGAAGGAAGAGAATTTATTGACTTTGAAAGATGATCTCCAAAAAAAGAATTAATTCTGTCCTTAAATCTTTCTTTTTGACCTTCTAGCTCTGATTTCTGGCAATAAAGACTGTGTAATATGAACACAGCATAAGCTTTCCCAGCCAAAAAAGAAATAACACGTGACTAAGAAACACTAAAGATGATCTTAGTAACCCTTCAAAATTACAGTCCATTAATTTCAGTTATACAATAGAACTACATATTTCCACACTAATAATAAATGAAATCCTCATATTTAACATTATTTCAGTACAAGAGAACTTATAATATATCATGCATGATTGTACGTCTGATTAGTTCTGCGTGACATTAACAGTCCAGTGGATAATTCATGATTTTCCCTATCAAAAGGAAAACAAAACTAGTATATGCTGTGAATTGTTGAAAGTAAACTCATGATCTGAATCTGAAACAATCTAAATTATTTATTTGGAATAATGAAAGCAGGAATGAAGGTTTTGACTGTTTCTGTACTAGCAGTTGAGTTTCCTTTGGTTTGTCTCCATGTTCTTAAACTAAAGCTGGCTGGATCTCTCTCTCTGGACCTGATTTATTACTCCTAAATTCCTCCAGTTCCATGCCAGTGATACTCTGTTCATTTGAATGCAGGAGAATGGCAAATCCTTCCTCTTATTTTTCTTTAAGGATGTTTCTGTATCACCCACAAGATATCCAAGTTCTTCAGGAGTCCCAGAGACGTTAAAATAAAATTTTTCAAAGTGCTTCAACCAGGTGAGACACATGCTGTCCCTCTTGCCTCAATTCCTCCATACTCTCAGCTCTGTCCTCTAACAAATTTTCTGATGTGAGCAGATCCTCTCTAAGTTACTAGCACTGGTTCATTTTCTTTTATGTTCATCTCCATTAAAATGAAATTAAAAAAAGAGTTACATCTCCACTTTAGATGTGGGCTTTAGCCTTACAGGTCTTATTAGCGTTAATAGGGTTTTAGGCTCTCTGTACTGGAGGGTCAAATAGCAGCATTTACCCACGCATTTGAACACATTAATTAATGAAGAGAGACTTATTTCGTTTGGAAAGGTAAAACTAAAGCTTTTCAGTTACTGATTGCCACATCTCAATATCCAATATCTGCAAGAACCCCGCAGTGGTGTAGAGGGAAGGTGGCAGAAGGAGAATTGAGGTTAAGCCAAGTTGTCTTGTGGACCTGCACTGTTTACCCTCCTAAAATAGGCAGCCTACATCTGTACTTTTCAAAGAGTAACACCAGCGTTTATCTTAAAAGTTTATAAACTGCATCTGTCAAAAATGTCTGTGGAAAGCACTGCATGAGTTTCTTTCGCATTTGTATTCTCTTATCAGAAACAGGACCCAAGGGATGACATTGATTTTGCTGAAGACAAAATAAGGTGTTTTCACTTTTTAGTAAACAGCATATTCTGCTGTTTTGTTTCACTCTGCCATGTGACTCATCAGCCAGACCACAAAAAAAGGCAGAGACAATACTTCCACTTAATGTTTCTCCAAAAGATTGGACTGATATCCTTGTTGTTTGATGAGAACTGGCCAAAGAGAAAGCAAATTTGCGTTTAAAATACCACACACCGCTCTTCTACTCACAAGAGACTTCAGTAAGGTGACCTGTGCTGATGAAGCTAGGTCTTTCAGACATAAAGGACTGAGATTTATCTTTTGTGATTTGGCAATTGGCGATAAAATGATTTTACAGAGGAGAAGCACCATGGTGGGGGACTGAAAGGAAAGACAAAGGACAGTGGCAGTTTTTGCTCTCGGACAGTTCTTTCATTTCACGCTTTTCCAATTCCTGGTGTAATGTTCGTGGCAATTACACAAGTTATTACCAAATCTCAGAAAGGTAATGGACACATTGTGTCCCTGTTGACTTTAATGTTGTCCGACGTTACGATAATTTAAAAAAAATAAAATAAAAAATCAGTACTGCAGCACCTCCCATGTCATTTAATGGCACAGCTACTGGTTAGCCAGTTCATGCTTTGCAATGGGAAAATTGGATTTTGGGATAAAGTGCTTACTAAGGCAGGACTGAGCTTTACTGTTCATGAAGCTCTTCAGTTCCACAATTTCTGCATCTTTAGTCATTATGGAGTAACAGTAAAAAAAAAAAAAAAAAGACTTAAGCTGAAGCACAAACAGATGGAATGAATTACCAGAGATTCACATTTTCAGTTTGTTGCTCAAGCCAGAAGAACATACAACTTTTCTGAGACAGAGGAAGTTTTCTAACATCTTAAACAGAAGGAAAGCCTCAGTTGCTCTGTTGGCACACGCTCCAGTGCATGAATGCAACAGAGGCACTTGCACCGTGGTGAAATTTAAACCAGCTCAAGCTATTGGTGCTGCTGGAAGAGGCACCATCTGGCCTCTCCATTCCCAGCTACTCATTCCTTCTCGAAGATCCCCCTTTCTTCCAGGGTGAATTCCATAGTTCCTTATCTCCGGGAACAGACCCAAGTTCAAGTTTAATTGGAAGTATTTGCTTCTAATTTAATTAACAAGGTGCCTACCAGCTTTGTGAAACTCTGTAGTCATTGCTGCAGCTCCAGAAGTTGAATTTATGGGTTAGATGTGGGTTACAGAGTCACACAGGTACTGCCTAGGCAGAGTTAAGGTCCTAGAATGAATTATTAGAGCCAGGACATTATGTACTGTAACACTTAAACCAGTTCTTATTAAATTCCTAAAAGAAGGTGAAATACTTTCTCCTACTGGCATTTGTTGAACACTTTTTGACATGAGCCCTTGCCGCAGCTTAAGAATTTGTTCTATCTCTAGCAGCCCATAAGCAACAAAATGATGAGTCAGGAGCGCCTCTAGATCCCTCCTACACCCCCAAAAAGACCTAATAGCAAAATTGGCTCAAAAGCCAAAACAAAAAGGAGAAGACCACATCTTATAAAACTCAGAATAAAAAGCTGCAACATAGAGAAACACATCTGGAGCCTGCTCATGAGTACCGAGAGAGACACCATAGAGATACGGAACAAAAAAATGGTCCCTGATCTGATCCCCAGAGCTTTCTCTCTAAGCATAGAAACAGAAACAATCACCAGGTGGGGAGAGCACAAGACAGCAGTGCATTAGTTAAGATTACAGCAGTAAGCAGAGCGCACTGCACACCGGCTGTCTAACCGCTTGCAAGCACTTTGCGGATCACAGCTGCTGATCAGCTTGTTCTTGTTTGACTTCTCCATTAGGAATGGTGGAAGGAGGATCTATTTTTTTCCCTTTTAAGCAGCAAAATGAAAAACTGCCTTCTGAGTTCTTCTTTAAAGTCATTCTCCTTTGTTCATCTACATTTTTACAACCTTTTAATGTTTGGAAATAACAATTATTGCTTAAGTACATGTTTAAAGAAACCCTTAAAACCCAGATAGACATCATCATCAAGATGTGGAATGAGTGACTTCTGAACCTTCAGCAAAATTATTTTCTATGAAGTCAAGTTCTGCTGTTGATCCCTTTGAACTAACTTTTCAGTGTGTTCACCACATGCGGAGTCATATTCAAGCCACGGCAGCAGGGTACATCAGAGGAAATATTTGAAACTGCCCAAAGATGACACCCATTTTTCCTATTATTTTTATTTATTTATTTGTACTAACATTTTGCACATTCCTTCTGTACGTTGCAGGCCGAAGGCATTTAAACACCTTTAAGGGCGTTTTGTAATGTTCTGCGAGTGTAATAGTGACATATTTAAGATCTTCTAATTCCCTTCTATATAACTAGTACTACGCAAAGAAAAGGAACTGCACCTTAGTATAAAATCTTTGAATATGACTGGGATGGTGTTTCTGTGTTAAAAGCTGCCTTCCTTACAGGTGCAGACATTTCTACTCGGATTTCTCTCTGCTCCCATTAAGCTTCAGACCACACTAATCAGACTATCCAGTGGATATTAAATGAGACCATTCAGCTTTATAGCTTATACCTAATTGGACTACTGGATACTCAAAGAACATCCACATCGTGTTCTCTCTTTTTCAAAGAGAACCCCAGAGAAGCTGAAGACCTACAAACTCCAAAGCTTTATCTGGATAATATAAAAAGTGTAGGGAGAAACTATACACTTTCTATTTTTGCTCATTGTTGTCCTAAAGCCTAAGGTTCTTCCTTGTGAAGAAAATGTATCAGAAATTGTTGTTTAGGACACCCTGAAATGTTGTCCTCCCAGAAGAAGGAGATAGAAGCACAAGCAGAATTTTGCTATAAAATGACATATTGGGAACTTGAAGAATAATGGAAGATAGTAAAGCCTTAAAAATCCGTATATGTGCAGAGAGTCTGTGCTTCAAGTAACATTCAAGTAAGAATCATTACATAAGGGTTCTACCAGACCAGCAAAGCATCTACAAGGTTTGAAACTGCAAACTCATGAGAAAAAGATTTTAAGCTAAAAGTACACATTTCTCCATTTTCAAGACAGCAGGAAGAACAAGAACTAATTTATGTTTACAATCACTCAGTTTGATTAAAAAGTCATACTTCAACAACTCTAAAGATGCATTTTCTGAACATCCTCCTTTCCATTCAATTAATTCCAAATGATATTTGCCCAGAAAATGTAGAGCATGTTTAATGGCAATAGAGATAATGCTAAAGCAAGCAATCCCTGGTTAAAACTTGGACTCACTTCTGTCAGCATTCTTGCAAGAACATTACACCTTGGTTTCCTCATTAATATTGTTCTACATTAGCCTAATGTAAAACTAAGTAATGTGTCAGGCAGCAGAAACAAGCATGCAAACAAAGCATTTTACATATGGCAGATTTCAAATGACTTTCTCCATTTTCCTTACCATAAAATCAGTGATTTTCAAGGCTGCAACTGAGACTTTGCTATGTTCGTAAACGGTGAGCATCATTTGGAAAGAAATGACTGCTACTGGAGTCTGAATACATTAGGGGTAGGGACTGGGGTTGAGATTTAGGACACTCGTTCTATTTTTATTTGTACCAGTGACTTATTTCATGGGTATATCACGTCAAATCATACATGACTGACATAATTTGAAATGCTGCCATTAATGCCAAGAGAAAAGGTACAGATCTCTTTTCTTGTATTAGTTTCCCAGGCTGCCAAAACAGAGCAAATTATACTTGCACTTTACTAACTTAAAAAATAAAGAGGCAAAAAAATTATGCAGTTCTAGATGCAGTTACTGAGACTTGGGCATTCGCAGCAGATACAAGAGTCAGCATTTGACTGTGTCAGATTGTCTTCACACTAAAAAGGTGTATTCTATGCCTGTGTTACTCTATGTCTGTATTGTGGCCTGGCAGTGCTGAGAGGGGCCTATAGGAAGGATGGGGACAATCTTTTTAGCAAGGCCTGTTGGGACAGGACAAGGAATAATGGATTTAAACTAGAGAAGAATGGATTTAGACTGGATATAAGGAAGAAATTGTTTACAGTGAGGGTGGTGAAGCTCTGGAAGGGGTTGCCCAGAGAGGCGGTGGAGGCCCCGTCCCTGGAACCATCCCAGGCCAGGCTGGCCGGGGCTCTGAGCACCCTGCTCTGGTTAAAGCTGTCCCTGTCGCTGCAGGGGCTGGGCTGGGCGAGCTCTGAAGGGCCCTTCCAGCCCAAAGCACTCCATGATTCCATGATTCCATGTGTCTCTCTGGCACAGAGTCAGAGACAAATGAGGCTGGAAGGGACCTCAAGGGGTGATTTTGATCCATTTTTCCCTGTTTTTCCCCAGGATATTCTGCCAGTCATGAGACAATCTTAGGACCGTACTCAACTCTTGAGAACTGCTGGCACAGAGGTACTTGGGTCTGGGGAGCATCTTCCATGAGCGCTTCCCAGGTCAGCATTCATTGCCGGGGAGCTCTCAGGGTAAGGACGGCCCCCGACAAGGGAGAATCTGTAAAAGCACTTCAGAAGGAAAACGCAGAGAGGAAGAGGGTGTCTGTAGCTGCTGAGAGCGGTTCTACCACCTCTCAACAAGGCAGGAGACAAGCAGATAGCTTAGGCTATGGAGTGGCTCTTAACATCTATTAATTCCAGTGCTTCACCATTCTTCCCCTTAGAAAGGATTTCTTGACACATCCTGCGGAGTATCGATCGCCTTTCCAATATTTCCAGAGTTTAGCTAAAAATAGAACACTATAAAAAACTACCCGTGATTTTAATTTAAAATGTTTGCACCTTGAAACCTTTTTCCTGGGCAAGGGCTAGGCAGGGCTTTTACTGCCCACATGTGCAGTTTCCAAGTCTCCTACAAGGATACTAAAACTCATGCAAATAATTAACCAGTGCAATTGAGCATTTAACACCACACCTGCAAAGTTTGTAAGCCATGAAAATTTATGGTTTAATAATGTAATATGGGTTCAGTTTAATGTGTAAAATACAGCACCGCAATGGAAACAACTGTAAATTTTCATGGCTAACAAACTCTGCAGGTGTGGTGTTTCGTGCTCAGTTGCCCCATTTAATTATTTCTATGTTGCTTGAGATCCCAATAGTAGATCATGAAACAGACTGTCTTTGAAAATGAAATTATTTAAAATTACGAATATGTAATCTTAAGTTGTCCTGTTATAGCTAGAACTGTGTTGTAGGTGTATTACAGAGAAATCCCAGTAGAATCAAAGTAAGCTGCTTTCAGATTTTAGCATGTAACAGAAAGTAGGATATCGAGTTTGGAAGGAATATTGAAAAAGAGGGAAAAGGATACTCACATTTGATGTTCAGCCCAATTCATATGATTCCAGATTATACGTCACTGTATCTACCTGCTTCATCTTGTTAAGCTTTGTTTCCCTCTTTAATGTTGGTGAAATCTCTCGTTCTGATGTAGACTCGCCAGGGGTTTTGGCTCTAGCCTATCCTCTGATAAACCCCAAACACACCCAGTATACCATAAAATGGGAGATACAGGAAAAAGAGTGATTGATTCAAAGGCCATCAAAATCAATAGAAGTCTTTCCATTGGTTTGAATCATTTTCGGATCAGGCCTTACTATTTTCAGGAGCAGAGGCATGTTTCTTCCACAGTGAAAACATTTATGAGAGCGCAGTTTTTCATCTCTGTGTTCAAGTGGTGACTAGTCTGGAGTCTGAACTTTGATACCTGCTCCGACAGAAGAGCAAGCTGTGCCAACACCTTCGGTTTACAAATCACTGTCAAGCTGTCAAACCAATCAGGAATTCAAAGCACCTAAGACCTTTTAAATGCTGCCAGTGTTCTGTCATGAAATATATTTAAATATTATGAAGCTTGCAGATTCAATGTCATTTCTTATAGCAAAGTGTTATGAGGAATTTCTAATTAGCATATTCTATTGTTTTTCATTTACTGGAACTACAAAACCCACCATTTTTTAAACCAAATTCTGTATTTTTCAGATTCCAGTTAGACAAGAAGCACTTTTACCATGGTGAGCATGACAGTTTGCAGACCTTTAGATAACACTTGATACTGGGGTTGTCCTTCATAGACTAAAAGGCTAACTGGTATTCTCAAATGGGTCTTTAAATTGAATAAGAGAATATCAGTATGTTACAAGAATTTATCTGATGGTATATCTAAGGATAAAGACAGTTGAGAGGAAATCACACAGCTCAGGATCAAGGATCCTGGTAAAGCGACTTTTGCACTGATCCAACCAGAGACTCCATAAAGCTGCTGCACCCCTGCATTGCCTAAAGCTCTTAGAAGGATTCAAAAATGGGTAACAGTGACCAAAATCCCTAATGATGAGCAAATGTCCTCATCCTCCTTCCTGTACATTTCCTCTTTTCTTGCTGGAAGAACACTGGCTGCTGCAGGATTTACTCTGCCTCACCCCTCCACCACCAAAGCACCTCCTTATGCAGAAACCCTCCCAACCCACGCAGCTCAGCTCATTGCAGCGGAGGATGTAGGCACAGCTGTTCAAGCAGATTTTCCATGCCTTATAGAATCATTTAGGTTGGAAAAGACCTTTAAGATCATCGAGTCCGACTGCAAATGCCTTGCTTGAACGACAGCTTCAGAACAGATACCAAAGGCTTGCCACGTTCTTCAAAGCTCACATAGAAACAAAAACACTAGAAAGAGTTTTCAAAGAAAAGGAGGAGGTTTCTGTGCACTGAAACATTTTGGTTATCGAATCTTCATAGAGCAGCTGGAGAAGGGATCTACACGTCAGCGTTGTGCCCTCCACTCTCCTGTGGGCGCAAAGGACACATACTGAACCTGGGATGGTGAGGTGCTGCGAGCGCTCTTACGTATGCATGAGAGAAATATGGGAAAAGGGAGTTTTGGTTATGTGATACTGGCGACAGTGAGATATTCCTTAGATTCAGTAAAAAGTCAGCAAAACTTCAGTCTGCAGAGGAATCACATGGAGGGACGTGTCTCTTAAATGACATGTAAAATTTATCGTTTCCAGCACACCGATTTTTATAACAATAGAAGTAATGCTGAGTTCTGTTGCAAGTAGATATGGTCAGCTACTAGAGCATATTGTTGTATGTGGACAATGAACACTTGGATAATCTAAGCAAATCTTATTTTAATACAAATATCTTGTGGACAAAGCTGAAGTCCTAACTGGAATTTTACTTTTAGCTAGTCTGCTCCCACCAGCCACAACATTTGAACAGATATTTGTCTGAGTAACAACTAAGCAAAAGCCAGCAGGAGCTAAGGAAATAGAAAAGAAAACAAATTGCCATAGTAAAGTCAAGGTGAATGTTTCCCCCTTCTAGCTGTCCACTGTAGTCTCCATGTCTAAAATACTGTATCGTGTTAGCCATTATATTCGCTGCCACATTCAGCTCCAACGGTAATTGCGTTTCGGGTTTTGATGATATAGTGTGATGCCATGATGCACAGGACTATAAATGAAACACCTTGTCGCAAAGCACTTCGGTAAGTGCTGAACTTTTAAACATGGAAGTTGTTTCACCAGGATGTTGGGCTAGAGTTCGCAGTTGTATATAACACTTGGACATGCAATTGGATATAGCTCTTTGGAAGGCTTGCAAAAACCTAGAGATAAATAACAAGTCTAATACTTCAGGGATGAAATATTAATACTATTGAAGTCACTAGGAATCTTGCCATGGGTGATACTTGGACCAAGATTCCACCCTAACTCTTCTGCAGCTTTTGAAGTTATCATAAATAAGGGTATTATCGGGTATCATGAAAAGAGATTACGAGAGTCGCAAAATAATCATCCACGTCAATGCAATCTTTTCCCCTGGAAATTTCTCTACCAATTCCGCAACAATAAATCTTGTGTGCGTAGGAGAAGTGGCAGCTTCTCCAGCAGAACTGTTCTAACGCGTCATTGCGAGTTTGGAGAAACAAAGGACGTGTAAAATATCTGCCCAGTGATCCATGCTGATGTCATTTTTCTAGGTTATGTCAGGGGTCAGCATTTCACAGGCTCAGTTACATTCACCAAAGACATTTTTGAGGATTGAATTTTATTTTGTTTTTTTTTTAAAGCAAATAGGAAAAGCTATTTCTCAGTTGTTCTTATTCCTTCTCACGCTGAACTTTTGAAGTTCCAGTAATTAGAAATTTTGTGTAATTATTATCAAGTTAATATGTCGTGATTTCTGCAACGTTACAACAACGAGCAGACAACAGTAAAGCGCTGATCTAGTGGTTCACGCCAGAATTAAGTCGAGGGCTCCCAGCACCCGTTCTGCTGTAATTGTATCTGGTATGAAGCTTGCCCGTGCTTCTACTATTCTGGCCTGAGAAAGAAAAGCAAGTCTCATTGCCACAGCTATTTTAGTTAAGGCTAGGACTGTAGAGGAATTTTTTTTTTTTTTTTTTCCCCCTCTGGTTTGTTAAAGACTTCTCTTGCTATCCTGAAGAACTTTTCTAAGCAGCCGTGCTAGAGTAAGGGAATTCTGTTTACTCTCATTGAAAGTTTTCATTCAGCTGAAACTTCCATTATCTCCTCCTGGCTGGACCTTCTGCTGTCTGTGTTGCTCCATTCTTACTATGGATTTTCTCCAGAGTAAAAATAATAGCGTTATTTACAAAAAATGCAAACTTTTTTTAAAAAAATGCAGTATTTTTAAAGGAGATTTTGCCTCTACCACCAAAGTAGCAGCAGAAAGCGCTCACCTGCGCTAGTCACAATGACGTTTTCTACTTGCCAGAAACATTGTTTGAAAACGTTTTTTTCCTGAGCATTAGTAGGAGCAGTTTTATTAAAAAAAAAAAGAAAAATCACTAAGGGGCAGTTCCTACTTCCTGGAAATATTTCTCTTTCCACGTGCGCACTTCTCAGCTGTATCACAATGAAAGAGTTTGACATGACAATTTGATGGGGAAAAAAAAAAAATGGTAAGCACTCGATGCAGTCATTAGAGAAGCAATTGTTTCCAATATCTTTGCATTGGTTTATTACCTCTTCTCTGTTGCTCAACTTTATCTGATCCCCTAATGTGGACACAGGCTGCACATCTTACTTTTAGGCAAGCTGCTTCATTTTAATAAATAAAGAAGCCCATCAGAGCTTTTCCGGTATCTTAGGGCGTATGACAAAGAAAGGTAGGATAACTACGTGAACACGGCTGCCAAGGTCTAAACTGGGTGTTGTAATCGTTCGGTTATTCACTTAGCTCCAGCAAAGCTTTATTTCTGAACATCACTTCAGGATCCCAAAGATGTTTCTGAAGAAAAACTTCCACTACTGCACTCTGAGGTTTTTTCCTCCTTTAATAAAGTACTATTTTCCATGAAAAATACCGAAATAAAATACGTTTCAGCAAAAAGTCAGTGATTGATTTTATCAGCTATGTCTAAAGCAGGGAACTGAACTCAGTGATTTTATTAGTGGAGATACTGGGGAATCATTTTTTATATGACGTGATCATGTCTACAGCCTTCCCGCATTATTTTAATATCAAACACATCCTGAGAAACAAGGCCCTGGAGAGTCTAATTATAAAGGAATCCAGTTTCCACAAGAGATCCTCCATGCCCTGTGCAGATAAATAGGGAGCTGCCTTTCTGCGGCAGCAGAGTTCACAACCCGAGGATGACACTTTCTGCTAATGAAAGTGAATATGCTGGCCGTAAGCCTTCCTCCCGCTACGCCAACAAAGACAGACATAATAAGGCACAAGGAAAGCCTGCGCTCGTTTGCAAGATGCCACGGGCATTTCTAGCCAGGCTAAGGAGTGTGTTGTAAATAAAAATGCCCAGTGGGACCACTTCTTTCCAGTTTTGTGTGGATGGGCATTTGCGTGTATCCTTCATGCCTCTTCTTATGGTTTGCAAAGAAAATTGCCGACTAAGCTGAGGATATTGGAGAGCTGACCTTAATTTGGCTAGAGATTAGAAGGTTACATTTTACTCCCCTTCTCATATTTGCAACTGTATTTCATAGCAGCTGAGTTAGAAGAAAGTGCAAGTATGATGTAATTTTAATTATTTGTGGCAATTATACAGAGAGAGCACAAATGAAACTACATAACATCCTTTATTTAATGTCTTTGAAGACAAAGATTGGTCTCCTTCTAGTACTGTAGCATCTGTGCTTCAGATGAGAAACCCTCAAAATAGCATATCATCTGACGCTTTCTTTTTTAATTCAGAGTGATGAAGCCCACGATTTTACTGGATGCTTGCAGCAAAACGTATGTATTTCAAATATACACCCCTCTCTGCGATCAACAGAACTGGCTTGCAGCAACTGCAGGGGCCATCCCTGGGGTTCAGAGCATGCAACCATCCCCTCCAGCGCAGGGCTTGGGGCTGCTGGAGTTAATTCTGCCTTGGTTACCTTTCTAAATACTGATTAAAATACTGCAACATTCTCTCGTATTATGAGGGAATTAGACAGATGTCTGTAGTTCTGGGGATATTAAAATTTGTACCATCTCAATTAATTCCAATCAAAAGGCTTAGTTAGTTGCAAATGCAAAAACTACAAGCTAAAACCGGGTGTGATTGATTGTCCCAAAGCTTTCAATTTCTTAGTAGGTTTTGGCAAAAGTACCTTTTATTTAGAATTGCAACAGTGACGTGAGAGCTAGGAAGAAGGTGCAGATTTCCTTTTACCTAGATTAAAAAGGGGGGGTATTTACTTTAGATTAATAGCGTGAGTCATTGTCCTTCTTAGCTATTCAGGTTTGACTCGCCATGCAGAGCGGAGGTCACCTGAGGCAGCCAGGGAAGAGCAAACAAACCTTCCCAACCTCCCCTGTTTATGTAATAATTAATCTGAAAAGTGACAGAGCAGGATAACAGGCTTGCAAAATGATGACGTTTTAATTTGCGAAAATATTTTAAAGCAGGATTTATTCCCCAAGCACCTAAAGATACATCTGAAAATAAATCAAGAGTGAGCACTGCTAGCCGGAGTACTGCACAGACAGGGCTGCGCGCAGCCCTGTATTTGGCGAGTGTGCGGACGCGTGCCATCAACGGAGCCATCCAGCCAGTTTTGGGCTTTTGGTGAGGACAGGAAAGTTCTGCCCTTCTCCCTACAGAGCAGACCTGCTGCGCAAGCGAGAAACCTACCACAGCTGACACATGCACAGCCATTCACCCTGAAACCTAATGATAACCATTTAGATATTGCATTGCCTTAATTCTTTCCTAGCTGGTGAATTAAAGACGACTTCATTTGTGGCCATCAAAAGGAGCCATGCAGCCAGTTTTGGGCTTTCAGTGAGGACAGGAAAGCTCTGCCCTTCTCCCTACAGAGCAGACCTGCTGCGCAAGCGAGAAACCTACCACAGCTGACACATGCACAGCCATTCACCCTGAAACCTAATGATAACCATTTAGATATTGCATTGCCTTAATTCTTTCCTAGCTGATGAATTAAAGACGACTTCATTTGTGGTCTCACCAGTAATTGGCATGTGCTGAAGACAGAACGGTACGTGGGTACGAGCAGCAGTTGCTTACCATAAGGATGACAGGGAACATAAAGGCAAATTTGTCCCTGATTCAGCATCTTTCCAGAAGTGCTATTAGTACCGACGCCAATGAATTTTCTCTACTAAAAACTTTAAAACCATCTCACCGCAAAGAAGCTCTGCACCCAACACATACCATGCAAATCATCAATGATGCAAAACTTAACAAATCAAAAGAATACACTGTAAGTAATTAAAAAAAGACGTACGTGACACATGGTGCTATCTATTCTCATCTTTTCTAATTAAACACCTTAATTGTCAAAACTATTGAACTTGCCTCTGCAGAACGCACTCGGTGAGACCCAGATTTATAACGCCTTTCACACAGCATTTAACTTTGTTGTAATGCGGAGTATAGGTGGCTTTGGCTGTAAAACACCTTCCATCCTGAAATACTCGCACTTAATCAGCTACTTAAATATCACCGCATCTCAGATGAAATGAAGTCTGTGCTCAACAAGCATAAAGCAACACAACAATTTACAGCCCAGTTCTACAACAGATTTATACATAAATAAAATAAATGGGATCTGCAGGAGTGTAACCCAAGCTTCTCAAGATGATTTGGAAGCCTCACAGTGTCTTTAAGTACATTTTAATATAAATTTTTTTGCGAAAAAAACCACAGATTGTTTTTAACCTCTATGTAGCTAAACAGATGAGATGGGGGGCAGATGCGTTATTGATTTAATTCCACACGCGGCAAAGGAAGTTGCGCATATCTCACTCCATTAGGATTTTATATTGCAATCGCTATTTCGAGTTAGCCATCTCGGTACAAAACCACATTTTGCAGAGTCTTCAGCCAAATAAAGGTCACATCCATTGAACCTGGCAAAGAAACTATAGCCTTCAAGAATACCAAATGTTTCTTAGAGATGTTTCACTTAAGATAAGAACCCCAGCCTAATGAGCTTAGGAAACAGAAGCAGCAGAGAGAATCATAGGATCGTGTAGGTTGGAAAAGACCTTCAAGATCATCCAGCCCAACCATTAAAGAAGCCGGGGAGGGCTGGTAGCCCTTGCTGGTGCTGCCCTTGGGCAGGGGGAGGGCGGGGGAACTGAGGCAGCAGCCGGCTGAAAACCTCCCCTTCAACTAAATTAAAAGTCCAGACCCCAAAGGCATCAGACGCATTTTTAATTCCCCCCCCCCCCCCCCCCCCCCGTGTTACCTTTTTTCACACCCGATTGCTCCTAAACTCTCACGATGCTCGCTCTTGTGCAGTTTGTCTTTTAACCAAAGTTCTCCAGCATCCATCGCCTGGCGAGAAGGGAGGGTAGGAGAAAAAAAACAACCTAACAAACAAAAAAAGGAACATTTAAACAACTAAATTGCCCAGAGGGGTAAGAGCGGGGACAGCCCCGGTTCCGCCGGCACAGCGGAGAAAAAAAACCGGGGATGGGGGAGAGTGAAAAAACCAGGATTTCTTAAAGGGCCTGGTTCCCACGGCGTGATTTCCTTACGGGTTGCTGCTGCGGAGCGGTGCGGAGCGGAGCGGGGCTGCCCCGGGGGCTTCGCACTTCACTGTTTAAAACAGCTCGAGTTTTGCAGGAGAGAAGCTCGAATTAGGAGGAAAAGTAGTGAGAACCGTGGATTTTTTAAAAAAATCTACGTTAAATATATATAAAAAAAATATTCTAATATCTTAAATATATCTTAAATATTAAGATATTAAGATATTAAATATTAAGATATATTTAAGATATATATAAGGAGAGATCCTTTCCAACCTTAATGATCCCTAGTTTTTACTTTCATTAAAAAATAATCCAGCCACCAGGCCAGGAAACATGAAATTATGACTCTCCCCTTAATTGGTTTAATGGTGGACTTGGTAGTGTAGGTTAATGGTTGGACTGGATGATCTTAAAGGGCTTTTCCAACCTAAACGATTCTATGATTCTATATTATATATTTTAATATCTATTTAAAAAAAAAAAAAAACTAAAAAAGGGCAAGAAATGGTGCAGAAGGACAGAAGCAGCTCTGGGCCAGTCCTCTCACTATTAAGCAGGAATATCAACCGGCCAGTATTTACTATACCTAATGGTGTTAAGGAATGTTTGCAACATTTTTATCGATTTCTGAAACAAAAGTGATAATGAAGGCAAAAGTTTTATTTACCAGGATTTTATTATTACTGCACATTAAAGATGGGGTTGGATTAGAGAACAAATTGGTCATTAGCAGTTGATAGGGCCTGCTAAGGACATCCAGTGCTCGTATAATCGAGCCTTAAATTGGCAACATTTTTTTTCCCCCACCAGGATGTGAGCAATTAAGTAGAGGAATTAGAGCTCTTTTTGTGATTGCCAACAAAATTGCCTCCAGACCAATGGAATCACGGCTCCGGCCACCCCTGCGAGGACCAGGCAGGCACCAGCCTGAGCCACCTCCTCCCCACCCTGAATGAAGAAGCCGCAAAGTTGATTCCTCATCAAACTTATTAACGACCGTTTACGGTGGCTGTTTATTAAACACCTCAAGAGCCTGACCTTCAGTGAGGAAGCGGAGAGCGAGCTGCGTGCATCAGATGCAATCAGCTGAGGCTCTAATCCCTGCAAGAGCCGTGCTCGCGTTTATGAGATAGAGACAATCCCCACGAGCTTGTAGCCCAGTGCGGTTTTATCCATCACCTCTGCGTAACTTGGTGCCTATAGTAAAACACTGACTTGTCTGTACCGTGGGGTATGCGTTTGGTCTTGGAACAGCTGAGAAAAACAGATATTCCCGGTTGTGGCTGTATGCTACCTCTGCACCCCACAGAAGTTGTTTTGTCACTGAGTTTCAGTCCTGACCTCTTCCCAAACTCATACTTTATTTGCTTTTTTTTACTTTATTTGCTTTTTTTTTACTTTATTTGCTTTTTTTACTTTATTTACTTTTTTTTACTTTATTTACTTTTTTTACTTTATTTACTATTTACTTTTTATTATTATCTTACAACTGTTTGTTATTTAAAACATAAAATACCTTTAGGTGGTTTTTTTTACTTTATTTAGTAATAATAGAAGGTATAAAGCTACAGTGCACGCAGCGTTTCCTACGTTGCAGCCTTCTGCCTTTGATCCGTGACACAAACTCCCGCTTGAGCCTGTGGCAGGGTCCAGCAATAACCTGCTGGAGAGACCGCGCGGGTCAGGCTGGTGGACCCAACTTCTGTTGTAATTAAAAAAAAAACCCTTGTCCTATTTCGTGTGTCAAGCACAGTTTGCTGTGAGCCGGCAGCTTCCAGCACCGGCCGTGAGACTCCGGTGATGCTGATGGGATGGCTGCCATCCTCTCCCTCAGACCCTTGTGCAAACAGAATTCAGGGGGTCCTTCCACCTGCAGACAGGGCGTGATCTTAGCCTGGAACAAGGGGATGGTAAGCAAGGCAAAACTGTGTCTGTTTGTCCCCACCGAAGTCTCCGGGGGTCGAGATTGCCGTCTGGTAAATCCATGTGGCTCCACTGATGCTGGCGTTGCCTCTCCATGGCCAGCCAGAAGGCCAGCAGAAACACGTCTCACCTGGAGGGTGCAAATCCTGCCTGAGTGTGGATTTTATCTTTCCAAAGCAGATGCTTCTCTTTATCTCTGTTTGCACAGCATTCGGCACGACAAGGACCCACTCCTGGTCAGGACCTTGAAATGCAACAGAGATATTCCAGGTGTAGGACAGGGTGGAGGGAAGGAGAATACACACAAGCATCAGTGACTTCTGGGTCTTAAGCCAAAGCATACGTGTAACAAATATTTGGTGTCAAGGAAAAGTGTAATTGTGGGGCATAGAAATCCTTTGTATAAATAAAAATCAGGAATTTTAATAGCAAAGACAGTGAGAGGTGAAAGGCCTTCCTTTGCGGTGGCACCAAAGACATCAGGACTCATTCCTACAAATCGCGTTTTACACAAAGTAAGGTTTAGCGACGCAGCATCTTACCGGCGGCCAGCAAATTGCTAAATAACACTGACCTTGCTGCCACCGACACCTGCGCGAGCCTTTGAGAGCGAAGAGTCCGCATTTCCTTTTCAAGACATTGCTGCTCTTTAAATGGCTGCTACGTTATGTCATTAGGTTCAGACGATATCCTAAAGCGCTTAATTTAGCAGTCATCTCATGGCATATTAATTAAGGCTTTTGGTCAGTTCTTCTCCTTTTAAGAGCCTGAGTTGTAAGACAGATAAATTAAGTGCCTGGTGAAACTCGAATTTCACTGACCTTTTCTCTCGAGCCTCCCCGCCAGCAGTGCTCCTGATGTCCCACCAGGTCCTCGGTGACAGCGAACACCCAGCAGCAGCTCCTGACCCTCTCGACTGAACGACCAAAACCTTGGTGGAGCCAAAATCCACGAGCGATACGTGACAAATCTCGAAAAGCTGAGACTTTTCATGAGCAGTTCTGAGGCTGGTGAGAACGGCAGCTTCCAGCAGCCGGTTGCTGTCTGATGGGACTGGGCAGGACTGGGCAGCCCGCTGCCCATCGCGGGAGCCGGGTAATTGCATCCTTGGCCAGACCGCGTGCTCCCGTAGCCAGAAATTCAGATTATCCAACTGCTCCCGAGCACCGGAGCTACACTAGAAATGTGCAGGAGGCACATATGGGCCCAGAGCTGGGAGATGGCTCCTTCTGCTCTGGTCATAAAATCCCCTTTTTTTTTTTTTTTGTTTTTTTGTTTTTTTGTTTTAGAGGTTGAAAAGTCCAGCTCTGTGTGTGCTCTCCACGTAACACCCCCCCCTGTACCACAGCACCAGAGGACAGGGGCTGGCCAAACACAAACAGCAACATTACAAAGCTAGTTTGGGGGTTAGTCTGGGGGTTTTATCATTTTCTTTCTTGTAAAATCTCACTTGCCTAGCTGGACTGCATGAATCATTTATGAGCGCAGCCTTAGAGCGCCGCAAACTAGTCAACTGTATTCAAATCTCTCTTAGTCTGCTGCAAATTTGGAAACCGGTGAGGGGCTGGGGAAAGGCCCCGCGAGGGTCGCTGGTGTTGGCACAGCTCGCAGCTACGGCTTCTGCTTGAGCCTTTGAGTGTCCTTTAAATACTTTGTTGGAGAACGCAAAGCAGGGACGGGGGCACGGACATGAAATAAGCTGAAATGGGGTGTACTTGCTTTAAATTTCAGGTTCATTAAGGGTTCTTAGAGTGTTGTTGGAATGCAGGGGAGACTTGCAGACATCCCTGTGATCCAAACCTGCGCTTTTTCCTTCTACTCCAGAAAAAAAAAAAAAAAAGGATCATGGAATCATGGAGTGCTTTGGGCTGGAAGGGCCCTTCAGAGCTCCCCCAGCCCAGCCCCTGCAGCGACAGGGACAGCTTTAACCAGAGCAGGGTGCTCAGAGCCCCGGCCAGCCTGGCCTGGGATGGTTCCAGGGATGGGGCCTCCACCGCCTCTCTGGGCAACCCCTTCCAGAGCTTCACCACCCTCACTGTAAACAATTTCTTCCTTATCTCCAGTCTAAATCCATTCTTCTCTAGTTTAAACCCATCACTCCTTGTCCTGTCACAACAAACCCTGCTAAAAAGATTCTCCCCATCCTTCCTATAGGCCCTCTTTACGGGTTTGGTTTTTTTTTCCATGTAAAATGGACCATATAAAGGCATCTAGACCCTTTCAATATTTCCAGTGTGCATCTTTTCCGCCTCGGGGCTGCCTTGGTCTCCTGGTGGGGCTGGAGGAGGCTGGTGGCCCCGGGCAGCCGGGGGATGCACACCCGCCCCGGCAGCACTGGTCTGCATGTGCCGGCAGTGCATGGAGCCGTGAAATGGCTGTCGTGACTCCTTCCCTCCTATTCCACTTTTTAAAAATTTATGGTAATATTTTTAGCAGGATCTCCTCGGCTCCCGGGTGTGCCCTGGGCTTGCGACTGCTCCATTTACAGTTCCGGGAGGAGGTGGGCAAATGAGGTCTGTTAGTTGCTGCTATTTACATCTTTCAGCGCACGGCCCCGTGGCTGGGATCGCTGTGCAGCGTCTGCTGTCTGCGGCTGAAGGCGCGGAGCTGAAGGGAGCTAAGGTTAACGCACCCAGGCTGGAGCTGAGACGTTCCCCGCCTGCCCCGCAGCACCTTGCTGTTAGCTCAGCTCCGGGGCGCGACGCACCCGGCGCCCTTTGGCGTGACTTCTTCCCTCCTGCTCCTCTTCAAGTTCACTTTTTCACGTAGCTCCCATTTCCAGTTTGGCGCTGACACTATGACCCAGTGGTCTTTAAGCACATGCTTTCGGAAAGTTTATGAGAGGTGGTTGCTGTTGGAGGTATACAAAGTCATATTTACTTTGTGGGATGTCACACTAGTCTCTTGTAGATTTTATCTACAGTATGTTTTTCTGCATCTCCTGGCTTGCGTGAAACAAATGGAGTCTTTCAGAATATGTTTCCGTTTGTGATTAAATTTTTTTGGTTTATCTGTCACTGGAGTGGAGGCTGGGTGAGAGGACAGGAGCAGCTAATCCACCTTGACGCGCTCTGCAGCGTCTGGAGCTGCTTGTCCATAAAGGGATGAGCGGACCGGGGAGCCCTGGTTCTCAACCACAGACTGCCTGGATAGATCACAAGTTGAGAACATCGCAAAGTGAGAGTTTGGAATTCAAGGAGTAGGCAAAATTCCTGAATAAATAGGAATTCTGGATTCTGCAGGTTAACTTGGATAGATTTGTGCGTACGGAGCTGTGGTTTCTGTGACAAGAAATCTGCCGGCAATTTTTCCAGCGTAGCAGAGTTTGTCCCTGACTCATTTGTACTTCTGTTTGGAAATCCTCTGCTCATTGTAAGAGGATCCCTGGGTCTCCATCAAAGCTGATTAATTACCCCACGTTGGGGAGAGGGCAGCAATAAACTTTTTTGAAGATGACAGTTAATATGTTTTCCTGGTTTCAACCACTCTTATTCAGCCTGGGACACCAAATTAATCTGCGCTAAACGTTCACTTGTATGGTCACAATTTCATCATCCATTTGAAGAAAGAGACCCCTAATAACAAAGCAGTTAATCCTACAGTCCTCTGCCTCCTGAGGCCTCTCCCAGACAATTCCAGCAGCATCCTTATTAGTGCTATATTCATCTGCTGGGACACGTCTTAATTTACATATCTGCATTGCCACACGGAGTGATATAACTACATGGTTTCTCTCCCTCACCACGAAGATCCTCTCTGGGAGGAAGCTATAAATAATAGCGCGGTAAAGAATTCCCTTCGCTTGTTTTCTTCTTGTCCACTTTATGGACGCAACGAGAATTGCCTGTTATATGGAAAAATGAATTATTTTATTAAAAAAGCCAGAATCTTCACTTTATGTCTTTGTAGTCATTCTTCGGAATATGTTTCCCTGGAATAACTAGTTGTAAACACTGGGGTTTGAGCCTCGAGTAACGGTAAGAGCATCTCTCTGTGATAGACTGGGTACTAGATGCGGTACAGTAAGGACCAGATAAAATGAGATCTTTGGGTGTGATTACAATTACCTTTTTGCCTCTAGAGTTGCAAATTAAAAATATTTTAATTTTGAAATGGTACTGTGTTGAACACTAACATTATCAAAGTCATTTGTGTTGTTTCTTAGGCGGAGAGAAAGCTTTCAGCTTGGAAGACTGCTATTACCTAATAAACTACCAAGACTTCTCTCATTTTATAAAGATGGGGAAAAATGGGTGTAAAAAAGAGTCCAAGACTGAGTAGGTTCTCTCTTCTATTAACAGACCCTTCTTGCCTCAGTGTTTCTGCAATTTTATATGTTCAGAAAGGGTTGCATTCAGCAAAAATGGAAGAAAAATAAAGTTAAATATTATATTTGGTTTCCAAACTGTGTTTTAGTGTAAATCCTGGACTAAGCCTACTTCAATGACTGGGTGGGAAAAAAAAAAAGTTCAGCTTTCATAATCAGCTATGAATGCAAATGGTGGAGAATGGATGAAGAGACTTATTAAAGAAATGTTAAAATCCCATACTTCACCTCTGGAGAGGCAGGAGATGCTGTACATGGCACTCGACCCTTCTGGCAGGCACTGCCTTCCCATTTCTTGCATGCGAATAGACACCAAGCCCTCACTCCTGTCCATGCAAGCAACACGTGTGGAACAGAATTTTTTCCAAGCCATCAGTTATCCACCAGGTCATTTTGGCAATGTAGTTGATGCAACTCTGATTTTTATTAAGTAGCTATTCCTCTTACTAAAGCTAACAGTGGCGTTAATTCGCTGCCTGCGCTCTGGTTATTTGCCTGAGCATCTCCTGCCTCACAGTTACAGACATCTGCAGCATTAATTTAGCTCAGTAAATTGTCCCAATGGGTGCAAACGGGAGTCGGGGCTTATGTCTGCCTTCTGCTCTAAAGCACTGTCTGTTGAGATACCCGCGCTGTCCACACAACGCAGCGGTACGGTGGGCATACGGACCTACCTGGATGGCCTTCACCAGGAGCGTAGTGTGGGGAAAGACTCACTGGTTTGAATACGCTCGTGCCTGCACTCTGATTTTTTAATAAAAATCCTACAGAAAAATACAGCTTCATGAGTGGCAAAAATACCTAATATAATCAGTAATTGATATCAACTGAGTTGCGCTGTCAGTGTTAGATAACATCCGATGCATCGCCCACGTCTGACGCACAGGGCTGTGGGATGCCCAGCCTGCCGAGAAGTAATGTCCGAGCATGGGACTGAAAAGGATCTGTAACACAAAATCTGACCCACAGGACGTGTATTTCTTCACAAAGGCAAAGTACTTCAGGCCTTTAAAGCTGGTTCTCCAGGCCCAGAGCACCGGAGCACCTTCTCCTCGAGGGGTTTGCCCAGTGCCCCTTGTCGCTGTGGATGCCGTACGCCTTTCCTCCTCCGGTCCCTGTAAGATGGCACAAACCTTAACCTGTGTCGGAGCAGCTGAAGCGATCTCTCCTCAGGGCTTGGAGGGGAGGCTAATTCTTCTAATTCTTGTTTCAGTGACTGCCTTCTCATCTCGCGCGAGTGCTCGTTGCGGGCGCGCGGCGTGGGCGAGCCCAGCCGACGCTCCTCCGCAAGCGGAGCCGTACGCAAAACTGGCGAAGCTCTGCTGGGGATGGCAGCTGGCCCCGGGCCAAACTGAAGCATCGCCTTAAATTGATCTGAGGGCTGGATAATACATCAGGCAGCCTGCGCGCGTCCTGAGAGATTGACGTCGGAGATACGGCACCTTTCACCCCCCACAGCTTTACAAACCGCAACTGAGAAACGCCGATCGCTTCATCTCGTAGGCGCCGGCTTTGTGGTGGGTAACAGAGACTGGATGCCCACCCTTCCCCTACCACGCAGTTGTCCTCCCCACAAAAGTGACAGGACCTATGTGTTTCTTCTTTCCCGGTTCTCCATCCAAATTCTTTATGGATGTAGCTCCATTTTTGTTTCATCCGACACCAAAGCGCGACAGCTTTTGGGGAGGGAACGATGGCAATGCAAAGTGTACAACATAATGCAAGTTCAGAAGAGGGAATTGATCCAGCTACAGTTGTCAACAGCTTAAATTTCATGCGAACCAGACTAATAGGGAGGTTTGGACAACATCAGATTTAGAACTCGTATTTTTGATACATGAATCTCTGGGGAGTATATGAGCCAGACGCTCTGATTTCCACGGGCCCAATGGCTGTTTCTTTGCCCCGAGAGTGGCAGTGGTCCAGCTCTGTGTCTTGGAGGTGCGGTTTCTGCCATGAGGACACCCTGCTGTGCAAAAGCTTTCGAGGTATCTGTAGGTATCTCCGATATTAACAGCAGAGCTTTAGCTTTTCCCTCGTAGCTGACACTTAAATTTGGGCTCAAATACGCATTATATCTTTGAAAGAAACAGCTATTACCTGACATATGTGAGGGAAGGAGACAAGTGTTATTTGCTCAGTGAAGAATCAAAGAACTCAAATTCTTCTGTATTTGGATTTTTCTCCAGCTTTCTCTAACTTGTTTCCTATGAAAGGACAGCAATCTGGGCAAACCTGGGAAAAAAATGCCTCGTGCCGTATTTAACTTCCATGGGGACAAAGAGGGAGAGGCAACTGAAGCCAGCAGCCTGTGCAGCCAAAGCCTTCAGCTTGTCCATGAAAGGTGCATATGTAATGTGAAGGAAAGAATAAGTCAAACATGTATGTTTTCATATAATTTTGAGGGACTCAGGGTGTATAGGGGGGAGGGAACATCTAAAATTAATTGTAGATTCCTTGCAGAATCTCTAACAGCTCCCTTGCAGCGTCCCCTCTCTTTCGCTGAAGGGGTGAAATGAAATCCAGTCCTTGATTCACTGTTTTCTTTGATCGCTGACCACGCGGTGATTGATCATAGCAATTTCTCTCACATGAACAGAATCCTTTGGATAAACTCATTTCAGGCACTGAGGGCTATAAATGTGTTACAGACCAAACACTCCCGTTTTGCTTGTAGTGTTCAAACTCATATTCAGTAGAGTTCAAAAAAACTTGTGTAAAAGCAAGCAAACCACTTAAGACTCCTGATATAATGAATTTCGGAGAAAGACAGTCCTGTATAGGTATGTTTTAATTACAGGAGGACATTTCACTACACAATACATCAGAAATCTTGTAGAAGCAGGACAGGAAGAAAGAGATAAAGCAGAAAAAATGCCAATGCGTGTATGTATACATGCCGTGTGTGTGTTTGCATCCACATGCAGGCATCCAATAAATGTCTAGGTCATACAGCAATCCAGATGTTGCTCTGTGTTAATCTTGTTTTCTTTCCAAAAGATAACAGTACCTAGAATTTCATGTGCACGCCCTATTTCCTGTATGCATTTTATGAGAACAGTTGTGGTCACATGCCTGACATAGCTAAATAATCATATAACCATTTCTACATATCTTTGGATCTTAATTTAAAATGTATTATCTGACCCTTCACTTATTTTGCAGTTATCGGCACCTCCAGACAAGATGAGAGCCTATCCAGAGGTAAAGTTCATTCACGTCCAGGAGGATTTAGCTGTAACCTCCCCCAGGTAAGGGACCACGTCTTTAATCTGAACTGCGATCTAGATTTTCTCAAAGTTGTTTGGATCTCCTCCTGTATCATAATTCGTACTTATTTGATTTCATTATGATGATTTCTTTCATGAGAAGATTGATCCAAACTTGGAACGGAAAGGGTCGTGCGAAAGCCATGCGCAGTTGTTAGTGCACAGGCAGTGGAGAGGGCATCTCAATGCCGAGCTAGGTTTCAGCCATAAGTTTCCCATCTTCCTTTCCTATCCTTAACTTACCTATTAGCATATTCATTAAATGCGTGGTGGTGGGCACGCTGACTGCAGTGCTCTCACGCTGGGCATGAAATCATGAAGCTGCAGTTTATCTGAGTTTGGATTAGATCAGAAATTAAAACCTCAGGCCACTCACTCTCTCTGAAAAATTCATGGAGGTTCAAATATCTCTGGGGTGAACCTGTGTTAATGTACCATCATTTTGTGTTGCAGGTGTGCAGAAGATACCACTGTTCAATAGTTTATGTGCAGAACAAGGGACCTCTTTTTCTAACAAAATTGCAGCCTGAATTACATACCTGATACCCTGCTGATCTCCTCAATAGCAGATCAGTGAGCGGAAGGTAGTTTTTGATGGATCAGGTAGGAAAATACTATTCACAAATCATGAAGAACCACAGCTTCAGGCAACTCTGCCGTGCTTCATGATTTCGCCTTTTAAGATCAGAGTGCAATACCTTTCATTGATACTTGCATTCTATTTGGTAGTTCTTTTGGTAGCATTAAGGGTTTCTGACATGTCTGATGCTGACAGCAAACGTTAGCAGAATACGCAAAGCTTCCTAAATCTCATGAATCCCTTAGCTTTGGGTTAGCATGAAGGGCGTGGAGCCATGCTAGTGGCAACTCTGAGTGTGTTGGCAAGTAGGATTATCTCTTTCCTCTATTTCTCCAACTCTTAAACACGCGAGAAGATAGATGTTATGCTCTCTCAGAGTTGGAACAACATTTTTCCTGGGGATATAAAATGGAGCGTAGTGCAGCAGCAAACATACACCTGGTGCCCATCAGCACTTCGCTGCTGGCTCCAGGAGCGCTGTGCCAACACGGACGTGGCTCTCCGAGATGTTGTCCCATCTGGGGGCCACCATATCATGCTGGGGCAGGGCCTCTACGCTCTGTCTTGCCCTTTGAGATGAAGGGGTCAGCCTGGCTGCAGGAGATGCTACAGCTCACGGACTGGCAAAGTTAGCTTGCGTGTTTGATGAGATGATTTATTTGCCAGTGTGGTTGGCTCTGGAGTGCCGACAAATGCGCTGGACCAAATGTAGTCGCTTTATGAAGAAACATAAACTAATCCAATTTTAAAATAGAACAGAACAATTTGAAATCATGCTCATTTACTGTGTAAACACTGACCACAATTAACTGGGCATTCTTCACTTTGGGGAAATACAAAGTTATGGATAGATGGGGAGATATTCTGCTCGGTTCAACGGTTTAGGCAAGCACGTGGTGGTAAGTAACTTCCATTTTTACAGTGATACTGAATTAGTGCCCTTTAGAGAACCGCTGGAGAAATTCAAATTAGAAAATAATCAAGAGCCTTGGTAATGTGTACATATGGTAATATATAATGCGTTACACAATTAAGTCAATGTTAGTTCAAGGAAAATCTTTGAAAATCATTCACTGCTAATGCAGCGCCAGATTGTGGTACCACATAGCCCCCAATTCAGCCTCGGACCTTCATGGCACAATATTAATTTGAACTCGCACAACTTCGTGCTCGATATGAATGGGGAAAACATTTTTTTTTTTTTTTTCACCCAGAAAAACGCTAACATTTTTTTGTGTATTTTCTTAACCCAAAGCAGTTATAAATCCCCCAGCCCTCAGGTGAACACCTAAATTAAAGATGGATACAACCCTGGTAGCATGCGGAGGGGAACCCACGTTGGCCAGGAGCAGCCACCATGGGGTCAGGTCCTCAGCATCACGCTGGGTGGGGAGAGGTGGCAGAGGGACACCAGGAGTGGACTGTGCAGCGTCTCAGGTTTGCATCTCCCTGACTGTCCACTGCAGACAGAGCGTAGAAGCAGTCTGAGAGTAGAAAACACATGTTTTGGGGAAGAAAGAAGAGTTTTCAAGCAAGGATGAGAACAGACTCTCTGAGCGGGATGGTGCAACACAGCAGTGATCTTCCCTTGGGCCAAAGGCAAATATTCAATCATATCTTAAAAATTGTCCGGACTGATTTGCAAAATAAGTTTAATTCCAGAACTGTGGTTTTTTTTTTTCCCCCCTCTCTTTCAGCTGCAGAGGTTTTGTGATTTGTACTAACCTTGAAGATACAAAACAAAATATGTGCTAATGATATTCCTATCTCCCAGCTGGTGTTGGCAACTCTTTTACTGCTCTGCAGGACAAGTGCAAGTACAAATGCAAGTACCAGAACCTTGTTGAGAGCAGAGTGTCCCACATTTCAGTCTAACCATTCGAACTACAAGACATGTAATAAAACAGTTTCTGCTCTGAATGAATAATTGAGCTGCTTCTGTGGGGAGGCCTCTAAAGAGCCATGTGGCAGAATGTTTTTTAAGGCACTTATGAAAGCTATCCCACCTGGAAACCATCCCACACACAGAGCCCACATTGCTCTTCCTCTCAGCTTGGTTTAATTGCTCGTTCCATGTCTGTACCTAATCTGAATGGTGAAGAAATACGGCAGGCTACATGAAAAGCTGTAGTTATTTTTAAGGTAGAGCAAGACTTCCAAAATCATGAAAGCGATGAATGCCACTGGGCAGTTTTTTTGTTTGAGAATTCCTTCCATATATCAAAATTCCTTCCAAGGATATAGAAAAGAATTTAAGAACACTTTAATGCTTGGTTCATGAAGCAATTATGTAGCACATAAAAATTTCACCGCTACATCCTCCACCATACAGCAGGTGCTGTGGCCCCTTGCAGAGGGGCCCTGCTGCTGGGGCACCCACCCCAGAAACTTCTTCCTTAGGCAGGCAGCCCCCGGCTGGCTGGCTGCTCCAAGCCATCGAGACAGACTGCCATGGAGAATAACTGTTACATTCTGAAAAATAGTTTGAGATTAAAAAAATTCCCTCTTTCTCCTTGGGATGTAATAGAGAACAATAACAACAACAATAAACCCAACCAACAGTAGTAGTAGTAGTAATAATAATAATGTTGACAGTATTTGTGACATAACAGCATTTCCCAGTGGAAGATGTTTTGTCAGAAAAATCTAATCAACTGGATGCCTACTACCAGTAGCATGATAGTGGTTGAATGTCTTAGTGGTGCATTAGGCAGCTTGAATAACACACGGCCTCCAATTCCTGTCTCAGCAAGTAAGCTGGGAGTAAAGGTACAGTCTACCTACTGCTGAACATTATTTATGCCAAAGTTAGAGTCAGAGGAGAGAGGTAAGTCCCTTTGAAAGCCTCCAAATATTTTCTTTCCTGAAATACAGACGCTTAGATAGACAGGGATCTTTTACTGCATCCTTGGAGGATCCATTTGCTTCCAAGGACTACGTGAGAAACCGAAGCAATCAAGTCAGGGGGACAAATTCCACTGTTTTTCTGAAATGCACACATAGTAAGTCCTACCTGATACATGCAATGTTACTTTTTAATTCTAGCAATGCGTATATGTTT
The DNA here is from genome assembly GCF_030463565.1 of Pelecanus crispus. Taxonomy (NCBI): domain Eukaryota; kingdom Metazoa; phylum Chordata; class Aves; order Pelecaniformes; family Pelecanidae; genus Pelecanus; species Pelecanus crispus. The sequence goes on from NC_134649.1 coordinate 48,209,933, forward strand.
TGCTGGATGAAATGTTCTGATTCTGGAGTGAAGGTAGGGAGTTTAGCAGCGACTTTCAGCCCTTGCGGGAATTCAGCTCACAGCATTGGTCTGACTCTTGAAAAAGATTTTGTCTCCCGGTGCTTGATTTGAACTTGTGTGGCTAACTTGTGCTTGAGGAGCAGATTTTTTTCAACCACAACCTTTGTCTCAAAGCTTTAGGTTACCTTTCATATATTCTGGGCCCAAACCACTCTGTTTCAGAATACAGGAATGGAGACGTTGACTCTTCTACTTGGGAAGTTGGTTGTCATATTAACCATCAAACCAGGAAAAGGACATTCTTGTGAAGAAGAGGACACAGCTAGAGCACTAGTTACCTTTTTTTTTCTGAAGCATTTGCATGTTTCTATTTAGCATGCAATTTTCATACCTGAGCTGTCCAAACTATTTAGATTGCAAGTTTCTCATCTGTGGCACACCATGCATTCCTCTGTGTTATAAATTAATAATTTTAATACTTAAGCCACGTGAAAAGAGAAATGAAGTCAAAATGTGGTTTTATTATTCATGTTACCTGCTGTTACTTTGTATTAATTTGTCTCTGGGGCCTTAAAAGTTATTTTTTTATGTTTTTTTTAAAGGGGGGAACCATGAGCAAGATAAAGCTGAACTAAACAACAAATGCTGGAGATGGAACAAATATCCCCTACTAAGATTCAGCTGTTTTGTGCTTCAGGAAGGTGCTGTCTTATCCTCATCCCTGCCTTTCCAGTGGGCATACTAACGTGTTTTTGACATAATTTGTGCAGAGGCCACCTCCAGAGGAGAGTGCTTTGAAAGGAGCGTTACTCTCTTGTAGAGGAAATGCTGATTTGTTGGAGGCATGCACTGTACATCAGGACCATACCTTCTGGCAGTGATGTTAACTCACGGCAGGATGGAGGGATGCCTGAGTTACTGTCATGCTTGTGGTTATTTGACAATACAATAACTATCCATCATGGAAATATGAACCACTTTTGAACTAAAAAGGAAACCAAACATTCCTGGGAACAACACATGAATCGAATACGCTTCTCCTCATTCTCACTGCTGTCATTTGATTTAGATGAGGCAGTTCCTTCCTTTCTTTATGTCTCACTGGGTATTATGCAATTTTCCCCCAGAAAAACTCCTATTGAGCTTTTGCTTATTTCAGTTTGATCCAAAGTTCAAAGGATTCAGTAGAGAATCTCTCCATTAGCTTCAGTTGCCTTGTATTAAGCTCTTAGGTCTTTATTTGGTCTTTAAGCATCTTCTGTTTTAAAGTGCTACACAAGCTTCTTGCTAATTTTTTATTTCTAACTCACCAACAGACAGTGGTGTCATATGCTACCCTTCTCCCATTTCCGTAACTGAAGTTACTAACTCAGAGACTGTGGAATTTGGAGGGGAATCCATTAATGCTGTACAAACCGTCAAATTTCTTTGCTTGATGGTAAGCCACTATTTAATGATCTTAGACATGGTATAATTGGCATTTCCTTCTATCCAGTCTATTATTGCTCTACTTGTAGTGCAAGATGAAGGGTTTCGTTACATCATACTACACAGAGAAATACTGGGGGTGTTTAGATATCTACCACAGCTTCTAAATTATGCAGGATTAGAGAACAGATCAGGTTCGCTGCAGTGACCTTACAAAAGATCCCTGTGTTGCTACATGAAGGGTTTGAGTTCGGTGACAACTACAGGCAAGGAATGGGGGTGAGGGAAAGGCAGCATATTAAGAAAATGGAGAAGGTTGGAAGATAAATTTGTAATACTCTATTTAAAAAATGTTGTCACTTTTTTGGTTAACAAATTGCCCATGAACAGATCGTGATTTTTCTTGATTAATGTATTAATCTTAGTGAGTACTTTATCATCTGCAGCTTATTAATGAAGTTTCTTTGAATAGAAATTTGGACAAGTTAGGCCACATGGCCAGCAGGTCCTGGACTGGATAAGGATGTCAAAGACTGCAAACTGACCACAGGGATATTCCATACCATACGATGTCATGCTCAACAACAAAAGCTAAGAGAAAGGAGGAGGAGGGGGCATTTGTTATTAAGGCTTTTGTCTTCTGAAGCAACCACTCCACATACCAAGGTCCTACTTCCCGGGAAGTGGCTGGATATCACGTGCTGATAGGAGTAGAGAATAAATCTTTTTGTTTTCCTTTCCTTCCACACATGGCCTTTGGGGTTTTTTTATTAAACTGCCTTTACCTCGACCCATGATTTTTTCATCTTATTTTCTCCCCTTGTCCTGCTGAGGAGGGAGAGTGAGAGAGCAGCTTGGTGGGCGCTTCCTGGACTACCAAGGTCAACCCAGCATGTACACATATTAAAAATACTTTGCAGGGACAAATTGTGTCAACGGCAGATTCTGTTCTTAGGGAGCTTCAGGTGAATGTACAAAACACGCTTTTGATTTCCGTATTTTCTTTAGTTTGTTCATTGCTTTATTACTAAATATGCCTGATTAGCAATACTCATGCTTAATTACCCTCTAGCTTGTATGGCTTGTAAACTCTCTGGTTAACACTACATTTCTCATCTCAAAGTAACACTGTGACATGATCTGACATCTGTTATTTACTTCAGCATTATTTCTTTTTTATTTGTGGACAAAAGACTGCAGACACTAGACCGTAAATTTTCTTTCTTTGCAAAGGCGTACAGTGGAGAACAGAGCATAAAGACGACCCAGAATATATAAAGAATCAGGATGTAACATTGTGCCCAATGAAAAATTGTGCAGAGGAGGATACATTACAGAGAATCTTCTTCTATTAAATCACACACAAAGTTTCATCACGTTTCAGCACTGGGAACTTAAATATTCAGTTTTAGGAACTGAACAATTTAATCCTGGGTTGCAAAAGATTTGCAGCAGGTTTTTGAAACCGAAAGGGGATTCTATTAAGTGCAGAGGAATGCAGTCCTGCAGTCCATGCGAAGATGATTAGAGTTTTTCCAAAAGTCTGTTGGTGATTTGGGGTTTTTTTTTTGTTTCACTCTTTTTGAATAAGCAAACCTTGAGGTCATTTGCATCCCACTGCATCTGGATTTTTTACATCCATCCAGACTTGTATTACCGATTCTGATTTTCTGCAGCCTGTACTGTGGTTCCATTTATAAGGGACTACCAATTTAATTTCCAGCAGCAGCACACTTTGCAGGTAGATCCTTCAGTGAGGCCTTATGCTGAGTATGGCACTTCTGAACGTGAATAACGATACCAGGATTTAGCCTTTACCATTATAGAAGTAAGTGATTCTGCTGACCCCGTAGCAGATTAATAATTCAATTACACAAGAGAAAAGTAGACCTGTAACTGCAGAAGCACACTCCACAAAGTCTACATTAAAAAAACGCAAACAACTCAACAAACAACAAAAAAAAACCCAAACAAAAAACTAAACCCCCACATAGCAGCATGAGAAAAGCCTACCTCTTAATAAGCATATTGTATAGGAGCCTCTCCTGCAGCGCTGACACAAAAACAATAAAGATTTCATGTCTTGTTAATAGCTCTTCCTTTAGGGGAGTGAAAAGAAAATTACCTAGAGAAGAAGCAGCCTCATGGCAAGTTCCTTTCAGGCTTATGGACTCCAGAGATTGAAGTGGTTTTTGCCCTCAAATAGTTTCTTAAGTATTTACATAAAGGGGTGTCAGATCAGCCTTGTACACCATCTTTTACAGGCAAATCAAGTCTATCAACAATGCCACCAGCAATAAAGCCGAGTGCTGCCAGCGCGCGGATGCTCAGAGCCGCTTAGCTCTCGCTACTGCATCCATCTCCTGTATCTTTCTTTTTATTTACCCATCTCCTCAGCACTTTTAGTTGGACCAATATAACACATCTATTTATTACCACAGCTGCTCTAGATGTCTGAAACTATATACAAGGATATGTGTTCTCATAAGAGAAGAATAAATGTATTAGTCTAACATGATTTAGTAGTCACAAGCCTTATCTCCCAAGTTGTCTGGAGAAAACACAAACAGCTTTTACTAAGCTCGCACACGATGATACTTACAGGTTTATTCTGCAGCTGACTGACAAAGTGCCGTATTATGAAGGCTGGAGTACCGGCAGGGCTTTGTGTAATACTGGATATTTATAACACCTTTGGAAATGATTCCTTTGTTTTACTAATGAACGCAGGGGTATTGCCAAGACTGGCTGGAGATGTATTTCAAAAGCCTTGTGCTTGCGCTGCCGAGGCTGACAGTCATCGCTGGGACATTGCAGAAAAGCCACCTTCGCTAACCAGCACCTCCGCTATTTCCTTACTCAAAGAGCTCATAAAGATGACCTCTTCTGAGGAAGAAGGTCTATTTCCACACTACGTCCCATAAAGCACCAAATCGTGGACACTAATGTGTGGTGTAAAGGCATTATCACTTTATTCCAAGAGGTATATTGTCACTCTGAGGGCTATGAAGGCATTTATGAATTGAGATTTTCCCAGGTTTTATTTTTAATGAAACACTGAAGTATTTCTGGGTAACAATGTGATAAATTAATGGCAAAGCAAAAGAATTTGTTTTCATGTCAGGGGGTACACAACAAAAAAAGCACATAATCTTGCCCCTCTAGAGCAAATAAACTTCAAAATTGTGAAGCTAATGGATAAAATGTGAGGTTTTCAGAGAAAACAGTAGGAAGAAATTGAAGCATTTGTGCTTTTGCAGAAGCTTGGAAGAAGGATGAAAACGTGGAAGAAAGTATTTTCCGATAGTCAGGAAATGAAGAAAATGAAGGACCAATTCCCCACTCCGTGGACTCCAGACCCTTCCTGCAGACTTGTTTGTGTTATTCAGCCCCCTGGTACCTCCATACCCCCTATTTAATAAGGTACTGTGAAATAAATGACAGATTTAGGAGGTGCTGAGACGCTTAGGTAACCGGGACCACAGACGCATCTACCTTACATACAAGAGAAATACAACTTGTCCCTGCTGGCATTTTGCTTCTGTGTGGGCGTGTAAGAAGAGCAAAGAAATATCTTTAAAAAAAAAAAAAAAGTATCTCCGCGCTCACTCCTTTGAGCTATTTGCTAGTTGCGCATAGCTTATCGCCCTACCTAACGGCAGGGTGTATCCGTCACCACCGCTAAAAGCTGATGCCCCAAATCCCACAGCTTATGGTGTCTTCCTCACTCCAGCCAGTTTGGGAAGTGCCCAACTTCTTGCCCCCCTGCAGCCTGATTTCAGGAAGGAAATGTTTCCCCAGCCAGGAGACCGGGCACATTTAGCACTAGTGGGTACAGCTTTGGGTCCGAGCGACGGACTCTGCTCAAACGCGCCTGAGCTCTAAGGGTTGCAGGACTGCCCTAGGAGCCCTGGGCACGGCTCTGTACATGGCAGCAGGGGAAAAAAACATTACAGGCAGACTTTTTAAGATTAATTTCTTATTTCCAGTGACAGGATGATAACCTGATAGCCACAAAGGGCTGTCAAAGACAACTCCAGTGTATGTTCGTGCCCAGTGGCAGGAGCCTGGGATGAAGGTCCCGCCACCCACCGGCACTTAAAGAAAGACCCTGTTTCTAAAGAGGTGCTTTGCTGCAGCCCTGAACAAGCATCGAAGGGCCTGGAGTTTCAACTTTGTTTATGCTCTCAGATTTCTTTACGGACCTGCTGAGCCTGTTTGTTTTCTGAATTTTCCTCCTCAGCAGTCAGATGCAAGATCCTCTGTGCTGCAAACGGATACACATGTATTATTTCTGCCTAAAAGACGCAGGGTACACCTGACCTTCCAGTGCCTAATTTTCTTCCTGTATAGTAGGAAGAGCCTCCGTGGTGGTTTCTGCAGTCTTCTCCAAGGCAGAGAAAGTAGAAGTAACAAGAGCTGCCACTTAGTTGCCTACGTCTTGTACCTGATCTAGTCCAATTTACAATATAGTACTTTACGTGTCCATTAGTCAACTACCTCCCACCAAGTGTAATCAAATTACTTTCCCTTCCCCCATTTGATTTCCTTGGTAAAAATGCACACACTTCTGCCTGTCAAACGCTAAAAAGGGCTTATTAGGATCAGTCATAAAAAAATCTATATACTACCTACAAATAATTGAAATCCTATTTTGAGCTTTCTAGATGCATAAATCACTTTTCTGCTCGGCAATCCAAATCACAGCCATTAAAACCTTTGATCCTGAAGGACAACAAAGGAGAAAACACGCTTTCTTATCTCTTGCTTTGGTCCAGTGGGAAATAGGAGGAGATGACACCAGAGGTTTTTACAGCCTCAAATAGATAGGCATAAAGCACTCTGACCCACGTAAAGAGTGGGAATGAAATTGAAATTGTTGGAGAACAGCCATTCTCTCATGTCAAATGCTTTCTCGGCACCTAATGATCATTCAGCCATAACCTGAGGAGCCTCTGCAAGAAAACACATACAGGTGTTCTCTGCTGAGATTTTTCCTTAAGAATCCTACCTAAAGTAGAAGTATGAGCAGATTTTTTAAATACGTATGTAGCTGCAGGTAAGGAATTAAAAATCTGAAATCTAGTTGGATCACAGTTCTTGCAAGGTAACGGAGCTTGCACCTTATTACACTGGAAAATTGTGGATTCATGCATTTTTTGCAGGAAGTGAAGTGAGAATGAGTTACAAACCTGGATTTAAATTTTGACCGAGCTTGAGTGCAATGTCTGTTTACAAGGCCAGTGTGTCCCTGCTGAAAATCAGGCTTCCCAATTAATATACATTTATTCATTCACTTATTTATTTATTTATTGCAAGGGCAACTTTCTAGCAGTCCTAGCAAGATGTTGCAGCAAGTATTGTTTTACCCCCTACCTAGGCTAATGCAAAAAGAAATACTTGAATGTAAACGCAATGCATTATTTATTGTAGAAAGGATAGTCTAACCCAATTCAACAAAGAGACAGAAAAAATATTTACTTTTGCTAATTTGATATCTGAAGCTGAGCTTAACATCACCAAGGTTCTAAAATTGCCCAAGCACTTATTTTTGTATTTCTGTAAATTTGTCAGTGACATTCCCTGATTTCTCTACCTTCCATAGCGATCTTTCAGGAAGATTTGTCAGGTCTGGATTAGACCCCGAGAGCGGGGAGGTAGCATCAGTAATGCCTGAAGGACAATTAGTGACTGTAGACACAAATCCTCAGCACCATTTGGGCTGAAGACCTTCATTATGTGGAACAGAGTTTAGGGGTCTCTGTATGAACTACCAAGGTGTCTTTGTGGACTAGGAAAGATGTGAAACCACTGGCCAGCCCGTTATTCGAAAGTTTTTAATATTGTATAATAAAGCTTTTTCAAGACATTTTTCTAGATAGAGGAGAGAATAGTACATCTTCGGTCCTGCCTAAACTATTTGGTGTAAGTTATCTGAAATATTAGGACCGTTCTTGCCTTTTCAGCAATCATTTATACACATATTGCGATCTCTGTGCATGGATTTCTCTTGCCTAAGCTCAACATATTTCCACCTACAAGTTTTTCTCAAATTCTTTATCTGAAAACCTTCTATTTTTTACCTGGCTATAGCACAGTTGAGTTACGATGATTTGGTTTCTTAACGGACGCTTTTGTATCCAACACTCTGTACAGCACTTCTGCATATTTTTCCTAAAAATTTTAAATATTTCTACGCATGCCAGAGCCTTGAGTTGGCCCAGATTCTGACGTGGATCTGTCTAAACCATCTTCCACAGTGACCTTGGGAAAGAGGAGCTCGGGGTGCCTGCTTCTACCCAAATAAAGGCACCCACCAGTGCGACGCTGCCTCAGCCTGCTCTGCTCCCGGCGCATGGGGTGCTCTGCGCTTGGGGGGGAAGGAGAGGGTGGTGAGGAGGGGGCTCTGCCCTGCTGCAGAAAGCCCCCTGCTTTTACCTGAAAGGCCTGGAAACGAGTTTTTTGCCTGTCTTCCACCAGACTGGAGGAATTCCTTGTGGCCTGCATAGTCTCTGATGAGTATCATTCAAGCTTTTGGGTATTTATTTAAGTTAGAGCAGTAACTCATCCTTTCCTGCTTGTCATAGTAAATCAAAGTTAAAAGAGATATATACTGCTATGGAGAAAATTATAATCTTAACAAATATATAAATAATGCTTAATAAAGTGCCCTAAATACTGCTGATGGACCCTTAGGCTTTGGAGAGACTCGATTAGTGATTGGTGACCTGTCAATCTGCATCGCAGGACTGGCTGAGACCTCCCTTCCTCGGGGGACACCGCTGGATTTGTCTTTAAAAATTAAATTAAGATCAGATCTGTTTTGCAAATCATCTGAGAAGCCTATCGGGCTCCCTGGCTACATCAAAGGCAAGGCAAACCTTTATCTTTGGTGCTGTTGAACATCATTTGAAAAAACTTCAATAGGGAAACGTGCAAAGACATTGCTTTATGCTCTCGGATTGTTTCAAACAAGTTTAAAGAGGGTGGTGACACATCGTAATAGCAACCAAATTTCTCCTTGCTACTGTAAGTGCATTTGCTTTCAATTCTGGGTTGACTTTTCCACCAGCTAATTTCAGACGAGGAGCTCTTGACCGTTGCCTTCTTCCTGCGGCCGTGCAGAGCGGTCGGAGGCCCTTCACTCGCCTTTCCCTCTGCCCCGGCTCTGCGCAAGGGTTTCCAGTCTGCCCGTTTCCTCTGCAAGCAGCAGCAAAAGCTGCCTATGCCTTCATTTTGGAGGGTTTACTTATTTAGGAACAAATGCTGAGCATTTGTTCACAGCGAGCAACGCTTTATTTTGTGAACAGGTTCTGCTCAGACCGGTGGGTCTGTTCTCAATCTGTGATACCATATGACGATGGAAAAGCGGGGAGGATTAACCTCCCTCTGCCGCAGCCATCCACCTATACACATTTACACTGCATCTTATTTCTAACGGAAAAGAATAATTGTAGGTACAGCTTTGGAAAAGATTTTGTAGTCTATTTTCAATTTTTTAAAAAAAGTTTCAGTCAACACGACATGAAAATTTGTCTAAGCTTTTGGCAGACTTAAAAATAATAATTAAGCTTTCCTTCCAGGTTGAACAAAATGTTCCATTTAAATCCAAAATTAAATACCATTTCCTACTTGAAAGCTTGCTTGAACGTCTTTACAAACAAGATGAAAATACATTTAGAAAGTAAACATTGAAGCTAAGAATTAAAAAATCATCTTGGATTTATTGCAAAGGGTATGGACACACCTGGTGCTTTACTAGTTTTTTCAGTTTCTTTTCACTGAATAAAAAATTGGCAAAATTTAATAGTTTAATAAAAGCTTCAGGTTTTGAAATAGTCTGTGAGATTTTGGAAATTGTCCATAAGAAAGGTTACTGCTCTTTGATGCTCAGGGTAGAGAAGTTAACACAAAAGACTGATTTCTGAGAACGCTCTTAAAAATATAAAATGGTAGATAAAGCCTCGCAATCGTGAAAGGCCTGTGCTGGGTCCTTCATCAGTTGTATCCAAAGCTTTTGGCAGAAGGAAGGGTCTGCTTTCTTCTTCTCCTCCTTGCCAGGCTCTTGGAGCCAGAAAGAATAAAGCCCCTCGATCTCCTCACTACACCTGCACACCACCGGGTGTACGGGGGGTCAGGGACCAGTCAACCTCTGGCAGAAAGTGAAGCCGCCTGAATCCCTCAGCCAGGAGCTGAACGCGGCCCGGGACTGGGAGGGAAGAGCACAGCACTTGGCTTTTTCCTTGGAAGCGAGTAGTTCTGAAGAGATATTGAAGACAGAGAAATCCTCTGTTTGTTCCAAGTGGCAGGTTTGGAGGCATTAGAAACAGGCAGTATGTTACAGTGGGATTACGAAGAAAAGTGCAAACTGCAAGATGAAATCATCCTGGAATTTAAAGGAAAAAAACCCCACAAACCTGTACTTCTTCCAGAAAAGCTGCTTTCCTCTGCAAGAAAACATCTGCCAAGTGAGAGCATTGATCATGTTGATGCAGAGCTACATAATACAGCTAAGTCGTGTGAATTTGAACAGTTAACAGCTGGACTAATTAGAGAGCACAGTATTATTGGTATAACTGATAACCAGGACTAAGCAAGGTTATTTTGCAAGTAATAGATTTGACTTTGCAAAGAGCAGTGGATATTTGCCGAGCTAATGAAAACTGCGCTTCCCAAATTAAAGCGAGAGCAAGCAGGGAAAGAACTGGAGTGCACCTAATTAAAAATGCATGCCGAGGCAGGAGGACAGAATACAAGGGTAAACAAATGGCAGCGACCAGATTTGTTTGCCATAAATATGGAAGGAGGCGCAACGCGACTCGGAGGGGCGCAGCCCGCGGGGTGCAGCGGCGCCTGTGCGGCCGGAGGAAGCATTTTGCGCCGTTGCCGATGCTGCTGCGTCTCCTCTCTGAGCAAACAGCCCTTCGGGCTTCAGGGCTGGCAGCCCAGCGTCTTTTACTGAAACCAAACACATTACTAGTGTCTCCAAGAGGTTATTGTACAGCTTACAAAGCTAATACTTAAAGTGTTTGCGTTTTTGCATGCAAATAAGCTTTGATTTGAACTCATTAGCATTTCCCTTTCTGAGCTCTAGGTTGAGTTATTCTTAGACTCCTTTCTCTTGGAGGAATTATGACTTATTTATCTGACAGAGTGACTACCGTCTCCCATCTCATTTTCGTAATCTAACATAACCTTCACAATTCTCAACAGCTTGCTTTGACAGATACCTACAAAAAGAAATATGTCACGGGCACAGCTGTGTGGCACCTGCCTTTCCCGGACGGGACTTTGCATAAACCTTCCCCTTCGCTTTGGTCCTCCGGATTCGTACAGCGAGAGCCCGGCTCCGGCAGAAATGCCAGAGGGTTTGGCTGCTCCCAGCTATGAGTGGCTGGGGTAGGGGTGGTGTTTCTGGTCCCGTCCCCCGTGTTGGGGTTCAAAGTAGAGCTCTCCTTTAGCCTGAGTTTTTTCTTCTTATTATTTTCCTAGGTGAGTATCTTTCCTCATCTCTCCAACAGGATATCTGCTGGCACCACCGATGGGCATCTCATATGAGAAGGATATATAGGACAAGGCATAACATAAATTTCATTATAGACGTAAATTTATGGAAAAAGGTGCTAACTAATCTAGCAGGTGCACGGAATAAAGGTGTGCTGACCACTTGCTAATATTTCCTCTTTAGTTATGGGAACAACTTCTGCCTGGTGGCAGGAATTAGCAAGGCATTTGGAAAAGCGAGGCTGTTCACTTTGGACACGGAAAAAGTGGGGGCATTATATCAAATAATGAATGGCAGAGAAAATGTTCGCACTGTCTCAGATTGTAGAAATGAGGGATCATTGAACAGTGACATAGCCTAGGTGGATAAAAAGGAGTTGTTTTCACATAGTGCGTGATCAGTTAGTGAAATTAATTGTCATGGATGGTATTGATGCAGAAAAATGTGGCTGGATTCTAAAAGTTGGTCATCAATAGGGATAACAAAAGCATTCAGCATAATGATATTATTTCATCTTTTTATACTTTAATAAAAAGACATGCGTATATTTAGAGCATATTTAGCTACAAAATTTTACAAGAGACATGAAGCCTCATGCATCTGGGTTTAGAGCCACCTATTTAACGATTATGAATGAAGATGGAGTGGCTAGCATCCCAAATTGTCATGTTGCAGACATCTACTCCTTTCCAAAGCATACAACGCCAGCGCCTTGTCAAAGAGCAAACATGGAAATAAAAGACTACGGATCTGAAGCAAGTGAATTCTGATATCTAAACAAGAAAAAAGTTGGTGGTATCCCTGTAGCAAGCTCATGCCCCATAATACATCTTATTTGTCAGGTGTGGAAAATTCGAGCACAAACTCCCTGTTAATATCTTGACATTATCGCACCGGTTTCTGGTTGTAAAAAGTTCCCTCATTTCAAGAAAAACTCAGATCCATGACGTTTGGCCTGCCTTTACGTTAAAACCATAGGGGACCATTTATCTTTTTAAGGGACTTCACCCAAGCTCGCTGGGGAAGTTGAGCTGAAGGTCAGGGCTGTCGCGGAGAGGTGGCCGCCAGCCCCGAGTGCCACCTCCCCGTCCTCATCGCCTGAGCGCTGGCTTAACGCGCGTCTTGCTCGTTAGCTGAGCACATTACCTGTTTGCTGGGGGATTGAGTGGTAAGGCTAATGCTGCTGTACTGAAATGGCTGTAAAATCATTAAGCATATCTTGTTTTACTTAACCTAAAGTAATTTAAATCGTAAGACTTCTGGAGAGTGTTAGTGAGACCAGAATTCCCTGATGTGATAGGGGAGACTTTAGTGCAAAATGAAATCTTATCATATTAAGCATAATTTTTACCATACCAGTGACTCAACAGATTAGTAAATGTTGTTTTTCTGAAATTGTAAGGCAGCTCCCGATATGAAATTGGATCATGTCAATTCATTTTCTCCATCAGCTTTGCAATACTGCAAAAAGCAAGGATTTGTCATTAACATATGGAAATCACTCAAATTTCTCTTGTAATTAGACTTAGCCTGCCTATGCTATTGACACATAAATATTGGTTTCTGTCTTCTTACAGAAATCCCTGTTTCCTTTTAGATATATACAGAATAAAACTTATGTAAACTAAGGAAAGCTAAAAAGTGAAGAATTTTTAAACTCTGTAACTGGAGAGTTCACAGTTTTGTCAGGGGCATTTTAAAATCATTTCAAGGATTGTCTGTTCAGCTAGCGGAATTGGCAATGTTAGGGTCTTTGGGAATGTTACCTTTTTTTTTTTTTTTTTGACTAAACTCAGTTAAATCTCAACAGGTTTTGATGTTTGGTGACTTCAGCCCAATTTCTGCTGCTTTCCCTTAGCCATTCAGAGCCACTGGGCCATGAGTTTGTGGGCCACTGGAAAGGTGACTGTGGTTCACAGAGTGAAAATAAGTGCTGAAGATTATGTACACACTCAAGGTCAAGTTCGAAATAGTATAAATCCATCTCTATATAGCTGTCTTAAAGTTATATTAAAGTTGCAGCTGCTCTTCGTAGTGAGAATGCTTTTCCATACCCTGGTCTGAAGTTTTTAGGGTCACCCTTGCAAGGAGCTTTGACAGTACTTAGAGACTGATCCAGTCCCATAAAATGAGGATGAAGACTTTTTTCCTCTCTCCCCACTGCAGCACAGCTCATAAAATTCACCCCTTATTTACCAGGTAGATGTTACATGTCAAATCTGACCACCTGAAATACATGGGTTTTATTGCTCCCCTGCTACGAGCAACAGGAACATTATTACCACAAAATCATCACAATGCAATTACAGTATATCCAGCAACAGCAAGTACTATAAATTTATGTTCATGGAAATCTCCCAGAGCTATACTCATACAGCAGAAAATTTAAACATCTGATCCACATTTTACTTTTTCTATAATTTACTCTCACCTACTAATAGTAGTATTTTGAATAATTAGTTACAATTTAGCCTGAAGGTCTCGATTTGCATTTAACCAGCAAACTTTTACAAGCAGCGCACATTAATAGTTTAAAATGCCACAGCAATGTTTAATCAAGCAAGACAATGCATAAAAAGACCTAAAAATATTTCTAATTGGCAATGCAATTATTTAACTTATTGTCTAAACTTTGCTGTCATATGCTTTGTCCAAGACCTTAAATTCAGACTTTCCAAAATGAAAACAATAGATCAGCAAGGCAATATCCTAAAGGCAACTCCTTTTACTGCTGAGCAATGCCTTATGCCAGAACTAGACCTGCTAATATGGTGCAGATAATGAGGTATGAAAGGCTGAAAACGCTCCGTCGAGGCTGTTGCGTATTTTGGGACAGAGTTTAGAGACATGCAAGTCTTGCTTTGGGTAAGCAGGTACACCCTGGAGCAGTGCAAAGCGCTCCACAAAACCCATTCCTCCTTTTTTGTGGAGTGCAGGCACCTGACAATTCCCACAGCAGCCTAACCACAGGGCCCCTTTCCAAAAGGCACCAGTCTTGGTCTAACAACTTCTAAACCACGTTTTATCAAAATATGTTCCTCATTCTGCAGTAAACGCCAGGCAGTGCTCGCTCACTTCATTAGGGCCATTTGCTTCATTTCAGACCCAACTGCACCCAGCCTCAGCTCACAGACGCTAAATCTTGCCGCAGCGTTCCCTGCTGAACCAAAGAGCTTTCCACCGTCAGGAATTTTCTCTGTATCTAGGTAGCCATATGCCATCTGGATAAAGAGATAAATTAGGAAGCCAGGAAGTCTCACAGGTACTCTGATGAACCATATCGGTGTATTTTTTTTTAAAGACATATCCACAGGAATCAGCAGATGCCATATGTGCCCCTCTCTCCCTGCACTGCAATGTAGGAGTCTTGCCACCAGTGGAGGGAACCAGTCCTCTAACTGAGAAGCATAATTAAGTGAAATAATCTTTACTGCATCTTTCAATTCTCCACTCTCTGCTCTGGCTTTACTCTTCCCCGGAGAGTTTTCTTTTTACTGCTAACACTACTTTGTCCAGAAGGCTTCATAAATCACCTTCTGAAGAACCAAGGTATCACCTGTAGCTGTTCCCATTCATACCCCGTGTAACAGTTCCTCTTCAGCAGTAACACAGCACTCCACAATTACATCTCAGGTACAAATTAGAAAGCAGAATCCAAACAGTTAAAACCATTTATAGTCTCATCATATGGCCTGTTTGACAGCCAGGGTTAAAAATTAATAATGGTTTGAACAGAAGAGAGATACCTTGTTTCTGATGTCAGTCTTAAACAATATTAAGAACATAAGAACTGCTACAGCTGGTCAGGCTAAGGATGTATTTAGCAAGCTTCTGCTCTGTGGCAGTGATGATTATGGAAGAATTTAATAACATGGCAGGTAAAGAATAATCCTTCCTCCTCTTGGAAATCATCGCCAGCAAATTTTATACTTTTTGAACTGTCGTAGGGAAAGCATCAAGACGATGACCCAGGAGACTTGAAGTTGATTCCTGCTGCTACCACTCTCGTCTCTATTCTCTCTGCGCTTAATTCTGTGTCTCTGCCTGTAGAAA
Source organism: Pelecanus crispus (assembly GCF_030463565.1). Lineage (NCBI taxonomy): Eukaryota > Metazoa > Chordata > Aves > Pelecaniformes > Pelecanidae > Pelecanus > Pelecanus crispus. The sequence continues at coordinate 48,224,940 of NC_134649.1, forward strand.
GGCGATAATAACACTTCCCGTGTTCCACGTGTTTTTTCTATTTCTAAACCCTCTTCTCAGGATAGAGAAGGTGCACGTGAATGGAGAGCCCTTCACTCAGTTGCTCTAGGGTCATAGCAGGATAGCGGTCTTACTACAACACAGTCTAATAATAGCAACAATGATGATAATACCTCTTTAAAAAGAGAAAATAATCAGTAGAGTATTAAGAGAAACTATTTTTCTTCCCTTTTCATCACCTATCCCTTTCCCTTTTCTTGCTCCCTCTCACTCCATTCCTCCCTGCCAGCCCCACAGAACATGAAATGGATTTTCCCAAAGCAGACGTGAGCCTTCGCCAGCAGATACTGTCGCTGCGTGATGCTCTTATTTCGAGGTGTTGGCAGGTATTGTAAGAGAGAGCTGAGAAAGTGAGTGAATTCCTGACTTAAGAAATTACATGCCTACAGCACATCGTATGGTTAATAAAATGGAAAAATCGAAGCGTGGGTCCCATAAGTTTTCTCTTTCAAAGCACAGACACCTTTAGTTTATGAATTAGTAAGCCTTTTTCATTTCATAGTCCATGGGGAATTGCTGTTTCCTGCACTGTTCCTCACAGCCCTCCTGTACTTTCTTGTAACTTTTATTTTAACTTTCTGTTTCTTTTCATTACATTTGAAGAAAAACTCTGCCCAGGAAAATGCTGTCTTCCTCCCTACCTGAAAGCAGTTGGCTTTGGAAGAAACAGAAACATCACTGAAAATTAGAATTATTTTCAGTTCACACATTGCTCACTTACAACACAAACCTTACTGTATAGCGCCCGAGATGTGTAAACAAGGTGTAGGCAAATGCAGCGCTTCTCCTGAATGTCCTAAACTGAACAGCTAAAACAGAGCCATACCTGGGTTTGGTCTGCACGCATGAAGCATGTTGGGAATACAGTCATTGACTCAAAACCTGCCGTGCAACCTGTAGGCAAATCTTGCGTAATAGTAAGGGGCTTACTGAGCATAGCAGCACTAACTCCGTTCCATCACACACTTTCATTCCCGAGTAAGTGGCTGGATAAGTAATATCTCTAATCGTTCTAATAAGAGGCTCTATCAATACTTTCAAAATGACTAATAGCATTTAACTCCCAGATTATATTTATAAATGGTTTCCACTTAATGCATTGTATAGTTGACTTTAATAAGTACTTATTGAAGGCTTGTGTAGTACAAATACATGGCTTAGGCAGTGATAAAATGGTACTCCTAGGAATACTTGCAACAATGAGCGGTTTGGCTAATGATAGAAAACATACATTTGTGAATGCTTTATTTACACAGCTCTCTGATTTATGTTTCTCTTTGTTTCTGGAGTTGGGTAAAAGACTTCTTCCAAAACAGGCAAACCCTGTGGGGAAAGCGTATTGAACCTTTCTTTTTTTTGGTCCATTATTGAAGTGCATTTTTGACTTTGAGTATTGTAGATACAAACCACATCCACAGTTCTTTGCTAAGCAAATGAGGCTTAATCTCTCTGTTCTGATCTCGTTTGTGCTAAGGAGCATCGCAGCTGCCAACGCGGGGAAGGTGTTTAACATGTTCTGCGTGGCAGACTGGCGGCACAGCTCCGGCTTCACCTCCCTTCTTGACATTTGTTTCTTATCTCTGACAATTAGTTATGCTGAAATCACCTTGTTTGTTTTATTATCATGGAAGGAAGACAGCTTTGCACGCAGAGCACTGTCTGCAATCTTGCTTTCTTCCTCTACTGTGCAACATATTTTATTAACCCTTTGGTCATGCGGATTTTGTATGTTCAGAAATTTCTGCTTTAAGGCTTTTTAATGTAAAGGCAGGGGTTTACTTCTTTTTTCCCCCACCCCAGGATGTGATCAGGGACAGCAGTGACTGCCCAGGCAAACATAATTTGTATATTATTTGTTTATATATGGCTTGTAAATTTGATGAATCTCTCGAGAATCCTTCAGAATTAAAGAGACTACATAGGTGGAAGACATATTATGTCTGTTATTACTAAGGGCTAGGTTATTCAGTATTTCTTCAGATAATTGAGATTACTAAAGGGGAACATAAGAAGAAACCTACCTAAAAATGGGAATAAAAATACAATGTTTTGATTGTTAGCAATAACAGTTTTGCTAACAAACCCTGGTCATTTTTCATTCCGATTATATTTTTTCTCCGCCTTTCACACCTGCTTTTCATGATGAATCGTGGCTGTTGCGCTACCTGCACAAGCTCTGCTGTAGCAACGCGCATTTGGGATTTGCAGTGGTTTATTTTTAAAGGAGTTATGTGAAAATGATCTTTACATGTTTGGATTCAAAAGTACCCTTGAAAGGAAAAGCAAAAAACCACAATCTACATAGATCAGATCAGTTATAATTGTTCTGATTGTCCAAGTTTGCCTGGTAGAAAGTGAATAATTTGATTCATTAACAACTTCAGCAGAATTGTGGTGTTCAGCATCCCAGATACCTCCTGGTTTCTGCATTACATAAATCTGTTAAACTTTCAGCAGTGGGCTACTCTCTGGGTTTATTCTTCCCCAGACAGGCGGCAGTTCCACATACAGTCAAGGTTTAAGCTTTTTCACTCTGTTTAGGCGAAAAGGTTTTATTTCTGAAGCAGCCATTATCTTGAGAGATTAGATCAGTCTTTAAGACCTTGCTCATTAACACCTGACTATTAAAGTGTACATTATACAGCAGACATTAATGTAGAGGCACCACAGAGCTCACTCTGAATATTTGCTCTTTCTTTAAGAAGGGTTTTTTTTGTGAATTATAAGTGTTGCTTGCAGTTTTATACTTTGAACTCCATACTGCTGGTCCCTGTAATAAATGCAGCCCTGGAGGACTCCTCTGAAGAATAACTTCATTCCTTAACACTTGAAAAGAATATGATGAGTCCAGCATTGAGCTGTGGTGATGCTTCATGACTTTTTAATATAAATATTCATTTACATTATTCAGAACTGCTAAACTTTATGGTCCCCATCCTGACTACTTATCATTTGGTAAAACTTTCCTAAAGGAAATATGAAGATTCACCTAAGACATGCAAGATTATGTATCACAGACAACAGTGGAGCAAATCCTATGCTTGCTTCCACCCTTTCAGCTCCAAAGATTTCAGCCCCATTGGCTTTAAATGAAAATATTACAATGAAATTTTGTTAGTACAGAGGCTACAATATCTTTTTTTTTTTTTTTTTTTTGTTTTTATGTAAGAGTTACTTGGCAATGAGTGGATAGGGTTTTCTTTTTGCCTGATGCAATTTGAGAGATGAAATATCACGAGGCTGAGACAAGAAGCACTGTTTTGAGGACAGAAACTGCAAAATAGAGACCTCTTCTGAAGAAAAGGAAAGCTCAGAGAAGAGCAGGAAGCACAATCAGCATGGGTCAACCTGTCCGGCTGCTGCTGGGCAGCACGGAGCCAGACAGACAGCAGCTGGAGGGGCAGGACGCAAGTCCCAGCAGCCCTATGGCCACCAGCACTAAGAGGAGGGACTCTGACACCTTTGCCTTCACGTGGAAACGAGCTCCCCTGAAATCAGTAGAACTCTTTCTACTGACTGAAGTAAGCTTTGGATCAGGAGTACAAAGGAGAAATCCAAAGGAAAATAATGTGTGAAAATAAATTCATTCTGAAGTGACGTTAGATGAGAAGAGCACAGAGACGACACCTCTGATCTTCCCTTTTACAGAGCTCTTAAAAACCCGAGTTCCTTCATTTGCACAAAAGTTTCATCTTAAGGAAGTTTCTAAGACAACCACCACACAGCAAGAAAGAGATTGCCAGAGCTGAGATGTTTCCCTCTGACATTGCTTTGAAAACGATTAGCCTAATTCTCTCAAAACTTGACAATTAATTGAAATTTGGTTACTTTCAATCACTGGAATGAAAGGAAAAAGGGGAAAAGTATAACAAGGCAAAGCTGGAAATAAATTACCAAGCCTCTGTTCTGATTGCTTCAGAGTTGATAAACCTTTCTGTAGTACCCATGTGTCAAATGTCCACAGAAATACAAACACCAAAATTGAGTCAAATCCCCAGGAATTCCAACTGGCTTAGATTGTGAGGGACCATCCACAACTGGATGAAGCTGCACATCACTCCTAACACCACAAGCTGAATTTCCATATGCTGACTGCTCTCTGTCCAGCAACTGCAAGGGTTAAAAAAAAAAAAAAAAAGTGATTTCCACAGGGGAGGGACATAGTGGTAACTGCTGGATGTATTTCGTCATCCCAGGTTTTAATCCGAGGAGCAGAGAGAGGGATGGGGTATTGCCGTGCACTGACTATGCCTCGCGGATCACTGACTTCACACCTGGGGGGTACAGAAGACAGTTGAAGTGTTTGAAATGTATGGAAGGAAAAAAAAAAAAGCAGCTAAATATCTAGGAAGTTAAGGGTTTTAAAATGACTTCCAAGGCTGAAGTTTTGCTATCAGGCTCACAAGGCTCCTGCACTTACCTTGCAGAAGGATGGCAGAAATTTTAATTGCTTGGTAGGAAAAAGAGACTGTGGGAGAATAATTCCTTTACTCCTTTAGATAAATTGGGGCAAATTCTGGAGAGTTTTTGTGCGAATGCCGCCAGGGACTTTTCAAATTAGAAAACAAGAAGAAGACTGAAGCTCCAAAACAAATCTCAGAGTGAAAGGAAATTATGCTGTCTTTCACTCTTGGGGCATGCTGCAGTGTACAGGGACAAGCTAGCAAACATTTTTTGGATTTACCTCTCTAGACTCAGCTTGATCCCAGTTTAAGAATGGCCTACAGACAGGCCTGATCTCAAATCCTTAGGGACCATTTAAAAATTGAATATCAGTTTTTAAAAAAATCCCCTGCTCTGCTCTACTCTGTGCCTTTGTGACAGAGGAGCTGGAAGAGCCCGGTTCAGTCTACTCATCGGGCTTTAACGAGAGAATTGGAATTTGCAGAATTCCTATTTTTTTTCTTAATAATTTGGACCATTAGCTGTTAAAATAAAACATAATATGCCAGAAGTAAACATTACACTGAATAAAGCAACCACACCCCGATTAATTTACTTTCTTTCTAATTTGACAGCAGAGTTCAGAGAGGAAGACAACAGAAAATCACATTTTCTCAGCTTAGTTTAGGGAGGTCACTCCGAGCAACACAAAGGTTGCTCATCTGGGCAACGAAACGTTACCTCCAATTACTTGCAAGTTCTGGTCACTTTTTGTACAGGCTGTTCATTGTCACGTCATGGAAACCATCTGCACATTTTCACCTTTGCAAATATTTCTCCTGAGACACTGGATTTTATAAATTTCTTTCTCCTCCATGGCTTTTCATTCCATTATAATTGCATTCCCTCTCATAGAAATTGTCTTCTTTTAAGCGTTTTGCCTTCTTTCTCCCTTTCTTTGCAGTTATCATTGGATATTGGGGGGGGGTGGGGGCAGGGAATATAGAAGAAAGTGGGAAAAATGCCAGAGCTGCCATTTATTTTGAACAGCTTCTCTAATCCATGCTTTTTTTTTTTTCCTCCCCTTTGCCTTTACATTCAATATAACCTTGTTGTTTAAATATTGTATCCTTTGAGAAGCTCATCCCTAAACCACTGTTACAATAACAATTAAGGTGAAGCACTAGCTGTCTCAGCGGTTCTTAAGCTTGCTCTTCAACCTTAATCTTCCATCCCTTTCTTCAAATCTACCTGTTCTCCACACTCCATAAAACCTGAAGACTAGCATTAAAGCCACACATACATTTTTACATGAGACCCAAATATAAAGGTAATATAGGTATGGGATCATATCATCAAGGCTTTAATAGAGGGAATGAATTCAACAAAAAGTTGAAAAAAAACCAAGAAAAATCAAAATCACCATGAATTTTATAATATACTTTACATATGCATAAAAAGACTTAAAAAGAATATAGATGCTGCTGGTTAGATTTTCACTGTCTAAGTAGGTTTTATTCAGTGAAGAACTGTTTGATTTAGGCACTTTGAGAAAATACGCCTTTTTATGATTTGGTTTTGTACCAGTCAATAAGAAATACCAGGGAAAAAGATTTATTTCATCACTATAAGCTATGGAACTGGGTAGATTATTTTTGTCACTTCTGCAGTGCAGTAGTGAGGTCTATTTGTAGAGAACCAGAACACTTATTTGATGTGGGTGCTTTTAAATAACTTAATTGCAAGGCAGATGGTAAGAAACAAAAAAAAAACCCTGGTGAAACAAAACAAAAAACCCTGCATAAAGGTGAAAAATTGCTTGAAGAATGCTGTGGTCTCACAGGGAGAAATCTTTCTATTTGTAGCTGGTAACTGCAGACTCCAAGTCTGTGATTAGCCTTTAATGTAGAAGAGGTAACACGATGTAGCTGATGAAAACATGTCAACACAGCATGAGGAAAAGAACAATAAGGCAACTTTTCCCTCAAATGAAAAGTTTCAGATCTTCAAACATGCTCTGTCTTCAGTAGCAACAATTGGGAAAAAGGAAAAAACCAAACATGCTTTAGCATTCGTACAAAGCATCCAAAATTTTTTATCAAATTTCTTCAGGCTTGTTAACATTATGGGCTGCGCAAAATCTAGTTTTTCCATTAGATTCCCAATTTTATATGCAATATGATATCATGGGAGAACCTGGTCGCAGGACCAAACACAACTAAAAGGTGCGCTCATCTTGAAGACATTGGTGATGCTGCCGGTGCATCCTTCCAGGTGGAGCACGGCCACAGAGGTGGAATATTTGGTGGTCTTACGGGGAACTCGGCAGCTGGAGAGGTCTCCTGAAGTATGTGAAAGCTGGCAAAAAGGCCCTCGACCCTCGCCGTGCTACCTGCTTTAACCACCTTTGTGATAATTATATTATAGATGGATACAGAGAGAGGTGCTTCAAGCCAAATAGCTCAATACAGAAGAAACCAAAACATGACCGGAAAGCAGTATTAGCCATTACTTATGCAATACCTATTTCCACAAGCCAAAGCTAGAGTGGAAACGCTAGCTGAAATGACACCTATCCGTAGGCAATATAAATGTTTAGGGGGCAGGAGGTGGGAATCAAGTTGTGCTATATTGCAGTCAAGAACCTCAACCCTGGTAGTCCCTGAGGGATTTCACCTCGGCCCAGGCAGGGCGTTAGGAGCATATTACCAAGAAGATGCAAAATGGATTGAATCAGTAATCAATAGAAAAGAAAAGGTAGTGTATTTAGTTGACAGATCATGGTAATAAGCACTCCAAGAAAAGTAGTTTTCTGTGTAATGACTGTAAGAGGAAAAAAAAAAAAAAAAAAAAAATCTGACCTGAAACTGTAAATTCAAATGTAGACTTACAAATCTTCCTGGTGACTTCAAAGTTATTACACTGTTTAAACAGTGTGTGTGTGAATAAGTCAGATATCTTGTTTCTGAGGAGTCGCAACTGTTGTTTTAAGCAATGTTGACTTCTGACCATGGCTAAATCTAAGTAAACTGGAAAAAAAAAAATCGATGCTGGGATTAAAACATCATATATGGGCTTTGTGAGATGCGTGTTGCTGTTTAAGGAAAGGATAATAATTTTGCATTTTTTGGGGGGAGGAAGAAAGGTATGGGTACTCTCAAGTGTAAAACCCAGACTTAGATGTGAAAGGACTTACAGATCCCTGAGTAGATATATTTAAAGAATTACTGAGACTATTATATGGGAGATTATGAGCAATAGCAGTGAAATTAATAAGAGCTCTCTGCAGGGTTTTCCCTCTAAATTTCATGACTGCCAGATCCTAATCTCAGGTACGAGTTGTGCATTGTTTGGTACATGGAAAATGCTGCTGCAGTGCTGCCTGCATACCCATTAGCAACATTATTTTCTCCTTCTTCTGAGATTCTCTGAGATATATTGCCCTTCTGAGATTAAAATCTAGACCTAAATCTTCAAAGCAATTACGTAGACAAAAAGCGGCAATCTCCTCCTGCCGTACAACGTTCAGGGAGTAGAAATCGCCAGATCAGAAAGCGATGGTAGATTATCAACCCCAAGAAAAGGCATGATATCCTGCAGGAGTGATCAATACATGAACAAATATTCCTACCTTGATCTCGCTCCTCTATAAAGCTGCAGGAGTTTGTTGCAGATTTTAATGGAAAGACAATTGGACAATATAGATTTTTTTTCTCCCCAGGAAAGGGTGCATTTAAAGAGCTAAAGCAAAACAAAGGAAGAATGGAAACAGAAGGAAATCCACACTTTCAGCCTGGTTTTGTTTTCTTCCTTTGTTCGAAATAAAATACTACTGATTTTTTGGTCTCTCTGAATCCTATTTTTTTTTTTTTTTTTTGAAGCTTTATTGAAAAGAAATGAATAAGCAGAGAGAAAGAGGTTGCTTTTGAGGTCCTCAGAAATTGGATTTTTGCAATGTATTTTACCTGCTCATTCTAATTACTGGGAATAATATAAAAGTGAATCAAACATTTTTACAAAGAAAAGATTATAATGAATCAACCCCAAGTCACATTATTCTGGCTTTGTTCCCACATGCACTTAAACAAGTAATGGCGTCTGCAATCGCCACCTTGGTATTTATTACTTATTTTAAAAGGCAGGAGGCAAGATTTTTAAAATGATTAGTGTCATTGTGATTCCACAACCATCAATAAGTGAGGAGGGTTTTTTTGCCACCACAAAGAGACAATTTCAACCTAAAAATACACAGGGAGAAACTTTGCCTACAGTGTCAACAGACCTGGAATTTCACTGAAAGGAGTCAATGAACTCCTCATTTTCCGAGTTGGGCATTCAATTATGACGGCAGAAATCAGCATATTTTCATGCCTAATTCATACATAAATTGTGTGATGAATTTGGATATTTTAAAATTATAATTGCACATAGCAAGTGATAGATAAACTGTGGTCTGCATAATATATTGCCTGTAATCTAACACAAACCAGGTTGGATCTTCAAACATTTAAATATTTCTTGGTACTACTGACATGAATGGCAATCAGAAACAGATACCTGGGAGGATATGGATCAAAATCACTGTAATCTGGGTAGAAAGTACTTTTTTACTATATTACAGAAGAAGAAACTGAGGAAACTTTTTTTTTGAACAGTTTACCAAAGATTACAGAAGACAAGCAGGTCAGAAAAGGATTAAAATTAGAAGAATTTTAGAGTCTGATCATGAGCCATGGTTCTTTTATGCTATTAAAAGTAAATCCACTGAGGTTAACAAAAAAATGTTGTCTATGAAGTTTTCTTGATTTTAAACAGAAATAATTAAGTACTGCTGTAGTTGTCTCAAGAAACAAATCCTTCTAAAGATCAAACATCTCCTTTAAGATATAGAGGGGATTAAATGCTATTGCAAAAATTTTCAGTAACTGTATTTGAAGCCATGAATTATGTATGTAGAAAAAGACCTGTAGCAGAAATAAAATAAAGAAACCCACCCAACTATAGATGGCATTATAATTTCAGGTACAGAAGAAAGCGTCTCCTATTGTGAACCATCGCACTTAGTTGTAAGTGACAAAGTTATACGATACTGCAACAATAAAAAGGGAAATTTAGATCTGCAGTAAAAGAATTTAAATGGATTTTCGTCTACCAGGGCCCTCAAAAATCAGCACTGTGCACCATTTACACTCACAAGATGGTTATTCCACATTGCAATAGACATTTTGATGTGCATATACGTTATTTAACATTATTGAGAGGGAAATGATGCTTAGCTAGCGTAAAAACAAGATTGTACATAAATCACGTACTCTTGAACGTCTATAGGAATTTGTTTACTGGTAACCTCTTATAAGTTTCACTCTGTATTTTGTTCAATATTCATCAAGTATTTTAAGCAGCAGCTAGTCTTTATGTAGGAGGAAATAATCGCTGGGCTCACGGCAGATATATGAATGCATATTGTGACTGTAGCTCTCCCAAACCACTACGGGAAAACGTTCAAGGGGTGGTTGAATGGTGGTGGTGCATTGCCTGGTTACACTTTGCCCTTATCATTTAAAAAAAAAAAAAAAAAAAAAAAAGCCTTTTAAAGAGCTGAACCCAGGGTCCTTCCCCAGGCAATACGGCCCCTGACTTTGTAAGTGGTCTTCTCCAGGGCAGTGGTGCTGTTTAGGGATGCTTGATTTTAAAGCATGCCTCGGGTGCGATTGGAAAGGAAGGACAGCTCAGGGACTAAGGAACAAGCCATTTTGCAGAATATGCAAATTTATATTTTCCTTCTCCCACAGATCTCTTTTAGAAGCTTGGCCAACGTTATGGTACAGCTCTTGGCTGTCCAGCTATCAGGAAACAACCTGTTTTTCTGGGCAGAACTTGCGCTATTCTACTTTTGCCCAGGATTTCCAGACACCCACCTAGCACTATGGTGCACTAGTTTCAAGTAACTGTCACAAGGTTTGTATGGAAAGAAACATGGCTTAGTTTCTCTGAACATTATCAAAGAGCCGCTTTAATTGCTCCAAATACCTTCCTCTTGTTTTGTGCAGTTTATTTGACTGTGCGGGCAGGACAGACAGATGGGCACCTAAAACCTGCACCCTGATTGAGTCTCAGTTTTGGAGAGATATAAGCAGACCTGTAGGCATAGGAAAATTCTAACACTAAATTCTGAGCTACCCATGGAGTTCCAGTGACTTCAGGATCTGGTGGTGGTGGGATGCGTAACAGTTCTGGGCAGAGGAGAAGAGGCATGTCAGAGTTTTACTGTGAAACCAGCCCCTGGCTACTTCGTGGGCCAGGTTTCTGCTGTAAAATTGAGACTGCAGCAGATCCCTATTTCATAGGCATGTTATGAAGATAAATACACTTACAAGGTGTTTTGATATGCTCATGTATAAAGTCTGTGGAATGCTCTCAGTAATTTTATTGGAACTAAAACTGGAGCTTAATTTCCTTTCCTAAGATTTATATTTCTGGCGGTTCTTTTTAAGGTTTCCAGAGGGAAAAAGCATTGAAGATTGTAAACCAAAAAGAAAGAGTCTTTAATCCTTTGATTAAACGGTTGTTCTAATGGTGAGGACTATCACCTGAAAGGAAGGTTTTACTACTGAAATATCATTAGATACTATGACTGAGATACTTAGTATGTGCTATAAATTTCTCTCAACTACTGCCGATACTTAAATATAGTCCACATCTAAACCTCACATCTAATCGGCTAACTAATCAACTTATTAATCAATGCCTCACAAGTAGTCCTGACCTCTCTTAAGACCACAGCATTATCAATGATCCCGAAAGGCACTGATCTGAGATTTGAAAAACCTATGCAGTATACGAGTCATACAGTTAGGATTTTTATTCAGTATTTTGACCTTGAAACCTCTTGATTCATCAGACTTGTCAGTGACATAAGTAAGATCAGGTCTTGGGCATCTGGGGACCCTCTGGCAGCCTTGTTTCATTTTCACAAGAAGTCACCGGCATGCAAATGGCACAGCCGGCAGCCCTGTGTCAGCCAGACGGTCCCCAGGGCCAGCAGACCTGGTCGCCGAGGGGTTTTCCATCGCAACTGACAACCATCACTCTTCACCCAGCATCACTCTGGCGCTCATGGCAAAAGAGACCGAGCATCGCTAGGCTCCCGATGCATTTGATGTCCTACAGCCGGATTACTCCACAAAACTTGCAGACAGCTGGATGTCTCAAGACATCCACTACCTCAAGAATGGTCTATTTTATTCTGCGGACTAGGCCGGCTCCTGACAACCTGAGATCTGGAGCTCATGAAAGAGGAAAAGCCATCCTTGTCAAGTCCTGTGGCAGACGTAACTCAGCTGCTTGGAAATCAAGCCAGACGAATTTGATTTCAAACAACATGCTTTTCACACCAGAGTCAATAGACACGTTTGGGGGCTTTTTTTTCCTGTTGGATTGAGAATGATAAAACCTATTCATGACAAGCACTTCATGAACAATGTGACTCCGAATGTAAACGTCCTCTTTGTTTAGCTGCAGCTGCAGCTCTGTCACACACTGTAGTCACAAAAGACTCTATCGCGCATCCTTAATGGGATGCTTTACAGCCTTTAGTCCTGCCTGGTGCTAATCGCTGACCTGGATGCAGGTCCAATATTTAAACAGACTTGTTCCTCAGAAACTGGTGGAGGATAATGATTCTAATTCCACGAACACAGCAATAGTACAGACACATGTTTCCTTCCTGCTCCTGTCAATTCATATTCCTGGTTGTAGTGGATATCCTAACATCTTCTACACCAGTATTACCAGTTCTCACAAACAACTAATTGTTCTCTAGCTCATCATTACAGTCAGTCAAACTGGGGTTTTAATTTTGTCTTTTTTTCTCCCCAACACTAAGCAGCAGCAATGCCATTTCTGTCCTCAACACAGTTGAGAATAATAGATTTAATTCCACTTCCAGCTGTTTGGTTCTAATTTTCTACTAGTGTCGGAGGAAGTTTGAGTAGCAAAGAGACATACAGCTTCCAGTGAACGACAGGGTGTGCTGCTTCGGTGCAGTCAGGTGGCAATTCCCTTGTACTCATCAAGGCAACAGAGGACATACGCATCAATATTAGGTAAAGACTCCACACCAGGACTCCCTTTGTTGTGACAGTAATGACCTCCATAATACTGACCTTTTCCACAACAAGGTTTCAACCACAGATCCAAATTACAGACATTTATTACTAGAGATAAAGGAGTAAATCCATTACTGGTGGAAATAATAGATAGTTTATCTTTTATGCACACAAGTCTCTGTAAGGGGATCTGGCGTATCCTTTGCCAGTGACTTACAGAAGTATTGCTGGAGCAAGGCAGAACAGGAGAAGCTGGATAAGGGAGCTGCTGGTGGGGATTGCATGAGTTTGCTGTTGCAGCCAGGGCAGCGTTTGAGAGTTGTGACCTCCAAGTCCTTTCCTTATCTGCATCTTTTGAAGGTTTCCAGAGGGAAAAAGCATTGAAGATTGTAAACCAAAAAGAAAGAGTCTTTAATCCTTTGATTAAACGGTTGTTCTAATGGTGAGGACTATCACCTGAAAGGAAGGTTTGGAGCTTTGTTTCTCCTTCTGTGCATACAGCTACTGCTACTACTACCAACATTTCTTTGCCCTTCCCATACCGTGCCTGAAACCATGGAACTAACCTCTTTGCTGAAACAACGATTTGCTAGTGAAAGGTCACAATAACCACACTCTCTCTCCTGAGGTAATTTTACTCTTACACGTCTTAATTTTATTCTTCACAAGGCATCAGAAAGTGCAAGTAAAGATCAAGGGTTTAAGTGAGGAAATTTACCCAGCGATAGCCTGAGCGATCATTTTCCCCTCGGTTCAATTATAGGAGTCTGATGTGTTCTTAACGAGGGATTTTGGTTTATGGGCTGTATAGTGCCCACTCTTGTTCTACATCTTCCTGGTACCTTTAGACATCTCCTGTTGCTTCAACAGGGGTAGTATTAATAAATTAATTATTAGAAGAATACACATAGCCTCAAGGATTACGCACGAGCTATTAACAGCAATACGTAGAGGATAATATATGCTGTTTACCAGCTGAAATAGTAATCAGGCTGATTTAGGTTATCAACCCTCTCGCAGCACAAGGCAAAATTAAAATGAGCTACTAGGAAGTTAATTGGAGATGTTTGCTTTTTCAATACAGTTTATGCACCAAGACAGAAAAAAATGGTGCAACAATTGCCATAAGCAAGTTGAGACAAATGGCATTAAGGGAATGGGTACAACTAAATGTAATATATAGATCTTTATGTGGAAAGCAATCTTGGTAAATCATTTTCATCTTTTCTGATAGAAGTAGACTGAGGAGCTGGGAGATTTTGCCAAGAATTAGTTGCATTGGTACTTTAAATCAACGTTGTTGGGTTTAAAAGCGGGCAACACCTCTGTGCCATTTCATGTTGAAGATGAAAATTTTTTTTTTTAGTAGACCAGGTGCAGGGTTGACTGTCTCAAAATGTAAAATTTTGTGAAATCACGTAGAAATCTGGGGAACAACTTTTTAGCATAGCAGTGGCATAGACTGAAAGCAAACCTCTAAAGGATGTGAATCTCTTTGGATTTCAGTGCTCAAGGTTGAAACCAAAGAGGAGTCTAGAATCAAGCATGGGAATAGAAAATGTCCTGTAAAAGGACCAAACCCCCCTCATTTCCTCACACATTTTGCCTTATAGTTGCAACTGCAGTTTTATGGAAGAAGCACCACGATTTCCGAGTGAATGCTTTCACCTAATTGTTTTATTCAAAACAGTTCTGTACGTGAAAATGCACAGTTGCCCACAAGACAAGCTTTTATTTCATGCAGGTAACACAGCTAGGCTATAACCTTTCTGACATTTAGGGGGTTTGATCGCTGTCGCTAAATGCTTAACAAGCAGAGATTTGATTGTGTGGCACAAAGCCTGCATAACTTATTTTTAATAGTCTGATAAAATCCATTGCACAGTTGAAAGATGCATAAAGATTTGGATAGTGGAAAGGACTATCCATACAAAGATTTACACAAACGGCTGTGTTATGGGAAGAGCGATGGAGTGTTAAACTGCTGGGAACCATTTGAATAAGAGCATATTTTGAGGATGGGCTAAATACTGTCGTTTTAAGGAGTCCATGAAAATCAGATGGTTCAATATCTTTCTAAAAGGATGAGAGTATCTGATCGCAGCAAAGCAAAAAAAAAGGTCTCACTGCGTACTGCTCTTTGTAGCATTTGTTATCTATTTACATCAGCCCTGCTGAGTCTGTAAACATCCCTAAACAGGAGAGCAAACATGGTGCTGGTTGACATCCATAGCAAACTTCCTGTAGATTTCCCCTACCATTTTGGGAAGGCCACGAACGAATAAAGCCCTTCCTGAGCTGAGATTTGTCTTTCACTAAGCTGCCACCTTTGCAAGATTTATCTTTGTAGGCTTACATGCACCCCTGAAATATATTAGGGGTTTAAAATGGAAAGCCAGACTGATCCTTGATTACAGTACCTCTTATTACAATTCTACAAGGCAACAGCAATAAGAAATTATCATGTGTGATACAAAAAACTAACCTGCACATCTTCATTATAATCATAAGCGATGGTCTGTTTTAAGAGAGTGTAGTTTTAATTAAGCTGGTCTTTGAGGGGGAAGTTGATGGGATTACATAAAGAGATCTCTTTTTCCTCATAATGAAGGTTGGTATAACTTTACAAAATTCAATTATTTCTATCCAATGCTGCATAAGAAATATTTGGGAAACGACTGAAACAATTCTTAAAGCAAATTATACCACTGTCAGAAAACAAGAAATCAGTGTGTCAAAACATGAGGATATTTCTATACAAAGCATCTAGCAAGTGACTGTATATAGACGATCCCTGTCTGAATATTATATTCCTCTCATTAATTTTATCTACAGCTAGAAAGAGAAATATTTTGTTTGCCATTTGAAATTAAAAAAAATAATAATCCAAATGAAAAATGTCTTCAAACGTAATCCAAAGAAGGATGCAGAAAAA
Source organism: Pelecanus crispus (assembly GCF_030463565.1). Taxonomy (NCBI): domain Eukaryota; kingdom Metazoa; phylum Chordata; class Aves; order Pelecaniformes; family Pelecanidae; genus Pelecanus; species Pelecanus crispus. Next base: position 48,240,426 of record NC_134649.1, read on the forward strand.
TGTTACGCTTTAATTCATCTAAAATTACTCAGTACTGTAAAAACCTAGGTACAGGTTTACAGCTTTTGAGATTCCCAGACAACTACATTTTCTGCAGTAAAACTGGATCTATAAAACTCAATCCACTATTCTCACATATATGTTTTTAATAAGTGGATTTTATATACTAGTTACCTAAAGGCAGACCTAATGTAACAAGAAGTCTTATACCATGGACGCTCTACTGTTTCTGTTTCTAATTAGATCAACTGGTGTTAAAGCTAGAGATGCTCCACGATTGGCCTGGGGAGCCCTGGGGAAACTGGCTGGCTGGATAAACACAGAGCTGAATAAACATATAGAGCTTGTTAAACTATTCCTGTACGCTGATCTAATACCACCGACATCAATGCCAAGCTTAAATTGAAGGAACCAGAGTAATAAGGAGGTAGCGCAAGGCACGATACTACTTGAAGGCTTTTTGGCATATTTTTCTAACAGTAAACACAGTGCAGTCTAATCTGGCTGTAGTTTACATGAACTGCCACAAAATATGTCTTTTTAAAGAGAAGTTTCTTTTCTTCTTTTAGATGGCTACATTTTAAAGCTTCCACCCTGCATTTTCTTCCAATGCTGAAATGTGCTGAGAAGGGAGACTAAAGTCTTTAAAGGATCCAAAAATGACATAGAAAAAGTGAATACATTTTCTGGTTTTAATCCACTTTTTATCTACCTCTGTCTCTGTGGGAACTGTGATTATGATGCAGCATGTATAGATTTTAATTCCTAATACCTCAGTATTAATTATAATACTAAGTAATTTACCTGGTCAAGTGAATCTATATTATTGTCCCCGTTTGTTTCATTTTTAACATTCTCCAAACTGTGTCTCTGTAATCAACAATTATCTGCATCCTTGCACTTGTGCTCCAGATGGAAAGCAGGTAAGCAGATGCTTGGATGAATAACTTATTGGTGATGGATCCTTCCTTGCTGCAATTCATGCATATCGTTACAGATCTTTTTCACTTCTTCAGCAAACTTTAGCCTGTAAATCCTGGAAATCAAAGCATCATTACCATCCTTCAGGTTCCTAATGCAAACTAATAATATTATCATTGGTGAGGCTATTTGTTTGGCTTGTTTTGTTTTTTTTGGGGGGAGGTAGGTTGTTTTTTAACCTATAGTAAAGAAACACATGGGAAGCCACATGCTGGATGTGTCTGGCAAACTGAACTGGATTCATCAACATGTAGGACATGCTAGCATCAAAAGTAACATAGAATGTTATGCAATTTTGTTTTCTATCTCTAGGATAAAGGCTCAATTGCCAGAACTTGTGAGGGACCGGCAAAGTTTGGGTTGCATTCATCAAGTCACAAAAAGACAGATCCTCTCAGGTTTTGAGACTGGCCTTCTTGAAAGCCCTCTTTGAAACCAGCTCTAGACAGGGCTGCTACAGACACGCGTGCTTGCACCCAAGCCAACATACAGTCTTTCACCTACTTCCCACCTTGTTACACTCAAGATACTTGAGCACGTTGGAGAATTACTTTGTGATACTACTGTCTATAAAAATAAAAGTAAGAGGAGATGCAAAGACATCTATAAATGGGTATTATAGCTACAAAGCTTTACTGCAGAACTTGAATAAGATACCCACTTGAGTTACCAAAAAAATCCCCTTTAATTTTGTGCCCACCCCCACCATCATCCTCTGTGTAAAGCCCCTGAAGCCCATCAGTGCCCCTGGCACAGAAGAGGATTCAGGGAGTGCCACCCCACCGCAGAGGATTTCTGAGCACTTTCCTCTCTTTTTCATGCTTATTTGCACTAAATGGGCTGGTCAGACCCCTATGGTTTGAGAGAAGGAGATTGATGGAGCCTCAGAGAGGTGCTGAGATTGTGGCTCAGAAGCAGACCTTCTCCAGCACTGCTGTGGGTTGTTCTGTAGGGATATTAAGCCATTATTATTTAGATATGCAAATATAAATATAGGTGCCAAGGCTTAAAATAATTTACTATTTTCACTAGCTTTAATATTTGCACTTTTGACTTTAATTTTCTTTCACGCTAAGCATTAGTCACCCCCCAACATGTACATATAATTAAAAACCAAGACAAAATAATGGATTCTCAAGTTATTCCAAGGTAATTCTCATCCATACAGCAGCATTTTATTTTGCTCAGGGGATGTGGAAAGTTTAAGAATTATCGACTTGGTCTGAGTCCATATGAAGTCAGCAGAAAAACTCCACAGCCAAGACTTCTCAGCTTCTGCAGGCACATTTTTTCACACTTTTTTTGCATTTGTTAATTTTGATGTAGAGAGGGGGCCATTAGTGTTTTGATGCAGAATGCACAGCTAGGTGTTTCAGGTTAGGTAGACAGGGTTGACAGCATTGCACATGAACTAAATCATACTAGCACTGTGCACTACAACAGCAATTTTACCAAAACCCAGAAAAATTGAAGGCCAAATGGTGTTAGAAACAGCTTCCTTCTCCCAGCTGCCCTTGGCCCCCCCAGCAAGGGATGCTGGTTTTCAAACATGAAATTGGTATGAAACAGAAGATCGAGGAAGATCAGCTGGCAAAAGTGCGTAATAGGTGTTGTAGCCTGATGTAAGAAATGCCCACGTGATTGGAGGCAGAAGTGGAGTACGATTGCAGAAAAACTGCTGAGGAGGAAATGGAGCAGGGTGTCCTAATGCAGGTTGGCAGGAAGCGTACCTCCTTCCCCCCCGCCACTTTATTAATTCAAGGAGTAGCGCCCAAGAGTAGAACAGAAATGTCTTACAAACTTTGTGCTAATGACATGTAATATAGGAAATGCAAAATGTATGATGAAGAAAAGTTAAGAAGGTCTACTAGAAGTACCAGAGGTGATTTTTATAAGACTGACTCGGTTGAATAGCATGGATTGTTACCTACTGACATTTTGTTTTCCCAAGGATCTGGGAAAAACGATGCGTTCGCTACAAAAATAAAATCGCTGGGGACCTTTAGAAGCATGAATTCACAAGGGAAAATAAATGCATTGAAAACAATTGATATTAGCTGGTGTTACAGAAGCTGCAACAACTTCATGAAAATGATGGGAAGCATGGGTCACAAAGAGCGACAGTGGCACCGGGAGATGGCCTTCCGCTTGCACCAGAATGTCTGTCCAAAGAGATGCATCTGCAGAGGGAGTAGGTAACATCCACAAGCACTTCTGCAAAACGTGACCTCTGAACAGCATGCCAAGTATTAGATAAAAGAAACCCATGCTTGAAAGAGGCAACTTAGTGTGTAGCTACACTAAGTTCTGTAAATTGAGAGGTTTTGTGAATTATTCTATTTTAGTCTAGTTTTCTGGGCTCTCTCTCTCACAGCTGAATGACTACTTCCAGCCGATACCCATTATGTGACATCTAGTACCCTATACTTATAGCCAGTGATGTCTTTGTAGTCTTCTCCTCCACACAGTACAAACAGTGGACATTGATCCACCGACCACTTAGCAGAATTGTGAGGTGCAGTAATGAAAGTTCATTGTAATTCCCAGACTCCATTCTTCTAGTTTTCTCTCCCTTAAGGAAAATCAATGTGAAAAGTGACCCACTTATCTGATACTTCACATCCAGGAAGCTACAACCACAAATACAACCCTAAAAAACTGGAAACATACAACTGGTGTTTTCTCAGATGGCTGATTTCTTTTGTTTTAAAGAAAAAGAAAAAAATAAAAGAGAAAAAAAAAACCAAACCAACCAACCAAACAAACAAAAAAAAAACCCAAAACAAACCCCCAAAACCCAACTCCATGAAAAACCCTGAAGAAAACAAAAAGATAAACAAGCCCCCCCAAATTGGTATGAATGGAAAATCATGCTAGAGTTAACCACAAAGCATTCTGAGGGCATTAAAAAGTATCACCAAGAATACTGTAATTGTCTTGATAGCTAAGGCTGTTCAACAGTGATTGCACTTGGCTATGCCTTCAAAACAGAAACCACATTCAACAACACTGCCAGCTGTATCAAAAATAACACTAATAAAAGCCTTTGTATTTAGTTTTGCTTACACTTTTAAATTTCCTTGTCCATTTATCTCCAATCAGGCCTGACATTTCAGTCCTGGGGTTAAAGAGCTTCCAGTTCCATTATAGATAAGCTTACAGGTATTGATTTGAGCACTTCCCACCCCCAGTCAGAACCAGGTATCTGTAGAGGACAGAAAGTTTTCAAATCCATTGCTGCGTAGCAAAAGTGAAATCAGAAAATGACGCAGATCAAATGAAAGCATAGGAACCGTTTAGGTTCTACTCAGAGCATTATTCATGGCTCCAGAGGTCACCTTTGCTGGAGCAATCATTAATAAGCAGCGCATTTTGCGAGGATTAACACCCACTAAACCTTTGCATTTATTCTAGAGACGGAGATCAACGTGCTACTTTAATAGAAGGACTAACAACATTGCTGAATGGTTTCTTTCCCTCCTTCATCCTCTTTGTGGGTGGTAGAGCCTCAAGAGTTCAGAGGGCTTGTTTTCTGGTTTATTTGTGTGTGCGTGCACGAGTGCTTGGGTGTATGCGTAGCTGGAAACTAATTAGTCCCTGTGTTATCAAAGCATTACCAAGTGCAGAGTCTATGAATGGGGTTGCCCATAACTGTGTTCAGTCACTGTAAAATGCAGACCTAAGCAAACTAGATGCAGCAGACAAAGACTGAAGTTCAGAAAGAGGAAAGAGTTTTGTGGAACACAAACAAGGACTGAAGTAGTTAATTTTGATTCCTCAGTGGATCTAGTGTGAAAAAGACCAATAAGCTCAATATTTGTAATTGTGTCTTTTTACACTCAGCAGAACAGCTAAATGTACACCCTGTTCAAACAGATTACGTTAAACCTGCAGATCCCTTTTCTTTTAGTTTCTGCCTCTCCCTCCCCTCCCCTCCCCCCCCCCCCCGAAGTAAAACAAAATCTCCAAAGACTACCAAAGAAACAGCTATTCTATATCAAGGTGTATTTTCTATAATTACGTTAGTTTTTCTACATTCTTCCACATGACTCACAGTGCTAAAACATACAGAGAAGACATGCTATTGAGACTTTGTGCTCTCTCCAGTTGTACAGTAAGAGCATAATAAAGGTTTAAAAATAATAAAAGCCCTCTTTAAACAAAAAGAAAAAAAAAAAGCATGTGCATTGCTTTCAGAGCAAATTCCTTTCCTCTTCCTGGAAGACTGCAGAAAAACTCCATAAGGCCACATGTATGTTAGTATTTGTTTGAGCTGTGGGGCTTCTCTTCAGTCCAGGTCTATGAGCTGATAAGCCATCTAAAGATGTCTCCCATTGAATAAATAGCAACACACTGTAAAAATGACTGATCTCATTGAGTGGCTAAATCAAGTCATGATGTATGGAAGCAGTAGTAAGCATTGACTTTAATTATTGCTCTCCAGTAACTTGGGCGCTTCATTGCTGGAGTGATTGTATCACCTCCCTTCCTAATGGTAGTCTCTTGCCCATAAGTCATTAAAAACTGGTTTGTTTTGTTTGGGTTTTCTTAGCTGTTACTCTGCTGCAGCAGCAGACTTCTTGGGGAACTCAGGGTACAATAATCCATTTTTCTGTGTGATTTCAAGGCCTCTTTTATGCAAGATCAGATCACTCACCAAAGCCTGCACTGTGCGTCATTCAACTGTCCATATTGTCCAGCAGCTCAATTAACTTCATAGTACATTTTGATTTTTACTGTAATGCAAATGAATTATTACAAATTTTTGCTCTCAGATTTCCATTGTCCATGTTTTCCAATGTCTGTCTTTGACAAGACTTTCAGGAATATCACAAGGCAAAGGTGGTATAACTGCATGAATTTGAAATTACATACCTTCTGTACTAGAAAAATTGCAAAGGTGCGTTCGTCTAGCATTTAGTTTGCAATTACTGTGTGTGGCAATTTATTTCAGAATATGTCTAACAGGATTGAGGGGATACTAAGCCAATAATTTGAAAAGTAATTACCTGCCGGCAGTACACAGAAATGCTGTGAAGTTTTCAAAAGCAGTGATAGTAGCTTTAGGTAGGGACTTTCTCCAACATCACACAGGATGCCTGTAGTAGAGCCACTTGTTGTATCCACACCTATTTGGTTAGTAACTCAGGTCCAGGAAGCAGTAACTCTGGAGCAATTACTTACTTGAGCAGTGCCTATGGATTCATCAAGATGAGCGAAGAATTTAGAGTAACCAAAATCCTATGCACAGCAAAATGGCAAATAGCAATTTAGGTTGCTTAATAGACGAGTTCTGAAGCAGTAAGTGGCACTGCCTGAATAAAGCACCTTGCGGGATGCGATCACATTCCTTTGTTCAAACGAGTTTCATCTTAGGCCTTAAATTTTGCCTTTGTGATCATAGGTACTAGCTCAAGGACAAGTTGCCATTTGAGCTCAGCGGAAAGAGTCTAGATCATATTAGTCCTTGATCTAATTCACTTTATAATGTTGCTAAAGACATCTTGGATTTATCTACTCTGTCTAAAGGAGAGATAGAAAAACTGACACAGCCACAAGAAGTCAGCAGTAAGCTAGAAAGCTCTATCTCCTTTTGGAGGCATAGTGACAGCTCGTACAAAAAAATGCATGTATCATTTCAAGGCATCTCCAATTTTTACAGAGGCAACAGAGGAGAAAGTGTCTTCCAGACCTTTCCTCAGCAGAGTTTTTGCAAGAAACACTTTGGCCCAGCTCCTGCTAATTCACTTCTGTCTTCCAGCTTATGCTCCAGATTCTATCTGCCATCTACTTTATAGACCAGATCCTATCTCTGGGTTATTTTTAGCCTATAATAGTGGCCTGAAAAGTACTCAAGGACTTTGCGCAGTTCATTCTGAGCTATGGAAACTTCTTCCACTTTGTCAGCCAGAGCCAACTTTTGGGGAGCCCCGTCCTAGACTGCTGAGGTTGCTTGAGTCTCACCCCAGATTGCTTTACAACACAGAGGCAACTGCCCATGCTCTGACACTGTCAAACCCCAAACAGGAGGAGCAAGAAGGCTTAATGGTTGAAAAAGTTTGTTTTAAGGGGCTTCTGACTGCTGAAAACACAATAAGATTACATGTCAAGTAGAGTGGGTTTGTTTTTTTTTTTTAGAAGAACAACTGTTAAGACAGCTTTTTCTGCCAGAATACAGCAATTCTTCAAAAGCAAAACATTTGACAAAGAAATGTCAATGTCAATGAAATTTTGTTTTGAAAGAAAATTGGGCAAAACCACAACATTTTGGTAACATTTCAATGTTCTATCTTGACCTTTAGGAACAGACTGTTTTGATATTCAATTTTATCATCACTTTTATGTAATTTTGAAAAGATATAGGCATGATCTTTAATAGATTATAGTATAGTTCAGAAAAATCTAAATCAGAACTTCACAAGTTTTAATGAAAAAACACAATTCAGAGATTCAGAGTTCAAATTTCAGACATTTAAGTGTTTCAATCTTTCCTGAATGAAAACATTAAATCTTAAAGATACTAATCCACCTTTAGAAGGGACATTTCTAAAATGTTTGTTTCCATTCCCAGTTGGAAATGGGGAAGTTTTAATAGCATTAGTTTCCTCAGGGACAAAGAAATTATGTTCCCAGGCAGTCTTGTTAGACAACCAATGCATAAGCAAAATAATTTGTTTCAACATAGAAAAGATTAGATCTTCAATAAACTTTTAAATCAGCAATGAGAAGCTTGGGTTAATCTGCTGTACGGAACTCTTTGACTGTTTACTCTCGATGCAACTTAGAAAAAGCACTGACATTATTTAAAAGAAAATTTCAATGAGGAAACACCTAAAATTCCATTTCAAATTTTATTCCTAATTAAAAATAGAACTGCTAATGATAATGCCTGTCTACTTTAGAAGGTGCTGCAAGGCTTAATTAATTGTCAGTAAAGCTCATTTGAGATGCTCACACGATGGAAATGTGAAATTGTTTATGTTAATCAGGAGGATGACTACGAGAGCTCTGAAATGGGAGAGAAGCACTCACCATACTGGCCCTGTGGGCTTCCATAGGATGCCTGGCACTTCTATGCACACCCCATGAGTTCCCATAGTCCTGCTGTCCCCATTTTACAAAGAAAGAGCAGGCTGGGACAGCGGAGATGCTTCCAAGGTCATAAAAGAAGTCCTCCAAGGAGGTTGGGTTGAACCCAGATCACTTAAATGGGGTCTGATAAACCATCCTCCCCTGCAGATGGACAATAGAAACCTCGTCTCTTCTACTTTTAGGAGGGACAAAATCTTCACCTTATCTACTGTTACTTCATCTTTCTTCAAAGGTGTCTTAACAGCGACCTCAAGTAAGAGCAACCTCATCATTGCCACCCAGCAATGCCTTTGCATGGGCTGACAAGGAGCACAGAGGCTCAGTCGCACAGCAATGAGCCGCTGCACCTCAACACATCCTGACTGCATTTTTTTTTGGGGGGTGGGGGGAAACAGCCCAAAATGATTGGTACCATGGCAGAGCCCTTGAGGAGATGCCACCAAACTCCTGGTGCAAGTTCTCCACAGTCAGCGGTTGTGTCGGAAACTATGGGGATGCACAAATGCACTCCCAGTTCATAGGGGGGCAAAATTCAAACTAAAAAAAGATGCGCACTCCTCCTCTTTCGCTGATTGAATTATTGTTTTGGTCTACTCAAGACATCCGCATGCCGCGGTGTGTTTTTGCCACCTGACTTCCACGTCCTCCCCACTTGCCATTGCTCAGACAGGCATGCAATTAATTCCATTACAAACTAATGGATTTACACTGAGATTACATTATAATGTTGTGAAGCAACGCCTATGACACAGTTGCACTTTTCTTGGCAGAAACATTCTGAAAACTGCTGTTTCCACTTCTATCCCCTGTGAATACAAATAACTTTTGCTTACTAACGCAAACGCATTCCCCTGCCTGAGCTTCGCATTTGATCTCTGCTGAAGCAGTCCCAAGAGGAAAAATGGAAATCTAAGTAGGTCTGAAGTTTATGTGTAATCAGGATTTATGTCTGTGCTACTTCAGACAAGCAAGTTTCCCTTTTTTTTAAATATGTAAAATACAGAGGGGTAGTTAAATGTTTCAAGAAGACAGACAGCGCCGGGATGTAATCTGAGTGTCGACTCGCATCCTCTGAGCTTAATCTTCTGGAGCTCAGGAAGCGACTGTAGGACCCAGGACTAAACAAAATTATTTCTATTCCTGTTCTAAACCTAATACCGAGTACTGACCCAGTTTTCAAGAAGGGAGGTTTCTGATTACCTGACAGGAGCTCATATTTGTACGAAAAGAGTAGCAAGAGCACATTTAATCTTTTATGCGACTAGTATGACAGCTGCAGTTTCGCGCTCTCAGCTTGCTTGAAGGATGATCAGCGCAGAGCTTATTTTCACACGTTCCAGATTTCCAGATAGGAATATGCATAAACTGTAGTGGCTGTTTACCTGCTTCAAGCACTAATTGTGTGGGTCCTAGCACGAGTACAACGGGAAAGCAGCGTATTTCATGGTTAATACCAGTGAAGAGACACGCAATGCTTAGTGGATAAAAGGCTTGTAGTCCCAGCTGGGAAAATAGTTCCATTATCTCCCAGCTGCATAGACCTTCCATACGGCTCCGTTCTGCCTCGATGAACACTGTGGCTTGCTGAGAGCTTGAAACAGTTCTGCAGAAAATTGTAAAGATCCTGAGACATTTCACTGTTAAGATCTGTAAGTACAGAATTGTGCTGTCTACTGCAATGTGAATAATGCTGGGGGAACTGCATTTTCTGTGGGTGGTTTTTTTTTTTTTTTCCTTCCTCAGTAATTTTCATTAGGATAAGCGGCAGAGAATGAAGACAATTCACTGCTTTATTTATGCTGTATGTCTGTAAATGGCTGATGCTCCAAATGTATACATTCTTGGAAGAGAAATATGTATATAATGAATTTGTATGCATGTGAGGTCTGAGTCAAACCGAACAGGAGACTGTGCTAGTAACAGACACCACAGGTATATTATTTGAGTATATCACAGCTCTGTGCTGCAGTAAAACAGGCAACACAGAGGACGACAGTGCTAATTTTGGCACTTTCATATGACTTTCTACAGCATGTTAGAAGATGAAGTGCGTAATGAGAGCCCAATCCAATTTCTACCAGCTGACAGTGTAAAAGCAATAAACATAAATCTTCAAGAAAATTTAAGTAAGTCCTAAAAAGAAAGTTTTCCCTGTAGCTCATTTTAACAATAAAAAAAAAAAAAACCAAAACTAACGAAGATCACAACACATACTGAACTTTCTTTTTTGCATCCAAAGATTTGCAAGAGTTTTAGTTTTGATGTTGTCATTTATTTACACCGTGTGACACAGCTTTAAAGGAAATGTAATACTTTATAAAAAGTTTTGGAAGTCTGTGGTTCCAGAAGCCAGCAACTGCTTGACTAGCGCTTTATGTTAAATTGTATATTCCCATAGTGCTTTTTGGGTGAATACTTTGATTTGGACAGTTGTTGCATGTGTAAAGGGTCTCCTCCACAGCTTTTGCACAGTCAGGCTCCCGGCTAACAATTTCCTGCAGCACTTACGGATCTGAACGATTAAACAAGATGCAAACACTCTGCAGCCTGTTTAAATAACAGTTAGTAGTCCTTTTGTCAACACTGCAGCCATTTTCAGGTAAACATTACAAGTTAAAAATCAGCCTATTTACTCCTCTGAAGCAGCATTTCCCCCTCCCCTCCTTCTGTTCCGCTCGCCCCCCAAAGAAGGAGGAATTGTCAGACCACTCCTTCCACATCCAGCATTTGGAAAGTTCTGCAAGTTCAGGGAGTTTTTGTGTGTGTGTGCAACTAAACCCTGCAGCGTTTGTAATTCCAGGCACCGCATCCCCACAAATAACCCATCTTCATCAGCCAGCTTTTGCTTTGGTGCTCCAGAGGCACTGTGTCAGTATTTCACATTCCATGAGTCTCTGCTTCAGAGGTTTTATGACACTAAAAAGTCCCAAATCAGTACCTATATGAAGTTAGCAACTACCATATATCACATTTTATTGTGTAAAAAAGAAAAATAAAACACACCAATGTATGCAGCTATAGTTTTCAAATGCTGGTGAGGTACTGATTGCCATGTATTAGCAGTGTTACCTTCCATGCTGAGGATAAAATTATAAATAATATATAACAACTTAAGTGCTTTAAATCAAGCAGGAGACACATCTCTTTTCCTTTTCTTCCAGCTTTACAATCAGTATTCAAAAGGTTTGTGGTGCATAATAAACTACCCTAAAATTAATTTCTTGCAGCTGAAGCAAATATTGCCATCACAGAACAAGGTGCCAGCATCCCCAAGGGGACTTGAAACACAAAGTTGTGTGTTTGCATTATGTGGGCATGAAGCACTATTTGTATTTGAACAGAAAATTTTCATTAGAAGGATGTTTGTCTCTGTCTTGTGAGTATATGAAAATATATCAGCTCTTCAAAATGGCATTCAAACTTTTCTTTTCCCCCAGAAACTGTAGTAGCTGCATGTTACTACAAGACAGTATTCCTTTTGTTTAAAATTGCAATCGAGTTTATTCCAGAGGATTGCCACAGATTGCCTTCTGCTAACCCCTGCCCAGAGGTCAGCTAGATGCTGCTCACCTTCCTGCTGTGGGGCTTGCTCAGGGAGACCGAGACACAAAAACCATCTTAATTCTGCCCCACTTGCCCACAGCCTCCCGCCGTGCCCTGGGTGCAGCCAAGCCCTTCCGACCTGCTGCGGAGGAGCAGACTTAGAGGGAACGCTCTTACAGAGGATCAACGCCAGAAAGTCTGGCTCAAAAAGTCCTTTATTCCTTCTTACCAAGGCTGCGCTCAAAGTTAATTATAACTAGGTACATGGGCGAATTTAGAGTCTAGCCTTCTAGGTAAGAGGCAATCTCTTTTTGAGAAGTGAAGACACAAAGAACTTCAGGCACAGTTTTTCAGCTACAACTACCTGTGCTCCAGTTACCATCTCTGGGACACCGAAAAACCTACTTTGTAGGAACACACCAGTATTTAGGCAATTAGGCAACCTGATTTCCATTCATGAACTAGCAGGCTTCTGCAAATCTCTCTTATTTACACAAAGTCCTTCTACAAGTGCAGAATGTGCAAGAAAAAACACCACACCATTAAAAAGAGAACCAAGTATCTTTGAGTACCTTAATCACAGAAAATAAAATAACACCTAGCAAAATAGATCAGGACATTGTACTTACAGTTCTCCATCTTGCTGAGAAAACAACTACATGCAACTAGTGTGAGACAAAGCACCCGAGATATGGAAGACCCTGCCCTAATGCTAGGAGGCTGCTAAACAGACCAGGTCAGCATAAAGCACTAGCAAGATGGTTTTGCACAACAACAAACACAAGGGCTCGCATACATCAGTTTCAAAGATTTTAGGACCTCCAGAGCAAGGTAGAGCAAAAGCCCAAGCTCTGCCATACCTTTCTGCTCTCAGCTCCATCTCTTCTCCCCCAAGGAGCTCCCAGTGGGCTCCCTGCCTGGCTGCAGCACCCCCAGCCATGGCTCTGCCTGGGGGGCCAGGTGCAGCTGATCAGCACTTTCTTCTGCTTTTACTCCTGAGAACAAGAAGTGTTCCCACGCATTTGTTCACAGACTGTAAAGTTGATTGTCCCATCTTAGGGGAAGAGATAATTAAAGGCTCTTAACAGCTCACTCCATTTTTAGTAATTTGCCTTACAAAACTGCTTTTTGGATGGGTTTTTTCAGTAGGAAATGTTTTACGAAGGTCTCACTAGCTCTGTGACTGCACTGCCAGGTTTACTCAGGTAACTCACCTCTGCCCAAGCCTCAAGCAAGGGTGTCCCTATGCCAGAGTCTTGCCTGTAGTTGCTGTCATCTCTGCATACTGACGCTCGCCCAAGTGAGTTTTTTGGCATAGCTGGATACTAAAATCTTCTAGGATTTGTTCCCAGGCAATTTGATCACCTTCAGAAAGCGTGGGAAGGGCACAGCATGAGAAACACCCGTCTTAAAATGATCTTGCCTGGGCTCTGCCCATTGAGCGGGCAGCTTCCAGCCTGACTCGCCCCAGGCTTTCCTCCTTCCCCACCGAGATTAGAGGCCTTCGCTCGCTACGCCTCCAAAGCAGGACCGAGGTTTGCAAGTGTGCAAGATCCAAAAGATAACGGGCTAGGATCTGCCTTGGGTCACCCGAAAAGTGAAAAGGACAGAAGAGTGAATTGCGGGCACACACAGAAAGGAATAACTCTCCTACTTGTACATGATTGGATTTTTGTGACTGCAGTAGTCTCCATGCTCTGTTTGAGGACAGGAGACAGATGATGTCTCTTCTGTATTGCTAGCAGCAGCTGTGCAACATTTAATCAGGTTACATGTTATTGGCATATTTCCTGGGCTGCCTTTTTTTCTTTAATCCTTTTTTTTTTGGTCCTCAGTGACTCACTGTTACTACAAACCTCCTGTGTTATTATCCCTTGGGATGACGCTGCGACTTGGTCAACCTGTTTTCAGGACAGCGGTGGAGCGCGGCTCTGTCCACGCTAAGAATGTCCTCTAGCCGTAGCGCCTCGCTCACCGCAGCTGGGCTCTGCGGGCAGGAGCCCTGCGGTACGGCTGTCACCATTCGTGTTCACCCTCTCGTCAGCACCCAAAGGGGTCTGGGATGAGCCCTGCCATGATCCAAAGCAGCGTGGGCAGCGGGGCGAGGGAGGGGATTCTGCCCCTCTGCCCCGCTCTGGGCAGACCCCCCCTGCAGCCCTGCGCCCAGCTCGGGGCCCTCAGCACCAGCAGGACATGGAGCTGCTGGAGCGGGGCCGGAGGAGGCCACCAAAATGCCCCGAGGGCTGGAGCCCCTCTGCTGCGGGGCCAGGCTGGGGGAGCTGGGGGTGCTCAGCCTGGAGAGGAGGGGGCTGCGGGGAGGCCTGAGTGCGGCCTGGCAGTGCTGAGAGGGGCCTGCGGGAAGGGGGGGGCAAGCTTTTAGCAAGGCCTGTTGGGACAGGACAAGGAGTGATGGGTTTAAACTAGAGAAGAATGGATTTAGACTGGAGATAAGGAAGAAATTGTTTACAGTGCGGGTGGTGAAGCTCTGGAAGGGGTTGCCCAGAGAGGCGGTGGAGGCCCCATCCCTGGAACCATCCCAGGCCAGGCTGGCCGGGGCTCTGAGCACCCTGCTCTGGTTAAAGCTGTCCCTGTCGCTGCAGGGGCTGGGCTGGGGGAGCTCTGAAGGGCCCTTCCAGCCCAAAGCACTCCATGATTCCATGATTCTATGATTCTATGATTCTATGATCTCCAGCCCTTTTGGATCTCAGTGCAGGAGGAAGCAATGGGGATTGACAGACAGTGTGAGTAAATATCCAGGTAGCCATAGAATCATAGAACAATCATAGAATAGCCATGGGGGGCTTTTTCAGGGCAGGTCTTTGTATTTTGGGTTTCCTGAAAGAGGAAAAATTCCACAGTATACAGTGCTCAGGAGAGCGACTGAGAGAGCGGGAGGAGGGAGTGGGACAGAAGAGTAATTTCCCTCACTTAGACCCTCTAATATATTTCTAGCCTATAAAGACAAGAAGAAATGGATAGACGGTCAGAAAGGCAGTTTGTTTTATTAAAATTCTTGACAGCATCTGCTGTAATGCTCTTGTTAAGAGAGATGGAAAACAGCAGAAAGATGAGAGAAACAGTGCTATGTCCTTGCTCTTTATACAACATAATAATATGGGAACTAATATAATTGGCTTCCAGATAACTGTTTTTATTAACCATATACAAAGACAAGTGACACAGCTGCCCAGGTACACAATAACCTTCTCCAGGCTCTGATCACAGCTCCCACCAGAGGCCTCTCAAATAAAAAAGATGCCCCCTAATTTTTCTAAACTAAGAACTCACTTTTCTTCGGGCCGCCCTGATGTGATTACCAATAGGATCCATTTTATATATAAGATTCCTCAGAAAAAAAAATGAGAACTGCTTCATATTTGGTAATGAATTAAGCTCTCCCATGGCCATAACCAAAGCATGAAGATCCCAAGTCCCTATCTATGGTGATGCCTGCAAGGAATCTCTTATTAAACTTGTGCCATGGGGGAAGGCTGGCTGGAAAATGAGGGTCCTCTGCTATCAAAAGTGGTGTAATTTTATTCATTTCCATTCCGGTGTGGAAGGGGCTGAAGTAGCCTGTCTCAGAGGAGCTGGTGATCTGGGAGTCAGGGCTATCACCTCATGTCTGCACTCTTTTGACGTGCAAAAAAAAAAAAAAAAAAGATCAGTGGTTAATTTGCTGCTCTGGATTGGGTAGATTACTCACTGCTGTTCTGGCTGAACCTTTCTCATGAGGGTTTTTCCAGGGTCAAAATGCTCAAAACCTGGGGTAGGTCTGCCCACAGCAGCCGGCAGTCTGGGATAAGGACACTCTCCAGGGGTACAGGAGATCACTAGGTAGAGCAGAAATTTCATCGCTGCTCGTAACCTTGGTCCTAAAGTCCTGGCTATTCTGGAACCTCGCTCCAGCAGTTTTCCCATATATTTGAGAAATCTTCCCACCAAAAATTTTGTCAGAGCTGGGGTACTTCTGAAGAGGTTGGGCTTTGATGAATCGGCATCTTGCTGAGTACTGAGCGTGAGAGCTGTTGCTATCACACTGCACTGTGGACGGCGTGCGTTCATCTTTTCACAGTGCCCAAACTCCTCTGCTAATAGACTTGGGGAGAGGGAGATTTTAGAGGATTTTAGAAGATTAATGAGCAAAATGCTCTCTATTCCGGGCAAAGGACATGCTAGGCTGGGTTGTCAGCAAGTGTGAGAAGACAACTACCTTTCACCAGCACCTTTTTTTTTCTTCACATCCCTGTGATTAACACTGGGAATAGAGAAGCTGTTTGGCCTGAAGCTCTGCATCAAGTTTTCTACAGTCAAATGAATGAATTTTCAGATGTTTAGTGATTATTTCCCTTTCAAACACATTTTTCTTTTGTGCATTTTAGGCTTCGTCCTGTCCCGCTGCCTTGTCTGTTGTGAGGTCAGTCCACCAAAAATAGGTCTGGCTCGGCCACAAAGTATTTGTCACTGTTTCTGAAACCCTGGTAACTGTATACTTTACCAATTTGAGTCCATTTCTCCCAGACATTCCCTCTCAAGTAGTGCATATGCCAAGTTTGGCATATACAGCATATTTGTGGTGCCTTTGGTGAGAGAAATGGGGATTAAAAGCACTGAAGTTTCTGCAACTTCGTCTCTTCGAGCAGTTTCTGATAATCCTACCATGAAATTACAAAACCAGCAGGACCAGAGCAAACTTCCCTATAAATTGTGCTTCCTCCATTTGTAAAGGAATCCAGATAAAATGTAATTTTTTATCACATAAATTAGGCAGCTGTGCCACATGGACGATCCAGCATCCTGCATGGACTCAGTTTCCCACCCCTCAGCTGAAAACTCTCAGTTGTCTTGGTAGACAAAATTTGGGCTTGTCTGAAGTGACCTCTGCTCCGTCCCTGCCTTTCCCAGTGTCTTACAGCTTCCAAGGAGTCTGTCCTTGAGCCAAGTAAAGAAAACCAAGCATCTTATTTGCACTGTGGGACTGTTCTCCACAGAGGAAGCACATGTGGACTTCGGAGAGCCACGCTGTGCAACCAGGCTGATCTCCGGAGCAGTTGCTGATCATCCTTCGTGCCTCGGTTGCACTTCTCTGGCACATCTGGTAGCAGCCACTACTACAACAACTGTTTCCGATGCTTGCTTTAGAGTCGGATAAGCCCTGGGTGGTGGCTGCTGTGTACTGCGTTGTTTTGCATATCATATTGTAGCTGGTCCCTGGTACCGCAGCATTTAAGCTCTCCTCAAACTGATGATGTTCTGTTAATTTCCTTAATTCAGGCACTTAGCCCAAAATGGTTTCGTTTTTCTTAGGTTGATAATAGCAGGGAAGCTCTGCAATCACCGGCAGATCTGGGCGCCGCGGAAATTTCTCTCCCAGAAATTGTTTTGTCTGCTGGTTTAACAAGAGCACTTAGGCTGCACAGCAGGTTAGAGGTTTTACCCCTATTATACTCACTTAAACTGCCACCTTTTTCTCAGCACTGACATCATTAGCTATGACATATTGCTGAAGCCTCTCCACAGAGGTGACCCAGTCCTTTCTGGAGCTATCATACAAAGCTCAAAGCCATATATATTTTTAACCCTCTCCTTTCCAGTATTACTCGCTCTGAACCCACTGGAAGTCCAAGTCTAATTTCACTGCCCTAAACCCTCTCTGGCCCCTCTATTCTGCTGTATCCATGAGCTAGGTCTGTATTTTCAGTCCTGGCTCACTTTTCCCACCCAAAGAGCCATACTAAATAACAATGTTTACTACTATATAACTCTGTAATGCCCAGCCAGCTGCATAACCGTCTGTTTGGCGAGGGCATAGCCACAAAGGAAAGACTTGTTGGAAGGATCCTCTTCTACTTACAAGGAAAATTTCCTACCCAGTTGAAATAGGAAGAGTTATTTGTGCATTTCTTTGCAAAAACCTTACATCAAAAGCAAGCAAAACAAAAAGAAAAGACTCATTCTTCAAGGAGAGAATTCTTGTAGGACTATAGGTACTATAAATATTTGTTGTCATTGCTGTTTCAGTACCAAGCAGCTCTGACCAGGGTAAGAGCAGGCTGGTACCCGTGCAAACATTCCCCAGGAAACACCCCTGTCCCAGGCAGGAGGTATGGTATGGTGAGAAAAGGAGGTATGGTGAGAAAGGGAGGTATGGTGAGAGATGGAGGTACGGTGAGAAAGGGAGGTATGGTGAGAAATGGAGGTATGGTGAAGAAATGGAGGTATGGTGAGAAAGGGAGGTACGGTGAGAGATGGAGGTACGGTGAGAAAGGGAGGTATGGTGAGAAAGGGAGGTATGGTGAGAGATGGAGGTATGGTGAGAAAGGGAGGTATGGTGAGAAAGGGAGGTACGGTGAGAAAGGAAGGTACGGTGAGAGATGGAGGTATGGTGAGAAAGGGAGGTATGGTGAGAAATGGAGGTATGGTGAGAAAGGGAGGTATGGTGAGAAAGGGAGGTACGGTGAGAGATGGAGGTATGGTGAGAAATGGAGGTATGGTGAGAAATGGAGGTATGGTGAAGAAATGGAGGTATGGTGAGAAAGGGAGGTACGGTGAGAGATGGAGGTACGGTGAGAAAGGGAGGTATGGTGAGAAAGGGAGGTATGGTGAGAGATGGAGGTATGGTGAGAAAGGGAGGTATGGTGAGAAAGGGAGGTACGGTGAGAAAGGAAGGTACGGTGAGAGATGGAGGTATGGTGAGAAAGGGAGGTATGGTGAGAGATGGAGGTATGGTGAGAAAGGGAGGTATGGTGAGAAAGGGAGGTACGGTGAGAAAGGAAGGTACGGTGAGAGATGGAGGTATGGTGAGAAAGGGAGGTATGGTGAGAAATGGAGGTATGGTGAGAAATGGAGGTATGGTGAGAAAGGGAGGTACGGTGAGAGATGGAGGTATGGTGAGAAATGGAGGTATGGTGAGAAATGGAGGTACGGTGAGAGATGCACCTTGCTCAGGTGTGGCTGCCCGAAAAGCAGATGCCAGGGCCGTGACTGAGTTCGTAGCGTATCCTCCGTGTACCCTTGCTTTCCACTGCTCAGTGAAGGCTCCTGGCTCCATCAGCCTCGGCTGTCGCATAAGCTTTTCTTTCCTGTGTTTGCTGGGGGGCAGCTGAGCAGAGGGCTGCCAGTTTATTGCACTGTTCGGCCACTTTTCCGTGCGTGTTTCTGTCTGTTAATAGGATCGTTCACCCCCTGTGCTGCCGCCATGCCCCAAACACCAGTCTGTGCTGCGGGGATCATCCTTGCCGCAGCGGCGGGGATGCTTCATGCCCCACTGCTGCACCTCTACGTTTTCATCTCCATCTGAGAGATCACCTTGGCTTTTAGTAGCTGCCTGAAGCAAAGGAGAATCCTGGCTTATGAACCTGTGCACAATTGCTGCAGTTCCAGCCAGGAATAAACTGCTCTTAACCTAAATACTCCTCTGAGGACACTGAGCTTGGGGGAAGAAACATAACTGTGCTGTATCTAGTGCGAGTAGGAATAAGTGAGCCTAGTATATATTGGATAACTCTAGGAAGACATTGGGAACACAGCTGGAAAGAGGGAGGGGGGGAAGGAAGAACAGCGGTGAACACAGCTAAACAGTAATGGCCTCTTTATATCGTAGTAAATGCAACGTTTTCAAATAAAGCACATACTACTGCAGCTATGAAGACTATAAAGGCATCCAAAGCAAAAGCTTTGTCCAAAGGCAGGCCATAGCCTAATACTTGAAGGAAAAGGAAAACTCCAGCGTGTCAAAGCCCCCTTCCATAGCGGGGGTGAGCAGGGTGTGGGTGGGAGCCGTGGTTGGTGCTGGGGCCACTGCAGTGGGTGCCCCCCATCACCCCTCCTGCCAGGTCAGGCCGGGTGCTATGGGGCAGCAGCACCTACAGAAAACACTGCATAGTGTATATGATAAATTAAAGCGTGATAAAAATGATAGAACAAAGTAAAGTGGGCAAAGCTCATCAGTGCAATAAGCAGCATTGGGGGTACATTTTGATCATTTAAATCGGGCATAAAATGGCTGCACTACGAGCTGAGGTAGAGTCCACTGTTAAATTTGCAGGTAAAATATTTTGCATGTTAATGCAAAATGCTCACTTAGGTAAGCCAGGATCTACCACTAAATCTTAAAGAATATTTGATAACTTGAGACTTCAGGGGAGGCTATTGGTATTTTGGGATGCTCCGAGGAAGGCTATGGGGAGTGCTATTTGGTATTATTCTGTACTTGAGGTATTTCAGCATTAATTGCACAGCTTTACTGAGAGATTACCAGTTTTAAAGTTAGTCTTATTGAAGGTGTTGAATAATGGATGATATTAAACTTTGGGTTAGTGATCCAGAGGATTGATTTGGAAGACATAGGCAGGAGATACCCAAAATCAAACTTCTGTCAAAAAAGGGTAGATAAAAAGTTAGGTATGAAGTGTAAGAACTGACAAAAAGTACCTTACTCACTGATTCAGGTAAAATATAAATGACTAACCATGTCACGATTTTACCTCTTTGTCTGGCTGACTTTCTCAGCAAGATTGATTCAAAATCCATCTAAGCCCTGAAAGGAATTAGCAGGAAACCACTTCGACAATGCTGAGGGCGTCGTTCGAGCAGCCAGAGCAACCAGCAGCAATATCCAAAAATAAAGCCCAAGCCCTGACCAACCAGGGGGTCCTGTTAAGTGCAGCAAAGTATGAGTAAATCATGTAAACCTCTCACTCATACCCACAGATGCAAAAAAAAAAGCATTTTGAGAGGAAAAAAGAACAAGTTAGAAATGAGTTATGAGATGCTCTAAAGCTGAGTCGCAAAGGTATCCGTCACTGGTGATTTTCTAAACTGGCCTGCAGAAGGTTATGTCATAAAGTATTGTAAAATTTTTTTTTGTTTGTAAACAGGGCAAAATCAAATATGTGATATATACCATGAGTGCCTGGGTGATGTCTGTGACCTTTGAATAAGTTGAAAGCAGTAAGGAAATGTAAATACAAGTGCTGCTGAAATAAAACCAGGTGAGATCCTTTCTACTAACTTTCCTTATGGGATCTCACATTTCAAAACCATATTGGACAAATCAAGAGGTTGAAAATAGAAAATTTATTAAGAAAATACATCAGGAAAAGCACAATTCTAATAAAACCTTGTGAATAATCTCAATTCTAGATTTTTTTTTTCCTGTCTATGGGAATGCCCTAGAAAATTACCCGCATCCTGGGCTGCATACTAGCGGCATATGGGATTCCTTTCTTAACCGTGTGCTTAAAGCAGGTATTTCAACTGAATGTGGGATGGAGAGTTAAGGACAGAGGTATAAAAGGCGTTCCGAGGACAGCAGGAGTTTAACCCAAATCCCTGTGGGCTGATTAGGGCAGTAGCGTCGTGCAAGACCCTCCTGGGGCCACCTCTTGCGACTTCTTGTTGAGTGTCCGCTGCCAGCATAGGCAGTGGTAGCAGCACTGGGTATAGCAGTCGAAGGAGTAGCCCAAATTTACACCATCACAGGAAAAAACAGCCACATCGCTCGCTTCAAATGGCCCAGAAACTTGAGTGTGCCAGACTACATGCAATTGGAGAGCTGACCTGAGCAGCAGATACACATAGTGTATCCTGCCTGAAATCCTGATGCGTTCATGCAGAATGAGGGTATTTTTCAGTCTCTCATACCTGGTCAACAACCGTGGCCTTAAATATATTTTTAACTTTATTTCTGATTATTTTTATACATATTTTAGTGCCCCCTTTTTTTGCATTAGGCTCAATGGCTGTATACACTATTATAAATGCATTGTTACCTATAAATCATACCATTTATACCATCTCATTTATTTTGAACAATACAGCAGCCCATGCTATAATTCATCAGAATCAGACACTGATTATTGAAGTGGGTAATTGCACAGGCTGTGGCCTGATGATCAACTCTGGGCAAGGCATAGTCCAACAGACAGGATCAAATACAATGAATGTGATTGCAGTGAAGGTGTTTGCCGTTGATAGGTTGCATTCTGCCATGCAACGTAAATCACTGGAATAAGGCTTCTAAAATACCAGTGCCTTAGTCTCATCTGCCCACAGGTGTGTAAAATAATACTGGTCTGAATGCACAGCCACTATTGCCCTCTTCTGGATAGAATAATACTAATTAATACCAGTATTAGCAGACTTGTTTGTGCCTCACCTCCCTGCTTTAAGGATCAGTAGTTTTTATTGCATGTCTCTGTAATGAATATGTACATCTGCAGTCCTTCTACTTTATCTAAATGTAAGTCCTTCTGCTTCCAAGATATATATCTCTCCCAAAATTCAGCCAAATACAGAACATTACTGTGAATCCAATCAATGGCCTTTCTCTGGACAAAGCCTTCCTGCCATGTGGTCTTTCATCCATGTTCTCCTAATAAAAAAAACAAACTAAACAACCCCTCCCAGACCACAATACCACTACCTAGACTTGTAAATATAGATCAGGGGGAAGCACAGAAAAAGGCCAGTCCTTGAACAGGTCATTTTGGAAGATACATCATGAAACCAGTATAACTCTGAGAGATTGATCTAATTCCTGTAACATGAGGTTTTATACAGGGGCAGGGAAAGTCACCGGGTAACATCTCAGCATCCCTGCCAGTTGTGTTTCTGATGTTGCAATGATATACCTTGCATTTTTTTGTCTGTAGCTTTCACTTTGTAATTGCACATGTATATCTAATTGGTATCCAAGTCCAGAGTAGCAGCTGTTGGCCACCATTGGAAATAGTATATTGGTCTTGGTGAAACATGGTCTGCATCCACAAGAAAAATATCTGTGTTCCCACAAGTCCATGAGGTAAAAATCAGGCTCCTTATTCCTTCTTGGTTCCCATCGAGCACTGAAAGTTATTTGGTTTAAAGTGCTGGCTCTTTGATAATCCCTTCCTGTGGACTCTGGAGTGTAAATGGTCAAGTGAAGACGGCTTTGCAGCCTAACCACAATTTGCATTGACTTTCTTTCCTGCAAAATTCTGCATTTCAGAAAGCAGATGATTGCGCAAAATGAACAGTGCAAACTCTTGGTCTTTCACCCACGGTTCCAGGCAGTGCTATCACTCATACAAACAGTCAGCCATTAACATCTCACAGTGGGAATGGGGCAACAGAGGAGCTTTACGGAATCATCGTGCAATTACAGCCCAGTGTCAGAAGCTGTTTCTTGGCTTTGTGGTGAACCTCAATGCTAAGCTCCTCGCTGGAGCTGATTTGCAAGGTTTTCTCAGTCAGGCAAAGGGAAGAGACAAGGTGAACTCTAGGCTATTTCCAGGAATTTGATTACATTGTTCAGAGATGTTTCTGGTGGCTACACTTTAAAAAACCCTGTAATGGAGATTTCTGTTTTCCTTTTATTTCAGTGTTTTGGAGAAACAGTAATGCTTTGCTTTTGGGTAAAATTCAAATCAATGCAAACCTCATAAGCCAATAAAATTTTATAGATTGTTATCCAATATGTAATTTGTTACACAATATCTATGTGGCTTCTGTTTATTGAGACATAAAGACTTTACTTTTTTTAAGGTAGATTTTATGTGAGAAGGGCATAAGAAGGAATAACCTCCCATACCTATTGTGCCATAAACTAAATTACCCTTAACCTAAATCATTTATCATGTAGTGGCAGCCTAATGAGACCAAAATAAACAAAAACAAACTGTCTGAAATTTTCTTGAAGAGACAACTTTTATCTATATCAGCACAGTCTTTTTCTTGTAGCTTCACAGGTTGGCCACATGGATTTTACAGTGGCTAACATCAGATGCTCTGAGCAATAACTGAAGAAAACTTATGAGGCTATAAAGCTTGTGAAAGGGACTTTTTCACCCTTGAATCGCATATCACAGGATGTGAATGTAGAAGAGGTGTTACAGGGCAGTTGCATACTTTATGTTTATTTTCTGGTAGTAGCTTTCTGCTGGATGCAACTAATAGAAGGAAGGGAAGGAAGCCTTCATTTCTCCAGCACAACTGAACAGCAGCCCGAGGGGTACTCAAATACAGTTCATCATGGCTTTTGTGATTTGGATCAAGAGGGCTGAAAAACCTTTCAGAAAGAATGATACCTACCATACTTGTGAAATACACTGGAATGTATTGTGCTTACTACCAAGACGTTCTTTTTCTAATATAACATTTCTCTTTGCAATATACATTGGCCTGTACACAACATTATTTTTGCCAGTGTAGTTTCAAAGAAAAGGAGCAATACTTTGGAGTAAATGCAACTTTTTTTTTTTCTTTCTTTTTTTCTTTTTTTTGAGCCAGACGCACAGGCATGAAAGAAGCTTTTACTCGGTAGGCCCTGCTTGAAGTATGAGTACATTGACCTACAGATACACCCAGAGAGTATAAGCCTATTTACTGTGACATGTGATTGTATCATAAGCTAAGTGAAGATCCAAATCTTCAGACAGCTGATCCAAATCTTACTGAAGTCAGTGGGATATGTTTCCCTGAGTTTCATAAGACTGAATCAGACCTTGTGTGCTGCTGATTAGCTACATTAATAACTGTGTGATTTACCCTCCACATAATGTAATTGTGGTTGATATATTCTGATGTGTACAGAGATTGAAATACATGTTGATGATCTTGCACACTGATGAGGACTGATTTGCTTATTAAGGAAATAAAAGCTAAAGATAGTGGATCCCTTCAGACCTAGTGCTTGCTATTTCCCCTAACGGATGATAGATTTTTCAAAGAGAAGCAGACCAGGAGAGGAATATAATCAATCTATTTGTTGCTCTTAGCCTAGAACTGGTGAAAAATTTGATTTGTGTGATGATATGGTAACAACATTGTTTTATATGTCAAGAAAAAAATAAATAGTCCATTATTTAGATCATCACCAGTAAATGGATGTTTTCAAGAATGAAATGCAGGTCCATCATCTTCTTCTTATCATCTCTATTCAATCTGCTAGACTCTTGCTGAACCTATAACATATACTGCTAGAGAAAATCCTGGACTGCAAGAGAGGCTGAGTCAACAATCAGAGTGACATGCAGTGTAACATCAGCAGAAGTTATTAGTGCCCACATGCAATTTATGAGTGCAATGAAACATGTGGATGACAAGCAGTTGGGCAAGAGCTGCAGTATCCCAGGAAACAATCTGCATTATTAAGAACATAACTCCAGTGAAAGTATGATTAGCAAACAAAACTGCAGACACTTCACTTCAAGATCCTCCTCAATGTCTCTTCTTCAGAACAGGAAGTGCATTTAAGCCCATTAGAGACTGAACTCTATTTTGAGGTTTTACAAATGCAGTTCCAAGGAAATGTGTAGAAACTTATTGGTAGAGCAGCTTTGCAGGTAGGCAAAGATGAAAATGATACTCATACAATAATTTTTCTGCAGTCATTGGGATGGGTTTGATGGTCCTGGAAGAGCATCGGACTGCGGCTTGTTTAGAGTATGCAGTCCATAGCTTCGATACAACTAGGGCCAAAGGTAGGCTGTTACTCATATCAATGTTGGTATACAAGCCAAACTGCTCAGAAGCTTTCTTAAATGTTGCATAAACAGTACAGTCTCTTGAGCCTTAGGAAAAGGATACAGAAGGACTTCAAATGGCGACTTCATTATTTGTATGTTTTGGGTTCCCATTCCATGGAAACACAAACCAAATGAGAAGCAGGGGTACAGACATGGGCTTTTGACTGTTCAGGTTTGCCAATCAAATCACTGGTTCAAAGGAAAGAATATTCTAATATATAGTCCCAATTCAGCAAAACACCTAAATACATATTTTGCATTTAATGTGAGAGTGATCCTACCACTGGAGCAAAGAATGCACAGGAGCACCTGAAATGATGCTAATTAGTAACTTCTTTTGCTCAGGACCAGTCGTCCTACAAACCTGGCATTAGACAGACCCCAAAGCAGAGAGCTTATGGTCTAAAGACCCTTTACATTCAGAACAAGTCCTTATGTTCCTCTTGATGTCCCCTGGCTAGAAATATTAGCAGTGTTAAATAGCCAGCCTCCACTTTTGAAGACAATTTGCCTTAGGCACCTTTACAAAATGTAGGGAAAATTTTGGTGGTTGACTAGTATTATTTTTATTGATGTGGAAAATGTAAATGTGATTCCTTGTTAAGAAGTACACTCAAGGTTTTATTGTGACAGAATGTTTTTTCATGTTCTAAATATATTTGGTGTTGCTGTGGCTTAAAACAAAGGACAACCTTTCTAAGAGGTTGGGGGAAATCACATGCTTCAATAGGAACTCCAAAAGGCAAAACTTGCTTTTGATAGGGGATAAGGAAATGATAAGGGGATAAGGAAATGATAAGGGGGATAAGGAAATGTCCCCATTATTATTGAAAACTGATTTTGATATTCCTAAAGTCTGCCAAAACAACACTTTGAACAGTTTACAACAAACAGCTTGATGCAGGTATGAAATTAGAGAAAGCAGGTCCCTTTTATATCATTTTCAAAAGGCAAAGACTGCTTCTTGATATAAGGTCCTATAGAACTGTATATGGTTGTGAGGGCTTGAAGAACTGCATGAGGATATATGCAGGTTGGATCATTCAGACATTCAGGGGAGGATTTTGGAGCATTTTCAGTTGTTCCTATTACTTTACTGCTATAGGTTAGTTTATACTATGGAAAATGCTTCTCCGTGTAGTTGAGTATTGAAATGTGATTAGCAAGTGTGTGCAGACATCAGTACTTGGGGTTTTGCTTGGCAGGCGATGTGCTCTTGACCAGGTTGTGAATGCTTTTCAGAGATGCTACAGGTCCCTATTGTACGGATATGGGTATATTCAGCTACTTTTGGGAATACAGTCTGAGAGCAGCTGGTGAGGAGGAGCTGTAAGAGGAGCTGAGAAGTGGCCCTGCAATCTGCAATCATGAAATTGGACCAAGACAAAGAGAGAGGGATCATGCAGTCACCTAAGAGCACTACAGCAAACAAGATAAACTTGAGAAACTGTTCCCTTAGATCCTTATGAATTAATTCATAATAGACTACATTTTTACTCTGTTCTCTAGCAGTTAAAAAAATAAGTCTGGTCTTAGATCCACATGGAGGATTTTGACTGCAGAACTCCATTCTCCTTGCATGAGTATAATACTTCTGAGAAACAAACACACACAATCCCAGCATTATCAACTGAATTTCATGAGTCACATCAGCAGCAATACCTATCCTCTCTAAAAACAAAGCTGTACAGCTGAGGTCAGCCATATAAATCTTGGAAGAAAATTTGGCCTTGAACATTTCACTTATTCTACCACTACAAAAATACAGCCATGTATATGCAGCAGCTCTTTAAGTACAGAGAAAGGCTTAGAATAGAAAATACAGAACAGAAGAATGAAAAGGGCATGAATAACAGCTAATCATGCAGGTGAATTTTCACCACCTTCCTTTAATTGACACAGCAGTAATATTCAAAACCTCAGGATTTTTCATTATGGTAAATTCTCTTGTTAATTTGTGAGTGCAGTGCAGCTTACCTAGATGCTCGGGACTATGTTATCTTGAGGGATGTGCATAGTTTCCCCAGCACCTAGTTACATTTTGGGTTACTTAATCAGCAGAATCATTTGCGTAAGTGTTTTGCAAAATAAGTGCTCCTCAAAATGGCCTTGAGTAAGATAGCAGAGTGTTTAGTTCACTGCTATTTCTTTTTTGTATTATGACAGATCATTTGGCATTGTGCAATTTCCTCTCCATTATTCTCTGCGATTCCAACAACATATTTTGGTGCATAAAGAGAGTCTAAATGAAAGTGCTGAATGGAGGGGTACAAAAGAGGCTCCTCAGAGCATTGATGCTACAAGAAAACAGGTTAAAGTCCTATTAGCTTTCAATGTACAGTCTAATAGACAAGCAAACAAAGCAGAAATGAAAAGGAAGTTCTGCCCCTGGAAAAAAAAGATGCAATACCAGTAACAATCTCTTGCTAAATATTTATATCCAGTCATGGCCAGGTTTGATGCAAAGAGTTTTCATGGACCTTCACATTTTACAATTTTAGAATGGATAGATTTTAAATAAGTTCATACATAAATAAGTCCATACTAAATATTATCTGTCTCCATGTTAGGAAACATAAGTAAAATCATTATTCTTATCTTACAACAGATAAATTTAAAGGATTTTTCTTCCAAATATCTTTGGTTCTGATTCCTAGCTGGTATAAATTAGCATTTCTCCATAAAGCTCAAAGCTATTCCTACATATACCACTGGAGTATCCAACCCTGTTTACCTGTCAAAAACCAAGAACACCTCCAGAATAGTAAGTTCAAGTTCAAATCTCCTCAGTGTATCTAGGAAGAGATAACATTAATAAATACTGATTATTATTCAAGCTAACAGTTTGCTTTTCTAACATATTCTGAATCTATATAAATTGTCTGCTGCATATCCAGCGGATGCAAATGTATTGATATGTGCATGCGTGACTTGTTTGGAGTGCAGTATAATTATCAAGAAATAGAATCAATTTCTAACAAATCATCTGCCATGTGCAAAGCAGGAGTCCAGTAGTAATTAATGTAATAAAATGTATTAATGTTTCTCTCTATCTCTTTATTTTACCCACTTGGTGACACTTGATAAGGTCTGCCTTCTGAATGAGCAAACAGCTCATACATGAGTCCTAGGAAACAGGACGGATCGCAGGAGAAATTCATTAATAAACAAACAAAAATCAATTCATCTTAGGCCTAGAATTACATCATAATTTTCAAGCAACATGATACAATTGGTATATGTTGTGTGAACTGACTTTGAAATTACTCTGAAGGAACTTGGATGTCTCTATGGGATTCTTAGCAAAAAGAAAGACACACTTAATTGTAGGAAAAAGGAAAATAGATTAGTCTTGGTTTATATTATCAAATGGTTCTCTGAAATAAAAGGAACCTCTAACTTTGTGCTCATATTTAGATCACATTAGCATGTGCTTCTCCATATATATTTAAATATACAGCTCATAATCAAGTTTGCTTTTCAAATTACCAATTTAAAAAGAAAAAAAGAAGTCTATAAGTTGTACTGTGCTTTGAAACATGGTCATCTTCTAAAAATCAGAACAGTGCTTAATGTCTGATGTGTGGCAAGTTGTTAAAGAAAGACATGGCAGTTTACATTTATTAAACACTAATAAATCATTTATCTTCAGAGCCTTAGTTGAGAATAGTGGACTTTCTCCTCACCCGGTTCAGACTCTCTTGGAAAGGGAAGCATCACCCAATTTCCAGTCCCTTGCCCTTCCTCCTCTCTGGCTTAGCTTGTGCGTAGACTGCAACCCTCGGTCAGGCATCACCCTTGACACGCTCATCTTTGTCTCACAGGTGCGAAGACAAAGTAGTTTCGAGCAGCTCTGTCTGGCATCGCTGCTCGGACCAGGCCACGTGCGGCTGCTGCGGGCGAGGACAGGGCTGTGGGCTCCTTCCCTCTTTGCCTTGCCCTGGAAGGAGAAAATACTCAGTGGTTGTTTCCCAGCAGCTTTCCTGATCAGCCTTTGCAAAGACTATGTACGGTTTGTGTGTGAAGAGCTGGCATAGATATTTTTTTCAGGACTGAACCTACAGATAAAGACAAATCAGTTGGATTTTTGATATTCAAACCATGAGCATAGCTGAAACACAAGACCTGTGCCATCATTTCACTGGGCAAAGGTTTAGGACTCTAAACTCTTCTTGCCACTGTGCTGTTTGCAGTTTACTCGGGGTTTAAGTTTTCTGGCATGCGGTGAGACAGTTTGTGTGATGCTCTGGCCATGCCACTGGACATCCAATGTCACTCCTGTTGACACTGGAGCCTGAAGCCATCTCTTTAGCTTTTCCATTCAGAGCAGCAACAGCAATGTGTCAAAGCCTAGAAGCTGCCAAGAAATTTTATTTGCTGTGCTACTGACTGTGTAAAGAGAGACTAAAATATTAGGGGTATATAAATACAAGGGAATAGCACAGGGAGATGGCCAATATCAGTGGACTGGTAGGGACAAAATGGTGCTTTAATGACAGGCCTTCATATGGCCTTGATTATTAATTTCACTATTGTTGAGTCAGCCCAAGAACCCTCTGCTCCTCTCTCATTGTTGTAGCACCCAGAAACCTTCTGTCAAAAAGGGACTTGACATGGTGAAGCCATTAGAAACTCCAGCACTTTTCTCCTTGGCTTTTGTTTAAAGGACTTTCTCCTTTTTCCTTCTGGATTCCACCAGCATCCAGATCTATTGTTCAAGCAGAAGAGATGAATAATTTGTATGCTTGTTCCCATCTCCAGATCATCTTGAACCCTGTCTAGACATTAAACCAATCTGTTTTCTGCACTGATTTTTCTACTTGGTTACATCCCCTATCTTAAAATACATAGATTATGCTGAATTAAGTCCAATTTCATCTAGAAACCAACTGATTATTTTCTTCTTTTCCTCATTATCAAAGAGATTCTAAATGATAGTAATAAACAGAAATAGCATCGCCAAGGAGGAAGGGAATGGTAAGGATCATCATTTCACGCTGAATCATTTACTTGTTAAACAATAAGCCCTGAAATTAACTTTCCCTCCTGACACACATGCATGCACATATGCATGCAAATAAAATGATTAGAGACTTCATCTTAGGCAAAAATAATGGCCATGTATGGTTCAGCTAATCTTAAAGTCACCCTGGCATTACAGTCCTGCCTTGTTCCTATTTATATTATTTAGTATTCAACTTAGGCTCATTGCCAGCTGGTTTAAATTAATCTAAACTATAAGCATTTGTGTCCTCCTAGCTCAGCACAGAACTAGTCCTAGCCTCCTTATTTATTGCTGCACAGCAATGTATGGCTATTACAAAATCTAAATATTTCCTGACAGCTCTCTGGGGAAATCTAAAGTTAATAATTTACATTCATGGTACTGTTAATACTTTCCGCCAGGCTGAAGACCAGTTGTTAATAACTTGGCAGATTTCCAGGTTCTTGTCTAAAATTAGCTTTGGTTTCACTTTTTGTTTTGTTTACAAATATTAACTCTGATCTATGAATTCCTGTGTCAGGAGTGGCGGGCAGACTCCCCGGTCCCCTTCTGAAGGCATTTCTCCAAGTCCCTGGTTCTAAAGAGCGTTTCTCCAGCTCTTCAAAATGGAACACCACTGATGTTTTGAGAAGAAAGTTTGGTGGGTTGGTGGGCATCTCTTTGGCTGGTGGGCAACCACGTTGCGTTGGCCACAGGGTGCTCACCCCAAGACTGGTGTCCACAAAACCCAGTCTGCATCAGGCCTTTGGTTCACACCTGCTTTTCTCACGCCACACAGCTGCCATTGCCCCTGGGTGGGTTATACGCTGCCAAGGTAAAGGTGCAGTCCAATGGGAGGAGGGAGCTCCTCTTTGCTTTGGGGCTTGATTTTTACACGATACTCACCATGTTGTATCCTGCTGTAAGATCCTAGTAGGCACAAGATGCCCATCATTCTTAACAGCAATGAGGAGGTGCAATGTCAGTAAATC
Organism: Pelecanus crispus; assembly: GCF_030463565.1. Lineage (NCBI taxonomy): Eukaryota > Metazoa > Chordata > Aves > Pelecaniformes > Pelecanidae > Pelecanus > Pelecanus crispus. Next base: position 48,271,526 of record NC_134649.1, read on the forward strand.
AAACATTTCTTTTTCCAGGGTAGGGTTTTTCAGGCATTAAAAAACCCAAATATTATTAGTTCAAAGGACCAGAACTGGTGCTAGTGAGTGTCTTGCTGCCTCTGCAACTGGCTGAAGCTATTTCAGGAGAGCTTAGATGTCATTTGTAACCCAAAAGGAGTCAGTGTGGATATCTTGTCCCGCTGCAGTTCTTCAGGAAAGCCTGTTGAAAGCTCTTATAAACTCCCTGACCTCATACTGCTGGAGTATCTTTAAGCCCACCCTTCCCAGGAGAAGGAGAGTGTACCACTTGCCCAAGAGAAGATTAGAAGCAATTCATTAGCACATTTTCAACAAAAGAGAAAAAAAGACTTGAACACATTTCCCCAAAGTCTAGGAAGTCTTTCATTTCCCTACAGCTTCACTGCAATACCTTGGTGTTCAGCTCAGAAAACCTCACGCTTTCTTTTTCCTGAAAGCAAGTCTCAAGATGACTTGTGCTCTGTAAGGGAGTCCAAGAAGCAGACAGGGGACTTCTGATGTACCACATAATTCAAGTGTTGTGTTTAATACCCACTCAATACCCCTCACAGCACATGTTATGTCCTACTTTCTTTCTACCTTGTGCCGGACACGCTTTGTGTGCAGAGCCCATCATTCCTCTCCTTTTTCCTCCAGAACAGAGTATATGAAAATGAATGGTTTCTTAATATACTGGCCATAACTAATTTTTTTAAGTAGCAGAAGATGCTAGCCAGCGATGACGAGTGACTGGTGCCTGTGCTGGGTTTGGGAGCCCAGCATTTGAAGCTGGATGCCTGTAATTGGGAGAAATATCAAACAATGAGCAACAGTGAAATGAGAAAGAGAGAGATCATTTCAGATGTTAGAGCAATAAACCGCAAATGAGATTCTATGCCGGTAAATATATAATACATCAACGAGCCAAGAACAATAAAAAGAGGGTCTCTCTCAGTAAATGGTAAATTCCTGCTGCATACTGATCAAATGAGATTTGTGAGCCATTGCAGGGAAATCCCCTTGGCCATTAGCTCGATGAATGGGTACCAAGTAAAGGCATCGGTTGGGTGACTCTTGCTGAGAAGGTCAGAGGCTTGTTATTAGGCTTCTGAGAAACACAGCAGTTCGACCTTGGGTGGAGTGGAAGGCAAGAGCGAGGTGACCTGAGACTGCACTGGTCTCTCTGTGCACTGTGATTCCCTCCATGGCTGCCAGCTGGAGGTATAGGTGTATAAGAAATGCAGAAGTAAGGGTTTTGTTACTAAGGCTATTATTTTTTTTTGAAAGGAGAGCACCATAAAGATATCACAATACCTTTAATATGGATTTTAATAAAAATATCTGGGATATTAAATATGAAGCAAGCAAAAGATTAAAATGAAAACACTGAATAGGAGACTTCACAGTGGCACAGATGAAAGTGTTCCTGTGATATAAGGCTCATATTGAAACAACTGCTGCATGAGATCTTGACAGAGGTGAAGTCTTCAAGATAGTATTGTAAAGGTTTATCAGCAGTTCCTTTATTAACATCCCTATCCTTGAAGAAACCTGCACAGTATCTTTTGATGACATTCTAATTTTAATCCTATTTTACTGAAGAAATGGGAATTTTGCTGCTAACTTCAGTTGGAATAGAATCAATTTTTTTATCATTATTACACTGATAATATTTGGAAGGCTGTTTTCTAGAGTTCTTAAGCTTTTACTCATAGATATGAAGTAGATATTAAACTTTTCATCTGTGAAGAAGAATGTATGCTCTTCAGTCTCAGTATCTGGGTATGATCTAGACATTTAGGTTTAGTGTTTGTGAACATGTTAAAAGAAATGTGATAATTAGTTTGCAGGTGATATTGTCAGGTTGGGTAAATTCAACACTTTCAGATCTCTTCATAAAATGTATTTCATAATGTATTGAACTGAAAATTGATCCACACTTATACTGCAGCCAAACCTTTCAAGCTTTTTTATCAGACCCTTTTCTATCTTAGTATTTGCTCACTAAATACTGTAGACTGTATGAATGATTAGTAAAGAATCTTCTGCTTTTTCGAAATTATCTATGTGATGAAAACTTCTAAACTCTAATTCACTTGGAAAATGTTCTCTTCTGCAGTTCACAGAAATCTCTGAAGACTAGGTTAAAGTTTCCATCTCATCAAAACTTAGAGGACAGATTTTGTAATGATGTTTAGAATAGAATAGAATAGAATAGAATAGAATAGAATAGAATAGAATAGAATAGAATAGAATAGAATCATTAAGGTTGGAAAGGATCTCTAAGATCATCAATCCAACCATCAACCCAACACCACTATGCCCACTAAACCATGTCCAAAAGTGCCACGTCTACATGTTTTTTGAACAATTCCAGGGATGGTGACTCCACCACCTCTCTGGGAAGCCTGTTCCAATGCTTGACTACTCTTTCTGTGAAGAATTTTTCCCTAATATCCAATCTAAACCTCCCTTGGTGCAGCTTGAGCCCATTTCCTCTCATCCTATCACTAAGTACTTGGGAGAAGAGCCCAACACCCACCTCACTGCACCCTCCTTTCAGGTAGTTGTAGAGAGCGATAAGGTCTCCCCTCAGCCTCCTCTTCTCCAGGCTAAACAATCCCAGTTCCCTCAGCAACTCATCGTAAGACTTGTGCTCCAGACCCTTCACCACCTTTGTTGCCCTTCTCTGAACACGCTCCAGCACCTCAATGTCCTTCTTGTATTGAGGGGCCCAAAACTGGACACAGTATTCCAGGTGTGGCCTCACCAGTGCCGAGTACAGGGGGACAATCACCTCCCTGCTCCTGCTGGCCACACTATTCCTGATACAAGCCAGGATGCTGTTGGCCTTCTTGGCCACCTGGGCACACTGCTGGCTCATGTTCAGCCACTGTCAACCAGCGCCCCCAGGTCCTTTTCCACTGTTTGAATGTCCATTCCCATGTATGTAGAGATTAAATGACTCCAACACTATTTTAGCTGAAGAATGTGTAGAGCTCTTGTGTTTGGTCCTTGCAGTCCTGTCAGTTACTTGACAAAGATCTGGAAAGTCCTACAGCTACACCAGGATGACTAACCGGAATGACTCAGGAGTATTGAAGTCATAACCCAGGCCATTATATGAAGCTAGTGTATGGGTGAAGTTGCTGTCATGTTGTAGCAGATGTTAACATCTTTCTGCCATGTCTTTAAATAAGTATTCTGATTAGTCAATTCTAGATGACAATTTCAACTTTGAACAGTTCTGATAAAGAATACTGCTTTGACATATACAACATTATTTAAATGTCTAAGAACTATGATTGTTTCTAATTTTCCTCTATGAACATTTTGATGGCAGGTGATACTCCTAGTGCTGGTAAAAAGGCATGGAACGGGATGAAACTAAAAGAGCAGAGGTCTGTCACCTCTGTCCTGATAAGAGGGAAAAAGGCTCAGATGACCTAAGCATTGTATTGGAACTAAGGTAACATTAGGTCTTGTTTCTACCATTGTGAGGAAGGTCACGTCCAGAAGGGTCCATGGATGGAGCATGTGTAGGTCAGTCCAAGTTCCCTGCTGTCCTTTCAGTGAAAACCTCCTGTGAGAGGTTGGGGAATACCTGGATCTTGACGCCATCTGGAGTTAGGCTGTGACTGGGTTACACAGCTGGGCCAAGGACTCAACATACTCTCAAGTCTAGTAACATAAGTAGTAAATTTTGCTTTTTCTGTCTTCATACATACCTCATATTATACAATGAAAGACTTAAGCTGCAAACAAAAAGGGAAGTGAAATGGAAAATTATATACGAGGTTAATTCTTCCAGCTTGCCTCCAGGATCTGTGTATCTGCAAATGCAAAGAGATGGCAGGTCAATAGCACACAGTCTTTTGGCGAACCACTGTACATATCGCCTACAGAACCTTCTGAGCTTGAATTAGTTTTGCCTTCCCTCAGTTGCTGGAAACATGACAGTCATTGCTAAATGCTGCTATCACTGCTGCAAATCTTTCTCTAAGGTTATCCATTTTGCCCCAGGAAGCTTTTGTGGCTGACATTTTTCTTTCTATTGAACAACATAAGATAAATAATTACTCGACTTTGCCTCACTCTACTTCTGCCTCGCTTCTGTTTAGTTTATGAAAAGAGTTGCAGGCTAGAAATCCACTGTCAAAGGCACCTATGCTTATCCCAGCTACAAATTTAATGTAGAAAACACATTTTCCTGAAATCAGATGCGATAATTTCCGCTAGGAACAGAGAACACAGCACTGAGACACATATAGCTGAAACTGAAGCACAACTGTAGCAGGGTGTGAGACCTTGTGTTTCTCAGTATCACATTTCAGGATCTTAAAGATGTGGAGCTTACTCATTGTAAATGGATGCCGATCCTTGCTGCTGCCTCCAGGAATATCACTAATGAATACTAATGTTCATGACATATTTCTAAACTACGTAAACTGATAGAATTGCTTTTTACATTACACAGGGTAAAATGGGGTGACTAACAAAAAACAATAATTCACTGAATATCTTAAGATACACATGCAACGTGCCTCACTTATTTAAGTGGCAAATATTTTATTCTAGCCTGAATTTGGACAGTCTTACATATAAATGATATTCCAAAAGACAATCCTCTACATGACAGAGACTATAGGACTACAGAATAGAAATTACTACAAACTAATTGACTTTGTAACTTTACATTGTCTTCAATTGACTTGAGTCACAACATGTTCATATACAAAGCCAGGCGTAATAAGTGGCCACAGAAACCATGGAAAAGGTGTTATAGAGAGGAATGCAATTACTGGCATTTTGTTTATAATGAATTCAAGGCCCATGGTTCTGGTAATGGGATAAGCAGTTTACTTGAAAGCCATTTACCATTCTGGGCAGTGTCAACCTGAACTGGTAGCATATTTTAGTTTTACCATTTCCCTGAAAGGGATTTGTCAGTGGGTCTGGACTGAAGCCAACCCTTGGCACAGCCCAACGCGGTTCTTGAAAAGCTGCAGGTGTGAAGACATACCCTGAAGCGCAGGGTATCAGCTGTGCAAGGGCACCCTAACATTTCCCACACAGACTAATATCCTTGCCCCACGTGTCCTGGAGAAAGAGACCAAGGGACTAGCCAGGGTTTATAATGAATAGATAAGACTTCAGAACTCTTCAAACTAAACCAAATTCTGTGCCAGTTTTATCCCGCTACACCACAATGAGATATTTCTGTCTTTATTTATCATACATATCGCTGCAAAGAGCAGAAATAACACCATAACTTTATATGTCAGAACAAACCCAACAGCCGAGATGATTGAATCAAATTATACCTTTGTTTGTACTATGTATATACACACAGACTCACATACATATATACATATAGACACGTACATATATAAAAAGCTAATATGTCTACATCTCCTAAGTTACAAGGAAACACTACCAGCAATGTTGGTGCATGAGCAATGTGAGTATGTGAAGCAAAATTTTATATTGCCCATGAGACAGCCCTTTCAGAAAGATTACTGGCATCGCATACTGCGTATAAACTGAAAAAAAGAATTTCAAAGTACTAGTAAATAAGCTCCAAACGACACGGTTCATACGAGATAACTGCACCTTTGCTGTGCTTTCCTAAGGCTTGGTTAAGCACAAGGGCTGTGATTGTATTACAACAGTTGTATTCATTGCGACTTAAGCAGTTTACTGTTGAAAGAGTTTTTTATGCTGATTTGTCAACAACGCAACACACTGGGGTTTATATCTTTCAGTCTTTATGTTTGGGCTAAATACCGCAAATTCTCTCATTGCCTTTTTCCTATTGAGACACGGTTACTTACGGTTGTGAATGCCCAAACAAATGTTTGTGCTATTGCATTAAAGCAGTGCATATATTGATAATGTTCTGGTGACAGTGTGTCACTCACTAATTCCTTCCCAGGGCATTGCAACAGCAGTGCTAGCAGGATGCCAACTGCACACAAAGCACACGGGTACGTTCTGCGGTGTGTTGATGGGAGAGGAGTGTTTCTGTTTCAGCTTGCTAGTTTAAGCTCCCTAATTGTTGCTGTCCATGAAAATAAAACCATGTGAAGAATCAAAATGATTTTTAAGATATGGAAATCCTAATGTGTCTTGTACTTGACTGTTAGAAGAAGGTGTGGATCCTCAGAAGGATCCTTCATCATGGGAAGATCAGTAAGTTCATCTCATGCAGGGATGGTGGATCCGGTTTGTTTGGCAGCTTGCTCAACCCAAGCCTTTTGCCTTGTCCCTCGATGTCACAGGACCACCAAAGTGCCATTATGATTTAGGAAGCTTATGGCCTTCATACGATTTAGGAAGCTATGGCCTTCATGTCTGCTTATTTCAATACTGGTGAATCCATCTGGGGAGCTGAGTGAGGCGTCGTCATAGACGTCAAAGTAGAGTCCAGCCCATTGCTCCTTGTATGCCAATAAGGTGCCTTAATGCGGGGAGTTTAAGAAACAAAAGCATCTACGGTGTCACACCGTATGTGAGTCCCAATGTCACCTGAAACGCAATGAGCTGTTAGGATTTAGGAAAATGTTTTGAAAACACAAGATTTAAACCCTCCCCGAAGGCTTTATGTACTGGATTTGAAATGCAAATAAGCTACAATATTTTCTGTTTCCCTAGGAAAAGTAAGCAATAGCAGTCAGGAGTGGTGAAAAACAAATGAAAATCCAAGTCCTTTTCTGAAAAAGGAAAAATAGGAGTGATCAGTATTGGAAACCTTAGCTAAATAACACAGGGTGCTTTCCTCCTTCAAAATATGCTTCAATAATTTTAAATAAGCAGTAAGTACTACAACAGCATAGGTAAATCTTGCTGGAGACTGTAAAACTGGTTGCTTCTGCTTCTGCTCTGGTAGTTACAAGTATTTGCTATTCAGTCTGTTATGGATATCTGGAAAATAGTTTGAGTGCAGAAAGAGCCTCAGGGATTAAAAGTTTGAAAAGAAAAATGTAGCTGTATATCATTGGCATTCATGAGAAAATTCACATTAGATGCCTTCAAATCAGGTGCTCAGGAGATAATATAGAGATCAGGAGCAATGGTGTGCCAAGCATGCAAGTCTAGCTGGGACAGACTGAGCTTATTTCCTGGCAGATGAAGAATACAAAAGTACATAAGGCCAAATTCAAAAGATAATATAGAGGTGTGGAAGCTGGTGGGAGGGAAAGCTGAGGCTGCAGCATAAAGAGGCTATACATGCACTCCCTGGATTATAGCCTCTTCACATTTTTATTCCTTTCCTCCTATGTGCATCCAGCAGAACTCTTTCTATAGGTAGCTACACCAATGTACTAGCCCTGGAGTGAAGCTCCTCTGCCAGCACCACTGTGGAATTTGGCCCCAAATCCCTGTTGTTAAACACTCTTTCTTTCACCAGGTCAAAAAGTTGCTATTTCTGCGAACATAGCTACATTTTGCCATGGGTAAAAATGTCAATTTGCTTGAATTTAGCTAAGAGCAAAATCTCATCATTCCCACTGCCTGACAACTTTTACCTCAGAAAGATGTCAGTTCGCCACCTGAACCGACTCTTTCTGGCTTTTACAATCTAACAGACAACTGTGGCAGAAATGTGAAATGTTGCATATTTTCATAAAAACTCAGATGACACCAGAATTGCATTTTCTCCTTTGTTGCAGACTTGATCTTGTGTTTTGTTACTCAAAAAATAAGCAGTTAACGAAAGCACAGGTTTTGAAACCTAAAGCCTAGGCGTCAGGTTGAGCCTCAGCTCAACCTATGAAATAATGGACAAAATATTGGCACTTATGTTAATACACTAAACGTATGTCAGACCATTTTAATTAATAAGTGAATCTATAACGTATCTCCTTCTAAATTCCATTGCCAAGGGAAAACAGGAATACAGCTGCAAGCTTCAGACACACGACAAAAAACCTTTCCCTCTATGTGCTAAGTGCAATGCCACTAAGTCAATGCATCTACTCATATCCCATGTTTAGACTGAAATTTTCAATATGCCAGATACCCAGAAAGAACTGTTTGACGAAAGCAATACTTTCGTGCACTTTCTTTCCCATAATATTAGCCAGAGTATTTGCAACGAGCCGCGGATGCTGCACAACCCATCCGGGCAGCAGCTTGGCGCTGGGCTGCACGCAGAGCCCCAGCTGACCAGTGTATTTTCCGCAGACTCATTTCAGTCACCTTTTTTTTCCGCCACAGTACTTCTATCTATTCGTCTCGTATATACCCCTGTATGTCCCACACGTCACATTGGGACGTCTCAGGAATAGGTGTCTTTCCTGCCCACACAGATGAGAAGAAAAAGTGACAGCTAAAAAATACCTGAGGATTGAGTCCTTTCCTCCAGACTTGTTTTCTCTCATGGGGAAACAACCAAAAATGATGCTGACTGCTTCTGTAACAAACAGATTTGTATAAATTACATACTGTTAACAAATGGACATGCAATCAGTATTTTTAGGGGAAAATGTAATGTTTCCCCCATGATCATATTTAACCTACTTTGTTTTCCATCTATCTATCAAGACTGACTGTTCAAACTGTGGCATAACAATTAGAATAAGTGATAGCGTTACATCCAGAAAACAAAGAGTATGATGGCACAATTTATCTTGTTACATTTCTTGATTTAATGCCAGTCTGGGATTTCTAGTCTGAACCAGATTTTTCTTATGCTATAAATATTTCAGTTTTTTCATTTATTCTTGATTTAGTTTGACAGTAAATAATCCCATGGAAGCTGCTGTTGGAAAGACGTTGTAAAAATTATTAAGTGCCTGCTTGCCAGTTAGGTCCTTGTGTTTGTCAGAGTGAAATAAGTAAAACAGTTGAGTTACTTAAAGGAAATGTGTGTGTTTGTATGTATATATTTACAATAGTGCCCCATAATTTGCAGTCTTAGAAGTAAGAGAATTACAGTTCTGAGGATTAATCAATACCTTATATGAATACAAAGAGTTTGGGGTATACATTCTGGATATTGGCAGCAGCAGGTACTTGCTGCTTGGTTTCAAAAGACTCATGTATAACCCAACGAGAGGAGAATAGAAAGCAGGGAGTTTTTCAGAAGGATCTGTCCTTGCAAGAAAGGGCAAGTATCTTGGAAAAGGATGGATCTGGTTAGTTAATTGGCTTTTATTGGTGATTTTTTGTTGTTCAGAATATTCCCCCTGGGAAGCACGTGAGTAACATTGGAGGGTTTAAGTCCTTTTTATTTTGAGCCATAATTGCCTTTGGCAATTCTTGCAGCTTTAAAAGGGATTTCAGGTGATCTGCACAAAATAGCTCACACACCGAATGTGTAAAGCCCAGGAACAGGACATGTTTGAGAGATCTTCAGGAAAGGGAGTTGGGTGGAACCAGAGTAGGCGGCACTGGGAAATGCTCTCTGTCCACGTCAAGAAAAACAACCACAGGAAAATGCCAAGCACAGGAAGCGAATGCAAATAGAAATGCCAAGGAAACACGTGGGAATGTGCAAAGTTCATTGCAATAACTTCACCCAAAGAGGATGAACCGTAGACGAATACTAGTTGTTGTCTACTGATAGGAACAGAGAACATTGGCACCCAACAAGCTGCTTTGTCAGTAAATGGGTAATTCGAGCCTCCTCACCCAGTGGTGTTGCTGGATGCACAGGTCGTGGTTGGGGAATCTTCCTGCAGGCAACAGATCCCTCCTGCTAACCTAAAGTTATAAAAAAGAGGTAAAGCTGAGACACAGGGGAAGGCAGGGAGTCAAAGTCATAAAATTGAGATAGGAGGAATTAACATGAAATCTTAGTAAATAATTAAATTTCTAACTTACTTTTTGATCTGAAAGGAGATACATTCTGTTTAGGAAGGACAAGGAAAAAAGGTAAGGGGTTTTTTTTTCTTAAATATCAGAGATATGTACACCAGCTTCAAGACAAATATTGACAAACAAGAGACAGGGTGTGAAATAAATATAATGCAATTCAATAAGGAAAAGTACAAGGTTTCACACATAAGTAGAAATAATCAATACATACCTTCAGTATAGGCAGGCAGTTTAAAAAAGGGGTTAGAGTAGAACCTGAACTGAATGCAAGTATAAAAAAAAGAAAATAGCCACCCTCATTTGGGAATGTGTAAATAGCAAATGGCTGTACCCCATTGCTCTACCTCAGCTGGAGGGCTGTGCCCCGCGCTGGGTAGTGGGCTTGTAGAAAGACGCCACCTATGCTGAAATAGAGGCAGAAGAGGCAAAAATGAGAAGAGATGATAAAACAATTACTTAGGATGAACAAAACAGGAATCCTCAAATATAAAATATAATAATATACTTCAAACATGCAAAAGGTATAGAGAGAAATGCCCATATCCATTGAGAGTGGACAAATAAAGGCATTTTTAGCCAATGTTAGGAGTAACTTTTAAACCAGTAACATTGTCAAGGTTTCCTGAGGAAGTTATGGAAAGACTTCTATCACCGTAGGTCTTTGAAGCATGATATGCAAATATTTGTTGAGGATATTTCAGGTGCAGTTACTGTTGCTTGGGGCAGGATTGATATATAAAGGTACCTTCCAGTTCTTTTTTTCTCTGTTTCTACATTGACAGAATTATCCAAACTTCATTTTCCTTTTTTTAAAACAGCTCAAGCCATTTATAATTTTAAATGATGCAGAAGTGCTTCAGTAGTCCCCAGATGTGTCTGAAGTAGGACCTCACAGATGATTAAAAGAAACTCCGCTTTTTCCATCCCTTTTTTCAAAAACTTAGAAGCTTGTCAAGGTTGGAACATTCCCCGCCTGAAATGGCAAGTAGCAGTGGCGCAACAGGTTTATACGTGTCGCCCCTGAGACCACCTGCAATTTTTAGGTCCACTTTATAATAACCTATGAATAGAATTAGATCCCTTATAGAAATGGGATGACTTCCAAAAGAGTTGAATTTCTTAATTTTCTGAAGAACATCTCTCTCACTCATATCAGCACTAAGTTTCAGGGCAACCCTGTATGATGTTTCTTCACACCGGTATGAAAAATGAGACAAACGAGAAGAGAATATGGATCCATAAATGTGGATCATAAATGTAATTTCTCAGTGGAAAATTTTCAGCGCTTAAAAGGTTTAGAATGATTTTGTGATTTTGTAAACCCATTTTATCAAGTGATTTCTGGTTTCAGCTTTTTTATGAACTGATTCCCAACAGTAAATTACTAGTTTTCTCTTTGGGAGTAAAGGCCAAACAGATACTTTGTTCCTGGTTTAATTCATCATATGTTGACTGAAATGTCAAAGGAAATTAAAGCAAATTGCTATGTAAATCCCTACAGGTGAATGTTTCATTTCTGCAGAATAAAGCTTAACACAAAAAAAATTTGTTTTCTTTTATTTTACATGGTGCCTGTATCTCACTGCATTGCCCTCTCCTCCCCTATGAGATCCACCATTTTGTATCAGTAACTGCTTTCATTACGATGCATTCACCAAAGGATCCTTTCTGGGATCAGAAGCCAGCCCACTATAGGGCAAGAAACACCATAAATTGTGAGAAATATTCAGGAGCCAGCCCACTATAGGGCAAGAAACACCATAAATTGTGACAAACATTCAGGAGCCAAGAAGAACACATTTTTGCAAACACCTTTTCTCCTAACCCAGCAATGTTTGGCGAATGGTCCACGGCCAGATTTTGCTTTCTTACTTGGAGAAACTCACACCCGTGCAGGTGATCTCTGTGCCACGTGGAGTGGGTGGATGGGCCTCAAACATTGCGTGTGCTTTTCATTGGTCTCATTTCCACCTTTGTGTCATTTGGGAATTATTTTTATGCTGGGATGATCCTGTCTAGACTATTTATTGCATCTGTAGTGGCCGAGTCTTCAATGGTGCAGTAGAACGTGATTTTACACATTGAAAATTGGGGTACTTATTTTGAATCTGTACTTTAATTACCCAATATCTCTTCCTGTTTTTACAGAATATCAAGGTAGTCACAGGAAGACACACTTTACTTTCCACTGATTGGATGGGAGGAATTTTTGACCTTGGGAAGTGGAGATGGTGTTGCTATGGAAACTAATAATTCTGCTGCCATTCATGAGCTGCAGCACAGGTAAAATGTTCCACTATTAGTGTTTGTGATTAATAAATCTATATCAGTATCATAATTCTTCTAGAAAGGAGAAGCAATTACCAAAAACTAACAGTACTTATTCACATGAACAAGTGACTAAGGAGCTTTTCATTAGGACATGCTTTAATTTTAAGCAACACAAGGTGCTGCCTTTGAACCAGAAAAACACGTTTCAAGATCATAAGCAAGCTGTACTCTGGGTAATAGCTTTTAAAAATGTTCTAAACTGTAACATTGAGAAAAAAGTACAATTGTTACTTGGCTAACAACGTGCACATGAAAGACATTTCTTAGCCACAGCATAACTAACTCCCAAGCCAGCAAATGGAGCTGGACGGAAAACCAGAATAGCTTAGTGAGGGGTATGGGAGCATTGCAGGGATGGTTTAGTTTCCACACTTAATATCATACCCTTCGAATGCCTCCATACTAGTAAAGTGTCTTTAAATCATATTTAACTTCAAGACAAATAAAAGCATTTGTTTATGAAGTCCCAAATTGGGAAGAATCATAAGGACTATCAAGCATAAGTACCAAAAATGAAAGAAAATCTTGCTTAACGCCCAAAGCAAATGCAAATGTTCCTTCTTTGCCTCCAGTTGGCATGGTGATAGATCCTCACACTACCCACCCTGTCACTGAACCATGTGCTGGGCACCCTGTCAGTCCTCAGGTTGTATTCAGAGGAGAAAGCGTGGCTGGAGGAAGCAGGACTACTTTCCCCCGTTCTCCTTCTTGAATATCCCTTGTGCTTAATTAAAATATCAACAGGTTGCTAACATATTGTAAGGTGAAATGTTCTTTTCTGCCTGGCTGGGCATTGTTCACAGTGGGAGTTCGGTATTCTGAATTAATTTCTTTTTTGAACCTTTCTTCTAATTCAAAGCATATAACTTGACAATCCTGCTTCATAAAACCATATAAATGGGATTAACTCATGTGACTCATTACAGGCTCATCTAGAAACAGACACAAAATGGTAACTGAACTCTCTGAGGTTATAATGAATTTGGGGATGAACTAACCCTTCACACTTGTCTGTGATAGAAACCATGACAACTGACTTTTGTCTACAATTAATGTATTGAACTCTAAATAGCTGGTATGTTACTCATGTACTTACAAGGAAATTGTATTAACACAACCTCAAATGATACTTAAATTAATTTTGTAGTGCATGAGTCAGCAACTGTTTGAAATGAAGAAACAGAAGCAGAGTGCAGACTTCACTAGTATGTTAAAATACGATTTAAATTAAACTAGATAATATTTTATCTAATAGATTCGAGCTAAAAATGTAAATCTCAGGATCAGACTTTCTGTTAAATCAATACGAAGGGCCTGTTTCAGTAACAAACATCCAATGGGTTAAGGACTTCATATTAAAATATTTGTAGAGATTTCAAGCAAGCAGCCACTCATTCAGGCGCAGATATGCTGAACTAAACACAACAATAACCTGCTTAGGAACCCGATCTTCTCTTTAATTGCCCACTGCACTGCCGCAGCACCTATCAGCCCTCTTGGGTACTTCTCACAGATCATGTCCTTCTTTACTAGTCTAAGTAAAGGACTCGTACCAATCTTTGAGAGTACAGGATTCAGGATTTTCCTATAATTTCTTGATTGCTTTGTGCAAGTGTGAAATAGATGGTGATCCTGGAATATAAAACACTGGAGGAGCAGTACAGCTTGGTGATGGACAAGATATTTTTACACCCATGTTTTGTATTTCCAAATATAACTTTTTCCTTCACTTCTTTCCATAAAGCTTTCATTTTTCCAACTTTTTCCTTCTTCATCTTTCTTGCTAGAGGATCATCTTTTAATGAGACCAGTATCCTGGGCTAACTGAGTTAAAAGATACTAGGAGCTCACTTTTACGCTAACATGTTCAGTTTTTTGAAGACTTAACAATAGATAAAAATTTAAATGTTCCGCATTTCCAGGCACCAAGAGTAGATCACAATGGCACATTTGTCCTGATCCTGCCGTCAATTAAAGGAAGAGCAAAAGCTCCCAATGACTTCACTGAGATAAGTTAATTTATACCTGGGTATAAAGTAACTCCATTGATTTCAGTGGAGCTAATGCTGATTTTCACTATATGGCACTCTGAAATACGCTTGATGGTAATAGTCAAACATGCAGTTATGGGCAACACTTCTTTGATTTATTATATGGATGGTTCACATCAATTTAGGAGTAATAGAACTGAGTGGGAAAATTAAGAACTAGTCATGATGCTGTGCAGAGCAGTCTTGTGGGCTGGGGCTTGAAAGGTAATTCAGGTTGTTAGATGACATCGGTCAGTCATTTCTTCCTTGTTTCTACCTCAGTTCTACCAGATGTGTAGAATGAAAATGATATTGACCTAAAAATGAATTTTAAATATAAGGATTGAATGTGCTGTACAGCTGAGCTGGATACTATTACTGCCCCCCCACCCCCCAAACAAACTACACTACATATTCTCTCTATATGGAAAGATCATGGAAAGAGTAATATTCCCTCCAACACTTATTTTCCAGTAGAGCTTTTTTATGTGACTCAACAAGGGTCTTTGGGGTTTTATTGCAAGTGCCTTAGGGGATAAAATAAAATAAAGTAATGTATGCATGCACAGTGACACAAATTAGACTTTTTTTTTTGTAATCCATTGCTATTTAAATGAGATAATCTGATCTAAGCGGAGCACCAGAGGCAAGAAGGGTGATGAAGATAAACTCAGAGATCATTACTTTAAATTCCATGTACTTGTTATAAGGATGCATGACAACCATCTCTTTACACTATTGTTGAAATTTAAACATTTCTTGATATTAATATGTTAAGAAAGAGCACTCACTTTATGGATTAAAGATGTAGACAGGATTTTGAGAAGCTGATATGAACAGTAAAGTGTCCAGAGTGCTCAAGAAATAAATGAATCCTTTCTTCACACCAAAACTGTCTCAAGTTTCCCTCCTATGGCTGCACCGAGCTCATGCTCCTTCCTCTGGAGCTATTGTGCAAGGCTGGTTGCCAGCAATATCCTACTGAGAGAGGAAGCTGTCTTAAGCATCCATCAGATGCACATTAGACTGCTATTTGGAAATGGCTGCCAGGCCTGGTTCTGCAGCAGGTTGCCCATGCAACAACAGGCCCCTCATCTATCCGCCTCTCTGCTCCCTCCATTCTCTCCTCTGTCAATAAGGATTTATGGATTTTGTCCAATGCCGTAACACAAATAATAATTTGATCATAAATACGAAAAGCCATTCTCCCACCCTTTTCTATTACCTAGTTTAGGAATGCGGGATAAATAAGGGTTGCAGATTTTAAGTGAGAAGAGAAACAGGCACAGCTTGATTTTTCCAATAGCTGACCTAAGTGTATGACACTCAGGGAACAAACAAGTCTGTTGGTAGCTCCCTACACAGCAGCTTATGTGCAGTCCCATTTTGTTACCAGCTTCACTGCAAATATCTGAGCTTTCCTGCTCCCTTCTTTCAATACTCTGAGGCTCTTTACAGTTCAGAAAGAGGAGGAGAGTTATCTTCTCATTGTTTCTGTGGTTTCTGTCTTCCTCCTGGACAGCTTATCCAAATTCTGTGTGTCCCTCCCCTTCCTAAAGGCTGTCATGACCTCTCTCTTCTCTGATTCCTGGTGGCTTCTGCCCTTCATTAAATACCTGCAGTCTTCCATATAGAGATGGTCTTTGCAACTGTCCTTTGCTCGGTTGATGGTCTTGACTCCATCAAGGAAGCAAATGGGTTTTCCAGGGTTAAAGATGAGGAAAATGTCAGTAACAGCTAACAGGCACTTAAAATTAGCTAGAGGCAATATAAATATTAAAAGTTAAAACAGCCAGCCTGAACCTTCATTTTGAAAATGAGCCAGTAACTGTATTTTTACACAGTCCTTTGGCTTATTGGCTTAAATTCAATTGAAGATGCAACTGCAACCTCCAGGGCTGTGTTTTGGCCCATCATTTTGAAACTGCTAAATTAGAGAGAGAAATTTCATGATGTAAAGTGTCCTGATACTCCTTTGGGTCACAGCATGATGAATATTGAATACATCACATCCCACACTCTGCCTGCAGTCTCTTGCAGATTTATTGTTAGCATAACAGCACCTTTAGGAATGGAACAGCAGACCATATATTTTAAGACAAGTGACATCTTTGCTATTTCTAACAGCGAACTGTGGAGATGAACTAGTCCAGCCTGGAAATGTTAAGGCATCTCTGAACAACCAGAGGCATTCAGAGACCCACTGATGAGTCAGAGAATGATAATAACTAGGTCTCCCTTCGACAACATGGATGTTTTCATGACTTTGGGAAACAGTGACCCTGAAAGCTGTATTTCTGTAAATGACTTCCAAGCATCTGGCAGGAGAGGATGACTGGTGACGCAATGACCTTCTCAGGAGAGTGAAGAGTGACATTTAAAGAAAAACCTTTGTTTCCATTTTATGGGGTGCTATGTGGTTCAGCTCATTTCCCGACATCAGTGAAGAACAAACATACTCTGGTTCAACAAAGCCAGCAAAAGAGCGCGCCTAAAGCCCCTTAAGATGCAGAGCTGGGGCGGGCAAAAGGGTGGTGGTGAGCCACAGAAAGGCAGGCAGCCCTTCCCCTTCCATTTCAGAGACAACACATTTTTTGGCTATTGGCAAGATGTAGGAAGAGGGACTGTGACTGTATCTAGAGAGTATGGGCTATGAAATTATTTAGTTACTTTGATTTGATGTTATTATCTGATTTCTGTTCTTAGAAAGACTTCATAAAGGTTTTGCTAGTTGCACCACAGCTTCACTCTCCTTCATACTCAGTTGGGATGCTCTAGGGGATACTGCTTTGACTGCCTCCGACGCTGAAGGAGGACACTGTCTCAGGGAGGTACTTTCCTAATGGCACAAGCTGCTTCTCCAGCACCTGGAGGTCCTGGCACAGGCTAATGTGGGCAGTGAGAGATGGGCGAGAAGGTCTCTCAGGTGTGACCTTCAGTCTTGTCTTTGTCTTTGCTTTCCCCTCACATGCAGCCGATCAATTGTCTGGGTCTGACATGGGCCAGCGACATCCCAGCTAAAAACTAGTACTCTGGGAACCGCCACACATACGCTCAGATACAAAACCAGAACCTAATACTTTTTGTATTAGCAGGAAAAATACTGTTATCAAAAAAGACGTGAGAACACATGCAAGATGGAGGAAAAAGACATCATAGGTAGGAAGGGAAAATAAGATATTTGTCTAATCCATCTCTCAGTTTTGCAGATATCGCATTTGGAAAACGTTATCGCAAATATTGCTTTAAACTGGAGAGTGGGTGCGTTGCAGAGTCTGAGCTGTGTGCCACTGTTCATTTCTGGAAGGGCTTACACAGAACTGGTCCCTCGTATTTAATTCTAAGAATGAGAATGAGCATTTCACTACTTCTGTTTCCTGTCTCTTATCAGAACCACAAACTGTTTCTAACTCAAGGGCAAAAAAATGACAAAATAAGCCAGTATGTGAGAAATGTGAATCTCTGTCCTCAGTGCAAGGCAACATAAAGGATGAATCCTCTCGTGACAAAAAGGACCGGTGCTCAGGAAGTCTGCGAGCAATTTCTGGCTCTACCACTTGCTGGCCGCTTGAACAGGAGGATGTTACAAAGCACCATGCAGTTTAAGATAACCATTTCCTTCTCTACTCAATTCAAAGAGGGATATATTCACACCAGCTTGTGGTTTAAGCTGCTATGATAATGACACACATGAAGAAAAAAATGACAATGCAGCAATGATAATAACTTCAATAAAGAAGTGACAACCTACATTAGTAGCAATTAGCTGGTGTGACGGTGAGAAGGATTCAGCATTGGTATTGTTATGCCTCCACAGATTGCAATGGCAGTCTTATCACTTGCTTTGAAAAGGGAAGAATTAGGGCAAAGCTCGGCATTTCTGAAAGCCTTTTGTTTTGTTTTGTTTTGCACTTTTGCAGCTTTTCACTAAAGAGACATAAACCCACCTCCCACGCAGTCTTTATTCTGAGTGGGCAACAGAGTGTATCACTGCGATGTTTCCCAAGTATACCACGCCGCATCAAACTGACCTGCTGGATACAGGGAATGATAACCATTTAATATTATGTAACATGGGCTAGACTCACATTACCGAAGAGTCTTCCTTATTATACTTCAGTTCCAAGAAAAATGTCTTTTTCGAATTCACTTGAGTGCACGGACATATGGTGAAAAAGAGGTTAGAGCTCAGACGCTTCTTTGAGGGTGCACTTTCAAATTTTAGGTTGCATTGATTTAGCTATCAGAAAGATGTTATTTACAGTTCCTGAAGTGGAGCATGCTAGAATTCATGGAAGCCATTACTAGAGTTTTATGTTTTCTGTATGGCTCTAGTGTATAAGTCCCTTCTATAGTCAGAAAGGCCTAACCCATTTTTATAGTGGTTTAAATAATTACTACTTCCTCATCTCTTCAATTAGTTACTTTACATTTTAAAAAATGGTTTTTTTCCTGTACAGTGAATTTTACATGGTTTCTTTCTGTTTCGTATCAAGTCATTTCATCTCTCTGTATGAAAGGCTTATTAACTTTGTAAAATAACATCCTGGTACTTCAGAAGTCATTCAATTATAGTTTTTTTAAATTTTTTGTTTGCAACAGCTTCAAAGAAAATTCAATTGCACTTTACTATCACTGCCAAGAAGTTGAAATTAGCAGGTGATTAAGCACTTAAAATATTTTGAGCATTTTCTATTGCCAGCAATAGAAAATTTAAGTATAAAAAATTTAAACTTAAGATGGCACAGTAATACATCACTGAAATAGTTTACTGAAGTACACTGTTTTTAAGTAAACTGTAGTTGAATATAATTCCATTTAATAGAAAACTTTGGTGGGGAGCCTGCTTCCCATACTCCCGTTACATATGAGCACAAACCACCCTGCAACTGCATCTGCTGTAGCCTCCCCCATCGCACAGGGCTTTTCCCCAACCCTAGTGTCAGCCATTGACCTTGCTCACACCCAGAGACCTTCAGAAAGAAGCCCACAGCCCACGCTTGATCTCTCCCTTCTATAACAAGCTACCCTTTAAGCTAACTTTTAAGACGTTTTTTTGCAGTGGTCACTATTAGAGCAGGGTACTTTGTTTAGGGATGTGAAACTAAAACCACAGGGCTGGATTTGGAGATCCCCCATTTCATCGTTGAGGCTGCTGCATCTTGATCTGACATACTGCTACGGTAATCAAATAGTTACCAACGTGTATTCCCTTGGAGTTTAATAGTCAATGCCATTCTCTTTTTATCATCACAACCAATACCTCAATTAAAGCACTGACATGTGAATCCTTAGATTTTATTGTGGTGGGAATGATGGGCATGTCCTACATGAAATGGAGAGAAACCCAGCTGTAGCCTGTAACTTTCCGCTAGCGGAGAAGTGATTTAAGTGGATAGTAAGAATGAGGAGGATTTAATTTGTTTTCAGAAAACAGACCTTGGGAACGCAAAAAATTGTTAAATCTACTTTACTTAGAAATGGAAACCCAGATCAAATTTCCATGCTGTTTAATATTCCCATCCAGCAGATCTGCACACACTGACACGGGTGAAGACCTGGCCCACTAACTTGAAAGAGCTGAAACAATATCTGCTACTTCCACGTAATCACAGACTGATCGTCCCTTCCATTGTTTGCAGAAGCTTGAAAATAAAATGCCTCTAGTTATTGATTTGCTACTTCTTTTTCATTCAGTGACCATTGATCGCTGTTTATGTGTGTGTGTTTCTTGTTGAGAAGAAATTAACATTGAAAACTTCTTGGAATGCACTGCATTCGTACCTACTTGACATTCCTGGTGAAGCTTGCTACCACAATCACTGTAACTGGAGTTTTCAAAAATCTGTTTTGTTTTCTCCTCCAATCTCTTGGCAGCAAAAAAAAGATTTATATACAAAATCTTTTTATTATTATTATTATTATCGTTGGCACTTGCCTGGGACAGAAAATGTGGTTGTCACAGAGTTCGAGCTCACAGTATTATTTAGGCTGTGGTTATTGTGCCTACATTACAAAACTAAACCCCTAAGGGATGTGAGGCATTTTTTCATGACTATCTGGAAGAGAAAGTCTTGCGATTACCACTAAAATTGCTTGCTGGTGTGTGTATGGGAAGCCAGCTCTGAGACACATGCTGATCTGTAATTTGAGAAAAATATGGATGGATTAGTCTAGTGGGGCCATGTGTAGGGGCCGGATGAATGAAAATATCTGAGATAGAGATGAACCATCGTTCGACTGAAGCTATTACATCTGTACCATCTGTAAAACAGTCCTCTCATTGGTCTTATTATATCCAGAACCTATAGTTTTTCTAGTTTTGGCTCTATCAGCTCCAAACACAATCAAAATGACAGGCCAATGATACATTTTCCATAAGACCAGATTGTAGTCCCGAACCATCAAATAATAATGCAAATAGACTCTTTTTATTTACCTTGTATTTGTTTTTCATCCTCCAGAACTCCCTTTTCTATAGTCTTTCATTAGCCATTGGGGGTAGACCTAAAAAAAAAAAAAAAAAAAAAAAGAATCAAAATTAAAAGCCATGTTTAATTCGTATGGAATTACACGGTTTCAGGAACTGCAGAAAAAACTCACAGCTAACATTTCAGGATTTATGTTAGCAATCGCTCTAGTTGATGGCATAGTTATCACAATTAGCCTCCAGACAGAGATAAGGCTCTCTACGGCTTCTTCTGCAGGAGTGACGAGGGGACCAAGTGAGAGGACAACTTTTGAATATGGAGGTAGGCTTCAGCCACACAGGAGACCTGCAGCCCCCGCTTCTCTGGGTCTCTCTGCTTCCCTCTGTCTGTGTGAGGTCCATCCGGAGGTGACAATCCTTGTCCTAGTAGGGCAGCCTAAGGAGGAAGCTGCCTAAAGTCCTACCAGCTTTGCAGCAAGAGGGAAATTTATAGACTTTAATCCTAATCTCTATGCATTTTATACGTTTGAATTTTAGACCCTTTTAGAATTTTGGCAATAGGATTTTTTTTTTTCCTCCTGCTATAGCATAATACTATGGTATTTTGTCCTTTGTTCAATATTAATATATGCTTTATTGTCCTATTCTAATTGCAATCTCATTATTAAAGGGGCAATATGTTTTCCTCTGACAGATATTGTATCTCATTGTTAGTGGATCTTGGTTATTCTGTCCTTATTGTTATTAATAATTTGTAGCAATTGAATTGGTATTAGAATATTACTCTGCTAAATCTCTTTTGCTGCTAATTAAGGCACTATCTGTGACATTGTTTAGCTCCAAACATCATGCTCCTGCTTTTCAGCCTGCTATAATCACCTGTAAGTCATTCATTTCTACTTATGTAAGTCAGGTCTTTTAATCAAGAGTCCTGTGAGCTTTGCCAGGGCGTGAGCTGCCGTTGGTAGGAATGAAAAGTTCTCATGGACAAAGATATTTTTGTATTGACAAATGGGCCTTACACTGCAGCCCTGGAAGCCCTTAGAAATAGAATAATTCACAGAATCATAGGATCGTTTAGGTTGGAAAAGACCTTTAAGAGCATCCAGTCCAACCATTAACCTGACATTACCAAGTCCATCGTACCTGATGGTTCCAAAGTGGGCACAAAAGAAGAAGGAAGGTTTTGAGGGAAAAGTGAAAGATTACTGAAGTAATCCAACTATTCAAGATGCCAACAAGGAAAGTCACCATAGCTTTAGAATGTCTTCTCCTCACAAAATGTGTGTCTATAAGATCAGATCTGTCAAACTGTTTGTTGGGATAATATTTTCTCTGAATAAACAACATCATTAGTTGCCTGGGAACATTATCCACTTTTGCTCCCAAACAAACAGAAGATACAAAAAGGTCGTTCTTGAGTCGTTAGTGAAAACTCATGTTAATGGCGAGGGGGCTTATTTATGTGTGTCTGGAGTAAGTATGATTCTCTTTTAGTGATAGGACATCTGACATATTCTGTATATTGCAGCCCTTTTACACAGATCCAGGAAAATGAGAGACACTCTTTATTTCCGTGCAATTCATTCCGTAGTCATTTTACTGGAGTGTAAGAAGGTGTAAAAAGATATTTATACTGAAATTGTTTTGCTGGAGCTGTTCGGCGTGCACAAGTGCACACACTTCACATGTGCACACCAGTGCCGTAGTTACATAAAATCCGATTTCCATATGTTCATTAGTTAATTTACATTTCTGATTTAAGCAGACGATACCAAGAAAGCTGCAGTTATCGGTGGCGTTACAAGCGCACGCAGGCCAGACCGAAGTCACATCTGACCTGCTGGAAGTGTCACCCTGAGCCCCTCGTTTCGCTGCCAGCGCCTGCCTGCCGAGAGGGCTGCTCCGGGCCAGGCTAGCAGCGGGAGAGGGAAAGGAGGGTTCAAAAGCAAAGGGTGGCTCGCTCTGCTAGCAGCTTCACCTTTCTTTTATCCAACCCATGTGGGAGATGTTCTCTTGCCTATCCCCTCCCAGCTCTGTCAGCAGCCGTGTGCCTTACGGAGGAAGGCTCTCCGGGCCAGGCAGGGGCTCAGGCACTCCAGCATTGCTACAAAGCTGTGTTGCACACTGGGTTATTTGTATGCATTGATCTCGGCTACGGGTGTCGTCTTTGCCGCTGGATTTCCCTAAAAGCAGACGCAAAGCTCATTATCATTTGGGAAGATTGTCTCGGAAAATAGAAGCGTGTTATACAATCAGAGAAGAAACACTGTCCTGTGGAACCAGCTTCCCCTTTGCGGAATTGCTGCGTGCTCCTGGACGGATTTTTGTTTATAGTGTTTCATTGCCGCAACAGACATCCGGGCTGCCCTTCCTCCCAAACCGCAGCATAGTCCCCAGTTCATAGACTGTGCCCTGAACTCACCCTGGAAAATGGCTTTGGAGTTTAGAGTAAAATCTATCCAAACTTTGACTTACATGCTTAGATGGCCTTCCCACCAACACGAAAGTGATTTATGGAATGCAATTTCTTCATCCTCTAATATTGTCTCACTTCACACACATATGCCAAATAGGTTTTGATGATTGATTACTTTTCCTACTGCTTATAAAAAAATGTATACCGGTGCAGGCAATGTGAAAAAAACTGCAGGGGTTAATCTCTAGTAACATCTTACTGAGCATTAATCAGATTCATATTTCAGTCATATTAGTCTAAAGCTACTGAAATAATTGATGATATAATGCAACTTAAATCAGAATATAACATTATACCTCCAACTACTGTTTCTAATTAGATTTATTCTGCTTTACGCCAAATGTAGTAGAAATAAAAGAGTTTACTCTGCATCTTTCTTGTAAACATTTGTGGCTTTGCAAAATACAAATGGTTTGCTCTAGGCCAGAGAAAATGTAGTCATTTATGCAATAGATATTGAATTCATATTTGCCTGACAAGTGACCTTATCAGCTATAACTTGTCATCTTCTAATTAGTCTACATTTATTTTTTTCACTAAATTAACCCCCAGCCTCTCCTGAAGATACGTTGACAGTATACCAAATTGTATGTGGTGTTGCAATTAAAATGGCGGTGCATACGGCCTCCACAAATTTGCCTTAAAGAAAGGCACATCTCATTAATATCACATCAACCTGATCGTAAATTGAAGAGTTTTTATTCCCAACGATGCCACTGGCTTGCAAGGCTTACTGACCAGTAACAAAGTCTTTTCTTTAGAGAGTCTAAGAATAATCATATAACACTAAAAGTGCACAGTGAGATCTAGGGACCAGGAATACCTCTGTATTATTAAAACACATTTCAAAGTACAGAAAGCAAACAACAGCCACAGTTTTATTATTGCTCTTGGAAGTTTCCTTTTATAACAAATCATAAATAAGCACCCCTTATAAAACCTGAAGCCACATGAAGTTTGTCTGGATTCCAGGTTCATTTTTGTTTTCATATCTATTTTCAAGACTTTCTAAGACACAGTGTTTAAATTGATAATTTCTGGAGATGTACAGAAGTACAAGTTTAGGAGCTGGGTAAGCTTTCATATCAATAACCTGCCTGTCTACAATTTTTGAACACCTCCAGGGACAGATAGCTGCAGATCAAAAGTTTTGAAGACTTGAATTTAATTCCTTCACAAGTTAAATGCCCAGGTCCTTAAATTTTTTTAAATGTTATTGTGTTTTACAGATCAAGACTGACCTGAAAGGTAAGCATATAACATTTGTATGGAAAAGAATGAAATCCTGTCTTGAGAATCCAGCCTGATTCGCATTTTATGCCTTAAAATAACTTGGTTTTACAGTTTTGGCTAAAAATCTAAATCATGTTATTTGAAAAATCAACTGAAGTTCATACATATTTTAAGGAAACCTAACCTGATTCAAGATTTTATGTCACAATCTGATATGTGTAAAATACTGCACTGTGCATATACATAACTAATTTAGAGGGAGAAGTTGAGAAAAGACCACTTTTGTCAGCCCAAAGTTGGACGTTCACTGCAAGTCAAATTAATAAAACAACAGTATGTTATATCGCACTGACATTTTACTAAAATGTCCATAGTTTTCAAGATAATAGAGACTTGAAAATACTAACACGCAGGAAATAAATGCGTTAAAACAAGACGTGTTGTAAACTCAGTTGGATACAATTATTAGGGAGAGGAAACATGTAATACCCTACTTTCTCGCCTTCAAAACTCTGCACTCTAAACCTACCTAAATTAGAGCAGTGTCTATCATTGATTATGTCATTGCCCAGAAATACAGCCTTCAGACGGTTTGTCATAACTCTGCTGGTGATACTACACAGCAGACACATTAAGTATCAGTCAAGATGATACAATTTTCCAACTACTACAAGTCAAGCAAATATGTTCTCAGCCTTCTGGGACAACCTTTCCTGTAGATGGATGACACCAGACGGTGATGTATGGACCGAAACAAAGCAGTTCCTCATACACCTTTATCGTGCCTTTCCCCTGGTTTTGGTCAGGGCCCTAACCCTTAAGGGAAGGACAGGTACTTACATACCTAAACCCCATTGAAATCGGGGGGTCAAGAGCCTGAATTCAAGTAACACCTGGCCTTTTGTCTTTACAGCCTGAAATTCTCCACAACCTCCATCTCTTTTTTTTTTTTTTTTAAATAATATCATCTTTACCTCATTTAATGCTTTTTGGGTTTTGCCTTTGCATTTCATTTTATTCTGTCTTTGCATTCATTACATTTTACTGCTCACATTATCCCCATAATTGAAATACTCTCTGCCCCAGCTGAAGTTCGCTGTGATGAGAAGTAGCTCCCGCACTGAATGTACTTCTTCCTTTGGCACATTATGGCATCAAACCACTTTCTTTTTTTCAAATCTGCTTCAGTTTGAATTTCACCGCTGGCATAGATGAGATGACTAATCCAATTTCCCTCTATGCAGAGTGTCCTCTTGCAGTTCTTTCTGCACTTCTACTTTTTCCCTGAATAGTCGTCATTTAATGCCCTGTTGTCTTAGATGGCACTCATTTAGTGGTTTATTAAGCAGTAATTTAGCAGCCTGTTATCAGTTCCTACTGTAGCTAGGAAAAACATGCAATCCAAGTACGCAAGATTTCTGCAGAATTACAGCATTTTTGTGATTTTTGGATTAGAGAAAAATTACAGGAAAGTCATACATATGAAATGTTTTCCCTGCATTTCATTATTGTCCTTGCACTAAAGCTCCCATCAGGCTACTCAGAATACAGATTGCCTGCTCTCTCTTTCTGTTTCCAGCCCAAGCAGTGGAATTGTGCAAAATTGCAGAGAACTCAATGGACTGAGCTAAGCATAAGGAGGTCCTAAGGCTGGACTCAGTTCTTCTGCCTGCACTCATACTGTCCTTTCTGTAAGGTCTCCACTGGGGAGAAGGCAGAAGGCTTAGTTTTTGTGGGGTTCTTAAAAACCATGGAGATTAAATGAAAAAAAGGGCAAGGGTAGAAACCAAAGTGTGCCCTCAGCATTAAATACAGTAGCATAGAGGGATCGGTGTAAATCCCAGCTGGAAAAATGTTTTTGCAAAATAATTTTGATGATAACCTAGGCAAAGACTTGATTTGAAATTACAGCTTTCATCTGGATAAAAACAGAAGTATTTTTTATTAATAAATCATTCCTGTTTCTTCAAATTGCCAGGTTACAACAAATAATGAAAGTAGAGATAAAAGGAAGCAGCTAAGAGGGTCATGAGATATCAGCCAGCTAATCTGGCACTGGCGATTGAGCAGCTACCAGAGACGCGGGATTTTTCGTCTCTGCTTATGAAAAGCATTTCTGGTTCTGGTTTCCCGCTGGAAACATATGCACAAGAGACACAAGAGAACAAATCATACAAAAATCTCCCCAACCGGCCCACCATCCCACGCTCTGCAGGCTCTGCTCTGGAGTGGGTGCTTCAGGAAGAATTAGCAGGGACACCTGATGAAAACTGCATTTTGGACTGCTGCTGACAACTCTATAGCGTCAAAATGATGTCAAAAATCGACATCAGAAGGGGAAAGGGACTGCCTTAAAGGTATAATGGTAGGTCTCTCCACTTTTCCAGTTTTCCCCAGGTGTTGCAGCCTGCTGACATGGCCAGCACTGTTCCCACTTCACGTGCGCTTGGCTCCAAGCCCTGCCGTGGCCAGGTTAGCCCTGCCTGCTGAACCCTTCCCTTTCTGTCTCTGCTCCGAAGCAGAATTTCAGTGCAGCCCTATCAGCTTGCATTTTTTTTTCTCTCTCCTTTCAGTTAGGTTTTGTTTTGCTATTTATGCTGTCATTTTTTTGAGAATACATTGGATAAAGGTCAATTTTTACTTGAATGGAAAAGAACAGTAATTTGACAGTGAGACATTCCCAGCTTGCCATACATCAGAAATGTTGATATTAGCTCCTTTAAAAGAGAGACTAGAGACAAAAATTGCCCAAGCAACTCGATTGCTAGCAGTTATTTTCCAAAAAATGAGCATTTACAAAGTTATATTTGTGGCTTCTGCTAAATTTTAGGATGCTCTTGCTGAAAAGACTTTAACTTCATTTGTGTTTGCTCAGAAAAAGATCATCATGAAGATATTAAATAGTCAAAAAAGATGATGGCTTCAAATAGTGTCTTTTGGCTGATCTATAATCATTTGCTCTGGCAATTTTATTCAAGAACATTAGCACTGATCGCTTATGCTGTGTTCCTAATTATTTCTGAAATATTGTGCTGTTGCTCATGCTGAAATGCATAACGAGCAAAGCGGTAGGTTAGTTCGAAATGCAATGTTCTAACTGGTTTTTAATCAATGAGTGATAATGATAGCTTGTGTTTTGACTTTCACTGTTTAATTGGTAGTAATAAAGCAGATCTTAGTTGATGATATTTAGTGGAGTTCAGTTTCATTTATCTCCGTTTATTCTATTTATTTTAAAAGTGCCTGGGAGCTTTCAGTGCTTGACACAATAACAAAATATACAATGCTAATTATATTTTGGTTGCCTAATATTTTCCACAACAGAGGATTATGATGCCCTTTCATGGGGAGCTATTGCACCTCACTGTTTTCAGCAGGTTTCTGAAATGCGGTGGGTGTCTAATGGTAAAGCTATGCTCCATGAAATCCCAACCAGATTTTTCTGAGATACAGACTGTTTAAATCACTATTTCCCTTCTGCTGCTTATGATAGTCATAATTTTTTTTTTGCCAGGATGCCAAAATAATAATTAAACATAAATATTCTAAGGGTGAGGTGGATCTGCAGGTGATGTTGCACGAGAAAGTACATTTCATCAAAACAGCCACACTGGCTCATATCAAAGGTGCATCCATCTGATTACATGCCAGTCAGCCAAAAGTGGACACCTGAAGAAGACTCTAAGAGCAGAGATGGCATATAGCTTGAATACGATATTGCATATTCCTCTACCTTTACACTACATGCAATGCCCAAAGCAGAGCTGAACTGGGATGATTTTTCTGGTCAGGATAGTGGGCACAGTCAAGCCAAATCCCCTGGGAGCAGAGCGGTGTGCCACACACCACGCAGCGCTTCACTGTATGGCAATACAAAGGGCTAAGAGGGAAAGCGAAGCGATAGGAAATGGGCTCAAGCTGCGCCAGGGGAGGTTTAGATGGGATATTAGGAAAAATTTCTTTACGGAAAGGGTAGTCAAGCATTGGAACAGGCTGCCCAGAGAGGTGGTGGAGTCCCCATCCCTGGAAGTGTTCAAAAAATGGGCAGAGGTGGCACTTGGGGACATGGTTCAGTCTGGTCTACCCTTGATTGGTTTAGTGTGGACTTGGTAGCGTAGGTTAATGGTTGGACTGGATGATCTTAAAGGTCTTTTCCAACCTAAACGATTCTATGATTCTATGATATTTCTGCTTGACCCTTCAGTTTCTTCACTGGCCAATAGTCAATTTTGCAATAGACTGTACCTGATTTTTCATCAAGACAGACCATTTTTTTTGTTTAAGTTCCAAATTTAGTTTCAATCTACTAAAGGGATGTCAATACTGTGATGACAAGCATATGCAAATCAGTCAGTCAATACAATAAATATTTCGATAATATCCTGCCTGATTAATCTAATTTAAAAGAGGATCTGCCTTAGGTTTAAAATGTTATAAATATCTCTTGCGTTCCTTTTCAATTATATGTAAGAAAATAAAGACCTTTTTAATCTTGCCTGGTTTGACATTACCTTAATTGCTTAAGATGATTTATTTTCCACGATTTTATTCCCAAGTTATCAATCATCTGAAAGCAAGACGTAGGTGGCAGCCTGAAATTTCTATATCAGATCTTCCTGTGTCCTAAGGATTTTTGCCATGGTAGTAATTTGGACTACAAAAATAAATTTTCTCCTTGTGTTTTTCTATTATCTTCATGATCTCTATTATTTCTAAGCGTTATTCCAACAGATAAACCTTTCTATCTACATACAAAATCATTTCTGATGTCAAGTTCGTACAGCTTGTTCCTGAATAGCTTTATTCATGCCTGTTATTTAAGCCCTAGTGGGAAAAGCAAGCATCTATGAAGCAGCCATTTCGTTCCAGTTATTCAAAGCAAATAAGCAAAATTTAAATAACCTGTACACAATGCTTAAGCATCCACCTGCAATTTAAGTCCCCTATAATGGTGATTGTATCTAGCTTTCTACAAGGTCTGGGACTCATAATACTGCAAAAACCAAAATACTACTTCACATTACGACATGTTTCCTATTGAACATAATCGGGAATTACGAAGTGTGCCCTCTGGAAACAAAAGAGGAATCATTGTTTGCTTTAGTATATTCAAACTATTTGCAAACTAGCCTTTTTCATCATTTCTTTTTCATTCCAATGTGGCTGGATCTTTGCTACTAAGTATCTGCCTGAAAATAATGCAGCTGCCATCAATATCCAGTAGCTATTGCACACTGAACTGGTACAGTTTTCAAACACCAAAGTATTTAGTACACCAATTATCATTTATTACATAGGATGCAGTCAATATAAATAGAAGACCAAAGAGACGTTCTTAGCAGAGCTCTTCCCTCTTTCCCTATAGCATGTATGTGCGTGTGCATGTGTGTGTAATTGCTTGTAAGGATGTATATGCACTATACATTTATATACACACATAAGTACAGGATAAATATGTTACACAGTACAGTGTTTCACACACAGAGAAGACTGAGAAAAAATGGAGTATCAGTTGCTTATACTTTGTTCAGTAGGGGTTGATGCATTGCCTATTGAAGTTTATGAAAGGCTTTCACTGACTTCAAAGCACTTTGGCTCATCTTCCCTACATAGAACAAGAAAAAAAACCTGATGAAGCATGAAACTGTATCTACTACCAGCTATAAAAATGTTAGCCAAACTTAGCATTCGTCAGGCTGCTGCGTATTTTCCGTACTGAAATTACAGTCACACTGCGGAAATAAGAAAAAAAAAAAGTGTCCTAATAAATCCAGTTGGATTTGATAATTTTTTTTCCAACAGATTCCCCAACTCTTTCTGCCATGGGGCAGGAAGAGGGATGCCATGAAAGATGGTAAAGAGTTCTGTAAATGAACTTGGAGACTAAAAGGCTTGGTTGTCCCAGATACCTCAGGCTAGCCAAGAACAGGGGGGCGGAGGAATAAGGCATTTCAGTCTAGCTCCTTGAAACCACTCAGTTTTTTCCTAACATAGAAAAAGAGAGAAAAGAGAGGCAGAGCTATTCCTTCCCCTAGGCTTGCTCAGGATTTAGAGAAAGGAGGCAATGGAGCAATTCCCTTTTGTCTCCCTCTCTCTCCAGAGTCACTGGATGGGAGCATAGGACGGCAAAGCAAGATGCTTAATGAAAAGACTGAAATGGGTCTGAAATGGAGCTTAAATGCTGGAAGAAATTTTCACAAATCTCTTTTTTTTTTACCCATTTTGAGTAAAAGCAGAACTTGCCATATTGTTCTATGCTTATTCAAGTTAGCGTTTTACTCTCTCCACCTCTCTCCAGAGCATCTATCAATAGTTGCAATGGAGTTTTGGAGTCATCACACAAAAACCCAGAGCTGATCAACACTAGCAGTGGCAAAAATTATCTGAGCTTAATTAATCACCATCCTCCTAAGACAATAAAGCACAGGTAAATTTTGCGCAAAAAAAGTTACAGAGAAACAAAGTGCTGGATTTATTTAACTGGCAGGATATTAAATGATATAGCTGTTATCTTTTCCTGTATAGTAAATTATTGAATTAAGCCTTCAGTCAGTTTGGCAACAGTGCCAAATGAATATTACAACAGTACAATGCAGCAAACAGTATCTGTCATCGAATCTAGGTCTCACTTATAACTGAAATTACAGTGAACAAAATGCTTGTGCAGTAGATTGGAAAGGGTTCATTATTATTTATTCATCTTGCCTAGTAACACAAAACCTAATGAAATTTCATTGAGAAGAGTGCACGTCAGAATTACTATACATCATAAAGACACATCCCTCTAACTTCATTGTGGGTATTTGTCTCCGTAATTAGATGCCTGTTCCACAATAGTTCTGTATCTGAAGGACACGACCAAGTTCATGACATAAAACAAATCACCTGCACAAATGAAAAGGCTTCCTTTCTCTTGTCTACATCTTGCACAATAGCACAAAAGTCTTCAGAAAATCTTTCCACAAAGCCAATGAAGTCATGTGCAGTTATTAATTTTAGTATTGTCACTCATGCATTTTTTTATTTTTTAATAAAATATTACATTATTAATACAGTTCACACATTGGTGTATTTATAGCCCCTATACCTATTCAGGCTACTGTACCTTTACATGTATCTCCACCATGAATGGTTCATAAATCTGTGTTTATCTGCAGCCAAAAGTGAAAATTAGTGAAGCTCCAGTCAATGCTATCCAGAATGCATCAGTTATAAGCAATTTTCCTTCACTGTAGCTTGAACTTCTGGATTGGAATCTTTAGGGAATATTTTGGGTTTGTGTTGAATGCAGTCAGTACCATGTAAATCTGAAGTAAGAGTTTGATTGCTATACTCACTATGATATTACGAGAAACATCACATTTTGGCATTTAGAGATCTATCATTAATTATTTTGGAATTAGAATGTGTGCATCTGTTAGACCAAAACGCAGATAGGTAATAAATTCACTGATACCCAATTATATTCACAGAAAGTTAGCTCAAAGTGCTGAACCAATACTGGTTATCGTAATAGAACTGTTAAATGTATGAAGCATCAGATTTTGACAAAATCTTTTGTCAATATGCATATTTAATTGAAAAATGGTCATACTTCAAGAGTATGATTGGTTTTGCATAATACTTCCTTAATTATTACCTGTGATATATTACACCCTATTTTTATATGCTGGATTCTGGCAATCCTGACAGGCAGTGATATTAGTAATTAAAGTAATATTTTATATTTTTATTGTTTGTTTTCACACCCAAGTGCTTCAGGAAAATGTGCAGGTAGTATATAACCTGAGCACGTTCCTTACCGCATTAGCCTCTGATCACCCTACCTACACGACCATGCAGGTTATGTTTAAATATTAGGAAAAATATTGGAATATTTGAATAATTTTTCAAGGAATAAAATTCAGGGGATACAGAATTGTTTTAATTGAAGACATTTAATATTTCTGTGCCATTTGCCAGGGCTGGAAGAGCCCTAGCTATGCCAGTCTTGAAAGTTAGGTCTCCAAACTCAAATCCAGGCTGTGGTTCTCGAGGTGAGCAGAAGCAACCTCCACGCACCATGCACGGGAAGAGGCGGGCGCCTGGGGGGTGGCTCCAACCCTGCTGCTGGGAAATGGCAGGTTCACAGCTATGCCTCCTTTCATCTGCTTACCCTCACTCATTTTCAAATCTTCAAGGAAGGGGTATCGCTAGCCTACTGTGGCCCAGATGAAAGGGATGCCTTGCACTGTTGACTGTCATTTTATAGACAACTTCGTATATAAAACCTGGGCTCGAGCGCCAAGCTTCAATTCATTACCGAGAGTTTCTCTAACTTCAGTAGGGCCAGGACTTCACCCTGTGCGCCTCGTCGATGCCTACCTTTCTCCCTACATCAGAGTTAGCTAAGTGTCTGTCTTGTTTTGGTGTCTGATAACAGAGACAATGTGGATTTTCACCACTACACCCAATTTGACTTTTTCAATAGAAGCTGAAACTTGAAAGGAGCCCAGTGTCCCTGGAGCTCTGTACATCAATGTCTGAAGGGAGAAAACACATGAAAGTTGAAGGCCCTTTGGGAAAATCCTACCGGTTTTAGGTTGCTTCTGCCTGCTCAAACCTATAACATCTCTTCTAGTCTCCCTTTCTCTGTATATGTCTCCTGCTTCACTCTCTGATTGAGACCTGAATGCCACTGAGAGGGAGAGGAGGGAAGCCTGCCTCCCATTGCCTTAGTACTGACAAGTTGGTTTTCTTTTTACAGAATGCTTTCATGGCCCTTTTCTGCTTCTTCTTTTCCATCTTCCCTTTCAACGTTAATTTCCGATTCCTTGATGTGTGTTACTTTACGCTTTCCCGTTAGCAAACTGTCTCATCCATTACCCCTCATTTTGCATCTGTCATGCTCCTTCTAAAGTCCTTGAGCTACCTGGTCCAGGCTTTTGATGAGGAAAATAACCATTCCATTCCGCTTCTGACAAGATTCAATAAAAAGCCCTAATATTATTTGCAGGGAAAGACTCCATCACTTTTAAAAATCTGTGGGCCCTATAAATTCCCCCTCTTCCAATTAAAACTTACCAATGTCTTCAACTGTGAAGAAAATTAAACAGATTTTTAAGTCATTTGGACTTTTCATAGCTTTTCTGCCCATGCTGTCATTACAAGGAGGAAGTCTCTAACTCACCTGTCCCATCCTTTTTGCTAGAACTGACAGGTGTTTTACTATCAAGCTGATTTAAAAGAGGCCTCTTAATCAGGTGTCAGCTTTGGCCCATAAAGTCATATTAATTTTTTGGATCAGATATGAGGCTCTATCTAAGGCACATTAAGAAAGATTCATTAGAAACTCACTACCCCTGGAATTTACAGCCTTCCTGGAACTTAATAGCCTGGATAAATTCCTCTTTTTCTGGTTTGCTTATGTGAATTATAGCAGTTTTGAGTTTAGAAGCTTTTTAGAGTACAGGTTTTACCATTATTCTGGCCTCTTTATTCTTACGATCTTCAGTAAGGATAAGCTGATATGCTACATATATACCAGCCTAGCAGCAGCAAGACCCCTCCATGCCTACTGCTTGAGTCCAAGTGAGGAAGGAACAGCCCCTGACCATCACTCATTTGGGATTATTCAATGCAAGACCTCCAGCTGGCTGTTCTACAGCACGCAACACAAAGGACTCCTAATCAAAACATCATGGCAACAGAAATAATCACAGAAGCTGAAAATATTGCAGACTTTGGAGCTCTCAGACCAACAGAACTGTACATTTCTGGTCCTTGAGCAATGAATCCTCTTAAGTTTGTCTATTTGGAGCTGATTCACAAAGGCAAATCTAAAGCCTTGCGTGGTCTTTCTCTGCAAGCAGAGCATGATGTTTCTCGGATACTTTCAGTTTCGCCAAACAGATTTTATCTGATATTACTGATCAGTTTTGAGTAACAGTAATTACAACTCCACTTTGTCAAAAATATCATAATAGAAAGGAAAATCTGTGGTAGGAAAAGGATAAAAAGAAGTCAGCTGGTTTGCAATATTGGTCTACTAAGTTATCTACACGTATGCTACAGACTGGGTCTTGTCCAGCCTAAATTGCTCTCAGGCTGTATGGCTTGGCCAGCCTAAATTGCTCTCAGGCTGCATTGCCTAGCATTTCCAGTTGAGCAGATACCTCACAATGAGCTAATATGAAGCCAGCCAGAGTCAGACAACAGGAAAGAACAGGGAGCAGGATTTGGCTGGAAATTAAGTTGATTAAGTTTGGGCTCCAAATTTGCATTTCATTCTCCTTCTCTGGATGAGACAGCGCATAAGCATTTAAATATTTATTGTGACTGCCCAAAAATTCTTTGACTACATTTGATACGAATATCATAGCCTAATATAACTAACCATTGCCCATAAAGCAATGAGAGGAAAGCATTGTGATATCTTCTGCTGATACATGATTATGATAAAAATAGGCTTCCTCCTCTTCCATTGGCACTGTGTTAATCTCTATATTGGCTGAAGACAATATCATATAATGAATAAAGGAATGTTGATTCATTTTCATACTGTAGATTTGAATTCAGACTAGCATAATTATGGTCTTTATGGAGATCAAACTGATTTGGTATCATAAAGAAATACATTTTAACTTCTTATAAAACATTTCATAACAAGAGTTTATATTAGCTTTCAAGCACCATGCTGAGGATTTGCACACAATTTTTATGTATAAAAATGATACATTTAATTAAATATTCATAGTCCCACAGATTAAAAAAGTCTGAATTATTTAAATCTTAACAAAAGTAAACAGTCCTACAAAGATTCATTTGTCATATGTATATCTGGAGAAATCATGGTGACTGGTATTGAATTTGGAGAATGGGGGAGAAATATATGGCCATTCTCTATACAAAACACAAAAGGATGCATCAGGAAATTAGAAATGACCAGCCTGACCTTTTCTATAAATAAGAGATGGAGTCATAGTACACCATTGACTCTGAAAACGCACATCATTTCTAACAAATTTCGTGTTATTCTCTGCTGCAGATCAGGCAGCAACAAAAGGATATTAAAGAGAAAACAAAAGGATAGCATGAAGCCACCTTTACTAAAATTCAGGGACAATATTTTTGTGATAGGGACTGCGATGTGTCTATTGTAAAGGAGCTGTTAGGGTACAGGTAAACTATTGTGTCCTTATTCGACACAGTACGAGTCTGCTGTATTAAGGACACTGAAAGGGGATATAAGAACTGAGATGTTCAAAAGTCTGCAAGTGACAAATGAGTCTAAATTCCATTTAGAACTCATCAGGGGAATTTAATTCCAGATTTACCAAAATATTTACATTTACGTCCCACCTAAACCAGGGATTTTTATGTACATCAGGTAGCTCACCACTGTTAATTTCAGGCCCACCCAGATACATTGATTTGAAAAAATGGAACAATGACCCCTAGGTCATTTTGGTGCTTTGGAAAAGCTTTTCACTGGCAGTTCTGGGAAGGTAACAAGAATGACTAACAGGCTAAGTAAATTAACCCAGAAGGGAAGAAAATTCCTACCAAAGAAAAGACAAGTTAAAGGATCAGCTGTAGAAACAGTGAAAAAAGAAGTCTTAAAATTTGTCATGGGATTAAAAATAGAAGAGTAGCAAGAAAAGAAACAAAGATTACTTAACTAAATCCAGCCACCCTCTGTGAGAGCCTCTTGGCCTTGCCCCGCATGGTTTGCTGAACAAATTGTCTTCTCCTCTACTCCCCACAAGAAGAAAGACTACCATGAGAAAAGGAAATAGTACTGGTTTACTTTACAAACATTTGATTCTGAAAGTATGAAATAAAGGAAAAATAATTTGGGGTCTTAGTCAATATTGGGAGATGCGTAATCTTTCTGATTGGAAAGTTGGAACTGTAAGATAGGAGTTATTTATTTTTGTACAGCATCTTGCTCTATGACTAAAGACCCCTGGAAGAACCATAATATAGAGAATAAAAAAATTATTAATTTAAGCTCTAGACAGAAGGAAGGGCTGAAATGCATGCTTATCTTTAAGTATTTGAATAACCCCACCAAAAGCAAACAGCAAGACCCTATCATGTCTTGAACGTAGTTGAGCGGCAGAGTCTTTCATTGGGTTTGCTTCATATTTTCTGAGATTTTCACCTGTGTCCTCTAGTTATGGATAAGTCGTGAAATATTTGGAGTCTACTCTAAGCTCACATAGAGTCTGCAAAGTTTAACAGAATGAAAAAGTTATGGAAATTGATACTTTTTACGTGATTTACTGCATTTTATGGTCTGTTATGTCACTTACAACACCACATATAATGTTCAGCCAAGTTTAATATTTTGTCTTCAAACCACTATCTCATCTCAGCTGTTTTACTAGCCTGACTTACTTTATATCCTAAAATGAGAGGATGTATTTTTTCTTTCTAGTATGCCCACACTATCTCCTTTATAACATGAGATATTCTTAAAATGAGATGTGTCTACCCAAACAGCTATTGTGGTATAAAACAAATCAATCTTTTTTGACTGCTACTTTGAATTTTACTCCAATTCTCTTGAAGGCTATTTCTCACAGGTACTGCTCATGAAAACACAACTGGGCTGACTTGCTG
Source organism: Pelecanus crispus (assembly GCF_030463565.1). NCBI lineage: Eukaryota > Metazoa > Chordata > Aves > Pelecaniformes > Pelecanidae > Pelecanus > Pelecanus crispus. Next base: position 48,308,457 of record NC_134649.1, read on the forward strand.
AGTTTCCAAAGGATAACAGACACATAAGAATGGGCATCTCAATTAAGATATGTGGAAAACATTATGATTATCAGATGCCATCCTTAAAAAGTCTTCTGGTCAAAAAAGCTTGAGTATAAAACATTTTCATTTGTTCATCACTCTCTAGAGTTTTGCCAGATGTTCTTTTCTTTAGATCCACTGAAGTAGAAAAGTCTGACTACAACCGTCAGTAAAAACCAATTCTACTGCTAGAAAGATGGGGTTGTTAACTTTTCTGGTTTAGTTAAAAGTAGTTCAGATATGAAATAAAGATTAAAAATCAATGATATTTTAAAAAATAAATATTATAATCTCATTACTTCAGATAAAAATTATTCATACAATTTCAGGGTTAGGACTCTCAGAAAAGCAGCAAGTGTCACAAAAAGATGAAAGCTGACAACAATGCTGATGTGGCTTTTTTAAAATTCAGAGGAAATAGATTGAAGTGGTTGAAAAGTACAAAGGGTGATGAATACGTATACAGCTGGTAGCAGATACAGATGATCTGATTTTTGACGTGCAGCCTGTGCAGTTGCTTATGGCCCTGCAGAAGGTGTTTGGGTTGACAGGGTGCCAGCGGCCGGGGCTGACCTGGCTGGGGTGAAGCTTGGGGAGCTGCCTGGGGGTGGGCGCTGGGTTAATGCATCGGGACAGCTGATCGTCTTTGGGGATGCAGGAGGAGACTCTGCTGGTGTCAGTAGAGCAAGCCCTATTTGTAGAAGCTGAGAAAATCCTCTAGGAGTTACAGAGCTATAGAGCAAGAGGGTTGCTCTTGGCAAGCCGGGGACTGAAGTGATGACACAAGGTATGGTGAAGCAGTGGCCTTTGCGAAGCAGGTTGTACCTTCCCTCTCTCATTACCAGCAAGCAGATAAAATAGGTGAATAAAATCAGACATGATTACTGCCAACATTTACGTTTCTTCCAGAACACAACCATAAAGCAACTAGTTTTTTGGGTTACTACCTCTTCTTCCCAGCTGTGTAACTGTGCTGCAAACTTTCTGGGTTTCTTGGACTCACGTAAGACATCTGAGGACTGGACGATGGTCCAGTCGCTAAGATTTATTCTAGGATTGGGGATCATTTATTTGTTCTGTCACCAGTATTCAGTTATAGATGTGAAAAAATCACTTAATCCCCATGAAAGTTTTCCTTGCAGGGACCTCTGAGATTTTGAGGAAGCAAATGGGTGTCACCCCAACCCACATGTCTGTTGTCCCCTTATGTTTACATGCTTTAATTAGACTCTTTGGGTCGCCGGGAGGATACAGGTTCTAGTGAAAATGATGAACAATCAACCTTTATTTAATGCTACTTCTGTTTTAAAAGCACCCAAATGAGGAGAAAAATAAAACAAAACAAAAAAACCCCAAACCAAACCCTGAAACCAGGCCAGCTAAAGTATACAGCAGTAATATATCAGAGGATGTGAAGGGTTAGAGGAGAAGGAAATGACTGATTCCCTTAGACTGTGATGTGACCTTCTGGACCCCATCACCAGAAAGAGGGGCCAAATGGTAGAGGAAAGGAAAGCCCAGGACCACCACCCCACTACGACGTACCTGCTGATCTAGAAGTTATTTGCTGATCTGCTAGAGTTCCCCGCTCTCCCTCTTCCATGGTATGCGTGGACCATAGCAAAACGTCTGTGTTGCCAGTTTGGCTGCAGTCAACGAGCTGCCTGTCTTTCAAAGGGTGATGTGAGGCTGACACATCCACTTCACCAGGTGAGCAAGGAGGTAGAAGTGCCAAACGCAGAAAGCCACAACTTCATCCTTTCTGCTTCCAGTCACGATCTAACACACAAGTATGAGGTGGATGGGGGACATTTAATAGAGAGCCATACAGCTTCCATAGGAAATATGCAAAGAAGCTAGTCTTCACTGTCACTTGCAAAATAAATCACCAACACCTGGGATATGTGATTTTATTATCAATCAGGCTTGAAATATTTCCTCCTTAATAGCCAAATGTCTGGAGGTGGATTATCTGCTGAATATAATTGCAGACCTTAACTTTTGACCAAAGACAAAGGACACCAAAGGACACTTTTATGTGTAAGGACATGCTAAAGATTTCTAATCTTAAATTATTGTTTTTCTTTCACAGGGGAAGAAACCCTTCATGGTCCTATTTTTATCCAAGAGCCATACGATATCACTTATTCCATGGGCTCAGCAAATCCAGAAATCCTACTGAACTGTACAGCTAAAGGATATCCACTCCCATACTACAGGTGAAGTCAACTTTAGAAAAATATTGTCTCACTGTAAATCTTTTAACTGTGTTTTAATCAGTAGTACGCTGTCATACATACCTCAAAATGTGTCGAGCACTCACAGCAAGAGTATACATAGGTATAGTAAATTTGAGGAATGAAGGAAAAATATTTTTGCCAGTCAACTGTTAAGAAAATTAATACAGGAAAAGAAAGCACATCATTGAAAACTGTTCCCAAAGTATTTTAAAACATAAAAAATTACTTCTGAATCCACAGAACAGCTGTGAAAAATGGAAAAAATGGAAATGCTGTGCATCTGTATTTGATAAAACTTTCCGTACATCAATAAATGCTTGGAAAGTAAAAGAGCAACATCCTTGCCCATTTCTAATTCTAACATTTCATGTATATTTTGTAGTGTTTATTTACAGAAACAGCAAGGTACATCTGATATCTAGCTTACAGTACTCTGTAGACTCACTTAATAAAACCTTGGTACATAGGATTGTTTGTTTATTCAATAACTATGGACTCATTTAAAATGTAGCTTGTTGTGCCAAGGATCTGGAAACCTGAGTCTAATAAGAAGAAAAGCTGGGAATCTGGAAAAAAAATGACAGTGTGCTTTCTTCAGAAAAGAATGGGGAAAATAATGGTCTGGGAAAAGGAGAATTAAAAAAAAAGAAATCATTCATGCAAGACATGAAAGAAAATTGTGTCCTACCAAATAGTTAGAATTTATTCAATAGCTTTTAACTGCTTACACAACAGTTTCATCTGTAAAGTACCACTACTAGTTATCAACTTGGCTTTTGTACTTCATGTATTAATTTGTTTCCAAATATTGTTCTAGGAAAGGAATACTTTATCTCCTTTTCACAGTGTAATCTCTTCCTATGAGTAGAAATCCTCACCCATTTCCTGCCCCATTTGTTCTTCCTGTTTTCAACATGAACAACTACTTGTTCATGTCATGAATTTCAAGTCTTTCCAGTTCATCCATCCAGCCACCCATCTGCTTCATAGCCACATATACAGGCAACTTCCTCAGAGACCTATAAAAATTATTGACTCCTGTATTCCAACCATGGACTCCTCACATGCACAAATAGTAGAGACAGCAGGTTTCACTAGGCAGGAGAGCTATGAAGTCTCCTCCCATCATATATCCGATACTCATATTTTCTCTTTCACTTTTTTCCTACCCATCCATTAATTAGATTCATTATCTCCTTTCCACTATGAGGACGTTTTGCAAAGCCTCAGTTACTCTAGTAAGATGAGATCAACATCTGGGGATGGAACCTGAACCATCTAGGTCAATTAGAAGTTATCAGAGTATCACTGCTGCTATTACAACCTGGGAGCTTTTCACCATGACTTGAAAGGAATGGGGAGTCTTCAGCGCTTTGCTTTGATTTCATTAGAGCTAATGCCAGTTTTGTCAGATAAAGATTGAGCCCATATATTTAAGGTTTCAACAATTTTAGATAAATCAAGCACAGTATGAAATTTTAATCATATTCTTTGTTGAGTGATGGAAAAGAACAGCAAGGACTGCTACAAGGTTTTTCTTCGATTCAGAAATACAGAACCACTACAACAGGAATAAAGTTAGATACAAGCTAATTCGCTATTTAGCATGTTTTACATAAATAAATATGCTAATTATACATTTTATTTAAAGAAAAAATGCTTAGCATTTCCTAAAAGTTTTATTTTATTATGTACTATATTAGTCTTATAGACTCATCGAATATAGTAGTAACTCTTTTCAACTTCATTTCAAAATCCTGTGTGTCTAACAACCACAATGCAAGAATTGTACAGAATTGAAGTAGGCATAAAGGCTAAGTAATAAAAAACGAGAGACACTGATACCCCATTGGACACTGTGCGAAGTAACAGAGAACATAGATCTGATTACAATGGAAACAAAAATATGGATAGAAGTATCTCTAAAATCAGCAGATGTATTAGGAAATCTATATAAATGTCCCGATAAATCCCATTTTAGCTATTACGCCTTTTTCTATAGTCAAAATTGTTTATAATATCAGGTACATTATTTCAACTGTCTCCCTGTGTGATGTTGGTGGTAAATAAACCTAACCTTTCAAATTAGATTTATAATAATTTTTTGCATGTAAGCTTTTCTGTTACAGTTGATTGAGGGACTATCATCAATTAACTTACGTAACAAATTTTACTTCTTTTTCTGCTTACACCCCATCCATGAACGTATCACAGTTCCACAGTTTTCTTCCGTTACGTCATTCAGTTCAGTACAGCTAGCTTTCCTCCACGCTGAAAAAAAACCCAGAAAGAAGTCACCTAGAACGTGCCAAGCAAGTGTTTTCTGCAGTATTTTGACATTTCCTGTTTGGTCTCAGGTGCTTAGATCTAACTCTTTTTCTGAACTTCCTTTCAGTATCTAAAGTAATCACGTAACCTAGCATTTTCATGTAAATTTGAAATGGAGGATTTTTTTCCCCCTCAATAATCTTGAGAGAGAGCAATCAATTGAACAAATAAATAAGAAATCCAAGGACAGTATAAGCATTATTCATTACAACAATATTTTAATATTTCAGCATAACTTAGAATGATGCAGTAAAATAAGATAAAGAGATTCAAATTCAATCCAAATCAAAGTACCACAGAAGATAACTGTAAGAGACAAACGAAAGTGAGGGGAACAGAAGCACAAAGTCTACGATGATTGCAAATGACATAAAATATATTTAAAATCATTGCATAAAATTGTGGAATGATTCCCAGTAACCCCCAAAATATATTTACCTTATTCATACCCTTGAAAAACAAATGACAACCCTGATATAGTGTACTTGTTCACTAAAATGCTGTCCCTTGACTCATTGCAGATTCTGCCTCAGAAATGGAGTAGAATTAAAAGTGCCTTCAATCTCTGTTGTCTTGTACACTGTCAATAGTTTTTAAACTTTCTATTTTCTTTCTCTATGGAAATACTGTATACTAGGGGATTTTGCAAGATTTTTCCCAGTTACGAGAAAGTCTCAGGTGACCTGGCAGGACATTTTCATTTGAATGCGCATAATCTAAGAAACATAGAACAAAATGAAGACTTAAAAAAATACCTATTTTTATTATCGCAGTACACCAAGAAGATAATTCATTAAATCACGTATGCATATATCCACACAGAAAGTAGTCCGAATTAGCGTAAAATATGTACAATTCAGTCCTTCTAGCTATGATAACTTTGGTACCAAGTGATGACGCAGCCATGCGTGCTTTGTAAAATTTCCAGGATTTTACTTGTAGAGCTGGAGAAAGCTCTTTCAGCAGGAAATTCTAACAGTCCTGAATGTATCTTTTTTTAAAAGCAAGTAAAACAAATTGCATTTTAATTAATCCAAAATATTTGCACATTGCCTAAGCGGAATCTTTCACTAATTCCTTAATTGCTTCAACATTCATACATTGATAGTTTCACTGAAACTGATAGACCTTCACATTCCGTTCCCCAAAAGAAGTCACATCTTCTGAAAGAAAATGTTTCCTTTTTCTAAACAGTTTCTATGGAACAATACTCTTTTCCAGATTCATTAATCATAGAAATGGGACTCATTTAATTATAGCTACTTAGACATTACATAGCACTGTATAATATCCTTACAGATGTGATCAGAAATTTCCTGGTTAATTATCCACTTATCAGAAACCATAATTTTATGTCAAAAATTAAAATTTTCCCTACCAAGATATCAAAGATCGTAGGTGACCAAACAGCAGTTTTATCTCCCTGAAACAAACTTCTTGCTCTGAAGCTCATGTATCAGCCTGCGTAAGTGTTGGATTGCAACACGACGCCTCGTGCCTGTATTTTTTCTATAAAGGGGTGGCTCCAGGCTGAGGACTCTGTCTCCTCAGTTCTGCTGGATTTATTTGAATTATGGGTTGGGCTGTAGGGAGAGGTGTCAGGATCGTGGTGTCAGAAGATACACGGCATAGCAGAAATTCTCAGAGGGGGTCAGGAAAATCTAACCACCAGAGAAACTTGTGGGTATGCAGCTTAACAGTCGACTTGTATATAACGAAACATATTGACATTTCTCAAACAAGTCCTAAGAATATTTGAATTCTGCAAGGATCTCTAGTATGTCACTGCCTTTATAAGTTTTTTGTTCTTCTGTGTTCTTTGAACGTTTTTAGCTAGATCAATATTTTTTCAGTGTGAAAACATGATAGAAATTCATTATATTATTTTTCCACAAGTCTTTTGTAAGATATTGCTCTAAAGACTGATTGCGTAATTTGCAGTTGCATGGTAAATACTCATTACTCACATATTCATGTTCATTAATAAATTGTACTCCTCCTCATTTTTATTTGCTTGGAGATGGAGACTATTTGAATAGCAAATCACACCTATTGATTAAGTAGTATAAATAAGATGAAATAATCATATATTACAAGTTTATCCTTATATCAGTGATTTGACTGCAGCATACTTTGGAAGGAAGTTCCCAGTAAGTCCAGCACCAAAGATTTAACATAACCCAGCGGCTTGGAAGAATACTGGTATACTGGTATATTCAAATGTTAGGATAAACTGGTAACAATTTAAGAAAAGAGAACAAGAGAGAATAGACTACCTCTTGCTTGAGATCTTTAAATCAAGATAGTAAAGGGGGGAAGATTCCACATATATATTTTCTGGAAGTCTTTAACTTAATGAAGAATTTATTGGGAACATTTTATAACTGGTGTTCTACAAAAAGTGAGATTTTGAAACAAATACTATGGGATCATTTGTTCTATGAATTCATAAAGCATACAGTTGGGTTTTTTTTTTTAGTTTGGACATATCAATAAGATTTGAGAAGTCTTACAGTCCTAGGGAACTAATGAATTCAGCATCAGAATATAGCATATTTTTTTTAAAGTTTAGGTTCTGAAACAATTGGTCCAGGGTGCATTTCCTATAATTGATGAAAAGTATTTTCCAATGGTTGCATGAAGTAGTTCACGGAAATATGTAGTTGGTCCCTGCCTTAACAGGCTTATGTTAAAATTTTCTTGAAATAATTCTTCAAAGATTTCTGTGTATTAGACAGTATACTGCAGAACACACAAAGTCATTAAATCATTGCCTATCACATGAATTCATTAATTCGCTTCCTTCAGTGATGTAAACATATTAATTGGGAAAAAGCCCACACCAGGAGATGAACCCCTGATCTATATGCAAAGTTTAATAATCATTGTACCATGGTGATTAGACTGATTATGGGGATACTGTGAAGAATTCATTTGCGGCAACTAAGCCAACAACTTTGCATTTGTTTTGAAAAACAATTATAGAGCTTAATTGGGAGCCATGTAATGATGACAGCAGTTATTTCAGTGATTGATTCTGAAATTAAAGAGAACTGGCAAACTAAATACCAGAATATCCTATATTAGAAAATCAAAAGGTTTAGACAGCATGTACCATATGTAAATCCTGAAATACGGCAAAATCCTAACGCTGATACAGACTACTGCTTCGTAGAACAGGCTCATGGATGGGCGCCAGCTAAGATTTTGCTCATCTTTGGGGGGGGGGGGGGGAGAGGGGGGGGAGAAAAAAAGCTAAATTATTCCAAAACAACAGCAAAAACCTAGACTAACTAAAGCAAAACATAAAAAAGGAATAGAGCAGAGGTACAGAAAGGTCAAAAATCAGCTACAATTGGTAGGAAGAATTACTGATTGTCCACTGCTGCGTCTAAATTCCTTAATGTTGACGCATTCATGAAAAAGGAGGCAGTGATTGGCAGCCCCAGATAAATTATTTAATGTTACTAGAATTTGTTTACAGAATCCAATTGATTTCATATTTTAATCAGTCATTACTCACCTTTAAAAACAACAAGGGCCCACCTGAAAGGTCAGGATCCTTGCTTCCTCTGTACGTATTTGTCAAGATTTCCCTTGGAACAAAGAATTGCATTTCACAGTTTGAAAAATCTTCTTCCAAAGGAACAACTACCTGTGCAGTCTGATTGTGTAGAGAAAGGTCTGTGGGTGATAGAAGTAAAGCATTGTGCTGTATATCCAGGTCAGATCTTCCAGGAATATAGTTATGGTGCAAGTCTGCTTCAATTTGTTAACTGTGGAAACTACCATCACTGTCAGTAAACGCGGTCTTTGCGTCCTAGGAGGGGTAGACATCATGCCCACGTAGGTCAGCAGAAATGATCCAGGCTGAAGAAATGGTTGCGGTATAAAATTAGGGGAAGTAAATACGTGGTTATGTAGTTTTCGGACTGCTGACAACCTAAAGTGTGGCATTAACAAGCCCAAAGCTTGCAGACCTCAGTGACAGAGGTCCTTTATTCTTCCTTTTTACCTCATGTGGACAATGAAAATTCAACCCTTATGTGACTAACCGTAAAGCCACAAGATTTCCCTTCTTAAAACATATAATATTTATTTTCTTTGAAATATAAATTTTATTTTGACATTTGTAAATAGCTGTGTAATGTTGCAGACACAATCCATTTTCTACTTAGTGGACTAACAGGGACAAATCACATTTTCAAATAGCAGCATTCTCATCATTAAATTATCAGTCAAACTTGCTGTATAAAAACTTCTCTCTCTGCTTTCATCTGTCCTCTGAAGTGTAATCCTTCCTGATCTGTATCTCCACATCATGTTTGTAACCAAATTTATGACATCATTTGCAAGGACTGTAAAGCATGTTCAGGTACCTTTTATATTATAAAAAATAAGGTAGCTGTAGTCGAGGCATATAGCATACTCGCAATTGGATGGATAACTTAGTTTGTATGAATAAGTTATAATTACTTTTTGTAGACATTTGGATGAACACTGGTGACTAGCATAAAAGCAGTAAAGATTTTTCAAAGAGCAGAATTATTGATATCATTAAGATTGATATAAGAAGCAGTCTTGTGTGAAAAATGATATAATTTTGTGATATTTAACTACATTTTTATCATTACAGGTATGCTACAGCACACTATTTAAGATAAATATGAATAGGATCTGTAAATTATAAGCATAATTTGATTTTTTTCCCCTCAAAGGTGGAAGCAAAATGGCACAGATATTGATCTTACCATGAGTTATCACTACAGGTTGGTTGGAGGCAGCTTGGCAATCAATAACCCACATAAAAAACAGGATATTGGAACATACCAATGTTTGGCCACAAATTCATTTGGAACAATTCTGAGCAGGAAGGCAAAGCTTCAATTTGCATGTAAGTTGGGAAGATCATATTTATTAGAGCATTATTTTCCGATTAATTCTGCACATGAACTGTAATTTATTGGATAATTAAAGCAACATCGGTGATTCTGTTCAAAAGGTTTGGCTTACTTCAGCAGTGCTTATTCTTAAAAAAAAAAAATCATTCCTAGTAAATATTAATAACAAAAACAGACATCTGATGGCTGCTAGCCCTCAGGAACAAAAATAACTTTCAGAAAATTGAAAGGTCAAGGAAGATGAGTGCAATTTTCACTTAATAAAGGTGTTCCCACTTTTTAAGGCGGTGCTTTCTTTGCTATATTGCAGGCAGTTACTATTGGGGAGGGGGGGAAATGTTGCAAAGAGTTAGGCTTTCTATTTTCTGTAGCATGATGATGTCTAACTGAGCCATAAAAACATTGTACCCCTAATTGCCGTACTGATATTTTGTTACATTAACAAAGTAAGAAGCACTCTTCTTCCTTGCACGGTGTGCAAAACGGTGAGCTACACTCTGAATGTTTCATATTTCAGCTCGATTGGGTAGAGCACGTATGCTGTCTTGAGAGGATTTTAAATTTATTTTAGGCTTGCTCCCCATTTCACTTCTTCACAATCTTTTTCACAACGTTTATATGTGGTGACTGAGTTCTGTTAATGCCCTGGAGGGGTGGGGTGGGGAGAACAACAGCGACAACAAAAAAACCCCAGATATTACCTCCATTCCTTTTTCTTCAATATAAAGGTCTGAACTGTCGGTTGCTCAGAGAAAGCAATTGTTTTCAAACCTCATTAATAAAACATGTGTCTAAAGCCAGCCTTGTGTCGCTATTTCAGACACCAGCAAACGTATTAATTATTAATCTTGTTCCATTTCTCATAGCAAATCTCATGTCGCAGGGGTTATACAAAGGAGACATTAGAGGTCAGGATGGTTCACAGACTCTCTTTTAGTAGACCTGATCAAACGGTATATCGCTAGTATATCATTTAATAATATTTTACCCCGAATTTCTCAAAGAGCTTTTGATTCCCAAGAGCTGGTCAAATGGAAGCAAAAATTTTGATTCATTATTTTCCCACTTTTTCTGAAACACCTGTGCAAGCAAGCCTTCCTCTATGGGAAATTGTTTCAAGATCTGGGGATGAAAATTGTTTAGTGACAGAACAAATCCCATTTTAGAAAAAAGTAAGAATAGATGGCCTCCTCAAATTTTTCTATGGGATCTGTAATCCCCAAGGAAATAGGATAGGCCAGGAATGGAGCTGGGAAAAGACCTAAAGAAAAGGAATATGAAGGCAGAAAAGAGGTATAAAAAATAAAAAAGTGGTGGAAAAAAGGAAAACCAGGAATATTTATGTCTTTCTTTAAGCAAGCTCTAGTGATTGTTCAGCATATTTTATTACTCAACAATTTCATCTTTTCTAGAAAATTCCATCCCTGATTCAAATTCCTGGAAGCACTTTTTTTTTTTTTCCTGTTCACTGCTCTCCCAGCCCATAGGGAATCACTGGCTTGGTGCGCCAGCTCTTGGGGTATAGAAACAGCTCTTCCGGCAAGTGTTCCTTTGCAAAATATTTAATTGCACTTCATTCCTATGGTTTTCTATGTTTGCTTTTACCTATTGCCATTGCGTAACCGTGCGTTAGGACCAAAGCTAGCTCTGGAAAATGGTCTTGTTTTAACTCTTTGCAAGGAGAAGGGTTTGGAGAAAGCTGAAAGAGTGAAAGAAGGGAAAGAAAGCTTATGGGGAAAGCCTCACTGGTAAAGAAGAGAAAGGAGAAAATTCCTTTCTCAGGACACTGGTCCATGTTTGTCCCTACATTCACAAATGCATCCCTGATAGTCCTTAGGGGAATGAAAGATGCTGGTTGGCACAGAAGTGTCTTATCTTCAGGCTCCTGTTGGAAACGTGATCTTTTGGAAGTTTTCCCTAGTAGAAAAGAGAAACTGTACACCACAATGCACAGTTTTCTTTATGAGACTAAGTTTTCTAAGGATCTAAACATGGGGGTGTGCACCTTCCCACGGAGGGCAAGGTGGCTCTGCAGAGCCCTCTTGCAATTCCCCCACTCCTGGTGCAGCTGCAGGCCAGGGGTCTGCAGACTTGCAAACCTGAAAGAAATCACGTGTGATTTCTGGCCTGGCTGAGGCAAAGCACATCTCAGTGCGATGCAGCTGATGCCACTTAGCAGCTGGAGGACCTGGTGGCCAGAAAATGGACTTTGTCAATGGCATTAAGTATTTTCAGCTGTTAAACACTAGTTCTTTAATACTCTGTGCTGGTGAAGCATTCCCTCTGAAGCACTTAACTCACTAATAGCTTGAAGTCTCATGCCAATATATGACAATCAAAATGGGCTATAAATCAAGCAGTTCCTTGACTTAGGCTTCGTACCCCTACCAAGGCACTTCCCAAAGTTACTGCAGGGAGCAGGTCACAACAAAGTTGGGTCTCATTTGTCCACAGCAGCAAACCCACAGCTACCATCCTGCTTTAACCCTCCAGTTCTTAACAGCACCCATGTAATGGTAAATATATCCCACATTCAAGCAGCGCACTACTTTTTCATTAATGGTGACAGATGTTTACATCCTTTTCCATATAAAAGAGAGAGGACAGACAAATTGAAGGTTGTCATTTACATTGGTGAACACAAACATACAGGAAAATGCTTCAATTTAGCAGCATCACTGTGAAACTATGAGTTTTAACTTGTCTTACACTAGAAAAAAAAACCACAGTACATGGAAAATGTTATAATGACCTGAAGAGAATAGTAGAACAAGTTACCTTGAAACAGTTATTTCACAGTTAACATTTTCTTATTTCTTATTTTCATGTTGCCATCCAATTTACTACTTTGTTTCAACCAATATTTCAGGCTATATCTTAAAATCCAGGCAGGCAGGCATGTTGATGTTATGACACTTTCATTCAATACCTAACAAAATGGGGCTCTTCCCTGAATCGGGCTGCCTGGCATATTATTGCAATCACCATGATAAATTATTGAATCAAGCCTATTATCCAAGTAACAGGGTTTATGCGTATTTCTCTTTTTACTACAAGGTAACTAACTCTGAGTTTGAATTAACAATACCTCTGGAAACCTATTGTACATCTCAACTTAATATGTGAAAAATACTTTTTCCCTCTGTTCAAGATAGTGAGCTCTCTGAGTAGCAAAATAAATGCGGTATGAGATTAGAAATATGTCTTCAGATTCAGCTGGAGTTTCATGCTTATCCTCTATTAAAAACAGAGCTGTCAAATGAAAGCTGCAGGAGGAATATTGTACAGAAGAAAGTGGCATAGATTATTAAAGCTACAAGCTGGAAATGAGAGACAGCGTCAGTGAGAGAAAGCAGAGCAAGAGCACATAAATGCATTAGCGGGATACGTAGGGTGGCAGTCCTGTGTTACTCGTGCTTCCTGGCTAAGGCTTCTTTTGTCATAAATAAAGTTGAAAGCTCCCTATAAGTCCAGGGCATCTCTTGCTACCCAGCAAGCAGTACATTTTGAAAAGCAAACGTGTGTTTTGCAAGAGCTGGAGCTGTTGATCTGGCTGTTCAGCCTGGTTAAAAAGCGTTGGGGTCGGATCCCAGCCTGCGTAGCCAGCGCCTCTCACAGACGCAGGGGTCCTCACGCAGATTTGAGTTTTGAGCTTCGCTCCCGAGTCACAACCTGCCACCCACGCGGTACCTTCCCCCCTCCAAATTCAGTATTAACATCCAAGACAAGGCCACCAGGAACACTTCAGCTCTACGTAAAGGGAAGGTCAAAGACAACTCTGTGGGGAGTTCATCTTTGTGAGCTATGCAAGAGAGCTCGAAGAAAGAGACGGTGACATGGAAGGTTGTCCTTCAGGTTTTACACAACCTAGCTTCCAAACTGAAATGGAGATTCTTGGGCTCAAGCTTCCCAGCTGTCACAGGCTGTGCTTCTCCTGCGTGCCCATCGGAGCAGACACCTCTGATGAAGCGGCTGCCCTGAGCCCCGCCACCGGCAGAGCCACCTCCCGAAGCCACCGCAGAGCCTGACCAGGCACAAACACAGCAGCTATCACTTCTGAGCCAGAGACAGAAATAGCAGGATGACAGTCGTGTTCAAAACTCACAAAATAAAAAAAATATATCCATGTTTAAAGAAGTATTTTGATCACTACAACTGGAGTTTCTCCTACTCTGTGGTGCCAAGACGCATTTATATGCATATTAATGCAGTGTTTTGCAAAAATCTATTTTTATTAATGAAGAGCATCTAAATTGCATTTCAGGCCTTAAAAAAGACAAACAAAAAACCCTGTTATAGCAAACTGCTTAAATATGGCTTCAACCAGAACTCTATCCCAAGGAACACAGGGGAATTGTTTTAATTATTTCATCAGTTTTAAGTAAAAGTAACTGTGTGCAAACAACCGGTCTTGAGGGAAATCCCCATAACTAGCTGCAGTAAAACAGTCTGTCCAGGCCTGTTACTAATTCTTTTTGTTCTTATACATATCTATAACAGAGACATTAACAGATCTGCGGGAGAAACAAGAAGCGCAATTAAACAAACTAGAAAAAAAAAAAGTATTCCACCATGAAAAAGAATCATGTGTGAACCTAATTCATAACGATCCAGGGCATAAACCCAGAAAATACAGTATTAATTGAAAACATCTTGTTGCCTAGGGATCTTAAACGAGATTCTCAGTCAAATTGTTCTACCATCGCTGATAGACAGTTGTGATGATTGCGGCTTTCTCAGACCTCAGGCCCCCATTATTAATCATGAATTCGGAGAAACAATGACAACAATTTAAATTCATGAACAGGATTAGTCATTTTGTCCCGAACCACACAGGAGGGCACGCAGTGGAGACATTAGACCATGTATTTAAAAGTTTCCCCCAGTGCTACTGACCAAGGAGGGATTTTTCCCTGGCATTTTTGGGCTGCAACCATATTCTCACGTTTTTCAAAGGGGTGCTCAGGGGTTTTGCTTGGTGATTATTCTCAGTAGCATTTTTCTGAATGCACACACCCTCCCTCTTCTTGGCCGGTGACGATGTGCTCATAGCAGCGTGGATGAGAGCCATAGGGCTGCAGAACTTGGAATACAATCTGCAGCTCCCAAGCGCTCTCATGTGCTTTTTGTCAGACAGACAGAAGACAACACAGTTTTGCTGAAATAACAAATTAAAGAGACAATAATTCCTGGACAGAGTATTTCCATTCTATAATAAAATAATATTCCATCATTAGAATTTAACCATTTCAAGGGAAATATATGAAAAGCAATCAAGTCCATTTAGTCTTTGGTAGATCATGACAGTCTGAGCATTAGCAAAGCCCTGTTAGAGTGACTGTCTGCGAGATGCTCAGCTAGCATGAAAGCCCACTTTTCATCTGATTACTTCATCATGTTATTTACCTTTGACTGCACACAAATTACAGAAACATCACAAAGCAATACAGCATGCCTCAAAATGTCATAACCCTTTTTACTTGTAGTGTATGCTTTGAAACAGAAAATGGAAAAATCAATATGCTTAGATCAAATAGTCTGAATTTGGAAAGTCTGGACATGCATGAATTTTAGTCTAAATGGCACATACACGTCTGGATTGGTTGTATTGTGGTACTGTGTGTGTCCAGAAATCCCTCCGTAACAACTGTATTTGATTAAAAGGTGTGCTAGGTGTTGTAACTACCACCTTGAGTAAAGCTCTCTGGGTCTTTAAACTGATTGTTAATTCATCACTGCATGCGAGGGCCAGCATACTGATCAGCCTGTCTAGCAGCTTATAGTGCAAGAACGAACGCTGCAACTTCTTTTTCAAAAAGAGGTGTGTGCTTCTCAATTTAGCGTTCAGCAGGCACGCAGGGATGGCCAGCTGGTAACTGAAGAGCAAACAGGAGGAAGAGCTCAGCTTTCCGCTGGCAGAAGCAGGTCACCATCAAAGAAACATCCCCCAAAGTTTTACTTCATTTACTACGTTCCCTTATCCTCTATAGGGACATTTCAGGTAAAGTCACAGACTTGTCTCTGTTCACGTCATTCTATAAGCTACAGATGCCAAGCGATGCATTAAACCTACCTCTCTGTTTTGAAAGGGCTCCCTTACATATAATGCAGAAACATATCTCAGCTTGCAGATATGTGGACAATCAGATAGAAACCAGTGTCCTTTCCAGGCTCTGCAGAGCCCTCCTGATGGTCCTGGCAACACCTCACACTCTGCATCTGGCTGTGAGCAGGTGAGAAAAAAATGCAACCTGCAGTAGCAACACTCCCTGCAGACCGATCCTGTCTGGAGGATGGAAATACTGCTGTCATCTCTCCTTATGTCAATAAACAGGCTTACAGCTCAAAATTGTCTTTTGGACTTTCAGCCACAGTTAAAGAATCCAATAAAACTACAGTAGCAGTACCTACCTCTCCCTGTGTAGGGGTAGGTGGAGTGCAAGCTTCTGCATAGAATGAGTTACAGTAAATATATGAAGAATTCAGTTTATTACTTGGAAATAAAGCCCATATTTTGTCAAAATTCTGCCTGAAGTAAAAAGAAACAGAACTTTCATTTATCAGTTCTGATTGCTGTGGACACTTTGTGCCAATGCTCCGGCGCTTTTCGCAGCAGTTCCCCATGGTGGGAGTCTACATCAAGGTCTTTGCTTAATGGATGCTCTCCATGGAGCAGACCCAGCAGCCTCAGGCATATTTGCTTTTTTTCCTCTTCTTCACAATGTTACCCCACAAAGTTAGGAAAAACATGGTGAGAACCTGATACGTGTTTCTGTAAGGGGTCTGTACACTGCTCTGGCGGGGCACTGTGTTTCTTTCACGGCTACTTCGAGCAGAATATTTGCAGAGAACTGACTATAAGCGATGCAGCGTATTCACTCAAAGACCAAAAATGCTGCAAGATCTCACTACATTCAGCTTGTCTTTCTGTATCTCTGTTGAGCTTTCCAGTATTTATTTCTTTGCAGAAGTCTCTGCACACACAGGCTCAAGGAGAAGCAGGAGCCATCAACCACCATTCAACAGTGATGAAGCAGGAAGCCTGGAAGGGTTTCACCTGCTTGCTGACAGGACAAGGCAGGGTGATAATAGCATTTCTATTTTAAATCTCAAATACCACAAGAATAGGATTACGCAAACAGCCAGGCATTCCTGAAGACAGAAAGACAGCCTGGAATCTTAAAACCAGAAGATATGGGTATGGCTACACAATGAAAGGGTTTTGCTTTCTCCATCATTCCCTAAAGGTTTGAGTTCGCTCTGTGTTCCCAGAGCCCATCTAATGTCCATCAACCCCAAATGCAGTCATGACCTCCTCTCTCTTGTTAAACACACAAACTGGAGCTGGTGGTAGCAACATTCCCCTTTCATAGAATTATTCAGGTTGGAAAAGACCTTTAAGATCATTTGAGGTTGTAGCAGACCAAGCAGCATCAGAACTCCAGGCTGTATTTTTCTTTCCCTCAAATGGTTTTAAACACCTCTCTCAGAGTACTTAACCACCATGTTCAAGGCTATGCTATATCAGGACACTTTGTTAAAGCTGTTTTATTCCATTAGGTTAGTTGCTTAAACTCTTATTGTAAAAAGAGGCTCTCACTCCTCTTGTACAGGAATTCTTTATCTATGCAATGGAGACGTACATTACAGAGCTGTTGTAAGGAGCGTTACAGGCACTGAGCTAGTCAGATAAAGTAGTAATAGGGAATGTATAAGTATTTGAAGATTATCTTTTAGTTATATATTACTTACTATTCTGTAGTTCCTATAAAAGTGTTTATCCTAAATCAACCCATTGCGAGTTGTATTGGAAAAGCAATATATGTGATTGAGATATGGTAGGTAACAAAGCATCTACAGGTCCCAGAGCTGCTAGATTCTGATTGATAAAATTTAATATTTTTGAAGGATAAAACCAGTCTATATTTGCAGGCTGGATGATTTTCTTTTTATCTGCTCTGCTTTCATTGCAGACTATATGACTTAGATTCCAATAAATTATTGAATGAAATATCTATAATGTCCACACAAGCTTCTTCATTCTTTGGTGTGACAAAAAAAAAAAAAAAAAGAAGAGTTACAGGTAGAGGCTTGCAAGGGAAAAAATTACTGAATTAAGTTCTTTGGAATAAATGACTGGCTTTTTTTGAATAAAAATAATGAAATTAACTGATTAGTTATTTTTGCAGTGACAGTTGATCCTAATACAAAGGTTTTAAGGCACAAAATATACTCTATTCCATAGCTTATGTTGAAGAAGGAGGAACACCGTGTATTGTTGGTACTTTCCACGGTGCAAAGGAATAAGGCCACAGGCACAGCTTTTCTCAATACTCAAACCACATCTGGTACAGAGAATGCACTGAGCTGTAAATATTCATTTCTAAACACCGCTGAAAGAACAACTAATAACATATACTACACCTGAAATGCCACTTACAAGATTCACATTCAAAAATCCCTTACATCAATCACTCAAGTAAATCCTGAAATTCCCATTGGAAGGAAGACTTTGATGGCTTTGCAGCTGGAATGAGCGAGATAAAGCAGTGGTGTCTGGGGATAACCCAAGGTAATTCTGCAAGAAGCAATTCTGTGCTGGATCAAGATCTCCAAAGGGCTGGGCAGGAATTTGGGAAGGGCTGAAATATGCGTGGATACGCTTGTTACGCACTTTCAGCAGTGCACAAGAGCCCTCTCTTCCTTGCCTTTTTTTTATTGTACATATTATGAGCACAGATTATTATCTTGTTAGTAGAAGCATTATAAAAAGACATTAATAGCTTGAAGTGGGACTGCGGGGTGTCTAACAGGAGGTACCCAGCAAGACCCTGGACATGGAGGCAAAAGGGGCTCTTCGCAGGACCGGGAGCGTGGCTGCTCACTGCCAACAAGAAGGTCAAGGTCCAAGGGAAGGGGCAAGTTCATGAACCATCTCCACGCACCCTGGGAAACCAGGTCTCTGCGTGAGCAGGGGGAAATATAAACGAAAGAAGCTGGTTTTGGATAAGATTTAACACCCCTGCCAAGAGGTAGTTTGACACAGGGGGCCAGGGCCATCTCCAGTGTCAGTCAGTCAAATCAGTGTAGTTCTGGCAGGGATAAATCTGGCCCATGAGATTTAGACTGGGGAGAGAAGTCTGTTTTTAAGAGCACTCCAATCTGGAGAAAACTCATGCAGACGGCAAAGCGACTCTGTGATGACAGGTGACAAATGAACTCTGCTGTGACAAGTGAGAAAACTGTTCAGGAATATAAAATATTAAAAATATATTTCATACGTCCCCCTTCCTTTGAGAGGGTCAGATCCTTGGATATGCCTCCGGCCTGTGGATGGGGTTTAGAGTAAGAGCCCTAAGGCTGCATCAACACTTACTGCTCAGTGCAAATCCTGTGTTCGGTTCAGAAGAGAGCTTTAATATTTTATGCTGCTAACTCTGTAAAAAGGGAAAAGATAAGAAAAACCAGATGTAGACCAGCACTACAGCTTCACAGCATATGTTTCTTTGCAGTGGGTTTCTTGGTGCATGAACAAAAATCAAGTCAGCTAAGGATTCCCCCCGCCCCCCCACTCTCCCTGTTTAATTTAATTGTGACCTTCCATTTTTTCCTCTAGAGAAGCTTGATATTACTTTGTAAAGGGCATTTTCACTCTTTAATTGAAAAAGACAATCAGGCTGTGGCAGAAATTATTGTTCCCCACCTTGAAAATTAGTGCCTGGATTGGCTATTCATACCATTTAAGCTGAATTGAAGACCTGGGGCCCGTGTGCATCCTAATGTGTAAATTACAGGTCCTCTCCCCTTAGAAGCTCCAAAGCAATTTAACTAAATAAAGGAGCACTGATGAAGGCCCTTGGTTGATTATGCAGCTTTGGAGAAGGACAAGACCCAGTGATTGTGCTTTTCCCTCTCGGTTTGGCAGACGGCTCCATCAGGGCAGAGAGGAGCAGGGCTTTGGGGCGAGAGCGGCAGCAGGGCTCTCCTGGTGGCCTTCTTCAGGGGGAAAGTGATGGCAAATTTCTCTTTTAACCAGGGTGGGATGCAGTGTTCACCTCAGGTGGAAAACTAGAGCAAAAGTGGGAATTCCAGTTGATTTTTAACCCATCCTGGTGAAAGGAGACACTCGGGTGTTGCCCAGGCTCGTCCTGGCTGAAGCAGTTTCAAGTCCTACAGACCCTGTGATGTTACAACACTGACAAAGCGGAGGCTCACATCCACTTCAAACAGGGAAGGAGCAGCCCTCCGTAGGTGTTCAGTGGAAAATGCCAGTATTTAAAAAAAAACTAGGAAATGGAAAATGCAAGTATTTAAAAATCAGGAAATGGAAAACGCTAAGCAGCTTTCAGATGCCTTAATTAGAGATAACACCGCTCTTAATCTCAGAATTAAATTCATAGAAAATCAATTGGAACATTTAAAAAAATTGAGATTAGATGGTAAAGGAAAAAAAGATTAATGTATTGACACTGTTATCAAGACAAAGAAACTGTCAGAGGGTTTGTTTAGCAAGTTTACTACAGTTCTGAAAGCTGGAAAGAGAGTTTACTTTCCAGTGAAACTTGTAGGAAATGAGATTAGCCATTCTTTTGGGAGATATTTGGAGAAAGAAAGGTATTTCCATAACACACCCTATTGGGAACCAAGCTGCAAGAGGCTGGTACTAGTCTCCTACAAGGCAATTCGGTACAATACTGAGGAGAAGCAAGAGAGATGGCTAGATGCGCAGGAGGGCTTCTGGAGTGGTGTGAATGGATGATCACAACCTTGTGGCAACAGGCACAGTCTGTATCTAAAGGTGTTTTAGCCCAACAAAAGTTTGGGACTTCCTGGATGTGAAAGAAAAACCAAACCCAAAATCTGGCCAAGTATGGGACCTCCCAGAATTTGAAATAATTTAAAAGATCCAGTAAGTTCCAGTTTTTCCATCTGCAGCTATAACGGACTTGATTCCTCTGAATCAGGCGTTGAATTCAGACCCACGCTTACCAATGGGCCCCCTAATTTGTTACAGTCACAGAGGAGTGAAGGTAACTAACTGTCAGCTCATAACACAGGTGTTAGAAATGCTTATAGCAAATCAAAACGATGAGCTGCTTTTAAAAACTGCTGAGGTTGTAATTCTTATCCCATTTCCCTGTGAGAGAATTTCTATTGTGATACATCACATCCAGTAACACTGATCATATTGCAATATATCCTAGCCAATAAGAGAAACAGCAGAAACTGGAACAGATGTGACATATCACAGTTTGACACAGCCACATGGAAATGTGAAAAATTTTATTGATTTGTCCTCAGGAGCATAGCTAATTTGTAAAGTCCTCTTACTACCACTGCCTTAACATTCATTGCATATTTCAATAACAAGTAATTACAGCTATAATATTTGGGATTATGTAATGACAAAACATTCATAAAAAAACCAAAAGTTCAAGAAAGCATGAAATTACACTAATTCAGATGAACTGTTAGTAATTACACAAGGTGATAAATTGGAATTCCTTTAATTGTCTGTAACAATTTCATATATTAAAACACCCCAGTTTTCTTGTTTGCTAGTCAGTAATAGAGATGTCCTATGCTTGTCCTTAAAATGGACTGGTCTGGAAATGCTACACCTATCCCTTGAGCATTTTAAGGAATTGCAAACACATGATTGGGAGGTTGAAATGAATGAGTTGCTACTTGTGGTCAGGTTTTTGTTCCTATCAAACATATTTAAGAAGTAGTTCCCTAATCCCAGGAAATCTGACTGCATCTTCACACGTTCTGTTGTGCAAGTTAAAACTACCACTCTAACACTTTTAAGGTAGTTTGATATTAAAGACAAAAAAAACCCAACCCCACCCACCAGATGTGTGGGTAATAGTGGTGGTGGTGAAATTAGAAGATATATATTCATGATACAATCAAAAATTGTGTCAATGCTGAGCTTTAAAACACCGAAGAAAATAAATACTGTGTGGCTGAACCTATTAATTAACACAAGTACTTAAGCAGGAAATATTTGTGTATATCAGTTCCATTTGTTTCTCTCTCCATAGATCATCACTTCAAGTGAACACCTCACCCACCATTGTGGGTTTCCTTGCCTTCTCTCAATGGCAGCTCTCTACTCAATAAAGCTACGCCAATGGTCATCCTCATCCAAAAATGCTATTCTTCCCACCTTCTCTTCTTATTGTAATTGAATATCTACATTGAAGACTTGCAGGCCATAGCCTTTGCTGCCATAAATCGGCATAATTTCCTTGACCCCAGTGGGATACTATTGACTTACACCAGCTGAAAAAAGCTCTGGCCCATTCCTTCTCC
Organism: Pelecanus crispus; assembly: GCF_030463565.1. Taxonomy (NCBI): domain Eukaryota; kingdom Metazoa; phylum Chordata; class Aves; order Pelecaniformes; family Pelecanidae; genus Pelecanus; species Pelecanus crispus. Next base: position 48,330,286 of record NC_134649.1, read on the forward strand.
CCATTCCTCCCTTCATAGCTGGTAAGGAGCCAAAAGCTTTCTTCACCTCAAGTACTCCCACTTACATCAGAGAAAGCCTTGTCATTCTCTAATTCAGTTTCCACAAAATGTCATGTTTTTCTTGTTCCGAGCACATACCTTTCTTGCTTAGGTCTGCAGATGTTCCCAGCCAAAGATGATGACTTCCTGCCACACACAGCTGAGTCCATATATTTCCACTCTTCACTGTGAAGAATCAGTTGTTCATCTGAGCATTCTGCTTAGCCTATGTGACCTCATTATCACATCCAACTGATTAATTGTGCTACACCAATAGTAATCTGCCAACACACACAGTGCTGGAAGAAAGTTGGGTTTTTGTTAAAACTCACAGCTGAGAGCAATGCAGTGTGAGGGAACTCATTGTTCATAAAGTGAGATAAATACAGACAAAGAATGGAAGGAATTATGTAGGAACTAGGTGATTATTTATAGATCTCTGCAGAAACACTGAAGCTAGCAAATATACCATCTGTTAAACAGTCGTACTATTCCTAAGTGCATATTAGCAATCTAAATGTGTGCCAAACACCTGATCTTAGCGATCTTGATACTCTTTTTGACAAGCAACATTATGCTTTATTAGATTGTCATGTTATAAAGCTGTGCTAGGTAACAGTAACTGGGAGAACGGAGAGGTTGTGCTCTGTTGGTGTAGATGCCCACTCAGGGCAAAGAGAAGTGGTTTTGAGAAGCAGCCAGATTTTCAGAATAACAAGAGCAAAGTAGAATATCAAAGTCTATATTCATCTTCAGTTGCTTTGGTTTTGGGGTTTTTTGTTGTTTTGTTGTTTTTTTGTTTGTTTTAACATATATTTAGCACATTTCAGATTGCACTGAAAATACACACAACCCCATGGGGGAAAAATGGACACAAAAAAAAACTTTTGGGCAAAAAAACCTGCTTCTAGCAAAAACATTACTTCTGATGGTCCACCTCATTCCTCTGTTTATGACCCTGGACTACATAACCAAGATAGACAATTTTATAACTCTTTATTGAATCCCATCTGAATGAGGTGTCATAATATTTCATAGGAGATACTGCCTGCCTGGAGAAGGTTTCCAATAAAGATGACAACAGAAGTAAGACCGACTCCCCTCATGAGCTATTTTTACTCATTTCACTTTGTTTTACTCTTTCAGAAATTTTTTTAACATGCAATGGTTCTTTAGTACAGAGAGAGACACTGAATAAATTTATTTTGTACAATTATCTATCAAAATCAACTTCAGATAGAGAAAAACACATTCTTGTTTAGACCTACTAAATTTTTTGGGGGTGGGGCTTTCTAAAAGAGGCAGTGTAATGACCTCAAAGTCAAGCACTGGAATGGATTGCCTAAAGAAAATGTCTATCTCTAGAGATCTTTAAAAATGGGTTAAATAAGTATCTATTCAGAAGGACATAACATACTTGTACCTGTCATGGACCAGAGGAATACATTAAATGACCATTTATGTGCCTCCCTATCTACTTTTTTATACCTATGATTCACTACTAAGCATAATGGGATGAAAATCTCTCCAGCACTGGGAAAAGCTGAGCTGCGTTGTATAACTGAACTATAAACCTGCTATGAAAGAACTTGGACTCTTGCACACAGACTTAGATATTCAATTTCAGGTTGAAAAGTCTAGATTAAAAAAGGCAAAGTCCACTTTTTCCCCTCATATAATCAAAAGTAGTCCTGCTAATTATAAAATAGTGGATCCCATAAGAGATCTAGTACTACTGCTTTTTCGATATTTAGATCAGGGATACTTGTCATGATTTTAAGGGAGAAACACAGACAGGTGATGCCATTTCTAAAATTAGAGTAAAAGTGATACCATGACATATCATGTCATTAAACTAAGAATTGCTACTAGCAACTTATTACTTTCCAAAATCTATTCCAATTTCAGAGTAAAGTATTACATAGTTAATTCTGAATTGTCATGAAAACCTTTTGCTACTGCTGCACCATGCTTCCTTTTTTTGCGCCCCCCCCCCACACCCCCTTCTCAGGTGCCTCATAACAAGTGCCATTTTGTTCTCAGCAAAGTAGCAGACCTGATTTACCATCGCAGAAAGCATTGGAAACCACTAGTTATACTGCATATATTTTCCATGCAGCCCAAGAGTTTTGTTTTTTCTTTAAACTTCATTTATAAACAGCACAATCTGCGTCATATTAGCAGCTCAAGGAAAGTGATAAGAAAGGGAAATGGGGCCGTTTTTGTTGCTAGTGCCTGAATCTTAAAAGATCTGAATGTTTTGCACCTTTCCAATCTTTTTTTTTCCTATTTATTATAATAAATAGGAAAATTTGAGGATGGGTTCCCCCCCCCCCGCCAAAGCTGGCCCCTTCTCCCAGCGCACACAAGCCTCAAGGCAGCCAACCCAAGCAAATCCCCATCTAATGTCTTGACACTTGACCCAGGGGCCACTTTTCCACACAAATATTTTGTGCTGGCTGCCTTGTCAGAAAATGCTTAACCCACAGGAAAGAAAAGAAAAAGCTGATAAATTTTCTCAGACTGAATTTTCAGAATAGGTAAATACATCCATGCATTTGGAAAACGGACCACTAAGTACCTTCTAAGTATGAATCCAAACTCCACTTGGTCATATTACATCCATCTACTGTTTCCTTTTCCAATTAGTATTACAGGATGGAATAAAACTAAGTAAATACTTTTTTTTTTGGCCTTTCTTGTCTTTTTTTTTGTCCCTCTGGACTACCCAGAGTGCAAGACAGAGATCCAGCCAGCAGACAATTAAAAGGACATCAGAGTTTAAAACACTTTCCCAGTGTATTGACAGGTACCATCTATTGTGGCTATGACAGCGCAAGGAGATGCTACAGCTGCCTAATTCAATTCAGTCACCTCTGAGAAGACAAGGTCTTCATAGGAGACCAATATACAGGAGATGAAGAGGAGAAAAAGAAAAATTAACTGTGTAAAGTTCAACTAAGGGGGAGAAAATTGATATATTGACATAAATAGCTGAGCCTGTACAGGTAGTAATCATTATTGTTTTGACCAACAAGAACTGTTTCTCTCTATTGAACTCTGGATCAGGTAGTTGTTCAGCTGACAAAAAATGGAACAATTGTTTGAAACAAGAATCTGCAGCAAGGTAAATAAAATAAGCTTAAGGCAAGCAGCATACAATGCTATGGAATAAAGATTTTAAGGGGAAGCTGATATTATTTATTATATTAAAACAGGTGTGGAACTTATTTCAAGCAATCAATTGCCAAAGTACTCTGACAAAAGTAGTATGTCTTCTCATTAGGATGAGAACTGAATCAAAAAGACCCATGTATTGTGTCAGGTTTTGTAACTGAATTATTTAAAGGGAATAAGATTGATAAAAATACTTCCACATCTCAGTGAAATGCAAGAAAGCAGAAAAGATTGAGTGTGATGTTGGATTCAGTAAAAAAAATAATTAATAGCCATAAAAATCACTTATGGAATAGTCATGGTCATGTTTATAAGAGAATATTCCCCAAGCCATCACATGATTTCCTTCTGAAAGTATCCTCTTCCTTCCCTTTAAAAACAGTGCTAAAGTTTTTTCAAGTCAATTAAAACTTATCTACTTACTGCAGCCAGCTTTAGGACAGGACAGACTGGTTAAGAATACAACATACTCTTATCATCATTTAAGCACACGCTCCGTGGGAGTCCTGATGATGTTTAATTATCACTTGTATATATAGAACAGCACACCTGCTTTTTATTTCCATACAAAAGGAAACAATGCAAAATGCTTTTTTCCTATTCACGTAGATTAAAAGTCTAGTAAGTTCCAAAAAATTATGCTAGAAAAAGTTATGGAATAACACTCTAGCTTTGCAATTAGGAATTGTAAATGCAAACTCACAAGGTTAGAGTATAAACGCTTTATTTCATGATTGCTAGAGGACTAAATACTAGGTTGGACAAGCTGGTTTTCCATACTGTGTGGCAATTCACATACCGAGATTATAGTACGCTCTTGAATACATGAATATGTTCTTGAGCTACGTAAGCATTGCACAGCTTGGGGTACAGTTATGTATAAATCTGATAGATAATAACTGGGTCTTCTTTTCTCCTTCTCTCTCAAGATCTTGAAAATTTTGAAACAAAACCAAGAAGCACAGTGTCAGTCCGAGAAGGACAAGGAGTGGTTCTGCTCTGTGGTCCTCCACCACATTACGGAGGTACGACCAATAGCCCTACGTTGTGTGCAGCCTCAACGTTAACTGCTATAGCTCAGGAGAAGTAGTCTATGAGGTTACCTGCCTGATTAGTGCTGGAATTCATTTGTGCATGAAGCATATGGGTTTACAACAAATTTGGGTTTCATTTCTTTAAAGTGGGGTTTGCACTTCTTAAGGGGCCCTTTTATTATTCTGTGATTACTTGAGGGACTAGAACACATCATCGCTCTTCAGGTGTGACACAAGCAAAGAAAGCACAAAGGTAAAAGACTATCTCCTGACATGGCTGGTTATCTCAGCTCCTTCACCCATATGGAATGGCAGAAGAGCAACCAACAGTATTTTTTTTCTACATTAAAAACACTTCAGGTCTGAATGACTTTTTTGCCTTTTAGTGCTTGCTACTTCAATGCTATAATTTGAATCCTACATTTTACACATTGGATTTGTCTTGAAAATTTGTCTTCTGTTCTCAAATTCCTGATAATCATCAAAACTATAGAAAAATTTAGATTGGAAGGGACTTTGGAGTGGTAAACTCTCTGACCAAAGAGATCCAATTAGGTCAGGTAAAGAATGAAAAGGATTTTTCTGGGAATTGATTTGGGCATGCCTTGCATCTGTTGCCATTGCCTACTACTGCACCTTAACCATAAGGCTGGTTTTGAGGTCTTCCTTTCTGGAAGAGGTAAAGTCCAGGTGACAAGCAACAGACCAGTAATGCAATTAGCATAATGTTTCAGACTTTTCATCTAAGACAACCCTAAGCACAGGGCACAATTTTTCTTTTCCTTCTTTTAATAGGTGTACTACCACCTCCAACATAAGCATTTGCAGAGCAATACAAAGGCTTGAACATGTACATTCACTGCTGTCATTGTTTCTTAACACTTTTTCTACCTACCAGAAGTGAGAATTTCTTGAGTGATCTTTTGATCTTAATTTTTTTCTCCCCCACATTGACTCTTGCAAGTTCACATAGACATTCACGAGTCTCCTCCAGGGGTGTTAGAACCCAGATCAAAACAGCTTCAGATCTTCTGAAGCCTGGAGTAAGAACTATGGTTTCCGAACATAACTAACTGAAGATGATTGGAAATTTTACCCTGGAAAAGCAAATGTGTATTAAAAAGGGGAAATATCAACAGCATAGTTATGAAATTGTCTTGTTCTGGACTGAAAGAATCAGATTTTAGATGACTCATGTCCTGCTTTCAGCAGGAGTGACCACACATCCATAGGCATTGCAGTTTTCTGCTTGCTGGTGCCAACATCCTGCTCTCAACCATGTTTCCTCAATTCTTCTTAAAGAAACAGAGTTATAAGACAAATTCCCATGAGAAGGTAAACAGTGATCTACAAAGAGGATGCAGTATATCAGAGATGTAGAGAAACCCATCAATCAATTTAAAGCCCGCAAGTCTCGAACAGAGAGGAAATGTCAGTTCCCTTAGTGTTTACAGCCACATGAAAGTATATAATCAAGGAAATGAAGTAAAACCTGGTCCTTAAGGGCAAAAAAGGCTTGAAAGAGTTCCTGAAATGTATCAATGGGACAGACAGAAAGACACAACATCCATCCTTGAGTCAGTAAGCTATATATTTTCCTCTTACTGTAGGGTAAAATTATGATTTGACAAATAGGAATGAGTAGAAGAAAACATTCAGAACAAATAAATAGTTAACAAGCGAGTTCACCCCAGATTAATTGAACTGACAAAGTGGTATCCACAAACAAAGCCTTCACCACAGCATTTCTTAAGCTGGAGATGTGAGCTGTTGACCAATAGGCCTGAAAAAATACATTATCTGAAATAACAAGTCTCTAGAGAACAGAAACAGAGTTCTTTTGTCATCCATAAACACTGTATTTGTGATCCAAAATTACATGCCATGAGGATGAAGTACATGGTGTGAACTATGATAAGCTATATACTATCTCAGGATGCTTAGGAAGTTGTTTTTATTGAAGAGGATTCTATATTTAGTTCTTTTTTTTAATTGAAACCCTTGCCTCTGAACTCACAATACCTACAGGAGAAAGGATTACTAGCCTTGCATCCAGCTTCCATTGCAAGTGTTCTGTATAGTACTTTAAGCGTGACAGGAATTACATAGAGGAATATGGAAGATATACTATACCAGCCGGAAAAGAGTTGCCTTTCCTATAATAGCAATGTAAGTAAGACAATACAAGCTGTATAATGTGTCTTATACACTAAGAAACAAAATTTCTCTTTAGAATTTCCTACGCAACTTAGTAGATACAGCCCATAACCAATGCAGACCTTTTGCTAGTATGAGCATTTACAGGGAAACTGAGGTTAACTCTTGGGTAGAAAACACTGACTGTGCTCTTTGAAAGAGATTATCCATGTCATTGAAGAGGCACACAGGGGAGCCAGCGCAGAGAGATGCAGCCCTTCCGGCTCTCCTTCCTATTGACCAGCTGCTTCCTTCCCCAGGACAAGTCACTTAACAGGCCTGGCCCTACCCATACGCTGTACAGAGGGAAGAGTAACATGGTCCTGATGGTGACTGGTTTGCTGTCCTTTGACATGAAGGAAGACTGAAAACCTCCGTGAGGCAGTCATTTGAAGCAGCTATCATTAATATAGCTATTTTGGAACAGGATGGACTAGCTAAAGCTTCCTGCTAGAAAGTCTGTATCTGCTTCTTTCCACATAACACTGAGAAGCAGGAATAGGTAGGTAGAATGAGAGCTCCAGAAATATTTCTTCCACCTATGTTATTTAGAGAAATAGTTCACTTCTCTTTCTACCTCACACTACAGAGGCCAGCACATGGCCAAGCTTATCTGGCCCTATACCACAAACAACCCAAAGTTAAATTTTCTGCCAGGTTCACAGGAAAGAAGGCTCTACAGTTATCACTTGATCACTCGGTTGTCTGTCATATACCACAAACATTTTTCTACATTCAAAGTATTTAAAACATTTAAAGCTTAAGTTAAACTGGATTTATTTTCCTGACAAGAACAGCTATGCTACTGTTTGCTTTGTATACATGCTTCTTAACTCAGGGTGTATTGATAACCTATTTTTGTTTATACAAGAAAAATAAGTTATTTCACTCTAATAGGGGATAGAAAATATATTATGCAGCTAAGTGATAAGGAACAAGAAAGAAGTTCAGAAGAGTTGCTCCAACGGCCTTCACATGAGCTTTAGACCTTAAACTAACTCTCAAAGAACAAAAGCCTTATGGAGTCACTGTTAAAGCTATACTGAAACCTTGAACACTAAAAGAGAACCTACTTTACATCGCTATAAACAAATGTTAGCACTTTTACTAAAAATCAAACACAGAAAAAAGAAAAAGATCCACCTTTTAAAGGCATAGCTTATATCAGACAAAGCAAAGCATTAAAAATTTGTTACAGTTAACAGACAAAAACCATAGCCTGTAATTAGGTTTTTAAAAAAACAAAAAACAAAGCTGCCCCATGTTACCTGACCTAGCCTGAACCCTTCATTTCCTCAGCCAGCCCCTCCTTGCCTATTTATGCACCGGCAGCTCTCCAGCCTCAGCTGTTGTTATTTATGAGGCTCATTAACACACCTTATAAAGTTCAGCATGTGACTTTCCTCTGCTTGTTAGTGAGGCTCTGGAGTGCAGAGGTGGGAAGGTAAGCTGTATTTCTTGCTCTGAGAAGTGCCTCTTCTGTAGCTTGAGTTCTTTAGGTCAGTTGTTTTTTTCCCCTATGTACTATAGTATTATTTTATTATAAAAAAATAGTGCTTTATATAGAGCTAGGATGTAGAGAAAAGTATGTAGGGAGGAGGAAGAAAGTTTGAAGAAGCCTTCATTTGTGTAGCTGTATATGAGCTTGACCTGACTGTGATTAAGGAGCTGCTGCCTAAATGGTAATACTTGACACAGGACTGTAGGGTAGGCTATTATTCATTTATTTTCTTGGAAGTGAAGGCTGATGTAAGGCCTGTTTCCTTCAAGCTGACTTCCTGCAGAGCTTTAAGGAAGTTCCTAATCTTGTTAGGAGCAGCAGGATCACTCATGTATTTGCATTTATTTGTGCATAAAAGCTGCCAGGGTTTGAAGCAGGGATGCTCAGTCTGGAGGCTTTTCTCTATACTGACATTACTATAGCAAGGCTGCATTAAAAAAAACAAAAAAACCACGTTCTTAATGAAGTAGGAGCTCTGTGGACCTGCTTAGTGGGGGAATATGTCAAATCCTCAGCCAGCAGAAGCGTGGGGAAGGAAGTGCTCATGAAAGCAGGAGATGGCAAACTACGTATGCAGAGGGGATGAGATGAGCAGCACTGCTTTATGTAAAAGGGTCTTTGACTTCTGCCTCAGGTTGTTTCTGCATTTTATATTAAACAGTCTACTTAATAAAATGCATAATATCAAAGTGAAGGCTTGAACTGTATCTCCCTTTATAAAGCTGAGTGCCTTAGTCATGGGCTTAGAGTGCCTTTCTCTCTGCTCCTGTTTCTCAATGCTCCGATGAATCTTTAATCCTTTTCTGCCAGCTCTGGCAGGAGGGGGAGAGTCTCTTCCCTGAGAGCAGCCTGTAGCTGTTCTCCTGCAGAATGAGCAGTATTGATTTGAATTTGCTTGGGCTGAGGAAAGCACTGAAATGTTATATTCCCTAGCCCAGTATATCAGGAGTGATTATCAGCTGCTCTTCTTCCTGCCTAGCTGTGCTCTGAAAGTTGTGCTCACAGCTGAGAGTGTAGGTGATGCTCTCCTGCCTGGCCACCTGCAGGACCTGCCCACCAGGCAGTGCTTGGCTGGAAGGTGAGGTGGGCTTAGCCTACTTTTGGGGGCCTCTGGGATGAGAAGGGAGACTGACACCACACAGTCACCTGCCTTGGATTAAGAAAAACCAAAACCAAACCAACCAAAACACACCATAGGATTGCAGCACTAATAAAATAGCTCCTGCGCTGGCATATGCATAATGAAGTCTCCATTGCTGTAATTATCCCTCTGCTGACATGTAGCCCCTTTGAAGTAAAGGCAGTTCTGTGCTCTCCAAGACATCTTCTCACAGAGCCAATAGCAGCATTGGGATCGCTGTCTTTTGAGAGCAAATATTATTTTCCAGTGTTCAGTGCTCAGATATGTTAATTTGGGCTGAGACCAATCAGCTGTACATGTGAAAAGGAGATGTACTGTGATATTTATTATGCTATAGCTAGGCAGAGTTAAAAAAAAAAAAATTAATTACCTGAAGGTGATTAATGTTTTTGAAGCTTGTCTCAGAAAATGCCTTGACGCATAGGTGTTAAATTAAAAAAATGAGGGTAGAAATTATATGAATAATGGTTTATTATTAGTTTTTGTGAACTAAATCCTGACACTTCCATAGTGCTCTGAATTTTATATCATCATTATTTGTAGGTCCAGATATCAGAGGGATTCTCTTTGGGCTTAAAACTTGATAAGGTTAGCAGAATTTTTTTGTAACCTAGAGGTGAATCATAGTTTCTCTCTATCTGTCTTTGGAACAAGCTCAACTTTTACTGTAAGCAATTTCCTTCAAAATATGGGGGAACAACCCCACAACAATCTGGGACTAAACTGTGCTTGTTTGGTCCATATCTAAAGCACCACTGAGTAAGGCTCACCTGAAATCATTCTAACTCCTCACCACACACAGTGGTACCCTGGGATCGGTGAATATTTCTCTGGAAGGGCTCCCTTCCCCAACCTCTCCTCTCCCTTCTGCCCCACTACATAGTTTCACCTCACATGTTTATTTTTCTAAAACATCACACATTATCTATAGTGAACAGAGCAATAGGAAAATTGGATTAATTCATCTGGTATAGAAAAACCTCTATTCCCTTACTTCAGGCTTGTTGATTCATCTTCAATATCACGTGAAAAGTGGTTACTCCGGAGGGAAAGTTACAGCCCAACAGGTCTATGGACAAAGGAAAAAAATGAAATAGAGAAAAAAAGTGCACAAAAATCTTTGCTGATAATGGCTAAGACTTGTGTAAGACATTTTATGCTGAAGCCCTTTCATAGCGGTCTGTGAAATTCAATAATTCTGACAGTCATGGGTATGTTGAAGTGTGATCCCAACTGCTATCCATTTCAGAAATCCTGTGGTTAAACAGAAAACAAAAAAAAAAACCTAAAAAAATAGCTGTAACCTTATTTGTTCTTCCATAAAATAGCTGGCAGCAGCACTTTTCAAGTTCATTTTATCTAGACTTCATTAGCAGGTTACTATCTCTTTATAATTTCCCTTCTATGCCTCTACTACCTTCTGTTCAGCATTACCTTCACCAGACTCTTCCCAGCTGCTGATTTACTCATGCAAATGAATGTAACCCTAGAAGTGATGGCATGGGCCTTTTGCTACTTTCTTTTGCTCATTCAATGGGTCTGCTCTGTATCTGATTTATTCAAAGTGACCTAAAATGGAACTGTTTAAGTAATAGTAGCTTCTTTTATAATGCAACATTAGATTTTCTGGCCTATTGCATCTGTTGATGTTGTCACTTAACTTTCAAAGAAAAGATATTGTGTAAGGGAGTAGGCTGCTAGTATTATGCCTTAGAAAAGGAAAAATGTTTGATTCCCAAAGTTTGGTTCCTTTTTCTTGAGATTTTTATCTAACTCCCACCGGAGTCAATTAAAATTAGGGTTTCTACAGAGTGTAGTGGAGTTGAATTAGGCTCTAGGCAAGTATGGCCTGCAGATTGGTGATGATGAACCTGCAGTTAGAAGAGTGGTAGCATTTGTAGCCCTTATAGTGGGGGAGGGGGGAAGGATTTAAGTATGAGGAGGGGCCTGCACTTGTTCCCAGTTAGTGGGAAAATTCATCAATAGGCCCTAAGGCAATGGTGGAGTACAGACAGGGAGAGAGTAACAAAAACTTTGGAAGATGATGTCAACTGGAACCCCCTGAGAACTGAAATCAGGACAGAAAAGAACTGGCTCTCTTTTACTGATTAATTCACAGATTGACCTCAAGAAGAATGTCTGTGTAGCACAAATTTGGTTTTAATAGAGTTTTATTAGGACTCGTATACTCTATCCTACACAGAAAATTTAGTTGCATCACCAGGTCCTACAGCAGGAATCTGTTTTTAGATTGCGTGCCATAAGAGGGAGGTGATTCTGCTGCTCTGCTCTGGGCAGACCCCCCCTGCAGCCCTGCGCCCAGCTCGGGGCCCTCAGCACCAGCAGGACATGGAGCTGCTGGAGCGGGGCCGGAGGAGGCCACCAAAATGCCCCGAGGGCTGGAGCCCCTCTGCTGCGGGGCCAGGCTGGGGGAGCTGGGGGTGCTCAGCCTGGAGAGGAGGGGGCTGCGGGGAGGCCTGAGTGCGGCCTGGCAGTGCTGAGAGGGGCCTGCGGGAAGGGGGGGGCAAGCTTTTAGCAAGGCCTGTTGGGACAGGACAGGGAGTGATGGGTTTAAACTAGAGAAGAATGGATTTAGACTGGAGATAAGGAAGAAACTGTTTACAGTGAGGGTGGTGAAGCACTGGAAGGGGTTGCCCAGAGAGGCGGTGGAGGCCCCGTCCCTGGAACCATCCCAGGCCAGGCTGGCCGGGGCTCTGAGCACCCTGCTCTGGTTAAAGCTGTCCCTGTCGCTGCAGGGGCTGGGCTGGGGGAGCTCTGAAGGGCCCTTCCAGCCCAAACCATTCCATGACTGTAAGATGGTTTGAGGGTCCTTCATGGGCATCCATTTGGTGTCTTAGCAGGTAGAGTGGTGCCCTGTTAGAGCGAGTCAGTGCTTTCTTCAGCCCTGTAATTGCTAGCACCAGCACTGGACTTGGGGAAGAGAACCTCCGAACTAATTTTTCCTATTTATCTTGCTTTTTAAACTACTTCCTGTTTATCATCAGATACACTAACCTTTCATGAAAGTCTGTGTCCAGCTACTGGTGGTTCAACCTCTCAGAGCAGTTTTCTTGCACATAAGCCCATATATGCCTTTGCGTAGGTCCGTGTGAGGAGGAAAGCAAGGGTTCCAGCTGTCACAAGAGGGACATCAGGGCACTAGCCCTCTGGTGTTCTTGTGAAATCCGAGGAGATTGCAGATCCAAGGTATTTCTTCCACAGAAATCCCAAGTTTACAAGATATTGTTTAATTGAACATAGATCAAAATATTTACCCTGCAAATCTTCAGCGTTTTCTTTACAGTCCCTAACCTGCAGGTTAGAGAACTCCAAAAAGTAAGGTTAAACCAGAGTTTTGCCCACACCAGTCACTTTGGTCTGTTTGTCCAGCCAGACTGTAGTCATCAAACTTGTGCCCAAGACAGGAACATAGTCTGTATATAGTAGAAGACATATCAGGTCATGGCTACATCACTTATATCTTGCTATAGGTTGATCCTCCCTGTGGCAAAACCCACCCATCTCCAGATTTTCTTCTGTAAATAGGTGCTTTAACCAGGTACCTAAAAGTACATAGGCATGCAAATGTGAAAACATGGTGCTTTTATCTTGTGTGTATGCACATTTACATGTACACACGTGCTGTATTATGCTATTTTAGGAATTGCTGCATCTTCTAGGTTTACTGTACATCAGAAAAAAAAAAAATTAGCATCAAGTTGTAGTAAAACAGAGCGTATTGCAGGATTTGGCCAAGTATAGAAAGTGTCATTGATTGCTCCCTGGAGATGCATCATTTCTAATGAGAGTCCTAAAATGTTAGAAGATGATAACATAAAACTCCACAAAACTACTGGAGTTTACAGACTTATTACCATACTGTACCCATGTTGTAAGTGAGGAGGGGAAAGAAATGTAAATAATCTTTTTCAAATGGGATTGTTGATAGGGGAAATGTGTAAAAATGAAGCTGTTGGCAGAACCCTGTTAGCTTATGAATTATACATTTAATTAAGGAAAGCTAAGCTGGTGGATTTTACAACTTCTGATTTACTCTGTCTTATTAAAGACAGAATTTCAGTCCTGCTCCCGCTGTTGGGTGCTGGCAGTGACGTGGAGCAGCCGCAGTGCGGGGCTGGCAGGACACCTTGCGTGTACCAGCCTGCAGCGTGCTGTGTTATAAGCACTGAACCCGCTTGCTGCGGTACTGATGGCAGTGTAACAAGGCTTGGCCAAAAAGCCCTTCCAAAAACCAGGGTCCTTAGACAGTAAGCTCCCATGGAGATCTGTCCTTCCAGGGTGGGCTAGTGAAATAAATTATTTTTAAGTTGCCTAGAGTATAGACATACATTATTAAGGTATGCACTGTGAAACACCGTATGGAGAAAGATGGCAGAAAATGGTTAGGAAGTCAGAATAGGACAAAAAGCATGGAGCAGGTTGTAAGTATGGAAGATAAGGAGAAGGGACAAATGTGCAATGGGATCAAACACTAAATAGTCTCCAAAATACTTATGTACAGCTGAGCTTTTCCCTTCATGAGAATCTGGTGGTAAAGCTCCATGTTACCAGTTTCATTTTTCTGTTTTCAGAGTGAAGGAAGAAGCCATAATACTGACCAGCAATTTGCTCTCTGGATGTTCAAAGGAAAGTGTTCTAAATAGAAATTATTTACTAAAACAGCTTTCTCATGTCATTGCAGCACTCCCATTCCTACTTAAAAACGGGTTAAGCAGGAAAATGAAAAGTAGTGGGGGACAAAAACTTTTGTGACTTTCTGAAGTGGCTTGAAGAGAGTTTAAAACTAAAGCAATGCTTACTTTGCCTTTGCTAATTTGTGCATCCCCAGTGGTTTGCCCTGTAACTGACTCGTTCTTTCAACTGGCAATATTGCACTTAAGCGCTAACGGGAAGCAGGTTACACTGGAAAGGATGCATGATGTATATCTGGTGTTTTCTAGGCTTGTCCTACACGTGGATTTTCAACAATAGTACTTTATATGTTCAGGAAGATAGTCGCCGCTTTGTTTCGCAAGCGACGGGAAACCTGTACATTGCCAAAGTTGAGCCATCGGATGTGGGCAATTACACCTGCGTTGTAACTAACTCGAAAGCAGAGCAGAGCGTGCAGGGGCCACCCACTCCTCTCACTCTCCGCAGCGACGGTAAGTTATCTGGGCACGCTTGGCTAAAAACACGCAGCACTATGCTAACTGGTTCATCTCCAGTTGTTGGGAATTGGTACCGCTATACATACTCATGGATGCAAAAGGCTCCCAGTAAAAAGTTGTGCAGTGGGACATGATTCCATGGTTTCTGCTGGATTGAAATGAGATCTGAACTGTCAGGACTGGGATGATGAGGTAAACACATATGCAAAGAAAGCAGAGCTCAAGAACGTTGAAAAATAGCAAGAGAATGTCAAATGGTATGGTAATATTTTTCATCTTATGGATGCCTGTGTTGAAGTTTAAATCCGGCAAAGCTTTCTAAATTTACAGTCTAGGTATAGCTCAAATATCAAATCTAAAAAGCTGTTTCAAAATGAGTTATTGAGGTGAGAAACTCACCTGCACGTATACAAATACTTTCCTGGCAACACTTCTAATTAAATGTTCACCCTGAGAAATATATAACTGGGAAATCTTTACACAAAGTTTGTTTTGTAAGTTTGCTCACCTACATTTCAATGTACCTGTACTGTTTGCAAAGCAGTGGTTGACAGTCAGTAACAAAAGCCTGTATAGAGTTAGGCTTCTAAGATAAATAAAACCCAACTGTGCATTATAGAATACTTCCACTATGAGACGTTGCTGCTTTACAACATAATCAGATCACCCAAAACAAAGTTATAGTTCCACAGCTCAAAAGTTAATAATTTGTATGAACTGTGATTGAAAATCCTTTAGATTTTTTCTGACTACTTTCTTCCTTTTCATCACTCTCTTCTTGTTCTCAGACTTGTTCTATCTGTCTCTTTTTACCCTCTCCCATCCACTTTGGCCTCTGGATTGGGTCCTAAACAGGCAACCTCTAAGGCAATGGTGCAAATTGTATGTGTAATATTAGCCAGATCCCAATTAAATATAAAATAAGAATTGGTTCATTTTCAGTGTGGGATCTGGGCAAAAACACTGCGTGCAGGAAAATCTGATTCATATTTGTTGTTACAGTTGCAATGAGTTACACTGAAAGATGCATGCACATTTAAGACACTCAGCTAAAAGTTTGGGTTGCTAAAGCAGTCCCAAACCTGCTGCAAAATTAAATGCCTTAAACCAATACTGGATTATCTGTGGTTTATCAGATGTTCAGCCAGATTTTCAAATGTGATAATTACATCAGCCTTTCTCAAGTCTGGAGCTCACATTTGGACGTTTCAAAGTTCTAAGTGTTTTACAAGTATTTTGGTCACAGGATTCCATAATTCTCTCTTGCACCCAGAATCTATCCAGTGTCCTGAAAAGCGACCAATGTTAAAGGCATTGCTTGTTAACACCTCTAATAGAGGTGTGAACACTAAATTATCTCTAAAACCTTAATGCACAAGTATGACATACTTGTACAGGTAGAGCTTGTGTAAAGTCATGTTCTTCAACTCTCAAATGCATAGAACTTACAAATTTCACGCAAGCTTTCAGCACGAATTTCACCCAGCAGGCTAAGCCTGCTCCCAAGACATCAGGTGTTGATTGCCACGGGTGGAACATAAGGCTTTAACGTTATTAATGCCATCCTTTCTTTTACACTGAAATTCTGTTGTACTAGGCAGGTCTGAGGCTCAACTGGAGTGCTAGCTGTTTTGATGTTCAACAGGTGTGATGGGGGAGTATGAACCAAAGATTGAAGTACGTTTTCCAGAAACAACATATGCAGCGAAGGGCTCATCTGTTAAACTGGAATGCTTTGCCCTTGGAAAGTAAGATTTTTGTTTTTTCTTAAAATGTGGGTTCTAACACTGTTCTACAGTGAGAAACAACGGTTCTTTCTAACTTGCACAGCAGAATTTTTTGGGGTCAGGATGTGAATTTGTAAAACACTTTATTTAACCTTATCTTGGTTTGATGGTTTCTGTGCAGAGTGTTCTCAAGGAACGATACCATAACTGAAGCTCACTTGGTTGTAGCTTCAAGGTGGGGAACCAGAACAAAGACTGTATTCCCTGTGAGTTTTACTCTGGGGTGAGACCTTACTTCAGGTTACAGCATTCAGTGGTGTAACTGCACATTTGCATCCAATCTGCATCAAACCAGGAATATTTTTCTGTGTGGCATCATTGTTACGAATGAAACCTGGGGAAACGGGCTGTGTTTCAAGAGCACGTAGACTGTCTAAAATGGATCTAACAGATTCACATGGCTCTTGGCACCCTCTTCTCCAAAGTGATGCTGAGGAGCCCTGGGAAGCCTGAGCAGGAAGCCCTGCTAAAATCTACAAATCTATTAGGCTTGTGGTAGCCTATATTTTTTCCTAGGTTGCTTCCACTGTTGTATTCTTTTACAGAAGTAGCAGTGCATTCAAACAGTGAGAGGTGCTCTGTATTCAAAGAGCAGATGGTTAACTGAATAAGTGTAACCAGCCTACAAAAACTAGTCTTTCCAATGAGCATCCTTTTTCCCTGGAAAAGCTAAAATAACCTTAGATTGTTGACCTCTATTTAGTTTAAGTTCACTTTGACAATCCATTTTAAGGCTGTAAGCTTTTAAAGTGTTTAGAGCTTTCCCAGAGGTTAAAAGCCTGACTTGCAGACAGCGCAAATTAATCAAATGTTCCTCTGGAACCTATGCTGAGAAGTAGAAAAACAAAGCAAATAAAAAGTTAATAAGACGGGAAATGGCCTTCCCTTTCAGATGAGATTTTTATATAAACTAATCTTGGGGCTAATTTTTGTTTAAGGATGAAGAATATTTCTACAGAGCCATATTCAAAGGCATATGTATTTTTTTGGCCCAAAACAAGTACCAGACTGGAACGCTTCTGCTAAAGCTGATTTTCCTTTCCAAATACTGTCAAGCTACTTCTCCTTAAATACCTCCTTAATTGTGTGTGAGTCAGTGCAGGCTTTACATTTCAAGTTGTCATTTCGTATTTCCATCTGTTGCACGGAAAGCATTTAACAGTGATATGTTGACTGCATAAAAGCATTTCAAAACCAGAGTAAATGATATGTACAAAACAGTGACTTCTTACTGAAGGGACAAAGATGGGTCATGTTAATGTGGCACACAGGCTTTGCCATTTTAAGAGCACCATAAGGAGAAGAAAAAAAAAAGTGGACTGAAAGGATATATGGATAATGAAATCCCTCAGTGAGCACAGGACCTTCTATGGTGTGCTTAGGAAATGGAATGGCTGAGAGGGTTAATGCAGCTTTAATATACATTTTCTTCTTCATATATAGGACTGCCGCTGAAACCAGTGCTGCTATACTTCTGTGGAGTTATACTGAGTAAATAGCAATGACCCATGGGCAGAAATCCTTTCTTCACAACTTTTTTTATCATACTACTAATGTACATCTAGTTTAGTGTATGTATTTGAGAGGTGCTGTTTGAGTAAAGGCTCTTTAGTGGCATGGCATTTCTCCTCTCTAGATTTTTTTTTTATTGGTTAGGTGTCTCATACAGATCTGTACTGCTTTCAGTCTGCTTTTTCTCTCTGAACACAGCCTTGAACCACATTTTCACTAACATGCCAATCAGTGAAAAAGCTTTATTTCAGAGCTGGCATTTATATCTGAATAAAGCAAGAGAAACAGATTGCAGGTGAAATACTCTTAACTTCTTAGATAAGGCCAGATTTCTAAAGGTATGTAGGTGATTAGTAGTATTGTTAAAAGCTTGAAGTTTCCTACCTCCAGCTGTTTACAATTGTAGTTAGGCACATATAAATGCAGCAGCGTGGCCATCTGCACCTTTAGATGCCTAAATTCCACTAAAACACTAGCCCCTACTATTGTCTGTTTATGTTAAAATCAATTCAGCTCAACATTTGTTGAGCTATACCTCTGATCTGCCACAAGCACTAATGGTTATTATCTCTCTTGGATTTCAGAACTGCTTTCCCATTATCCATAATTTTCTATATTCATACTGTTAGTCCACTGGTTCAGACAATGTTGTCAGCAGCTACTACCTCTGCACTATAAATAACAGAAATCTCTCACATCTAAGGCAGATTATAGGCAACCTGCTGTGGTTTTGGTCTCCAAAAGTCTTAAATGAAAGTACTTTGATCGTATTTGGAGAAATAGCATCTCTTTTCTATACGGAACAGCAAATCATACCTATTGGACCTTGCTCAAAAAAACCACTTCCACATTTAAAACGCAAGTACAAGAGGCCAGACTTATGGCTGAGTTTTAAGATGCCTTTTTACCTGGGGGAACTCACAGCCACCTCACTGAGAAGCACTCCTTCAGCCAGGCTGTGGGACGCCCAGAGGTAGGTATATTCCACATACTTCTGTTGCAAAGCTCTCTTGCGTTTTACATGTATCGTATCATGACTGACTCACAAATGGTCTTCTAGCCCAGTCATAAAACCTTGTTTGTTTTGAGGAAAATAAGTATGGGGGGAGTGAAGAGTTTATTCATTACTTTTATTACTTATTAAATTATTATTTATTACTGGGAAGAAGGTTTGGAGGGATGGAGCCTGAATGGACAAAAGCATCCGGGCCAGCTCTTGACTATGAATCTTGCTTTGCAGAACACAGACCATGAATAGTAGAGAAGTTTTTGAAAAGTAAATTAGTCCTCAATGTGATGGAAATGCGATTAGGCAAAAAGGAATGTAAGTAGCATGGAACTATCTGATGATTGGCACGGGGAACCTAAAATAGGCAAAAAGTGTACATTATACTTAAATCTTTGAAAGAGGGAAAACTGCAAATATGAAATAGTAGCTTGACTATTTCAAATACGGCAGCCTGTGGCAATTTAATAGAAGAGATGAGACTTTGTGTTCTGTGCTAATATTCATTATGTTGACAGTGTTTAGTACTATGCCAGTATTAAAAGTCATGTTTTGGATCAAGCTATATTAATCATGCCATACATCTAAATTATTGTTCACTATGTCTTTGAAGGATTTGAGTACAATGCAAAGAGTTATGTTCAGTTGAGTTATTGTGCTTCTTTCTGTAGATTTCTTCCAAAATAACTTTTTTCTGTTTCACAAATAAGAATACTTTATGGAATGAAAACAAGCGAAGTAGTTTCCATGTCTGGTGCACACATTTATTAAATTATGTCTGTGTTTTACATTTTCTTCATTCTCTTCTTGAAGATGGGGAAATAATCTATTCAGAGTCCCTGCAGATGGGCTATGGCCAGCTGAGGTTGTAAAGAGCATATGTGAATAATATAAAACAGGATTTCTTTCAACCCAGAATATCATTTTTCATGGGAAGATCCCACATATTCCTGTAAATGTATTCAGGGAAGGGTTTTTCTAGAAGCTATTAGTATAAGTCAACAATCACACAGCTACGAGGGTTTTCCAAATAACCATCTTTACTAAACTTACGTAAAAATACCAGGCTTTACTTTTTCATTAGATGGCTATTCTAGTATATTCTCAAGGAGTTTATGTAGGAGGCTACGGAAGGATCAATTATGTGATTCTAAAGTCATATATATGAATGACTTCTGCCACCACAAGTGAAGTTTGCCGTTTTCAGCCTGTGTTCCTGACAGAACTAATACCTTAAGTTTTGTACTTTAAGGGCTGAGCAAGCAGCTCTGGGAGATCCTCTCTTACATAGTTAAGGTGAGTGGCTTGTGACCGCAGGCAAAGGAGGCACAATATCAGGTTTCAGAAAACTTTGTTTCTTTGCTGTTTCCCAAGTAATACATCAAGATGATTAGAAGCCTGAGTGCTTTAATTATGCCCCTTGGATCCTAATTCTTCCTTGTGTCAGCAGTTGATGCAGACATGATAGCAGCTTTCAAACCTCAGCTTTGTCTCATTTGTTTAACTAGGCATGGTCTTCATTATCGAAGCCGTAGATTTAATTTTATTGTGAAGTGTCCTCAGATGCATAGGACAAAAGATGAGGCATAGATGCAATGCATCATCTGGCTGCTGAGTCTTTGCTGCGAAAAAGTGGAACCTTCATCTTGGTGCGGGCTGTAATGCTGCAGACAAATTAATTTCATGTTCAGTGTGACAAGACTTGTCACCAACCAAAAAATATTTTCCATCGGCTTTTCTTTCTGAGTTAGTAACTTATGGTTTTGTGCTTCTGCTGCCTGTATGCTAGAATATAAATTAAATTAGTACTCCTAGATGCTCTGAAGGTTTCAAATAAACTACAGATTTATGTACAAAGACGCGCTCATATTTATGCACTGTTTTCTTATTTACTCAGGTGAAAGCAAGATTTTGTCTATGAAGTGTAATAAATTTGAAAAGTGTACTCATTGTTTCTTTATATATTCCAAAACTTTAGCCCCAGGCAGTATCTATTTTAATCTGGTTATTGGTAGTGACTAAATGAAAAAGAAGATCCACCAGTTGCAGGACCACCCTGAATCTACATGGGAAGGTACTAGTCTGTGTAGCAATGTCAGATACTGGCCTTCAATAGAATATGATTATGCAACACAATCCTGCAAAAATTCACAAGGCTATATTTATTAAACTAGGTTTTGTATACACTTACCTGTACCTAAAAGGCTGTTTCACTTCTTAAAGCATCAACTTGTAAAACGGATAATTTGTTACAAAAAGCAATTTCATTACAGTAAATTTTAAATCCAAATTCACCATCTTTTTTTTTTTTAACCTTGAAAGGTTTCTTATGGCCTGTAGTAATGGTTGCTGTTAAGACATTTGGTTATAGAAATGTAAACTAACAAACATCAGAAGAAGGTGAAACCAGCAAAAAACCCCCCACCTTCTGTGAAATACAGTGACTGAAGATGCTGGCAAGCCTGTGATAATGAGGTGTCAGCAAAGGCAATGAAGAAGTGCACATCTCAAGCTGCTGTGATAACGAAGGTCTTTCCTAGGGATGATGGCACATGGCTGAGCTGTGGATCCTCCTGCAGCCTGCTCATTTAACCTGTAGCTCAGGCTGATGAGGAGCTGCTGTCCTGACAAATGAATTCCCTCTGCTGATAAAACTAGGCCACGCGGTGCAAGGCTCCCTGGCAGGAGAACAAAGTGCTGTGAAGTATTTATTGCAATTCTGCATTTAAACACAGCCAAGTTGATGAACCAAACTGAGGTTTTTATGTCATCCTGCTACAGCTAACATCAGAGGGAGTGCATTTCAAACACCCTTGTGTTCAGCCAAAAATGAGGTGAGTTTGCCTTGAAACACCCCCAAGCGTGTCATTATAAGTGTGTGGTGTGGATGAGGAAAACAGGGCAGCGTCTTCAGCTCAAACCTTGGTAAACTTGACTTGACAAGTTGACAGAAGGGGCCTTTTTCCACAGAGCCCTGCCTCTGGCAATGATGTCAGTGCAGACTTTCCTTATTCATGAGTAGTCAGTACTAAGAGAAAACAAATGGCTAATAGAATAGGAGATATTTAGATGAAGCACTTTCAGGTAGTGGAGCATGAATGAATGCATCTAATTGCTGTTTTTCTTCTCCCATATGGCTCTTAGCTTCCTTTAATCTTTGTTAAAAATAAAAAAAATCCAGAAGAGATACCTTTAAAGTAAGTAGTTAAATGCTTCTGGCATTCAATGCAGTGCATGCTTTCTGTTATACAGTAGCTATTCACCCACTGTTTAATATGCAATAGCATTTTAGAAGCCAGCCATGCTCTCCTTTGCATTGTCAACAGTCTGTATCAACCTACTGCAAGACTGCAAAATATCTCTGGTTGTTTTTCTGCATAGAGCATGGCAATTGCAGGACAGACCTATTCTGCACAAGAGCTGCATTCCTTTTAAATAGTTAAAGTAACTTGGATTACAGAAATTCTGCATGAATAATGTCAGGCAAGGTTTGTAGAAGAGACACCACCTTTTAACAGACCAACCAGTGCATTGGAGGAAAAGCAGACAAGCCCTCTGAAAGTTCCTAGTAAGGAATACTATTAAACAAGTTTGCATCTGAAATAGGTTTTGGTCTCATAGTGAAGGACAATCAATAAAGGTGGTGATGACGACTACTGTTGTCTGAAAAGATTTGGAATTTAAACAGCCATATAGGTCTTGAACCAGAATGGGAAATAGAAGAATAAAATCTCGGTTGTTCTTTCCAGCTCTTTCACTGGTTAATGATGTCTGACATGTCCCAGTCTCTCTTTCATAGTAAGTTGTTCAGCTGTATTGGAGGAGTCATGTAAGAGTCAGAATTTGTGTGTGTATAAATTATGCGTGTGTGTATATATATTATCCATATACATACATACCAGTGCAGAGTTTATTCCCAAATCTGGAGCAAATTGCGTTTAGTTCCAAACCATTTTCACAGGAAGCTCAGTTATGATGGAAAATGTAAGGTAGCTAGGGAAATTATTACGCTGCTTAAATAGCTCTTAGGGATCCCTAGGTTAAATTTACGGTCTTGGGACTATGATTTTCTGTTTTACGGAGCAGGGGAAAGGGCAATCTGGAGGCTCCCTTGCCCAGCTGAACTCCCACCAGCACTTCCAGTGCACCTGTCCTATCTTTCAAGCTTAAATGCAGAACTGAGCAAGTTTATGGGATTGTTATTCATTGTATGTTAGAGTGCTCTCGCTGTAAATTGTCCTGTTCATAGTCTATTTCTGTTGATTTTATGTTTGTAGGTACTCTGTTAACACCTGCCCAGCTGTTCAATCAGTGTAATTTGCTTACTACTTACACTTCCTCCGGGTCCTGGTTCTTCTGGCTTTGGCTGAACTTGCAAACATTATCGTCAGAGACTCAAAATGCAGAAATTGGGCCTAAACTTACCTGTGTTAGGCAATTCATCCATTCTGTATTCGTGACTTGATTTCTTTGGTCAATGAACAAGGATTTGAACCAGGGACCTAAATAATTTAAGGTGTGAGCAGTTACAGCCTCTGCTAAAAAGGAATAAATGCTTTGTAAGTCAGCACTGCAGGCCAGAGACCTTGGGGACTGGCAGACAAGGGCAGCGTGCCCTTCGAATTTCCATGAAAGTTAGGTTTTCAAGTTCAGTCCTGAGTGTTTGCTGTTGATGTGACTTCCAATGGAAAAGAAGTCAGCATTTAGCCAAAGCCTCTGTAAAAAGCTGTTCAAGGCGTAACTGCTCGTCTGCTTAGAAAAAGCAGCTTACTTTAGTTTGCAGAAACAGAAAGCAACTGTGAAATCCAAGACTATTAATATTTCAAAGTGTTTTGGTGACATAATAGATCATGAAAGTGAGGCTCGTATGGTTTGTGATATTACCAGAAATCTAAGAAGTATTTATAGCCGCCTTCATGCTTGACTATTTTTTTTATTGTATAGAACACATTGATCCAAATATAAATGAAAATGATAGAAAGCTACAAAAACATGAAAGAAGAAATAGTCTCTCTTGTCTCTATCTCCTTTCAGCCTCAGTGTCTCATGCTTTCCACTTCCTTGCTCAACTGTCTGTCCGCCCTCCTCTACCCTGGCTCCCATTTTTTATACTTAGATTTATTGGTATTTTTAGGTCCTTTGAATTCTTGTCCAATGTTTCCTATTTTGAGGTGTGAAAATACCTCTAATGCTACAGGGAATTTGTTTGCTCTGAAAACCAGTCAATAATTCAGTGCTTCTGTGGTGTTGATTTGGACTTCTAAAGTCATTCCTTCAGTGTCACAGTGTTTAAAAAGCAGGTTTGAGCCCTAAGTAAGAGTGACTGTGGGGAAAATCCAAATTAGCCTAAGAAGCAATCATAGAATTGACAAAGGACTTCATCCCACTGCTGGACTTGTGCCCCTAAATAAATTGGACAGGTTATAAAATCTCAGTCTTATGAACCTCTGTATGTCATGCTTAGAAAGAGAAATGATTTCTTTTTTTAAATATTATTACTCTTATGAAAGGCTTTCACATTATCTTTTCTCTGCTATAACAAATGCTCTCTCTTTTTCCCTAATGAAATACAATTATTTAGTCCTGTCCCTAGTATTAGCTGGAAGAGGTCTGGTGGAAACTCACTGACAAAGAAAATCGAACACCACAAAACCAAAGGAGTTCTTGAAATCCCAGACGTTCAGCAAGAAGACGAAGGCTCTTATGAGTGCATTGCAGGAAACATTCGAGGAAGAAACATTGCAAGAGGTCAATTATTTGTCTATGGTAAGCAGATTGATTAATTTCTTCATTTATTTTTTTTTTTTACACAGCATGATGTTGTTCAGATGTATTTTGTAGATGAAGTCTATTAGCCCCTCACTGGAGATAGGAAATGTAGTTCAGGTTAAGCGGATTATAAAATGATTGGAGGTCTGCAGTGACCTTCACTGAATTACATCCTCAGCAAATAAAGATAGTTTGCATTAAAACTCAGATTGAAAATGTGGGCTGTGCCATGATGAAGTTGTAAAGGTTAATATGAGGCAGAAAGAAATCCCTGGTACATTTACATGAAACATTAAGGGCAGGCAAAAAGATTTACTCTCAATAGCTCACAGCAGCGTAAAGCTGTGCTGCCCCAGATGCAGATCAGGGAAGGATTCATGAGGTTTTGGTTCATGCGACTGTAAGATTATTTCACCTCCTATTCTAGCTGAACTCTATTGCTCCATAAACAGATGAGGGCAAAGCAGGGGAGACTCATTCCACTGCCTCCCTCTCCTTCCCCCTCGTCTGAAAGTGGAGAATAATATTTCTGTGAAACTCTTCTCCCTTGCCCTTCCTGCATGCATTCATTTCCTGTGATCCAAGGCACGCAGGATGGTCCCTCACAGCCAAGGTGAATTATGTGCTCTTCAGTCCCATTGTTAATACCCAGGGAAAGCAACATATCTTGACATGAATAAGAAGGGAGATCTTTTCTTTACCTTGTAAATCTTCCAAGGAGAAGGGGGAAAAAAAAAATGTAACAGTGAGGAAAAAAATTACAGAAAGATAGACAGAGCCTACAATTAACATCTGTTGAGAAGACCTTGACAAGTATTTTTATTTTAAGTAAATCTCTTCTAATGAAGAGGTGCAGGCTTTGCTGATAAGCTACCAGCCTCCTGCAGCCATGGCTAATATCAAGATATATGCCAGGAATAGAGCAGCCTGCTGCTGTTTTGAATATTTAATTATTTCTTTGCTTTTAGTGGGTTATTTTTGTTCTCATTGTTCACTAATTTTTGCAGAACATCAATCAAGCAGTTCCATTAAAATTAAGTTCAGTAATTACCTGGACATGATTGATAACAGCACAGGCAATTACAAAATTATGATCAGTTAATACAATCTAAAACAATGCGCTTATTAAATGTGCTTTGTAAATTAATTAATAGCTGTTTGTAGTGAAATATATAAACAGCACTCATGCAGCTTTTATACAGGATTTTTTTAATCATATTAGGAGTGGGCTGGTATATGATCTACGTAATTGACTTTTTCTTGCTTAATCTTTGTTCTGCGGTGTTTTTTCTCTGTAGGCAGCTTGTCTCTAGGAAATCTCCAGGTTTCTTTCCTGGACACTGTCTGCTGCTTTGTGTGTGATACCTAGATCCCATGCCTTAGGCTTTGAGAGCATTAAAAATGACATTCAATTAGAATCACTTTGAAGCATGGTGAACTCTATCCCAATACTTTCCCGTTCTGGGAAGCGGCTCATTGATGTTGATTAGTCTAGTGTTGGACCATCTTGAGGTACTTTGGGGCAGAGTCATGAGATACCCGCAGGGTCATGCTGTAGAGAAGCTTTTTAGTAGCTTGTTCTGCTAGTCTTAAAGGATAATGATCGTCTTCCTAAAATTAAATTGCTTTATGTAAGAACTACGCGTATATGTGTGTGTATATACTTATGCACACTAGAGCACTATGCTTTAATAACCCAGCCAAAAATCTTTCACGGGATGTTAAGACACCAGCCACTTATGCTAGAGGCAGAGGGATGCAACCCAGTATCTCAGCTGCATTTGGCTTTGGTCTATCCCCAAGTTAGGTGGTCGTTAGTTGTTCTCCCTAGGTCTTACATTCACCTATATATTGACAGCTATTCTAAATGTCAGCCTGCCTCAAGCAAATTCCTGCCCAGCTCAGTCCTTGAGTACTTAGTTGGATGTTTACAGAGCTCGTATGTGAGTCTTACAAATTCTGCTTTTAAGCAGCAATAAATTTGTGTCAATGTGCTACAAGTATTCAGAAGATGGTATTCTAAGCTGAGATCACCCTAATTCCTTTGTGTCGTATTTATGTTGTAAATTACAACCAAAGAACCCATGGTCTCAGTATGTGGGTAAAACAGAGGGGTAATATTTGCAATCCATGATTTTTATTAGCTGCTGCCTAATGATTTTACTTTTTCTATTTTTGGTACACAGATCCAAGTACCTTGAGAGGAGTACTGGTTTTTTTAGAAAATAGGGGTCTCTTTCAGAGAGTGTGTCCAGAATTTCAGGCATTTAAAATCACTGCTTCTGCAAAATTTGGCCATAAAAATGAATAATATCTAAACTGCAGTTCCTGTCCACTAGCCACTTGGTCTCTAACATTTCCCCCAGTTAGTCCTGAAGTTTAACGCCAGGGAATTGTTGTGCAGAATTCACTTGCAATATAATGATTTGTTGGACAAATACTAATTAGCCTTGCTCAGTTCATTAATTAATGGCAGCATACCTCCAGAAAAATAATTTTTCTCCTGCTTAAAATGGTTTGCATATTCTTTCCAGCACTCCCGGAATGGGATAAAAAAATCCAAAATGCCTTTCTGTCTCTCTATGACAGTTTATTTTGGGAATGTAAGGCAAAAGGAAAACCAAGCCCTTCCTACAGCTGGTTAAAAAATGGCCAGCCGCTCACATCAGAGGTAAGGTTCCTCTCATCTTGTTTGTTTTCTTGCTCGTCTTTTTTTGTTTTTACATGATTTAGTCATGACATTAATTTTACAGTGCATTACCTTTTTCCAGAGATTTTGTTAAAGCTTGACATATCAAAATAAACATATCAGCACAAAATTTGTAACAAAGCCTTGGTTCTTGGAGTTCATCTTTAGTGCAAATGTATGGTATTGCCAGTTTATGTATAAATAGATACACAAATTTCTTCATGTGATTTATCTTACAGAGCATCTAATTGCTACAAGATATGGCAGTAGGTGTGGATGGGTTTAAAAATAACAATTATAGTTATGGAAAGAAGGGTCTGTCCAGAAACACTAAACACATTTGTAGACATAATCTGTAATTTGAGAACCGGTAGGATGCCAATTGACTGTTTGTGGAAGAGCATTTCAGAGCTGGTATTGCAAAGTGATCAGCCTGTTAACCTGCACTTTTCTTCTGTTTCTGTTCTTAATCTGTCGGCTGGATGGACCTTTGGTCTCATGCAGTATGGCCATTCTTGTGCTATGTTAATCCTTTAACTGAATTATCAGTCAGCTATGAAAATCAGCTATCTTTGAGGTTAATGCTTTTCTGGAGCTATGTAGAGGAATAATAGACTAAAGAAAACCATATGAAGTTATAAGGAAAAAGTGAATAAGTGAAAAAACTCACTTAAAGGAAAAAGGACCAAGTGGAAGGGAAAGCAGTGAAGGGGTAGGAGTGCAGGAGAAGAGGGGAAATCAATTGGAGCTCAAGCATTTAAGGAACCTGATCAGATACTTATGTAGACAGGGCTTTGAGAACCCAGCTTTGTCTCTTCCCGGGCAATATAATTGTACTTCTGTGCTGGCCAAGCTTTGGCACAGCTATCTTCCAGTCTTCAGTTGCTGGCAACCTCATGGAGAATGGCTTCTCTGGTAAGAGACTCTTTACTCCATTTGTGTTCTGCTGAGACCAAGTTTTTATTAAGCATCTATTCAGCATCTGTTGGGGATAAAATGGCATGGCTCATCTGTAATGAATTCTTAACTTGGTTGGAAAAAAAAAAATACTGTGATTAATGTCTGTCTAGCAAGAACAGACACAGAATCATTTCCAAAACATATGGGGCAAATTAGCACCTGCTGGGTTGCAGAACCTACACTTATTTGACTTAGTAGTACTTATCTGAAGCAGTTGGAGGGGGGTCCAATCTTCCATATGACTGTCTGCTGGATTAGTCCTAAACAGAGCCCAACCAGCATCTGAGAAGGCCAGCCAGAATTTACTTGGATTGCAATTTTTCTGAACCTGATCATTCATTCTATTCATTGTCACCTCTTCCTAAGCAAGATTATCTGTCACTCTTCAATTGCATAGTTTGAATAAAAAAGAATAAAACACTCGGCAGATGCATTTTCAACCGACATTTTCACAGTACTTAGTGTATTGTAAATGGAATACTTCAGGCAACAAAATGCTGAATGTTATTGCTCAATGGACAAAATGGATAGTTTGGAGGTGAAAGAACAAGGGAGGTGTAATAAAATATTCAGTCTGTCACAGCACCCTGCTTGTTGGAAATATCACAGGAAGAATACCTTCCAGACGCTTTCCACCTTGGGGCTGATTCTGAGGATATTGTCTACTCTTTGTCAAACCTTTCTCCCTGACCACCTAGTTGGTCATCCCTGCATTATTCCTGCTCGTGTACATGGTGTGCTTTATTCTTCTCTTTGTCTGCACAGCTCAAAAGAGCCGGCAGAGAATGGTGGGGGATTCGGCATGTGTATGAAACACAGGTGTTGCTTCAGAGGGGGGTTTTATATTCAAAGGCTGTTTGTAAAAATAGAGTGCATCGAGAGGCTAGCAAACAGCCTGAAGGCACAACTAAGTATGCAAAAGATATCTGTAGCAAGAGCCTCAAAAAAAATTAACAGTGGATAAGTAATGTAACATTGTTAATTAGTTTGCAATACACCAGCCGTACAACTGCAGGCTGTGCTCTCATCAAATTTCCAAGCTAAACAAGGTTGGTCTGGGTCAGAGCTTGGTTGGGAGACCTCCAAGGAAAAGCCAGAGTTTTGGAAAATAATGCTCTGGGGCTCAATAGGTGTCACTCTCCCCTCTGCAAGCACTGCAAGAGAAATCCCTGCAACAGGCTGTGCAACTGGCTTCTCTGTGGCAACTTGGCAAGTTAGGTTCTATATGTCCAGCAGATCACAAATACATTTTAGATGCTTGTAGCCATTCAGCAAAGCCTGCAATGTACACTCTAGCAATGTATGCTCCCATTACTGCAGCGGAGCCAGACTAAAGGAGCAGCATAATAGTAATAGTAATATCTGCTGTTTCAGACTTGCATTTGGTGATGGAATTTCTATTCCCTGTTGTGGATTTCTTCCACACTGATCTGTTTTGGGGAACATATTCTCTTCTCCTTCTCAGTGTTACGCTTTGCAGTGAAGCTATTATTGTCTCCAGAGGCTAGTAATTGTAAAATCACAAAATATTTAGCTTTAACTTATGCTTCTAGCATGAAACAGGCTTTTCTTTTTTTCTTTTCTATTTACCAAAATAGAGCAAATAAAAATTCTTTTTAATACACCAAAACCCCAGCTCTGGTCCAAATTTACCTACTGTGCAGTTTCCTCTATTTCAGCAGAATTGCACCAAAGAAACTTAGTGTGTATAGCAATTCAAGCCATGAGGAGCATGCTCTCCCTCTGATCTGAACAGCTGCCTGCGGGTTTCCAACAGGAATTTGAAAGTGTTGGCTTTCAGTAGAGCTTTTTCAGTGGATCGTTTTTCTGTGACTTGTGATGTGATGACATTTGAAATTTTTCCATTATGTGAGCACCTCTGTCTCCTGTGGAGCTTTTCTGATCATCTTAGATTATCATCATCAGATTCATCTGCTCAGATGAGGGGGGTAGGCCATGCTGCACCATGCCCCCAGCCAGGGCTGCAGGTGCTGCTTCTCGGGAGCAGTATGGAAGATGGTCCAGGCTCCCAGTGTGGAGCAGCTGTACCTGCCCTGTAGTAGCCGCGTCTGCGTCTGCTTCATGGGGAAGCACACCCGCAGATTCACAGTTCAGCAATGCAGAGAAACACATGCCACAGCTGGAGCATCTGTGCAAACCCCCCCAGGGCAATGACTGCAACATGTGCCTGGAGTTCTTGAAAAGTTTTAAGAGCTAAGAGGTCTGCGAACGTAACCACCATCATATAGCCGAGCTATACATCGTATTTCTGATGTATTCATTCACATTGCTTCCAAGAAAATAACATTTCTGCTTCTGAATTATGATCCAGTGCATCAGTGCAATACCAAAAAACTTTGGGATTGTACACTCATTGGCTCTGTCAATGATTTTTGCTTGTTTTTCTTTTATCAGGAAAGAATTCAAATAGAAAATGGAACTCTTATTATACATATGCTGAATATGTCAGACTCTGGCCTCTATCAGTGTGTGGCAGAAAACAAGTACGATACTATTTATGCCAATGCTGAGTTGCGGGTGATTGGTGAGTAAATGCCACTAAAATAAGCAGGTAGCAAGTATAAGAGGACAGTCATTTTAAAAACTTGAAATCAAGAAATGAATAGATGAAATTCCACCTGGCAGTTCAAGTCTATTGATATTTCTTTGCTGCTTGCTCTTCATTGCCCATGTGTGAATGTGTTGGGTTTTTTTTTATTTTGTGACTGGTTTGGAGGAAAATTCTAATCCCATGTGTGGTCTTTTTATCACATACATATAATTTTAATGAATGCTGTTTCTCACTTAGTGTTATGAGTTATTAATAGTCTGCTGGTTTTAAAAGTCAATTTCAGGAAGTGGGAAAAATAGTTTTAACTATAAACAAAGAGCATATGGCAAATATGTATATAAACCCAAATAATATATAGCAAATAATCTCATTAACGATTACCAGAGATGCACATAAAACTGATTTTTTTCATATATTATTAGTATTCTGTTATAGATCTCCAAATATAAAGTTTGTTCAACAGCCAAATACTAGGGAACCCAGTAAAACACAGACTTTAAGAGCACCTAACTGGTGTACAGGTCTTGTGTTTTCTCCTTCTCCAAGAGTGAATTTTCACATAAATTACTGGACAAATGAACACATTTTCAGAAAACAGCGTTGGTTTATGAACAGAAAGCCATTGAAAAACTGTATTTGTAATTGAATACTCTAAACTCTGCAGATGAATACATGTGGCTGGGCACATGGGTCAGGGCAATCCCAAGCACAAATACAGGCTGGGCAGAGAATGGATTGACAGCAGCCCCGAGGAGAAGGAATAGGGGGTGTTGGTTGTTGAGAAGCTCAACATGACCTAGCAATGTGTGCTTGCAGCCCAGAAAGCCAACCATATCCTGGGCTGCATCAAAAGAAATGTGGCCAGTAGGTCGAGGGAGGGGATTCTGCTGCTCTGCTCTGCTCTCGTGAGACCCCACTTGGAGTACTGTGTTCAGCTCTGGGGCCCCCAACAGAAGAAGGACATGGACCTGTTGGAGCGGGTCCAGAGGAGGGCCATGAAGATGATCCAAGGGCTGGAGCACCTCTCCTGTGAAGACAGGCTGAGGGAGTTGGGGTTGTTCAGCCTGGAGAAGAGAAGGCTGAGGGGAGACCTCAGTGTGCAGCCTTCCAGCACCTGAAGGGGGGGCTATGGGAAAGCTGGAGAGGGACTTTTTACAAGGGCATGTAGTGATAGAACAAGGGGTAATTGCTTTAAACTGAAAGAAGGTAGATTTACTCTACATATAAGGGAGAAATTCTTTACTGTCGGGGTGGTGAGTCACTGGAACAGGTTGCCCAGAGAAGTTGTGGATGCCTCATCCCTGGAAGTGTTCAAGGCCAGGTTGGATGGGGCTTTAAGCAACCTGGTCTAGTGGAAGGTGTCCCTGCCCATGGCAGGAGGGTTGGAACTAGATGGTCTTTAATGGCTCTTCCAACCCAAACCATCAGGTGTGATGTTTATCCTGCTGACATCGCTCTGCTCGGGAACCTCATTCTTCACCACAGATAGACCCATTCTCTCAGTCTGCAGATTACCCCAAGGAATGATTATCAGAGCAGAGAGTTTCTAGGCAGACAGTTTAGAAACAGCATAAATAAGAGACAATGAATTCCATTCTTTGGTACTTAAATACTTTTTTTCATGTTTGATATATCTACTTTTGCAGAAATCTTAAAAGCAAAGCAATTATTGGATTCACCTACTATGTAACTCTACGAGAGGAATTTAGAAAGTTCATTTAGTAACTTGTCAGCTGCATACCATTTTGCACTTCTTTCTTCTTTCTTCTCTATTTTTAGCTGCGGCACCTGATTTTTCCAATAATCCCGTGAAAAAAATGTCTGTTGTTCAAGTTGGAGGTGAAGTTACAATTGGTTGTAAACCTAGTGCTTCTCCCAGAGCAGTTATTACCTGGAGAAAGGGCTCGGAGGTTCTGCGCCAGAACAAAAGGTACCATCATAAACCAGTTGCTGGATTGTTGCGTGTTGTCTGTTTTATGCTTATTTAAACATCACTGAAACACAGCTGACTTAGCATTGCTTTTGACAGCTCATTGACAGAAAACTTTGATGCCAGAGGCCTATTTGTCTTTAGCAGTGGCCATATAGTTCTGCAGATATAAAGCTGATTGAGAACAAAGCCAAACCGAATACACACGGGTAATTGTACGATACATACGTTTGCGTTCATCAGCAGTTAATTCACTGCAACGCTATCAGAGCTGACTTTACTGCATGCAAGGCCTGAATGAATTGGCTTCGTGCAGGAGACATCAGTGGAGGCTTCAGGGAAGTGGAATATACCCCCAGGCTGCGGCATAATTGCTTCGCAGCTGTACAGGTTGTACAATAACCCATAGCTAAATCAGCCTCCATATTATCTGTCTCTTCTCTTTAGGCAGGATTTAGCCGCTGGACCAGCATACTGGTATGCTCCCTCACCTACCAGTATGGGGTTGCATGGTCTTTGGCAGGGCTTTACTGGTGTTTTGTCTGTGATGGCTAATAGCTTATTCGTGAGTTGCCACAAACCATCTACATTATTACATGCTAATGTCAATTAAATGGTAAAGCATTAAAATCAAAAGCGACTTACTGACTTGAGTAAGTTATGAATAGTATACACAATATACAACCCTGATGATGTTTCCATATACAAACGTAGACGGATGAAATATGCAACAGTGTCCAAGAACTGTAATCTTTCTCAGCATCTCTTTCAGTTCACAAATAGAATAGCAACACTGTTTTTATCACATTATTGTTTTCAAAGACTGAAAATAAAATCAGTAATTCATAAAGCTCTGGAAATTGAACACCAGATTGTGCACACAGGGCCGGTTTCTCAAGGAGGTTAGTTTGGGTCGCATAAGATTTAATTATAATACTTTAAAATAACATTATCCAAAACTGTGACACAACTATTTCCCCATTTCATACTGCAGTAAAGTACAATACAGATACAATGAAGTCAGAGAAGTATATGTGAAAGCGCAAATCTGAGAAGTATTTCACATAGGTACTTGCAATGAAACAGAAAAATTTGGGTAAGCAATTCATGCCACAGGGCGTAGAGAAACTTCCAATGTTTTTTTTTTTTCCCCCCTTTCACTAATGACAGGTGGTTTTTTTGTTTGTTTGTTTAGCTTCTCAGCTAATGATGAAAAATACTTTTCTAACTAGTGTTCAGTCAATTCTTTATTTGCATTTTGATTGTACGGTCTATTCGGCAAAAATGCCTGTTCATTCCTACTGGACACAGCCTATCCCTACAGCATGTAGCAAATATGCTGAGCATATTTGCCACAGGTGATCTCTGGATTTTCTGACATTGAGAGCAAGAGCAAGGAGAGCACTGTTTAAAACTTACAGTTTAAATAGTTGAATTAAGCCTAGACCTTGGGGTTCTACTACCTTGATATTCCCCATCTGATTTGCTTATAAAAAAAAAAATTTACATACTGCATACAGTATTTACTTGTGCTCCTGTATTAATTTACTAACAATAATTATAAGCACACTGTAATTTTTGAGCATCCCAGAAGGCCTTCTGCTGCTTAGCAGGAGTAAACAAAAGGAGCAGTATTTACACTGAGGGAAAGGGAGAGAGGGTTTAAACTCTCCACGTGCAAAACATTGTTATGAGTGTGTCCACTGGCGCAAAGTAGATTTTATGAGGCTTTTTGATTATTAAATGACAAAATAGTTAATGCCACAGTTTTAAAGAAGAGGAAATAACTCATCTACACTCTATTTTTCCAGAGGTCTTTGTGACAGAAAACACTAAATGAAATAAGGATTTGTATGGCTGTAATTAGAGTACAAAGCTAATTAAAGCACTAAAATCATATGTATCTTTGCTCATAAAGAGAAGGAATCTGCTCTGCCTTATATATATAATTAAACACTGACATGTCATATACAGATTAACTATTTTAACTAATGATTTCCTTATTTTGGCTCCCATTTTATTGTGCAGCATTTATAATCTTGCTGGACTCCTTTACTAGCTGTTTGGTTTTGTGTTTGTTTGTTGTTTGGTTTTTTTTTTTTAAAAAAAAAGTATTTCTTTGGGTTATAAGTGCTGGAAAAAAAGTAAATACCAGTCCCTTATGGTTCTGACAGCAAAACTGTGATGGACACATTGCTAAATAAGTCAGATCACACAGGTGCTTCAGAATGATTTAGACAAATTCAATCTTTTGTTACAGAAATAGTGCAACTAGACCTATTCCACCCTAAGGGGAATGGATATTCTTTTTTTTTTTTCACCTTCTTTCTTTCACTCACGATAATAGTTTATCCCTGATAGTCGTGCACGCATGGTCACTGCCCTCCCTGATCATCTGTGCTCTTAATATGACGAGATAACGCTGCTTTATATTAATGTTAGTTTGTGAGTATGTAAAGAGAAGTGTGTTAACTAGGAAGAGCTAATTAATAGACTATCCGTATTAGTAAAAGCACCATGAAATATTTTTGGTTTTATTTCCTCTGAGGGTTTTTTTTATCAAGCCTTTTAAAGTTTATCAAGCTGTGGTATTTGGGCCCCTGCTGTTTGAAAAATATCTTTACGCTTCAGACTCAGGCAATGTTATCTTCTGAATCCCTTGCCATGGTCCAGCAGTGAAGGTCCTCAGCCCTAAGTCCCCTTTTCAGGGCACAGAGAGTTTCTTCCAGCCCTGCTTGTCTCTCCCATCTTCTCTGCAGCTCAAACACATCGTTGCCCAGATCTTCAACAGCTTCTATGCTCTGATTTATGTAGAATACTTTATTGCATTTGAAGCATACATTTAAGTCCTTAAAAAAATTTCTGCATCAATACATTTTTACATTAGATGGTAAAACAAAGCCTGAACGTACTTGTGCCAGGTCTGCTTACTGTTCCCAGTCTTAATGTCCCCTCTGCATTGAGTATTCTACTTCAAAATTGTCAGAAATAGCTAAATTCCACCCTCATTCGTACAGCTCTCCCCCTGAGTAGTGGGATTTATCTTTGGTTCATGCTGCTGGCCACCTTAGAGAGGGAATTCAAGGTTATCAGCTGCAGGAATCAAAAAGAAATTCCACAGTTGGCTAATCCTAGCTGGTTCTACGTGCCCTCTCTTCACGTGATTCCCCAATCAGCTTCTCTGGATCATCTAGCATTACAGCTTCAGGTTTTCTTTTGGGCAATTAGATCCTTCTTTGGATCAAAGTCTTGAGAAATGGGCTTTTGGGAGCAATACCACTTGTCCAATGGGCAACTCTTTGAAAAGATTTTGCTTGCCCTTTGCTGAATGCACAACTTTTTTTCTGGCATGTGCTGCGGATTTTAGCTCAATGTAGAAATGAAATGCAACAAAATAAAACAACAAGCTTCATGCTCTGAACTCCCGCCCTGTGGAGTTTGACACAGATATGAGCTATTTTCATGTATGTCGTATATTCTCAGCAAGTGCAATGGGAGTTTTCTTCATATCGCTTCTCACTTCTAGCATTTCATGCATCCACTGAGAAAAAGTGGAAATGAAAGAGTATAAGGGAACAATTCATATATTAAATAAAGCAAATTTGCAAGTCTAGACACTGATCTCATCACAAATGTATGTCTTGTTATCGCCTTCAGTGGATTCAGGATCAGGACCCTCATGGAAAACTTATTTTCTAAAAATTCTTTTTGATTGAAGCATTTTATTAAATGGGAATTGGAACCCCTTTTGCTTTACCAGAGAGAGGTGCTATTCCCTCACCATAAGCTGAGGATCCCCAAACACTGTAGTGAATGCATATAAACATATGTGATTCACTCCACTCAGAATTTAAATGAGGATAGCTGAGGGAAAACCGAGAAAGGAGGTAGGCTGAAAGAATGCATTAGTCATATACAGCACTTTCCATGCATTCATAATCAGTAATAAGCAAATATTCATAATTTAAATCCTTTTCTGGGGACTGGACAAGAAGTATGTTTAGGGGTCAATAAAATATGCTCAATACTTGTTGGCTGCTAGACTTGCTTGTAAGACAGTTCAGGCCCACCCCTGTGCAGGACAGTAAATGATTCTCTGCCATAAATAAAGCTGCTCTTTGTGGCAAGTTCTCTCTCCCATGCCACACTTGGTTTTGGTGTTTTGCACTCAAGTTATTGCCATTTCTCAAAGGAAACTTGGGGGAATGATTGAGCACCGAAATGAAAAGCTGTCTTTCAATAACCCTTCTGCAAAGAAAACCGAGCAGATGTTGTGAGTGGAGACTTCTAACGCTGTGGGTGGGGAGGATTATCTGGTAAGTGCTGAGGTCTTACAGCTGCCCCTTGGAGCCTCAAATTCAAGGGGATTTTCCTCCTCCCATGTGACATGCAAGGACCCCGCAGGTTTCATTAACGAAAGGGCTGGAGCCGCTCACATTTGTGTGCTGCATCTGAATTGCTCCATCGGTCTCCTGGGCAGGACCGTTCTCTTACAGCCTTCTGAGCACTCGCGGCCACCATCTGCTTCTGCCTTTCTTCTGCTGCTCCACTGTTCAAAGTCAGATTCCAAATCCATGAACATTTTAACACATTTTAAACTTTTTTGTTATTTGGGAAAAGAATTCTGTCTTCTCGTGACTGCTAGTGGATTGAGAGAAATAAGGAGTTAAGAAAATAAAGGCAATTAATTGGTAAAAGTCCTCAATCCACTGATCAAATACAACATACAAAACATATTGTACTGTGAAATAGCATTTCAGCTTGAACCAATTTGAGAAGAAATGTGTCAGGGCAGTTCAACAAACTTCAATGAAACATTTCAATTACCAGAATGTCAACAGTGTTTGTTTAGCTTGTACTGAAACCTTCTAGAATATCCATTATCTTTTTTTTTTTTTTTAAAAAATCTGCTTGGGGAGGAATCAAGACAAAATGGATTGAAAATTCCAAAATTTGCACTACTCTACTAACAAAGGAGGAGATTGATAGCACTTAACTTTTATTTAGCTGAAGTCAATATGCAGTCTAAGGTAGTTATTTACTTTTTCTTGGCAGGCACCTCCATCTCAAATGAGATGCCTAACTTTTAGATGGGCAAAACTGGGGGAATGAAACCTATCTGCAGTTTCTGAAAAAAAACCCCTACCCGTATTGAAGTTAGACCCGGTGAGCAGCACAGACAAAGGGAAGCTTTGCTTGTCATGCTGCCTAGTGCCACAATCCACCCTGCTTTATGCACCTGCTGTTTGCAGATAAAGGTAGGATAGACATTGGTATGCTGGTAGCAAGTCTCACATAGAACGTATTTTCTTATGTTATTCCAGCACTTACCATTCTATTCTCAGCTTTCTACAGCAACGCGGCTAGGTGAATAGCAATGGGATATTAATATTACTGTTATTTTATTTTTTAAGTCTGGGTTTTGAAGCCTGGATTAAGCGTATCTCCATTTTTATCCTTCTTGCTTTTCCACCACAAGAAGGTTTGCATAGCTTTGATGATATGCCTTAACCCTTTATCTTATCAGCATCTGTGTGCTCGTAAAGAAGTTCATTTCCTATTTTAGCTTTTAAATAGAGCACTTGAAGTGTGGGCATCAGCAATCAGAGCAATTCCAGATATCTTAGGCACCATCGCTGTAAGTCAACATGAATACAAATTCAGCTTATCTCTTGATGAAATTCTAATTTTGCTTAGGGAACCAATGGAATTGATTCCACATCTGCTAAATCTGATTAATCACTTCAGTTCCATACCTTGCTAACAAATAGATTGACAGAAATCAAAGGCATGGATTTACCTGCCTGCTTTCAGTGCTTGGCCTGAACTTACATATTAAGACATGAAAACTCCTACAGAACCTGAGACTGCTGTACAGAATTGCTTTGTTTTTTCATCTCTCAGGCCACACTACTACTACATATTTGGTGCTAACCAGACAAAACTCATCATTACACCTTTCCCAAGGGAGTTCTGAGAGCTGCAAGGAGTATTCTGTGTTCTAGCTAAAAATATCTTATGCTCAGATTACAATGGTTTCAGTTTCTATATGAAAGGTAGCAGAGAAGAGAGTATTGCAAAAGACCAGTGGAGGCAGCTATAACATATTTCTTGAATATTTATTTGCTAACAGCAGTGGTATTTTTCTGTTTTCAGTGTTGGTTGTAGGCATAAGTGTGCAAGCATTTGCCCATGCTTTCTTCTGAATAATGTCATTGAATCTAGGAGGAACATAAAACATGGCAGAGTGAGTACTGAAGAGTGAGTACACACAAGCAGAACTGTTTGGTGATCCAGCAAAACTAATTATATTGGTATAAGAAAAGTTTTACTTATAAGGGATGCCAGAAAATGCCTCAGATGGACTGAAGTACCTTCAGTCTTTCCTTCTTTGCATTCTCCATGTTTCCAGTTATTTCTATTTTCTCCCCCAAGCTGCGAGCAAAGGCAGGGGAGTGGAAAGCATATGAGTGAAAGATGAGGAAGGAGATAGAAGGAGAAGGAAGAATGAGAAGAGATGAGGAGAAGAAACAGACAATGTTTTATTTTTCATCTTAAT
Source organism: Pelecanus crispus (assembly GCF_030463565.1). Taxonomy (NCBI): domain Eukaryota; kingdom Metazoa; phylum Chordata; class Aves; order Pelecaniformes; family Pelecanidae; genus Pelecanus; species Pelecanus crispus. The sequence continues at coordinate 48,369,329 of NC_134649.1, forward strand.
CTTATTTTGCTTTGTTTTTCCCCTTTCTTCTTTCTCTGTTATCTTTCCATTTGAAGTCAATCCACTGCAGAGTAATGAGAAGGCAGAAGGGGACCCCCATTGCTACTTGACCCAATGAGATACTGGCAGGCAGCAGACAAAGAATATTAGTGCAGTGGAAGACATAAGAAAAAGGCTTTCCTTTTCTTTTCTCTCTCCTTAGAGAGTTTCATAATGGAACAAGCCAATAAACCTAATTTCATCATGTATTACTGACTACTTAATGCAATAGTGTTTAGCACATCAGATAGCGTGAGCATCAAGTAAGCAAATGAACCATATGTTCTCACGTTTAGGAAAGAATGACAACCTGTGTGATGCTGTATTTATTACAATTTCCCTTCTGTACGACACCTCTCTAATACAATTTTAAATTGTTCCTACTCAACTCCTGGGAACCTTGTTAAGGTGAGCCTTTCTGAGGGGCTGTCCTACATGCCGAGATGTCCCAAGCAATCTGTCACTCTTCCATGTCATACGGAGTTGCAATAAACTAAGCCCCAGTGAACGTCAGTGTTATGCCCTCTCTCAGTTCATGTTCTGTCCCTGCTTCATGCACATATTCTGATTGATGTTCAGGATTTGATCCAAAGTCAGCTAATCTCATTGGATTTTTTCCATGGACTTCAGCAGGCTTTGAATCAAGGTTCCTAATTAGGAGTTTGCACAAAAAATAATGAGAATGCAACCTTCTGTGCTTCTCTTCTAGTCCAAGTCATACTGCCATGCACATCATTACCGTTGCACTATTCTGGTGTGTACTGCCATAGCATACAAAAATACTAGTATTGGATGAAAATCATTCTGCACAAACACCAAATAAAAGATAGTTCCTGATCCCAAAAGTTCTGAACCTAAGAGTAACATCAGAGGTAACAGATAGATCAGGATATGTTGGGGAGGCAATGTGAAAAAGAGCAAGACGACGTTGATTAACATGACAGGCACGTGGACTTTTGCCATCATGCTGTAGGCATGGTGAACAGAGAGTCTTCTAGGCAGGAGTTTCTGGGATCCTTTTGAGCGTGAAGGGTTATGTGAGCAAAAGCAGAGAAACAGCACCTTGAGAATGTGGCTAATGCTTGGCCAACATGAAGGGTTTGTAGGAGGATACTAACACCTCTGGTTTGGCCATGGGATTTTATTACAAAGAAATACTGCTATTTCATTACTACTTTTCCATGAGAACTAAAAATCTTTTCAAATTTTCATGGAAAGGAGGAGCCCGCTTAAGGGACACACACAAGTGGTAGAATATTACACATTAAAAGGACATAAAATTTCTATGCTTTGTGTTATTTGGAGCGAGGATGTGGGCCTAAGGCTTCAGTAAACCACATGCAGTCCTTACTATTATCACTTAAATTAAGCATAAATTCTGTAGCCCAGTGAGGACTGCCCCAGCGTTTCCTTCAAGCCAACAGGTAGTCCAACCAACTTCTCAGCGGAAGAAAATAAGGATTTTGGTCCTTTGGGTTTTTTTCTGTCCTAGAAATTATTTACCTGAGTTAGGTATTTTGAACTATTCATTCCAAAATCCCTTTCCTGATTTGATTGTTAAAAATTAATCAGTCCAACATTAGCACATACCTACTGCAGGAGCATCTCCAATACTGCGTATCTAGGACGTGTGTCTGTGCACATGAACATGCCGTCCAGGGTTTCTGAAAGCAAGCCGGTACCATGCTGTGTACCTGGTGTCAGTTACTTGTTGTACATACAGAATACTTTAAAGCTAAAAGCAGTTTTTACTATGCTTTTCTTTTTGAAATATGTTCTGACAAGCTGATAGGGAAGAAGATTCCTGTAAGTGAATTAAACTCCCACGCAGAGGGTAATTCAGGGCCTTATGTACTTTTTAAATTCTACTTAAGTCCATATTAAGGGCTTTGTTTTACATCTGGAGTGAATTCAGTTGTACGAGTGGCTGTGTCTGAACTCCTAATAATGTCTGAATCATAGAAATGATGACTACCATAATAATAATCCTACCATTGTAGGATTAGATTAAATAGTAGTAGTGTAGGCATACCATCCTGTGCTGAAAGAATTTTTCTCTGATGTACCGGAGTTGTAAAGATTTCATAAAAACAGCAGAACTTGTTGGCAAAGTGAAAAAATGGCAACCTTTTTCTTTGGCATGTCAGTTAATTTTCTACCTGGATTCTCACCACAGATTTTCGCAAAGTCTGGTTCCTGATCCTTTCCTTCTTGGTGTACCACTTCATCACTATTTTTTTTTCTGCTACGAATGTTCAGACTAATCAACGTATGGCTACGTAAATATGATGTTTCATTGTGTCCTGTGCACAAAGTAGATTAATAACCAAGAAATCTTTCTTTTTCCCTGGACACGCTAAGGTATGGCTCTTGTCTCAGTCCAGGATTATACTACATCTCTCCTGCCATGGCATCCACTGTTTAGGTGCATATTTAAAATAGGACAAAGACAGACACAGGGAAGAGAAGAGCCATAAATGGGCCATATCCTGTAAATATGACATGAGATGAAGCTCTCTATGTGGGAAAAGACCAGAAATCAGTGTGTGGGTTTGGCACAGCAGGCTGGGGATGAGCAGGCTCACAAGCACCTTAAAACTATCACAAGGATTTAGAAAGCTGAAAGGATTAAAACATGGCAAGCAACATTTTTGGGGGTTGCTTTTTTGTTTTGTTTCATCACTAAACTAGTTGTTTGGTTGGCACATCTTTCTTTCCCGTACACATAGAGGTGCTGTTGCTCAGTATTCCCCGGCTGCAAGTTTTGAAACATACTACTACAATAGATTTAGACACGCGCCTACAGACAGTGTATTTTTGTCACTTTTTTCTTTGGTCATCGCGTAAGAACATCTGCCTCACATTTAATACTTGAGTATGTTAAAGACAAGGCAAAACAACTTTTGCTATTTTATTGTAAAGGGAGTACTATCTCCTGAAAATACTGTATTTTGTCTGGAAGCTTTATGATGGAGGATAACTCAGTTCAGACATCTGTATATATTTACATAAAATAAATACTTGTAGTCACAAATTGCAGAGATTCTATGCAAAAATAAAGTTTCTTTTTGGGAACAGAGGGGAATTTTTAGGAAATAGCAAGGAACAATGTTACAGCGTCACCTTCTATCACCGCTAATAGCCAAGGTCACGGGTTCAATCCCTGCTCACTGCAGGGGGGTTGGGCTAGATGATCTCTCAAGGTCCCTTCCAACCCAAAGCATTCTATGCTTCTATGCTTCTTTTCTAAAGTATTTTAATAAGACTATTCAGCTAGGTTGTGTAATTTTGTTTTGATCCAAATAGTTAACACAGAGTTTAATGGCATTTATTTTATTTCCAGTTAATTGTCAGTCAACTCTGAAGCTCATTTATACCAGCATGCAGATAAGGAAAATCTTCTTTTAAGCATAGTTTATTAAATGGCAATACTATTAGCATACAAATTGTGCTCAGAATAGGATAAACAGGTACAAAGATCATTAACATATAATACAGACAGTCGGATCTCAGATGGGACTCAGTGGGACCTTTTCAAAAATACCAGAGCTGTCATCAGCAGGTACAATTCATTCACTCAGTCAAACTTTACTCACATTTACATCTGCATAAATCACTAGTAATTCTGAGTCACTTGAGAGCTGTGCTCATGTTTCTGCCCCTCACTTACTTCCCCTTGTACTTTTTAATTCAGCCTCTCACAGGCTTCTCAATCTTTGTGAAATTAGAGAAGTCAGTTATTATCTCAATGTCTGCTAGCATATCTGAAGAAATGTATAAACAATATATCTTTTCATAGCCTGTGAAAGCAAGAGTGGTTTTGCTCTTGATCAGTAAAGTGAGACTGAGAAGACATGGTTTCAAATAGGATTTCTCAGATAATAAAAATTACTTTGCCTCTGATTTCATCAGATCCAGCATACTCCCTTTTTATCTGCACAGTGCTATGATGATGACTTCAATAACATTATGAGGTGTCAGACACTTGATGTTAGAGGCAGACAGGAGAAAAGAAGAGTGAATCTTTACATGAAGTATCAGGGTTACTTTATTTTGAAAGGAATTATTTTATGCCATTGAAGAAATAGCTACCCTACTGGCAGTGCTGAGATCTGCCAAAGTAGGCTTGAGTCACCCCCAGTTGTACACCATTGCAGCTCTACCGATTTGGATGGGGATTTCCAAGACATTTTCTGTATTGAATTAATGCAATTCACATCCATGAATTAAAATCGCACCTCTCTCTAAAACAGATTGGCTGAACAATAGAGCAGTGCACAAAAATGAGCTCTGCTGGACTTTAAAATCTAATAAATGGGCACCTCATTCTTTTCTCTTTTTTTTTTTTCTATCAAGCCTTCTTAAATACATATTATTCTTTCATGCTCTTAAGATCAAAGCAAATAGCCATCAACAATCTTTTGTTCACATGAGACAACACTTTCAGAGCTGGTTTGTTTGGCCTGGTTAATTAAAAGCTGTACCTATCATCCCTGCTTGATTTCTCAAGTTCTTTACTTATAAAGTATGTGTGACAATTTTAATGAGCTCTCACTTCTTCCTGGTCTCATGTCTTCTGCAGAAACGTTGCAAACTTCTTTTTGAACATCACGCAGTTCTGACTCCAGCAGATCTTGGGTAGGCTGTTTGTTTTCCTTTCCTGTGTATAATGCTTATCTTGTGTACTACTGGAGTCACTCAGAGAGGACAAGGGCATGGATCAATCCAATGGAATGAGTAGACTAAAACAAGGAAAAGGACATCACTTACACCATGCTTAAATAAAACGGGGAAAAATTCACACACTGTTGTGGGACTAAAGGTTTGCAGAGGCTCAAAGGGCTTTGGATTCATTCCTGAAGACAGGTTTCAACCTCTCTAGATCCAGACCCTGGATTACAGGTCACTCAGCGCTGGCAGGGACTGTGGTACCTGCTGCTGCATCCTTACCCTGCCCTCACCCTCTGCCACGGGCATCCTGCAGATGGAAAATTGGCTAGGCATATCGCTGAACTGGGCTTTAAGAGCTCTCTTATGTTCCTGTGATCCACCTGAAATGAACTGCATCCAACATAGCCATCTTTTTGCAGGGTAAGTTCCCAGGCTTGTTACGTATGTTTGACAGGACAAGGAATAATGGATTTAAACTAGAGAAGAATAGATTTAGACTGGAGATAAGGAAGAAATTGTTTACAGTGAGGGTGGTGAAGCTCTGGAAGGGGTTGCCCAGAGAGGCGGTGGAGGCCCCATCCCTGGAACCATCCCAGGCCAGGTTGGCCGGGGCTCTGAGCACCCTGCTCTGGTTAAAGCTGTCCCTGTCGCTGCAGGGGCTGGGCTGGGGGAGCTCTGAAGGGCCCTTCCCACCCAAACCATTCCATGATTCCATGATTCTATATGGAATGATATTTCTGGGTATTTCTAAGTAGCCCTTGCATGCAGGAACTTTGTATGGATTTATATAACTGGATTTTCATCTCTTCCTTTCCTCATAGCATCTTTGCTTAATTGAGCTATTTACCCAGAGGTAGTACCTGTGTAATTCAGGCAAGAACACAGACATCAGCACTAGTCTGATAAGTATTTTAGCATTTTGTAAGTCAGAAATGCGAGTTCAGAGTTAGGCTTATGCTTAAGCAATCCCTTGCTGCAACAGGGCTTTATGAACACCTGCGTCCTGAGTAGCTCATTTCATTCTTCCGTCTCCTCCTACTCCTTTCGCAGGGATGCATTTATCAGATATGCTTCAGATCTTTGGCTTTTGTCCCTCGACAGGCACTCATTTACTTATTGAGAGAAGTCCAGTTTTCCTGGCAGACAAAATATTCTACTTGCATTGTACTGGACAAGTTAAACTTTTCTGTCTTGTCGCAGTACTTGGAATTACCTTGTCTTCTGATGCAAATGCTAAGAATTATTATCTCTAGCCTTCACACAGTCTAAAATGTTGTGAAAAGGAATGGTTTTCAGCAAGCCTTTCAGCAGGTGAGACATGCTTTTCACAGCTTCTTTTCAAATTGTTTGTTAGAGCTCGATCCAAAGCTCACTAAAGGAAATATTCCCATTGCCTTCAGAATCGCAGCTCCGTTATTTGAAAGACAAATGGGAGAGGATAAAGTACAGCCCCTCTGAACCCACCCATGGCATAAAGTCATGGCTCTGAGGAAGTTCATGGCAACTTTGCTGTTCATGGCAACTGGGTTGGTATTTCACATTGCTTTTTGTGTTTTTTCCTTGCATTTGAAATGCATCATCTTGATTTTCTGCTGTGCTCTGCTTTCTCATCGCTCTCCTGACACAGACCTCAGTACAGCTGGAAATCACTCACTTTTTTTTTTTTTTCTTTAATTCCCTTCTCTACTAATGAATTACTCTGGAGTCCTTTGTACTTTTACATAAATTCTGCAAGAGTCTCTTATTTACTGCTAGCTCCCTAATTGTCTTCAGGTAGCGTGACCTCTGTTTCAAACAACTCTGAAGCTTTTATTAGCTCATGGTTTCTCTTTGCTAAGCTCCGTTTTGATCCATTCAAAGAGCCATTCCATCCTCAGCCTGCCCAGTTGCTGAAATGTTGTTTCAGAACAGTATTTCTTCAGATCAAATGTTACCTTGTCAGCTCCTGAGTGGGTACAAACACCGCTTAGTGGATAAACCAGGAAGGTGGGAATTATTCGGTTCTTAATTCCTAATGAAGAATACAAGGAAAAAATCTGAGCTAGACGTGACTAAATTTCAGTGAAAAAGCCCTAACCAGAAATCCACAGAGAGCTTGTGCCTTCAAAGATTCTCCCCTTTATTATTCTGTCTTTTTACAGACTGTTTTTCCTGCATATTTACCTACACTGGAAGCTTTTGGGGACTGGGATTGTCTATTTTTTTTTTTTCCTCATGCCCACTTCTGGATTCCAATTTGTACCTAGAGCTTTTAGGTTCAACTGCAGTAAAAATAACAGGGCATCAATATTTGATGGTGAGAAAGACACTACGGTGGCTTGTTATAACTTATTATTCAGGTATCCAATTTATGAACATTTGCTGAATCACACTCGAATATCTTTTGATACTGTTTGATGAAGCCACCATATGTTAGCTACCCAGTCAATTGAATCAACTGTTTTATCAACACCAGCTTCTAATGAGGATGTTTTCTTGTGGCTGGTGCAAACCGATGTGAAGAAATGCATCATTAATGCAAAGAAAATTGCAGAGGCAGAAGTGAAATACTTGCAAATGTTTCTTCATATTTAAACCCGCCTTTGAAATGCTGTCATCAGGTGTGTCCCTATACTGAGAAGGAGAGGCACCCATAGTCCCTCGTTTTGATGCACAGTGTCACAATGCCAGCAGAAAGGCTCAGCTCTTTCTTGCTTATTCACCCTTCCTTATCTGAAAAATGTCATTGAGTTGATATATCATTATATTGAAGAACGTACTTGGTTGCTTCATATTTTGCTCCTCTCCAGTTTTATACGGGTATATGATGGATTATTAAACCCAAACTTATTTTCTCATTGTACTACAAATTGCATGCAAACAACTGCTGCAGTACCTGGTGATTATTGCCAAGGTAACAAAGATTTTTCATTCAAGCCTAAATCCCTTTCCCCTCTCAGCTCCACACCCCAGTAAGAGAGTGACCGGCACCGCAGGGACATCACAGCTTTTCTCATTCCTAAACCCACCCCCTGCTCAGGAGCAGATCTTTTGGCAGGGTAAGGTCAGACAAGAGAGGGAGACATGAACCAGGGGGGATGTAAGCGAGAAGACCACCAGAAATCCACGTCTAGCACTTCTCTTCATCAGCTGAGAGGCTGGGAGCATGTAACGGGAAGTGGAGCAAGGTCTAATGTGTGTTACACATATAGCTACAAGAGTATAAATACCAGAGTGGAATGCAGCAAGACACTAGGATGTTTTTTGTGTGTTTAATTGCTATGATATTACTGCCAGCTTCGACTTCTGCTCTTGTTTTTGTTCGTTTCCTTTAATAATTCATTACATCATCCAATCTTATGTTGTTAGTAATAAATATTAAATACCCAAGCTGTGATGCATGTATTAGATATTTTCTTTTTATAAAAGGATTCTTGTATTAGATTTAAATGTCAGTTAAAAGAGGAATAGGAAAAAAATAATGCAGTGCTGCTGTGAGCGCTGGAATGAAAGAGGCCTGTTTTCCTGTGGATTTGTGACTTACAGCTGGATTTTGTCAGATGTAGGAAAGTGTGGCATTTGAGTGCAGCTCTTCCCCAGTTGTGTGCAGATTCTCTGATGCCTACTAAGAGTGTGCTCATGCCACGGCCTTACTGGCAAGAGGGGCTGTACATAGACACCCTGACCCCATTTTCATGAAACTTCCAGGAACTTCATGTCTTTCAGCCCACTGTCCTTCTTTCTAAACTCAGAAAAAATTGGTCAAGAACTTCCACATCTACCAGGTGCAACAGGTGGATGGAGGAACTGATACAAAATGAACAAAACATTGCAGGATAATACTATTTTCTGTCCAAAAGTTCATCGCTTACCTAATTCAATCTTCATTTTGAAATTCTCTATTTTTTGTAGATATGCGTTCTGTGTATTTGTGAAGAAAACCCCCAAACCTAAAGTGCTGTCCTTGTATGTAAAAGCAAAAAGGTGCCAGGCATGTGGTGAAAGCTTACCTAAGGAAAACTTATGCCAAACTCTGGACTGACTTACATCCTGAAGTATCTCATTGACATGAAGAAGCATATGAACAAGCTTAGAAATTAATTTTGTTCATAAAACCCAGCAGTGGTCCTGAAATTACTATTAAATGCAATTTACTCAGTACTCTGCAAACTGGTGTAAACAACATAGTCACTAATAAGGTGATTTGATGGCCCTATGAGACAGCAATGTATTTGATTTGGCTCCTTGGCTTGTGAGATGGCATTTCAGCATCTCAGCTACTCTGCTAATATCTTTTAATAATCCTGACAAAATTGCACAGGCAGCTGGGCTCAGACACAGCATGTGTATGGCACAGGAGCATTGGGATTTGAAAAAAAAAAAAAAGCCCCCCATGGTAAAAACCAGCACAATTAGGTAACAAGTTGGGCCTGCCTTCTTTCTCTTGAGACTCCAAATTTTGCTGCAACAAAGTCAGCTAGATAGGTTAATGGTCAACTCCATTATGACAATATAATATTCCTAATAGGGAAATCAATAATAAGCAGAGGTGAAAATTGGTTGATACATAGTCAGCTTGCTGTAGAAGAGAAAAAGCATAATGGGGGCATTTAAATATTAGAAGTAGCATTGCATTTCTATTACAGTTCTTGTAACAGAAGTCTTTATTTCTTCTTTTTTGCTTGTATAATTTTTTCCCCAGGATCATCTTACTAGAGGATGGCAGTCTCAGGCTCTATAACATCACCAAATCAGATGCCGGGGTGTACACTTGTGTAGCAACAAACCAGTTCGGAGTTGCCAAAAATTCAGGGAACCTGATTGTGAAAGGTACTTCAGTATTTTGTTTTGCGCTTTACGAATATTAGAAAGTACGTGCTTTTTTCTTTGGGATGCCCAAGTCTGTGCCGATCAGTGCTAGTATTGACAGGTTTTTACTTGCAGTTTAAAGCTGAAACTGAGCTCTCCGCTGCCTGCAGCAAAGAAAAACTCATGACCGCACCGCTCCGATGATCAATTTGTTTATCAGGGAGGTCTCCCCAGATATCCACAGAGACAGGCAGTAACATTAATAACGATATTTGCACTGCAGTACCGTTTAGACGTCGCAGGTATGGGCTGCACTGTTGCAGGCATTAGGCAGCCAGAGTTTGAAACGACCCCGAGGCAGCGTGGAGGTTCAGCGTGCCCCATGCGGCGTGCTTGGGTGAGTATATTCAGCTCATTTACGGTTTATATCACATCTGAGACTGCAGAAGAGACTTGAAAGCTGGGATGCCAAAAAGAAACAAGATGTTATGAAGTAAGCTGAAACTCAGGTGGTTTATTTTCTTCAGCGTGGGGCAGATCTATGTAGCGTACGTTGCATTCCTGCAGATCCTGAAGCCACCCACTCCTCCTCTGCATCCCAGCTGCTGTGCGCTACTTTGGTGAATAACTCCAAACCAAATCAGAGCCAAGCAAACACTCTTCTTTGGCCTTTCACAGGACTTTTGATTCTGAATATTAAAATGGCCATCTTCCACAGCCCTCCCCCAGTCTAGTTGCTGCATTAATAACAAAACAAGGGATCTGTTAGGGTATCTTCTACGCTTTCAGACTAGTTTGTTTTCCTGGATATTAATACTAAGACACCTCATTTCACAAGACACCCCTTTGCCCGAAAGCATTTGATTTTTTTTGCTTGTTTTCTTACATTACATTTTGGGTCAACCATTAACTACAGGTTAATGTAACGAAACAGATCTTTTTCTGAAGAGAGAATGAGGAACATCCTCCTCTCACATTGCCATTATTTTCTTCTCCATTATGTATATGAGATAAAATTTTAATTCTCTCCTTAAAAAGAAAGTGACTTGCCTCTTTGAGAATCATCACTATGAACTTGTCCCATCAGGATCACTGTAAGAAACCAAATCCCATGTCCTCTGAGACGAAATGACTGGTGGGATCTGATGAGATATGCCATAATGCAACTACCTAGTTATGCATGATGTTTCCCAAAACATTTATGGATGTCAACAAGGACTGGCCCTGACTGCTTAACATTTCCAGCTCCAATGCAAGTCATGCTTTCTTCTTCTATTTTTCCTTTTTTTCCCCACTTTCTTTTTGATTAAGGCACTAAGTGCAGGTGATTGTCTACCAGTCTCATTTTGTAGCACTTGCATATAAAACACCAATAACCTTTAGGACTGGAAAGCCAGGTTTTCTACTTCTGTCCTTTCCCCCCCAACTATGTGCCCTCACTGGCGGGGACCGAGTTTCCCACGGGCTGCTGCTTTCTTTGATCTCAGCTCTTCTCTGGCTGGAGTGGACTTGTACAAAGTCATGGCTGAGGGAAGTGGGAGACACAGGGTTCACAACCTTTGACTGGGAAGGACTTGACCCTGGGTCTCCTGTACTCTGCATGAGCGTTGTAACCATGGGACTCCAGCCATGGTGTGAAAGGTGGACAGTCCCTGGGTCGCTGTCGCTTTGAGTAGGGTGCTGCTTGCCCAGGAAGGTGAACACCCATGGAAAAGGACCTTTTGTGCAAGATCCCACTTGGGTGACAGTCTTTAACTTGCTGTCAGCCGAAGCTGCAGCAGGCACAGCCAGCATTTGGGCATGAACATTTTCTCCTGTTGGTCTAGGCAATTTATTGAGCAGTCTGTGTTGCTTTTAGATAGCGGTCCAAGTCCTCCCACTGAAAACACCGGCAACTTCAACACCTAACTCGGCTTTTCAGACCACATTGGTGAGGCCAGGAGTTTTATTTGTAGATGTTGTGATGTTTCAGTTGGAGGTATATAAATAACTTCCCTAACAGCCATCCTGTGATTATCAGTTTAAACATCCAGAAAATGATGTTATGGGCTAGGAGGCACATCATATCAAATGGTCACATCTGCTGTAATTCTCCTTCCCTCCAAAGCTCCAGCTTTGTCTGTGCCGGGGCTGAGCTTCTGGTGTAACTGCACGCTCTGGCTCTGGTCCCAGTCCAGCGATACTCTGCAGGGGGGTGTCTTCCCTGCAGTATTTTTCACCCTTTGAAACACAGTTAAATACATCGTGGAACACATTGAAGTACATTATGTTCAAAGCAGTCCTTTGCTTCAAGTTTTTGCTGCACTGATGGATGGCCTATCTCCATTAGTAAAAGGAATTTGTACAGACTTATCGCTCAGGTGGACTAGTCCAGAGCTGGAGGACGTGAAAAGAGATATTGTTTGTATAGCTACTCCTATGAGCAGCATATGAAATGACTATGTCCTGATCTTTAAATGCTGACAGAAAAAAAAAGAAGGAAAACTGAAGCAAACTTCATATGTTTTTTTTTCTCTTTGCTCCCACACGATCTTTTCAATACAGATGTTTTCTTATAAGAGTATTCATATTTGTTGATTTTAAGTGAGGAGAACAAGTTAGAAAGTGGAACTTCTGAGATTATGGGAAGCATATTAATCAGTTTTGCAAAACAGCTAACAATAATAACGTCTGTAGTTACAAGAAGAGCACATTATTAAATGTAATTTGTAACTCTCTTTTTTCTTAATATTCTTGTTTTCAATAACTTCAGAATGGTTACTGTAGCCTGCAGGCATGACCTCCTCCCTAACCTACTGCAGCTGGCAAAAATCTTTTTCATACTCATATTGTGAAAGAGCAATTAGCATTGTTGCTGTGCATTGTGTAATCTGAGACGATGTCACAGCACAGCTAGCAATGAATAAACCAAGAAGTTTAGGGTTTAGGCAGCTCTGACTTCATTAAGATTATATACCATTTCACGTATCACATACATACATCCTAATGGAGCAATATGGGAAAATCACATTAAAACATGAAAAAAATATTTTGTTTGGCATTTATGAAGTTTATTGAAACACTGAGTAACAACATGGTATAAAAATGATCTTGTTTGCAGGGAACATTTGTTTTTGTTTCCCCTCTGGAGAAGTTTTGGCTGTTCAATTATAGGCCTCATTGCTTCAGCGTTATTTTCAACTGAAATGTCAGAACTTGGAAAAGCATATCTAATGTGCAAATTAAGTTTATTGCTGCTCATTGAGTTGTTTATTCTTTGTGTGAGAAGTCTTTATTATACCTCCAGCACTCACAACATCTTATCTATTTTCTCTTCTGGAATGGGATTTGCCATATAATGCATGTCTGCAGTTGCTAAGCAAGATAGATAGGTAATGCAGAACCAAGAGCTTTTAAGAAGCTTTTAAAAGTATTTGAGGTGGAAGTCTTAAAGACAACCCCATAAAAGAAGCAGAAAATATCGCACAAGTGAACCACTCCACATCAGTGGTATCACTGGATATGAGCAGGCTAGAACAAGAGACACAAGAGGATGATAATACCACAACAAAATGGATATTTTTGCTAACACTACTAAAAAACCCCACCTCACACACAAACCCAGTATAATTCACAGAAGGACAGTTTTCAATATTTATTTGGTGGACGCCAATAGGTTCATACCAATAAGAAAGTAGACATAATACTAACAGCATATAGCTATTGGGATTTGTTGTATTATAAGAAGAAACCTTTATGTTCTGATATTCCAAAATACCCGTTCACTAGAGGGTGCCATAGAATGCATTTTTTTCAAAATATTTATCTTTTCCCCAAGGAGGACTTCCATATGTTTTAACAGATAAATGATCTCCAGAATTTTTATTCTTTCTAATAACATTTTATAACAGGATTGCAGATGCCTTATTTCTGATCTCTTTGAATGTGCGATCAAATCATGACACAAGAAATTACACGACAGACCTAATGAGGCAACCATAATATTATTGGAATCTTCTGATGAAGAAAAGTTTCAAAGAATTCCCAGCCAGTTTCATTACAACCAGCTGGAGCTAATGGCCCCTACCTGTAAAATAGACAACTGGCTTTGATAGAGGCTTAAAGATTTTACAAAAAATAGGGCATCGTTTTCTATTTGTATTCTATGGGGTTTAGAACGTTAACTGTTGAATCTGATTACAAATTCTGCGCGATCCTGCTTGTATCATTCTTGCTTAGTCTTACTTCAACCTTTCCATAGAAATAAATTGATTTTATTTATAGTCTTTTACTTATTTATAGAACGCTATAATTGTACACAGTGCATTGGAGAAGAGTCAAAATGCACCGATCCTGGTGACCAACCATCCAATACAGAGAAGCAGGAGTTACAAGATGAGGTGACATTAAGTCTTGTGGCAGTAGAGGTGATGTGGGTCCTGCGAAGGGTAGATATTTTAAAGAGAAATTTGAAGGACAGGAAGTACTTGACATGTGGAAAATTCAGTAGTGGTGCAAAGTTTTATTAATACTGAATGAACTAAAGCAGAAAAGGTGAATTTCATTCCTGGTATAAGTGCCTTGATTTGGAGTTGTAGCACAATACCTGGTTCAAAGGGTATCTTCAGGCTGTCATCAAAGCAGTGCAGAACAGATGCGTCCAAGCCAGCTTTAAGCAAGACAGATAAAATACCAGCAGCAGCTTATTCCTGGCAGCAAGGAGCTCATCTTAGGCTTTGGGGGCTATCTGAGAGGCCTGGGAAGCTGGACCATGTAACCACTGTTTACTCATATCCAGATACTGAGCTTACTAAGGGAAGGCTCAGGAAACATGTTGTTGCCCACCTAATTGACTGACATTGTAAACGAGCCTTGTTAGGGCCAGCCCTCGCCATTCCGGGGCAGTTACCCTGTACAGAAGACAGGAGCTGTGCATCGGACCCTTGCAGCGATTTCAGAGGAGCCAGTTCCCACCTCCTGGTTCTCCCAGCTCCACCGCACAGGTCAGAACCGGGGCTACAAGAGGTGAGGGACAGTCCAGGCTGACTTGCTAGACTTTTCAACACCCTCTTGTAAACCAGACATAACCTTTTTGCATCATTTATGAGGGAATATGTGTGGAGACATCTCTCCTGCACAGCTAAAGACAGAGCAGACAAAACCCAAGTGGAGTCTGGAAGGAAGCATACCATAAACATTCAGACCAATGTAGAATTTCCACTTTGAGGTCGATCGTGGTGTTCAGGGGAAGATATTGCTTCTTCGATGCCATGTTTCATTGGCTTTAAAACCTCAGTGTAGAGATGCACACGGTTTATAGGTTTAAGGAAGGAGGGAGTCTTACAGGATGGCTTTGAAGGAAGAGATGATGGGTTTGGAGGACCATATCAGGGCAGCCAATCATGCCTCTCCACCTGCTAGTGGCAAAGAGAAGTTCCAGCTGTCATGAAAGTAACTTTCCAATTTTTAATGTATACCAGGGTATTATTTCTTTTTTCTTCTTTCAACATATACAGCATTATTGCAAGTAATAGAACTTCTCTCCTCAAAGTGTTATTCATGCAGTTCTATTTCAGCTGTGAGAATAAGAAGTACAGGAGAAAAAGCAAGGAAAGAAAATTTTGTGGAGGTTCTCTGTAGTTCCCAGATACTTTTCAATGTTATTCTATAAAAGTTACCTGTACTTCACAATGGAATTACTTCATTTGAGATTTATGGAGCCAAGTTCTTTGCCCGTGTGTGCTGAAATCAGTGGAGTTGTGCCAACAAAGAATATGGCCCTTGAATCATCTGGAATTTATTGCATCTGACACACTGCTTGCAGGGAGAGGAAGAGATTTCTCTAACCGAATGATCAAGTATCTTCAAGACAGTCATCTGAGGCCTTCACATTTCTGTAGTTCCTGACTTCAGACAAACTGGTTGAGCTGCCACAATGATAGTTTTACATGGTTGTAAGAGCAGAGTATGCAGAGAAATCTGAGAAAGCGGTTTCCAAGTCTGAGCTCTAACTCAGAATAAGAGCCTCTGACAGTCTTTTAATGATACCAGAAAAAAAAAAACCAAACCAACCCGTTATTTGTCTACAATAATAAAAATCAGACAAGTTCTTTCTTTGTTTTCCTTGGAAAATATTACCTGATGCCTGCAGCAGGTATATCACTGAAACTAGTGAGATCCAGTTTTATTTTACAAGGTTAGCAGAAAACGCAACATTCTACCTTGTTTCTACTTGGCCACTGCCGTAACAGTCACTCACCCAGCGCAGCTCAGATGCTGGGAAGAAGCCCTTCAAGCTTCAGCCCATATTGCCTGTCAGTTACTGCAATGATGGTGACAGTCTGAACGAAAATGCGTTTGAAGGTAAGGGGTTGGATGCCCTGTCATGCGTCAGCCCTTTGGAGCCAAGGCCTTAGTAAAACCCAAATCCTGACGTTTCAAGCACATTTCTAACGCATAGGGTTAAGCCAGAATGAACGCTGAACTAATACAGCTCGTGCAAATTTTCTTCTCCTCCTCTCACATTATTTTCAGAACATATTAATATTGTTGAATAGATTCTGCTCTCATTTTATTCACGTGCCTCTAAATTCTCACCATTTTATAACACTTTCATGCACAAAAGCTTTATTCAAGGGAATTGCTTACAACAAAGTGGTTGTTATCTCTAATCTATCTGCCAGTCATATCAACAAAAGTGAAGCCATATAAACCTATTTCTTTCCCCTTCAGCGAGCTACTACTTCCCTTAGTAAGAGCTGCAAGTTTGTTTCTCAGTGTAAGGGGTTAAAAAAGATTAGATAAATAATTTTTCTGACTGTGAAGATATCTTCTTTGAACCTGTAAGGTAAGCAGCACTGTGCGGTAAACTACCACTAACATTAATATAGATTAAGGATCTCAATGTATAAAGTAAGCGGAGATGAACAGCAATTTTGCTTTTGCTGCAGTTTCCTATAAGGAGAGATTTTCAAGTTTGAAGAACCTTGGGCATATTTTTAACAGTCTTAATAATGACTTCTGCACTTTTGGAGCTGACATCATACCTACTGACTATGGGCTTTCCACAGTAACATACGACTAATTTAGCATGTTGCCTCTGACATCTGCTCGCTCTGAGAGGCACACAGCATGCTTGTTGTATTGAAACTGCAAAAGTAATAGGCTACACACGGGTAAGAGTGTTCTGAAATCATCACCATATTAGAGATAATTTTCTTTATTATGGAACATTTGGGCCAATTTTAAATCATTTCACAAATGGTACAAAACTCATTCAAGATCTACTATTTTTATAAGCATGTTCATAAAAAGGATTTTTTATTTTTTTATTTTTTTTTGTCCCTACAGAAAGGACTGTAATTACTACTCCACCTTCTAATATGGATGTAACAGTTGGAGAAAGCATAGTCCTTCCATGTCAGGTGTCTCATGACCCCTCCATACATGTGGTGTTCACATGGTCATTCAATGGCAATACCATTGATTTTAATAGAGGAATACATCATTTTGAAAGAATTGGAAGAGTAAGTTTTTTAAACTCCTTACTGCTTAATGAAACTATTTGCCACAGTCTTTAGGCAACACAAATATTTATCATAGTTCTTCCATCACTATTTATATGCATGGCAAATCACTGTTTCTTTACAAGGGCTTCAGCCATTTATTTTTCTTTCTTAAATTTCATAAAGGTGCTTGAGTTATTTGTGAAGCCATAATAAAAATGTCCACATGAAAGAAACTGATGATAGCTATGAATATATTAATTTAAAAGCTGAATTTTTTATTAGTATTGAGCAATTTATAAAAATGTCCAGTATGGAAAGCACGTTGTGAATGATTAGTTTACTTTCTTTGTATCTCCAGGAGTCTGTTGGGGATTTGATGATAAGAAATATTCAGCTACATCATTCTGGGAAATACACGTGCACGGTACAAACAACTTTAGACAGTCAATCTGCAACAGTAGATATAATTGTAAGAGGTATGTCTGTTAAATGTAGACACATATATCTTCTGGAGGAATTAGAAATTCTTAACATCCACTGTTGTTTAAATGGTTCCTAGGATATCAATTCAACATTTCGATGGTGAGTTGTTACATATCTTGTACCCTTGGCCCCAAAATTGGATTGAGCTTCTGGCCAACATGATCCTAGTGTGCAGCTAACCCAGAGAGATTTGTGCAGTGCTGCCATGGCCTCTTTGGAAGGTCAGCTTTTCTGGTCACGCAGGTCAGTATGGCAGGGCACAGGGAAGTCCTCTACTTCCAGCAGACTGCTGTCACCTGCTCCTTGCTGGGCACGTCTGGGTCACTGTGCAGGCTGGAAAAGAAACAAGAGACCTGGTTCCTTTCTGCTGTTTGGAGATAATATGAAAAATTATTTTCTATGTTCAACTAACTAATCTTTTTACTGCCAGCAGCAAGAGAAATGCTGTTATGGGAGAAGATCCTCTAAACCCTAGCAGAAATCAGAAATCTGTACAGTGCACCATCTTGCATTCTTTCTAAACCTGTTTTGATTAAATTCAGTAGGAATTCTGAAAATGTTGGACGTTCAGCAAAAGACACACTGGGTAACTTTCTTTGTCAGACAAAACAAATCATTCCCTTGTTTGCAGTTTTCATATTAGAAACATAAAGACATTCATTTTCCTGACTCAAAACCACTCATTAATTAGAAAAATGTAATACAGGCAAGAAGCCATCATTTAGAGATTGCGTTGCTTTTATGAAACTGCAGCTTCATGAATAATTCCACTGACTTAAGGAAGAGTTGCCCAACCCAACCCAGCAATGAATCTGCTCTTCCTAATACCTTCCTCTTAAAATGCTAATTATATCAGGCCCCCCAGGTCCACCAGAAGATCTTGAAGTTGAACATATTTCTAGCACTACTGCCGTGTTATCCTGGAAGTCCGGAATAGATAATAATAGTCCAGTCCAGATCTACAGTATTCAGATGAGAACTCCTTTCTCAGTTGGATGGCAGGCAGTTGCAACAGGTGAGCAATTTGAGAGTTGCCTTGTATTTTTCGCATATACCACTAATTATTCCAAAAAGAAATTGTCATGACATGTTTATTTTACCTTTAGTTCCTGAAGTCATTAATGGTAGGACTCACAAGGCAACAGTGGTTGACTTAAGCCCTTGGGTTGAGTACGAGTTTCGTGTGGTTGCCAGCAATAGTGTTGGAATTGGGGAGCCAAGCAGACCATCAGCTCTACTGAAAACTAAAGCAGCAGGTAAGTCCCTACTTTCTGTCAGTTTTTTCCACACAGACATGTTGCCAGCTCCCACGTGTGAGAATTTCACTGCAGCAGAGCCACTCACTCCTACAGGGTTACTTACATATCTGTCTGGCATGTTAGTCCATGGCTGCTATGGCTTCATGACAGCAGACCTGCACTACCGATGCAAGGGATGCTTGGACACGATTGAGATACCGCACGCTTTGCTTTCTGGTTTGGAGATCACTTGGGCCAGCAATAAAGGCTGAAGCTGGCCCATGCTTCCTCCCTTTGATATGTCCCAAAATATATCTAATCCACGTGCCTGAACACAAGCCTTCATTCAAGCAATTGGGGAGCAACATTTTTTGTCTTCCAATTATAACCATATTTATACCCTGCTCAGGGACTTGCATATAAAATGATAAAGCCAGCTCTCTGGCATATCCTAGCGCAAGCAAGTAATGTCTTTGCTGCAGAGGGTGTTTGATATCTGAGCATCAGTAGGGACAGGATATTGGCTTTAACTGGAGGAAATAAATCACAGCATCCAAAGCCCAGTGAAACTAATAGCTTCCACTGACTCCAGGGCGGGATCCTTACTATCTGTCTGTCTAACCTTTACACATTTATCTTCTGGGACTTGGAACCTCATAGGAAGAAGACTCATTCTTGGATGACCAACACTGTCAGTCCTTTGACCTACTCAGTTTGGTACAATTTATTTGAAGCCCAAACCTTTGGTTTGTTTTACGTTTCTCCCAGCCCCTGCTTATCAACTCTCTCCCACCTATAAAATCAGTATTTATAGGACGGAAAGCAGTAAAGTGGAAGCAGCTTTTACAATCCACTTTCTCTTCTCTGTTTATCTCATTTGCCAAGCTCTGAAGTTTGGCAAGCTGTATTTCAACACAGAACTCAAAATACAGTATTGTACATTGTACAGCAGAAAATACATATATACTTAGAAAGAGGGATCCATTTGTTTCTCAGAACACCTATAATACTTGTCCAAAGGCAGAATGACTTCAAAATGTATTAAATCAGTAGATTTAAATTTAATAAGTTCTTTTTCCTATTGTTGAAGCAAAAACTTATACTGAGTACTGATGCCAGAAAAAACTATTTGATCATTAGAACACTGATTTTGATAGATTTTGTCAGCTTTCCAGGTGCAGAGAGACATCAAATGAGTCTTAGCAGCAGTCAGGACTGCCTGGCCAGTGCGGTAGTAAAGCAGATTGCAGGCTGCTCCCAAGCAAAGGGAAGAGCCTGAGAGCCTCCAGCCTGGAAAGATGCACTGATCCTGCCCGGGCTTAGGCGTCTGGGGGGTGCATGCCCGAGTGGTACCCGACCCCCTCCTCCAACAGCAGAACCACAGGAAACCCTCACATGCAAGGAGTAAGGAGCAATGTGAAAAGGGAAAGCTAAACAAAAGCTGGAGAGAGGAAGAGGCCAGATTTTCTAAATTTCCCAGCAGAGTATCACAGATATATGTTCTCCATTACATGATTGATCATGAAGTCAAAATTAGTCTTGAGAAGGTCTTCCTTGCTGTTGCCACCGTGGGGCTTTGTAAAGTGTGATGTTCAAAACCACCTATACAGTCTGTAAAAGCTCTCATCTTTTAAAGCTTTCTTTTATTAGAGGGATTCACAAGGCTAGGGCTGGAAAGAGAAAGAAACAATAAAATTAATATTATTTATCATGGCAATAACACAACGAACATTATTTCCTTACAGTGTAGCCTTATCAGAAGCTTAACGAAAGGAATAGGAAGACTCAGTTCAGGTTTAGTTGCTTAACCTCTTCACTGCTGTAAATCATTCTGTCTCAAAACATTGCTCTGCTGTGGGAGCAGTAACAGAGTGTCTTTACATTTTTTAACAGAATAGGAAACTGAAAACGGGATGACAGTGTGGACAGCAAAAGACTGGCCATGAAAGGGTGAATTTGAACTTCACTGTTGTAATAGCTATTTTGCCAGCTGAAATCGGAGCATTAGTAGATTTGTGGATGCAAATGAGCCACTGTTCATTTCATTAAAATGGAGCTGAGAATTAATTGAGCCTCTGTTGGTGCACTCAGCTGTAAATTTTCATCTGTTTCTCAACTATGACCCAGTTGAGGCTCTGCTGAGCAGTAGTACAAATTTTTCCCCATGCAAATGTAGTAAGTACTGAACGCATTTAACACATGAACTAATTGAGCATCAACTGGTTCATGAAACAGTGAAACACTAGGCTTGAAGGGTTTTGTAATTTTTTTCCTTTAATGCAGTTCGCTTCAGTCTTAGATTATTTGCCTCTGATGCGCACAAAGACATTGATTGTGAGTGACAAAATTGAATACCTATGCTTGTGAGTGACAAAATCGAATACCTATGCTAAACTCTTCAAAGGAGCCTGCCCGTTTGCGCTTGCACTCACTTTTATGACTGCACAACAAAATCATCGTGAAATTTCTACATTTCTAGAGAGGATGAAATCAGATGCAGATTTATGTGGGCTTGAATCTCGAAGTGATAGTGGGTTCATACAAATTTCTGTGAACTTAAAGGGCTGTTGCCTTTATTGCCTCTACTAGAGCTGGGCTAATGCTGGGTGGCAGACATGGGAAAGGGCAGGCAGACATGGCAAAACTTGCCAAAATCTCTGAAAAAGCTTCTGAGATGTAACTGCCCCTATTTCTGGCCCTGTCCTCAGCCCTGTCTCAACACATCCCATTTTCAGACAGTGAGAGCTGAATGAAGGGAATGACAGAACAATCTTGAAATCTCTAAAAATAGTACCAGGGGTTTGGAGATGGTAAACAGTACAGATGCCCTCTTATAGGGGGTTTCTGTCTCAGTCAGTTCCAGGGTTGTCCTCTCTTTATACTTCCCCAGCAGCTGAAAAGGAACATGATGTCATCCTCGCATGTAGATCTATAGCGAACTATACGATAAGAACAAGGCTGGTCTGTCTGAATTCCATCCATTACATCACAAACCAGTTCCCCCAGCCTGTCAGTATTTATAGGCTAATGGGCTGGGCATGTTTGTGGAAATATACAGCAACAGGCAAGAAACGCTGATATTTTGCTTGCCTCTCCACCAAGAGCCATTTGAGTGATGAGAAGCCCCTTCAGCTTGGAACACCAGCACATTGCTTGACCTTGACCCTGTACCTGTGCTGCCATATACCTTGAGCAACACTGAGGAAATCAAGCCCTGAACAATGAACTTTTGGGCACTTACAGTGTTGGGAGAAGGAGAAAAATGAAGAGTTTTGAATTTCCTAAGAAGAGTATACAGCCAATTAAAAAAATTAATATATTGCTCCAACAACATGTTTACTGAACAAATGCATAATTAGTAAATCAGTAGTGTTGCAGCTACAGTCTGAATGGAACATCATTTTGCCAATTAGTTGATGAGGCATAATAATGTCAGATACTTGATGCTACTAGCTTCTTTAATTAATTTTTTGAACCAGGGTACTCATGTATCAAACACATCTGTGGCTTCAGCCTTATAAACTTGAAAATGTGTAAACATAATTTCAGTTCATTTAAAATGTACTGTTATGTAATGTAGCCCCTGTTCTACGTGTTGGAAGGCAGAATAGCTGCATGTGAGCGAGGAAAAGCTCTAATCATCCAGTTGACAAGACCCCTGGCAGTAGCGGTGGGGAGTTGTAAGCACCAAGGTCTTTTCTTCTCCAGTTCCTGCCGTGGCACCAACGAACATCAGCGGAGGAGGAGGGAGCCGTTCTGAGCTGGTCATCACGTGGGAGGTAATTGTTAGCTCAATTAACCTAAGCTGTCTAATGGGGAGTAGTCCATGGGTGGAATCACAGCCCTACTGAAATCCAAAGGCTTGGTCACTGGCTTTGCCTGACCCTGGATTTCTTCCTGCATCTGGAGAGAAAACAGCCTGTAAGAAATACAGCAAGTTTTCGGTGTTATAGCAAACAATTTATAAAAATAAACAGTTTAAGAGGCATGTTATAAAGATGTTTAGAAGTCTGTATAACCCTCTTATCTCCATTGTACAGGAGGTGCTTAACACACTAATCTGCTTGGCCATTTTCTGCATTAACATTTTTCATACTTTTGTTTACATGTTTTTCATTCTGGAACACTGTGCTGACAAGACATATCCTATTATGCATTAAAGGAGATGAGCCCTTTAATTCTCCAGCACTCCAGTGAGAGGAGAGAATATACATTTTCAGAACAGTTAATACCATACTGCAAGTTGCAACGGGTGAGCGCAGGTCATTTCAGAGGGCGGAAAGTAAGCGCTGTGGGAAGGAGCCCTTCTTCTCCAGCCACCCAAGAGCGTCCCTGCGGGCACCGCGATGAAGGCAGGCAGCATCCTGCAAAGCCCGTGCAGTGATGGGGCAGGTGCTTGGATGGGGCTCCAGCCCCTATGGAAAAACTCCCCAAAACACAGCTCCCACTCCCTGGGTTTTTCAGTGCTGGGTTTTTCATTGCTGGGGTACCGGTAGATGAAAAGCTGGACATGAGCCGGCAATGTGCGCTCGCAGCCCAGGAAGCCAACCCCATCCTGGGCTGCATCCCCAGCAGCGTGGGCGGCGGGGTGAGGGAGGGGATTCTGCCCCTCCGCCCCGCTCTGGGCAGACCCCCCCTGCAGCCCTGCGCCCAGCTCGGGGCCCTCAGCACCAGCAGGACATGGAGCTGCTGGAGCGGGGCCGGAGGAGGCCACCAAAATGCCCCGAGGGCTGGAGCCCCTCTGCTGCGGGGCCGGGCTGGGGGAGCTGGGGGTGCTCAGCCTGGAGAGGAGGGGGCTGCGGGGAGGCCTGAGTGCGGCCTGGCAGTGCTGAGAGGGGCCTGCGGGAAGGGGGGGCAAGCTTTTAGCAAGGCCTGTTGGGACAGGACAGGGAGTGATGGGTTTAAACTAGAGAAGAATGGATTTAGACTGGATGTAAGGAAGAAATTGTTTACAGTGAGGGTGGTGAAGCTCTGGAAGGGGTTGCCCAGAGAGGCGGTGGAGGCCCCGTCCCTGGAACCATCCCAGGCCAGGCTGGCCGGGGCTCTGAGCACCCTGCTCTGGTTAAAGCTGTCCCTGTCGCTGCAGGGGCTGGGCTGGGGGAGCTCTGAAGGGCCCTTCCAGCCCAAACCATTCCATGATTCTATGATTCTATGAAAAATACATATGGAGTTAATGTGACTCATCCAATTAAATCTATCCCCTGGCGCTGAGGACATCTGACTGAAGTAGGAGCTACCCCAGCCTGGAGGGCAGGGGCCGGGCAGCCTTCCCATGTATCTTACTAGGTGTGACTGTCTCAGAGGCTGCACAAGATGACCTCTGTTTGGTTCCTAATTTGGGATGGGGACTCCAAAGACAAGGTGCTTCCTTGGAAAGGAAGCATTTCTTCATGAAAAGAAGGAAAGCATATCTTCATGAAAAAAACAAAAGACTTCTAGTTCAGCTTCAGCAAGGAAAGCAGTCTGCTCCCTCCCGTGACTCCATTCTTTTTCCAAAGAAATAACAAAGCTCATGTATACAGTTTGAAGGAAAGGAAAACACATTAAATTAAAGTAAAAGTGATGTTATTCATCAGCTGAGTGAGTTATCTATGTTCTCCTTTATGCTAAAAAACCTGTGCCATTTAACCAGCCATTTGGGGGAGGAAGGGAAGTGACAGGAAAAAGATGAGGTCAAAATTTAAAAATCCCCGCTAGATAAATAATATTGCCAATGCTTTCCCCTCTCCATGCTCCAAAGAGAGTGAAACTTCACTTTTACTGAAGTAAATTTTCCTCCATATGCATCTTTCACTGTTTTGTTTTCTCCTCTACTGATCCACTCTTTTGGAGCAGAAGAACATGAAAATTGAAAACAACCTGAGAGATCTCAATCAAATTATCCCATTGGACTCCATAGTGTGTCCTGAAAAATAGTCAGAAGAAATACTAATTATGCCAAGCTAACAACACTGAACACGACTCTCCAGCTTTCTGTGATGAACTCACTAAACATCTTGATTAAATCTGAGGTCACAGAAGCCTCAAAAACAAATTAAATTCTCTAGAAAGTAGCTTGAACTCTTATAAATCCCCAGTGCAGCACCATCACTCACGCTTAACTCTCTCAGGACTGGAAAGGAGCTAGAAGGGGGCACACTGGGGACTAAATGTTTGTAAAACACTTAAGGAAAGACACATGCATCATACGTGCCATAGAAGAAATATGAAGAAAAAAATAAAAGTGCCCTGAAATCTTCCGATATACTTCCTGATTTTTTTTCTCCCATCTTCTCACACCATTAGTGTTCCCAGTAGTTTCTCTGCAGGAGAGGAGCTTGGAGCCTGGAACGATCACAGGGGTTGCCGTTCTGCCCCTATGGTTTTCTCTCTCTTTTTGCACCATTTTTCATGGCTGCTTTTCTGTGCACCTTACTTTGATGCAAGCATCTAAAATAAATGAAGTTCTGCTGAGAAACGCTTCCTTCCTCCATGTAGTACTGATTTTTTCTTGTTTCATAAACGTTCTCTTGCTTTGAGAAGCTAATGTAGAAGTATTTTTATGCCAAGAAAACAAAAAAGTTCATGCTGGATACAGTGTTGATGTAATTGCCTGTTCAGTAATAGTCATTAATACATATCTTGACGTGTGATTTTATTAATAGAAACATTAATTTGCCATGTTGACTTGCAATAACATTTCTGTTCTAAACAAACTTAAATAAGAATATGTTCATGCACTTGAGACTTTCACTTGGGCTAAAAAAAAAATGTAAGTAAGTACTGTACTCATATGCAGGCAATTATAAAGATGACGCACATTTCTGTGTATACATTTGCTCTTTTCCTGACTCTTTTTTTTTCTTTAAAAGTCATTTATTTAAAATTAGCATTCCTATACCCCTTGGGGAAAAAAAAAAAAATCAGCTACAACCTGTACTGAGTGAAATGCTTTTAATTTTGAAAACTTCATGCCTGAAAGAGAATAACTTTAATGGAGCTGATCAGATCTTTTGTTTCTAAATTGATTGCCTCAATAGACTTATTATTTTGATTTTTATTTCAATATTACATTGACTGATGGAGCAAACATTATTATCTTCTCTAAGGCACAGTCAACTAAATCAATACCACCAAAATACACTCAGAGAATGAAGATTCAATTAAAACAGTGTGTACTTGCAAATGCTTATTGACTGACTGCCTTGTCACTACAGCCAGTTCCAGAAGAACTACAAAATGGGGAAGGTTTTGGCTACATCATTATGTTTCGTCCTCTTGGCTCAACAACCTGGACAAAAGCAGTGGTGGCTTCAGTAGAAGCAAACAAATATGTTTATAGGAATGAAAGCATTACACCTCTCTCTCCTTTTGAAGTGAAAGTTGGTGTCTACAACAACGAAGGAGAAGGGACCCTGAGCTCCGTATCCATTGTCTACTCAGGAGAAGACGGTAACACATGTTACTCTTATTATTAATGGTTGTGTAGCAGCAATACATCCTGGATATGATCAGACAGATCTCCACAGGGATATTAAGGAGCCTGCTCAAAGCTGCTCATTGAAGATTGACAAGAGACACGAGGCAGAAAGTGGGAAATCAAAGTAAACAAAAGCAAGGGACAGATTTTCAGAATTGCTTTAAGCAGGCAGCGCGTTTCAACTTCTTTATTCCCAAGGAGCTCCCACTGAGTGGGCTGGGAAAATCAGAAGACATTCAGAAGTGTAGCTCTCAGAGGGTCTGGCTTTTCAGACCACTCACTGGAGCTGATCTCCTCTGAAAATCTGCCCCAGCTTAGGGGCAATGATGAATTTTGAAAAATTATGGGTTTGCTGCTCTTCCAGAATAAACGGGCAGCAAAGCTAGGGATTCACACCAGGTTGCTGAGCCTTTGCCTGCTACTTCCCCCCAGAATCTCTTCCTCTGTTCTTAAATCTCCCTTAGATTTGACATAACATGCTGTTGGTAAGACAAATGTTCCACCAGCTGTGTTTTTTCCCATCACCCAGAGCCACAGATAGCACCGGCGGGGGCTTCCGCGCTGAGCGTTTCGGCGGCGGAGGTGGAGGTCTCCTGGCAGCCCATCGCATGGAACAGGCACACGGGCAGGGTGCTGGGCTACGAGGTGAGGCGGCTGGTGCTGGTGTCTGACACCTTAGAGATGTCCCTTTCCCAGCCACATTTCTATTCTGGTTCCTCCTCCTTTGCTTCCAAGTTAACAGACAATGGAGCTCTTCACCCAACTCTCATTAGCGACATTTCACCTGAGATAATCACAAGCATTTACAGACCAGGGCTGCAGCTCTGTCTCAGACTTTTTGTAATGTAAATTAAAACCTCGAGATTAATCATTTGTGGTGGCTACTATAAAAGGACTCGTGCTTGACTCCACAAAACAAGCTGATCCTCCTCTTCTTACACAGCTGAAATGCTGCCTGAGCCCGATGGGGTGCTTGATAGTTTGAGGGCATGCACATGACCCATAGCATTGCTTACAGAAAAAAACCCAGGAAAAATGCACTTCATTGCTACCCAAAGCTTGTGCTGCGGCATATTTCAAAGGCTTTTGGCTTCTCGCTCCCATTCGCAGTGAGCACCTGCTCATTTACCAATAACTGACAGGTTTTTTTTGCCCTGTGCACTGGGGTGTGTGGCTGGTGTCACGGCATCAAGTCCAGGGCTGGATCCAGGGCCAGACATTTCAGGGTCTGAGCCGGGAGAGCTGCAAGGACGCGTGGATGCTGCCCGACCCCGGCGGCACTCAGCCAGCGGTGCTGCACCCGGTGGGAGCAGAAACCCCATGTCAGCTGCATCTGGCATCCACAGGACAGAGCAGAGGTCCCTCCAGCGATGGGAGGGGAGCAGATTTTTATATTAATAACCGGGGAACTTCAAAGTAACCTCAGATATGATTCCTGGGCATTTTACTTGCACAGTGAAACAATTTTTTTTTTTTTTTTTTGTTAGATAAGATAAACCAAGAGTAAAGCAAGTCAGAAATACTTTAAATTCTGTCCTATCATTACAAATGTATTAATGAAGGTAACAGGAATCATGTACAGCACACAAACCTTCCCAAATCAATTAGTCACTGAAAAAAAAAGCCCTAGGTCTAAATAGCTGTCACTGAATCAAAACTAGAGGCAGGATACATAATAATTAAAAAACCTCTTAGATGACCGACATAGATGTTTCGTCGTATCTTTTAAAGTTTTCTTAAATGTATTCAAACCATAAAACCAAACAAACTTTTAAAATTTCTCACCTTATCAAAGGTTTCATTTTGGACATCTATAAAGTTAAGGATTTCATTTACCTCCTTAATTGGCATTCAGTCTCTGAAATTTTATTTCTTCCCTATAAATATTCATGGTCGCTTTTATTTCCTGCTAGTTTTGAATACAAAAAAATCCTGTATTCCTTGAAATCTTCATTGTCAGCTTGTCTGCTACCCAGCCAAATCTGTAATTGATGGAAAACAATGAATTGCCTGTTCTTTGTTCTTGCTTTTCAGGTTTTATATTGGACTGATGATCCCAAGGAAAGCACAGCTGGTAAAGTCAGAGTCAATGGGAACGTAACAGCCAAAAATATCACAGGACTAAAAGCTAACACAGTGTATTTTGCAACAGTTCGAGCTTACAACACGGCAGGGATGGGGCCTTCTAGCACTCCAGTAAATGTCACCACTAAAAAATCACGTGGGTATTCAATGTCGTACAACAAATGTTGCAAACTCCCAAGTGTGATAGTGACATTTCAGCTTACCGTGACCCATGTCTGATAAATGCTGCAATAGCAAAGAAAAGTGGATCCCAAATTTCTTCATAAAATTAAGCAACAAAATCTGTGACTAAGAAACTTCTCTATCTCTTCCCTGACAATATTTTTGGGGTCACCATCAAGTTTATTCAGACTCTGGTGTTGAAGACATTGATATAATATTTACCTTGGGCTTCAGTTCTCTCTCAGTGGAAGCCAAAATTCTCATCAACTTAAATCAGACCTGGGAAGGCTATTTCATTTACCTTACTCTATTTATACGCTAAAGTATTTCTGTACACCTACAAAATGAGGTAACACCGGTGCTTGTGTTCCTACAGAGTAGCAACTTTTAGGAAGGATTTCCTTTTGTGTTGCAATAGCGTGCCACTTGCTTTCAGGAGATTTCAGAAGAGAAGCAGAGTCAATAAAGGAAAGATGTTCACAGGTCCAACAATAGATTTGGGTGTGGGAATACGTTTTTTTTTTTTTTTTGAAGAAAAATGTGAAATGCTCCAAACACAGTGCTTGTTTGAGACCTTTAAACTGTGCACCACTGAGGGTAACATACGGGATACATTCATAGAAATACTATTTAGTCATTAATTTTTTAAATTTTCTGCCATTGTAGAGGCAAAACCATACACTATTCTGTTTGTGAGAAGCAGCCTCATGAAACCAATGCTTTCACAGGCCCATCCTCCAAGGTAATAAGGAATCACTGAGCACCATTCTGCAGGACTGAACCCGTGAAGTAGATGTTCACTAGTAGTCATAAAGAAGAAAATCTTGGTAATCTGTTATGTACCCACGTGCCCCGAAGTCATTACTGTTTAAGCATTCCAGTTTTTTTATACTTTCCTTGGACTATGTTTTCCCAGTAAACAACTGATGAGCCCTTTCGCACAAAAAGGGAAATATTTCTCCTGTCTTTCACCAATTCTCCTCTTGTTTATGTGCTTTTCCATACTATTACTTAAATGCAAGACAGGAACCAACTTGTAAAATGAGTTTGTGGTAAAAGTTGCCATTTAATGTAAATAACATAAACCAAAATAAAGCCACAGAAGGTATTTTTTTAAGGACTCAGACAGAACTCTTCTCACAGGCAATTTCTTAACAGAAAATAGGCTCATGTCTGGAAATTATTCTCTATATTTGTATCTGCATATGCATGACAAGTTAAAGACATGACAGTGAAGTGACAAGACATATAAGGAATAAATTTGCTTTTGTTTTACATTGACTTCATCTTCTGTCAAATCCAGGGTTGTGCTAATGGTTCATTTAAAAATTAAAGTAAAAATAACCCTTTTAATATTTAAAAACATATATTAAAATTTTAAGCTCTGGTCTCTGAAAGATGCAAGCACTCTCAATATGAGTAGAGATAATATGTCAAGAGAGTATAAACAATGTACATCTACAGTGGGAGCTTTAGCTTCAAGGTAATAGCTCTGTCTTCCTACTCATTGTCCAGGATTCCTACAATGTTCTGTGCATGCCATTATTGCAGTGACTAAGCACCATCAATTTATTCCATCTCCATGGGAAATGAAAGAAATTGTGGAGTATTACCAAATCAATGGTACCTTCCAAGTTACATACGTTGATCAGCAATATATAGGAGCTGTAGGGAGAAAAGAAGGATCCCAGAAGTGAAGCATTTTAAAGTCAGGTCTGGGATACTCGTACCGTGTTTCTCCAAATCTCTTCTCCTTTTTCTTAATTCTGTTCAAGTCCTTATTTCCTCTAACAGCCCCAGTGCCGTCCTCCCAGGTAGGGTCCAGGAGGACACACCATGGAGGAGGTGGTGATGTGTTGCTCTAAATCTGAGATGCAGTTCAAAGGCACAGCTTCAACTTCACATGTTCACACAGGATTCGATTTCAGTCACTTGTAGGCAAATTTTCAAAGTCCTGGCACTTAGGCATAAAAAGCCTTTGAAAAGCTACTCTCAGCCTATTGTGCTGAGAATTTATAAAATCCTACAGTGGTTCATGATGGATCACATGGAGACTTTAATGTGTAGCTCTTTGTAACCTGTCCTCATGGCTGATGAAAACCTTGTCTTTTGTACTTTGCTCTTAGTTTTAGCTTTTTCTGAAATCCATACAGCAAAACATTCTCTAGTACATTAAAACACAGATAGGAACAACACAGTACTTAAACAAAATCTATCAAATATAACTTGAACTGACAGACACTGTCAGGCTTTTCCTAATTTTGAAAATGAACTCTCACAGTAAGTGGTTTTGTGCTATGAATAGATCTTTATTCTGACTAATACGAGAGAAATGATGGACTGGAAAATATTTTTTACTCTTTTAGATTTGAATCACCCATGCATTTGCTACTTCCATGTCAGCGGCTCATTCAATTACGCTATGCAAATTAATATTCAGTTGTATCTTGCGATTATCGTCATTTTTTTTTTAAAGCACCAAGTCAACCCCCGGCAAACATCGCCTGGAAGCTGACAAATTCCAAAATCTGCTTGAACTGGGAACACGTGAAAACAATGGAGAATGAATCAGAGGTGCTAGGCTACAAAGTAAGTAATTTCTTTATCTCGTTAATCAGACATGTTGTTTATAATAGAAGTACAAACAGTGACTTGCTGAAATGCGACTGCTCATTACCTGGAAAACAGTGACTTTTCTGGAGTTATTGGGATGGTTGGCTGACATTTATACAAATGGAAGACCAGTTGTGTTCATTCAGAGTAGGACCTCTCTATCCCAACGCAGGGATTTTCTGTCCCCAATGCTGGACATCTCTTGTCCCATTTCCCTTGTAATCCTACAAGATTCTTGCATTCACATCTTCTTCGGAAAGGAGTTTCATACGTACATAAGAAGTAGAGAACAGTCTCTGAAGCATTAAAGACAGGTATAAAACACATTTAAAAGTTCACACTCTCTGGCAATTCATAAATGTAGCTTTGAAAATAGACAGGAAGATACTCACGTAAAGATCAATGTGCGTGAAGTAAAAAGCACTTGCAAAAATCTATTTTTTAGGGAAAGGAAAATTTAGTTTAAAGTTGGTTTGCAGTGGCTCTGACCCCAAAAAACTTATGGAAAGACTTTTTTACTCCTGACGGATTGTAAAAATGGAGGTGGGGAGCGCTTGCATGAGGAAAGTTTCTCACAATCCAGATCCTCATGTCGCTAGGCATTTTAGTGTCTACACAGAGTTATTTATGCCTAGGGAGGAAAAGGACACCAAAAAACCCCCACCTTGCAATCTCTCTTGAGATCATATTCTTTTCGACCCTAGTGAGTGTGTTTGACGCACACTGCGGAAGAAGTTAAAGCTAGACTATTAGGCTTTTTTCCTTTGCATCTAACCTACCTGCTGCTGGGCTACACTTGCTTATTACATTTTTATGTGGAAAGAGAGCTTTAAGTACTTGCTGCAGTATTTATTGTATGATCCCTGTTCCTCCTTCTGCTTTGCTCTTCAGTTGCTCTTTTTAGCATAAATATGTCAAAAGATTGTCAAGAGAAAGGAGTCAAACACTGTCATTGCTGTGCTAGCAAGGAAGAAAAGCTTTTTGGAGGAAAAAAGCTGATCATAGTCTGTAGGATCCCTGTCCGGACTCCCCAAGCTGCTCTGCACCTTGGGCAATGATTCATTAACAAAAAGACCTAAGTGCAAGCAGGCACTGGATCCATCATGTTTAGTTGTAGAAATGTGCTTCCTAAGTGGAAACCTAGATGCTACTATCTAAATTTCTGTCCTTTCTTTAAAAACATACCGCTATGCAATGTCTCGTGTTTTCTTTAGCAAGTGGTAATTTTACATGAAAGTCAACATGAATATTTCTATTTGACTATAAATGCTCACCACAAACAGGTGAAATTAAAAAAAACCCCAAACTTAAAACTTCAGTTCCTGAAGTGTCACATCAGTTCTGGATATAAAAGGTGTTACCGGCTGAAGTCTTGTTTAAAGGTGTGTCTAACTGTCGTGGTGTAGCCCCAGGCAGCAGCTCAGCACCACGCAGCCATCGCTCACTGCCCCTGCCCCGATGGGATGGGGGGAAAATCGGAGGAGTGAGAGGGAGAAACACTCCTGGGCTGAGATAAGAACAGTTTAATAACTGAAATAAAGTACAATAGTAATGATAAGAGTAACAAAATAATGATAATAACAATAATAATACACAAAGCAAGTGATGCACTATGCAATTGCTCACCACCCACCGACCCATGCCCAGCCAGTTCCCCAGCAGCGATCGCTGCTCCCCGGCCAACCCCCCCAGTTTCTATACTGCCCATGACGCCGGATGGTATGGAATGGCCCTTGGGGCAGTTGGGATCAACTCTTCTGGCTGTGCCCCCTCCCAGCTCCTTGTGCCCCTGGCAGAGCATGGGAAGCTGAAAAGTCCTTGCCTGGCATAAGCAGTGCTGAGCAACAACTAAACCATCAGCGTGTTATCAGCATTCTTCTCATCCTAAATCCAAACCACAGCACTGTGCCTGCTGCTAGGAAGAAAATGAACTCTATCCCAGCCAAAACCAGGACACTAACTTCCATATTTACAGAAGAGCATAAGTGTATTGGATAACGATTTCATAGCTACTTTCTGTTCTAGCGGACAAAAGCTCTCCTGCAAAACACAGGTGGAGCAAATGCCCTCTGTGGTCTCCATCACAAAATTCTGCAGAACGTATTTCTACATTTTGAATTAAGTTTAATACTCTGCAGGATGCCGATAGCGCTCTGAAAAGTTTGGGCCATGATAGAAGATATTCTCACCCCCCAAAAAATCCATTAAAATGTAAAAAAAATTAAATAACTCTTGTTTTCTAATCCCTTTTTACTTAGATTTTGTATAGACAAAACAGACATAGCAAAACACATATACTGGAGACAAACAACACTTCAGCTGAACTGCTGGTACCATTTGAAGAAGATTATCTCATAGAAATAAGAACAGTCAGTGACGGCGGGGATGGCAGCAGCAGTGAGGAAATTAGGATTCCAAAAATATCAAGTATGTGGGATATTTTTTTTTCCTCCGAATGTTATTGCGTAACAAGAAATCTGTGTGCCTCTAAGAAGTACAATAGATTAACAGACTTTCCACTACCGTAGCTGGCCTCCCTGCCGTTGCTTTCTAACGCTGGGTCCATGCAGATTAGTCGCCGGGACTCTCGCATTCATCAGCGGAGAAAGCATTTTGCACACCACCTAGATGTGACCTTCTTTTTAGCGTAGGTCTCCATCTGCCCTGGGCTGTAATGCTCAGGGAAGGACAGAGAAATAAGCTTTCTTACTAAAGTCAAAGCTGCAGCCTCTCACGGAACGTGGAACGTGGCTCTCAGTCTGGTCTGGAGCTGCTGCTGAGACAGAGAACCTCAGCCCTGCCCCATGGCTGGGCTGGGGGTGCCCAGGGTCCGGTCTCTGCCCTCTTCAATACCTTATTACACATGCAAAAAGGAGCACAGTTTTGCAACAAACTAGCCAAAACCCTCCTGAAAGTAGGTACGCACAGGGAGGGTGGGAAGCTGATTCGAAACCATACTCCACGGGACTGCGGCTACAACTTAAAAACTAAATAAATAGAAATAACATGGGTGGATAATATTTCATTTTGAAAACAGAACGAAGACTACTGTGATGCTAGAATGCATAGAAAAAATATTTTTTGACACCAGTTTACTTTTGTCAGAAAATTTTGTATGCTTATATTTTTACAGGTTTAAGCTCTGGAGGAATAAAATTGCCCCAAAGGGCAAACCGTATTTTGACATCTGGGATCCTGCTATTGAGTTCTGTTCTTATACACCCTTTTCCTTGATGATTAAAGCAATGCTCAGCCATGGACTTTTAAAAATTAACCACGCGTAGATTTTATCTTAATACTTCACCACGACCAACATTCCTGATAAAGAAAACTAGTGGGGATGGGGGAGGGAGATAGAAGTGGTGTATTATTAAGAAAACATTAAGTCTCAATATTACATTAATTTTTAAAAATAAGCTTTGAAATTAATGGATAAATGTATATGCATTAATTAAATGGAGTGGTGCCAAACATAACTTGAGATTGTGAGGAAAGTGGTCTCAATTTTTTTACAAGCAGTAGTTCTTATTGAAACTCCAGTGTAATGGTATGTCAAACATGAAAGAGCTGTGCCGAGCTGTTATAACTGAGAGAAGAGGAGACTTGCCGTTGCTTGTGATGTGGGTATTATTTATCTCACATTCTTCAATGTAACCTGTAAAAAAAAAAAAAAAAAAAAAGACCTTTCAATTAAATAAAAGCTATTTGTTTACTTTTTGCACTTGTTTGTATTACAGGGGGTGTCATATAATGCATTGTATGAAGTGTACTGTACTATTTTCTTCAGAAAAGGGAAGCTTAAATAAAAGGAATCATATGTACCAACTCAAAGCCCATTGAATTCAATAGAAAGACTTTCAGTGGCATCAGCAAGCCTTGAACCAGATCTGAGTGAGACAGTGCCTTTTTTAATATGAGACACCTTACCTATTCTCAAATACATTTTAAAGGACTTTTTCATGCAAAGCCTATTCTGATCAACAAAACTAGCAGAGGTGCTGAATACCTTTTTTGAAGGGAGATTGAAATATATCTGTCTTCAAGCAGGTTCAGTTGCTCTCACCTGATATCGTTATTCTTTGCTGTAGCTTGGAAACGTAGATTCATCTTTGGGCTGGGTATGAAGGTAAACAAGACGAACATTGATTTTTATCATCTTGAAATATAAATATAAGCATCTAATTAAGCCCTTCAATCTGTTGAGTTATTAGAATGACAAATTAAACACCCGAGTCAGCATGGCTTTCAAGTCAGTAGGTACAGCTCAAAATGCAAAGTCACATTCATGTCAACTCTAACAACATCCGATAAAAGGGATTTTTTTGTCTCATATCATTATTGGGGGACCTTTTCTTCCTTCCCACTTTACTCGGAAGTATATTCTCTTTTCACGACAGTCAGATACGTGTTGTGTCATCTTTGTAATCATTTACGAGTTGAATCAAGTGAATCAAATAGCCCCCGATATTTTTTTTTAAAAGAAAAAGGTTCAAATGGGGATGGTGTTGTGGAAGCACACGAATGAGCAAAAGGATAGAGGTTCATCTGTGCATGATAATCCTTCAAACAGCGTATTGAATATGCTTCTTATCCACGGGTATGGGAGGCCAAATTGGCAGCAAGAGTGTCTAAAATGTAAATAGGAAGCAACCAAAACTTTGGTACCTGAGATTACTCATAGAGCCCACGTACTGGACTTCCAGGGAAAACTCCGCACACACTGACGTAAAATAAAATCATAAATGATAAAAACATTGCAAAAGCACATGTTACAGAATGACATCCAATTTTGATCGAAGGCCTCCAGAGGATGAAAAGGATATTAAGTACCTAGGACAAGACGTTTCACTTGGAGTTGTGCTTACCATTAAATATTTGCATCCTGTGTTGACAGTATCAAAGCCCAAAGAGCGTGTGTTTCATGTTCTCAGGGCTCTGCAGCCGCAGTCTCACTAAAGAAGTGAGTATAGAAACTTGGGTTTTTTTCTTTACTGTGGATAAGCAAATATTTACACCTGGTGATGCTTAATATCCCCATACTGAATCATAGAATCACAGAATCATTTAGATTGGAAAAGACCTTTAAGATCATCCAGTCCAACCATTAGCCTAACACTTCCAAGTCCCCCAGTACACCAATGAAGGGGAGACTAATAATTAATTTCATGTTTCCTGGCTTGGTGGGTGGATTAATTTTTTAATGAAAGTAAAACTAGGAATCACTAAAGTTGGAAAGGGTCTCTAAGATCATCAGTCCAACCGTCAACCCAACACCACCATGCCCATGAAACCATGCCCCAAAGTGCCACGTCTACCCGTTTTTTGAACAAATTCAAACAACATGAATTCAACAACATGTTTCACCGAGCTGACAACTATTTGGTGGAGCTCTGACAGAGCTTTTTGCAGCATCCCTTCCCAGCAGGTCTCCAGCAGGATCTGCCCTCTGCCATGGCAGCTCACTTGCAGACCTTCTTGTGTCCATTAAGCAATGGGTACCTTCTTTTTTTTCAGTTAAACTGAATCTAAAATTCTTATATTTCATAACATAAATGCAATCCTTCTGCTAATTTTAAACAAAACATCTCTTTTTATTCAAGCAAAGCGAGATTTTCTGCAGAGCAGTTATACACAACTGAATGGAAGGCCTGATAGATGCTTGATTACAGGGAGGCTCTAGAAATATAATGCCACTTTTAGAAGTCTGTCCTCTGGGATTTCTACAAAGATGCTAATCACAGGAGTTATTAGGAAGAGGTTTAACATAGCTTTCAAAAGAAGAGAACAGTTTAGAAAGAAGTGGATATGGTATTAAAAATCTTGATAATACCCTAATGAAGTGAAAACATTTTTCTTTGCAGTGAAACTAAACACTGAATCATTTCTTCAGATTTGTTTTCATTTCTGTATGCATTACTGATTTTCTTTGCAAGGTACTTTTCTCACTGTAGAAGATACTTTTCAAAATCAAGCTCTTTATGTCTCCAGTGTTTAACCTTGTAACTTCTACATTAGTCCTGTTTTGTCATTCCCATGGGAGAAGCCCTTTTTAAAGTAAGGGACAACCTAGGAAGACCACTAACATGAGTAAAGCTTCTCCCTTGCTGAAATCCCTTAGAGCTGGAGCACAAATGGATTGCCAAGTGACTATTCTGCTTTGGGAGCAGAACTTCTAAGCAGTCTTAAGGAGAATACCTTTAAATATACATCTCATGATAGCTCCCCCATCCTCCCTAAATCAGTGTAGCCCTCTTAACTTGTGCAGGTTCCTTTTCTTCTCTTCAGCTCCCCAGTTCTTTTTGGTGTTTCACTAGGATGAACTGATGTCTGAGCTGCCCAAAGCAGTGAAAGTCCAGCTCTCCTTTTTACGTGAAAATGTTATTAAAGCACCTGATGCTGAAATAGAAAGAGTTCAGATGACTGGCAGCTTTCATTAAATGAAAAAAAAAGGGTCAAAAAAAAATAGTTTTGTCACTCATGGTTGCAGGAAAAAGTTTGAAAATAGGAACAGTATAAATCCCCTAAAACCAGAAGTTGAAATTAAGACAATGGAAAAAGTAAACCAAAGAACTCTGCAATGCTCCTGATTTTTAGCAACTAGGAAGCTGAACTAAACCCCCACTTAAAGGTGCCCAGTGCAGGGAATCTTGAGCCCACTCTTACCACATTTAAAAGGCACCAGATCAAATCACACACCAGCCTGTTTTCAAATAGCTGGAAGAGTAATACCTATTTTATTTTGATAACCTAAGCAAAGTACCAAAAAATGAAAA
Organism: Pelecanus crispus; assembly: GCF_030463565.1. NCBI lineage: Eukaryota > Metazoa > Chordata > Aves > Pelecaniformes > Pelecanidae > Pelecanus > Pelecanus crispus. The sequence goes on from NC_134649.1 coordinate 48,407,127, forward strand.
AGAGTCACAGTCAGAGATTTTCATTTTAAATTTAACACATCAACAAAATATTTCTCCATGAAAAAAGCAATTTTGAGTCTATCCAAATGTTTCAGTTCACTCGAAACACAATGTTTCTTTGTGATTTAAGAGCATTTAAACTTTTTTTAATGCCTTCTCCCTTCTTTATAGGGCAATTTTTGAATACGAATGCCAAGAAACTAAATAAAATAGCCCATGTGCTATTGTACCAGCCCCTAAATCAACATTATCCTGAAGTGCAGAAACACCCTGTGTTTTCTGCAGGTCGCTGGAATGCAGCCCTGGTGATGACTTGACACAGAACTCTAAATCACACTTACGTATAAATATGTTGTAAAAGTGGAGAAAGACTTTATTAATATCTGACTGTACTGCAGTTGCAGAGAATTTCCCCCAGTGATTTGCAGAGCCTGTGTGGAAGAGAGAATGAATCCGCTCAGAGAGGTTTTGGGATGACTGGGCTGCTGTGGGCCAGTGTCTAGGGATCCTGCCTCCCGCCCTACACCCCTCCACAGATTTTTGTCTTTTCAAGGAGCAGGTGTCCAACTGCTCTTTGTATTTCCCTAGGCAAAAGCTAGGGCAGAACTTGTCCTACTCTGCATAAACTAATGCCTTTGATCCCCTCCGGCACTGATATTTCCAAGGCGCCGGCCCCTACAATTTCCCTCAACGTGCCAGAGAGTCGCTGCATCTCAGTGCTCCTGAATATTAGGTTTCAAGTGCCTGCGTAGGTGCAGCCACAATATGGCCTTTGGGTGAACGTGGATTGAGAGTGGACTATTGAACTATTGCTACAAGGATGATGAGCTCTTCAAAGCACAGGTAGCATAGGAACGCGCATCGCCTCGCAGTCCGTGTGTTATTTATGCCAAGGAGCGTTCCAGCCTACCTCAGCCATTGGGCTGAGGTAATGTCAATATGCTGCCTTCTGCTACTGAGTGAGAATTCATGGAGGGCTGCCACTTACAGGATATTACGGACTGAAAGTGTAAAAGAATGGCAAATGATGCATTCAGGAATATCTGCCTGTCTAAAAATGTAAACGAGGTTGCAGAGACTTAGTATATATATAATGCCCCTGGTCATCTTCACAGTATGCATAAGGATTTGGCATTTCTCTTGCTCTGACCATTATCTAATCCAAAACCTACGAGCGGGGAAAAAAAAATCAGTGCTATTAAAATAGCTTGTATAAAATCTTTCTTGGAGAAATTTACCATGTAGAAAAAGTCAGTTGGACATTTTGATAGCATGGTACAATAAAGGTCTCTAAATGGCTTCGATCATTCAGGCGTTTCTTAATATGAACTACTTCTTTTTATCAGTTCCTAGCACTTAGAGCTTGAAAATATGTCTGATGTAGCAATTAAAATGTCATATTAATAATACTGTTATGTATCATTTCTTTACTTAACCTATTCTATATATGCCAATATATCGCCGTACTGAAAACTGGCTACAAATATTTCCCATCCTTAGAGAATGAATTGGAATAATTCTGAAACAAAAAAGGATACTAGAAGACCCCTTGTAATATGCAAGTTTTTCACAAGATACATTCAAGTCTCTAGAATTTTTGCACTTGAGTAAATACAGCCTTCTATGGACGGTGTAGGAGATGGGCCAGGTTAATTAAGGTGCCGGCTTGGACACTGCCATGCATGGCTCTGGTTTCTGCTCTGCCAGAAATGGCTGGTACGACCCTAACCTGCTCAGCGTAGCTCTGTTAAGTTACTATGCTAAAGCACGAAATCTCCCGCCAGCCCTTACCCACCACCTGTGCACATCCCTTCTCCATTCCTACCAGCGCTGTGTACAGCTTCACGGCTGTCATCACCTCCGAACAATTTCCTTTTCCACAACACATTCAGACCCACGGTGAAAAGCCCAACACAAATTTTTTACCGATTATATTCCTGTTTGTCTCCTTCTGCTTGTTTGCCAGCCACGCAGGCAGGGCAGGGCAGCTGGAGCAGAGGGACAACCTGCTGCAAGCCGTGCTGCTGCCGCGAGGCCAGTTTCCTTAGGCACAGCCCGGTTTCTCCTCACAAGCAATCATAGCATCACAGAATCATTTAGGTTGGAAAAGACCTTTAAGATCATCCAGTCCAACCATTAACCTAACATTACCAACTCCACCACTAAACCAGTTAAGGGGAGCATAGCAATTTCGTGTTTCCTGGCTTGGTGGCTGGGTTATTTATAATGCAAGTAAAAACTAGGAATCATTAAGATTGGAAAGGATCTCTAAGATCATCAGTCCAACCATCAACCCAACACCTCCGTGCCTACTAGACCATGTCCCAAAGTGCCACGTCTGCCTGTTTCTTGAAAGCTTCCAGGGATGGTGACTCCACCACCTCTCTGGGCAGCCTGTTCCAATGCTTGACTACCCTTTCCATGAAGAAATTTTTCCTAATATCCAATCTAAACCTCCCCTGCTGCAGCTTGAGCCCATGTGTCTGTAGTCTCTGCCAGTGGTCTGGCATGGGACTGCTATTACGGCAATATGTAAAATAAAACCCAAGATGCTTAGCTTCAGAATTTTATAAAAACTGGAGGTGCCTAGAGGAGCAAAGCCTCCTACAGCTGTTGGGGCTGTAAAATACTCAGACTGCAGCTCAGCGTCTCTGTGCACCCCTTGCTATTCAGCCTGGCCTTTTCTCCTGAGGTATCGCACGATGCCAGCAATCCCCTGTTGCTGGCAGGTTTGAGTTACGGGATATTTTCTGGGGCTCTCATTGAAGTAGACTTTGTGTGTGAGAGTGTGCGAGCGCTGCTAGCGTGATTTAATTACACTCTCCTGCAGCCCTGCTGTCCCAGAGACTGTAAAGAGAAACAGCACAAACCTTTCACATGTCCCACTGCCCTTAGTAGATTTAAAGCCTATGCAGTTTGAGTGGGTTTAGAATTTATTTGAAAGCTTTCTTATACTGGTACAATTTATCCACAGAGATCAGCAGTTTACATCGTATTGATTAATGTGGTTATTGATTTATTCTGTGATTGTACTGGCCAGGTATACACAGTCCTGGAAAGTGCTATTTTCCAGGAGTGATTGACTTCTTTCTTTATTGACTAAAATGAGCTGATAAAAATCATCCACTGGCTGAGCTAGAAGTACTTTTTTGTATTCCTGCTTCTTGCAGAGAAAAGTAGGAGACGAACACTGATGCAGAGCGGAGGAAAGAATTTGCAAGGCTTAACCCCTACGATATTACCCTGGTTGGGTTAAATCCAGCCCACAATCTTAGCGAGGTAACAAGCTGGAAGGCTTGGATGGTAAAGAGACAGGCAGGTATTTGAATTTTGAAGAGGAGGATTGAACCGCTGTTCATTCTGCCAGCTTCAGCTGGTGAAGGCATTTTTCAGAGCTTGTTGCTGTTTCTAATGCTGGTATCTCTGTCTCCTTCCACCAGCAAGAGATGGGGAGCTTCAGACAGGCTCCTAGGGCTTGACGCAACCCAAGGTCCCCCCGCAAGGATGAAATGTTGCTCTTTTTCCTGCTGTATTAGGAAACGCGCTGTCTGCAGCAAAGAAGGTTAGAGCTATTCCTAACACCTCTGCCAGCCGGCTCGGGCATACAGACGTTGCTTTACAGTGCCATAAAGCGGATATAACTGCTGTTTGTCATGACTGTTCTGAAGTTTTCCCAAATTGAGGTAAGAAGGATCCTGTGCCCCCGAAACATTTGACTGGTTACGCCGCATCAGCTGGTAGCTGTTCTGGTGGAGCTGGTCTCTCAGACCGCCCTGGCTAAGGAAAGTCCACCTTGGAACGGGCACCTGGGTCATGACACCAGAGCCCTCCCATCACCCATGCAAAGTATTGTGGCTTCCGTCAACTTCCTTATTTAATTGGGAGCTTGGAAAACTGAATTAACATCAAAGACAGATATTCTCATGGGTGAATTCTCTCTATTTTGAGGCGCTCTGTCAACCCGGGCTTCAAATCTATCCTGCAGAATTTCTAAAAAATTTTAAAACAAACAAACAAAGAAAGCAAACCCATACATCAAATACCGCAACTTTTTTTTTCCCCTCCACTGGGGGTTCAATGCTTCTTTTATGATGACAAATTTCAAACGGAATTAATGCTCCTGAAGAATCTTGCACGGCTCACAGGAGCCACAGCAGAGCAGGGGGAAAAAAGGCCCATGAAAGGCCAGATGAAGAAATGTGGAAATAAATAAGAAAAGAAAAAGCGAAAACTTTGTCTCAAACTCTGCAGTGAAAGACACAGCACGAATTTTGCCAGCTCCTCTTCCCCACACCAGGCACCAAGGAGTGCCGAAGCTGGTTCCTCTTTGACTTTAAATGAGCCCTCAAAGCAAAAAACTACTTCAAATAATGGTATGCCAATATAGCTAAATTACAGCACACATACCGAAACATCAGCGGGCAGAGCAGTTGTTACAGCCCTAGGAAAAGAGGGGAAAAAAGTAAGGTGGGCAGCTGCAGAAAGGTTTTCCTGCTTGTTTAAAAAAATAAAATAAACCAAAATGAAATGGGAAAGAAGTGATCAGCTCTGAGCATCCAGAAATTTGGCAGTTCAATCATTATTTGATTTTACGAGCTTGTCTGAAGAAACACCATTTTGCTGAGTGGGGTTTCATAACAACGCTTTTGCCTACTGAAGGTCAGGAGAGGGGCAGAGGAACACGAGGGCTGTGTCCCATTAACGGCAATGTTCCTCACCGCCACTTCTCCGACTCAAAGACTTCTATTAAAGAGACCACTTTCCTGCACACTGCTGGAATTGAAGCTAAAATAAAGTATATTCTTCACTTTCCCACGCAGTGACAATTGGCAGTGTTTGTGCTAAAGCTGGTTGGAAAACGTTTTGTGAAACAGTTTCCCATCAGAAGACACTGTTTCTTCAGAGCAAAACATTAACAGGAACATGTTGATTTTTGATGTTTTCCGGAGATATATTTTCCAGTGACTCAGAATTAAACTGAGTATTTTTTTTTCAGTGTCTCTGATTCTCTGATTTCTTTTTCTTACGATGCATGCACAGTTTAGCTTCATATAAACATTTTACTTAGCTGGTTTTTTAGACTTATAATGAGTGATGTATCTGGTTCACCACGCCCTCTCCCACTCCAGCTTGTACAGATGTGCACAAGCACAGACACATGCTGGTTTATGTTATGTTAGAAAATAATAACATTTCTCCAGCATGACTGCAAGTAAAGAAGACTTTCTAATGTTTTCAAAAAGAATAGTTCAGAAAAAAATTTTTAACCATTCCAGTTTTCATTCTCATTTGCAGTGGTAAGAAATTTCAGAATTGTCTAGAGGAAGGAACGCTTTTACTCTTATTTCATGTAATCTGTTCTGCACGAGGTTTACAAGTCAGTATTGCTAGATTTATTTTTATATATGTATTTTTTTATATATTTGTCTACATGCCTTAGCTAGTGAAATATGTAAAGTAAAATTATTATAGATCGAGAAATAGCTTCTGTAGAGAACGTCTATAAACACCTACACTGTTCCAGTTCAGAGATACTCTCTAACAGAGAAATTATCATAGAATCATAGAATCATAGAAACGTTTAGGTTGGAAAAGACCTTTAAGATCATCCAGTCCAACCATTACCCTAACATTACCAACTCCACCACTAAACCAATTAAGGGGAGAGTAGCAATTTCATGTTTCCTGGCTTGGGGGCTGGATTATTTTTAATGCAAGTAAAAACTAGGAATCATTAAGATTGGAAAGGATTTCTAAGATCATCAGTCCAACCATCAACCCAACACCACCATGCCACTAAACCATGTCCCAAAGTGCCACGTCTGCCCGTTTTTTGAAAGCTTCCAGGAATGGGGACTCCCCCACCTCTCTGGGCAGCCTGTTCCAATGCTTGACCACCCTTTCCGTGAAGAAATTTTTCCTGATATCCAACCTAAACCTCCCCCGGCGCAGCTTGAGCCCATTTCCTCTCATCCTATCGCTAACTACTTGGGAGAAGTTCTCGCAAGCTATTGAGTCACACAAAGATTTTGAAAATTTCTCCTAAAGTCTAAACCATAAAAAAATCCTCTTGCCCCTGTTTAATATACACACGCCGCTCTCCCCATATCTATCGCAATTATCTGTTAGAAGAGAGATACTGTATTCTGTCCCTATCGTATTGGTTGGCAAAAGATGAAGTTTATTCCATTAAGTAACGGATTTAATGCAGAGAATCATTTGGTTTTATGGATTTACATTAGGTTTCACTCTTTTCCTCAGAATGAATTTCTGTCTCCAAAGAATGAATAGCCGGCCCCAAACCCGCTGCGGGCTGGGCTGCCCCAGCCGTACCTGGTGGTAGGTGCAGCGCGCAGGGCACAAGCGTCTCCTGCAGCTACACGCACCCACCCGTGGCGCGCACAGAGTTGAGTGCACTTAGCAAAAATAAAATTAAAAATAAAAGTTAGTAACTAAGTGAGCTTTTGTATATATACACACACACAGACACACAAATATATATATAAGAGGCAGAAAATAGAGAGTTGGGTAATGAAAAGAGTAATACATATTTTATTTTCCCTCTCTCCCTGCGTAGGAAAACCAAAAGAGTGATTCTGCAGTAGCAGGCAGTGCATAGCAGCAGACATTGGTATCTAAGGCCTATAATAATTTGTCTAATTTAGTTATGGCACTACATTCATAAATATGAGCTCCCAATCATTTCTCTGCATTAGGGGATGTGTGTGCCTCTCCCATTACCCCCCCAGTCGCTGGAAGATTTCTTCTATAAATACATTGCTGGCTCTCTCGCTTATTCGTTGTTCTGAGGAAATAAAATAATAATATACCTTGCACTTTAAAACTTTGTTTATAAAACCTCTTCATAAAACCACTAAAAGGCACATACGAAATAAAATCATGGATATTGCTTACCATCACGCCAGCCCTACAAATTGATTTTTCTTTTTCTTCTTTTAAATTGAAGACATCAACTATAGTATGGTCACTTTGTGGGAGTTCACAACTTTAAGTAAAATAAGCCTGCCAGCACTTACTGATTCATAAGCACTCCGTGCCGGTACATACCTTGGCATTTAATAAAATTAAATAGCCCAGGCCAAATTACGCCATCAGTTTTTAATCAGTACACGAGCCAGTGTTTAATAAGGCTTTCAGCATCGCTCATGGGGGCCAGGATGCTGCCTGCTTATCCGTGAGCCTCTCCCAGCCAAGCAGGCACTGGCAGAAAGGCATCTGCCCTCTGAGGATGGCAGATTTCAGTTTGGGAAACACATCATATGCTGCTTTATCCGACATACTTGATTTTTATGACATTTCTTTTTGAGGTCTAAGTACACTAAAACACCCACGGATTTTTCCAAGCAAAATCCTCATTAAAGCAATTTGCTGGTAACCAAAGAGCTGCAAGTAGTTTACAGAGACTCTCAGACAGAAATGTGGACGCCTTCGTGTCTTTCAAGAGCTGTCAAAAATGCAGGTCCCCAATGGGGCTGTGAAGGAATGGGTTTTTAGAACTTCCTACTTTGTTTTTTTTTTTTTTTTGCTTTGTTTCTGTTTGGGAGCAAAACCTAAAAATTTTTAGCAAAGAGCGTTTTCATGTTTTAACATTTACTTACCGCTTTAGCATAATACTTTGCATTTAGACAATGCGATACAGACTTTTTGAACAAAACAAATTCTAAAAAGAAAAATGGGAACGTTTCTTTGGTTGGATACTAAAATATGTTTGTTTTTTTTTTTCAATCAGTAACACATTTTCTTCTGCTTTATTTGTGTGCTACAACTCTATTTTTGCAGGCAACGGGCACTGCCAAATCCTCCTAACCAGATTTTTCCTAGATCCGCGTTCACTAGAGCAGTTTCAGCCAAAAGAGGCAGGGGAAGCGTTCTGGGTGCTATTTTGCAGTTGTGCTTAGCCCCTGCGGGAGCTTCACGTGCTGGGTTTGTCCCCTCGGGGGGGGTGGAAGGAGACGGCAGCCAGCCCCGCTCCAAAACAACATTTGTTCTGCGAGCCGCACTTTGGCTGCTTACCCTGCGTTTTTGTTTCTACCCTCTACATGACAACTGTTGAGTGGAAATAATTTTAAATTAGAGAATGAAATTACCAAAACACGCTTGGAAAAATATCCACAAATATCTCCTACATATTTTTTTATTCTGCAAAGATTAATGTATGAGAAGTGATTAATTCAAGCTTTACTTCGCAGATGATCTCTCAGGCCTAACAGCGTACGCTCACAGTCAATATTTTGCAAATGTTTTGATTAATAAATCTTTATATAGCCCGCTGCAACTTTGTAGATTTAAATTGATCTTGCACTATTCGGGAAGCATACTGATTTTCCCTGCATGGTTTCCTGACTCAGGCTCGTTAGCCCGAAGTAAAGAAAACAAAATAAATGCTGGTGAACGCAAAACCTTTTACTTTCACCGCAGAAACACCCTGAGGTATAAAAATGTCCGGCGGCGGCTATGTGCTCGGCAGAAGCTGCCACCGCTGCCGCCCTCCCCCTCCAGCCCAGCTCAGCCCCCGCAGTGCCCGCGCTGGCTCTGGTCCGGGCCACCAGCTGCTCCCTGAGCAAACGCATCGGCAGGCGCCCAGCACCACTTCCACCCCCTCTGACCGGGTTTAGAAAATACAAACCAAGAGCCACCAGCCCCCTGACATCGCCCTCCGTTAGGGGCACGGCTCAGGGATGAGGACAGCCCTGGAGCACCCACAGGGATGGGACAGACTTCTCTGCAAGCTCTCCAGTTAAAGATGTTCATCTTTGATGCTGGAGAATGAGTTCGTTCTTGCTTTGTTGTTTGCTTTGACTTTTGTTTAATGCCACAAGTGCAGCGATTCACCTCCTGTTTGTAAGGGCTTTCAAACAACCTTTGAGCACGAAGGGGCCGCGGAGGCACGGATGGGCTGAGCTCGCTGTGGGGGCTTGGTGGTAGCCAACTGGGCTACCAGCCCCACCTCCTCCACCAGGTTTGCACAGGGCCAATGCCACCCCACCACACCTGGACGCTTCTGGCGAATGTGGGTGTCAGAGCTGTGTTTAGATGAACACCGCTATTGTCCGGCTATTGCGGGAAAACTCCTTCGTTAATAAACTTGGTCTGAGTCAAGCGACCATGAAAGTCTTGTGGGATGCTTCTGTTAAGGAGAGAAACCAAGCAATATATCTCTTCGGAAATACCCTATCACTTTGGGGAAAAAAAAATAAAATAAAAAGGTTTCTGGCTGGTTTCTGATGCACAACAGGATCAAACGCTGGAAGCCACTTTTTCTCACAGCTCCACATGTACCTCCCATTGCCTCTAATTCTCTTCACTTTCTTTCTCGATCGTATTTTCAGTCCCCTCACGCACTCCTCTGGACTGCTTCTTGTCTCTTGTCCGGGCACTTCCGCAAACATACGTGCAGATCCATAGAAGCCCTCAACCTATAACTGAAGAAACTTCTGGGACAGGGCGGTGCCAATAGCTCTCGAACAGCAGGGTGTTTTCACTGAACAGCACTGGGTTTTCTTTGCGGATCCCTATTGTTTCCATTTTTTTATGAATAAAAGAAGGGCTTAGCAACTCCTTTCATCTATCCAGACTGAAGTTTGGGTGTCACATCCAGTGACTTTTCTAAGGTTTTACCTTGGTCTGATTCTTGGTTATAGAAATACAACAGGCACCATAATGCTACGTTTAATGTATCCCCAAAAGAAAGAAGTACACTTAGGCTATACTGATACTGCAAAAGGTGTCATTTTTTATAAAGAAGTCACCAGAAAAGCACTCAAGTGCCAGATAGAAAGCTCAGTATCATTTTTTTAATAGTAATGGAGTATATTAATGAGTAAAAGTTGGACCCCAGCATTATAACTCTTCCAGCACATATTATCGTTACATGCATTTCACATTATTACTAATTTTGTATTCAGCTTACCAGGACCATTAATTCCGATTTAGTCTGCAGCTGAATAAGCCAGATTGCTTAAGAAAATAAACGTCTCTATTACTTTTTATAGTGTTGAAATTAATTTACAGTTCCAGATTGTGATAACTAAAATTGAGAATTAAAACTATATTTGCTACCTGAGATTTCCCAGAGATTAGCATTCACGAGGCTGTAAAAATATTAACTACTTTACATAATGCTTGCAATATTTCTAGGGTTATAAAGCATCTTCCCTTAGCTCATTTTAATTTATTTAGCATCTATCTCTTTAAGCCTTCCTTTTAGCATATTCACACCACTGGAAGATTAGACTGAGATTATTGCATTAAGAGAAATGCTATTTACAATGATGGCATGTAATACAATATGTATTTCCAGGGGCTTTTGAAAGGCATGGAAATGGAAATTTTAATGATGTCTTTAAGGGCTCTCAGGTTGCCTTTGTGCTACAAGAAAAGTTGAAGTTGAGTAGAATTTTTGAAGCGGAATGGCATCAAGTCAACAGTGGAGTAGATAAAACCTTTATAGGAAAAGGAGAACTCAATAAAAACACACAAAAAAGCAATGTTATTTCCGGATTAATCTCTGAGAAATCATAAGAAGCACAGAAGGCGGGGGGTGTCAGGGAGCTGGACTCTTCAAACCAAGCCAGTGGACCCTGTAAGATCCTTCATGATTCTCTGGTAGTTGTTTCAGTCTCCTCTGAAAAAATCACTCCATGCCTTCGGCTGTCAGCGGGGTGGGGTGTGCTACCCTTCCTCACCTCTACTACCCTCCTCTGCAGCTCCATGCACCCAGCATCGGTACCTTTACTGAATGCCCCCGGTTATTTCAGGGTGAATGCATTAAAAAAAAATCACAATTGCTACCCAAAACAGGCAATAATTTTAACATTTCTGTATGTGGGGCTTTTTCAGCCTTCAGTGTGTACCCAAGCCGTCAATCCTGCCTGTAAGGAATACACTTCTTGAATGAATGAAAGCCCGAGCTCCTTATACAACTGGTTGATACAAGCAGCTGAAGCTTAAAGAAAACTATCAAATTTCATAAGAAAATTGGGTGAGTTGGGCATGGTGTCATTGTAGGATTAGGTTGTCAGTCGATAACATCTGTTCTAATATGTCCCTGGTAGAAAGAGGAAAATAGGATTTAGATTTAAATCCATAGATTGAACAAAAAGCAGAGTAGCAGATTCATAGCTAGCAAGGCGCAACCCTTCCTTAGAAGTTTTGGTAAATTCTTGCCTGGTTTTGATATTTATCGGTTTAATGAAATATCTACTTAATTGTATCTGTCTGCAGAAAGTTCAGAACTGACGAACCACGTAGCAGCTCATCTAACCTACTGCTGGATTCTTTAAACTTTAATTCTGATTTGAGTGGTATAGATGCAGTAATTGGAAGGACATTTTGTCGAGGGAGCTGCTACGAAAAGCTCTCCAGTACTGTTAGGCCCATGTGTGATGGTAAATCATTTTGCAGATGTCCCGCAAAAAGAATTTTTTTAAAAAAGTTTCATTGCTTGACCATCCTTTCATATAGACATCATTTCCTTTGGGTACCACTGGAGAAATCGTGTTTCCAAAGACATTTCCTTTGCTTACATTAATACTAATTTTTATTATCTCAAATTGGAGGGGTTTCTGTAAGGGATTTTAGGACGATAGCATCTCAAGCTGAGATTTCAACAACCAAATTCATACTCTGAAACCACAGAAATAGCACTGCCTCAAGTTTTCATTAAAAAAAAAAAAAAAAGAAAGAAAGAAAATATACTGTTCTTAATTCTGAAGGCTAGAACCCAAATGCCTGAGTGTCATTTTATGAAAATTGCCCTTACATCATGAGTGAGTCTCCAGTGTTCCACGGCTGTGCCTTTGCAATAATGGTTTAAAATGGAAACATTTATTTTTCCCCAGTTTTTAGTAGCTACAGAAGAAGCAGGGGGCTAATTACCAATACTGAGCTGCAAGGGTCAGATCGAGAGGAAAAAATGAAACTAAATGTTTCAGAAAATAGGTAAAGGATCCTGCTGTGGCAAATTTGGATGATTTAGCCTAGTACTGTGGGTTTTTTTCCCTGTAATCTGTAAGTTATAGTAGAGTCAGTGCTCTTAGGCTATCGAGCTGGAACTAGCAACTGTATGTAGAGAGACACAATCAGAACTGGACAAAACGTTATTAAAAGATTGAAGGGTTATTTTCCCATTAAAAACAATACATATTTAAATTTAAATACATATAAAATCAGAAGCTGAGAATACAGCTATATATTCGCAGTAGAAATACACTTCAGCTATTCAGCAGCAATGATACACCTTCAATTCCTATTGCTCTTTTATTGCAGGTAGGATGTCTGCTTAAAGAGAGGTATCCAAAGTAGGTCATTGAAAGAGGAAAGGACTGAGTTTAAAATTATTTTCTTAGTAAGTTATGTTTCCATGTCATCCTAAGATCCTGGCAGGGGAAACTATGTGGGACTTGTACTAGTCTTTTGAAGATGGCCCCATTGTCACAGTATTGTCTAGTACAAAGGGCAAAATGAAAAAAATTGCCCAAACCTTCGGATGAGTCAGAAGAGTGAGCCCTTGGGCTTGAAAAACATAGGTATAAAATCATTGAAAAGCACTGTGGGGCTGGGCGAGCTGCCTTATGAGTCTGAGCCCAGCCGGCGCGGCTCCCCATGTGCTACGTCCTGGTCCGCCTCCCTGCACCTCTGTCACTGCAGCTGCTGGGGAGGTGCCTCCTGTAGACCTGAACAGAAAATCCTGAATTGCCTGATTAGATCAATTTTGACAGAGCCTAGAGCAGTCGTAGAAGATCAGCACAGTCGTTGCAGGACATCTGAAGGCCTGGTTACCCATTTCGTGTTACGCAGCACTGTAGGGCTGCAAGAGCAGATGGCATTTAGCTCCAACTCTCAACTGGAAGCCCTTAGGCTGCCAAGGTACATTGAAGACACTGGCACACAGAAAGCTTGCCAGAAGTGTGTGGATACTGATTTAGCTTCTAGAAGAAAGCTTTAGGACCCTTCCAGACTCAAAAATTAAATAGTTAAGACCACAGAGGAGCACCCTCCTACCTCCTTGCCAGGGAATTGTGCTTTGCCATGGGTGTCATAGCCAGATCCGTTTAATCAGATACCAGAAAGCAATGGGCAATTCCCAGGCATAGCACTGGTGGCATAAATGAGATTAAACACCCACCCACATCAACAAACTTAAAGCAAATGGAAAAGTGGGGAAAATCAGTCCTCACGGCACACTGGAATCTGGGTAATTTTTTGGTTTTCCTTTCGCCTTTCTAGAGAACACTGAGTAAAAGGTCTCCTTCATTACGATCGGTTCGAATGTAGCGGCTCACTGCAGTCATAGAAAGGCAGGCACTAAGAAGTCCTCAGAAGAAATAAAGAAGTTGAGAAAATCATTTTATTGCCTGACAGAAGGGGAGGCTGCCTTAATTTTGTTGTCACTGGGAGTCTAAATGTATAAGGACAGCTGCTGTGCTCAAGCAACAATGCAATCAGTTAATGCTTTCAGCAGGGAGACATTAGCCGTTTCTCCCTCCTGCCAGGCAGGGAGAAACAAAGTTTACCAAAAAAAAGAAAAAAAGGAAACTTTTAGACATTTTTTTGTCTTTTTCTTCGTGTGCTCCTTGGAGCGGAGGGAGGACAAGGACCACACCAGACCAGGGAACGCCTTCCAGGATGTTCCCATTACCGCATTTTGGTGGTGGTGTTCCGACGTGTACGTTGGCCATCGCACATTTTCTGAGACAACTGCAGTAAAGCCACATAATGACTATTATTAAATAGCATGCAGTAAGGAAGAGATAGATTGTCACCAAAGTTACTTTTGTTATTGACCAAAAAAGATCAAACAGTAAAATGTGGAATAAGATATAAAATGAAGCTGTGAAACCAGGAAGAAGTTTGCCCTACATAGTGATGAAATTAGCATAAACAAAATGAAGGCATTTGCTATTTTTATATTCACAATTTGAAATGAAGCAGAACAAACAAGAAACTAAAACTACATGTAAACTCTACAATGTGTTTCTGCCTCAGAGCTGTAATAATGAAGGCTGCTTCTAAAGGAAAAACCTTCAGTACCTGCATATGTTTTACCTTTAAAAAGTTTTGAGGTGATAAAAAGGAGAAACAAAGGAGCCTTATCATGGCATAATGATCTATTTTCAGGCATTTCACAAAGAACTGGAATGAGCACAACAGGACAAGAGGAGAAAGGAAGAGGGGAAAGAGAAGAAAGAAAAGAGATAAAACCCATTCATGTTAGGCACAACCATTAGTCATTTCAGATTAGGGACACAGAATCATAGAATCGTTTAGGTTGGAAAAGACCCTTAAGATCATGGAGTCCAACCATTAACCTACACTACCAAGCCCATGGACTGGTTTAAGAGAGGATGCACTGGCATTTTGAGGACCTCAGTTATATTTTTAGATCTGCAACAGAGTTTGCTGGGCTCTTTCACAACCCACTTAGAACTGGGTTTTCAGAAATGCAGGTTTCATAGTGCCATCTATGTTGGCCCAGGCAGTACCAACACCATGGGCTCAGGGTGCTGTCGGGACCATCAGAGATGTCACTTTCTTCCACCACTTTCTTCCAACCCCTGCACCAGTTTCATTCCCCTATGGGCAGGAGGAACAACAGCTAAATATTCACTGCATGAGCAGTATGAAAGAGTTGAGATTTCGTCTCCAAAATGTCTTCATCCCCCTAAGGACAAGTGAAGAATAGGGCAACATGGGAATCAGGAATGGGAGCATATGGGAGATGAATAAAGAGGAGACCATCTTCCTCAAATCACTGAATTCCTTTGATCCAGCTTTGCTTATGTAGGTGTTTTAATGATGATGTGTTCATTAACGAAAAAATTTGAAAATAATTAACACATCTGTAAAGGGTAAATAAGTTGAGAAACTAACTCAAAGCATAGATGGAAACAAGACAGAAATGGAATTTGATCAATAACTTGGACAAATTTTTGAATAAAGAAAGAGAAATCATGCTTTAACTTATAAATCGATACAAAAAATTATGTACTTAGTCAAAGAAATGGCAAAAATTCAAGCTGTTAATGACTTACTGTTTTTTCCTAAGAGGCAGAAACATCTGGTGGTGACTGGGTGTGTTATCCTCGGTATGGAGTATTGGGGAAAGCAAAGCAACGTAATCCCCAAATTGCATGTGTTATTTGGAAAAGTAGGCACCTTGAACGAACATCCCGTAACTAATATGTATGTTATTAGCATCCACTACAATGTATCTGAATGCAAGAATCACCAGGAGAGAATTACCACTTCTTATAGTTACGTGTATATGTGTGTTATGGAAGTTCAAAATTGTCTCAGAGAGAAAGGGGTGAAACTAGAAAGGAATAACAGTGACCCTAGAAAGTTTTTAGATTTTGGCACATTAAATGATGCTTAAAAGATTAGGATTTGAGAAGCACTTGCGATAGATACTTCAGTTCTTTCTCTGATCACTGGCGTCCAACCCGTCCTCACCTTCAGTAAGTAGTCTTTTTAATAATTCTGTTGGGGAAGCCTGCGTGGGGCTTGCAGGCAGGACGCAGCTTCTATCCTCTGCTCAACTAAGGTGCCAAAAGACCTGAGGTCACTCCTAAACCCAGATCTCAGAAAAAACAACGTAAAGAACAATGTTTTATAGGCAAATTGACCAGGCAAAACTCGGATCTTTTAGTCAGCAAGTCTGAAATATGATAAGAACATAAAAACCCCATACATTTCAATACAAGGGGGCAGCCTAAATATCATCATAAAGGAAACAGAAGAATGGTGATTTTGTTACTTTAATGCTCTCAGGCCATCACCGGCCGAAATAAAAGAATTTTCCTTAAGTTGCTGTAAGCTCCAATCTTGATCTTAGTCATCATTGTTAAATGCTGAAAGTTAAATATTTCATACAGATGAGATGAAAAGATTGCAAGAGAAACTGAATAATCTCCACAGACTTTAGAAAGCAGAGACCAAACCCAACCTAAAAGGAAATGAACACTAAAACTACATTGTTGATTAAATCCCTTATTTATAACATTTGTCTTAATTTCAAAGATTTATTGAAAAGGGATTTAAAGAAGATGAATTAATCTTAAGAAATGACAGACTAATCCTTTCTTTGGGACCAGTGATTATATGAAGGTGTATTGAAAACAGCAAAGAGAATGCTAGGTACTCTTGCTGGACACATACTACAGTTCAGTTTAGACATTAATCTGCAAAAGTGGATTAGCAAAGTCTGATGGTTAGATTTTCACAAGGGTTTTATGCAGTCTTGGGAACAACAGCTAGAAAGAATGCACTGATGTTGTACAGCTCAGAGAAACCACCAGGGAAGGGAGATGGAAAACAGATCTCGATTCATGTGAAAAGATTAAATACTGCCATAAAGTAATCTAATTAGTCGTATTCTTTGTTCTTCTTGGGACGTCTTCAGAGCTGGCTGTTTTATCCTTCTGCTGCTTTGCTCCTTTTGCCCCCATGGAAAGGGCTCTCCTCTGCACTGGGGAGGCTCCGAAACGTGGCCGTGAGTGCACCAGAAAAGGTCACTACGCAGATCAAATGAAGCCAGATATAATGAGACTCATCTTTAAAACCTCCTGCTAATTAAAAGACAAAAATCTGAGCCTGGTCATGTTTCCAGTCAAAACAAAGAAAGTTTTGCAGTCATTTCAATGGCAGCCAGATCAGGTTTCTGGTAATATTGATCAAACATCAAATGCAAGAGGAGAAGACGGTAAGTATGAGAGTCAGGAAGACAGTAAGCAGCCAGGACTCTAAGCAAAACATGCTTTTTGGATATTGGTCTGCTGATACAGTTCAGCAAACTAATTAAGGAAGATCTTTGGAAACTTACCCTTCTTAAATTGCTATCATGATCATAATAATAAATTACTGCACGTTTGTCGAAGACACTACATACCACCGTTGTCTTTCAGCGACTCAAATCCAGAGAGGGTCTGGCATGATCCAGGCTGTTAGGCAAGAGGTACGGAGCAGCACAGATCTTATGTGCCGGCTGGAGAAGATTAGGTTAGAGAGGACTAAAATGAGCTGTCAAATGTTTTCATTTAAGCATTCTGGAGAGGATTCTTAAGCCATTGAACCCTAAATATGTTGGGAAAAAAGTGGAGCTAGATGAAGACAAATAAATAAAATTGAGAGACTATCTTAAAACAGAACTTGAGTTTATAGCTAATGTAATAACACAGGGTCTTTTTATGAAAATCAGGAAAATATGTCAAAAAAAGAAAGAAAATTAACTATGACCAAGCAGAAAATACAGTCACTTACTGTGAGCAGCAGATATTAGATCTGAAGGAAAAATAATCTATACAATTCTCTTTTCTCCTGAATAAAGCTGACACACCATTTTGTCTGATAATCTGCTTTCCCATGATGCAACTGTATTCTAAATTAGATAATATAATCAGTTCATCCTGCTTGAAATTATTGTGTCATATTGTTGTGAACTGTTCAGGAGGTGCTACAGATCAGGGAAGTGTAAGCATGCCCATGGTAAATGAAAGGCTATCAATCTATTTTAATTAATTAATTAAAGCTTTTTCTTATTTTTGTGAGTTCAATATGATATAATAATTTAAGATGGTGTTCTAAGCAGAAATGACCAAAGAGACCTCTTGCAGTCTGTTTATAAAGTCTCTTGCTGTTGTTGCAGGTTTTGCTTTTCAGTGGAAGAATAAAATAAACATTTTTCAATGAAGGTATAGCCTTTTTGCAGTATTTGTTTCTAAGTGGAGCCCTGAGGTGAAGCAGCAGACTCCCAGACAAAGTGTCTGTTTCAAAGGCCGAGTGATTCCTGGCAAAGGGGACTGCAGAATGCTCTTTCTGATTTCTTCTGTTCCAGAAGTCTTATTTGTACATTAAGAAAGCAAGCTGCAACTAGAAATTATCCTCCAATTCTAGAAAATCTCCTAGATGTTGTTAGGCACTTCCATGACCTTCAAAAAAAAAAGGCTAATAATGACAGAATGGTACTTTGAACACAGATGGTAACTTATAGTTAAAAATGTTGAGAAAATGAACAAAAGAACAATTTTCCACCATTTTTCATAAACATTTTAGTCTTGCTGAAGTTTTCTAAAGAGATATTATTTAAACGCCTTGCCTTGAATAGCATCTTTAATAGCAAGCTGATGAGGTTTAAGAGGTTTAACCATTATATTCTGCCTTTAACCTCTGCTTACAATTCCATTTGCGTTATCTACATCCAGGTCCAGTTCTGAAATGAAGCAAAGGCAATAACCCATTGATTTCAGCAGGTGATAGAACAAGTCTTCATTCCTCTGGAGCCAATTTAAATTTTTGGCAATTTCATCTTAGTTCTGTCTATACAAAACAACAAGACTTTTCCTTCTTTCAAATAAGAGCTAAAGAATATACAAATGAGAAGATATGCCAGCTTCGGTTTCTCTCCTCTGAGGTTCTTTGAAATTATTTCCCTTGAACTTCCATCTTTAAAAAAGCAGATGACTTTAAACAAGCCTTAGAACTCTACAGAGGCATCTGTAAAATGTTTTCTCCCAGGCAATCAAAGGCAGGAGACTTTTGTTTCTCAAATCCTATGATAAATAAAGAACTCTGACTTAATATATATATATATATATATAAACATGGAAATCATGTTAAACTCTTGTCATCTCATAGAAATTCGCACTTGACTTACAGTTGGGAAAGACTTTCAGGGCATATTTCAAAGCCTGTTTATTTTCCCAGACTTGCCAGAAAACAAGGTTCTGAGGGGAGCTTTTGTGCACGGGGGAGCAGCATTTTACAGGGGTGGTTTGAGTGTTGAAGGCTACAGACTTCTGAGATGTTGATATGGTGCTGGCTGCTGACACCCGTAGTTGTGATAAATGAGGTTGGGTAATTGTCCCACGGAAGTAAATGGATCATCCACTGGTGAGTTAAGGTATCAGCCAGCCTTAAAGCAGAAGCTAGGTCTTGGTCTCGGATTGAAAATATTTGGGGAATTCACATCCTCAGTTAGTGTTCACTGGCATTGCTAAAGTGCTGACCTCGCAATGCATTTAAATAAGGGTTTCTAGCAAAGAATTTGAGGGGGTCTGCATCACATCACATTTGAGAAAACTAACAGGCAGAGAACAAGCCATTTGGAATTCCTAAACCAGCATCAGCTGGACCCCTAAAGGGGACACTTCGAAGGACTGTGCTCTATCTTCATAGATGAATTCAAATTACTTGTAGATTTATGTTGATTTGTTTACCCCTCACCCTTGGTAAGAATCCTTGCCCTGCATTAAAAACTAAATGAATTCTACTTAAAGTTTAGCCTTATTGATTTGCATTTTATATGAGACAGTAAATTAAATTTATGCTAATATGATACATATATTCTTCCCTGAACCATTAAAGGGGAGGTGGAGCTACACAGTGCAATAGTTTAAATAATTACGGCTGTCACTCACAATTATTCAAACTGTTGTGCTGATCAAAGTTCTTAAAATCTTGGATATAAGATCCTCAAAGTTCCCCAGGAGCATCCTGGAACGTCGGAGGAAGCTAAAAGTAGACTCTTCTAGTTTTAAATGGTTTTGACAGGTTTACTTTATTTTCATACTTTCCAAAAAAGGTGCAGTAAGGAACTAGAAATGACAGAATATTGCTTTCATTTCATTTCATCCTCCTATAAATAAGATCTCATAAAACTGTACATTAATATCCAGGCAACCTTTGTGAAATAATGATGCTTTCTCTAT
Source organism: Pelecanus crispus (assembly GCF_030463565.1). Taxonomy (NCBI): domain Eukaryota; kingdom Metazoa; phylum Chordata; class Aves; order Pelecaniformes; family Pelecanidae; genus Pelecanus; species Pelecanus crispus. Next base: position 48,426,854 of record NC_134649.1, read on the forward strand.
GAGCACAAAGACCTGTGAGTAAATCTGAGAAAAGTCCTGAGTACTCAGAGAAACAGACGCCCTGGATAGTGGTTAGCAAAGGAAACCTGTCGGACACCTCGGCACGAGAAATCTGGACTTACCTGACCAGAAAGCTGCTCCAGCTGCTTCAGGGCCTGCGATAAAGATCTCCACTTGCATGCTTCCAGGAGGGAGCCCAGCTTCGTATCCTCCGGGCGAGTCGTTCAAACCAGAGGAACATCTGAGAGAAGCAAGAGGCTCCAGCGTGTCTTCTCCTCGACTCACGAGCCTCTCTGCAGAGATGCTGTCAGTTCATGACACTTGTGATGACAGATCTGTGATGGGAACAGGTCTCTATCAAGCACAGAGGAAAGCAGCCAACTCATTTCACGCTGGGCACTGAACATGCGGGTAGCAATGCTTCTCTGTCATTTCCAGGCTTGGCTGTATACTTTTATGTATATACATGCATATATATATACATATATATATAAAATCAAGTGACCTAGAACTGAAGGATTCTACAGCACATTGCTGGAATGGAGAGTATCTAGTTCACTCATATTTCCACTCTAATTCAGTTAAAGAATCGATAATTTTTGGTATAAACAAAATAGTGTCTCTAGTATAGGTGGCATTATCTTTAAAAACATGTGGCTCTTTCAATGATGCAGCAGATCCTTTGAAATACAAAAGTAAGACCAAGTTATTAAAGCTCTTTTTTTTTCTTTTTTGCTCACAGTATTTTTAGCCTGTGGTTGCCTTTGATTTCCAGTACTGAAGTAACAATATGGCCATAACAATAGAGGTCACAGGAAAGAACAGACAAAAATCAGGTCTTAAACTGTATACAGGCAGATACTCTGGTTCACAATTCATCAATCCAAAATAGTGACCTCTAGAGAGTGACAGGCAGAGATATCTGCATCCTAATTCCTCCATCCCATTCACTGCAGGGAGGATAGGTCTTTGTGATGACAATGACTTGTATGAATAAAAGTCTCTCAGCTCAGCTCTCAGACTAAACTTCTTGCATGTTAAAGGCAAGCCACGGTATAGATTTCTGTAGTACTTTGCACCATTATGGTAATGCATGAATTTTAAAAAATAGCAAGGGACGGGGAATGGAAATGGGATTGACGCCAGCGCAGAATTCCCAGCTCTGAAGCACTTCCAGTCGGTGCCTCTGCTCTCTCCTTAGGCTGCGCTAATGACGGTCTGGGTAGCCAAAAGCAGCTTTAAGCCAAACTTTTAGTCTGAATCCATTCAGGGATAATGGGCTAATGCAAAAGAAGAGAATATCCTGAAATAGCTGCAAGTAGATACACTTCCAACGGATGGGGAAGGCTGAGCGACGGTCTGCAAAACGCCACTGAGTCTCGCACTGGATGATGCAGACCTGCAACACTGCGAAAAGAGATCTCAGTGCCTTAAAAGATAGACTGGAGCTTTGGAGGAGAATGAGGAAGTAATAAGATACCTGGGTATAATTTTGCAGACTTTGTTACATTTTAACCAAGTCTCTGAACTCCACAGCGTACACATTTTGCATGTCAGCCCTCTAGATTGCATCTAAATCTTTGTTCTGTGACATTTAGCATCACTCTGCTTTAGCAAAGGTTGTTGCTTTTTTTTGCCAATGCCTTTCTGACCTGTCTTTAAAGTCAGCACTCCCATCAGTCTCAGCTGACATACAGAAAATAGTGACATATTGACTTTTACAAGAGGTGACACAACATGAATAGATGAAAACTTGGCACTGGATTTTCCATATGAAAGAAAGTGTCAACAAAACAGACGGAAGTCCCCACACTTCATCCAGTTAATGAATTGCCATTGTCTGTGTACATGCATATATTCAGTGTTCAGTGGAATACATCTTCTGAGAGAAACAGATGAACTTTAAAACAAAATTAAAACTTTTAAACCAAACTTTCAACTTTTACAAAGATGAAAGATCATTTCTTAAAAATCGGAAGGAATTTAGTTAATTGATTTGAGTTGTGTGCTGCCCTGGAAGGGGAGAGTTGAGACGAAGAAACACAACAACTTGCATTTTGTTCAAGACTCAACACACTGTTTCTTCTCAGAGTTTCAAAAAGTCTTGAATTGTCCTTCTCCTCCCACCTTCTTAGAAGCAGAGGGTAACTGAGGCTGGATGGGACCTCAGGAGGTCTCTAGTCCAACCCTGGGCTCAAAGAAGGTCAGCTAAGAGCTCAGACAAGGTTACCCCACACTTCCCTGCACAGCATTTTGTTCTCACAAAAAGGAGGCATTTTTTGCCCTTATTGCCCATTATCCATATGCAGCAGTCCATTCATGTTCCCCAGTAGCCCCCAGGACTAGTCCGTGCCCAGTGACAACAGATAATCAGACCAAAAGCTCGTTGAGACAGAGGTGTTCTGCGAGCACTGGAGTGGTCCGACGCTCATCTACCAGGCAATCCCCTACCCAGCAGGTTACCCCTGAGTGAAAAACTAAAGGTGATCATTCTGAGGATAAACCAACTGCCCTGTGCTTTCGGCCACTAGTTTTGGAAGGCTAAATAAAATGGCTGATTGGGACTGGTTAAAACTTTCAGTTTACTAACTGTGGTGAAAGTTTGCAAAAGTGTCCTGAATTTGAAGCACAGAACCAAGGAAGTTCTAGAAATGTTTCTTTCCCATTTTTCAGTTTCTTTCTAGTCCCATAGAGCCATATAGTGCCGTCATACACTGAACAAATCCATAGCAAGAACACTAATTGACTTCGGCTGATTAACAAATGACAACTGCTCGGTGGTGCACTGAACGGAGTCTTAGCTGGCTCCAAAATTGCAAAATTGCATCTACCAGAACTGCCACTAACTAGAATTTTTTGCTGGCAGTCCCAATGCAGAGGTCAAGAAGCCTGCTTCTCTGGAGATGAGGGAAATAGCAAACTATCATGAGGAAGCACTCAGTTTTACTGCACAGTTGATATCTGGCCTCCGGGAATAGAGGTTTCCTGTGGTGCTCATAGACAAATTTTCCTAACAGCACACACTCTTTCAATAGTTGATACTAACCATACCATATGCATGTTATTTCCTCTCAAGAGTTATCACGCATAGAATTATTTATTGTATAGGAAAGTTATAATAAAATAATGGTCGCCTCAATGCCCTAAAGCTGTAGGGTCATTTAAATGCAACTGTCAGATTAAATAAAAAGCTACATGCCGCTTATAAAACTGCAGGACTTGTTAGATTAACATTTCAGTCTTCTGAACTGAGTAAGTAGATTTGAGAAATGAATCCACTATAGAAAATTGGATGTTGAGAATAGCATAGTGGAGTATTTATGAAATGTCATTTCCCCCTTAGAAATATAGACACTTGGAGCTGAATGTTTACTTTCTTATCCCATTTCAGAGGATGGGTTTGACACGAAGTACAGCAGACCTGCTGCAGCTCCGCGGCCCGGTGGCAGGGAGGAAACAAAGCTTTGGGGCGTTTCTGTACCGTACCACCATCGCACTGCAGCAACAGAAACCGGGCTCCGCAGCTGGGCTCAGACAAACAACGCGATTTATATAGCTAGGTTTGCAAACACTCACGGCACTTTTTTTCCCCATTGCTTCCTGGACGGAGGGTGACCAGCGGCTCACGCAGTTCAGTGGTGATAATGATTGCAGTCGCGCACCCGCACGGGCAATGCCAAGGGGACAGGGGGAGGGTGAGGACACCTCACCTCTAAACACCATTTAAATGCTCTTTCTAGTGCTCTCTTCACAATGCTCTTTCCTTTGCTCCTTTGTTTTCAGCACAGGGGATGAACAGGGATAGCAGCTGGCCCCCAGAAGTTATCACCAAAACTAGATTTTGTCATTTATCTACCTTTTAATTTTAATGAGTCACATTAGTTAAAACTGCAACAGAAAGAGGAAAAAGAAACCCTGAGCATCAACCTGCCTATTATTCTTTTGATCAGCTTGGCCCTTTAGGCTCATTGGCATGGATTTGTTTCCTACAAGATCAATAGCAAAGTCACCTATTCTGAAAAGAAAGCTCTTCCCTGTGTGCGGAGCACGAGGTTGTAAGGGGCAAGAGGTGGGGAGGTGTTTGAATGTGCACTGCAGAGCAGAGCCAGCTCCGACAGCGCCCGTTCCACACGTACAGCCTGCACCACGGCTTCCAGGTGGTTCCAATACAAATTTCAGAACTAAGAGTGCTAACTGTTTAATATTTGAAGACTTATTTAATATTTTAGACAGTAAAATTCTCCCTGTTGCTAAAACCAGTGTTGAAGCAAGATGGAAACTACCTGCCAGGATTCTCCATTACAGAAACCATTGAAAACGTGGAAAAAAATTTCATGTAAGCTGTCTATCCAGCTATACTGTAGGCCATCAAGTGTAGCATGGGTGAGGGACCCTTGCAAAGATGCTATGTGTCACTAAAGGTTTCCACAAAAGGCTTTGTACCTCTTCCAGTTGTCAGTGAGTGTCACCCTGAGAGCACAGTCAGCCATGGACTGCAGTTGCCTCCTGTTGTACTCCTCCTCCCTCTCAGGCTGTTTAAATGTATTTGGAGTTGAAGGTTCCCTGTGATACCAAGTACTGAGATGGAAAGAATTCCTCTGGACTTTTCCAGTTAAATATCTTCAGCCATTTTCATGATAGAGGAATCAAGGTTTGTGTCAATGAGCCTGTGTTTAAACTGATTTTGGGCTTGGCAATGAGCACAGCTGCATTCAGGTAGGAACCAGCAACGGGAAAACATTTCTTACATCCTGCATCAGCAACACGACACATTCTGTTCCTGCTAATTCTCTTCAATGTTATACCTTCTTCAAATTTTTAAATGGCTCAAACTGAGTCTTCCTGACTTCTCTTTCAGATTTTTCTGCAATTTCTTTTCCTATTGAATACTGTTTTATGCTGTGTGATCCCATCGTGAGGCTACAGCAATACCATGGCAGCCAACATGTATCTATGGTGACTGCTTTCAAGAACCTGGTCTTTTCTAGTTACAAACCTGCCCAGCTGAGCAAGGGCTACAGTATTTCACATAGCGCAAGACACAGTTCTTTGTGCTCTTCTCCCATTGCGTTCTAATCTGGGCTTATTATAGACCTGGCATCTGAGTCCATTTCACTTCTCCATTCACAATCTACAGATGAAATACAAATTTGAAAATGAGTATGTACAGCTTGTTCTTTGCAAACTATTCACATCCCTTTCATTCAGTTAGCTTCAAAAATCTATGGTAATGCCTTTAAGTCTCTGGACTTATTAATTGATGAGAAAAGTCCAAAAATTCATGAAAGAAAACTGATCTCAACTTCTTTCCCAGTAGCTTGTGATAGCCAATTCAGTTGTCAATGTGTGTTTAAAGGCACTGAGATTAATTCTGCTTCCGTAGTTAAATACAATTGCTTAATTCTGCTTCTTGAGCTCCACACAGGATTACAGTTATCTCTGAACACCTCAGTTTTAATTTTCCTTTCCTCTTGTGGACATTTTTTAACCATTTCACACATGGGGAAAGGTACCACACATTGTGAAGGTTTAAAACCTCTTTGGTCACACATGTCCCATCATGAAAAGCAATTATATTTTCTGAGCGATTTAGTTCCCTTAGTTCCTAGTCTGGAACTAGCCAGAAAACAAAACAAAAAGGAAAAAAACACAGTTCTGGAAGCTTTGAAGAACATCAGTCCTTTGAAGGAAGAACCAAAAGAAGAAGAAGATACAGAGAGGCACTGTCACACTTCCTTTTTATTCCATGGGCTTTTGTTTGCTTGTGTCTTGATTTTAGCATTGGATAACAAATTCTTTACGCTACTTTAGTTCATTTTTCCTCTTTAAGAGAGGAGGGAGAAGGTGGTTCAAAACTGGAATACTATGATTTGATACTCATTACTCTTCTAACAACCTGTTTGGCAAGACCTTGTGGTGCTTGTCAAATACAACACTATCCTGCCAAACAGCATGCGAGAAGCCTAGAGAAGAGGAGGCTGAGGGGAGACCTGATCGCTCTCCAAAACTACCTGAAAGGAGGTTGTAGTGAGGTGGGTGTTGGTCTCTTCTCCCATGTAGTTAGTGATAGGATGAGAGGAAATGGGCTCAAGCTGCACCAGGGGAGGTTTAGGTTGGATATTAGGAAAAATGTCTTCACGGAAAGGTTAGTCAAGCATTGGAACAGGCTGCCCAGAGAGGTGGTGGAGTCCCCATCCCTGGAAGTGTTCAAAAAACAGGTAGATGTGGCACTTCAGGGCATGGTTTAGTCTAGTCTACCCTTGATTCATTTAGTGTGGACTTGGTAGTGTAGGTTAATGGTTGGACTGGATGATCTTAAAGGGCTTTTCCAACCTAAACGATTCTATGCTTCTATGATTCTATGAAAGAGCGTGCCAAATTTTTTCCAGCTTGCCATACCTTCCTCTCACGTGTCTTTTCTTGATAATATATACTTGTGCATTACTCGGGTCCAGATCAATCTCCAGATGGAGACAAAAAACAGAATCACCCTCGCTAATGCTGGGGTACCTACCTGGAAGATGCAGCTTTCCTAAGTCACGTAAAATAGAGCTGGGCACCCCTAGAGGCAACACAACCCCCAGGTGGGCCGAGTCATGCTAGGACTACCCAAATGTCCCTCTACACCTGTAGCTCCCACAGTGGGTGCAGTACACAGTGTGCCACAACAACAGCCCTGCGCCTCATCGGCCGTCTGTGAGCAGCCTGAAACCCTGGCAGGCACGCGTGGCCCGGGAGCCCATGGGGAAGATGCAGTTCGACGTCCATTTGTGGACTAACATGTCTGCAGCTTTACTTTCTCTGGTAACCCCAGGCAGTGACTGCTAGGACCAAGTCACTATTTAGCTTGCCATTTAAAAAAAAAAAAAAAAAAAAAAGGTTTGCTGGTTTTGTTGCATGAGCATAAAACTACCTGAAAATGCCTGGTTACCCCCTACCATTATAGTTCAATGGAAACCTAACTGTTAACTACTGGCAACCTTAATTTCTATCTAAATGCAAAATGGGAACAGCAGTAAGTGGTTTCATGTTAATAAACAAATACACAAGACAAGATCAATTAGTCAAAACGATGTGACTCATTTGTCATTTACACAGAGCTGCAGAGAAACCCATCCACACAAGGATTCTGTTCATCATCCGAGGATTTGGCCTTGTTCTGCTCACAGCTCTTGAAAAGATACGTTTAAAATCAAACAACTCAACGATCTATGCATCCACTAAGCCCTGTTAGAAAGAATCAAGGGTAAGGTTGCTCGCTGTCTACTGGATGTATTTTCTTACATCTGAAATAGCTGCATTAGTCATCTTCACATTGTCCAGATCCCTGTGAGTGAAATACCAAATTGTCCTTCAATGATTCTCTGTTTTCTGATCTCTCTGGTACCTTTAGAAGAAGAAAAGCAATGAAAATAAAAACCCTGAAGTGGGGGTGAACAACAATGGATATTCAGGTGTCTAACTAAACTGCATCCTCAACGTTATGATCCAGTACAGTTCGGTCTAATTAATCTATGTCAATCAGCAAAATGTCTCTTTGGGTTGTCTTCCTATTACCTGCAAAAAAAGCAGGTGCCGTAATGTCCTGCTTTTTTCAGTTGCTCAGACAAGCTGTTTGTTTGTCTCAAAGTAACAAACCTGAGATCCAGACTGTTTCAGCCCTGCTGTACCATGTATGTTCCTTTCCAGGAGTGGCTTGATGAACTGAAATCAATGTGACCATCTTCAAAGGTGCAAAAGTGGGCCACATTCTTTCTGCGCTTTCAAAGCACACACATCCTGTGCTTTCAAAGAAAAAAAAAAGACGAGCTTGCTGCTCCCGTAACCACGGTGCAGTCATTTGATTCACCTCCAGACTAGCCCTTTGGTGTTATCCCACCATGCTCTTCTGCAGATTGAGCTAGTTCCTTTAGCTCCTGCAACTTCATTTCTATATAAACACAGAGCAGGAGCAGAAGCAAGCTGTTTAGCTTAATAAACAGATACACAAGGCATGATCAGTTAGTCTAAAAGATATGACTCACTCGTCATTAACACAATCCTACGGAGAGGCTCATCCACACAAGGGTTTTGCTCATCATCTGAATATTTATTTAATCACACAAGATCTGTTCAGCATCAAACCTGTGACTCGCAGGCAGTACTCTAAATCAGGGACTCAAGGTGCTTCAGCCAGCAGCATCCACACTGATTTTTTTTTTTTTTTTTTTTTTTCAAAAACTGAGGTTTAAACTTATACTAATGAAGCAAGGAAAGAGCAAGAGCAAGATCAGGAGGCTGGTCTGGTGGGTGTACAAACTCTGAAATAAGAACAAATTAATTTGTCCAGATGCATGGCAGTACAGCCACAGATTTCACAAAGCGCCTTGGCAAAACTATCCCAGCTGTCCTTCACATCTTCTTGGTGATTTTATGTGGAATAGTGAGGGGAAATCGCAGTTGTGTTGGTTTGATATTTCTTTTCTTATTCCTGAGGAATTAACCTGGTTTTTTTCAATTCTGTCAAGTTGTAGAGTCCAAACACATCCATTTTCACTTTCTAGTCTGTCTCCCAGGACTAGAGGAAGAACAGAAATTTCATTTTCCAAAAGTGAGAACTTTATGTGCTGGAAAATATGACACATTTTCAGGAAATTTTTGTGAATACTCTAAATGCTGCAGAAAACCTTAAATGCACAGAATCCCCATGCCCATGGATTTCTGTTGCCCCAGGCTATTGCTCTGACATGTCATTAAAACACAGAAACACAACATGCCTTGCGCAGGAGCCTTGGCGTCTAGCAAACAAGTCCCTCAAAGCCTGTGAGCTAAATGCCATCCACCCGCAGGCTCACTGCTAATTGAGAGAGCGGAATTGCAAATGGAGTGCAGGTCAGTGGAAAGGGAGTTTGCTTGGAAGCTGATTCCTCCAAAGTTTTCAGAGCTTTCCTGGAAACCCAAGCAGGTAACCATATTTTTGTGGGACCACAACAGGTCTGTTTTCATCATTTCACTGCAGATGAAAATGGCTTGCCAGTAACGAGGCTGCATGCTGTGAAGCATGGTGTGCTAATTGGGATGGGGTGGTGTGTAAGAGGCATTACTCACTGTTTGTAGGATGTCTGTTACCTTTTCTTACATCTATATGGATTAAAAGATTTTATTATACCAGCAGTCAGAAGACAAAGGCACGCAAATTGCAAGGTTAAGCTTTAAGATGCATCGTGGTATGGCTTCCTCGATATACATCTCAACCAAGAAGTGACTGGCTAATGCTGTTGGAACGTGTTTTAAGATAGCTTTAAGTATGGCGTCACCTATATTCCCCTACACACATCTACAGGTCTCTTTGCCTATCTTATTTCATTCACACCCTGAACTTGTTGAGTTCAAACCATACACTCTGCTGCGTGAGGAGGTCAGCGGAGCCTTCACCTGAAGCAGAGGTGTTTGGCCATGGCTGTGGTGCAGAGATCTGTCAGTGTGTCCATCTGCCTTTCTGGCACAGAGGTATTGCAACCCCGGAGGTAACGACAAGCAAAGCTGTCCTGGGTATTGCTGGTTTTACCAGGCACAGGGGCATGAACCACCACAAGTGTCCAAACCTCTCCTAGGCTGGGCACAGTTCTAGTCAGCAGCTCCTAAGGATGAGCTTTCCAACAGTCATGGACAGACCCATGCTATCTTGTACTAGGCAGGAGTGTTTAAAACTGCCCAACCAACACCCCTTGGAAATAAAATCGCAGTCATGTTACTGTGAAGGAGTTAAGAGAAAAATCTCATGCTGGTGTTTACAGGCAAAAGTAGGAGCAGAAAATAATTATAGCCTACAGCCTGACTAAGGGCATTATATAATAAGGGAAAGACATTTATATAGAACATCTTATTACTATTCCAACAATAAGAAAAAGAGCATGATTGATAGAGAAAATTTGAAAGGCCAGAAAATGCTTTAGGAAGATGGGAAAAACAAGTGAAAAATCAATACACTAAAATGTCCTCTGTTCCACTTCCTTTATGCTCTCAAAGCAACATGAACAAGGTTCTCTCGCTTTGACATCTAGAGCAGAGATGACAGCAAACAAGGCAGAAACTACAATACTCTTTGGGACCCACCTTGAATTACAGCACTAATAAAAAAAAAAAATCATTTTGACTATCTCCCTAGCAACACGCTTGCCAACTGCATTGAGCCATTAATTGCATAGTTCAACCACCACAGCCTATTTTACTGGCTTTGAGACTATCAAAGGAAGAATAAGAAACCCTGCTAACAGCATCATAGAGTATTCGTTTAATTAAACATAAATACAAGGAGAAAAACATAGCTGAAACCACACAGAGTAAGCTGTTGGGATATGATATTTGTTGTGATTATTCCCATTGCCCTCTTAGTCATTGATGCATCTGGATTGGTATTCCAGGTACATGCCCTTGTCAGAGAAATTCCTGACCTTATCTAACAAAGTTTTAACCTCTTCCCTGATAACACAGAGCCATTTTCTAGGGTCAGACAATTTGTGAACAAAGAAGAAATGATCAATCAGCAATTAGGACAGGATTATACGTTCTGCTAATTCTATATAGTGGGTAACATAGCCTAGGGGAAGATGAAAAATCCCAACAAACTGTGGTACAAAGAAGATAATTAGATTATTATCCATTATATTAACATTTTTGCATCCCTTTAATACAATCAAATTAATTTAGCCAGGTTTGGAAGAGCTCTGCTGGCTGCAGGAGGTGACGGCTTTGTGATTAAGTCCACAGATGCAGAAATGAGTTCAGTTCTTGGTCTTGTTGGAGGTTCACTTTGTGAGCCTGGGCTAACCTGTGCAGGCTAGATCCCATCAGCAGTGCCTGCCTCCCCGCTGTCATAAGGAGAAGCACAGGGAATCATCCAAAAAAGCCTTCCTGCCATCGCTCCCCAGGTTCCTACTACAAAAAGCAGACGAGAGCAGAGGGGCTACCGCTTAATGTTGCTCTTCCATAAAATTATTTGAATCCTGTGTCTGGCTTTCTATCTCTTTACAAACATTCTATTATTACTAATGATTATTTACAAGTAAACTTATTATTTTAGCCTTAAATCCGAAGGCATCCCAAGGGTATGTAGTGTCTGCAGTCTGATAAATCACTAGGCAGTCCAGCCCTGTGGGCAAGGCAGGCTCCAAAACCCAGAGGCTGAGTGTACTACTCCTAGTGCCCAGCACTTCTCCCCTAATGTGCCCCCATGCTGATAGACACATCTCCACTAAGCTTCAGGGAACAATTTTTGGGTTCATCATGTAGAAAGCCTACAAAAGGCTTGTCTCCCAGCATGACCTGGGAAAGCACCTTGTCATACTCTGGAAAATTAACCAGAGCTCAAGAGTTTTCAGGGAAATGTCATACTAACTGCATTGCAAAACATTTATTCTGTCAATTTAAAATTTTGTAAATATTCTCCCATGGACCAGCAGTGGTCTAGATAACTAAAAGCGTTAACATGTTGCACTCCAGAGTATTGAACTTGTTACTGCCCTGCACTTTTGTCCTCCTTGTGAAAGTGGGAAAACAACGCTTCCTTCTAAGCCTTTGTTGTTTGCTTGGGTTGCATGCACTTCATGCCACGTAATTCGTCCTGCTGTGTGCTTGTACAGCACACAGCACAAAGGCCTGGGTTTCTGCTGGACCCTGCAGCGAGTGATGGTGAGCTCTTCCCTTGAAAAGAGAGGGGTGGCACCTCCACTGCACCCAACGGTTGCTCTGCACCCTGTATCAACAGGATGACACCACCACACGCCCACAAACCCATCAGTTTGTGAGCGACACTCACGTTCATGCTCCTGTCCCTCGTGCCAGAGCTGTGAGGCTGAGCCCCAACCCAGCGGGGAAGGACGTTGCTTTGGCCAAGCGTGAAGAGGAATGAGGAACAACAGCAGGGACTGGTCTGGCTTTACCACCTAAAGGTGAGTTTGCATTGATTGCTCCTCAGAGAGGAGTGTGGCTGGAGTCCTAATGTATAATTATCTTTTGGGAGCAGCCAGCACGGTCATAAATTCCTTGAATCTGTCTGAGAAACCGTGAGCTCCTGTCCTTATTGGGGTTTCCCTATAGGATCCCAACTACATTCTTGCTTGTGGTGCCAAGAGGGATGAGTCATTTTGCCTATGTAACCTCAGCTTCTCCCCCCCCCCTTGGATATTTTGTTTTATAGGGAGTTCAGTTTTTCCAGGACAGGATTTATTTCTATCTCTGTTTGTACAGCACCTACCGCAATAGAGCTACGATCGCCGCCGGGTTTATTACAGTATCACAGCACCACCATAGAAGTAGTAATCTCACCTTGAATTAAAGGACCATCTGTCCAAGTGTAATTCATTCCCCTGCCCACTTGGTTCCACAGTCTGTCAAAATCATCCAGGTTGAAAAAGGAAACCAAAACCCTTTACTATTAAGAGTGCTCAAACTAACTGGATCTTTTTGACAGAACTGGGTTGAGAAACAACTACAGCTGCAGCGTGGAAGATCTGGAGGGGCAGAAATTTCTGCCGAAGTAACAGTGATGGACACCGAGGAGGATGGGAAGCGAGGGCAAGCTCTTTGCTGGTTAAGCTGGTGCCACAACCCCCAGTCCCAGTACCGGGGCTGGGGAGGCTCCCAGCACCCCTGGGAGCTGGGATGTGAACACCACTTTGGTTAAGAACCGAGGTAGTGAAGATTCTCTTCTCTTTTCCCCAACTTCTCCATCTTCATGTTGTTTCATAGCAGAGAAAAAAGCATGTTTGGTCTTCTACATCTCTCGACTTCAAACTGCACAAGCATTCTTCTTACTTTGAATCCATTTAACAAAAGAGAATTTAAAAAAAAATTCTCCCCTCCTCCCCCCAAATATTCAAATGGACAATAAATGTCAAAAGGGAAACAAAGCAATGGAACAGACAGATCCATCAACAGGGAGCCCAGATCAGGCAGGTCTTTGAGCCAGCTCATAATTTCTATTTTTGAGGACAAATATTCTGGACCTTCAATACTGTCTTGTCATAATGGGTATTCTCTTCATGCTTTTTTCCTGGCTAGGGACATACAGCATTCTTTCAGCTTTTCCAATTTTATTAAGAAATAATTTATTTTTCCCTTTTCTATTCAACAACATCAATCAGGTTTTGCAGTGCACAGGTCAGTTCTGCTACCCTGCTCTCCTAATATACACAGCAGTAGGGCTTCCAGAAATGCCTAAGCCCCACTGACAATTCCCAGTAGTAATGTCTGATCTGTTTCAGGTGGACTGCAAACTCATTTCTAACAAAAAAAACCAAACCAAAAAAAAACCAAGAGACACCTGGAATGGTAACTTACTCATTCTGAGTTATTTGAAACAATCCTCCAGTGGGTTTGAATAAACTGGAAACAGAAAAATCTGTTTGAGACATCCAAAGCAGCTTTTCATCTCCTGTGAGCCACATGACAGTATTACCCTGAAAAAAAAAAGGACACTGTCGTACGACCAATTCTGGTTTAATACAGGCTGTGGTGTTCAGCGAGGGTGGCTGCAGCTCCACATTGCAACTCCTTCAGCTGCTTCTGCAGTGGGAAATGTGCTGCTTGCACAGGGGTAGAAGTTTGACTCTGAGAATAATTGCACACAGGTGCATTGAAAAGCTTAGCTAGAAACAAAAAAAACCCCTCACATTGCATTTAAAAGACAGACTCAGTCTAAAGGCACCTGGATATTTGAGGAATTCTGCTCTTTTCGAGATTATCTGAATCCACACGCACCAAAGGGAGCATTATCCCTAATATCTATGTCTTCATGACAGAGTTGACGACAGGTTTGAGGTGGCATCTAGCAAAGCAATACACAACCACTGAAGGTAGCAGAGCTTTGCATTTTCTCAGGCTGAAGCATCAGGTCTTGGCCCTTCCTCCTCCCCCCATTCACTTGGTTCCTCACTCTCATCATAACACAACGGCTGTGCTGTAAATTGGATCAGCAAATGATCCGAGTTAAAAAAATATAACCTGAAGGTTTGTTGTGCTTTGAGTTTCTTAATCCAGATAATTACATCTGTCCTGCTTACAGCACAGCCTCCAAAAACAAGTGCGATCTGCACCATGGAGACTGCAAGCTGCAACAGAAGGGCAGGCAGGGAAGGAGCTAACAGGAAAGGCTGAAAGCAGCTTTGCTAATGGAGAGAAGCATTTGTGCAACTTCACCCTGAATTTTGAAGCTACATTAAAACCCTGTGATCAGTGCAATTCTTAATTATTTGCACGTCGGTGCATTATGCATATAAACTCATCAGCACTTGAGACGCTGCTGTCATCTGCTCACTTGTAAATTTCAGACTTTTGAAACTGAAGTGGTCTCTCACACTGAACCCAGTGACTTATTAGAAAGGTGGAGATTTAGTCTTCTGCAAAGGAAATCAGCTGCTACTGTGGTCTTGAACGTTTCTGCAAGTGAGCTCTTAGTTGCAAGCTACCTGAAAGCTGCTCAATTCAGGAACCCCTTTCCCCATGGGGAGCTTTTATTTATTTAAAAAAAAAAATGCATCAATGAAAAATAATATTCCTTAGAAGTCCATGTTATTTCATCAGTAAAATAAGCTCCAGCTTAAGACTTTAGGAAAAAGCAAGACTCCCATGATCCTGAAGCCCCGTTTTCATCCATACCTATGGATTTCAGCTGCCATACAGACGTACTGCTTTCCCACTGAATACTATCCCACAGTAACAATAGGTTTTTAAACTATTTCTTGTAGTTCTGCTCTCTACCATGGTATCTCAGGCTACACATGGCCTCACCCCTTTTCCACTTAAAATCAGCCCAAATTCATCGCTGAAATGAGCCCCTGGCCCTTCCTGCAAAGTCCCACATGGCAGTGGAGGGATGGAGCCTGCTGAAGAAGCAACTCCATCTCACAGGGTGAAGTGCAGTTACGAACCACATCAGAGCGGGCTCTTTCTGCTAATAGCAGTGCCTGAAGTCTTGCAAGACTTCTGCCTACCCTGTAATTTTTTTTTTAAAACCTTTTTTGAATATGCATACTGAGGGGGAGATGAGCAAACCTCAATCTAAATGTGTGATTGTGAAGATCACTCTTTATCCCAATTCAGGCAATCGCTGCCAAATAAAAGATTTCCTATTAGCATACAGGAAGAGTCTTGTTCAGGAAACATCGTTTAAATATGGCTAGGTAGACAAGAAAACCTATCTTAATGGTATGATCTACCAGTATTGAACTGTTACATGACATACAGGGTAAGTTGCTTTGTATGAGGACAATTATTTGCAATTACAAATAAAAAATAAAAAAAGAGGCAAGACCCATCCTGTACCGTGTTTGCCTCTCTCATTTAACTTGTAATTGCTTTTATTGACAATTTCTTCTTACTTCCCTGGAGTACCAAGGTTATTAAGCAAATCTGTCTTTTTTGTACAAAATGATAATTTAACTGATTAAAACAGTTTCATTGTCAATACAATTTCATATGAGATTCTAATCCCGCACACCACACTAGGATTTTTTTTTCTATCTGAAGACATTTTAGACTACATAATGACAAATAGGGCACTACTGGCTTTTTTCCTTTCTCAGATTTTGCAACCATCTCTTTAGAAAATTACAGCTGTTGCCATTAAAAATGCAATACATCTCCCTACAATAACTGCTGTCATAATATTAATTTTTCTAAGCAGGTATGAGCAGTTTTACAGTACCGCTCGCGGATTACACAAATGCTTAGTGGCATATACAGATGTTTTAAGCTCTACACCTCAAGCCCTGCATTTAGGGTTTTCCACCAGCTGCCTGGGAGCCCTCAGCGGCACCTCTCCAACAAGGCAACACTCCACGCAGGGACTTGGACCTTCCGATTTCAACTTACCCAACAGTCTTACACCAAAAAGGTTATAATAGAAAAAGGAGAGGAAAGAGACATACAAAAGCATGATGATTTGCCTAAGGCCACGTAACAGCAGAGGAGCAAGCAGTCCCAGCAAGCTCTGCACAACTACCCTAATGATGGGCAGACGGGGGGAAAAACATGGTTTATGGCACTCCCTCCAACTTCCTTCTTAATTATGGCATCTCTCAACAGCTGCCAACAACTTCTCACCCCACTCTTCCCCAAGATCTGATGTGTCGATCAAGGTTTGCAGTGTTAATCGCCAGCATGATTAAATAGGGCAATGTTAATTCCCAAAGCCCTGTTCAGTCCCTAGCAGTAGGGTTCCAGCCTGCTGGGATTTTGGTCACACCAAGATGAGCAGTCATATCACCACCGTCGCATCGCTGCTGAAGTTTCAGCCTGATGCTTCCAGCAAGGAACCAAGCCTGGCCAACTCAAGGCTGCCTGGTCTTTGAGGAGCCTCAGCATTTAGAAGCCGGAGAGCTTTACAAATCCCCCCGGAACAACCAACCAACCAACTCCATGACCATTTTCTTCCATGCATTACAGGTAGCTATAGTGTTCTCCAAACAGAGACAGAGCTGTATCCACTAGTTCTACTTGGAAGTTTTAGTAGTTTGATGTCTTTCCAAATGCTGGAAAGCCTTTCAGGAGTTTACATTTCATTATCTTAGAAATGGTTTCTCCCCTGAAGCTGCAGGGGACACAGCTGGATGCTAGTTATGGCAGGTACAAAACTCAGTTTCCTTCACATTTTCTGATTTACACAAGACAGTAAGAAAGCATTGAGTCTTTGATGGTCTTTTTAACACAGGCTGAAAAAAGAGGGTTTTCAAGCAATCCTGTTGTCATCTTGCAATAGCAAGTCCTACATATTCTGAAGGTACCTAAAAAGAAGCTGCTTCACACACAATTTGAACCTGTAATTGCCTTTTCTCATTTTGTGCTGTACTCACAACTAGTATTTAAGCTAAGACTGAAAGAGTGTGGGGTAAGTTAGAGAAAAACCCTACCTCTACAATGATAACAGCAGGCTCCCAGAGCAGCAGCCACCACAGAGCCACACTGCCCACAGCACCCTGCTTCCCAGAACACCCTTTGCTTCTTAGGTCCCCTTAAATTTGACCATTAGCACCTGGAGCCCCGTACAGACATTTTGTAAACACCTGCTCAGAAACCTCTTTCTTCTGCAGCTGTGAAGTGCTCCTCAGCTCTACTACCTTTTTTTTTTCCCCCCAAATTTTTATTTCTGTATTTCTTAAAGATTAGTATGTTATTACTCAATTTTCCTTTTTTCTTGTCTATTTATAGTCGTGTAAAAAAAAAAAAAAAAATCTGTTTTTTGACAAAGTATTTAATGAAGGGAGGGGGTGAGCTCCTATTCAGTTACTCCAGGAGTTCTAGAAAAGCTCTCAAACAAGAGGAAGGCTTATTAAGTATGCTAAATGAGTTTCATTTCAAATTGAAAACATTTTATGTCTTCTTATTTTAATTCAAGTCATTAGCTTACTATGAAGTACCTGAATCTAATTTAGCTACATTTTCCTGAACTTCTGAAGTATTTTTAAACACTCTTTCAAACTCCTTTTTCTTTATCTAGGTGTATCTCATGTCCCATTCGTAATGGTCTGCCGTATTCATTAGATACTGGGAACCACCTGTTAAAAATTTGCCCAGAACAAATCCAGTTTGAGAAAGATAAGGAGGCATAGCTGTGACTTTCTGTGAGCTAATAGCTAAAATTTTTGTGAAAGGGTTTGGATCAGATGCACTTGAGATTTTCACCTTATTTTGAGAAGACAGAAACGTTGGTTAATTAAAATAAGAAGATATTTCTTTAGTCTCCAAAGAATATTTATAAATCACATATGAAATTGGAAGTAATTTATCACTGATGCTCTATGAAATTCAGCTGTATATCCATCTGGCCATGGTGCTTTAGTAGGTAATATTGCTTGCAGGGCACTTTTTATTGCTTATCTCTCATGGGGGTTATCTAAGTATTGCCTCGATAATGCTGGCAGCTCTATTTCACCCACAAAATAATAAATGGATCCCTTCTGTTTCTGCAGTATGTAATTCAGAATAAGAGGGGAAAAAACCCAAAACTTTATTCATTTGTTTCCTTTAACTTTTTGCATATAACCTCTTACAAACCGAAATCCACTGGTTTTGCCATCCTTTATAGGAGCACAGGGCTGTGGAGGGATGTTGGTGAGATGTGGGCTCTGGGACATTCATCTGCGTTTTATGCAGAGCCAAAAATAAAAGAACAGCAGAGTGGGGCTAACTTAAAAAAGGTGCCGGACAAATTTTTGGTCTAATACAACCTTAAGCTGCAATTCTTAAGCTCAGATTTGAATGAAAATATTGATTTTAGATATATTGATTTTAGCACATTCGAATGCATCCAAGAATAGAGGTCATGCTTAGTGTTGTCGATGAACGCAAGTACATGACCCAGAAATATTTAGAACTGTATTTTTTTAAAAAAAGACATCTAATCAGATAAGTTTGAAGGCCAATTAGGGGTTGTACAGAGGTGATAGTTTAGATAAATGCCCGTTTTCAAATTAAGCATTGCTTTGATGTCAAACAAGTCTGAAACCAATTCAGCATTTAGCAGAAGGGTACTGGCAGTATGCAGTACTGCTGTGGGCGTGTGGCTTTGCCACAAGTAGCACAATTTCACCCAATATTGTCTCCTTCCCTTTTCCTCCCATTCCATCCAGGACGTGTATGGTAGAAAAGGTAATAAAGGGAGAATTGCATGATAATTGCATGGAATGTCTTGATAAGAGATGTCAATAGAAAACCACTGTTGAGGCATGTGCTCAGGTTTGTGGAAGGGAAGTGTACGGCACATCAACAGTGACAGACTCTTTCGGGTCTGTCCCTGTGATACCACCTGGCTCCCGGCGCCGTATGGATCTGGGCTCAGCGATTCAGAGACGTGGCCATGGGATTCACCTATATCTATTGGTTTCCATACAAAACTCGCTTTGAAAAGCAGCTCGAGTGAAGATTTTTCCCCTGTCTGCTGTTCATGGGAAGGAATTGTTCCCAGAGGTCCCAAATGCTGTTTACTGTTTTTCCTGCTTTTCGATTAGATATATCTGACAACCTCAGTTGCTAGGGTTTTATTCCAGTATGAGCCAGATACCACGGTTATTCACTGGGGGTATAAAACACATTTTCCAAAAACCAGGCTCTGACCTCCTGTTGTCAATGAGAATTTCCAGTAAAGCTCAGAAAATTCAAACCTTCCATTTTGAGGGAAGTTATTTGATTTTTAATTTCTAGCAACTTTCAAATATTACTTTAATAAGCACCCACTCGCTTCCCTACCACCCCCCGAAAAACAAATCCCAGCCAAATATGTTTTTTCAAGCATTAATGCAGTGTAACTGTATTGAAGTCCCAAAACAATCATAGGAGAAAAATACCAGCGGAGCTGAGGTCAGATTTGCTCCTTTCCAGGCTATTCACTTCCAGCTCAGTGCTGTGGTATCAGATAAAAATAGATGTGCAATTCCTGTGTTCAACTTAAGATAAATACAGGGATATGATGGAATCTTAAAATCTAGAGGCCAGTGGCAGGGACTGGAAGAGTTAATGCCTCAAACACTGTGGTGAGGCAAGTTCAGGCCAGCACAGGATGCGTTAAGGTCGCCATAGCCATAAATCGGGGCCTGCACAGCCCCACGGGGAGAAGCGGCGGAGGGGCCCGGAGCCGGGGGCTGTGGGAGCACTGGCGGGCCCGGCTCTGAGGGCCGAGGGTCCCGCAGGGCCCCTGTGAGGCGGGGGCTCACCGCCGCCCGAAAGCCCCTCGCCACCCCCACAGCGGGGCCTGCGCAGGAGCTGCAGAACATTCTGGAACGAGCCTGGGGGCGGGCGGGACGAGAGGCGGGGCCCGGCCCAGCCCAGCCCAGCCCAGCCCCGGGGGACCCCGCGCTGCTGCCGCCCCCGCTCCGGGCCGGGCTCCCCTGCCCACTGCCGGGGCCCCGATGGGGGAGCAGCGCCCAGCGCCGGGGGGGCCGCGGGTGGCCTCGGCCTGCGGGGCCTGGGGTGGGGAGAGTGCTCTCCTCTTTCTGCCTTTGCCTTTCCTTTCATGAGTGTTTGGGTTATCACAGACTCATGGAATCATGGAGTGCTTTGGGCTGGAAGGGCCCTTCAGAGCTCGCCCAGCCCAGCCCCTGCAGCGACAGGGACAGCTTTAACCAGAGCAGGGTGCTCAGAGCCCCGGCCAGCCTGGCCTGGGATGGTTCCAGGGACGGGGCCTCCACCGCCTCTCTGGGCAACCCCTTCCAGAGCTTCACCACCCTCACTGTAAACAATTTCTTCCTTATCTCCAGTCTAAATCCATTCTTCTCTAGTTTAAACCCATCACTCCTTGTCCTGTCCCAACAGGCCTTGCTAAAAAGCTTGCCCCCCCCTTCCCGCAGGCCCCTCTCAGCAGTGCCAGGCCGCACTCAGGCCTCCCCGCAGCCCCCTCCTCTCCAGGCTGAGCACCCCCAGCTCCCCAGCCTGGCCCCGCAGCAGAGGGGCTCCAGCCCTCGGGGCATTTTGGTGGCCTCCTCCGGCCCCGCTCCAGCAGCTCCATGTCCTGCTGGTGCTGAGGGCCCCGAGCTGGGCGCAGGGCTGCAGGGGGGGTCTGCCCAGAGCGGGGCAGAGGGGCAGAATCCCCTCCCTCAACCTTAGATTAGAACCCACGGTGCTTATCGTGGTGCTTTCGCGGTTCGGGCTGCCTCCTTATTCCCATGAACCATTGACCGAGTCTGAGACTGAGATCAGACCCAGCCACACCTCGACTCCTCCCTGGAAAGGAGTTCAGAAAGCACGGGGGCCTGTTCTGAACAGACTCAACAGGAGGGTCCCCCTTATCCCCTCCATATCCTGGCGCTTTCCTAGCTCGGGCTGGTGTTCACTGTCAATAAAGTGTTTAATTGGTCGTTTGGTGTCGTTTCCCCTTAATTTAGCCCAAGGGAATCACAGAACCTCCACTGTCCTCTGGACAGTCCAGTTCAGGTGGTGACAGCCAGATGCCATGTTGCATAGCAGTGACACTGATTTACACCAGCGTAGCAGATGAGTGAAGAATTGCTCAGGAATGAGCTTGGCAGCGAGTGGGAAAGTGGTGGGATTGCTGGTGGGAGTTGCTCTCTTCATACTGTTATGTTGCTTACTGATAAAGTGACATTAACAAAAGTCACAGAACAGTATATCAGAGAATTAGAGGTATTCACTTAGGACTCAGTCTTTCCTTTGGATGCACATGAGCACACATATGCAGTAACTAATTTTACAAGGGATGTTACACGCTGAAGAAGCCTCAGATAGTTTCTTAATGTAGCTCTTCGATTGCTGCAAACAAATTCTGAGTACGTTGCTTTGAATTCCAGAGACCAATTTGTTTTTGACTATATTCAAGTCCTTTAATCATTCGATGTTCGTAAACATTTTTGTGAATAATTTTTAGTACGTCTTTGAGGTCGGGGTGTTCTTCCTTCATATGTCTCTACCACCATGTAAACAAGTGTATTTCCTGCTGTTTAGTTATTTTTCTATAGTGTCTCTCATCAGACAACAAGAGCAACCCGTATAACTCGGATGACCATGTTTCACACCATAAATAGTGAATATTCAATAATTTACGTGAATGGGCTGCCAACAGCTATATGCAGAGAGGTCTAGCCCCAACTCTTCATTGAACAGTTGTTAATAATAAATATATCTGTAGCAATCGTGGTCAGATCACGGCAATTCACGAGCAGAAAAAGAGCTCAGTTACCTAAATAATTTATTTGCAAAGTTTCAATCCATGAGTTCTAATCACAAGCGTTTATGGTTTAGATAAGAGAAGAAAAAAAAGATTTAGATTTGAACGGATCCTGCAAGTGGGTTCAAGTACCATTTTGTCAAAAGATTTCTGTGAATCTGAAAACAGCATCCACTACCATAATGTTACCATAGCTTTAATGATTTCCAGTGATTTTTTTTTCTTCAAAGATCGAACTGCTGATTTTTCATCTAAATCTCAGGTTTGGATTAAAAAAAAAAAAAAAGCTATTTTCCCATCCCCTATATATAGAAAAGACAAATTGCAACATAAAGCAGGAGAAATCTAATCTAGAAAGCCAGAAAGCAAATCAAAAGAATCAAGAATGTATTATTTTTTAAAAATGAGATTTATTAGCCAATCTCAAGATGTTATTATGCTGGATGGAGAAAAGTAGGATTATTATGTTTTGCAGTGCTGTACAGGAAAGCTTGAAATCTACAGCTATGCAGAAATGGAAAAGCACACGGAGGAATAGCCACTTGAAATAATTCAGTGAAATAGGAAAGAACTTGATCGCACAGGAGTTTCATGTTACCAGTTCTGGGAATTGATTGGTTTTCCTGCAGAATACGAAAAAGACTGGGGAAAGGCTTGAATTGTGTGTTCACTTTCTGTTTATTACAATTTACAGATGTCCCTCCACATCTCGTGTACTGTGTGGTTGAGGGTGAAAGCAGACACCAAATTGTCCATTGATTCCTGGGTCAGATGATGGATACGGACTGTGCTCCTCGGGCGGCACGTGGTACTTGTTGAAGCAGATCTGCTGCAACAGATCATGCAACAGGAGTGTCAGCTAACAAGGCTGTAAAGAAACCCTTCAACAAAAATACCTGGGGGGGGGGATAGGTTCTCCTACAAACAGTAGGCATAAAGGCGTGCTGACAGACGTTATTTGGTCTCCTGGCAATCCCATTAAATTTATTAATGCAGTCTAGATATGATGTGAGCGTCAAAACACATGCATTGCTGTAAATGCAAGTTTCTATTCAATTCTGTTCTGGCTGCATGTTCTAAAAAGAAAATGGAAAATGCAGGTGCGTAGCTGCTCATGTAGTTTCTCCAGGCTTTAGGAAATCTGAAACAATGTCTCCTGAATGCTGCCTTTTCAGACAACACTATGTTAACTTAGGAGTATGACTAATGTCAATACTAATGACCCTGTTGATCACTTAATGTGCTTCTTGGGCTATTTTACTTTTTAATACAATTTCAGTGTCCTAAATGATTGCTTTTGCATGTGACAGATTCACATACTGTAAGCAGCTTTACCTGCCTACAGTGTTGATGAAGATAAAATCGTCTACCGCATATAGACATGCCAGAGCCCAGTTCTCCAAGAAACAGATCAGATCAATGCTATATAAATGTGTTTGGTTTCCTAGAGGTGAGAGTCTGGGCAATTGGAAAGAATGGTCCATCAAATCAAACAGCACTGCGAAGGGCCCTCAGGTCAAGGAGTAGCCAAAAAGCTGCTGAACTGATTTATAGGAGAAGCACACAATGTTGTGTATGAATCAAAGTCGTCAGAGCAGATTTCTGCCTGAACCAAACATGGAAATGTGGGATTACTACAACACAACCTCTGCAGAGATCAGAGGTATCAGCAAGGCTTTGGGCAGAGTCACAGATGGATTAAAACTGGAATATCCCTCTTGATAAAAAATTTTTAAAAAGGCATAAAAAATTGAAAAAAAGGCATCCAGGAGAGAAATGCTGTCCAGCCAAGCAAGCCATCAGCAGGCCCCAAGGTGATGTGAAAGCTGCCAATGTGGTTGTGGAGATGTCTGCCAGAGAAGCAGAGCTGCTGGAGCAGGAACTCGTGCCGAAGCCAAAGCCGAAGCCAAAGCTGAAGCCAGGTGTCTGGGTCCAGCAGGTGCTGCCGAAAGGGGCGGATGGAGTTCAACGAGCAAAATTGCACCATGGCAAAGCAATGCGTGAAGGCTTTTCAACTGCTAGTGGCTACTTTAGTGATTAGTAAGGGAATGGGTTTTTTTTTTCCCCTAAGGCTATTAATACCATTAACAAAAACAGCTCTCCAGTTTTCTTTTGACTGTATTATGGTTTTGGCAGCAAGTCTCCACTTTAGACCCAGAAAACGCTCAACACTGCAGCTTGGTTTTCTTCCCATCACTCAGTCCAGAAGACCTGTTTTCCTCAGGGTAGATCAGAAGACATATGTCCTGGGACTGTCGAGAAACCCACTCAGAAATACCTGCGATTGCAACCTGGAGTAAGAGGAGAAAAATAATTGTGCTTTGGGCTCCTTGCCAGGGCAGAGGTACTGGTGAGGAAGTCCTTGCTGTCTTGGAGAAGGATGATAATGGGTAGAAAGAGTCTACCTCTAATTCCAATTTTCTCAGTGGACCAAATCATTCAGCCCTTGAAGCAAGGTAAAAAATCCCAATGAAACTCCAAGCACGCATTAGGGAACCAGTTTCTTCCACCCCTTGCCACGAGTGGCCCTTTTCTTCATTAACAGTGAACAAGGCAAATGTGTGCACCACACTTGCAAGCAGCGTGATTTGCATGCCTCTTGCGGACATATTTAATTTCATACCAATGATTGTTCATGCAAAATTGGAGTATTAAATTGCAAATGGAAGGTTTAATTAAAATGTTCCTTTTTCTAAGATCAATAATCTAGGCAAAGTAGTTCTACTTTCCATTGATATATCTGTTTTTTCCCTCATTTAAAGCAAACTGTGAAATACACTTTCTAGCCTATTGCCTCCAAAAATGCCCCAAAAGCAAATTACACCTTTGGGCAGCCTTTGATTCATCTTACATGTTACATAGAATAACTTGACATTAGAATACACCACAAAATAGCATAATTAGGCACAGTTTCATGTCTTAAGTTTTGAAAGGGTGAAAGAAACTTTTTAAGCTTTTAACTCATTTAGTAAAACTCAAGTGCTACAGAACAAATTGTGAGTATTTTGGTCTATGTAAGGCTTGATTCCAAACTCTCAAATCTCAGTAGAGCTTACTTTATAAAGTAACTTCTAATTTATATTCTGTGTTAATGTCAAGAAATTAAATCATAAATCTGGAAGCAATTCTACGTAATAAAGTGGAAACAATGGAATAAAGTCTGTCAAATAATCTCAATCAAAATCCATGAGACTTGTGCTACCTGAGCACTACTCTCTCTGCCTGGAAAACTTACAGCATTGTAGCATTTGATTTCTTTAAATTTTAATAATGCTGTATCACATGAGTGTTTGGGTTTTTTTAAATCTCAGAATCAGTACAAACCCTTCAAATTCATTTTATAGTGGTTATAAATCTTAACTAGGAATGTTTTAATTTCTGTGGGATTGTGCAAGTCCAGAGCTGGACTACAACCACTCTGGCACTTAATTCCCATGAATAAGATCCTAACTTTATGAAAGTTCATAGTGAAACTCTATCAGTTCATACATACAAAGATTCCATCTATAAATTCTTCCAAGATACTTATTACATTTTTCAATATTTGGGGTATTTCATTATGAAAACTATGTATTACATACTTAATGCATGAGAGTATTTCTCATTCTGAGAGTAAAGAAAAGGGCTAGAAATAATGTTTATCATACATAACTGTTTCAGTCAGTGTTCCTGCAGTGATTACTCTTTGTATTTGCCTTTGAGAAGTGTGGAGGTAGGGCTTGGGTATCTGCTCAAGATAGGAGAAAGTGTCGCTCTTCTCATCGGAATTGTGAATACATTAAGCATGAGGAGAGTTTGGGCTTCACTGCGTTTGAATTGGGCTTCATTCATTTGAAACTTGCAACTCAGTTTTATACTATGCCACATTATGTGAATTTACACTTCAGGTTACAACTTGGGGCCCATCATTCTTCATGTGGTTTGCAAACCTGTGCGCTTGCTCTGACTTATGCACCTGACAAATTGTAATTTTCGAAAGATAGGAGGCATTCTGAGATGCTGAAGTTATTCAAAAGGCATTACAAAGATCCACAATCAAAACGCTTCCATTAGCTACAAAGCTGATGCAGTTTGCTTCATTCTCTTCTTTAAAACTCCCATGCATAAAAAAGAAAATAAAGGTGAATAGCACAACAATCTACCATTGCAAGTCTCCACATTGTTACTTTAATGATGCACAATCTGTTAGCTATCTGAAGACTGTAAACAGACTAATATTTCGAGAAGTACGGGATAAATCATCCATTTAGAAGCACTGAAGAGAAAATGATGAAGCTCCAAGTGAGTTGTGAAGCAGTGACTAAGGATGTAATACAGCACAGGAAACCATCAATATTTGTTTATTATGTCAGTGTGAGAAATAAATCTGTTAGCTAATTTGTATTCTCTTCAGTTAATTCCACTGTTTCAGCCTGAGTTTTGTGTTTCCGTTTGAGTGCTACACAGCTGCTTAATGGTGCCATCAAGCATTCTGAAGTCATGGTCTCCTGGAGATCAGGAGACACTACAATGCATCATATCAATCCAGAGATTATGAAATAGTATGTCTTTAGGTGTCACTACAACACTTTGTACCTCTTTGTCTTCCTATAGATGGTATTTATCTGATATAGTCAAGATTCTCGACTCATTATGGGCCAACCTCTTTAGAAACCAATCCCAAAATTTAGTTATGCTGCAGTTAACAAAATGGCTTAGTAACATGTCTAGACTGCCCTTGTTTGGACTGCGTCCTTTCATTGAGCTGTTGCTTTGGCTCAAAAGTGGCCACTGACTAAAGCTGCATGAACTTGATCTACAGACATGCAGAGTTCCCACAGTTCATTTGTCCAGTGGAGATTCAGTTACTCAGCCCCAGTAAAACTGAACTTTGTGGTGTGAGCACTCTGACACTGAGACAGTGGTTTGTTGTTGCTCTTTGGTCCTTTTAATTTTTTCTTCTATATCATTTTTTTTTTCCTTGGTGAGATTTCCATTTCCATTTTTGAGCTACTAAGCTGATCTGCATAAAAGCTTTTGGTTCATGTTCTGTTGTCTGCTAGAAGTCAAAATCTGGATGGCTGTGTGCTTGTAATAAAAGGGAAAGAGAAAAAGTAGCATGTTGTTCCTTAGAAGATATATGCCTCTTGCTGTTGAATGAGCTGAAAAGGAAAAGTTGTTATAAGTTTTCATGCACCTAACTTGAATTCAATTTGATTTGCTATCTGGAAGTTGTCTTGGAGAACAGAGTTAATTTTTCTGCTGGTTGTTTAGGCCAGCTGACCATTTTATGAAAACTGGATCAGGAATCAGATAGCTCATTTAGTTTTCTGCTTCTCTCAAATTCTTCTGCCAACAAATATTATCTGAATTGTTTGTTCATGAAAGATTTCATAAAGGTCTTTTTAAAAAACTCATTTCAAAATCCTGCCATAAAGGGCTGCAAAGGTTATGAGGGTTTGCTTTGACTCCCACTACCATTTCTTCATTGATCATCTAATTTTTGCCACTTAATAAATGTCTGTATAACTGCAAGACAAAAGTTGGATTGATTCTAATCAACTTGGACTGAAGGTATTTCAGCAAAGCAAAGAAAACAAACATTGGTGTGACATGAAATAAAAATGGAAGGAATATTAATCTATATAAAACCATGTTCTAGGAGTCCATGGAAAAATGGGGAAAAAAAGGAAGTATTTTCCTGGGAAAATAAAAGGTTTTTGTTGTATTAGACATTTATTAAATGGTGAATTTCTTGGTTAATGACATTCAGCTGTGGCTAAAGGCTTCCAAATTCATATCCAAAATCCTTTCAGCTCCAAGCTTCAAAAGACTCTGCTTTGAGTCCACATGCGGGTAACTAAGTAGGGTGAGGAGAAGTGAAAGACTATGAGTACATTTAATTAACTAATGGATAGATATTTTTACACTTCAGTCAAAAATATAATGCAGCATGAAGCTACTCCTTTCAAATGGAGTATTGATGGACACTGAGCTTTGGTTTAAACTACAAATGATGCCTGTTTCAGAGAAGGCAGCAAAGAAGAAATGCTTAAAGATGGAGCTGGCTCCGAGGAAGCCACGAAATATAAAACGCTAACCCAAATGAACAATTTGCAATGAATAACGAGTTATTTAGTACTTTTTTCTTTGCAACCTGCATGTCAAAGGGGTGGGGTTTTCAATTCTTTCATTAATTGTAATTGTTTAATGAGTAGGTCTTACAAAAAAACAATGCTCACATAATCTGTGCATTGTATTTGCATTCACTGCAAATATTTCTTTGCCTAATATTCATGCTTCCCCATTTGAACTTACTGATTATACTGTCTTAATTTCATAAATAGTTCTGACTCCCTTGAAGAAGAATGTTTTAACACGATGAATTTTTTTTCCCAATTAAAAGGGCTGTGTCATTTGTTTTTCATTAATATTTGTACAGTTGTGAAATCAAACCTGTTAGAAGCCCAATACTTCCAAATCTAAGTTCACCTCTTAAACAACTATAAGTCTCCTTGAAAACATCTCCCAACAAGAGTCTGCATTCCAGTTTAATTTTGTTTTGGTGGAAAATGCCCGACATGGCTCTTCACACAAGGCAAACCTCTCCTGAGGAGGACAGAATGCCACAGGTACAGTTTTGGTCCAAAACCTCTGTTTCCCAGTGACCTACAGCACAAACACAGTGGCTTGCTCCTGCAGTCCCATGTGGACCATCACCAGTAGCTCCTTCCAGGATCAAAACCAACTGTGGTTAAAAGGGGTTGCTTCCAATTCTACTCCCTAATTACCTCAAAGACCCAAACTGTGGGATCTAAAGTCACGTTTCAGAGTCTGGTTTGTTGAGAGCTTCCCAAAACCACAAGCATGGCTACCAGCTTCTGGTTCCCTTGTTGCTCTTGCAGAGAGTAACTCAGATTTAAAACAACCCATAAATTGTTCTCAAAAATGTTTGGTAATCCTTCATATTAGGAAAGTTGAGTAAAGCGCTGAGGAAACCATCCGTCCGTCTTTTCCATGGCATTCAGTAGTGCTGAAGAGAGGACGCTGGTGACCTCCATACCAGACGGTGCAGCTGACACAGCATGGTGTGGTCTGAATCGCACACACTTTGCACAGAAAACTGACAACAGCTCCTCTCATCTTCTGGCCTTCTGCACTGCAAACAAAGACATGCCAAGGATGCTTCCTTCACAATATTGCCCTGAGACCGCAAGGAACGGTGTAAGAACCACTCCCCAGGTTTCTTGGCCACCAGTTTTTTATTTCCATCTCAGCAGGGAAGAGCAGTGCTGTCACAAGGATTGCACACTCTTCAAAGAGATTTGTATTGTGCTGAACTGAGCTTGTTCATACCACTGGGGCTACACAATGTAACATGAACAGGCATCCCTGCTCCTTTCACTTCCATATTGCACTCAGTCAATGTATTGAAACGTAACAGTTAAAATGACAGAGACCTTTTTTTTAATTTAATTTCACCATGAAAGAAAAAAAAAGAAAAAAAACCCACACTCAGCCCTTCAGTACTCAGAATATCCTTGACCTCTAGTTGTCTTTCCAAATAAAATAATTTCAAATTTCATTACTTGTTTTCAGATTATCAGGTGCATTATGCCTTCATTGGTTCATTTAAACCTCTGCACATTCCACAGAGTCATTTTAATGTCAGCTGATTTACTAGCTGTTAAATCTCAAATAAAGAGAGGAAGACAAGGACAGCTATGTTTGCTATACCTGCAATATAAAAGCATAAAAGCTAAAGAGAAGTTAAACAATAATTCAAAATTATGCCTAAACAGACAAAAGCAAAATCTCAAGGTCTTATCCTCAACTCATGAAAATCTCTGAAGTGCTTAGTAAGAAATATGAAGCAGAAGTAAACAAGAAGTGAACAATGAAACACAAGGCAAATAACAATGGGGTAAGGAGGAAACTGCCATCATAGCATAGCCTGCAAACAAAGGGATTAGAACACTGACAAGACAGTATGTGATTTTTATCCAATATCCTTCAGTGACGCGTCTGTTGGGAAGAAAACCTTGTATACAGTAAAAGCAAATAAATCAGTTCCAAATTCAACTAGTTTGAATGAAAATACTCATATGACGCTGTCTCATAATCTATTAATCACGTTCCACAGTTAACAAATGGTGAGGAAGAATGGCTACAAATACTCTTTATCCCCTATTTCCCTTGGGACATATTAATATAATCCTTTTAGGATGGATAGGATACAAAGAAATAAATCCTGCTCCCTCTTCCACAAGTGCAGGAAAGGCCATGGCAACAGAGCAGGCAGTTCTTCAGCATTGCTAATACGTGGACCAGGATATTCCCAACTGAAAATGCAATGGATCTCAGCAGACATCTGTAGACCCAGCATGCCCTTGAGAGAAGCATTTGGTACCAGAGGCATTGATTGGAAGCCTGTCTGTAAACTTATACTTCGGAAAATAAAATCTCAGTTAGGAGTAATCGGTTATCTTGATTCTTTCTCAATACACATCATCAGGAAAACTTCACCAGCAGTGCCTTGAAGGAATATTAACATTGTTTGCAAAAGAAACTTGTATGAAACTCTATAGCTGCATTTCTGTAGTACAATATTTCCTTGATATCTGATTTAATTGATGTAATCAAGACATTAACTCCATACTTTGACACTTTACGGGACGTATCAATTTGGTTTGGCACCCACTGAAATCAAATGTAGATGTCTTTCGTATCTGTGATGCAGGAGCAGTCCTGAAGAGTCTAATCCAGGCATTTACGCATGGAAGCAGAGGTCCAGGTTCATAGCTATAGACACCCAAGCTAGAAAACAAGGTCGTTAGGTTTTTAGCCTCTGCAGCAGAGAACCAATATAGAATCCTGCTGAGACAAATATATTATGGATCTGAGGAGCTGCTCTGTGGGTTCACTCACTGAGGCTAATCTGACTCCTGACTGAAAGTAAATCTCGAGTAAAGAAAGATTTGGAAGGAAGGTGAGCAAATATCAAAGAACTATGTGCAGCACTTCTGTAATCTTTTAACATTGATCTTTGAGGCATACATGATACAAAGAAGGCAGCTTCTAGCTAAAATTCAGTCTTAAAAGGTCGTTTTAAAAGAATCTATTGATGAGTTACTTAGGCCATTCTCTTCAAACTGGTAGAGAAAGTGTACGCCTGCAGTCTACCTCACCAGGCAGCGTGACAAGCAACATAGATACTTTTTCTACCCTCAGCCGTCTTTAATGAATATTAGCAAATCATTCATTCCTTTGCTGAGCGTGCATTGACACTCCTGTGATAATCATGATGTGCATAATACTGTGAACAAAGCACTGCACTGGAGTTTGATGGGCAGTTAGGGGAGAGTTTAGAAAACTTGAAAGTAATATTTCTCTAAGGGAATCATCACTGAGATAAGCGGTTTTGCGATTTCTCTTTATATAGGGACAATATTTTTTTAAAGATTGGAAACCCAAACGTTATTTCCACATGCTTCAATACTGTGCGTATCTAAAGCTTTATTTGTAGAGAACAGTTTTTATCTGATCTCACATAAAAATCACCCTTGAAGAGCATCCAGCCACAGTATTTCAACAAGAATCTTTGGACCTAAAATCTGCAAAACTGTTGTGTGCTCCTATCTGTTTTTATGTATTTTATTAAATATGTCTTTAAGTGCTGTCCAGTAACCACTGGGTCCTCACACCATCTCACTGAGATGCCTCTTCAGAATCAACAGTAAAGAAAATGTAATGTGAGCACAACGTATTTGCCTGAGTATATATAATTATGTTTCCTTGTACTTGCTCGATGTGGTGACTGTTACGATTTACCACTTAGCTAGGAAGTTTTCTTTAAGACCAAAAACTAAAGGCTTCTCTGCTTATAACAGATGTTCAGTTCTGTTTGAATGCATCCATTCTCTTCCCATCTTTGTGTACAGTACCAAACACCTTTCTCTTTTCCATAATAACAGCTACAATTAAGTGGATTTTAGCCTCATGATAAACTGGTACATAGGTGATAACAGCTGGACTGAGTGTAACAGCTTCCTTCTTGCAGCTAGAGAAGTTGCTGTAAGCACTTTCTAACAGCATTGGTTTCTCCCTTGGTGTTGATAATTGCCAGTTTGGTTGCAGTATATGTCTGTTGTTCACATATGTAAAATGAAACATTTCTTACATGTGCACAGTGAAGCATTTTTCTAAAATACTGACCGTATCTCCAAGCTGACTGAAGGTCAAATTTTGCTGCCATTGGGGTTTGGTGAGTTGTTTTGTTTTGTTTTTTAAGAATCTGCAGAACAGGAAGATAAGAAAGTGGGCAGAATAACCTTTGTGGGCCCAACTGCAAACTCTTTTTCATGGGTATGAATTGAGAGCAACTCCGAAAGACATTTTCATTTTAATGGGTTTTCATCCATCTTATTTCAACCACACTGAGTCCTGAACCTCTCTTGCTTTCTTTTACTTTCTGTGTTTTGTTCAGGGCAGAAACATTGCTAAGCCTCACTCTGGGTAGGTCATGTTGCACTGAGACAACTATCTTGTCTTCCCTGTAGTGAAGCTGAGAATATCTTAAGCTTCTTTATTTTTTATGAAACAGCAGTTCAAAAGTTCATCTTCCATAGACTTCAGCTGTGGTGAGGAAGAAAGGGGCAAGTCCTCAAGAGATAAATAGTATAACAATGAGAAACTCAAAGACAGCTTTGTCTAAAGGATGACTCCTTTTAATTAGGCCAAGATTAAAGCTTTGTTTCTCTCTGTCTTTGGAGGTGTGGATATGCAAGCCTTTTGAGTAATCTTCTGAAAAAAACGATAACAGAGGAGACATCTGAAGTCTGTACCTTTTGTTGGGAAGAGAATTTGGACATTTATTTCAGCCCAAATAGTCACAGAATTTGTGATGTAAAATTGTATTCTGCTGATAGACACTTAAAGTAATTTCTAAGAAAATATTATTTGGAATGGATGTAGAAGAAAAACTTTGCATTCAGTTCACCTACACGCCAAAATTTTTATTCTTTCATATTAATTGAGTTTCTGTTTGGAGTCATCTTTGAATCTGGGCATCTGTTATGAGGGGCAGCACTTGAACTTTTCTGAAGAACTTAGAGCTCTAATTACAAGAAAAGCTCTGGGGCTCCTATTGATTGTCTCAACAAGTGTGTATTTTTAAGGGAAAGGTAGGCTCCATCTAGTTTTGACCTCACCCGGATCCCATATGCAATTATCCTTCATTCAGTGTTCCCCCTGTGACACGAACCTTATGGCCACTCTTCATTACTTTCCAGCTTCCGTTCTTCAAACCCTTTTCCTACCACAAACACTGATCACTTAAAACCAGAATGAAACACAATGATGATGATCTAAACCAGCAAAAATTGTATTCTTTTTTTCGGGAGGAGGTGTTTGCACTTGTTCAATGAAAGGTCAGATTAGATGATGATAATAAGCTCTTCTGTCCCCAAAAAATCTCTGAATTAAGCCATGTGCTTACTGTTAGAACAGCATGCTGTGCTGTGAGACCTGGTAATTGAGAGCTCCTCCTTAAATAACAGATGAACTAAATTACCATGTAGAACAAAAGTCACTCATTTAGGCAGCCAATGAGAACCTTCACTTATTTTATATGTCATTTGTAGCCCTCTTTTTGGTTGTTGCACTTAAGAAGAGTGCAAAATATGGCAGATGATTATATATAATTGAACCATTTCCTGTGCTGACCTTGTACTGTTGACAAATTCTGACACTGGCACAGCAGATATTTCCACTTGCCCATACATGATTAATACAGCTATTTCTGGTTTTGTTTTAATCCTGTCTGCACAGTAGAACTGTCTGTTCTGTCTCATTTACCTGGGCTGTTTAGCCTAGATTCATTCAGACTCAGTTCTAAAGCCTAAAATCTGGGGCCTAATATTTCTTATTGACTACAAACTCAATAGAAAATGTTATATGTTTGGGACAGATGGATCTTTATGTGTCACATCTTCAGTGTTGGTAGAATACAGTGAACATACATGCATCATTAAATTACAAAGAAAGTAATATTTTTGACATACTATTAACTATAGAAGGTTGGTCAAGCAAACTGTCCTGCCCTATAAGCTTGTGCCCACAGCTAACAACTCCACACTTGAAGTAGCAGGCTTTGTACACATATCAAAAGTGGACATTTTACCTCAGTTATGTTAACAAGTACACAGCAAGAAAGATCATATTTCTTCCATAAATGTCCATAAATGCAAGAGTAGTTCTCAAAGCAGTATTTTTTTTTTTTTTTTGCATACAACAGCTTTATTATCTCAATCATCTCACATTCTGTAGCACATAAAGATCTAATGGTAACACATTAATGTTCACTGGTTACAGTCCAGAAATATAGCCTGAACCATGTTCTGATCACACAGACACAGCATGCACACATCCTCATGTTAAGCAACGAATTAAGTTGTAAATGATCCCAAGTTTATCCATGAAACTACCCTGACAATTGTATATTATGGAAAGAGGGAGACAGTGATGATACAGTTCATTAGAAAGGACGGTTCTATATTGAGGAAGCACTACAAGTGAGGCTTTTATTTACTGTTTACTTCATTTTAGAACAGAGATGTAATCTA
The DNA here is from genome assembly GCF_030463565.1 of Pelecanus crispus. NCBI lineage: Eukaryota > Metazoa > Chordata > Aves > Pelecaniformes > Pelecanidae > Pelecanus > Pelecanus crispus. The sequence goes on from NC_134649.1 coordinate 48,461,111, forward strand.
TTCATCATTACCCACCTAGCTATTTATTGTGTAATTCACATCAACTAACGTCTAATTCCTTTTTTCTCAAGAATGTCAGATTTGCGTTTTCCCCTAAAAACCCATGAGTGGATCAGTAATCAGAAAGGACTGGTGAATCCAGCCTCAGTGATGGGCCATGTAATTCCAGCATGTTGATTTGGAGTCTTCTGTAATTACAGTAATTAGCTTCTCTCTCTTTCCTCTCAGCAGGTATCATTATTTGGCATTTCTTGTTCTTCACGTATCTTCAGTTGTTTATTACTTCTGTCCAAAGTGAATTGTGGCAAATTCCATCCTCGCTCACATCAGAGTGGTTTTGTTCCACCACAATTTTAACCAAGTGATGCTTCTATAGACAGAAAAGGAGCTAGTCCCAAACTACTGGTCTTTTCCTGGCCAAATATGACAACATGTAAATATCTGAGGGCAACAGAGCAAGTGAGAAAGAAAATTACAAAAACTAGCAGATTTAGGAGTGAAGTGGAAATCTGTGCAGAAAACAAGAGGGAAAGAAAAGAAAGATCTGTTTATAGGGAGAGAAGACTAGTTGTTCTCTTCTTTACCCGATTTAAAGAAATGTTTTGTAGGCATCGTTTGTGCTGTATATCTTTCTTATCTTGCTATATTCAGCTTTGTTTGTCTAATATCTGCTCAGCAACTGACTGACTTTATTTATCTTCATTCCCCTATATAGTCTCTGTAATAATCCTTTTATATTATTTATCTTTGTTTGACTTACATTTCCTTAGCAGTTTTCCTCTGACGCTGTTCATCTTCATTCCCCAAATATCCACTAAGCAGTAGATGTCTGACATTGCTCAGCCTGGATCTCCTCACTCGCAGTCAGCAATAGTTGCCTGAAGCCATCCTTCTTCATTTGCCTACCACCCAACCAGCCATCTCGTAGCATCGCTTATGTACATTAGAAACCATCATCTAACAGAGTTCAATATCTTTTCACTTCTCAGTACATCTAGCAGTCATCATCTGGCACCATTTGCTTCAGTCTTCAGGAGTGCTCCAGGATTATTTGTCTTTATCCCGGACCGTTCAGCAGGCAATCATGTACAGCCCTGCCTCAGGCTGCCCTGCCATGCCAGGGATATTCCTGCTCTGAATGTGCCACCTTGGGTTTCCACCTCCCCTGAGTTTTCCGCTGTGAAACCTGGAGGCCTGATTCTGTTAGACAGGCCCTTTGAAATGTGTATTATCCTTGTAAAATAACTACATGTAGAATAAGGAATCGGGCGCCTACAAAATGAGCTGACTTCAAATGTTAACCATCATTCACAAATGCCTGTATGAAACAGCTGACGGGTTTGCGATAAAAATACAAGACACCTTGAGGAGATCTTGGATCTTTTTTTTTTATTTCTCATGTAGCTTGCACATAGGGAAAAGGAAAATGGGTGCACATCTTCATGATCTGAAAAGAGATCTGCCCAAACTCCATCATCAATGGCTGCCAAAGTGCTGTGAGATCTTCTGAGGTAAAGTTCTGCCACACAGTCAAGCACTAGACCTTGGCCAAAACCTCAAAGAAATGTAGGAAACTATCTAATTGGCTTCACCGTGTTATGAGTCTGTCTCTGGCTGTTTCTTCCCAGAGCAGTTCAAGAGCTGTTTCTACTCATGGAGTACTTGCATATTCTTCTCAAATATTTCATGCTGAGTTTTTTAGTAGGTCCAGAGTGTCACAGTTTCATAAAAGAAAATAGGGAAATGGGTCTTTAAACCAGGTAGCCCATAATTATGAGCATGAAATTTTGATGCTTGCTCCCATACATCATGAGAAACCTGAAATGTTTAATCTGCACAAAGGGTTTTTAAGGATAAGAAACCCAACTGTAACAGACTGTGAATTCTCAGATTTAAAACTCAAGATAAGGATGAAGAATTATTTTTGGATAGTATTTTTCCTTTTAACAAAATCATTCTGGAGAGGTGTCATAAACAGATATCTTGTTAATGAGATCTCACATCATCAGTTTTAAATACCCTGTTGTTTTTTTCAAATTTTCATTGCTCTTCTTGAACTCAGGCTAAGAATCAAACATTACTACATACAGTTTTATAGATTAAAAACTTGAATTGCTCTTGAAGTTTAACTGAAATCTTCTGCGATCTTAGTAGTAGTATGTACATTAGGACCAAAAAAACCCCTTTTTTGTAACATCATTAAAAGTGGACTAATGTTTTTAATGGGAAAAAAGAGCCCTTCAGCCCTTCAAAAGATGTTATCCTTTCTGCTTTATCCAGCAAAGAGCAGTATTTTCTGTCTGAGTCTCTGTTTGGACTAACATGACTAAAACACCATGCATCTTTTTGAAAATTTTCAATTTTATGTCCTATTTTAGCTGAGAGCACAATTTCACACATTGAAGTTCTCTAAGTCAAAACCTGTCTTCCCTTTTTCTTCTTCTTCGTCTTCTTCTTCTTCTTCTTCTTTTAGACAAGCCTAACACATTGTTTCTAAATTAAACACAAGCTTGGGAAAAGAGAAGGTTTATCAAACACTAACAAAAAGTGACTGTGAGTTAGCGAATGTGTAGAGATGCCAGCGTTTTCTGCAAACCCACGCAGGGCTTCTGTGAAACTTTGGATATTATGGAGGTGACAAACGGGCCAGGGGTGACCCTGGGCAAAGGAGGGGGAGTGCTCGCTTGGCCACGGTTTGTGGGTACCTGCACTGCGCGGTGTGTTTACTCCCTCTTCCCAGCTCAAGGATGCAGCTGCCCTCTAGTTTTGTAGCAGGAAGGATTGAGTGACAAATGCATTTGTCAGGGACAGGAAAGAAACTGTGGTCTTTATTAAATGGTGGGCAATGTGCTACAATGAAAGCCTGCAAATGGGCGCTTGAATCTCTGCACGTCACACTATGTGCTTTCATATTAAGAGAGAGCAAGGTAAACTGGGCTTTTTTTCTTGATTATTTCTTCTTTTTCTTTTAATGACAACAGTGATGCTTAAAAGGATCTAAGCTAAACTCAACCTTGAAGTCTGTTAAATCAATGACATGATACTGGGCTGAAATGATTTGGATATTCAGAGATAGATATATCACAAATAAATTCATATAAACCCATAACAACTCTGCCTGAAAACAGATCCTGAACACAAATTTCACAAGAAAGCTGGGTCTTGAGGAGGATTCTTAAATTCAAATCAAACTTTGGATCCAGGCTTCATAAATGTTCTGCTTTTTACATAGCACAAAGTGTATTGTCTACGTTTGGAACAATTATTACAATGGGAAAAGACGCAGAGGAGCGTGCAATCTTCTCTGCTCTCATGCCAGCAGAATAAAGTTTCAGTCTTGTTCATACATTTCTTTGAAGAACTGTTCCTGTTAATTAGTTGTATAGAAATACTATACAAGTGCCACATGTGTCAAACACCATGTTAATCAAAATTTAAAAGGTGGGATTTTAAAGCTATTACTGGCCACCGATAATCAATGACGATAGTAACACAGGTCACAAGAGTGGGAAGCCCTTTGCAGGACTGTGCCTGCTGGAACGGTCAATCATATCACACGGTCCTGTTCATGAACAACCTAACAGTTACAACTAGGACTTTTTGTTGTTGCTGAGGTAATTTCAAAAGGTCTTTACATATTTAATGGCTACCAGGCTGCTTTTTTCCCCACTTCCGAGATCCTGAACTGTAAATGACTTTGCAGTTAGGTATCGCTGGGATTGGTCCTGAAGGAATGATGCTTCCACCGATGTGGTTCTGTTCTGTTCTCTATTCTCATGGTCTATGTTTCCATTTGACCGTGAAAAAATACATAAGCTTGTACACATTTATCACTATTTGTCTTTAATAAGGATGAGTCCTCAGCTAGCAGAAACCAGCAGAAATATATTAAAGTTTTTCCAAATAAGTTTATAAATGGATAAATAAGTTATAAAGGAGTAAGAAAACAGGAAGTTTGCATGCGTAGTCATCGAGAGTCTGCTCAAACGAATGCACTTCCATGGGCATAAATAAATGTATTACTCGGTTACACTAGTAAAATAAAACTAGGCATTTCAAGATTGCCGTAGTCTAGTAAATGTAGGCTGTATGTCCCACCCTGTTATTAGAAAATTTTTAGTTTATGGGGATATTTGTAAATATTTAACCAGAAATCCATATGTCTATATTGGCTGAGCTTATGGGGTGCTTATGGGGTGCTCTAACACAGTAGGTCTGCATTTATGGCAGCCAAAAAGTGCTTTTCTGCAAGAATCTCCCTTTGAGAAGTTTTGGGGTTTTATTGTCTTACATTGCACCACAATCACATGTATTCAAATATATTTTATTAAAGCTACCAAAAATTCCTATAAGTTTTTATGTGCTGCATAAATTCAGTATGCGCGGCAGTCTTCAATACATCATCTGCTTTTATTTTAACATAAAAATACCCGTAGAAGGTCTGGAAAGTTTCTGAGTTGTGCAGCGTGCAGTACATGATGCATTGCGGCATCGGGGGCAGCAGCTGGGGGTACAGCTCCACCGGAGCAGACAGTGCTAGCCAGGAGACTTAAAACCCTCCTAAGGAGTTGTGGAGCTAAAAGTAGATGGTGCCAGATGGAAAATGAGGGCGACTCCATGCCCCCCTCCATCTGCTTCTAGTCATCTCTAGGACAACATGGCAAAACTGCTTGCTGCTGGCTGAATCTAAGCAGCGTATATTGGTCAGGAAATGGCTGTGGTTCTTCTGTAGAGAACGGAACTACGTGCCTGCAGGAAGTTTGGAAGGTAGAAATGTGATATGCAGATTACTGCTGTCTCCGGCTCGTGCCAGGTACGGAGCACAGCCCCAGGTGATGGTCCCATGCAGCCCATGCGGAGCCAGAGCTGACAGCAGACCTTGGCAAGGGTGGCTGCCCTGCAGCTAGCTCGTCCCCTAGAAATATGTGTGCCATGAAGAGAAAGCTAACAGCTGCCTGTCTATACAGGCATGAAAAGCCCCGAGAGTTGAGCTGTGGGGTCCGAATGCTCATGGGGAAGGAAAGATCCATAGGTGTTGGGGCTATGCCGTGCACTGAGTTCCCCCAGACTAACCAGAGGTGGGTGTTTGGCTTCACTTCTAGCAGCTTTTACAGAAAGGCAGCTTTTAGACATAAACGAAAGCTCCAAGAACCTGGGCCAGAACTACAGAAAAACAAAACAGACCTTGGTGTAGCCCTAAAGGCGTATATGTAAATAGCTGCTCTGTGGCCAATGTCACCATGAAATCCTGCCATGCCTGTGCTCTGATACGAGCTTGACAGCCTGGGATAGATCTGCCAGTACTGCTTTTGCTATGCAGGTTGTTTAGTAGCTTGTGGGCACTCATAAACCAAGGACTGTGGGCATCCACATTCTTCCTAGCTTCCTACTACTTCACTTTCCTCCTGTGTTGGCCATGTACCCAAGCCATGGATGAAACAAAGGAGCTCAACGTCCATCAGTAAAAGCTGCCTCCTTTTCATCTGTGCCATCTGCCCAGTGTTTTCCGGTTCTCCTTGAAGTAGATGGGAACGAGATGCCCATTTACATGCAAGGGCTTGAATATGAGTTGTGAAAATAGGTTCCCCTTTACTTGCTGACACTTGTGTATCCACCAAAGAGGCAAAGGCGCAGAGCCTGCACCAGCCAGCACGGGCACGAAGGAGCTCAGGTCAATAAGGAGGCAGCAATGTTCTTGGACCGCTCCATTGCATTTATCCACATGCATTTCTCACCAGTTCCTGCTTCCCATGGACTTTTGCAAGTTTTATTTTGCAAGCTTTATTTTTTCCCTTAAGAAAAAGCCAGGGTAACAGGTCACCCACTGGGATCTTTTAAACTGATGCTCCCCAAACTGCAAGTACCTTGAAAATGATTCTCAAAATATTTTCTGCAGTTCTTTGTACCAAGAAAAACATTAGCACTGGAAATATTTGAAACATAAATACGAGTCTCTTTTAGAGACAGACAAGTTTTTGCTTTTTTCAATGGTCTGTTGTATTATTCTTTAGTCCTTGTTCAAGGAGCACATCATTATCTGAAATTTTCTCTTTTAGCATCACCATCTGTGAATTTCAGCATTTAAAAACACTCTTTAGCATTCAGAAGGCACGTTTCTATTCCTTACATTCTCTTGACCTCCACTGGGTGGTGATTTAGCAGGTGGAAGACAATCTTCCTCTGGAAATCCTTACCTTTCCTGCTCGCCTCCCAACGCCCGCTGAGCGCATGGCTGATTGTAGCTCCCTGTGGCATGAGAAATATCATGCCATGACTTCTTCAGAATCTTTAACAAATGCGTAGTGACCCTGCAAGTAAGAGCATGTAGCAACTAGAGGTTTAAGGACCATCTGAGCCACCTCTGTGCTGGTTCTTGGGCCCATATCCCATGGGTCTCTGTGGGGTGGGCAATGAAACCCCTCAGCAGCTCACTGGTGTGCCAGGCAAAGTGACAGACACCATCATTCCCTGAATTCTGCACCTTGCTTGGTAAGGGACCTGTTTTCATCCTGGAGCTCAGCATTTGCTGTTCTGGTTTCAGTTGTGTTTATTCTTTCTGCAGCTGATCGAACGTTGTCCTCTCAACTAAGTATTTTTACATATGTCTAGAAATCTCTGCCGAAGGCTGGGATCTAATAATGGATGCCATGACTGCCAGCCATGTCGTGAGGCTTTTGTGATTTTTTTGTTTAGAACAGATTGAGAATTTGCCAACACTTTATAAAATTAAAATTTTGAAATAGAAGTGCTGAATCATCAAAAATCTCTATAGGGGACAAAAAGACATGGAAAAATCTTCCTGTTCTGGAAAATATGGGTTTGAAGTTGTTGAAACATCCCACTCCACACTCTAAGTAAAATGTTTCATTTTTTAACTTGAAATCACCTTTTCTTTTAAAATTTGGAATGAACAGGTGAGTAAAGAAAACTTAAGGATGACCATGTGCTTGACATGATTCAATTTTGCTTCAGGCTATTATTTAACTAGAATTCGGTTTTGCCACAATCCGGTACAGAAAAAAAACCATAACTAAATCCCAGTTCTTTCCATCCAGCTTGGAGTTCATATATGATAAATACTGACCACTGTGCTCATCTGCTCTGGGGCCATAGGAGTCCATAGGTATTCGAAATTTATGCCAAATCCCATAGCCTGTCAAATGAAATTAAAACTAGAATTCACCGATGTGTTTAAAGTCGAGAAGAGCGCACCATGTACAACTAAGATATTTGTTTGCTACTATATTTGTTTCGATTTTGGAGAGTTCAGCTTCCTACTTCCATGTCTCTTGCCATTTGTCACTCTGCTGAAGGCAGTAACTGCTTCTTCCCCCAGTTTAGAAGAAAGCACTGTAAACTGGCATATGCTTAAAATTTTTCTGACTCTATGGTTTCACACTTTAGACACATACTCCCAGGATAAGTCTCTGGTAATGTCTTTATGAAAACCTGAACATTTGGTCCTTGCAACCCCCAGGGCAATTCATGCTTTTGAAGAATTTGCAAAAGTTACTGAAGCCTGACCTTTCTTTTCTGAAATCATGTTGACTGTGTTTAATTCTGTAGACTTTCCTCTGCTGCTTTTTCTATTTGATCTTCAAAAAACTTTTGGTGACTTTATAAAATGATGATAAGTTTTCTGATTTTTTTTTTTTTTTTTTATTTAGCATGTACCTAGGACTTTCCTTAAATAATGGGGTCAGCTAGCTACTTTCCAGTCCTCAGGGAGTTATTTCTTTAGTCCATTTATATATTTGACCACCTACGTTTTGTTCTTACTTAACGTTTGAGTTTTTCATAACCTTTTAGGTTATTCATTTTTACGGAAGCTCGTACTCGGAACCTAAGCTTGAATGGCTTCACACACCCTTATGAGAAGCATCTTATTGCATTGCCTGTTCTCTGCTTTGCAGAGACGTTGGTGAATGCCCCTGTTCTTCATTCAGGATAGCAGATGCAAGACACCACTGGACTCAGCTTGTGATTTTATATCATTTCATTTTAAAAACCCCAAGGAGAAAGTGTTTCTTTAGTTACAGCTCTGGCAAACGGGTAGCAGTAACATATATCCTCCAGCAGTGGGGAGAAAAGAGATACTCCATTTCATTTCAAATCATGGAACGCTCCCCATTCACCTGATTTTTGGTCCATCTCACACCAAAACATGATGGCCGATACAAGAAGTAACCCACCTCTTCGTTCAGATGGTTTGGAAACTGAGCCTTGGTTGCTTTCAGCGTTGAAAAAAGGCCTGTGTCTGGCATTTGTCTGACACATTGAGTACTGAGACAGCTCTTGACTTTTCCCAGGAACAAACATCTTCTCTGAAATCATTCCATTTCATTTCATAAGTGTCAAAATAATTGAAATCCTCTCCAGTCAGCATTCAAGATTTTTTTTTTTCAATCCTGCATCTGCTTTCACAGCCTGTCCCAGAGGTCTGTCAAAGTTCCCACTACAAAAATCACTCGCGTGTGTGTGTGTGTGTGTGTCTACATGCATATGCATTTGCCACTGTTTCTTCTTTCACCAAGAAACCCAGATCATTATAGCCTGCATACAAAATTGCTTTGCTTTCTTTTAACTCTGTCTAGACTATTTTGCTAGACTGTGGGACATAGACATGATGGTCCCTTCACTGCTTTTGAGAAGATATTTTTATTATGTTCTCATCTCTTCTGCCTCTTTCACATCTTTCTAAATTTGCATTTTTTGATTGACAAGAGCAGGAATACATTATAAATTATGCTGCTGGGCACAGGTATGCCAATATCATATATTTAACTTTTTATTATTTTTCTCCCTATATACTTCTACTTTTCCACAGAGTTTCTGGAATGGAGGAAATGAATGCTCAAAGGTGCTGATTAACTGCTGCTCAGGGAGGAAAGAGAAAGGGGAGGGAAAGTGGAAAGAATAACTGAAGAATGAATTAAAAACCACAGCACTTTGCTTCAACTCGCCATACCTCTGGTTTTCCTTCGTCCTTCCTTTCGACTTGTCCGGTTTATACTTGCACCTGCCAAAGCAGGATCTGCTGCTCAGGCATCGTGGAGGACTGAGAACACAGGGTGGAGAAATCCTATTTAGATGAGGAGCAGCACCTATGAAATCTAGGTTAACACTAATAATGACATAATTAATGTGATTAGACAACTTCAATAAATGCCAATTCAGTGGCATTTATTAGCCTCCCTGAAACGTATTTACACTCACAAACCAGTCTCTTCTCCTATCATGTACAAGATAGGATGGGCTGTTGAGGTAGAAGGTGACCTTTTGCACATCTGTATTTTGCGGCTCCTTATTAGCTGAACTACTCACTGTGGCTTTCCCTGCCAGACTGCTCAGTGAGTAGCAGGTGCCCGGTTCCCTTAGGCACAGAAACAAAATAATAAAAGCATAAGGACAGGACAGTTTCCTCTGAGGATGTTCACTGATGTGAGAGATGAAGCAGAATGTCTGCAGGAGGCTGTATTTGTAGGGAGGCCGACAGAGCAGCGCAGCAGCAGGAGCTGCGGATGGGGAGGAGATGAACGAGTGAGTCCTGTGCTGCAATGGCCAGTAGCCGGACGAGGTTACTGCAAGCAGATGCGGCAGTGCCGGCACCGCTCAGCAGCGTGGGTGCACTGGGTGTTCAGGAATAACCTGGGACTGAAGGAGTGGAGGGTGCTGTGCTACAGCATCTCCCATGGCAAGATCAGTCCCACTTTGCTTTCCTCTGCCTGTTCTGGTACTGGGCAACCCCTTCATTAAGGGAGTGTGTGAGCTCTGGAAATGCTCTGGATTTGTGATTTTTTTTTTTTTTTTCTTAATCAGGGTATCTTTAGTTAGCTCTCTGAACCACCACGTATTCTCATGAACACAACTGGAGGTGGCACAGGGCCTTGCTGGGTGATATGGGAGGGCAAGAGAGCACTGTCGCCAGGCGACGTGCGTGACCGTGCCCTCGGACGCGCTGCCATTCGCCTGTCCCTCAAGTTTCAGCCGTGTGACTTCCACAAGACTAGAATAATGTCACGAAGCTGTGCTGTGGGAGCTGATATGTTCATTTTACGGCAATTTATGTCCAGCCTTTCACAAGGCAAACCCAACCTTAAAACTCCGTACAAGGCATACGCAGCCCCACGCTGCTCTGACCACATCAGCCCCAGCTCTGACAGGCATGAACTGCCTCATCTGTTCCCATCCGGGCTTGGCAAAAGCAAAGATTTTACATAATTCTTGCAGTGGAATTAATCATTTTGTTGCAACATAGTGATTGGCATTTTCTTTTTTCCTTTCTCCACCACCTGCCAGTTGCTGGATGCTGCGGCTGTGGCGGGCTCTCCACCTGGATGCGATGGCCCTTCCCGGAGCAGCGATGGACCTTCATACCCGCCTCCGGCAGTGCGGTCCCTTCGCCATCGTGCAGAGCTGATGACAAAAGTGGCCCCTGGTCCCTGGGTGGTGGCCGCAGCCACGGCTGCGATCCCAGGCGGTGGGCGAACGGCTTCTGCTCAGCAGCTGCTCCACAGGAGGGAGCAGTCCCCGTTAATTTCTCAGCAATTTCCATGGATTTCAAAAGTGTTGAATTATTTTCAGCCCCGAGCCGCAGCTGTCTGTGTTTGGATGCAGGAAGAGGGAGTCAGGAATTAAAAAGCATTTCATGGAGACTGAATTTGCCACTGATTTTTTTGTCTATGTTCACTAATGTATTTGGATAATTGAGGAGAAGCCTAAGTGGTTCATAAACGGAAAAGAGACAAACACTCCTTTCCCCAGCATAGTGTTGTGTAAAATTTCTCTGTTTTGTCTGATCCCAACATTAAAGAAGACGTCTTCTTTATAAAACCAGAACCCACTGTTTTTCTTTTCTGCTTAAGCTTCCCTTTCTTTCTGAGCATCTCTTCTGAATTTCGCAGGCTTCATGAATTTAAGGCATGACACTAATCCCTGATCTCTTTGCATGGATATGGTGAAATTACGCTCTCTCAGCTCTCAGAACCCCGCCGAGAGCTTAGAGAAAAGTGGCAATATCGACAATTCCGTTATTCTTTTGTTCTCCCCAAATTAAGTCTATTCCACACAATGTCTTTAACAACTGACTTACTCACAGATAGGCATGTGTGTGCCATTCCCCAGCTGGACTCCAATACGCAGCATGGGGTTGAACATGTAAAGATTCAGGTCATGGTAGCACAGATTTCAAAAATCAATCTGGAATTTGTAAGTGATACATGGACTGATTTCCCAAATTGTCACGTCATGCTGTAGCTCAAATAGAAGTTATCGGCTTGATGAAAAAATTATTGGGTGCAGTTCTGCAACTTGTGCTTCTCACAAAGCTGGACTAGGTTACCAAAACAGCCCCTTCAGACCTCAAAATCAATCAGAGGAGAATTCTGCAGGATTTGAGAAGCCCTGATCCCGGACTCCACATGCTTCATTAGTATTCTGCACCCTTCTCTTTGCTGAAAGGACGAAATTGGAAATTTCAGTGTCAGCAGAAAACCCAGAATATTTCCAGACTTCACCGTGGAGAGGAGAGACATATGGAGAGCAGTGGGTTTATGTGGCATCTCAGCAGTTCTTCCAGCGTTCTTTCCTTCGTAAGGCAGTGTGTCACCTGTGCTAGTCACGTCCCCGTACCTGGCAGAAAGGGGATTTCCGTGTCTAAATACCTGTTAATGCTGCATGTCGTTTTCCTCATTAATCATCATCTCATATAGCATGTTTCCCTTCCATCTGGTTGGGTGTCAGGTGTGGCACCGGCTAGCTACAGTACATTAATTTCCAACTGGTGGCTACTAGTGGTTGGCAAATTAGGTTACTTTGTGACTATTTATTAGCTGTGTTAATTGTTTGACAGATCATTATTGACTACAATCCCAGGGATGGCAGATGGCCAATAAAAGACAAAATGTAGCTTGCTGTCTTTTTGTGGCATCTTGATGGCTCTTAGATTTTTTTTAAAAAAACCTTTACATTGTATAATGTATTCTGTCATCAGTTACATGAAAATGGGTAAATTACTGAAATTATGCAGGAAGGCCTGAGCTATGGCTATAGGGCCGTATAAATGAAAAGGTAAACAAATCTGCCTTGAATCTCCACTGCCAGGTCTTGCTACAACCAACAACCAAACCCATTCAGAATCTGACGGATTTCTTTTCCAGTGAAAATATTATCAAGGGATATAAAAAAAGTAATGAGGACCAACCCATATGCTGAGAAATTTGTCACAGAAGATTTCTTGTTCTGGCTGAACAGAAATTTTCTTCCATGTGAAATGCAATTCCTGTAAGAATTAGATTTTCCACTGAGATGTTTGTGGATGCCAGCATTCATCACTTTGCTGCTGCTGAAACCAAAACGAATCATAGAATCATGGAATCATGGCGTGCTTTGGGCTGGAAGGGCCCTTCAGAGCTCGCCCAGCCCAGCCCCTGCAGCGACAGGGACAGCTTTAACCAGAGCAGGGTGCTCAGAGCCCCGGCCAGCCTGGCCTGGGATGGTTCCAGGGATGGGGCCTCCACCGCCTCTCTGGGCAACCCCTTCCAGTGCTTCACCACCCGCACTGTAAACAATTTCTTCCTTATCTCCAGTCTAAATCCATTCTTCTCTAGTTTAAACCCATCACTCCTTGTCCTGTCCCAACAGGCCTTGCTAAAAGCTTGCCCCCCCTTCCCGCAGGCCCCTCTCAGCAGTGCCAGGCCGCACTCAGGCCTCCCCGCAGCCCCCTCCTCTCCAGGCTGAGCACCCCCAGCTCCCCCAGCCTGGCCTCATACGAATGAAACATTGCCTTGCGCCGTACCAGGCCAAACCATCGGGCGCTCCCTTCCCTGTCCTCAGGTGAGGTCTGAAGCGGGTGAAGCTCTCCTCCTTTCATTTAGCCGGGGCAGGTCCATGACGAGTTTGACCTGCTTAACCTAACAGAGACATTCAGAAGCCCCTGTTCTGCTGCTGCCTGCACCTCCACTCCAGAGGTGCCACGAGGTCTGATTTTTTTTTTTTTTTTCAATTTGCTGAGGCACCTGAAGTGGCACTTCACATGCCTACATTTTTTTTCCAGTCTTTGTCACGGCTTAGCTTCTCAGCAGCTAGATTATGACTAAACCTGATAAATGTGTGGAAACTTGGTAATTCTCCACCCACTTCCTCCACCTCTCCTGCTCTGAGTCATTCTCTGCTGAGCTTTTGACATTTATTTTGAGTTTCTTTGCTGTCACGTGGCTCCCATAACACCACACGCTGCTGAGGCACCAACATCATCAAGGTATCACAGGAATGCACAAAGGGCATTCCTTTGGGGAGAAAGGGAAGACTTAGACTGCGGTCTGAAAAATTACATTTTCTGAGTGCTGATGCTCCTGTGCATTTGTATTTGGGACCACTCAAAGGGTCTGATAGCTGGATTGGTGCTGCCTCTGGATCTGAGTTTCTCACTTAAAGCATACGCTTAGAGGTAGCCAGGAGCTGGCCGGAAAAACAGATTTAGCCTCCCCGCTCACCAGGCAACATAATGTATAGAAGGGAGAAAAATAATATGGTTTGCTGCTAGTGTAAAACAGGAGAAAACCTCTGCTAGCCCGTGTCCCATGTCAGGGAGGAGGGTCACACTATGTGGCCTGAGTATGGGACCTTCTTTGCTACCCTCTTGCTGAGAGCTGTGCCAAAGGAACAATTCCCAAAGGAATTGCAGCTATGAGGATCCATCACCGGATGAGCAGTTCCTCAAGAGTGGAAAATTAGGTACATTCCCAGTGGAGCTTGCCTCTGAGAGGCTATGGCACGTTCTTGGAAGAGGCTTGCATAGGTGGAGACCACGGGCAGTAGCCACCCGATCGATGAAATGATTACCCCAGCCATTATCCCGCAGCCAAGATATATAGTGATGCAGTGATAATTGCTGTGCAAGACTATAATTTGAAATGGATGAAGCGAGGTAAATGCTAAAGCATTTCAAACGATGGCTCCTCAGCAGACTGATGAGTAATCACTGAAAAGGTAGATCTTGCTGCTGAATGGCAGTGGTTTATTGTCCATCTGGTGAAATGTTTCCATCGAATTTAGCAATACCACTGAGGTTGTATTTTCTTCTCTCAATACACACTGACTCTTGAATTATGTGGCTCTTGTATGCTGTGTCAATGGCACCTTTCCTTTTTAGGTTGTTTCTGTGGCTTCGATGCAATTGTGTTAGCCTTGGCCTGCATTTTCCTTCATTCAGCGTATTTCCCATTACGTATCAACTTCTTCGGCAGACGGTGTTTTTTCCATAGACCTGGTGCCCTGGATCACAGGCTTATATGCTCTTTACTCAGGTTTTTGCTGTTGCTATTTTGGTTTCTTTGCGCCTCTAAAAATACAAGTACTTAACTCTGTCAGGGCTGTATAAAGACCGTTGAATAGTGAGGGCAATTGTTGAAAATGTGAATGAAGAAAATTTAAAATAACGGCAGTACTGTGTAGAACTTGCCCACCTTTTTTGCCTAGATTTAAAATTCAAAGAGAGATGATGGTAGTAACATATACTGAACTGCTGAGGAGGGAGGCTGCATAAGGAGGCTGCTGTAGCATAAATTCATCATATAGAATACTTTCATTCCTACATTTTACAGTCACTTTCATGACTGGCGCGGTGTTGTTTTAAATGTAGTTTGATTAAATTCAGTCATAGAAGAAGCATTGTATTAAATCTTTCAGAAAGCACTTCGTATCACACTGAGTTACATCAGTCACGCATTGCTATGACTGCAACAAAAGCCAAGACAAAAACTGTTTAATTTTAGATGGTATATGTTTACACTCTATAATAAGATATCAAATGTTCTCTCTGCAACCAGTTGTCTTTATCATAAAAAAATCCTTTCAGATAGTACGTGAATCTCTGCTTTTCTTTTTCAGTCTAAGAAGAATATCTTGAAAATACAAGGAGTGCACTTAGTCATTAATCAGTGACAGGGACAATTCGACCAATGCAATTAACTACACTTGTTCTATTAATAATCAAGCACACCAAAAATGCTTCTGCACTCAGGTGTTAATCAGGACACCATGTAGCTCTGCTAACTTCCCTTTAAAGTGCTAAAGGAAATGTAGATTAATGGAGAATCAATGTGAGATATGGAAGTGTGACATGCACTTGTCAGTAAAATTCAACTTTCTTGAGAAGACATCAAGACGATGCAGCTGTACAAAAGGCAATGCAATTTAACAGACACCTTTACAGACCTGCCTGTTTAATCAACTCAGAAATACTTTAATGTCAGGAACTGGAGAAATAATCTTAGCTGCTGCCTACTCATTGCCTTGTGTTTGGTAGGTACGTACAGAAATGCATCTGGGTTACAAGGTATTATCCATCTCCTCCCAATATCTCACTTTTATTCTCTGAGAAGCCTAGTGCTGGCAAGGCTCAGAGGCAAGGTTAAGTGTGTCCTGGAGGTTATGGTGTCTCTGATGTTAACAGTTCACATGCTCAGGGTATTGTACAATCCAGCTCCAAGTTCTGTCTTGCAGAGCTAGGTGAAGCATGGGTGCAGTTTAGTGAAGGCTCTGCGGCACATCCATCAGCAAATTAAGCTCCCATAGACTAATGAGCTTGTGTCTGCTTCGCTGAACAGGTTTTCCCTGATTTGTCATGAAAACAGCGGCTTTAATATCTGCTGAGAAGCCAGTCCTTTCAGTCTTCTGGTGCCGTATTCCAGGACAAGGTGAGGGAATAAGCCTAAGGGAGGAAATGGCTGAATAACTGGTGTATTTGAAAATACATTTCCTAGTAGCACATCAACTTCTGTTCTGTTTTCAGTTAAACATCCCATACAAGCTCTACCAGACCTCTGTTTAAGCGGCAAAGACATAACAGCAGCAAGGAAGCTGACTCCTGAAACTCTGCATGAGGTCCTGCACAGTGAACATCTTCGTGCTTCAACAGAGGCAGCAGAAGGGGCCGAGGACTTTGCACAGTGTGTGCCAGGCTGGCAGCCAGCTTGCTTTTGGCTTCTCTCAAAAGGATGGGGGACCTTCAATCGTTCAGGATCAGGCATGATTTAATGTGCCATTTCAGGGTTTCATGGAGGCAAGTATCTAATGAAGTATATAACTCAACACTATTAATCCATTAATCAGAACCCTCCTCTTCTCCCACCCCAAACTAACCCACTAATTTCAGTGCTAATTAACCTATCAGTTAAAGCAGGCAACAACTATCTTCCACATAGACAGTTCAGCATCTACCTACCTATTTCTTTTACCGCTTGTGGATTGCAAGAAATGCGGTGGGCACACCGTGGGCAGCGCTGGCTGCGGCCCCGCAGGGGTAACAGGGAGCTCCGGTGAACCCCCTCGTTACGAGGAACAAGGAGCTTCATTTTCTGAGATGCTTATCACCTTGTGTCCTGTGCGCTCTCATATTAGTAAGAGAACGGATTCATGTTTGTAGGCTCATGCAACACAAATAAATATTTGTTCAAATGTATTGGTTTCAAGGCATTATGCCATTTAAGAGTTAGTTACTCAGGAGACTCGTAGCGTATAGGAAGCTCATCTTCAGGCATCTTTAGGGCTATAAACTAGCAGCTGCTTGCAGAGGTGTACTGCATAACAGTGTGGCATAGAAAAAGCAACATTATTATATCCGTAAAAGTTACAGAAGAGACTTGGCCACACCTGAATTACACCGATTTTACTTCTGCTAGCACTTGTGGGCTTACACAACCAACGTCCCTGTCCCCGTAGCAGTTAGTCGGCCACGTTAATAGTTTAGCAAGAAGGTCACAAGGTCTGACATGATCTTTACAAAACGAACTCATTCTAAGTTGCACTTATCCTTAGCTGAAATGATTAAATGCCAAATTTTACTGTAACATTATCCTGTAATTTCTGCTTCTGATGGACTTTGTTCCACTTAGTGTATTTTCTCTATTCTGGCCTAACACTTTTACTATCCAGAACTATTTATCCAGAGAAGAAGATTAATTTGGCCTTTTATATGAAATTTAACTAACTTTTATTTTGGCAGCCAATTTTAGATGGCTGCGTTTGGAAAAAAAAAAAAAAAAAAAAAAGAGAAGTTTATTTCCTACTTTATAGCCCATTACACTCTAATGATTTCAGGGAAACATCAAATTAAAAAACTGACAAAAACATATATAGAACCTGGCAATCCCCTCCGGAGTTTTAGAGCTTATGATCATACAGAGCTTTCCAGAGGAGTTTTTATCCCCCCAAAATCACTGAGCCATTACAAAGCATCATGTAATTATGTAATTGGTGATATGTCATCTGTATTAAAAGTGCTTATGAAAATTCGTGTAACCTGTGAGCTGCATATGAATGGAAGCCCATTTTGAACTGCAGGATCGAGGCTGCTTTAATGATCTATGTATTTGTGTTGTCAGTATCTCTTTATTCTCTCCCTTTCACTGTCCATGGTTGTCAACATGGAGGAAAAAAATACAATCTGTGTAATAAAATGTAAATTTGCTCTGAGGCCAAGCCATGAAGAAAGATTTCAGAGTCCTTGAATCTGTATTTAGACAGTTCTCTAGTCAAATAAAATGAAATGATAGAAAGAAATTGATTCCGGGTTGCTTTCTTTCCATCACATTTCATTCCCACTTGGCAAATCTGTAGGAAAGCACTCACGCAAACCCGTGACCATGTACTTTAGCAGGCGGATAGTCCTTGCAGCCACCCCTGTGGCCCAGACCTTGCAACCTGGAAGCCTAAAATAAATTCACAATGTCCAGTTAGCCGCAGCGCTGGAGATAAGGTATCTAAAGGGAAAAGGGATGATAGCGAGTGGCACGTGGGGATGCCTTTATCCCTGGTAAACTGAAGCCCATTCATCCTGTGTTGGGTGGGATGGCTGGAGACAGACTGTGCATGGGGCTGGGGGTGCTGCCACCCAGCCCCTGCCCTGACCCACCAGCCCACCTTCTCCCTCCGATCCACCACTGCTGCTGGGGCTCGAGAACCCATTTCCTACCTCCTGTTTCAGCCAAGTCAGCTCAGCTTGATCAAAAGAGATTTTGGAGAGCTCCTACAAGTATCTCAGCCGGGACATGAAGAGGCAACGACCTCCAGCCAGGGTGGCGATGAGCAGTGAGGGCAATGAGCAGCCTGCATGGGCTAAATCTACTGCCTTATCGTAGGTGGTTTAGCAAAACTAGCAGTGTTTGCAGGTAAAAAGAAGCAAGACAGATGTATTTAGAGATGTGGTTTTGTTTCCTTGGAGGCAACCTTTGGACTGCATTGATTTTCCTCTTATTTAATACTCAGGCAACTTCCTACTTTTCTGCGCAGCAGTATCCCCTAGTTATTCCACTGCCCCTTCCCCACAGAGGCACATAACCAGGGATGCGGTAAACGGCACACAAACCTGCACTTGAGTCATAACAGGAAGCTTGCTAATTTTGCCTGCCTTCCATTTCTTCTTGCTCAATAGGTACATGAAAAGATTACTGTATTTATAATATACTATTTTCTGTCATCCAGTGTCGGAAAAAAGAGTCACATAAAGAAAAAAACCTCACTCTGCTGGGCAATATTGCTATGAAATAAGGGCTGGGGGGGAAAGAGACAATTCAAAGCAAGTGTCCTCCTTTTCACTGATCCCTGCTGTTCTTTTTACAGCCATGCAGCCAGTAATGTTACCTCTGATGTTTTTAAAGAAGCCCAGAAAAGTAACATCAGCTCTTAAGGAAATCCAGTTTTTCTTTTGAATCGTCTTTGTTCACTTCTCAAAATAAGCTGGCGCAGCAATGAATAGCGCGGAAGCTCCAAGTTGGGTCAAAGGAAGGTGATCCCCCAGTGAGGGGTATTCGCCCTTCAAGTCTGTGTCATCAGAACTTGTTTCCTAAACACCAGGGATTTTTTCTGCTATAGGATGCCCTCGTGCAGCTCGATCTATAGAAAACGGGGTCCATTCTTTGCTCCAAAATAGCTGTCTTTGGGTTCATACTAAGCGCAGAGTATTCTTAGCTGTAGTAGCCTAACAGTGTCTGCTGGACCTCTATAGCCACAACGCAGAACTGGGGATGTTTTTCATGACTGGCATCAAGAAAAGAGAGGTCTGCGGCTTCTTTAAGGCCTCTGTTTGACCCACGTGTCAAATCAACTGCTTTCCCTACCAAATGATGAATAACGAATGCTTAAAGGAATACTCACAGCAGATAGTTACAAATGGTACCCAAGCTGAAGCTGGCTTGTATGAGATATTCATTGAAGAATGGTGAGTAGCAAGTGGATTAATAAAGCAAGCAAAAAAAAAAAAAAATTTAAAAGAAAATTCCATTTTATTTTTGGACAGTTTTCAAACAATTAAGAGGGCAAAATTTTATAAAGCAAATTTGTTGTTGCAGATTCTTCAGCCAAACTAGGAGGTGCCTGTAGTAATGTTTTTGTACTGCTTCTCAAGACCCTTTACAATGCTTGTATGCTCCTAGTACTGCAGCTCATCACAGCTACTCCCAATAAGCAAGGAGTAAGATCTTCTCATTCTTATTGAGCAATGATTCCTCACAGCTTGCAGAAAACAGCTCTTGGCTGTGTACAGTATAGACTTACACTATTTTGCCAGTAGAAATCTATTGAGCGCAATAATTTTAATTAATAGGAGAACATCACCTGGTTTGATATCTCAGATTCACCTTTCTTCCCATGTGATCAGGAGTTAGTAACAAAAACCCACAGCCTTTCTCTTCAGACTTTCAGAGGATCTTTTTTTTTTTTATTGGCACCTTGACAAATTACTCCAAACAAAGCATGTGGCTCACTTTGCACCTGGTGGTTTCCTGCACAGCACGTGGGAGGTACTAGCACGTGAGCATCACATCACAGGGAAAGAGTAGGTAATTCTGACTTTACAAAGGAGCTATTCCACACCTCCACAGTCATCTGTTACACATTTTATCTAATTTTTAGATATTTTTGCCAACCTCTAACTTGGGGAAGCATATTGAATATCCTGATGGGAAACAGAAGACCTCTATTTCACACCCAAAAAGAGTCTCCCATGAGGAATAAAGATCTTGTCTGGTTTTCTTTCAGCTATATCAGCTGATCTAATAAAAAATATTGTCTTTGCTGAACTTGCTCTACTTATATCCATAGAGCATTACAGCCACCGATAGCACAGGGATTGCACCAATACAACATGACACTAATGATTAAATAGTCAGCTTACCAACGCTGCAGCTGGAGGCAGGTGCAGACTATGCAGGGCTTCCTATGTGCCTACATTACTGTTTCAGCTGGGGTCAGGAATGCGTGTCCAAGGTAGATCCCCTGATCATCCCTGCTCATCACCCAGCTCACACCGGGCATCTCTGTGCATGCAAGAATCATAGAATCATAGAATCATAGAATCGTTTAGGTTGGGAAAGACCTTTAAGATCACCCAGTCCAACCATTAACCTAACATTACCAAGTCCACCACTAAACCAATTAAGGGGAGAGTAGCAACCCCACGCCTCCTGGCTTGGTGGCTGGATCATTTATAATGAAAGTAAAGACAGGACGATGCACACCAGGAGCACAGTTCATGACAGCCCTCTCCAGCCACAAAGGAGCACTGGGGGCCAAACCAGAGTAGGTAGGAAGACAAACCTCTAAAGCACATGCAGGGCAGACATCAGGTTCTCACCACCAGATGTTTTGCTCTACAGTTGCAGCCTTGTGGGCCACATGTAGGACCCAACCTACTGCACTTAGCAGGGAGAGGCTCTGGGATGTCCAGCATAAACCACTGTATCAGCACTGCCAGAGGATTAGTATCATAGAATCATAGAATCACAGAATGGTTTGGGCTGGAAGGGCCCTTCAGAGCTCCCCCAGCCCAGCCCCTGCAGCGACAGGGACAGCTTTAACCAGAGCAGGGTGCTCAGAGCCCCGGCCAACCTGGCCTGGGATGGTTCCAGGGATGGGGCCTCCACCGCCTCTCTGGGCAACCCCTTCACCACCCTCACTGTAAAAAATGTCTTTCTTATGTCTAGTCTTAGTACATGCAGGGCACGGTCAAGGGCCACAGCTACATTTATTAAATGACCTCATACCTCTTCGTAGCGAGCCCACGACACCTGAGTGAGGGTTGCAGCTATTACCTTAGTAAGTATTTCGCTCTCTCATTTTGCTTGTCTCTGAACAGCTCTCGAGCCCGAGGTGGCTATCCCAGCCCCCAGGAACAGATTGAAACCTCCTGAAGATAACCGCATTGCCACGCCATCAGGACTGAGGGAACGATGGGGTTTTCATTCAGCACGCTGGCATTTATGAGTTGCAGAAAAGCGGAGGGAAAGAAAAAGCACTCACTGAGAAGGATGATTAGTCTCCTACCCTTGAAGAAAATTGTTTTACTCAAGACCTTACATTTCAGTAGAGCTCTTTTTGTTCTGATTTTAAAGTTATAGATTAATCTCTCTGATTTAGGCAGAAAATAAGCCGTTAGTCTAGCTAGCTCTAACAAATGTCTCTAATGGAAGAATTTTCAAATATACTCTCATTTCCCACGTATTTCCACTTATCAAGGCTATAAAAGTTAGTTTGTGTATGGCATTGCGGAAGCACATTTAGACAAAAACATAAAGACAGATTTTATTTTCAGCATAAAGGATTTAGCTATGGTTCAGTTGTCAAAATTGTTCAACTGAAACTAATTTAAAAAAGGAAACTGTATTTTTGATTAATCAGAAATTTCCACAAAGAACATCTGCTTTCTGTAGAAAATGTTGACATGTCAAAGAAACAAATTTCATGAGCACATTCCAGCCAAACATAAACATATTTTAAGCTCATGAATTTCAGAATCTTTCCTTTCCATGTCTTTTAGTTGAAATGAAATTCTCAAAGAATTCTGCCTCCCTTTAAATTCATTAAAATGAATTAGCAGTTTCCTGAGCAGCGCTAAGCTCTCCTGAGAGGAAACCTGTGGAGACCATCACTCCCCGACGCAGAGGAGCACAGGGTGCTGGTGGCACCAACGGGCTCCCGCAGGGCTCCTGGGTGGCCGCAGCTCTCCCCGTGTCACCTGTGCGGCGGGGAGGGAAGGGATAAGGAGAAGCGAGACAGCTCCAAGGTTTTTGGAGAGCCACAGCTTACCTGCATGCACCTGAGCCGAAATTTTTGCAGGCACACAGAACATGAGAAGCAGTTAGCGTGAGCTGGAGACGACATATCATCTGATTCGTTGTCCCCTCGATCTGGATCTGAGGAGTCCCAAGTGAACAAGTGAAATGTAAACCTTGCCCCGGAAAAAAATCAGGTATTTTTCTGCTTTTTGTATGTATGAGAGTCTGTTTGCAGTTTAAAAAAAAAAAAAAGAAAAAAGTATTAATACAGATTTTTTTTTTTTACTGTACCTGATACAAACTGTACCTAATAGACGGTAGGAGTAATACCGCATTCCTTTGTAAGTCACATGTTAGAGGCATACCATCTGAGTACTCCTTCTGCTTCTATTATAATTTATTTTGTTCGGTGCTTTCGGTGAACCATGTGGGCTGAGACATTATGGCTTTTCAATAGCTCACTAAATATATTTAGAATGCTTAATTGAAGCTTAACCTTTAATTTGTTCAATAAATGTATTCTCCATCTAACAGCTCCAAACAAGAAAATAACTTTGTTGAGGTTTTACATTTTGCCAGCATTGTTTCTCTCTAAAGATAGAGAAAATGAAGCCTCTGCAATAAATTGATGGAACAGGGAACCAACAGAGTAAAAAATAATTTTGATGATTTCTTCTTTGCACTGCAATTATATCCAGTACACTTGACAATGAAATAAACAAATAGTACAAATGAAGCCATTAATTTCTTTCCTATCTACACAATTTTAATTAGAATCATTTAATTAGTCTTGGCTACAATTTCTCAAGAAGATTGCACAACACACATTTAAGCTACTCTCCTACAAGAAGATATATTTATCATTGTTTATTAAGTACAACAAATAGCTACAACAGTACTAGGTAGCCCATGATAAATGCTGTTGTCAAAAATAATTCTTTACCACCAAATTTATTTGAAAGCAAAGTTCTCTCCAGGTTCATTAGTTATTAAGCTTTTGCTACTTTAATTGTTATAATAAATATAATGACATATTTAATATATTCGCTAACTTTTTATGACATGTCATTTTTTTGTAGCTGGCAATAAATGTCCTTGAGCCTTCAAATAATTTTCCCTGTTTGGTTTCCCAGAGCTTTTGGTCTAGAAAAACAACCTTTTCAAGGTGCAACATGAAATCACAGAAAATTGGTCTGAAATGGATTTCTGGTTCATCTTCAGAGGTCACCTAATTTATCGGCTTTTCCCCGCCTCACCACTGCTGATAGTATTTGTTGTAGAATCGGTTCTAAGAACCTCCAGTTATCAAGGTTTCAAAAGCTCTGTATGCTCCTCCCATGGTCAACTGCTCTTACACCGAGAAAAATTTTACTTGTGTCTTAGCCAAATCTTCCTTTCAGTTCAAGCTAATTACTCCATGTGCTATTGGTGGCAGACATGGAGAAGACATCGATCCTTCCTCCCATCCAAACCCCATTTCCCTGTCTCCCTTCAGTCTTCTCCAGCCTCCACAGACTGCTTTGTTTTTCAGCTCTCCCTCTCAAGGAGAGATATGTCAGATTTTGCAGCTTCTTCATATTGCAATAATTCTCAAACGGAAAGATCATTAGGACGGGAGATCATTACTCTAGTAGAAATAATAAGCCATGAAATTATTTCAACTTATCTAACTGAACCATTGTTACAACCTGAGAAAATGTTAAAGGAACCAATTTTTTTCTGTTGCTGCTTACAAGTAGAACTGGAAAAACGGTCACAACAGATAATTCGTCTGATGAAATCTTGTCTTTCATTCTTTGCATGAACTGCCCAAAAACCTGACAGTTTTCTCGGCTGTATTTTCTACTTAACGTTATCTACTGAAAACTTTTAGTTAGTAATTCCTGGCTTCTAACTCACTTACAGGCACATTTCCCAAGCCTTCATTATTCAGGTTTCCAACATGCTAACTGTATAGCTAAGTCAAAGAAAGCCAGATCATTCAAATAATTTTGCTGAGGATGGGTGCACCACTCTTGCCCCTGAAAAGCCTTACAGCCCTGAGATGATGAGAGACCACAGCTGCAGCCAGGGCTTGCTGATTTTAAAGAGTATTTAACTGATGAGTGCAAATCCAAAAATTTGCACTCTTAAAGCAAAATTTTATTATAACAAATATAACATTCCTCTTCTTGGACATATTCTTTGATATTTTCATTTTATGCCATATAGGTTTAATGTCATTATTGTACAATAAACCTGATGTTGCACAGTGCACGATGATCATATCAGATGGTCCAAACCTGGGTTTTTGAGTGAGTGAACAGATGATGGTCATAGGTCGCAGAGAGCCAGAAGAATTAGCATAGGGATGTGGGAACAGAAAGATTTTAGAATGTCTAGATGAAAAATTCAAATGATAAGTAGAATTTTTCAAGAAATCGGTAAGCTGACTTTTTAATCAGGGGCAAAAAAAAACCTTCTGTGGAAGTTATAAAATGAAATCAGGTATTAAATATGAAAAAAACCAGTATATAAGCATCAGAAAGTGGAAGGACTTTAGAAGTATAGGAAGATGAAAAGGAAAGCTAAAATTCTCAGGATAAGTCCACTCCTAACAGTTGAGGAAAATAAGATGCAATTACAATTTTTTTTTGTACAAAAGAAATCCTGGCAGTGTTCTGGGATTAGTACTTCACAATAGTGGTGATAAGGTTGTTAACAACGATGCAGAGAAAGGAGAACTGCTCCATAAACATTCACGTCGCCTACTTTCAAAAGAAATATGAGCATGAAGTATTTAGGAGCCATCTAGTAACTAATGAGGATGTTAAACAACACATATAAATACAAATATTCTAAAATTGACAGCCCTGATATCTCATCAGAGGGTGACCTCTGTAGCCAGTTGAAGTTATCTTAGCAGAACATTTATTTTCAATACATCATAAAATACTAGAGAAATTCTAACAGATTAGAAGAGTATTAATGTTGTGTCAGTACTCTGGATATGCAGTCTGCACAACCTTGGTACCTCTAAGTCACTTAGCCTGACCTCAGTCCTGGGCAAATAGTGGAATGAAAGCTGGTAAAAGATTCAAGTGATGAAGAATTGAAGATGGGAATATGATTGTCATTCCACATAATTTTATGAAACAGGTCATGTCAAACAAACAAACCTGATTTTGTTTCGCTGATAACATTACAAGCGTGGTTGCTGTGCAGCTCTTACATACTCTGACTTCTGTATGGTATTTGACTCAGCCCTGGGAATATTTTGATTAAAAACGAGAATTATTCAATAGCAATAAAACACAGGTTAAATCTATTAAAAGTGGGCAAGCTAATGGATCTGAAACATAGTCATCAGAGGGAAATCATAATTAAGTGCAGTGCTGGTATTCTGCTGGTATCTGCTTACTGCTATTAATCATTTTCAGTAATGATTGGCTTGTAAAAGTTCAAGATGACATGAAGATTGATGTGAAGGTAAATAATTATGAGAGCAGGGAAATAATAAAGAGTATTCTGGATCCCTTGCTAACCTTCTTCCTTCAAAACAAGAATACTTAATACAGTCAGATTCAAAGATATGTTTAGAAATCAAGAATGAGGCCATCAATGCTAAATTTAGGTTGGTTCCTTGGAAGTTATCCCAATGAAAATGATTTAGCTTTCCACATAGCAAAGGAACAACAGCTCTGAGAGGATGCACCAGCAGAAATGGTTGCATGTTCCTGCCAGATACCGACAGGACTACACAGGGGGTGTAAGTTCGTGCTGGGCTCTCATGAGATATACCAGTGCTGGTGAAAAGAATTTGGAAAAATCCCACAAATTCCTCAGGGGAGGAAGAAGTCTCCCCAGGGGAAATCAAGGATTTGATTTGTTTTGTTTCCTGTTCAAAGGGCACTCCATTAAAAGGGGATGTCACTGAAGCACCTCATGGGGGTGAGGCAGAACGCGCTAGGACCTGTTCCCCGTCGCAGAGGCCAACCCCGCTCCCGGAGGCGATGCCGGAGCAGCCCTCATCTGCCAGGCAGGCCTCGCAAGCGAGGGTTGTACTGGACACTGAAAAGTTCCTTAATGGAAAAGACATCAGAATAACCAAGAAGTGGAAGCTGAAGCCAGAAATATTCAAACAAGAAATAAGACAAGTATTTTTAAGAATGAAAGCTCTTTCTTTTTTGGGACAAACTGGGAGGACTGTCCTTCACCATCTCCTGATGCTTTCAGATGCCTTTTTGAAATTACTCTTTGATCAGCCATATGAACTACAGGGATTATTCTAGGGGAAAGTTGGGTGCAATAATAATGTTTAGAAGAGATGCCAAAGCCTTCTGAATTAAATCTTTATGAATCAATATTAATTACTCCAGTTGTAGTATCATGTTAATATAGTCACAGCCAAGGATTCCAGTCACATTCAAAGGCTCATTCTGTTGACCCATGTGCAAACAAATACGAAAAACGGAGACCATGACCCAAACACAATGGGACTGGGTTTAAAAGTCCCAAAAGATGCAGTCCTGCCAACGGCTGTCTCACTCTGAGGAAGTTTTCCCATATTATCATCTGCCTTTCTAATTTTCCCCTTTTCATTGAATTTATGACTCTCAAACAATGATGTCTCCTTTCTGTTCCCTATTCTGTAGCTATCCACATTTTTCTATCTTTCTCTATCTGCATGTAATTCTACCTTTTTTCATGAATCAGTGTATCTTAATGAGTCTAGATTTTTTTTTTTCACTATGTTCTAAATGAAATCATGCCAGAGAGAAATTCTTCCTACCACTTTTTTGATGTTTCTCCATTTGCAGCCCTAAATTTTACAGCCATTTTTTGCTACAAAAACACAACTGCATTTCCATATTATTGATTCTCGGGTATTTCAGGTTGAAAATGTTAGGTAATAAAATCAGATTCAATGAGTTGCTGGTGCAGCTCATAAAACTCTTTGCAACTTAATAAATAGGTTTTTATCATTGCATGTAATCAATCACCTTTTAATCTACACTACAGAAGATCATATTTCTATCCAAAACAACTAGAGTGAATGCTCAAAATATGATTTTTCACGGAAAAAATCAAGTGTTTTGCTAATATCAAAATATGTCTATGGCACCCTTTCATACACTAATCTTTTAGCTGAAGGGCAAGTAAATCTAAATACTAATAAAAAAAAGATCAAGCTCATCTAACAAGCTTCTGTATTCTCATCTGTTTACTTCTCTTGTTCAGATACGGCTAATAAGTTAGTTACGGCTTCATCCTATAATCTTGCAGGCTCTTAAGCATACTAGTCCCTCACATACGAGCTTAAAACAATAGAGTAGCCTTGAATTCACTGCATTTAAGAACAAGGTTAACTGTGCACAAGATCTTAATTTACATGTCTTCTCTGTGCTTTTATTCATATAACAAGTACCTTTTACCCACTGAAGCCAGCTGAAGGGGTTTGCTGGAGCTACTCACATGAGTAAACATACACTTGAATGAGAGCCTGCAGCAGCTGCTTGAACTACTTAAATGAAAAAAAGCTTTTGTGGAGAACAGTAGCAATTCAGTGTGAATTATGAATGAAAGTGGACTTCAGAATCTGTTCTCTATCTGAAAATACAAATATCAGTTGCAGGATGCACAGATTTTTTTCCCCTTAGCTACTGTAGCATCAAATAAGTTCTGCTCTATGTCTTGATTTACCACTAAAGCTAAGTGTCAGATTTTAGGCAAATAAAAATGATTAAAATATGACAGCTGGTAAATTATGCTAACACCTGGTAACAAATCATTCTTGACAGTTCAATAGTACACTTCTTAAAGCACAGCTATTAATATATATATATATTAATATAAACAGTGGAGTGCAAAAATTGTAGTACTTGACTAACATACTCAGTTTATCTTAATGTGGAAAAATACCATACTCTCACTCCTTAGGATTGAAGAAAATTGGAGATGAATAACTGCAAACACACAAATACTTTTAAGTAACATTCGTGTAGTGATTCAGAACTAGTAGAACACAAAATTTTAAATGTAGGATGACATTCAGCCTATTTCTTGTGCTGTTAATTCAGTTAATGTTCCCATGTATCGGTGGAGATTTCCAAGTATCTAAGTATTTAAGCAGTATTTGATATTAATTTCATGATACCCTTTGTGATCTGCTATGAAGTCATGGCAACTTGGATTATTTTGAATAAATAAGAGTCACCCATTCAACTACAATAGTTTCTGGAAGATCACATTCCCTATTCATATCCCCAGGGAGTCGATGCAGATGGGTCCATATTAATAAATACATCAAATTACTTAGTATTTTAAACCCATTAATTGTCTCATGTAATTGGCCTACTAATGGCATAGTACTGTGCTCCTGTTTAAATGTACCTTCAAAGGACTTCAAACCATGGATTTCATGCTCAGTTGGCTAATTACTTAACAAGAGGATCGTGACGATTTAAAGACAATGGAAATTTGTCTACAGGCATAGACGCCCCCAGTACCATCTCCTCAGGACTGGGTTTTCTCCTGCCTGTTCTGCTGTTGCCTTTGCCTGTTGCAAGCCCCGTTTCCAACAACGTATAAGGCAGATGCATCATGACACCCATGGCTGCTGACAGCCAGCGCTGGTGTACCTGGGTCAGCAAGGGAACGTGCGCAGGGATGCAGCAGCGCAACCCTTTGAACAAACACAAATCAGCACTGGAAGCCCAAGTTGCATCTGCGGGAGGTTCACCCTACAGCTAGCAAAGGACTGGAGAAAAGGGAAAGAACAAGTCTACTTTCTCTCTAAGCTACTTCCTGGGCTCTTAAGCTGAACTTTAGTGGAGCATAAAATTCAGCAGAGTCAACTCTGTCCCAAATTTTATGAAGGATAGATGAGGTACTGTACACGCATCTATCCTATCCCTTGAAATATGAGGGAAATCTTCATATGAATATTAAAATGTGAAAATATATGAGATGGAATCACATAATCTCTCTGCATGATAGAGAAGGCTGATTAATATAACATTAAGTAACATGCCTTCCAAGACGTCATTAGGCAGAATTTTCACAATTTCACAAAGGAAATTCATATTTTTTTTTACTTTTGATATTGTCTTTCTGGTTTTATTTCACCATGTTACAGTGGAATAATTATTTCTGTATTATACATGTTGCTGTGCACAGTTTGAGGAACTAAAAATAAACTATGGCTTTACTGATACATTTTTTGACTGATACATTTTTTGACTTTGTCATAGATAATTTATGGAATAATTTTACACTTCTGCAACACCCAGCTCACAATTCACATTCCAATACATGAGGTGTCATTTGCAATTTGCGATGGATTCTTAATGAAATTCTTTGGATCTTACCTTCTAAATGTTTCATTTTATGCTTGGCCAGAAGAGTGAAAGTGTGTTCATATACATTTATACATTGTAAATGGAAATAAAGCTATGATCTGGCTCATCTTTCTAATCTATTTATCCTCCCAACTCCCCCAGTGCTACGAGGAATATTATCATCTGCATTACATGGGTAGAGAACTAAGAAACAAGAAGCTAATCTGACTTGTTCAAGGTCACAAAATGAATGTGTGGGAAGCAGGGAGCTGAATCCACATCTTTCAGGTTTGAGGCTTACACCCTCATGGCTGTGCTGGGCTCCTTCCTCACCAGTTCATCCTCCCTCTCTCTCCAGTTAACATTAATTCATTAACTAGGACATAAATTAATGTTGGAGCTTACTTAACTTCAGTACAAGTCACCTGGAGAGTCTGTCTTGGGAACAGTCACCAAAAAATACGTTGCAACCGCAACAGATAATGACTGAACACATGGTCTCTTGAAGATACTACAGCCAAACCAGATATTGGATTCTTCAGATAAAGTAAAAAGAGGCATTTTAATTACTAGCAGATTATTCTACTATTTCAGTGTTATGTCCCTTTCTGTTGGCTACTGTCCAAGAAGGATGCTGATAAATTGGAATGGGAACAGCTACGTACCACTGAACGATGAAAGGATTGGAAACATGCCCTCAAGTGCAGAGACAGAGAGCTAATTGAGCTGTTGGTTCTTTTCTTAGTAAAGCAAAGATCAAGGGCTAAACTTAAGAGTTTGTGAGCATCTATCTGGAGAAGGGAATTTCTAAATAACACTCAGTCTAGCCAATGTGTAACTAGGTAAAACAGCTGGAAGTTCAAGCTAAACATTTTAAGATTTACCATTAATCTTTAAGCCAATTTTCAAGGAATTCTGGTAGGTTCTCCATCCCTAGAAATTTAGACATTTCAGATCTCATTAATAGCTTTGATAAACAAATACTTTTTCATTCTAAAAGTCTTACTTTATTTTGAAATATGTTGTGTATAGATGGAAACAAAGAAAATAAATTAAAAAATTCGGTGTGTCGAAATTATCAATGCAAATTAGTGGATTGGAATTTGTTCAATGTAATTACAGAACAATGTCTTTTTTTTTTACCCCCACTCTGGGATGCAACAAACCAATTAATATAACAGTGAACATATTTTACAGTTTTCCTACCGTCTGCACTACAGGTGTCTCTTCCAGCAGATATCTAGCTCAAACAGCTGTTTCGGGTATTTCCAGTGGTGTGTTCTCCAGGGCTTCTAACCCTAACCCTAACCCTAACCCTAACCCTAACCCTAACCCTAACCCTAACCCTAGCCCTTCTCCAGGGCTTTACCTCTGCTGAGAGCATGGTGCCCGTTGAGAGTGGAGGGAGCACCTTTCAGCTCTCATTGACTTACGGCTCTCATTTGAACCACACAAACCCTCTTCTCCTTCCAGAGTTTGGCTGCGTTTGAGCAATGTGGTGGATCTTGCTTAGGTTTGGGTAATTTAGGTCCCTTGCTCATCTTGTGTAATGCCTTCCCCGCCAAGCAGAGCTGAGAAGCACATTATTCAATAAAGAAGCTTTTACGTTGGAATCCGTTTCCATGTTGGTCTGATTAAGCTTACATTTGTTGACCTTCAGGTCTTGGTTCAAAGCTCAAGGGGATTTCAGCTTTGAGTTAGAGAGTCCTTCATTGTAAAGAGCTGTTGAATCTACAAGATGACTCCTTTGGGGGCTGATTTCTGTCAATTAGTTACCTGAAATATGATGATTTATGAATAGCTGATATTGTGTTGCTGGACGGATATTTTTAGTAAACTGCAAGTGTAAATAGTGCAGCCTCCTTGAGATGAAATAGATGGAGAAAATAATACTCACTTCAAGATGATCAAAAAGGTGAGGAAAATAATACTTGCTTCACGATCTGTACTGTGCATAGATATATTGCAACGCACAACCTGCTTCCACAAAAACTAGGGAGAATATTAAATATGGATTTCTAATGGGCCCATATTTAAATACAGTCCAAACCATTTTGCTCTACAAAATGCATAAATGTAGAAACACAGTATGAAGGAACATGTGGAACTCTGTATTTGAGAAAAGAAGCCTTTCATAATGTTTTGCACGCCCAAAAGGCATGTGTTTTTATTGTAATTCATTTTATCCCCTCTGTTCTGAACATTCAAGCATTCTGGGGTGCTTGTTTTATAAATTTATAGTGACAACTGTCACGACCTGAACTGGACTGTCCAGAGGACCGTGGAGGTTCTGTGATTCCCTTGGGCTAAATTAAGGGGAAACGACACCAAATGACCAATTAAACACTTTATTGACAGTGAACACCAGCCTGAGCTAGGAAAGCAGCAGAATATGCAGGGATAAGGGGGACCCTCCTGTTGAGTCTGTTCAGAACAGGCCCCCGTGCTTTCTGAACTCCTTTCCAGGGAGGAGTCGAGGTGCGGCTGGGTCTGATCTCAGTCTCAGACTCAGTCAATGGTTCATGGGAATAAGGAGGCAGCCTGAACCGGGAAAACACCACGATAAGCACCATGGGTTCTAATTTAAGGTCAAGGGAGGGGATTCTGCCCCTCTGCCCCGCTCTGGGCAGACCCCCCCTGCAGCCCTGCGCCCAGCTCTGGGCCCTCAGCACCAGCAGGACATGGAGCTGCTGGAGCGGGGCCGGAGGAGGCCACCAAAATGCCCCGAGGGCCGGAGCCCCTCTGCTGCGGGGCCAGGCTGGGGGAGCTGGGGGTGCTCAGCCTGGAGAGGAGGGGGCTGCGGGGAGGCCTGAGTGCGGCCTGGCACTGCTGAGAGGGGCCTGCGGGAAGCGGGGGGCAAGCTTTTTAGCAAGGCCTGGTGGGACAGGACAAGGAGTGATGGGTTTAAACTAGAGAATAATGGATTTAGACTGGAGATAAGGAAGAAATTGTTTACAGTGCGGGTGGTGAAGCTCTGGAAGGGGTTGCCCAGAGAGGCGGTGGAGGCCCCATCCCTGGAACCATCCCAGGCCAGGCTGGCCGGGGCTCTGAGCACCCTGCTCTGGTTAAAGCTGTCCCTGTCGCTGCAGGGGCTGGGCTGGGCGAGCTCTGAAGGGCCCTTCCAGCCCAAAGCACTCCATGAATCCCTGAGTCTGTGATAACCCAAACACTCATGAAAGGAAAGGCAAAGGCAGAAAGAGGAGAGCACTCTCCCCACCCCAGGCCCCGCAGGCCGAGGCCACCCGCGGCCCCCCCGGCGCTGGGCGCTGCTCCCCCATCGGGGCCCCGGCAGTGGGCAGGGGAGCCCGGCCCGGAGCGGAGGCGGCGGCAGCGCGGGGTCCCCCGGGGCTGGGCTGGGCTGGGCTGGGCCGGGCCCCGCCTCTCGTCCCACCTGCCCCCAGGCTCGTTCCAGAATGTTCTGCAGCTCCTGCGCAGGCCCCGCTGTGGGGGTGGCGAGGGGCTTTCGGGCGGCGGTGAGCCCCCGCCTCACAGGGGCCCTGCGGGACCCTCGGCCCTCAGAGCCGGGCCCACCAGTGCTCCCACAGCCCCCGGCTCCGCGCCCCTCCGCCGCTTCTCCCCGTGGGGCTGTGCAGGCCCCGATTTATGGCTATGGCGACCTTAACGCGTCCTGTGCTGGCCTGAACTTGCCTCACCACAGTGTTTGAGGCATTAACTCTTCCAGCCCCTGACAACAACTTTCAGTAAATTGTCTGAGGAAGACCGTAAAATTGGGCCCTTTGGATTGCTCTGTGTGTGGATCAATGTTCTGTTTTCCAGAGTTATGATAAGGAGTTAACTTTAAAGATGTACTGAGTGATTTGGTGTTAATTCTGGCGTTAAAATTTACCTCATGTCTGGACAACATTGCAGTTGCTGTAGTGCTTAAGATAAAAAGCACAGAATTGTGAATGGGATTTCTTGGCGTAGAATTTAGCTCACCTACTTATGCCTAAAAATTAAAAATCTTGAGCTGGGTGTTGGAGCCCTAATGGGCTGAAAGCAGTCGGTGCTGCTAGGAGTAATGTCCCCCAAGATGGGGGGACAGCAGGCAGGCAGGGTGCTCTGGGTGGTCTGTGGGGCTGGCGGGGAGCATCCCTCAAAACCTCTGCTCCTTCGCCACTTCTACTGGCAGCTCCTCTGCTCGCTTGGGATCTGTGAAAGGAAAGAAAGATGTCTCTAGCGGATTTCAGTGAGGAAAGTACTCAATGAGACTGTAAGGAAATGCTCAGCCAGTGCTGCTGGAGAGCTCTGAGGAGCAGCAGCACATCCTTCCACTGTGCGAGTGAGCTGGGGGACAGGACGGGACCGACCTCGCTGGGGCTGTTGGCATTACGTCCGCTTCGTCTCATGTCTCTAACCTGCAGAGGGTTTCCTCTAAGGAACAGAAAGTTAGAGCGGGTAATTCACTTCAGAAAGCTTCTCCTCCACATCTAAACAACAGGGGAGTAATCCGCATCTCCTCTTCACCCAGGAGCAGGTCAAGGAAGATTAAAAACAGTTGCAAAAATATGGAACATAAAAGCATTTCCTAGTGGTGGTTTTGTATTTGAGATAATTTTTTTCTAAGGCAGTTTGGCACAGAAATTGAGTGTGAGGTACAGCGATTTTCAGCAGGTAAAAGGGGAGCGAGCTCTAATTGTTGGCACTCCTGCCTAAGTTCACGCTGCCCAGTGAGGAAGTGCAGCTGAAACTGGGGGAGCGGTTTCTCATGAGCTTTCTCACCCAGGCTCTCATTTAATTCACTTTGCAAAATTTCAGGTCCTTAAATCTTCTCCTTTCACAACATTTCAAGGTGCCTTTTCCTTTTCCTTTCCTTTTTTTTTTTCAAGAACAGTTTGCAATATACCTCCCTACGCACTCACTGCAGACAAAGCAATTACTCATCGAAATAAGCTGTGTTACATAGTCAGGAGTAGCACATGAATATATATGCCACGTTATCAGGAAGGGCCATGGATATACGTCCCCGTGTAAACACTGGTGATGGCAAGCCAAGGAACAAAAAGGAGTGACCCAGCCAGCTATGTGGTGTGTTGGTAAAAGATGTTGCATCCTACTTTAACTAAGTGAAAAAAGTGTCTACTTTTCATGCAGCATAGCCAGACAGGGTGAAAATAATTCAAAAGTCACCCCTGAAAAACTTTGAGACGTGCATGGTCCTTTCCCACCAGTGTGCAGCCAACCCCAAAGATCTGAAGCTAATGCCGCAGGTCCCCAAAGGGCAGGAGGGGGTGGCAGCAGGGTCTTGGCATCGCTGTCATCGTGAAGTTTTCCTCTCCCTGCCCTCCATACAAAGAACCCTATATAATTTCCAATAAAGAGTCTGGGCAGTTGTGGCAATAGAAAAATATTTTGGTCTGCGATGTAGCAGGGTATTTTTCAATCACAGAGCAAAAAGCCAGCTTCTTTCCCAGCACAACCTAGAGTATACCCAAGCACTCGGTTCCTTTCCCTGTATACGCTGGTACCAAAGGTCACACAATAAAAAGCATTAGGTTTCCAAACTCAATGCAGCCAAGGCGGGAAATCAGGTGAATTGCATTCTGACATATATATTTGACCCTTGCACGACTCATTTTTATCTTATTACTCTTGGGAGGCCAAGTTGAAAACGAATAAAAACATACGTTGCAGCTTACACGGCGCTGAAGTGTCCTCCCTTGAATACTGGAGCGAGGGTAATTTTCTCCTGTAGAGGGAAAGGAAGGCCAGTAGATAGCAATGACTGGTACCTGTCACTGATAACCAGATGAGACTAATGCACTATAAACATTCATAGTCCTCCTGCTCTGTGAACCAAAAACCCAGTACAGAGGACAGATTGGTTCATTAACCCTATTCTATATTAGCTGTGTCATTTCCCGATGGCCTTGGTTTCCAATTACTAAGGCAATAGTAGCATTATCAAAGCCATAAAGACTTCTTTTTCCACACAATCTCAGAGAGAAAGGACACAGGTGGGGTATCTGAGAGGAGAACCCACATTTCTGTAGGCTTCATACTTACCGTGTATTGCTGTACCAATGCCGATCACAATACGTAGGAGTTCCTGACATGGACCAAGCTCGGAGATGCTCCAAAATGCTTCTGGGAGGATTGGTGGTCCTGGGATCACAAAGTGGAGACCAGCATACCTGGATGCAGCTCCAGCTCTGGCTGGCTGTGCTTTGACAAGTGAATAAAACTGGGTAAATGAACTAGATGGGATTACTCCACGTTTAAATTACAGGTACTTTTAAATGTCTTATGAACCAGGCCATAAATTCTGTTTTTTGATTCCAAGCTAAAAGTTGTAGGGTATATTTGCTTTCTTCCCTTCCTTTACTTTTTTTGATTCTTTTTTTTTTTCCTGTTTTTCCAAGATCCTTCTAAAAGAAAGGATTATATTTTACCGTATGTTTAAATCCCCTTTCTTAGTTAGGGTCAATAGAGGCAATAATTATAGCTGAAGATCTATTCTAATTTTTGGACAAGCTGTTTTAATGATTATATTCACATGTTAATACCCAGATCTTTCAAGGTGTTGAGAAAATAATAATGACATTTTGTTAGATATCGGATATTAGGAAAAGAGTTGCCTGATATAATTGGGTAATATTAATGTGGTTTATAATTTATGCTGACATTTTCACGCAATAGTGGTGCGCTCTGGCGAGGCAATTATGGACACTGAAGAGATTTTTAGTGCTCTTAGATTGTGGAGGATATTTTTACACCACTTCCATTTGAACAATTTAAAAGTCAAGATATTGAAATGTCTAATTGGATGCTCTGATTAGACCAGGATGGAGTTTGATTTCATATTGACATAAATCTGAGAAAGCCCTCCTGCTGTCACCAGGAATAAACCCACAGAAGACCAAAGGGAGAGCAGAATCAGAGCCTTTTTATTCTTATCTGTTGAAATCTGAGCAAACCAGAGGCATATTGTTTTTCCATTGCCTTCAAGGGCAGTCAGGATTTTAGCAGTCTTTAAAGGAAAGGTATATCTCACTATGTTTCATTTACTGCTCCTTTGCCCAAAGCATCGCGTGGCAACTCAATGGCTCTGACTTCTGCCAGGTTCTCCCTTCATCATCTGATACGTGCCTTTGGGATGATTTGAGTTCACACGATACGATTTTGTCCTCAGATTTAGTTTTTCAACTGGCCTCCAATATTAATTGTGAAATGTATTTATTATTAACTAGGCATGAATTTTAAATAACACTGTTGAACATCCCGATGCATAAAGTCTGGATTTCTTTCCATTCCTGCAGCCAGGCTTGGCTGTTCGTATTCATTTATTTAGCATTTTTGCATGATTCTCACCCAGAGGAGAAGAGAATACGATCATCTCTCACTCTACGTATTTATATGTATACAGATGGATAATTAAAAAGTAAAAACTCTTCAGTATATTACTTATTGTATTATTTATTATGATTATTGTGATAACATTTTATCATAACTATTAAGCGCCAAAATATTTTCTTTAACCATAGGGTCTGGATTAGTACTCGCTGGATGTTACCTTTTTTCTTTCTACAGTAGGAGTACTTTAAACCCCATATATAATGCAGGCTTATCTCTGTCCTTTCTCGCAGCATAGCTCTAGAGAGTATGCAAGAATTCGGTGCCAGTTTTAGGGGCAGCTGCCTCACCCGCAGGGGACCCACAAGACCAAAGGTACGCCTCGGTGGCAGTTTGCAGACAGATGCAAGGCTGTTGTGCCGGTGCTCGGAGCCAGCCAAAAGCCACGTGGCTGCGGTTAGCGTAGCAGCAAGCCCTGCGGAGAGCCACCAGGTTTTCACTGGGGTACCGCTCCTCACAGCCATATGGCTCCTGGTCAGCACAGAGGATGGGCAGAGCCAGCCAGAAGCCCCTTGGAAAGGGTCCGCGTCTGCAGACCTTTTCCGGGGAGGATGGCAGCGCAAAAGGACCCCGCTCTACTAGGCAACGCTCCGTGCCAGCAGGGAATGACAAATCCATGCTGGAAACAAGGACGGAGAGCGCAGAAATGCCAGCTCTGAAAGCTTTGCTGTTTAGAGGTGGTGCTTCCAAGGGTGTTTCAGCCTATGAAATCTGTGAGCTAAGCAAAATGCTGTCTAGAATTGCTGCGGCAATAGGAATGCTTCCGGATTGGAAGTTTGACACTGTGACAAGGGGTTTTATTTTTCTTTTATTTTTCTTTTCTTTTTTTCCCCACAAAATAAGCGAGAGTCATTTAAGTAAATCTTAATGGCTTTTGTGGAAAAGCTGTATGTTAAAGGTCAGTGCAGAAAACCCTTACTCGGGCAGGCTGATGGAGGAAGTTTTGCGAGCTTAAGCAGCAGTGTACCAAACCAGCCATAGGTGGAGCACAGAAGCTTGAACATCATTTTGACAAGTGAATTTATATAAAAAGATCGATATAATTGTCAAAGCAGCAACAATGCAGGAACAGCAGCCAAGCAGCAGTTCTGCCCATCTTTACCCACACTGCGTAGAACCTGTCTTGGTCACCAGCCCAACGAAAACCAAGCACCTTCAGCACGAGTAAGCTGGCGGGTTTGGTTCTGTTCATGTTGAGAATGACAAAACTACGATTATTATTGCTGTCACCTGTTATTGACAGGGGATCCACACTAGGGGATCTCAAAGGGAATCACAGATGCAGATCCGTAGCGGGAAACGGAGCTGCTCCAGGTTACCCGCAAAGTCGGGGTGAAGCTGCAAAGGGAGGGCAGCTCTCTCCAGCTACGGCTCAGTGCTGCGTGTACTAGCCAAAAACTACAATAGAAGCAGTCCATGAGAAAATCTGTGTAAGTCATGACTAACATCCTTCAAAGTGCTGAAATTGCTTGCCTTTTTTTTTTTTTTTATAACACTTTTTGGCAGAACTTGAAGTAATTAATAATAGTAAAAGCCCACAGCCCACCTCACTCCCTCACAGGCAGCAGATGCAAGTGTAACCGATAAGCTAATTAAGCAAACAACAGTAAAAAAGGAAACCTCAACAAAACCCCAACATTTCTTAATAGCTTTAGATCAAGTAGTAATCGCTGGATTGTCTTAAAACTATAGACCATTATGGAGCATTCAAGGCACTCATCTTTGATTTGCAAGTTTTTAAAAGCTGCGTATAGGTGACAGCTGCCTCCTACCAAAGCTGCGTATACTCTATACACCACGTTTCGTTGCACTGATGGTGATAGCCATTCTGCTCTCTCAAATCTGACCTATTTCAAAGACTGCTCATCCAATGAGCAAAATGAACACTTTCCAGCACCACTTTTGAGACTGTTCCTTATGTGTGGAAACCCTGCTGTGTGTGGTGGTAGAAGTCACGCTGCAGGTGAATGGCCTAGCGTTTCCATACCCAAAGTTATTTACCTTTTTGCAATTTGAGTTGTTCCAATGAGTTTGGACTTGCTAGGTGAGGCTGAAACAAAGTCAATATGACCCAGTCATCCTTTGCTATTTTTCTTTTAAGGGCTGGATCAAAACACAGTGGATATACTTTCATTTATTTAAAAGGATCAGGCACTTAAGCTCTGTTGTGTGTAGAAGGATGACTGGGGCTGTAATAAAAGGAGTGTTTTACACCCCTATGTTTTACAGAAAGTAAAACATAACTACAGAAAAAAAGTCAAAACATAATGGAATCGAAGGATCTCAGCCGCCTGGCCAAGAAGGCAGAAATAGCTCATTCTGAGGTTTTCAGACTTACTGAACTCCAATAACTGAAGAAAAGTCTGGTATATCTCAGATATTAATCTTACAATAAAGTCATTTTAAATGTAGCTTTACGAAAGATTTGGAGTGCAGTTTAATTCTGAATTGACATTTACTAAGGCTTTTTTTTTATCAGCAAAACAGGAATGTGCTTCTGTGAGCCCAGAGTCCACCTGAGTTCAAGTCCTGTCTGCAGAGCCCAGCACAGAAAGCAGAGCCAGTTCCTGGGCACAGAAACTGAGAAATCACAAATGGAGATAATTTCAAATATATTTGCATATGAAGTGGTTCTGCTTTGGTTTGCTCTATCAAAAGTTGAAAAGGTTTACAATTGCATCCAGGTGGTATTTGGTATGATAAATTATCTGCTAAGTTGCTGCCCAACTTACCTCTGCCTTTCATTTTCTTTTACCGGAGGGATGGATGGAGTTGTACATGTGAAAGTTTTCCTCCCTCCAACTGAAGTGACCTCTTGGGAGCCAGGCTGGAGGATCAAGCAGCCTTTGGGAGATGTGGGAGGCAGGTGGTGCCACTGGTGCTGCCAAGTGCCCTAGTAGGTATATTTTGTCTAAGGAAATCAATATTATTAATATACATTCTAATTAAACATGCTATAATCAAATTAACTTACAAGTCAAGTCTGGACAGCTGCTTTGGAGCTGCTGAGAAGGATCTCAGCTTGCTGGGAGGAGGACAGCACCATCTCTGCAGGGCCACGGTGAGGGGCTGAGACCTCCCAGGCTTGAGCAGTGGGTGAGGTTTCCCTCCTCCACTGGTCGGGGCAGCTGGGGATGCAGCGTGGTGGCTTGCTCAGAGGTTTCAGACATTCAGGTCCTGCTGGCTGCAGGCAGGGCTCCTGCCAAAGAGCCTGAGGAAGGTGTCCTTTGGTATTGATTCAGCTGTGTGCTGACAGCAAAGGTTGCTTTGGTCTGTGACCAGGCTAAAAGAAACCTTTGTTGGGTTTTTGTACTTATTCGTTGAATACTGGATTAGTTTGAAACCAGAAAGTTCAGTTTTGCCCGTAAATGTACATACAGCACTTCCTCCTCTGTAGGGAATGACCCTGGTGCCACAGCTTTAGAGGATTTTTTAAGACCTAAAAAATTCAAAATTCAGGGTTTATTTTCATTCATTTTGGATTTCCAAAGTTAACCATTTTGAATGAGTTGTTGGCTTCCCTCCTAGTCCTCTTCCTCCACATTGAGTAAAAGTACCAGCCAGTGGCCGTCAGGTCCAAATATCTCCCTCTGCACATCTCCTGCCGTAAACAGATCCAGAGCACATCCAGGTGTTCACGCACCGGATTTGCAGCCAACTGGGAAAGAATATAGCTGCTCTGCCCAGCACCTTTAAACATGCTGCTGCAATATTGCCCTGCAAACGAACACAAAGATCCCACTGGATCCCCACAAATGAGAACCGAAATGACCTTTTCCTGCAGTGCATCTCCACTGAAGCACATGGGCCATCCCCACCATCACACACCGCCCCACAGTCCTGTCCCAGTTAAGTCCCCCCAGTTGCATGAAGGGTTCCTGTGCTGGCACCCAACACACAACAAACTGTCGTGGTGTAGCCCCAGGCAGCAGCTCAGCACCACGCAGCCGCTCGCTCACTGCCCCGATGGGATGGGGGGAGAATCGGAGGAGTGAGAGGGAGAAACACTCCTGGGCTGAGATAAGAACAGTTTAATAATTGAAATAAAATAAAGTAAAATAATAATAATAACAATATAATAATGATAATAATAATAACAATACACAAAGCAAGTGCTGCCCAATGCAATTGCTCACCACCCGCCGACCGATGCCCAGCCAGTTCCCAAGCAGCGATCGCTGCTCCCCGGCCAACCCCCCCAGTTTCTATACTGCCCATGACGCCGTATGGTATGGAATGGCCCTTGGGGCAGTTGGGATCAACTCTTCTGGCTGTGCCCCCTCCCAGCTTCTTGTGCCCCTGGCAGAGCAGGGGAAGCTGAAAAGTCCTTGCCTGGCATAAGCAGTGCTGAGCAACAACTAAACCATCAGCGTGTTATCAGCATTCTTCTCATCCTAAATCCAAACCACAGCACTGTGCCTGCTACTAGGAAGAAAATTAACTCTATCCCAGCCGAAACCCAGACACAAACCCAACCAATGCCCAAGGTTATAGAAACATTGGTGGAGCAAGACATGATGTAAAACTTGGATAAGGGCACTTGAATTTTGTAGAAGCACCCAACACCAAAATCTTCATGCAAAATGGCAGTTTATTCCTAGGTTTTGATCATTCTGCCTCACTCAGCGTTAGCATTTTCCTTTACTGCTAGTCCTTCTTACATATGTAGCTACCTAGTTAGTACACATAAATACCTGAAATTATTACCCAATTTTCAGAATCTTTTTTGTTTGATCTTTAATATTTTATTTCTTTTCTCCCTGTGCACACTCTGACAAGTTTTTCTAGTTAGCCCAGGAGAGTTTTCACAGCACACTCACACTTTTTATGCTTTCATCTTTTCTGCTAATCTGGTTTATCTATATTCCTCTTCCATTAGTCTTGTTATTTATGTTTCACAAGCTAGATATTTACTTCAGGGATAAGTCAGCCTTGTTGTTTTTTTTCTAGAAAACATACTACTTCTCTTTTATTGAAAAAAAAATCCTGTCAAAGGTTGCAATACCATAAGTGAGGGAAACCAAATTCTTTCCATTTCATATAAAGCCTACCTTTTAATTAGATGATGATTTCTTTTTCTTTTTATATTGTCAGAGAATAAATTTTAGGACAATATTATTCAATACTTTATGCTTTCAATAAATAATTTATACCAAGGTATATCCTAAGCTACACTGGCTGCTTACTTTACAAGGGCAAGGACTCTGCAGAAGAAGAGTATCCATAAATATTCTAAAAAGATATATTTAAAGGAAACAAATACCAAGGAAGCTATTACAAGCAGAACTTTTGAAACCAGATTGCAAAAACTGTATGATAATTTTGATCACTACCAGACTTGGAAGTGGATATCTGGGTCATGTTTACAACAGCATTTTCTTTCTGTAGGCTTAAGAATTTTAGGATTTTTTTTTTTTAAAAACTGGATTGGGATACAAAAACCTGAGAAGTATAGATTTCCCTAGCAGGTTTCCCTAGTAGGTGCAAAATGCATGGGCTGGGAGAAAATAGAAATAAA
Source organism: Pelecanus crispus (assembly GCF_030463565.1). Lineage (NCBI taxonomy): Eukaryota > Metazoa > Chordata > Aves > Pelecaniformes > Pelecanidae > Pelecanus > Pelecanus crispus. Next base: position 48,503,353 of record NC_134649.1, read on the forward strand.
GAAATAGAAAAGCATGTGTGCCCAATCACATATATCCAAAATCTGACTGCACTTCTTTGAATATTGTAATTTTCAAATGTTTTGAAAAGGCTTTTCAGAATATAAATAGATATCCTGAACATACTAACCTGATCTGTTAAAGTAGAATTATTTAAGCCCAAAGTTTATGCTTAGTACCAATGGAAACAATTAGAAAACAATTAGGAAAAAGTAATCGGCTGCAACAGAGTGATTTACCCTGTTCATGGATTAACAATTCCCCTTCCTATTTAGATATGCAACATTTTTAAGCAAATATTTTGACCCAGTTTTTGTTTACTGCTTATGCAACCTCTGATGTTGAACTAAAATACTTGCGTTTGATGTTTAGTGACTGAGGGAGCGCATCATTTCCTTTGCAAGATGGATTTAACTTGAAGAAAAATCTCTTATTTTCTATGCTGCTGTAAAAATGCAGTATCTAATTGCTTGCCAGAGACATTCTGAATACCACCTTGTATTTTTGTTAGTAAACAGTGTATTTTAAAAAATTAACATCTGGTTACAGTCCCTATAAACCCCAACCTCGCTATAACACCTTCCCCGTGACGGTATGCGCACTGCGCACACTCTGCACGTGCATTTGCTACTTTTTTTCTCTCCGAGACAGTTCTTCTTCAAAGACTATGCAGATTTGCTGTCTTTTCACATTAATTTAGGAGTGTGCTCGTTTCTGGTTTAGATTTTGGATTCAGTAGTTTGTTATAACCAAATGCAATTAGAAGCAAAATAAATCCTTCAGGCTGAACAAAGGGTAGCTGTCTGTGTGCCTATCCGGCGGTGAAGATGATGGCTCTAAGTAGCTGATTGCAGAGGACAGGTGTCATTTGCCTTTGGTTTGTACTACAAATTGAAGAATGGCTAGAAATATCATTAAAAAGATGGATAGAAGTGGCTTTGTCAACAAGGGAGGGCCTGCCTATGTCTGAAATGTCACGCTGATTCCTAAGAGAAGTTGTGAACCAAGACCAAAGGTTTCGCATATGCACATGGAGAGACAATCTCGGTACCAGCTGAATGTTGAGTGGATAATCTTCTTTCCCACAAATCCAGCTACAAAAAAGTACAAAAGTTGGCATTTTTTTCTGTAATTAGTAATCCAAATCTTCAAGTTCTTACCCAGTTTTATTCTTGCAAAACATCCATTGATTTCCAAAATATTTTGTCATAGCAGGAATTTCATAATTTTATTAAAAGAGCTAAGTGGTCTGCTCCTTCCGTAAGGAAAGATGGAGTATTGCTTATATGGCTAAAACATGCCACAGGGGCAGCAGCAGCATTTTGAAGGCCAGACAGTTGTCGTTTTATTTTAGCCAGCCTCATATTTCATGAGAAGCTGTCGGAGTGGAGGGTGTTCTTTTGTTTTTAAACCTGTGGGTCAATTTAAAGGTCTTCTTCCCACCCAAACTTTGGAAGTTCTCCTGTCAGATCCAGGAATAACTGGAAGCGATCCTTCAATACAAAGGGATGAGGCAATCTCAGGACACATACCCTTAGCTGCATGCAGTCACCATGGGAAGTCTTGCTTTGACCCATGTGTAAAAACCATTCAGGAGAATTTTCCTACGCGTTGGCCCTATCGCTCCTTTCTAGCCCTTCTCCATACATAGTCTCTGGGTGCTCCTGCAAACTATGGGACTCTGCATTTCTGGTCCTTTCACATCAGTTGCCCATGTTGCGCAGCACCGGGAAGCACTATCATCACCTAAACTCACAGAGCAACGTTAAATAGCTGTTCCACGTCCAGAGCACAAAGGCGGTACCTGGCACGCACATGCAACGTGTAATTAGGTTAGCTTTAAACAGAAGTATACTCTACTGCAGTATGGAGTAGATAATGTGAAAACTTTGCCACTTTCTTGGTGCTGGTGCCAGTGTGGTGGACTAAGCTAACCCCTGAACCGCAGTGTAGCTAACCCAGACTTGTGCTGGTGTTGTAAACAGCAGACATATCTTATCCCGTACTCTCTCTGTTTGCTCATTCTCCGTGAAATGTAGGTACACACTGCATGGCCAATTAAAATGTTCTGTAGTTTTGCCTGGGTAGAAGTTTTCATTTACATAGCAGCACATCACCCATATTTCACTAAACAGACTGCTTATTTATGGTATGCAAGTGCATAATCCTTGAAATATGACTGAAAGGGTTTGTCCCAGACTTACATCCTCCTGCAACATTAAGAATGTGCATAGCAAAATTTTATCTGTTTAGATCATGCCGTGTCGCTCACTGATTTCCATCAAATCAGTAATTCACATATAAGTATAACTACATGTGAATTTTTGCAAGGGTAACATTACTTTTTATGGTAACTCTGCTTTTATTGATGCATATTTGCTCCCTGGCTTCTCTGAGCATTTGGGCTCAGATTTGAGGCAGTAGCTTCTGTCTTCAAATAACAACAAAAATGAAGTGCCTTATAAGTACTGTATAATAGCTTTGTTTCCTTGGGTCATCTTGTGGGTACAAACTCTGCACCTCCAAAAAGGAACCAGAGGAAATATGTCCTCCTAGAGAGCAGAATTATTCGTCTGTACTTAGACATCACTCCTCTCCATTTCTGTGCCCCTAGACTGGTGTGTGATGTGATGAATGGGAATTTTCTTAGCTAAACCCAAGTACTCTACAGTGAGGAGATGGTTTGAATACTGCAAATGTGATATATATGCACTTAAACATCCTGGGAGTCTTCAATTCCATCTCCAGTTGAAATCACCTCAGTCTAAAGCTCTGCAAGACCAATTTCAGGCTGAACAAAGTTTACGCTACCATTTTATTTCCTGATTTTGGACTTATTAAAAAGTAAGACCAGCACAACTTTACATACAGAAAGGTTATTAGAAGTAAATCACTTTTTTCCCCACTGCTAAAAAGCACGGATCCTTTTTATTAGTTAAATCACATGTTCAATTAGAGCCTCATTGCAGTTAGTAGCATGATGTGTAAACTGATGAAGCCCCATAAAGCAGATGGTTAAGACTCTGGACACAAATAAAAGCAAGAACTTGTTACACTTCTTTTTAAGTGGCAGTTCTAGTGTACTATAACTAAATGCTGAGGTACTGAATGCAATGTAATAAATAATATGGCAAATGCACTGCAGTGCAAATAAACTGTTATGAGTTACACTTCATTTTAATTAGGCACTCGGTTCATATTCTTCCACACTTTGAATAGACCAAGCAAATAAAAACATGGCATAGTGCTTGGTATACAGATCATGCAGTGCTTAGTATACAGTTCAGTTCCCATGTATTTTTATGGTAAGTATATAAGCAGTCTGATAACCAGAGTGTGTTTATATTGATGATTGTCACTTGGAAGAGAAAATGTAAATTTGGTTGCTCAGTAGAAATAGCTGTCAGAACGAAGTAGGTCGCTAAACCGGGGAACTTGTACAAAAGAGAGCAAGAGATAGATCTTCCATAACGTCATGTACACTCTACACATGCTGAATTGTTAGTAGACAGTCTGGTTTGATATTGTCACAATCTGCAGACCACGAAGCTAAGTGCCAAATTAGCGGTGGCAGCCTTTCTGCTCCTTCGTAGTTCAAAGGTCAGGCTCACATGCAGACTCTTTTCAAAAGTGAATTTGTACTGCTCTTCCAGATGCCTGCTACTTCAAACTGACCGGTGCTTCTGTGGCACCAACACCGTATCTCACACCCCTGGAGGTGTTTAGGTGCTGGCACTATAATCTTCCTTGCCGCACCTGCAGCCAAAGACAGGGTTTTTATGGTCCAAAAGAAACATTCTTGCAGGCAATTATGTAGGGGGTAAACAGAAGCAACAGCTTTGAGTACAAAACTTGCTTTTGCAAAACAGTGTATCATGCTTTAAGCAATCCTGCCCCAGTAATTCAACCCAACCGTAATTGTAGCCTGGGTCCTACCTTATATTCTCAAGGTATTGTATGCAACAGCGCTAAATATGGCATTTGTGGTAGTGGGACCTATCCTCTAGGCAGTGGATCAATATCGCAGCTCATTCTACACAGTTTATTAGTTCGACATTCAATAGTCACAGCTTTTGGTCTGATCTGGTCTCGACTGAAAGACTGAGAATGCGAGAGATGCGAAATAAGCTCCGTGTACCATTACCAGATAATGCATTTTCAATCACGTTCATGCAGCTACAATATGGTATTTATATCTAACATTCAGGGATTTTAAATGTCTATTGTTAACACATTACTTGAAAGCAAAGAACCATGAAGAACATGACAAGCCTTAAAATTGGCATTAAGTCTAATGGACGGCCCTTGGCAAAGTGGATGGGAGGTATCTGTAAGCAATGAGTTAATCAAATGATCGGAAGGAACAACAACTGCTCATTTGACTTCCACTGTAAAGCGAGGCTGCTGGAAAAAGATCCTATTATGTAACCACGTATACGTATAATTGTTACATATATATGTTTGTATGCCTACATATATAATACATTATACATATATATGTGTATAGATAGATAGATAAATATGCCTGTGTATATGTATCTCTGGCATTTTCAGTCCTTCAGACAACAGCCTGCCATTGACCTCCATGTGGCCATAATTATCTACACTCTCAATTACCATATTATACATTTTGCTTTCATCTCACTGGTAGGAATCCAGAGTTACCCAGCTGATTTTGATTCCCCTCAATTTTGTCAAATCTTACTGAACCTGTGGGCTGAAACCACTGGTATCTATTTAAGGCAGGAGCATTTGCTCTCTTGGTCACAGAGGCAAAAGAAGTGGGAGCAGCCTGTGTCTGACCTGGGAAGCACTTGGAATGCATGGTAGGCAGAGAGTTTTGTGAATGTTTCATGTGACATGATTACTGGAGTCTGGGAGATGGAGTCTGTGCCAGATATGGGCTTGCTGGTGAGTGAAGACTTGAGGAAGGTGTTTAAGGTCCAGGTATAACATCAAAGAGGGAGGGAGTAGTAGAGGTGATGTTGTGTTTTGCTTATTTTCTGCTGCAGTTTTGAAAACCTGATGGAACAGCTTGGGTAAAGAGGCTGCACTAGAGACCTCTGCCTTCTTCCTTTTTTCTTCTAAAAGCAAACCCACCAAGATACAAACTTTGATCCATGTATTTCACCTTTCACTGTGGGCCAGAGTTCTAAGCTATTGACATTAAGCAAGTTCTTGTGCATTTACAACCAAGAACAGTGACTTTTCTGGTTGTGTTTCATCTTTCAAGATTCCTGGAAACTATAGAGGGACTTGATTGAAAGAAGCAGTACATATTTCATGCAGAGTAAATGTTTCTTTTTTCTGTTTGCAGGGTCTGCATTACATGCAGTCTAAGTAGTGTTAATAAATCTCTGTATTCTTAACTTTCAAATATTTCAATTCAATTGACCAGTTCATTTTTAAATGTGGTCAATGCTGCATTTTTTCTAATGTACAGTGATTGGTTGATTTCCCTGTGGCAGTATTAAATTGCCATAGTAAAATGGAGTTCAAAATCCCCTGAAGTAAATATATAGTGTTATTTTTGATCCCAAGAATGGAGTCAAAATAGGACAAATCACACTTGCAAATAACCTCTTCCTTGAGCCTGAGGTAGAGGCATAAACTCCAAAGATAGAGGAGTGACTGTTTCTACTGCTATGACTAGAAGGTCAACATTTTTTATAAAAAGCCTGACATCAAATATACTTTTTTCCAGGATGTTATGTGTTCATTTTACACTGCTATTCAGTGACTTGGCCAAAATGAGGAAGAGGGAGATGAAATCTTTCTCAGCCTATTTTATCAGAGTCTCTTGTCACCCACATCACCTCTCTGAACTATGTATGGTCAAGACAGCAGAAGCTTTTTTTATGGAAGGTGCAGGAAAACATCAATACTTACTGTAATCCCTAAAAGCCATCCAATACTGTTATTTACATCCTTGCAGATAAGGAGAATTGACACAGAAATGCCTCTCTGGTTGCTCCTTCTTGCTTGTGGCAGGCTTTCACAGCCCAGGATGTGTCTCTTCTGTGAGATGGAGCAATCGTGGGCTCCCGTAGCATGCTGAAGGAGCCTCTTGTCATAAGAACATCCTGGAAGAACATAACAAAAAAAACTCCCCTATTGTTAGTAGTTTGGACATCTTACACTTGAGACACTACTTTCAGTAAATTGCCTGCATTTACAGGCCTGCAGGACTGGAAATGTCCATCAACTTAGTATATTCTACTATAAATATACTTATTGTTGCTTTTGTGAAACTAGGAATGGGATGAAAGGGTAAATACAGGGTATGCTTGGGTCAGTATGATGTCAGCTGTGTTGCCCAGGGAAATCAGAAGCAGTGTGGAGCACTGTGCTAATCTGAGCAGTTCCAAATTGGTTGCAAATTACATGCTATCTGGTCTGCCAATTACCTGTTAAAACTTAATGGTCTTAACATGTTCTTAGCTTACTTGACTAGATGACAGCTATTCAAATTCTTCCCAAGGCTAATTAGGAAAGTGTAATCATTGACTTCTTACCTTTTACTTCATCTCACTTGTCAACTGCTCATATCTTCATCAGGGGACTCCACAGACCTTTAGAACTTGCTCACTTTTTTCTTCTGTTAGTGATATCTGCCTAACACCTGATCTCCCACCTGTAAACTCTTCTCCTTTGGGATCTTCCTACACTGTCTCTGGACTTTGCTTTGCCCAGTTTCCCTGTGTGCCATCAATATCACTACTGTAACACTGAAAATGCTGGTGGATAGAAGTGGTATGCTCTTTTGACCTCTAACTTAAAAATCCCACCAGTTATTCTCAGCTGATAGAAAGAGTAAACACCTACAGCTCATATCACTGCAATACAACACAGATTATACATTTCCAGGAATACTGGACAATAAATATTCCATATGATCCATCCAGTCATTCTGATTTTTCACTGAACAAGCAGCAAGTTACAGAAACAGGAAAGATGTGTAGGAATTGGATGTCCAAAGAGAAGTCAAGACTGATTGCTTCACACAGTGTGGTGAAAAGAACTAATAAGTCAGTCAAAGCAAAGGGCTTCCAGCAAATCAAAGACCCAAGAACTGCAACCAGAGAATTTAGATCAGCCCTCAATAGCAAAAAAAAAACCCCACACCAAAAAAAAAACCCTGCTCCCTTCTTGGTCAATCAGTTGTCCAGAACTCAAACTACTTACTATCTTGAAGCAAGATGCTTTAAATCACACTTTACTGTCTCCCTAAAATCTTCTGCTTTCTGTACCTACGCTCCCATCAGTTTTCAAGCACAATTTTTTAAAAAGGCTTGTTTTCCAAAGCAGGGGGTCAGCAGCACCCTTCAGCAGTGAGAAAGATGCTACTGTGTTGATTGGTGAACTGGATGTCAATATTGCTGGAGGAATGGGAGTGGTTTGAGAATTTTTAGCCTGTCAACATAATTTGATAGGAATTAAGTCAGAGAAAGAAATTTGGTATTGTAACAGCTTTATGGACTTCTTGGAATATGTGCTGCTTAACACTTGCAAGAAGCTTCTCTTGTAATTTAGTCCACGTAGTTGTTTTCAGCTGATAAAACCACAACAGAGCCCTTTTATCACAGTAGGAAACTTCCCTTTCCCCTCAGATTTTGAGCAATAACAATTCTGTGGGGTAATAATTATTCCAGATGCACTGTACCATGTAAATTAATCTGTTGCTTTGGTAGTACTACTCCAAAAGCAATGCTGATAGTGTATGCTCAGAATGAGCAAATTAATTAGCCAAACTGTGAAATCAAATAAATCTCACAGCAGTGACCTCTGTGTCACTGAATAAAGAAAGACATTAAGTTGATGTGTAGTTGCTTTAGCTGAAGCAAAACCAGAACTTAAAAGGGCTAAATGTTCTCATTATTCTGACTTAAAATAGATGTTCAGGCTGGCGATACGTTGCTGGCAATGAGATTGATATGTGGTGTCCATTTAGGTTTTTGCCTGGATCTGCTGCGAGCAGCAGCATATAAAGCAAATGCCACAAACCAGAATGTTTCATTGGGAAGCTGCATCAGGGATAAAATCAAAACCTATAGATTTCCTATTGGTATCAGTTTGCATTGTACGATATCTCTGCCATACACAGAAGCTCACTGGAGCTAGCATCTAATTTGGCTTTGTGTAGCACTTGGCCTCTCAGCTGCTGAACTTGGAAATACCCTTCAGTGCTGATGCCTTTATCTCATCCTCTCTGGGGGGGGTGAGAGTTTCCAGAAGCTCTGAGGGGCATTCATGATTTCAGATAACAGCAGTACTCTGTTCTCTCCCTTCTTTCTATACTAACCCAAAAAATAAAGCCTGATACTTGCAGCTTTTTACCTAGCAAAGAAAGGGAATTTATGAGTGCAGTATCAGGCTTGTACAGCAGCATATGCTCTGCAGGGTTGCAGATGTTATCAGCCGTGGTATTATCAATATATGCTGATGGGATAGGAACTGAGTGATGTTTTGCAAGAAAATGATTACAGGTAGCTCAAAATCTTGTGAGGTTTTTATGCTGTCATCTATCATGGAATTACTGCAAGACGAATAAGTATTTTTCATCCAAAGGAAAAAAATAATACAGACTTTACTGCATTTATTTAGAAAAGGTCAGAGTGATATGTGGAAGAGCTCATTAGGTTATCCCATCCGGAATTTGATGTTCAACAGTCAGTCAGCGTGTATGATTTACTGCTGGCGAACATATGTAAGAAGTGAAGGGGCTTTTGCCGGAATGATGCATTGGTGGCAGGAGTCGTCCCTCACTGGGAAACCTGTCTCAGGAGTGGAGGCTTTGGGGGTTTAGTGCCCATGGTCACCCATCAGCCAGTCCTGTCGGAGGCAATTGCCTCGCAACGCTTCCATCTGCAAAGTCAGCTTTTAGTTGTTGAAGTTTGTTTCCCATATTGGTTAAATCTTTCCACATCCTAATGGTGACTGAAATCATTCATGCTGGGGCAGGGGGTTCTACAGTACAGATTGGAGTGTTGGTAATTCTTCACCCATCAATTTTTGGCTGGGCTGCAGTAATGATCCTAGATCCCCAAAGCCATTTTTAGATCTCTAACTCCCACCAATTACAGTGGTGCCTCTGTAGGAATCCAGTGCCTAAAATCTCAGGTAACTGAAATTGTATTAAGATTTTTCACCTATAATTGGCAAAATAAGGAACAATGTTTCATTTGGCTATGGGTGTGTTGGTTCTGTGAAATCATTAAAAATTGCTGCACTGTCACGAAGGAAGAATCTGTGTATGAGGCTGATGCTTACAAGCTAGACATGTACCGTATCTGAATTGCAATATTCCTGTCCAGAGTACTCAGTGTTAATCTCTCTGATCAGGAAAGATCACTAACTCAATTCCCCCGGGCTGGTATCTATAGTATTGGGAGTGAATATATTTGTCTGTCAGTTAATTCTGTCTGTCTACCTTGCAAAATACATGAATAAATGAAAAGGAATTTTCTGCCTCAGGTGAGATGTGAAACCTCTATGTCTGGGTATCCATATGCAAGCAGGAAAGTGATTCCTAGTATAAGTCTTGAAACATAGTTGGTAATAGCTTATATATATAATCTTTTACTGAGGAGGGAATTGGTTTTGGATACTTTTCATCTTACAGCAGGTGATTAATAGTAAGACTTTAGATGTTATAAAAATTTGGGGTCTTTCAAAAGCAGGGGTGCAAGTACGTACAGCTGCTGGTTCCTGCCGTGCCCCAGATAGAAGACCGGCATCGGGTATAATTCAGTGCAGGATTTAGATGAAATGCAAAGACAAAGACCAATAGTGAACCCAGCAGGAGAGCAGCGCTTCATTCTCCATGTCCCATTAGGTTTGTAATATGGATACTTTAAGCACTGAGGGTTTTTCCATTAAAGGAACAATATTCCTTTTTAAGGAACCTGTTGGTGATAATTTTCCTTCAGAGGCTTGATCTGCACCATGCTTTCTCTAGAAAATAGCAAACCAACTTTCTTGTGAGGTTTCATTTAATCCTTCCAAAGATGCGCCTTTCTCCAGCACCTCTGCCTTGGCTGCGGCCTTGGCTGCCCGCAGTTATTGAGATGATAATGGTACAAATCTCCCATGCGATATCTTTTTTGATAAAGCCAATTTGCAGTGGTTTCCTATAGTTATTCACTTTCATTCTTTAATTCCTGTTTCAAACCGCTTCCCCAATTCTTGGTTTCAAACCTACCCACAAGACTGTCTTCAGAAGATGTCATCTTTGGGATTTTCCTTTCAGATAAAACTTGTAAGAGGAAGTTATTACAACTAGTAAATGGTATTTCAGTAAAGTACATTTGATCCCATTCTTTTGACCATGCTGATGTAAGTTCACCGAACAATTCCTGACTTACGTCAGTATCACTGAAAGGAAAACCAAGCTGGAAGGGTTCATCTGAAATGCAGATAGCAGGAGCAGAGTGGAAAAACCTGGTTGGAAATGTCATAGATGATTATGATGTCGGAAAAATTGTCAAAAAATGAACTTGGCAATTTATTTTATTTCAGTTATACCAAAATTGCATCATTTTGAGGCAATTAAAATGTTGAGTATTTTGATAAATCTTAGTTTTTCACAGTTCATGAATTATGTAATAGTGTGCATACTAATACATTATTCGAACCAATATTTTAATACAAATGATTTAGAATAAATAAAAACAAAAGATTTCTGGTTTATACTAAAGATATATTTTGACAGTGCTAAACCAAATCAGGAAGTAATGCATTTCCTGCTTGAAAACCTTTAAAACTCTCCTCTGCAACTGCTGCTAAACTGTACACTTCAACCCGAACATGATTCTTCAAAAACCTGTACACCAATTGTAATTTTAGCGTTTCCTATTCAGAACTAAAATATATTTCAAGTGCCACTCTCAGATTAGATAAATATACTATTGTTTACAGTTATGATAACCTTAAGATCCTGAAAATGCCTTAAAAAAGCTAATTACATGCTTTTATTTGCTGTTAGTGAAAACAGAAGAATAACAACCCAACTCATTTCATCCCTACTGTGATTTCCTCTGGGCTAATTAAAGTGTACTCGACTGATATCTTAACTGCACAGCTATAGGCAATCAAAATATTTAAAGGGACAAGCATCATCTTAGTGCTGTGCTCTCTGTAATTAGCTGTGCTGCTAAACCGGACTGAGGGTGCATTTATGGGTACTGCTGAGTTGGGAGTGTCCCAAGGTACTGCTCCAGAGAAAAAGTCCGTGCTGGACTATCCTGCCAATACTCGCACTGGGGACTCGCATCGCCCAGTGCTGACTGGGGCTAATGCCAAGGGTGGCCCTGCTCCAGACAGCTGCAGGACTCTTAGCAAGGCCTCCTATGCCTCTTCCAACATCCTCTTGCTCCAGTTCTGGCATCACAAACCCTCCTTGAAACCATCTCACAGGTGTAAACCCAATGGGGTCAGCCAGCACTGCTCTGCCTACCCCAGCAAGCGTAGGCAAACTTTCCCTTGGGCGGCTGTGCAAGCAGTAAGAGAAATAGGATGTGAAAGCCAGAGCTGCTGGTAAACACATTGCCCAAGGGTATTGTTGCTCTCCACAGGAGCTTGCAACACCAGCTACTGCCACTCTTTGCTTTTGGAGAGGATGGACTCCTTGCTGCCAAACTCTTCTAAAAAGAACAGGTCTTGTGCTGTCTATAGCAGTTGATATGCTTGCAGTTTAGCAAAAGGAACCTTCAAAATACTTGTATTCAAAGATCAAAATAGGTTTTACACACAAACATACAGTACTAGCATACGTAATAGGTATTTTGAAGGAAATGGAGGTGCCATTGAGGTCAAAGAGAGGGTGATTAGACAAAAAAAAAAATCACCTTCTTACTCAACAATTCCCCCTCTATGCCTCAGTGCAAATGGACAGATTTTCATAAGTAATGGCTAGATTAATGCTTTTGAATGTCTGGCTAATGCATTGTGGTGCTGATGAAAGAACAAGCTCTTAAGAAAAGCTGATTCTTTACAAGCAACTGCCATTGACTTTTTTGACATTGACATTTACATTTATAAGTGGCATGAATGGACTATTCTTCACCTTTAAATGCACATGGTATTTTTCTTTCCTATTTCTAGATGCTCCAGCCTGCTGATGAGACTTTAATGCCAAGATTCAGTGTGTATTAATTTTTACAGCTGTTAAGGAAGAGATATGCTAGAAAGGAGATACTGAGTCTTCAGCCCTTCCCTATCATATTATACTATCACGCTCTGAGGCAATAAATAACAGTGATTCATTCAGAGTATATAAACCTCTCCATTAAAATACTCAGTAGGCTAAAGAGACCATCAGTGGTCTCCTGTGGTTTTTGTTTTCTTTAAATGTTAATATTTAGCTCATTTTATTTTCTATCTACCCTAAACAGTAGTGTTCTCTCCTACTACTCCTGAGGTAGCAATGGGTATAAGTCTTACTTTTTTGGGCATTCAGCCCACAGGGGATGCCTGAAGCCATTAGCAGAAACGGTTTTGTTTGTTTTTGCAATGTGAATACTAATTGTGTCCTGACTTCTGTTATGGCTTTTTCTTATTCTTGAGAAATGAATTTTTCTCCTTCAATGTGGATTTGTTCTACTGTGGTTTTCCTCAAGATCTTTGTCCCCTGCAATAATATTAAGGCATAGCATATGAATTTCCAAGAGAAAGCTGCTTTTTTTTTTTCCCCTCTTGCAGTTGCTTGTAATCCCATGGATTCACTATTTTTTCTTCTACATCTTTAAAATACATTTCATTGTTCTTGTTAGGGCAAACAAGAACTGAAAAGACTTTTTTAAAAAACCTTCTTGTTTTGTTTCAGGCTATGACCTGAAATTGCTGGAAAAAGAAAATTGTACCATTTTCTGAGTGAAGCTTTGCTATACTAATGAGATTTAAGTAGTACGTATAAGATGTGATCCACCATTTAAGTGCTTAACCTGAAACAGTTCAATTTCATCCATCATCCAAAGCATGTACAATAGCTTTATTCAAGCAGTAAGTGAAAATAATTCCTTCTGTCTTTACCAGAAGCCCCAATCAGTGCCCAGTATGTCTGTCAAGGTCTGGCTGTAACGTTATTGCTGAGTAGAGCAAAGAGCAGCAGGGCTTTGTAGTAAAGTGAAATATCTCCTGAAGGGCCCTTTTCCTTTTAAAGTCCTAATTGTACATTATTATGGTTATTAATTCTTACACTGAATATAAGAACTCATATCCACTGAAGTTGACACGATAGGACTTTATTAACCATCAATAGAAGTATCACAACTGGCCTCAAAGAGATGACCCATTTTGTGTCTTGTGGTTTACAAGTTTGCACTTTGAATGACTCGTAGAATGTCTGCAGTCATTTGCCCTGTCCTTGAACTTTCCATGTTTCATGTGTAGGAAGAGAAAAAGGCATGCTATTAATAGGGAAAATTATCAGGCCAAGCTTCTTCTGGTTTTTTTTGTGTTGACAGCAAGAGTACTGAGTGTCCAAGGTAACTTGCCACTTACCAAGGTAATGCATCGATTGTTTAGCAATGAAAAGTACCATAACATATATAGCAAAAGATGACTGGGAGAGAAAATCTGTCCTTGGCATGTGTGTGTTGTCTCTCATGTGCTTTCTCCATCTTCTTTAAACAAATGCTAGGAGCACAGTAAGAGTGCTGAATTGGAGTTATACGCTTTCAAGGACAAGTACAATATTATTAGAATAACAGACACATGGCTGACCCAGAAAAAAGAACTGAGGATTTAAAATACTGGAATGTAGAATTTGCCAGAAGACTGGGCAAAATAAGAGAAGAAGTGATAATACTGATAAGGGATTATACAGGATCTGCAATGAAAAACGATCATATTTTGGCAGACAAAGCAGAGCAATTTTGATAGGCTGTCAGGGCAACCAAGTTACTTGTAGCTGTTGTTTTTCTGTATTTCCCTTTGATTTAAATTTCCCCTGGTGAGTATACTTTATAGTTCTTATTAGAATTGAGGAAAAACACAAGTGTCAGGCTTTCCCCTAAAAAGGATTATTCCAGCCATAGTCTGCAGGCTATGTAGTTCCAGATCTATGCAATTGCAATAAGACTTATGCAGTCATGGGGCAGTTCAAAATGACACCTAAAATTTCACATACCCAAATTTCACAACAGCTTAACCTCTTTCCACCACTAATACATCTGCCAGAGAAAAAGGGAGCTTCTAAACAGTGACTGTAAAAGCTTTTTCTATTAGGGATTTCCCTTTTCTCCAAAAGAACATCAGAGAGCTGATTTGGCCAAATATATAGCTTTTCTGCATGGCAGGCCCACAGACATCCATGTTCCAAACTAATGCAATAGTTACTTGACATAAAGTTGGAAACATCATGGTTGATGTTCTGCCCATACCTTTAACCAACTGCTGTCATCAGCAGCTGTGAGGAAGCAGTTAGCCAGGAACATCATGGCACATCGGTCTTCCCAGTTGTGTTCCTGTGCAAGAGAAACACTTTCAGAAGTTATGACACTGCTGCCAAGACACCAAATATTAATACAGCCACTGAAATGTTAATTGGAAGAATATTTATTCTCCTGTGGTCTAATGATGGAGTACAGAGAGTATTTAATTGCAAGTAAGGGAAAGGAAGATGTGCCAAACTTGGGGGCCAGCTTTGAACAAAACTTCTTTATAGAAAGACTGGGTTTGAACCTGTGCACAGGATTTAGTAGCATGAAAACCACCAGTATTTAAGTGTATTTATATAAAAGTGTCAGCAAATAATCTATTATGTTAAAGAAAATAACACCTGGAACAATTTCACCAGTGGTTTCCTAGGGACTGTGATACACAGCTGTATCTGCACACAGATCGGATGTGCAGGACTCTGGAAGGCTCTGAGAACAACCATCCTGCAGATGATAGTACAGCAGAATAGCCTACTTTGAGTAAACAAATTAAAATAGGCTAAAGAAACCCCATGAATAGCAGTCCGTGGAATTACACTGATCTGCCCAACTTCCTCTACAGCCCCTGACTGATGAGAAGGGAAAGTACACGAGCTATAGTGCGATGCACTGCCATGATCTCCAAAGCTGTGGGCTTGCTCTCTCATGTAGAGAAGATTCAGCTTTCGGTGCAATTCTACGCTTGTAGACCACTCTCATCCTTTCTCAACACAAATGAGGAACCGCCATTTAGAAATGCCTGTGAATTTGGACCAAGGTAAATGAAAGCAGATTTGCTCCCACTGAGGTGCAAAAATACTCATCTGGAGTCAATTTCCTTATTAGAACAGGGAAAAATTGGTTAGTGACATCAAAATTAGACATTCTTTATTTGCAAATTACAGTTATTTTGTTTTGTTCTCTGTAGCGGTTTTTGTGTTCAAGTCTTTGCTGTCCAACTCGGGGTATAGGATTTCAAATACAGTCAAGCCTTGTTCTTAAGAAAATTCCCTGTCATTACTGATTACTGCTGCACACTGCAATTGTCTTTTCAGCATTAGAGTCTTCATTTTGTTGTGAAACCTTTAAAGTAAAGCTCATTATCACACCTGAATAACAAACACAGGTTTTAAAACAGTGTGCATACTATATTAAGGGTTGTAACAAGGAAAAATTAGCATAGCCCTGCAACTAGCTTAGAAAGCTTTGTTATCATTAATACAAAATATTATTAGTTCACATTTTCTGTGTGCATTCAAATGGTCATTAAACATAAAAGAAGAAATAATTTAGTTTTAGTTCTCTCCCATGCCACTAGACCAGATTTTGATTCCTTGGTTTGTTTAAATAGTATTTTACACAGTAAATGACAATTTGAGTCCAGTGGGGAGTCCCACACCCAAAGAGGATCCTTTTCAGTTGATTTCTTCATCAGGTTTACGGGCAGGTACTACAATGTGACCTACCCAACCAAGTCTTTTTCCACTGCAGATCCAGAACCATGCAACAGCTTCATTCATGTGCCTTTACAGACATCAGGTGAAATTTTGGCCCTTTGAAATCAAAGGTTCCCATTGGCTTCAGCTGGTTAAGAACAGAGTAGCACTCAACTCATGAATGATTCAAATGAAATCAAATATTCAGGGAGTTACACTCCAGTAAATTTGGAAAAAAGCTACTGTAGATTGTGCATGTAACGCTTACAATCTCTGTGCTGAAGAGGAGAATGAATAGACTACCAGTAGTACTACTGCAAATGAAGAGTATCTCCATGAACTCAGAATAATTGGAAACAGAGAACGCAGGTTTCTTTCAATAGACAACAAGTGAATTCATATGCTTTTTACAATGTCAACTCAGTGAAGCTATTCATCTGCATCAATAGGAGAGGTGAGTAGCTGTTAATGAAGTCCTGGTACAGATCTATTGCAATTTTTGAACTCCAGCACTTTATTGGAAAGATTAAAATATATATTTACTGAAATCATTAAATAAAAAAAAGTCTGAAGAAAAAAGTCAGTTTGTTCATGGCTTTGACACTTTAAGTTATTGGGTATTCAAAGTGGTTCTACATTAAGTTTAATTACAGACTTAATTTTCATTTGAAAAAGGTTGGTTCAGTTTAATCAAAATAGCTGGCTAGAGGATGACCACATCTTTGGAGAAGCAGTACTTCTTTATTGTACTTCTGAAAGAAAAGATAGTCTCTTTAATGTTTTTGCAAGGTGACATTGAATTAAACTTCCCCTTTGAGTCAAAATGACCTGGCTCCCAATTCATGTTTTCCAGTCAGATGAAACCAGGAAACCTTACTTTTAAGAGACTTCCAAGTAAAACAATTGTTGGAATTAATGGTTCCACACAATTTTTATCTTTCATGAAACTATAGGGTTGGTAAAAATGTGTTTCACCCAAAACTCTGGAAAAAAAAAATAGGAATATACTTTATGATCAATCTGTATGATTAATAAGATCTTTGTTAAAATGCTTCTGTAAAAAGAACTCTTAAGGCTAACCTGACATTCAGGGAGATGCAAGGTGAAATTCAGGTCCTCCTTACTCTGTGGCAAAAATTTCATTGACATAAAAAGGGCAAACGCTTTACCGCTTAGCATTCTCTTGTTTAATCTGAGTTTAAGCTGCATTCAGTACCTTTATGAGCAATTTATCTCTTCATTTATAAAAATGAAAGCATATAGATGAGTACAGCACTCAGTTTTCATAGTAGAACTTGTATTTTCAAAGCAGATTTTAAGCTTCTTTTTAAATTTTCCAGGCCAAGTACAACAAAAAAACCCATTCCCTTAGGCCCATATCTAGCCAACTTGCAAAGAATATCTTAGCTATAAACAAATCGCAACAATAAAAATCTCTGAAGAATGGTTTGGGGCGGGGGTAATACCAGAATTTGGAAACTTTTAATCTGCTGTGAGAGTGTGGGGTCTCTGGATGGGTCATAGGATGGGTGTGAGTTGAAGTACTGGGTTCTTACTGAAAGCAGGCAAAGAGTGATGAAGCTGTCAGCCTGACTGTGCCAAAGCTGATGAATTAATGCAGCTGCACTGGTTTTTACTGGGCTGTAGAAGAGGTCACAAATACCTCCAACTCCCAGGGCAATCAATGGGTGGGTTTGCATTTTGGTGCCTTGCACCTCCTCTAAACCCAAGCATGCAGGCATAGATCCACGCAGCTCAGTGACTCATGGTAACCATCTTGATAAAATGCTGTGATAGAGAAGGAAATGAAATCTGAACCAAATGATTAGAGCCAAGGCCAACACCATAATCTGGTGGTTTCCATCAGTTGTTCATGCACTGACAAGATGCTTCAGCTAGTGGCAAACCCTGCAGGTTAGGGAACATCCAGGTGAAGTTTATGATGTGAAAGGGCTTCATGTGTGAAGAATTAGGAAACAAATACAACTTTTGCAGATTATTTATGTGTCAAAATGTGTTCTGAGGAATCAAAGTGCAGCAAAATGACCAGCTGGGTTAGCTCAGCTGGTTAGAGCGTGGTGCTAATAATGCCAAGGTCATGGGTTCAATCCCTGCTCACTGCAGGGGGGGTTGGGCTTGATGATCTCTCAAGGTCCCTTTCAACCCAAAGCATTCTATGAAAATACAGAGGAGAGACACTTGCCTTGTGAAATAGCAACTGTTGAGGGGCTGATGGTTCTTTGCTGACCCATGGCCCTTCTGGGAGGGCAGTAACAGGTTAATTCGTGCAGCCCTCATCACCAGCCCAGCCCTCCTGGGGCTGTTTTTCCTGATATGGGGCAAAAATAGGGCTTGGTGAGCATGGGCAGGATGGAGCATGGTCCCAGCATCATGCTGCAGATGGCTCCCCTCTCGCAGGTGGGGCTCGCAGCTTTCCCTCCTGTGAAATGAAATTGTTTATACTTCCTTTTTGCACACAGGAGTATTTGGTCTTAAACAGATCCCCAGTTTCTCAAAGAATATGCTAAATTAAGACACTCTTAGAAGGTATTTGAAGGTATTGGGAATTATGCCTTTATTGAAACTAAATATGAGTTACTTCTCCCTGCTGAAGCCAAGATACAAGCTGCTATAGCATTTCTAGGATTTTATAATTATTATTATTTCTATTCCATATGGAACTTAATTGTAAATCTGCCAATGAATTTACTTTAGCATTGAACTTGCCTGCCTGGATGAGTTTGGAATTTATTATTTCAATTTTATTCCCTACACCTTTTGTAGGAAATATTTTGTATTCTTTAGTGAAAGAACTCATACTGAATTTACAGCCCTTTCTTCATCAGTAAATTCAGAAAAATCAAATTATTGTTAGGCATAAAACCCCAAATACTATATTAAACTACATTTTGAGACAAGGCATCATCTTGTTTTATGAGATGTAGTTCAATGCTACGGTGGCGTTAGAGCCTTGTATATGAGGCACTTGGAGAGATTTTTGGTTTTGGTTGAAAGATTGGTGTGGGAACTAAGTAATTACTAGTGAATATTTTTACTACTATTAATTTTCTTCTGTTTGTGATATTTTCACTGCTTCCATTTTTTTTTTGTTCTCTTTGCACTGGCTATTTTTAATTAGGATCCAAATTTGAACGTATTACTCATGAGTAGTAACTGCCTTATGCAGCCTGGCTGTTTTCAGGAAGCTATTTTTGCAAATAAGCACTGACCAGGGCTGTTACAGGAATTACCCTTCCTGGCAAGGTGGGGAAGGCTGAGGGTGTGTGCTGTCTGCAGGCTCCCCATTATACAGAGCATACTTAGTCCACCGTGGGCTGGTGAGATTTCTCATTAAGAAAATGGAAAGGATGAAAAAAAATCATACTGTATTTATGACTACCGTATTCCTCCATCATTTGTACCATCAACAACAATCACGCTGACTTAAGAGCCTTCCCTGGCAACAAGGATGGAACAGGACTAACTTGTTCTGAAGCTGCTCTGAAATAAATTGCCAGAATTGAGGCATTTTACATAAAATTTTGTAAGCTCTATATGATAAAATGAACAGCAGGATGGAAATCCAGTGTAGGCTAAACAAAATCAAGCAATGGATGATTTATAACTCGTGGCCTGTCATATCCATCCTATATCTCACTAAGATAAACCTGCAGCTTAAAATGCAGCTGAATTCTAGGCACAAACTAGAAATTATAAAATGTAAATGTTCTCCAGAGGGCATTGGAAGGGTTTAAATCCATTCATTTCACCATATATTAATGAAAAGAACCAGCATGTTGAAGTATCCATTCCCTAAAAAGACCCAACAGAAGTACAGTGGTCTTAATGCCAGAATTGTCAATATTCAAGGCCAAAATCACATCAGTATAAATTTGATGGTACAAAAAATAATAAATGTTATCTTGTTTGGACCAGAAATGAGTGATTTATTAATTTGAGCTCCTTCTGAAGTTTTCTAACATGAAGAGTGTTACATCTATTCATGAAACTCTGCAAAAGACTCGAGTCCAATATCAATCCTAAGGAGATTAAATACTTAAGCATTATACTGTCCTCTAAATTAAGGAAGTTGTATAAGCTTAATTTCCAGAGGATTCTAAATGTGATTAAACTGGATATGCCATGATTAAATATCTTGCTGCTATCCATTTCTGGGTGGATTAACTCTGTTAAAATGAACTCTTCCATAATATTTATTTCGGATATCTCCCTGGGAGATTCCTTATTCTGTGTTTTAGAATCTCCCCCGTATTTTGGCAGTTTTGCACAGAAAATAAAAAGTCTGACTGAAAGCGCAGATATTGCAGAAATCTACTGAAAGCTCAGGGGTACTCCTCGGATTTGTACGCTAGCACCAGCCCTCTCTGGCAGCTGCATTAAATTATAGGAGAATCTGCTTTGCACAGGCTGAAGCTTCTTATGTTCCACCTTTGGAGATTGCTACTGCTGGATTCTCTGCTGCCTCCACAACACCTGTTCAAGAAAAAAAACTTGCAAAAGCCTTCATACAACTTCCCACTGATCACACCTCTTTCACAGAACTGTTTTCTTTTCTTTCTGTGTCTGCCACTGATATGGGCAGAATAGTCTTTTTGTAAGAATTAAGAGGAAATTTCACCTTGCATGGGGATTTGTAAAGATGTCCAAAGGGTTTCTTTGTAGCCTTGCATATTTTCTTATGCTTTACTCATGTATTGAACCTTATTTTTCCTTGCTTACTTGTAGACTGGGAAATATTCATTTCATGTAATTCATTGTCATGAGATTGTGAGGGATAACAGAGGGCTCCAGTTTCCAAAATTCCTTAAATGAGTGCATTGCATGAAACTTTTCACTGGCCTCAATGAATGTTTCAGGAGCATTACATGCTTCCAGAATTGCAGTAGATTGCAGCATGGAAAATGTCCCCTTTTAATAAGATTTTTAGATGTTAACTGTTGTATGAAAGAGGGAGAAGCTGTCCAGCCCTTGTGGTTCCTGTTTGTGGAACCTGCCACTCCACCACGCTGTGATTCACTTCACTCGCGGATGATCCGTGCATTAAATTTCACATGTGAGAAATATTTCTTCAGTTAGACATTTTCCCCTGGCAGACCTTACTTTTCCTTACTCTCGCGCTAGATGTGGGATTTGCTGGATGTGAACCGCGGTGAAGGTGTATTGACCTACTGCTGGCAGCAGTTATGAGAAGTGTGTCCAGGAGGATAGAGGGAGACCTGGAATGAGCTACACACAAATTTACAAAAATACACTTAAATCTGCACCAAGATAGAGCAGCGTCCCCACTCAGTTACAGAGGACCTGGATCAAGCGAATATATTTACTAATTTAGTCTGTAAAATTACCCACCACAAAAATTCAAGAAGGCTCCTTCTGTACTTCCACACGAATCAGTAAGGGTACAGTGTATGCTTTCTCGTCTACCTGCTCTGCCCCACCGCTTCTGCGTACACAGACATGTAGGAACCATTTACCAATTTTTTTAACCTGCAATCATATTAATGTATGCAATTTTTTATATACTCATTATCCATTTATTACAAGGTGATCCAGTCTGAGTTCATTAGTAGAAGCCGGCTAAACTGTTGACGAGGTTACTGTTGATGCTTAATGGCTTTTGCTGGGTTCATCCATTACTCTTATCCGCGGTGCTTTATAAACATGAGTTGTTCCCTCTGTAATAGCTACCTCGCATTCTTTCGTTCTCTGACCTTATGTCTGTATGTATATATGTACGTATTTGATTGGCTTGCTATCTCTGCTTTCAGCTGGCCTAATGGATAAATCATATCCAGAAGAAAGGGTTTTAAGCCACTAGTTCTGTTCTTCCATTTAAAACCAGTTCAATTCAAATAAACATCAAATCTACCTGACTGCATCTGCTTGTCAGACAGGTGAATGTCGAAAATCCATAGCATATATGTACAAACGCTCAAGACTGCAAAATCAGTAGTTTGGTCAACACCCTTTAAAAAAATTCCTCTGACACAGGACTGTTCAACAAAACTCAGGAAAACATAGAAAAAAAAAAATTCAAAGGATGAGATACTATCGCACTACATAATATCCTTCCTTCCCCCAAATCCGATCTCAGCGGGAGAAGATAGCTCACAGAAATGCCATCTCATTGGAGCGAAAGTAAATAATGCTCTCTTCTCCAAGTTTCTTACCCCAAATGCCAATGATCAGGTCAACATAAGAAAACTGCCCCAAGCGCCTGCTCACGATGAATGAAAGGTCTGTCAACAACAAAGTTAGCACTATTAATGATCTGATTTTGGATGAAACACTAGACCTAGCCTGAAGCACAAGGACCTAGTTTAATGTCACCACTTCAGCTCGGTCCAGTATTACAAGTTGCTCAGTACAGTACAAAAGAAGCCCTCCAGAAAAGAAGCGGCAGCAGCAATCTGTCAGATATTTACTGAGCCTTTCCGTAACTCGCTCTCGCGTTGCTGTCCCCAGCACCTGTCCGCAGAGGCATGGACTTGAGCTCTATTATGTGCCGGTGAAGAGGGCAGCCCATGAGGGCTTATTTGTCCTACGGAAAGAAGAGATTTTTCTCAAGCTAACCGGCTTTCCTTGCATACCCACCACCCACTGATCTCTAAAAGAAATGCTGATATCAGGCTGGAAAAATTAAACTTTGCTTATTCCTGTTTCTGGTAGAAAAAGGTACTTTTGTCATACGGCACTGCAGACTCGTACGTGCAAGATAATGGGCTACCCTGAGCACCTGATCGCTCAGCCCTATTGCTGAAGGTTCAGAAAGCACATACTCAAATATGTGCATTTCATGGTAATTCAATTGAAGTTAGAAGCTGAAAGTGTTGTGTTTTTTCATGGAATATGCAGACACCTAAATAACCGAAAGAGAGATCGGGCTGATCTGCGCAAACGTGATTTTTCAGCCCTTTCCTAAGACAGCTGTCAAATGGCAAAAGGATCTATTGGCAATATGGCTACTGTCGAGCTAGCTACAATATTCCTCTCTCCCTATAATTTTCCTTTTCACCTGCCAAACCTATCTATTTATATGCTTATATCCTGTTATTATATAAAATCAGGATGACAAATTGTATGTCTGCAGCCCTCTTTGTTCCCATTCTGCAGCCCAGTGAACATTCCTGGTGTACATCAGTTTTATGTGAATGTAGGATGTTTGGGGCTTGTGAAAAATGTTGCTCTGCATGATTCATTTTACTGCAGCTAATGCCAGGGAGGGGGAAAAAAAAAAAAAACCCAACCCACAACACCTCTATTGAAAATAATAGCTTGCTTCTTGGACTTTGCACATATATTTCTTTTTGTCTGGTCGTTCTTTTGTTTAAGCCGCTATCCAGGTGGAATAATCAGGTCTCTACAAGCAGAAACCTATCAACTATGGCATTATATATTATGGTTTCGAAGCATCAGTCACACATGTCAGTGTACGGGCTTCATGCCTTGTTTATTTATTTGCCGGGTTCTAAAGCTGCACCCATCGACAAGCCCGGGAGCCAAGCGCGGCCGTGGCGTGGGCAGGGGCGTGCCGCGGGGGCAGCGCGGGGGGCTCCGGCTCGCAGGCAGAGCCTGGCCCCGTTGATTCATCCTGCCGCGGTGACAAGGCGGGTGCTGACGCGACCGGTGGGTGCTTACCTACAGGAATAACTGCAAAAAGCAGAGATGAAATCTTGGTTCCACTTGCGTCAGGCATAAAACTCTCATTGACTCCGTTGGGGCCGGGATTTTATTCCTGATATGAATTTTCTCTGTCAGACAATTTAAAGATGCTTTTATGAGGAAAGGAATCTCACCATCTAAAATACCATGTTTGCAATTCTGGAAATCTCTGACATATGTTTTAAGAGTGTGTCATATTTCCTACTGGGAAACTTTATGGTGCCGGTAGCGTTGGGGGAAGATAGCTTCACGAAGGCTGCGATAAAGAAGCAGAGATATTCAGTGATGGTGCTGGAGGTCATTTTAAAGTTACAACTTTTTCTGGGTTTTAATTGACTTTCTAAGCCCTCGCTGTGTTTTTTAAACAGAAAAGAATTGTTGGTGTTTTTCTTTGGACTTCTTGCATTCTGATCTAATATTAGTTCCTGTGCTACTGAAAGAAGCCATACTTGATTCTTTCATTTTTGTGGATTTCTTATTTATGCTACTTTATTCTTTCAAAAACACACTAAGGACCTGATCCAAAAGCCTTTCAAAGCCATCAGTGGATTTCCTTCTAGTTTCAATGGAGCCTGAATCATTAATACGAAGAATATATGCTTTTTTTTTTTTGCTTTTTTTTTGCAACAGCCACAAATACTCACGTGCTTCTGAATCTTTAAGTCTGTAATTGAAAATAACCCATTCTACGCTGCTTTTGTTTCTTTCGTGAAGCTACCCTGTCATACACCAAGTGTGCAATTATCAGCAAAATACCATGCAGTATTTTGTGGTAACATAGTATATATCTTGTGTCACCGCTCTATGCGAGTTTAGCGCAAAATATAACCCTATTAAAATTACAATGCATGTATCACCTATCTCAGTTCAAAGAACTCACAAGCTGCAAAGAATTTAATTAAAACATGATGATTTAATAGGCAGGCTCCATCTATTGTTTACTCAGGAGGTTGAGATTCTGTTTAAAATTAGGTCCCAAATTTAATTTAGGCTTCCACCAACCTTGTTATAGAAATGAGACTCCCGTAGAAAGCAGCGAGTCGCAGACAGAGGGAGAGGGTCCTTTCCTTTTACATGGCTACAGAATCGGTTGAGAAGCTGGAGGAGATGGTGTCTGCGTTTGTTTTCTACGAGGATGATGAGGAAAAAAAAGCATGGTCACTTCCAGGAGGTTTGGGTGATGCTCGTATGCCGAAGGCAGGGAGTCAGAGTGCCCGCGGCGTGGCCCACGGAGAGCAAGCCTGGCGGGGACAGCCCTAGGAAAGCTTCCCGTTGCCTCTTCCCTCACCTTACGGAGGCCCCGGAGACCGTGGGCAGAATTTTCCAGCTCGAATCGCTTTGGTTTGCGCTAATCATCTTTTCGGTTTTCAAATAACGAGTCGTTCCCTGAGACGAAGGTCTTTCCAGGACTAAAGCTGGGTTTAATTTCTTGCCCGGGTTTATGATACCCAGCTTACAAAAGGATACCACAAAAGGTCCTTAAAATGCATTTTATAAGAACAGCTTCTTGTAAAAGTGTAACTACTAAAGAAAAGGTGCTGCAGCGTAGCAAGTCCCGAGGAAAGAGAGGCACTGTCATTTTGTACAGCGTTGGATGTTTAATAGCACCAAAAAAAGGGCTCCTCCCCAGTACCGAGCACTTTCTGGCACCCACGTACCCGGAGAGACGTCTTCACGCGTACTCACCGGCAGAGCTAAGGCTGGCGTAGCCTCATCCACAGTCGCCTTCCAATAATTTCATTTATCAATTAACACAAAGCAGCCGGCACTGGGGAGTCGTACCTGCCGGAGCGTGCCACCACAAAGGATTTGGGGGGCGCAGTGCATTTTTTAACACTGTTCTTCACCAGGCAAATATATCTTTCTTTATACAGATGGATCTTGGTGTGACTCAAGGAAGATATTGTACATGGCTTCTATAAACAGAAAAAAAAATGTAAAAATCTTGCCACGAAATGCATGATTTAATGTACATATAAGAAAAGGCACTGTGCCAGTTTCTCAGCTTCTGTCACAGTTTTAATGAAAAGTGATTCTAGCATTTGAAAAATCTTAAAAGCTGTCCCAGCCAAATGCCATGTTTCTATATATTATCTGAGCTGTAAATCTAAGTTTTAGGATATTACCTACACCGCTTGAAAAAAGACAGTATTTAATAATTTCTTATTATGAAATTAAGTCTTATTTATTATAGCCATACCTATATAATGAAACATTTTAAGGAGATTTCCTCTACATTGTAAAATGATCCACGGGAAAAATACATTAATTCAGTTTTGCTGCACAAACCTATTATGTACTCACTGGTAATGTACTGCAGTCCTAATTCACTGGATCCAGCAATCTGCTTGGATAGTCAGTACATGTGTTTTCTCATCAGAGAGCCCAGCTTTAACATCCATACCTTGACTCTTAGCAGAAAATTGAAGCTGAAATGCCTGCTGTGTTTTGCATATCAGTAACCCATATTATTCAAATTCACAGCTCTGAAACCACTTGTGCCCCTCTGGCTTTTGAAAATTGAGAATTCTGCCCGCACCCTCAGTCCAGGGAAGGGTTACGGTCCAGCACACATGGGCTATGTCAACACCACACGTGCTTACAGAAGCTGACCAACTGCATTATAAATCCATGAGTTTGGAAACAAAATATTTATGCGGTTAATTGGACTGCATGGTACGGGGACGGTGTTGCCGCTGGTGGTGTCGGTGACCGCCTGCAATGCACGGGTGACCTACAGACATGCTATGGAGAGCCAGTGGTTGGTGTCATGGAGATGGCTCAGCAGCCTACACCTCCGGTCCATGCCACTCTGTCATTTTAGACTGTCTTTGGGTTAAGAGACCATTTCTTCCTTCAGGTTCAAAAAGCGCTGGGCCCATTTTTCATGTTTCTCAGAGCCAACCAACAGCTGAGGGCATGGCGTGGTGTAACCCACACCCACCGAGCTGGTTGTTGTGGTGTAGCCCCAGGCAGCAGCTCAGCACCACGCAGCCATCGCTCACTGCCCCTGCCCCCATGGGATGGGGGAGAGAATCGGAGGAGTGAGAGGGAGAAACACTCCTGGGCTGAGATAAGAACAGTTTAATAACTGGAATAAAGTACAATAGTAACGATAATAATAACAATACACAAAGCAAGTGATGCCCAATGCAATTGCTCACCACCCGCCGACCGATGCCCAGCCAGTTCCCAAGCAGCGATCGCTGCTCCCCGGCCAACCCCCCCAGTTTCCATACTGCCCATGACGCCGTATGGTATGGAATGGCCCTTGGGGCAGTTGGGATCAACTCTTCTGGCTGTGCCCCCTCCCAGCTTCTTGTGCCCCTGGCAGAGCAGGGGAAGCTGAAAAGTCCTTGCCTGGCATAAGCAGTGCTGAGCAACAACTAAACCATCAGCGTGTTATCAGCGTTATTCTCCTACTAAATCCAAACCACAGCGCTGTGCCTGCTGCTAGGAAGAAAATGAACTCTATCCCAGCCGAAACCAGGACACTGGTCCTGGGCATCATCTCCTTCGGAGGGAGCCCAGGGCACCGGGAGCTGCACCAAGTACTTTTGACACCCGCAGGCTCAGGTCACCGAGTTTTCTGTCGCCAGTGGGTTTTCCAACTCTTTGTAGGGTTTAATTGTGATTTGAGTGTAACTTGGCCAGGTGCCTGTTCCCTCGCCTTGGCGGGACCCTGCTCTGCTGAGGACTGCAGACTGTTTCTGCTGAATAGAGCCATAAATTATTTACATTACCTTCATATAGCAACTTATTGACTACAGCATTGTAAAGTACCCTATTAATGTTTTAAGCATTTCACTTTATTTTAATACAAGTAAATTATTTAGGAAATGTTAAAATGCTTTATGCTTTGACTAATGAGAAGGAAAAGTGTAGGCTGCATCTTATTTTAATTGGATGTTTACCCTATCCTGTAGAAATCAGGCATTTATTATTTCATACTTAATTAACTATGCATACAATCCCTGATGGATATGCATTCAGTTTTTCCACTTGATCTCGTCATTAAAAGCCATAAATGTGCAGATTATTTTTACTTGAAAATATGAAATAATTCTAGTTTTCAGGTAATTTGGTTACCATATCAAAAGTCAGTTACTATATCGCTGATCATACTGATGCGTTCAGTTTTCTAAATTAATGTAATGCAGTACATTAAATTTGGGATAATGTAAATTGATTCAAGTGGTGCAAAACTCAGTCGACCTGAAATGAGTGATGTCTTTGAGTGTCTCTTTTATCTTTGTTAGCACAGAAATACTCTGCAAGATTATTTTTATTGTGTCATAGTACATTATAGTCATTTTTATGGAATATTGCACTGTTGTATGTGGCCTTACAGAATGTTTGCAGTATTTCAACATTGTCTTGATTGTCTTCTGGATAAAGATGTGGAGTATCCACTTTTGTCCTAAACCATTTACTTACCTCGCAAATAAGAGCTCAGCCATCCACAGAGGTGTGATAAAGCGCCTAGCAGTAAGCCAAATTTTGCTTTATCCCCCACCTGCCCAGCAGAGCTTTTTCTTAGAAGAAATAATCAGAATTAAGTTTGTGAAAAACAGCAGAGAGAAGTCTCTAAAAATGCAGTCCCTGCTTCGCTCTGAGGATGCGACAGCCGAGTGCTGCTCCTTGGCTTGTAGCAAAACTCGGGTTTTAGCTCAATCTTGTTATTATTTCTCTCGTTAAAGTTTTTACTCTGTGTCACGGATCTGAAACCTATTGATTAACAAACATCTAAGCTAATGCCTGATCCTGAGCAATGGCAATCTGGAAGTCGGGAGCAGTTTAATGCTGAGAGTGTGTTTCAGGCGAGGCTTTTGACAGACAAGTCATGTAATATGCTATAATGTTGTACCAGGGAAAAAAGAGAGTTGGATGATGACTACAGGAAAAAAGAGAGCCGTAAAAGACCAGGCAGCACATTCTTCCTTATGTATATTTGATCGGCCAGCTGTTGTCGCTGGGTTTCCTTACAATGGTCGTATTTTCTTCTAAAATAAAGAAGTTTAGGCTTCAACCTGAGAAGAAGCAGATTAGAAAGAGAAAGTTGCTGGCCAAAGGAGATGTTGGGGGAGGAAATTAAAGCAAAGGAAACCTGCAGACAGCACGGGAAGGTGCCGGTAGTGGAGAACTGCTGAAGAAGCTGCAGCAGACTGTGAGAATGAGGATGGCAGACAACTTCCAGAGAAAGCCAGTGGCACCCCATGCACAGGAGCACTCGAATAATGAGGATTTAGTTGCTGTGGCTTTTGCATTTTTCAGTGCGAGTACTTTCGAACCACAGAAATGCTGTGAAATGGTAAGAGCCCACATCATGTTTGTATTGACAGCCCTGCCTCGGAGAGCCCTCCTAAAGCTTCCCCTGGCAAAAAGGGGTCTGGACACGCAACGTCAGTGACAGGGGCAAAAGTAGCACTAATAAAGCAAACTCAGGTCTGGTCTGATTTACCAGCCATTAACATCAGAGCATAAACCACCGTCACAGCAGACTGCTTTATGCCAGGTCCTGATTAGATGAAGTGAAGGTCAATGAAGAAACAGGGCTTTTGCCTGCTGCGGAAGTTTCACAATGTTGGGTTACAGGAATTGAAACAAATTAGTCTTTCCCATCCTGTAATATCTTAGCAATTTTCTTAAACCCATCCATTTAAAAACTGCTTTCCAAATTACTATACAGGCTTCATAAAGCAATTACGAGCGCAAACAAACCCCATCACACTGATGCGCTAATTACCCTCCAGGCTCCTGATCTTTTGGGTTGCCTTCATGTTGCAAAATTGAGACTTCAAAGTGAGTGCCTGCCTCCACGTGCTGTAGGAAATGGCCATTTATGGATGCACGCTTTAGTTGCGTGTAAATTTTAAATGCACAATTTACTTGTCTGTAACCGGTTCTGTCCTCATGGTAGCTGAGTTTTAGAAGTTTCCCAGATATTTCCAAATATCCTACTTTTTCCAGGGAAAATACATTTCTTCTTAGGAACAGTTATGAAATATAGTATTAGTCTACACCGCACTGATGCCAATAAGGACTCCCGCTGAGGTTTCAGCACAACTTTGATGGGAATAAATGCATCCCTGTGATAAAGACTAAAATAAAAAGCTACATGGATTCTTTAGCTCAGAAAGGCAGCACAGATATTTCAGTGCTAATGATCTGGTTAGTCCAGAGGTAAAGCTGAAAAAATCCTGTACTAAACACTGATGCTATGGGATAAACCTAACTGCTCATTTCTCACTCTTCAGCAGAAGAAAAGGGTGATTCCTTGATACCTGTCGTAAAAGACATTTCAAAGACATAATAAAAATATTATCGATTAATATTTTGTTCACACCACATTTCAGGACTTTGGATTCCTAATATGCTCCTGGATTCATTGCTTCCCTGTGTCTGTATGTTCCACAGGCAAATTAGCCTGAAAATGTATTAATTGTGCATGCAACCCTTTCTGTGGTGCTAGGTTGTCCCTCTGTTTTCACGTTGTGGAAGAGGCTGAAAGACATCTAGTTTTCAGTATCATTCATAAATCATTTTTACTCACTTGTAAACCTACTGCAGAATAAAGGATAACAACTCTGTTTCACTGTATTAGCCCATTGCCGGCAGCTCCTTGAAACAGGTTTACATGCTAGAGATATCATGGAAAATGTGCCAAGAGGAAAACTGTTACCTCTTTACAGATGGAAAAAAAAAAAAAAAAAAAGCCATGCCTGGCTGCAATGAGCTCATCTTTCCTGTTTTGGGTTTGGTTTCTTTTTTCCAAAAATGCAGGTCGGCTGTTTGAACTCGGTACAAGACTCAAGCTGCTTCTCTCTTAATTAGCAAAGTAACATTCATGAGTGCAGTAGAAGCTCTGTGTGGCTGGAACTTTTCCTGATCTTACTCAGACAATTCCTCGAAGAGCTTGCCCATTTTTTGTCAGAAATATCGAAAAATGGAGACATAAAGAAGAGAACGTATTAGCTATTTTTATCATTTAAGCCATTTTGGTCAAAACTGACTTTTTGGAGATGAAAACCCAGCAATCTAGATACAGATGGATAAGAAAAAGGCTATTTCCTATCCCACAGCAATTTTTTATGTCTTGAGATGTCAACAACCTTATCATTCCTATTGGGGATGAAGTGGTGCTCTGAAATAAGAGGGAAAAAGAGTTCCCCCAAAGAGTCACAGCCTTATGGTTGAGATACTTAATCAAGATCACCAGAACTGTAGCAAATGCAGGTAGAGGGACCTCAAGAAGCCATTTATTTCATTCAACCCAGAGACAGGACTAACCACATCATACCTGTCCTTAGAAATTTCCAATGATAGAGATCCCACAGCTTTAGAATGAAAATAATTGTATTGCTTAATGGACTTTCCTGTTAAAATGTCTTTTTTTTTTTTTTTTTCCTAGTGTTCATCCTACATCTATCTCCCCGATATTTCTGTGGCAGAGTGGGGAATTGGTTGCCTTTGGTGAAGTCTGCCAGTTGTGCCTTAACAAGTCTGTTCTTCCCTATTTACACCACGGCAATGTCAGGTTTATCGTTAGAAATGTCATTTAAGATGGGCAAAATCGGTGAAATTCTCCACTGGGGACTTTGGTTTCTTTACTGCTCAGCATTTGACGGAAATCCTGCAGGAGAGTTCTCGTAGCGTGGAAGAGTCAATGTGGGGTAGATCTGGAAACCGTTTGGAAACACGGCGGAGCAGGTACAGATGAAGGCAGGATGAGTGGGTTCACCATCGGCACTATGACAGACCACTTCAATTCCTGAAATCTTAAGACAGAGGTAGTTCAAAGAAAAGAAATCAACTCAATTCACTGTGAAGAGCCTGCCTGGGGAGAAGCAAGCGGGCGCTGCGGTAGTGCCCATTTTGGGAGGTGTGTTTTCCCAGCTACAGCAACAGCCAGAGCAAAGTGTTGGAGGTGCTCCTCTGCGCGGCTGCCAGCACAGGGCATGGCGCATCGAACAGCAGCCCGCTTCTCTCTTTCTAAGAAATTCCATTTTTGCCAGGCAGGTTCAGACAGACTCTGATATTTGTGACTCGACGTAGTGCTTTTTCTTTTAAATATATGCTCATTTAAACTAATCAAGAAATCAGGTTTTTCTCTGATTGATTTGTGACCCTCTGAAGCACATTCCTGAGGATGTTCTGTATTATTCCTCTTCGTAAATCAATTGCTTGATTTAGATCTGAATTTGTATACGTGTATATATACATAAACAAAAAAATGAAGGGGACACACATACATATATATATAGCTATATATATATACAAAGGTTTAATTATTTATAATAGTGAAGACACTAATTTCTGTTCATTATAATACAATCTTTAGAACCTATTTTTTACTTCCAACCATATGGTGCCGTGACGGATGGCTGAGCTGTTTGCGTTGTTCACAGTTTACCATATATGTAGTACAGATTTTATGTTTCACATAAAAAGTTACGTCTAGGCGGAGGCAGGGGAGGGCTGCTTGCCGGTGCCCTCCTGGACGCCGCTTTGTGGCAGGAGACCCGCCGGAGGGATGGGGCTGCTTCTGCTGGGACAGCCAGGGAAGGAAGGCAGCCTGGGAGCAATGGGCAAGGCAGAGGGAAAAAAAATCCCTGGGGAAAGCTCTGGGTGTGTTTGCAGGAGGGAGCAGGCTCATGCAGATGTGACGGAAGGAAGAGAGCTTTGCCAGGGCACAGGATGAACCCTGTGGGTTCAACCTAGAAGCCGTGAAACCTGCTGGATGGCAAAGCAGGCTTGAAGGAAATCACCTGTTTGGCTTGAGATGGGCTGGCAGGGAGGGGATCCATCCCACCCAGTGGCCAGGATTTTCTCTGGTTAAAAAATTCTTCGCTGCTCTTTGGAAAAGAAACAGTTTTCTGTGTCTGGCCCGACGAGTCTCCTGTGCATTTATCAAGAGTCGCTCAGGAGCCGTGTCCCCTCTCGAACATCTGATAAATGCCATCACTCCCTATCGCTTCCGCTGCCCCGAGTCCCCCTTCCGTGTCCTCCACAAATCACCGTGACATGTGCGAGCCCGGAGCCCGCACCCTTGTCACCCCGCTGCTGGCCAGCTCTCGTATAAGGAATTTGTGTGATCACATGCAAAGAAAACCTTAATCTAGCATCTACCAAATTACCGAGGGGTGATTAATGGGTGTTTGTCAGAGCCCTCTGCAGCTGGGAGGAAAAATACAGCCTGCTGTGTCGTGCGAGCTGTTTGCTCCTCACTCCTCTCCCTTTTTAAGATGGCTAATACCTGAAAGAACATAAAACGGACAATCTTTCGGCTTTGAAAAATGGGCCAGCCAGAAATGTTCTCTGGCAGTATTTAGAGTGGAGGATTGTATAGCATCTCCTTTCCCTCTCAGCTTCCCTGCCCAGCACTTGGCCACAGCACAGCCTGCCACTGGAAGAGCTGAGCTGTGGGTAGATAAAGGGTTTCCATACTGAAACACATCAATGCCTCTGTTAATTTGGTGTAATAAAGAGGTTTTTGTCTGTCTCTCCTAACACGGCTGCTAGTCTTCGCATAAATATAAAGATTCTGCAGTCTTGCCATCACGTAAGATTTCAGTCTATGGTGGTAGTTAAATACTGCATATCTCTGTAGGAATAAGGCTTTCCCAGGCAGAAAAGCTCATTACATAGACTGTTTATCTCACCTAACACTGTATTTCTTTTTTAATGTGAAAAAGATGCTGCCAGTTTTAAAACTATTCAAATTACTTTACCCTAAAGGCTGGTGAAGCCAGGACTCTGCAGCCAGTGCTCGCAGCCTGGATTCCTGGCCCCCAAAACCTCCAGTGACCCCACAAAGTGCTCCCAGCTCTACGCTGCACAGAGTGTGCCCGGAGCTGTAGAAGGAGAGGCAAATGGAAGGATATATTTGGAGCAAAGCTGAGTCCGGGGGCTGAACCCCCCACGAAGGGCTAACGGGGGGTAGGTGGTGGGTCTTGCCCTCCTGCTCAGCTCTCTGCAGTGAGTTCGTCCTGCTGCAAGAAAGAAAATCGTCCTTAATCCAAATGGCAGCTGTGACCCTGGAGCCAGAGCTCCTCCCAGGTCGCGCTGCTTCAGCCACAGCAAAATACTTTGCAAGAAGTTGTGTGGAGCTTGTTGCGTTAGACTGCAGAGCCACGATGAAGGAGGTGCAGATCTTACTGCGTGCGGAGGTGCGTGCGCTGTGTCACTGGACAACAGATAACAGCATGAGAAAGTTAAGTGAAAGGATTTAGATAATACTTTGTCCATCAATCACTGCGCAATTTTATATTTAGTCATATTCCAAGGAGATATGCAGGTCTGCTGTGTCACAACAGAGGTAGGATAAACTGGCAGAAATCCCTAGTGTGGTTGTCCGGAGAACCAGGTAATAATATTAGGAAATTTGGCATGCAAAAATTCTCTGTGATACTGAGCGCTTTTACTGCAGATCATGTCAGGGCCTGTTGTTACCGGTTAATGCTTAGGAAATACATTGTAAGCAGTATTAATTTTTAAGTCACAGCGTGGTTAGGTATACATTATGTAGCCTTTTGTGCGTGTATTTTATCATGCTCGGCTGAGTGGGTTTATTCGCCGCGGCCTTCGAAGGCAGAGCATCACTCTCGGCGTCCCTTCCCAAAGCCTCCTGCACTGCGGCAACGCCACGCCACCAAGATCCCATTGGGATGGGGAGCAGAGGTGACCATGGTAAACTCTCTGGGCCTGGGATAACCTTCTCCTTCTCAGGAGGACTGCACTGAGCACCTGGGGTTTGACTCCAGCTGGAAGAGCTTTGTTGGCTTGTAATAAGAATTTCAGTTCCATTTATTTCAATAAATGGAGGGTATACATTGGAATATCATAATATATATTCTATATAATACTATGAATTTCTATATAAGTGTAACGGTTGGACTGGGTGATCTTAAAGGTCTTTTCCAACCTAAACGATTCTATGATTGGATTCTATAATATAATTCTAAATTACTGTATTCTAATATACAAAAAATCTAATAATGTATCTAATTTTAATGTAATAATATAAATTTAGTTATCATGTTATAGCCTACAGACATATAGATTTTCATACTTTTCTCTCTCCATGTGTGAGGTGGGAGCACAGTAAGACACTGTGTCTTACTGTGTGTCTATACTGTGTGTCTTATATCCAGCAATGGATATCAGAGAGAGGTCAAACCCAAAATACTCCATGTAGACGTTCAAACTGCCACAATACTATAAACTCTTGTTTTGGGAAAAGCTGCATGGGCTCGACCTTTCCTTGGGCACCGCGCAGGCCACAGCTATTGCAGGAGAAGCGTAGAGGGAAAAGGAAAAAGGCCTGAGATGAGGCAAATCACCGCAGCACCCTTACAAACTGCGGCTCTTGGTTTCTCAGCAAAGTTCCCACCTCCCCGTTTTCCTTCCCTGCATCTCTGCCAAGAAGGGGATTTGCTGTGAGTGCCACCGTGGCTGGAACCGATGCCCACGGTGGGTTACGTCTGCACATCGCTCTCAGCAGTGCGCGTGGCTGTCGGACCACACCTGCAGCCGACAGCAGGCGTCGGGAACTTTAAACTTATCAAAATCGCATTTGTGCATCCTTTTTGAAAAAGAAACTGCCTTACAGCATGTTTTACACAGCGAGCGGAGCAGACCCACTCAGTGAGCACAGACGAAGGAAATGAGTGCTTTGTTTATGACAGATTTCTGGTTTTATTCCCAAGGTTCAGAAGTAAATTACTACAAAAATGCAGACAGAACCTCTAATATTTGCCTCAGCATTATTCATCCAGCGATTCGGGAGCCGCAGATCAGCCTTTGAAAGACAGCAGTTAAAATACTGGGCTGCTCCAATCTCTTTTGCGCTGGTGTAAATCAAGAGTAACTTTCACTGGAACCAATGGAGTGTAAAATTGGTGTAAGTGAGAATCAGTACTATCTCCTGTACCTATAAGTCAGTGAAACTATTTGTTTAAAATGTTTATAGACACTGCTATCATAAATAGCTTATTTTCTTACACATTAAATAGATCAAAGGTATCCAGAGTAATTTTCTAGCATGACTAAAATAAACTTGTATATTTATTGCCGTATAACTTGCAGGAGTCACACTCTTGTTGAATCTGAATCCAAAAATAGTGATTGATTTTTTTTCTTGGTTTAATAAAAGGAATCACAGTGCTCTATGAAAACATGCATTCATTTTATTTGATTGACATCTTCAATTTTGGATATATATTCTAACTAATGGAATGAATATTGCAATACATGAATCAATTATATTTGTTCAGTTGTCAGGTTTGTAAAGTGAGAACGGTTTAAATTATATATGATCCAGCTGTCTATATATTATGCTGTCTTAATAGACAATACTCCCATCAACACATTTGTTTTAATGAGGACCTTATCAGCATACATAGCTCGTATCTGATCCACTGTTGTTTATTGAAGCAATAGGGTTTTATCCATGTACCTCAAAATATAATCTTCCTCGCTTCAAGCCCAGGAAAAGAACATGGCTGATGAAGAAAGATTTGCTGGTGTAATTAGCAGCACTGTTAACATTACTGAAATCACTAGGTCATTGCTGTTTATACTTTGGTGTAATTTCGAGTCTGTTGTGTTGGAGTTTAGGCAGTATTCTCAAAATGCTCCAGTCTTAATGATGGGTTAATTCCTAAAATTATTTCAGTATGGACTTGACTTAAAGCACACAAGCAATTATTTTGAGAATATATTCAGCAAAGGTATAGCTCTTTCAGGAATCAGGGCTATGGAAAATACTGCACACTTCCATTTGCTATAATTTTCCCATTTCTTGACCTTTCTTATAATTTAGCAATTTGGTAATTATTAAGATTCAGAAAGCATAATCTAAGGAAACAAGAAGTGGCTGCAAAACTCATTAGAAAAACATACTTAAAGAATTCATGATTCCTTATCAAAAGGGAAAGATACATCAAATGGGATTCTGTAGGAGTAGTATCCAATATTTTTATTAATGATCTGGGTAACTGAATAGAAAACTTTCTTATCACATTTGTGAATTTGGAAGAACTGGGAGTACTCTGGAGGATAAAACTTGAATTTCAGATGACTTGGATGAAATGTCCTAAAAAACCCCCAGACTGAAATAAAATAAGGACAAGGGTAACAGAGAAAACAGCGTAGTAGGATGTATAGGCAAGAAATACCAGACACATTAAAATAATTCTCCCACCTCATTGAGCATTGCTTTGGCCCTGACAAGGTGTAGTTTTAGAGACCCAGGTAAAGAGGGCAACAGGAATGATCTAGCAACTGGAAAAGACAACCAGCAAATTTCAATAAATAGGGAATGTTAAACACCAAAAAAAAAAAAAAAAGAAACCTTAAAGGAGGATATGATAAGTCTTCCAGTACATGCTAGCCTGCAGAAAAGGTAAATACAGCAAATACAGCATACTTCATGTCCTTGAAGAGTGTAACAAAAGGAAGTCATGTTGCATGCTGAAATTTTGTTTAGACATGAGGAAAATGTTTCTTTCAAGAAGTGGGCAGTAGAGCAATGGGCTGTCCCCCATGGGAGGTCTTCAAGAGCCAGACACGCCCTCCAGAAACGGCTTTGGTACGGCTAATCTCATACTTGGTAGTGCAGCCTTCATTTTCTGTAATTCTATTATGACCTCTATGTATTTAATGTATTTCCATAATCTTTTTTGCAGCTTATATTAACCATTTTTATTACTCAAATTGTCAAAATGGCAAAAACATTACAAATCAGACCAAGAATCTTTTCCAAGCCGCCGGGTAAGTTCTCGGTTTTGTTACTTTAGTTACTTCAGATTTACAGAGGATTTAAAGAACTGAATTTGATGGAAATAGGATGAATATTTGTTTGTCTGACAAGTAAGTTTAGAAACAGCACAAAAAGTCCTGAAAAGGAAAACTACCTTGACTGGGGTTGGTTTTTTCAGTATTTTAAAAAGAGACTGCACAGAAATTCTGATGAACCCTCTTCGATGGAGTCTGATCTGGTACCTGAGCTTTTATTTGGAGGTGGGAAACTCCTGAGCATAAAATGCAAGTATCGCTGTCAATTGGCTTATCTGGAAGAATTTGCCTTTGCCCTTTCAAACTGGAAAGTCTCTGTTCATCAGACCCGATGCCTGTACAGGTTGTCATAGAATCATAGAATCATAGAATCATTTAGGTTGGAAAAGACCTTTAAGATCATCCAGTCCAACCATTAACCTACACTACCAAGTCCACACTAAACCAATCAAGGGTAGACTAGACTAAACCATGTCCCCAAGTGCCACATCTACCCGTTTTTTGAACACTTCCAGGGATGGGGACTCCACCACCTCTCTGGGCAGCCTGTTCCAATGCTTGACCACCCTTTCCGTGAAGAAATTTTTCCTAATATCCAACCTAAACCTCCCCTGGCGCAGCTTGAGCCCATTTCCTCTTGTCCTATTGCTAACCACATGGGAGAAGAGACCAACACCCACCTCTCTACACCCTCCTTTCAGGTAGTTTTGGAGAGCGATCAGGTCTCCCCTCAGCCTCCTCTTCTCCAGGCTGAACACCCCCAGCTCCCTCAGCCGCTCCCCACCAGCCCTGTGCTCCAGACCCTGCCCCAGCTCCGCTGCCCTTCTCTGGACACGCTCCAGCACCCCAATGTCCTTCTTGTAGTGAGGGGCCCAAAACTGGACACAGCATTCCAGGTGCGGCCTCCCCAGCGCCGAGTACAGGGGCACAATCACCTCCCTGCTCCTGCTGGCCACACTATTCCTGACACAAGCCAGGATGCTGTTGGCCTTCTTGGCCACCTGGGCACACTGCTGTTGTCATGGGTCTCAGTTCCCTAATGTAGCTCAGAGAACGTGGAGCACTGGAGCAGAGCTGCTCTGCTCAACTGGGACGTCCAGATAGGAATACAGTGGGAATATTAAGTGATCTATTACTATAAATGTAAATAATGTTCTGCTAGTATGCTGAATTCATACACATTTGAGTTGAAACCAGAAAGAGATGTTTTTCCATACTATACCACAGTGCACCATGTAACAAGATTTGACAGGAATGTTTTCTCCTCTGCTCAGTTTTAAGGAATCGGGGCATGCAGGCGGGGGGGACTTACCTAGTCTTGGGAAATATAGTATGCAGCGTCGTGTACTGCTGGAAATGAACTTTTGCAGAAGCACACATGCTTTGTTGGAGAAAATGCAGGAGCGTGCACTGCGGAGCGGGGAGCAGCCCGGAGCCCCCAGTGCCCCCAGTGTATGGGCACAGCCACGTCTCTGCCATCGCAGACCAGCCATCTCAGAAGGGTCTTTCCTCTTCTATTGCCTAAGCAATCTGGGAGCCAGAAGAGAGCAAGGTAAGGGAGTGTAGGAGATGTGGTTGATTTATTGTGGTCTACTGGGTAAAGAACGCCATCTTGGAAAATTAACAGGCAAACCAGAATAGATGCTCACCTGGTGAACTAAAATATAATCAAGACACAGATCGCATAACACTTATTGCTCCTAAAAAATATCAGCAACCAAAAAATGAAATAAATATATTCTTAGTCCGTAGGCTGGAGCTACACGCCAGCCTGCGCTCACTCCCATGTTGCAATCCTCTGTATATACACCAATGTCACTAAATCAATCAAGAACATTAAGTCAAGATTGTAACAGTGTTCTCAGTGGGTCCGGTAACAACTAAAACAAACAGGATCATTTCAAGAATATAACCCTTCACTCCTCCAGGTACTAAACAACCTCTAATTAACAACAGTAAGGAAGGATTTTTCTATGTGAATGTGTCACCTTGTAGCTGTCTGCTGGAGGCCCTGGCAGTGCATTTTTCCAGAGTTTTTTCTGGCCTCCTTTGCAGAAGGAACAGGACATCGGGGGAGAGTGGCTGCTTACTAATTCCTGTGCTCTGACCCAAACGCAGAGCCCTTTTTCCAACGGGGAGGAAAAGGCTGCACGGCAAGGTAAGCGATCCCTTGGCGAGATTCAGAATCGCTCCAGGCGATTCACCTACAACAGATGCTGGTGATAGGCAGGGCGGGGACTGCAGCCCCGACTCCATGGCGCTTGCTTGGTTCATTTAATGCCTTCATATATACAATATCATATATACGCTGTGTTCTCTTTCCACCTATAAGCAGCTACTTTCCTGAGAGCACCGGGCGGGGAGGTCCGTGGTAGTGTGCCATCATCTGCTCTCTTCAACTCTGCTGAAGTGTAAGAAAATGTGCTTTTCTTAGGCACGGGCTGGGGTCTGAATTCAGCCTTGTCTGTGGCCATGAATGTTAATTTACACCCATGGGGGAATTAGGCAACTGATTTCAAAGCTCTTCCTAGACCTCCAGGTGCACAAGAGAACTGAGGAAGTGTTTGTGGAGGAGAAATGTGCGGGAATTATACTGGAAATTCCTTTTTTGTAATATTGACACTTTCTCACATAGGCTTTGGGTGCTCGCAAACAGAAGAGGAACATGCATCTGTCTTCAGATTGAGGGTTTTTTTTTTTTACTAGTGTGGTGTTCTTGACAGTATTCTCAGGATACTAATTTGTTACTTGTAACGATAATTCTTTGTCCACATGAGAACAGGCATACATCACAGGCGCGCACACATATACACTGTGCTCGCTTTCATAAAATATTTATGAATCATTATTGGCATTAGGGATATCTGAAGCCAAAATTCATAGGAGGCAATTTTGTAGAAAATGAAATTATGGAATATTTATCCATACAGTAAGCTGCCCTGAGTATGTGTCTCCAGCAGAATTAGGGCGTTATTTATTTATGAGCTGGTCTCCTATTCTCTTCCTTAAAGAGAAATCGCGGAACGGGTTGAACAGGATGTTTGTTTACAAATTGGCCAGAGAGCATTGTTCTCGGTTTGATTTGCAATGACTAATGAGCAACATAATTTTTAATCATAGGTTTTCGAGCCTGACACACTGACAAGCACATCCTGCATGTGTTACATTCGGCATGGCATAATGCAGGCAGCTGTGTATGCTAACGAGAGAACAAAAGCAGTGTGAAAAAGATCAATGTGTCAGGAGAGAATAAGACTTTTCTAGCAAGCATGCTGCGATGTAAACATTTTTCATTTTAGGGCTTCCTAGGACATGTTTTCATGTGCGCAGAAAAGCTGAATCCTCAGTTCAGGATGCGGAGGGAAGGGTGGAAAGGAATCAGTTTGTCTGCGCTAATGAATCAAAGGCCAGCAGTCTCCAGGGACAAATACAGCATGAGATCTCAGGGTCGGAAGTTCTTGAGAATGGCTCCTAAGACACCCCGGACTGTACGTCGGGAAAGGCTGGAAGCAAATTGACGTTGACAAAGCTTTTAAAATTTATCTACCCGCTCACCAGTAGTTTGGCAGGACAGATGCTCGCTCGTTCTGCCACCTTTTGCAAAAAGGGCCACATTCACAGCCCAAGTTTTTCCTTTTCCCCTGCCCCCCCATGCCAAAACACCCCAAGGGAGACCTGGGGACTCCCCTCCTCCCGCAGTGCTGACTGAGGGTGGGATGATTTTGGCAGCATCCCTAAACGCAGTGACCTCAAGGAGCTTTGCGACGTTGTGTTTCCCACCCCCAAATCTGGAAAGAGCAAAAATAACTTTCTTCATCTCCCAAGTCCAAAGAAGGAAACAGAGGTGAAAAATGGGAGAGGACAGGGCAGGACGAGGATTATCCTGGGTATCAAAACACATCCTCAGCAGGCACAAGTGCCAAGTTCAGCGGTAGCTCTGCCTCTCCACTGCGGGTGTGTAGCTCATGCCATATCCCCTGCCTGGCTGCGCAGAAGCTCAGAGGTCCCCTCTGCGCATGCCCAACGTGATGCTCAAAGCCGTATTATTCCCTTAATAACTAAATACATATATATATATACGCACTATTATTCCTTGATAAACTCTTCTTTGAGTGATCATAAAGGTGGGTTTCTTTAAAACTCAGTTGTTAACACAGCCCTTCCAAACAAGCTATTTTGGCTTGAAAATGGTTTTCATCCGCTTTTTCCTAGCAACAAAGAGCCCCTTTAAAGTGGAGATGACTCTGATAGCACTGGAGATATTAACACATGTTGTTGACGCAACCCCTTTATCACTTCTAGGAATTTAATTTTAATTAATTACTTTGTAGTGCGAATGGAGAAAGCGAGAAATGGATCACCTGCTTTTATGGCGAAGAAGAGCAAAGTTCAAGACTTCTTGAAAGACGTAGTGAGAGGGAAAACACGACTGTTGCATTTTCTACTTCTGATTTAGGGCTGAAAGATACTTTGCATTAGATTATCAACTTGCTTTGCATTTTAATCGACATAAATCCCATCAGCATGTGCCAAGTGCTACCAGAAACATGCTTCTGTGCTGCCGCTTTTCTGACCATATATTACAGGAAAGACTGGATATAATGTGAGCAAACAAGGAATATGGAATAATGATAGCGAATTTAGCCAGGAGCTTTTATAAGACAAGATAAAAGGTGTACCAGCTAAACTATGTGTTTGTAAAGAGACTGGGCTTCCACGTTTTAGAAGTGCTTGGGTAGCTTTAATGGAGAAAGATTCTAATGATTTTTGACACGTGTTAATGGTGCATGTCACGTTCTTTATATTTTCATAATGACATGCCTAATTTCTGATGGCATGTGTCACATTGCATATATTTGTTAAATATAGGTCACGAGCTAAAAATATGTGCAATATTAGCAAAATATATATGATAACAATTACATATATGTCCCTCATGCAGCAACCTCAACTGATCATAAATCTGATTCTGGAGGGTTTTCTAAAACTCAGTGGCAAAATGGTTTTTTAAAGCCCTGTCTTAAAAGATGGTAGCAAAAAGTTAGGCTTTGGTGGAGTTGTTATTGATGAGAAAAAGGGATTCTCTCTCACTGGAGGTTATTCTTAGAGATGGTGCCTCTTCCGACTGAAAAGCTGAAAAACGCTGATACGGTAATGTGGTAGTCATTGATTTATATGGTTTGGCAAAAGCTAGAAACAGCACCTCTGGGGAGAAAGGCTAACGGGAGAGCCGTGTTTCAGGCTATCGTTGAAAAACGGCTGCTCAGCATTACGGCTGTGACCTTCTGCCACTCAAAGTGTACGGTTGATATTATTCTTCTTCAGGGAGGAGCACAGGTGATAAGTAACTGTTCTTTAGGTCCCATGATTCACATAAAAGCTTGTGATATGAAAGCCAGAGCCCCTGGAGAGGCAGCAGGTGACCGTCCCTGCGGCTGTTGTTCTCTTATCAATTAACTGTTGCTTTCTGGCCAGTAGATAGTGGCCATGTAGCTAGAAGTGAGTCTTACACATAGCGCCTAGTCCAGATATTTCCAACATTCAGATTTCATCCTTTAGCTCAATAGCCCAATCTCACAGGACATCTTCTAGATCTTGATGAGATTTTTTTTCCTTTGAAAAAAATTTACATAAGGAATAAATGGGTCTTAGAGAGTCACGAAACAGAAGTAAGTTAGGTTATGGGGAGGATGGCGGCCACGTATCCTTTAATAAGAGATTATCGTATTGTCTTATTAGAGAAAGATTGTAGTCCTTCTTTTTGACAGTTAAAGAAAGAAAACAAGGTTGCGATGCTTCTCCTGTGTTTGAATGTTAGTCTTGTTTTTCACAACTGTCTTTATTATAGTAAATAAAACTGTAAGGACTGTTAGAATGCCACCATTCTACAGCACTTGACAGGTCAAGCCGTAGTACCGGTGTGAACTGAGTGATGCTGTTAGGGTATGATGTAAATGGGAGTAAGGCTTGCTTTTGCTAGCTAAGAAGAAATAGATACCCTAATGGACTAACAAGTATTACTGAGAAATGAATATGAAAAATAGATAAAGTAAGCTCTAAAAGCCATATGATTGAGATATATAGAGAGATACGGATAGATATATATACACGTCCAGTTCTGCCAAGCTTTGAATGGAGGAAACACGATAAAAGATTGAATGGAAAACCACTGCATACTAGTTGGAGCCTATCTAATCCCACTTTAATGTGATGGTCAACAGTTTTAAATGAAATGGTGGAACTGCCTCTGTTACATACCTCTGAGCTTTCAAAGGGCTTTTGCACTTCCATTTTGATTCCACCAGAAGTGATGCATCAGGGGAAAAAAGGAACATCATCTTAGCCAAGAAACTTCCTCAACTTGGTAACTTCACTCTGAAACCATTTGTAAGTTATAAATCCTTTAAATAACAGCCCCCCTCATATCTGACCTACTTCTGCCTGTGAACGCACCACTACTTCAGCTTTGGCAGACACCTCCTATTTTCTTCCTTCTGATAATTTTTATGCGCAGCATAGGGATTAGGCTGTGCTCTCCCATCCACCAGCTTTACCGGAGATGCTCCAGCTTTCTCTCCCTCCTTTCACACCCTCTGCCAGCTCCTCACATTTGCCCCAGTTGTGAACCTCCTGTGGAAAAAGCATTCTTCCATGAGTGCGTGCCAGCCTTTGAGGGAGAAATTTGATGACCGAGAATTGCCGCAACAAAGGCAATTAGAAGTCTGCTGCATATGCATTAAATAGACTATATAATCCTAAAATGAAGATGTTACTAAGAACAGCCCATGAGGACACTGAGCTAGAGGAAGCATGGCAATAGATAATTTCAAATCCACCCAAGCTTGAAAGAGGTGTGTTTTCCTCCTTCCATGAAGTTAAGAAAGAGCTGTAAAATCCCCTGACATGAACAAGCAACGCTCACTTTCTCTGTGTCGTATCCTTAGTTTTACACCATTCATCAGAGATCATTTCGTTCATCTTTAGGAGATGACAATTATTAAGCAGCTAAAAAAAAAAAAAAAAAAAAGGAAAATATCTACACTACAAGGAAACAGTAACTGTCCACTTCAGTCCTATTTCTGCAGCAGATAACATCACAGTGCTGTCACGGTAAGATAAGCAATAAATCACTGACAAGAAATCAGAGTCACATCTTCTACATTATTTCACTGATACTATGAAATTCTATTTTAATTGAAGATATTGACAGCTTTTCCTGTTAAAGGCCCAATGATTTAAAGAACAAAATACTGAGGACACTGTTTTTAACTATTTTCTTGACTTTCATAGGACTCAGATGACTCACATTTCATGTCTGTCACATAAGGTTATTCATGACACCAAAAATCAAATTTTCTTTTGGATGAAGTTATCCCCTACCCTGTAACACCCAGATCTGGTTGTGAGGCCTACAGAAACATTAGCCCTTATATTTGTAAAAGAAATATTCACTGCAGAGCCCAATGGTAGAAGATTAAATTCTGTTTCATCCCACCATCAGGTTCCAGAGATCTCTTTCTGTTGGCATGAGAAAATGAACTCTACCAAATCCCTGGTATTTATGGCTGGTCAACTTCAGATAGAAAAAAGGATCCCTCCAAAAGATGACCCACAAGACAAGGTGATCTCAAGCTAAAGACTTTTTTTTCAACACTGTTAGTA
This sequence comes from Pelecanus crispus, assembly GCF_030463565.1. Lineage (NCBI taxonomy): Eukaryota > Metazoa > Chordata > Aves > Pelecaniformes > Pelecanidae > Pelecanus > Pelecanus crispus. The sequence continues at coordinate 48,548,346 of NC_134649.1, forward strand.
TATCAGTTTTCCTTATCTTCAACCTGAAGGCTTTGCTGAAGTCCATCCAGGGCTGATATTCAGGAGCAGAGTGGGCAAAGGAAGCCTTGGGATCTATGGGCCTTAACACTCTGTTTGTGGGAGGATTGAGAGGGACTGTTGATATTACCAATATTAATAGCAGCAAAATGTCATTTATAAAATAATAAATTCAAGCCATAAAAAAGACTTGCCGTTTTGAGAAAGGCCTATGGAGTATCCTGGGGAGCTGAAACACTCACTGTTATAGATTCACATGGTTGAGATTCCCTGCTGAATTCTAGAGAATTATTTTTAAAAGCTGAGAGGGATAGGGTTGGAAATGATAAAGGAAACTGATTTCTACATAGCGCTTTTCTTTCCACCTTTTTCTATTCTCATTTCTCCAAGATCCTGAATGTGTGGTACTTTTAACATGAAGGTGGAGTTGCTTATTTACCCCTATAGTTGTGCTAGCTACAGCCTAACTTCTGAAGGACATTTTCATAAGAGTTATATCAAAAGCCCATGAAGTTGTATTTTACCCAGATTAGAGATATGTTGTGTTCTTCACTTACCCTTCTGTCGAAAAGACCCATTTACTTATCCTTCACTGAAAAATGGGATGTGCAGCGTTCAGCAGAGTGAGCACTGAAAACCTGAGGTAGTTTGTGAGTAAATGAGGTTTCAAAGCCGCTTTTAAATACCTCAGGAATGTTACTAATATCCCGATGTGATGAACACATAAAAGACAGATAGGTTAGCTCCCACATTTAATATTCTGAGCATATTGCAATGCCTACAATTCTCCTTGTGAAGTGAAACAAAGTGGCTGCGCAAGTAAAGGAAGCGGTTAGGTGATTGACTGAATATAGCTAGGAAAAGAAATCATTGAGAATTGGGGTAACGAATGAAAGAAATGATCCAGGGACTGGGACCATGAGTACCTGGTACTCTGACAAAGATCAAGAATTCTGGAATTTGCTTCAAATTCCTCCACAATGTTTTGGGCATGCTAGATGTCCATTTTGCTGCACTTCCCACAGATCATATTTTGCTTGTAAAGCGGAAAGGTGGAAGAAGAAATTCCCCTGTCATTGTTGCTGTGGGCTTTATTCACGTAGAGAGCTGCTAAAGCCAGAATGGGGTCATCAGGCTGATGCAAGAGGAGCAAGGACCACAGCATGGTGGTGTTAAACCCACCTGGGAAGGAGCAGGGCACAGGTCTCGGTTTGTCTCTATGCTGGTGTCCCTCCATGGAGCCCCTGGACCATCGCTGCTGTGCTATTGTGTTCCTCCAGCTCCAACACCAGCACCTGCGGAGGAGCCCGACGGGCACCCCATGACAGCTCACCCCTATTTCCTACGGGACTATCCCAACACATGTTACAGCAGTTGGCTCCGGTACACTGGAGGGACAGCTCTGCTCCTGGTTGAATAATACGACACAGCATGTGCCGTACAGTCTGAAGTTAAAGCACTCTATGGGCTTAAGTAACGAGGGCTCCCGGCTTTGTCCCAGCAGCACATACGTAGGAGGTTAGGACAGCAGCGGTGTCCCCGTGCCTCTGAATGTCACCTCTTGCTATCATGGATGGTGACAGAGGGTAATTCCTTCCCTTACCAAAACCCATCTCATTACTGAGACCCTCTGAGCATCAGCGGGTGGCACTACCAAATATCCGGAGCTGCAGCTGGGGGAGGTGTGAATCCCAAATACCACCACTGACACCAGCCCATTTGCACTAATGGATAACAGACATTTAACTTTCCAGCAATTAAGCATCAGCTTACACCTTTCTTTTTCCTGAAACTATTGTGCAGTTTTTATATCAGATATTCTTTGGCTTATATCAATAATGTAGAAACAACATTGCTGTAAGGAAAAAAAAAAAACACAACAGCAAATAATATAGAAAAGAATGATGCAGACTATAAAAAGCCTAGAAAACCTGAGATTCTATTTTACAATAGAGCTATCAACACAAACAAAAAATAAATTATTTTTAAAGTTCAGATATTGAACTCGGGAAGAAAATCAAAAGTGCTTTCCCTGCTGTTCTTTTCAATATTCACTTCATGTTTTATTTGGAAGTTAGATTCATCTCCACTCTAAAATGTACTCTACTTTTATCTTAAGTATTGCTATTTCCAAAGGAACAAAGAATATTTCTTATCAGCATCTTCCGGCTGGACTTCCTAATGCATTTGATTTCCAGCTATTAACCCAGGAGCCCTATATTCGCAATCACTTTGTGGTTTTTAAGACCCTACAGGTTTAGAAGTGTATGGGCATTCTTATAAAGATTATTACTTTATTTTGTACTTAACAATGTTTGCCAATATCCTCTTGGCTCGTGGCTAAAAGATGACTAGAAGATCAGCAAGTCAGACCTCTGCGCATCTACGTGTTCCTCTTGCACTGCTGTTCGTTCTCAAGGAACCCCTCAAAACCCATGGCTTTGGCAGTAGCTCACACTGTGTTAAGGCAGAATTATCACGCTATCGTCCTCTGCTCATCAGAAACATTCACATGGAGTTATTAAAGCATTCGTATGAAAATAATGGCAAGAATCATCTCAAACCTTTCTAAAAAGTGATTTAGAAGTAACACCCCTTCTTCCAGGTTCTCTTAAAGTAGTTGGCCAGGTTCTGTTGTCACATCTGAAAACTGCCGAAATGAGCGCTCTCATTGCAAGGACGCTGGTGGAAGTGGGATCAGAGCCGAACCGAACGCCTTCAGGGAGGAAATGTTGGGCCGTAACAAGAGCTGGGTTTTGGGACAGTAATGCGTGGAGACGCCAGCACACAGCCCCAGCTCTCCCTGCTCGCCACAACATCCCCTCACTGCTTTTGTTAGCTTTACTTAAGACTAGAATATTTCAAGTAAAAGTCGGTAAAGACTGCTTTTCTATCCCAGGCTAATTTACCTCTCATGTCAAATTATTTGCAAAGTTTACAATAGACTTTCAAATCTCATTGCAGTGTCTTTCAGCTGGTAACTCACCAATTTAACAGAATGGCATTTCTTGGATTTTTTAATGAAAATTAGGATCAAATTTGCAGGATTTTTTTACTATCTAAAATCATAAGTGATCGGCTAACGATTTTCATTGAAAACTGTATGTTTTATTCTTGCTACATATTTTTATGAGAGTTTGGCAGATAATCCATTTAACGTGGATGGGAAATGTGTGTTTAACAAAATAGTCTTCAAATAGCAACCTAAAGTTTGTTTGTCTGATTTAAGTTATATGTAACATTAAATACCTTCCCAAGCACATGGCCCTTCTGCAGCAAAGCATTGCACATATACTTAGCTTTAATCGCACTTCTAAAGCTCTCTGATTTCAATGGGATTTAAGTGTGTGCTTGAAGGTAAGCCTGTGACTAAATGGTTTCTTGTACTGAGCTACTAACCCACATACACAGAATCATAGAATCATAGAATCATTTAGGTTGGAAAAGACCTTTAAGATCATCCAGTCCAACCATTAACCTACACTACCAAGTCACCACTAAACCAATTAAGGGGAGAGTAACAACCCCACGCCTCCTGGCTTGGTGGCTGGATCATTTATAATGAAAGTAAAAACTAGGAATCATTAAAGTTGGAAAGGATGTCTAAGATCATCAGTCCAACCATCAACCCAACACCCCCATGCCCACTAAACCATGTCCCAAAGTGCCACGTCTGCCCATTTTTCATAGAATCATAGAATCATAGAATCGTTTAGGTTGGAAAAGACCTTTAAGATCATCCAGTCCAACCATTAACCTACACTACCAAGTCCACACTAAACCAGTCAAGGGTAGACTAGACTAAACCATGTCCCCAAGTGCCACGTCTGCCCGTTTTTTGAACGCTTCCAGGGATGGTGACTCCACCACCTCTCTGGGCAGCCTGTTCCAATGCTTGACTACCTTTTCCGTGAAGAAATTTTTCCTAATGTCCAATCTAAACCTCCCCTGGTTTATGAGCAAGGACATCTCAAAAGAATAACATGTTTTTCCTTGATCCAAGTAAATTAAGAAAAAAATTAAAAATTTCTTCATGATATGTTGGATTCAACAAAAAAGTACCCACAATAAAACGCTGTGTACAGTATCAGTCTTATAAAGTGTGAATATCCTTGTTGTAAGCAGACTGAAATTACATCAGAAGATAACTTTCTTTTGTAGCATTTCCTCCCTTGCAGCTGCCAAGGTGCAGGTCTCTGGTCTGAAAAGTATTTCCGTGCCATGCTCCTGCAGGCTGGATTCAGCCATCAGCTTGGTGCTGGTATTATTTCTGTAAAATACCTTCCTCCGAAGCGTTATGCTTTGGCGTTATGATTTATTGCTCACATTTCTAGCAATAAAAAAAGGAGGAAATACCATCCTATTAATTGCTTTCTTCTACTCCTAGACTCAAATATCCATGGACTAAAGAAACTTTGTGTCATAGAAGGTCATTTGTTAAGACACCCCCCCCCCAAAATACATGTATTTGTGCTTTGAAGGAGTCTCTATTATTTGACATGTGGGTTTGGATTAAATTTTGGATTGTTTCCCAAAAAAATCTTCATAATTATTTAGTAAATTTTAGATTCAAGGCAAATCTTAAAATTGGACATCAAGTACCCTCAGGCATAACTTAGAGTGCACGTATTGAAACTGGCACAATTCCAATCAGCTTACTAGCTTTATAGATTAGAATTCTCTTGGCATGATATCAGAAATAACACAAAGTTTCACACCTAACAGCATTTCTGGCTAGATATAGTCAATCAAATCATCATTTGCATTTAAGACTGGTATAAAGTTCTACATTTTCTAGTTCCAAACCCCTACCTCTGTGCATTTGTGCCTTTTATGCATACCTTGCATGAACTCCCTATGCACGCTCATGTGAGGATTAAGTTTAAATCAATGAGAAAAATGTGAAACATCTGGAAGCATTCATATTTCTGCAAAAATACTTTATCTGCACAGACCATTATGTTGAAACCACGGGAACAGTAATTTACCTCTACAACTATGAAGTCTGTATGGTTATAAAATCTTATCAAATAAAAGTGCATTGTCTTGTCTATGGAAATTCAGTAAGCAGTCCATAATTATTTACGATAATTTACTGTTATTACCATTTACAATAGAAAAATAAAGAACATTCTGGGTTAATTATGTTATGTCTAATTTACTGTTGCTAAATATAGACTGGCCTACAATGAATGCTGAACTGTAGGAAGTGGAGGTCCAGAAGGGGGAATTATTTCAGCACATCTGATTTCTGCTGCTCTTAGCAACACATTTAGCCGAGACAGGAACCCTGGGTGACTGCGCGCACGTCGTCCTTACGTTTATAGTCAGAAGTTGCATTTGTTCTGCTGACAAAACAGCCCCCCTTCTGGCCGTTCCCCTGAAGCCTGCCCTGGGTTTCTCTCTCGATGCACACAGGGGCCGTGGCCGTGGGGTTTGGTTTTTTGGGGTTTCGTGGCTCGCGGGGGGACCCCCGAGCCGCTGCAAACAATTGCATCCTCCCTACAGGTGTGTGTAAGCCTCCAGTGGCCAAGACTTTGAGCTTTTGTTCTCAATTTTTTTATGTAGGTGATTCATGCTGATGTTTTAAACATACTGTCGTGGTCCAGCCCCAGGCAGCAGCTCAGCACCACGCAGCCATCGCTCACTGCCCCTGCCCCGATGGGATGGGGGGAAAATCGGAGGAGTGAGAGGGAGAAACACTCCTGGGCTGAGATAAGAACAGTTTAATCATTGAAATAAAGTAAAATAGTAATGATAATAACAATATAATAATAATAATAATATGCAAAGCAAGTGCTGCCCAATGCAATTGCTCACCACCCGCCGACCGATGCCCAGCCAGTTCCCCAGCAGCGATTGCTGCTCCCCGGCCAACCCCCCCAGTTTCTATACTGCCCATGATGCCGTATGGTATGGAATGGCCCTTGGGGCAGTTGGGATCAACTCTTCTGGCTGTGCCCCCTCCCAGCTTCTTGTGCCCCTGGCAGAGCAGGGGAAGCTGAAAAGTCCTTGCCTGGCATAAGCAGTGCTGAGCAACAACTAAACCATCAGCGTGTTATCAGCATTCTTCTCCTACTAAATCCAAACCACAGCGCTGTGCCTGCTGCTAGGAAGAAAATGAACTCTATCCCAGCTGAAACCAGGACACATACTGACCGCTTATCTGAGATACTATTTGGGGATACTTTAGGAGCATCTCGGCAGGTCGCAGGATGAAAACTGCTGTTGGAGGCTTTCTCCCCCTCCTGTGCTCCCGAGGAGCATCGAGGACGGGGGCAAAACCACCTGTTCCGCTTCACTCTTGGGAATCAACGCCCTCCCACGGGGATCACTCCTGGAGGCTCCTTTACTACTTACTGGTTTTATTTCAGTATCACCTTCCAGGGGCAGTGGCAGATGAAGGGCTAGCCACAGCAGCAGCTGTGCAAGCACAAAACAGCTCCAGGAAACTGCATCTTTGACCTCAAAAGCTTGTATCTAGACATAAGCACCCAAGACAATAGGTAGATACGGACTGGAAGCAAAGGAAAGTGTAGAGGAAAATTGATCGGGCAGCACAGCACACTGGATGCCTGATCAGGAGCCTGCTTCTTTCTGTTTTACTTAAGTGCAACCAACAAAACGAACCGTATATCCTTAGTAGCATTAAATGAAGCAGCGTAACACTCGGCACAACTCTCATTTCAACCTGCCTTCCCCAGGTTGTTCTGACAAAGTATTTTCTCCTCCTTTGTTTGGCGCCTTTCTCTTATATTTTTACTCTATATTCTGCATTTTTTCAATGCATGTGGTTCCTCATAGCTATCAAGGACGTAGTAATTTTGACTCACGCACAAAATCCTTTTCCTAACGGTATAGGAGTATTAGCAGCATGAGCAAGGTGGAAACTTGAGTTTGTGTTTATGTTTGATTCCTATTAGGAGCCACATCCAAAGTGAGCCCAAAATTTGTTCCTCAAAATTTTCAGTTGGAAATAAATCTTCTGCTTTCACCTGTGTGTATGGAAAAATCCTCCCAAATCCATACGGCTGGCTCCTCTGCACAGCCTGTGCCTGATTATGAATGGCTTCCCCTGCACCAGCTGCACTGCTGAAAATATTCTCAGTGTGCTGCCATAAGATTAGTGGACACTTTACCCAGCCTGTGAACTCCAGATAAATCCCAGAACAGCAGCAGGAAGAAAGCAACATAAGCTCAAGCAGAAGGTCTCCATTTATTGGAAATCCACATACTGTATGCTTGAACGGCTCCAGGGTAACAAACTGCTATACCTGCCTCTCCATATATGCAAGATCGGAAAAGCAGATGCTGCCCTGACCTCTACCCATTGCATTTGTGTTGCTCTACTGATCTGTAGTTATTTGTGCCCCAATTATATTGCTACATTTATTATTCCTATTTAATCCAGTTACTTTTGTACGGTTTCTAGATGCGTGTTGTGTCTGGGAAAAAAGCTAGATATGGAGACGACATGTTTTGTCATTTTTCAGGGTTTCCAGTTCATATATTCCCATTGCAGAAAGTTGAAATTTCTGCTTTTAGCAACTATACAGGTTATAACCTGCTTGGCCATGTCACCCGGCTGAGACCTACTGTCAGCGTAGCCAGCCTCGGCACCCAGCCCAAAGGCAGACCAGGGTAATGCCCGGGTCTAACAGCACTGAAAATTGGACACAGCCTAGGCATGCTGCAGAAGCTCTATGCTGAGGTCAAAGGTGTGAGCAGTTTTGGTGAATCCTTCACCAGAAAAAAAACCAGCCTGGCTTGGTTGAGGGTGTTATGTTGTCAAGGTTTCTAAGGGTAATGGAGGCTCTCCTGTATTCCCAAGGTTTTGCATCGTTGTGCTGCCAAGAGAAGACATACACCAAGCGCAGGGAAAAGCTGCAGCACTGGATCTCCTCCAGCGCTGGTGTCTGCCAGACCCTGATGGCCACCCAGCAGGGTCCAGGCGTGAGATGCAACCCAGGGCACTGACAACACCATCCCTAAACATCCTCAGATATCCCTGGGTGGTTTCAGAGCAATACCGATGAAGCCAGTGACAAGCTAAAGCCCCAAGGGATTCCCCAGCAGAGAAATTCCAATCACTCCTGTCTGCTCTCTCTCTTGGAAAGACATGTCGTCTCGCAGGGAGCAAGTGGCCCCTCGAGGGCAGGGGTGCAGAAGGCCACCACGAGGACCAGCAAGGAGTTATAGATGGAAAACATCTGACTTCAGCAACAGCTTCCAGTGGTCTGCGTAAATCAGCCAGAACCTAAAAAAAACCCAGCTTTGAGGTATTTTCCAATCCTTTCTCATAATGAGGTACATAGTCTGGGTCTACACCATAGGCAACATGGGCTTAGTTTGCCAAATTTTCCTGCTCATCAGATGCTTCTTGCAGGTAAAAGGGTAACTTAGCCTCCTCCCTGCCTTTATTGTAGGTTGTATGGAAATGCAGAGTAGAGCCCAATGTTTTAAAAATGTTTAACTGTAAAAAGAATGAAATTAATAAAGATGGGAACACATTTTCTTTGCTCATTTGTAGAGTTTTACTTACAAAATCTGTTTTCAGCCAAGATACAATTTGAGGTTTACAGATATTTGTGGACCATGCCTTAAGGAAAAACTCTTTACTAATAGACATAGAAATTAATTGAGGTTTATATTTTTTCACTAAAACTCTAAATTTTTTCTCACTATTTTTAGCTAAAGACGAAACAGCAGACTGTTAGAAGAAATAGAAGTGCAAAAGCAAGAAAGATTGCTTTGTGAAAGGACTAGTTGTACCTAGTGATGGAGGATTTATCAAAGCTTGGGACTCTGGGAGTAGATATCAACAGATATGTATCCTGAGTGGGCAAAAGAAAATCATTACATTTACAGCACTTGATGAAGTGCACACTGAAGATGAGAAGATAGAAGGAAGACTCTTCTTTCAGCCTGCCAGGTGAGACTTTTTGTGTGCATACACATCTGCGGGACAGCACATCATGGCTAAACTCAACTTTTTTGAACTTCTCCTGACCCTTTAATTAGGGAAATAGTTTGCAGTCAGCACTGAGTCTGGTATGAGTTCTACTTTGGAGAGACTATTATTTACTTTCCCTACTAGGAACACAGGATTCCCACAGCATTCCCACTTTTTTAGCCATCCTGCAGGGATGTACACAAGGAGCTTGCACTGAAAAACTGTGAATATCACAGAGCACAAGATCAGATCCAGTTAAATTCCATGGTTTTCTCCTCCCTTTTCATTTTTCTAAGGCTTAATAAACAGTCCTGTGTTTTGTTTGCTCTTCCATGAGCTCCTTCTGAAGATTCCTCACTTTCTTATATTATTTAGGGCACACATAAAATGTGCAGAGACTGCACACTAAATGTTGCTTTTTTTCAATAGCCTAGCATTCAAATACCAGAGTCTAATATGGCACCAATTAGATAGATGCTTGCTGAAATCAAGTCTACTATTTCACTACTGTTTCTTGGTTTTCCTAACAATTGGTTAGGATGATTAAAAACTGATCTCTCTGTATTAACGGAGATAGAGCGTTCCTAAGAAAACATGTGTCATGGAAAATCTCCCTGAAGCATGCATTCAGCTCTCTCAACTGTTGACTTAAGCAAGACCCATAGGAATCCTTGCTGGTTAAAAAAAATGACCAGCATCGCTGTTATTAATCCTAATAACAATGATATCAGGTAATTTCTTGATCTCCTTTCGCAGATCCCCAAGAGATTCAGCTGACCTTTGAAAATGTAGCAAGTTCAAAACCACCCTTACTGAAAATAACAATTCCACTCGAATAGACCAGACTGTATTTTTTTCATCCGGCACCCATGAAGAATTTTTTTATATCATTCATCCCTGACTAGTGCCAGAGACGAGCAAAAGTGCGTAAGCCCCTGTGCCAGCCATCTGTTGAGTAAAGCCCAGAGCCAGCTGCTTGTCGTGGGCTGCAGGTAAGAACAGGGCTGTAGGAAAGTCAATGGGAAGTTTATGCCCGTTTAAAGAGTTTAGGTAGGGATTCGTAAAGAAAACCATATTCCAATCACAGTAATGTGGTTTGAAGCATAGCATTTGCCGAAGTACCGAAGCTTTTCTCTTTAGCCCTGTTTAGTCTGCCAGGAAAACTGCATTGCATGTCTTCGTTTGGATATTTTTGTAATATAGATGACTCAAACCTTGCTCTCTTTCTGTCTTTGAATACAAGTCTTTTGCAAGACATTAAAATATGCTCACTGAGACTTTCCTTTCATGGGAACTGAATCAATACCCATGTAAGTCAAATGGCTGCCTTTCCATTTACTTCCATGTTGAATCAGGTCTTAAGTAGGTCTTTCAGAACCCTGGATGGCACTCAGACCTTTGCGGCCCGTCTCCCAGGTAACTCTGCAGTATTCAAATAATAGTAGCTCCATCAGCTTTGATTTATTCCACACTACTTCTCAAGATGACTCTTTTTTATTATTATTTTTAAGCCAGGCCAGGAGTGAATGGAAGAACAAGGGAGTGGTGCTTGTAGAGTCAGTGAGCTGCCAGTTTGGGATGTTCTTGGGATATTTTCAGGACAAACAGGTACGTAGAGCTAGCAAAGAGTGTCCCCTCTTCCACAGCCTGGCCTTATCTCTTCGGGGAAATTTCTGTACTACGGGTATGAGAAGTGCTCCTGCTGCAGCATTCAGCTGTATTTCTGAGAAGTTTCAGCCACCGAGGAATGCTTTATCCATGCTTTATCACTTACTTTCTTCTGATCCCGATACAACTACAACCCTGAAAATAGATAATGTCTTAACATTGCCAACTATCTGGAAAAGTTGTCAGCAAAAGCCCTGCAGATAAGATATCTGAACTCTGTCCCTGGCCAGAATTGATTTGATTTCACGATCAGTAAGACACAAATCCCCTGGGACATTCGGCTGGTGTTCATGCTCCTTTCCCATATTCTGAAGACTAAGATCAACTCTCAGTCACGGTCCAAAGAATGAGCTTGCTGATTTCCTATTTCCAGAAGCCCAGCACATCAAAGGCACCCATTCATAGCATACCTAAATTACTCAAGTTCAAGCCTATATTTTTTGTAGACCTTTACAATATCCCTGGTGTCCTGGCCAAAAGTCCACCACCTCTATCCTGCTGTACTACTTGAATGGTCATGTGTAGTGTGCTCTGTCCATCTCCTAAATACTAAAACTGAGCGATTTAACATATGCCAGTTCCAGCATTGTATGCATGAAAACAGATGTTCTTTACCAATATAAGAACAGAGATATTTTTTTGAAAAAAAAATTTATGTATAGCTTTATAATTATCTTCATTAGAAATACTTCATATTTTGACTTTTAGCAAATTAAGTTTTTCTTAGCTGTTCCCCATGGCAATTATATTCTGGTTGTAAAGACGACTGTTACTTAGGAAGATGAATCATATCTTCTGTGAAGACACTGGCTACCACATCCATTAGGATTTCCTAGTTTAAAATAATCTTGTAAACAAAATATTTTAAACAACCAGTTGTAGCAACCTGCTTGTTTTTTACTGGATCAGAGTATTTTCCTTTACTAAAAATTGCTGCTAAAGAGGGCTTCACTCTTTGTATAAATGATACAGCTATTGACAGAGAGACCTGTGCACATTTGAAAATTAAATGTTACAAAATTGAAGTAGTCAAAATAACACATCAATCACATTAAGATGTTAATTATCAGATCTTGATATTTTCAGCCTTACATTTTGATAGCATAAAGATGGTAAAAGGATCAGATAATAAATGTTACATAATATAATTCCTGAAGTGTAGATTCAAGGTGATTTATATTTTTGTCACATTTAAAAATTTCAGCAATGATCCATCCATTAAAATCCTTATAATAAGCATGACTCTATTGATTTAAAGGAAACAAGTTCAGAGACATCAAAAACTGTCTCCTTATTCTCAACATTTGCTAGCCCTTTCCAAAAGACACACATTAATGTAGAATGTCCTATTCATATGTGATATCTGGGCTTTTTTTTTTTTTTTTTTTTCCCCTTTGGTTTATCAGCTTTCATAGGGTTATTTTAGATATCTGATTTTACAAGAGAGCTGATGTAAAAGATATACATCTTCTGTGTTTTTACCTAACATATAATTAGACCAGCAAGGATCTAGGTCTTTACAACAAAGCCTTAAAAATGATAACTTGGTTCCCAGTATGTGACTGAGAGATTTAAATCTTCTCTCGAGGGAGAGTGGAAACTACCCATCCAGATATTTGAAGATGAACAGCATGAAAATACACCAAATTCACTCAGGTAAGGTACCAGAATTGTGCTGTTATTGATTTTAAAACCTGCAAGGGGACAAGGGGACTCCTATAAAGATAAATTCAGGACAAAAGAGGCCAGCTATCTAACTTTTACAGGTCAGGAAAGGTCTCTTTGGGAGGCAATGGGAGGATTATAGATGTGTCTGAAAAAAAAGAGCTGAAGACTCAGAAGTTTTGGAAACAATTTCTTTTTTTTTTTTTTTATATATTTTGCTCTTGCTATTATTTTTTCCCTGTTGCTTTTCCTTATTAATTTTTAATTGGCAAGCCCAGACTCTTGTGCAAAAGAATCTAGATTTCTTCCCAGTCCTTCTAAAACTTTCTTGTCCAGAAAGGAGGGAAGGGAAGGCAATTCCTATAGGAACTATCCCAGTCCACAGCGAGAGTAGGCTGGAGACCAAAGTGGGATAAGTCTTCAACTGCATGTTGCCAGAATCCGCTCCTGTGACAGCATTTCCAACTGGGAAGGAAGTTATCTGTGCAATTAAAAAGCTATATACTGCATGCAGCATACCTGTGAAGAGAGCAGGAATCAAATTTGGCAGCTGGGATCCTGCCCTGCACTGGCGTTGTACAGCGGCCTCTTGCCCCATTTGTTTGCAGGATTACAAATTCCACTTCGGCTAAGCCAAAAAAGCTGCAATAACTTCAAAACGTATCAATAATTATCCCCTGCTGTTCTCTCAGAAGTCAGCGAATTTTCTGAGTTCAGTCTATTACCCACAATGCTTCAGTAAAATTCACTAACAATGTATATGCTGCTATTGAAATAGGTCACTCCATGGGAACTATAAGTTCAGCCATTTTCAAAGTCATATTTGATATAGTTGGGCTATTAGGTGCTACTGCACGAGCTTGACAAGTTTTTGTTCTCCAATTAAAAAGCAGAACTAGCTTCATCCACGTTTCAAGGATAGCCTTAAAACACAAAAGCTGACCAGTAGCTGTCTAGGCAGAGCGTGATTCAGAAATCATGCATTAAGAATCTGTTTTGGACTTTCTGCTCACGTTCACTGATGCAGAAGATTGATGAATTGAGTGTCATGCCATGCTTTTCATCACGGCGGTGACAACATTTCCTTTTTCACATGACTCCTTGTGTTTGTCCCAATCAAATTTCAGGCAGCGAATAATTAATTCAGTCCCAATATCTGACACGGAAAATAGATGTGTTTCGGAAAGAATTCAGTTTATTGCAATAAAGTAAGTCTTTTTGTTCATTACTGGGAAATATCATAAAGCCTGACATAACCCTTCAAGATCAAAGGCTACTTGGCCAGAAGAGTTGTCCTATAAAGGATTCATTTATGTATCTGTTACGATGGTTATTATTCAGCAATTCCAAGGTGATATTTTCACTCAGTATTAGAGTACCTCCGCAAACTTACTCTCTGGCATTCTTCCAGTCCGACGCATAAGTGCACATTGTGGTGGGTACCTGTCAGAGGAAAGCCACCGCCACTTTCCTCTGCAACATGCTCTGCAGACATTCTGTAGTACGTAATGCAGGTGAAAGGACTGTGACTAGCAAGATTTGTAGCTGCCAGGAGACCTGTCCTCTGTCGTTCCCCATACGTCTCACTGTACAAGATTTCCATTTTAACTGGCTGGGGCAGAATCTAATCCATACCTTGTGCAGTCATTGTGCTTTAGCAATGCTTTTATAATTGACAAGAGTACACCTAACTACTTGTAAGCTCATGCTACTTATCATGGCACAAAGGAGGACGTTCTCCTCCCTTCGTCTTTCTGTGTAATAAATAATTCAAGTATACAATGAACAGCAACAATGTCCCTGATAAATTTATCTCTGTATTTTATATATTGCTATATAAAAAAAAAAAATCAACTTTTCTAGTCATGATCTTGGTTTGAACACACTCTAAAAACCTGAGCTTGAGGCTCAGCTTTTATCTGTTCTTCAGAGATCTCTGGCTTGACTCTTGAACCCCTGTTCACTTCTATTCAGGCAAGGGGCAATATTTCTACTGACTACTGTGGGAACAGAATTGGGCCATTTACTGTGTATTTGACATAGAAAAGCAGACTAATTGAAGTCAAAATGGTTTTAGAGGTCTAGTTAGGTTGATTTTAATAAGGATTTTTAATGCTGCCATCTCATGGTTTTTTTCCCTGGGAATTTTTTTCCTTAACGACGATGTGAGTTATAAAGCGTTCAACCAGTCTTTTGTGTTTTCTCAATGCCATAGAATCTATGCACCTCACAAATTCTAAAAATAAATACAAATGAAAGCCAAACCTTTTCTCTTTCGTTTCTTTGATCACACATCTCCATGAGTAGGGAGTGCACTTTGCCCAATTGAATTTTCTTTCACTCAAAACTTCAGGAAAAGCAAACGTTAATGGAGATGCAATCTCCATTGCAAAGCGAACTTACTTTGAAATTCAAGTGACTATTGCGGTGGGTTGACCCTGGCTGGATGCCAGGTGCCCACCAAAGCCGCTCCATCGCTCCCCTCCTCAGCTGGATGGGGGGGAGAAAATACAACAAAAGTCTCGTGGGTCGAGATAAGGACAGGGCGAGATCATTCACCAATTATTGTCATGGGCAAAACAGTTGGGGAAATTAGTTATTTGTTGCCAATCAAATCAGAGTAGGATAATGAGAAATAAAACCAAATCTTAAAAAAGAGCTTCCTCCCCACACCTCCCTGATTCCTGGGCTCAACTTCACTCCCAATTTCTCTCCCTCTTCCCCCTGAGTGGGGCAGGGGGAAAGGAATGGGGGTTGGGGTCCGTCCATCACACGTTGTCTCTGCTGCTCCTTCCTCCCCAGGGGAGGGCCCCTCACACTCCTCCCCAGCTCCAGCGTGGGTCCCTCCCACGGCAGACAGCCCTCCATGAACTGCTCCGTGCCTGCAGCACCTCCTGCCCTCCTGCACTGACCTGGGGGGCTGCAGGGCTGTGCCTCTCGCATATTCTCACTCCTCTCTCCCACTGCAATTGTGCAGGGTTTTTTTTTATCCCCTTTCATAAATACGTTATCACAGAGGTGCTACCACCATCACTGATGGGCTCGGCCTTGGCCAGCGGTGGGTCCATCCTGGAGCCAGCTGGCATTGGCTCTGTCGGCCATGGGGGAAGCTTCCAGCAGCTTCTCACAAAAGCCACCCCTGTAGCCCCCCGCTACCAAAACCTTGCCACGCAAACCCAATACACTATACATAGAATTGTTTTCAGACCTATTTTGCAGTAGCAATGCAGCTTTCAAATGGCATCAATGGCAACTATTCAATAACTGAAATTACAGCAGCCAAATTATATTCTGATAATTGCAAAATTAACTTGTGTCACTGTTTCAAGAGGGTGTTTACCCCTGGGAAGAGGGCTGAGCCAGGTATGGGCATCCTAGACCACCTTTCATTTAGCAGTATATATTAGTTTGATTAAAGCTAATAAAGCAAGAAGAGATTTAGCAAATGGAACTAATGTTCAGAGATAATTTCAGTTGGAACGAATGAACAAGAGATGTTGAGAAGTAATTACAGGAATTTGCTAAAGACCTCTAGGGTGAAATGCACATGACCACAGCACAATGTATGAAGAAATAGAATGAGAAACAAAACATAGTTAACAATAGGATACTTCAATTATCCAGAAGTAAATTGGGAACAGCCTGTGGTAATACTGCCAGTATCTTTATAACAATGCAGAGCTCATGCAGCATTGTTAGAGAACCGGTTGGTAAGCAGGCTGCAAGCGGTTGGAGAGAAACGTGTGAGCTCAGCATTATTAGAAGGCGTCGGCCATTCTGCTCTTCGCAGTGCTCAGTGCCTCGCAGCCGAAGCAGCTCCTTCGGTTGACCAAGGTGTCACCCAACACCAACACTCATCCAGTCAAGCGTGGACTGAAGAGGACTTGCTGTGCCTTAGATACTTTTATTTCATTTTGTTCCGTATAGTTCTAGAGAAATTTTTAGAAAGCAAAATAATCATAAACAGAAGGGTTTTAAGCTATAAAGCTATGTACTTGTTAACATTTCACTCCTTTTTGGAGTAAAGCTGATTTGGATTACGGCACGGTGGTACTTGTTTACTCTGATGAACTCTGACTTTGAAAGACTCTGACAGGACTTAGCTGCACTCTTTTAATCTAAGAGTATAACCTGTAATCAATAAGAAAGGCTTTTAAAATCATCAATAATTTATTCAAAATTATTCAGTTTTTCAGCCTTCCAGGAACACTGTTTGTGATTCAATGTAATTTCAGCATAAATAACATGTTAATTTTACCCTTCTCCAACTATAATGTTGTTGCTGCAATATGAATTAATACGGAAAAGCTACAATTCATTCTGTTGTATAAAATATTAAAGGACTGGTAGACGCTATATAGTTGTCATCATGCTTATGCCAGTTTGAAGTTAAGCGATTTCTGCAGCAGATATAGATGGCACACAGCAGGGCTCAGCACACCAGTGCAGATAGCCTGGAGGAAGGATCTCGGCGCCTATTTTGCAGATCCTGTGCTATGGAAAATGCTGCGCTCATCTGGAAAGCGATTGTGTGAAAGTGTGGACACAGACTTTTATGCGCACTGTCTCTCAGTGATTCCTGTACAGATGTGTTCAATTTATAATTCAAGGTCGTTTCTTCAACAGCCAGACTCAGCAAATTCATCCTAAGATCTGAGATTCAAGCCGTGTTCACTCATTCCTTCCTTCTTTCCTTCCATCCTGATTTCAGTCTTTCATTTCACTGTTTCATCTAGACTAACAAAGATACAGATGTATTTTTATACCCTAAAGAAAACTCTATGTTTCCAGCTACACTCAGAGGTGACGAGTCTAGAGTTGCTGTGCTTAATTTACGAAGCAGAACCAAATTGCACCCATTCTCCTCAGAATATACGTATCCTCAACATAACAGGGAAGCACTGCGAATTTCCTGTCTGTAGGAAATTTCTGTAGATCCAGCATTACTTCAGGTAGATTTGTTTGCCATTTCAAAATAGATGTATAAGCAGATATCATGGGGCTGCTTCTGTAGCAAGCATAAAAAACTTATTCTCTACTTAGTAGAAACTTGATAAAAAAGTATAAGGGAATAACATTACTAGCTAATTGGGAAAATGCTGTTTGAGCAAAAACATGGAAGGTGACATCCTCAACAGAGGTGGTGAGATATTGGCATTAAAAGCACAAAATACTTTAATTTGCTTGTGTGGACATTGGTATGATAAATGTCTTGGTGGTAAGAGGACTCTATTCTGAACAAGAAGCACAGCTTCTTATGGCTGCCTCTGTTTCCAGCCCTAGCACTGGCCTAATTTGATGCCATTTTACCTTGAGATTGGATTTTCACCCTATCCCTCAGCTAAGCTTAGAAACATATTGATGGGACACAGCATTTCGGGGCAAGCGCACCTTCTGCGTACGCCCTGTGGGATGTCATTGGTGACGCTGAACCTCACCGCGTTCAATGGGGCTGCACAGTCCCAAGCAAGAACTGAAATGCCATTTCCTTTCGTAATAGAAATAAGACTCCTCTGCCCACCCTGCTGGACATTTAGGAGAATGACCTTTGGGTTTTTTCTTGTTTTGCTGTTAGCGGTGGTTTAAAATGTGCAAGAAACCTCTTACGCTACTTGCTAGACTTGAGCTCAATGAACACCTGCACAGCCCCAACTGTATAGGCAGCTTACACCGTGATGCTACCTGCACAATCACAGCTCATTCTGTGCCACTAATTCATATGAAGGACAGAAGTCAGGAGCCTTTAAGGTTAAACATGAAAAATAATAAACAAAAATGAGTGCAGAAAACAATACCTGCATATTTTCATTTTCCAGTGGCGATAACAAGAACGCCATTACATGTACAAGGTAATTTTTTCGGTTCTTAACTCGCCATTGTCTTCTTGTTTTGCTTTAACCTGCAAAACTTCCCATCAGGTTCTCTACATTATCCTTTCTCTTGTGTGGATCACACAATTAAGTGATAAAGCCATGTTTTTGACATCTGTCTGATTTCCATGACAACAGATTATGAAACCAGGTGTAGTGAGCATGTGAGACGAAATCTAAGAAAAATGATGAAGCTAAATGAAGATTTAATCAATATGAAGAACAGCAACAAGGGGTGGGAAGGAAGCAAAGGTATTTCCTTTATAGGAGGAATATGTTTTTCTATTTGGTCTCCGCTATCCAAACGTTATAGGATATAAGAATAAACTGTACTCATTAGGGAAGGGCAACATTAGTAGATTTTAAAAAGAAAAGAGCCTTGGTCTAGCTTGTGGGCCTCCCTAAGCGAGTCATGGGTCCTTCCCTGCAGGAAGGAGAGCGGTGGTGAGGGTAACACTCACCCTTGCCATCCAGCCAACACCCGCTCTCCAAGCTGAGCAACACCAGAGCACCATGACCAGCACGCCTATATGTCAACCGCCAAATACTATTCCTTCTTTCTCTTCCTTTTATGACATGACCTATAAGGAAAGATGGAAGGAATGTGAGCTATTTTGTCAAGACAGAATAGCCTGAAAGGGACATACAAGTTTCAAATGCCTAAAAGGTCACTTGAGGGAAGAGATTAGGCTGATTTCCATGCCTGCTGTGAATTGGACAAAGAAGTAATGAATCCAGATTGCAGTAAGAGATACTTAAGTTTTTAAGAAAAAGATCTTCATAATAGTTCAGAAAGGTGATTGCTGCCAAAAAGATACTAGGGGAAGCTGCGGACTCCCCATAACAGGGGACAAGAACAGGTCAGAGAAGCATCTGTCAAGGCTGGTTCAGGGAGAGCTGGTCCTCTCTGGGAGTGGGAAAGGACTGTACGGTCTTTCTGAATGTCTCCAAGCCCAATTTTCTGCTGTATCCAGACCACAAACATCCTTAATTCCTTAGCCTAAGTGATTTCAGCTTCAGTAGTTTGCTTGTACCCCTTGCTTAAGTTCATAAACTATGCCATAACAGGCTAAGCTGGACATCTTGAAGTACCGCCAAAAAGGGCAAAGAAAATAACTGTAATCCACGGTATTTTGAAAAGAAGAGTCATAAATAAATCCTAAAGCCATGAGCATATAGAGAAAGAAATCACGGGAAGAGACCTGACTGACTGAGCAAAGAACTGGTATTTAGACTCCGTGTTAGTATTTCCAAAGGCAGGGAGTGAATAATAATGGGAAGACTGATGTTGCCTGATTGTCAAGCGATGCCTTATGTCCATTTTAGTGAAGTAATTCTGAATACATCTGGATTTCCTTCAGGAATTTTCTTTCCACAGGTGAGGAGGTTGCTTAGAGGGACTGGAAAGCAGCTCTGGCAAGTGTAATTCATTGACTTGGCTTGCAGTGAGAACAGCTCTGAGCTCGTGGCTGGGAGAGCGGTCAGGGAGAAATACGTGTGAATTTTGAAACATTTGTCAATAGTGTTAGGAGTTCAGTTTGGCACAGGCTGGGGCATAATAATGCTAGAGTTACTTTTGGGTCTTTGTACATTGCAATATAAATCTTACAGTAGCTTAATTTGTGTTCATTTTATGTGTGAAACATTAATAGATTTTTAATATACTGGCACTAGATAAAATGAACTGCAGCAACATCAAAAAGAAAAATTGACATTGCACGGTACACAAGGAAATATACTTATGGCATTTTACACTGCTCTGGTAAGTTGTGTGAGAGGTCAGTATAGGTGAAACACAGGTTACACAGCCTTGAAGATTTGTTAGCTGTAGTAAATAATTGTTATTGGACTAGAGACCAAAAAGTGTAGGTATATGTGCAGCTTGCTGCAACTGAAACACTACAGGGTTTCCAAAGCATGCAAAAATCAGGTTACACTGGCTAGATTAATTCTATATCTAGAATTTAATCTAGATTAATTCTAAATCTATTGTTTTCTGTATTAAATTATTATTATAACTGACTGGGGAGTTACAACCACTGGCTGAGTCCACTCTTCTTTATTTATTTTAATGGCCTTAAATCACTCACAGTGTTGGAAATGGTGAATGACCTACCTGGAATCTCTTGTAAATGTCCGTAGACATCCCTCAGTAAATTGAAAGCCGTGGACGTTTTCTGTATAGGGAGAGGTTTGCTCAGGTACTATTAAAATCCATAGCGCTTGCTGAACCAAATCAGAGAAGATAAAAAGCTGAATACTGAAGCACTGGACTTAGGCAGTTTCCATTAACAGGGCTTTCTGTCCTGTCCACGAAATACAAAACAGATCCAGTCCAATTAGTTGGCCATGTTCTAGATATAGTCTTGTACTGGATAAATAAAAAAGGGCTTTCTCTATGCCTCTTCTTCTATCATTGTCATCAATGTGCTCATAAATATTTTACACTTTTTGGCTGCAGGCTCTACTTTCTTGTTTTATATGTTTGCCCAATAGCTAGTGCAATCAACTCTTCATCTTGAGGATTAATATTGAAATATTAAAATGCTGAGATTCTCTTCTCTGACTGCTGTCAATGAGCTGCTCCTGCGTGCACCGGTGGAGGAACCAGCCTTCCACAGGAGCAAATCCATTCAACAGGGTTAACAGTAAGCCTCAACGTTATGTTGGGTAGCTGGTGTTTTTCATGCAAACTGCATCACAAATGTTATATGGAGTTATAAAGTTAATATAAAAAGCAGATGGAGAGAAATTAAAAGAGATAGTCAAGGGAGAAGAGATGAGATATAAAAATAGATGGAACTGGTGAAGCATGGAAGTTGCAGAAAAACTGTTCCAGATGCCAGGAGCTACTCCAGAGAGGAGTCTCACCGCAGCAACGGGGAGCGGTATGAAAGTACACTGAGCAGTTTAAGGGACAAAGAGAAGAATATGCAAAAAGCCTTTAATGTTTGCCTCCAAAAATAAGCAAATACTATTTGGAATTCCTCATATCTTGCAAATTATATAAGAACTTAAAAGAAGCAAATATATTTACCCTCAATATCAGCAGTTAGACAAAATTTCACATCTTATTTATTAATAACCTATCGAGAAAGTATAGAACGATAATTGTCATTTTAAGATAGCGAGCGAAAGCAAAAGAGTGTATGTACATATGTTATGGCATACATACTTTACTTTGCACCCATAGAAACTCTTTAGGTACTGTTTGCTTAGGTTATTAAAGGTCTTAGCACACGCCCAAATTTATCTCATAATCCCCTTACTATTTGGCCAACTCTGGCATTCAAATAGGGCGGATGCCATAGTTTCTGCTTTACACCATGCTGACTAGCAGCTCCTCCTGTATGAACCACTCTCACTGCAGTACCTCTGGATGGAAAAATACGACTCTATGCTTTCATACAAATATTAACTACATTATACGTTTCTCCTTTTTGGTAGAATGTTGTCTAAACCAAAGCCACCTCAAGAGATAAATCCATAAACCCACAGGGGACAAAGCTTGACATAGAGAGATGTGTGTGTGTGTATATATATACACACACACACACACACACTTTCAATCCTCCTTTCTAACGTAAGTGACTAATAAGGGTAGAGTAGGAAAATGTGTCATTTTGTTATAACCTCATTGACCACGCTGATGAATATCACTTTATTAGAAGGAGCAGATGTTGTCTTAAACCCCCGAGGTATCTCTGATAAGGAGCATTGCCTTTCTGAATTTGCCAGCAAATATTATCTAATACTTCAATCTTATTGTTACCTACAACTCTACAAAACAGTGTTTCTCTCTTTTAATGAGTCAGTAGTCTTTGCAATGTCGCTTGTGCTCTTAGGACTGTCTTTGTCACAGCATGAGACAAGTCAATCTTACTCAGTTTACAAATATTTTTACACATACGATCTATGTTTTGTCTTTCATTCAAGTATTTGCAACCTTTGTCGCAACCCACGGTGATTGCTGGTACAGATATCCTGACTGGAATTGTTCATTTCTAGGCTGAAATGTGTTACTTTGTGGGAGCCAGATTGTTTCCCAAAAGACTTTTTAGACTGGAGAGACTCTCTATAGCAGTCTCCTCATCGATACAAAGCTTAGACAAAGTAAGAGTATAGCAATTAGATGACATTTGCAGCCATTACCATCAAAGAACAGTATATTAATGATGTTATACAGAACTATTTCCCAGTATTTCCTTAGAAACTCTTGTTGGGTCTACCCATAAATGTCTCATAAAAGCTATAAATATTCAAGAAAGGAAGTCAGTTACATATAAAGACCTCTAATAGGCACTATGAATGAATTCTGAACCGTATAATAGCCAGGCACCTGTGAAAAATGGCAAGAGGATGTGATCTATACATTATATATGAGGCACTTTGCTACAGCTGCAAAGATTTCTAGCTATTCAGTGAAGCTAGAAAATTAAAACAAGAGCATATAACAAAAATGTCATTTGAATTAAGTCTTGTGTGGTGTTGCTTCTTACTCAGCGATCATTATAATAATTAGTTTTGCACAAAATAGATTTATAAAAGCTCATAAATTCAAGTAATATGCAAATTCAGAGTTCTTGTATTTATTTAACTTTCTACAAGCTACTTGAAATGTTTTTGTGATCAAAGTAAATGAATAATTCCAAGAAAATGCAACAGGCAGAGTTGGACACTGAGATGTCACTGAGATATATTTCAGTTACGTTGTGTTTCTTTTTAATATATGGCTAATAAAATCATGGCAGTTTTAATACTTGAAAATTTTACTGAACTCTTTGGTTTTCTCTCTCCTTCCTCCCTTCATTCTTTTTCTTTTAATCAGTAGCAGAAGCAAAACTTGCTTCAGGTCCTTGGCTCACATTGACATCAATAAAAATTTGTCACAGGCATTGAGGAAAGCAATTCGTAGCTGCAAAACGCATCAGGAAGGGTCTGTCGTTTCAGGTGGAGCTGTCTGACATAGTCTTCAGATTTACAAGAGACTCGTTCGGAGGGCCTGAACCCGCGCAGCCTTTCTGAGGCTAATGGACCAACAGTAAATTACCCCAACTAAAAACCTGGCATCGTCACTCGTGACTGTCCTCCGCGTAAGATTTGCAAGTGATGGACCGCCTGGTGTAAAGTCTTTGCCCAGGCGCTGTATTTCATTGCACAGGGGCTCCGCGCTTCAGGAATGGCATTAAACAAAGAAAGGGATGATCTCTCCCGTCAGGCTGGTGTTGTTGCAGCCTGCTGCCTCTCTGACACACCGGGGAGCAGGCGTCCTCACTGCCCGGCTCAGGTGGGTGAAGGCATCTGAGCCAGCCTCTGCGTGAAGCCTGAGCGATCCCACCACCGCTCTGCTGCCGGGTGGAAAAAGCAGTCATGAGAAAGTCTGCTCTCGACTCCGCAACAGGATTCCACCAATGAGAATAAAATTTCAACACAAAATCAGGGAAGCACCAGCCGATTTCTTGTTTCTCTGATCATTTTTGTCCAAGCCTGACATGACATCTCTTTAAGATGCTTTTGTCACTCATATTACATGGTAGAGTTGAGAAACTTGAGATGTCTTTGTGTCGGTGCCAATAACCAGGCTAAAGAAAGGTTCCGTCACCACGCAGTAGTTTTATAGCTGTGTGATACACAACCCCTTCTTCCCCCTATGTGACAGATGCCTGTCTTTTTGGAAACACCCTTCCTGTCATTCCTGTTGAAGATATTCTTGTGCAACTCTTACTACACCCGAGCATTGTTTTTGTGGGAGAAAAGCTACATCTGTGCCTGAACATCCCCAGAATTCACTGCGGCTTCAATGAGATGAAGTCCAGCACCTGCTATGGAGCCTTCCACTTTCTGAAAATCCCTGGAATGTTTTTATTAACTTGTGTTTTCAGCCCTTCTCATCCAGTGGTTTGTAATTTTCAGAGAGGAGATGGATGTCACATTTACATGCTTTGGAGGTTTAAGAAAATAATGTACCAGCATTTGGAAACATGTGTCACAACTAGAGGTCACAAACGTAAGTGTTTGTTTGAATACTACTTAATGAATAACTGTTCTTGCAAAATAAAAAATTAATGAATGCATTTACTGATGACAAATGCTGTTACAATCTTTAGGCACTGAAGGGTAACATAACAGGATATGAACACAGCATTGTTCAAAACGTTCTTTAAAATAGTTGTATTGTAGAAAGAAATAGCTGTATGTAAAAGTCCTTGAGATTTTGGTTGTTAAAATACTTTCAAAAATATCAGCTTATTTTTTTACCTTTTGGGAATGAAACACTTTCTTTCATTAATGCACCAGCCTGTGGGTCTGCATGGTCACAAGTTACCTGCAAAAACTACCTCGGACCAGGAAAAAAGTTTTCACTTTCAATGCACCTCAATGATTTTCACAGTTTCACTTTTTCATTTGCCTCAGCAACTGGGAGTGGTCCCTTAGCTATTCTTGTCCTCTTTTTTCTTAATAGATTGTTCATCTGTCTTCTTCCAAATCTAAGCAGAAAGATATGCTGCAGTAAAACCTGTTGCCACCAGACTCTTCTTCAACCACAGAAGCACAGCATTCCCCCAGGGATGATCCCCTCTGGAGAAAGAAAAAAAAACAACCCACCACAAAACATGAGTATTTATCCCTACGGCTCTGCAGCAGGAATAATGTCCATCTCTTTATGTCTGTAACTGCAGCAAAAAGGGGCAGAAGATTCCCTTCTCATGATAGTGGGAAGAAAATACGATCCCTATAGTATTCGTGGAAGTCCTGTGCCTCCATGAAATCACGCCGAGGTGAAGCACTGTGCATTGGCTGCGCTGGGGAAACCCGCGGTGCATTTCTGGGGGTGACACCCGGGACTGGTTCCCCCCTTAAGGAGTCATCAGGAGTCCAAGGACCAGGCTAAAGCCTTGGCTGGTGTAAATCAACCTAAAAGCTTCAACTTTGATTCACTGCTTTGATTTAGTGCGGCTGAGAATTTGGCTCCGTATGTTAAAGACTGGCCATGGGAAGGTATGTCAAGGCTGTAGAGAAATACTCTCCACAATTTGGATCAAAGTAATGAGCACTCAAGGAGGAATATAAAGAGAACTGAGTTCATTTTAAAATTTATGGGAGTCCTTTATCATTCAAACTCCAATGGAAATGATTGCCTTGAAGATTATAACGCTCATACAGAAGCCAGCCATGGACTGGCTTTTAATCGTTCTCAAAATGGATTTAAAAATACAGTATAGGAGCTACAACATTAAAAATAAAAAGCTTCATAACAAGTTCATTCTTAAGCGGTTTTGCCTTTGATGTAAGAAAGACATTTTACGTGTCGAAAAATCTACAGTGCTAGGTCTTGGCACCAATATTTAAGGAAGGGATTATTCCATATATGTGATTGTACATCACCTACTGAAGGGAAGTCCGAGGCTATAATTAGGCATCTCTCAGTGTCATCTTGTTGGGTATCTTTGGATAATTGTTGCTACCCACACGGTTATCCATATGTTTTACTGTGAAGTATGATTAATTCTCCTCTTCTTCAATACAATAAGTATTTTATGCAGGGAATACATCTTTACAAACAGGAAAATTCCTGTGTAACAGGAAAATAAAGCTCCTAATCCTGCCATTCTCCTGGGTAAAATTCAGCCTGGTAAATGGCATCGATGTCTTAGTTTCCATGAGTTGTTTATAGGGACAGGAGGTCCTCCAGATAAGGCAAGCTGCTCAAAATCTACCATCTGTCCAGAAAACACAGCCCAATGCCTTTTTAAAGTTTTAAATAGGCATTGTTTTTATGCCTGTTTTTTTCCTCATGCGTTCACACATTTTGAAGAGGGGAGAACATCCCCTGATTGCTGTGTGCACTGCTCAGGGACTGCAGCCTCAGCGCTGCGAAGAACTGGCACAACTCTTCCCAAAATGTCTGAGAATTAGGAATTGTGGAAGCAGTGGAAAAACTACCAGCTTTCTTTAAGTAGCTGAACGTCGGAGCAATTTGTAATTTCTTTTTATTAAGCCATAGAAAGCTGTATTTGCTTCTCAGTAATGCACAAAATGCCTGCTTAAATCCCCAGCCTCTTGTTTGTTAGGTGGCAATTCTGTACGCTCGCTGACCAGCCTACCTCCCCACCTGCCCGTCTTGTACAAGGCTTACCAGCAGGGAAAACAGCTAAAAATTGCAGTTATTAGTCACTATTCTCTTCTTGTGAGTCATTAACATCAATTACTAACCACTGCATTGTCAATTAAGACTATCACTTGCTGCTATTCACTGCTAATGTGCTAACTGTCATCAAGTTACTGCTTCAATTATGTGGTCATATACTTGCCTCGAGGTATACTGATTTGATATAAGGATCTTGAGGAGAAACATATTCTCTGAGAGATTTTAATGCGTGAAAAGGAACTTGGAGTGAGTCTGAACATGTTGGATGTACTTGTGGTATGCTCCTGGTGAAAAATTATTCTAACAGGCAGACGACGGTAAGGAAAAAAATGTGTTTAAGCAGAGTATTTTATAGGATTCCTGTTTATTCTTGACCCACTGAAATTATGATGGTATTTCATCTTAAATAGATTCATAGATCTTGTTCACTCTGTAATCACGTATATATTTTTGCCTAGTTGTATCTGATTGCTTACTGCATGTTGTACTTTCTAATGAGCATTGAATTATTAATCTGCTGCCTAGTCTGTCCCTGCATACAAAAGGGAAACATGTCTGGTGTCATTGAAGCACAGTCTATTGTGTTCCCTTCAAGAGGCAGAAGCAAACTTTAGGATTCAGCAGCGTGTCAAATTCTTACTACAGACATAACCAAGTTCTCCTTGACAGGTTTTAAATAATATGTTTTTGGTGTGCTTTATCTGACACTAAGCTGCCCTGAAAATAGTAGAGCAAGTCTGCTAGCAAGAACAAAATCAGACAATCTCCTAAAAAAAAAAAAATCTGTGTCTCTCCTGACTCTATTTTTCAATCCTTAGGCAAATAACCTTGTAGGCTGCATGAAATAGTTTAATTTCTCTTGTATTTTTGCGCAGCCATACAAGGAAACAAAGCAGAGACATGCTTATCTATAGCAAGGGCCCAGTGAAAATGATGTATCCTCTTCCCTTCAAAGGGATATAAATTTTTCAGCTGGCCCTTACTATTAATAATAACATTTTGATGGGCACCTGATTTCCATAGGCAATATTTATTTGGGGGTGGGGTGGGGGGAACATTGTTATGCAAATCATTTCAGCAAACAAGTGATTCTCATAAACCTTCTGTTCTGCAGGTGGGGGCTGTGCTGCAAATGCCTCCCAGCCACCAGCTCTGCTTGCTGGCCCCCGGCGCGGCTGCCTGCCTAGCACAGAGGGAAGCCCATCGGGTGGCCAGGTAGGCTCCAAAAGGGCAGGTGTTGGGGGTTCTGGGAGCGGGGACGCACCAAATGTGCATCTCAGTGACAGCTTTTAGCTGAGACACTTTTTAAAATGTTTGCCTTGGGGACAAGTGTTGCTAAGCTGAGGTTAGTGGCTATCTTGCTTCTCAGTGGGTAGGCTTCGGAGAGACCAATGGCAATTTGTTGTTCAATGATGGTTCTCATTAGTTGTGTAAAATCTGTTGTCTTGTCTTCCACCTAACTGGCAGTTGCTCTGCTGTAACTTGCCACTGCTGTATGGATTTCATCTCTGCACGTGCAGAAAGTTTTGGTGCCTCTGCCTGGCTGTTAGCTTGTGCCTAGCTGTGCAATTAGGTGCTTGCATATCCAACTTCCGTGTCAGCTAGTGTTATAATATAAAAGGCTATTGGGGGGGGCGGTTTTGAGATTTTTAACCTTTAATTGGTTCTCACAACCTCTTTTCCTCACACACTGTGTGAGGAGGACAGTGTAAATAGCTCTTCTGGTAGCGGTGTCTTTGCTTTCTGTTGACTTGTTCCAATCTAATGCTAAAGCTGGTTTTCATCTACAAAGGTATACCACATTCAGTGCATTAACTTAAATTTTGATGATAGTATAATAAATGAAGATGTCTGTTAGTTTGTTTAGGATCTTTTTAGATCAGCTTGAGGAAAATGTGGAGAAGAGAGACCAGTTTCAAATGTTTTGGACCTGTTGGGTTAAACATTGCTTTGGCTCCATCACTACTGGAACTGAGTGGTGTAAATTTTAGTACATTTTTTCCAGATCTACATCAACTGGGAACTTGTCAGCTTCCCAAATACTTCTGATAGCCCAGTTTGTACTCCAGTGTGTACATACAACTGGGGACTTCTGAGAAGTCGCTATCAAAAACAACAAGCTATCAAAAATAACCTAAAAGCCATAAGGGCAGGAGAGAAACATACTGTTTATGAAGTCTTAGTCAAAAACTCTACTGAGTTAATTGCTGGGAGTGGTGAGGCAAGTGGAACTACAACACCTGTGGAGATGTTTCTTGGTGGTGACAGTGTTGCTGCCTCGTCTCAATAAAGGGGGTTGGGGGGGTGTTAATGAGATACAAAATGGTTGTGAGCCACACAGACATGTCTGGGCTCAGTGCTCACTGAGCCATGGGATGAGGCAGAAATGTAAAAGGGAAAAAAAAGAGGACTTGCAGAGCCTTGGTGGGTGCATGCAGGGGAATTGCAGCTAGGCGAGGTGGATGGGTGTGTTTTAATGTGACAAGTATGAAGAATAATCATCTTCCCCTGACCTCACTCTCCCAGCTGTAAACTCCTACTCCAGATGTAAAAGGCTACCGTTAAAATGAAAGATCTTTTCCTTTCCATCCTGCTTGTTGCAGGCCCCCATCTGAATCCCAATTAACATGTTGATTTATTTTAACTGTAACTATAAAAGTAGTGATCCTCCTTTATTAATGATAGGGAAGGGGAGAAATAAACAGCCCATAAATTACATTAGTATCAGATGCTCAGCTGGAAACTGTTGGGTAGATCTCTAAGGACAAAGACAAAAGAGAGGGAAAGTCTGGTAATGTGGTTAGGAAGTAACTTGAAGTCGTTAGTTACTTAAGAAACATAAAATAAATAAGAAGAAATTGCCAAAGTGCAAGTTGGTTTGTTTTGGTTTGTTGTGGGTTGTTTGTTTTTTTTTTTTTTGGGTGGGGTGGGGGGTGGTATTAAAACTTTTTCTTCCTCAAGTAATGTGCTCTAGTCCCAGAAATTATTTGAAAGACTTAAATACTTTTCTTTCTTCCCCCTTGAAAACTTCCATCCAGTTTTATTACTTAGGTAGGTAATGCCACAAATACAGATGGCATTTACCCTTGCCTTGTTTCCTTCCAATCTGTTCTCTTTTCTGGGTTAATACCTTCTCCCACTCTGCTCTTCTATTTCAACATAGAGTGTTTAAAAATAAAATGGCAGATTTCTCTCTGCCTTTCTTCTCTATTTCTTCAACTCTATATTTTGACTTTGTTACCTTTGGCTCACCTCATCTGCCTACATAGAAAGCTTTTTTTGTTTGTTTGTCAGATTTTCTATGTAACTTTTCTTAGAGAAAGCAGTTATGAAAGTTATTCTTTAATGCCTTTCAACACAATTCAATTTTTTCTTAAAAAATGTTGTTCTTTATAATTTTGTAACTGTGATTTGCAAACAGAAGACAAGTGAGGAGTTGAGGCGGGGAGAACAGGAGGATGGAGGGGAAAAAGTATGCATTTTAGTTTTGGTTTCTGCCTATAATCATGATACTGGGTCCATTTTTCTCTATTACAATTGAAGGTATTGAATTTGGAGATTCATGCATGAACTAAAAATTGGCAGAAAAAAAAACAGTTTAGTGAAATCCATGGAAAGTTCTTATGATGAAATTTGTGTGGGGAGCAGGGGTGTCAGATTGATCTGTAATAGAACTTTTTTCCCTAAAAAAATTATTTAGCCACGGTATTTGATTTAAAAAGAAAAGAACAAGAAGGAAATATTGTTCACAATGTAAAAGTTAAAATACAGCATTTTGAAAACAGAAATGAAACTCTTCTTTCTTCTTCCAAACATCATACTTCATTTTGGAAGTACTCCAAAACAAATCATTTAAGACTTTCAAATGAACCTGGGGTTTTTTCTTGCTCTAAAGGTATTCTTTAAGCCAGACTCTCTTTTGAATTATTTCAGTTTCCCTGATAATGCTCTATTTGATGGATTTACCATGAACAGAACTTAAAAAAGTTATATCCAGTTGCAATTGTGATTCTTCTCTGTCCCAATAACATAGAAAAGGTTCATGCCAGACCATCCTGTCATTTGCAAACTTTTTGTCACATTTTGTCACGGCAGGGATCAATATTTGCCACGGTGCCAACGCGGCGGCTCCATATGCTGCCTCTTTTATTAGCGCCTTGCGTGGAGGGTATGGCAAAAATAACTCTGCAGTGCTACTACTGCTGTCCCTCAGGGAAGGTTAGCGCCACGGAGCTGTACGCATGGATTTGGGTTCCTATTAAGGCATGTATGGTCGCATATCTGTTGGTAGAAGAGAAAAGGCAACCAGCAGCTTCATTATGGGCAATTTGGGGTATGATGACTTGCCTTTTATTTTAGCAGGAGTTGGATGGGTGTTTGGGTGCTTAACACCACTCCAACATTTTTGCAGCCTGATTAATCCACAAAAAGCTTGTAATTATCTGAGTGTTTCCCTCTGGACTTAGCATGTGTTGGTGTCTGGCTCTCTTTATAGCATATGCTATCCACTTCCCAAATCTATTATGAACCAACAAAAGATAACTTATGTGGAGTCCGACTGCACCACTGCTCTTTCACGTGCAGTGTGGTCTTTGTTTATTGTGCCATTCCTTAAGCTACATGGGTAAAAATGCCATGGCAACACAATGCTACAGTTACAGATAATGAAGTGATGTACTGATTACCAGAGAACATATACTAATTAAAGACAGCTCAACAATTTCATCTCTTGCTGCATTATGAGCAGAAAGGAAAAAGGCAGCAGGTGCAAGGGTGGT
Source organism: Pelecanus crispus (assembly GCF_030463565.1). Taxonomy (NCBI): domain Eukaryota; kingdom Metazoa; phylum Chordata; class Aves; order Pelecaniformes; family Pelecanidae; genus Pelecanus; species Pelecanus crispus. Next base: position 48,579,447 of record NC_134649.1, read on the forward strand.
GCAAGTTTGTCACTTGAGGAAATATGTGGAAGAAAACACATTATGTGCTGCTTGTTTTCCACTGGTGTTAGGCAAGTTGATTACGAAGTGGTTCTTTCTGAGAACCCAAAATTAATAACAAATGTTTCCCTTGACCTAATGAATCTTTTCTACCTTTATGTTTCTAATAAAGGTACCGTTGTGACCAGCAAAGAATTTATATTTACACACCACTTGACACAATGTGTTTTCTGAAGGCCAGATCTGGTGACTACGGGTGCAATGATATCCATCGACTTAAATTAATATTGAATTTCCAACTGCAGCTACTTGCTCGTATTAAAGCCACTTTGGAATCCGAGATGTTTGTGTTCTGGTAAAAGCAGTTGGATTGGTTTTTTTTTTTTTTCCTGACAACAAATGAAGTTCAGACAGTCGTTTTATCACAATAAAAAGATTATTCCTTAGACCACTTCTATGACCTCATGCTTTTCACTTTTAGAAAATTAATCCAGGAAGCATGTATCTGTAAATGCCTTTCCCCTTCCCTCCCTTTACACGCCCTGTGCTTCTCAGTAACACGGTGTGGACAGGCTTGGCTTCCCAGGCAGCAGGAGAGGTGACCCACCCAGCCATGATGAGCTCCTGGGAAGGGATTTCCTCATTTGGCCACTCATGGTGTTCTGTTTCTCTCTCATGCATCAGGATTCTCCTACGAGCTGAGGACATGATTTGAATAGGAGCTTTCATAGAAACAAGTTGAAAACAGTGGTTGAACGGTTCTGAACACAGCCCATCGCTTCTTATTGCAACAACAGCACGCTGATAGCTCTGTCACTCATATCTTACTTTTCCTTCTTAAAGAAGGTGCCAGACATGCACAAATAGACAAAGCCAACAGCTGACTACCTCACCTCAAAACATATTATAAAGCAGTTTGTCCTGGGAGCAGTTCTCCTGAAGAATGAGGTTTAGCTCTTCCCAGGCAGAGGAAAGAAGCAGTCGTGGTTCTCTCAAACTGGAAGCCAGGAACTCACCAAGTCGTCATTTTCCCCTGTAAACTTGTGGTTCCAACCCTTAGCTTTCCTATTTTTTTAATTGTAAAGTGCTTTTCTCCTTATATTGTGTAGTACCCCATTCTTATATGGTTTTCACCATAATTACTTACTAGCTAGACAATACACTGCTTGCCACAAAGCAGTCAGCCAGTGGTCTGGGACTCTCTGACCTCTTGAAATCCCTTCAAGAGAGATTATTTGGCAATAGTAATCTGGCAAACAGAGGCAAGCCCACTCAGTGTCTCTACAAACAGGAAAGTGCATTGTCTCTGTATTAAAATGATTTTTGCACCATCATTTAAGCAACTGGATATGCAGCTATGGAAGAATACATGCAGACAGAAAATTAAATTGTATAGATCATGATCATCTCAGGGTTGATTAAATGGAATGAGAGTGCATTTCCTCTTTCATACGGAAAGAAGCTTAACATTAAAAAAACCCTAATCTTTTCTAAGATAAAGTTCATTAACACAATGATTATTCATTTGGCTTTTATAATGATACTGCTGCTTAATCACCAGAACATTGCTTCCTGTGCTCTAGGAGAACCAGCAGGAAACATTTGAAGAGACAGAGCTGGTGCTAATGCAGCAGCAGACAGAATGGAAATTTCAGTGCTTTTCATTTTCAAAGTGGCATCGTATTCCTGCTCAGGTTTCTAAAAACCTACCCGTCAAACAGCATGAGCTTTAAACCCAACATTAAATTTATACAGCAATGAAGCCTCAGGTTTCCTGTTTCTACACAGTTAACATCTAAGTTTCCTCCTGGGTCCATTTCCATTATTTATTATATTATTTGCCTAGAGTTGCACCCTAGAGGAGCATTGTAATCAGGAACTGAGGCTGTGTTGGGAGAAATACAGTATAGTCACTCCAGAGTTGGTATGGCCTCTTGAGTTTATAATCCTAATAAACAAGGCAAACAGTAATAGAGATAGATAAACAAATGCTGGAGGTAGTTGTCTGGTTAATGACTTCCTTTCGCTGCAGTTTGGATTCCCCACTTCACGCTCCTGCACAGTTTCAACCAAATCTCCTGTGCTCAGCTGCTTGGGTCAATTGGAAACAGCAATGTCAATCCCACGTTCCCTCCCTTCGCCTGCTGAACATGGTTATTTGGTCTTTCACTTAACCTTCACTTATCATTTACATTCTTTGTTGTTATCTTCCTTCCTCTTTCTCTCCTCAAAGCTTCCCATGGCGCCGATGGACCAGCTCGCACAGGTCCATGACTGCTGGCCCTCTGGCATCAGGGTGAGGGTGGTCTCCTGCTGCCACTGCAGATGCCACTGAGCAATCTCACTTTCCCCTTCCTGGCCATGTTAGAGGGTAGGGCTTGGAAGAATGTAAGCTTTTTTATTATTATTATTATTCCCCTCCCTTTTCCAAGAGTGTTTTTCCTCTAAGAAAGAGTGGGGAAGGAAGTAGTTGGGAGATGCCGCCAAAGAAAGAGGAAAGAATTTGGAATGCAAGTGCAGGGGATTTTAGGACCTGATTACGTTGCAAACGTAGGGCAGGACAGGATCTGTTTGCAGCCACACAATGGCCCTTTCCCATAATGTAGGTGAATGCATCAGAAGTCAGCAAAGGCTTCCATTCATCGGTGGAAGAGTTCACAGAAATACCGTGTTCTTCAGGCTGCTGCTCGCAAGCATTTGTTTGCTTATTTTTACTTCTGCAAGAAAGGGAAAAGTCTTATAAAGAGCATGTTTCTTGCTCACAAAAATGTCCATTTGGATAGAGGAAACTGGAACACGTGTCTGAGTAATTCTATCTGCACACTTATTTAACAGACTGAAATCAAAGGCTTGCAGTCTGTTAAGTGCAGGATGTTTTAAATGAGCTTAACAAAGATGTGCGCTAAGTCTTACTGAATAGCCTCGCTGTAGCTCTGTATGGTCTAAATAGGATGCCTTCTGCTTGCTCTCCTATGAAACTTCTTTTTGGCAAGCAACATCACATGCTGCTAGCTTATGCCCCTGATTAGTACAAAAAGTTTATACTGGATTGTTCATTATCTGCACTGTGCTAACACGGGAAGTGACAGATAAAATTGCCACATATCAGACTTGTTTCCTTCTCCTTTCTTCAAGAATCTATTAGACTTAATACGCACAAGAAGGGGGGATTAGGAAGTGGTTTGTTTTGCCTAAAACTTTCTAAAGGAATTCATGGTCTGTTTGTGCTATCCACCCTTAATTACAGGCTGTGTCTCTCCGTGTTCTTGCTCCCTGGGGATATTTTTATGGCTGTACTCAGCAGGGACAGTAGGTGCCTTTGTTTCTTTGTACCTGCTCATTGCAGCAGTGAGAAAGCTGGATGAAAACAATTAAGGAAAATGTAACAACACTCTTCTGCTCTATTTGGAGTTGTCATAATCTAAATTAGCTGATAAAAACATTCTTGCAAGTGATCTGATATTGAAGTCCATGAAAATGGTTGAACGGTTAAATCTGAAAGCAGAACTTCTGATTACATTTCTGTTGCCACACAAATGCATTGGACTGTCTGGGAAGATCATGTTTAACACTTGGACTTGGGAGGCATAGGCGAGTCCTACATCTGCTGCCGGCCATTTCCATGATCTGGGCCAAACCTTCTGAAGGATTGGTGGCAATTTCCAGGTGCCTTGTAGATGCAATGAAATGTTTAGTCCTTCCTCCTCCTGCTGTTGTGGGGCTTATGAGATGGGCTCTGAGACTGTTAATGCACTCAAGGTCTGGAGGAAGGCTTTGAACTGGCCATGGACTTCCACAGGTCCCTTCCAACTCAATTACTCAGCAATGGGCCCACAGAGCTTTCTGCCAGGGGTCTGGTCACAGCGAGTAGATATTATCTGTGGCTGTAACAGGCAGCTGAAACTTGTGTGGGCTCCACTCAAGTGGCAATCCAAGCTCTGGGCACTGAGGTCATGAAGACCTCTTAGATGTCCTTGCTCAGCTGTACTGTAACAGAACTCATATGTGACTGTGAACTGAGGCCCCTTGACACTTAAGACTGGAGCGTTCCCGGAGATGTGAAAACGCAAACTTTTCCTAAGACTGCTAAGGCACTCAGTTTGGTCAGCTCCAGAGTAAGTAACTATTTAGTGAGACCTCAGGGACTGCTATTTTGGATTAGCCTCCTAAAATAAGAGTTGAGCAAAATTTAGTACTCTAGAATGGAATAGTGTTTCCCTGCCCTCAGGGCACTGTAAGAATAAATACATTCAAGACTAAGGGGATGCTATGCTATTAAGGATCATTAGAAGTAGCTTACCTCTACTATAACGCAGTGCATCATTTCAGAGGGTTTGGTGGCATTTTTTTTTTTTCCAAATATCTGCCTCTCAGATCCTTTAGCATCCACCTTCTAGAATAGTCAAAGGAACATGGCAGCATTTTTAAATGAAGATAAGAGATGTGCGAACAGCTGTCTGATTCTTCTCCCTCTACAGTCACACACATAAGAAAATGAAAAAGATTTACTACAGGTCATTGTTTCTGCATTTAATTATGTACTTATTTGTTTGAATTTATGAATGTGTGAGAATCACCCGTCATATGCTTTGGGCATTCCTAGCTATTAATTGAAAACACAGTATGTGACACAATTAAGGCAAACAAAACAAGACTGAAAAGCTTCCCAGTAAATAAGCAAACCACAACGCCTGTTTACAATAACTGAAGAAGTCACCAAAATCACGCGTTGGCACATGAGATCAGCTGCCGGTGCAGGACAGAAGCACGCGCTCTGCTGCGGAGACACGCTTCCCTCGGGGCAGGATCGCCCGGTTCTTCCAGTAGAGTGCACCAGGCAGGAGAGCCAGGGAGCACCAAAACACAAGTGTTCTTCAAATCAAAACAATCTGCTATCAACTTCAATGAGAATTTTGCTCACAGGCAACTTTCTTTCCCAAGACACCTCTCACATAGTTCTTAGAGCATAAATAGCCCCTCATTCTTCAGTTTTAAAGAAAATAAATGATGCTTTCAGCCCAGTCCTTTTCATTGCCTATGACTGATATCAGAAAAGCAATGGTGCTGGTTATGTCTATGTAGATACAGTCTTGCAGTGCAGATGTGTTATTTAAATTACAATGCTGGGAATACATTTGTGTCAGTAGCTTTCCATCTCCTCTACCAAGCATTAAAGTTATGATCAGAAGAAAGTACTGTTTCATGAGCACCACTGTATTTTCCTCTTTTCACAAGGCAGTTTGCTACATCTGAAGAGCTTACTCATGCATTCCCATCCAGTTCATTTTTATTACAGCTATGTGTTTGTTATAGATAAGCTCCAAGGATGCAGCTGAAATCTGGGCTTTTTCCAGATTCCATGTATTTTCCCAGGTTTTAATCGTTATATAACACTGTGTTATGACACAAGCTCGCTCTTGCTGAAATAAAATTGCCAAACTCGGTTTATCGAATTTTTCAAGGGTACAAAGTTCAGATAAGAAAAATTGAGATAGTAATCAAAAATGTCATTGAGAATTATTTAAGTTTCTAAAAGCATAAAAGGGTTTTTTCTTATTTTTCTTTCCTCCTTTTTTTTTTTCTTTTTCTTATAGTATTCTGATTTCCCAAATGCTTAATATTTGGGGAAATCTGTTCTTCGTGGACTGTTCTTCCTTTCCATCTTGTTTAACAGAAAACCTGCCAGTCGCGTTGCAATGACTCTGCAGAGAACAGCCAGTGGTCACTTTTCAGTCACCGGGAATAGGCACCTACCCTCGATGGCAGCTGCTAACCGCACTAATTTAAGAGCAGAGTGAGAATCTGATGAGCTTATTGCAGAAGGCAACCCATGTTTGGCCCAGAAGCTGCTACCTAATGAGTGACATTGGAGAAGGCGAGGTCAGATTGATTTCTCAGAGGCACACAGCCGAAGGGGAGCCAACAAAAGTTGCAGCGAGGGAAATTCTCATTAAACATTAGGGGAAAAAAGAAACATTCACACCGAGGATAGTCAGACACTTGAACAGGTTGCCCAGAGAGGCTGTGGAAACTCTGTAATTGAAAAGGATTGGAATTCAGACCACTTGCTCATGGCCAAACTAGAGCCACTTTCGGTATTGTTTTTTCTCTGAGTGCTGGGGTTGGATCAGATGCCCTCCAGAGATCCCTTTCAACCCAAACTGCTCTAAAGTTGTAATATCTTGGTTTTTCTCCATGTGAGGTAAATGTTTAGCACCCAGAGAAGACACTATCAGTAATTTCAACGCTTTTTTTTTTTCCCCTGCACTTTTTCCATCTGTGCAGTCGCTATTCAAGATCCATCATGCCTTGCTGTCATGGGAGACAGTCATTGTAATAATTTTCAGAAAAAAAATCATCAGCAGAATTCTGGATGTTTAATACTCTACCCAGGGGAAAAAAAAAAAAAGGGTGGGGGAAGCTGTTCTCCTGTCCTAGGAATTTTACTGCTAGTCTTGCCAAATCTCACCCACGTGCAATTAAGCATCCATCAAACACTAACATTCACCATTCCTTTCTTTTAAAGTAATTTAATAGAATGTGGATGTCATGATATCTGTCAAAGATAGTATAAGGGATTATGGGATTTTATAACTGGGTTGCTGATAGTAACTCAGTGACCGGTTCTTTGGTATTTCCCTCATGCTAATTAACTTGGCTTATCCCTTATAGAGCTTTATGGGATGGTGTGACTGATATGGTATCAGAGAATGTTGAAAGAAATACTCAAATGTTAAGAAGGGCTGAAGGAAAGATGGTTTGTGGTGATATTCTCCAAGGCTATGACTGATCTCATGTATTAAGTGTCACAGGCAAATATCTCACACAGTAACATCTGACAGTCCAGATAGTAAATATCCTGTGTTTTGGAAATCATCACTTCTCTGGATATGATAGTAGATGTCTTGCAAATTCTGCAGGATCAGATGCATTGATTGCATTTGCTTGGCCTGCTGGGGTCAACCAGGTAACAGAAAAAAAGGGAAAACCTGCAGATGTTATCTGGACACCACACAGAGATGCCACTTCCCGTCCCTTTCAGTAAGTAGTTAGAATATAAATGCTGTGATTCTTTATATAATTACTTTTTATCCTAAATAACAAAGGAGTGGTTGTTCTCATTACTCTTACAAATGTCTGGTCCTTACTAGAATCCTATGGTCTCCTTGCACACAACTCATTATCTGAAAAAGGATAGATGTAACATGTTTGACGTTTTCAAGCAAAAAATAAAGACTTTTAATCTAGATGATGTGGACAACATTGCTGCTGCTGCCATTTATAGATTCAGAGATGAGTAGTACATCCAGCAGTGATGAGTGATGGTTAAAATGGCAGATTGTGTGACAGACTTCAGAGTAGAGAGGAATTCTCTGAATGTGATTCCCTTGATATTTTAGCACTTACCAGTCTGACTTTTATAAGTGTAATATGGTTGAGTGAAAGGCCAAGAAATGTATACATCAATATTTTTTGTTGTTGTGCTCATTTTAACCAGGACAAGAGTAAACTTTGGCTCTCTTCCTCTCTTCCCAGCTTCGACTATCTTTTTATTCCTTTTCCTTCTCCTCTTTTTTTCTTCAGTCTAAGAGGAGAGGAAAAAAAGGCAGGTGGGAGGCAGGCAAAGGAGAATTACCCCAGAATATCTAGAATCTTATTCGAGTGGTACAGATACAAGATCTCTGGATTTCAAACCTTAACCAGGTCATAACAGAAATGAAGTCAACAGCACTGTATGCTAGTGCAGACCGGTCATGCAGTAGGAAACGCTGTTTCTTACGTTGGAGATGCTGTGTCCAGAGATGTTTTTTCCATTGCTTCTTCCATTTACGAGTCATCAAAGGAGTAGTTTGTAATTACAGAGTTAGAATGGATATAATAGGTCTTCCTCCTCTTTCCTTCAAACTTTCAGAGTACCCGCATGGCAATTCATACGGTTTAGCTTTAGGCAGCCCTGCAAGGAGCAGGGAGTTGGGTCGATGATCCTTATGGGTCCCTTCCAACTCAAGATATTCTATGATTCTGATTCCTATAACCGCCACTGCACCCTGCAATCATGATGGTTGACACTCAGCTGCAGAGCAAAGCTCAAAGAGTACCTGAGATTATTCCTAGCTATTCTATTATTCATGAATTATTCAGTGGTAAATTGGTTGAAAAAATAGGTAAAACTAATTTGATAATTATAAGTTAATAAAACCTTGAAGCTGCTTACCCAAAAGTCAGTAACCATAGATATACACTGTTTAAGTAGTTTAAATACATAGCACTGTTAATTACTAATGCAAATTCATAAAGGAGAAAATGATGGTAGAGTTATACAGAGAGAATACATGTTATCTTTTTTCTGCAGATAATTTTTTATTTCCAGGAATCTATTAAGAAAGACCAATATTCAGCTGTGTAAAATCATTATAGGGCCTTTTGTATATAGTTTTCAATTGAGAGTTGGAAAACAATTATGCAAAGAGTTTTTGGACTGGCAAGGAAGACTAAGTAGAGCCTTAATAAGACACAGGGTGAGGTTTTTGAAGAATCACCAGAAAAATTGTACTGAAGCCCTCCTGAGCCCTGGGGCACAGGCTAAAGCAGACACAAGGTGGGTGCAGAGCTCCCTCAAAATAGTGTTGGTACAGCTTCACGGCAGGGCGAAGAGAAGAGCTACGGGCTCTTGCCGTGATGTACCAGCAGTGAGAAGAACTGGCCTGCACAGATGTGTATGGGGACAGTCAAGCAGGGGCATGTTTGCGAGAGGAAGAGTAGCAATAGCTTTTATTATAATGTTTCTCCAGGTGTCCCTGTGACTTGGGTATAGTGGCCAGGATTTGCAATATCTTGGTGGCTAAGGATCCGAGGCAAACATTTACTGTCTCATAAAAAGTGGAACTGGCATCTCTGCAGATACGAGTACAAATTCATGTAACTCTTAAATTCTCACCTAAGCTTTCTATAAGACTTCAGATAGGACCAGGATGATATTACAATTCTAGCTGCCGGCTTTCTGCACTTGAATGCATTTCACTGGGTTTACACATAACAAAAATTAAAATGTTGGAAGAGAATGATAGAAATAAAGTGAACTTCAAGGCCTGGGTATTTGATCTTCTAATATTCATTAAAATGCAGTAATTATCTGATTGTATCTATTAATTCTGGCACATTAGATTGCTTCAGTCTTTAAATTCTACATAAATTTTTATACCGATTAATTAAAATAAAAGGAACTACACTTTATAATCCTTCTTTATTCTTAATCCTTTTTTCCCCTTACCTGAGTGCTTCCCTTTCAAACAAGGGGCTATCATTTATAGTGAATCAGACACTTCCCAAATGGGATGATCTCTTGAGAAATGAGACTTTGCAACAAAAAAAAAAAACAAAACAGGAAAATGTTTCATGTCTCAATTTCATCTTCAGAATGGTGACCTTAAGTGAGCTCCTGAAAGGAAACATCTGCATCCTGAAATTAAGTGTTCAAGGCATCACTGTGATAATCCAGTTCACCTATGGGAGGAAGTGTAAAGGCAAAAACATCTTGTAAATAATATTTGATACCACTGCTGTAGGGCCTTAGGGTTGAGGGTTGGATTTCTTCTGTCCATGTGCAGTATTATGGATTACTTCTATACAATGTTGTCTTTGGACCATAAGAATCCAAATAAAAGCTCATACTGTAGTCAGGATTTCCCAGGGATACCACTGCAAACTGGATTGGGTATTGTGCAAAATCAATATGAAACATTTTAGGCAAAATATTTATAATATTTATATTATTCATATATGTGTGTGTACAAATTTCTGTACATAATGATTCATTCAGGCTAATTAGTTCATAAATAAAGAACTGAGATTTTTGGTCTGAGTTTTCCCATGGGTAACATGGGGATAATAATGCTTCTGTGTTATTTGTAAAGAGCATTTAGGTCTGCCATTGAGGAATGCCATGGAATTGTAACGTATTATTTATTGTTTTATAGAAATCTCAGCTATCACTGACGTGCAGCCACCAAAGGGGTGGAAGTGTGGTGGGAAGTGATTTTCTGCCTACAGTCGTACCTAACACAACCTTTCAGATAAGCTCAAGTCATCCAAAGCAATCTACTCATTCTCCTAGGTTAAACCTCAAGCAAAAAGTAGATAAAGAAATTGTCAGATCCAAGGAAGGTGTGTGTACAAAAGGCTAAATGTAATTGCACGTGCAGCACGTACGTACAATTCTTTCGTTTATGTCACAACCTGCTGGGCAAATACATACTTTTACTTTACATCATCATTGTCACAGATACTTAATAGGATGGCATAGATAATGTATTATTCTTGGTAATTTAGCATTTTTGCAAGATATTTACGTATTTTTATTAGCACATCAAAAATTACAGCAATGGCTAAGTGAAATATCTCCAAAATATATACATGATCTGTGCTCTCATATTTATATGAAATTCAGTCAACTAGTTTTGTTTTCAAAAATACTGTAGATATCCTTTTGAATATAGTTTAAGTGATACCTGATGAATTTTTATATCCGTGCAGTTGAACAAGCTCTGCGAGATTTAGCAAAAGCGGATTACCTTACTATCTACGTGTACAGTTCCTGGGTTGGTCTGCAATTTCGGTATCTTGATAGTTGCCCATTTCTAATTCATGCACTGCTTGTTTCTGACTGAGACACCCTAAAAATGTTACTGTTTACACTAGTATTTAGGACTTATATTGAAGAAATAATAACAGGTTTGTTTGCCAGCTGAGGGAAACCAACTTAAGGAAGTTGTGCCATATCTGAGCTTTTTTTTTTAACTCCGAAAATGTGTACTTACTCTGTAGTCGTTCAGGTGGAAAAGCATGAAACGATCATTTTAGGTGAACAAGCTTAGCAGTCACTCGTCAAAAAGATGGAAGCAAGGGTCTACTTGGATTATAACACACTTCCTCTTGCACTTTAATACAATAAAAATAATACTAAAGTTGGCTCATAACTCTTGGAAAGTAGCAAGAGGAAACCTCCTGTAAGCATTATCAATTCCCCTGAAATTTACACTATTTGCCAGTATTGACATTTTCTCCATTTATTTTTCAATTTGGAGATTAAACATAAGAATGCCCAAATATATACAATTGAGCAGATAAAGATAATAGGATAATATCCAGCAGGAAAGGGGCACAGGGTTGTGATGGGAGCATCAGGTAGATTATTCCTTCTTTGTCTGCACATGTCAATACATTCCCTTTCTAACAGCACAACAAAGAAAAGTATCAGTAACCTTAAATTACTTTTGCGGTCTTTACAGAGCATCTCTCTAAAAGCAAAATAAATAGAATCCGCTGGGCAGCCAAAAGGAAAAGACCATCTCGACATATTGTGTTCTGCTCAAGACAAAATACGCTAATCCAAACTCAGCCCTCTCTATCATTGTTTCTATTGTCTGGCAGAAACCTTAGAGCCGCACTAAGAGTGAGCGGCTGGGCAGCTACCGCTGAAACGAGAGCAGATTTGGTATTTGGGAAGAAATAGGTTGTGTAGCCTGTGGAAAATGGGAATCTGGTCTTAGCTGCAAGAGATTCTCACTCCAATGTAGCCCAAGACTTCGAAGTCAATGGACTTGCTCTCAACTTATGCTGGGTAATCATGGGAAAAAATTTGACCCAGACACTGAGGAATAAGAGTTGAGTGAGAGGTAGCTGGTTTATAGCAACACAACTCGACAGCAAGTGGAGGCTGGCCAGCACTGGGGTTTTTTCTTTCCAGTTAAGAATGATGTCATCTTCTTGTTTTGTCAGCTCTGTTTAGAGCATTGCAATAATGGTCAGACTTGTGTTAATGGTGTCATGTGTTAAACTGTTAAAACAAACAAAAAACAAACAAAAAAATCCCACCAGCTTATGTTTCTGAATGGATGAACCAGATTGCCAATCATTTTTATAGGTGTATTGTCCATGTGACTCTCACTGGCTTTAACTGAAGTAGTCTTGATTCAGCTGATATGCTGCAATGTTCACAAACCCCTATCTTCTTTAATCAATTGTCATAAAGTTATGTTTTTCATCCAGGTATAAGGATACTTTTAAAATAAAATAAATATATTTTACACTTACAAAACTTTTACCTTTAGCATCTGTATAAATAATACATAACACTGCAGAAAAGCTAATTTTCCTTCCCTTTCCACCATCCTATTGCTTTTGAGGCCACTAAACTTGCATTTCTGGAAGTCAGTGAGTGACAGGTTGTCTTTTGATAGATTTTTCAGAGAAATTACACTGGTGATGATCAAAGAGCCAACTCCTTGAACAGTGCATTTGCCCTGACTAGGCAGGTTTCTAACACGTTTTCTGCAGAGATGTTTGGGTCCTGCCACTGTTGGCCACTTTGTAAAGTCATTGTTATTAAAATCAGTGTTTTCAACCTTTTTAACATTTGTAGCCCCTCAAGAATTTTCCAAGTGAGTTATAAACCACTTTCATAAAGACTTCAACCTACTGGAAATACATTTGCTTTTTTGAGTTGCCTCTTGTGTGGACAACATCTCGAAAAACCCCACGTGGACCCCTCAGCAGGTCATTTCAGGCAAGTGCTGCAGTAGCTGAAGAGCAGCAGGCGTACTTGTTTTATCAAAGACCTTTCAAATTTTACTGTTTCACACTTAAGTGTGACCAACTGAGAAGCAAAGTAGGAAAATATACCCTCATTTATACGACTGCATGAAGTGCAGGCAGCAAGGTTCAGTAAAGGCAAATGTGCCATTGAGCTGCTCAGGCTTTACAGAAGCAAATAACTGATTAATAGTAATTAGGAAAAAGTGCCTAGAGCTTCCACATCTGCTTGTCTTTTCATTCTCCTACCTCTAAGTCCATCTGCACATGTGTATGTTTTGTTTCTCCTTCTGCTGAAGAAACCAGCTAATTCTTTCTAGAGTCTTACAACATCTTAATGTTTTAATTTCTTACTATCTGCACTAAAGTCATGACACCGCCACCTCTATGATTCATGTGACTGCTGTGTTTCCAGCAACATGCACCTACAAAGCGTGGAAGCTTACAAACAGACACGAATGGATAAATGCACGCAGTAATATATGAACATGGCCATATGAGCTTCATTGGCAGCACAGGGCCAGGATGGAGACCATCCATTACCTTTTTCCTCCATTACTGGGTGGTCAGTCTGAATCTGGGTAGAAGTGACAAACTGACTGGTCCTAGGATCTTCCCCAGCCTGGCCGGTTACCTTGGAGCAAACACGTTGTTGGTGTGAGCCAGGGAGAACTGGACGTGTGTCTGTGCATGCCATGTGATTCAGGTTTATACAAGCAGGGTATGGTTGATGGCAACAAGACTTTTTTCGATGTTTTCTTAAAAGACCATCAACTAGACTCAGCTGTAGCACCTGTGGGCTTCATGCATGGCAACCATAAGAAGTCCAAATAATCACTAGTATAACACATCAGTAGTCAAAACTGCAAAGACCATGTTTGCTGTGACCTCAATATACCCTCATCAAAAAATTCAGCTGAGAGCCAGTGACAAAAATGATACTTTAAAATCAAAAGGCAAAGTGACCTTCTCATTGCTTATGATTCTTTACCTAAAGGCGAAATCATAACTAAATGGTATTTAGAGGTATGGATGAAAGCTCGTGACAGTCAGCTGACAGATCAGGAAAGTACAATTTACTTCACAAAATCAAATTTTGTTGAGAACTAATGTACAAGGATAAGGACTAGTCCATACAAATAAAAGTAGTGCAGTAAAACAGTCCTGCCAGAGCTCAGTGAAATAATGACGAGCTGAGCTGCAGCTGCTGCTAGAGGCTTGTCGGCTTCAGAAATGGGATCTCGTCTAGTGAACAACCAACTTTCTTCTGCATGAATTTTAGAGTAAATTCAATCAATTAATAGAGTTCTTTCTTTCTTTCTTTCTTTTTTTTTTTTTTACTTTTGCCAAGGAGCAACTGAGTGGAATTTTATGTGGAGTTCTCAAGCTATCTTTTCAACGCTGTAGAAGTAGAGAAAAATAAGTAGATATAGGTTTCTTTTAATTGTTAACTAGCATTTTTAGAAGCACAAAAATGACAGCATGTAAGGTATTTCATCTCTTCCAAAGGAAGCATGCGATTTCCTATCCTAAGGCTCAATATACTTGGACAGGTCAGTTCTGAGAGCAGCTGGAGAAGAAGGTTGTGTAGTTACAATAATTGCTTTTTGCTGCAATCGGTAACCGAAGCCAGTAGCTGAATATCTTTAACTTTTCACTTAAAGTGCAGATGAAACTATTCCTGAAACCATAGGCACACCTCATATTCATTCTCTAATCTGCACAATACATTTCAGCGCTGTCTCCTGGTTTTACAACTGTTTCTTTGAACTCCATTACAAGAAGGACCGACAGTGCCGTCTGCGCAGGGGTAATGGCTCCTCAGGGTGGAGAAACCCACGCGCCGCCGACCCATTGCCAGCAGTGATGAGGGACGTGTTTGATTCTTTTTTCTTTTTCTTTTTTTTTTTTCTCTCTCATCCTTTGTGTGTGGGATGCCCTGTGATAACCTTTCTGATTCCTTCCCAGAGCCTCCTTTCTCTGTGACTCCCCAGCCAGTGGCCTTCTCCGACCCACCATGAGGGACAGCCGTCCCCATGGCCTTCCTGATCTCCTCCTCAGCCTGTGTCTATCAAAGCTGGAGCCTCAACAAGGCAAGGGCATAGTTTCCATGTAGAAAAGTGCTTGTTGCAAGGAAACAGTTGGCAGAGGTCAGAGATGAAATCAGAGTAGGACCAAATGCTTTTGCTCTGGATGAGCTTCTGGAGCCTCCCTCCTGCACCACGCAACGTAACACGTCTTGGGACTCAGGTGTCTGATGTGACTGTGATAACATTACAATGCGATCACTTCCTAGAATGGTTGTTTCTATCTGCGAAACTGAAGTACTTTTCTTTTTAAGAGCTTTTCACAACTTTTTTTTTTCCTAAACTTAAGCTACTTATGGTCTAGTTGTATACTTCTTGGCATGTCTGTTTCTTGGCATGATATTGCATCAAAATACTACAGAGGTTCAAGGAAAAAAAAATCGGTAATATTTCAACCTGCTCTTACTTCAAAGATATGTGAAGCTTCTTACATCCCTTTGATTGGATAATTTTGATTTGGGTACAAGAAGAATTTGGCCCTTACCATGAGGATTACATAAAAAGCTCTTTTACGTTGGGTTTTCAGTTTTGGAAGGAAACACAGAGGCTAGGTCTGTAATAATTGTAAAGAGGTCCATGCAGAAAGATAAATGCTTTCAATTCAGTTGCTCTGAATTTTTCATATTCTCCTTGCACTGCTTCAGGTGCACATATGGAAGGCATTTTTCCCACTGGAGGTTTGGTGCCAATGTGATAAGAATGTGAGGACTGATCATATACACTTTCCTCATAATTTATTTATAACCACTTAATTAAGTTATTATGAAGTCTTCTTTTTTTTTTTTTTTTCTTATTGGCAGTGAGGATGCAATTAATTTCCTAGCCTTTCCTTCATAACCAGGATCTCTGACATACTGTTTCTCTGCTAAAACTCTTCTTTGTCAAAATACATTATATTATCCACAAGATATTCTGTGATGACCAATTCAAAACTTACCCTAGGTAAAGCTGCACTGGTAACAAAGCTTCCTTTTTTTGATTTATATTCAATTCCTCTGGCAATATATCCAAACAATCTGCTGTATTTCTTTGCTGCTTCTCTATTATGCATTGCAAGGCAAAGAAATTGCCTCATCTTTTGTTTTGACTTTCCTTTCTTGTGTATCTCTTACCTGTTCTAAATTTCCTTTCAAGACTTTTTCTCCCAAGACCTTTTTCCTTTAATTATTGCCACTTACTGGTTCAGTAGTCAAAAAGTACACGGTGACGCCTCTGACAGAAAGCTGGCATCTCTATAGCCAACAAAAAGCTGTCTTGGGAATGGCAGAAACCACGCATGGACTGTACACAACAGCATCAGTTTTGCTTCTCTGGACTCACCCACCCACATGGCAAAACATCATCCAGCTGCTAAAGGTGATAAAAAAGAAAAAATCCCAAGTTCTTAAGAAAAGAAACAATAGGAGAGTTGACATGTCACTACATATTTTAATGCCTCATTTATTCTGAATAGGACTTCTCAGTCGTTGTCAAGGAAGACTTTCAGGTTTTAGGGCTAATATTCAAGGGTTTTCTCCTTTCCATTACACTATATTTATCTACAAGGAAAGAATTCCCTCTGGATTTTCCAGATCTCCTTCATTCATTTACTCTGTTACATCATTCCCTTCTAAACAAATGTGACTTCTGTTTTAATAACTTGCCCCATCTGGGGTCAAATTAAGTCATTCATCAGCTTATGTTCTGTTTGGCAAAACCACCACGCTTCTTAAAATATTTGTTTAATACTACAGTGAGAGAAGGTTCATAATCCTCAGACCTCAGTTGTGAAATATTAATAATAGAAATCACTTTGTAAGAGGTGAAAGCTTTTTTTTAACTCAACAAGGTCTCACAAGAACATCAGACATTATGAAGAAATTTGGACACTCCAAAACTGACAAAAATCAGCAACCAGCAGGGACCTTTTGCCTTGCAAAACATTCAGTATTCATCCACCTACAAGAAAACAGAGCAATAACAAGTGTCTTGCAAATAAAGTGTTTAAACCTTTGAAGTATATAGGATGTAAAGACATTTCCTATTTCCTCATTTGGAAATGCTCTCTTGGTTGGAAAGCTACGGTAAAACACCCCAGACTGGCTATCAAAATACCATGCACCTGTATTATTTAATTTCATGTAATGTCAGTCTGTGTGTATATAGTTTATTTTTCCCCACAATCTCTTTTTTATTTTCTCCTCAATCTTGAGTTAATGTCATAAATAGATTTTTACCTCTGCGCATGCTATGGATGTTAAATCTCTAAAGGCGATGGGACCATAACTTAACACTTGACTTTAAAAGTATGATTGTGCTTCAAACTAATCTTGATAAATCACTGTTTTCATTGAAAAGATACAAATATTTAATGAAAAATATAATTAATACAAATATTTAATACTGTAGAATACTGGAAAGCAGATGTTGATTAGGCAGCAAATTTCTAAATCTTTTTTTTTTAGTACAAATGTGTTTGCACTGGGTTTCTACAAAATCTATTTGTTGGTAATATAATTTTTCTGAACAGTTTTACAGTTTACAAGAAGGCAGTTTAGAATTGTACGTAGGAATGTTGAGATCCTCTGCGCGGTGGAGTTACTCCCTGCGCTCGGGTAAGCTACTTCTGCTTCGTGGTCTCATCCTGGATACTTGGCGCTTCCCCAAGTACTGCATCGCTTTTGGTCCAAGTGCTCTTGCCTCCAAAGCCACCGGCACGATCCTGGTGCAGGTGTAAGCTGGCTGACACCTTCACAGCATCTGGTGAAGGTTTGAGGGTTCTCCACCAGTCTCAGCTGCAAGTCTCTACGTGGCTCAAAATTTTAGCCCCACGCTCGCCTGGTGCGGGGCTCCCAGCGCACAAGGCAAACGTGCCACCCAAAAAACCCCGCTCATGTCCTGCCAGCTGGCCAGAAGCTGGCACCATCCTTCTGGTTCCATCCCTTGGGGAGATACACCCAAAAAGACAGTTGTGATTTCAGCGGAGAGGGAAGAAATGGAGAGGTTGCCTAACAATTCACTTTGTGGTTTGCAGACTGATTGCCTTAATGGCGCTCTCATTAAAAGTTCGCGCTGTGAAACGCTGTTTTCTTTCTCTTTTGGAATTCTCTGCATTAATAATTAGTAGCTCCTTTTGGAAGCTATTTATAGAAAGTATTGCTCTTGTGTCACTTCATGCTAAACAAGACAGAAAGCAAGCACTCTACAGATGCATGCACAGAGCGGGTCTGTTTAACATTCTGCTAAGAACTACAAGATATCATTTACAGAGAAAGAAAACCCAGAACCCCCCGCCTCCTCCCAAAACTACCGCGCTGTTCTAGCAGCAGAGTGAGTGATGCTGGCCACACCTAAATGCAGGGAGATAAATCTGCTCCCAAGGCTTTCAGTGGCTTGCCTGGCGTGGGGGAGAAGCTCTCCGTCCTCTCCCCAGTCTGCAAACCGGCAGAAGGCTTCATTTTCCAGCGCTGTCAATCTGGCCTCTTTCTTTAAGTGCGTATATGCACGTTCAAATTAAAAACGTGGCATTTAGTTCATTAAGCTCGTGCCAGGAAAAGCACACAGAGAGCAAAAAGCGGCTGAGTTAAGCCCCTGGGAAGGGAAGGAGGGAGTGGCGGAGCGCGTGGTGCTGGCAGCAGCCTGGATGGGGGCTGCCAGACAATGGCAATGGGAAAGTTTAATTTTAGATAGTGGGAGCAAAACACTGAATCACTTGGGGAAATCGGGACTGCAGAAGAAATAAGGCCTGCGGAAACAGCTGCATCGAGCAGGGCCAGCAATGAGAGGAGGAGGACGGGCACACAGGCACACGTGTGTCATTGCCAAGCAAGCTGAAAAAGACTCCAGCATTAGCAGAACGGGAATTTTTTTTTTTTCTTTTTCCCCACCCCCTCCATAGTATGTCAAAAAGACAGCTGCAATGCAATCTGCTGTTTGCGTAGAAAAGGTGTTAGCAAAGAGCAGGACGGAGCGCTCTGGGGGATCATCGCTGGTGGAAGCGGCGCTCGCCGAGCGGGGCCGGTGGCAGGGCGGGGGCTCAGCTCCCGCACCTCGCGCAGCATCCTCCCCAGTGGGACCAGGGTGGAAACAGGCGTCTTAACAGCCTTTCAAAAGGCCACCGTTTGTCCCTTGGAAAACAAGGCATTAATCCTAACTCTGGTCTTCTAGACAGAGCGTGATATAGACACAGCGTTGGATAAGGCTTGTAAAGACGACTATTACAAAAAGCCCCAGTGAAGCCGATACACTCTACTTCTTTGCTACCTCTCCCATCCCTCTGCAAGCCTTTCCTGGTTGTTACTCTTTCCTTTTTCCCCAGGAAGCAAAAGCTTTTAATTCAGTCCTATAAGAGACAAAGATGCTTCCAGGGCAGCAACCTCTGTGCCTGCTTGTAGACACAGTCACACAGATCAAAGAGAAGAAAGAGTTTGATAATAGTAAGTCATTATAATTATAATTAGCACATATTTAGTGCTTCACATTTTCAAAGCACTGTACCAATATTAGCTAATGAATATTTGGTAAGCAAACAAGTTTCAAGCTTCTAGAAGGATTATTATAAACTATGAGGAAAATATTTTACAATATTTGGCTGACTTTTTCTCACTCCTACATTTACAAGGTTATTAGGCTTTGTTACACCTGTAACTTAATCATAGCAAGCCATTTTGTATCTGTTACATATTAAACACTGGTGCCTTTACTTAGAACTTAAGGATTTGGGGTGTGTAGAAATAAGCTCTTTAAAGCATGTTTTAAAACAAACCCTGTGTGGGCAAACATTGATGTTGCATGGGCAAATATTTTTCCCACAATTTTTCTTCTTGTTTTAGTGCACTGGAATATGACCAGCCTTATGTCTGGGCTCTCAGACTTCATGAATGCACCGATCCTCCCTAGCCACGCGTGTGTTCCCATGTAGAATAACCCGGCTGCACCCATATCTGAATGGTTTGCCTGAAGTTGACCCAAGACTCTCCAATCTGTTCCACATCTGGCAACTTTGGGGATTCCCACTGGATGCAGATGCTGAGCAGCTGTTTAGGAGAAGAGGTTTGGTTAGAGGGACTGTCCCACAGTCGGTCTTCTGTGCTTCCCACTGGGAAGCTGCAAAACGTGGAATGGGCATATTCAGAACAGGATATTTGCAGTTACTTTGCTGTAGATGAGGTTGTTTGCATCCAGTTAATACCATCACGGACACCACCCTGTAGTAAACATATAGCTGGGAGTGCAGAGGCGGTGTAATTGCTGGTGTGAGCTGCTGTCTCCTCCAGGAGCTGAGGTTAGCATCGCTCCTTTGTGGGAATCCTACCAGCTAAAATAAACCAGAAGAATGTACCTGTCCTTCTCAGCCATCCCAGTGATACACTGAATATTGGGTCAGATATTTCTCTTTTATAATGGATGGAACTGTTTGTTCTTCATAGTATTGCTAATGAGAGGAAAAGCAGATGCATAGACATAGCGACTGCGCCCGAACCTTTTGGAAGATCCAATAACTCTTTGAAGTTCAGCAACCCAATTGCTCGCTAAGCCAAAACCCTCAGATTTAAAAATTCTGCTGTATATCATTGTCATGGTTTAACCCCAGCCAGCAACGAAGCCCCACCCAGCTGTTTGTTCACTCCCCCCCCGGTGGGGTGGGGGAGAGAATCGGAAGAGTAAAAGTGAGAAAACACGTGGGTTGGGATAAAGACAGTTTAATAGGCAAAGCAAAAGCCGCGCGCGCAAAGCAAACCAAGGAATTCATTCCCTGCTTCCCACGGGCAGGCGGGTGCTCAGCCATCCCCAGGAAAGCCGGGCTCCATCACGCGTGGCGGTGCCTTGGGCAGGCAAACGCCATCGCTCCCAACATCCCCCCTTTCCTCCTTCCCCCCGCGCTACGTGCCCAGCACGGTGCTGTACGGTGGGGGACAGCCCCGGGGTCAGTGGGGCTCGGCTGTCCCGGCCGTGTCCCCTCCCGAGTTCTTGTGCCCCCCGGCTGCTCGCTGCTGGGGCGAGGAGCAGGAGCGGCCTCGGCTCCGTGTCAGCGCTGCTCAGCAGTGACTAAAATGTCCCCATGTCACCAACGCTGCTTCCAGCGCAAATCCAAAACACAGCCCCATCCCAGCTACTGTGAGGAAAATTAACTCTATCCCAGCCAAAACCAGCACAATAGTCAAGCTCTTCTAATGAGCTTTTCTTGATGGCTGTAACTGGTCTCTTCTTTCCTTGTTTTTGTCCTTGACTTTGAAGTTTTGATTCATTACCTTGTGCAAATTCTCCTCTGCACCATGACAAACGATTTCATACCAATGAGTCCTCCTTTTCATTTGTATCCAAGCTGCCTTTTTTAAGCTAGCACACTCTTATCTCTTTGTAATCAATTTTCTACTTTCTAAATATCCACAGTTTTGGCACCTGTATAGCAAGCTTTCTTCACGTGAAGTGATTAAAGTACTCGGCTTGCTCTCTTTCTTCCTTCACCTTGTCTACTTCAGTTTGTGCTTTGAGCAGTAGCTGGGCAGTGCATATATCTTGCTTCTTAAATTCTGCAGATTATGTGTGATCTCTATATTAGTTTCTCTTCCAATTGCTTCTGCTTCGCTATCCTTGCACAATATGCACTCAGCATCTGCTTCTGCCATTGCCTCTGAAAGCAGAAGTCATTTCTCCTGCCAATTTTCCACTTTCCAAAAAGAAACTGTTCTTTCAAGGCTTGATCTTGTTGTGTGCTTTAAAGTCAGTAATAATACAGTATAAGCGACATGTTACCGAACTGGGGATAAAACAAGAAACACAGACAGAGCAGCCAAAATATTTAATAACAAACTCTAATATGCATTCTACTTGACAGGCCAAGGGAAATACCACGTTTCTTGAAATCACACCAAGCCCTACCAAGAGGCCATCCGGACCCCAGGCACTCAGGCCAGACAAAAGGGTATTGGGCATGGAGCCAGGCACAGGGACAGATCTGCTTTTCTGACATTTTTAAATAGTTATTTCTGGTTGACCAGAAGTTTAGTTATTTCCAATCACCCGTGAACAGAGAAGTAATTTCTCCACATATTTTTTGATAGGAAACCTGTCCTATGTTGCAGGGATGTTTTGATATTTTGGAAAGTTCACTTCAATTTCTTGTATCTCTGCTTCCCATATCACAGTCTGACATATATTTCGAGTGTAAACCTTTCAAGCTGGGACAGCCTCTCACTTATCATGGGGAAAAATAAAGAATATATTGTTATTTATGTTATCTGGTAACAATATGTAAAGACAATACACGTTAGAATGGAAACCGATTTTCTCTCTGGCTAGACTTTACATATAAGGTTTTCCTAATAGGAAAGTAAGTTTATTCAGTGCCTGGCATAGTGAATCTTCAGTTTGATGCAAAGGCTTTCAGGCTCTACATTCATACAAATAATCTGTCATAAACAGCTGCTGCACTTAATTTTAGATAGGGATAGAGCTGAACACAGGGAAAAAAATGTAACTAACCAAAAACCAAAGTGAAAAATCAAACTAAATGGTGTTTGGGGGGTTTGTTGTTGTTTTAACATATTGACTAATATTTTCCATTACTGTCATTTCTCCTCTACTGTTCTGGATGTTATCAGCATCTGTGTAATGCAAAAAGATAATCAAAAATTAAGGAAGGTGTGATCCTTACAGTATTTCCAATTAATTGGATATATAAAGCGCCGTAAGAGCTTAATCAAAAGTGAGTTTTCTCCCGTACTTTTGGAGGTCCACGTAGTCTTGATGAGCTTTGTAAGTCCCGAGCTCCTGAGAATGCAATGTCTACCTCTTTGCTACCCCACCCTCCACAACTGGCAATGCACGATGACCGTTTGCTGCATTATCCCTTAGACAAGGCAACAAAGGAACGCGTGCTCAAAGGTTTCAGAGTGAAAATACAGGAAGAAAGAGTCATACATGGGAAACAGATTTCATTCCTTCTGTGAAGAGCCAGGTTCAGGTTCAGCCTTCGGCCTTTAAAAACCTTACAAAAAGGCAAACCTGATTCTTATACCTGCTGAAAAGGTACTAAACTGTTTAGATGGTAGGTATCATCAGGCTGCTTCTCAGCAGGGAGCTCTGATTCATCAGCATCAGGGTTTCCCCAAAGCTTTCTGCCTACATCTTCTACTTAGCTTGGCAGGGACATTGTCAGAGAATAAAAGACTTCTTCCTCATGTCAAAGGGCTGGCATTCATCAAAATGATAATACGTTTTACCTAGAGCACCTTTTAGATGAGGTTCGTGAAGTCTGTAAAGAAGCAGATGATAAAGAGAAAAATGTTGCAGGATTTTTTATTATATTTTTGGCACTAAAACTGATACTACATGAAATGAAAGATTTTTCTTTTATAAGTTCCCTTTGGCTTTTACTTTATAAATATTCCTTGGTTAAGTCAGTGAACTGGTTTTCACGTAAAGCGTAATCCAAAGCCCGTTAAGGTCAACAGAAAGCTGCTTATTAATTTCAGCAGGCTTTGGATTGAACTCCAAGTGCAAAACTGCTCACTGAATCAAGCAAAAAGTTTTTGTATTGCAAAAGCGAGATTCATACCTTGCAGGATCAAGCACTTCACAATGAGGATAGTCTAAAATCCAGTAAATCTTCCGGGAATCTTTCTGTTGATTGTTATGAGCTTGGCATCAAGTATGTTGTAGCCAGTTTGCAAAATCGAGAGTGTTTTCTGACCAGTGCTGGGCGCTTCATACTTTCACCTTCGGGGAAAATGGAAAACATGTGATGTCCAAAAAAAGGGGCTTTCTAACCCTCCAGACTGGACTGATTGTGGGAAAAACTGAGCATGGAGCAGTTCAGTCACAGCTCGTTACATTGCTACAAATCCCCTCTAGATCATAGAATCATAGAATGATGGAGTGCTTTGGGCTGGAAGGGCCCTTCAGAGCTCGCCCAGCCCAGCCCCTGCAGCGACAGGGACAGCTTTAACCAGAGCAGGGTGCTCAGAGCCCCGGCCAGCCTGGCCTGGGATGGTTCCAGGGACGGGGCCTCCACCGCCTCTCTGGGCAACCCCTTCCAGAGCTTCACCACCCTCACTGTAAACAATTTCTTCCTTATATCCAGTCTAAATCCATTCTTCTCTAGTTTAAACCCATCACTCCTTGTCCTGTCACAAGAGGCCTTATTAAAAAGATTCTCCCCATCTTTCCTGTAGGCCCCCTTTAAGTATTGGAAGGCTGCAATAAGGTCTCCCCACAGCCTTCTCTTCTCCAGGCTGAACAATCCCAACTCTCTCAGCCTGGCCTCATAGGAGAGGTGCTCCAGCCCTCGGATCATTTTGGTGGCCCTCTTCTCCCCAAACCTAACACTGGCCATCTTTACCGTCGATACATGGGGGTTTTTCATTGAGGCATGGAGTGTCTAGGTGGTTGCAGTATGACTACATGGTCATTCTTCACATTTCCTCCCCTAATTGCCCTTTGTTCCTCTGCTTTATAACCTAATGATGCTGCCTTCTTCATCTTCTCCTTCCATCTGTTAGCTCCGGCCTCCTGGTGCAACACAGCTACTAACCCCAGTCCTGCTTCGTGCCTTGACTCAGCTGCAGCGACAGCTGAAAAAGGTCCCTCCGAAAATCAAGGCAGGCTTGTCACGCTCTCGCTTCAGTTGTTGGTTGGCTTTAAGGTATATTTAGGCTAAAATATGGACCTAAACGAAGCTGTTGTTTGAGAGAATAAAATGAGTTTGAAAGGTCTATGTATCTCTTGTCAAGGAAGAAATCCCCTCTCATTAGCTTCAGAAACATCAGAAGATAAAGCAGCAGCAAGTTTTCCACATCGTCCATTGACAGAGCAGCCTATTAAGTAACTTTATATCCCCAAACATGTTTTAATATCTAATTTGACTGTAAAAGCTAAATTATCTGAATGCCAATACGAGATCAATAACTCCTTTGTTTCATTTCATTAAGTTGTTATTTTTGTTTTTTAAACTGTAATTTAAAAAAGAAAAAATCAGCAGAAAAATAGCTGTATGATTAATTTGAAATTTTTATGATAGCATCCATTTCCGCAAAAACAATCTTCTTTTTCAGGAGGGGTTTTAATGAATAATATGAAGATAATGTAGAAGCATACTCAAGCTCTCCAATGAAAATTAAGTTTTTAAGATTTTACTTTTTTAAAATGTTTCCCAACACCTCCTCTCAAATGGGGAGTTGTATTTGGTGTTGATATCTTATTGACCCTTATATCATTATGATGACTTTTATTTTCTTTGAATGATTGCTTTCCTTCCTCCACGGTTTTCCAGAAAGGCTTTAAATTCAAACCACATTGTGGGACACAGATTGATATTTATTACCAATATCCATCAGAAGTTCATTCTAACCACGTCCTAGGAACAGAATTAACACAGAATTAAAGACAGACAATTTAATCATTAACAAACTTGATACTACTTAGAAACAGGTAAAAACAAGCCTACCATCAGTTTTAGATTATAGAGCTCTGATTCAGTTTTAAACTGACAATTATTCTGAAAACTCCTTCTAAACACCTTTCTTTACAGAAATATTATCCCTTCAATCATCCAAGTGAAAACCAATTACTTAACATTTGAGCTATGGAGCAACAAAGTGCGTGTGACAATTAAGGTAAAACAGAAACCTTGAGCAAAAATAGCTTTTGGTGTGTATCTCTCTCCAATATTGATAATTCACAGAGTTAAGAAAAAAAAGAAAAGGAAGCATAGTAAACAAAATATTTGAGAAAGAGTGCATTTGATCAAAAAAAAACCTCATTCATTTTTAGCACTTCTTGTAATATTTCTTCACCTCCTTCTATTTCCTTGTGTTTTTTTTAAAAAAAAGAAAAATCCTTGAGCATTGTAAATAGTGGTTACCTGTGTCACGTGAGTATTTAGTTATCTTATGTAAACAGAAAGTGTTAATGGTCTGTTACTTTCTTTGAAAGCATTGAAAAGTACTCATGACAATTCGTTACATACATCTCATGATTCATTGCAAATATTGGGACAGGGTCATTCATGACCACAAAGTTGATATCACGTGAAATAAGAGTTAAGATGGCTTGAGTTGTGAAGACTATCACAGTCTGCTAAAAACATACCAGCCTACCTTTCAGAGTTTTGAGCAACACCCAGAGTCAGTAATGCTATCAGGAAGAGTAGCTGAAGTGTAAATTAAATATATCTCTCGGAGACTGCATCTCTGCTTATTTTCAGAGTACATGTTACGCAGGTAATGATTTAAATACATGGAACTGAGATGTAATTGAAGAATGAAATTAAATACAGCCCGGCTGAAGAAATTATTAATTATTTGCCTTCAGTTTCTTCTCCCCTTAGGGAAGGGAGGTTACGGCAGGTTTGCTCTCTGTATCACCGGACACCTCCACTCCAAAAGGCAGCACTGTCAGTGCTGACACTACTTCAGCAGCTACAGCACAGGTCTGACTGGTACATCCCATGTAGTTAGTGATAGGGCGAGAGGAAATGGGCTTAAGCTGCGCCAGGGGAGGTTTAGGTTGGATATCAGGAAAAATTTCTTCACGGAAAGTGTAGTCAAGCATTGGAACAGGCTGCCCAGAGAGGTGGTGGAGTCACCATCCCCGGAAGTGTTCAAAAAACGGGTAGATGTGGCACTTGGGGACATGGTTTGGTCTAGTCTACCCTTGACTGGTTTAGTGTGGACTTGGTAGTGTAGGTTAATGGTTGGACTGGGTGATCTTAAAGGTCTTTTCCAACCTAAATGATTCTATGATTCTATGGCTCTCCTTTTATCTTCTTCTGCTGTCTAGAAGCAGCCACCAGAGATGGTATAAACAATTTTGGATTTGACAGTGCTGGTTGATACACGCAGCAAGATACAGTGGTGCTTAGACCAAACTGTTGACCTGTTCTGGCGAGTGGTCTTGAATTTTTCAACAGGGAGCAGAGAAGAGGTGGTGGCAAAGTTGCCCTGGAGGTCTCAGGTTGCCAAGACCAGGAGATGTAGGGTGGGAGGTGGCTGTAGTTACACCAAAGCACCTAGGTCTGGGGTCATCTGTCTGAAAACATGCTGGAGGATACAAGATGCTCATGCAACGGTCTGGTCAGGTGTGTTCTGGGCTAATTTAAGGAAAAGAACAGGAAAGCTGCTTATTAGGCTCAGTCATTCACACTTTTAGGAAGCAAACGTGCAGACACTGTTCCAGAAAGGTCTAGTCTCTAAGAAATCAGAGATGCATAGGAAAGCTTTGAGGAAGCTGGAAAAATGTGACTTACAGAAGAGATGAGGTCTTCCATTATCCTTCGTTGGGAAAGGTGCTCATCTATCAGCATCGGGTGAGAGAAAGCTGGTGGAAAATCTCTGCCACTTGGTTAGTACCAAACTACATAGGGTATGAGGGGCTGGGTTTAGTCCTCTCCATTAGCCAAGAACAGCAACAGAAAGAATTATTAGGTGCTTTGAGTGATCCATCACCCACTGCTGCTCCCAGATAAGCTAACCTGTTTGCAGTCCAACAGAGTCCGATGCTTTGCATCAACTTGTTCCTCCTTGCACGGCCAAGATAATGAGATCTCAGACCTTCTAAATGAACTGGGATTTCAATGAAAGTTTAGAGGGCAGCAAAATGCTTTTGTGGGCAAATGCCTAATTTGCATTTTCTAAATTCACCTTTTAACCTTGGGATATCCGCTCTCTACAGGTTTAAGCCACAAAGAAAAACAGGAGGTCACTGAATCCAAAAAGTACAGATGCTCAGTTACCCAACTGTGGATCACAGTTCTGGTGTACGTACGAGCACTTGAATCATGCTTCCCTGGATTAATTTAAGTATAATTCTCCATAAAGCTGGTAGTTATGTTTTTAAGCCCCATCCACACTGTAACTCAAGACTTAATACTTACCCGCTGTATTCTAAATGGCACAACCTTCAAGTGACGATATTATGAAAACGGATTTAAATGCCTATTAGATTAAACTTCCTTAAATATAGAGCTGATTGCTTTTAATTAGCTACATCTGTATGCTTACCTATATTTGCAAAGGCACAGAGTACCTTCGCAGTCTGCTAAAGTTTTGAAAAATGGCACGAAAATAAAGAATAAGAGACGCAATTACTCTCACTAAAGATGGATCTCTACCCCAGCCGGCTTTCCAGGGCACGGCCCCAGCTCCTGCACGTGAGCTCCCAGTGCTCACCCAGACTCTGCCTGCGCTCCCCGGGCATGGGGCAGGGCTCTGCTCAGCGTGCTTCCTCACTGTGCAGCTGTCAAGGGAATATATGCTTATTAGCAGAAGTAATAAGTTCTACACCTTGTGTTCATCCTTCCCGGAGACAGGAAAATTGCTTTGAAGTGGATGATGGAGAATAGTAAAGAACGCTAAAGGAACCAGAATATTGAGGGTGTGGCACTCTCTTCCTTAAAAAAGAACGGGGGACTACCGGGGTTGGTGAGCATAAAGCTAGTCTGTAGCTTATCCTACAAACCTTGTCCTCCAGAGGGAAAAAGCCTGTTACAGAATTATCTAGATGATCTTCTTGATATTTCTTGGCTTGCTACAGCGCAGCATGGCAAAGCCTTGCAAAACTTGACTAAGATGGCCAAGAGATCAGCAGTAAGAGAGGTCTTAACTTCTCAGTGAGGTAGATATCTGCGTTTCCCCCACCTCTAAATAACTCAGGCAAACTAAATTATCCTCTCTGTCATATATAGCATCTCCCAGTCTCCATAGAGAGTTATTCACACAGACTGCGCACAAGAATATTTTATTTCTTTAGTCATTTTCTTTAATACAACTTAGAACCAAAAACATTTATTTCTTCACTCACTCCACTGCGTCACTGAAGCTTCTCCTGCCATTTTGTTCTTCTGACTTTCCTACTTCTCCTCCCAAACCAGCCTGCCACCAGGCAGCAACTGGAAATCACAAAATAAAGTGAAATAAAGTGAAATGCGGTGCTGCTGTTTGGGGAAACAAGCATAAAAGCTTTACAAAAACGGCAGCCTGGTGCCTCAGTAGATGAACACTGGCATTTGGCACTTTGTAATAGGTTAGGAGCCTCAAAATTTATTGTAAACTTAATGCAGTTTTACAGCCTATCTTCAAAACATTTACACAGACAGTAAAGGATGATGGATATTTTCAGAGCGTTCCTCTTCCCCAGCAGTTTCCCTTGCAGTAACACTGCCCAAGCATCAGTGATTTGAAATACATTATTGATGTATCTTTGAAGATCTATTATACGATACCTCATGTTTATTGCTATTATGCAACTGGCTTCTAAGTGTCCTCTTCTATACGAGGCAGAGCTGAGAAGATATGATCAGTATTATTATTATTTGTATTGCAGTGATAGAGGCAGTAACCCAGCAGGGCACCATTGATTTAGATACCATACAAAGACACAGGATGACAGCGTAGCTGCTCTACACTTTACATTTTAAATAAACCGGGAAGACAAGACCAGAAAGAAAGAGATACAGTATATAAACAATCAACAGAGAATGAAGTGCACGAGAGAGAGATGTGCGCCTGCACCAGTAAAGTTAATGAGATCCATACTTTGCGTTTAATGGTAGTCTCGCAATTGACTCCTTCATGATGGAACGTTGGAGATGTGAATGAAGAGCTAGATAATTAGATGCCAATACAGAAATCCTGATTGGGAAGGTGGGCAGAGTTATGGGGAGGTCAACTCTTTTATTATTATCGGATCTTGAATGTTTTGCTATACCATGTCTTTAATCTCTTTTCATACACAATGCGTTTTATGGATTATGTGGCTCAGACATCGTTTTCTTTGCATGCACGCTCTGGTCTTATTTATTCTCACTAATGCTGCTAACATCTCTAAAGCTAAGAACTGGATCAAACTTACAGTGAAAAGCGCAATAGATTTTCTGTTAGCCTTGATTTAAACAGAGGTCCAGGATGTTTCTATAGCCAAGATGAACTCTGAGTACAGCATTACCTTAGCAGGGAATGTCCCGTTGGACAACATTTGCTAGTAAAAGATAACGACAGAGAGTAAATGTAACAGTATCTTCTAATCAGAAAATGAGTTGGCGAGAGCTGTAAGCAGGAGAACGACCTGAAATGTTTAAAGAGAGCAGCCGGAGGAGAGGCCGTTGGCTTTGGATCGGATAAACAATAAATTTTTTCTTTAGCCAGAAAACAGCAGCAAGGAAACTCCACGGGAGAGTATCAGTGGTTTTGTAAAGCAGACAGATACAGCAATCTCTTAAATGAACTGTTCGGATTTTCTTAATCATTCAAAAGAGTTCTGCACGCCCCCAAATCCTAACTATGCTTTCTGGCTCTTGACAGTTTGTTCAGCAGTTCTCAATTCAGGTTATTTTCAACGCTTATTGCAGGTCCAATAGTAGCTTTCAGCACCCTGAAGTGTTAGAGAAAGACATGTTCACTCGAGCAATTAAGCAGTAGCCCAACCTATAAGAAGCCAAGTGCTTTAAATTAGATAAATTCCTGAAATAACAAAAGCAGTTCTGTGTCTTGTCTGCACCTGCAGCGCTGCAAATACGTGTTTAGCATAGGACATGCTCAGCTCTCATGAGGGGCTACGTTCAGCATGGAAATATGTGTATTATCCTATTATATTGGGAACATATGTTATGTTTACACGTAGAAATAAAATTTCAGGTTTTCCAATACTTTGTGCAGTGCAGGCCACATTAAGACCTCCTGGAGCTCTTCCTCAGGCTTTCCACATAATACACCCATTATACTTGCTTTACGTTTCTGATTCTTTAGCATTTCAAAGCATGGCCTTTAAAAATCACAGAAATCCCAAAACGCAGCTGTGGCCATTAAGTTCCCAGGCATAGATTAATCATACCTGTATATATAACCTGGGTGTGAAGCGGGAAAGTACAGCTCTTATGATGCTCTGTGTCACAATTCAAAAGCCCTTCATTTTGTGATTCCTTCTTTTATTATGTTCTGTAAATTTCTTCAGGTCTTTAGGACCAATACCAAACATCTGCAGCCTCTGAATATTTTTATTCTATTTACTTCTAGTAGATGACATTTTAAATTTTGTTTTAAGCGTGGCTAATTCCCTTTTCAGAACTGTCAGGTTGCATGGCTGAATGCCTCTAGGACTGATAGCTGCACAGTACACGATGCTACACCAATATACAATAGCTGCACATCTACACAATATTTTGATAGTGTGACAGTAGCTGTTGATAATAAAGCATTTGTGTCGGAGTTTTGGCTAGCAGTTGTCAGAATACTGGTGAATTTCTAGTTATTACAGAAAATTAGTATTCTGATGGAGCAATCGTGTCCTGGAGCTTTGGGGTACAGGTAATCACTTGGAATCTAATTCAGGAAGGGCCTCAGCCATGTGCCTAATAAATATATGTACGCTGGAGATTATGACTGCAAGCTGATACATTAAAATTGTCACCATCCAAGAAGTTAAAATTCAATATGGTTATATGCATTTTCAGGGTGGAACCTATCAGCTTGCAACTGCTTGTGTGCAAATATGTTTGTGCATATGTAATTCTTTCCCGGGTCAGATCTGATTTTCAGCATCTCTTTACTATTCATTTACTATTTTTAGCTTTCTGGGTGTTAGTAATAGGAATCCATTTAAAGTATGATGTTAAAAATTAAATGATGCCTTAGCCACCATCTAAGTTAATAATTTTTTTCTAATTGCTTAGAATTTTTCAAAAAATGTTTAACATTCACTGGTAGAGCAGATAGAGCTGTGAGCTGTGAACGCTCTTCTGTGTGGTAATATACTTTGGTTCTGGCTGATGGGGTTGCTTTGGTCCTTCATGTTCTCATTCAACAATACTCAGGCTGGAAAAATAAGAACTTTGGTGTTTTTCAAGGATTTCAAGCTTGGAGGCAGGCTAAGCGTTATTCAGGGACAAGTAAAGAGAAATACTGGATTTTCAGATGGCAGGCTATTTCAGTGACGATCTTTGCCTGCTCAATAGTCAGCAAAATCAAGTTTTGAATTAGTAAGAAAGTGCATAAAATATATTATCCCTCCAACCAAGTGGAGGAATTAAGGCAGGGGATCCCAGCTTAAGGGATGTCCCATCTCTTTTCTTGCTAATGAGAAATACCCATGCACTCTTGTCTGAACTTTCATAACTGCACATATTTGCATAAAGTCTCGTGTTCGTGGGTGAGAGGGTACAGCACAGGGAAAGTCATCTAACAGATGTGCTGGCTGCCACTCAAAACTTTGCATTATCCTGCTAATCGATATAGAAATTAATAAAGGGATTAGTATTGCAACTGATTTGCCATACCGCAAAAGGGAGCCGTGATAGAAAACTAAGCAACGTCTGCTGCATTTTCATCAAATAAATTCTAATGTGATCAAAATACACGAACAGTAGGATCCCAATTTGGGTAACAGAAAAATGCAGTAGAATAAAGGAATGGGGCGATTCAGATCACTATTTGTGTCCAGCAGACAAACTTCCTCTGCAGACTTCATTAAGTGTCACCGGTTGACAGTTCTGGGAAACTCCTGGATTATTCTTCAACACCATTTCTTGCAATGCTATTTCTAAGGAATAACAGCTTACACGAGCAATGGTTTTGAATCTAAATTTGCTTAGCAAGTAGATTTTCTATTTGGTACTACTTTTTGTTTTCTTGTTCATGTTCGAGTGTATAGAAAGTTTTGCTAATTTTATTTTAAACCTGAAAATTTTACCAAGAAAAATTAATGAAACTCACCTAACTTGATTTTTATTTCAAATAACAAGTCCACCATAGGTGACTGTCATTACCATAATGTGGTAACTTGGCCAATTTTTAGCCTCTTTTGCAAGTCTGATAACACCTATAGTCTACAGTATCTACTGGGGCTCTAAATGATTGGATTTCTAGTTTCTGAAATCCAAATGAAAAATGTGACAGAAAATAGGCCAGAATACCATTTATTTTAAGTCACTGATACATGGTAGAGAACTTTGTGTGTGTATATATAAAAAATACCTAAATGGATATGTACTTCTGCCACCTCTTCCCCCAAGAACCTCCTGTAGAGATGTGAAACAGGCATTAATGAATATAGCTCTACATCTACCAATGAGCTGTTTGTTCATCCCATTATATGGATTTCAGAAACTAGAAACAAATTTTTAAAGACAACATTGTGTGAGGCTTAGTTTTAGGGATAAAAGCATTGATTATCTACCAGATGGGTTTCATTTTATTTCTATATTGAGAAGAAAACCTGTAGATAAATTTGTTTTTGTTTCTCCCAGTAGAAATTTTTGACTATTTAATTAAAGGCCTCATTGCCCCATCATTAAATTCAAAGAAGCATATCTAATGCAAGTGCTTAAATGTAATGTCACTTATTAGTCTTTAATGAAGAGAAACTTATTCTTTCTCTAAAGAACAGCTGTAGAAATAGTGCCCATGTCACCCACAAAATTATATATTATGAAGAGTATTAATGTGTATTTAATGACTGTAAAAATATTCCTTTATAAAAAGGACTGTATTCTTTCTTGTTCGGCTTCATTCATAAAGGAGGTTAATTAAAGCCAGAGCATCACAAATTCTGTAACACTGCAGGTCATTCATCTGTACCAAAGTGTAACACAATTCTGCAAAATCTCATTGACAGTGATAACGTAAAACTAACTGCTCCGCTGCTCGGTAAAGATCACTGGTCTATCTTGTAACTTGGCTCTAGCTTTCATGATCCAACAGCCATGAAATCTGCCATTAAACATAAGATTTATCTAACCCTTTTCATATTATGCTTTATAAATAAATATATATAAAGTGTTTCTGATATTTTGGGGGGGGAAAAAAAAAAAGCGGGACCTGTAAGAAGTCCAAGTAACCACAGTTTTGAGATTTTTCCATGGAAATGCCACCAAGCAGTGATTAAATGTTGTATGTCATCATCAGGTCAAAAAGTGAAAGTCCACAACACTACTATCTACATCCATACTTCAAGGTTATGTATTTGATGTTTAGTCAGTTTAGCACCTTTTTTATTTTTCTTAAATTGATAAATTATTCAAAATAAAAGGCCAGAGCAGTATCATAGTAAAACTCCCAGGGTGGAGAGTTTATCAACAGTGGGAGATTATCAACATCTCTCGGGTAGTTTCTGGATCCAGAATAGGATGGCCAGAAGTGAAACAAAGAGAAAATGTTTCGGTGCCCCCCCAATAACAAAACCAAATGCACTGAGATGCTAATTTGTCACTCTTTCCTGTAAGCAAGGGTAACGCTGTCATTTTGATTATGAAGACTACATAAATACGCGGGTGTAAGCGGGAGTGATAGAATTTAATTCCAAGTATTCATCGTTTCTATCACATGCACAGTTTTTATTAATCTGATTTACCTGATGTAATCCTGCATATCCTTCCTTTACAAACTACGTGCATTTGGTACCCATAGCAGCAATATTACCTGGTGCATTCATTTTGGCTCTTTTTCTTGTTTTCCTGTTAAAAACTACTGAAAACTTCAACATATAGCAGCTAGGACCCTGCAACTTCTCTGCTTCCTATTAAGCCCTGATCTTGTTCGCGACCGTAAGTCACCTAGAAACTGAGAACAGCCCAAACAAAGTCATTTTGTTGCCTTGCGTCATTCAAGCGGCTTCCAGAAGTACTGATGCACTTCTAGGTACTGACTGTTCAAGTCTAATTTCAATCTCATTAAAATGAAGAGTTGCTCCACTGAAATGTGTGGATTGCCAGTGGTGAGAAGGGAATGAAGAAGAGCATCAAACCCTTGTAGTAAAAATCTGCCCACTCATGGCTCGTTTGAGAACTGCTCTGCAGTTGCCCGATTCCCTTTAATTATGTGACCTTCTAATACTCATCTGGTACTTCTCCATATTTGAATTTATTCCGTTCCAGATAACAGTTTCTCTTGGGAAGTGTAAATGGAGACATGTAAATTGTATAAAGGGGTGAATGAAAACCCCAGAAGATTTCTTCCTTGTTCCACAGCCCCCTGAAGCTTATAAAATTCTCCGTGCCTCTCTCTCTCTCACTTTCCTGTATGCAAAGGGGAGAAGATGGTACCATATTGGATCAGGTATAAGATAAAGGGATTTTTTTGCCCTGAGAAAATGAAATATTAAAAAAAAAAAAAAAGGGCTTACTTTATATTTGCCATCTGCAATTCACTGCATTGGTTCATTTTCTCCCTAAGAGCTCCCGTATCGTCTCCCAGCAGCCGAAGCTGTGGAACTGTTGGTCACCACAGAGCTGCAGCTGGGGGGGAACCCCCAGGTCTGTGGCACAACGCCCCAAATTGCTAGCGAAGGTCAGGGCCCCACGAGGACAGGCTGCTGGGCAAGCCCTGGGCTGGCCGGTGGGTGGGCTGCTGAGCCCGGGGCAGCGGCGGGGAGGCACCGGGAAATGCAGCCACTTGACTTTCTGGGGTTATTTTTTCAATAAAGTATGACCACACATTCAAAGCAATTTGATGCTCACCGTGCCTTGTGAACAGCTTTGAGATTTACGAATGGAAAGTATTAAATAAAGTAATACATCTCTTAATATAGAGATGTACTTAGACAATATGGAAATGAGATGGGAGAGTAGAAAATGTCACAGCTGAGTAGATAAACATGGACTTGTGTTTTCATTTACAAAGACCTCCAGTATATAAGTGCTAATTATTTACTGCATTGTAAGATTCTGAATTCCAGAGAGAGATTTCACCAATTTGATATATTAAACAAGTATCTATTGATAGACAGCTTCTTAACGTACCGTCTCAAAGATTTTTAAAGACGGCTACGCATCCCGCAGCTATCCATTTCACTTGAGATGCCAGATTGCATCAGTCAGGTTATTCCCATTAAGTACTGGGTGCGAGCACGCTCACTAGCACACCTGACTTGACAAGCCATATTTTTTTATTACAGGGAAGCAAATCTGTTATCTGTTGCCTTTTCCAACATCACCAGCAAAAATCAGGACTTGAAACAATTCTTATTTTACTTACCTCCATAAAAGCTCATCTGAAGTAGACTTACAGACAACCAGTAAAGCCTGAAGTATTTACTAAACCTTCTGTACCCTACTAAAGAAGTACATCAAGGTGTTTCCAGCTTTTTGTATTTCATTCCTATATGCTCCTTCTTTACCTGCGGATTTTCTTAAATCAGTCACTGCCGGGCAAGAAAGACACTGAGGCAATAGCTTTAGGGACTGGAGAGAACGGAGGTGTACATGATTGCCTCCTTTTCCCCTGCATCAGGTTGTGATCCTTCTCTCCTCATCCTCACCCTGCTAAGGCACACCGTGCTTACACACGAGTACAATGTGCAGGACACTTGGAGGTTACATTTATGCTTTACCTAAAGAGGAAAAGTCTTCCCTCCCTGTGACAGGAGCATTACAGCCATTTGTCAATGGAAGATCCTCTTTTCCCTTTTTTCCCCTCTGCTGGGAGGGTCGGCAGGCTCAGCTCCGGCTCCCAAGGGCAGCGTATCACCCCACCGTGCCTGAGCTCCTCAGTCTTTTCAGGTAGCACAACAGCTCTTTTGTGTTAAGGGACCAGGGGAGAAAATAGGAAAAAATTTCTGTCGCTTAAAGAATAGCTACGAAAATAAGGTCTTCGGCTGTCCATGCATGCGAGCAAAAGAGCAGCCAAACCTAGAAAGGAGTTGTAATAAAGGGAAATGTTCCCTTGGAGAAAGAGCATGGGAAGGATGGGGGAGAAACGTCCTACTGGGCAGGCTGGAAAGGATCGCGGCGAAGAGCTGTTTCTGGCCCTTAGCAGCACCTGCCAAGGTGTCTGAGGGGGGTTTCTACAACAGTGAGAAGTAAGGAAGAGCAGACCATGGAGTAATAATCTGTATCAAGCTTTGTTGTTTTAAGTAAATTTTGCTCTATGGAAGGCAGCTGTTACTAACACACCTGTTATCCCAGTCCCTGACTGCCATCATTCACTCAATTTTCCCCATCTTTGTTAGTTAAATTCAATATTATTTCTATCTTTGTGTATCTTAAGTGAACAATGAAAACAGAAAGTTGCCAGACTGAATAAGCAATATTGCAATAAATGTTTTTCTTTGCAAAAAATTATTGCGCGAAGCCAGTCTCCAAGCATTTCCTTCTTGGTTAGGCAGCTATGAAGGATAAAGAGGAATGGATGGAGATCATTATTACACTGTTGAATGCTTAACTACAGTGAAGTTGTAATGGAGCTGGTGCAAGAGCAACTGTTTACACATGAATGAAGGAAATTCACACTTTTCTGTACATTATGATACAATTTTTGCAGCTGCCTCAGTCCTGCAGAACTTGTGCTTGGCTCTTACCAGTGATCTCTATGCCTCTGTGCCTAGAAATGCCCCTGTGAAGTGAAGACAGAATGGATTATTATGAATCCAGTTGTTTGCAACTACTTTGACTACTCTTCCAAAAATACTCGCAATGACTTGTTCAGCTCAGATCCAAACCCCTTAGTTTGGGATCAGCGCGCGAGTGGAGGCGTTGAGGGGTGTCGGAAATGAGCCTCCGTGGTCAGCCGTGCAGGCTAAGCACTAGGATGCTGTGGGAAGATCCTCAGCCGTTGAAATAACTCCATTGATCAGCTTTTACTTTTCATGGTTTCAGTTTTGTGGGTCTCTTGTTCTGTAAAATGATAAGGAGCTTTTCAATATCTGCATATAAAAAGCCTACTGGGTCTGTCTTCCTGAAAGAGTGTGACTGGGGCATATTTTATCCATTCTATTGCTCTAAAAACTTCCCCCCCCACAATTTCTCACTTTTATCTCATCCTTACTCTTCCTTACTTTACTCATCTTTAAAAGTCATTTTGTATAAACCCTTTCTGCCAGTCCCCGCTCTGGCATTTTTTGGCTTCTGGCATTTTTTGGCTTGTGCTTGATCCCTCAATAACTTTTTGGGTTATTGCTTTGCTTGTCTGTTGGCTTTTAATTGTGGATTCGGAAAGAGTAATAATTAGGTACTGTCTCTAACTACCCTTTGGTAAGTTCATAAGTACGGCTGCTTTACTGATGTCCTGGAGGGTATTTGCATTTGGCATTCTCAACGTTGTAAAATGCAAACCTGGTTAATAGGGAAATTGTGTCTTGCATTGTAGAGATGCTAATAGAAGTGGCATCACTTGCCATGAGATATTCTAATTTATGACTATCTTTAAAGAACATGCTTGCCAATTAGTGTCTTTATTAGAATATTTACTTTTATCATTTGAAAATATGGCTTTTAATTTGGACCAGCTTTGCCTAAAGGAGAAACATTTGTTAATAAATAAATGAATAAGCTAAACCTTTCCATCAGTACCCATGGAGGGAACCAGCTTATATCACATAGGCACCCTTATAGATCATATTACTTATTATTCTTAAACTCGTTCAATTATTGCGAAAGACCATTTCATCTAACATTATATTGTCTTGCTGGGAAAAATAGAGACAGGATATTGGAATTTGCTTGTTTATTAAAACAAGTACCTCATTAGGCATAATTAAGATAGAAGAAACAGGAGCATTAAATTTTCATACCACGCCGTCAGCCCGATAGCTCTCGTAAAGGCAAAAGCACCATAGTTTCTCTATTAGTACGTTGATCAGGTTAATGCAATTAAGGTGCCAATTTTATTAGAATCTGAAGATA
The DNA here is from genome assembly GCF_030463565.1 of Pelecanus crispus. Taxonomy (NCBI): domain Eukaryota; kingdom Metazoa; phylum Chordata; class Aves; order Pelecaniformes; family Pelecanidae; genus Pelecanus; species Pelecanus crispus. Next base: position 48,617,712 of record NC_134649.1, read on the forward strand.
ACATGAGGAGTGCTTAGTGTTTTTCACTTTAAAAATGTAGTAAAGAAACTGTTGGAAAAAATAGAACTTAATAGGACTGAAAACCCTCAGCAAGGGGACAGATATGAAGCAGAATCTGGCTAAGGTGGGTACCACGGGGACATCCCAGTGTCCTGTGCTTGTCATGATGCTGGCATTGCGTTTCCTTCCCCAACGGATGGTGAGAAGTCAGAGCGAAGCTAGTTACAGCAAGGGGACCGCCTCCCCCAAACTGGGCGTGTGTTCCCAACAGCCATTCCGCGCCCATCCTTTCACCGTGGAGGACTTGATCCCTCCGGGGTCGGTGGCGTTGCATTCTACAGCCCACGACTTCCCAAACAAGAGTGCACCTTGCAGAAACACGCTGTTGTCCACCCAGGGGTAAAGCAGCGGAGAAAAAGCCAAAGCACACCTGACCGTTCCTCATAGGATCCGCGTACGTGTAAGGTGTCCGGTGCAGTAAATAACCAGCCGCAGGTACATTCATGAGCCAGCAGGATATTCTGTTGATTTCTTTTTGAGCTCAAAAAGAAATATCAATGCTGCACCGCTGCTTCATACGTGCAGTCTGTTGGCCCTGGGAGAAGCAACAACGCAGTCGTGCGTGGTGCAGTAAAGCACCACGTAAAGCCTGGAAACGGCTAACACCCGGGCTGCTTCGTACTGGCAGCACCGGCCGTACCGTGCGTGCTTTTTAATCCTCCGTTAGTCCGCAGGGCGCGTCCACAGCGTGGTGTGGTCATGCCTGCAGAGGTGGAGGGGAGAGGCTTTGGCTCCAGGTCAGGGAAGCAAGGAAACCTGCTCAGCCTTCAGAGCAGAAGTCCGTCACTTCAGATATTGTGCCCCTGGAAAACCCTTAAGCGGCAAATTATTCTACCTAACCCCATTTTAAATATATATATATATATTTGTGTATATTTACATGCAGACCTATGTAGCTGCAGATGCGTACCTACTTCTGCCCTTAGAGATGGGATGCTCTGAGCTGCCTTTGACAGGGCCCACAGGGTGGGGAAGAGACATCTCTCCCATGCCCTGCCATCTGATTGAATCACAAGCGACGCACAAATGACACTTAATACGTGATTGCGGGCGGGGAGAAGAGTCTTAAGGTTGCCTTTGGCTTCTATGCAGAAGTATGAAGTATGGTCCTTTGAAAAATAAGTAAGTTGGCAGAAAACTATTTTCCTCAGCATAGTATCTGTGTGATCTGCCTTTGGTATTTAACCACAAATACGTGTTTCCCTGACACACAAAGTACATCTGTTTTAAAATAAATAAATAAAACCAGACAAATTAGGTTACCAGTCAAGTCATCAAATCAGCAGTGCTATATTCAGAGAACATAGCATTGTGCCTCACAAATTATCTCCCAATCCCACCTGCTCTCAGATCTTTATAGCCTGGCTATCTGCTCTGCTATGATTGCTCGATAGAAAATAAACAGATGGGGCTGAGAAAAATCCAAACGAATAAATGGGGTAGAAACTGCCTCAAGCCTTTTGAACAGCATCAGGACAGCTTTTCTCTTTTCAAGGATTTTTCTTCCCCCATTTGAAAAACAAACCTGCTGGAACACAAGATGTGATTTGGTTTAATTTTCAACTACACAAAAACACACACACGCACACCAATGTGGTTTAGGTGCTTTTGGGCAGAGAGAAACTCTGCTTGCTTTCGTGGGCTTTGCTGCTGTTTTTAATCTGGTAATTGCCTGATCAATATTGCTATTTGAAACTTATATGAAAATGTGTGAGACTTTCTAACGGCAGAGAATATATAGATTTCTTTGCTGTGCTGCAGGACTTCAGCAGCAGTAATTTCAGTAATTAGGCTGCTTTTCAAATAAAGGCCAGTTCCATGGATACATGACTAAGATAAATTATACCCTGGATAAGCTTATATTTTCCTGCATGTGCTTGCCCTTTCTGTGTTCATGACCATGGAAGGAAAGCCTGAGTAAACATCTTTTCTTTTCCTCCTCACACCCCATGATACACCTGTGTACTGGCTTCAGCAGGAGTGCTCTTCGCCTGTCCTTAGCACTGGATATCCTGCATCAGAGGTGACCTTACCTTTGTCCTTTAGGAATTATTCTTTTCATGTTGATCTTTTGTCACTTGTAGATTAGTTTACGGAACGAAATGAGGAAAAAACCAGAGGAAAAATCATGATTTTCCAGTGAATGTAATCCAGGCTTCAGACCAAAACGCAGGATGTTAAAAAAGCAAGCAAGACCAGGAAAAGAATGCTCTGGATTTATTTTGGCCTTTTCAGTTATTTTAGATCATCTTATTTAAAGCTTATTCTAACAATTTCTTGCCAATGTCAAGAAGGAGAATACAAAAAAATGAAGCAATCATTTATGATATCATTATGTGGATATCTCGAAACAGCACCATCTTTGCTAGAGATATGCAGCCCATCAGCAGGAATTTGAACAGAGAAGTTGAATATTTTTATTTTTGCAGGCTCGGGTGTCAGCAGAGCCAATGCCATTGAATTGAGGCTTCTCAATGCTGTGCCTGAACTTAGGCAACAAGGCATGGTTCCCATCACACTAAGCATGGAATTTGCCCCCGGATCAGCTCTCCTCTCCATGATGGCCATGAGGAGAGGCAGGCAGGAAGCTGGGCATTGAACTGGAATTTTACCTGCTGGAGTCTGACTTTAATCTGGCTGCTCATCAAGAAAACCACCGAGATCTTGACTGTTGTGGGGGATGAGTCAGAGTGAAAGTCATTGCGCTGGTACCAGGGTAGTCGCTGTGCTTCTCTTGTGTACAAAGGACGTGTTCCATCCTACGGACATAAAACTTCGCTGGAATGGTTACTGAAAGGAGATTTGCCCGTCGGGAAAAAATTGGGTTGTCTGACATAGGTGTTTCCATGGAGGCCTGGTGCCATCATAGCAAAGGATGGAGAGAGCTGAAGGTCAGACTGGAAATTCGGTGCCTCAGTCCTCCGTGTGGGAGGGCATCTCTGGACTCAGGTGGGTGAAAGTGAGGAGCGGTTGGTTTGCTAGCCAAAATGCGCCCAGAAGAAAATCCATTTTAATATTGAGTACCTTCCTCAAGGTTTGCCTGATGAGAAGAGTTAAAGAAAAGAAACAGCAGGAAGACATTGGGAGAGAGGTGAGCTTCGGTCAGCAACACTGGCATCTCAGGAGCCATAACGAAGATGTCTGCTGGCACCAGCTGGCCCCACATTTAGGAGTATGTTTTTGCATCATCAAGTCCTGATTTGTCAAACTTTTGCACAGAGACACCCCAGGAGCTAGCTCAGCTGCTGGGAAAGGCCGCGCTGGGGCCACGATGGAAGCTGGAACCAAACCTGGCACACACAGAGTGTGCAGTTTTTTCTGCGTGAGACAGAAGAGGAGCTGTGATACAGTCCTGGGGCTGCAGGGAAGTTGTGCTCACACAGAGACGTTTGGCTACATCTGCTCTGTGACGCTGCTTGCAAGCTAAGTCTAATGCAACTGAAATACCGGCATGCAAATAAACCTCCAAACCTCTAACGCTTGTCACCGAGGAGACAAATTGTCATCATAAACAGTCATCTTTCACTGTGAAAGTTTAAGTCAAAAATCATGGGGATGTTCACCTGGAGATTTAGTTGAATATTCAGCGGCAATCAGAGCCGGTGACAAAATCCAGACCCAGATCTGCCTGGAGAGGCTTTTCCTGGCAATACAGCAAAGCCCAGACCCACCGGCGAGCTCCCCTACGCCACAGCAGCACGCACAGGCTCCTCTCTGTCCTTACTGCTACTTTTCATTTAGTTTCACACGTTTCTATCCCTTCTGCAGGACAAAATAATGGAGCGTAACATTGCATACAGCAAGACGTTAACTACCCCTGTAAGAAAGGTCTTACCTTTACGTATTCTGTAAGTAATTTGTGTCGACAGGACCAAGTCTGATGGCTCCCAGCGGCTCACGACTTTGGAAAATGGTCTCCCTCACCCTTCCGCGCTCATGTTCAAAATCAAACTCTCTGCTGTTGGGATGCTTGTTTGCATCTGCTGAATTTAAACTTGATGGATGGACCTAGAGAGGGCAGAGCTGTGGGGCTGAAGGTGAGGAAGGTCATGTCTCCCTGCTGTCCCACCGACAAATTACCAGCTCCTGGCTGGGCAGAGGGAAACACCGTTCCAGTGCTTGGAGAGCCCATGGTCCCTCCTGCCTGTCCCAAAGATTTAAGTAGCTAAGGCAGCTGAATTTTTAAGTTCAATTTGTTTCAATTTTCGTGTGCATTTTTTTTTCCCCGCGGTAAATATAATTTAGCACAAACCACAAAAAGCCTTGACATAATGACTCATGGACTTTGTTTTTCCAAATCCATTTCCTGCATATGTTGGTGGTCCTTGCTGCTTTGTATTTTCCATAAAATATCCAATCTCAGTGAAAGAAGACAGTGTTTCACAAGGGTGTCTGACCACGGTGTATGACAAGAGGTACAGTACGAGTGAATACAGCACCTGTACTGTGCTGCGTAAGGGTCCCAATATAATTAGCCACAGCTCCCAAAGCCCCATTAATTTCAAAATATGCCAAATATTTACTGTTATTATCTGATTTTTTTTTTCTTTTTTAACCCCATGACTTTATGGAATGAGTGTGTTCAAAATAGACACCAAGAAAATGGGTAAAAGCTAAAAGTGACAAATTATGTTGCTCCCTTTCAACTTTAAAGCGTTTGAATCAGAAGCTGCCACACAGCTCTATTCAAGGTCCATATGTTTTTTTGATAGGAAACGTGTTTTGATTCAGGAATTATTTCTAGGGTTCATTAACATGTAAATTGCTCCATGAGGAAATCTAAAGGAGATTGAGTCCAAAGATATGTAAATATTCAAATGTAATTGGGGTTCAAGCCCTACATCTCTATTTCTGCTTGAATAGTTCAAACAAACAGAGGGGAAGGGGTTTCCATCCTTCTCCCTGAAATCCAGCAAAATTTCTTGTCACATGATTTGCCTCCAAAAGCAGTCCTGAAGCATGAAGTTCAATAAATAATTATAAATTAGAAGAGTTAGAAGATTCCAAGAGCAGGGAAAGCGTGGGCACCTGGAGTTGGTGTGCACACTCGGGCGCAGAACCTTCCTCATCGTCTGAGCAATTCTTTGTGCTCTGCTGAGTACAGCTGCGCGTACGGCGGCGCTTTGCACTAGCCTGTTAAAGATCCATTCGCTGGTGCAAATAGAAAATGTTATCTTCTTAGAAAATATTATGTTTCCTATTACTTCTGATAGATCTCCCGCGGAATTCTTTTACAGTTAAATATAAATCACATATGGAAGAATGAAATCTGTTCTTGTAAACACAGCATATGCACAAGGAGTAAATCACGGAGATGCAGTCGTGCTATTGTCATAATGTGTCTCCTACCTGAAGCAGAGTGAGGAGGGATAAATAATCCTCTGGCTACAACTGCACCTGTGTGATGTCATGCTGCATGTCACTGGCAACTGACAGCTCAGAGAAAAGCAGCTACTGGGGAATATTTAATGAAAAGTAAAGTGGTTGTCTGGGGAGCTCCTACTGCACTGTGTTAACGCACACAAACATGCTGGGCCAAGGCAGCTGTCGGAATATCCCTGAAGACCAGGCTCAAGGTGTGAAAATCAAGACGTACTTTGGATGTGCTCATGCCCAAGTGTCTACTGCAGTTGAGGGAACAATTTACGACACTCGTTCCCTTACTCTGCCCACCCACCTCCATAGAGCAAGCCAGCATGTGGCCCTGGCCTGGGCCCCCAAGCACTCCCCGCTTTCCGTCATTCCTCATGGAGCCCCTTGCCCTGGAGCTGGGGCGGAGGGAGCCCTCGTGGGCCCCCTTGCACTGCAGCAGCAGCAGCAGAGCGCGGTTGGCTTCAGGAACCAGGCATCGGTTCTTGCATCCCCCCCCATCTGCCAGCCTAATCTTTGCAAATTATTTAAGCTACTTGGGTTCAATTCCCCATCTGTAAACTGGGCATAATTACTCCTTGCCTGTATGTAAAGGAGGAAAATAGTCTATTCATGATTGGGGTGTATTTGGACACTTTCACGCCAGTAGAAATGACTTGGTTGAAAATGTATCTCTTCCCACATTGCTTAGCCGACTTCTGGATGCGCAAACTGAGGCAGTGGTACCCGAGTGCTGACGCACAGGAACTCACCGTCTGCCTACAGCCTGTTCGTAGGGCCAGCGGCAGCACGGACTGACGGCTGTATGCAGCACATGCCGTTCTCACTTCATGGAAATCTGCTCCAGATTGCTGTAACAAAGTGATACATCCTTTGTTTGGTAGTTTCCAAATTCTTTTCAGCTATTTCCAGACTTTCTGTTTCCATAATTTACCGTTATTAACATATGATGAATCCAGTGTTGTAAGGATAAATCCATGCACACCAAATTCTAGGTGTTTCATTCTGTACAGCATTGGTTTTCAGTGCCGCCACTTTTATAATACAAAAGGTATTTGAGTAATTATAAAACATACATTAGTATAATGACAGGTCCTGCTTATAGTGGGGATACTTTTGAGAAACACTTTCAATAATCACTTCTCTTTTTATGCAGTGCTTTCCCCAGGAATATTTTATTAGTCTAATTAGGGTGGGCAGTGAAAAGATCGCCTTCAATTCATTCTAGAAATATGAAAGATCAGCAGAGAAGATTGTTGTTTGAACTCCCCCATCACCTGAGCTTTCCAAATGAGCACACCCTTCCTCCCCAAAAGTGTGTGTACGGCCAAATCAACACTTCAGTGGGCAGCTGAGACAAAGCAGAGTTGTGCTGGGTGAATAACCTGCTCTCTAAAAGCATATATCTAGCGTGAAAGTAAAAGACAGTATTGTAACACTTCCTCTGTCGTCTTGACGGTGGGGGAATAAGTTATACAGGTGCAACGGTGACAGGCCGCTGTCAGGCACTGTAGCTGGTACTCTGATGAAACTATTGCACGTCTGTCCACGCGATGTTACAAACCCTCCTGTTCAGCCAAGGTCACACAGACCTTTGGTTATTTGCTGAGTAAGTGCTGGTCAAGCAAATTAAAGGATAAATAAATGTACCCCATTTATCTTGAAGTTCTGCACTTTCCCTACCTGAGCTTTGCAGTTCTGGTCACACCTTCAAGAAGGATGAATTCCCACTGAAGCAGGTGCAGAGGAGGGATGCTTGGGAGATGCGGGCACTAGATGACAGACCCTGCAAGAGGAAGCTGAGAGAGCAAAGTGTGGTTGGGTAATGAATCATAGAATCGTTTAGGTTGGAATAGACCTTTAAGATCATCCAGTCCAACCATTAACCCACACTACCAAGTCCATCACTAAACCAGAAGCAAAGGTTGGCTGGGCACAGGTGGGAAGGGGTATGGCTGCTTTCTCTAAACACCCCAGAGAGTAGATGTTGTTAGGCCAGAGTATTATACAGGTGCATAAAAACATGCGTATGGACTGGTCAGCAATGAAATCAGGCTGGAACTTAGAAGGCATCTAAGCATTGTAGGAATAAGGTTTTGGTACAATCTTTCAATCAGAAGAGGAGGCACGATGAGATTCAACTGGTTTCTGGATGGGGTCGGATGCATTGAGGAAAACCATGGCATGATGCGGTAACCATGGCATGATGCGGTTACCGCGGCAGTCAGAGCCAACCGAGATGCAGGAGGTGCAGGTTCAACAGCGTGGCCGTGCACCTTTTTTCCCCAAAAGCCCAAGAGCAAGCACAGGAAGGGAGAGCCACGCAGGGATGAACTGGTCTCTCCATTATTCAGAAAGTTCTTATGAATTTTGTTACTAGTTGTTCATAGGCACATTAAAAAACATATAACTTGATGGGAAGGCTATTCTTAAAGTAAGGTCTCCCTCTCAAAAGACCAGCCTAAAGTGTCATTCTTTATTGAACTCCCTGTACTACGAAATAGTGTGCCTATGACAATGCACACAATGTTTTAAGCCCTCAGGGCTACATGAGGAGAACACCTGAATTAAAAAAGGATAATGAAGTCTGAAATAGTAAACGTGCTAGCAGCTACTTTTTAATGGCAGCTAATTTGGATTGCATTGTTTGGGCTATAGTCTCAGGCTGTAACTCAACTGACTTCAGCAGAACCACACCGGTAGCTAACTTTGTGTCAGCCCTCAAGAGCTACATATTGCCATTATTCTATTAATCACCAACAATATGTAGAATTTAATCAAAGGAGCCATTTGTTTTCTTTATTTGAGTTTCGGGAGCAAGGCTTCTGAGGATGATGAGAATTGTTACTCATAGCATATGTTTTTCTGTTAAAATCTGAATTGGGCAAATTTCATTAGAGTATTGTTACAGTATTAATGTCAATCAAGTTTCTACTTAGACCAGATCAAATTGCCATTTTTATGGTTTTATAAGGAAACCCGGTAAAATTCACTAATTTGTTGGAAATTCTTAAGGAGACCATGAGGACAGGAGCAAAAAAAAATCAGCATAAAATGTAAGGGAGAATCAAAACAAAAGCTTAGCTATATGTCTTTGATATGTTGACAGTTCCCATAGCTCAAGGTAACCTTTCTCAGTAACACTCCAGGGTTTCCCTTTATTACTGTCTTTTTTAATAGAAGACCAGTATTACCCTTCTAGCACGTTCTTCTGGTGAGCAAAAATGCAAAGAGCAGAAGAAAGCAAGCCATATAATGAGCCAAGGAAAGACAAGCAGTAATAGCCAGACCCCCCCCACCAAGACGAAAGAGGTGACAGTGGTGACAAGTCCTCCCCACGTGCTGGGGCTGGAAGTGGTGTAGCAGGGCCACGTTCTGCTGGGCGCAACGCCCATGTCAGCTCAGGTTCTTCTGCAGTAGTTTTAAACAGAAAAGGAGAACACACCAAACTCGGATAGAGCCTCAGAAACAATTACACAGTTCCTGTTATCATATACTTATGCTGCATGTTTAGTTCTGAAAAAAATACGAGCACTGCATAAGCATTTAGTATAAATGTAGTTATTCAGGTAGAGTTTCCGAGACAGATGATGGATAGGAAGAGATCTGTTGACTGCTCTTTCCAAGCCGTTGTATTATCTGGTTGTGTAAATGATTACTATGGAGATTCTTAGTCTGCCATTTTGTTGTTTTAGTCTCTGTATTTCCATCACCTGACCTTAAAACTGAATCAATATTTTATGCTCAAAAATGTACATGTTAATACATTCTTGATACCCAAACAAGCAACTTGGAAGGCCTACAGGATGTAATTTGATGGTTGCCCATATCACAAACTAAATAACAAGCAATACCACCAAGAGAAGGTTCAAGGACTAGTACCAGACTTGGAACAACGCTGTGTGTCCTCTGTTGACCAGGTGATTTATATACCAGCTTTCTAGACTCTTTGCACACTACAGCATGCCTATGATTGTTCTGATTTTTAGCAGTTTTATTTGTACAGCCAAAACTTTGGACATATTTTTAGGAAACATTTTGAAGACAGATTGAGGAACTTGTAAATGCTGTAAGTATAATAAACTGTTCTCAACCCAGACAGGTAGTCTGAACACATTTGACTTTTGACAAAGATATATTAGTTTCTTTGATTTTAGTAGGCACCCCCCCGCCCCAGCTGGGGTTGTTCCAGTGCAGAGCAAAACCAGGTCTTGAAATGTTTGCCAAAACAGAAGCATTGCTAGCTGAACAGTAGAATAGGTCTTGTTTTGCCTGCTCTGACTTTGTAAGGCTTGGACGTACTTACACAGCTACAGACTGACGGAGGGGTCACCTTGGAAAGCTATGCTTGCTTGATCTTTGAGTTTTGGTTTTGTGCTATCTCTGGATTGTTGTTTTTTAATAAAGTCAAAAAGACAGATAGATGTCAACAAGCAAAACAGCAGCAGCTGAAAGGAAAAATATCCTCTCCCACATTTTGAGTGATGACTTTTTTACAATAGGAATCCATATGCCAATGCCAATCCAGGTAAACTGCATTTGGAAAGCGTTGTTCCTAGAGCGTCTTAGTGTACTGGCACACTGCATCACAGATACAAATAATCCCAGACTCAATAGTCTCACTTGCAGTAATGGGAAAATTTGCTGTGTTCACTGACCCTCAGAATTTCTCATTTCTTGCTGATAGTGTGACAGTGGAAAGAGGGTTCAATGAGCTGACGTATAGAAGTTGGAAAGGTATCAGTTCAGGACCCTAAAAGGTGTCTTAGGAAACATAAAATAAATAGAAAATAATTCCCAAAGGAGTACAGCCATCCCATTTAGTTTATATCATTTTTCCTTACTCCTGTATGCTCTGTTAAAAACATAAAGCAGAGCTAACGTATGTTGAGAGATGCTGCCTATTTATAAAGTAAACACTAACAACAAGCAGAAAACAAAAGATAAACGAAGAACATGTTTTGCACACTAATCAAGTTGTCTTAACTCAGAAAATAGTGACTATATGATGGTGTTAGGTTTTTAAAAGTACAACCAAGGCTTCAATTTTTCCACCTAATTTTAAATATCTCCACATGACCATTGTTCTGGACACATCTTGGAAGGAGACCTCGTCGCAGCTTTTAATGTTGGTATTTCAACTGGAAAACAAGACTCCCATCAAAAAAGATAAGAGTTCCTCCATCAGAGAAGGCATTAGTGTCGGTTTCCATAAAATCTAGTTTAAGCTTGAAATAAGTCTTTGATTAACAAAATAAAGTGAAAGACGTTCGTGCGTATTGTTGATGATACTATAAGTTGGTCTATAGATTTAGACAAGCTTGTGCAAAACACTCATTCGTGAAGGTCATCCAAGGCTCAGATGATGTGTCAGGAAGGTTAGACATGAAAAGTTTTCTTCATCTGCTTTCTTCGCTCCAATTACAAATATCAGCAATGTTGGAATTCACTTTTGGCTGCATGGGACTTTGCTCGCTTTCCACTACCTAGCCAGTATGTCATGAAGCTTCATATACAGTATATGTCATCAAAAATGAAAACCCCCAAAATACAGAAATGGCTCAGGTGCTTATTTCAGCAAGATATCCTTCTTCTTATACAGCTTTCAGTAAAAATATTACAGATAGTAGTTTAAATTCCACTGCTATTTAGAGTGTGCGCTGGGCAAAATGTCAGAAAAGATCCAAGCTGTTATGATCTGATTGTGAATATCAGACTATAAAAGTTGGTAGATATGAGAGTGTGACATAGTTTTCTTATTTTATTTTGCTTTAGATGAGATGGCTTCACTTTCACTTGTGGGAGGTTATTGTCGAGGCACAACAGCAGAGATTCAAGACTGGGTGAAATAAGACTTTTCAGAGGATTACTCTTCCTTATGTACTCCTAGGGAATACACGGGGGAAGTATGAATGGAGATGACCCAGATCAGCCTTGCTGACCTCCCCTCTATTAGCAGAGAGACAGCGAGCGGTGTTTGGCACACGAGCTCTGCAGACACTTAGATGCAAGGACTGAATCCCAGCCTTGCTGCCGCCACCACTTCCCACTTTTCTTGGTCTTGGCAGGGAGCTGCAGGCAGCAGCAGCCGGCGGGGCACCCTCCTCTCTCACAGCCCCTGTCCTGCTTTGCTGGGAGAAGATGATTCCTCCAGGGAGTGGGTTCTGTGATTGCCGTCACGTGTGGGCTGCATCTCCCCCTCTGCGGATTTAATTTTGCAGTGCGGTACTGTGCTAGCTGAGAAACGCTCCCTCTCTACCCGACTTGCCTGCAGTGCAATGCATTGTAATCTGCTGCGGGCACCCGGAGATGAAACCGCAGCACGGCACACCGCTTAGCCTGGGACAGCCCTCCTAGCCCACCGCAGCAGGAGTATCTCCCAGCAAGTGCGAGCACATTAAAAAGATGCACTTCCAACACTAAAATCGCCGCAGGCTCAAAATGTGGCAGTGGAAGTGAAAGTGTGTAATATGTTAGCAAGCAGTGTTACTTTTTTCCAGCCCCTCCTGCCCTGCTCTGTTTTATAAACCCGTGCTGCTTAAAAAGACCAGGGTGAGTGCGTGTGTCTGCACGCGTGCACACAGCTGCCCTGTCTTAACTAGAGCATAGCTGATGGTTGACTGGGACTGTACTAATTGACTTCTTTTCCAGAAAGGAACTTGCTTCCATTTAAAAAATACTTGTTTTACTTTATTCCTTCTACTATTTACCACCCACAAGTGTTCAGCGGTGTACATAGTACATAACAAAGTAGGAACAGAGCATTTCTGCTCTGAGGAGCTGGTACCGTTTAGTTGCTACATAAAGCACATGAGACAAGTAGTGCACGGTATGCCTGTCAGTGATGGGGTAAGGGCCTAATGCTCAAATGAGGTATCTTTGTGTTTTAAACCAAAAAATAATTATTCTAATAAGCTACCATTCTCAAGTACTGGGCCTAAGTGTTGCTGTGTCATGATGCATTGCTTAAAAATTTCTGCTGATGAGACAATGTGGTCTTGGGTGTTTAGGGGTGCGAAGTAGTTTTATAGGGGTCTTAGTAGATACTGTCTAAAGCGATACTATTACCTATCCTCACAGCTCCTCTGAGGGGAAATAACAGTATTTATGATTCAACTAATTCAAAGGAAAACAAAACCAACAAAAATACGAAAAATTTCTCTGCCAAGAGTCAAGCTTGGAGGCATTTCACTCTATCAGCTTCACAGCCTAAAGCTCGAAGTAGGACAAAAATAGTACATGGTCCTTCATTGGCTTTTTGACTGGAGATAAATTATTTCCATAGAATGTAATACGTGTTTTTTTACTCATTGGTGGTCTCTGTCTCTCTCCTCATGAAATGGAGCCTCTGTGATGTGCTTACAGCAAAGGCGCATTATCGAAGTGCCCATGTAAGTGGTAGTTGGGAATGAGCGTAAACAGGTTTTGACACAGATTTCCAACAGACTAACATAGAGGAATAAAAAGGGAGGGGAGAAAGGGAGGAAGGAAAGTCAGGCTGATATGATAGCCTTAACCGAGCCATAATTGCCTGTAAAATCAAAAGGGAGTTGACTTTAAATAAGAATGTGATGAATATTGCCAAAGCATTAAACAACGTCCAGCCACTTGCCTTGTCTGCCACCTCCATGAATGTGCTTACATGCACACGTGCTACATGTAACGCCTGTCAGATGAGTGTTGCATGGGGTCTATCTGAGACTTTTAGAAAGCTCAGGAGGATGGGGTTGTGCAACAAAAAGAAAAATTATCCCTGTGTCAAATAGCACTGAATTAACATTCATGTATAATTTTTACCTCTACTTGATTCTTTTACTTGATGGTAGCAAATTCAACATTACTGAATTTATCCACACTAATACCATGGAGTAGCAAATGATAATTTCTAAAAAGAACCATTATTGCAGTGTGGGCTACCTAAGCAGTTCGGTGCCTGTGTGTAACACCGAATTAAGCCTGTTCAGATGACCCAAACACATGCAGGAGGCTAGTGCTGGCAAATGGGTCAGTAACCGAATCCTTCAGCCTCACACTGTTGACTGCATGGCACACGGCAAGCCAAGCCATTCTGCAGCTACAGTTACGCTTCCAGCAAGAAAGAAAGGCAACCTGCAAACACCTGGTAAAGAACAACCACAGTAAGACAGCAGCTAATTGCTGAACATTTTTCAGATCTAAAAATAATCCAGAAAGCAAGACAGGAGAGAGACAAACCACACACAGCTAAACAGAGCGCACAACAAAGTAACTTGCAGCAGGCATCAAACATTTCTACATAGTTAAATCAGCTGGATCACTCCACAGGACAGAAAAGACTATGATCCTTTGTTCTTACAGGCTTCTTTTGCTCTTTCTTTCTCTTTATTTATCATCTGTAATTTCAAATAAAGACAAGGAAGCAGGTAGCCCCAAAGCAGTAAAGGACACATATTCTTCACCCTTATTGCCTTCAGGACATCACACAGGGATCAATTTTAACTGTCATATTGAGTCAGATGTCAAGATGTGCATGTTTGAGAAGGGGAAAGCTCCTTTCTGATAAGGATGGCTTGGATCAGCTCTTTTATGCCACCTTTTGTCTTCCTGCAGAGGTTATACTGAAGGTGGAGTAAACAGGTATCAGTGCCCCACTTTGCTCAGGCAGGCTCTAACTGGTGTAAAACCCAGTGAGGGCCCTTTCCAGTGGGACTGTTTAAGCACTCAGTCCCACAGGCACCAAGTCTCTGAATCAGAAAGTTTATGACCAGTACCTTGATAATGTCCTTTTTCTTTGCTGGGAGGAGCTGGCCCTGGAAAGTGCAGCTCAAGCCCTGGCACACCCCCAGAAACTTCAGCCCTCGTGGGGAATGCTTCGCAGAAAGCTCGTGGCATCCCGGGTTTGGCGTCCCCTGTGCACTTCTCAAACGATCGTCTGAGCAGGCACGTAAGCATTTCGAGGACAGTTTTGGCAGATAATGACTCTGATGGAAAAGCCATCAGGTTAGCACTCAGGGATGCTGACTCCTTTGGGAAGAAGAAATGTTCACAGGGGACTGGTGGGCAAATCAACACCAGTTCCCGTTTTACAATTAAACAGCCAACCTTTGACGAGATGTTTCCCCAGAGATCCTTTTGCTGGCTCATCGCATCCTTGCATCAGCTCCTCTCCGACCCAGCTCTCAGGCAGCGCCCGTACCTCCGGGAAAGGCACTATTCACACCAACCCTTCGGCATGTGTTTGCCTCCCGGTGCACTGCCAGGAATCAGCACAGCTTCTGGGACGCGTGGTTGGGCTGTTTTTCTCCACATGGAGATGAAGGTCTGTTGTCAGCCTCTGAGGTGGGACAGAAAGGATCAGCGATGCCAACTTCTGATAGTGAATGAGAAAGGAAGAGGTATTTCCTTGAATACCTCAATACGTTGGCTTGATGATCATAAGCTTTCCTCTCTTTTAAGCTTAGGTCCACAATGGTATCTACCTCCACCGGTCCTTGGATATAGGCCTCTTCTCACACCTCAGCAGGAATTCATGTGTAGGGATGACTGATTTACAGTTTACTTCAGAAAAACTTGGGCTGTGTACAATAAGCATCAATCAAACCATTCCCATTTTGAGTTTCCTCATACCACTCTAGTGTTAGCAGCTCCCTATTGTCAAATCTAGCAGAATGCTGCCATTCCCTGCTTTCATGTCTCAGGTACGTAATATGGCTTCTTTCTACCCTGGTAGATCTGATGAAAGCCTATTTTTATTTGCCACGAGCATTCTTAAAGGGGAAAAAAACATTGTTAAAAGAATACAGTGCAGGTATTTAAAGAAGCAGCTTCTGACTGCTGCTCCTTTCTCCTCTTGACGTGAAGATGAACTTCCTCTGGTAGCTGACTCATTGCCCTGGGCTATCGCTCTAATTTCTTTGACTTCTGATGAGCAGATGCTCTAAATCTGTCAATATGAAGCACAAAAGGATCTTATTAATGGTCCAACTACTATGTTTTTCATGGGTAGTGCTATCAATCTTACCTTGTACATGTGCATTATTGCTAGCAATTGTTTACATATGCTGTAGCTCCCACTCAGTGCTTTATACTGCCTCACTTCGTACTGCTGCCTCATATACAGTGGTCTTTATGCTACATATATCACATTTATATAGCTTGAGTGAGCTTGAGGCTCGCTTTCTTTGTAAGGTACCAAGCTCTAAGGTACTTTTCTGTTTTCCGTAGTATACTGGTGTGCCTTGAATTATTCACTCAATTTCTGAGAAGCAGCATTAAGAATGTAATCTTCTGTTCATAAATCCATTGGAAGACTCTTAATAATGTAAGCCTTAGTGGAACATCCCAGCATTGCAAAGGAAGGAGTAAGCATTTCCTTAGGGTTTCAGATGGTTCACTTGCCTTTCCTTTGACAGAGCCAAATCCATTCTTTAGGAGGAAAAAAAACCCAAAACACTTAGCTTTTGAAAGATTTCAACCATTCTTTTTCTTCTGTTTCCTTGTAATGAGTGATCAGCTGCTCTGTCACCACAGGAAAGTCCATAAAGCTTGCAGAATACACAAAAGCTGAATTCAGGACCATTTGCATTCATCAGTTAACATTAATGCACTCCCTGATCTTGCTGCTGAGGTTTTGCTTCTATGGGCTTCTTTCTCCTGAAGACAGAGGCATCCTGGAAGCCTTCATTTCAGTAGCAAAACATCACCTTGTAAATACTCAGCTCAGGTGCAATCAACCACACCAAAAACTTGCATTCATCTCCAGAAGTGAGAATTCTTGGAAATGCTTGCACTGTCTACTACAGAAATGGTGGCACTGGCACCTTTGGGGCTGAAGCCCCCGTAGCCCACACGAGCATGATGATCCTGAGCTCCCAGGGCATGACTGAGGCTGTGCGTAGGTTTGGTGAGCTCTCTGCACAGGTCTGGTTTTTGAAGTGAAGATCTAAGCAGGGCATTTAAAATGTCTGGATTATTCTTCTTTGTCACTTCCAGTGAAGAGCAGGAACAAGTGGGATCTGCGTCTTCTGGGGAAGAAATGGCATCTCTGAGTGCGGGCATCTGGAGCAGCACGTAAGCTGATAGGAGACCATGAGAGGTGGCAGCAGCATCTGTAACTCCAAACAGAGTCTTGTTCCTGAGGCCTTGAGGAGGGAAGAGGAAGATTCAGCTGCTGGTTTTTCCTCTGCATAGGACAAAGCACTTCATGTCTTTGGATCTCTGCTTTTTTACACCAACTTTTACATGTTACTTCTAGTTAGATAGTAAACTTCTTGTGGGACAGCACAGGAGTTGATTTTTATGAGATCTGTGGTTACTGAACAACTTACTTCCGCACCTACGCACAAAATATATGTCAACATTTCTACCCACCATCAGGCAACTGCAGCAGAAGATGCTAATACTATGTTCCAATTTGGGTTTATACAGCAGCTCCACAACCGTTCCTTTTAATGTAGTCCCAAAAGTGATTATCGGTTCTCACAAGTGAAGTATCTGCAGTGGTATGTGTAAGTTTGGGAGATACGGATATGCGGATTAGCAAAATCAAGCAACACATCGCTTAGCACCCGTTGAATGTCTCACGGACTTGGTGGTACAGCATTTTGAACCCTCTACAACATTTTTACACTGATTTGACTTTTTTCTAGCTTCATCATATATGTAAAATACCTCCTGTGATTACTTAAATATCATAAATACATTCGGGGCAAAGCTGTTTGGTTTTGTTTTCTCCCACAGGATGTATCCAATTCAGGATATTATTTTCAGATAATGACTTAAAAGGGAATATTCGTGTTCACATACCGCTAACATGACTTCCATAATAATATGATCCCTTTTAGGAAATTATGTATGCAGAAACTGTGTGTCGGTAACTGCTGTACAAAGCTAAAATTCAAAAGTGACAGTTAATAACTTATCTGTCGAATGTACCCAACTGTCCTCGGGAAAAAATAATTGTTTCAATTAAAAAAAAGAGTCAGCTTTGTTTTTATTCTTCTAACAGCTCTAAAAGTATTTGTCTTTATTATTGGCAGGCTACTACTCTTCAAATAAAACTGTACCCTATCATTACTGGAATAAAGTTTATCTGCTACTCATAAGCTGCAGAGAGATGTTTTCCCTTACTCTTTTTTCCCCCTCTCTGCTGTTTTTAATGGCCTCTATAGAAATCTTTCAAATAAAAATTTGTATTACTTTCTTTTTCCTGGGCACAAATATATTTTTCCCTGTATTTCTGTGCTGAAATTAATATAGTTCTATTTTTGTCCTTCCTTATCTGTACATTAACAATAGACCACGTCTTGCTCACAATTGTCTCCGTGGCTCCCATTCTACGGAAAGCCTTAAAGGCCTTCCCATTCTCATTACTGAGAAGAGTGGTTCATGGTTTGAAGGGGTTTTAGTTAGCTACCTACGACTTCAATCCTGTATCTCTAAATCAGTGAAAACTCCGTGGGTGGCTTGTATGAGGACCACATCAGGCCCATGACGCTGCTCTGAAATCAGAGGCTCTGCTGGTGAAAGGAGGCAGGTCTGCATGTGTCTGTGGGAGACACATGTCAAAAGCTGAAGTGTCACTACAAAAGTATTCGTTATGGCTTCTGCATTTGGTAGTATTAATTCAACTTGTACGTTGCAGAAAGTTTCCTCTTGGCAGTTATTCACAAGAGTTGCTACACTCATCGGTGTAATTATGATGCCGATGGCGATCAGATTCATGCCTAGGATGTTCGATGACACAGAAGTACTGAACATCCCGCTTTAGGACGTCCAGCTGCTCTGGGTCCTAGAGGAAGGAGGCATTTCTTGCTCCTTTCCCTGGAATAAGTCATGACAACCATGATTTGAGGCAAGATGTTAGATAAGACAGACCATGTTTGATTTGATAATTCTTGTCCTATGATATTAACTAAGTGCCTTGAGTTGACTTTTCCCTGGATACTGGAATTTTATCTGGCTTGGAGAGCCTGTCTCCACAGGGACAAAAAGCTGTCACTGTTCCCCTCACACAGCTGGGCTCATGGAGGATCATGCAGAGGTACGCTGGAACCAGTGGGGCTTCACATGGCTGGAGGACTTCACTGGGGAAGCTTAAAGTGCAGATTCATAGAATCATGGAATCATAGAATCATTTAGGTTGGAAAAGACCTTTAAGATCATCCAGTCCAACCATTAACCCACACTACCAAGTCTACTCTAAGCCAATCAAGAGTGGACTAGACTAAACCATGTCCCCAAGTGCCACCTCTGCCCGTTTTTTGAACGCTTCCGGGGATGGGGACTCCCCCACCTCTCTGGGCAGCCTGTTCCAATGCTTGACCACCCTTTCCGGGAAGAAATTTTTCCTAATTTCCAACCTAAACCTCCCCTGGCGCAGCTTAAGCCCATTTCCTCTCGTCCTATCGCTGACTACATGGGAGAAGATTCATTCCCCGAGAGCCAAATACCAAAGTTTTCAGTAGAAAACACACAAGAGTGCCTGTAAGTCTCAGCCACCTTTGGAAGAAGAATCACAGCACCACGGTTGATGAGGCAACTGGTTGATGCTCCTCCTATAATCCGATCTTTTTGACCCACAACAGTCCACCCACGTTGTATTTTTCAACAAGGCCCCAGCTGTGCGCAGCTGGTGCACAAAGTTACCGTTCTCAAAAGTCCTAACTAACGGATCTGAGGATGCATTTGAGTTATCATCGCCAGCAGCCATCTTTGTTAGGTCTTTGAAAGGGAATGGGGAGGGCGTTATGCTGTATGTTTATCAGGTGATGGATGATTAATAGGTCTTCGCATACAATGAATGTGTATCTCTTCTTCACATGCTAATCACATGGCATTTATAAATGTCAGCACCTTATCGTGGCAACACACTCTGAATTTTGTGTGGTTTCAAAGGTATTTATTTTTAACATTTTTAACGCGCGTGTTATTAAGGTTGCATCATTTGAAACGTCTCTTTTGCAATGATTTAGAAATATGGTGAGTTTTTCTTTTAATTTCTGAAGTAATTAGATTATTGCATTTTAAATCCAGTCTAGAAAAACTCACTGCAGATAATGAAGTTTATATTAACATGTTTCTTTAAATACTAAAACGTAGCAGTGGGTGTCACCTTGGAATCTTAATCATGACAAAAATAATTTTTTATTATTAGACTGATAAGCTTCAGGGTTTTCCCGTTCTGCTTTTTTTAATGTTAAACTTCTTTGCTTTGTAACCTAAGGCCTTAATTTAGAGTTATACATTACCGTTTTATCATTTGAGAATTGCATCATTTTCATTAAAAAATCCTGAATTTCATGATTTGGTCATAAAAATGTGCTTTATTATCAAATGTCATTAGGAAGTGTGAGCCTTAAGGGATTTTTATAAAGGTTCAGGGAGGGTTTGGGTACAGAAAGTCCAATAAAAAACACAGAAAGATTCTGGACTCAGCTGCTACTTAAGCTGAGTTTTTTAAACTGCAGAAGACTTTCTTTTCCAGCTGTAATTTTTAGGTCCATTCCTGTGATCTTTGATTCAGGCAGAACTGCTGTTGTTTTCCAGAGACTTTACAGACCTAAAGAATTTGGAATTCAACTAAAGAAATTCAGACTCCTTTAGAAATCTGCACCTTGAAAGCTCTATTTTATCCTTGGACAGTGAAGTTGTTGAAACTAACATCTGAAGACTACTTGATGACGCTAAGTTTGTAGGCTTAGATCTTTGGTTCTCAACCATTCTGTTAGTGATAAATATCCACATTTTCAAAATGCTTCATTGAAACGGGTGCTAGCTGGCCTCTTTGGCAGGGACCTCACCAGAGTGGCCAAAGCTTGACTCAGTTTGGAGCAAACATAGCCGTGCAGCTCCAAGCAATGGTTTCTGAAGCAAGCACTGGGTCGTGCTGGCAAAACACCGAGGTTTTGCTTCAGTTCCTTCCTTGCTCCCTCCAAGGCCTCCAAGGCCATCCATCCACCACCTTTCCACAGCACTCAAATTGCTTCAGCTTTGTCTGAAAGATTTATTCTCCTACGTATCAACATCTGTGTTGTCACTTATCTGTGAACTTGGGGATATTTACAGATCACAAAGAATTCTCAACCAGCTGTTGATTATTCTTTTCTCATTTTATCTCCTTAAAAATGATGCATTTGATGCATTGTCTTAAAATGGAATTCGTACAATGTAAGGCTGGTGATGGTTAAAAAGGAAGGCAAATCTCCACAAAACTCCTTGTAGGCTGTATTGCTCCCTGTATCGCTGAGCTGTAAGTAGCTCTAGACACAGCCCCTCAAAGGACTTTGCGAATAGCCATCACCTTGTAAAGATGGTCTTGGTATTTTAATTAAAGGTCAGACGAAACTACAGTGTAAACTTGGAGATGTTTTGTAGCAGTTATTTAAAGTAGAGTTGCTTAACGAAGTCTTAATTGTATTAGTAGAACAATGCCCAAACCCTTTCTAAGATTTACACAAACTGCAGCCTAAACAAAGAAGCCTCGGCCAAGTTCAGGCTGCGAGTTCAGCATCCATAAATCACAACCTGGCCCTGTGTCTGCTTTATCCCTATAAATTGTTGGGGAAGTGCTGCAGAGCCGTGCACCGCTTTACTTACTCGGGCAGCACGTGGGGCATGCGTTGGCCCGGGGCCGCGGACCCCTCCGTAGCGCAATCGCAGGGCGGGACGCTGCAAATGCGTTAGGGATGGTGCCAGTTTTGTCTTCTGCTTGGCTTTGTTTGCATGCTTGTGTGACAACCTTCACGGTAATTAAAAATAGTTTGTTTTTACGTAATTAATATTACCGTGCTAAATACCGTAGTGATGCTCTCGCATGAATATCCCAATTGTCAATCACGGCTACAGTTGCGCAGCAGTGTGCTTCTGAAGGTCGTGCTGTAAGGCTGTATTCAAAGTGTCAGCTTTACTATTAGAAGTGATCTTAAAAACCTGCAAGGCGTTTTTTCTTCCCAGATTTAGGAAGTATTTTAGACTATTTGCTAAAAAGAATATGTCTGAACATTAAACTCCAGTCTTTGATTTCTGCCCCTTCTACCTTTGGCCTTATTCATGGATTTGTTTGGGGAAAAAAAGCAGGTGACCTCGTTTGCTTGCTCATTCGGTGGTGAGCTACAACATATGCAGGGAAGGTGGCACAACCAAAAGGCTTTTCAGGGAAGCCATCTGTCTGCACACACCGCTTCCATGGGTTTACCTTTCAGATCTTATTTGCTTTTGGTTGCCACCCAGTTGAGGGTGGATGATGTTTTTCGCTGGCGCTTGTAAGGATGTTGCATGCTCAGATGGGTTATGATGATGTATTCTACGCATGTTCCTTTTGAAAAATTCGGAAGCATTTTCAGCGTTGATTTCCCTCAAGAGTTATTACAACCCACACAGATTGGCAGCGCCGTGCCACAGTGCCAGGATTTATGAGGTGACCTTGGAGACACAGGCACTCCCAAATTGAAAACACTTGGAGCTAAACTTGAAATATATTTATTTTGGATTACTGAGCAGTCGCCACTATTGTGTAAATCAGAATGAGATTACGCACATAATACATAACATTTATATAACATTTCACAACATGAGGGGATTCATTCACACACGGCTCAAGTACAACACTCCTCCAGACTCTGTTTCGCAGTTGGGTCCGATGTTAAACCTTCGCTAGCGTTCCGGATAGGCAGCGCTGGCCCCTCCTGCCCTCTCCACAAGCAGTGGACTATGTTTTGGGCCATCCTCCATCATCTGAGAGCCGAGCGTTCCTAAGGCACTGGGTGCAGCGGTACTTAGCGGCTACTCAGGATTGGGCCAACTGAAGGTGCTTGGTTACCTCCAACCGCTGGAGAAGCTCCGGCGCGTTGCTTCGCTGCGTGTAGTAGCAGCCAAGCCCCTCAGACCCGCGCAGCCGAGCCCCGCGTGGGGCTGAGCTCGGCGTCCCAGCGTGCCTCCGGGACAGCCGCCCTCCCGAGCTGCTCCGGGCGCTTCCCAACCGCCTTTCGGAGCTGGGAGCGACGCTAACGAAGAGGTGCTGATAGATGGCAACGAAACATCCGAGCGAAGGCACGTCGAGTGTGAACCTGTAAGCAGCAATAAACGCGAATCCAACCTGCACTAATGTTAATTGTCATTCAGTTTATATCGATGTGCAGTTTATTAAACCATAAAGCAAGGCAGCAAGCACAGAGAGCAACTCTAGAGATAATTAAACATAATAAGGGTTTCACTTAATCCCTCAAAACCCAGGGGAGTCACAGTTAAGACTGAATACCCTCTTTGCACTGAAAGGCATTTTTTGCACAGCCATTTAAGAGCACTTCCCAGTCCAAGATTCCAGGACAGGGGGAAAGGTAGGTCCCACCTTCATTTCTGAATACTTTTTTTTTTTAAAATCTTTTCTTTGTGCCTTTAGATCACTCTGCTTATTAAGCCTGAACTCTGACTTTCGAAGCAGTTCGTGGCTCACAGTTTGCATTGCGGTAGCAAGTGGAGACCCTCACCGGGGATCCCGAGAAAGGTCCCAGCGCAGGACACGGCCGGGCAGCAGGGATGGCACCTCTGGGCGCTCTCCTCTCCGGCTTCTCCCATCTCATTTCTCATTTCTTGGACGAGGAGGGTCAGTAAGGGGATGAAAGGGAGAGGATGGACTAGTCGTGCACAGGGCTGAGCGACAGACTGGCGGAGCAGCTTGATGAAGGAGGGAGGCAGCTTTTGAAGAGTGAGAATAATTATGGCAAATCTGAGATTAATGCCGGAGGCCGAGGCGGGGGGGACCAAACCCCAAAAGCACCCCGAGCTGTAATTTGGCACTCTCAGGTCTCTCCTTAGCGGGACCGGGACTCTTCGAGGGTGGGAGAGAAGCAGGGAGCGGGCAGTAACGGGGCTCCCCCGGGGCGGGGGGGCTGCCCCGGGCTGCGGCCGCCTCGGCTCCGCGGGCGCGGGTGGGTGCGGTGTCCGCCGGGGAGAGGAGAACCAAAAAAAGGCGGGGGGGTAGTAGAAATTTCGGGGCTGAGCCGCCGTTGCAAACCCCGCAGGAGGGCAGCAAGAGGGGTAGCGGGGCGGGGGGGGCCGCGGTTCGAGCACCCCCTGCGCTCCGGCTGCGCGCAGGCACCGCGCCCGCGCTTGCGGGGCAGGAGAAGGGTTAAGGGCGGCCGCGCTGCCGCGGCTCCTCCGCCCGCCCCCCGCGCACGCCGCAGGTTTGGGAGGTGGGGTTTGCGCGGCGCTCGCCCCGTTCCCCGGCCGCTGACGCTCAATGCTGCGGCCGCGGGGCTGCTGCGGGAAGCGCGCACCTCGGGGCTGCCGCGCAGGGCGGGCAGGCGGCGCCCGCGGAGCCGGGCGTAGCGCCCGCGGAGCCGGGCATGCCCCCCGCCCCGCCAGGTAAGCGCGGCGCGGCTTTGCAGCGGGAGCAGGGAGGCAGGTTTGAAAATTAAAAATAATAATAATAATGGGAATAAAGGAGGCAGCCGGTTTTGCGGCGGAAGGGGGAAGGAGAGAGGCGCGGAGCGGCGCGGAGCGGCGCGGAGCGGGGGGCCGGGGAGCGGAGGGGTGCGGAGCGCGGGGTGCCCGGGAAGGGGGGTGCGGAGGGGGCGCGGGGCGCCCAGGAAGGGGGATGCGGAGGGGGTGCGGAGCGAGAGGAGCCCAGGAAGGGGGGTGCGGAGGGGGTGCGGAGCGCGGGGTGCCCGGGAAGGGGGATGAGGAGGGGGTGCGGAGCGAGAGGAGCCCAGGAAGGGGGGTGCGGAGCGCGGGGTGCCCGGGAAGGGGGGTGCGGAGGGGGTGCGGAGCGCGGGGTGCCCGGGAAGGGGGGTGCGGAGGGGGTGCGGGGCGCCCGGGAAGGGGGATGCGGAGGGGGTGCAGGGCACGGGGTGCCCGGGAAGGGGGGTGCGGAGGGGGTGCGGGGCGCCCGGGAAGGGGGATGCGGAGGGGGTGCAGGGCACGGGGTGCCCGGGAAGGGGGGTGCGGAGGGGGTGCGGAGCGCGGGGAGCCCGGGAAGGGGGGTGCGGAGGGGGTGCGGGGCGCGGTCCCCGCTGCCGCCGGGGTTCCCCGCGATGCCCGCGGAGCGGGGTGCGGAGCGGGATGCGGAGCGGGGTGCGGAGCGGGGTGCGGAGCGCGGCTCCTCGGCGCGGGGCCGGGCCGTGCTCCCCCCCCGGCCCGGGCGGAGCGGAGCGGGGTGCGAAGCTCGGGCAGAGCTGGCCCTGGCCGGGGTCGGGGGGAGCGTTTGGGGGGGGTCGGTGCGGAGCCCCGGGCACAACCGCGGTGGAGGGCGCGGGGCTGGGGCTCCGTGCGTGCGTGTGTCCGCGGGCGGGGGGCTGCTCCCTCCTGAGCCGGCAGAAAAGCATGCATAACTTTTTGCTTGATCCAGCCAAGGTTCCTTGCTCGAGTTTTAGCTTTCTTTCGCTTTCCCCAGGCTGCTGTTGCTTCCTTGTCGTGAGCAACATAATGCAGCATGTTGTTTTATTTATCCCAGACAGGAATGACTTGCTCTCTAAACTACAAATTAAACGATGCTGCTTGCATAACAAGTGGAAATAGTTTGTATCTTACATACTAATTATCCGTCACCCTTTTAGACTGAGTAAAAGCGGTTTGTTTTTTTTTTTTGCAAGGGGGGGTTCAATAAACCAGCCTGATGTCTTGCAGCAACGTATTCGTTTTCCCTTGCTGGATTAATGTGGGCAAAGGATTAAAAGCCAGCATGTTGATTAGGCACCCTGAGGTGTCGGGAAGAAGGGGACCATTTGGCTCTGGAGAGAAGTCAGTGTTTCTGTTTGTGCTTGCGCATCCTCCTGTTTACACGGCTCAGTTCAGGACCTGCATCCCAGCAGATAAATCATGTAGATGAGAGCGGAGACTGGTGGAAGCCTCCCATTCAAATGGCCACGCTGCTCGTAAGATCCTTTCTGACACAGCGTCTACCGCGCTCCCTCCCAGCGCCGCGGCCGCAGCCGCCGTGGGGCCGGGGATGCCGCAGCCCATGGCACGTCCCGGTGGCATCGTGGCTGTCTTGAGCCCCTTCCCTCGCTTCTCTTCCTCCCTGCCAGCAGCCCCGTCCCAGGTGCGGACGCGATGCTCCAGCCCAAGCTCCCGCGCGCCAGGGCTCCCCACGCTGCCGTCGTGGGGCACGATGGCCGGTGCCCAGCGCGGGAAGCAGGATGATGGAGCCCCATGCTTGGGGCCAGCCTGGTGGATCCTCCAGAAGCCTTTTTCTGCTGCTTTCCTGGCCAGGATGCTTAATTTGCTTCTTTTCTGGACCCAAGGAGCTTGCATTTTTACCCTGTGTTTGCAAGTCCCTGAAAACTGCCTAAATGGCTCTTGAATAATCCCTCAAAGTCACCCCTCTTTAATCTAATACCAAAAGGACTTACTTTACACGGCTAATCCCTCTTTTACTTGCTGTACAGCCTCATTTAGGGGTGCGCACGCTGCTAATTTTCCCAAAGCAGCCTGCTTTAGACAATGGCTTCTGCTGGCGTGCAGCAACCTCTCCCTCCTGTGCTGAACTCTGGGCAGAGCTAAACACCGCTGACAAGATTTTTTGCTTGATTTCAGGAGGTGTTTCATCAGATCCCATCAAGTGAACTAGCCCTTCCGCAAGGAAGCCACACCAAAACCTTTGTTTCGTGTGGTTTTGTAAATACCACCTTGGTATTTCGGGGGCTCCGGCGGGTCTCCTGCCCCATGTGCCCATGGGTTAGCTTGCCTGGCGGCAGCGCTCGGGCAGTGAGGACTGGAGTAAAGCAGGGTGTGCCTGCAGATAGTTGGAGTTGAATGCTCCTGGCAAAAGTCTTTGTCGGCTTGGAAATTTTCCCCTCCTTATCTTCCGCGGTGGAGTTGAGCTCTCTTCTAACCCGTCTAGCGTACCCAGAATTTTAAGCTTGTGCTGTTCTACGTGATGACAAAATAGATGTTTTGAACGTGACTGACAGCAGAAGAAAAGCTTACCTTTGCAAGAAGCCTCGCTTCTCCCTTAGCATGTAAACAGTAAACACGATGAAATGATATTGCCTTCAAACCCTAACTTTACACGCGTTAGCAGCGACGTCCGGAGCTCCTTAGCCCCTCGCCTGAGGTCACCGTGGGTGCCCGATGAGGGGCAAAGCGTGCCCTCCGTCTGCTCTGGGCGGTGGGAGGGGGCGAGTGGTGGCATGTCCTCTCCTCTGGGCCACGGGTTCACCTTCGGCGGTGGTGTGGCACAAGCCCTCATGGATGGGCAGTCTCTGAGACCACAGCCGTCCTTCCCTGGACTGGCCTTAGTTGTATTTCCAGTGGTAATCCCTCCGTTGTTGTTTCCCAAGCGCTGATTTTCAACCGCCCGCTGAGGAGGGTTTGTTCTAGAGGGAAAACCAGCAGTGCTGCAACTGGTGAGAGAGCCCACCTTGGTTCCCGAACTTGCACCTCCTCATGCGTGAAAGTGTTTCCTGTTGATATCCAGGTCTTTGTTTTTATTGGGATTAACATTTCTTTCATTTAAAATACGCTCCTGTGTTGCCCCATCGGGGACAACTAAGAAAACAGGTGTAGTAGTTAAGCTCCTGTACAATTTTTACCCCAGGCGCAAAACGTCAGAATAATTTTGTAGATGTCCTGGTGCAAAGTAACTTTTTCCCCTTGGTTTGGGGAGTTGGCTTTGTCTGGCGGTTCTGTGTAGTTAGCTTGATGAAATAAAAAATAAAAATCAGAGGTAAAGACAAGGCAGAGCTGAGGGAAGGATATTAACCACAAGACAGCTAGATCATTGCCTTTTTATTTTCTCTCGTGGTCTTCCTGAATTTTATTTGGGTGAAGCATGGTGGGGCTATCAGCTGCCCGTGGCTGGTTGCCATCGGGGGCATGGATGGGCACAGCCCTGGTGCCATGCAGGCAGCTCCCGGGCTGCAGGCGGTGGGGGAGAAGATGCTATTGCTTAAAAATACTCTGCTGCGTTTGAAAGTTCATAAATCATCACGGGTCTATTTTTAGCCACGGTAGATTAGAGCAAGTCTGGGGTTTCTTCCCACACCTCCCGTCTGTGGCCTAAAATGACCCGATAATGTCCCTGTAAAAGCTGTTTACACGCTCCTTTTGCTTCTGCTGGTGACCTGTTGTTCAGCCCCGTCGTTATACAGGGGATGGGGCTCAATCCGAAGAGGGTTTGGTGCAACAGTTGGGAATTTTCCTTTGCATGCAGAAACTGGAAGTCTGCTGCTCGGTTGCATATGAGTGATGTGCAGCCCCTGACAGGAAGGTAATCACAAACGTAGAAAAGTAACATGAATCACACAAAATCCACAAATGTCAGCTCCGAAGCTCTAATCTAGGCGTGCTGCCAAGATTTAAACTTGCACACATCTTTACTGTTATCTGCTACAGTGGTTACTCAAATATAAATATAAATATCATGACAGTAGTGATTCATTCCTTTTATTATTAGCAAAGCAAATATATAATGATGACATCCAACTGATTTACTGTTTCGTGCGAGTCCACAGCTATTCCCTGTCCCCTACCATCATCCACCAAAAAAGGCGATATTAGAACAAAAACTCCTGTGTCAAATCTGCTTGCAGTCTTAGCATAAATGAGGTTCACACTTCATTATGAACCAAGACAACAGTATTTTCTACACTAAACAGTGGTTTCCCGTACTGTATGTGTTGTACTGGGGAAAATAACGTCATTCTTTGCTTTTCCCTAGATACAAGCAGTCGCTTTCTATCTTAATCTGCAGGATAAAAATCTGTTTCAGCATGACACCAAGAAAAAGAAAGATTTGTTGATTTTTTTTTTTTTAATTTTTTTTTTTTTTAATTGCTGGGTTAAATCACTGACAGTCAAACCCTCAGGACCAACAGGATCAAAGTATTTTGAAAACAACTGATCTATTGGGTTTGTCATTTGCATGATTCAAATTTAGGAAGATAGAGCATAAGGAGCCAGTTCTGACTCTGCAATGTAAATGGGATTTTTGCTGAGGTACCCAGTTACAGCGTAGATGTATCAGCATGTGGACTTCAGTAAGGTAAGTGATACATTTACTGCACTATTCCATGTTTTGGGGACTCAAGAAAGGAATCTACAACCATTACTTACTTAAAATTGCCTTTACAGGGATTTTTTTTTTTTTTTAAATTGTGTTAAACAGCTGAAGGTTTCAAGAATGTGGCTCTGCAACATTTGTTTCTTCTATTAATCCTTCCATAAGCTCCCAGATGATCAGCAGCTGATGATCTATTACTTGACGGTTTGCTGGAGGTGTCTCAGATATGGCCAAACATCTTTATTAATGACTAGAAGTTTTGATATATCCAGTACCAAGCTCTCCTAAGATGCATTATGCTAAAGTTTAAAAGAAAAGTACCATGATGGTACTTCACCACCTTTTCTCCCCTTTGTTCTTCCAGAGGCTTTGAGTGAGGCTCAGTGGACACAACCGTTATTAACCATCTCACGTGGGCTTTCCCCATTCTTGTTTGCAGAGCAAGATGTGGTTGAAAGGCTTGGCTTTCTCCAGATTTTTTTAACCCAGGAGGGCAATATGACAGCACTCCTTGCTGAGGTGGTTTGTCTTCCTTTGCAGTCTTTGCTCACAAGTAGCACAGTCCAAAGTTTGTGCCCTTGACCCCTCCATCAGTGTCCCTGAACCTCCCACTGTCCTTCTTGGGAGTAGTTTAATTTCTGACCTGGTCACCGCTTGCATCTCCTGGGATCTCCTGAATTAACGTACTTCTGAGGTGACCGGTGTGCTGGGGAGAGCATGGGGGACTGCACCCAGCCAAGGGGACGTGGCCAGAGCTGCCGAGACTTGATGCCATAGAGGGTTGTGTAAGAGACCGGTGAGATCTTGGACCAAAGATGTTTTTATTGGAAGAGTTTCCAGCAGGTGTTGGCACTTGGTAGCTGTTCATGAGACAAGTTAGTCCTGAGCTGCTTCTAACTCCAGATTGATTTACTCTTCTGGAAGTTTTATCAGTATAAGATCTTTGTTGGCCTCAGACAAAATCTGTGTTTATAATTTATTTATATAAATCTTTAGCCAGTGAAGAGCCGTGGTATTTAAACCCAATCTACATAAGGTTTAGCAGGTCATAGTCAATTAGAAGACTAAGAAAGGGAACAAATAGCATACTTCATGTTTGTAATGGAAAAACCCATATTACGAATGGTAATTTAATCTGAATAGTACTGAACAGCAATAACCTACTGATGTTTTTTTAACCGAACTGTAAGTGCATGGTTTATTAAACTCTTCTTATGCAGATAACAGGGTATTATTTGGGAAGACTTACAAATAACAACATGCTCAAACAATTAAACACATTTCCATGTCTATGCTTCCAGTAATAGGAGTGCGAAAACCCACCTATCCATCTGTGGAAGTCCACAGGATTGCTGAGGACATTCAGTGCACGCTGCTTTCCCCGCTCCCTGGCTGTATGTTAATGGTTCTGATCTCCCACTTTTACATCTTTCTAGTTATAGCCATACAGCCTTGAGCAGAGGGCTTTCTCCAGTTTGATCCATAGCCATGGCTTGGGCGATCTCCAACTTCCTGGGCTCTGTTAATGAGCAATCAGTAGAAAACCTGAATTCTGCTGAAACCCCTTCGCTGGGTTTAGTCCCTCCTTCCTCTGTGCCCGCCTTTTGGCGGAGCCATGGTCTGTTCTTCTGTGCCTTCAGGTAGTCACGCCCCACTCACTACCTATGAGCTAACAGCTGACCTCAGGGGTTGGAGAAAGCCCATAAGCTGTCCAGGTTGCTGTCGGGCAGGTTTCCCTTCCTTGGACTGAGAGTATTAGGCTCCTATCTGAGCCAGATTCTTCTTTCAACTTAGCTGTAGGTTTGTACTAGCTTGAAGTCAATATATTTTTTTATAGGACAGTGTTGTGTATTAGGAAAGAACATGTATTGGTGAGTCAATGGCAAAATAAACATCCTGGCTAACTGCCATAGTGCTGAGCTGCTGTCAGGGGGATCTTAGCCCACCCATGGAAACCTTGGTTTCTGACACCATCAAGAGTGTGAACTGTTTGCTGGGCTGATAACGCTGGAGCTTCTCCACTTGGACCTTTAGTGGGACCCCAACATTTCACATGCGTGGGCTGCCACTGGTACATAAATTCATTTCATGTGATTTTCTTTTTCCATGTGATTTTCTTTTTCCATGATACTGTTTGATAATACTGTACTTTGTGTTAATACTGTGACCCATGAGGGGTGTTTGAAAGGCATGTTCAGCGCTGAGCGGAGGAGGGTTCTTCAGCTCCCGCATATAGCTTTCATCAAATAAGACTTTTTTTTTTTTTTTTTTTTTTAATCACTACTACCCTGCTCTTGTAAAATGGAGGCAAAAGCTCTGTGTCCTCTTGTCATGAATGAATGGATGAATCTTCTTGGTCTTTGTCTCCCAGTCTTTTGAAAAAAAAAAAAAAAGCTTCTGAACAGCACTCAACGCCTATCTTTTTTAAAAGTTACTTAGCATAAGAGCAGAACATTTGCCTAAGAGGGTTTTAGTCCGAGAATGACTTTTCATATTTAATTGATCTGTATTGTTCAATTAGGGAGATGTATAATGCCCTCTGTTGTGCCTGTATAGCTGGAAGTAGAAACGAATGAAATACGAAGTACAGCAGAAGAGTAATTTCAAACAGAATCAGCTCTTAGCAATATACAAAATGGGGTTTCAATCCGGGCCTTGATATGCGTGAGTAAATATGAATTGTGTAAACACATCAGATCGTTAACTTCGACATGCAAATTATTTTGAATGATAATATTTGTACTTATTCTGGCCAGAGTTCAGGAACCCTTTTGTTCTAAATCATATTTATAAACATCCAACAAACCTATTTCAGTCCGTTCTGCTTTTTCTGGCAACAAGCTTGTTTGGGCTTCAAAGCCCCCCATGGTTTCCCAAATGCAGGTGCTCTGTGGAGCACGGGGGAGCTCAGCAGAGCGCACGGCAGCGTGGCTTGCACGGGCACGAGACGGCACCAAGCTGAGGGGTGCGGCTGACACGCCAGAAGGACGGGATGTCATCCAGAGGGACCTGGACAAGCTGGAGAGGGGGGTCTGTGTGACCCTCATGAGGTTCAACAAGGCCAAGGGCAAGGTCCTGCACCTGGGTCAGGGCAAACCCTGATATCAGCACAGGCTGGGGGATGGAGGGGTGGAGAGCAGCCCTGCGGAGAAGGACCTGGGGGTGCCGGGGTGTGAAAGGCTGGACACGAGCCGGCAATGTGCGCTGGCAGCCCAGCAAGCCAACCCCATCCTGGGCTGCATCCCCACAGCGTGGGCAGCGGGGCGAGGGAGGGGATTCTGCCCCTCTGCCCCGCTCTGGGCAGACCCCCCCTGCAGCCCTGCGCCCAGCTCGGGGCCCTCAGCACCAGCAGGACATGGAGCTGCTGGAGCGGGGCCGGAGGAGGCCACCAAAATGCCCCGAGGGCTGGAGCCCCTCTGCTGCGGGGCCAGGCTGGGGGAGCTGGGGGTGCTCAGCCTGGAGAGGAGGGGGCTGCGGGGAGGCCTGAGTGCGGCCTGGCAGTGCTGAGAGGGGCCTGCGGGAAGGGGGGGGCAAGCTTTTAGCAAGGCCTGTTGGGACAGGACAAGGAGTGATGGGTTTAAACTAGAGAATAATGGATTTAGACTGGATGTAAGGAAGAAATTGTTTACAGTGAGGGTGGTGAAGCTCTGGAAGGGGTTGCCCAGAGAGGCGGTGGAGGCCCCATCCCTGGAACCATCCCAGGCCAGGCTGGCCGGGGCTCTGAGCACCCTGCTCTGGTTAAAGCTGTCCCTGTCGCTGCAGGGGCTGGGCTGGGCGAGCTCTGAAGGGCCCTTCCCACCCAATGCACTCCATGATTATGATTCTATGATCCCACAGGGTGGCAGCACTCGACCCCCGGCACCCGCCCGGCACCCAGGCTCTCCAGCAACTTCAGCCTCTGGCCTGGGGCTCTCATCCCGAGGCGCATCCTTCCCGCAGCCGCCGCCAGCCCCGGGGCTTCGGGAGCGCACCCCTCTAACGCTGGCCTGGGAAAGAGCCAGTGCCACTTTGCAGGTTTTTAGATGGATGTTGCATTTTATGCCTATAACCCTAATTGCAATTTCTACAGTATAATTTTCTCAGGATTCCTAATTCTGAGGAATCT
Organism: Pelecanus crispus; assembly: GCF_030463565.1. NCBI lineage: Eukaryota > Metazoa > Chordata > Aves > Pelecaniformes > Pelecanidae > Pelecanus > Pelecanus crispus. Next base: position 48,650,225 of record NC_134649.1, read on the forward strand.
ATAGGAAAAAGAAAGCATCATTTTTTTCCTTGACACATTTCTTTCATCAGTGTTACGATTCTCTGTTGACCCACAAAGCTATTCTGCTTCTCAGTTTACCCCTCATTTTTCCCCACTGCTCTTGTACTCGCTGTTATCCATCTTCACTTACACAGCCTGATGCAGCAGGTCCTCTTACAATTTTGGTGGACAGGTACAGGTTTTTTGTGGCTTGCTCAGCATCACCCTCTCTCTGCTCCTCCCCGCCTCCTTTGGTTTCAACACAAGACGATCAAGAGAACAAGAGGATGGATCCAGCGCGACAGAAAGCGCCGATTATTCAGGAAGAGCGATTTTAAACTCTGCAGAAATGAGCGCCCACGAGCAGTGAGCGCGCAGTTTGTGCGGAGAAGCCGTCCTGAAAGGTGCATGGCGTAAGGGGTATTTTGTCTGTGCGCGGTTGTCCTACTCGATGACTAGCAGGAAGGCTTTTTGGGGGTGTACGTGTGTCTGTTAAGGATAGCTCAGCGTTAGTCCAGTCCAGAAATCCCTGTGGTGGAAGAGATCTGCCGGCTGCTTTGCCAGCTCCGTTTTCTGTGGGCGTCGAGCAGGCGTCTCTTGGTGGGCAGGGATAAGGTCTGCGAGCAGGAAGGACGGGCAGGGCAGACGGAAGGCACCGAGCATCCTTCCCTGTCCGATCCCTGCTGCCACAGCACTATTTTCATCCTGTTTGCCAACACTTCCTACAATGAGTATTAAATGGACGTATCGCACCTTGTTTTACCGGGGAAGCAGGGATGGGAAAAACAGGTATGGTGCGATGCTGAGTGTAAGGCTGGGTCTCTCCTAGGGAGCACTGGAAATGCGCTGGGTTGAGTCAAAGAATTCCGTGGGTGAATTCAGTGTTTGAGGGGTCTCTTCTAATTGCAGATTTAGGGAAAAAACACTAGTCAGATACATCTGAGAATGAAGGGCACAGAACATGGATTGACTCAATATTTTCTCTAGCCAAGTGGAAAAAAGGAAGTCTAGTATGAGGAAGCTGGAAAGGTCAAACTAATTTGTTCTTGTGTGATAATGGGTAATACCTCTATTGTTTATGAAGATTGCAAAATCTTTCCAGGGTTAACCACTATGATATATCTGATGGTGATTTTGAGAAATTAAAAATGAAGTAGCAATTGTTCCACCCTCTCCACGCCTTAATCTGTTTGGCTTAGGATTCCTTTGAAAAGTTACATATTCTTTGCAAATTAGTTGACAGGAAATTTATGCAGTTCTCTTGACTTCACTATGCTGTGGCTGAAGGAAGGAGATTTTTTTTTAAACAAAAAAGATTAATAGTGAGGTTGATAAGAAGACTGAAAACCTGCCTGTGTCTTGCTGCTTAAGCATTCTGACTGTGTTACCCTGTTTGTTTATTTTGCTGCAGTCTTTTCTGTTTATTTACTAGGGTAAGTGGAAATTTTATATGCGTGTACAGCAACTGCTATTAAAATAGGAATAACTGGTGAGCTCCTAATGCCCCAAACTGCCTTCTGCTGCCTCAGTTATTCAGGGAGATTTGCAGCTTCTTTTAGTAGCCACTGGAAGTTGTGTGAATTTTCCTGGGATTCTGGTTTCTTTCCTGGGAGCGACAATGCTACCAAACTGCATAATTTTCCATGAAACATTAGGGGACTATATCGGGAGTCCCTCCTGCCTCGTGTGCAGCAAAAAGTGTCAGCTCCAGAGGAATTAATTTGCTAGGCTTATCGCTGAGACATTTAATATCTAGAATGATTTAGTATATCAAATTCTAGAGTTTTGGGCTGAATGTAGCTGCATTCGTCATTGTTGCAGAACCTTGACAGTGAACAAAAGGTGCTGCAGGGAACCATAACTCACATGGCAAATTAATGGGTTCCTGGCTTTGCTTGCTCAGCTAAATGGAAGCTGGGAACGGTGTGGTCTCACCGGCCGAGGGCTTTCTGCAACAAGTGTGCAGGTTTGGAGTTTGCATGTCCTTCATCCCTGGATTGGATATCAAAAGCGTAGCCCTCCTGCCAGCGGGCTGTGATGGGCATTTTTCACCTTGAAGGTACTTCACTATGAATGACTTGAAAGGGGGGAAACAAAAACCCCCAGCTTGGTGGCTGTTATGGGAGCATGATGCAATTGTTTTAACAGAATTTTTTTTAGTGGGTGTCCATAGGAAAAATAGGATTTGATTGAGAAGGTTTCATAGACTGAATTTTATCATGTCACACTGCGACAGAAAACTTAAAACTATGAGCACAGTATGTCCCCCAACACTCACAGGCCATGTACCACCACTGATAATTTTTGCCACTGGAAAGGTATGTGCATTGCAAGGAGCTGTTTGATCACCTTCACATGACAGGTTCTCCCAGTCTGGTCTGGGCTGACAGAGAGCTTTGTCCGTAGACTGCTCTGAATGCCATGCAGGCTCTTTGAAACCAGAAATCTCTCCAGGATCCTCAGCAATAGTCGTGTTTTGGGCTATTGGCCATAGGAGGGCTGCAGCCCCAAATCTTCCTGGCCCCGATCTTGCTCTTACCCTTTTTTCCGATTCTGCCACCCTTATCGGTAGATGAACCCACTTCCTGGAAAGGTTCCTGTCCTCTTTGAGCTGCCAAGTTACTGGGCGTGCTGAAAGGCAGGGTATAGCTGAGAAATGTGGGATGAGGAGATGATGCTCTAAACTGACAGTTTAGTTGGTGGTGTGTTTTTTAGGCAGGGTGGGGTCAGCCTGTTTGCAGTGATCAGCAGCTTGGATGTGAACCGGAGCTGACTGTACGTTTGGTAGTTGGCTCAATCACCCTCAAGGGCTTAGAAGTTAAACATGCAGCAATACCTGAGACAGCAAATAGATGGAGGGGGATGGATGGCGGTGCGGAGCGGTTTGAAACTGCAGCTGAGTTGCACCAAGAGGGCTTCAGAAAATGTGCAGAATTGGGTAGCTGCTAAATACCGCCACTGCATGGATTTTTGGCCGTGTCAGGCAGTTTCGTGAGCTCTGAACTTGCACTTCCTGAAGTTCAGGAAGACTCTGCGTTGTTTGGCAAATTAGTCAGCTGTCCAGGGTACCTTTGCAGCGGACCGAGCAGTTCAGTACACCCGCATTTGCTCCTTGGGGGAAAAACATCAGAAACCAGGTCACCTGCTCTCACCACAGGTTTACGTATGAGCTGGAGATGCCCTTCTCCAGAAGACAAAACATCACGACTAATACAGTCTTTTAAAAAGCCAAGTGTGCTCTGGAAGATGCACGTTTAAAACTGTCTGATTTAACGCACTGAAATGGTTGTGTTCCAAAATGTTCTGAGTATGTTGGGATCATGTGGTTGCACAGAGCTGTGCTAGCAACATGGGTCAAGTGAGTTTGGTTGCTGCTCCTCTATTAACTTCAGTTTGGGGAGGGGGGGTTTCTTGGTGAGGGGTGGAGGGTTTGGGTTTTTTTTTTTTTTTTGGTTTCAATCTTGATTCTTTCCTTTGACAAGCAAGTTTCAAGGTCAGTCAGTGTTTTTCCAGCGTGTAAGTCCAACTGTATTGCATGATTGTACTGTCGCATCTGCTTTTCTACTTCAACCTTCTGGACCACTGAAGTTAGAAACTTGACAAGCATGTGGCAAAAGATGCCAGTAATAGCTCAGTAATACCTTCTTCTGGTTTGTTCAATCCCGTGTTAAGTGGGAGCTTGCTACGAGCTGAAGAGCACACTGTTGGCCAACCTCGGGTGGTACGAATAGAGTCCTTAAAGTAGATTAAATGAGACATCGCAGCTCCTGTGCAAACGTTCTATGGAGGAGCCCACTCTGCAATAGCTAGCATAAATGGATGGAAGTGCAATGTTTGTATTGCTGTTTATTTAATTACTTTAGGTTTGCTTCTCTGTGTACACTTGCCTGCACAGCCGTGCCTCTGAGGCCCTACCTTCTCCTGAGCAGTCTGGGCTGAGCAGGAGCAAAGGAGATGGAAGGTGCTTAAAGAAACCGGGACAGCTGCAGGCTTTGTCGCCTCTTTGCTTTCGGAGAGGAAAGGCATGGGAGTTACACAGGAGATGGAAAAAGGGCGAAGAGCGTGGGGCATGGCAAGAAAACTTCAAAAGGCCAGGAAAAAATTCCTCCTGTCAATTCTTGTCTCCTCTACTCAGACTCTGTCATTTACTGCTTCGGTGGCTGCATTCACGTGGTGGCTCATGCAACGTCACTCATGCAATTAGCAGTAAGAACAACGTCCCATAGAAGGCTGAGATACGGACGCTTCTCCTCTGTCACCACAACCCAAGGAAGACTTGTCAAAAAACCTGTTTCTGGTGGGTCTGCTGCCAAAGAGGCTCTCTTGCTTCAGAAGAAGGACTGGCAGTGGTTAGCTGGACCATCATGTTCCTCCATCCTCTGGGAGCTTCCTCCGGGCTGCCGAGGTGGTGCAGGGGGAAGAGGTTGCCCCTTCTGCCCGAAGATGACATCTAGCACAGGTGTTTCTGGTTTGGTCCAGGAGGAAGATCCTTCCAAAACTCTTTTAAAAGCATTTAACCTGGCACCGGAGTGGTCTCCAAATCCAAACCAGCCCTGGGACCAAACCCTTAGCTGTTACGCTGCTGACATTTTCCTTTATTTTATCATGTCAGGAAGTTCTGAGATTTGTGCTGTAAGTATACAGTTTTGTGGAATGCTTCCAGTCGTTCCCGGTGTATTCAGAGACAGCAAGGCTACCTCTGATAGCCTGCTTGCTATCAGCATGCACTGTATCTCAGAACCATTTTATTATTATGATTATTATTGTATTTTAGAACCATTACCTAAAATATGGAATCATTGCCCCTAGAAAAGTGGATTATCCCTTCCTGGATAGCTAATTTTATTTCACTCAAGAAAATTTGATTCATATTTCTGAAACGTTGCCACTAAACAGCTTTCTAAGCAGAGTTGCAGTGCAAGACCAAATTAGATTCGTTTAGGGAGAAGGGAAATATTGTTGTTGCAAGTGTCCAAAGGGGTTGAAATGAAAATAATCTTATAGATCAAAGTTAAATTGAGTTCAGATATTACGGAAATAACACAGTTCTATACCTGGAAAATCCTATCTGTCAAAAATAAACTTCAGGGTCACGTTTTAAAATGGCATTTCTAGTTCTGGATCATCTAGCTTCTATCTCTGGCAGACCTGGGATGGCAGCCCTATGCATTACCGTGGCACAGATCTTTCAAAGTAGTTCAGTCTGCATCGGTCTGCTCAATTTAAAAAAAAAAAAAAAAAAAAAAAGGTTGGGGAATGCTCTTCAAGGATTTATAAAATCCTTCACAAATTCTGCCAGTCTGAAATGGCAGATACTGTCTGTCTCAGTGACTTTTGAATAAGACTCCAAAAATTTAGGCCAGACTATAGCTACGCCCAATGTCTCCAGGAGAGAATACCTTGTGAAGTTCTGCAGTTTGATGTAGAAGCAGTTTGCATCAAACTTGAGAACTTATTTGACCCTTATTACTGTCATCTCTGAATGGACTTAAAATTTCAGGTCTTTAATTATCCTTGTGGAAGTCTCCTGAGCTGGTTGCGTGTTATTTTATTAGAGATGAAGAACTGAGATGCACATGCCGAGATGGTCAGAGATACAGAGATATTTCAGCACTTCTGTTTCTAGTAAGCTCTACCCAAATTCTTTGAATTTTAGGGCACTGAACTATTAAAAATAGTAAGTTTATTGCAGAGGGGAAATTCTAACACTGACTTCTTTTCTTATCCCCCATGGATTGCATCCTAACTCTGTCTTACGCTTAAACCAGATTTAATTATTTTTGCATTGGATCAGTCTTTCCCAACTGCATGGCATTCAGGGTCTCTCTGAATACTTGCCTTAAAACCAATACCTAGGACTGAAAGTGTATTTTTGAAAACGTAATGAAATATGATTTAGCTGTCTAAAACACTGTGAGTAGACCTAAGCATTTGCATAGAGATACTTGACAATATCTATACTAACGTAATGTCATCCATTAGTATTGCGTAAAATATAAAATACTGTGCAATGTTTAAATCCAGCTGCAGTGAATCCTTTATAACTATACTGACAGTATCTAAATTTAGTAACTAATTAAATTCCGTGGAACAGAAGAATGCATTTCTCCATTGCAATCCACTTCTTGTAAGGACAAAGATCACGTGTGTTATCTATACTTCTATTTTGATACAATGTAGTATATTTTTATATATATATGAATGATATACCTGTATTTTCTGAATTTCGACATCTGTATTTCAACATCTCTGCTGAAAAGGACCTGGGGGCTGCAGGCTGGACGCAAGCCGGTGCTGAGGCTCCGCTGCCCTCGGGTCTGGCCCGTGGCCATGAGGTCGGGGGGGGCCATCACCCCTCCCTTGGCACTCGTTAGCCCACATCGGGACCCCGCTGTCCGGCTCTGACCCCGCTGTCAGGTGGTTGCTGATAGAGGTGGTTGGGCTCAGGGGGCCACCGGGGTGGCAGGGACCATGCCCTGAGCAACCGGGTCTGGATCCGTCTGCTCAGAGCATCCTTCATCCACGACCAGAACGAGTTTTTTCACTGAAAAAGCCAATTCATGCATTTTCTTTTCCAGCCACTTCACTGACTGAGCCTCTGGCTGCGGAAGGCTCTGGCTTTAAGACTGTGATGAAATTAAGCGTGTACCCAAGCTCTTACAGGATCAGGGCCAAACGCTTTAAATAATTGATGGATTGCTTTATTTCTTTAGCTTTTCTAAAGTAAACTGAGTTTCAGATGAACATGAGCTGACTTAGATGTTTAGTTGGGAAAAAGCGCCCTTTGAGTTGCATTGATTTCCCACAGGATTAACTTGGGACCAGAAAAAATAACTTCTTCCGCTTCATCCTTCTTTCCCTTTCTCCAACCAATGCCTTTTTTTTTCCTGTTCAGGCTTTTTGGATTCTTTTGTAGGAAAAAAAGAATCCTCTTAAATTAAACCTATAATCTGAAAAGGAGAGGGGAGGAAAGTTGTCATTAGTATTTTTGAACTAAGTTGGCCAACTATCCCAAGGTTATTTTGGTTTTGTAGAGTGTACGTCTGTGTAATTTTTGTAAATGTTTATAAATTAATAACACAACTAGAAGAGATGCATTTCCCGTAACACCTGCTAGTGTGTGAGAGACAACGCAAAAGTAAAAGAATTGAAAGTTACTGATCCAAATATTGTGTAGGTTGAGAAGAAAAGGCGGATGGAGGCCAAAAAAGTAAAGAGCAGAAGGAGGAGCAGATAATGAGCATCCATGTTTTGACTGCGAAATGGTACTCCAGTCTTGTAGACTAGTTTGTAGGAAGGATGTCATTTGTACAGGCAGGATAGGGAAGACAGTAGAATTAGTCTGTTGAAAAACAAGCAGGAAATGTGTGTCCGTTTTGGATGGCTCCTCATATTCCACTTTTGCAAATGGCTAAATATATTAGCTGCAAATAGAAGCATGGCAGAAATAGCAGAGTTATGCTGGGCATCAGGGAGAGGAAGCTGCAGTAGAAAAAAAAGATGCGTAGTAGTCCAGAGAAGCGTTGCTTTTTGGAAACTTCCCTTTGAGCAATTTCCTTCTCCAGTGGAAAATGTCAATGCAATAGGACACTCCTAAGAATTAATTTATAAGGCTGTTTATTTTTAGTAATGATACAACATACCAAATTATTAAAAATTCTAAAAGCTACATTGGACAAAGTGGTTCATGGCAGAAAATATGCTTTGATCCAAAATGCTTTTTTTTTCTTTCTCTTTTTTTTATAATCCTTTTACTCTTTGGGTCGTGTTACGTGTCTAAACAGTTTTTTATCCTTTTCTGAATGTGAACATGTTTAGAAATTGTAAAACTGCCTTTGAGGTGACTTTGATGGCATTAGGAAGGGAGTAAAGTGATGGTGTGTCGGTAGCATGAGTGGGTTGGACTTCTGAGCTGGGAGAGCATTTCCAGCCCTCAAATGTGATGGTGCGTTGGCAGAGACACCCGTTACCATTGGGCACAGTGAAGTTTCATAAAGTCTTAAATACCTTCCACATGTTAGCGACACTGCTAACAAGTATAAAAACACTGACAAGTTTTTTTTAAGACCAACATTTATAGCTGAAAAATTAATTCCTGCTGTTGTCAACCCATTCATTATCCTCTTCGTGAAGAAAAAGGAGTTTTAGCCTTCTGCTGTGAAGGTTCCCCCGTCTGTTCATCTCCTTAGCCACTGGCATTCATCCCCTTCGTTGCTGAACCTTATCGTTCCGTATTCCAGATATTGGATTTGATCCATCCATCAGCTGTCAGTAACTTGTCAGAGACCCTGGACACTTCCAGATGTATTTTCTGGGCAGGTCCTGCCAGAAGAGAGGAATATTGTGCAGAGAGGGCTGGGCAAATCACAGACTTGATCCATTTTTGCTGTACTCCATCTTCAGATTAACCTTCTTCATCACTTTCCCCCAAAGCAGGACCTGAGAATTTGTAATGGGGAACTTTCGATTTGTGGGGAGTTTGTGGGTTTATTTCTGTGGATATACAAACGCTCCTATTTCGAACTGTTTTGACAACACACATAAGGGAAAGTTCTGCCACGCAAATAAAAAGGAGTGTAAAACTTTGCCCATTGTGTTTCTTCAGCTGAACTTGATGATAATGCTTAGAGAGAGGTTTCCATGGTGAACATAGAAAAATCAAATTTGAAAACTGTTTTCTTTCATGTATTTGCTGCTATTGTTTTTAATGGTCACTGTTCTGCACATTTAACAGTCATTATCCACACCTTCTAGCTTGTGAATACATTTACATATTTTAAATCAACATTACCAGGGAAAAATACATGATTTGCCTAGGGCCGCTTGTGATTTTTTGTTTTTCAGTGCTGAAATCCTCAGGATATCCTCCAGTGGGGTCTGTCAGAACGGTCTCTTCTAGCACACAGCTTTGTTTATTTGATAACTCTGTGTATTGATTCCTTACATCACCTGCTTCTTACTCACTTAGCTTATATTTCATTTCTGTTCCTTCTTCTATTGTGAAAGTGCAAAATGAAAGCCTAGTAGCAGTTCCTTGCTTTATTAATTTTTTTTTTTTTCCCCATTGGAGCCACATGTAGTACATTCCTTGTCTGTTTACCAAGCACTTTTTCTCTAGTTTTTTTTTTTTTTCTTGAACAGAAAGAACCTGCCTTGGAAGCAGTAAACTTTTAATACAGATTATTCAGAGCCATACCTGTAGCCTAACCAAGGCATCCAGGATTTCCAGCATCGCCTTCTGCATCTTTCCCTTACGAAGCAGCTCTCGCTGCACCCTGGTCCTGCACGTGTCCCACGAGTGTGACACGGGGACACTTGTGCACGTCCACGGCTGGGGAGCCCTTGGTCTTGATGCCGTAGTCCGGATCCCCAGGACTTCCTCATACCTAAGGCACTGGCGATGGGCCTGCCAGTACCCATCGGTTCTAAGTTGGGCATCTTACTTATTATTTTCATTCCCTTAGGAGTGAAAATGTCATGGTGTCATCCTGAGAGCCCGTTGCTCCTCTGCGCCATTCTCCAGGTCATTTCTCTATCGGTCGTGGGGGGCTGCAGCCTGCTCCGCTCGCTCCTGCCTGCTCCGCTCGCTCCTGCCTGCTCCGCTCGCTGGGAAGCGCCGTCTGCGCTTGCTCTCGCTGGAATCACGCCAGTTGTTGCTTTTTGCTTTGTTTCATTTTAGTCGTACGCCGAAATCCTGCTCTTGTTCCGTCTCAAAGTAATTAATTAGTCCAATTTCCATTTGAAATTTAACTTGAGCTCACTAAAAATTTGCCAGCCCTGCCAAAGTGCTGACAAGTGTTTTACCAGATATTTGTTATGAAAATCTTTCAAAATAATTCCCAGATGAAAGTCAAGTGCAGTGAATAAAATGCTCAAAATAATCTTAAGTGACCCTGAATATTTAGTTGTGTTGATGAATAATGGAGAATGTGTTCTGGACGAGAAAAAGGCGGAGGCAAGACTATTATTAATTTTCCTTAAACCCTTTGCGAGGCTCTTTGTTTTGGCCTTACTGCAGGAGATACTCAACATCTCGCAAAGCAGTGAGAGTAAGGAGGTAAGGAGATGCTGTATAATATGATTAAATACCTGAACTTCTGCATAACCTCAGACCTTGTTGAGCTGGTGCCTTGGGAGCAGTGTTACCCTCTTGAGTAGGCACAGTTCACTGAAGATGAATTTGAAGCTTTTATCCAGTATACATAGCAAGTTTCTGTGGCTAAATAAGACAAAATGTAAAAACTAAGAAAGGAAATTATATCTATCTACAACCTCTACATAGAATCTCAAGGTGGTACCATTGTCCGTGTGCTCAAGCGGCAGTCGTGCCACGGCAGCGTGAGTCTGCTGCCGCTCTCGTTAGGGGCTGTCCCTTTAAATGACTGTCACTCTTGCCTGACAAAATTGAAAACGTTACCTCGTTAAATATTGCCTGTTTAATAGACATTTCTGTGCGATTTGACAAATGGATTTCTTCAGTTTAATGCAGAAGAGAAGCTAAATGAGTTAGTAAATGTTAATGTGTCCATGTTCTTCCTAGATAACTAGTTGCCCTTGGGACAGTATCAATAACTGGCATTTATATGATATTATGAATGTGTTAATTATATGTAGACAAAATAATGAGTAAGCAAAGGTCAGGGACAAATGCAATTTCCCCAGAAATATGCATCAAAGAGCTTCTAATATTTAGGTCATTGCCATTATTGAATATTCAGTGTAATCTAAATTATGTGCATTTTTTTTCATTGCTTATATTTTTAGTCCAGGAGATATTGAGCAACTTCAAGGGCTGTGCAAATGTTTTGTAACAAAATTCAGCAAAACTTCAGCAGTAGCCGGACTATATTTTCTACATACATTGGTTAACTGCCAGGTGGAATTTGGGATTGATTTCTTGTTTGAGATGTAACCTTGTGATTTTTTTTTTTTTTTTTCCCCTAAATTTGAAATGAAGGCAATGAAAATGTGGCCATGCTGGTTATTAAACTGTGGAACCTTGAAGCTCAGTGCAAATCAAACGGAAATCTCTGGAGACTGTAAATACCCAACTTTGCCCTGGTTCATTGGGACTGTTTGTTATCAATGCACTTTTAAAAAGTGACACTGTTAGCGTGCGGGAGATTTCAGTCTTTGCTTTTTACTAGTAAGCCTTAAGTAGAAATACCTCTTCGGCGGGGACCCTTCCAAAATCCAGCGGTTTTTGTGACATGAGGCAAGAGGAAAACCTAGCTGATCAATACAGCCATTAATTAGAAGGAAAGGTTCAGTCATGATTTTTACTTCTAAACTTTTACATATTGACATCTGGCAAAACAGTTAAGAAGTCAATAAGGATCTAAAAGTTACTGTACTGTTAGGTTGCTCACTGAGAAATAGCGATTAAGCCTTCTCTGTCTCCCAGGACCTCCTCTCGCGGGTGTCTGGAAGCATCTCGCTACCAAACAAGATGCTGTTCATATATGAAATATTCATGTTATGACATCAAAACATGTTGCATATTATTTCAGTACGGTAGGCTGAAATTAGATTCACATTTTATTTTGCTTATAAATGCCTGTCAGAGTTACTAAATCAGTTTGTCTTTGCCGTCTTGAAATAGTGTCAGGTTGAATTTCCTTCACGCTGCATATTGTTTCGGGCAAAGACACGTTACTTCTATATTCAAGATGGAGCGCCTCGTATTCTTTAAATAAAGGTGAAAAAGCCCAACAATTAAGATTAATTAAAAAAACTGGGGAGGGGGGAGCATCTTGGACCCCTTTTAAAGTGATACAGAAGCTACCAAGTGCTGATGCGTTGTGATCTTTGCTTCCCCGCCTTGTGCAAGTACCGTGCATATGGTGCATTCCATATTATTTAATGGTTGTAGGGCATGTAACAAGGCGTTCTGGAGTCTAACGCTGATGAAAGCAGAGATGAGTACCGAATTATATGAGTTCCTCAGTACAGCTGAGGAAGGATCAGACGATTTCAGAGGTTGCAGCTGCCCTGCAAGTGTTAAGCTTAGGTTGTGGATGCTTGGTCCATGGGGGTGGGGCATCTGCACCCTTCAGACTGGGTCAGTGGGTCCGAGAGGAAACGAGGGCAGAGACTTGGTCTTTACCTGTCTGCGAGCTGTCTGTTACGGTGGTGGCATGGCACAAAACCCGACGAGCAGCGGCACTGAGCTCCTACAGACCACTCTCTGACATGCCAAAGCAGCTGACAAGGCTGTGACCTGGTCCTTTAAATCAGTAGGCAGGGGAATTAATTCACTCTTAGCTTTTTTGGCACTGTAAGATTGCATTCATGCATAAATAATCTCATTTTAGTTATCCTGTTGCTAAAAAAAAAACCAGCTTCTGTCCCCAGTCTACCAGACACTTGCATTAGAAATATCCCGTCAGAGAAGCTACACATGCTTGAAAACATCTATTATTTTCTTCCCTGCCTCTCTCCTGTATTCTCATCACCCAGCCTGTGCCTGCAGGCATTGCTCCCAGCTGCCCAGGGCAGGCGCCGCTGCACGGCCGCCTGCTGCCGCTCCAGGGTCTGCGGTTTTGGAAGACACCGTTCTTCTCAGAAGCCACTTTCAGTATTTTTTTTTTTTTTTTAAATTAAAACCATCTTTTAAAACTTTAACCTTCCTCCTTTTCTGCTCTACTACTACCCTAAGAATACTGCTGAAGTTTTTAAGGCAAAAGTGCCGCTGCCTTGTGATTTTCCTTGGATTTCCCTTGCTCTTTTAACATAATTCTTTATAATTACTGCCGGTAGATTTTGTAAGTTAAGGGTATATAGTTTGTTGACATTGCAGTTTTCATTCGTTGGCTATAATAATAATATAATTCACAATACAAAATAATATACTATAATAGAATACAATAATATATATTAATATATAATAACAATTAATTTCATTGAATGTATCCAAACAAGCGTAGCAGCTGGGGTGTAAAGCCTTCAGATTCCTCTCAGCAATAGCTCATGGGATCTCCAGGAGGTCTGGAGCGAGGCGTGGAGGCTGGGAGACGCACGGACCCAGCACAGCCCCTGCCAGGCATTTGCGCCCATAACGGGGGATTTGTTGGGTGCTGCACCGGGTCCTGCACCCCCTGCGTCTGACTCGGCTCTCATAATTTGTCTCCTGCTATACACCGTGGTATCTTTTCAAGATCCCTGAAGTGCCTGTGTGCCTCCTTGGTGTGCTCCCAGTTGTTTTCAAGGACCTGCTTTTAAGATAAAATCACATCTGCAAAGCTCCAGCCTCGACAAAACCTCCGTACTGCTCTTTTTGAAAAGTGAGGCTCTCGTGATGAGCTTCTGCATTTTCCATTAGGAGAGACTTTCCAAAAAGATTTTCTGAATGATTTCTTGATAGCTGGCAATCTCCTGAATCATTTCTTATACAGAAATTGTTCTTCAAGGTGTTTTGTTCTGGTAACAACTGCCACCAAGCTTGGTTTGTCACTATTTCCAGCCTATAACTTGGAAAGCGGTGGTGTCTATAGGACTGGCCTGAGGGGCTGGCGTTGTATTTCTTGTGCTGAAATAGTGGGCAGGTCACCTCATTTTTTCTGTGCCGCTGTATTTTTCTGCCTGGCTTTGTGGTTTTTTTTGTCTGTTCCTTTGGAGTCCGATAGTCTTTGAGCTTGAACAATGTGGCTGATCTGAGCTCTGTTTTAATACAATGATAAATAGTTAATTTTGGAGGTTTAGGTTGACAGCAAGCCACCTTGGAGTGTCAGACTGTGAGACTTTGGTTTCCTTCTATAATCAGATAAGGAACAGATATTTCCTGTAAATCCTTCCCTAGTGTTCAAGTCATACCATTAGAGCATTAAGTCAGATACATGACACCCAATTCCAGAGTAATTCCTGAGGAAAAAGCACATTATATTTTTTTAATGGGCTTCCCAGGACTGACTTTGTTTCTTTCTGATGAATATGAATTCCAGCAAGTTCATGTGAATTCTGACCTTCAAATACACACATGCTTTTTTTAGAGCAAGAATATGGTCTTTAAAATTACGTACCGTCCACGTGAATGTCTTCCTCTCTTCCCTTAAAATCCCCATAGAGTGCAAGAATAGAACTGTTATAAGCGTTCCTAAAATTCATCTGTGTATTTATTATGAACCACTTGCATCTTATAGAAATACTATTCATGTCAACATGACCTGTACCAACCTTTTCTTTCCAAATGGCTTTATTTGGATTGTGTGCTGCATACAATATAGTTGCTTCTCTTCGTCTGCTTTTCTTCTGATTGCCAAGTAACATCAAGCAGATCGCAGAAACTTCTTGTAGCGTACTGTGTGGCTCGCTATAACAGTCTCTCCCAAGCACCTTGGTTGAATAAATATCCATTGAATAACTGGAGAATGCATTCATATTCTTTTTATTTTGATTTACGTTCTATCTCCCTATCTATGCATCTTCAAGAGTAATTGCCAGTTTTCACCTCCTACAGGGGAAGTATAATAGAGCTGAAGAATAAGGAAAACGTGCTCTGTTTCCCTCTCTCTCTTTTGTAAGGGAACCTTTATATTCTTGCCCATGCATACACTAATAATTTGCAAACTGAAAATCATAACCTCATTCTCAGCTGGACTTGCTGTAAAAAGCTGCTCGTATGCTTTCTGTGTTTCCTTTCCTCGTGACGCTTGCCAACAGGAGACCTGTACATATGGCCCATTCCCCTTTATGAAATAAGTCAGTCCAACTCCGATGTAGTAAAGGTATCCCAAATGAATAGGAAGGTTGGAGCCAGTATGTTCCCTATTATAGACATCATATTCCCATGCACTGCTGATCTGATAGCAGGCAGACTCTATGTCATGCATTTTAATGACCCTGCCAGTACAGCAGCTCTCGGAGGATTACCGCCCGCTCTCCCCGTGATGGGTGGCAAGTTCCTTTCTGTCATCTGATGCAGGATGCTGTTAGGGGTGACTGCAGCGTGAAATATCTCTGCGCGTTGGTAAAATACCGCATTAGGTTTGAAAACGCTTTGGAAGCTCTGGCTGCCATTGCTCTGCAGGGACCTTTTCTTAATCTGAACAATAATAAGGTCATTTGGGTGCAGCGTGATTTTTCCATCAATTAGTTCAGTCATACTTCTAACAAGCCATATATAATCATGCATGTTTAACCTGCAGGTTACATGGCCTGGCTGGCTCTGTGACCTACAGATCATAGAGCTGATAATTTCTTATTTTGTAAGCGAAAAATTTAATAGAGATTTCCAGTTGAATTGTCCTGTCTTACACATTCAGGTTCCTACCTAGCTACTAACCGAACAGAGAAGTAAAGCACCTGTAATCTAGGCTACCATGCCTTGGTCTTCTCCCTCACCCCTCCAGGAAATGAAACCAGAAGCACACTTTGCTTGTGAGCCTTTCCTTTCCATGCTAAGCGAAAAACAAGCTCCAGGTGACCTGATGTGCTGCTCACAAAGGGTTTCTTCTCGACTTTCTCCTTTCCCGTGGTCAGGAACATTGGAAGATCTCACTGCATGCTGATGGGTATCTCGCGCATTGCAGACATCTGTGGAGAGCAAGGCACGCGAGCCCCCCTTCTCCCTCCCTCCGCTCTTTGCAGACTTCTGCGTTCGATCTTAGTTCAGTTCGCATCTGTAGCACCAAGATACACCAGGCTTTGGGTTGGAAGGGTGTGGTGTAAAAGCTGCGGCACAGGGGAGAAATGTTCACATGCTAGAAAGTGTTTTCAAAGCTACTGGAGCATTTGGTTTGGATTTATAAATTACTTTTAGGGTAAAAAAAAAAAAAAAAAAGAAGTTACACGGTTATCATTTGAAAATAACAACTTTTCTCATAACAAAATAGCATGTTATGTGAGCCTGCAATAATTCTGCATCTTCGTGACTACCAGCAGGGAAAAAATAGTTGGAAAATTACCATTCTACTTGAAATTCACTATCTCTGAACACCCTAAAAATCCAGATCTCATTTATGGATGTATTCAGTGCTGCTTGAGCAAGAGATTCCTCCAGATTGTCCAGTGTTTATGCACTTTCCATTGGATCTATTCATGTTTCAAATTTGTGACACTTATGTATGCCATTGTGGGGTGCAAAAACCTCATTCAGAGAGAACTGAGACCTCAGTTTCTAATAATCCTTCTGGCACCATTTTTATCTTTATTGAGGAAATAATAAAAATTCAGCCATTTAGACTACCAAACTGTCCTCTTTTTGCAATGTGCGCTTGTAGTTTTAATCAGTACATGCCTTAACAACCCTAGGAGGAATTCATTATTTCTGTTGGCACAGCATGGTGTATTTTCCCCTTCCCCTTGAAATAACATTTCTCACTATTTGCAGGATGAAGTTTGAAAAGTTTGATTATACAGCGCAAAAGAAAGGGTCGTAAACCAGAAGGCAAAAAATCTCAACTCGTGCAGATTTATGTTGAAAGTTACATTAAATGGTTGAGGTTGGCCATGATGTTCTGAGTGCTTATACCAAAGAACAGGTTACTGTTCTCTTCCTACACTGTATTGCCACGTAACTGCCTAATTTGACACTGATTAAGCGTCGGTTAAATTATCAGCTGGAGTTCTGACTTTTAGGTCAGGTGCTTTTAAGCAAAACTGGCCCATCAGCTGAACTACATCTCACAATCCTGGGAGTCATTATAGCAGGGCCAAAATCAAGACTTGATTCAAGATTACTGACCACACCGAGCCTACTGGCTGCTTCACGTAATCCCAAATCAGCAAAACAGGCACAGAATGAGTAATAAAACCTATGCTCTACACAGGCACTAATACAAGAAGAAATAAACATCATTACAAGGTCAATGTAGCTAAATTGGTATCCTCACTATATTATAAGAAAGTAATGAGAAACACCTTCAGCCTCAAACAGAAGTCAATAGAAAATCAACAAACGGCTACCGCAGACATCCTTTTTCTAGCAGGAGCCGGGGACAACAGGCAGACACTCTGGAATAACACAAATACACACACAGAGGCATGCACAACCTTTAAGAAAAGGACAAACACGTTCCAGTAAGCAGCAAAACCACCCACTGTTGTTATTTTATGACTAGATGGTAGACTTGCCTTCTGCATGTTGGTGAAGTAATGAAAAAATCCCAGGATTTTGAAGGCATAAAATTGCAGACAATTTATGTTTATAGCTGCAGACGGCCACACAAGTGAAACTAAATTGAGTGCCGGATGGAGCTAAGAGGAGAGGGAATCAGAAATGCAAGTGAAAGATAAGGTTGTAGAAATTTCTCTCTCTCCAAAGCTAATCAGAACTAAGTATCCTATTGCCAGCAGCACGGAGAATGCTTCAGATAACAGATAGTGATGGAAATTATGTAGGATAATTATGTTGGAAATAACAGCAAAGGGGGTGTGTGCTGACTCAGAAAACTGTCACGTATTTCCTGCCGTTGTCACCCCAGAGCGGGGTACCCGCTGCCACGTGCAATGTGTAGTGTTACCCTATGGGGGAAAAAAGGCTCAGTGATTAACTGTGGGTAATACCTAACATCTAACGTAGTATTCAAAATGTAATCGCTCTAATTTGCAATTGTAAATCTCCTGTTATCAATTAATTTACATTGTACAAGTAACCATCTGATTATCTTCGTGCAGTGCTGTATTTACACTGCAATTTAATTGTAAGTAATTAGGATGTAATTGCGTATAGTTATTTATACCTTGTAAAGAAAGCGATGTATTTATATGTAGTTGAAATAATTGCAGTTGAGAGAAAATCTTTTGACTTTTCTTCCTTTTCAATGTGTCTAACAGTTTCTATGGCCAAAACTGCTGTTGTCTAGAGAAAATTGGTTCTCCTTTGGATGGGTTAGGTTATCTTTCCACAAGCTAAGGCATGCGGAATTGCATTTTGCTTTTGGCCTGTATTCATTTTCCATTTTAAAATATTTTTTCTCTATCTCCTAATACTAACCTGGCCCTCCTCCTTATAAAGAGAATTTGTAATAGGAGAGAGTGCTGGGTCCCTCGAGTAGAAATCCCAGTGCGGCTGGTGAGGAAGCGGTGAGACAGTGACCTCCGTTCTCGGCATGGATGAATGCTTTCCATGTAGCAGCTCTAACAAAAAATATTACCCTATTACAGTAATACCTACTAAGGGTGTACTTTATGAATGCCATCAAGGGCAATGGTGGCTTTCATGTCCAGTACTAGTAATGGTAATTTTATTCCCCTTGCTGCTACTCGCACTCCCTCAGTCCTCCATCACCGCACTCGGAGTCACTCTGATGCCAGACTTCAGCGTCACAGCCCATTTCTTGCCATCCCATCCTCCAGCACTTGTCCTCTTAAAAGAAATCTAGTGTTTTCTAAGCATTACCATAACAGAGGATCCCTGAGATCCAGTTAGGGGCTTTTGTCCCCTCTGACACATAACAGAAAGGATACCTTGGGTTTATAACAGCTCTGGGAAGAGTCTTTGGTTTGCTATGTGAGCTGTCTGCTGGGCAGGGTTTTGATGGAGAAGGGAGATGCCCCGTGCTGCTGCTTGCTCAAGGCCAGTTCATTACCATTTGTGTTTCTATAATCTGAAGATCTGGCACGATATTTGGGATTCACAAAACAGCTTTGAGTGGCACGAAGGACAATATTCTCTCATGGGATTGTCCATGTCTCCTCTTGGGCTGGAGCTGCTGGGTGCCTTGGCAATGAAGGGTTTTTTTCTCTGCTTTGCTGGTTAGACCCCTGAGTTTAGTAAAGGATTTTGTGTCTGCTCAAGGGGGAGTATCTTTTCACTTCTCATCGCTGCTTCTGCATTTAACAAAATAGCTCCCAGCCATACCACTGTCAGATTCACATTGTCCGGAAATGTTATGCCATAGCAATCACCTCATTGCTGGGACTGATGGAGAAGCTCTGAGAGGTGCCTCTCCTCTTCTGCCTAAGTGTATGGTAAATGGCATCAAAGCCATGTTCAACTCGGTCTTCTTCCTCATTTAGCGCTTTCCTATCTCAACATTTTCACACAGGTCCAGTGGTAGGAGTAATTCTTGTTAATGGTAACACACCATGTACCTATTTGGCAGGGCTGCCAGCTGGCCCTCATCTGCAGAGCAGATTTGCCCATGGACCTGCCCATGCCCAGCTGGGTGTAATTGGGAGGGTAAAAGCACACCTGAAGTGGGGTGGGAGGAGATGGAGCTCTGCAGGAGCTTATTAGAGAAGGTGGCTGGAGGAAGAGCATGAGGTGCTGCCTGGGGGGAGAGCAGGCTGCCTGCTGGCTCTACACCAAGGAGCTGAGCAGAAGGGGCTCCCCATGGACCTGTCCCTGGTGAGTTGGCAGAGGGCTTTTGGGGGAGTGCTGTGGGCCCTGCTCAGGGAAGAGTTTGCTAGCAAAAGGCTTTTGGGAAGTGTGGAAGATGGTGGAGTAAGACTTTTGCTTAAGGGTAGTGTCTGTCTTTCTTAGGATTAAGCACAGGATTGGGTAAATTGTCCTGGTCAAACAGCAGGGTTAGGCTCTGTGTTTACTTATGTCTCTGTTGAGTTCTGTTTCTCAGAAATTTATTTCATTTCTTTACCCTGATATCTCCTACACAGCTCTCTTGGTAAAGCTAATGTTACTGTGTAGGTAATACTTTGGCTTCCAGAAGATGTGAGTGCATGCCTGGAGTTCATTACTGACTTGCTGCTTAGTGACCTGCAGACAAGCCGTCTTCATTTAGGTATAAGAAACCTAAGTCCTGATATTTGTGCTAAAGGGCTGATGTGAAGACAAGAATTAACAAATACATGGTGCTGAGAGGTCTCCAGATATGTTGGTGGTAGTAGTTACTATTATGTCAGTCAGAGAAGCCTTGTAGCTAATGAGACTCCTGTGAAACATTTTGCACGCTCTTGACCGCTGGAAGGTGGTCTCTAATATCTGCTGTTTTTCTCATGGATGTAAGTAAGGATTAATAGGATTAATTTGTATTCAGAAACATCTAGGAGTTGGCTCTCACTGACTCATTTGGGTCTACTTTAACAGTGTACTTGATATTTATTTGCATGATCGGGTTGCAAGGCATACACAGCATATAGTGGTCAATTAAGGTCTAAAGCTGGTGAAACCCTTAGAGGATATTTTAGTTAACTCCTGCTCAAACTATAGAAAAGCACTATGAGATGAGTATTTTCCATCGTTGAGCTGTAGTAGCAGTGTATAAAGAGAATTTACTCCCTGCAACATAGCTTTACATGTTCTTCACTGGAGCTTTTGCATTGGTGATGTCTGTGTTGTAGTGTTCCTGGCTCTCCCTTCCGTTGTATTTGCTCATTCCTTCCTTCTATTCTGTCGCACATATTTATATTTCCATGCGTTTTAGTAAGTGTATGAGAGGAATACTGAAACAGCTTATCTAGTAAATATGCTGCTAGATAGTTTTCTTTTTGTTTTTTTCCCCCACACCTCATAAATAGCAACTTCTTTTAGGTACTTGGACAATTCCCTTGTGAATTCATCAGTTGCTCCATGTTCTGGGGGTGAACAGCCAGGAGTTGCTGCCCAAAAGAAACCCCTGACACCCCTCACTCTTCCTTTTGAGATAGGCTAAGCAGCTTATGATTAGCATTGGGCTTTGAGGATTAAGTAATATCCTTAATGTTGTGCAGATATTATAAAGGTCATGTTATCAGTGTTCATATACAAATGTGTAAATAACAACGTATGGCTTCTGTAGGGGTTGGAATTGGTTTTGGTCATCAAAGTATGCATAAAATAGCTAGAAAGCCAGGTGAAACTCGGGCAGTCCTGTGGTGTATAATTGCAAGCAGCATGTATGTGGCTTAGTCCCTGAGCAGCTTTACCCCATGGAAATACTAGTTAAGGCATAGGTTTCAGTGTATTAGTGAGTTTATGACCTGTATAAAAATGTCAAGTCAAACAGCTGCCTACTAAATTATTCAGTGTATTGATAGAATAATGACTTTGAAGATGGAGATACTGGACTTAACTCTTTCAAGAGGAGTGGGGAGGGGAAGTGAATCAGCTGTGCTTGATTCCAGCTGGATCATAGCGAGATCCCTAATGTTACATGCCATCTTTGAGCAGTAGATTCAAGTGGAGTTGCAAGTAAGAGAAAGGATTGATTCTCATACTGGTGTGAATTTTAAATTAAGTGCATTTTTAGTGGAACTGGCTAGAAAACCAGAAACTCAGAAAAATGGGCTTACTTGCTGAATACTTAAGCTTCTCATTTCCTTTTTTAAAAGGAAAAAGCATAACAAACTTATTTTTTCAGGAAAAACAAATATACTTGATCAAATCAGAATGTCTATAAAAAGTCCATACTCCTTAAAACATTTGTACAAGAATTTTGAGCTGCCTTGCTTTAATTTCTCTCAAACACTTGCTAGCCAACTCTGTTGCAGTAATAATAGAGGCTTCAGGGAGAAAGGCAGAGTCTGATTTATGTAGATGTAGCAAAATGGTTTTGTTACTTGTTTCTTTACCTCTAAGCTGCACTTGACCCAAGGCTTTAGTTAAATACTTTATAAGAAAGATAACTGTAATGCGTGCACAAAGGAACAAAACTTCAATTTCTGAAAGCCTGAAGTGAGTGCTTGTCCTGATAGAGCTAAATGTCTTGGCATGTTTCATGTGGGGGATATATATATAAAAAAAGATGCATACAATATATTTATACCTTCTTGTGAGATGTACAAAATATATTTATACCATCTTGCAGAGCCTTCATTATTTTTAAGAAGCAGCATATTTACTTAAATGCATATGCGGATAATGTTATACTTTCTGTGTGTACCTTGAATGTTAATATTTTATAGTAGATGCTATGAACATTTTATTTTCAGATTTTTCTGCATTATGGGAAAGTTGGTACTCTCCTTTTGGCTTTCAGAACATATTTTCACATGGCCAGTCGTGGCCCGGCAGCCACAACAAATCTGTTTTACTAATAAGAACTGTTTGGTGGAACAATGTAATTAACCAACTGGCTATTTTGCTGTGGAGGCTGCAGTTAAGGAAGTGGAGGTGCTGGGAGAAGACCAAATCCTGCTCCAAACTGTTGAGGCTTCCCAAGCATATGATGCTGCCAGGAGCTGGGTGGGAGCCGGGGATGCTGTCGCTGCTGGTGTGGCTGCAGACCTCCGTGCTGCCTCCCGCACCGCTGCTGCGCAGGGTGCAAGCTGCAACAAGGTGCTGTCGCTTGAAAGGTTTCAGCTGCATGTTGGTGAAATGGAAAATAAGTGTGCAGGTTTAGGGAAAATAACAACCCGAAGCTTCTGGGTTTTGTGTCTCTTGGGCTCTGCTCATCCATTGCGGTGTCTCGGCCAAGGGTGAGCGTTGGCGCTTGCTGTTAACGCCAGCCGCGCTGCGGTGGTGTTTCCACGCATCTGTAGGGGTCAAAGCTTCCTCCTGTTTCTTGGTGAGGAAGAAGCTGCAAGTTTGTACTCCCCCACCCCCAACCGGTAAGTATTTTTGAAGTTTGGGTGTTTGCATTTAGAACCAAACATCCTCTCCTTTTTACAGTTTCCTTTTCTGAGGTCCTGGCTGCTTTGCCCTTATTGACAGCGCTGTAATGTAACTCCCCTGCAGCCAGCTCGGATCCCCTGGATATCAGCGGGATCAAAATGCGATCTAGCGACTTTTACTGTGCTCAGGATCAGGTTTGCTCTTCTAGGTGTTCTGCCTACGCAGTTGAAAATACGGTGTGGTTGGCCGAGTCTTTTTATCCTGGCTCGTGGGATTCGTGGTTGCTAAGTTCCAGTTTTGACCTTCACGAGCAGGATTTTGTCTGCTCTTGTGGGGTTATTTGTGATCCTCAAGCAGGTCCATCTGTGGCTTCCAGCCCTGCTCCTTTCCTTTGATCTCCTTCCTCTCCCCTGTGGGCTGCATCAGCTTAAGAGACCGTCACCCCATCAAAATGAAGCTGCTGGGAGTATTAGCCTTTGAGAAGCATGTCACTGTTAATGTGCTCTTTTTACCGAAGTATGGCCTCAGCTCTTGCTCGACTTTGTCAGGCGCCAAAGGATCAAGGCGGGAGTACCTGTTACTAAGAACAGAAAAGAACTGAGCGGCTAAGAATTGAAAAATACTGGGCTTCTGTATTCACTGCTGCTTAAAATGGTGCCGTTACCAAAATGATTGGAGAACTCTTCAGCCTTCTTTCCATCTGCGCCCGCTCTAGTACCCATGGAGGATGATGATGTGCTTGGCTGATGCTATGTGGACCGCTGACTGTGTAAACAAACCTGGCCTGCTGCTTATGATAACACAAATTATCTGCAAGTAAAAACACAGCCTGAAGGCATGACTGTGCTCCACTAGGTCAACGGTGACACACCCTACTGCTGACATACTAATTTTTATAGCTAAAGTCATTAATACTTTTAGATTACCCAGGATGTAGGCATAAGGACCAAGAGCTGCATGGGGTTTTTTCCTGCATCCTGTACATCTATTAATGTAGTCAAACTAATTATGTGATTAAGATGAATAGGACTTAATAATGGAGAGGACATAATGGCAAAATTGATGAATCTGAAATAGGGGGAAATTGTTGAACTGATATATTTGCAGCAGAAGAATACAATGAAGGGAAGGAGAGTAATTTATACATATATTTAAAAAAAAAAGGAAGGGATTTTGGCAAATCCTATGCTTATTATATTTCCTTTTCTTTTTTTTCCTCTAATTTTCCCTGAAAATAATGCCACTTATTCATGATGATGCTGCAATAATTGAACCACTGGAAGGAAAAAAGCTACCCATATAAATTACTACTTGAGACCTGTTCTGTTTTGACAGATGTCAAGGCTGGGTAGCTTAGCTCGTTCTACTGTTTGTATGAAAAGGGCTTGGTATCACTGGGACGCAGACTAATAGCTTTCTGTGCTTCTGAATGTGGATAGATTACATTGCAACAGATTTTTTTGTTCCTAGGCATAACCTAGTGACTCTGAGAGAATAAATTGATAAAATACCCCCTAGTTTTTTTGCAGGGTGTTGCTGCAGGAGCGGGAAGTTAAAGGGGAAGAGAAAGAGGCAGCCTGCCTGCTGGAAGGAAAAATACTCGTGGTCTGTTAGTGTTTCTGTTTAGATTTAGGAAAAACAGTTACAAAATTAGTTGAAATCTAAAGGAAGCAATTTGCTACTGTACATTAAGCTCCTCTGATTTTACAGTTAGTATTTAGAGTGTGTGCTGGTTGTAGGTGATATGTGTATGTGGCCTTATTTTAGGTATCTTGCTTCAAAGTATTTTAGTCTTATTGTTCAGGATTTGCCTTTTTTCTAAAAAAAAAAGATGGTAATTTGTGCATTAAATAGATGGCACTAAACTAAACCACTGGGTTTTCTGGACTTTTGTCTGTGTGTACTGCTTTCAGTTGTCACGGATGGGGGACAGTCTCATCTCTGGCACTTGCATGGCACGTACTTCTTTGGTTTATTTAATATATGAAACTTTATATATATAACTTTATATGAGGTTTTTGCTCCGTTACTTCCATCGGCTTTTCTGGTTTTGTTTTAGCTCTTAGGTTTTTAGCTTGTACTTGCCTTTATTTGCTGTCTGCTGCTACTAAGTACTGAGATTTTTGGATGTTTCAATTGGCTTCATGTATAAATGGATAATTTAGATGGAACTTATCTTGGAAAACTAAAGATTGCATTTTGTTATCAGTTCGTCATTGTTCTTGGGTATTTTGCGAATCCTTTGGAAGAAACCTCTGGGAGATAATTTCATAACATTGGTTTCTGATTAGTGATGGAATTGCCCTGAACAAGAAATCCTGAATGCTCTTTCTAGGGAAGTGAGATTTATTGTACCCCAGTTGCTAATGACATTCTTCCGCGCTTGAAGTTTTCGTGAGGCTTTTGCTGTTGCTGTGTATGCTATCAACTTTATTACACTTACTTGCTTTCCTTGCTGTGCACTGCTTAGAACAGACTGAATAAGGTAAAAAGCCCTTTTTTTTTTTTTATAGTTCTCTGCTGAATATTAAGACTGCAAACTATTGGCAGTTCATGTATCAGTTTCTTATTCTCAAAATACTGTATATAAACACCTTTTTTAGCTGGCTGTTAAGGTCAAGGTGGCTTTTGCGGGTATTGCTTCTGGCTTTCCCTGGTGGCATTCAGGACTTCCTAATAGATTGTCTTAAAAGACTGATTATGCAACAAGTCTGTTTAGTTACAATTCGGCATTTTTAAAAACAAGAGTTTTTTTCTCAAGGCAGTAGAAATAGAGGTATTTCCTTGGCTATCCACTGCCTTTCCACTGAGTGCTGCTCATCAAGACAGACACTTGCTCTCCTAGCTTCATCCTGGGCTGTCAGTGAGCCTCTAAGACCAGGAGCAGCATGTTAATATGCCTCCGCTGACTTTCAGATCATTAATAAATCGAAATGCAGCAGCACATGGGCTATTGAAACTTCAAGTCCACCATTCTGTTCCCCAAGTCTTCAGAGAGCAATGGGTTAAAAAAAAATTAAAAAAAAAAATTAAAAAAATGCTACTTGTTGTGTTGAGGCACCCTTGGGATGAGCAGGCTCACCCTGGCTGTGTGCTTCCCACACCAAACACCCCACAGTTGGTGGTTTTGGTGGCAACTTGCAAAGCTCACGGGGACTTTGTAGTCCAATATTGCAGGCTTGGTATTTTTTTTCGTGGTGTCACTGGTCGCTGCCATGTCTTCTGTTCATCTAAGCTTGATCCATGTTTGTTGAATAGAGCAATATGAAGTTAAATATCGTATTCATATTGTTGCTTTTTATATAACAGAATGGGGGTAAGCGCCGGGAGGTGTCTGTTTTGCGGTTGGCATGGACATGTTTAACCTAAAAACTCTCTGCAGACTTCACGCATCTGCACTGTGTGACCTAGTTATGTAACTTAGCAATTTTTAAAAGAAACCAACTTAGAAAGCAAAAGACCTTGTTTTTTGGAGAACATGGTGTTGGGGGAGTATGTGGGCGATCTGAAATGTCTTCTGGTTTGCAAGGACAAAGAACAAATTAAAAAGAAAAACAAACAATTTAATGGTGATGGAGCTGTAGCTCTAGCAAGGATAGACTGTGGGCGTACATCCATTTTATCTTGTCGCAGAAGATTATTCCTCAACACAGAAGGTCATAAAAATCTCACTGCTGAGTATTAGAAAATAATCTTGCTAAAAGTTTAAAATGCTTTGCTGCTGTAAATGAAGGCCTTAAATATTTACTGCTAGTCAGGGGACTATGTGAATATGTACCTTAGCTTGCAAATAACCACTAAATTGTCACCTGAAATAAAACCTGAATGGTAAAACATGGAAAACTAGCTGTCAAGGTTGCTATTTATTACAAGTTGTGTAGACATTAATTACTCAGTACCGGATTCATTCTTTTTTATCACTGACCTTTCTTGTTTGGTAATTTGTAATTGGTTACAAGTGATTAGAGATTTCTGATCACTTATTTTTTGCTTCTGGCACTTCAATCCCAGGAAGAAAAGATTTAATATAACAGAGTGATAGCAACAAGAAATGAAGGGGAACTAATGGTCCCCTCCCTTCCCTGGTAGGTATAGCCTGTTAACTTCTGCTTGCTCTTTCATACAAAGAATCGCTCAGATGTGACATTGAACAATATCCTTTGCGCCGTGCCCTTCAGCTGAGGCAGGCTTTTGGCCAAGTAGAAACTTGAAAAGAGAGCACAGAAATATAGAAGTATTAGAACAGATCCCATCTGTTTTTGTAAAGCTGTGGTGGACTCTTTTCAGGGTCACCAGCAAGCAGAGTGGCTCATGGGCTGGTGATGGTTTGGAGAGCTCGTGCAACCTCTGTTCCCTGGGGAGAAGGAGTTAAACTTGGGTCTTGTAAAGCATCAGAGCTACTATGTGGGTTCTTAACATATCATTAAAAATTAAGACGACCATAAACCTGCAGCTTACAGTGACGGTCAATAAAATATGGTTGTTTTCTTAGTGAGGAGCTGGTACATCCCATCCTCTTCTGTTGCTTGGAAGACAAGCTGTAGTGGACTGCAAAGGTGTTGTTACATTTTGGCAATGAAAAAACACATGCAAAAAACCTGACTGTATCTGAAGTGACTTCTCCCTTTGTGTCATCAAAGTCTGACATGTTCAGTTAAAATAACCTTTGGTAAGTGGCTGGGTTGATGCGCTATATGCAAATGAGCAAAGGATCTCTTAATCAGCAGTTTGGAGAGACTAGAGCATCACTCACAGAGAATGCAAAACAACTTAATGCATTTTACTACTTTGCATTTAAAGTAGGAAGGTGGTGAACACATCATGCTCTCTGAATGCAGTATCGTGTAGTTATTCTGGGCTTTTTACTGATATATGGACTCTTCACCTGTATGTCTACGTGGGAGAATAGGTTGGAAAGAACATTTCTTTCAAACAGGTGCCTCCTGTGTGTAGAGTCAGTCAGCGGTGTCTTCTGAGCCTATTCTGATGGAGCAGGGAAGCCCATTTTTAAGTACTAGAAAACAATTTTAAGGGTTACATAGCTTACAGGTTCAATTTATGAATCGGCTGGTGAATAACTTTGAGATTCCTTTTACAATTTCTCCAAAGGGTTCTGGTGTCTAAAGATTATTTTATTATCAATACGCAGTCATGCGAGTCAATGTTCTTGTCATTTGTGAAGCAAATGACATCAAACAAATGGCATTGTAAAGCCTAAAAATCCAATATAAATGTGTGATGCTCATCCCTACTTGATGAGACCAAGGTATTTTGCTACCTCAAAATAACACTTTGAAATACTTAATTTTCACTTTTTTGTTATAGTAAACCACATGGGACTTCTATTTTGACAGTATTTTGCTTTGAAGTTAAACCTATCAAACCCTGGGAGAGCTATGATGGTGATTAGGCTTTTTGAGTCTTTCCTCCATGAGATAGATTACACTTGCAAAACACTTTGGCTGACTCACTAAACAATGTTTAAATGCGCAGGAAATGCTTCTGTGACAAATGCGTACGGGATTTATATTTCAGCTTCAGAAAACTGTGTCTTTTCCGTTTAGCTCCCATAATCAATCTATTGTGTTAATAACAATGTCTGAATTCATGAACAGGAGGCAAGCCAAGGATTCAGATGTTACCGAGGAAGGGCTGCACCATGTCTCAACTGCAGCTGGTAGATGATGCTGAATAAAGTGTGGGTTCCTGTTGTGCAAGATGTGTTCCTCAGCAGGGAAATGATGTGGCTGATGCTTGATATCCTCTTTGCTGGACCACTTGCTGTTCATCTGTTGATATAGGTATTAAAACTGGGTGATGCTCCAGAGTTAGTGTCCTCTTGCTTTGTTTTTGAGAGGGCAGCAGAGCCAGGTCTAGGGCAGGGGTGGGTGGGCACGGGCTTTGCTCTGGGACATGCACTCCAAGAGTAGGAATAGGGACAGCAATAGGAGCTGTTGCAGGCATCATCTTCATGAAGGCTGGTAGGACTGCTGGAGGTGAAAATAAGCAAGAGCAGCTTCAGAAGCACTTGATTATTTAATAACCTGTGTTAATAAGCCAGTAGGCTAGCAGGCTTGTGGCTCTCCCATTTGTTCAGTGAAGAATATTGCGTTTATAGGAAGTGAGAGGTTTGAAGGATATCAAGTTTGTAGTAAAAAACAGAAGCAGGGAAAGCTCTTCAATAGTATATTGGGGATTGTGGATACAGACGAATCTGCACTCTGAGGGTTTCTGGAGTGCCTAATTTCAGGTTGGAGTGAAGCAGAGAGATGCAAAGTCGCATAGTTTCCTGATTTAAGCTTTCTTAAAAACAGTGAATTTGGAAGACGGGACAAGACTAGTCTATTTGGTTTGGCAGGCAGTACAAAACAGTACCAGAGTAGGCTAGTTCAATAAACCTAAGCCCAGAACAGAGCTAGGGACAGTAAAAAGATGAAAAAACATCAGCAAATGCATCAGCATTGTTGCCTGTTTGACCAAGGGAAAACTTTGGTTTGGGGATTCGGAGCCTCATGCATCAGTAACATTCCTGCCATCCACCAGGCTTGATATCCTCCCATAGAGAAATACCATCACCCTTATTCTGCAGTCTTACCTCACATAAGTACTCTGAGGAAAGATACATTTGGAATGTCAGTATTTGCATATTATGCTAATAAACTTCCAGGTGGGAAATGCACCTCAGCTTTCTGTGGGATAGCTTCTTTCAGCTCAGTCTGCATTAGTGTGTCAATATAAACTTGGGGTGTAATGTATGGATTTCTGCTGGAAGCAGATGAGAGATCACTTCTTCATGCTCTTGTTGGTACTCCCAGTTGCCAGCTCCCAAAGAACTGCTTCCACCTGAAAAGTAGATTTTTTGCGTGTGTGTGTAATTATACAGTATCTCTGAAATGAAGTGTTGCCTCTCTATTTTCTATCCTTAAGTGATTTTTTTTTTCCTTGAAGTATGTGCTGTTCCTTTACATAAAATGAGGGTTGCAAAACTGAATTTCTTTTCAGGTTTCTTGGAAGTTGTAGCTTTGAGAACAACTGGAGTGGTGACTGGGGAGCCACATTAAGAGTGTTGTTGCCTTTTCCTTTGGAGATGACTTCATATCTGTTCTGAAGCTTTTTTCAAAGCGTTCTGTTGACAAGGGATGCAGGAAATACTGAAGCTGCTAAATTTGTTTTTTAGTGTGCTGTCTTCCATCACGTCACCTAGGGGGGAGACAGCACGGTCTGCTTCCTTCATGCCTGTTCCAGTCTGTTCTTCGCTTGGGATGAAGGTGTACGTTTGAATTGATTGGAAGCTATGGCCAAGCCCTCCACGCTGTGGGAGGTTGTTTATTATTTAGCAAAATTGCTTGGGCACTGCTGAATGGTTGGGGGTAGTGTAATTTAAATGCTTTAGGTCTTGAAGCCTGGAAGTCCAGGTTCAGTGCTGCTTGTGAGGATAATGTACAATTACTTTAATCACCATCTCAAACACATGACTATGAAGAGCATGTTCAGCCTTTTGCAGTTACTACGGGATGAAATACTGTACTGAAAGTAAAACATTCTGAGTTTGCCCGTTCCCTGGTTTTCAAGTCAATACCTCTCTGCCAATGCAGAGTGTGTTAAGAAATTGTCCACAAAAGTGTTTCTGTTGTTGGAAGCTGAAATTTCTGAAAGATTTGACTATTATACACTGCTAGTTTTATCTGTGAAGAAGGCAGAAGTCATAATGTAGAGGGTTTTTTAACCAGTCACCTGTTCCTTCTACCCCAAAATTAGTCGGTATCCAAAGCACTCAGTGGGCATATGGGAGATCAGATGTCCTGCTGGAGCAACTATCTAACCAATGTGAGCAGCTCCAGCAGAAGAAAGCAGTAACAGGCTTAGTAGTAAATGCATTTGCTGGGATTGTGGGGGAAGATAAAAAAATGAAGATTTGATCCAGTCTCCCATATGAGTACCAAAAAAAACTCACCCTAGCTCATTTATGCGCACAAGCATGACAAGGATTTAAAAAAAAAAAAACAACCAAGTGCATTTCTGAAGTTTGTGTGACAGGTGTTTTGTAAGAAAACTCTTTTTCTGCGTTGGCTCTCTGCCCCGTATGCCCACATAAGTTCAGGGATACTTTAGAGATGCATAGGCAAGTACAGAGAAGATCAGAATTTTCAAAGTAAAAAAACTGGAGGTTTTTTCTTCTTTGTTTTCAGCAGCAAGGGTTTGGATTCGTAGGTGTCTAAAAATATGTAGCAGTGTTGGTGTTGGAGCATTTCTTAACTTGTGCAAGTTGTTCTCCTAAACTTTCTATGACTGAAGTGATAAGTTGAACAGTTACAGTAAATAGAGTAATATTTTGATTGGTATGAAACCCTTCATTTCTTCATGATGTCTAATTAGCGTAGCTCTGAATGTCAAATATTTATCTGCTCTACCCAGCATTGTGCTCACTTCAGTGGGGCTCCATCTGGCTCTGCCTTCCTTGAAGCCTGTTCCTCTACGAACGAGCTTGCCCATGCTCAGTACTGGTGCTGGATCCCACCTGTTGCCCATCAGGTCGCTTGGCCTGGAAGGGAGCTCTTCCCTCCAGCAAATCTGGGCGGCAAAGTAGCATTGTGCAAAACCACAGATGAGCCAGTCTGTAACTCCTTTCGCTTTGAGCGTAACTCTGAAGCGCAGGCTGAAAAACGTCACACCAAGTCTTTACTAAAAGCTGCTGACTGCTTGTGAGTGGGACGTATTTGTCAAATGAAGCCATAATATGCCTGTAGATTGCCACTAATGTAATTCCTCAGTGCAAAATCTCCCACAGCAAAACTGGTAAGGGCATGTGGTGTAGAAGCCTTTTGTATTCTTGAGGACTTCAGTAGCAACTGTATTACAGACTTGAACAGAAGCTGGGGGGGTCCTCTGGCTGTGACTTCTTCATTGTGAGCTATAATACAACCTGCAACCCTTCAGTTGACAATGGATGACCAATGCTCATCTTCAGGCCAAAATGTCAGACTCCTTTTGTGCCTCTCCTCTCTGGGATGTGTTCATAGTGCAAAAAAAGTTTATGTTTCTTGGTACGTTGCTACATTATGGTGCTCGCCCAGTTCTAGTTTCATAAATGTATCCTCTGCATCTACCACATGTATTTTGTGTGTCCCATAGCCAGCTACTGAATGTGTGAAGCTATATGATTTAAAATACCTTTTGAACTAGTTTCTCATTGTCTTCCTACTTTTCAAAATTTGATTAGCAAGTAGTTTGGATGATCTAATGGTTGTACTAAACTTCTTGGGTAAAGACTGTGCTTCAGCCCACTCCTTGGGATTTAGGTTGGTTTGTTGGTCACCGAGAGTTGCATTGAGTTACAAGTGTTGTGGGGGGAAGTGGGGGATTTATGCTTTGGGAGATCAAGAGCATTTGAGCAGTGGGGGAAGACAGGGATTCACCGTGAGAGGCTTCAGCAGCTGAGTTTCAGCCCTTAGTGAAGTCAGAGTTGAAAAAATAAGGTTCAAGTATTCCCCGGTGGAATGGCTGAACTCCAGTGTAATGTGCAGAGTCTGCAGTGAGCGATGGGCTGGTGAACGGTGCGTTGTGGCTGGGGCCCTCTGAGAGGGAGACCTCGGTGGAGTAGGGGGAAACTGTGATTCAAGCGGTGGAAAAATTCTGTAGACTATCTGACCAGTTCACTGCTTTTATCTTGTGGTGCTCTGAAAATAGCAAACTAAAAATAATCAGACAGCCTCTTTCTCTGCAAGATAAGTTAACATGGGTAAGAATGAATTTAATGACTTAAAATATCAGTATAACTGACTTTCCATATGAATTTCTACTTTCAGGTATTGGAAATTTGACTGAAGTCTGCATACCATGCACTGGAGGAGGTAACAATTCTTTAATACTAATCTTGATTTGTTGGTGATATTAACTTCTCTTTTTTCCTAATGTCATTGCATTGAATGTCAAAATCTTCTTTGTATTGTTTGTGTCTTAGACTAAAGAATCTGCCCCTTAATTTCTCAGTACAATAACTGTGGGTTTTGTTTACCTTTTTGAAAAAGAATATATCGGAAATCTGCATTTAAGTTCTTAGGGTGTATATATTGCATTTAGGCAATTCTACGTGGAAGGTTTATAGAAATCATGGAACAGCCTGCCTTCAGAAAACTGTTTTTGTAAAGGTACTATTGTTTAAAAGAATGTATATAACTTAAAGAATGAATCTTTTACAAAAAGATACTGGTATTTTGTTATCAATAGTGTGTTTTTCTGGTCTGGCTCTTACTTTTCTTGTCATGAGATTTTCAGAACAGGTGTTTAATCATTGAATGATTGACTCTACATTAGCCAAACAAATTAGCCAAACAAACCTGTGGCACTTCCAAAACTCAAATTTTCTTAATGGCATCTCAGCTTGAATGTCCAAAGGAATCAATATTGTTAGTTGAGAGGTGGGTTTTGTCCTATATATCCTGAAATTTTCATGTGGGTTTTCTTCTGGAACAGCATAAGTATGAAACAGATTTAAGTGTGAAATGATTTGCTCTTTGGAGTGTCCAGCTCTGGTCCGGTCAAGAGGAGAAGGCTGTGCCTTTCTGGCTGTGCTTTCCTCTGCATCCTTACTATGTTGCTTTTGCCCTGTCCTAAAACTGGCCTGTCAAGCTTGGCTTCCATGTAGCCAATCTCCAAGGATAAAATTCCTATCAAAGAACCACATGCTTTTAAGTATGAATTATGTTGTCTCCAAAGCTTTTCAGAGTTTACAATGAAATATTTACAAATTAAATGTGGTCTTTCTTCTTAGTTTTAGACATTATTGCCCTGTCTGTTCAGAGAGGTTACAGATGCCTTCTGATCAAAATATTTAATTTCTTAATTCTTCTGTTCTCTGGAGTAATTCAGAAGTTTCTCCTCAGTCCTCAGTGGTGCTTACAATGCAAACTGAATTATTGCTGTAGATCAAGTAAACGATTCTTATTCAGCTCGGGACTTCTGAAATTTGCAAAGCTATCTTTGTGTGAGCTTTTCAAAGACAGTATGATAAATTTTCTGACATACCACTTTCTAGTGGTCTGAAAGGAAAAGCTTATTTCTTAATATAAAAGATAACTTTGAATAATGGACTCCTCATCCCTTTGGACAGTACTCCTAAATTAGCCTCAAAGCCCTTTCTCAGGTGAAATCTTGTTTTCAGGTTCCCCGTGGTGAAAAGGAGATACTGATACCCATTTCATTTGGAAAGTGTTTTCAATCTGCTGATGAAAAATACTTCTGAAGAGTTAGGCAACCTTGATTAATTGAGCCTGAATAAGAAGTGTAGGATCAAATCTCAGGATATTATTTTTAGGCTGCAGGCTTGTGTTTTGCATTCCAAATCCTTAAACACCAGTTTGATAGCAAGTGTGAACGACTGGAGTAGACAGCTATGCGCGTACTAGTAATGGCTTGCAAATGCTGACACCACTATAGACAGAAGAATGGAAACTGCTTTCTGTTTACAGAGCAACATAACTATTTGGCAAACACTTCTCATTAGCAAGAATGTGATCAGAATTTGTGTGAAATGCCTCAATTCTGTGGTATAACTGGTGCGGCATTTGTAGTGAAGTGCTATTAAAAAAAGCTAAGTGTGGGTAAATACTTAGTGAATGCAAGTGCTTAAAAGTTCAGTGATGCGATGTGTGATGTTTAGGTCTGATAACAGGACCACAAGCCAGAATTGTGTTCTTGTGGTGTATGGGAAGGGGCGTCAGAAGAGCGGTCTGGGGGGGAAAGAAGCCTTTGATGTCCTGAGGAGAGAACTTGTACCAACTTTACGTGTCTAAAATCTTCCCCTTGCTGATGGGGCTCTTGGCTAGCAGCATACCTTGAGATCCGGCGTTGTGCCTTCAAAGAACTAAGCACAGCACGCTTTATAGGCAAGTGAGGGGTCACACACATTGTTATGCTTGACAAAACTGCACTTATGGGGACTGTGAATTCAGGTTTATACATGTTTCATCTCTGAAGGAAAGATTTTTCAAACGCACGCTCTTAAGCTGCGTGTGGATCTTTGCTAAGCCATAGGCCAGGCATGGAGGAAGCCAAGTTTGGGCTTTTGCTTCTGGTCTGCTTGGTGAATCAAAACTGTCTGTTACCTAAGTGACTCGGTAAGTACAGATCTGAAAGGAAACATTTGTGCATTTTAATAGTATAATTATAAAATGCTGCTTTATTACCTGTCAAGCTAATTAAAACAGCTACAGGCTAACAGTCGTCTTAGAAAGCTTGTAGCATCTGTGCATTGTATTCAACAATGAGGCTTACAGTGTAATTTTAATTAGAAATATTACCAGTAGACACAGTGTACACTTGTACTGAAGAAATGTCCTTTCCTGTGTAGGAATACTGAATGTGCTGGGTAATGGCTCTAGGAAAGGAAATTATAATGAATATGCTTTCTGCCTTAGTCTGCGCAATGGTTAATTATGGCATGGTTTGAAGCTGTAGGGTCTTTCTTCCTCCGCTGGCATCCAGCACCAAAGTGGTAGCTTCCTATTTGCTTGGTATGTGAATGTTTGTGTCTTGCAGCTGTTGGCTACTTGAATCTGGAGAACTGCCACTCATTCTGGGTGGAAACTTGCTTAAGTGGAAGTGCTGTGGGTCAGTGTGTAAGAGGATTACTCGGATATAGGCCTATGGTATGTAATTTTTAGATCACTCCTTCAAAGGCAGGAGTTGTTTGTGATCTCCAGGCATCCCTCTGCTTCTTAAGATCCATAGGAAATAACTGTCCTCCTTCCTAGGCGCCTTATTGCCAGATGTGTCTGCCACCATGTCCTCTTACTTTTTCCCTACTTCTCTGAAGATCTGCTATGTCCTTTCCTCCTTTATTATCTCCTGGTCTGCTTCCATCCCGGATCCTTTCTCCCCCTCTGTACCTTCTGTGGCTCTCTGCCAGCCCTCTCCTTCCATACTTCCCTCTCTGATATTAGCGGGGTTTCTCATGCCACCAGTGCTCCCCTCTGTGTGGAAAGCTCAAACAATTAAAACTGAATGAATTGTTCTAAAGTGATTTGAAAAACTGAATTTGCAAAATTGCCGTTTTACGGTGGTGTCTTTTAATAGATGAGCAGTCCCTGCTCTCCTTGAAGTTGCACCTTCCGAGGTGCTAATTTTACAGCAGAATGAAATGACAACTTTTTGATACATATAACTTGGATTATGGCTAATTGTTGCAGGGGCAGCGTTTTGCTTGAGATTTTTCCTTTTTCTTACATAACTGTAATGGGTGGAGTACTCATGACTTGACTTTTCTTTGTAAGAACATCATGAATACAAAAGCACCAGTCAGATTCTTGAACAAAACTTATAACAAAGTTATGCTATAAGTCATGGGCGCCTGCCCAGATCTCTCCCTTGCAAGCAGGTTTTGGAAGATGAGCTATTTCTGAAGGGGCATGCCTAATTTCAGTGAGAGCTTTCTCCTTTCAGAGTATATTACCTTTCAGACTAGTGTGAAGATATTTGTTGTCTGTGTTCCCCGAGTGGGTATATGGGGCTGAAAATAATGCCAAGGAATGTCTGGTAAGGCAGCAGTGTCATTATTTATAAAATCTGATGAAAAGAATATTTCTGCATGAAGCAAATCTACCCTTCTGCACTTGTTTGATATTGTAAAGAGATTATTGTGGCTTTACAAGAAGGTTAAGATATCATGAAGTTTAATATACTCTGAAAACAGTCCTGTTAAAGCCACTATTGCTTGTGATTGATGATGCAGGTTATGATGGTAGTTCTAAATCTTGTGTTTGTGTGTGCAAATTGCTATTTTTTCAGCCTTTTCAAGGTTGCTAACTTTATCTTGTGGTGCAGCCTGTATTTAAGGATTTCATGTTGCATTAGCCTTTGATTAAGGGGAAAGTAACTTCGATGATAAAATGCCACTAAAAGTGGTTCTGTGGACTAGCTTGGAATAATTTATCAATCATTCTTTGTGACTGAGAGCATGTTTTAGACATGAGGGTCACCCTTTGAGGATTAATTTTCTGAGATAAACAGCTAATGGCTGTTGGATGATTATGGTCAAAAGCAATTATGAGGGTATTTTTAAACTGTTCATTACTAAAGAGTCACTAAACTGAGTAAGGTTTAAGATGTTGCTTAAATAGTTAGGTCAAGATGCATCAGCCTTGATTCAAAGGTGCTATTGAATGATAGAGTTGCTGACACTTCCCCACTGCCTGATCTGGTAGAGGTGGGTCCTGGCAGTTGCTTTTGTCTATTTTGCCTTTTTTTCCTGTTACCTGAACTTTCTGCACCCTTTAGGTTAACAAATACAATAGCCAGTTGGCAGTTTTATTGGAGTCCCCTGTAAATAGCAAAGTAAACATGTATTTTCCAGATATTGTGAAGAACATTTCACAGCTGGCTTATGCTTATAGGTGGGTGTCACTGTCTGCTGCTTATCCTCTGGGCTTCATGCTTCCTTTCTTCTGTCTCCTCTTTTTTAATTCCTGCAACACTGGTGTCAGGTGAGCTTAAAGGTATAGAGGAACAGCATATTGTAAGGACAACTCCTAAAGTGCTAAAAGACGGAGCCTTCTCGTGGATGTAAGAGTAGTAGAGTCTGAAAGCAAAAGAAGTATGTCTGAGATAAACTACTTCTATTTAATAAAAAAAAGGAAGAGCCTTAAACAACAAAGATATAGGTAGCTGCTGTCAGAAGCACTACTTAAAAGGAATGAGAAACTGTCTTACGGAGGGATTAGTGTACCGAGAAATAAACTGCTGAATCACTGGAAGCAAGCAAGCAATACAGAGTCTAGAGGCTCTGCAAAAAATAAAATGGCTGCTGTAATTCAATTAAAATCACAGTAGGATTTGCTGTTTGAGATGGTACATCCGTCATCCTGTATCTTGTGGTGGCTGGTGCCTCAAGGGATACTTATGTGAGTGTAGAGCTCCTGAAAAATGCTGGAGTGACAGTTCTGGAATGACATGACTCTGTTTAGTCATAGACAGATGCATTTTCCCTAACACACCTATTGAGTTTGGACTGCTGCTTGGTCTTCGTGCATTTGAATCTTTTTAGCAGATTGTTCATCTGAATTGAGAGTCGTCGTTTATCCTACGAACTGGAAGATGAACACCATATGCTTTCTTGCAGATAAATAATCAATTGTTAACAAGGTAATGCTGAGGATAACTAAATTCAATGAGACTTACTGTATTTAGTATATTACAAGTATTGTGGATACAGACTGGACTCCTAAAACCAAAAGCAACTTTTTACCCCTTTCAAAATTTCTTTTTAGGAAGCAATTTAAGCTATAACGGTTGCTCACTTCGCTAGCACACGTGGGTTCAAAAGGCTCCCTGCAGGAGCTGTGCCAGTTTGCGTTATTTGAAAAAGCATATCATCCTCCTTGGGACTGAAGCACTATAAATTCATTTACAAATCTTAACTTGATAAGTAAATTTCAGACCCTCTGTGTCTCTATATTCAATGTTTTGTAGTTCACCAGGGCAAAAATTGTTACTAATCTACAAAGCCCTTTTCAGAGGGAGAATTTCTTCAGCATCATGATCAGAATCCAGCATCAAAATGAACATGAAAGAGCTTTCTCAGGGGTTGGAAGATACAGAAGTCTGAATACAACCGTGCAAATGCCCTGTGTGACATGGCAGAGAAGAGCAGAATCCTTCTTGGGTTGAAGCAATGGCTGTTGTAATTATAAATACTAAAAGTTATTCTCTTGGGCTTTAATATAAGGGAGATAGCGGTTGGAGGCTTGAAGGTGTGCAGCATAAAGGAACAAAAGGCTGGGAAGGTAAACCACAGCTTTAGCAAGACAGCTGTAGTGAGCCTTCCTTCCCAGACTGTAGCACAGTGACAACTCCTGCAATAAGCATTAAATAGGTTTGCAGAAAGGAAATCTGATCTCTTTCTATTTACCCCGGCTTTCCCAGGTTGTGGGGTCAGACTGGAGAGAAGGTGTGGAATGAGCAGGGAGGCAGCAAGCTGCTGGCTGCTCGTAGGGGAGGAGGACGAGGAGTGAAAGCAGGTTGTGCTCTGCTGTACAGATGTGTCTGGGTGGAGCATCATCTTCCTCGTGCGGACTTTGTAACTCTGGGTGGAGCATCTTCCTCGTGCGGACTTTGTAACTCTGGGTAGCTGTGCTTGGTATGCTCGGGTGTTACTGAGGATGAGTTGGCAAGATGTACCAATTGGTTAAATGCTTTTATTTTTGTAGTTGACTTCAGCTTTCAGTGCGACTGGCTGGTGAGCTGGCTAAAGAGAGTTTCTTCCAAGCAAATGTTTAAAAGAAATAAGCTTATTTCAACAAGTTCTCATCAAACCCAAGTATCTGTTGAAGGCTTTTCCTAGCTCCGGTCAGTTTGTTGGCAGGCTGTTGGTGATGGTGTCTTTCAGGGTCTGACTGTACAAAGGGAGGACAGCAGGACTTCAGGGATGCTGAGACACCTGTTTGTCTGGGAGCCTGAGACCCAAAGCCTGGGTGCTGAGGGCATATCTGGCTGCTTTCCACTGCTTGGGTGTGGACCTGCAGGGTTTGAGAGCTGCAAGGCAAATGTCTTTAAGATTTTTCTTTGAATTATCTAAAGATGTGCTCGTGATGTTTGAGTGGCAAAGGAACTTGAATAGCCTCCACTCATTTCATCAGTGACATCCATGGTACAAATCAGAAAAGGCCTGAAACACCCATAAAAGGAGCTCCGTTCTCAAGTGAAGGAGAAGAAAGCAGGTTTGAGATGAGTATCAATTTTAGTCAGATTAAATTGCACCAGTTTTACTTGTTTTTCAGTAAGTGAAGAAAATAAGTGTTTCTTGCTACAGGTGGGACAAGAAGTATGGCAATGGTTTTGACCATGGCTATAAAATGGCTTCTTTGCTATCAAATCTTGTGTTAATCATTTGAAATGCCTTGAATATACCCTTAGCAATTTTCAATAGCATCAATTAACATTTAGGAAATTAATTTCAGACTCCTAGAATATTAAACATTTACTTTAGAACTGTAAATGAGGTGTACCAACTTTGCACCTCACGTGCCTGTTAACCCAAGTATTCATAAGGCAAAAAATACTCAATTTCGCAAACATGAAGGTGTGTCTTGTGCTGAAATTACAAAATATGAAATGCTTGCCAGGTCTTGATACTGCACCAGTATATTCAAGTTCTTTGCTCAGGTTCATGGTGCTGGAGCTCTTTGAAACTGGAAAAAAGTGATACCTCTGGCTAGAAATCAGCAAATCCAAAACCAGACCATGTTTGGATGAAATGCCAGAGCCTGTCTACCCCTCATGGTTCCTTGTGGTACACTTTATGCTCTTCCTCCTCTTTTTTTAAAGATTTTATTCCCAAGAAAAACAATGTAAACAGAAATTAAGGTGCTTCAGTAAATTCATAATCAGTTAAAATTCAGCTTTGCTTTGCAGATTAAAATATTTAGTCTAATCTTGACTAGAACCTACTTCTAGCACCCTTTTATTGTTATCAATACAAAATATTATAAATATGATTCTGCAAAAAGGTGTTACAACATGACTTGCTCTTTGAAATGTTTGCCTGAAATGATCTGAGGTACATGTTTGTGTCTCTTGCCCCAACAAAAGTGCTTTGGCAAGCTGATGCATTGCTTCAAAGGATCAATCTGCCAACTGAAGGAATGAGAAATATTTCTTAGGGCAAATTTTGAAGTCTGTTTTGAATTTTGATTCTTAGTTTCTTTTGCCTCCTTACTTGGAAACATGTCTTTGGTTTCAGTTTCTCATAATCTTTTTTTTTAAAAAAAAGATAAAACTTTCTGTATAAGATGTTGCAAGTTCTGTTTTCATAGAATAGTTGAGTTTGGAAGGGATCTGTAGAGATGATGTAACTGTCCTGCTTGATGTTTTCTAGTGAAATGTTATTTCAGTACTTACTGAGTGGCAGCTGTCCTCTACACCATGGGGCATAAAGAGGGAATTGGAATATGACTCTTTTGGTCTCCAGTATGTAATTCCTTGTCTTTTTTCATCACGTCAGCTCCCTTGCCACTTTTAAATCTTTTGGATGTTATCACTTCAGTTTCAGAGCCACTATTTTCATTCCTCTTCACATAAAACGACTCCTTTCCGTCAATTCTTTCCTTTAGCACTCCTAGGTCTGTGTTTTCCTTTGTACTTCTGACTCATTACCAGTTATGAGCATGCAGCAATGTATGTTAGTTGTCGCTTACTGTAATGTACTTATTTCAATAGCTTTAACTCCTCAATATGGAGTCATACAGTTAGTAAATGGTATTTCATGCACTACTAAAGTTAATGGGAATTTGGATCAGTTTTGTGGTGCCCTACTTCAAAGTAGTTCAAAGATCTAGTTCCTCATTTTCCTCTTAATCTTCATTCCTCTCATTCCACAAGAATTATCACAATTTTACTGTATCACCAGCTTTGATATGCGAGATGTTATCTTCAGCATGGTCCTTGAAGTCTTTTTTTCTTCCACAGGAAGCAGATGGAAAAAACTGTTTGCATGCTGAACAGACGTGTCCTGGTTTTCTTTGTTTTTGTTTAGGTTTTGCCAGTCTGTTATCCTAGAGTTAAAACACCTCTTCAGAGGCTGATGATTAGAGCTACCTGTCTTTTTCCCCCTGTAAAATGTCACTGTAGCATCTCTTTCACTTTCTTGATGATCTTTTTCAAAAAGTGTCCAGTACCGTAGCTGCAGTAGGCTGTGCATAAGTTATGCCACTTGGACATGAACTTTAGCCTTCACCATTGACAATCTCAGTCTACTAATTCGTTTTGATAGTGCTACAAAAATATATTGCTCATAACTTCTTTCTATACATCAAGGTCTTAAACTTTCTGATCCTTAGCATCCAAGCATCCTAAATGGCTTGCGTGCCCTTGGGACCAGCTCACATCTGTTCCGACTCAGCACAACCTTGCTCTGAGATTAGTTGATGTGCTCCTCGTTCCCACCAATGCATAGGAAAATTCACCCTATTTCTCTTATTTTTTTGCTTTATTGTTGATTCCTGTTGTACCTTATTGTATATGATTTCATACCAGCTACAGTCTGTCTTCTCAATTTGTAATGGGGGTTATTGATTAGCTTGGCTAGGCTTCTTTTTAGACTAGAAGTGTATTGGAAGGGAGCGAGTGACCTGCCAGGGAAGTACGAGCCCCTTACTTTCTGGCACTTAGCAATACACTTCTTTCTTCAGCATCTGTTTGAGACTTCAGTGTTGTGCGCTAATTACAGTTGCCATTTAATTAAGCTACACATGAGTTGGGGATGGATGTGGTTACATGCAGGCCCTGAAGTCTCAGTTGGTCCTGCGGAGAGGATCCCGGACTGAGTGTGACATTGTGCACTAAAGCAGAAGGGCTTGTGGCTATGGCACATGTAGTGTGGATGGGCGTTACCTTGTTAAAATTAATCTGCTGGTTTTCATGAGTAATTGCATTAGTCTGAACTTTGGGTTTCTAAGCAAGGTTTAAGTGGTCTTTTTCTGAGGACCTCTGGCCATACTGTCTTTTCTCAGAGCAACGTGGACCTCGGCTTGCTCTTTCAGCTGCTGAGAGAGTCTGCAGCAGCTCAAAGTCATTATGCAGTGTTACAAATAACTTCAGACAGGAGATGTGCTACTTCTCTCTGGCGAGTGTTGCTCAGATCTGGAAGTTGCTTTGGTTTTCAGACAGAACTGTAGATCTGGACTAAGTCTGCGCATCCCTGTTTTATGCTCTCTTTGTTACTCTCAGAACTCATCACATACATCTGCCAGACCCTATGTGTGGCATGCATGCTAAGTTACTTGTGGGTTGTTTTGCACAGTGAATCTCCCAAGGAGATGCTGTTGTCTTCGCTGGATTTCCATTTCTTTGTCTTTAGTGCTTTCTGCAACTTCCTATAAGTCACAAATTGCATTGTCTTTGCTTGTTATGTGAGCCTGGCCCTGGTCGGTGACCTGTAGTTTTTACACTCTTGTAGGCTTTTGGGTTTCTTTTTATCTTTTGAGACCAACCCCCACCCCTTATATCCTGTGTTTGCCATCTGCATTTTAGAGGTACATTTCAAAGACTTTTATAACCCCTTATACTGTATTTTCAACTCGCTTAATTGTACCAAGTTCACTTTCTGTAGTAATAACACAAAGCGTTTGCAGTCTTTTTGTCGTTCTGCTACAGCCGGTGGCAGAAAAGTCATCGGTTTCCAGATTATTTTCATTTTCCTTCCCAAGCCATTTTCATGTAATTCTGCATTCCAGTGCTCTCTCTGTACTAAAGCTCTTTATGCTGTGGTGTATTTTTAACTAATGATGTGTCACCGTACCAGCTTGGATTTTCTTGTATCTCTTCTGTAAACAACTGAAGTTCCTTTTAAGGGGGAGGAGGAGGAGAAGAAATGGTGCCAAAGAGTTACAAGTCATGTTCATCCTCATGCAAGCAAAAGAGATCAGACTGGCCTAGGACCAAATTAATTAAATGTTCCATTTAGTGGAAGATGTCAGTTAGGAATAGATAATACTTTCCACCTGAAGTGCTTCACTGGTAGAGAATAAGGTCTCTGTGAGCAAGCGGTTTCTGAATGTTTCACAAATGTCAAAGCACTAGCAAAAGTTTTAGGGCTGAGACTTTGCCGGTGAATGTTATCTCTTGGCAGGTTTTTCAGCTCCAACTTTTCCATTAAGAGGGGCAGCATCAGCAGAGTGCTTAGGGATTACAGGAGCCAGAAGGACCAAAGCATCATGGAATCAAAGGGGAACTTGGAGTAGTTATTCTTGTTAGTGGATTGTAGTGCCAGGTCCATGAGGAGCAGGAGAATGTGTGGGTTTAGAGAATAACAGTGGACAGAGTAGCTCTTACATTTATATTTAATGAGCTGGTAATTGTGACATACAATGAGGAGAGAAGAGTAAACCTTCTGGGATTAAGTTTGAGAAAGGAGTTAGGAAAAGGTCTTGATCAAAGTAAAGCAATACATTCACAAGAAGATTCTTTTTCTTTTCTTAGCAAAGTGTGTGTGGGGAGGAAGAGACTGGAATGCTTTTCTATTTATAATTTTCTGCAGTAATTGAATATAGTTGTAGTTTCTGAAACTTTATATATATAAAGTCAGTTAACTGGAATATGTATCCTTAGGCTGCAGAAATGTAATTTCACATACTGTAGATTAGTTAACATTAATAATCATTTACTGATGTAATACTGCCCTCTGCTTAAGGAATGCCAAACTTCATTGCATAGTTGTACACTTAAAACAAGGGTACATGCCTAAAAAATATGTGCATTTTTATCCAGGATTTTGGATCATGTAGAGGTCTGGAAGGCCAGATCCCTGGTATTTGTGGGATGCAAAATGTGAGCACTGTCTGGATCAACTGTATCGCAGATAGATCCCGTTACCCATCTGGTGGTGTGGGATTCTCCTTATGGCTATAAAAATAATGTGACATTTTTTGTTGTTCTGCTCCAAAATGTTTATGTAATAATTTTAGTTTATTAGCAGAGAGTCTCGACTAGAGGTTGTTAGGCAAAAGAATGAAGCTAATTTATGTATCCATGAAAATCAAAATGGCTAATTTTGATTAATCTGTTTGAAATAAATATGAAAAAGCCAAAAATTATTTGCTTGTCTTCTGAAGTGACTTAGTGCACTTGATTCTGCCACTGTATGTCAGGCATGTCGTTTCTGT
This sequence comes from Pelecanus crispus, assembly GCF_030463565.1. Taxonomy (NCBI): domain Eukaryota; kingdom Metazoa; phylum Chordata; class Aves; order Pelecaniformes; family Pelecanidae; genus Pelecanus; species Pelecanus crispus. Next base: position 48,694,307 of record NC_134649.1, read on the forward strand.
TTGTAGCCACTGTAAGCATCTCATGTGGAACAGCAATATCTTGAATTTCCATTTTTAAAGAGGATGTAGGGAAGCAGTCCCCCCATTTCACTCGCTCTTTTTTCTTTTGCTGGGGTCAGCTTGTGGTCCACTTCATAGACAAAAATGGTTTGACACTGATCTTCTAGGTTATCTACATAGCATAGATTTTTATCCCACAGATATTTTTGTCTAGTCTTAACTGTGCAAACCTGAGTCCACTTCTGATACTTTGGCCCAACATTTGGCCAGCGTGGTGTGGTACCTGGTGCACTCTGATGCCCTCCGCACGGGAGGCAGCTGAAACTTGTGACAAAATACATGGGAGTTACCTGGAGTAGGTTCCAAATGCAGAGGTGTTGATACGTAATCACCACACAGATGGACATCTGGCAAGATTTCTGGTTGCCCACTTGAGTGAGAAATATCAGAGGCACAAATGCCATCACCAGTTGTCTTGTGGGGTGGGTTTTTTTTTCCTCCCAGTACACCATGTCACTTCTCATGACAGATCCCCAGCTTGCAGCACTCCAGCATGTCCCAGCCTTAACCAAGGCATTAAGCAATCTGGGCTGGAAGAGATTATCTTGATTATACTCTTGTTAATATTTTATAGAGTCCCTGGCAGCTGCCTGCTGCTCCCTTAGGTATAACCCCATGCCCGCAGAGGTGAAGGGGGCTGTTCCATGCAAGAGGAGGGTAAGCTTGCAGAGCCCCCACCATGTGCTCCTGCCTGCTCCTGTCCCACAAGTCTTGTAGGACCTCCCTGAGCTGTTGTGCAGCATCCAGACGTACTGTGCATTCAGCTGATGTAAATCTGTGTCACTCGATTAGCTGCACTGGAGTGACGTTGATCTGTCCAAACTGATCATCTGTCCAATGTTCTGCCAGTGGTGCTCCTAGGAAAAAAAAAAAATAGCCAATTTCAGAATTCCCTTCTCAAAGTCTGGGGTTAGTAACACAAAGCGACAGAGTTAAAACTCTGCATTTTATATAAATATTAGATGTGATATGTTCTACTTTATTAAGAAAATCTGTTTGGCATTCTGTTACAGAAGAACTAATTGGGTCTGTAGTGAGTGCATAAATTAGGGTTGCCTTATGCGGCACCACTAATTTGTGCACATCAAGGTTTGAAAATATTCTAGGCATCTTTAGAAGAGATGTGCGGTTTTGGTAAACCTAAGAAATAGCAAAATGGCTAAAGTTGTAAATGTGTATGAAGCTTCTTCCCAAAACATACATATGCAACTGTGTAATAGGTAAAATACGAGGCAATATATGAGGTATGTAGGGTAAAGGGTGTTTAAAGCTCCCTGCTGTTCTCCGTTTATCAGACCTGACCAGATAATTCACCACTTGTAATTATTGGGCTAATTTAGCATGATTTTCTTTTAACAGAATGTGTGATGATTAATATCTTATCTTATATTTTGAAAATGAATCGGTGAACATTTGTCTCCATAAAGCTATGGAGGAAAGCACTGAGACATGAGAAGGTATGGGTAAGTGTGATGTCATAATTATTTTCTCATGCTAATAATTGGAGAAATGGTCCTTGAACTACACAGCAGCCTTTTGTCCTTGCTGAAATTAGCTGTGTCCAGTGCTCCTGGAATCCTGAAACATGAGAAGAGATGGAAAGTCAATGGCTCATTTCTGCAACAAGCTGGGGTAAGGAACCCCGGTCCATGCTTTCATGAGTAAGAAGCAGCAGAGATGTGGCAAAGTGAATGGCTTTTCCTAAAAAACACAGGGAAGTAACACGGAGAAATACGCTCCACATCCTGCAGTGTGACTACGGGAGCATGTGCCCAAGCAGCTCACGGGTTCCTGGGACTACACATGGGACCCTTCCCGATTTCCCTGCGCATTGAAATGCACCAAAGATGCATCAAATATGATGTAAATATCAAAAGTTAACCCCTGGTATTGATAAGCTTAGTACATATTTTAACAATTATATGGATTGATTGGTGTGATTAGCAGAGAAAGTTGGTGTTGTCATGGATCAGATGTCTAGAAGACAGAAAGCCTTGGAGTTTAGCTCGTGGGAGCAAACGTATGCAGGATGGGGCTTTAGTTGCCTCAAGATAGATTCACTTTAGGTATTGGGGAAAAAACCTTAGCGAGAGGAAAAGTATTGGAACTGAGTTTGGAATATGGGGCTCTAGCTTTGGATAGAGCACAGGGTAGATAGTCACTGTCAGGAATGCCTTCGTTACAGGCATTTGTAACAAAGACACAAGGTCCCTTAAGATCCTGCCTTCTCACAGCCCCTGCAATACTTCATGGGAGCCAGGCCGTGTCCTGAAGGAATGGCGTCTCTCTGGCAGCAGCCTGCGTGGAGAAATCGGCTGAGAAAAGTGCTTACAGCTTCACTGGGTTTCAATCAGAAATGCTTTGGAGTACAGGAGTTACACCATGAAATTTAAGTGCGCCATGTGTATGAGGAGGACTGTGTTAATGGAGACTGGGGCCAAAGGATAGTCCCTTTCTTTATTTCCATTTAAGTGGTATGAAAAGTTGCCTTTGGATTTTTGTTTCAATTTTTACCCTTTTGAGAGAGGTCTGGTGCCTTTAGAGCGTGCTACAGTCCATTCCTGGGAGCTTAGATGTCTCAGCTCTGCATTAAGATATTAGATAAAATATATAAACACAGCCCAACTGGAAACCTAAGCTTTCCAGCTCTCAGGAGAGCGGTCCGGCTACGTTGCAGTGGCAGCACGTCCTGTAGCCTGGCCAGCAGTATGTGATCCAGCCCAGTAAACTTCTAATTTCTTGAAGCCCCTCTGGGTCACAGCAGGAGGAAGGAATGAAACAATTTGATATCGGACATTCCTCTGTAATGTGGTAATAGGGACTGCAGTGCCTCTGGAGCAGAAGGACTCGGGGTCACCCGCTCGCTGGGTGAGTTGCCATCTCAATGTTGTGAAGTCTCAGCTAGTGCGGTTCTCCTGCCGGTGTTTTTGAAGGGAGACAACGGCAGCCGTTGTTCACTTAAGTGTGGCTTTATTGGGTAGAAATTTTCTGAGAATCGGGGTCTCGGTGCCAAGTTTGCAGCCTCAGTGGGATTCGGTTACGGCTGCACCAGCTCTTCAGCATAGCCATGTGTGAAGCACTCTTCCTGCCCAGAAGCCATGTTGTAGACCTGTTTGGAGCTTCAACACTGAGGTTTGGTATTTACCTCCAAGGCAAGCTTTTCACTAGTGTGAAGTCTTAATCTAAACTGGGGAGTTAAGTACTTCCATCATATATGGAGCACTCTCCTTTTGAAAAGGAGATGCCTTAGACTTACAAAGGTGTTTTCAATACATAATAATCATAGTGTCTAGAATATACCCTTTAATTAAAACAAAGGAGCTTGAGAGGAATGAAATGAATACACCTATAAAACAAGTAAGTGCTCACAAGGTTTTCATTTAATCAATAGTCACGTCGGCAGTGATTGCAAAAAAAAAAAAACTTCAGTACACCATTTTAATCAGAGATGTTTTTCCTGGCACGGGGGCGGAAAATATACTGATTAATTAATTTCTATTCCTGGAATGAGACAGCCTCCCAGCAGAGCTAATCTGAACAGCTTGGTGACATGGCAATATGCAGTAAAAATGTAAGTGGTCCCTAAGTTCATGTCGTCAGACCCAAAGCAAAACCCCCAGCCAGTGCTGGAGCTGATTAATGAGTAGGTCTGGTCCGAAAGAACAAGTGGCAAAACTTCAGCGCTGGGGGAACCTGGTGGTGATTTTGATGCGTTGGGTTTATTGAACGTTTTTTGCCTGGCTGGGAGCTATTTTATGACTTTTTATGTAAGTAGTTGTTATGTTAGGGCTATTTTGGAGTAAAGATCTTTTATTTTTGATTTGCGTGTCAGACTGGCTCCCGCAGTCTGTCCTTGCTCAGCAAAGGAGGATGTTGGCTTGTTGCGCCTGTGGGGATGCGGGCCGTCCCAGATGAGATGGGAAGGGTAACCGGTTTCATTCTAGGAGGTATTGATGTACTAGTTGCATATAATTAGGAATGTTAACAGGGGCATTATTTTGCTAATTATTATGCCTAATTATGGAAAAAAAGGAAAATTTCATGGCCACTTCCTGCTAGACAGAACTTACAAGCTTTCCAGAGACTTAAATACATTAATTAATCTACTGTGCTTGTTTAAATATAAGAATATACTAGGAATATTTTCTGTTTCGGGGGGGGGGGGAGGAGGGAAGAAAGAAGCAAGGGTATGCAAGCTTTCTAGCAAATCAACCTATTTAAATAAGTAAAACTAAATAAACTAATTACAGAAATGTTGGTTTTGGTGATCTAGTTGATGAGACAGCCCAACAAGCAGCTGTAGGAGAACAGGATGGGGAAGGAGGAGGACATAGGGAGAGGAGACAGAAATATTTTACGTTGGCTTTGATGGCAAAATTGGTTTATTATGATCATTATGAAACTCCTGGGTGTAAAGAAGGGTGGACTTGGAAGGACTCTCTTAAAAGAGAAGGAAACTGTCTGGGGAGAGGGGCTTCCCCACAAAAACAAGCCATGCACAAGAGCAGAGATTGACAGCTGAAGTTGGAAACTCCACAATAGAGGGAAGAAAGGGAGGGAGGTACTTGGCTCTGTGTCTTACTATGTTTTTGGATCAGTTTTTCTTGTGGAAGCTGAATGAATTGTGCTGATACTGTGCAAATAGTACTTTTTCTGCTTACAAAAAGAATGCTAGTAGAAAAAAATTCTACTTACTCCAGTTCTAACATACTTGAATGATAAAAGACCAGGATGAAAAGAACAGTACATGTAATGACAGCATCTTCAATTATCTTCTGTAGCGATGATGTCAAAAGCAAGAAAAATATGAATGAATATAAGTCTTAAACTGCTGATTTGATGGGATTAGGAGGGAACATCTCCATGAGCACGTTCCTGTCGAAAGATTGGTTACTGCCTGTGTTGACATACTCGGTATGAGGCTACCTGAGATGTAGCATGATCCTCCCTAGCACACTTGTTGTTCCTAACACAGATGAGTGTTTTCTATGCTAGTTGAGCAGACTGAATGATTTTTTTTTTCGTAAATCTCATCTCTGGCTTTACCAAAACCAGATTCACCTGCAGATACACTCAGCTTTGGCAAAGTTGTGACTGCGTAGTTCCGCAGCTGTGGTGCCCGCAGGACAGGCACATGAGAGGCTTGGTTCAAAAGCAGGGTCCTCTCCTCCATGTGGTAATTCCCCCACCACGCAGAGCTGATAAACTACCCTGTACCACTTGCTGTATCCCACGGAGGAGTGCCTCCAGCACTTTGCCAAGCTTGTATTGGGAGGTGGCCAATTCCAGAGTGTGTCAGGGCTGGAAACACTTAAGCAGCACGTCAGGGGAGGGCGATGGTACGTGCAGAGCATTCCCCACAGGTCCAGACTGGGATCTGTGTTGCGTTAAAATATGTGAAAACCCTCTGGAGTCTGATCCTGGTTCTTTACGCAGCTCTAACTCCACAGGAGTCAACAGACTTAGGTGGAGTCATACTGGTAAAGCGCGTGTGCCTAAAAGCTTTGGTGGGCGTTTGTGTGCAAACATAATCAGCTTCTAAAATCATCCTAAAACAGTTCAGTGGTTTATTGCAACCAATAAAATTAATTGCAATGACATTCGATGCAACTGGCTTATATGCTGAGAATTTTACGTGGCCAAATATGAACGTACGCAGCCATGTTTTTAGAAATGCTTTTATTGGACAGTTGCAATTTACTCTTAGTTCGTTAAAATCAGTAGATGGATGTTTTGATCCATTGAGAATGACGTGAACTGTTAAGAACTTTCAGTATGGGATTTGGTTATTACAAACTGTAATTCAACTTCCTTTTATTGCTGCTCTGTATGTGACAGTTAGTGTCTTTATCATCTTGTGAATTAAGTTAGTTTTTAAGAGGACAAGAACTCCTTAAACTCTTTTTCTCCAATTTATTTGCACAGGAGGGTAAGAATTCAGACCCAACTGTACAACTTTAAAGAGTTAAAACAGTTGGGTCATTCACTTGACGGGAACTTTGAACGGTATCATTTAAGGATGAACAACTTGAACTTTGACAACTAATGCTGAACAGTTAAGCAAGCTACTTTGGATATAACTTTACCCATTTGCACCCCTTTCAGCCTTGTCAAAATTGCTTGTTTCTAGATCAGTGCTGTATATTACAGAGCATTACAGAGAAATCATAGAGTCAAGAATATCTTGTGCACCAACCGTCTCAGAAGTTGAGCACTCCAATCAATTGGACTCAAATATTCATTATGAAAGCAAACCCCTGCTGATTGTAATGAGAATTTTGTCTGCATAAAGCTTTTGTGACTGGGTCTCGAGTGGTACTTCAGACTTCCTAAGAGTGTTTCAAAATCTTTGCTCTAAGATAATCTTTCCTAAAAATAATGCAAATTGCTCTTAGTCTCATTCAGAAATGGTGGTATTTTTCCACTGGGTTAAATGGACTTTGGGTCAAGACATGAAGCTTTGTTTCCGAAGTTTGGGGGGTTTTTTAGGATAAATATTTTTTTGTATGCATGCAGCTGTGCTACACATCAGATGTACAAACTGTCTTTAAATCAAGTGGTGTTAATTGGGATAGCTATGTTATGATTGAGTTAATTAGATTATCTAAAGACTCACCCCTATTCAAAAAGCCATTTCAGAAAAAGTGCAGTTTGCAAATGTTTATTGCTCCTCATTGTCTGGAGACAAAATGTGACACAGAGAAAGGGAGACTGCAATGAACACTTTATTGCTCAACTGTTTTTTAGAAAAGCTGTCACTTAAAAGGCCCAGAAACTGCCAAGAAAAGTTTGTGGAACCTCCAGTCTCATTTTTTGTATCAAAAAGGCTTTGAATAAACCTTAACGTTTTTGACAGATCTGTAAATTTTCCGGGAGCTCTTCTGGAGTGAATCTACCCAACTTTACTGTTTTGCTAGTCACTGCTAAAGCAATGTATTCCTCAAGGGAAGGGTGAACACCCAGAGAAAAGATAAAAAATGCTAATGATACAAATTATAATTAAAGCTAATTAGAGATTGGGATACAGACAGAGGAAACCAGGGAAGCTAAAAACTTTGGCATTTTTTGTATAGCTCACAACCCCAACAAAGTTTAAGGGCTGGAGTGACCTCTGAGGCTCTCACCCACGCACCTCTGTGGCACAGTGGTGGAGAGTGCTACTAAAAATAATAATAAT